>NC_085904.1:0-2400000 GCF_034447905.1 Colletotrichum destructivum
CCCTAACCCTAACCCTAACCCTAACCCTAACCCTAACCCTAACCCTAACCCTAACCCTAACCCTAACCCTAACCCTAACCCTAACCCTAACCCTAACCCTAACCCTAACCCTAACCCTTCCACAATCCTTCCACAATCCTTACTCACGCGTCGACGAACCCCTACAACCCCGCCATCCACCTTCCACCTTCCACAATCCTTACTCACGCGTCGACGAACCTACTCTTCCAACAACTCACAAGCTTAGCGGGGGCTGGCTAGACGCCTGGGTTCCTGGGTTCCTGGGTTCCTACCACGTTGCAACAGTCGTCTGCCGTTCCGACGCTTATTGGGACCCTCCCCGTAGCCGCCTAAGCCACCGTTCTGCCTTGTCTACGTCGTCTACGTTAACCCTAACCCTCGACTGCCGTCCCCTACCCGTGCACAGTGCAGAAAGCCGTGTGATATCCATTTACACTGTCTGCGCCTCCCTTCCCTCCTACTATGTCTTCTCCTTCTTGCGGCTACGCCTGACTGTCTAAAGAGAAGGCCTTTGTCTCTTAACCATGTCTGTTAACCATGTCAATTAACCCTAACCCTGCTCCCTAACCCTCCTTAGGTCCTACCCTAACCCTAACCCTAAGCCCCCCTATCCCTACCGAGGCAGTGCCGCTGCACCAGCACCTCCCACGCCGCCAGCGCGTTCGTTGACGTCTCCTCCCCGTCCACATGCCGTGACCGCCCCAGCCACCCTGTGAATTCCTCCTCGTCGCCCGCGTCCACCTCGAACGCCTCAAACAGCCACCGCTGCGCCGCGCTGAATTGGCTCGTCCACTGGATCGCCGGCAGCACCGCGTCCATCCACCGGCACCCGCCCCCAGCCCCGCCCCCAGCCCCGGGCCCGGCCCCGGCCCCGGCCCCGGCCCCGGCCCCGGCCCCGGCCCCGGCCCCGGCCCCGGCCCCCGTGTCCCGCCCCCGCCCCTGCCCCCCTCCGGCTCCCCTCCTGCCCTGACCCTCCCCCGCCCCCCCTTCCCGCCCACCCCTCCTCGCACACCGTCTGCGGGAGCCCGCACAGCCAGCAGCACGCAAACCGCTCGAACCGCACCTTCGCCCGCCACCGGAGGAATCGCCCGCCCTCCAGCCGCGGGCAGCATCCTGTCTTGTGTCCCTGGAACCGACCACGCTTCCACTCAATCCTCTTCCCGTTGCACCACGCCATGTAACACACTGCGCATCCGCCCTCCACCTCCCTCAGCCACTCCTGCAGGCCCTTCGACAACGCCTGCCTTGCCTTGGTGTCCTGTGCTGCCCGGCTAACCCTAACCTCCTCCCCGTCCCCGTCCCCGCTGCTGCCTGCCTCTTCTTCCGCAACCCCCTGGCAGTGGTCGCATGCCTCCGCCCCGAGCTGCCGGCAGTCTCTGCCGTCTCCGTCCATAAACTCCCCGAGTACCGCCCGCCGGCACCCCTCCGTCTCCATGAGCGCCTGCATCCCCTGCTGGTCCACCTGGTTCACGTCCGCCGCGAACGCGTCCCGCTGCGGCCCCCTCTCTCCGTCCCGGAAGATCACCGACTCCACCGTCTCGCCCTTGTCCCGGCCCCCTCGCCCCGTCTGCTGCGCGAAGTCCACGAGCCCGTACGGCGCCTCTGCGTGGATCACCGCCACCACGCCCCGGATGTCTACCCCCGACCCGAGTCCCGTTGTTGCTGCCATCCACCGGCTTCCGGACCGCCCCTTGGACCACGCCTCGAGCGCCTCCCATCGCCCCTCCGCGCTCAGGGACCCGTGGTACGCCGCGCATCCGATCGCCGTCGCCACCTGCTTGCATTTGGCCTTGGACCGGCAGTAGACCACCCCCTTCTGACCTGCTGCCATCTGCCGCCCGAGTCGCCCGACCTCGTCCACGACCGCCGTCATGATCGCGGGGAACCCCCCGGGCACCACCCCTGCTACGCGGTATCGGATGTTGACCCGCGCCGTGCTGGCCCGCACCGTCGTTGCGTCCTCCGCCAGCATCAGCCGCCGGAACCACGCCTCCATCCGGACCGGCAGCGTTGCCGTCAGCAGGATCATCGGCACCCCGAACCGGTAGAGGCCCTTGACCTCCGCCAGCTGGGGGCGGTACCCGCCGTCGAGGAGCATCGTGTGACACTCGTCCACGAAGATGCGCTTGAGCACCCTGCGCGCCCGGAGTCCTTCGCCGTAGGACAGGAACTCGGCGAACTGGGAGTGCTCCGCGCTGACGAACACGATCGACGCCACCCGTTCCCCCTCCCGCCGGCCTGTCACCGCCCTCGGCTGCCAGTGGAGCACGTCGACCCCGGCTGTCCTGGCCCCCTCGACGAGGCTGTTGAGGAGCGCCGCGAACGGCACGACCACGATGCTGACCCCGCCGTGCACCTCCCGCACCGCCGGCAGCTGGAAGAGCGCGCTTTTGCCTGCCCCCGTCGGCAGCACCACGATGAGGACGTCGCCCTGCCGCAGCGACATGACCCTGCGCGCCGCCTCGTGCTGCTCCGCCGTCCTCCAGCCCGCCTCGTCCCCGAAGAGCACGCGCAGCCCGGCCTCGAGCCGCCTGTCCAGCTCCGCCTCCTCCGGCGCGCTTCTCCGTGCCAGCATGGCGTCGTTGGCGGCTCGCTTCCGGCGGCCCGAGTGCGTGGCCTGCTGCTCTCGGCTGGTGGCCGGCCTCGTGGGGGTGGCTATGGGGTTGGCCGGTGCTGCTGCCTCCGCCGGCTGGCCTGATGCCCTCCGCTTCCTGGACAACGACGCAGGTGCTGCTGGTGTGCCGACTGGGTACGTGGCGCCGGCGTCGCCGGCGGCCAGCTGTCCCTGTCGCTCGGCTTGCCTCTGCTGCCCCCCCTGCCCTCCCGACGGCGGCGGCAACTCGAGGAAGGCGTGCCACAGCCGGCTGATCTCGCGGAAGTTGGCCACCATCTCCGGCTGCAGCTGGTTGGGGAACTGCACGTCGATGGCGTAGTGCCGCCTGGCCGTGACCCCGGCGTGCGTTGCCTGCAGGTCCCATACGAACTCCAGCCGGGACTTCCTCCGCACCTCGCCCGTCAGGGGGTCTGTTCCCGTCGTCCCGCCGCCTGCGCCGCCCGCGCCCGGCCCGGCCCCATCGTCCTCCTCGGCCATCTCGACCTCCGCCTGCTTCACCACGAGGCCGCGGATCCTCCTGCCCAGCTCGATGGCTACGTGCCGGTAGCTCGACACCGTGAGGCGGACGCCTATCGCCGCCGACGTCGCCGCGTCGAGCTCCTTGCTGAGCTCCGTCGTGTCCCACAGGCCCCGGCGCCCGTCCTTCCAGAGCCACGGGTGGAGCGAGGCCGGCGGGCCCTGTATGCCGGCCTCGGCCTGGAGGAGCCTCTCGAAGGGCAGCAGCCAGGCGACGTAGGCCACCATCATCTTGCCGACCGCCTCGGGCAGGAAACGGGCCACCTTCCGGCTGAGGCCCCGGATCGCCCGGTTCTTGTCCCGGTCCGTGACGAGCATCACCTGCCCGTCGAAGACGAAGACGTTCCGCGCCATGTCCTGCGTGTCGCAGTACCGCATCGTCGTCATCTCCGGCCCCCGCCCGGGCTGGCCCCCCCATATGTGGGCCGACGCGAGAAGCGACCGCTTGAAGGACTGCGCCCTGGCCAGCCAGCCGAGCACGCCGTCGCGCCGCCACTGCTGCAGCCTCGCGTCCCACATGCTGCCGCGGCAGAGCTCGGCCAGCGTCCCGGGCCCCGGCCGGAGCCAGGCGTTCTTCTCGTGCGTCGCGAAGGACCGCCCGGCGCCTTCGAACACGAGCGTGTCGACGACGCCGTCCAGCGCCAGCTGCCCGCCCGCCTCCGCCCACCCCCCGCGCATGAGCTCGTGCAGCGTTGCCTCGGCCTCGGCCCTGGGCTGCTGCGCCGCCCGTCGGAAGTCGTCGATGGCCACCCGCTGCCCGAGGTAGCGGAGTGCCTGCCCGCTCTTCTCCCACATCACCCGAGGCGTGCCGCCCTCCCTGTTCCGGTGGCCCTTGCCGTACGCCATCATGCGGATGATGGCGCTGAAGGGCGTGTGCGACCCGTCGGCGAGCCAGTGCCGGTACTGCTCTACAAAGCCGTCCACTACCTCCGCGCTCATCTCGTTGGGGTCCCCGTCGATTGCCTCCTTCTCGAAGAAGTGTTCCAGCATCAATATGCGCCCGCACCACAGGAGCCCCGCGAGCCGCTGGGTGAACCGGGATGCCGGGCTCCACCCAACCCCGCTGCTCTGACCGCTTCCGCTACCGCTGCCGGCCGTCCCCCCACTCCTCTTTGCCGGGTTCATGACCCCGAGCACGGCGGTGAAGTGGATGAGCGGGTTCGCAAAAGTGTCCACGGCAACCTTCTGCTTTAGGGACACAATGCAGAACTGGTACACCCGTCGATCTAGCGCCCTGCTGTGCTCTGGGCGGCCGCCGTCGGCCGCTTGGCTGGCCCCGGCAGCCCCAGACCCACGGCGGAGGATTTGTTGACCCTCCATGCTGAGGGTGTTGCTCCTGCTGCTGGTGGCAAGCCGGCCGGCTGCGTAGCTGCTGTCGTTGTCGCTGTCGTCGTCGTAGTAGTGACCGTTGTTGTCGTCGTCCTCGCTCTCGGTACTCGCCCTGGTCGGCTGTGTCTGGCTGTAGCACCAGCTGCCCCGACCTTGACGGCTTGCACTGGCGTCGCCTGCTACGGCGAGGGCCTCGGCCATTGCGTCCAGTGCCGTCCACTGCTCGTCTGTGAAGCGGATCCTGCGCTGCTGTTGTGCCTCTGTCCGGCCTAGCTGATGCGCCCGTAGGCAGTAACAGAGATACCTCTCCCACACCGCCTGGTAGTTCCGGACTGTTGATTCCATTTGCTCGAGCGCGAACGGCCGTCCGTGGGGCTTGGCCGGATCGACGCTCTTCAGCCACCTCTTTGTCTCGTGGGGCACCTTGTCGAGCCGGAGGGAGCACCTGGCCACCTCGTGGCGGAAGCTCTCCTGCAGGAGGGCCAGCCGTCGCTGCTCCTCCCGGCCCTCCTCGTCCCGGACCGTGTCCCGCGCTGCCGCCGACAGGGGCGCCTTCCCGGCCTCGTACAGGTCCACCAGGTTGCGCCCGTCGAGGTGTACGGCCCAACCCATCTCCCTCACCCAGGCCGACTGTCGGTTGACGTCGGAGGTGGCGACGACTGTCCGCTCCCAGTGCTCGTCCTCGGCTGTCATAAGCTCCTGCCGTCTCGCCAGCCGCTCGGCGAATACGTCGTTGCTCCCCTGCCGGGGTGACTGCGACAGCGGCCCTCCCTCGTTCGTCCCGGGGTCGCGGACGATCCAGTACCGTGCGTAGCGGCCTTGCGATAGCGACTGCAGCCTTACTGCCCCCCAGTCGATGGGCTCGGCTTCTTTGCTGTTGGTAGCCCTGGGGCCGACTGCCGGCCTGCCTGTGCTGTGTGTCCCTTGCTGTACGTGCAGCTTCACTAGCTTCCGGCTGCTTGTCCGGAAGTCGCACCGCCTGCATCCATATCCGTCTAGCACAGTTAGCTGCTCAAGTGGCAGGCTGCCGTCCGGTGGTAGTTCGCATGTGTGGGGGTCCTCAAGAGGGCTGTCATAGGCGGCCGCCCAGGCTAGGTCGACCACTGCACGGAGCGTTGCTCCCTTGAGCTGGTGAGTCTGCCGGAAGTGGCCCTCGACGCCACCGTCCGGTCGGACCGCCTGCTTGCAGTGCGTGCAGACAGCAACCCGAGGCCGCTCTACAAAGGTGAGGTACAGACTGGCGTTGACGTCTGCACAGGGTGGACTGCCTCTGCCGCTTGTACAGCTGCTTCCGCCCATTGTCGTCTTAGTCTGCAGTGTTGAATTACTAAACATCAGCCTATTCAGCATAGGCTCTCTTTAGAAAAACACAGGTGGTTATAGTATAAAGGGTTAGGTAGGCATAGTAAACAAGACTATGTTTATTAAGTAGGTAGTTGCTTTAATTATCTTTACATGCCATGTTGCATAGTGGGTCTGGCGTTGCTAGAGAGACTAGCAGCCTTTATAGTGTAGTAAGCAGAGAGGGGATAGGGGGGAGGAGGTAAAGAATAAGAAGAAAAAAAACCTAGATAAGTTTAAAAAGGAAAATAAAAGATTTTTAAGTAAAAAGAATAAATAGTATTACTAGCTAGGAAGGCTAAATTATGTTATTTATAGTATTGTAAGAAATACTAGTGTTTTCTATCTACAATATTGTAAGGTATAAGAATAAGAAGAAATGAAAAGTAAGAAGAATAGGGAAAGGGTTAAGCTGTACACTACTGTAGGCCTACTAAGTAACTTAAGGGGGTATAAAAGATAAAGTCCTCCTTCTATCCTTACTACTTACATTTGCAGGGTTTATAGTCTCTTTAGCTGCTGTCTTCTTTATAGATTACTAATCTATTACTCTTCCCTACCTTATGCAAATGTTGCTTATCCCCTTGTTTAGCTAGACTACACCTTACCTCCCCTATCTACTGCAGGCAGAGGTTGTTCTTCTGTTCTTTTCTACATTACTCCGTCTTTAGCCTACAGGTCTATTTTTGTAGAAACGCAAACTAATCCCTCTTAAACAACGTTATAGTAACTAAGATTATAAGTATAAAATTTATAATAGCTTCTATAAGCTTGAAATAGCTTTGCTTTTATTACTATAGTAACTACTAGAAGTACTTTTAATTATATCTATTAATCTCCCTAATTCCCTTCTTAGTAGCTAGCCCTAAGTAGTCTAGCCTTACTTACTTACTATAAAGGAGTTTCTAAGGTTTATTAGTTTAGGGTTCTATAATAGAGCTACTTTAACCTATAGCCTTTACTAAACTACATTTACATAGAGTAAGCCTACTACAACTTAACTAAGGTTAGTATACTACCCTAGGGCTAATAACTAGCCCTAGTAGGCACTAGTACTATAGATTGTAGATAGCAATAAGGTAACTACAAATAGGAATTAGGACATCTTTACCTAGGATAGGACTTAGTCCTCTATAGGCAGTCTACTCTTCTACATGCCGCTTATTCTAGGGTTTATCTTCTAATAATTTGCAACACAACTAAGGTGGAAGGATTGCCTTCCTGCCCTTATAGCCTTGGCGAGAGAGATCTATAACAATTGGATCTGGGGGTCTGGACTTGCAGCAGAGCCGGGCTTCGAACTAGGGACGGCCTTGCCGCCTGCTGGCCTGCTGCGGGCGATCCCTCCTCTAGTCTGGTCTGTGGCCGGCTGGCCTTGCGATCCTGCCCTTGATGCGAACCCTGGCTCCTGTGAGGCCCCCAGGCGGTCCGGACTTTGGTCCGAACCTCCGGGTTGGCGTAGGGTGGCCTTCGTGCGGGGCTGAGGATGGCGCGCCGTCGCCGAGACGCCGTCGACCTTGAAGGTGACGGGCCTGCGTTTTCAGAGAGAGATCGATGCGCTGCCGACTTTGAACGTCGGGTCCATGAGTACCAGCCTCAAAGCAGGCTGGGCAGGCAGTGCAACGGCTTTATCAGGGGGGTCAATTCGTCAGGTTTTATAGGCTGCAGGAAAACAATCCCCTGCTTGGTTGTTTCGAAAGGGAAGGAACGGGCCGTCTGCACCTTCCCTTCAGAGGGGTTTCTATAAAAAAAAGGGGGATAGAAAAACAGCCAACACCCCCTCCCTCACCCCCTCTTTTCCTTCCTCCTTCAGCTACACAGGCCAGCCCTCTCAGCCGAAGCTGATCTTCTGTGACTGGTGTTGGAGGCCACCTGGGGCCTGCCCTCGCCGGCCGGCCTTGTTCCTGGGCCCGGCCTCCGCTGCGCAGTCCGGTCTCTGGTCCGATCCGTGGCCGGCTCTGTGCGGGCAGTCCGGACTTTGGTCCGATTCGAGGCGGCCCACTCCTCGCCCGGGCCCAGCAGTCGGATCTCTGCTTAGGGTTTCCGGCCTTCAGCCCTGCAGTATTTTAACGGCTGCCTTCGGCCCCGCCTTAGTGAGTGATCAATAAATACCTATAATAACCCTGCCTGTCCTCTTTTGCTGGATTCTTTAGACGGTAGCAAACGTCTTTGTGGCCCTGATACAGGCGCTTCGCGTTTAAGTCTGATTGGATCCGGAGATCTGGACCTGCGGCTGAGCCAGGCATGGAAACAAGGGCGGCCTTGCCGCCTGCTGGCCTGCCTCGGGCGATCCCTCCTTTGGTCCGATCTGTAGCTGTCCGGCCTGGCAGTCCTGTCCTTAGTCTGATCCCTTGCTCTAGAGGCCTCGGCCGTCCGATCCTTGGCCGGCCCTGGCGACCCTGTTGACCTTGCCTGGCAATGTTGATAATAGACGACGCCAAGGCGAGAGACCAGCCACGACGGCGAGGCGCAAGATCTCAACATGTTTGTTGACTGGATTAACTGTACGTGCTGCAGGGTTTTATAGGCTGCCTTTGGCCTACCTTAGTTAGCAATATATAAATCCCTATTATAACCCTGCCTGCCCTCTTTTGCTGGATTCTTCACACAGTAGCAAACGTCTCTGTGGCCCCGATACAGGCGCTTCGCGTTTAATTCTGATCGGATCCGGAGATCTGGACCTGCGGCCGAGCCAGGCACGGAAGAAGGGGCCGGCCTTGCCGCCTGCTGGCCTGCCTCGGGCGATCCCTCCTTTGATCCGATCCGTGGCCGGCTGGCCTTGCGGTCTTAGCCTTGGTCCGATCCTGGCCTTGCAATCCTGCCCCTGGTCCGATCCCTGGCCGGCTCTGGCGGCCTTGTTGTCAGCCCTTCCACAATCGGCGTGCCTCTCCATCTGAGAGCGTGCAGTACATCGTGGATTGTGATTGTCTTGGCCCCACGATGGTGGCTTGAGGTTGACGAGGGCAGCCTTGTTGAGAGTAGGTAGGCTTTTATACTAGATAATGTACTGGTTACGCATTGTATGTATTGTTGCTAGGGACAATCTGTCTATTTATTGCAGGCAGCTAATTGCAAGGGTTGAGTTAAAGCACCTACCTTTTACCTACCCCCCCTATTTCAACCCCCTATTTAGACTATAGACTAAAGGTGCTACTTTTAACCCTATCTCTAATAAAACTAGCTATTAGATTATAAATAAGATATAATCCTATATGTAAATAATAGTACTAACTATTAAAGTAGTAGGGCTTATATACATTTTATTAGTATTTTAATCTTACTATTAATTAAAGTAAACTAGACTTATTACTTACTTCTCTAATTATATATATGTATATGTAATATACTTTATAGATAGTACTATAAAGACTACTTAAGTTTTATGCTATAGTTAACATTATATAATAGAGTATTCTATAATATCTTTTCTATTCTACTAATTTAATACTTATAGAAAGGCTTTAAAAGAATAAGACTACTTCTACTTAGTCTACTATATTTTAAAAGCGAATACTACTAGTCTTTTAATATTCTATCCCATAGTTATTAAATAAATTAATAATATTAAAACAAAGCCTAACTTTACTATAACCTTAATGTAGCTGTAGTAATATGTAACGGGCTGGGCCCGTATGAGGCCTTGCTGGATATCGCGGCCACGGGCGACCCCGGGTCAGGCCCACCACGGAATCCACGATGCCGACAATCCGATGGCCAGTGCGGCATGGGCCGCATGGCCCTGATCAGGCCGCTGCGAGGCGGAGATTTGTTGTTCTTCCCTTCTAATCCTCATCTGAGGATACTCGTAGTAGTCGCCATAGCCTGTTGCAAATACACACGCCTTGGACCGTTACATTATCCTCAGATCCCAAACACCAGGATCCTCTATACTAGACGGTCGGTTCGTCTAGTGAGGACGGCCAGAGTCTGCGCGATTAAGGACGTCGGAGCCTTTCTCTAGAAGTAGCGGTCTGGCGGAGGCTGGAGGACAGAGCCTCGTAGCTTAGTTGAAAAAGGGACCGTCAACCAAAATAGCTACAGAACCCGTGGACCCGATCAGAGTAGGACTGATCAGGAGTACCCCGTCTAGTCTCAACAGAACCACGTTGTGGTTGCGGGACAAAGGATAGACCGGAAGAGCCCCAGAGAACACAGTGTGTTGCGGGAGCTATCGACATGGAGGGCAATATGAATGCCGAACCATCTGAGAATCCACAGCAGCTGGTGCAGCTGATCAGTCAGCTGGCTGCCCAGCTACAGGAGATGCGAACCACCCAAGCGGCCGAACGAGAGGCCCACGGAGAGCAGATTCGACTGCTGCAGCAAGCCCTAGCCGCACCTAGGCACCCGACAACGACCCCAAACGAGACCCCTACAACGACTGCAACCTCCACCCCCCCTGATCAGGCTCAACCGATAACCGCGCTCCGAAGAAAACACCAGATACCCGACCCTCCGAAGTTCGATGGTACCCGTAAAAACTTCCGACGTTGGTTCTTGGAGATGAAAGGAAAGATCCGCCTAGATAGGAGAGCCTTTGACTGTGACGCTGATATATTTGGATATATATACGCCAGGCTGGATGGTACAGCTCAAGCAATGGCGTCAGCGTACTACGCTCAGGGTGGAGCAAACGGAGAAGAGTCGCCCGACCAGTTCATGAGCTACCTGGAAAGTTGCTATGGAGACCCAAACGCCAAGGCCAGGGCACTCAGCCGACTACGAACGCTCCGCCAGAAAGAGTACGAGAGCTTTGCTGTTTTCCTCCCTAAGTTCGAGAAGGAACTGGCCGAGAGCGGAGGAGGCGAATGGGTTGACGTTGTAAGAATCAACTACCTTGAAGGAGCCTTGAATGCGACCCTACGCAGCCACCTGATCAGCGTGGCTGATATCCCGGAATCTTACCCCGAGTACACCAGGCTCTTAATGAAGATCGGATCTCGCCTAGACAACCAGTCCTCTCAGGAACGCCAAGAGAGGCAGCGACGAAGGCTGTCTACCCCTGGTCAGGCAAAGCCTAAGTCCCCTACAAGACCACCTCACGACAAGATGGACTGGGAGCCTACCAAGGTCAGTAAGACCAAGGCCCCTGACCAGGGAGGGAAGAAGAGGGACGTAAGGACCAAAGACTTCCTGTGCTATAGGTGCAGGAGGCCAGGGCACCTCGCTCGGCACTGTGAGGACGTAGAAGAGAAACCTCCGAAGGCAAAGACTAAGAAGTCGAAAGTCAAGAAGTCCAAGACTAAGCTTGTTGCCGAGAGTAGCTCGGAGGAATCGAGCGAGACGGAGTCTGACCAGACCTCAGAAGACTCGGGAAAAGAGTAACTCCTGGCGAAAAGCGCCGCCAGGAGGTAGAAGCAAGAAAGGAGTGGCGGAGTGTTAGGAAGAACATGGATAGTGAGCCCTTTTATGTTAACATCGGAATCAATAACACCCATTACACCTACGCCTTGGTGGATAACGGGTGCCTCACTTACGCCACAATCAGCGACACCTACGCTACGAAACTCCGCTTGCCGCGTATCAGCATACCACCGAGAGCCCTCGAACAGGTCAACGTCACAGTGCCTGGGGCTATAGACACCGTCACGTACGCCAGCATCGACATCGACGGGTACAAGAGACGACGATTGTTCTTTTACGTCATCCCTGATCAGGAGGACGACGTGATCCTTGGACAATCCTGGATGAAAGACGATGATGTGGTCGTCCGCCCAGCAACCAACTCCCTGCATATTGGAGTAGCAAACCACACGGTACAAGGAAGGAAACCCGGGCAGGAGGATCACCGGTTTCCTCTACAGAAGCAGGCGGCATCAGTGTTCATGGCCCTGATCAGGCGCGAGAGACGGGAAAACCCGGCGGAAGGTACCGGTATGAGAATTTTTGCCGCAAGTATCGCGGATATCGAGAAAGCCTTGGCCCCTAAGAAGAAGACGGACCCAAGAGACAAGCTCCCTAAACACTATCACCAGTTCCTTCCGGTCTTTGACCGTAATCAGGCCGAGAAGCTTCCGCCGCACAGGAAGGGGATAGACCACGAGATCCCCCTGGAAAAAGACAACAACGGCCGAGAGCATCAAGCCCCCTGGGGACCACTATACGGTATGTCCAGGGAGGAACTGATAGTGCTGCGGAAGACCCTTACCGACCTGCTGGACAAAGGGTTCATTAGAGCTAGCAGCTCCTCGGCCTCCGCCCCCGTACTTTTCGTGAAGAAGCCTGGCGGAGGCCTGAGATTCTGTGTTGACTACCGAGGTCTGAACGCAATCACGAAGAAGGATCGATACCCTCTCCCCCTGATCAGCGAGACGCTGAGGGCGGTATCACAAGCCAAGTGGTTAACAAAGCTAGACGTTATTGCAGCCTTCCATAAGATCAGGATAAAGGCAGGGGAGGAATGGAAGACTGCATTCCGCACCCGGTACGGCCTGTACGAATGGATGGTCACACCCTTCGGGTTAACTGGGGCCCCGGCGACCTTTCAGCGATACATCAATCACACGTTGAGGGACTACCTTGATGAGTTCTGTTCTGCCTATATCGACGACATTCTGATCTACTCGAGCGGATCGCTCGCAGATCACCGAAGCAAGGTTAAGAAGGTCCTGATCAGATTGCAGGAGGCAGGGTTACAGATCGATATCGACAAATGCGACTTCGAGGCAAAAAGCGTGAAATACCTCGGATTCATTGTCGAGGTAGGAAGGGGTCTAAGAGTCGACCCTGAGAAAGTCAAGGCTATACAGCTATGGGAAACGCCCCGATCAGTAAGGGGAGTCCGATCCTTTGTGGGGTTTGCCAACTATTACCGACAGTTCATACCCCAATTCTCAGCCGTCGCCCGACCCCTCACTGCCCTGACGAAGAAGGACACCCCGTTCGTATGGTCTGAAGAGTGCCAGGACGCCTTTGAGGACCTAAAGGCCCGTCTGATCAGTGCGCCGGTACTAGCGCACTGGGATCCAGAACGAAAAACCGTACTAGAGACGGATTCCTCCGGATATGTGATCGGAGGTACACTCTCTCAGTACGATGAAGAGGGTCTACTACGTCCAGTAGCGTTCTTCTCGAAGAAGAATCTCCCCGCGGAATGCAACTACCCTATTCACGACAAGGAGTTGCTTGCCATAATACGGTGCTTAGAGCACTGGGACGCAGAGCTCAGAAGCGTCCGAGAATTCACCATCGTCACAGACCACCTCAACCTTAAGTACTTTACTACAAAGCGACAACTGACCGAACGTCAAGTTAGATGGGCAGAGACACTGTCTAAGTACAACTTCACTATCCAGTATAGGCCCGGGAAGCTAGCCGTTACCCCTGACGCACTGTCGAGAAGGGAGCAGGATATGCCCCTAGGGGAAGAGGACGACAGGTTGAAAGGACGAGAGTTACAGCTGTTGAAAGAAGGACGGAAGAGCCTTCGCGTAAACCGCGCCGCAGTACTGAGCCTGGGGCCGAGGTGCCCTGATCAGACCAAGACGACCATCAGGGCCGGTTTTGTATCAAGCGGGGACGCTGATGGAGGAAGCGACGAGTCTCCTAAATGGACTGAGCCACCAGTGAACCCCTTCGAAGACGACCCTTTGAAGAGCCTGTGGGACGTTGGGTTAGAGAACAACAACCGGTACTACTTGATCAGGGACGCTGTACAGCAAGGAGCCAAACAGCTGCCCTCTACGTGGGGAATCCCTATCATGCTGTCGGAGTGCACAGTCGACGGAAAACGCCGGCTTTGCTGGAGGGACAGGATATGGGTCCCGCATTACGAGCCTTTGCGAACGCGGCTGATTCAGAGCATTCACGACTCCGTGTTATCAGGGCACCCGGGCAGAGATGTGCTTAAGTCCCTGATCAGTCGGACGTTCCACTGGCCAGGGCTGTCTCAGGACGTCCGGCAATTCACCCGCAACTGCGACGTTTGTGGACGAGGCAACGTCTGGAGAGAGAAGCGCAGAGGGCTTCTTAAACCGTTACCGATACCCGAGCGATTTTGGGCAGAGATATCGCTCGACTTTATTACCGACTTACCTACAACGAGGAAGAAGAACAAGAACCTCTTGGTTATTACGGACAGGCTGTCTAAGAACGTTATACTGGAGCCTATGTGGGAAATTTCGTCCGAAGCAACAGCGAACACTCTTGCTACTGCCTTGATCAGACACCACGGAACCCCCAGAGCAATAGTGACTGATCGAGGGACACAATTTGTCAGTCAGACGTGGAGGCGCCTGTGTCAGCTCCTCAGAATCAAACAGAGACTCTCTACAGCCTACCATCCGGAGACTGACGGAGCCACGGAGAGAGCTAACCAAGTAGTAGAGACCTACTTGCGGGCCTTCTGCTCGTATGCTCAGGATGATTGGGACGAATTGTCCCTAGTGGCAATGATGGCTATTAACAACCGACCGGCGACATCTACAGGGATGAGTCCGTTCTTTGCCACCCACGGATACGACATCGACCTGATCAGGGTGGACGAGCCATTGAGAACGGACGACAGCACCCCTATCGCGAAAGCTGAAGGATTTGTGCAGAGATTGAAGGACGCTACGGAATGGGCCCAAGCCGCCATGGCCACGGCTCAAGAGCGACAAGAACTGTACGCCAACGCGAGGCGACAGCCGTCCGATCAGTTCAAACCGGGCGACAAAGTCTGGCTCAGGTTAACGAATGTGAAATCAGACAGGCCCTCAAAGAAACTGGACTGGGTGAACGCCAAGTATACGGTTCAGGAGACAGTCGGAACACACGCGTGCAGGTTAGACACGCCGCCTGGGATACATAACGTCTTCCACGTGTCCCTCCTGCGGCATGCCGGAAACGACCCTTTTCCATCGCAGGAACAGGACGATATACAACCCGCCGCCCTTGTGTCTGGACCTGATCAGGAGTACGAGGTCCAGGAGATACTGGATAAGAAGAAGCACGGTAGGGGTTGGAAGGTCCTCGTGAAATGGACGGGTTGGGCGAAGCCGACGTGGGAACCACTCAGCCAGTTTCAGGACACAATAGCACTAGCTGAGTACGAAGAGAAACACGGCCCCCTTCGGAAGGGGAGGAGGGGGGTATTGTAACGGGCTGGGCCCGTATGAGGCCTTGCTGGATATCGCGGCCACGGGCGACCCCGGGTCAGGCCCACCACGGAATCCACGATGCCGACAATCCGATGGCCAGTGCGGCATGGGCCGCATGGCCCTGATCAGGCCGCTGCGAGGCGGAGATTTGTTGTTCTTCCCTTCTAATCCTCATCTGAGGATACTCGTAGTAGTCGCCATAGCCTGTTGCAAATACACACGCCTTGGACCGTTACATAATACTACATTAAATTTATCAATTATACTTATTGTAGATTAGGTTAATAAAAACTAGATAAACGCTTAATTTTTATACTTATATATAATGTTTTAGGAAAGTTAAACTTAGTAGTACTTTT
The DNA here is from genome assembly GCF_034447905.1 of Colletotrichum destructivum. Taxonomy (NCBI): domain Eukaryota; kingdom Fungi; phylum Ascomycota; class Sordariomycetes; order Glomerellales; family Glomerellaceae; genus Colletotrichum; species Colletotrichum destructivum. The sequence goes on from NC_085904.1 coordinate 15,261, forward strand.
ATGTTTTTTTAAACTACTAAAGCTAGCTATCTAATAGGAAGGTAAAAAGTAGCACTTTTTATACGAATAGGTGTAAATAGGTAAAAAAGTAGGTGCTTTAACTTACGTTAATCTAGAGGTCTAACCCTGCACTTACGCTAGGGCGGCCCTAGGGGTTATTGTATCTCCCTGTGCAATCCCTCCTTTGGTCTGATCTGTGACCGGCCGGCCTTGTGATCCTGTCCCTGGTCCGATCCTGGCCTAGCGATCCTGCCCTTGGCCCGAACCTCCGGGTTGGCGTACCGTGGCCTTCGTACAAGTCCTAGGATGGCGCGCCGTCGCTGAGGCGCCGTCGACCTGGAAGATGACGGGCCCGCGTTTTCAGAGGGAGATCGATGCGCTGCCGACTTTGAACGTCGGGTTCATGAGTACCAGCCTCAAAGCAGGCTGGGCAGGCAGTGCAGCAGCCTTATCAGGGGGGATGATTCATCCGGTTTTATAGGCTGCAGGAAAATCATCCCCTTTTTAGTTGTTTGAAAACGGATGGAACAGGCTGTCTGCACCTTCCCTTTAGGAAGGAATAAGGGGGGGGGGGGGGGGGTTATAAACGCAGCTTCCCCCCCTCCATCACCCCCCTCCTTCCCTTCTCCCCACCCTGTGAGGTCAAATGACTTACCCCTGGAAGGGGGAGGGGTTCGGGCCTTCCTTCCCCTGGGAGGCTGCAACAGAGGCGGCCCAGGTCGCCTCGTACGATCCGGACTCTGGTCTGATCCCTGGCCGGCTCCGGCGGCCTTGTTGACCTCGCCCGGCCCGGGCCTTCGAGCTCTGCAGTCCATGGCGAGTGTCGAGTACACTACCAAGACCCTGCTGGGGTTAGGTATGCAATGTTATCTTGGCCTTAGGCCCTGCATGGTTTTATAGGCTGCTGGCCTGTCTCGGGCGATCCCACCTTTAGTCCGATCTCTGACCGACCGGCCCTGTAGTCCTGTCCTTGGTCTGGTCCCTTGCTCCTAAGGCCTCTACCGTCCGATCCGTGCCTGTCCCTGGCGACCTTGTTGACCCTGCCTATCAATATTAACAATGGACGACGCCAAGGCAAGACACCAGCTACAACAGCAAGACGCAAGATCTCAACATGTTTGTTACCTAGATTAACTGTATGTACTGCAGGATTTTATAGGCTGTCTTTACCTTACTAACTACTACCTTACCTTGTTAATCTTTCTTAAGAGTCTAACCCTAAGCTAAATGGCCTCTAATCTCTTATTCTTTATTCTTAATCTACTAAGATACCTATTAGTTAGTATGAGAATACCTTCTTTACTAACTAACCCTTTAGGTACTAAATTTACTAATGTAAAGTTTTCTATATTAATACTGAATGATATTATAGTGTTTGTATAAGTTTTGATGTATTTGTATTTATATTTCTTCCTATTCTTATAGAAATGCAAACTAACCTCTAACTTACTTTCTATATGTATAGAAATACAAATTAATCCCTATCTTGCTTTCTATTTTCATAGAAACGCAAACAAAGCGCTGCAATTATCTCCTTTTTTAGTACTTTTATTACATTTCTAAAAAAGATTCTAAATCTAAACTAAAACACACTACATAATAAAAGCCAGCTCTAACGTTAGGACTATCCTTAATATAGATCTGCGTAGTTGTTAGATAGTAGTATACTTTACAACCTAGCAGTTAGGACCTGCATGCATGTGCGTATATATGCAGATATGTAGGTGTAATACTATCCTATATGTCTTTATCTATTCTATCCATTCTATCTATCTATCTAGGGGAGGGATAGGGGATTGTTGATTGACGTTCCAGGCGACGACGACGGTTGGCTGACCATGCCTGGTCCGTGCGTCTTGCGGCGACTGCGCGTGCATGCATGGGGTAAGGGTTGCGGAGGGGGTTAAGGGTTAGTGAGTAAGTGAGGGGAACAAAGGGTTGCGGAGGGGGGGAACGGGTCTTGGTAACCCCCTACGGTAATCGGCTGAAAAAACAATCGGCAAAACGCACGGACCAGCCCTCCCCTTCTTGCGCGCAACCCTGCACCCCAACCCTGGTATTCGGCCAGAATACCACCGTCAATGACGCTTAGACCCTAACCCTAACCCTGACCCTAACCCTAACCCTAAGTGAATACCACCAACTATGCCAACGGTTTTAGTCTTAAGTGAAAGTGACTGAAGTACTATTAACTCTAGACGTACAAATGCGTGCGCCAGTCCTTAGACAAAACATCCTCCAGCGGTGGCGGATCTATTGACTTATCCACGTTAAGCTGTTTACCGCACCCTAGCACGTTCTGCCTCCCAGGTTCAAACGTTTCATGTAGGGGGGCTAAGCATCATAGAACCTCTAATGCATAAGGCACGGACCAAGCGTGGTTTTTTATTGGGGTTGGTAAGCTAGCTTCTTGGGATATTATTCGCTGGGTTCCGCTATATCTAGAGAGGAAGAAATTTCATCCTCGTTCTCGCCGCTACAATCTCAATCAGCCTGTCATACACAGTAAAAATGCCCATCAGCAAGAAAGCCAGAGTAAGTAGACATTTCGCATCTGCCGTTGAAGCATAACTTAAGCTACGCTCGTCTAGATTCAACGCGAGCACAAGGCCGCCGAAAAGGCTGGCACTCGCATCCCTCATAAGCCAAATGGACTCCCTGTCAAGGCTCCCAAGCCCACATCAATTGTAAGTTAACCGATGCCGTTACCGTCACCTACCGCAAGACTAATCCAGAACATTAGTGCCAAAACTGTCGCAAGGAGATTGTCAACACCAACAAGGTCCAGCTCGAGGTTCACGCTGGCACCCATGACGCCAAGCTCTGGCCTAAGGAGAAGTGCTGGCCAAACGACTTCCCCGCAGCCTAAATCGGGCGTGGTAAGAGAACCCTAAGCGCAGGCATAAATGCAAGTTGAGAGTGGTCGGACCTGCAATAAGTCATGATGGATTCGTAAAGAATGCGATATATCGGAAATTTGTTCGTTCTTTCGTAGTGATAGTTGAATTCAGTGATAATTGAACTACATACATACCTAACTCGTCACTGCCTCATCCGGGTTTTGCAACTAGAACATGCTTAGACTGCCTCATTTCACATATCTGGTGTTACCATATTACACTCTTCAATCAAGTCCATAGTGCGTGTGGAAGTCTACTTTCTAGGTATGTAGGTACCGTGTGATCAAAAGTCTTGTGAGTTAACGCGGCTGGACATGGAAACCTGTTCAGGAAAACTGGGGGTGCTCCTCGCCGCTATCGAACTCCTCCGTTCTTTTGAGCGTCATGAATCATGTAAGAAGCAGCGAGGCGGTACTCGCACTTGCTGCAGCGCTGAGAAAATCGGGACGACAATTGTCGTCCCGCGATCGGTTGTTTTCGGTATGAGCCAAGAAAGAAGTGAGCAGGACCTGTCTGCAGTAGTATTGTGCATCATATTCCGGGGACAAGTGCTTTTGCGACGCCGAGATAGCCCGACTGTGCTTGGGGGGGAGTTAATTCACTGCTCTCTGAAGACCGGTGCGACCAGGTTCTCGCCTATAACATACCAACAATATCTTCATCAACGATAGCTTTTGTTGAGTATTTGACGCTAGATAGGTACGTCAAGAGTAATTTACGCATTCATAGTGGGATGCTGTTTAATTAAATTCATGAATAGGCCGTTATTGGTGTGTTCCAGACGTCATGCGCCGATTGGATGTCTCTATGATTACAGTTTCCTTCGTTCTAGGGTTGTCTATCTGCCGTTGAATCTGAACGTCCCAAGAATTAAAGCCGACGCAGAGTCAAATGTAATTCTCTGTGAAAGTGAGACGGTGACATGGGGCCGAGAAACTGTGTTAGAGGCCCGCTTACGTGTTACCTGCTATTGATATATCTAACAATCTCGCCACAATACAAGGGAGCATGGAGATAATCGCATTGATAGACTGAAAAGCCGCCCTGCCTACACCACCTTCACAAGTGGCTCGCCAGGTAAACACAAGCTCTCGCTGTAGATAAGTCGTCTGGGACTAGGCTTGCGCTAATTATGGCCGCGTCGTGCTCCAGCAGTTTATGACCACCTCTGTTAGCTCCCCAAAGTAGGTCTTTTCTACTAACACCTCCGGCGGTTGCCTGGCAGACGCCCCGGCCAACGTCCATGGCGACCCAACGGAGCTGGCACGTCTGATGGCTTAGCATGCTTTGACCATGACCGTTGCGACAACTTTCAAGCATCAAACACACCTCAATCGATGGCAACGGTCGACCAAACGAGGAAGACAATGTTTGGACGAGGTGACACGAGTCGAGAGATTAAACCATGGATCGGGAGCAGGATAAATGACAGCAATATCATACCACTTTCCGCCCGGCCTAGATGATTTCGGTACGCACAAAATTCGTCGTTATCCGCGTCCTATGAACACAGACAACCACCACTCAAAGGTTGTTTTGCCTTCTTACAAGACAGGACGCTAGTTGTCACATTGACCACCATGATGCATCCTGAACACAAGGCAATACCCAATCGAGATCCAACGTGTAGTCTAGGCTAGATGAAGTATGGTCCAGCCAACAGCTTTGACCATCGACATCCAGGCCTTACTCAACATAGGGCTAGTCGGGATTCATCAAGAGGATACAACGTCGTTAAATACACCTCTCCCAAGGTCCTACGTGTTACTTGTGTCTGCGCCACAACTTTAGGTGGACTTGATCGTTTCAAGGTCCAAAGACATGCATTTCAGCCGCTTGCATGCCATTGCAGAGCTCTGTCACCTCGGCATGATTAGGGTTAACACTAGGTACAACCTCTAACATGTGGCAGTAGTTGAGATTGCTGAAAAGCAGGTCGTTGCCTTAGATAGAGCAAGCTCGTTATAAGATACTAGTGTTAAGCGTCAGTTTTCCTGCGTTATTAAGGGTATTGTAGGCATTGTAGATGGCTGAAAGCCTAGCAGTTGTGGCGAGACATAGCACAGCCAAAAGGTTCTGGTTCTGGTCCTCTCCATGCTGATCAACCTGAGTTTCAGATTCAGGGACTAATTGACATCCAAAGAACGCATCTCTGTATAAAAATTACCCTCTGTTTTTATCTGTCGTTCGATATCGCAGTGCAATCATGCTGGCTTGTCGTTTTTGCAGACAATCATGTAAAAGTTATTGTGTTCTACAAGCTGTTCTTTGTTTGTGTGTTAGTAAACGACGTAATAGTCTCAAAAGCTGCACTAAGGCAGAAAAGGCGGGACACCGTATAGAGAAATAATTAAACTATTTCAACCTTGAATAATCATGAGAGAGGGTTGGGAAAAGCAACTGCTGGTCTGGCTTTAGGTTAGCTATACCTGTGTGTTGGGTGTCGCCTACGTTGTGCAAATAGGCTTCACATGCGGACGTTTTGAATAGTTCGGTTTGCCTTAGCACTTAAATGCTGAAAGTTCTTAGAAGAGACAAGCTGCCCACAAGGTGGTTACGGGCTGGGCCGATCTCCCGGGGGTACGGGCGGCGTCCGGGCGTGCAAGGTGGGACCGGCGACGATCGCATTGAACGGAACCCCTGCCGGACCGCTCCGCTCGACGGCACCTTTGGCTCGGTCCGAATGCTCTCACTTATCCAAGCAGCCCATAGCCGAAGAAGCTTTCTTTCTTCAGACATCAATATATTGTCAAAAGAGACTGCTGCTGCTTCACCCTGGCGAAAGGGTGCACTGTGCATACTATGTTCTAGCCTGTGACACAGCCAATCAATTAGGTGGGTTAGAATCCCTTCTGTCCGAGGCACCGCTGGAAAAACACAATTCTCAATTTCTAGTGAGAACTGGTCCTTTATTTTTGGCTTTTGCGTTAGATGTCTGATTCGCTTTTTCTCGACTTTGGATGCAGATGGAAACGGACCGTAACCATCAGCGCCGAATTCACAAATGCAGCACAGAAGAGACCTAGGCACACCACTGAGAAGCTTGTCCTTGAAGCAAGACACCAGCAAACACTTTGTCACTATCAAAGACACCGAGATTGTCAGATCATCGGATGCAAGAAAGCAACCAATCAGTGCCGAAGCTGCAGCGAGCTATGGGCGGGAGCCGGCGGGAGGAAGCAAGCTAATCAAGCGCCGTATCGTATCGAGATTGTTCCCGGAGATGTGGAGGAGGCAAAGTGCAGCGCCGGCCGAGTTGCGGGAAGTGGGCGGGGGCAAACAGCATGGGGTTTGTCAGTCAATATGCCAACTTCCTTGAATCTGCAGTGGAACAGACGTCGAATTAAGGAAGGTAACATTCTCGTCAGTCGGCATCGCCCGATACTCGTAAAAATAAGCTTCATTCGGCCAATCTCCATCCAAAAAGGGGGACTCGGGCAGACGGTGAAAGCTACTCCCCCCCAAAACCGCCAAGGAAGCCAAGACCTGGCAGTGGGAACCACGATTGATCTCGACAAGGGGCGGCGCCAATGACTAGCTTTGACCATGGTTCGCAAGAGGCAAGTCGATAACCAGCCTCTGCTTGGCTTTGGCTCTATCGTCAAATCACACAGTACTATTGCACGACATCGAAAGGGCGTTGTGCCCTTCTTGGCTGTGTCCGCCGTCTTGGCGCTGCCTGATAGAATCGCAAAAGCCGCGCTTAATCTTGGCAACTTCAGCGATGCCGGGCAAGCCGGCTTATCACGCAAGCCACTCTGCTGCTGTCGTCAACTCCAATGGAGTCCGCAACCTGACGGACAGAGCAGGTGTCGCTACACTCCCGTGGCAGAGGTCCCCGGTCACGGAGCCACATTCAAAACCACCCGCCGAATAGGGCTCTGAACTGGATCCATTGTCTACATCGCAGACCTTTCAAGTATCGAGTCAACTGTCGAACCTAGTTGACCGGTCGGCGGCTTCGTCCGTTTGAGGAAGGTTGAAGTTCGTCGCTCCAGAGACTTGCGATGTCCCCTCTCCCGTCCCCGATTTGGGAGGTCAATAGGAGACCGTGAGAGAAGAATGCCTCTTATATAAACTGCTCAAGTGCCAGCCATCAAGGTGTCTTTTCTTCTGCATCCCACCATAGTCAAGCCAACTCCAATCAGGTGTCCGGTCTCTCTTTCACTATGCAGTTCAAGACTCTTCTCGTTTCCGCCCTCGCGGCCGCCTCTACCGCCTTTGCCCAGCGCTCCTGCGGCACTCCCCACCCCTCTGAGGAGGAGGTCGAGTTCGCTCAGCGTCTGCAGCTCAAGGAAGAAAACGCGCGTGTTGAAGGCAATGCCACCCGCCTCGCCCCCATCACTGTCAACGTTTACTGGCACGTCCTGGCCACTTCTAACTCCGTCAGCGGTGGCTACCTCACCCAGGCTACCCTGAATGCTCAGCTGGACGTCCTCAATGATGCCTTTGCTCCTCACAACGTTCAGTTCGCCCAGGCTGGCGCCGATTGGACCATCAATGCCAACTGGGCTGCCGATAGGTCTGAGCTGGCCATGAAGCGCGCGCTCCGCAAGGGCACCTACGCCGATCTTAACGCCTACTTTATTCCCGGTACCCCCTACCTCGGCTACGCCTACTTCCCCCAGACCGTCTCCACCGGCTCTTCTGCCTTCTACTATGACGGTGTTGTCATTCGTTCTTCCACCGTCCCTGGTGGCAGTCAGACAAAGTACAACCTTGGCCACACTGCTACCCACGAGATTGGCCACTGGCTCGGACGTAGGTTACCCCACTTACACACACACTTCGCAGACGCCCAATGCTGATGCTTACGCCTTCCAGTCTACCACACCTTCCAAGGGTACCAGTGCGGCGGCAACGGCGACTACGTCTCCGACACTCCCTTCGAGGCCGAGGAGGCTTATGATTGCGAGATTGGCCGTGACACCTGCCCCACCCTGGCTGGAACCGACCCCGTCACCAACTACATGGACTACTCTGACGAGTAAGTGGATCATTGAACATTCGATGAAAGTAGCAAACTAACCCAAATGTCAGCTCCTGCTTCACCCACTTCACTGCTGGCCAGGAGGCTCGTATTAACAGCTACTGGACCACCTACCGCGCCCAGTACCAGTAAATACTTCACTGGTGCCGTTGGATTCTTTCTAGGCACAACACAGCCTAAGAATCGTTGTCAAGCTCAGCACTTCTCAGCACCGTGTAGCGTTGGAATCGAGCGGACAATGCTGTCTAGATTGGATCTAACGTGATCGAGGGTAATAGTCAAACTGCCTCATTGAGTACATAGCTAGCCAATGGTGTGGATTAAACCATGAATAATACTATTTTACAAACGCTTTCGCCTGGCTAGCATTTCCAAAAGAATTTGTGAAAGTCTCTTGCGAAACCTTGAAGTGATTGCCGTTTTGTTATCCAGCATGTATGTGCCTCGTTCTGTTTTATACCCAGCTACGCAGATCACGAGTGTCCTCAGTTACATGGAGTGCTAAGATTGGTTGGGTTGCTTCCGTTGAGCTTGTTTCAGTCTGTTTTTGTTATGCAGTCATGTGTCTTATGACTAGATTATCTTGCATGATTGTGTGAATAAACACGTCTATTTTTCACATGATCTCGGCAACCAAAGGCCCATGGTTCGTTCAGCAAAATCAGTGCAACTTTCGAACTCTAGTTCTACTTGCATGCAGAAATTTCTTAGGGTTTGAGAAAATATCAGTTACCCATGTGAAAACTTCAAGGCGGTGCTCTATGGCATATCATCTTATGTTACCGTGTTTCGTTTGTATGTCTTCCAGACAGATACTGACAACTAGGCGTGGCTATATCTAGCCACTAGAACGTTGAAATATCGTTCATCTCAGGACAACAGTTTCCAAGGCCAGTAATTACTCCAACGACGGGCTTACCCGGGAATCAGAAATTACATACAGCATCGTGCATGCGTCATCAGAATCTCGAATGGTAATGTAATACGCTAATGAAAACTGCTTACCTGCCACACACAGCTTCTGCATAGACTTGTTGGGAATGCAAGATTCATACTACGTACAAGAACTAAACATCAGAAATCACTTGTCGTCACCAAGAAGTCCTTTTAACCCCCGTTTATCTCGTTGATTACAATGTATTGGAAGACAGGAGAGGGGTAGGTCGGGGCCGGTCAAGTGTCTGCCCGGCTACAATGCAGAATCAAGCTTGCCCTCCCTCGGGTGCATGCAGCCAAGGGGGCGTTCATAGGTACAAGTCCGCTTTTGCCAGTGTTAGTTCAGACTCACCCATGTCAAGACACAGGGAGCCAACGAATCCTCGGTGGGCTGCTGATGTTTGCCTCGACTCTGATTGGGGGCTCAACTCTGTCATCAGGCTGGTCGGTTAGCCAGCCGGCTCACTGCTGCATCAAGTGCGGGGAATCAAATCTTGATATAAATACTACTTGGTCAAGACAGTTTGTGCAGTACTGAAGACAAAATCTCTTGCGCTCTCTCTGGTTGAACACGAGATGAGCAATATCAGTTCACTTCTTGCACGGGCAACCGTGCCAGCCCTCGTCGCCCTGACGTGTGTATACATCGTCAGGCGTATCACACTTTATTACAAGCTTAGGCAATTCGCAGGGCCTTGGTGGAGCAGCCTAACACATCTACCCCATAGCAGAGCGATGGTGACGCCCAACTGCCATGAGTGGTACGCGGAATTGAATGAGAAATACGGTACGTTTCGTTTTGATTTTCTAGCTGAATCTAACACTGTAGAGACCCCATCACTCTCTTTATTCATGTTGATTTGGAGTGTGACTAACAACAGCGCAGGCCCGATTGTACGCATAGCGCCAGGGTTGCTGATCACCTCGTCCCCCGAGGTTTGGACTCATGTGAACAAGCAACCCAGCTACAAACGGTCCGACTGGTATTACCACGCTTGCCGCGTTGAATATCGGAGGGATAATGTGTTCACGCAGACAGACAACGAGAAACATGACATGAGACGGAAACAGATGGCCCCGGGCGTGCGTTCCCTTCCGTTACTTCACAACCCACTCGATGGTCCAAGCATCCTGGCTGACTTAGCAACACCTGAAGTACTCTGGCAGGGAGAATCTTGACCTCGAGCCGACGATTGATCAGCGTCTTGAAGAGCTGATATACCTGATCAGATCCAAGTACCTCTCTTCCAATGCTGAAACTATGCCAATGGATCTGGCAAAAAAGATCCAATACTTCACGCTTGATGTGATCAGCTCTGTCGGTCTGGGCAAGGCATTCGGAATGCTGCGGGCCGATAACGATGTGGATGACTACCTGAAGTCGACTGAGGAAGGCCTATCTGCCGTTGGCTTGACCGTTGCTTTGGGAGTCAGCTGGATGGCGCAGGCACCTTTCATCGGCAGGTTTCTTGCTCCCTCGCCAACAGACAATAATGGGTTTGGAAAAATGATCGCGGCCTGCTTTCGTTACGTCGACGAACGCACGTCAAAAGATACCGACGAGCGATCAGACATGCTCGCCTCATTCATTCGTCACGGCTTAAGCGGTGACGAGTTACGATCCGAGGCACTCGAGCAAATCATTGCGGGGTCCGATACGACTGCGGCCGGGCTTCGAGGTACTATTCTCCAGATCATGACAAATCCCCGGGTTTACGCCAAGCTTCAAAGCGAGATTGACATTGCTGTGAGCGATGGTACCGCTCCGCGAAAAGGCGAAGGTCTCATTACATTGGCGCAGGCGAGGAAGTTATCTTACTTGCAAGCCATCATTCGCGAGTCACTGAGGATGCGGCCCCCCGTGGTAAACATTTTCTCGCGAGACACTCCACCAGGCGGTGATACCGTTGAGGTTGATGGGGAAAATGTCTTCCTACCAGGTGGTGTCTGCATAGGATACTCTGCGTATGCTATGCATCGCAGTCGGGAAGTATATGGCAAGGATGCAAACGCCTTTCGGCCAGAGAGATGGTTTGAGCAAGATGTCGACAAGCTTGCACTCATGGTGCGGACCAACGACCTTGTCTTTGGACATGGCAAGTTCATGTGTTTAGGGAAGCCAGTGGCGCAGATGGAACTCTCCAAGACCATATTCGAGGTGCGTGCTGATATGATCATAACAATGGCTCTCTAGTGTTATACTGACTCGAGACTCATAACAGATATTCCGAAACTTCGATTTGGCACCGATTGACCCAGCTCGACCATGGAAAGCGCATAACTGCATGGGGCTGTTTGTGATTTCGGACATGTGGGTACAGGTTACGGAGAGAAACGCCGAAGCCTAATGCCTATTTGGTCAGGATATTTGACAATGTTCTCTCGGGAGGGTATCAAACTCAGCAAAGACCTAGTTTTATCCTGAGTTTCATAGGGATAATGCGATGTGTCTTAGGTGTAACATTTCATAGTGTAAAAGTCTCAATGCATTGATTTCAAGCCTAGCCTGGCAACTGTGACATTGCGTTCGATTTCTCACTCCAGTACGAATATAGGGCAGAGCACAAAGTAACCTGATACGCCAACTCAAAAATCCTTAAGCTTTCCTAGAAACGAACGCGACGAGCTCGCTTGCTGGGTGAAGCTGGAATGGGCCGTCCGCCAGGAGGCCCAGCAGCTGGTGCAGCGGCGGGAGGAGGAGCGGGAGCGGCGGCAGCTGGTGGGGGAGCAGGCTTGCCCGCGGCCGGAGCGGGAGGAGCAGCGGCAGCTGGAGGTGCAGCTGGCGGGGGAGCAGGCTTGCCTGCGGCCGGAGCAGCTGGGGGCGGAGCGGCGGCCGGAGGTGGGGCCGGTTTTCCGGCTGCAGGTGCTGCAGGTGGGGCAGCAGCAGGAGGGGAAGAGGGTTTTCCAGCTGGCGGAGCGGCCGGAGGAGCAGCAGCCGGAGGAGCGGCGGCTGGAGGGGCGGCGGCTGGAGGAGCAGGCTTTCCAGCAGCCGGAGCTGCGGCAGGGGGGGGCGGGGCGGCGGCGGCAGGCTGGGCACCTTTGCCTTTGAGGACGTTGGCGGCGGCTCCAAGAACCTGGGCCCCTTTCCCTTTAAGCACGCCGGCGGCGGTTCCAAGAACTGCGTTGACGGGATCAGCTGCTTGAGAGCCGGCCGGAGCAGCTGCGCCGGCCGGCTGGGCTCCTTTGCCTTTTAGCACGCCAGCGGCTGTTCCAAGAACTGCGGTGATGGGGTCAGCTGCTTGGGAACCAGCCGGAGCTGCAGCACCGGCTGCTTGTCCGTTTTGCTTGCCAGTCAGAGTCCCCAAGACCGAACCGATGGGATCTGCCGCTGGTGCAGCAGCAGCTTGCCTAGCCCCAATTGTCGATCCCTTTCCCTTCCCCTTACCCGACGCCGCCTTTGCCTTTGACTTTGCTGGAGCTGCGGCGCCGGCGGCCTTCCCGGTGGCCTTTTTGCCCGTGAGACCGCCAAGTAGCGCTGTCAAGGGGTCTGCAGCAGCATTCTGTTTGCCCTGATTCTTTGCTGCCCCAGCAGCTGCACCGGTTGCGCAATTTCTGTTATTCAAGTCAGTTTCTAATCTCCGTCAATCGAACTCATTGCGTCCTCGCGGTCTCCTCAATGTGGACGATCTTGCTTACCCTGTAATACCACCAGCTTGGGCTCTCACACATTTGGCATTTGCCTGTCCCTAAAACAAATTAGTAGGGTTAGCATCTTTCGTGCTTCGGAATGACACATTGGTCAGGTGGGTCTTTAGATCTTACAGTGAGGGCGCAATCAAGGTCGTCAAAGCAAACAGCCCCCTGTGCAGCGACATAGCTGGCACACAGGGCAGAAGCCACGATAGAGAAACCACGCATTTCGTTATTCGATCGTGTGACACAATTTTCTTGTTTTCCAGAAGAACGAGAAAAAAAAATAGTGAAAGGAGTGGAAACGGCCTTCTTCAATCCAGGAAGAATGAGTCGATTATGAATTTGGGGTCACGTACAACACGTTTGGGTCGCACCAGGGGTCTTTCATGAATTTATACACATGACTCTTGGTCTCAAGCTCCTTTCTAATTATATGCAAGCTGAAAGAGCGGCCGATGATGAGCAGAACCTTAAATCTGGATGAGTGGCGTGTGAAGCAGCCCCCGGTGTGTAGGAATGTACGTCGTCGGTCACAGACGGTACTTTGGAATGCCTTCCAAACGTCTCGAGATTTGTTTGACCGAAAATCATCCCGACATGCTTGTAGGAACCCTCATCCGTGCACAGTATCAAGTGTTGTTATGACTGCCGCCAGCAGTAGGCACAGCGTGAGAAGTATGTTGAGCCGGGGCGGTACAAACGCCGAGGAAAGCATGTGCCACTTTCGAAGACTGCGCAAAGACAGCGGTTCGTCTGAAGTATTTGACAAATCCTCCTTGCCATTGCGGCTCTTCAAATCATGTGTACATCTCTTTGGCCTCTGTGTTTGAGTATCAAAATAAGCCCCTGCGTCGGAGCCTCGCCTCACCGGGAGTGTCAGTGCTTGTCACACAATTTACAACATTTTCGACATTTGTCAATTCTGGGAATCATTCATTTTTCGCTGACGTCTCATCGTAGAATCTAAAGCTGCTTCGAAACAATACTCACACTAAGAATTTGTGTTTATCTTGCTTCTATGTCGTTGGAATCTAATTCACACCTCGCTCCATCCAGTGGCACTTGAAAGTGGCTACATCATGTATAAACAAATGAACCATTGGAGTTGAATCAAATACCAAGACCATTTTTAAGATCAATTTGAATGTACACGTTCTTTGGCTTGGTAAATTGCAATCAAGGTCCTGTCACGAGAATAACAATTTGAGCAACCCCCGGCGGACACGAATCATCCTGGCATCGAAATTCAAGCAAGGAGGTCTTGCCCATATTATCAATAGTCAGAAGCCATTAGCAAGTTGGCAGTCTGGTCCAGTACGCGGATGCGAACGCACGGCTCCCATTTATGCTCAAGTTCTGACGTATCGGTAGCTTCTTAGGTAAGGCAATGACCATCATCTGCCACCGTTGACTCAAGTCATGGTCTCATGTCCTAGATGTCCAGTTATTTCATTCTACTTGTAAAGCCAAACTTGCCGCTATATTAGATGGTTATCAGTTCGTTGTCATGGTTTGTCGCTGGAATTTTGAGCCTGGTAGATAAAGTCCATGTGAAAGTACGAACTTGTGACGAAATCCACGAGGCTGAATCACCAAGGGCTCTGTCCCTTATTTGTATTGTCTCCCTCCTTTTACGTTAACAGAATCAGTCTCAGCTCTTCTTTTCTTAGAGCTCGAGCGCTGGAGGCTGATCCAAGCTTCCTGTCCAGTCTTTTTTTCTTGAAGCTCGAAGCTCGAGATACTCATGAGGCTTTTCAATTTCATCGTCCTTTCTTGACAAGTGTGAAGGCCCAATGAAACTTGAAACATTTTAGCAAATGATTCTTTTCGTAGAAAGGACGGTCTTATATCAGACACCTGCTCCAGGGGTTTGAATAAAGATGACGCATTTCTCTTGATGGGACGGGAAATAACGTCAACAACCCCTTATTCGTCCACCCCCCTTATTCGTCACCCCGCACGACGCGTAATCCTATGATCATGATTTCTACCCCCTCATTTCAAACTATTATAACAATTGCAATTATTACTCAAACAACATCAATCTTTCACTACAGACTACTCTTATCATTATGAGTCAATATACCGAAAATCAGATCCAACAGGCCCTTATTGCTGTTACTGATGGCAAGTCTGTCAGGAGGGCTGCAATTGAATGGGGGATTCCTCGATCAACACTGGAGTATCGCATGCGAGGCTGCCAAACCAGATCTATAGGCAATAACTATCGCCAGCGATTATCGACTGATCAAGAGCATCATCTAAGTGAATGGGTGCGAATCCAGCATGCCCTACGCCTTCCACCAACCCATCGCCAGCTGAAGGACTTTGCAGAAAGGATCCTTCAGATCAGTGGCGATAGCCAGCCTATTGGAAAGAACTGGATCCAGGCCTTTATCAAAAGGAACCCATCTATCAAGGTTAAAAGAAGCCGATCTATCGATTCCAACCGTGTTAATGGAGCAACTGCTGATATCATCAGACCATGGTTTCAGCATCTCGCCATACCAGAAGTCAGGGCTATAAAGCCACGTAATCGATATAATATCGACGAGACTGGAATCCTTGAGGGCAAGGGATCTAACGGCCTAGTCCTTGGATGTGCTGAAGTGAAGGCAGTCCAGCGGAAACAGCCTGGATCGCGAGCCTGGACCTCTATGATCGAGTGTATCTCTGCTGATGGGCATGCTCTGCCGCCCCTTGTTATATTCAAGGGTAAATCAGTCCAACAGCAGTGGTTTCCTCTTGATCTTGGCCCTTATACCACCTGGACCTTCACAGCAACTGAGAATGGCTGGACAACAGACGAGACAGCAGTCACGTGGCTGAAGGAGGTGTTTATTCCATTGACAGGGGCAGGGGGCAAGGCGGAGGCAAGGCTGATGATCCTGGATGGCCACAGCAGCCACGTTTCAACAGACTTCATGTGGCTATGCTATCAAAACAACATCTACCTACTTTTTCTGCCACCTCACACCTCACACGTCCTCCAGCCTCTTGATCAGTCAGTCTTTGGGCCTCTGAAGGCTGCCTATAGGAAGCAACTAGGGTACTTGGACCTCTGGAACGATTCAACTGTTGTGGGCAAGAGAAACTTCCTTGGCTGCTATGGAAAGGCACGTCTGGCAGCTCTGACAGGGCAGAATATCACTAGTGGGTGGAAGCGGACAGGGTTATGGCCTGTCTCTGCCAGTTATCCCCTTAGGAATCCTTTGGTGCCTGACAACAGCCCTTCAGCACTAAATCAGCAGCCTCAGAGTAGGTCTGCTGATGACTGGGACTCTCATACGACTATAGTCACGTGGAATACACCAAGGAAGCCAGCTGAGCTCAAGGATCACCTGGACTTATACAGCAAGTTGGATAACAGCAGCAATAGCAACAACAGCACCCAACGGCTGTTATTCAGAAAGGTCCAAAAGGCCTTTTATGATAAGGATTATCAGCTGGGAGCTGCCCAGCTGAAGATCAGCATGATGGAGTCCCAGATGGACAGCATAAGGAAGAGGAAACGTAAGGCAGTTAAGATAGACCCCAACACTAAGTTTGCAAGGATCAAAGACATCCACAGGGCTCAAATTGAGGCTGGCGAAGTCAGCGATGGTCTAGATGAAACCGGCGGTAGTAGAAGCCCTAGTGGAAGTGTTGGCAGCTGTATTGTAGTAGCTGATAATTAGTTGTGTTAATTTCAGCGATTAATAGTTATGTTGTGATGCTTATGATGCGGGGTGACGAATAAGGGGGGTGGACGAATAAGGGGTTGTTGACGTTAGAGAAGACCACAATCAAGTTCTTGTATCTGAATATTTGAATCAAAATTTTTACCAAGCTATGTCTAACCAACAGCTTATGCTTTTCACCCAATCCTTTGTGGGTTACCGCGGTCAGTTTAAATTATTTTTTCTTTTTCTAAAAGAATAAAACAAACAGTCTCCGACACCGATCCTTCTCATAAACTCTGTGTCTAGGCGGATGTTCGCACTTAGTGGCGTTCCGTCATCATTGACCCCACATCCGGCGAAATTGGCCGGGGTGGATCCACTTCTCGCCGCTCAATTTTGCCAGCGCATTTAGAGAGTGAAAAGTCGCGGCGAAATTGGTTCCGCGATTGTAGCTAAGTTTGGAATTGTGTGATCCAGAACTAATGAGATGTGTGGTGGTAGTAATGATACTTCTGGCGTTATGATACCAATATGAGTATATAAACCTCTCTGATTTCGCTGTCATGAGCAAGACCACAATGCAGACCCATCAAGGCAAAGACAACTCTTCTACATCCAAGTCTCACATTCTTCCATTTCGTTCTATTCATTCTCAAATCAGAATCTCTCACAATGATCATCGCACTTGTTACTGGAGGGAACACGGGCATTGGCGAGGCCGTCGTCCGCCAACTGGCCAAGTCGCCGAACTTCCATGTCATCATCGGATCTCGCAATCCAGAGTCAGGCTCGAAGCTGGCCGACTCTCTTATCCGAGATGGCCACTCCGTTTCTTCAGTTCAACTCGATCTCTTTTCCGATGAATCCATCCTCAAGGCCGTTGAGCACATCAAGAAAACACACGGAAAGCTCGATGTTCTCGTCAACAACGCAGGCGTCCTCCTCGACCTTAATCCGGAAGCGTTCACCTCTACTCGAGACCTTTTCCGCAAGACCTTCGAGACCAACGTCTTTGGTACAGCTGTGTTGTCCGAGGCGGCACTCCCACTTTTACTCAAGGCCGAGTATCCGCGCATCGTCTTCGTGTCCTCCACAATGGGTTCTCTCGAGAGCTCCCTGGATGAGAAGACACCATTTTACAACATCGACTACAAGGCGTACGATGCCAGCAAAGCGGCCGTGAACATACTTGCAGTAAACTATGCACGCCTTCTGAAGGAGGTAGGCGGGGCGTCCAACGCAGTCTGCCCGGGACTCATCAGAACCAAATTGACTGGATTCATGGATGCCGGTGCACCCGTGGAAGTGGGTGCGGAGAGAATCGTCGAATTGGCCACCGCTGCTCCTGGAGGGCCCACTGGCACGTTTTCCAACCGCGAGGGTCCCATTGCCTGGTAGACTGTACAAAGGAGTGTTTAAAAGGTTCTCGTGGGTATGGGGGAGAATTTTATTACTTTGACCGGTTGCAATGGGAAGTAAAAGGATGATTGTAACATACAAATCCGTACTACATCATTGTCGTAACTAGATTCAAGAGATTCCCAATGTTATCCGCTCCAGAGTTCCAACTGTCGAGCCTGTCGGCATTCCTGGCGTCGCTTGCGGCTCGGCGGCACTCGCACAGCTCTCCAAACGACGTGATACTCCGTGACGAGTTCTGCATGTATGAAAGAGCATCCGTCTCCTCCTTCCAAGATTCCATTGTAGTAGCCGCCCACTGTGCCTTGTGGCAGGGAAGAGGTAATTCCTTCCAACTTTCCAGCACGAAACACGATATGCCTACTCTAACGGAGGCCACCTGCGCAACAAGAAACCACACGCAAGAGATTCTACCGGGGCGGGTTTAGTTGCGCCATTATGACCTGGGACAAGTGGGTGGTAACTCACCTTGTTCTGGATTCGTTCAATATCCAATCTTCCCACGATAGTGAGTTTGCCGAATCAACATTGCAAGGGGTGTCAGTGACCATCATGAACTGTTTCCACATCGACTAGAAGCCGTTAGTCGGGAGTATCGACGCGTGTTGGTAGTCTCCTACCTCGTAAGCGAACAGCATCGCCATGTTGTAGTCTCGATTCTCGGTCGGGGCACCCCCACCATCGACAACGCGCATAATGATGTAGATAAGTTCTGCCTGTAAGGCCGCAAACACATCGTATTGCGAATAATTGACCATCTTTTCCAGGTTAGCTGCCGTCGCCAAAGCTGGGCATTACCAATGAATGAGCGAACCTCTCTTAGATTTCTCTCTTGTTCTTCACGAATCGATTTCCACAAAAACTGTCTGGTATCGCGGTTCCGCGCCGCAAAAAGAACAGCAATACCCATACAGTTGGCAAGGGGCTCGGGAAGATGGTCCTTGTCTTGATGGGGGTGTATGAAAGGCGGAAAGGACGACCTACGGAGCATCATGTAGGGGTATGAACGTAGTGCTTGTCTGATGAGATTGGCGCTGCTCTCGGCCACCGGACTCGGGGCACACAAACTTCTGAGCGGGAACGGTGCATCCGTCGTGGAAGTCTCAACAAACCTATCGCCGTTGATACAAGAGGACATCACCAACTTGTAAACTTCTGGGGCCGGTGTCATGTCTGTGACGTTTATGTTCTGATCCAGAGACTCGAGACCAAAAGCGAAGTCCAGCCCGAGATCGGTGCCATCTGCCAAGAGCATGGCATTATTCGGGTCCATTGACTGTGATTGAGAGCCCCAAGATAGACTGTCATTGGGGGAAAAGGACAGAACATCAGCTTGAGCGAATGTCTGGGATGAGGAAACGTTCTCGGCCAGAAGCATTTGAGCAGATGATGATGTGGTCGCAAGCCCTCCCGTCCCTTGATTCGTCGTCTCGGGATACACACAGTCGAGGCCTTTCTTGATGCAACGTGCACAGTTGGGTTGCAGGCTACACTTGCATTTGGCTACGCTGCATTCTCGGCATGGTTTTGGGCGGATCCGAGGTCGCGTTCTTGCGCGACGACAGTACGACTGGTGTCTCTTCAGTGCGGTTTCTTATTGAAACAGCGTCTTGTCAGATCTTGGGCATTGCGTGGATGCGCACGATGCGGGGCTGTCACAGCTAAACGCACCTTGAGTGAAGGGCTTGTCACACATTTTGCAGAAGGAGATTCCAGAAGCGGCGGCGCTCAGAGTGAGGCCGAAATCTAGGCTCATTTTGGAACGATTTGCTCTTTCTTGACAGACGTTGGACAGCTATACGATGGCGGATTGTAGATTTCAAAGGCTCCAGGGATTTTTAGATGGGTCATTGTTCGGTGACAGGAGCAGGCAATTCAGGGGACGCGAGACGGACAGAGAAGCAAAGCCGGGCGCTCCTCGGATCGCATTTGTCAGCAAGAGTTGGAGCCAACTGGGCAACGGCGGCCAACGCCTGATGAGTTTGATTCGTTAATCGCAGTTGTTACCTGAAGAGCGTAACGGATAACTGTGCACAGATTACGGTCCGGTGTACAGAGTGAAGAATACAGAAAAGTAGGACAAGATGAAGAAGAGGGAGAAGAAGAAAAAGTCCAGAGTACTAGAATAGAAATGGCCCCCGTCGTGAAGGTCTTCGCTGGCAGGTGGCTGAGCATTTGCGTGGTGACTGACGCGCTGAGCCACGCACTTGGCGGCTACAGGAGCTCTGCAGACTTTTGGTCGTCGAGAAAATGGTAATGCAGGCGGTTACTGAACAACCGCAGGGCCATTTTAGCCAACCGCGCGACTGCAGGCAACATTGGTGCTCACTAGCATTTGGCATGAACAAGCGATCCTGGTACCGAGACAGCCGACACACAATTCCAGATGTGATCTTGAGAACACCCGGCCGGGGCCTCCCCCCCCCCCCCCCCGAGATCAGATGAAGCCTCTAGGGACCGGACTTTGAGGCTTGAGCCAAATAGCGGGTTGTGTTCGGCAGTGACAATTGCCACCTGCTGTCGTGTCGCGCTCTGAGCAGTTGGATTTATCTAAGCACCTGGCGGCAGGCGGATGATCGTCAGTTTTAAGACCACGGCTACGACCACGGCCAAGACGGCGGGCGGGGATTATGCCGTGCGGCTAGAGAGGTGTCGCGGGTGCATGGCAACCCAATGAAGAGGAAGGGGGAGCCCGATGATGGTGTGGCAGGATCGGCGGCTGCAGTTTGTTCGATGGTGTTGACGAGAGTGCTGATTGACTGATTGACAGGGGCATTTGGGGCCCAATGAACGGAGTGGTTATGGCGAAAAAGGCGGGCGAATGTGGTGGTTTTGTAAGTGAGGGCGAGAGTAAATATGAGAGAAAGCCGAAACAGCCGACAGCCACTTGGGTGACCATAGATCAGACTGGTTCAAATGGCTCATGAGGAGCATTCGGGCGATTCTGCCGGCCCCGCAACTGCTCGCCGCCCACGACAGTGACATTCCATTGTGACGAAGGCCGACGGCTAACGGCTTTTTAGCCAAGCTGTCGGTGTTGCAACGCACGGCGTCAGGAACAGGGTGTCGGGTGCTGGGTAGCAATACAGGAACAGAAGATGGGGAGAGCGGCGCCGATTCAGAAAGTGAAGCTGTACGACCTCATCGTGCGTGCTTCATGCAGCGATGGGGAGGGGGGAGAGGGGCCGACCAACGGACCAACGGCGGAAGAGCCGTGACAACTGACTTTGCACCAGCGGGAATCCCCCCTCTTTCGAGTGTGGTCCTTCTACTTAAGCGATCCTTGACCGGCTGATGGGTTGGTGTCGTGATGCGGTGAGGAGGGCTGGAAAAAGGGGACGAATGGCCGGCGGAATGGCGGGAAGAAGCCGAGACCAGAGGGAGGGCAAGGACATGGTCCGTCACTGAGGTGAGCCGCGAGAGAGGTGAGTGAGTGGTGAGAGTGAGGTGGGCCAGACCCAGCTGAAGCTTGTGGTGTGAGAGGTCGGCCGGTTCTCAATTTAGTTGGACTTGTCGAGGCCAAGAAGATTCCCGTTCCGTTCCGTTTGGCCAGTTTGCGTCCACATTCGTCTTGTGCCTTTTGAAGTGTCCAGCTGCAACGAGGCCCAAAACTGTTAAAGGGGCGCACTCATAGGCTATCCCAGGACCAATCGCCGGGATGCCGCCCTGTCTTGAACGGTCTGGGCTGGTCTTGTCGCCCCCCTCCAAGGGGGAGGGGTGGCTACTTCCATCTTCTATCCCCCTCCAAGAAAGAGATGGGAGGGTTGTCTGTGACTGCTGCGACCGCGAATGCGACGCGGGTTTGATGGATCTAG
This sequence comes from Colletotrichum destructivum, assembly GCF_034447905.1. Classification (NCBI taxonomy): domain Eukaryota; kingdom Fungi; phylum Ascomycota; class Sordariomycetes; order Glomerellales; family Glomerellaceae; genus Colletotrichum; species Colletotrichum destructivum. Next base: position 36,616 of record NC_085904.1, read on the forward strand.
GCACAGCGTGTGTGAGATTGAGAGTGAGATTAGGGAGAGACCGACGCTACCGACGACGAAAAGAGTTCCGATGTGATCTACCAGACTTTGCTTTCCCTATGTGCAGCTGGCGTCGGCTCGGGCGTTTGACATGTCTCTCCCAATGGATCAATTCCAAGTTCTGCTTCCATTAAGTTGCATGCCCCGAGACAAGGTGTAGTTGACGGGTGTATTTCATGTCGATGTGCCCCCCCTCTAGACCGTCCCCCCTCGTCCTAGGCTTCTTTTGCCCTCTTCTCCCCGCTCCCTTTGCTCTCATCTCGCCCAACAGTATATACAGTCAGAACAGTGACTTGTCTCTCCAACATCACGCAGCTCAGCTGTACCGTGGAAAAGGATCGAGTTACTCACGAATCTCTCCCCTACATTTTGCGTGCCACCAAACTGGCTTTGTTTTGGTCATTATCACAGGCGCCTTGGATTTGGAGATTTCCCAACCTCTGAACCCCCACTTCACCTTCTCATCCTTCCGGCTCACGTCCGTCACGCGTCGTCCACTTTAGCAACGTCCAAAGCTCCCCTCTCCTTCTCCCCCCCTCCAGCCCTCAAGCGTCACAGCATTTCCGGGGGGGCCTTGATCCGTTTCGAGGCTTTGTGGGGCGGATTTGCAAACCCGTCCTCGGTCTCCTCCGCCCTAGGCTCCGTTGGCTGTGGCCCTGTCACCTAAGTCAATCAATACCCACATCGGCTTGAGGTGTTTGCGTTTTAGGGGCCGCCTCCTTTCCCTCACCGCATCGTCAACGGCGCGGGACCTTGCGCCCTGAGAGTGCCCCCTTCAAGTGGCTCCCTCGACCAGCGAAGAAGACGGGATTTTGGCGGTGGACCGGGCTCCCTCTGGATCTCCGAACCAGCCTCCCCCTTCTTCCAAAAAAAAAAAAAAACACAGACGGCATCCAAGGACCAATAGCCACGTCTCTCCCCATATTGCACGACTAGTTCGAAGTACATTTACTACCCTGAGCCCTGTCGTCACTTAAAAGGCGAGAGAAGCCTCAAAAACCGGCTAGGAGAGCCCGCAGCAAACACCACGCCAGGTCACCGCCTGTGTGTGTCTCTCACACACCTCAGCTTTCATCCCCGACACACACACACATACGCACTTACGTCGTCTCCCTCTCTCTCAGACTTAACCTCGCCTCCAAACTCTCACTTGCTCGGTGAAGGAGACCGGGCAGGTGGCTATAAATCATCATGGCCCTTACACAGACGGTCACCATCATCAATAACTCGGGCAAGATCATAAGTACCGTAAGTCACTTTCTCGGGCTCACACCCATCGCATTCTGCTCTCCACCGCCCCTCTTTCAGACTCCCATGTCTTTTTTGCGATCCGGCCCTTAAATCTGAACCCCCTCTCCTCATCCTCAAGATACAAGCAACATAGACATTCTATAGCTCTCAGACGAAGGAGATGGGATCCAATAGCTGACGTACTATCTTTTCTTTTTTTCTGGCTTCTAGGGCAAACAACTAGCCGGTATCTTCAAGGAAGCCAAAGCATCCTATCAAGAGAAGAAGGCCGCCATCAAGGCCGATCGCGAGGTCCTCAAGCGCGCGCAGACCTTCGACACCTCTCGCGATCTCCCGCCCGAGGCTTTTGACCGCCGCTACTCGCACGACGATGGCCGTTCCGTGGCCAGTTCCCGGAGGAGTCACCGCTCCAGACGGTCCCGGTCGAGCCACCGATACCACGACCACGACGTTGAGTACTACCCTCGCCGGGCCCTGACCGAGGACAACCTCAAGACGCATTCCGAAGTCTCGAGCGTCACGCCGTCGAGGGCACCGCCTCCCTCCGCCTACCGCGTTCCCTATGCCGAGACGGCGCCGCGCGACATGGCCATGAGCCGCCCGACGCTGCATCACTACACGACGGCACCGACAGGCAGCGAGACCATCGCGGACTCGGCGACGATCCGCGGCTCCATGGTCCCGCGCACCATGTCCATGCCCGTGCTGGCCAAGGACCGCAAGGAGAAAGATATCGACATGGATCTTGCCTACGGCAACATCCCGCCCGATCTGCAGGACCGCACCGACCTGGACCCCATGACCAAGGAGAGAGAGGCAAAGACGCTCGTTGCCAGGGTCGAGGGGCTTCTTGACGAGGCCAAGTGCATGCACCACTCGGCCACGGCGACCATCGCTCACCTGCAGGGGAACCCGGACGCCGCCGCCGCCGTAGCGCTGACACTCGCCGAGCTGTCGACGCTGCTGAAGCAAATGTCGCCGGCCTTCCTGTCCGTTATCAAGGGAGGCTCGCCCGCCGTCTTCGCGCTGCTCGCATCGCCGCAGTTCCTCATCGCGGCGGGCGCGAGCATCGGCATCACGGTGGTCATGTTCGGCGGGTGGAAGATTGTGAAGCAGATCAAGGACGCGCAGGCCCAGAGGCAGGCAGCCATCGCCAACGCCATCGCACTCGAGGCCCAGCCCGCCCCGCATGCAATCGAGTACGACTACCCGCCGCTGGAGCAGCAGTACGGCGACGCCTATGGCCAGCCGCGGGAGGGCAGCGTCGCGTACGACGAGGCGTACGTGCTCGACCCGCGGCTCGACGAGGAGCTTAGCTCGATCGAGAGCTGGCGGCGTGGCATCGCGCCGTTTGGCGAGGACGAGAGCGCCGACACGGAGCTCATCAGCCCCGAGGCGGCGCGTTCGATGCGCGGCGACCCGGACACCCACACGGAGCGGAGTTTCCGTACGCAGCGCAGCTCCAGGACGCACCGCAGCTCGAGGACGGAGAGGACGGAGAGGACAGAAAGAACGGAGAGGACGGAAAAGTCGCACCACTCGTCGCGGTCGCACCGCAGCAGCAGTGCGCGCGAGTCCCAAGCGCCCGAACGCATGAGCAGTGTGGCGGGGTCCGAGAGGGAGAGAGAGAGGGACGCCGAGAGCGTTGCCAGCAGCCACCGCAGCCACCGCAGCTCCCGGTCGAAGCGCAGCGAGCGGGCGCCGACGCTGGCCATCGAGGACGGCAGCCGGCAAAAGGAGGAGAACGAGGCTGTCGAGGCGGTGCTGCGGCCCAAGAAGAACAACATGCTCAAGAACTTGTTCAAGAAGAAGGAGAAGGAACACCGGGACCGGGAGGAGAGGGTCTCTGCTCTGGTGTTTTAAAGAGACGCGACCACGAAGAACCAAGAACAACGGACGAAAAACGAAAAACGAGAGACGACAGACAAGGGACAAAGACCTACGAGGAATGGGAAACAAACGATGCATATGGCTCGGGACAGTTGGCTGCTCCCCCAGCCTGGAACGGAGTTGGGTTTGTAAAGGGACGGAAGGAAATGGTACTATGGACTGATAAGCTGTCTTTTTTCTTTTTTTTCCTTTTTCTTCTTCTTTGCATCATCATCATCATTATCATCATCATACTATTGGGGAGAAGGACGTACATAGAGGCTGCTGTTACATGGCATCTGAGCGATCGATAGAAAATAATCGACGACAACGATAAACATTATCTCAAGCACACCTACGGGTGTATCACCACTTTCTCTCTCTCGTTTTCCCTACCAAACCATTGTTGACCGGTCAGACGACAGCCATGACGGCAACTGCCGTTAGAGCACCATCCCTGAGGTTTGGCCGACACAAGAATTGAGCCGACTGGCCAACCACACATCATCGATAATTAGCTCGGATGGAGAGCGGTGGCGGTGTTCCATAAGGCTGGTCAGGCTGGTCAGGTTGGCCGGACTATGGACCAACCAAAAGGCGTAGGGCTGAATCGGAGATGGGGGGGGAAGTTCACTATCAGACCATGGACACACCAAGTCCAGATGCCGTCAGCTGAACGCGGCAGCGCAAACCTAAAGGCGGTAACGGACGAGTCACAAAGGGTTTAAGGAGAGGTAGAGAGATGGATACACGAGTCGGGGAGGGGGCACAAAGGACGCATGTCAGCTTTTCTACTTTCCAGGTTCCCTCTCGCCATCACCAAGCCCTCGGGGTTTCGCCAGTGCGGTATGCCGCCCACCGGCCCTGCACTCGCAATGCACATTCGCCAGGTTTCGATGTTCTGCTTCTGCCGGTTGACCTCGCACAGTCGTTTGCTTGCTTGGGCATGAACCCCCATCCATCCTTGGTCTCCGAGCTTTTTATCAGAGCTGAAGACGGACACGGAAGGGTCATCCCCTTCTTTTTCTCCTCAACGCTACCACGTCTGTCTCGCGTCTCTCAGACATTCATTCCCCAGAACCACCGAGTCGGGACTCGGTTAGGCGCAAGGATGCCAACCTTGTTCTTAGTCGGTCCCGCTTGTTCTATTCAGGGAGCAAGCAACCTGAGCAAAACTTTAGTCCTAGTCAACCTCTCTCTCTCTCTCTCTCTTCCTCAGCTCCAGATATGCAGCCATGTCGTCGTCGCTTGATGGTCGTCAATCCTCGGTCCCCATCAGGAATCATTCTTCAAAGGAGGCTCGGTGCTGTCGAGGTGTGTGTGAGAAAGTCGAACTGAGAGGGCGAAATGGGTACACAGCCCCCAACTCCCTTGAGAGCCCCCCTCCCTCTCCCTCCTAAACCAAATCTCCTTTCCGTCATCTCACCTCATCATCAACCCTGCATTGCATATGTGATACCAAGACTTACGTATCCTCTTTTGGCCCCGCAAGGCTAGGCGGCCACGAGAGAAGAGGAATAAAATAAAACACATCCTCGACGCAACGGCCGGCCGGGCCCAGGAAAGGAATCCCAATCCCGGTTGCTCCAAGGGTCTTGGAAGGATTAGCGGGCACACAACCAACCAGTGCCACCGCTCCCATCGAAAAACAAACACATTGAAGATTGCGACTACGGACTAATTGGGCTCCTTGCTGGATGAACGAAGGCAGCAGCAAAACGACCATGTCTAGACTCCAGAGATGATGGTCTACGGCCCCATCCGTCATGGGGGAGCCCGAAAAGCCAACAAGGCTCCCTGCTTTCTTTCTCACGCACACTCAATCTCTCTCTCTCCTTTCTACTGTCCTCCTCCCCCACCTCAAGGCATATCCCGGCCGCCACATGCAGCCGTCGCCAATCACGCACAGCTGCAACCTCCAAACGGTGGCCGGCGACGCCCCCGGTCCTGCGCCATCACCTCAAGCTGAGCCAACTCGGCTGCAGTAGCCCAGCCCCGAAGAGATGCGAATTAGCTCCCGTGCGCAGGGAAAAGAGGTGGTCAAAGTAGAGGAGGTCGAAGGACCCGTCTGGCATCACAGACATGTATGACGGACGGTCCGGACAAGGAGGGCGGGCGGGAGAGAGCCACATGTCATGTCACCCACCGCCCCGGAAGAGATTCTGATTGTTGGTCGTAGTAACTTGTTGGTATTAGTCGCTTTTGGCCCCCCTCCGAAGCCTTACGAGAGTGACAACACGCGAGCTGAGCCGTATTATTAGTTTTACTTCTTCCCTCCCACATTTTCCTCTTTCTCCTTCCTCCTCCCCCTTCTCCTCCTCCGATGATTGTTGTTTATATGGAGGTTTCTCTTCAGTATATCTGTTTTCTTCTTCGACATACCCCGAGTAGGTAATCTTGGACCGCACCAGAATCGCATCACACCAGCTGTATCCTCGTAGACACTAGGCTGCACCGAGCTTCCGCACTCTGCAAATCACAAACCCTTGCCCAACTACTTATCAACTGCCTCCGACTTTGCACCCGTCAATCGTACTTGCGCTGTCGGCGCGCGATCCCCCGGTCTGTTCCAGGACCGATTGATGCCGCCGCCCGACCTCAACTCCAACAAACCAGTACCTCCGGGTCTCCTTCTACTCATTGACTGGTAGTCCCAACATCATGGACGGCCACGGCCAAGGTCTCGGCTTGCGGGACAATGATGCCCAGAACCCAAACCAATTTCAGATGACCTCGTCGGCAGAATGGCAGCCTGCCCATTCCTTCGCCCGGAAACCAGTCAACGCGACCCAGCCGGCGCCGGCGCCGACTACGCCGGCACCGATCGGCGGTGGCGACGGCGGCGGCCAGCAATACGGGAGAAGCCCGCCAGCACAGTTCGCAACATCGCCACAACCGACCTTCTCAGAAAGAGTCGCCGCTGCCGGCGCGGCCGCCTATTTTCCGGCCCCGTCCGCCGATCACGACCACGACGGCATCTCATCACACCCGCGACCCCGGCCGACGCCGCTGCAGATGCACCCGGTCGACTACTCGAGATACTCGCCCTCGTACTCAGGCCTCAGCACGCCCTACACCGGTGGCCTCTCGACGGGTGGTCTCTCCACAGGAGGCCTCGCGTCTAGCAACAAGAAGCAAATGTACGTCCGCGTCGACTCGCAGTCCTCGGCGGCCGGTCTACTCTCGCCGCCGTGGCAGGGCGGCGGCGATGGCCACCCGCCCCCGCCCCCGCTGCCCCCGGGCGCCGTCCGGCAGCAGTCCATGTACTACCCCCCGGAGCCCCTCGGCCTCTACAACCGATACTGGCACCCATCTTGGAACATGTACTTCTTTCTCTTCGCCGGCATCGCCTTCGCGCTCGGCCACCACTTCTTCTACGCGCGGCTCGACGGCACCGTCGCCGACGGCCAGATCCGTATGCTGCGCTACGGCGCCGCGCTGTCGTTTCTCAGCAAGGCTAGTCTCGCGTCCGCCGTGATCCTCGCATTCCGCCAGCGCGTGTGGATGACGGTCCGGCGCAAGATGCTCACCCTCGGCGCCGTCGACTCGCTCTTCGCCGCCGCCGAGGACATGACAGCCATCTTCAACGTCGAGGTCTTCCGCCAGGCCCGCGTCGCCATGATCCTCGCCATCTACGTCTGGTGCACGCCCCTCGTTGTCGTCCTCACCTCCGACACCCTCACCGCCCAGCCGGCCACCATGCGTGAGGACACCATGTGCCCCTCGATCCGCACCCTCAACTTCTCCCAGGAGGAGACCAACGACTTCCGCACGACGCCCAAGATTCTCAACCTCTTTGAGCTCTCCGTTTCCATGTGGAACAAGACCAGCGACGACCAGTCGGCCGACCACTTCTTCGACTACTGGATCGGCACGAGCTGGCAGTTCGAAGAGATCTCCACGTCCGCCGTCCTCGGCAAGAAGCCCATGGTCAGGACCAACGCGAGCATCGATATCTGCGGCTCAGGCTACAACTGCACCTTCTCCATCAAGTTCCAGGGCCCCGGCTACAAGTGCGAGGAGCTCGCCAGCGGCGTCGGCGCGACCCCGAAGAAGCTCAACGGCGCCGACGTGCCCTTCAACATGAGCATGCTCGCGCCCGTCGGCAACCACACCTACATCGCCCACGCCACCCTCGGCGAGTATCAGAACCCGCAGATGAACGACTCGTGGCCCGGCGGCATCCCCAAGATCGACCCTCCCTTCCCGCCGCACCTCGGCGCCCTGCGCACCGAGCCGCCCCTCTTCTTCGGCTACGCCCACGTCGACGAGCCTTCGCTCGACCAGCCCTCCAACATGTCGGACCCGCGCTGGGCCACGGCCTACACGCCCAAGGTGTTCGGCTGCGAGCACCGCGAGACCGAGTACGAGGTCGACTTCGCCTATACGGGCCTCGCCCAGAAGACGCGCGTCCGGAGCCGCCGCTTCCTCGACCGCGTCGTCGACACCCGCTACCTCCCCGGCGTCGACGCCCAGGACGGCACCGCTGACAACACCACGGCCACCCCCGAGTCCAACTACATTCTGCCCAAGGACGTCGCCCGCTACCGCCGCGCCATGGCCTACCACTCCATTGGCCTGCAGTTCCGCAGCTTCGTCAACGGCACCATCTTTCAGCCCAACACCAACGCCAACACAAAGGTCCTCCAGACTCGCATCCTCGACCAGCACAACTACCTCGTCGTCAAGGACTTCATGAAGGAGGTCCAGGGCCTCTACGAGGACATCATCCTCTCCATGTTCGCCCAGCCCCGCCTCCTCGCCGTCGTCTGGGCCAACGACACCTCCGTCAAGTCGGGCAACGAAAAGGGCGCCGACATGCTGTACCCCTGCACCCGCGAGCGCACCGACATCCGCTACAAATACCACGCACGCGATCTCTGGGCCGTCTACTCGGTCGCCATCCTCCTCGCCATCATCGGCGTCGCCTTTGGCCTCGCCGCCGTCCGCGAGGAGGGCCTCGTCCGCAACACGCGCTTCAGCAGCATCGTCGCCGCCACCCGGGGCCCGGGGCTCGAGAAGCTCCCCTGGGCCACCTCGCCCAACAGCGATCATCGCCCCGTCGCCGGCGCCAAGGTCGGCTACGGCCTTGTCCCGAGAGACGCGCACTCTGGCGCCGGCGTCGAGACGTATGGCTTCGGCATCGAGGGCGACGTCAAGCAGCCCCAGCGTGAGGAGGCTGGGAGGACGCCATCAAAGCTGGGCAGCCCATTTCAAAGGAGCGCCTTCAATAGGAGGTGGTCAAGATTGAGCACCCAGCAGATGTAATGATTGTAGTTGTTTTTCTGTGATTCGATTCACCCTAGATATCCCAAAACCAAGAGTAGTAACTGTTCAATCATGTGAGTTGGCCCGGCCTTGTTGGTTGCCTAGGCTTTCTTTGTTCTCGTCAAGTGCCTCGCTTGTCGACTTGCTTGTGTCAGCATGGACAAGGACAGAGAACGCAACCAGCTCAGGATCTTGCACTCCCAGCAACTGTGTGTACAATGAACCATTCGTTTCGTGCGGCTGCTTCGCCTGATATCTACATTAAGCCATACAATGAGGTGTGGTATCTGCGCTCTGCGCGGTTTGGAATGTCATGCAAACGCCCACCACTCCCTTTTCTTTTCTTTTCGTTGTCCAGCCCAAGGCCATCGTCAGAAACGCCGAGAACATGAAAGATGGATTTCCATCCAAGTCCCTCCTACCAATGTCATTATGCCGTCATGTGGTTTTGTCCTTGTTTGATGCTGTGTTTCCCCTGTCATAATATGCTTCTGGTTTGTGAAAACTCCAAATGTCCTATCTTGAAAACTCCCTCTCCCAACCCCCCCTCAATGTCAGGTAGTAACATCATAGTTCTTCCGACAGAAGCGCTTGGACTTCTGGCTCGTTGAGAAGCTTGCGTTTTCCGAGCTCCGAGAGCGGCTTGCCATCGCGGACGGCACCAAAGTCGAGAATCTGATATTGTCTTGTTAGCATCATCAAGCCGCTTTTTGCGGTCATGGAGCAAAAACATACCTCGACGTATGTCAAGCTGTCACGCTGGACAGCGGCCACGCAACGCCGCTCGTCAAACTTGACCTGCCAGACCCCGCTAAGATCCGTCAGAAGATCCTGCACGCACTCACCAGTGCGGATGTCCCACATCTTGACCGTCTTCTCGCTTCCCGAAATCACCTTTCGGCCATCGTGCTGGAAGCAGGTAATGGCACCCGTGTGGGCTGTCAAGACGTTCTTGCACTTTCCGTTCTCCGGGTCCCAGATTCGCAACGTGCTGTCGGCGGCTGCTGATACCAGTCGCTCGTCGCGCAAATCCAACAAACCGACGAGAAGGCTGTGTCCCTCGAGCGTGTGCAAGCAAGCTCCAGTGTTGAGGTCCCAAATCTTGACCAGGGAATCCATGGAGCCTGAGATGCAGCGATTGCGCTCGTGGTCGAGGACAACGCTGTAGACCTTTTGCGAATGACCGTGCAGGACGTGGAGAGATTCGCCAGTGCTGATACGCCAGACTCTGACAGTGCTGTCGTAGCTCCCGCTGACAAGGGTGTCACCGTGGGCAGAAATGGCGCGGACCGAGTGCGTGTGCCCGGAAAGGGTACGGATGAAGTAAGGACAGTCGGCGTCGTTGGCTGGCGGACCCGTCTGGATGTACCGGCGAGACCCGACCTCGGGCAGGCGCCAGACACGAAGCTGACTGTCGCGAGATCCCGTAATAATCAAAGGCTTCGGCGGCATCATGATGGGCTTGCCGTCGTGTCCCTTGCCGGTCTCGGTCGGCATCAGGATCTGCAGGCACCGGACAGTGCTGGTGTGGCCATAGAAGACTTGGGTGCAGAGGCCCTTCTCAATGTCCCAAACCCGAACGGATCGGTCAGTCGATCCGGACACTAGCATGTTGCCTTCGTACTGCAGAGCCCAGACGCCGCCCTCGTGGCCCTCGAGTTTCTTGCGAAGTTTGCCGGTCTTGGTGTCGTAAACATGAATCAAGGTGTCGTCGCTTCCGGTAATGATCTTGTCCTCGTCAAACTGCAGGCAGGTGATGACATGGCGGGGGTGTGCAGCGAACGCAACGTGTCCGGGCTTCACCTTTCCGCTTGTCCAGCTTTGGCGGATCATGTAGTGGCGACGGTAGAGAGACTTGAAGAGGTGCAGCTTCTGGAGACCCGGGATGCTTGTCTTGGGATTGGGCATAGCGGCCGCGGCCGCGTTGGCTGCTGAAAGCGGCCCCTCGGATTTGTGCTGCCTGACCTCTGATTGCAGGGCCTCCAAACGAGCGGCGTCCTGGCCGCTAGCCCTGCGTTTCGATCGGTCGGCGCTAGATAGGTTGAGGGCGCGCTTGCGCTTGGAACTTCGCAGCTTGATCGTCGGATCCGACTTTACGACAACCTTTGTAAGTTCGTTGTCAGCCGACTCCAGTCTGGTCAAGGGTCTCAAGTCGACCTCTGCGCCCGTGACGCCAACGGGGTCCTGCCAGCCCCAACCCTGAACGATGGCCTTGTCCAGTTCGCCGGGAGGCAGCGTGAAGCCATCACGATCAAACAGCTCCTTCCATCCAGTTTCGTTCGTGTCGACAATGTTCCGCCAGTGTTTTGAGACTTGAGCAGCTCGGCACAAGTCGCGGTGATCGAGGAAGGACAGAACGTGAAAGCTGAGTTCAAGAGGAAGTTGCTTCAAGAAATCGCACTTCAGAGCGGGGGTGACGACATCGGCAACGAGACGCAGAGTCTTGCGCGGGCAGCGACGGAGAAGGTTATACATGATGAAGCTCTTCATCTCGTTGGGCATCGAGTCAAAGCCCTCCATCATCGTGCGTGCGTTCATCATAGCAGTGTGAGCGTCGAGGTTATCGGGTTGGCATGTGCTGCTATCGGCGACCATGGACACGTCGGAGACGTAGCCGCCCTCCTCGGTGGTCTGGGATTCGTGCAACCAGGACTGGTCTCGGAAGCTGACATTGTGTCTGGCGACGACGCTGCTTTGCGGCGAGGCTACATCTTCGTCATCAGAGTCCCTTGAGTTCAGCTGGGCGGCAGCGAGCGTCGGCGAAAGTCTCGGACTAGGGAGGCTCGCATCCTGCGCAGCCACGGCATCGATGGAGGGTCGGTGGCCAACGGGTCGAAGTAACGCATCCTCATCGTCTTCATCGTCGTCGTCATCATCATCGTCGTCGACAAAGGGCTCGGGGTCTGCGTCGGTTATGGGAGGAGTGGCAACGTTGCTACTGAAGACTGTGAGTGCATCACTGCCGATAGGGCTGTCAGCCTCCTGCGGGTTTGTTTGGCTCGGGCCTGACTCGGGAGGAGTGTGGCTCGTGCGGTTTGGGTGAAGCGATCGGGGTCGCGTTGCCCGTTCGGTGCCAGTGCTGGTGCCAGCGACTTCGGAAGTGTCTGGGGTGGCCAAATAGCCACTCTGCCTGCCTTGGGCGAGTTGACGTCGAAGCCGCTGTGAATGATCCTCAGGGAAGGCGAGACCAGTGGGCCTAGGGTTTCGTGACGGGCGCGAAGGCAGAACGGGGGCCGCGTTGTATGAGGGTGAGGTTTCGCGAGGATTCGACCGCCGTGATCTCCGCTGGTAGGCGTCGGAAGGAGATTTGGCGATTCGTCGAGATATTTCTTGACTGGACTCGTCTTCTTTGAGGAGACCTGCAGGTTGCCTCTCGGCGGCGGCCGGTGTTTTGCGCTGGAAAGAAAGTCTCGTTAGCGAGTGTGCGGCGGCAGAGGGGCATAACGCGCGGGGGCGGAGGGGAAGACATACCTTTCTGTTGTAGACAAAGGGGTTATCGGCCATGGGGTCGGAGGAGGAGCCAGTGACGCTGAAGGAGAAGTTTGCGAGTTCGGGGGGCAGAGGCTTCGAGGCCAGAGGATATTCCTTCGAGTCAAGCTCGTGGAGGGGACGAACGTCGCGCAGGTAAATGGGGGGAAAAGTGCGTTTGGTAGTGGTGGTGGTGGTTGTGGTGGTTGTCTCTATGCACTCGGAAACGGCCAACTGCAAACTTGTCGAGTCGGCGCCATGGCCAGAGTTGATGCCCTTACCCTTGCCCTCGTCGACAGAGAAGGAGACAGTTTGGCTCGAGCGAGGCCGCCGCACCTCGGTGGTGTTTATTTGGGGACCGGGCGAGGGCGTCATGATGCCTCTCTAGTAGGGAAGCGGTGATTTGCGAGGCTGCAGTTTGGGTGAAGGTCAAGGAAAAGTTGGTGGATGGCGGATGGGCTCTGGTCCTGGTAGGGGGGATCGTCGAGAGAGGAGGGTTTTCGGATCGAGATCGGGTTGTAAAGCTGGATCAGGATCCGAGGCGAGGAACGAGGGGCGAGGGGCGAAGGAGGTGAAGGTGGTGAGGGTGGTGAAGGTGGTGAGGGTGACAACGGCGGGCCAGGTTTGTGAGATTGAGTGAGGGTCGGGGGGATTTCAAAGGTGGCGGCGGGCTGGGTTGCGGATACAGGTCGGGGGCACTGGCACTGGCAGTACTGGCAACACTGCGCAGTGAAGCGACGGCGACTGAGTGTTAGCGGAGGTGGAGAAATTTTTGGCGGCAGCGCGAGCGAGGGTGGCCGAAGATCAAAGGCGAGCGGAAGCGGTACGGGGCAGGCGGCAGGAATTTGGGTACAGCCTATGGCCTGTAGCCTACTGCCTACAGGCGGTATCGGAAGGTACCTACCTTAGTTAGCATCAGTGGGATGAAGGCGCGACTTGTGTGATGGAGTGGGCGCCGTGCAGGTGTGTTGGCGGTACCTTTACTGTGTGGATTAGACCACCGAGGTACCTGCGTGAGGCATAGAACTTGGCAAGGTGGTGGTGGAAGGTGGAGTAGGTGAGCACGGCACAGCAGCAGCCCACGGCACACACACGCACACCGCAACCCGGTCGGGAAATCTGAGGTAAAAACGGGATAGGGGACGGAGGGAGACCGGGGTAGAGAGGCCGTGATAGAGAGAGAAAAGGAGACGGTAGAGCGTGATGAATACACGCGGCGAGAGAGATGGCAAAAGGTAGAGTGTGCAAGCAGAAAAAAGCGAGAGAGCGAGAGAGCTAGAGAATAGAAGAAGGAGAAGGAACTGAAAAAAGCAAAGAGGCGAGAGGAAACGCAAGGCAAGGCAAAGCAAGGCAAGGCGGGTGTCGGTCAATAACGCGGTGAGACGAGACGGCACCTTAAGGGGGTGAAACCGACAACAGGATCGATTCGGCGGTGGACGATGCCGGAACAACTGACCGGAGACGGAGGACGGGGGTAGGATGGGGATGGGTGGAATGTCGAGGACTCGACCTTTAATCCAAGGTTGAAGAATGAAAGGTCTGCCGAGTCGAGGCCGAAAGTGACCGGCGGTTCCCTTTCTTCCCTTCTCCTTTCCGGTCCGGTCCCGGGTTTGGCTCAATCGTGGCCGTTTCTACCCCTTCTTGTTTTTCTTCGTCTCAAGGCCCGCCCCCCTGAGTCTTTTGTGGGTGTTGTACGTCAAATTTTGCAGTGCAATCAAGGCAACGCCGAGGCGGATCTCTCTACGAACTTGAACCGCGGCAGGTAATCGGGAATCAAAGGGTTGGGTTTCAGAGGCCTTGTGTGGATGATGGAGACCGTCTGCCAACTGGACTGGACTGGGACTGAATCACAGCGCAAACGTGAGGAGTGGATCCCTATGATCCTGGGTTGGCCAGGTGGTGATGGACAATGGGCACGGGGCATGGCGAGCAGACGAGATCGAAGCAGGATTGACATGGGAAATAAAAAAATACAGCACGGCTGCTAGCAAAGTATCTCTCCATACAACCCAACCGCCAGGGTACAAGATTCCTTTCCTCCTGGACCCAGCCTAGGCCCACCCATAGCCTAGCAGTGTTAGTGGCCTCCACTCTCTCAGGACGACGACGAGCGTCACTGGGCCACTTGGCTGAACTTGAATGTGATGTGTTGGTTCGGGGGCGTCTACGAATACCCCAGCATGCGTCTCGGTCAATATTGAGGTATCTATCCTGTTGATGAGGACGTTATCCAGGATGCCTAGGTATGCTGTCCTGAAATCGGTCCCGCTCGGGAAATTCAAAGCCTGGCCTCGCTGCGCCATCACTCCTCCATCTGCTCAGCTATCCATCCCTCATCCATTCGTTCATTCCCTCATCATTGCCGCGTATCGCGACTGCAACTGCCTCCGCTACTTCAATCGTGCGGCGTGCTTGCTTGCCATCATCAGCAAGAGGGGGTAAAGTGGAGAGGGAAAAGTGGAGGTGTTGGAGAAGCCTGTGCTTAACCAGCTTCATTCTGCCTCCACCAACTTCTGTCACTTCCCACTTCGTCCTTGGCCCCCTGCCTCAGTCCTGCCTCCTCGGTCGAGTTGAGTCTACCCTCCCGCTGCTGCCGTTATTGGCGGATGGCCCCCCTCCGATGCCATCAACACCACAACGGGGCCTCCGTCTTCGATAGGGTCCCGAGTACCTAAATCAGCGTTTCAAGCGTGCAAGGTACCTGTCCTGGGAACAGGCAGAGTTGGACTGGAAAAGCCAGTCGCGTGGGCTGTCTCTCTCTCTCTCTCTCTCCCTCTTTCTCCCTCTCGCCTATCCCCATGCCGCCTTTGTCTCACTCCTCCCCAAGTCCCTTGTCGGTTGCCTGCGCGCTTCGAGGATACCGTCCATTAGGAATCCTCATCGCCATTCCACACGCCCAGAACGGCACCATGAATTGTTCCCCTTGTCATGCCCGTGGCCGGCCAAACACTCCAGACCTTGTCAAAACCAGCCCCTCGGTCCGCTGCCCCCCTACCGCCTAGGCTACCTAGCTACGAATAGGTATCCTACGTATCTTCAGAACCCTCGGTGAATACCACTGGTTCCATTAATTACCATTCCCGCGTAACAACTCACGCCTAACGCGTTGGATGGCTGGGTGGCTAGCGAGCTGTCGCTTGGCCACTCTATATGCCTTGTAAGCTGTAGGATGCGCCGCTGATCTCAGACACCCAAGGGAGGGATCGCGTCTAATACCTTGAGCTGTCTTGCCCCATGAACCACGAACGCGTTACCTACCCGTCTGCCCGTGTCTTGCTCGCCTCCGCGGTCTCTCTCGCCCAACAACGCGCGCCGCCGCGGCGCGCCGCTTTACTTTCTAGGAAATGCCCAGCCGCATTCCTAATCGGATTCACCTATCGCCGGGAACCAACAACGGGCAAGACACTTTATTTTACCCGCTTTGCTATCAAGCCGTAGTGAGAAATATGGCCAGGCCGGCAGTATGCGCTAAACACCGTAATCAGGGTTCGCAAACAGTTCGCACGGATGCGCGCTGCGAGGCTTGGGACGACATCACCTGGGGAGCGGGGGCGGTGTCCGAGGCCACTTGTTGTCCAGCAAGGCAGAGGCAGAGGCAGCATAGAGTTGTGTCTTGCATTGCCTCATCCACGATTATGAGTTTTGGAGAGTCATGCTGGGTGGTATTGAGAGACCCCTTCGAGTATCGACGGCAAAGTGAATGGCCGACTTTGCCGTCGCATCATTCGTTCAGTCCTCGGCTATGTGACGCATCGCATGCACTTGCACTTCACAATCCAGATAACGCAAAGCTCAAGCTCTCTCTCCCTCCCTCTTTTGCCCGTTGTGTCCAGTCCAGCTATAAGCGCTTCGCTTCGCTTTCGCAGCTGACAAACCGGGCCAGGGACATCAATCTGCCTTGCTTCCGACCTGGTCTATTTCCTTGCCTCGGATCTCTCATCTTTGAGGATTCGTAAGCATAACCCTCTCTCTTTCTCGCAGGTCTTGTCTTTCTCCCTCTCTCTCGTTTCTATCCGCTTGCGCCGCCGCCTTCATCACCGGGGGGACCTGTTTGCCGCTGTCCCGCACCAATTCGGCCTAGTGCACTCTCTCCATCCTTCAGCTAGACCTAGACCATGCCGAGAGATCCAAGGAATGTGAAAGGTGAAAGGCTGCAACCACTCTGCAGCACAGCACCACACTCGCCGGCCATCTGCTGGGGTATGGGAGAATAAACGAAGTCATTTACACGGAGTCCCGAGTTGCTCAGCGTGTGCGCTGGAAATCGAACCTCGGCGACGACTCCGTCCAGTAGAAGGTCGGTCCGAGTCTTGGTTCCCGCACCCACTCCGAGTCGGTTTGCCTCTTCAAGACTTGCTAGGCGATCTGACATAACTCTGTTTTCATATTGTTGTCGTCATAAGACACATTCAGACAATGCCCATGTTCTAGCTCACATAAAGTGTCTTCTACAGTCGACCATCAGACCGTATAATCATCATCATTCGTAGAGTTAAATCTGTAGATCTGTAGCACTGTTTCGAGTGTTCTTTGCAATCAATTATGACATGCCGTTGTCGTTGTCGCTGTCGCTGTCGCTTGCTCGCTCGCATGATAAGTCTCCCCTCATCCAACTCCCGCTTAAGGCATTTTGGTCTCCAAAAAGCCTGTCAATGCATGAGACAAAATGTCGTTTGTGCGACCATGAAGAATCAATGCTCAACCACACAAGCCCACCACCGTCTCAAGAGATGTAAACCGGCAAACGGCTACCCAGAAGCTCGCTCTTCGTCGACACCTGCACGTCCTTCTTGTGGAAGTCGTGTAGCATGAGCCAGCAGATCATCCGGAAGACGAGTGTACACCAGATATCCTCGTGGCTGACGTGCTCTTCGCCTAGCATGAACAGCGCCAGCGGCTCGTCGTCGTCATCCACCGTCTCAGCCGTCCGCGTGCTGAAGTTGGTCTGCTGTCTCTTCTTCAAGCCGCCGAACCCCACCATCTCTCGTCTGTCGGCCGACTCTTGCGACTCCTCAATTACCTTCCTCCGCACCACGCGAAAGTATATCTCCATGAGTTTTTCCTGCTTGAGCTCTGGGGCTGCGGCGTCAATCTCCTCGAATTGACGTTGTTTCTTCGGATCGGTACCCAGAGACACGTTGCTGCCCGGAGTCTTCTGCGTTGCCTTTTCCGGTTTCTCGTTGAGGCCAGCAAGCACCTCCTGGATGTGACTTCGCAGGACGTCCTGTACCATCTCACGCCGTGCGCTCTCAATTGCAACCTCGGTGTGGCCTTCTGTCACGTCGGTATTCTTCCGGGTCAATGTCGAGTAGGCCCGGGGTGGCGCACTGGGCCGGTTGTCCTTGGCCCGCGCCGTGAGAATCTCGTCCATGTCGCCCAGGGCTGCATGCAATGCATCCATGAGTGGCAAGCTCAACCAATCACCTTGGTTGGAGGTCGTGATGATGCCTTGGATGTTTTTGGTATGCTTCCGGATCGCTTTGCCAACAATTCTAGGGGACAACTGACCCCGCCTGAGCGTTTCCATCTGTTTAGCGAACGCATGCAGCAGCCGTGGCAACGAAAAGTTCTTCGTATCCCATCGGTGGTGGGTCGGGTTGGGAAGCAAACGAAATGCACTCCTCTCGATGTGAAGCGTCCGTCCTAACATGCCTATGATCTCGAATGGGACTGCATTCAATGGTTAGACAGTGAAGCTCGTATCGCTTTCCTCATCACAAAGGCTTACTGGGAAACAGGTGGGACACCTGGGCTGTCGAAGAGTCGGAGAAGTAGTTGACCGTGTTTGTATTGCATCCGATCAAAACCAGCGTCTCGGCGACTTCGTGTCGACTGGCAAAGTTCAAAATGGAGAGGTCTTTGGGCTCGTCGTTTGATAGTTTCAGACGTCGACTGTCCGAGTTTGAGTTGTAAATGGTAGGCACGAATCCGAAGCACAGTTCCTTGGTCTCGTCGACGGGTATGACGCGATTGCTCTCAAAACGACTGTGGCCATAGACTTGAAAAGTGAACATGATGCCAAGGTCGCTGATTTTCTCCCCCGTGACGGTGTAGCCGTTGCCTTCGGCGCGGTATCTGTCGGTGGTCCTATTGAATTCAATCCAGTACACGCCGAGCATGGCCAGCATCTCGACGACATGACACCAGGTCGTGGTTGCATACGGCTTCTTGACGTTTGCCGGCATGGTGTCCCAGCTTCTGAGCTTCTTCTGGATGGCAACCGTCAACGTGTACTTGTCACTGACACCTTGGAGTACCTGGTCCATTTCCTCTTGAGTCTCGATCTGAGTAGATTCCTTGGAACCCTTCGGGGGCCTGTGGAGGACAGTTTCACGATACTGCTTCTTCTGCCATTCCCTCGAGTCCTTTTCCATTTGCTGCAGGGCGGATAGAAGCGTAACCCAGGAAGCGCGCTCGTTGTCGGCCGTGTGGACGGATTGCTTTGCCAGTTCTTTTTCGGAGACATCATGAATGTTTTTTTGGGGCAGACCCAAGGGGTCGGAACGACTTTCCAGCAAGCTCTTCTCCGAGCCGTCGATGAAGATGATGGGCTGGCCTTTGACGGGACCCTTTGTGTTCTTCGGCGGGCATAAGAATATGACGGGGGTTTCGAATTGGACCTCGAAGCGGAACTCGGTAAACTTGAGGATGCGCTTCTTGGACTCTGACCATTTGCCTATGACTTTGCTGCCACAACTGGAGTAACCCGCGGCGGAAGCGTAGTATTGTTGAGCAACCTGGAGGAGAGCGGCAACGAGGGCGACAATTGATATGACCAGAGCGGCAATGGCGACGAGCAGCTCCTTGCCATCGTCGTCGTTGATGTTCTCATTGATGGCAGCGAGCGTCTTGTTGAACTGTTCCGGGTCCATGCCGTCCATGGCCGCAGAGAGCGTCCAGGTGCCGTGATTGAGGGTTTGATCTGCCGTTGTTTGCCGCTGTTTGCCGTGGCTCGTTATTGGCGATAGGATTGGCTACTTTGTGGGCGTTCTGACACGTTTGTTCGTTAGGGGGCGAGGCGGATGTGTGTGATTATTTAGAAGGCAGTTTGACGTAGATCAACAGAGGACAGCGATGAGACGGCAGACGGACACAGTCAAGGTTGGAGAAGCCATCAAGGGAGATGATGTATTCGTAGCACAGCCAGCTTCCTGGCAGATCGGCAGTTGGATGGAGAGGGAGGGACAGAGACGCAGGAGACAATGGTCTAACCTGACGTTTGATGGAAAGCGAGAGGGAAAGAAAAAAGCAAGGAAGCGGAAAAAAGGACACCCAGAAGGAGACGCAGACGAGGCTGTACGATGAGCTAGCGCGCGATAGTGGCACAGCTGCCGCCGCGGGTAGCATCCATCCATCCCACTTGGTGAGGCGCTCGCTAAAAGGGAACAACTGCTGAAGGAGGTGCTGCTCTGGCGGCTGGCTTGCTTGCCCCTGTCTCCAACCAACCAACCCCCCCTGCGTCCGCATGGCTCACCCCATGTCTTGCTCATACCGGCTTGTCAGTCGCCAAGTCATGGAGTATGGGGCTTTAAACTGCTGTGCAACGGTCAGCTGGATTTCGTCGGCGGCGAAAGGTCCCACCACTGCGACCGACGTTGGCGCGCGGCGCGCGACGCTGGCGATGCAGTCGTGATGCAGATGTGAGGGAGGCGAGGCAAGTTGACGTGGAAGAATAAGTCCGACATTCTCTCCATTTTCGGGGCAGTGCTCGAGGCAGACGAGGAGTTGGAACTAGGGGCGGGCCGTCGTTCGAACCGGAGGGCGCAAAGGCGACACGGCATGACGATTTGCCAGTGCTTACGTCTTTTCTCCCACGTTTTCCCGGCACCGCCGACCCAGTTACAGGTGTTCTACCATTAGTACCCAACGGCACAAATAAGGTAAGAAAACTGATACAGGTACCTAGGTACCTGCCTCCGTTGGTACCCTCCAAAAGTATGAATAGGTGCCTAACTGGCCTGGACCAATCCCGCCACCTCCGCCAACGTCGAACAACGACCTCATTAAATCAGACGTCCAGCTGAACACCGGCTTTTCACGTTGGACCTTATCGACAAGCCTCCAGAAAGCAGTCTACAGTAACAAATTCATCAAGTAGTTATTTTTTACTACCCCAAAGCGCCATCTCCCAAGCATGCGCCCCTACGTCATCCACTCATGACTTTAACACCGTCGCGTCCATGACCCAATCATGCCAGGTGCTCATCGAACCACGAGACAGCCTGGAGGAAGGCGTTCTCCTTGGCGTACTTTTGGATCTTCTTGCTTAAGTCGCAGCGGACGGCGAAGCCGTGCTCGACGCCCGAGTAGAGGTTGATCTGGTAAGGCTGGCCCGTCTTCTGCAGGATCTCCTCCGACTTGTGGCGCTTCTCAGCGGGGAACATGCTGTCCGTCTCGGCGGCGGCGATGGAGAGCGGGCCGTTGATGGCCGCGAGCTCGTCTTCGTCAACGAAGCTGGGGTGCGCGATATAGCCAACTTTGATGCCGTGCTGGAAGTGGCGCACGAGGTACTTTGCGCCGAAGCAGTAGCCGACGGCGCCGATGTTGGCGAGGCCGAGGTCGTTTTGCATGTACTTGATGGCGTCGATGACGATGGGGTCAATCGACTCCTGCGTGTGCGGGCTCTTGCCGTCGCTGCCCTTGGCAATCCATTCGAGGATGTTAAGCCCGGCAGGCATCGGCAGCGGAATCTGGTCGCCACCGAAGAGGTCTACGATCAGCGTCGTGTATCCATTGGCGGCAAACTGGTCGGCCACGAGCTGCGAGTTGGGCCAGATGCCGAAGACGTCGCTGATGAAGAGAATGCCAGCGTTCTTGTGGGCCTTGTCGGCAGGCGCCTCGGCGAGGTATCCTTCATACTTGCCAGCGACGCTGATCTTCTTGCCCTGGGGGGTGCCCCTGTGTTGGAGGAGATACGCGTTAGCAATGCTGGTTGTCGAGACGGAAGAAAGCCACAGAGGTATGAAATGTAGATGATATCAGAAGGTTTCGCGCTTAGGATTCAAGCTTTCTGAAGTGGGGGGAGGGGTCGGATCGGTTGGCGGGGTAACTGTTTTGGGCCTTACTCATGCTTGACGCCGACGGTGCAGCACTGTCCGGGAGGGTTGGAGGCCATGTTGTGTGTGTGAGTATGTGTGTGTGTGTATGTGTGTGCGCGCGGTTTGGTGTATATGAGAATCTAGAAGGGATTCAGGTATGTTGTATAGATAGGCAGACAAGAAAACTAAGGACTTGAGGCGGGACAGAACAGAGAGGGCCGAGACGAGACGGGGGGCTTAAGGAGCTTATAGAGTCCGAAGATGGAAGAGACTTCTTAGGAGGGGCGTCATGGATGACAGAGGGGCCCACGGCGGCCCACGCGTCGAGTGAGCGCCGGGGCCGAGGCGTTGTTGACGTGAGGTATGACCAAGCGGATGGAGATTTCAATGGGCGAACTGGATCCCTCTTCCTGGATGTTGGCAGGGGGTGTTGGATGGCACTTTGGGTGGACCGATATCTGTTCCCAGTCCCTTTGTATGATGCCATGAATTGGCTGAGTTGAATGAGACTTACGACTGGTTAGATGTCCACCTACCCGGAAGTAAGCCTGCCTATAGAGTTGAAATTTACTCGGGCACTAGTCCTACTCGCCTTGGACGCTCGGGATTCTCGCGTATTCGTACACTAGGCACCACCTCAAGCATCCGTAGAATGTCAATGCTCTATACCCCATATTGCCGAGCTTCCGCGCCTTTCATTTCTTCAGCAAAAGCCGAGGGCCTCGCATTGTGCGGTGAGCACAGCTTGTGGCAAGTTATAGGCGTTCTACGACGGAGATGTTCACTTCGCGCTTGGGCCCGAGAAGGCTCCTGACTCAGTCGCTGTGATGCCAGGAAGTTAGAAACTCTTTCTGGAAATGCTTATCTGTTGCTCGTCTAGCATAGGCGTCAATGTCATTTGGCCAGTGCGTCGTTTCTGCAACGGCCCCCGGCGTTAAGAAAGCACGAAGTGGGTTGATGGATGAATGTGCCTGCGATTCCGCAATTGTATGGAGGATTACCTCATCGCCGGCCTCGATGAGGCAAATCATGAGGAGGAAAGCGACCAAAAAGCTCCCGTGCCGGAGATAGGGCCTGAAGTCCGGCCGCTTTCGGCGCCGGTTCTTTAAAATCGAATGTTTCAGCGGGCCATGCTTGGGATTAGTCTTCTTGTAGCCCCGACCCGACGGTCCTTGGTTCTCTGGGTTTTCCTCAAGGACCATTGCTCGTTTTCCCGTTTGCTTAGTCAGTCTATACACTCACTTCCGCCTCTGTACAGAGTAGAATCTTCACCTCTGCGATCTGTCCAATAATGTCCCAGTGTGTGTCTATGGGTCGCTGTGTCTCAGTGCCCCGTGCGGCCATGCCACGAGGGCGGCAGTCATCGCACGGCCCAGCCCTGTACGTCACTTGTCACGTTCTTCGAGACCAATTCTGCCATTCAGATTCAAGATAACGTCTCCACAGCAGTTTGCCCCCTCCCAGCCCCAGCATGCCCGCTTCTGGCCTTACAGCTTTTTACTGGCCTTACTGGCACACTGCTCACTAGCACACTGGCAACTGCGCTGTGCCGCTAGGTATCCCCCGTCCGGCCACCAATCCAAATCGTTCCTAGAGATCGACAACTCGGCACGCCGCACGCCTCCGGCAGCACCACTTCCCCCACGCGACCTGAAGAACTGCAGACTGCAAGCCTGATTGCTTGAACCACTCGGCACGTCAATTCGCATCCTCGCCCTCGCCCTCCCCCTCGTCCTACACAAAATTGCTTCTTCCATTCTGCCGACGACGACGTCCAACGAGCCGCCCGAGCCCATGCGAATGGCGCCGACATCTTTGCTTCAACAAAGACAGTCAAGGGCTTGGGAATGGCAGAGAGCCAACACAGCGACGATCGAGGGGCCGACGAGAATCATGGAGCTTCTGGAAACCAGGCCGCCGTGCCTTCTGAGCCGGTCGAGGCCTTCCCGCCCATGCCTACATTCATTCTCGAGGGCAGCACCACCTATGACCACGATGGTGGTCCGCTAAGTCAAGACACCAAGACCGACATAAAGGTCTCGCACATTCCCCTCCCTCCGCTGCCCAGCGCCTCCGCGAGCGCGCCCCCTACTTCCACTCTCCCTACCATACCCGGCGGCCACTCCGATGAGGACCAATCCTCCGATGTCTCTTCGACCCATAGCAAGCCTGAAAAGCAGGACTCGTCCAACTCGTCGTCCATATCCGAGCCTGCGACCGCCGCCGAGAAGCACGAGGCCGAGAGCAACGAGGGCGTGGCCCCCAAGACCAGGGTTAGGGCCGGGTCGAGCTCCGCATCCATGAGGAAGAACCAGAGTCATGATAACGTTAGGAGGCTGTCGGTCGCGGGAATGCAGCAGCTCACGGCTCCCGAGGCTCTCCCTGTCGCCATTGTTCCCGACCAAGCCTCTTCTGCCGAGCGGGATCAACGAGCGCGCTCGGCCATCGCAGACCAGCTGCAAGCCATCTGCCAGTCGATACTCAGTCAGCCGGCTGCTCTGCGACCCAACGGCTCCGTGACGGATGGTGCAAACAGCTCCCGGCAAGACGAGCCTCGGAGACCCGTCTCCGCCAGAACCCTCTCGACGCCTCCGACAACACGGCGCCAGTCGCAGTCGCAGGCCGCCTCGCCCCGCCGCAATTCCTTCTACACCGTTGCTCGGCCACCGCCGCTGAATCTCGACGCGACCAGCCATTTTAACGCCGTCAACCTGCAACCACCGACCCAGAACAAACCGCCCCAGATCCACGTGCCACCACCATCGACAAAGTCGCTCAGAAATGATCCTATCCCGCCCTCACCTCTCCCTCCCTCGATACCCCTCCCGCCCATGTCTATACCGACCCATCTCCAGTTGGAACTTGCCGCCCAACGTCCGAGCCCTTTGTACATCCACCACTCGCATACGAACGATATTCCATACGAGTCTTACGTGGTGAAATGGGAAAGGCTGAAGAATGTTTTGCTTCTCCCGTCGTTTCTCGAGAGGACTCTCTATTTTGGAGCCCTTGCTTGTCTCGATGCCTGGCTGTACAACTTCACCATTCTGCCCATGAGATTCTGCATTGCCCTTGGCGTCCTTTTCAAGTGGTGGGGTTACATGGCCTTGAAGGAGGCGCGGTGGATGATTGGCTTTGTCTGGTACGGAATGGGTAGAGTTTGGGCCAGAGCTCGTCGACCGAGAGCGAAGGCTGTCTCGTCGGCCCGGCAAGAAGACGCCCATCATCATGCCAGCCGCGACAGCAGTCGAAGTCGACCGGCCGAGCGGAGACCATCCATCCCCGCCCTGGATCTCCGATCGCCTGATGGTGCCCCGACGCTTCATTCGGATTCGGATTCCAAGGCAAACAGCCATAGGGCCACCGAACACGAGATCAAGGGTAACAGCAACGGACATATAACCCACAAGCTGAATGCGTCTGCTGGCCATCACCCCTCACATGGTCCAGGTCATAGGACGCACCGGCACCGTAGGACGAAATCGATACCATCGAATCTGTCTTCCTTCCACAAGGCGGACCTGTTACAGGGTGCTGTCATCATCTGTAGCTCCATGTTCTTGATGAAGCTTGACGCCAGTCGGATGTACCACTTTATCCGGGCTCAGGACGGCATCAAGCTCTATGTAATATACAACGTCCTTGAGGTAGGCCGACTCCCTGTCAGACTGTTGTGGTGACGTCCGCTAACTCACACTTCCTCAGGTTGGCGATCGTCTTTTGTCGGCTCTCGGGCAAGACATCTTCGAGTGCCTCTTCAGCTCCGAGACACTGTCTAGGAACAGCTCCGGCCGTTCCAAAGTGCTCCTGCCCTTAGGCATGTTTGTCCTCGCCCTCATCTACAATGTAACCCATTCGGTTGCGTTGTATTACCAGGTCATCACGCTCAACGTGGCTGTCAACTCGTACTCGAATGCCCTTTTGACTCTGATGATCTCAAACCAATTTGTTGAGATCAAGAGCACCGTCTTCAAGCGCTTTGAAAAGGATAACCTGTTCCAGCTGACGTGTGCGGACATTGTCGAGCGCTTCCAGCTGTGGATTATGTTGTTCATCATCGGTATGCGCAACATCGTGGAAGTCGGTGGCCTCTCCGTCCCCGGGGCCGGATCGGAGAACGGTGACCTGGGAGGCTCGGGTGCCATGCCGCTTCACAGTCCATCCATACTACCATTCAGCTTCACGATCCTCCCATCCTGGGTTTGGTCCGGCGAGGTCCTCTCCCCGTTTCTCATTGTCATTGGCAGCGAGATGTTGGTCGACACCATCAAGCACGCCTACGTGAACAAGTTCAACAACATTAAGCCGACATTCTACAGCCGCATTCTGGACATCTTGTGTAAGGACTACTACACCAACGTAAGTTTCTCCCTTCTGGAGCCCCTCCGAAACTTCCCAGAAGTATGTTCTTGGCAGCTGATAACCTCTGCAGGCCTTTGTGTCGCCTTCGCTGACCCGACGACTTGGCCTGGCTGTCATCCCGTTGTCGTGCTTGTTTATCCGAGCTTCGGTCCAAACTTACCACATGTTCTTGTCAACGCGAATTCCTACACCTATCCCGGAGTCCACTCAAACATCCTTGTCCGTCGAGTCCGCAACCCCGTCATCTCCGGTGATGGTCGCAGCTCTCGACCGTCTCGACACGCTGCTACGGGACGCCCTGGGACGGGCTGTTTACGGCTACCCATACGGAGAACCCAGTATGCAGAGCAGGGCCTGGTGGACGTGGACCAGCGACGATGTCATCGCGGCAGTGACGATGATTGTTGTGTTCTTCATCGCCTTCCTGGTCCTGCTCATCATCAAATTACTTCTTGGCATGGTCCTGCTGCGGTATGCACGAAACAGGTACGCTCAGATGAAGCGCAAGGAGCACCTAGTGGCGACAGGTCAAGAGGAGAGGCAGGTATACGATGCCAAGGGCAAGAGGGTCGGCGGCTACAGCCAGGTCGAGATCACCGAGGACCGGCGGAGGTGGATACACGCCGACGAGAAGGAAGGGCTCAAGGGCGGCAAAGGACGGTTTCCGAAGCCGGACAAACCACCAGAAGGGGAATACATGGGAGTTCAGCGGTACGAAATGGTAACCAAGAACATTTGGTGATGGCGTCCTAGGGTTTAGCATCACTTACGTAGCATTGCATAGCCAGGCATCTCAGGCGGGCCTACAACGCATTTTGTTTCCTCTATTTCCAAGTACCCTTACCTACCGACATGACTTACCTACCTGCCTACCTACCTTAGGTAGGTTAGGTAGTTCCCTAAAAATAGGTAGGTATTCTGGCTGCCGATGCGAGTGATGCATCTGGAAAGCAAGCAGGGAGGGAATGCCTGCGTATTGCACCTGTTGTCTGCGTCTTGCCCACCACTTGCGCCTCCCCGATCATGACCGTGGCGAACTCCACCATTCCATCGCCAACTTACATCTCATTCGACTCATTATTTTCTCTCGCCCGATTCATCCTCCATCTAACCTCACGCGCTTGGTATCCCAGTCGTTAGACAAGTCACCAATATTCCTTTCGGGTCCCCATCGCTTTGGTAGTCACATAGACATTCTTTTGCACTCCGACATCTATTCAACGTCAATCGCCGCGAGCATCCCCAAGCAGCATCCGAACACGACACAACAGGCTACGAATCATGTCGCTGCCGCCGCCGCTGACGGATCTAGAGCTTCTCGCGAGAGCCCGAGGCCTGTCCAACGGCGTCCCCCCCAACGAGCGCGAGTTGCGGTTGTTGTCCTCGGAGCTTTCTGTCTGCCGCAATATTCTGGATAAGCTGGTTGAAGAGAGCTCGTGCAGCATATGCTACCGACCGTTAAGGAGCATGCACGTGCTTGAATGTGGACACAGCTTTTGCACGGAGGTAAGCTGTCCAGGCCCTTGGTTCAGAGACTCTCGCAAGCGGCAAGGATGGAATGGACGGAGAGCCAAGGCGAGATTTGTATTTGGGACTGACTGGCTCTGAACGCTTTAGTGCATCCGCAACGAATTCAAGGAAAATGGAATGAGCCACGATATCCATGTTCATGCTTACTGCCCGGCCTGCCGCATCGAAATCACGCTTGAACTGAACGAGGACAAAAAGCTCTACGTTCCTGATCACATCATGGTATGCGTGTGCCGGCGAAGAGGCAATGATTAAGGAAGTTTGAAGCTGATATAGAGCGCGCTAGACAAATGACCAGTTACCCTACCTCCGACTCTGGGCGAAGCTCAGACGAGTGACGGACGAGGTGTCTTCTGCCCATGGCATTCCAATTCCCGAGACGGCGTACTCGTGGCGTCGTCAGGACGTCGAGACCCATTACAAAACACGTGCCGAGGAGGAAGCCGAGGACAACAAGGTGTGGGTGAGCACCGGCGAAGCGGGAGAGAACGGAGGTCAAGAGAACGTCGATGATCAAGAGAACATCAATGATCAAGAGGGCGAGAGTGATTCTGAGGGGGAAACGCAGAATCCAACTGTGCGGGCGTTGGAAGCATTCATCGCCTTAGCGACCGCCACCGTGCCACCACCACAGCATGGCTCGTACAATACATACATGGACCCGCCCTACTTCCCCGGTGCCTTAGGTCCTGGGCCCGATCAACCCGTCCTCCTCGGTGTTACGCATGTGCCAACTATCAATCATCATCCCCCGGAGACCCACGAGGAGGCGCCTGGCGAGGGCAGTACAGAGTGATAATAGGCTGGGCGGATCAGGTGCGTTTATGCAGTTTCAGAAAACATCGTCTTAGCAGAGCCAAGAGCAGGTTCAAGTAGCGGGACGGCAGCTGTCGAACTTGCAGAAGCGGTCGTGTTTATCCCGTTGGCCAAGACTGCCGAGTATCACTATTCCAGCGGTTCTCTTATACTACATTGTTCGTCAGCTAGCTAATGCAAATGGTTAACACTCGGCATGAAGCGCCGCTTCGTGGTGCTATGCTGCTATTGCTCTTGCGTCTAAGGTCATGCAAGCTTCGATGAACAGGGCGGAAACAGAAGCAGGCACGAATAGGCGGCGACTGGAATGTAAGTGCATGTCTGACTTGGCGGAATGACGGACGGGACGGACGGACGGACGGACGGCAGTTAGTTCTCGATCAACCACTTCTGGGGTTTCGGCAATTCTATGGAACATTCCAGTATAGAAGAAAAAGAAAGTGGCACACGCGCCGTCGTTTGTGACGACCTCCTTGACTACGTTCCGTGGATGCGCATACCAGTTGGTGCAGGTTTCACCCTCAGATAATGGGCAGCCGCTAGCATGCTCTCGCGTCCATGATCATCTGCCTCAATATTGATGAATTGGCCTTGTAAATTAGCGAGACTGCGTGGTGCGGTGGGTGCCTGAGCTGCTGGGTCATGAACCCCGGTGAAGAACCCCCTGGCTAGAACATGATGGACCTAGGGACCAGTGGGTTTTGGCTGGTAGCGACATCACCAGGGAGTTTAGAGTTTCCTAGGGGAATTCGGTTGACCCAAAGCCCCTCTCTCAGGGTGGACGAAGTTGTAGGCCATAGGGGTTGTAGGCGGATGTGGTCGACTGGCCCTTTGGCACCCTGCATGTAGGTCCCTGACTCTCCTGGGCGGTGACAATTCAACCACATTACTGTGAACAGCCTCCGGCTGTTCCTGGTGTTCTTTAGCTGGCCCCATGAAGAGTGCTCAAGGACTCTACGGCGCAGGTCTGAGAGTGTATCGTACATGCTTAGAGAAAAAGCGTCGTGGCAGCGCTTCGGCGCAAAGCGTCGGGGCCGCTTCAGGGGCAGCGGTTCAAAGCTGCCGCCAGCCTACGCCAGTGGAAGGAAGCCTGTGAAACGAAGCATGAATAGTGATGAAAGCAAGCAAGTGAGGCTTACATGCTGCTCAGGGAGCCCCAGACAGGCGATTTCCGAGTCCAAGCCGGCACTACTGATGCCTGGGAAGAGTCACTCTGGCAAGCGCCCCCCCCCCCGTTCAAGTTGCGAATTCCAGCGACGGAACGTGCTGAACATGGCCTTCTTCCCAGCACTGATACATCTACCTACTGACATGCTTCTCTCTGTGGAAAGAAGGTGATGGCGGAAAAGGTGTCTTTCCCATACGGACTTGAACCTCTGGCGGAAAGGGGCACCCTCCGAGTCCCTGAAGATACTGTTCACTTCCCTCTACACTTGCCAATTGTAGCCCTAGTCATCACAAGGGAGAAACACGTTCCTTCAATTTCATCATGATGAAGCTGGACACTGAGGCAGCGGAAGTCACGATGCTTCATCATACCCTACTTGCCTTCCCTTGCCTCGCTGTCTTTCTGGCTTTGGCACGCCAGCAGTAAACATGACTGACACTCCGCCTGCCACCTCGTCAGTACAACCTTCGACGACACAACAACGTTTGTATTCTTCATTTTCCAGACAGGCCGCAGCCATTCTCAACCATCATAACCGGGCCTGTCCATCGGACGTCATCTTCACGAACTCGCTACACCATCTCCTCTCCTTTTCACATTTTGGCCCAATACTTTCCCCTCGCAGACTGCATTTGGCGCGCATCGCCCAAAGACGCGTGAATATTCGTCTCTCGCACCCCAAAGTCGTTGGGATAGCAAGGCCAGCCGGAGAATGGCAGCCGCGAATGAAGCCAGCAGCCCCCCCACCGCCACTGAACCGAGGACGCCAACATCAACTCCGCAGTCCCCTGGCACCGTGACTCCTGCCCACCAATGCAGGATCTGCCGTGCGTCCTTCTGTCAACCTCTGGGATGTGGGCATGTCTACTGCGTCGAGGTGCGTGCTGCTACCGCGTTCTCACCTATCGGCGAGCTGTTCGCGAAAAAACTGGGTAGTGGTGGTGCATACTGACTTTCCTTGCTTAGTGTCTCGGCCCTCGACACAACGCCGCGCCCGGCAAGGCGGGCTGCCCCGAGTGCGATCGCAATAATCCAACGCCTCCAAGGACCGTGACGCCTGTGAGACTCTGATCCCGCTGCTATTTCGTGCGCATCACTGGGTATCATGACCGTGGCTGATCATAGTGCTTGTCCTCTAGGAGCCCAAGGCCGAGCCCGAATTCGACTACCGCAGGGTGCGAACTGTCAGGCAGATACAACACACCCATGGGATGGTAAAGGTGTTGTTTCTTCTCAACCTACTCTCGTTGGCCTTTTTGATCGCAATCGGCATCGTCTTCGCCGTAATAGTCAGCCGCTTAGTTGATACCGGCTCTTCCTTGGCAGAACAACTTCAGATGGGGCCCGTGGGAAACAGCCCTCTGTCGCCGGCTAAGCACTGGTAATGGGGGCACTTGGGCGTCGTTGATTATAATTAACAGTAGCTTTAGCATACCCTCCGTTTAACACACTTTCGGCTCGGCACTCTGCGGGATTCACTATCAATACTTTGTCTTCCAACTGAGCGCCTCATTCAGAATGACTCTATGTACTTCATTGAAACCATGTTCAAGCCTGTTCCAGGTGTGCTTGTGACAACCGAATCCTTGCTGTCTTCATAATACACGTTATCATCTACACATTGGACGGATGCGCCTCAACCCGCTCCCGGAGCGGTAGTACAACGCCCAAATCCCAGAACCACACGTACGCCATCAGTCACTACAACATACAAGACCACCTACCGAAGGCCGGCGCCGTCTCCTCTAGAGACCCGTTCCCAAAACCGCCTGAGCCGCCAGACCCTCCCGATACCCTTGCTCTCCTCCCACTTCTTGATGCCCTCCTCCCGCTGGCGGACCTCACCCTTCCACACGCCCTCAACCCACTTCCTCAGGCCGTCCTTGACCTTCTCCTTCTCGATAGCCCGCCGCTTAGCAACGAGGGCGGGCGCAACTTGCACCATGCTCATGCCGGGCACGCACTCGGGTGGCAGGACGGCCCGCTCAACGAGGGCTTCAGCCGAAGGCCGAGTAGCAAGGCGGCGGGACAGTCGGATCGAGACCAGCGAGCGGGCCAGCCGGCGCGAGACGACCGACGTGTGAGTCAGAAAAATGGAGCGAGCGATGAGCTCCGCCAGAGAAGGGCGTGAAGGGGAGGACAGCAGCGGCGGCAGAATGGCGCGCGTGTGACGGAGCCGATAGTGATGGAGAATTGGCGAGAGGGACAGGTGGCGCAGGTGATGATTGGTCTGTGCCATCAGCAAAATTCAGCAACGACGGAGTCAACAGGCCAATGGGTCTCGAATGGGGCAACGAAGGTAGGTGGGATCGGGCGTGTGAGGCACTAGGGAGGCATTGTGTGTCAAGGCAAAACAAAGGATCGATCGATTGTGGAGTAGATAGTCACTGGGGATGTGGGAAACGCCTACCCTCGAAGTGGACAACAGGTCACTGACATCCAGATAGCCGAGGATGTGCAGCATGATCTCGTTTGGGAGTTCAGAGATGGCACCCGCGGATTGGTACGGCGGTCGAAAAAACGTCAGACAAGACGATGGAGAGGAGGCCTCGGGGGCCCATTGCTGCTCGGCACGAGCTCCATCGTGTGCTTGGAAACCTGGTCGGGCATCAGCGACCGCCACGTACGTGGAATCGAGCTGCGCGTGATGGGCATGGCTAGGGCCGTGATCGCCGGCGGATACAGAAACTGCGGGAGACGATGATCGTGATAGAGCAAGCTGGCGGGTCGGGAGGAAGAGGCGGCCCCAGGCCATCTCGTCGTGCATTTCGGCCATGACTGACTCAAATCGCCTGCAAACGACGAGGCGGCGAGAATCAGAGCGAGCGAAACTCCGCCCCGGGAAGCTCAAATACAGCGGCAATGCGGCGATGTGGAGTTGGGCAAAACGTCGTCGTGGTCGTCGTCGCCGTCGTCGTCCCAGCAAGTGTCGGTCGCTGTCCTCAACTGTGGAGGGTTCTTCGGAGCCCGATCCGGTGACTGGCTGGCGCCAAGCACAGGGTTGCGTAACCAGGGAACGGGGGTAGACAGCGCGCAAAAGAGCGGCTCAGGCGCAGCCGACTACAAGAAATGTCGCGTGAGGACGAACAAGTTGCGCAGAGGACGTGACGAGGGGACGATCAGAGTGCCGCGCGGGTCCCTGTGAAACAGGGCGCCTCGCGTGAAGACGTGTTTGCGCGCGCGTGCCGAGAAGGTGACCGACTGGCCTTTCGAGACCCGACCGGCGACCGGCAGGAGAAACGCCTCGAGACGGCGGCACGGGCGGATAAGCGGCGTCGGTCAAAGCGAAAATCGATTGCGGGACCGAACCAAGAGCGGCATGGGAAATGGTAAGAGGCAGTGGTCTGGTGGGATGATGACGGGATGACGCCGCCAGGCAGTGCCTTATGCGAGGCCGACCATTGAAGGGAGAATCATGAGGCGATGCTCGAATGTCGAGGCGCAAAGAGAGACTAGAAGGACCAAGGTAATGCCGGGCACCGAGGATCCAAGGCCAGTAATGCGAGCAAGAGTGACGGAGAGGCGCGCGTGTGATAGTGGTAACGATGTCGAGGCCGTCAGACGCAGCAGAAAGGGATGGCTTGAACGGTGAATGTTGCTTGTTTCCCCAAGCTCGCATATGCCTTTCATCCGGGGGCTAAGAAAGAGGCGTGACGATGTGGGGGGGTTGGGTGCCTGCCTGGACTTGGTGAGGAGATGCATTTCAACAGCTTGCGCCTCCGTCGTTCCAGCCTGCGGGGCCCACAAAGGTCAAGTGTTGTTCCAGCCTGCGTCACACGGCCATGGAAGGATCAGGGACAGGGGTAGAAGCGGTGTCACAGTGCGCAAAAGGAGGCCGCTTGTCACAGTGGACACTGTAGATTTAATAGAGTGGGGCTATCAGTACGTACCTACTGCATCTTCAAACGCCGTCTTTGGGGGAAAGAAGCGGTTCTCGTACGGGAGGCATGTGTATGTGCACTTGTTGCGATTCATATATCATCGCTTTCTGATGTAGAAATACTAGGCAAGGCCTTGTTGATGGGGGAGTTGATTTCGTAGGGTCGACACAGCGGAAAACGCCTCTTGAGTTGAAATTGGAAAACGGCGCCGACAACGACGGAAAACCCTACCGCCGCCACCTCGTGTTTGTCAATCGATAGTCTGGATGATGGAAACCTTGATGCAACTCCAGATGCTGAACATAATATCATGCCCGGCATACATCATTGGCTCGTTTGTCTTTAAGAACTCGGCGCAGAATATGTGTGGCCTAAGGCAGAAGACACATGTGCCGCAGACGGAAGTACCTAGGTAGTGTAAGGCAGGTAAATCTTGAAATCCACCTACCTTAGGTATGTAGGTATTGGAATACTTGTTCGGTGTGCCTTCTCTCTTTGGTTTCTCTTTCTCAGCAGGTAAGGTAGTGGTGCCTGCTGCTGCACCTTGGCTTGGCTACCTTCCTTGTCTCGATTGTTGAGGGCGTGGCTCTAGCAGCAGATCTCGCCGAGGCGGGGCGGTGATGGGGGATCCTCCGTGGGACCCGCTTTTCAGGTAGCTCCCATCGGTCCGGCCCTGAGCTCAACTGCGACTTCCAACGTCCTAATAATATCCCTTTCACATCTTCAAGCCACAAACGGCCACCATCGCCATGCCTTCCTTATCTTGCCTTACTCCTATTTTGATTGTCTACCTGTCGTCAAGCGCAGATGCGATGGTTCGCGTCACGATACGAAATATGCCTCTCTCATATGGTCCGTCGGCCAACATCTGGACAAGCCCTCGCCCTTAACGCGGATGTGGCCCATCAAGAGACCGTCCATTGCTTGGCCACTTCTGTGGCCTGGTCGACCACGAAGCATCCAACAAACCGTAGCCTTCCCTCTTTCTGCCTAACAAAGCACTCCTTAGACTGAGAAATTGGGCTTCTCAATCGACTGACGTTTATTACAAGCCGCTGTCTGAAGAACCTCGACCCTGGCTGCTTCAACATGCTCTCCGTTTAGCTGTCACAATGCTGGCAGCTCACGTCGCGCTCCTATCATCATGCAGCAGCCAGAATCTCTCGTCCCAGCTACTTCCATGAAACTTCCATGACACTTCCATTACCTCTGGTCATGTTTCCGCGTCCCACCGGCTGCTATGCGCGCGCGTCGACAATGGGCAGCGCAGGATACGGTCCACCCGTTCTAGCCATTGATGCGTCCCAATGGATACCAAAACACGTCACAGCGAGTGTGCGAAGGCTCTCGGCTTGCTAACGTGTCATTGAACCAAGCGGATCGCAGATCCCTGCGAAGACGAGACTGCACCCGCTATCCGATTCACATCCATCTTCCGTTGAATCAGCCAGAACTATTGGTGCGTCGAACGGCATTAAACGCAAGGTCGCACGACATGGCGAGCCATGCAAACATTGATGTTGGGCATAGAACATAAACCATACCACTCTCTTTGGCAGGATACGAACACCAGATTCTGCCACCGGCCGTCTGGCCCGTCGGCCTCGCCGCCGTTCCTGTACCCAGTTACCCGCCTTCCTCTTAGTACCGCACCGCATGTTGTCAAATCTATCTCGACTTCTGTCGTGGTGGCGCGACCCGTTCCTTCAGCCCAACACCTCCAAATTTGTTCCTAGCCAATCACGGTCTCACCTGGGACCCTTTGCGGCTGCAACAGAAACACGTCCGTTCTGGCCTGCCTACGCCCATCCTCACCCCTGTCGTGATTTCGACCCAGCTCCGAACTGACATCGCCCTCTCCCGTTCTGGCTTCCATCCCCAATGCCTTATCCGCCGGGTTTCAAGGTTGATGTCACAGTTGCTAGAGTCGGTACCATAGCTGAAGGTGACAACTATCTGCAGGTTTCCACACCGGTATGATCTCCGGACAAGGGACATGACGCAGCTCAGTCTAGCCGCTCCACCCAAAGTGTGTTCTGGTTTTCTACATGTCTAGACCCTACCGTCTCGTGGCTTCCATGAGTGGCGTGCTGACGTGCGTTCCCGCTGTCCGTCATTGGTGTTTTATTCAGCTCTTTTTTACTTTTGGGTCCAACCATATCCCAGAGAAAGACGAGTCGCTTCTTCAACACATGATTCGCAATATTCCAAGAACCTGGGTGGCCTGCGAACGCTTTCTGGAAGTCCAGGGTGTCTATTGGTCTTAATTTTCGCAGACTCCGTTTACCGAGTGGCAACATCAGAGTTGCTGATGATAGGCAAACGCCCGGAAGGGCTGCACAGAGTGCTTCCAGTGCCACCTCGCTCCGTGTCCAAGATTCATTTCGTCTTTCACTCTACTCTAATCGAGGCCGTGCTCAGCATATTTCCCACGGCCGACGGGCCGTTCCGCTTGCCCATCAGTTCCAAGTCGAGTGTCACGGACAAGCCCCTGGCCAGATGGAAGGCGACCTCACCGACGGCGGATCACTCGGCCGCACAACGATACCAGGCCGCGACAATGGCCTCATTCGCACCCACCACGGTCCTCAAGGAGACCCTCAGGTACCCCGCTGGCCACAGTGTCCCCGAAGTCGCCTAGGTTGCACTGCTGGCCATTTCAGTCATTCTATTTAGGCAGTCAACAATGACCGTGTCGAAGGGAAGGGGGCACCTGCACATGTTGGATTTGGGACCATTGATGTCCACAAACGCAAGCCTTTCCAGAAACGGTCCCCCGAGTTGACAGCGCATCGATGGCCCACACAGGGTATTCCCTATTTGTAATCCCTGAACGGCAACCAAAGGGTGGCGCTGGCACTGAGGGAGGTATTCCCAAGACCGCTTGGCCCCCCCGTTATTCATGTCACTCCATGTGCTAAGCTCGTGTTGAAGCAGCCTCTTCCAAATTCTCTGGTTCGATGTAGGCCTGCTAGGTCAACCTGAGCCTAATATGTGTTGAGCCTGACTGCCACAACTTCCACGCTTTGTCCTTCTCCTGACCGGACCAAACTCTTGCGTGCCATTGCACGACCACTGGAGTTATATCTCGTTGGCTTTCAGTGTCTGCAGAACCATTACTTGGACACACTGCATGCGATGTCAACAGGAGAAGTGACGGTCCAATATTGAAATGAAAAATGCAACTGTTGTTAAGTGAGCTGTGGACATAGATGAGAGAGCGTGTGTGAAAGAAAGAGAGAAAGAGCGCAATCTGGTCAGTGGCGTATCACCGGGGAGCATCTTCCGGTGGTTTTGACAAGCCACATGTCACCCACTCAGAGGCTCGTAGTAAAGGGCGGGTGTGAAGCGCACTCCTGCATCCTTGATCGGCGAACCAGGCACGCTGTCAGTCAACCCAGAGCCGAAGGGAGTGAGTGTACGAAGACCTTCGTCAGGAGATACTTTTAACAGGACTCTTGCCTAGGCGCATGCACCTCCGCCGGGGATCAAACGTGGACCATACGCAATGCAAGGTGGACCACCGGCCATGGCCAGCGGTCGGCCGCCACGTTGTCCTGCCGAAGGCTCGAACCAACGACCGAAGACTTCGTTATGACCGTTTTCGGCTCTTTCATCTTTCTTGCCTGCCGTGGGTTACGGCACTCCAGCGATGGAGCCAATGGGTCAACCACATCGGGGTAAGCGGAAGGATACATGTGAGGGGCTGGAGCTGCGGAAATTCTTAGGTACCTATACAGTTCAGAGAGATTTGCAATAGGCCGCATGTCCCATCGTGCCCCCAGCCCATGGAGGCGACGTGGACACCATCGCTGTGAGGCAAAGACAAGAAGAATAGCCGTTCCCTCCAGGGAATCAGCCCATGCATGACAAGGGTGGCCGGGGTGGCCGATAATTCGTCAATGGAAGTCGATCGACTCAGGAAGCGGGTTTCCGCCTTTGGCAGGTCTGGTTCAATGTGACAAGGCTCTTTCTTTTTTGATGTATTGAGATCGATGTCGCCTGCATGTTGAGCTGGCCTCGTCCTGGCCTCACTCTACATCTTCGTGTCCAAGTAACTACAAAGACTCCGAGGTCTCAACACGGCTATTCTTCCTTGAAGATTGTGCCTCGCCTAACCTTGTGGAGGTCCATCCCCCAGCCCGAAATATCGATTTCGTTTCGTCTCCAGTAGGCCGAAGATGGCTGAAGAAGAACGGTGGAAAGATGGCGGCGAATTCAGACGGGCATATCAACCTTGCAGCCATACCACTTGAATGACGTTCCATTCTATGCAGCCGGTCATGGCTTGAGATGGTCTCATGAAGCGGCCCTCTCAGTCAAATCTGATGGCTTGCTGTTCTAGCTGTCTTGGACGTAGCTTCGTCGTGGTGTCTCAGTCGTATGGCAAGTAGTGTGGGGGAACAATGCCGCACTGACCCAGCCTGGACTCTTCAATGGTTCATGCCGACTCCAACGTTCTATGCCCACCATTGCCAAGACCGAGTTTCTCCTGGGTAAGAATATCCCTGAAACTCGGCCCCCCACCCCGGTCTGACAGTTGTCTCGTGCAAGATGAGCTTGGGTGATGGTCAGGAGTCCAAATAAGGTAAAGAGAAACAAAAACCAAGGAGGCCGGGACAAGAAAGGGGGCCCAGGGGGTGGGTGTACTGTGTGTGGAAGGGAGGTTCCACAGCGGCCGCACGCAACGCGGGCAAGAAACAACAGCCTTGCCTTTTGAGTGGGAGGCTAAAGCCGTTACCCCCAACGCTCCCTGCAGGTTCTAGCCCGCAACGGGACCGTCGAGGAGGAGAGAGAGGAAGCACCAGGGTTACGTTCAGGGTTGTTCCTGGGAGACGACGACTGCAAGTCTTCTGCAATAACCCACATTTGCACATCACATCCTAGATGAGATGTCCGTTGGGAAGCGATGTCGTTCGCCTTGCGTATCTTTGATATAGTGGCCAGACTTGTGCCTCGAGGTTGCAGGGGGAGGGATTGTAAGAATCTGGGAAAAGCAAAAATGTTACGTAGGACGTGTGAAAATGCGACTGCAAAATACATGAACTGCATCTTGCGAGGCCCAGGGATTGGCCGGCTACCGGCTCAAACTTTGAGGGGAAAGATGCCCGATGAGCAGAAATTCAAGGGGAAAAGAGAACATGTCACCTACCAAGATGAATCGTTTCCTGATTTTGACTGGTACAGCCAGAACGGCTTCTGCCAACCACATCCATCCACACCAACCTTCCATATTTGTACTCTTTTCTTTGCTCTTCCCTCTCCCAAGTAAGACTAGACCAAAAATGCCTCGCATGTTGCCCATGTTCCCCCCTGCGCATCGAACCTTTTCCATACCATGATGCTCGAGAGTGGAGAATTCAAACGACGAACATGGCCCCCAGGAAGGGTTGTCTCGAGGTTACGACGAACGTGGCAAGCAGACGTCCTCCGATGACC
The DNA here is from genome assembly GCF_034447905.1 of Colletotrichum destructivum. Taxonomy (NCBI): domain Eukaryota; kingdom Fungi; phylum Ascomycota; class Sordariomycetes; order Glomerellales; family Glomerellaceae; genus Colletotrichum; species Colletotrichum destructivum. The sequence goes on from NC_085904.1 coordinate 74,745, forward strand.
GCTAGCCTCAGCCTCGAGATGCGGGATGGTGGACGGCAGGCCTGATATGCGGTCCGGACCTGTCTTGTCCACGGAGGACCTCAGACGACGAGCTCGGCGATGAAGCTCGACTGACCAAATAGAACGAGTTTGACAAGATTGGTCGCGAAATTTGCCACAATCTCCTCGATTCAAGTGCACCATTTCCATTTTTTCTCCGAGTCGTTCATGCCTTCTGCGACGACATGGGCCGTCTTGTTTGACGAGCGAGGGGGGCGTGTAAGTGGAGTTGGCCAACTGAATATGGCTACGTCTCGAATCAGGAACGGGTCCAATACACAATCAGTTGTGAGCCGTATAATGTATGAAAATTGCGCATGTATGTGTTTGTTTAGTGAAAGGTGCAGTGCGGTGCGATGCGGTGCATTGTAGTCAAAGTGTGCACGAAGGTATCGTGACAACATATCGCGCGGGTCTAGGCCAACGACTTCGATATTTTTGGCAAAGTTGCGTTAGCCATGATGTCCCCTAGCACGCTAGAGCAGGAGGCACTCAAATCGATGATAACCTGCATAGCAGAACAACAACGGGCCAAGACCAGGAGTTGGTGCTGAGATCACAAACAACTGCAGCGAGATCGAAAGCATAACCAGAAACAACAAAAACTAGGCGAAAACCAGACCAAAAACGAAACGGCTCATCTTACCCTTGAGAGAGCCGGGCCGGTGATTCAAACATAGAAAACAGCGCACCCCCCATTACCCACACCCCAAGCCGGGTCAGCAAAAAGAGACCACCACCACTGCTGCCCAACCGCTTTTGCCCAGGGAAGGTTTTGGCAAAAAAAAAAAAAAATCTCCCTAAGAAAGACTTCTCGATCGCGGTTGCGAACGACAACTTCTTGTTCTTCTTGCCGGAACGGGCTGCCAGACCACACACCACTGCCACTTTCTGCTTCTCGGCGGCCGTTTCTCTGCGAACAACAAGGTACCTACAGCAGGTCTCTTTATTTTGTACTTGTCCGTTTCTCGTTTTGTGCTATTGTTACTTCTTGTTTTCCTCACACGCCCCTCCTTCTTTCTTGTCGTTCATCCGACGCGCACACACGTACACACACATCGTCACCCCCATGACAACAAGCTACAGCAAACCCCCTCCAAGCCGAAAAAGAAAGAGCTACCCCTGGAAAGGAGGGGCCGTTGACAACAAGTGACAAGAGACGCTACTGTGTACAGCATGGTATTGCATATCGTAGAGGGGTAAGAAGAGGGAGGGAGGGAGGGAGGGAGGGGAAGGGGGCTCAACATGGAAGAATTGAACGAAAGAAAAGTCCAGAGACACGTTTGGAAAAACATAGATAAAAGATGGCTAACAAACCTCTGTCCTGGGCTTCAGGTCCAGCACGACCATTTAAAAAAAAAAAGGAAAACCTAGCATCAGTGACTTCATATCACACCCGAGACCCCCGAACGAACCACTTCTACTCCTCTCGCTTCTTTGCTGCTTTCCATACTCCTCTCCATCTCAACCTTGCCTCCTCCATTTCGTTCTCCACCATATCTCTGCGCTTCGACTAGCTAGTTACCTCTCCCCTAGCCAAGCCAGACGGACCGGCCCGCGAGGGGAAAAGAAAAGAAAAACCAAAAGGTCCTGCCGAAAAGAAGAAACGACGTAGCAACGACGAAGGAGAGAGCCAAGAAGGAAGAAGCAACGACGAAAAAGAGGGAAGAAAAGGGGGGCCCCCAAAAGAAAACGAGAGAAGAAGACGAAGGAAAGAAGAAAACCAACCCGGAACCACACAAACCATGTGTTATTTCTATCAGACACGCTGGGCCTGCGGATATTGGAGATGGGGTCAATTCAAGCAGCAGTGCAACAAGGAGTACCGGACGGGCGAGACGTGCGGGCTGAAGCTCGTGTTCGAGACCATCCTGGATCCGGACCGGTGCAAGCTGTGCTACGACATGGACAAGAAGCACCGCCGGCTCGACAAGATGAACAGGGACATTGAGCGCTGGCGTCGCGAAGGGAACCGTAGGGCGACCATTGAGCGGACGACTGTTGAGGCGCGCGAGGTCGAGCGCCAGATCCACGAGATGACCACCTCGCATTGGAACAGGGTCACGTTGGCAAATTGACCGCCATGGCCAGTCTTTCCTGGTCTGATGGTTGGAGGTATGCTGAAGATCAGGAAGGGAAGAGGGAAGTCGAGGTTCCTAGAAGGGTATGTTGAAGCTTCTTCTTGCTCTCCTTTCGTTTGGTTCTCATTCCATCCCCCCCCCAAGAGCTTCCCACATATTCGCTTTCCCCTCTTCAGTTGTAACTTTGGCTCTTTTTTTCTTCTTTTCTCATGCGTGTGTGTGTGGTTAGGTGGGAGCTGCTCAGGGGTAAACCAAGTCGTAGGCGGTATTTGGCAGGACCGTTTGCTAACATTGGAATTGTCAGTGGTCCTCAATTCTCTCCCAATTGAGAAATACAATTGACGATGGAGAGAACAAGGAACAAGGCGCAGGATCAACATGGAAATCGGGAAGATGAAGACGACGACAAGGGGAAGAGGGAGGCGGGGAAGAGGACAGTTTTGCGGCGGGACAGATGGGTTCTGCCACAGTTGAACCACGTAACGGCCGTTCATTCGCTGCTCTTTGCAATCTTTTTTCTTCTTTTCCTTAGGTCTTCTCTCGTGGCTAAGGCTGGGGGGGACGATCCTTTGGACTCTTTCAGAGACGGGGGTAGAGGGGGAAAAAAACTTTACGGAGAGGCGAATTACTGTACACTCGATTCAACCGGAGGACATTTCTGTATGGCTAATTTGTGCGCTTGTGCGGGCATTATGTGTGTGTGCGCGCGCGTACCAAAGTACGCGTGCCCGCAAAGAGAAGACGGCTCAGAGTATTTTTTTGCTGCAGAGGGAGGAGGCCCGCCGCTTAGACGGCGACAGGGACATAATATATGGCCCCTCATTATCGCATCTCTCTCCTCTTGACCTCCCCTGTCCTCACGGCCGCTTCTCTCTCCTGTTTCTCATATGCCTCTTTTGCTGTGTCACTATGTCTATGAGCCTCGCAAGCTCGGACAAAAGGGCATGGGCCCGAAGCATTCGGGCTTGAAAAGCGAATGGTCCCGAAGGAAGACGGGGCAGGTTTGGCTCTCTTTCTTGGGGCTCGCAAGCATGGATTGAAGAGGATGATGGTCTTCCGATTTCTCCCACTTTTTTTTTCTGCACAGCTGCGTATCCAGCAGGTTTTGGCGTGCTTATCAGGCAAGAAAGTTGCAGAAAGCGGACTCTTCCGGCGAATAAGGACATGTGAAAGCTCAAAATCGAGTGACAGCAGACGGCATTGCGTCGATCTGGCCAAGGTAAACAGGCAGACAAAAGTACGGCTACGGCACGTAGCGGCGCTTTGGTGCGTCGTCTAGGCCGTCCCGTTACCCGCTGCGTCTGTCTGTCTTGTGCCCCAATGACGAGCTTGTGAAGCCTGTGGTTAGAATGGACGTCATTAGTCCTCACGTGTCAGAGAGTGGTGGGTGAGACGAGAACCCCGCGAGCATTGAGCAAGTCCCGAGCCCTTCCTTGTGCCTCTTTCTCTCTCTTTCGCTATCGACTTGGATTCCCAAGCATGCTCAGGTATGGACAAGCGTTCCTGTCATCTGACCCAGAGACAAAGTGGAGGGAGGAGCGGGAGGAGCAGAGAGGAGGACCTAGCGTACCTAGGGGAGACCTCAGACTGGGGATAGGGACGATGGACTGGAGGGTGGTGGGTGGTGGTGTCGGGCTTGATGGGATGGGACTGGGAGGCCGCCCCATCTGGCCGCAGCAGTCACCCCCTCCTCTTCATGTCGTCCATCCCACCTCACTTCAAAGGCACCATTTCCTGGTCTTGTCTCCGCCAATGAGCTACGGGAGCCGCACAGACTCCCGCACAACCCTGAATGGCGGACGTCGAGGACTTCGACGTGAGGCTCCAAAATGCTTCCCTCCTGTCTAGAAGTTGACGTTCGCCCTCCCATCGGCCGAAATCGAAGCTAAGTCGGTGGCCTCGAGCTATGAGCCAAGCTAGGATGCAACATCCCCTTGCCATAGGGTCCACACTAGAAAAGGTAAACATCAGCCGGAGGTGCACGTGGCCAGCTTTTAATGGGCTAACGACCCATGGCCTGCCGTTGAAGAATATTCAACACACATTTAATTGGCCCGATGTGGTACGGGCCAGGGGGCCCTTCAAAGTGGGATGGATCGAATTTTTCATTGATTACTTCGTGGTCTCCTGGGCCCATTGTGTCCACCTTTCTCATAAACCTCGTTGTTGCCCAGGCGTGTGAAACAAGGGTTTTTTGATACCAAGTACAGGGGTTTCGACATAGAAAAGACGGGAAAAGCGATATGTGAGTAAATGTGGATGGATGCCTACTATGTTGAGTGCTTTGTGTGGGTGTGGGTGTGGGTGTGGGTGGGTTTGAAAGTGTGCGTCTGCATGCTCCATTTGAAGGGGGGTATCGAGGAAAAGAGGGAAAAAAATGTCGTCACTCCAAGCCATCCGTCCCATGTTGCCGTAATCCGACGGGACCTTGACCTTGCGTCGTTGCGTCGACCAATACAAGCATCTTTGAGAATGCACGACGAGGGGGACAAGGGGGAAAATAACAGAGCAAAAGAGCACAGCTTAGCCGCTCTGGCCGTGGTCTCGGGGAGGGGGGTGGGGGAAGACCAAAGGAGGAAACGACTCATGACCAAGGCGTATCATACCATGGCCGCTGCTGCATCTGCAAATGTACCGACAAGGGGCTTGTCCGACTCGGCCTTGACTGCTGGGACGCCGCGCTGCATCTCAATCGTGTCGTCTTCCTGGGGAAGCCAGTCCACTTGGACACCAGTTGGGGCCTCGTCCTTGGACGCCAGCTTCGAGAGGAGGTGTTGGTACCGCACAATGCGGGCTTCTTGTCCTGCATACGCAAAGGTAGTCGGCGCAGGCCGATGTGCGTGATCCTGCGGGGCAATCTCGAAAATGTCGACCATGTTGCTAGGAAGACCGATGTTAGCACACCTGGTTCTGGCATGAGAGCAAGCCCAAGGTCCCGGAGCTTGGGTCGGGAGTCGGTCGTCGTGGGTACGTACTCGGACGTCTTTGCCACGACTCTCTGCAGAGCCTCGGTTTCTCGTTGCACCTCCATCGGATCCTCCTGTCCGATTACGCTCTGCTCCCCAAAGCTTCCATAGTGCACATTGTTTGGATCGTCGTAGAGGAGTCGCGATTCTTCGTCCTAGAAAAGATCCGTCAACCGCCGAATGCTACGCTGCAAGTGCGCGAGATGCGGAGTAGCCCACCTCTTCATAGACGTCCTTGTTTCCCCGCCCGAGGCATGACGCACAAACGCCCATCGTGATCGAGGAGTCGGCCGGTCGGTCCCTGGTCGAGCGATACGCAAGTTGTCGGTGATGCAGTGCTCCGCGCGCGGATATTACGAGAGAAAATGCTGAAAAACGAAATAGCGAAAAAAAAGAGTGGAAGAAGCTCAGCAATCCGACTCCGTGCTGGCAATCGATGGCGGGGATGGCTGGCTTAATGGCGCGTGTTGTGATTATGATGCCGTTGGCAGAAACCGCAAGATTGCGACGATGAAATGACGTTCTGATTTCGGCAGGCGGTCGCGGACGCGGCGCGGAGAATCTGACATGCCGGATGGTACCCCACAGCGGGACGGGACGGGCAGCGCCGAGCTCCACGCCGAGTATCTGGTCTTTGGGACGAAAAAAATGCTGGAGGACCCGGCAGTCAGTTCGAAACCTGGACCTTGCACCAACCCATCCATCCATCTCCGTTTCCTCACTTTATTCTGTCAAAATGGACAGTCGCCCAGCGCCCAATGGGGAACCTGCTTCGTCGCAGCTGCGGTGCACACCACGCGTGACATCTCGGCGTCATCCCCACTGGCCAATATACTTATCCGTTCGAGCTCTCGTAGCTGGGTATTGCGCTGTTCTCCAGTGCCCACTGGGTTATATTATCGGCGGAATAACCGAGTTTCCAACTTTCAGCTGCTAAAGGCTAGCCTCCCTTGAAACACGGACTTCAATAATGAGCCCTGTGATGTTTCTTTTCCCCCATTGTTTCTCCCTGATCCCTAGAAACGGTCGGTGCTGCAGACTATTGACTTGGGAGCTCCCTTTGTCGCCCAAAACGGGCCTTGACTATCGTCCTTTTTGGGATCACGACCATCCAAGCGGATGATGGGTAGGCGAGGACGATGAATGCGATGTAATGAGTAACTCCCTACGCAGATTTTCAACTCCAGAAGCCTCTTGTTGTCCGAACCCTTTTTCCTTTCTCGAGCCTAGTGTGCCTCGTGAAGCAATAGGTCGCAATACAGGGAATTGGCATTCCTTCCGCAATGCTATGTCACAAGGCGCATTGCGAAACTAGCCATGGCTAACCTATGCCGATATGGCTGTATGAGCCGAAGAAGCATATAAACCAGACTCTTTTGTCAACATTTGTCTTCTTTGGATCATCAACCGCCTCACTCATTCAGGCAAGTTTCTGAAATAGCCTCTTGCAGGTGAAGCGGCAGTCAATAGTCTAGGGCTACTTTGACGACGACTTTAATCTTCCTCGCCACTTACTTTGTTTACCATACACAATGGTCTACCCAGGCAGCTTCCTGGCTCTAGCCCTCCTTTCCTTGACATCGTTCTCAAGCGCCCTACCCGAGAACCTGAAAGGCCGTACGCCTCCCAACCCCAACACTTGCGCCTGCTTGCCCGTAACGGAACAAACGCCAATCATCTCCACAAAGACCGAGACTGCCCACGAGACCGTCTACCATACTGCTTCCGTGAGCAGGCAGACCATCACTGCAACAATCACGATCACTCGTGCGCCCGTAATTGCGACTGAGACCGTCCACGTCACCAAGTCCGTCGACGAACAGGTGACAGTCACTTGCACCGAGGTCATCATCGAGGGCCCCGACGGCACCGCCACCACAAAGACGAAGCCTCCCGGAGGCCACGGAGAGCACACTCGGACGAAGACGCGTACGTCTCACGACGGGTCCGAGACCAAGCCGCCTCACCACGATGACGATGACGAGGCCACGAAGACGAACGGCGGCTCTGCCACAGGCACCCATACCAAATCTGGCGGCGGCAAGCCTACCCACCCCCCTAACGGAGACGACGGAGACAACGATGGACACGACGATGGCGACGACGGCGACAGCAGTACCGGACCCAAGCCGACGTCGATCCACACTTGCAAGCATTGGAACGGTACCAAGTGCGTGAAGCCTACGGACGGTCCCAGCCTTACCGTCGTCACATCCACCGCAGTCGCGACGGCCACGGTCACGGGCGTGACGACCGAGAGAGCCCTACCCACGTACTCGGTCTGCTCCGTCTCCGTGACTCTTGTCACCGTCTATAACACCGTCACGGCGACCGTCTACCAGAGCATCTCCTCACCCTCGACGACGCCGGTCCATAAGCCTCGCGCGCCAACGGCCGTGGTGTCGGAATGACGCCGCGCTCACTTACGTGCAATTGAAAGAGTGTGACATATGGACGGGAGAGCTCAGGGGAACACATACTTCAGCCCCCAACATGGGGGATAATGGCGAAAAGTAATGTTTACTAGGTATACTTAGAGATGTGATCAATAATACGCGGGCATTGGGAATAAATTGTACTCGAAGTTCGCATGTAAAATGGCTGGGAAGTACGCCCGCCATGGGACGTCATATATTATGAACCAGAAGTGAATGGTTAAGTTACAGTAGTTATACAACACCGAGACGTCCAAACGCAGTTCCAATTAACAAGCATCTTTGGATCCAGGGAGAGGGGAAACATTAGACTCATCGTCATGCACGATAGCGGAAGCCCATGAAATCGTCGTCGTCATCCCCATCCTCATCTTCGTCTTCCTCTTCCTCCTCGCCGACCGCTTCCACATTCTCTTTTCCAGTGGCTCCGGCAGGCTTCTCAAGAAACTTGGCAAGAGGCGCAGCCGTGCCCGCATCACTCTGTCTCCTCAAAGCTTCGCGCTTTTCCTTTAGCTTCCGGACCCTGGCCTCGAGCTCTTCCATGTCCTCGAACTCTGTTTCCAATGCTCTGGTGGCCTCCTCTTTTTCATCCAAAATATCCTTCTCGGCGGCAAGACGTCTCTTTTCCTGTTCTTGCTCTTCCGTCTTCGCGGCCGCGGCCGTCTCTTCGGCAGTCATGGCCGGGGCCGCAATCACAGCATCTTCCGCGTAGGGTGCTGTCGTTGCTGCGATATCCGCTTCGAAAGCAGCCCATTCGTCTTCGTCCACCTGTCCCCCGGCAGACCCAGCCCCGGCAGCCACGCCATTCGGTTGCGCGGCCGATGTCGCCGCAGCCGCGTTTGCCGAGGCTGCATCCTGCGGAATCAGCGGGGACGGACCAACTGGCTGCACTGTCGGTGTCGAGTTCGAAGAAGCCCCATCCTTATGCGCGGGCGTATGGGGCCGCGAAGGAATCTGGATCTCGACGCCCTGGACTGGCGTTGTCGACGTCCGACGATTCAGCGATGGCGGTGTGAGCGTGACGTCCTTGAGATCCCGGTCCGACTCGCCGGCGGACAAACGCGCGGGAGTGCTCATGTTGGCCCTGCTTCGCTTCTTCCGCACATATTCTGCCGCATCCTCGTCATCCATATCATCATCCTCGTCGTGCTTCCGCTTGTTCGAAGGCGCGCCGTTGGCTGTGACTGCCAAACCGTTTGCACTGGCAGAGGCTTGTTGTTGGGCAGCCTTGAGCTTCGTAGTATGTGTTGCGCTGCGAGTATGGCTGTCCCAAAGCGATTCGGACTTGATTGCCTCGTGGCAAAGGATACAGAGAAGCTTGCCCGCGTCCGAATAGGCAGCATGAGGGTGCTCGATGCGTCTGGCAGTGCGCTGCTGACGGAGGAGAGATCGGACGTCAGCCATGCTCTATGTGGATGCGTCTTCGCGACACGTCGTTGTGTGCAGCTTCCCCTCAAAGTCGGTCAAGCTCGCGAGTATGTTCAATGGCTTCAATGGCTTGAATGGTGAAGGAGAGAAGAGAGACGAAATCGTCGTCTTGCTGGGGATTGGCAGCTACGACGTAGCGCAACTGCCCGGCTGTCAGTAGGTGCAGGTGCCAGGTGGGGCGGGGATGGCACCAGTCCTAATTCGGAACAGCGGGGTGTGTTGCCGCGTTGCGGTTTGGGAAGGAAGGACCTGCCGACGCTGTACCGCCCCCGCCCCAGCGCAGCTTCCCAGTGTCGGTCGACGGTCGCGTTCGCTTCCGAATGCGCTGAAGGCCCGTCAAGGTCGCCGTCCTGCTCCTCGTTCTCGCGCCGAATTGCTGCATCTACCTTTTCGGTCGACGTTCAACGTTTGACTTGGCCAAGATAGAATTTCCCCTCTTCCTGTCCAACTCTAACAAAAGCGGGACGATGATCACTCTGTCTCGCTGAGGAACCGCACGCTTCTCCTCATTAACCAACAGACACCATCGAACATGGCCGACAACGCAGAGGAGCCATCGCAGAATGCGCTGGCCTCAACCTTTCCCAACCCGCCCCCGTTTTGGAGGCAGTTCACCCCCGAGAATGTAATTCGCATTGACGAATTTCGCAAAGCCGAGGCTGAGAAGAATGGCGTCGCGGTTAAGGATTTGCCCGTCCGTCTTCCAGACATCCCGGAAGACCTCATGAACCTCCAACCACCAGCCGAACCGTCAACAGGCACCTGGAAGGTCCTTGGAGGAAACTACACTGTAAGTTGCCAGAGAGGATGGTAGCAACAGCATGGGATACGCTGACAATCCGCGTAGCTCGACGATAAGCTTCCTTCGTTGGAGGAGGGCGAGATCCAGCGGTTGGCACCGGTGCACTCGGAGGAAAAAGACGGCAAACCCGTCGACCGTGCATTCGAGCTGAAGAAGATGGCCAAGTCTCTTCTCCTTAACTTCTTGGAGCTCGTCAGCGTCATGGCGACGATGCCAGACGACGTAATATCATGTCCCTATTCCCAATTCCGTATGTTCGCTGACTCTCCGACAGGGCGCCGATAAAATCCAAGACCTGCGCACTCTCCTTATCAACTTCCACCATCTTCTCAACGAATACCGACCCCACCAAGCCCGCGAATCGGCCATTGCGCTCATGCAATCGAACCTCGACCGCACAAGGGCGGAAACGGCAGCCATCAGGGCCCAGGTGGATAAAGCGAAGCGCGTTCTCGAAGGCCTTGGCAGCATCGAAACTCCCAAAGTACCAGGAAAAGCTACCATGTCGGTCGATGGCGAGCTGACCGCCAAGGAGATTGAGGCCTTTGGCAATGCAAGAGAGCAGGAGGTGTGGGCGGAAGCAGATGCATTGTTTCTCTAGCGGAGGGACGAGGACGTGATGCCCGTCGCCGTAAGGCCGCTGACCACCATAGAGTTTCCTTCCATTCTGAACGACGACTATGTAGAAGAAATCTTTCGGCTCTGGACAGATAATCAGGGGGCGCAGTCACAAACATAGATACCCATTTTTTCAAGAGAAACGAGGAACCAGCCAACAACGCGATGCCAAATCGCGTGGAGAAAACAACGAGTTGACGAAGCATTAGATGATAAGGAGACCAGTGGGACAAAATCATAGATTCATGCTTAGCTGGCTAATGCCAACGTGAAATAAAACAGGAGGGGAAAAAAAAAAGACAAAAAGTGTTCGCAGCACACGGTATCAAATCCACTGCCATTCCATCGCCGATAACACGCATCCCATCCCTCCTCTTTTTCCAGAACATTATTCAGACGGCTGTCTCGCCATCCTCATCCAACGAGTCACTCCGCGTTACATGACGGTGCAAGGGATGGGGATGCAGCAGCACTCATAGCCGTCGCACTCGATGCACTTTGTCTTGCCACCCGTGGCCTCGGCGGGCTTGACGATGCTGTCGATGATGGAGGTGGCGGCGCTGCCGGGGCCGTTGCGGTTGACGAGGCCGGAGGAAGCGGAGCCGCACGCCATTGTGATGGTTATTTTGTCGAGGAGTTGAGAGTCTGGGTGCTGGGAACTGTGTAGGAGAGAGGCGGCGTGATCTGGGATGTTGCGTCAGTTGGTGAACTTGCTGGTCTCCGTTGACAACAAAGGGCGACGTCATCCGAAAAAGGCGGACTTACGACTGCTTGATCACAAGTATCTCTCAATGGAAAATGGTTTATGGCGTGGCGTCAGTCGAAGGAATGGGCGAGGTTCCGGAAGAGGTGGTAGTCGTTCTCTCGTTCTCGATCTTAAAAGTGTCCCGGCTGTTTGTCTCTCCAAGGAGAGAAAAAAAGCGGTCCAGACCCAGGTCTCAGCTCAGCCTTAAGTAAAACTGCCCCCAACAAATGCTTGAACTTCCTCCAAGGTCCCGTGTTTCTAAATTCAGGAGAGTTGTCGTCATGGCGTGGTGGGGGGTTGACAGCACACCCCGGTTGTTGTGGCTGAAAGCTCATTCGTCACATAGGTGGCAGAGTGGCAGGGTGGCAGGACACACTCAGACGGGGAACGGGAGGTGGAAGGTGGCACCAAGCAGCCGCAGCACCGGACCCGGAGCGGCTGTGTCACACCGGGGTAAGCCGGGCTGTCTTCTTTTCTTTTCTTCTTTTCATAGCCGCCAGCCGCTGGCCCACTGACGGCTCTCCGTTTCAGCATTCTTATGGGTCAAATAGTATGACATGCCGGGCTGTTGACTCGCAACAGACCCAGCGCTGGAGATGACCGAGATGAGATCTTGGCACGTCAGGGTCCTTTTGCGCATCGGTAGAGGAAGCTTAGCTGCGACGCGCCGGGCCCGAGGAAAATACTGCAGTGGGCTGACTGACTGTTTCCGTAGGTGTGCATCGCTATGACCGAAAGTCTATCGTGAGGCCAAGACGACATCCTGATGCCGTGTTCCGCGACACAGAACCGGCCTTAACTTTGCCCGCACCCCAGGCCCCAGCATTCAACCACCTGGCTCGGTCTGGAAGCAGTCACCACATCTCAATCGCCATGGCCTTTCGTGCATTCAAATGATACTGTTGTTCTATTGTGCCTTAATCCGATAGAGCTAGACAATAAACTCCATAAGCAGAACCCATTGAGCGTTGGCCAAACCCCTACTCATGAGGGAGCGGTATCTCCGTCTCTCAGTCCCAAGACCTACGAAAATGAAAGAGAAAAAAAGAAAACAAAAGGGCCCCATGAACAGTTATTTGCCGCAAATAGAAAGCTATGTGCATCATCACTCACCAACTTCGACTTCCACTACCCATCCCGCCACTTGGCATGTACGCGGATCATGCTGAAGGCGCTACGCCCTGTGCCCCATGAGGAGCTGCAGGTGGCGGTGCGTCACCAGACTTACCGCCAACTGACGGCTGCTTCTCCAACAGTTGACTGAGATACGCCAAGTCATCTCGTGCACGTGCATCCCTCTCCAGAATGCCCCGAATGACCTGCCACTCCGTCTGGGACATTTGAAAGGCTTGCGGCAAGAGGAACTTCACCGTAGGACTGTTGATCAACGGACCAAGCACTTCCTGTGCAATGACCTGGCCTTGTTGTTGACGTTGTTGCTTCTCAGCCTCGGGACTAGAATGGGCTGCGTAGCCCGCAGGAGGCTGGTTCGGTGGCACAACCTGGTGCGCGCCCTGCGTCGGGTGCTCCTGCGATGCGTGCCCGTTGTTACCGGCAGGGGGATGGCCCGGCTGCTGGAAGGGTCCTTGCGCAACGGTCGGCGAGAACGCTGGCCCGGAGACTGACGGCTGTCTTGAAGGGATCCCGGCCTGTGTGGGAGTTGGCGTATTCATGACGGGTGATTGCGAGACGGCACCACCGCCGAATTGAGGCTGCCTGGGACTGTTCCGGTACACAAAGACAGCCAGCAACATGGGTTCTGTTCTCTTCTGAGGGACGAGGTTGTCGGAAAAGTTGAGCATGAACTCAGGGACGTTACCCTCGCCAGGAAGAACGGGTACGAGATATGTGTCCCTCACATTGCCGACACCCTTCTCGCCGACGACGGCATATCGCTTCTTGGAGACGAAGTAATCGAAAAGGGCCTGGAACTCGCGTCGGGAAGCTTCGTTGGTCGGCGACACCGCCACGACGACAATATCAGTCTGGTCAGCGTACCGCAGGCCACATAGGTATTCTATAGCCTTCTGCTCGTCAATGCGACCTGCTACTGCGAGCCTCCTTGGAATCAGACTGGTCCAGGGCAACCCAATTGTGCTTGATAGGTTGGCCCCGCCGACGAACCTGGCTGCCGCCGGGAAGTCGGCGATCGAGCTCATGGCCAAATGGCCACGCCAAACCACGTCCGGATCGGTCTCTTCCGTTGGTGAGTAGGGAGGCGAGTCCGTCTCCTCCTGGAGGAGTCTGTCGACATCGGGATCCACTCCGGGTCCGTGGATTGGCGCTGAAGGCCGGCGGTTGTGGGCGCTTGTCGGGGATTTGACAGTTGCGTACACTTTATTGATATCAAAGTCAGGATGCTTGGGCGAGTGCCGAGCTCCATGGGTATCGATATGCAGGCCAGAGTGGGCTGAGAGCTCGACCGGGTTCTCGTAATTCGAATCTCCCACGTCTCGGCCACTGGGCCGCCGAATGAAGGATCTCCCATCATCATTCTGCTGAAATGATTCGTTCTCGACAATCTCTTCGCCCTTGTGTGTTCTGCGAACGCGAGGACCGTCATCGGTAATCAAGATCGACTGCTTCTCCGAGATGGCCTTCAGCTGAGCATTGGCTTCCTGTCTCTCCTTTGTGGCTAGTTCATCGGCCGTCATGGTGGCCAGCATTGGCGGCGAAAGAGTCCGCTTCAGCAGTCTCTTGGTTAGGTCGCCGTTCATTCTCATGTTGGCGTACAAAATCCTTGCTTGCGCCGCATACTGACTCCGGTCCGGATGCGCATCGTGAACTGCGCGTTCGATCTCGAGGGCTAGGCGCTCTGCCTTCGCCGCGACGGTAGTATCCTTTGGGAGAACGACACTCTTCTCCTTGACGGCGGCAGTGAGTATGCCGGCAATGGCCTTTTGCAGAAGCTGGGCCGGACCCTTGCGGTCCTCCTGGAGATCCGTGACCTTAGCATCCAGGTCGGCTGGTGCAGTGTAACTGACGACGGGAGACGCTTCGGGCACAGAGACTTTGCGCTGCTTGGGGGCCGGTGTCTGGGGCAGTTCTGTCAGTAGGGATACACTGGATATGCCAAGAGGTCATGTCATCCATACCTTTGCGTCCTTCTCAATGGTTTCGTCTCGTGCCTTGCGCTTTCCCGTGGTCGCCTTGGAGGCGCCGTCCTTCTTCTCTTTCTTCTCCTTAGTCTCCGAAGGAGCGGGGGAGTCTTCGGCCTTGTTGCTTCGCGCGTCTTGCGACAAGTCCTCCTTGGGGTCGCTCGCGCGCTTCCCAATCCTGCCGCCCTTTTTCTTCTTCTTTTTCTTCTCGTTCTGTTCGTCCTCATAGGCCTTCCGGCGCGATTCCCACGGGCGCTCGCCTTGTTCCATGGCAGCCAGAAGCTCCTTGTGGTCCTGAGGAGCACATTGCTCGCAGTAGTAATTCTTAGGGAGGTCTTCCGTAAAGACGCTCATGCCCATGCAAACGTTGTGCTGCCATGCTGTACACTTGTCGCAAGCGATCCAAGGCTCTTCCGAGTCGCCATCTTGTTCCGTGGCACCGCAGACGCAGCGAATAATCTCTTCCTCGGGCTCCTCCTCTTGCTTCTTCTTCCTTCCTCGTTTCTTGGGGGGCTCGATCGGTTGGTCGTCGAAGGCCTTGGTATGTTGGCCCTTGGTCGCGCGCACCGATCGGCGCGGTTCCGGCTCTCCTGTGCGAACCATGATGGTTAGATGTTGCTGGAGGGTAGGTAATGTGTAAAGACGCGCGCGTGTGTACTGGGAAAGAAGGGCAGCAGCGAGGTGGCTGGCTGCGGGGCAGCGTGACTGTGGTTGCGACACTTACCAGACATGCTTGCGTGGTTGCTTTTGTGGCGGGCGGGAAGATGTCAAGCGTCTCCCTTTGTTGGGCAGGAGCGCGAGGGCGTATGTACCTTTGAAGGAGGTATGGGTTCTAGATGTCGATACAGGAGGGTGTTGTCTTTTTCTCTTTTCCTCTCAGGCATGCATTGGTTTTTACGACAGAGCAAGAAAAAAAACACTAAGATATGTGACCCATCCAGTACGCGCGCAGGCTTGGTGCGAAGAGTGCAGACAGCCGCGCGGGTTTCCTTCCAGATTGTCCGTCCCAGAATCCCCCAAGCACCAGTCAGAGTTGAAGGCCGTCGCGCGAAGTGATGTGCGACACTAGGAACAGGGTCGAACGAGGTTGAAATGGTGTTCGCGTGCCGACTTTTGAGGGATGTGCGAGTGTCTGTGTGTGTGTGCGCGAGAGGGAAGCTCGCGCAAAGGTGGAGGTGATGCGAGTGGGCTGCGGTGCGGTGCGGTGCGCTGCGATAAAACGGCGCGAGGTTGGAGGGAAAATGCCGAACAGCCTCCACTTGATGTCCCATTCGGCCCTTATGTAAGCTTGGGGATCCCGCTGTCTTGGGCCTCGCGCTCGGTGAACGGCGCACGGATGCTGCGTGGCGGCGGGGATCTGATATTGTGGCCTTGATGCCTTAGTGGTCGGCGAACAGCAAGGCCAGAATCCTGCAGACGCGCGATGACTCCGATGAGGTAATCAATTAGCCGCGCTAAGGCGCTTCCGGCAAAAGCCCGGGCCAACACTTCCCTCCTTCCTTACCTCAGCCCCAGCTGGGTTGCTCTCTCTCCAGGCTGGCTGGAGCAGGCGCAAGAGCTAACGCGTGCATCGATTGCCTGGAGCTTCAACAAGCTGCAACCCAAAGTTACAGCCTTCCCTGTAATCGACAATCAAACCATCCCGCCGCACCGCACACCTCATTCTCGTCGGTTTTGAAAACCCCGACATCACCACCGCAGTCAACCCATTTGATTAAGCTGCCTGTTGTTCGACTGCTCGCCCGTCATGTCTCGCAGATACGATTCCCGCGTAGGGCCCCTCCCCGCTCTTCCCTTGCTCTCACTGCGTGCCGCTTCGCCCTGACAAGGTACCAAGCTCACATTCCATGTGTAGACAACGATCTTCTCGCCCGAGGGCCGCCTCTACCAGGTCGAATATGCCCTTGAGGCCATCTCCCATGCCGGAACTGCAATTGGCATTCTTGCCAAGGACGGTATTGTCCTGGCTGCGGAGCGCAAGGTGACGTCGAAGCTGTTGGAGCAGGACACCTCGGCCGAGAAGCTGTACATCGTCAACGAGTAAGCGATGCCATGTTCTGCAAAGCGATGCACAAGGTTGACATACCCTCTCTAGCAACATGCTTGCAGCCGTCGCAGGTATGACGGCCGACGCCAACATCCTCATCAACTACGCCCGCCAGGCTGCCCAGAGATATCTCCTCACCTACAACGAAGACATCCCATGCGAACAACTCGTCCGGAGACTGTGCGATCTGAAGCAGGGCTACACACAACACGGAGGTCTGAGACCCTTTGGTGTGTCCTTCATCTACGCCGGATGGGATCCCCGCAGACAGTTCCAGCTCTACCAGAGTAACCCCTCAGGCAACTACGGTGGATGGAAGGCGACGGCTGTTGGTGCCAACAGAGCCAGCGCGGAGAGTTTGTTGAAGCAGGACTACAAGGAGGACTGCACTCTGAAGGAGGCCTGCGGCATGGCGGTTAAGGTCCTGAGCAAGACCATGGACTCAACGAAGCTGAGTGCAGAGAAGCGTATGTTGTGCTGCAGACATACTTATACAATCCATATAAACCCGCTAACTGACAACCACAGTCGAGTTCGCCACGGTTGGCCAGACGAGCGACGGCAAGATCTACCACAGGCTCTGGACCGCGGAGGAGATCAAGGAGCTTCTTAAGGAGCATGACCTGGCGAAGGACGAGTCCACCGAGGACAAATAACGGCATGGATGAGATCAAAAACATAGATGGGCGTGATGATTGCCCTTACCCCTGATGTACCAATAGAACTGATGCCCCCAAAGCCCTCCCAGGTTCCCCAGTGTCCATAACCCTCCAACCTTTGGCGAGCTGCTGCCAAGATGCAAATGCGAAGCCGCGGCGTGTTAAACAAGTGATTTGGTGAATATGGCAATACAACTATAATAAGCAGGGAAAATCAAGCGTGGTAAGGGAAAGAAGGCAAGAAATGCAAACACTCGGAAACAACATGCAGCGATTAGTCTTACGAAGGTGAATGAATATGTCGATGTCTGACGTTGTTGCATTCGGATTCTATGTAGGACCCTATTATCGGTGATTAGTGTCTTTGGCTACTTAGCTGGGTCATTTCATAGCCTACGTCGGTCCGCGAGTCCCCAGCTTCCTCTTCGTCTCGTAGCCGGTTCCAGCCAGTTTTCGCATCTGACCCAGGATATGGGTGGGGCTCATGGCATTCCTTGGTAGCCAGTCCGGGCCAGTGTCGTCGGTAACTCCAGTACGCAATGAGGTATCCCAACAGTGAGCCCACGCAAACGTCGTACACATCGTGTCTGTAGTCTTCGCAGCGGCTGATGGCGATCAACGCGGCCCCCAGCAGCGGCAGGAGGCAGACGAGGGCTCTACTGAGGTCACGACCTCCGCTGTTGTGTCTGAAAATGTGAAGCTGGCCGGCGAGAAAGAGGCTCAGAAATCCAAGACCAGAGAAGGAGAAAGACGAGTGACCAGAGGGAAAAGAGCGCCAGCCATCATGGAGAAGGTGATGGGCCGTCTCGGTGCACACGTCAATGGTGACAAGAACGTTAGGTTTCGTGCCGGCGGCTGGCTTGCACCGGGCCAGCAAGTCAGGTCGCGGTCGACCAACTGCGTTCTTGATGAGGTCTGTGATGAAGGAGCTCATGATGACCGCGATGGCAAAAGATAGATAAGTAACCTCATGCTTGTGAGGCGAAGCTTTAGTGACGACGTTGTAGGCGACGAGAACTCCCAGTGGCACAAACAGGGCATAGACGATGTTCATATCTGAAGGGCGTGTCAGTCGCGCTTCGGATGCTTGGACGAGGATTGTCTCAACTCACACACAGGCACACGCTCGACTTCCGCATGAGGGTAAGAGATGTGCAGGTCGTTGATGAAGAACATGCGATGGAAGGGTTCAATGAAAGCAAGCATCTGAGGGGAGCGAAGTCAGCAAGCTTGAGTCTAACAATCGTCTCGAACCATAACAGACGTACCGTCATCCATCCTGCGAGAAGGATTACGAAGCCCAGGTAGTCTGGCGCATGAGTCCTCTACGTGTAACTCTCGTTAGATCTGCCAACCTCACTCACAATGCTCCTGGTCGCACACGACGACCTGTGCGTTACGTTACCTTCCAGAATCGAGAGAGCGCGGAGGCAATGACATTCCCGTTCGAACCATTGTTCCGGCGGCCGGGCGCCATCTTGAGAAGTCACCGTCTACGAGCTGCGCGGAAGGCTCTCTGGAACATGAGGCGCCTTGTCGTTGCTGCGGTGGTTGAAGTTGAGAGCCGCAGCAGTGGATACTGTGGCCAAGCTGTCGACGTAATATTGGCTGTGCCGTCAAGAGCTAAGGCGGCGATGAGGAGAAATCGCAGGCCCAAGACGAAAGCCAAAGTCTATTGACAGTCACTTGATCAAATGCAATGTGCAGATCCCCGCGGCCCCGTTGTCCCTACTAAGTTCAAGACAGGAGTGCAGCGCTTTCAAGTGTCTGCTCTTGGTGTATGTGGCGTTTTGGTCGCCCGAGGCACTATA
Organism: Colletotrichum destructivum; assembly: GCF_034447905.1. NCBI lineage: Eukaryota > Fungi > Ascomycota > Sordariomycetes > Glomerellales > Glomerellaceae > Colletotrichum > Colletotrichum destructivum. Next base: position 93,474 of record NC_085904.1, read on the forward strand.
GCTCATGAGCTACGCTACTGCAACGCTGTTCGCTGTCCGGGTGGGAAGCTACAACCTGCCTACTACTCCCTTATCTTATCGAGTATCCGAAGTTCCACCGCCGTGGCTCAGTCCCTCGAAAGCTGGTAACCTCCAAAAATCAACAAAACCATTTTATCACAGCTTAGACATCCACGATCGCAAACACCGTAATCACGCCGTCTTGCCCAGCATGCTGAGGTCAACCTACAAACCGTCCGCAAACACGAAGGGTCCTCCGCCACTGCTCCCCGGATGGACGGAGCACGACGCTCCGAACGGCCACAAATACTACTACAACGCCGAGACCAAGGAATCGACGTACACGAGACCGAGTGCGCCCGACGTCACTGCTGCCCAAGGCTATGCGCCCAGTGCAGTTTCAACGAGCTTCTTCCAATACCAGACTATCCCGCGGCTTTCCGACCCAAACGTCGCGAATGCATACCTCGCTCAGTACAACGCGCAAAACCAACCGCCGGCTGCACAACGAGGAGGATTCGGCCACGGAGGCAGGGGAGGCAGAGACGGGCGGCCACGTCCGGAGCCCATCGATAAGCCCAAATCAAAGACGCCGATACCTGGATTTGAGCCCTGGATCCTCGTCGACACCAAGTACGGGCGCCGTTTCGTGTACAACCCCGAGAAGAATGCCAGCTACTGGCGCATTCCTGAGAAGCTGAAAGCCGGCATCCTGGAGGTGGACAAAGCCAGGATTCGCGAAAAGGCCGGTATTCAGAGCGCACCGACAGGAGGAAAAGAAAAAGAAGCGAAGAACAGTACACCCACTGCTCAGCCCCGGCCACAGCAAGAAGCCGCGGCAGCTCCGACTTATGACGACAACGATGACAGTTCAGAGTACGAGGAGGTTGAGGTCACGGACGACGAGGCCGAGGGCGACGAGGCCGAGGACGGACACGCCTCCAAGCGTCAGCGCATAGAAGATGCAGCTGATGACGCGCCGGTCGAGTTCAGCGAAGCAGACATTGCTTTCCAGCTACAAGCGATGGGCGAAGCATACGGACTCGACCCTGGAGAGTATGACGACGGAAACATGGACGAGTGGCCAGAGGGCGCCGAGGGGGTGGAATTTTCGCAGGAGGATGCCGCTGCACTCTTCAGGGATCTGCTCGACGACTTCAACATCAACCCGTACAACACGTGGGAGAAGTTGATTGAAGACGGACACATAATCGAGGACCCAAGATATACGCTGCTCAACACCATGAAAGCACGAAAAGAGACATGGCAAGAATGGACCAAGGACAGGATCAGAGAGCTGAAGGAGCTTCGCGCCAAAGAAGAGAAGAAGGACCCCCGGATACCGTACATGGCGCTATTACAAGAAAAGGCGTCGCCCAAGCTCTTCTGGCAGGAGTTCAAGAGGAAATATCGGAAGGAACCGGCCATGACGGACCCCTACGTCAAGGACAGGGACCGTGAGAAGTGGTACCGGGAGCACATCAACCGTCTGAAGTTGCCCCAAGCCACGCTCAAGTCGGATTTCGCCACGCTGCTCAAGTCACTGCCCCTCTCCGCAATGAACAACAAGACGAGTCTGGCACGCCTACCGCCGCAGCTGCTGGTTGACATCAGGTACATCTCGCTGCCGCCACAAGTGAGAGACCCCATGATCGAAGCATACATCCAGACCCTGGGACCGCCGCCTGAGGGAGGAGTCAGCGAGGAGGAGGACGAGGCGACGCGCAAGGCGAGGGAGGCCAGGGAACGGAGAGAAAAGGCGCTACGGGAGCACGAAGACAAGGTTGCGGAGCAGAAGCGAAGACAACAGCGGAGCCTTGAAATGGGCCGGGCCAGACTCCGGGAAGGGGAGCGCGAAGTTGAGCAGGCGATGCAGGTCGGCAAGCGTGGTCTGCAAAGCCAGCTGGCGAGCGCGCAGAAAAAAGATCAGCCTGATGCATAGTAGACAGCAACTGTGTGGCAGGAGAGTGGACGAAAGGATGGAATAAAGAAAGAATAGAGAGAAAAACGAAGAACATTCCACGCAACCATCCAGTCGGCGAACTTCAAGAAAGCTAGCCAACGTCAATGTTGACCGTCTCTCTGTGATAGGGCCGTCCCGCCATAAGCCGGCCTCGGCACTAACAACGCATCCGAGTCCGTCGACGTCTCGCCTCAGCGAATCCTGCAGGAACTGGGTTTCATGCAAGTACACGAGGCCAAGACCAAGACTTTCTTGTGTCACTTTGCATTTGGGCATCAACCAACGGACTCCCTCCCCCATTACATCGGTTTGACTTGAGCCTCGCCAGACGCGTCATGTAAGACAAAACGCCCCCTCCTCGCGAGATACCGCACACTAACGGTTCTTGCGAAACCCTCGTTGTGCTCAACAAATTGAAACTGACAGTCCGAGGTGTATTTGTGTGTGGGTGGGTGGATGGGTGTGTGCCAGCACGTTCTGGTGCAAAATACGACGGCTCTGGTTGATCTTGTCGAGAATTCGCCAACGAAACCAGTATTAGACTTCCTCCGTCACGCATCAAACGTCGTGTTCCCGGTTTTCCTCACTCACTCAATGAGTAGATACACTGCCTCCCCTTAAGACACAGTTCGGATTAAAAGCCCTCTTTTGCTTGTCCAAATCGTCCGTCCGTCCCCTGCCACAGCGCACCAAGTGACACCATCCAACAGCGCGTTCGTGTTCGTGCGTCAGAGATGGCCTGAAGATCGGCCGCCCGCCCATTGGCTCGTCGGTCACGTCGGTCTCATCGGTCTCGGAGCACTGGACGTGCCGCACATCCCCAAGCGTACTCCGTCGAGGGGGGCATGTCATTTTTAGTGTCTTATATGACAGCCACACTGCCGTTCCCTAGGCCCGTGGCTGCTCCTTTAATCTTTGATTTGAGTCCGGGCTTGTTTTCTGTTGTAATTTAGCAGAAATCTGGTTCACACTATTTCGACAACGTTTTCTACAGTTTTTCGTCCTCACTAGGTTAAAAGCGAGGCGGGTTTCTACCGACCACAGCTCAACATGGGTGCGACAACACTTACACTATTCGGCCTCGCGGCCTTCGGTACGGTTCCCCATCCCCAGACCATCACCACAATTGAAACCCCGAACTAATAAGAATGGTCAGCCTCCGCAGTATTGGCCCAGCAATTCCCTGGGGACTTCCCGGGCAATGGGAACGGCAACGGCTTTGGCAATGGCAACGGCGGCAATGGGTTTGGGGGCGGTAACTTCAACAACATCGTCGGCTTCAACATTCAGGAGGCCATGCACACACGGAGAGTCCACGGCATCCTGGGCACCATCGCCTTTGTCATCGTCTTCCCTATCGGCTCCATCGCTATGAGAATCGTCCCTGGCCGCTTCTCTTGGTTCATCCACGCCCTTGTCCAGATGGCCGGCTTCGTCCTGTACATCGCCGCCGCCGCACTGGGCATCAAGTTGACCCAAGAGGTCAGGTTTGGGAACACGAGTCTGGTAAGACGGCTCTCCGTAAAGTTTATTAAACGTTTCGAGGCGTGCCTGCTTACACACCAAACTTAGTACGAGATCAGCACTATCAACTTCCACCCCATCATCGGCCTCATCATCCTCGCCATCTTCTTTTTCCAGCCTCTCTTCGGTTACCTTCACCACGCGCAGTTCAAGAAGTACGGTGTCCGCCAGATCTGGTCGTACCTCCACCTCATGGTCGGCCGCCTCCTGATCCCGCTAGGCATCATCAACGGCGGTCTGGGGCTGTACATCTCTAACTCGCCCAAGGCGTTCAAGATCGCCTACTCCATTCTCGCCGTCGTCTTCGGCATCGCCTGGATCTTCATCGCCGTCATCAGCGAGAGCCGCCGTAGCCGTCAGCCCGCCGTCGTGGTCGTCGAACAGCACAAGCTCGTCAGCCGGCCTCGCGGACTCCACGGCGGGAGCCACAGATCGTCCGACTCGGACCCCAAGATCTGAGTACAGGACACGAAATAGTCTATTGACGATATGAATGATGACGTTGGGGAAACGAGAAGGGAATTACAGTTTTACCTCACGGGCTTCACGATGGGTCACTACTAAGTAGACCTTTCCATAATCACGATTGCATGAGAGGTAGGAGGGTACTAGGGGGCAAGTGACTTTATAGTCGCGTCGTCGCAAGCTCGGGTATAGGATGCTGTCGGACTGGAGGTTTTGGGCAAGTAGCGGTGAATTGCGTATGTTGTTGTTGTTGTTGTTGTTGTTGTTGTTGTTGTCTGTAATATGTAACTGGTTCTATATGTGCCTAGCTGCTTCGAGCTGCTTAGCTCGCCCTTTGCATGCCCTTTGCAGGCTGTCCAACGCCTCTGTGCTGTCGACTGATTAGGATAAAGCCTGCAGCAGTCCCTACGGAGCTGCCAAGCAGCCAACCAAGCCAAACCAACATATCCAATTCCAGATAGCTTTTGTGTGTCTGCAACCTTAGATTCAACGACGCAACCCCTAGGCTTAAATTGGCACCATGACGGTGTTCTTCCCATCAGACTTTGTATCGTTGGAGAACTTGAGGTGAATCCTAGAAGACTTCTTGAGTTAGCAAGTTGTGCAAGACTATTCCAACTAACAACTGCCTTGCCAAACCTGAATCTGTAGGCTTATCTTCCCTTTCACTCATCAACCTGGTGACACAGACGTCTGACTAGCCGTTGCCGCCCATGATTAGATGCGCAACGTTGTTTTCTAAAATCTGAAAGGGCTTGCTCGAGAGGCTGGCTCCCTAAACACTTGGTATAAAAGTAGATGGTCGCAGGGTGGACAAACTGTGATCATGCACAGCTGTGGCTGGAATTCAAAGAACAGCATTCAGGGCTGCATCCCAGCTAGCGGAGCCAAGCCGGCGGGATGCCGCTTTTCTCATCCAACCCGGCGGGATGCCACTTGTCTGATCAAAGACTCAAGTCCCTGTTGAGGAACGCAACTGATTACGTTCAGTCTATCACATTAACAGTATCTAAGCACTTACATGGGAAGCTAGAGCCCTTCTGTGGACATTTGTAGTACCAAGCAAAGTACCGAAAAAGAATTTTAGCAGAGAAGCAGGCACAAGAAACCTTTCAAGGCAATGGAAAACAATGTAAGCAGACCAGGCTGCGGTGGTCGAACTCCGCGGGAACACCCGAACAGGGATAGCGTTGTAAATGTGATTCTCCGGACTCTCGTATGAGGCCTTCAAGGTATTCTTTGGTCCGCAGTGATAAGGTTAAAAATAAACAATAGAACCCTTAACCTGGTTAGTGGCAAATCAAAAGCTCTATATTGTAACGAAACTTAAAGTGAGTGTTAAAACTATTGGATAATTATGGACACTTTGGTTGCTGCTTATAGTGCCGACAGCCGGCTAACCCCAGCGCATGATACTTGGAGTGCTATAGCAGATAGCAACTGCCGGCTGGTACTGTAAAGATGGATACCGAAGAAGAAAAGGGCGAGTTTGGCAATGAGTCAGATGGCCTGTTGCTGAGGCTGAACAAGGTCAAGCGTTGAGGGGTACGAGGATACGACAACTTCGGGAGGGATACGAAGACCACAAGAAAGCGGTGAATACTACCTCGCGAGTCGGTTTAATACAAGCAATTACACGTGAATGAGACCGTAGATTTCATTGGAGACAAGGGAGTTTCATACTATGGAAATCGAGTAACGATGTCATGGCTACTGCCGCCAAGAAAACATATAAACACTCTTCCCTCGTGTTCTAGAAAGGGATTCCAGTATCAGCACGTCATCTACACAAAGATATCCCTCTGAAGTCCGACTCTTCTCTATCAAAAACCTGCTCGTCAAGCACACCTTCGTCTAAGAATCCCACTTCCAAACCGGCTAAGATGAAGCTGAGCGTAAGTATTCGAGTTGAAGAGACCCTATCACTCCAGGTATGCTCACATTTAACGCAGATAACAGCCCTTGTCAGCATTCTCCCTGCTTTGAGCTGGGCTTGTGCCACATACCAGTTCTGCCTCTGTGGTAACAGCGACGGCAGTTTCCACGAGGAGGCAACGAAGAAGATGTGCAAGAGCAAGCTCGGGACTTACATGCAGTTTGACGATGGCCGGCACTACTGCATTGCGGGCGTCGCGAATGCCGGAATCGCAGGCGCTCAGCCTTTGCTTTTCAATAACTGCGCCGTCAGGAAGATGTGTAACAACTACGGCTCCACTGGAGACTCGAACTGCTGGGGAAAGACGTGGTAAAAAAGACTGGGTTGTCGGTCGTGCTGTGTCCAACGCAGGGACGAATCTCGCAACGGGTGGGTGGCACGAAGAGCCCTAGGCTCAAGTAATCTACTACAAATGACGTGCAATGCAGACCATGCTATTGGTTTCGTTTACCTGAGCATATTTTGTTAGTTATTCAGCCGTGATGACCGACTGTGAGGTGATCGAAGGCGTCAGAATCAGACTGGCTACTTGCCAATGAATCAGCAGGCTATGTTTGTACATGCAGTGCCAACCTGTCATGGCCAATCCAATGGAGGTTGTGGGTGAAAGACAGGCAATAATAATCGCGGTGACTCGGGGCGAATGGTAATATCCAGTGCTGCTTGTCGCGATCTTTCATAATAGTGTTATTAGGTACTGTTGTCGCTATTAGCTATGTACCTTAGTTATCTATCTTATCCATCTCTCTATCGACAGGTGCATTACAGGTGACGATCTCGGAGGGAGATCCGAGACGATCCCAGGGCACGGGCTCTATAGTAGGGCAACCAGGTATATTACGGATGAGAAATTGACGGGCATGGTTCTTCCGCCAGTCAGATCCCGGCATATCGAACCATGCCCGTATCCAGCAGCCGAAAAGATTGTGTGGGAGCCGGACGGCCGCGTCTTTTCGACCCCACAGCGTGTTCGACTGACTCGAGGGGTAAGACCGGCCATCAAGATCCAGGACACGACGGGCTTGGCCGGGAAGGACGACACCGGAACTGGAGTGAACATGAATCACGATGCGAACTGTATCGATTGAAGCTGCGGAGGGCGATACAGGTGTGTGATGGCAGACGAGCCGGTAACGGCGGAGGCATCTGTGAAACACAACGGCAGGGCTTTGTAATATTGTCTAACTTCATTGCCAGGTAGGCATGGCACTTTTATCTTGTTTTCGATTGCCGTTTTTTCTTCTATTTTATCACATGATGTACCCGTGCAATCTCAAGAGGGTCCTCCTTGGCCACATATCTAAGTACTCCTGCACTACAGACGAACATCATCCCCCATGTTCCATTCCATTAAATCAAACAGATCTATCTCTGTTAGTTTTATTCTATTGCTGCCGTTGTTAGAAGCTCCCATTTGCTTTCCAACTTCTAGTTACCTCATTACAAACCAACAAATCAATGTGTTATATTTTGTTATTTGTATTCTAATTACTACAACTGACCCTGAAAGAACAACAGTGACCTTAGTGTCACTTGTCTTACTATCAAAGGTGTTCAGGCTGCGAATAGTGTTCAGGCTGCGAATAGTGTCGAGCTCTATTAATGTTCCTATTCAAAGCTACATTTAAATCCGATCGGCATGACCAATTTGGTGAGGGTAAAGGTCACGCTTGAGATGTCTGCGCTGATGAAGTCCCTCCTCCAGGACTGGACCGATCGTGGTCTTGTTAGCGATGAAACCAGGCTCAAACTTAACGACGTCGATATGAAATTTGATCATCCAGAAGATCCAAATAATGACGCCTAGCCGGGCGAGTCAAGTATAAGTAGGAATTGCATCTCCCGTCCTCGGATCGACAGCAACGCAAGAAATGTGGCTTCGACCTGTACAAACTTAGTAAGTATACTAGACGCATCCCTGTTCTGTTGGTAACGCTGATCTTACTAGAGTTGGGCAGTTTGAAAGTGCTGTCATCATGAATGTCAAGCCACCCTTGACTTGAACCGAGTTTCTAATCAGGGCGCTGTCCCAGACTGAATCCGTTCCATTGCCATCTACATTGGTGATCACAAAAAATGCTCCGTTGGGTCTAAGCTCTGCAGAAAAGAAGTCTGCGATCTCGACACGACCGGAGCCATATTAAGTCGTCTGGAAAGTACTATCAATGGCATAGTACTGCTGTTTCGTGGAAAATCTAGTATGGGTACTAGCCTTAACATCGACGGTAGGCGGACGATGGTATACATCCGGGAAATCATATAGCTGAAGCTGGTTGGAACCGGCAAGTCTCGAAATGGGACAAAGTTTCATTTACTGTTGGATTTATTGTTGAGGGTAATGGTGAAGCTAGACCTCGATATTTGCATTACCCACATCTTTGATGGTGGCCATTGGATGCCTCAGAATGAAAAAAGGAGAAGAGTTACAAAACGGAGATATGTTGGCTTCTACAGCCTACTGACTTAAAGACTACAAGATAGAGAGCGATCGAAGAAGATGGACTGGCGCCACCGGGGCTTTCTAACCCTTTGTAGCATCTGTAAAGTCGGAGGCTAGCCAACTCTCAAGATCAAAAGCATGTTGGTATCCCAGGTTACATAGCGTATATAGGGCGCAGCTTTTCGGCAGGATGGAGCGGCAGTTGTGTCTTAATGATAATGCTGACCTCTAACAAACGGAAGTACGAAGAAATGTTAGGCCTTTCATCCCGGACTGTTTGTATGGATAAGTGAGAACATTCAGGTCGGGACTGGTATGCCATAATAATGGATAGTCCGGCAGGAATCAGTCCGGCGGCTTTGGGGCGGCTGGCGATCTGGCCGCACTAGATCGATGGAGTGACAAGCTTGTAAGGACGTCTTCCGTAGTTCAAGCAGCTGGTAGAATATATGATATTCTCCTATACTAGCTACCAGACCCTCAAGGAATGAAGGGAAACGAAGGGGATGATTGGAAGAAGAAGCATTGGCGAAAACGTAAACGAAAACGTGAACGATCACTAAGTTTTATACCCATACAAGATCTACCCGAGATGTGTCTGACCCATTGTTTCAAATGCCGTTTTTGAGTCACTCTATAACTGTTTTCAGTAGGATATTTTTCGAACTAGCATTATAGGTGATTCAGAACAACAATCCGCCGACACCTTTACGAATATAAATAGGAGTTCCCAGACTATCGATTGTGATACTCTGTGAAGCATTTAGTTGACCTAAAAAGCTATTCTAGTACCTTCAGTACCTAAACTTCACCAATAACCTACAACTTTTTATTTTCCCCAAACATGCGCGTTACTACTCTTGTTGTCAGCTTGCTGACCATTGTTGCCTCTGTCACTGCAGGCAATACTGACGACGATTGCGGCCCGAGTCACAACGTTTGTAAGAATGGGCCATGCTCATGCATCAGCGTTCCAGAATGCACCTGCATAGCTCTTTGAAAACCTGGTAGGTCTTGTAATTTTTACCGGCGGAATGCAGAGATCACAAAGAACGCGATTAGAATTAATAATACTCACAAGATGTCAGGTTTACCAGAAGTAAGAAGTGCCCTCCTGCTACGGGACAGAACACATACAGAAACCACAAGAGTAACGGCGAATCCTCGAGATCAGAGCGTTACGACCAGAATCCAATTATTCCCTGGTGCAACCTGGAATGTAACAGTCCTACGACCGGGAATAGGACAACACAAATAAGGGTCATAGATAAAGACGGCGAAAAAAACACCTTATATCTGGGAAATGAAGAATGAACAATGGTTGTTTTCCCTAAGATATGTTTCAAACGAAGGACTAGACTGATGCCATACTGATGCCGATCAATTGATGTATGCGTGTAGCTCGTGCCACCCAAAGTGACTGACGGAGCGCTTGTGCTTCATGACAAAAGCTGCATCTTTGTCTGCTGGAGGGTAGTATCTACGCCCTCCTTTGTTTAATACTAGAATACTTGATTAAAACGACTACCACTGGATCAATGGACAACGCCGGCCACCGGAGACCACTTGAGTCGTGGAGAGAGCCAAGTTCTACTTTCAAAACCTAGATAGAAGGCTTCAGAAGTTGAAAGTTAACGAAACATGGGAAGAACACAATATGAGCATCGCACAAGTTGCAAAGCTCGCCAGTACGCTACCCACTAGCAAAAGAGGCGGCCCGGTTGCGAGATTGTAGTCTTTTCTGTCGGGCCTCCAGCCTGGGGTTTTCTAGCAGACTAGCAGAATTCTGATTTTTTATTAAGACTAACAACATATTGCTTTTGCACCTGGATCTCGTCAGTCTCAAACGGTGATAACATTCGGTCTAAACAGTTGTGGGTTACCCTAATTTCTTGTAAAGGCTATCCAAGACCTGCTTGTACAAGTAACCCACAACTGTTTAGACCGAGTGTTCTCACCGTTGAAGGTTTGCTTGAGGATCCACTTAGTCTCCATGTATGTCAGGACAATAAGAGTGAGGTAAGAGTGCCGCTGCTACCGGCTGTCACACTGCGCAATATATCTATGGTAGGTAGGCTCTAGAGCTAGAATTATCAATAGACGAACTCTATCTATCATGTGCGCGGCGACAGGTCGTCCGCCCAACAAGTTCGAACTGTCGCCTCGGGGTTTGACCAATAAAATTTTCCAGGTTTGACCTGTTGTTACCGCTACTACTGCTGCAAGCTATGCCTGCTGCTGCTGCTGTTGTCAAATTATACAGTAGCTTCGAGGGGCAATTGTGTGTGTATTGTGCAACCATCCAAACCTATCCAGGGACCTGTGTGACAGGGCTCATAGCTGCTTTCCCATAGCTACCCTTGCAATCCAGCACACATGGCCTGATTAGTCCTGCCAAGGTAAATAAGGACCACAGGATTTCCATCCACTCCCGCGGCAGCAATTCCGAAAACCAGCTGGGTCAGGGTTCCAGGTAAGCTCACATTCCTAGAAACAGTTGGTAAATGCTCTTAAGTTGTATTGTTATAGTGGTAAGGGTGAATATACTGACTGGGATGAACTGATTAAAATCATTTGCATGAAAGCTGTTCTTTCCGCAGCAGACTCTTGTAAGGTCTTTATTGACCCTACCACCACCACAGCAGGCGTAGCTATCAGTAGCAGAAGCCCTACATAAACGTTAGGATGATCTCATCTCTTTTTAAGATTACATTGAGCAGGGAATGACCAAGATTACATTGAGCTGAGAATGAAAACACTAACAAATGTTGAGAGCTTCATACTGACGACAGCTGTGCCCTGTCCTTGTATTGTGATCTTGTGCAATAACTTAGATTTTTCTTCCAGGATGTAGTTGATGTGATTCCTTCTTATAAATACTCTTATTGCATGATAAATAATCAGTACCATCAATGCTTGGAACCCAATTTTTAGTCACAGTTGAGCAATGTATTTGAAAACCAGGAAAGATTTAATAAATTAAACATGAATAGCGTATGTGCTAGTGGTAGGACTTTCTTTGGTTTCGGCCTCCGCGGACGATGCTCACCCCTTTTGTCGAGAGTGGTGGCTACAGGCCACACGCGTGACGAAGGAAAGGGTGGGGTTTGCCATGACAAGGGACATGGCCAAGGTAGACTAGCGCAATAGTGATTGGGAGAGATTTTACTACTCACTCACACAACTGAATGTACGCACAATCAACCTATTGATCTTTCAACAAGACAATCCGCTAACAGGCCTACATCGAAAGCTGTGGAAGAGCTGGAGGGACTGGGATCTTCCTTGAGGTCAGATAGCAAAAGCCACTCTAAGGACGGATAGAAGACTAACCTTAACAGTGTCGCCTCTAGGATATTAGCGGATCGATGTCTGCGGACCCCTTGATGTCTGCGGACCCCTTGATGGCTGCGAACCCCTTGATGTCCGCGGACCTCTTGACGTTTGCGGACCCCTCGATGTTTGCGAACTCCAATACACTCCATCGGTTTTGTTCTGCTACACTTGGTTGCTGATAGTTTACTGCTATTGAAAGTATATATAATCCTAAGTTGCTTCTATCGTTCTACATGCCTAGTCTCCTATTAAGACAACACAGCACGAGCAGGTCACCTGCACATACGCTATCATGAAATTCCTTGCTTTAATCCTTTTTCCTTTCGGGCTCGCAGCTGCACTTAGCACTGAAGACAAACCAACATTGGCTCCTACATTAGAGTCTCGACAGTCGACCCAGAAATGCTGTGTAGCATTGTATGAAATCTTTTGAAGTCTTTAGTTTCTTAGCTGACTAAGTGTAGTGTCGCCCATGGCTACAAGGGACAGTCCAGGTCGGGTGATCTTTTTCGTATCGAATACGAATGGGGTGGTGTTACCTCAAGGGGCCTTTTTCCAGGATGCAATCTCAAGATTGATCGCAAACGTGCTGCACCACCAGGAGGATGTTCGGAGTGGACATTCTCAGCTGAGGGTGGCAATTGTCAAAGCTTTACTACTAGGAGGGTTGGACCCTGTACATAAATGCTAGGGCTTCTATTGAACGAAACCACTTGGAGCTAGTATACTACATAGAGGGTTAGATTGTTCTTTAAAAGAAGTGTCTACTAAGCTGTTATTTCTACAGAGACGTTTTGCTTTTATCTCTTCTGGTTATTTAAAGTAACCACTATAGAATATGAGCACACAAGGGACCGATAGTAGACTTCATTCGTCCAGCGATCTGTATCCAAATGGAGATGTAGTAGGCGTCTGGAACCAGACGAGTCTCAGGTAGACACAGACGCTGGAAGGAAGTGAAAAAAACAGAAAGCCGTTCGACTTCGTCATGATTGGTGGAGATCTGGAGACGTAAGGAGCATGCACATGACTAGCCTTCGATCGTGAGTGGGATAAGATGTGACGCGTGTACGTTGTTAGGGTCGAGAGGCTGCCGTGCCAGCCGTTTGTCGAGAAACGGGTTGAAGTAGGAAAAGTCTGGACTTGCCTGTGAAACGATTGCAATCTCAAAACGGAGTCTCAAATGAGAGACTGCCATTTTTTGTTGAGAGGGGAATCCTAAGGGAAGAGCGTTGTGAGTGCCACTCCTTATCGGATAGTTGACCAGGGATGTCGGAACAACTCCGACCTCTGAGTGGGCACAGGATGTTGAGGTTACACAAGCCCAACTCGCAATAACGACATTGTTAAAGGTGGATGCCCCTCTTGCTGATGAATAAATGGTCATGGGGGTATGATTGCCATAGAGAGCGGCGGCAGTGGTCCAGCAAACCCCTCTTCGGCATGAAAACCCCCATTCCAGCGAGGATCATGACAGGGGTTGTCCAACACGTGTGTCGCCCAACCGAAGTCTGTATTGAACAAAAGATGTGTTATTGGATGACATGGCGGCCTCGCTCGAAAAGGGGACAATAAGTTGCCCCTACAATTCAGGAAAGAAGAAATCCCATAACGCCGCGTAATATGAACATGTCCCTTGCGACTTTGGGTCCGACTCAGGGACAAAATGGACTCTTTGACACCTCTTAACGCTAGCCTTGGCGAGCAGTTCCAGACCGCTTGGGGGAGATACATCCAATTTGCGGGCGGGCAGCGCGGCTATGTACAACTTGACCGACTTGAGAGAGTTCTATTCCACGCACCGATTCGGACCTGTATTTGGGCTAGATCCCACGGAGAGGGGGCTATCGGAGGGCCCATCAAAAGGGGCGAACATCGACACTCAGACCTCTTTTCATAATCGGAGGCTCTCCTGAACGGCTGTAAACAGTGAGACCATCGTGAAGAGTACTCAGGCGGATAAACGCATTGGCACCGCTTGAGGACCCCGCCACGTTCTCCCGCGGGAGAGACCGCCAACCGAGCACAGGTCCCGGAAGATACGTGAGACAGGCAGACACACGCAGAGGGAACGCGAATCGACCATTTGGGACCTGGGACAGGAAACAGGGCTGATAGTGTCTCTCCAGGCTACATGCAGCATGCCACACCAGCTCCACGAGCCAGGCCCCCGGCGCCGCCATCGATCTCACGCTGCACGGTACTTGGCGTACCACGATCCGGATTGGACCAGCCCTGGCTGGGCAGGCCGAAATGACGCCCGGCATACATACAGGTGATGCCGTCTGACTCCTCCTGCCCATGCATTCGGCGGTGACCCCGGCACGCCACATCCCTTGGTGTCTACATCTGGCGGACCAATGTGTGTCGATTAGTCGGATGACAATCTGCAGAGATCCAAAGATGGCCACCCCCAACGCCAAAGCACACGAAGCGGAGGTCCTGGTTTCCACTGCCCTCACGATCAATCAACGTCCATGGAGCCCGCGGCCCCGATTCTTACATCCAATCTCACCCACTCAAGCTCCCCGTCATTGGCCTAAGAAAGGCCATTCTCCGCCTTCGTTTACCCTGATCCATGAGTGAAGACAGCGACTCCCTCTCGTTCTTTCATTCTTTCTCTCTCCCTCTCCACCTGCTTGCTGGTGGCCTTTTTTTTTTGCCCTCTACACGTGTACACTAGGTTCCCCTTGCTCCCCATTCCACTAGCCCTGGAACGGTCTGGGCCCAGATTGCCAGAAGACTAAAATGCCAACGGCGCGAGAAAGCTAATGCCCCCTCTCGGAGCTGGAGAGAGAAGATCTTAGTGGCCACGCCAAGTGCCGCTGCTAGGGACCAAAACGGATAAAGAGGCGGTTCAGACACCGTCATAGCAGAGTTCATCGCACCCCAGCATTGCCTGGGTCATGAGGTGTGCGGGACGATAAGTACTATCTAGGCAGAAAGAGGGTCGGCGCGCCGTTGGAAATCCTGACATGATGTGATGTTTCAAGGGCAGGGGGGGCGGGCAGGATGGAGAAGCTCTTGGTTCTTTCTCCTTCACGGCAGGCAAACGATGGTCAGACAAAACTCTTCCGTTCTGATGACCGAAACTTCAGAGTCTCTCCACCCACTCAGGGCGGCATGTAGTAAGGGAGGGGAAACCCCCCCCCCCAAACAGTGTCAAGGTGGAATTGGCCTCCTGCACGTCTTATCCATTTTCATACCCCCCTCCATCTCGCAACTCGCCCATTCACGATCCGTTGTTTTCTCGTTGACCCCCGGACTGTCAGCCTCTTAGGGCTGAGGCAGACGTTGAATGACTGCAGCTGCTGCCTTGTGTCATCAGGTATGACGCCGAGTAATCGCATGTCAGACAACAACCGGTAGCAAGCAGATGAGGCTCAAAAAGGCCCACCGAATCGAATCGAGTTCGAGTGTCCCGTCGAAGCAGTTTTCGCCAAGCTCATCGATGGGTCTCTGGGGTATAAAGGATTCCTGGCTGAATCGAAGGGAACAATCCAGAGGTTCTTGTTAGGAAACCAAACCAGTTTCTAGACTGTAACTGTAGGATTTGAGTTGCAATCTCCAGCGAACAAAACACGAAGAAAAGAAAACCCAAGAGACAAAAGAGAGAGAGAAGCAAAATGGGTCGCCCGTCACACAGCACCGACACGGACGCGACGGCCTCCAGGTCCTCCATCTCCATGGCCAAGGCCGTCGAGGACGTGGAAGTGGCCTCGTCCAACACACAGACAGTCGGCGAGAGGGCGATGAACCGGCGCGTCAACAGGAAGATGGACATTGCGCTGCTCCCGCTGCTTTCCCTCCTCTACCTGTTCAACGGTCTGGATAGGGGCAACGTGGGAAACGCCCAGACCCAAGGTGCGTTGCGTGATCACCGGATGTTCCGCAATCTCGCGAGCCATCGTTTGAGTTGTTGTAACGAGGTTACTCACACTCCAAAAATCTCCCAGGTTTTACCAACGACATTGGCGCTGTACCCGACGATCTGAACCTCGCCGTCTCCCTATTTTTCATCACCTTCATCCTGTTCCAGCCGCCCTCTGCGGCTATTGGGAGATGGTTGGGAGGCAAGCACTGGATTCCCGTCATGATGGTAAGGGGCACCCGCCCAAAAACAACGCCACGACAACAATCGGAGGTTTGACTAACTCGCGCACAGCTAGGCTGGGGCTTTGTTACCTTGGGGCAGGCGTTTGTCAAGGGCCGTGGTGGGTTCCCTCTCCTGACCTGTTGGTTCTTTTTTCGCGTTGACGAATCCCCTGTTAATCTTTGCGTCGTTTGGTCACAGGTTCCCTGATCGCAACCCGCCTCCTGATCGGCGCCTTCGAAGCCGGATTCTACCCCACCGCCGTGGCATACCTCTCGTTCTTCTACTGCCGATACGACCTCGCCGTCAGGGTCGGGCTCTTTTACGGCCAATATGCCGTTGCGGGCGCCTTTTCAGGGGCCATCTGTACGTTGCCAAGCGAAAGCTGCGAATAATACCGTCCAAGGGGGGAGGGGTGTTTGCTGACGTGTGAGCAACTAGCATACGGTGTCTTCCACCTGAACCACGGCCCCCTAAAAAACTGGCAATACCTCTTCATTATCGAAGGCGCGCTGACGGTGCTCTTCGGCCTCGTCGCGTGGGTCCTCCTCCCCGTCGGTCCCGGCTCCGCCTGGTTCCTGACCCCGGCGGAGCGCCGGTTCGCCGCGGATAGGATCCGGGCCGACAACGCCCTCTTCGTCGAGCACACGTACGACTCGGACGGCTTGGAGGAGGACCGGCTGACGAAGCGCGACTTCGTCGAGACGGCCCGGGACTGGAAGTTCTGGTACGTGCTGGCCTTCAACATCTGCGCCAGCGTGCCCGGCCAGGCCTTTTCCGTGTTCCTACCGCTCGTCGTGCAGGGCCTGGGCTACTCGTCCATCGAGGCCAACTTGGTGAGTGACCAGGAAAATCTTGACATGATCCAAGGCTCTGCGGGGACTGACACTAGTTTGCGCCTTTAGATGTCTGTTCCGCCCTATGTCTGCGGTGCGGTTGGACTATACTGCTTCACACTGAGCTCTGATTACCAGTATGATGGCCCGACGGTTCCACCCGAGCAGGACTTTGTTAACCGATCTCGTTCGTAGCAAGGAGCGTGGTTACCACATCCTCGGAGGCATCATGATCGCCCTCATCGGCCTGATCGCAACTGTCACGGTCGAGTCCCATGGTGGGAAGTACGCGGCGCTCTGCGTGCTTCTCCTTGGGAGCTACGTCGCCGCACCCCTGACTGTGGCGTGGCTGAGTGGAAACACACCCGGTACGTAAAGACAGTGGTTCATGTGCGACGAGGGGTTCAAACAGGAGAAGAGCATTTTGCTAACCAAGCTCTTCCGCCAGAGCCCGGCAAGCGATCCCTCGTCCTCGGCCTCAACGGCTTCGGCAACATCTCGGGCATCATCGGCGCGCAGCTGTACCGGGCACAGTACAAGCCCGACTACAAAATACCCTTCTACGCGACCCTGGGATTCGTAGCGGCTGCGCTGGTGGGATACCTCTCGTACCGGTTCACGCTCGCCGCGGTCAACCGTAAGAAGCTAGAGATCATGCGGCACAAGTCGCAGGAGGACATTGAGAAGGAGCGCGTGGACGGGACACGTTACGCCGACAAGAAGTGGACATTCATCTACGGACTCTAATGGGGAGGGGAGGGGTCTCGAAGATCAATGAGTAAAAGTAATAGAACTGTAATTAAACATCCGAGAAGAAGGCATCCGCCTCGCGGCGAATCTTATCTGCAAGATCCGCTATATCCTTTGCGCTTTTCTGACCGTCCTCGAACAGGTACCCGTCAATGAGAGTCGGGGGAACCCATTCAAAGTAAACATTCATCACGCCTACCTTGACCCCCTTTTCGTCAGTGGTCATGCCTGGTGCACTGCCGAGGAGAGTCGACACAGTTCCCTTGACGCTGGGGCTCTGCTTCCAGGATGTAGCGAGCTCGTCAATGTCGTTTACTTCCCAGTCGGGCATCTCGTATGGCAGAATCTTTTCGCTGTCGGCCAAGACTAGCACTTTGGAGTGGGGGGAGCAGTGCTTGGCTGAGAGGACCGCGGGCAGCGAGCCGGTCTTGTTGTATGTCGACCCGTACCGATCGATGGCGTCGGCGCCGATAAGAACGATATCCACATCCCTGCTTGCGACGGCGGCGCCGGCGTCGGTGTATATCGAGACCTCGACCTTGTTTTTCCTCTCTGCTGGCGCCTCGCGTAGACGGTTGACCAGGCCCGACGCCATCGACACGCCTTCGAAAAGGGGACGTGACTCGAGAATCCGGATGTCGAAGTCGGAGTCGAACCCCGCGACCGCTCGCTGGAGACATTGCAAAATGGTCGAGCTCGACGACAAGGTGAGGATTCGGATTGGTCGGCCGGAACTCTGCTGCTGCTGCTGCTGCTGCAGAAAAGCCTCGAAAGACCTCCAGATACCGTCGACCGAAGACCCTCTTGCCACCGCGAGGTTGCGTACTTTTTGCGTCACTCTTTCGAGGAATTTGGGCGGCGTTCTATCGTCTTTGGCCTTTTGCACTTCCTTCTCGATGACGGCCAGGGACCGAACGATGTTGTTCAGGATCGCAGCGCCCATGCACTCGCGTCCGTTCTTCCACAGATGCCACGCCGCAAGACGGATGTTGCGCCACCAATTGTCCACGGAGCCGTCCTTGTCGAAGCCGGACTTGTCGGAGACCAGCGACAAGAAGACATCTAGCGCCCTCGCCGCCAGTACCCGTGCCCCGCTCCCGTGGTCATGCTGCAGCGCGAGCAAGCCCTCGCTCAGGACCTTCGCCCTGCTCTCGCCGAGCTCGATCTCGAACCAGATGCGCCTCAAGCTCTCGGCCAGGCGCGGCACGCCGCCAAACTCGTCGACGTCGCGGACCTCGTGGGGCTCGAACCATTGGAACCCCTGGTGTTCCCAGTCGATCTGGATGCGCGACTCGTCCTCATGGGACTTGAGGCGGAAGGCGAACGGGTGGATGGTCCATTCGCGACCGATCTTGTCGTCGGCGAAACGGTAGTCCTTGCCCTGGCGCAGCAGCGTCAGTGTCGCCGGGGTGAGCGTCGTTTCCTCGCGGATCTCGCGCCAGGCGGCGTCCAGGGGCGACGGGTCATCCTTCTCTATACTGCCCGAGACTGGAGCGAGGCGATTCCTACCCGGATGAAGTTAGTCCATCCGGCCAACAACTCCCAACCAGGGCGACTCATAAGACTTCGGGTCGTCTCGAGTCGCAAAGGGGACCTGAACTTACGGATAGGTCCGGACTTTGTCGCTTCGTCGGAACAGGGCGACCTGGGGCCCGCGGTTGGGCGGGAACTTGAAGATGAAGGACGAAACGACGGCGCGGCGGGTCATTGTCTTTGCTTGTGAATCCATCAAATCCGACTAAGCCTTTGGTTCTGAGACTTTTCAACGGAGATGTTTGCTGTCTGTTGCCAGTTGGGGTGGATTCGGCCGAGAATGAGGTCATCATGAGCGGTGATGGTGGGCAGCGAGGAGGCTTTCAGCTGGCGGCGGCTGGCACTGATACCACCAAGCAATCATTCACCATCCAACCCTCACCTCATACTCCACGTAAGTAACGCCCAGGCTGTATGTGTGACAACAATCACAGCAAGTGAACCATCGTCTGATTCCTCCGAAACCGAAAGTGGTTTGTAGCATGTAACAATATTACAAAACTCATTGCAGGTTGTTTCCGGAGAGTTTGGAATTGGATGGCCCGACAACCCCTGAGTAAACTGTATGAGAGATCGCACCAGGCAGGAGACGTGAAGCGGGGTGGTCTCCTTGCCGCAACAGAAGTTCAAGTAAATGCACAAGACGATGGGATTTCCACCGTCTAACATGAGAATCCAGTCAATTTAAACTATTATATGATATGTGAAGAGAACAAATGAACCATGGTGCATGGCCCCTTGGCCGAGTCCAATGCTCTACTCACTCACCTGACAGTGTGTTACAAGTCTGAATCTTATAAAATGAAGTATGTACGAACTAAGAGATGGAACGCCGAGTTGAAGTAATTCAGCAGGTGGTACGTAAGAAGGTGAAATATATTAGTGCATGTACATGTCGCGACTCTGTTAGAGAACAATTGTTGAGGTAAGGTGCTGACAACGCCACGGACAGGAGCCGCGCCCGGTAGTGACCTGGGCACCCTTCGATATAGGCATCAAAGATCGTCAAGATATTCCACGACATGAAGGGCCTCCCAACCACAGCACGGCAAGACATGAGATACCCAGGCTGTTGCTCGGGTTCATCATTGAAATTCCTTCTCCCTCTGAGCCGCCGCCGCCGTCCGCTTCGCGCGCCAGTGTCGACCCCGCCACAGCTCTAACACGACGAAGGAACATGAAAACAGCGCGATGATGGCACAGAGCGTGAAGGCCCAGCCGACGCCGACGGCTCGGATTAGGGGCCCGATGGCGGCGGTTCCGCCGGCGGACAGGAGACAGCGCGAGAGGTTCATAGAGGCGGTGGCACTAAAGCTCTGGGACCGAAACAGGTCGACAATAAGGGTTGCTACGGATAGTACTTGTGTCAGCGACTGATCGTCCTCTAAGAAGGCTTGCGGAACGTGCGGCGGCCGAAGCAAAATAGAAAAACGCTCCTTTCAAATGGGATTGATACTTACAGAACACGGCCAAGATGATGGTGTTGAGACCTCCAACAAAAAAGGCCATGGTAATGGAGGCGGCAATATGGACGTTGGACTGGATGATCCAGCCTAGGGCAACGACGGAGATAAGATACCCAATGGTAGGGATGATGACGGGCTTGATGCGTGCGAGCTCGATGTGCTGCACTTCGTTCGCGGGAGGCGAGCCGTCGTCGGCTTCAGCCGGCCGGGCTGCCGCTGCCTGTTGCTCCCTCTTGAGTTGGTGCTTGTACTCGCGGTCCAGCAGCTTCCCTGTGAGCACGCTGCCGCAGACGGAGCCGACGCCGTTGGAGATGTAGGTCAGGCCGATGCTCAGCTCGTTCAGGCCATAGCGCTCGGCGTAAAGGGTGGCAGTGGCGACCATGGTGACCTGCCAGACTGTGTAGCAGACGCCAGTGAAGAGGACGATGCACAGGCACTCGGGCTCGACGAGTAGACGGACGGGGGCGCCGATATCGATACGGAACTTGGCGGCGGCCGGTCTGGCAACGGCGTCGGGGTCTGTGGGGGACTTCTTGGGCGCGTCGAGCCACTTAAGAGGGGCCCGAAGGTAACGAGGGGCATGGACGGAGCCGTCGTCGACGATGCCACGCTTCGTCTCGGGGAGGAACAGGGCGGTAAAGAGCAGAAGGAAGGCGGCGAGGGCGGACATGAAGATGAACATGCCCCGCCAGCCCGTGTACTGGGCGAACAGGCCGCCGATGACGGAGCCAAAGGCAGTGCTGGCGCCGCCGAGGGCGCTGTAGTTACCCATATACTTGCCGCGGCGGCTGACGTGGATCAGGTCGCCAATGAGGCTGGCGCCAATGGCCGTGGTGGAGGCGGAGCCCATGGCCTGGATGGCTCTCAGAGCGACGACGGCCGGGTAGTTGTAGGACAGGGCGAGGCCGATGCAGGAGGCCAGGTAGATGGTGAGGGCGATTAGGTACAGCAAGCGGCGGCCGGTGCTGTCGCCGATGGAGCTCCAGAGCGTGGGACTGATGCCCTGCAGGACGAGGTACGAGGTGATGGTCAGGTTGATGGCGTCTGTGGAGACGTCCAGGTCCCTCGCGACGGCCGGGATGGCGGGCGTGTACAGGTTGGAGCTCAGAGGGCTCAGCATGCCGATGGTGCTGGCGACGGCAATGATGATGATGCGCTGGTTGGGCGCGAAGCGGCTGTATGCGGCCATGAGGTCGGTTTCGACGGGCGAGGCATCATTACCGGAGGAGGCACCGTCTGTCACAGGGCCCAGTAGTGCCGGGGCGGCGAGCTTGGTGTCGTGGACGATGCTGTCCGTCTTCTCCGGCTCGGTCTGGCTTGTGACTGCTTCTGGGGTCTGATCCGTCTCCGAGGCCTCTCTTGTCTCTCTGGACATGTCGGTCTCTCTGATCTGGGTTGTCTCTGTGGAAAGGGTGTGAGTTTCTTTAGGGGTGGGCTCAGAGCTGTCCCCAGCAGAAACAGGACGTTCTCCCATCTCGGCCAGCAGAAACAAGTCTAGCTGATCAAAAAGTGAGAGAAGTGGAGGGTAGTGGCGTGTTTAGAGGGAAAGGGAGGATGGAAGGACACGATGGCGAGCAAGGTGGAATAGCGCGGGAAGCTCGGAGTTGATAGCATGGGAGGTTGGAGTCATCGGCCTGTATAGGTTGGAAGTGGAAACAAAGAATGAAAATTACAAAAGAAGTGAAAATAAAAAACACCCCCAGTCCCTGACAGACCGACCAATCCCGCCGACAAGTGGCCCGCCTCCCTTGTGGTTGTTGGTGACTCTTCTAATTCTTCCCTACCTAGATAGGCACCTAGATAGGTAAGGTACGGATAACATTCACGGTCATTCGTAGAATTTCCCCCACCGGGTCAACGCTGGGCTAGTCTGGGCAGCGCGGTCGGCCCAAGCACGTTCCCTCCTGCCCGTTTGGGAAGGCAATGACTCTGAGCCTCGCCTCGCCTCGCCTCGCCTCGAGCGGCTCTGGCCTGGTTGGCTGGGCCAGATAAGTAAAGTTGTTTTTAGTGTGCTATGGAATTACCTAACGGACTGTTGGCCAAGGACCAGCCCGCTGTTGCTCGCCGCTGCCTCTGCATCGGTCCCTGTCACAGATCCTACTCCGTACACTTGCTCACTCACTCACTCACTCATTCACTCGTCACTCGACACAGGTATTCGTAGGTACTTGGAGGCTAGGAGATGAATGCTGAGAAGAGCATCGGGGCCCACGCTTAGAACCGCTTATACACAGCTATCCAATCATCCCGCCAAGCTTTACAGAGTATCATTGAAACCGGAGATGCTATTAAAGGGCTCATCTTTCTTGGTATGGGATGGGACAAGCGAATGACAAAAAACACGCACTTGGACGTGTAAAGCTAGCAGCGATCCATCGTCCAATACAGCTGTTCCACAGAGCATTCGTGGTGTAACCTTTAAACTCTCGTGTGAACTGTACCAGCCCGTACCTGGTGATCCCTGACAAATGTGGGCTAGTTCGAAGAAGTCCAGTCCAATAGCTATCTTGAAACTCTCACCTAAAATCAGCCTCAGTCTTGATAGGATAGGATACGGCTTGACTTGTCACCTGCTCGGAACCTGCCCGGAACCTGCCCCGGACGGGTATACCCGCCTGGATTGGATGCTCCCTTGCTGCAGTCGAACTTTGATCATCTACCAAGCAGCAACCTTTCCAGATATGAACGGATAGGATGAACATGGGCACAACGGTGGGAAAACACAATGAGTGTCCACACAGTACATGGACCAACCCGACCAACGCTGAAAATAACTGTTGGAGCCGCCTTTGATTTGACTACCGGCGGATGGATCCTTGGCATCCCCCGGCCTCACCTATTCGACTGTCGGAAGCCGACTTTTCTTTTCTGCGCGCCCCCTCCCCTCCCCTCCCCTCCCCTTGAAACCTTCACACCTCACCATTACCACCATTACCACCACTGCCACCACCAACCGCCGAACACTGCCCATCAATGACCTCCGAAGACCCGGCCAGCAACCCGCGCGTCGGCGTCGGCGCCGTCATCCGTCACCCCACCACCGGCAAGCTCCTCGTCGGACAACGCCTCAGCAGCCACGGCCACGGCACCTGGCAGTTCCCCGGCGGTCACCTCGAGTACGCCGAGTCCATCTTCACCTGCGCCGAGCGCGAAACTCTCGAGGAGACGGGCCTTGTCGTCAGAGCCACCCGGCTCGCCGCTGTCACGAACTCTGTCTTTTCCGACGCCGGCAAGCACTACATTACCCTGTTCGTCCTCTGCGAGCCCGTCGACCCCTCTGCCGAACCGCAGGTGCGTGTGAAACACGGACTCCATCCATTGGCCATATCCCGGCCTCTTCCCCTTCCTTCCTGCAGCACACGCAAACGGAGTTGACATGACATACCTAACCATGCCCACCAAATTTCTAGGCCTTAGAGCCCGACAAGGCTGGCGACTGGCAGTGGATGGAGTGGTCCACCATCCGCGACTGGGTTCGCCACCACGACAATGATGGTGATGATTGGCCCGCCAAGCGTCTGTTTTTGCCCATCCGCGAACTGGTTAACGGGAAGGAGAACGAGACGGCCTTTACGGGATTCTAGACTTGCATGGCTGAAATGAGTACTCCATTAGCCAAGACGGCCCCCTCTCCAAAGCCGCATAGATACATTTAGACTTGTTTTCCCTCCTTAAAGCAAACCCCCTCCTTTCTTTTTTTTCTTTTTTCCTTTCGGAATTCAAACCACTCATGACAATTTTACTTGCATCAAGTCCCTCACCCGGTTGCGGTTAGGTAACCACGAGCTGTAATACTAATATCATCTAGCTCGCGAGCCCCCCTACCCCTTCAAATCGCCGTAAGCTGGGGTGGTGAAAAACACGCCTGCGGCACGGCTCTGAGGCATTTCCGGAATGCCACCCGGGCGGGGCCCCGGATGGAGGCAAGAAGACGGGGCAAGAAGACGAGGGGGACAGAGGACCATGGTTACTAAGGACCCTTTTTACCCCTCTAAATTAACTGTCTCCTGTCCACGACCCACGGACATCTTTCCGCGGCACCAAGATCCATCTGGGCATCGCGCCGTGAACATGAATGCTAGTAGCTACATGTCTATGAACTAGCCCGTGTTTGTCTTCCACCACATCCCTCTATACTATTGCCTGCCCCCTGTTGTCAGATTTAACTCGGCAAACAAAGCTGCATCGGGCCGAGTGCATGCGGGTCCCCCTACCGCGAGCGGGCCGTCCTGCGGGCACCTTCAACGTGATATCTTACTGTATACGGAAGGTAGTCATGCTTGGAACAGGATGAATTTTTTTTTTAGCTGCGTGGTATCTAGATCTAAATTCTCGTGCCGGTCCTTCTTCACAAGGCACAGCCGGCGATGCAGATTGTGATGATCAGATCGGTGCTAATCCCTCCCTGGCTATAGCCTATGTGCCAGCAGGATATGATGACGAGAGTATCGCAGAACGGTCCAGGCGTCCAGGTGGCTTCAGATGCCTCCTTGGCCACGCACCTCAGACCATCCCAGCACGGGTCATCAATGCTCTCCAGGGCCAGAAAGAGTCTCGTCGCCTACCCAGCAGGCTTGGCTAGCAACAGTGCAGTTGCCCTTCAGCGGAGGTGATATGCAGACTACGGTCAGATGTGACGAGATCTATAACTAGTATACGTGTTCCGATCCACATCGTACATCTTGAATGTAACCATGCCGGCTGCTTCTCCTCCTTTGGCTTTCAGCCATCCGATGAGGTGTTAAAATCCGTCAGAAAGGAGTGCGCAGAGAGGCAACTACCTCGTCGGTTCGCTTCGTCTGTCGCTCGTTTATTCGTCGAGCCGCATGGTATATACAAAGACTTGGCGAGTTTATCGGTCCTCGTTCGCCCGTGCCCAGCAATAACACTGCATGTACTACTGTCAACGGCATCAAGCCCTCATCTCTTGCATTTCCTGACAAAATCTCATCATAATGGTAATTACATAACGAAAATGCCGCAAGGTGCTCGTTTTGGCAGCCGTACATACAACTGTGCAAAAGTTTGTGTCTATGGGTTTCTTTTTTCTGTGGCGGGGGGATTCCCACTATGGCCGTTGTTCCATTGAGTCTTGACAACGACACCCTTTAATTCCATCAACCCGTCACTGGTCTCAACATATCCTGATTGAGAAATACGAATCATTTACGTCTTTATGACGTTCAAAGTCGGGATAATTAGATCTGTATAGAACACATTATCTGCAAGGGCTGCCTTCTTGCTTTCATGTAGCATCGGACGATGGTGGGTTTAACACAATTTTGATTGCAAAGATTGTAATAGTACATCAGTTAGCAACGATTGATCAACAGGAGGCACTTCCCCCCATCTCGCGATTAAGACCACCATTGCTGCCTGCGATTCTCACCCGTTATCTTCAGCCCAGTTGACGCAGTCCCCGGTCGAGACCGCAACATGTCCTGATGGAGTGGACCTTGGATAATGTGAGTTGCACTCCCTGCTTGTGCATGGCCTACCTGTACAACTTCAACCATCATGCCACGATGCGATTTCGTTCAAGGTACACATCAACGACCGCAGGAGTCGAGGGCCGATGTGTATAAAACCCTCGTCCGTTCCTCTGAATCTCTCCATAGCACAAAAGTTCAAGCTCACAAGTTCTACTCTTCTTTCTCACTCCCCCTCTCCTTCTCTCCCTCTACCTCTCTGCCTCTCTCTTGCCCCACTCCTTTGTCATAACCTCACTCCTTTCACCCCATCTTCGTGACGACGTCCTTCATCGTCCAACAGGGTCTGTCAAGATGGCCATCAGCCCGCGTCCTCACATCATCATCATCGGCATGGGCCCGGCCGGACTCGCCGCCGCGGCGCGTCTCAAGGGCACCGGCATTCAGTTCACCATCATCGACGGTGGCAAGGCCGTGCAGGACCGTGATCGGTACCTGCCCGAAGACGCCACCCGTGGCCACGGCGGCGCCGGTCTCTTCTCCGACGGCAAGTTCTCCTTCTTCCCCTCCGCCTCTGAGCTTTGGTCCCTGCCGCGCGAGGGCGACCTGCGCGAGGCCTACGACTGGACCTGCGACGTCCTGAACCAGGCGGGCCTCGAGACGCCGCCCTTCCCCAGCAACCCGGACGCCTACTCGGTGGCCGGCATGGTGGAGAGTGAGGAGTGGAAGCTCAAGGACTACCCCTCGGATTACCTCTCTCTCGACGCGCGCCTACGGCTCGTCCACGACATGGTCAGCGACATCGACGGCTCCGTTATGAACGAGTGCAACGTCCGAAACGCCACGTACCACGCGGCGTCGGACTCTTTCACCGTGGTCGTGGAGGACCGCGCGACGGGCCAGATCACGCGCCTCAGCGCGAATCGGCTCCTCATCACGACAGGCCGCTTCGGCCCGCTCGAGGAGAGCCTGCGCCGCATGACAAGACACCACCAGTTCCACCGGCTCGAGGTAGGGTTCCGAATCCAGCAGCGCAGCGAGCGGGCCTTCTTCCGGGCCATGCCGCAGCTCGACCCCAAGCTGCGGGTGCGCGAGAGCGACGGCAGCGTCGAGTGGCGCACTTTCTGCGTCTGCCGCCAGGGCGAGACGTGCCTGACGGAGACCAACGGGCTGTGGACGGTCTCGGGCCGGTCGGACTGCCCGCCGACGGGGCGCTCCAATTCGGGCTTCAACACGCGGATCCTGGACCAGGAGCTGGCGCGCAAGTCACTGGACCGTGTGCTCGCGGCCATGGGCCGGCCCGAGGCGCACTTCCAGCTACCCGCGCAGGGCCTGCTGCGGGGCGACGCCGAGGTCGTCGCGGCACTGGACGAGATCTACGGCCCGGAGCTGGTCGGCAAGATGGCCGAGGGCCTCCGGCGGCTGTCGCAGACGTACAGCGACCTGGGGGACGATGAGGAGGCGACGCTGATCGGCCCGACGCTCGAGGGCATCGGGTGGTACCCCAAGGTCGACGGCAACCTCAGCCTCCTCGACGCACCGGTTTGGGTAGCGGGCGACGCCTGCGGGCTGTTCCGCGGTATCGTCGCCGCTATGATCAGCGGCCACTACGCGGCGGCCTCGGCCATCGACGAGCTTGTGCAGGGCGCGCAGGTGCGGCTCAAGGCGCTTGCGGACCAGACGCCAATTGAGATGGCGACACCGTCTAGCAAGCGATGCCTCAACAAGCAGCCGGCAGCGATCGAGTGCGACGGACCGTGTTGCTCATTGGCGGGTGTGTAGGGGGAGAACGGGTGTCGTCGATGTGTAGGGTTGGATCAAGCAGGGAGAAAACAAAACGGGGTTTCCTATGCAAAAAGGGGGGGTTTCAAAGAGTGTCTAGTACCAATAACTAGTACAGATAACTAGTGACAGGATCGTAAAAGAATTGCATTTCGCTCACACAAATTCGAACCGAGCCTCCCATCCCCCTTATGGAATACTTATGTAATCATGCCGACAAAACGTCAGGGTTCTTGTACTAAGCACTATCTGAAATACTCAGTGAGTTCGCTAGAGGGAAAATGGCAGCGTGAAGTTACAGGCCCTTTCGGGAGTTGGATACCCGGTAGTTTGAAACCACGGCTCAACAGGCATGATAACCTTTTCAGATATGCACTGACCCGCGTATGGAGGGTATCTCAGTGTGTGTGAGATGGCTGTTGTCTCGACGGTCAAAGGGATTGTACGATTTAAATGATCTCGGATCGCGAAAAGAGCAAGGCTGGAGCTAAAGGCACAACGATAGGTTGTGGATTCTGTTGTGCTGATGACACACCGCCACTATCACTGCCATGGGCCAGAACGAAGGTAGTATGTGGTTAGTCATGAGCTTTCCTTCAGTTGACAGAGTATTTGACTGTTGCTTTTCAACTAGGGGAGTATAAGAGCAATAGAGATTAGACTGAGGAGGACATAGAGACAGAAGCAGATGGGATGGGGATGAAGTGGTAGCCCGTTAAGTGCATTACAGGTATTATTTCACGGATAACCGATCCGTACCCAGTGCATAGTAGGTAGGCGTCTAGTAGGTACAGAGCATGCAAGGATGGGCCCCACAACTAAGGTAGTAGCCTGAGGTGTGATGAGCGTAAGCGGGAGCGTAAGCGGAAGCGTAAGCACAGGCGGTAAGCGGGGTGCATACCACCTGCCGGCGACAGCAGAGAAGAACGAAAGAAACAGAAAGAGCCAAAGCCTCCGTCTCCGAAGACGCCGACACGGTTGACTTAAACTTGCCAAACCGCCAAAGCTTCTCATTTCGTCCCGTCCCGTCCTCATTCTCCCCCCCCAAAACTCCGTGCACCCGGGCCCGGCGAAGCGGTGACATGCCGTCTCACTATCCTCCCGCAGCACCAGGATGCAGCAGCAGCAGCAGCAGCAGCAGCAGCAGCCGCCGCCGCCAGAACAGACGGAAACCCCTAATCGCGGCCCGCGTCTACCTGTCAACCCGCGACGACACAAGGTAGCGCCAGAACAGAGGAAGCGCGTCGCCACAGCGTGAGTTGCCTTTCGTCTCTCTCTGTCTGTCCCTCTCTCTCTCTCCCGGACTCTCTCCTCTATTACCCTGTCATGCCGTTCGTTCGTCTCGTCTCGTTCGTTGTCTTTCTTTTGAACCCTCAAGTCTCTCCTCCCCCTAACGTGTGTCTTCTCATGACACACACTCCTGCCACCACCACCACCATCCTCACATGACATCTCCATTTCGTGTCGAATCTTGTTTACGAATACCGTCCCTGTAGATGCAACAGCTGTAACATCCGCCGGATTAAATGCTCCGGCGAGAGGCCCTGCCGCCAGTGCCGCAGCTCTTCGCGCGACTGCCAGTACCCCACCATCATCGAGAAAGTCTCCGTGTCCCGCAACGAGCTGGATGACCTACGGAGGAAGCTCGACGTCGCCGAACGCGCCCTGCTGGCCGCCGTGCCCGACCACACAGCGAGACGCCAGCTGCTACTGCAACAGCAGCATGATGGTGACGCCAGCGCCGGAAGCTCCTCCCGCGCCGCCTCTTGCTTGTCCTTCACGCCGCCTCAGCAGCATCGACGCAAAGACGAATTCCACGAAACCGCCTTCAATGTCGACGGCGAAGCTGACGCCCCCGACGCCGACACGGCGGAGGGCCGTCAGCTCAAGGACCAAGACGGCAGGGCCCGTTTCCTCGGCGAGACATCCGGCGCCACCTTCCTCGATCACCTCAAGGAGTTCATGTCCACCGTCTCACCCTTAGCCTTCAACAAGCCGTGGCTGTCGCCCACCCCGAACAATGGCTCGGCCTTCCTCGCCTCCCTCGGCCGCTATCAGACCTACGACTCGCGCCCCGTGGAGGCCGAGCCCGATCCCGACCCCATCGCCCTGCCGTCCCGCGCCGACATGTCCGCCATGCTCGCCGACCTCCGCCACTTCATCCAGGACGGCAACGGCACCTTCCCGTGCGGCGGCATCTACTGGTGGGGCGATCTCGGCTCCGTGCCGAACCCCGTCTCCTTTCCCCCCGAGACCCCGCCCGACGCCATCCGCCACCGCTTCCGCCACCTTGCCTTCTACCACACCGCCTTCGCCGTCGCTTGCCAGGCCAGCACCACGGCCGCCTCCATGCCCGTCCCTCACGATCTCAGCCAGCGCTACTTCTCCCGCGCTCGCATGCTCCTCGGCAACCCCCTCGACATCACCCAGTACACCATTAGCGACGTCGCCGTCCTCGCCCTCATGGGCTTCTACCTCATCGAGATGAACCGCCGCGACGCTGCCTACATCTACGTCAGTAACGCCATGCACATCTCCATCATGCACGGCGCCCACCGCGGCTGGGTCGACGAGCGAGGCAAGCGTGTCTTTTGGACCCTGTACATCCTTGACCGATGGCTAAGCTGTCTCATGGGCCGTCCCCCTACCATCATGGACGATGCCATCCGGCTACCCTTGCCATGCGATGCTCCGTAAGTGCCTCCCTGCCTTCCTTTCCCCCCTTGGATTCGCCTATCCACCATTCTTCTTCCCTCTCCCACCGCCGTCCGGCTCCAATAGCCGAGGCTTCTCCTCCGACCGGATGCGAGCGAGACCGAAGCAGCCAGCAGAAACGCGCTCAACCAATAATGACTGACGGTCCGACCTTCTGCCCCCCCCTCTTACAGTTCCCTTCCCCCTGCAGCCGGCCTCCGAGCCCACGTCGAGCTGGCCCGCATTTCGGGCCACATTGTCTGCAACACGTATAGAGTCGCACCCTGGGACCACCGTCCCGGAGGAGCGGCGCGCCATGTCGACCGCGCGCTGCAGCTGCTCGAGAACTGGCACGCCTCACTCCCTGCCGCCCTGCAGATGTCTACCGCCCGTCCAAGTACCGATCCCGCATGTTGCCTGTTGCACATGGCATATAACCAGGTAAGCTTGTTTCCGCCCTTGTCTTCCCCTCTCCCCCTCCTCTTTCGTTCTTTTGGAAATTGCAGATCGGGTAGACCTTATACGTTCCCTCCCCTCACTCTCTCGCTACGCCCCCCTCTCCTTTCTACATTCACTCATCCCACCCCCCCCCCCCCCCCTAATAGACCTGTCTCTATGCTCACTAGTGACCCTCCTTCAAACTTGCAGCTCCTCATCCTCGTCGTCCGCCCCATCTTCTTCGCAGCCGTGAAGAAGGTTTTCGCCGAGCGCTACA
This sequence comes from Colletotrichum destructivum, assembly GCF_034447905.1. Classification (NCBI taxonomy): domain Eukaryota; kingdom Fungi; phylum Ascomycota; class Sordariomycetes; order Glomerellales; family Glomerellaceae; genus Colletotrichum; species Colletotrichum destructivum. Next base: position 124,436 of record NC_085904.1, read on the forward strand.
TCACCTCAGACCGCCGCTGGGACCTCGACCACCACGCGCCTCGTATCGCCGCCTGCTCCGATGCCGCCCGACAGAACCTGTTCCTCGCCCGCTGGCTGCTCAACCTGAACGGCGGCTCCCGCAAGCTCCTGCAGGCTGGCCTTCACTACGTCTTCAACGCCGCCATCGTGCTCATGCTCCAGGACCTGCTTATTCCGTCCTTCGCATCGTCGTCATCGTCGTCGTCGTCGTCGTCGTCGTCCGCCGAGGCCGACGACGTCAGCTTCGCCATCGGTGTCTTCGAGGCCGAAGCCAAGACGGGGAGCAACTACGGACATGACTGTGCCGCGGTTCTCCAGGATCTCAGGTCTCTGGTCCAGCGCCTCCGTCCTGACGCGCATGTCGTCCCTTCGACGCCGGGCCTCGCGTCGGCGGACGATTTGACGATGGCTAGCGGCAGCGGCAGCAGCAACACGCCCGCGACGACGATGACGACGATGTTGGCGGCCCTCCAACAGCAGCAACAGCTTCAGCAGCAGCAGCAGCCGACATTCCCCCTGATGGGGCCGAGCCAGGCGTACCCCATGGACGAGAGCGGACCGTTGTATCAAGAACTCATGACGTGGGTGGACAACAGCGACACGCAACTGTATAGTAGCAACTATTCCATATAAACATGAATCAAAAACAGAATACTCAAGGATATCCGTCCCTGTTCCAATCCCCGGGTTGCGACCATGACGACCACGCGAGAGCCCCAAAAGGCGTTGTCGCAAGAGCGCGAGACTAGAGGTGTGAACAATCCAGGATCTAGACCTTGTGAACGATTGAAAAACTGTTTTTCCCATTCGAAACCAATACACACAAAATATAACTCCGCGCCATGTCTTTTTCAATCCGAAAAAATTCGCAAGAATCTCGAAAAGTACCCGCCAACATAAAGAGATGTTTCGTCAGTGCATCATCACCCCTCCGAATTCCCATGATTGGACATAACCAATGAAATCTCCTTTCTATCCGCCTCTTTCTCTCTCACCTACGCAAACACGACACGATTCGTCGCGTCAAGGTTTTCTTTCCTCTAACAATGAAAGTCCAAAAGAAGCAAAAAGATCTAGTTGGAGACGGTCTTTGTCCTCGGGGTCGCAGGGAAGATGGAGTCGAGAATCTCGCCCGATCGAACAGCAAGAATAGACAAAAGGGTATCGCTCAACTATTTCAAAACTTCGTTAGTGAAATGTAACATAAAGAGACCTGGATGAATCATCATCCAGAAGGGGGGTCAGGGGTGTCAACTCACTCCGTGGGTCGCTTCGCAGCATCCCTGCAGGTAAACACCAGCCCCGGGTGCCACAGCACCGGGGGCGTAACGCACACGGTAGTCGCGGCCGACCTCAAGCTTTCTCGATCCAGAGGTCGCGTCGGGGCCGCAGATCTCCCAGCCGTCAACGAGCTCGCGCTCGCCAGCGTTGCCGGCGGGCGACACCTCGGGTAGCAGGTTCCAGCTGTCGCGGAGCATGTCGATGTGGGCGTTGCGCTGGTAGCCCGTGGCGGCGACGATGAGGTCGACGTCGAGAACCTCATCGCCGGGAAGTTGGCTGACAAAGCCGTCGTCGAGGCTGTCGCACGCGTTCTCGAGGCGGCGGACATGGATCTGGAGGCGGTCCGTCTCCTTGCTCTCGGTGACTTGGGTGATGTCGCGGCCGAAGAGCATGCGGTGCGGCCACTTGCGCTCGTCGGTGCCGAGTGTGCGCTTCTGGTGGTATAGCATCTCGTACAGAGCCTCGATGAGCTGCAGTCTCACCACGCCGTAGTTGGTCGCCTTTGCCTCCTTGATGAGGGCGCGGCGGTAGCTCTGCGACTTGGGGTAGAGCTCGTCGACGTACGAGGGGTTGAAGATGGAATTGACAAAGGGCGAGTCGTCGGCGGGCTTGAGGAACTCGGAGCGCATCACCATCCACGTCTTGGCGTTGGGGTAAGCGCGCTGGACGTCACGGAAAATCTCGGCGGCGGACTGGCCGGCACCGATGACAGCGACGCGGTAGGGTCTCGAGTTGTCGTTGAGAATTTGAGGGGCCAGCTGGGCGTACTGAGACGAGTGGATGATCTTGGGGTGCTTGGCGGGAAGCACCTTGGGCAGGCGAGGCTGGCCGCCGTTGGCGATGAGGACGTTGCGAGTCTGGTACGAGCTGACCTGGCCAGTCTTGACGTCCCGAGACTTCACAGTCCAGGTCTTGACACTTCCGGCGGTTTGGGGGTCGGGGGAGACGGAGACGACCTCGCGACCGTACGCGACGACGTCGTCGAAGTGACGGGAGCACCAGCGCAGGTAGTCCTCGTACTCGACACGGGCGGGCAGGAAAGTGTCCAGGTTGGTGAAGTCGACGAGGCGGTTGTTGCAGTGGAGGTAATTGAGGAAGGTGAACTGGGAGCGCGGGTTGCGCAGCGAGGCCATGTCCTTGATGAAGGAAATCTGCATGCGGGCGCCCGAGAGAAGCATGCCCGGGTGCCACGCAAACTGCGGCTGCTTCTCGAGGAAGAGCACCTTGGGCGCCGACTGGCCGGGGGCAAGCTGGCGTCCGGCCTCCTGGTAGTCATGCATGGCGACGGCCACAGACAAGCTGGCGGGGCCGAAGCCGACGCAGATGAGGTCGTGGATCTCGCTGTGGTCGCATGGCTGCAGGTACTGCGACTTTTGGATGTGGGAACCGCCAGCGTTGTGGCCGTTGACACCGTTACCGTTCTGGTAGATAGTACCGTTGCCGTTGCCGTTGGTGAAGCCGTTGCCGTTGAACTCTGAGAAGCCGCTGCCGGCATCGGAGCCGTTGGTCGGCGAGTCGCAGTGAGGAGACATAATGATGGTGGTGATGGTAGTGGTTGGTGGGGGTAATTATATGGTGGGTTGTAAGAGTGTGCGAGCTGCAGTGGATGGCGGGGATATTAGTTTGACGAGCGGATCGAGCAAATGAGATGCCAATGCCAAAGCAACTGAGAGGGAAGAGCGGGTGCTTTAACATGTCAGCTTCATGGCCTTTGAACTGGTCCATCTCGGGAACGGGGGAGTGGGAGCATCAACTGACCTTTATTCCTCGACTTCTTGAGACGGTTCAAATGAGATGTTGCCCGGTGTGAAAGCTGAAGGCGGGTGCGAAAGCGCGCGGGGTATTTTTTCCTTTTTTTTTTCCTTCGCTGGGTACGTGATTTCTCCAAATGCCGATTTTTTCCCTTGTGATTTTCTGAGAAGCTTACTCCACGGTGGGTTTCAAGCCACAATGTTCGTCATCGACTCTTCAAGAGTGGCGTTCTGGTTGAAGCCTTGCTAAGGGGGTATGAAGAAGATGAGCCACCGGTTGAATGGGCGGTCGAGATAAAGATCAAAGGATGAAGAGGGTAAGTTGTAGAGGATCGAGAAAGACGCACCGGAAAAAAAAATAGAGAAATCGGGATGGCAGAGGAGGGGTACCGAGACTAATATGCAAAAACGGGCAAACGTCAATGGATGTCCGCGTCCCTTTGAGGCGGCGTGATCGACCGACCGACGAGCTCGAACCTGGGCCGCTGGACCCTCGGAGCTCATGAGCGAGCAGATGGAGACGAGGACTCTGTACAGAGTACATACATGCGTGGTCCTGTCAATGGCTACACGCCCCCCGAGGCTGGGAACTGGCGCAGAGAGACTAAACGTATTTGGAGGAGCCTACTCAAATTGCAACATTCGGTTCTTCGTTTGAATGGGGCAACGTCGTCGCTGTTGCGATCCTCTCATTCTGCCGGACAAGGTCTGTGTAAGGACCCTTGGCGAATCGCGCTTGGGGGAGGAGCCGTATTGGTGGTCTAGGTAGTGTAGGTGGTGGTGCCAGCTCGGCTTAAAGCAAGAAGCCATCCACAACGGACGCCTTTCCACATCAAGGGGCCGGGGCCAGGGACAGAGTCGCAACGGGCTGACTCCAGAAATGGGCTTGCTAGTAGGGGCCGCCCTGAGATGAGGGTCTGCCTGGGTCCATGTTCGGGTCTGGGTCTGCAGACTGCACCCGGTTCTGGTCCTGGATGTGGTGCTTGTGCTGGTACCGGCCACTGGCCGACTCTGGCAGATCGGGACCACATACCAATAAGGCCATGTTCATGGTACGCTCCGCAAGCGGGGCCGGATGGCATGTGGTGAGGTTGCGTGTACTCTGTACTCTAAGAGCATACAGAGTACACCCAGACGTTCGTACGTAGGGAATCGCCAGCCCGCGTGGGAGACCCGCCTCGGTTGCCGGAGAATGAACAAAGTAGGCGGCAGGCCAGCCGTTGCAGGAGGCCGAAAGAAGCAATGAAGAACAGCGCCTTGCCATCCAGGAAGATGGTGTCGAGTGTACACCAAGTAAGTACATACTCATCAGCGGCGGCGGCGACGGCGGCGTGCGGCGGTGCGCAGGACTTGGCAACTCGACCGTCGTTTGCATGTGCCGGAGCCACAGCAGTGGAGCGGACGGGAGGGATGGACCGGAGGCACAGAAGGTTGTGAAGTGGTCGACGCCTAGGCGACTCGACCGGCGAACAGTTTGCCCAACGCGGGGGGCGGTAAAAAAAGAAAGGTATCATGGTTCGGTAGTCTGACTGGACCCTGAAAGACTCAGCTTCCATGCTCAGCCAAGGCAAGGTATGACAAGCAGGATTCAGACCGACAAGATCAGTGCAGCGTCGGCCGAAACCGAACTGCAGGGCCGCAGCTCGCACGCCGTGTTTGTGTGTTTGTTCATGCAGAGATTCTTTCAAGAAGACGGCCGCCACAACCGAAGTGTTAGTCGGGGGGTTTTTCGATGCCTAGTGACCCGGCTAACCGCCTGCTGACCGCTGGCGTCCGAAGAGCGTGAGAGTCAGTCATGGCGATGACATCGAAGGCGTCCTGGAGAGAATGCTTCGGCCACAGTAGATTAGTTGCGCGGTAGATTCAGGCCCAGCCCCCAAGTTCCAAAGCCGTCGGTTTACGAGAATTTGTCGCCGACGATTCCCAAGACGATGCAGATCGATGGTGCTAGCGAGACCCACTCCCAAATGGTCGCGATGCAGAAATCAGACGGGGGGTCATGATGCAGGAGGTGGAGGGAGGATCATAATGTGGGAAGCGAGCGACGACTCACGAGAGATACGACCGGGGCTGGGAGATGGAAAAGAAGGAAAAAAAGGAAAAAAAGGAGGGAAAAAAGGATGCAAGCTCGGAAGCAGGGGAATAAGGAGGGGGGGGTGGGTTAGTCCGTCGGTCGCGACGCAAGAGTCAAGAACAAGCAAGGAAGAGGGAAGAGGGGAAGAGAAAAAATTTCGATGATGGACAGTTTTTTGCACGATGGGTGGAGTGTGTGTGTAGGGAGTAGTGTGACACTGAGGGGATGATGCGATTTCGGGGTTATCTTTGGATCTGATAAGATCAAATCTCTCACTCGGCGTCTCGCTTCGTCCGACTTCATCCCGGTTCCCTCTGTCCTGGGCAAGAGGGAACCGCAGGTGGAGGGGCGCCTAAGAAGGGAACGTGCTTAAGGGTACCTTAAGTAGGTACCTACTGAGAGAAATCCCAACTGCCTTAGGCATTTTATAGGTAGTATATACAGATGAATACCCGTCAGGCAAGCAAGTTACCTCACTCTACGTGGGCAGGCACGAGGTGCTGAAGTCGCAATACCAACCTAGGTAAGTAGGCAGTCAGTCACCTTGCCTAAGGCACAGCATCTGGAAAATTCAGGACTAGAAAAGAACCGGGGAGGGTTGCAAGACAAGCAAAGCTGCCGCAACATTGCCCTCCCGTAAGTTACCTCGTTCATCGCTCTGCATCTCCTTCGGCGCTATCGAACGTGCTTGGAAGCTCAAAAGAAGGAAGACACCGACGAGGGGGAAAAAACCGATCTGCAAGCCGAGACGGTTGCGTTGCAGATGACTGCCAAGCGCTCTCCAGAAGGGTTTCTTCAGTTCACATTGGACTTCCGTGGCTATGGAATGTGGGAAAGAACCGGGCCGCAAGAGATGGATCATGGATGCGAGCGATGCCCAGCGAAACAGCAAGCGAAGTGTGATGTATCATGTGGAGGCGGCAGGATCACTAAGAAACATGAGTCGAGGAAACGATGGGCGTGCAAAGCTTTGCTCCGACAGCGGGCATGGGCCGGCCGGGGTTCACGAGAAGAGCTCGGAATCCAGAAAGAATCCAAGGGGGGGGGGTGTTGTCATCCAGCCCCTCCAAGTATCGGGTACCGACGTCTTGCCCTGAGAGGCTGCTGCTGGTATGCGCCCATAGGCCCATTGTGTAGCAGTGGGAGAGGGACACTGGCTTAGCGCAAGCAGGGAAATAGTCGCACCTGCAATAGTCTGGTCTGAGCCCTGGCACCATGCAGAGTGAGGTACTTTGCCTTGCCCAAGACGTATTCGTACTTTTCTTTTTTTGTGGTGATGGATCTAATCTGATGCGATGGGGGCGCTGCGATGGATCCGCCAGGCTGGTTACGTACTCAGGCTTCTCCGTGAGTGGTGAGGGACTTAAGGTAGGTATGCCGACTTGGGGTAGGGGCTTGCACTTCCATGAGTTAGGGCAGCTGTGAATTTGCCTCTTCGTTTTTTTGCAGTTGAGACAGATTGATCAAAGGCACACTGAGGCTCGCCCGTGGCAAACAAAACGCGGACACGAAGAACCGAGAAGGTCGACAATGGCAGAGAGACAGACAGGTGGATTAATGAACTGGTTTGCTCGTAAACGCCCCCCTCCCTTCCTCCCCACGAGCGTTGCGGCGGTGAATCGTCAATCAATGAACGGATACCTCGATGGACAACTGAAATGAAACGGGTGGAACAAGATACCAAGAACAAATGAAGGGGGGGTAGAAAGTGGCTCAAGGCCGCTGAGTCCCGAAGCCTGACAACCGAGGATGACACAGATGGATCGACGGGGTTTATGCGCGAATGGATGGAGGGCCTGAAGGGGGCGTGCGTGTTGCGGGAATTTCGGGCGCACTTTTCGTCCTTTCGCACGTCGACACCGATTTTTTAGCATCATTTTTGCCCAAGTTATCTGATGATCTGATTATCTAAATCTGATAAGATCAGGGTCAAATTAGGTAAGGCGTACGTACCTTCTGAATTGGGCCCAGTGACGATGCCACGACGCCCCCAGCATGCCCCTCCCTTAGCCAAGCGGCGACCACCCCCTCCCCAGTCCATCATCGATGAGGCCCTTGTTCGTGACGAAGCTTTCCCCTGTCGCCGAGCATGGCTGATTTTAGCGCCGAAACACGCTGGAAGCCCACTGACGATCATCCACGCGTGAATTGAGTACGTGCGGACGTGAGTTGTATTTTCCCCAGGGCCTCTCTCTTCGAGTAGCAGCTGAGTAGATTTGTGAGGGAGAGTCTAGGTAGGTACCTATCAGAGGGGCACGTAGACAGGTACCATCAGGGACAGAGAGAATCCCATCTTACTGGGAAACACGAGACGATTCCGGAAACAACGGCACATGCCGCTACGTTCATTGCATCCATCGTCCCACCCAGCTTTGCTGCTTCCGCCCGAGATGGATGGGACTTTCCCGACGAGGGGAAAGGGGACGAAACGGGCAGCAGGGCGACTAACTACAGAGGTACCTGCTCAGGTAGAGCGCACTCAGGGCAAGAGCACCTCAAGTTAGAGTCAATACGCAGCAGGGAAGGTGGGAAGAGGGGGAAGGTGGGAAAATTCTTCACATGGATTCTTTCCCACCCACCCGAACGCCTGGCGAACCAAACACGGCAAGGCGGGCAAGGCCAGACACTTGACTGACGCTCTCGCCGCTCGCCCTCGCTTCCATCCACATTCACATCCACCTCCATCTCCACCCCCCTCGTTCATCGCTCCGCCGCCCCATCCACACGCCCTCACTCAGCCAGCAGCCAGAAGAGAGTCCTCCGAGTTTCCAGCATCCCAGGTATGGGCCAGCCAGTCCAATGGTCACAACACCTCCCGAACCGCCCTCCGCCATCCATCCATCCATCCATCCATCCATCCATCCACCATCGATGTCGTCCCAAGCCCGCTCGCTCTCCTGTTCGCAGACTCACACACACCCACAAACACTCCTGCCCTCTCTCTCAGTCACGCATGTTTCTTATTCCCACGCAAGTCGCTGTCGTCTTGTGAGACCGAAAGGCCCTCTGCCGTTGTGTCTCACGGAGCCAATGTCACCCACATCCCCTTCTCTGGTTCATTCGATCCATGCGCATCTTGGCCCATTGGCGGCATCGACTCCATTCACGCGTCTATCCCATCCCATTCCACCCTATCGCTGTCTCTGCATATCTCCGAAAGAACGGAACTGTCGATCAATGAGTCTGGGGTCTCGTCAACCGGACCGATCTTCTTCACTCACTGGTCTGCTACGATCATGGCAAGCGAGTCTTCGTGGACCTACTCATCGCACGGCGGAAACGGCCTTGCATTTGACGGGATATTAGCAAGAGAATCGACACGCCCTCGATGTCGAGCTATGTGTTACCCTCGACTCATTCCGACCCCCACACCTCAGCCACACTCTGCGCTCTTTGGCGATACATGACCCCTCCATCCTTTCATGTAGACGTGCTAGAGAGGTGACACGACCTTTGGCCTGTGACAGCATGACGACGACCCCTCCCTAGCACCATGGCCCATCGCGGATATGTCTCCCTCCCCAACATCGCCTGTCGCATGTAGAGACAGCTGCAAAGCGGCCGGCGTCAATGACCTCTCGGCCCAGTTCGCCTACGTGCGCACACCTGGAATCCCCCGTCTTGGGGCACATTCGCTTCGCTGCAGACTACCTTGCAGACCGACCCCGGGGCTTACATTGTGTGCCACACCCGTCGATCTGGAGTGAAGCCAAAGGCGACATCTAGACCCCCAGATGATGCTCTCCCTCCTTCCCTCCAACCACCATCTCGCTCGCTTGGCCGCTTCATGAGACGTCGTGGTTAAGTGATTACCTACCCAAAGGAGCCCCGGCGTCGTGCTATTCTGCATCGCCTTCTCGACGATCAGTCTTCAGGGCTAGAGGTGTTGTGTGTTCGGAGATCTTTACGCTTCTGGAAACCGTTAACCGGCAGTCAGACTAGATTGGCCACACCCGCCGCGGACACGAATGAGCATCCAAGTGCATCATGGTGTGGCGCCCAAGGCAGAATGGCCAGTTCTGGAGGCGCCGTTAGATCTCGCCATGTCGCTGCAGAACCAATGCTTCCTCAATTGTCCAATTCTGTTTCGTACCTTTCGTGTTTTGCTCGAAATCCGACGGACGACTCAAGGAGACTTGAAAAGCACGGCCGTGATATGACCAGACATGAGCTTTAGAGAGCTAAGCTGTGTTATTGGACTGTCGCCGGCTAGGACGGGGTAAAGCAAGGCTGCCTTTGTTCCCTTTCCTGGCCAGTACCATGGGAAGCGGGACGCCAACGTGGCCAGCCCTTGTTCTGCGAATGCAATTACGGGCGGGTAATAAGCGTGTCGGATATCGGGCTCCACGGAACACAGCAGCTGTCAAAAGCCTTGCCCGGCCACAGGCTCTGGTTAGGGCTGCCGGGCGTCGGCAAGTCGGCAAGTTGGCAAACTGTGCAGACTGGCCACTGCGGCGGTAGTCGTATGCATCGGTCTGTTTCTTTCTCTCTTCTCCTCTGTCTGTCAAAGTCCGTCGATGTCTGTCGTATGTACGTTGTAGGTCGCTCGTCCGAGCCGGGACAAGCAAGCCGAGGGAACGTTTGCTCACCTTACCCCCGAGAGAGACGCTTAGACGGCCGGCCGAAGTTTACTCTTGCGGCGCGGCGACGTTCGCCAGTGGTCTCGGCGGCTTCGTTGAGTCATGACGCCATAAGCGCGGAAATACCCCTCTGTCTCTGGGTCTCTCCCGCCCCTCTTCATCCCCCCCCTGCCCCCTCTTTTGGGAGGCTTCTCACTCTAGGTTTTTGGACACCGTTGTTTTTGGGTAGGCAACGGCGGTTGACCGACCCTAACGCAGCGTAGACGTGGGATGACAGCATGGGAATCCCGCAAGTGAAAGTCCCAGCTAACTAAGCTGGTTGACTAGAACCAGGATTGGGACTTATTGCATGTTAGTCGCCCAAGCTGACCAACACCTGACGCCTTTACCCCCATCAGCCACCTCAGCATCCCACCGGCCCATTTTGAATCCTGTAAGTCTAGGTGGTTGGCCTTGGGTGTTAGTGTTGTTGTTTAGTCTCGCCTGGGGCCTGGGGATCAACTTCTTCTCTATCGGGCTACACACACTCACTCACACACGCTCGCTGACACTCATACACACACTCTCGCTCGAGTGGGCTGATCGCTAAAAGTCCAAACCTTTGTTCTGCAGCGCGCCGCGTCCGCCTCTCTTCTCTCTCGCCCAAATAACCTCTCCCCCCTGCAACGCCCTGTCTATCAGTCGAATCGGCATTATTCTCGCCCGCCAGTCTTACGCACAGGGTCGACGATATTCCCACGCACAGGGCCGAGCCGTCTGAAGCTAGCCCACCTAGCACCAACAAGCCTTCATCGTCCACGAATGAACGATCTCTTATTTCATCATCGACACACCCACGCCGAAGGCTCAGTCGACCTCTGTGCATCGCGTTGCAGAATTTCGTCGAAAGAATCCCGCTAGCTGAGTAATTGCTGCAATCTTACAGGTCAGGCCGCCTGCAGCCGACCCCGTGAGGACCCTCCCATCGGTGCCTCGCATCACCCCCATGGCACACGGCCACCTCGCGCAGCACCCAATCGAGCAAAACACGCTGTTGGCACGACCGGATCTGTGAATCATCAATTGTCTCATTGGACGGCGGCCTCCTCCGCGCCCTCGTCTCTCTGACCTCTTTGATGCAGGTCCATTCTGATCTGTGCCCTGCTGCATTACCCGCGGTACATACAGCATACAGCTTGCCGTTGGAAAGAGGGCCCCGACTAATACGTGAGTCCCGTTTGGTAATGCGCCGTACTGACACGGATAGACAGAGCTTTGCGCGTCGAACCACTTTCCATAGCTGTCACAGAGCTCTCGTTTTGAAAACTACCTCATCCACTTGCTTGCTTGGGAAATCATAGCTTCTGTCTGCTCGACGACGACGTTGCCAACATGACCGACATTGACCCCAAGTTTAAGCCTGAATCTAAGCTTGACCTCGAGCTATCAGTTTTGAATCCCCATCCTGAGAGGATTCCAGGTCCTCGCCTTCTTCAAGAGCTCGTGCAACGTACGTCGGACAGTGCGCTACCTGCCATTCATCACTTGGACAACCATGGAGAAGAGTTCTTACTGTCGTATTCACAACTACACCGCGCGGCTGATAGCCTGGCCAGCCGCATCTCCCGCTCCCTGGGGAAGGCGTCGACGCTGGAGCATTTCGTCGTTCCGCTTCTCGTCCCCCAGTGTCCGCATCTTTATATCGCCATCCTGGCCATCCTCAAAGCCGGCGGGGCTTTCTGTCCCTTGCATCTAGACGCGCCTCCCGAGAGAGTGAGATTCATCCTCCAAGACGTGTCGGCGAAGATTGTTGTTGTGAGCCGGGACCTGGTCTCAAAGATCCCACAGGATGAGCCAGACAGGATCATTTTGATTGTGGACCAAGATGACGTCGAGGAGCCAACGTCACCACACTCCGTTCCAGTCCGTGATCCCAAGCCTCACGATCTAGCCTATGTCATGTACACATCCGGGTCAACGGGCACACCCAAAGGCGTCGGCGTCTCCCACGATGCAGCAGCGCAGAGCCTCCTTGCGCACAACCGGCATATCCCCTCGTTCAGGCGCTTCCTCCAGTTCGCCTCACCGACGTTCGACGTGTCCGTGTTCGAGATATTCTTCCCCCTTTTCCGCGGGTCTACGCTGGTCACCTGCGATCGTGGGCGTATGCTCAACGACTTGCCAGCCGTCATACGGATGTTGCAGGTTGACGCCTGCGAGTTGACTCCTACTGTCGCCGGTAGCCTCCTTCGGTCACGGAAGAACGCCCCTTGCCTCAAGTTGCTCCTGACTATCGGCGAGATGTTGACGGAACCCGTCATCCGCGAGTTTGGCGGCACTGGAGAGTCGGAGAGCATCTTATGGGGCATGTATGGCCCAACAGAAGCTGCAATTCATTGGTACGTTTTTGATCATCTTTCTGGGTGGAGAGATGGACTAACTCCAAGCAGTACGCTCCGACCAAGTTATCCTGGAGACTGCGCAGCTTCAAACATCGGATTTCCCCTGGACTCGGTCTCTTGTTTTGTAGCCTCAATACCCGAAGAGGGCAGTGCGTACGAGTTTAGAATACTCCCCCTCGGCGAACCCGGCGAGCTCGTTGTCGGAGGACACCAACTAGCCAGCGGGTATCTCAATAGGACAGCACAGACAAACGCAGCATTCATCGATACCACACACGGACGCGTCTACCGTACAGGGGACAAGGCCATCATGAACCCAGATGGAACCCTGGAGTGTCTTGGGAGGATATCTGACGGGCAGGTCAAGCTCCGTGGCCAGAGAATCGAGCTAGGCGAAGTCGAGCAGGCAGCGATGCGAACTGAAGGATGTCACAGTGCTGTGGCCATGGTCCTCGGCGGGATTCTAGTCGTATTCTGTGCCGTCGACGAAGCGTCAACCCCGGAAGACCAGGCGGAAGAAATCCTCAACACCTGCCGGACTTGGCTCCCGTCTTTCATGGTGCCGGGCGATTTGGTTGTCAGGACGAGTTTTCCGAGGTTGCCGTCGGGCAAAGTGGACCGAAAGCAGCTCAGGGGCGAGTACGAGACAGCAACGGAGCCTCAGAATATGACTCGTACAGAGCCAGCCGATGAAATGGAGCAGAAGGTGTTGGGGATTGTGTCCAAAGCTCTGGGGAGCCGCATTTCGTCGTCAACGCAACTCGCCTCTGCAGGTGTTGATTCTCTCAAAGCTATCAGGCTTACCTCGGCGTTACGAGACGAAGGGTTCCAAGTGTCGGCGACGGATATTCTCGGATCCAGGACTTTTCTTGCCTTGTGCGCGCGACTCCGAATAGCCTCAGCATCCAAGGTCCGCGAAGAAGGTTCTCGGGACCATGACGTAGATCCATCCGAGATACACCTCGATCAGGCTTTGGAGTGGCGGGCAGACCTCTTACCATTGTCGGACAAGATCGAACACGTTCACTGGTGCACGCCACTGCAGAGCTCGATGCTTGCGGAGACATCTGCGAACCCCCAAGCGTACTGTAACTGGGTTGAGCTCGAGTTCCCTGTTGATGCCACGCTTCAGGCTATCGAAAGATGGACGCACCTTATGGCAGAAAAAAACGAGATCTTGCGTTCAGGATTCGTATCGCTCAGTCTAGGTTTCGCACAAGTCGTGTTCAACCAGCTGCCCCAAACCAACGTTCAAATCGTAGATGAGTTCGATCACGACTTCAGCTTGACATCCGACGAGGACTTTTTGCATCCGTTCAGAGCCCAGGTCTCCAATGGCAAGCCAGGGAGTGGACCAGTGCTCCTGTTAAAAATTCATCACGCTCTATATGACGGGTGGTCTGTTGACATGTTGGTCCATGACTTTTCCCTCTTGTCCGCCGGACGACCGCCAGGACCACGACCTCAATTCCGGGATGTCGCCAAGTTCTACGCCGACCCCGCTGTCAATACTCGTATGGACGAGGCGCGAAGCTTCTGGGCCGATCACCTGCTTGGTTGGCAACGGCATAACCTACCTCGTCTCATGGGTCGCCCTGTTGAGACTCCTCAGGCTCATACTGTCACCAAGAGGCTAGATATCCCGCAGAGTGCTCTTGATGAGGCAACCTCGCGGTTGAACTGCCACCCGCAGGTCTTCTTCCAAGCAGCGCTTATCTGGCTTTGGGCCGGCTTGCAAGGACAGCAGGATGTCGTTATCGGATCGGTCTCATCGGGCAGAACGATTCCTGTCACAGGCGTCGAGCGTGTTCTCGGCCCGTGCATCACGACAACACCCCTCAGAGTCGACCTGGCTGGCTTCACGGCTCTTTCTGACTTGGTTCGCGGTATGCATTCGACAAATCGCCAAATACTACAACACGGCATCTTGTCGCTGTCCGACATCAAGAAAATCGCGGGAGTGAATCTCGGAGACGCACTCTTTGATGTGCTTTTGGTGTATCAAGAGTCTCTCTACAGCCAGGAAGCGGGCCAAGGCCAAGTGAAAGAGGTTTCTCACAGAGACTTCTTGGAAACCAGTCTTCTCGTTGAGATCGAGCCGTCTCCGAAGGGGCCGACCTGCCGGCTCACCTACCATACAAGTGCGATTTCCGCTGAGCACATCTCGATTCTGGCCGAGCAACTGGAGTCAGCAGTTCTGTACCTCATTCGCCAGCCGGAAAGCCGCATAGACGCCGTTGAAAAATCATTACCTCGGAAACTGACCTCGGTATTCAACGCCAAGCCTTCGACTCTTTCGGGCGTTCCCGACTTGGCGGCAACCTTTGAGCGGTCGGCAAGTCTCACGCCCCATGTCTCAGCCATAAGCTTCGCCAAATCTCTTCAAGACGAGGCGGTAGAGACAATCTCCTTCGGCGAGCTCAATTCTGTATCCAACAGAATTGCTCATTTCCTTCGGGGGCAAGGCGCCAGGGAGGGGGACATCGTGGGTTTGATCATGGAGAAATCTATCAGCCTATATGCGGCGATGCTCGGGATTCTCAAGGCCGGCTGCGCATACTTGCCTCTGCTACCTACCACGCCGGCTGAAAGAACCAAAGTCATTCTGACGCAGGCTGGGGTCAAGCTATGCGTGGCTGATGTAGAAGTCTACACGAACCTGGAAGACGTCTCCAGTTGCAAGTTTGTAGACACCCGATCGCTCGACATGTCCGACCTCGCGGACGACGACCTGCGTCTAACTCCAGAACCGTCTCGCCCGGCGTATGTTATCTATACTTCCGGAACGACGGGTACACCAAAGGGCGTTGTCGTGACCCAGCAGAACATCGTGAGCAACCTCGATGTCTTGTCCAGGATATACCCCCACCACGGCAACCGTTCTCGTTTTCTCCAGGCGTGTTCGCAAGCGTTTGACGTTTCTGTTTTCGAAATTTTCTTTACCTGGAAGGTCGGCGCGTGTTTGTGCTCCGGCACCAATGATACCCTTTTCGAAGACCTGGAGCGCGCCATCCGGTTCCTGGGGTGTACTCACCTCAGCATGACGCCGACGGTGGCGTCTCTGGTCGATCCTCGTAACGTTCCCACTGTTGAATTTCTCGTCACTGCAGGTGAGCCCATGACCACCGTAGTGGCTGAAAAATGGACGGGCTATTTGTTCCAAGGTATGTTTCTGATGCCACCGCATGGATAGTCATCACTCTCTGACCGGCAATGCAGGTTATGGACCGGCCGAGACAACAAATATTTGCACTGTCAAGAAGATGAAGCCTGGAGACTTCATCGATCATCTCGGTTTCTCATTCGAAAATACCTCAACGTTCGTTCTCGGCTCTTCGACTACCGAGGTTGTACCTATCGGTTGCGTTGGCGAGCTCTGCTTTGGAGGCGACCAAGTGGCAGCAGGCTACCTGGGCATGCCCGACGTCACCAACGCAAAGTTCCTGGACCACCCAGAGTTCGGCAGGATATATCGCTCAGGCGACATGGGCCGGATGCTTCCCGATGGCTCCCTCATGGTGCTCGGTCGGATGGACGACCAGCTGAAGCTGCGAGGACAGCGGATCGACACCGGCGAGATCGGCAGCATTCTCACCACATCAGGCCTTGCGACGTCAAGCGCGGTTGTTATTGTTAACCGCCCCAGCTCGTCCGCTTCCCAACTGGCCGTCTTCTACGTTCCCACCGACTGCACAAAGGCCGACAGATTTAGCACTCTGCCAGTGGACGACAAAGTATCCGAAGCGAACGATACCCTCTTTGGTCTCCTCCGGTCTCGCTTGCCTGTGTACATGGTGCCTAGTTACTTGGTCCCCATCAGCTCTGTTCCACTTACTTCGAGCGGCAAAGTCGACAGAACCACACTGCAGTCATCCTTTCGTGACTTTGACCGGGCTTACCTAGACCGGACTGCAGGCTCTTTGCAAAATGACTCGGACGAGGGCTCCTGGTCTGGCGACGAAAAGAGGATCCGCGCAGCCCTTTCCAAGGTTCTCAACGTTCCGGTGGAGGATATCAATCGATGGCAGCCGTTCGCTGCCGTCGGCTTAGATTCTATATCCGCCATCTCTGTAGCAAGAGAACTAAGGAGCGCCTTCAAAAACAGAGTACCTGTATCAGTCATCCTCCGGGCCGGATGCGTTGCTCGTTTGGCCCAGGAATTGCAGTCTGCGGCATCCGAGGCTACCACCAATAACTTTACCGATACGGCAACTTTGTTCCCACAGAGCTTCGTCGACGAGGTCAAGAAAAGCTTCGCAACGCAGGGAAAGACGGTCTCGGCGGTTCTCCCTTGCACGCCGCTCCAGGAGGCTATGCTGTCCTCGACGACGAGCTCCTCCTACTTCAATCAGATGACCTTCAAGCTGCATGTTCCCGAAGCAGACATGAAGGGGTACTGGCACCACATGCACCGTCGACATGGAATTCTCAGAACATGCTTCATCTCGACCCGAGATGCCAAACGTGCCGTCGTCCAGGTGGTCCTTGACGATTGGCCGATGCCATGGAGCGTGTTGGAAGCAAGCAGTTTATATGAAGCATCCGGACGGCACGCGCAAAAGGTTCCAAGGGCATTGGACTCGAACATTCCACCAGTGTCACTCGCAGTGCTCAAGACCGCAGAGGGCGTCTTCCTTTCCTTTGCCTGCCACCATGCCATGTACGACGGCATGGCGATGGAGGCACTACTGGCCGAGGTCGAACAGCTCGCAACCGGAAAGAGCCTCGATTCCCCAGTTGACTATGTGCCGGTTCTTTTGGAAGTCATTAACTCGCCTGACGGAGCAAGCGACTTTTGGAAGGACCAATTCGACGACTTCAAGCCCGCGCAGCACAAACTCTCTAGCAAGCATCCGGCGTCTTCCTACAAGGAGTCGACGCGGACTGTGACCAAGCCACTCGTGGTCTCACTCACACGGCTTCAAGATATCTGCAAGACAGTGGGAGTCTCGACTCTTTCCTTCTTTCAGACAGCTTGGTCAGTCCTTTTGACTATTGTGTACGAAAAGGCAGACATCTGCTTCGGCAACGTCATGAGTGGCAGGGCCTTGTCGATCGACGGCATCGACCGATTGGTTGCGCCCTGTTTCAACACGTTGCCCGTCCGGATCGAGATATCCCCATCCACACAAATTCTGGCCTTGCTCAAGAGGTTCCACACGCTCAACCCTAGACTTTTGGGACATCAGTTCACGCCCCTGCGTTCCATCCAGAACCAAGTCTCCAAGAGCGGCAAGCAACTCTTTGACTCTCTTCTTCTCCTGCAGCAGCCAAGGGCAGGACGTCTTCCTGCTGTTTGGGAGTTAGTTGAAGACAATGGAACGATGGATGTAAGTTTTAGCACTCGCAAGCCTCGCGAAGAACCCATTATGCTGATCTGCAACTCTCAGGTGCCTTTGGTCTGTGAGCTGACTCCCGATACTTCCAACGACTCAGTGAGGGTCACTCTTCACTCCAATAGGTAATTCGTTGTCTGAAAAGATAGAAACAGTGGTGCCTCAGCTGACGACGAACGTAGCCAATCCATGACAAATGATGCCCTTGCCGGGCTTTTAGAAGTATTCCTCGACATTGCCTCCCGCATTGCAGTTTATCCCGCGTCGAGTGTTCCGACCCGACAGCAGTTGACATCGGACACCATACAAGTTTTGGACAATCTGGTTGTCGAAACTGCTCTCGATGAAGCCGAAGAGTCGAACGAGGAGACATCAATCGACAAGGAGAGATGGAGCGAGGACGAGAGCCGGATTCGTTCCGTTGTGGCCGAGCTCTCAAAGGTCCCTATACCCAAGATCGGCAGAAACACGTCGATTTTTCAGCTTGGTCTGGACAGCATCAACGCGGTGCAACTCGCGGCCATGATGCGAGAGAACGGCCTAGAGTTGTCTGCCCTGAACGTTATCGAGTTTCCGACTTGCGCCAAGATGGCGACCTGCCTCGGAACCTCTCCAACACGGGCAGCGTCACAATACGACTTGACCAAGTTCAAGGAAGATGTCAGGGGCACTTCCTGGGCCGAGTTCGACGGAATTTTGCCGTGCACGCCGTTGCAGTGCGCTATGCTTGCTGACTTTATCCAGTCAGAGGGCAAAGACTACCTAAACTACATGTCTTTTTCTCTCAACAAAGACATTGCACTGGATCAGGTCCGAGGCGCATGGGAATCGCTAGTCAAACATCATGAAATTCTGAGGACCGGCTTTATGCCCACACAGCATAGAGATGCCTCCTTCGCGATGGTGCAGTATTCGCCTCATGATTCGCATCTACCGCTCGTAACGCACAACAGTTCCGCAGATCAATTCAACGTCTCGAAATGGAAACTGGACACTGCCCACAGGATCCTGCGTTCTCTGGATCGGCCGCCTTGGGCCCTGGCTCTCGACTGTGGGCCATCTATCACAATGCACATCATCATGCACCACGCTCTTTACGACGCGTACTCTCTGCAGCTGATCCTGAGAGATCTCTCTTTGAGTCTCTCGGGCAACGTCATGTCGGAGCATCCTCCGGTTGAGGAGGCAGTCTTGCCGATTCTGCAAGCGTCTGTCAACCCCCAGCAGTCGCAAGACTTTTGGAAACAAAAGGCGGCGGAAGTCGTCGTCAATCGCTTCCCGACCTTGACACCCCTGACTGAAGAGTCCCCCGAGCTGCTTGTAACTAGAAAGATCTGCGGCGCAACGTTGCCCGTTCTGTCAGACAACGCGAAGAACATTGGTGTCCCGATCCAGGCTCTTCTGGAAGCAGCCTGGACACGAGTCCTCTCGGCTTATCTTGGCGAAGAAGACGTCGTCTTTGGTGTCGTCCTCTCCGGTCGTATGAGCGAGGACACCAAGGACGCCGTCTTCCCGTGCATCAATACGGTTCCTGTGATTGCGCACAACAGATCGTCAAACTCGGAACTGCTCCAGCAACTGCTCGGCTACAACAACCAGCTTCTCAAGCATCAAAACGTTCCTTTAGCACAGGTCCAGCGGTGGCTGGGACACCCGAACACCAGAGTGTTCGATACCTTATTGGTGTACCAGCGAATGCCGGATGATGCGACCACAATCAACTTCCCATGGCAGACTGTGAGCGATGAGGGCAACTTGGACTATCCGGTGTCCATCGAGGTGGAGCCACTTTCCAGCGGAGATATCCAGTTGCGTCTCTCTTTCAGAACCGATATCTTGCCCGAGCCTCAAGCAGCGCACATGTTGGACCAGTTCGACGCCGTGCTGCAACACCTCTCTCAGAAACCAAACGAAAGTGCAGAGGATCTGTGGTCCAGTCATCCATCCATCTTCTCCATCATGCCGCCCCTCGAGCCAACGATCTTCTCCGAGGAGCAGTTCTTGCATAACTTCGTCGAGACCAAAGCCCAGACTTGTCCCGACAGGGTTGCCTTGGAGTTCGTCACCGGGTTCAACGGCGAGACTCCAGTGTCGAGACGATGGACATTCCGTGAGCTCAATGAGCGGGGAAACCAGGTTGCCAACGTTCTGGCGCCTCATGCCAAGGTCGGCCAGACTATCGCCATCCACTTCGACAAATGCCCGGAGGCGTGCTTCTCGATTCTCGGCATCTTGAAAGCAGGATGTGCCTTTTTGGCCCTCGACCCCTCCGCTCCAAAAGCGAGAAAGGAATTCATCCTCAAGGACTCGGGCGCGTTGGCGCTCATGACCAACACTGTTGACATCGACTTCGTCGTCGAACAGCCTCTCATCCGTGTAGACGACACACTGCTCGACGGCGCATCTCGGGTGTTTAACTCCCCCGAGTCTCTGAGCATACAGGACAACTCGTACTGTCTGTACACTTCCGGCACGACCGGAACACCAAAGGGATGCGAGATCACCCACGAGAACGCAGTGCAGGCCATGAAGGCTTTCCAGAGGCTATTTGCCGGCCACTGGGATGAGACTTCACGATGGATGCAGTTCGCCTCGTTCCACTTCGACGTATCTGTCCTCGAGCAGTACTGGAGCTGGTCGGTGGGAATACCGCTGGTTGGCGCGCCCAGGGACCTTATCCTCGACGACCTAGCCGGCACGATCCGTCGACTCAACATCACTCACCTGGATCTGACGCCCAGCTTGGCGCGCCTTCTCGACCCGTCAGAGGTGCCGAGCCTCTCGCGGGGTGTCTTCATCACCGGCGGCGAGGCGCTGAAGCAGGAGATCTTGGACGTCTGGGGGCCTGTCGGTGTCATATACAACGCCTACGGCCCGACCGAGGCGACGATCGGCGTGACCATGTACCAGCGGGTGCCGCAGAACGGCCGCGCTTCCAACATTGGCAGGCAGTTCGACAATGTGGGCTCCTTTGTCCTGCAACCAGGGACCGACATTCCCGTGATGAAGGGCGCCGTCGGCGAGCTCTGCGTGTCCGGGAAACTGGTTGGCAAGGGATACCTCAACCGACCCGAGTTGACTCGCGAACGGTTTCCTCTTCTCGAGAGACTGGGCGAGCGTGTCTACCGCACCGGCGACCTTGTCAGGCTGCTGCACGACGGCTGCTTCGACTTCCTCGGCCGCGCCGATGACCAGGTCAAGCTGAGAGGCCAGCGTCTCGAGATTGGAGAGATCAACCACTCGATCCGAACCCGGGTCCCCGAGATCAGCGACGTCGCCACTCTGGTGACGAAGCACGGCAGCTTGGACAAGGACCTGCTGGTCACCTTTGTCAGCTGCAACTCGGCCGCCGCCTCAAAAGACGAGTTGCGGGTTCTCGACGGAGAGAATACCGCATCGCTTGTCCGGTCCGTCCAGAAGGCCTGCAGAGAAACGCTACCGGGATACATGGTGCCGTCGTACATCTTCCAAGTTCCCCGGATCCCCCTCTCTCCCAACAACAAGGCGGACATCAAGCAGCTGAACCAGCTCTTCCGCACGCTTACGCCCGAGACGCTGGTCCAGCTGTCGCCGTCTTCACGGCCCAGGTCCTCCGAACCCACCAGCGAGACTCACCAGCTGGTCCTGTCGACCATGCACGAGTTCCTAGGCCAGGACACCGGCATTTCCCTATCGAGCAACATCTTCGACCTCGGAGTAGACTCGATTTCCGCACTGAGACTATCAAGGCTGTTGCGGAAGAACGGGTTGATGGGCGCGTCTCCCAAGGTCATACTGAGGAACCCGGCTCTGGCAGACCTGGCCGAAGCACTGCAGCAGAGCAAATTCTCCAAAGAGGGCAACGGGGTCCAGGAAGCACGCCAGCTCATCCAGGCTTTCGGTCATCGCTACCGATCTCTGGCCGTACAGGAAGTTGGTGTTGCCAACGATGGAGATATCGAATACGTCGCTCCATGCACTCCCCTCCAGGAGGGAATGCTCTCTCGATTCATGTCGGATCAAGATGAAGGCGCGTACTTCACCGCGTTCCGACTCAAACTCGCGCCGGAGATCTCCATCGAGAAGTTAAAGGATGCCTGCGAGAGGTTGGTCCAGTCGCACGCCATTCTCCGAACCAGCTTCATCCAGACACCGGCAGGCTTCGCTCAGGTTGCCATTAGAACCACCGGGCTCTGCTGGAGAGACCTTCGCGGCCAGGACTCTGTCGATGTTGAGCGCCAGCTTTCCAATGCACTCCCCAAACTGATACACAAGAACGGCGCGAATGTGTCTAACCCACTGGAGTTGATCGTTGCGCAGATCGGCGACGAGACCGTCCTTGTCGTCCACATCTTCCACGCCCTCTACGACGGGACGAGCTTCGAAGCCATGCTCCGCTGGGTCTCTGCGGAATATTTGCACAAGGAGCATGAGACGGCACCGGCCTTCCTCGATACTCTCGCACACGGTCCTTTGGCCAACTACGATTCAAGCCGCCAGTTCTGGGTCGAGCACCTGAGAGACTGTTCGTTTGACACCCTCCCCAGGCTCCTTGCCGGTGATGCCACGGCCGTCATCGCCAAGACAAAGACGTATTCGGCACGGAACCTCGAGACCCTGCGACGATCCCTCAATGTCACCCTCCAGTCCGTGGTCCTCGCGCTCTGGACCTCGGTCTTCAAGAAACACTTCCCCGTTGACGCCGCCACCGGGGTAATCGTGTCTGGCCGGTCGATCGACATGGACCAGGTCGAGAACACCATCGGGCCCCTGTTTAACACGCTGCTCTTCTACGCCGGCATCAAGGAGGGGGATACTTGGCTGTCCCTGATTCAGAAGTGTCACGAGTTCAACACCGCCGTCCTGCAGTTCCAACATGTGCCGCTGCGCAATATCCAGAAGTGGTGCACGAAATCCAGAGGCCGCCCCATCTTTGAGAACCTTTTTGTCTTCCAGATCGAGTCTCCCAGCCCGGCCGAGCCATCGGGGATGTGGTCCATCATGGATGACTACAGCGTATCCGATTACCCCTTGGCTTTCGAAGCATCGGCTACCCCCGACGGCCAACTCCGCGTGCAGATCGTCGCGCACAGGGACCTGGCCGACGAAGCCACGCTGGACTCTTTGTTCGAGGAGATTGACGAGGCCATGGTCGACGTCACGTCCAGCGGCACGCATTCACTGCCCGTGACCGAAAACCCTTCTCGGGAAGCCTCGACGGCAGCATCGCCCCGGACACCCCTCACCTCACGGCCTGAGTCTGTTGACGGGGACGTGATAATGACAGGGGACCATCATCTCGACTTGGGCACTTCTGATTTCGACTGGACGCCAACGGCCCTGGCCCTAAGAAGGGAGATCGCGGCCTTGTCAGGCGCCTCCGAGGAGAGCATCACCGAGAGCATGGCGCTTCTCGAGCTGGGCCTCGACAGTATCGACCTCGTCAAGCTGTCTGCCCGGCTCAAACACGGCGGCTACGAGCTTACCTTGTCGCAGCTCATGCGGTCGCAAACCATTGCCGTCATGTCCCGGATCCTCAACAGCAGGAAGCCGTCGGTAACAGACGTGGATCAACAACAGTCCGACTTCGAGGAGCTCAAGTCACGAATGCGCAAAGCCGTCGAAGCCACCGGATTTGATCTCCAAGATGCGGAAGCCGTCCTGCCGCCGACACCTCTCCAAGAGTCCATGATCGCCGACATGCTGCAGTCTGACTTTGACCAGTACTTTAACCACGACGTTTTGGAGCTCGCCGACGGCCTGGATATCAACAGGTTCCAAGAGGCTTGGCATCAAGTGGTTCAGTGCTCGCCCATCTTGCGGACAGTCTTTGTCCAGATTGAGGATCCGGAGCTGGAACAGACCTTTTCCCAAGTCATTCTGAGATGCAACCCACTCGACATATCCAGGCGACAAGCAAATGACCTGGCCGACGTCCAAAGCATCATCGACACGCACAAGGCCGAGGCCAGAGCTGCCAACGGGAGTGCCCGTCTGCTCCATCTCTCGATTGTCTCGGTCAACGCCAAGCCGCTTCTCGTTTTGTCCATCTCCCACGCTCTCTACGACGGTTGGTCTCTGGCTCTGTTGCACCAGGACGTTGCTGCCGCATACCGAGGCCAACTCGCCCAACGCCCTCCCATCGAACCATTCCTGAGGGGCCTCGTCAAGACGCCAACCGACCAGTCAAGGAAGTTCTGGTCCCAGTACCTCGCCAACACCCAGCCGTCCCTCCTGTCCAAGAGGCTATCCTCCAGCCAACCATCAAGAGACGCAACTCACAGAACGGAGGCGGTCTCGAGCGTCAGCCAAGACCAGGTAACGGCGTTCTGCAAACGCCACGCCGTAAGCCTCCAGGTTCTGGGCCAGGCCTGCTGGGCCTCGACGCTTGCGACTCACCTGCGGACCCTCGAGGTCAGCTTCGGCGTCGTCCTCGCAGGCCGTGACTCTGAACAGTCCCAGTCCCTGATGTTCCCGACCATGAACACTGTAGCGGTGCGGTGCTTCCTTCACGGTTCCACAACGGGGTTTCTGCGCTACCTGCAGGAGACCATGGGAGACATCACCGAGTTTCAGAACTTCCCCCTGCGAAAAGCGCAGAGCGTCTCGGGAGTGGGCGGCCGCCTGTTCAACACGCTATTCATACTCCAGAAGAACCCCGAGTCCGAGCAACAGCCCGAGGATCCCATCATGAAGTCTGTCCAGGGCTCTTCAGCGACCGAGTTCGCAGTGTGCGCCGAGTTGGAGGTCGCTTCTGAGAGCATCGTCTGGCGCATCGCAGGCCAAGATACTTTCGTGTCCGAGAAGACAACGCATCAGCTGCTCCACCAGCTTGACAGGGCGCTGCGGTGCATCTTGGAGACGCCGGACGACAACCTGCTTCAGTTCGAGGGCGACGAGGTCTCCATTTGTCAGCTCCCGCCGTTCCCGACCAGGAAGACGTCGCTCTCGCCTTCAAAGTCCGACATAACAGCGTCAAAGTCGGAGGCGGAAGACATGGAATGGACGAAGACCGAAGGCATCATACGAGGAGTGCTCTCTCAAGCAGCAAGTGTCGAGGTCGAGTCCATCAGCAAGAGCCACACCTTGTACAACTTGGGTCTGGACTCCATCAGCGCCATCAAAGTCTCTGCGCTTCTCCGAAAAGAAGGTCTTAACCTCGGGGTTCGCGCACTTCTGACATCAGCCTCCCTCAAAGAGATGGCTCGACAGGCCCAGGTCAGCGCGAGCAACGACCGAGATGCGCTCAAGTCCTCCAAGACAACAAACTCCACCTACCGGCCGCCCAAGTCAATTAACATCAACGCAATCCTGAGCAATGCCGGTCTCGCCGAGTCACAGGTGGACGAGGTTCTGCCGCCGCTGCCGATGCAGGTATACATGATGTCGGCATGGCAAAATGCTCAAGGGCGCGTCTTCTACCCGGACTTCCTCTACCGGCTCCACGCGCCCGTCAGCAAGAGTCAGCTCGAGGTCTCATGGGCCGCTCTGGTTGATGCAGAACCGATCTTGAGGACCTGTCTCGTCGCCACCGGGGAGAAGTCAACCCCGTTCGTGCAAGTCGTGGTCCGACCTGGTGCCGAGGGACGACATCGGCGCATCTCGTTCGATGGAGACGCAAATCTGGCAGAGGGCGAACAATGCCGGCCGCAGGTTCGACTACGTGCCAGACCGGAAGGCGATAAAGCTTGGCTTCTCCGGCTGAGCATCCATCACTCGCTCTACGACGGCTTCAGTCTCCCCAATCTTCTGGGGAAACTGCTTTCCATAACTGAGGCGCAATCTTCTCTGACGCAGCTCAAGATGGAGGCATGGAAGACTTTCCTCTTCTCGCTTCAAGACGACGATACCAAGGGCCGCGACAGAGCGTTCTGGACCAAGTACTTAACAGGCGTCCGGCCAGCTCCGATGGAAATTCTCGCAGACGGAATCGGTCAAGCGGATCGAGTGTCGTTCCTCAAACGCTCCGCCTTCCAGGAAGTCCGCCGTTTACAGGCATGCTGCTCTCAGGCTGGCGTCGGCCTCCCCGCGCTCTTCTTCGCGGCGACGGCCAAGACACTCCAGAAGCTCCCGAGCAGACTATCCGGATCAGCAGAACCAAAGGACGTGGTGTTCGGCATTTATTACGCCAACAGATCACTCGCGGAGGACTTGGAGGACACATACCCGACGCTCAACCTGGTGCCGCTGAGGGTCTCGCTTGGCCCTGACGCCGACCTGTTGCAAGTTGCTGGGAGCGTGCAGAAGGATTTGCACCTCATTGCCTCGCACTCGACGGTCGGGCTCTGGGAGGTCCGGGACTGGACCGGCGTCGAGATCGACTGCTTCGTAAACTTCCTCCACCTGGACGACGAGAGCACCGGGACCCTGAAGCGGGGGGACGCAGAACTCGAGCCCGTCTCCGATGTAAACGACTTCGAGAGCCCCGTACTGAGCCCTGACAGCGGCGGCGATGCAAACAAGTGCTCAGCGCGCTGGCTGAAGGACAACGCGGTCCTTGACGCATTTCCGGTACGTGAAGACTGGTTTCATTTCTGGTGCTTTTTCCTTTGGTGTGAAGAAATTTAGAAATCAAATTGCAAAAAAAAGAAAAGAAAAGGAAAAAAGGCCGAAGCTAACAAAGCGACAGGATGCTCTGGATATTGAAGCCTCGATCAATGGGGGCAGTATGGACATTGGCGTCTTCGGGGCTTCCACAAAGGTCTCCGAGACGACTGCTGAAGAGCTGGTTGGGCTTCTTGGCAGTTTCTTGAAGGAGGAGCTGTAGATATTGAACCTGGCATGCTGTTTTCTTTGGTTTGCAGCGTTGGCTCATTCCTGTTTTCATGTTGTTTGCATTGGTTCTGGACTCCGATTGAGCAATGAACCAAAAAGGATTCACATAGGTTGCGACACAACTTTTTTTTTTTTTTTCTTTCTTTCTCTGTCATATGTATTTAGATGATTAATGCTGATATTTTGGTGTATTTTGAGTTATCACATTGACGTCGGTCATCAACGAGAATGTTGTGACGAAACGGATCATCACACAGACGACTGTTCAGCCATTGTTGTCTACAGCTCAGAGAGAGAATGACCACCAGAACCTGGAGAGAAAATGCTCATGTAGGAAACTGTCTGGGTGACCCGACTGATTGACAGCCCGAAAGCATCGTGCTTCGCTGTGGATTTCACCCGGCTGTATGCTATTCCCACTACGGTAGCTGGCATCATTCCTTGTTGCTTGTGGCAGAAATCGAAGCGTCATGTGTAGCATTTTCGGTATGAACCGAGCCTCCTGCGCCACAGCTTGCGTGACATGTTGTTCATCCACCTTCTAGAACGGGCTCAGTCAGGTTGACGTTCACACAGTCGCACAAGAGCCAAGGACCCCAGGAACCGGCTAGCGAAAATCGGCATCTTGTGGCAAAAACAGACCTCGGGTGCGCACCTCTGCCATACCTCGTTGACCTCCCCTCTCCCCCTCCCCCCCCCCCCCCCCCCCCCCCAACACCCCAGTGCAATCAAGGGCTGGTCCGTGGCCAGAAATACACTCACATCATCTCTCACAAGTCCGGGTGGGAAGGATGATTAGAGACAGACTGCCTTCGTAGCGCGTAAAGACTGTCGGATATGAGTTTCCCAGATCGATAACGTCGTCCCATCGTGCCGGCGGGCGATGCCGAATCAGGCAGGTCTGCGGACCCCCCCGTACCGAACAGATACACCAAGCCAAGTGGACTTTTAGAACCCCTCCAAAGTCCCGGTGTCTAGACCAACTTGTGAAAGTACGAATATGGAGCATGTATGGAGGAGCTGCGGGAGAGCGGGCGGTAAGCGCGCGGCACGTTGTATTACACTTACCCCTTGGGCCCTGGCAGCCAGTAGGTGCCTGGATTCTTTGCATCTGATTCCGTATATCGTATCCGCCTGCATGCAACTCTCTCTCTTCGGCTTTGCTTGCGTGTGCTCCATCTCTCTAGGATACTACCTCCTCAATCCGTGCCTTGCAGCGAGTACCTAGTGGACGCGCCACCTTCGAAACCCCCTGACTTCGAGGCTCGACTTTGCTCTTCTGCTCGGATCTCTTCGTTGCGACGCCCGAATTTGTCCAGAGTTGGCAGTCGAGATATACTATCATGACGAGGCGGGGATCGTTCGATGTTGTAATCCTATTGCCCCTCCTCGTGGGGTCGGTTATTCCCTCACCTAACTGAGATAGCCCCCCCCCTCTTCCACCTCGTCGTCTTCCACCTCTTCGGTGTTATCTAATCCCGTTCTCTTCTCATCCCCCCCCCTGGGAGACGCTGACTCGATGTTCCGGCAAAGATCCCGGAGAAAGCTTGGCTGGCGGGACGAATTGCAGTTTACGGCATCGACTGCCACTGCGGGGGGGGGGGGGGGGGGGGGGGGACCATTGTTCAAGACGATTCGCGGAGCTTATTACGTGATGGCTCCCTCTCTAGCTCTACTATTGTCAACCGCGCTAGCTCGAGGCACACGACAAGGTTCGAGGGTTCATCGGTTGTTTGTTTTCTCGAGACGTGAATCAGTCGTGCCTTTGTTAAGTTTGCCTCTTGGTTTAGCTTGATCTGCGTATGGAACCGCCAGTCCGCTTTTCTTCTGCGAGAGTCCAAATAAGCTTACTTCTACGCTCTTTGTGGTCTGCGGCTCGTCCAGTACTATTATCCCTTTGTTCAACGATCAAAAACCCCTGATATCCGCCCCCAAGCACCCTCATGTCGAATGCCGAACCCCTTGCGATTCCTGGGAGTCCCCCCCCCTCCCCCCTTTAAGTTGCCAACTTTGAAATCACTGCCCACCAAGTCGTCGCCAAGCCGCCAAAGACGCGGACAAGACATAAATGCAACCCTCCGACGGGCGAGTGTGCAGGATGCGAGAAAACGACCTTCCCTCTTCTCTCGGGAGTCGATTCGATCCGATAACCAAGCGTAAATTGCGCTGGCTTACGGCCCGGGCAGATCACGCAAGCATGTCCAGTCGAGCTCGCCATGCGTCGTGACCCATTATCGCCAACGACCTCCCTGATGAAGCACCGGCCGGCCGTTCAGCGTTTCTACGATAGTGTCCATTCGAACCAAGACTAAGGACAGTGATGCTCCGTATGGCCCCTGAGAATGCTGCTTGACTATGACAACTCGAACGACAGGCAGATCCAAAGAGGAAGCTCCTTTACTCTGGCTGGAACCCCCTATCCTATCTCGGAAAACAACCAGAGCCCTAACACCACCATCACATACTTAAACACGATGTTTTGCTTCTCGTCTTGCTGTTTCTTGAGAGCTCAACAGGCGCTCTCAAGTCCCCTGTCCCTCGTTCTCTTCTTCCATCCTCCTCGTCGTCCTCCTCCTCCGTCGCCACCATGTACCGCAGCATGAAGAGCCTGGCCCTTCTGGGTCTCTTGGGCCCGACCTCGCAAGTCTTTGCCCACCCGGCCACCAGTCACAACATTGGCCGTCGGGGCATCGACATCGAGGCCTTTCGTCTGCCCCAGCTCGGATCTTACACCAACGCTACCGAGA
Organism: Colletotrichum destructivum; assembly: GCF_034447905.1. NCBI lineage: Eukaryota > Fungi > Ascomycota > Sordariomycetes > Glomerellales > Glomerellaceae > Colletotrichum > Colletotrichum destructivum. Next base: position 153,360 of record NC_085904.1, read on the forward strand.
CGGAGGCGAGCCCGCCCATCGCGCTTCTGAAGCGTGAAAGCTACGTCGACACGGCCACCGAGCTGGTCAAGAAGCTCGCCCCCAACACCGAGTTCCGTGTTGTTGGCGACCACTACGTCGGCACCAACGGCATCGGCCACGTCAACTTCAAGCAGACTGCCCACGGGCTTGACATTGACAACGCCGACTTCAACGTCAACGTGAGTTTCCGCAACACAACGAATAGCCTGCTTAATCTCCCTCCTCCCAAGCGTTCTAGGCTAGGCTACGCTAGGCTACGCTAAGCTACCCATAGGCATAACCCGGCTAACAAGAGTTGTAGATCGGCAAAGATGGAAAAGTCTTTTCGTACGGCAACAACTTCTTCAAGGGAGACATCCCTGAGGCCAGCCCCCTGAAGAAGCGGGATTTCAAGGACCCCGTTTCCGCCCTCAACGGTGCCAAGGACGTTCTCCAGCTCCCCGTCGAGGCCGGCTCTGCCTCGGCCGAGCCCAAGGAGGGCACCGAGGTCTACGCCATCAAGGGCACGTCCGGCGCCGTGTCCGACCCCGAGGCCAGGCTCGTCTACTTCGTCAAGGCCGACGGTTCGCTCTCTCTCTCGTGGCGCGTCGAAACGGACATCAGCGAGAACTGGCTGCTGACGTACGTCGACGCCGAGACGGGCGCCAACGTCCACGGCGTCGTCGACTACGTCTCGGACCTGGCCGACTACCGCGTCTACCCCTGGGGCGTCAACGACCCGACCGAGGGCGACCGCGTCCTGGTCACCGACCCCTGGGACATCTCGGCCTCGCCCCTCACCTGGCACAGCGACGGCGCCGGCAACTACACGACGACGCGCGGCAACAACGGCATCGCGCAGTCGAACCCCAGCGGCGGCACGGCATACCTCAACAACTACCGCCCCAGCAGCGCGACGCGCAACTTTGACTACGCGTACACGACGAGCCTGAGCACGCCCTCGTCCTACATCGACGCCTCCATTGCCCAGCTCTACTACACGGCCAACCACTACCACGACCTGCTCTACACCCTCGGCTTCACCGAGGCGGCCGGCAACTTCCAGATCAACAACAACGGCAAGGGCGGCGCCGGCAACGACTTTGTCGTCCTCTTCGCCCAGGACGGCTCCGGCACCAACAACGCCAACTTCCTGACGCCCCCGGACGGCACCAACGGCCGCATGCGCATGTACCTCTGGACCCAGTCGACCCCGCGCCGCGACTGCAGCTTCGAGGCCGGCGTCGTCATCCACGAGTACACCCACGGCCTGTCCACCCGCCTGACCGGCGGCCCGGCCAACTCCAACTGCCTCAGCGCCCTCGAGTCCGGCGGCATGGGCGAGGGCTGGGGCGACTTCTTCGCCACGGCCATCCGCCTCAAGCCCACCGACACCCGCGCCACCAACTACGCCATGGGCGCCTGGGTCTACAACAACCCGGCCGGCATCCGGACCGTCCTCTACTCCACCTCCCTCACCACCACCCCCAACACCTACTCCACCATCAACGGCATCTCCTCCGTCCACCGCATCGGCGAGACCTGGGCCACCATCCTCTACGAGGTCCTCTGGAACCTCATCGACAAGCACGGCAAGAATGACGGCCCCCGCCCCGAGCTCGACAGCAACGGCGTCCCCACCGACGGCAAGTACCTGACCCTCAAGCTCGTCGTCGACGGCATGGCTCTGTAAGTTTGCAACCTTTCTTTTGGGTCTACGTTGATGAATCCGACGATATATTATGATTCCCTCTGCTAATATTCCCCTCCCCCCCCCCCCAGCCAACCCTGCTCTCCCAACTTCATCCAAGCCCGCGACGCCATCCTCGACGCCGACACGGCCCTCACCGGCGGCGACAACCAGTGCGAGCTCTGGACCGCCTTCGCCAAGCGCGGCCTCGGCTCCGATGCCGTCTACAGCTCCACCAACCGCCGCAACGGCTTCACCATCCCCACCGGTGTCTGCTAGAGAGCGAATGTTGATGTTTTTGTTTTGAGATTTTTTTCGAAGCGTAGATACCAGGAACTCGTAGCCGTAATACCTTAGGGGTAGGAAACGCTTAATGCCGTAAACGAGTTGACCGTGGGAGCATGATTCAATGTGACTCTGAGAACCTCCATATCAACCCACTAGCTCTGATCATATTCTCAGTGACTGAACCAAAGTGGAGGATGCCTGACCCGTCTTTATCGCCACCAGCTTCATCAGAGATAATGGCGGTAGTTCACGGGGGGAGGGGGGGAGACTACCGAGCTGCCCGAATGGATACGCGACCATGGCCGAGAGGGATGCGACTGACTGCATCTGGACAATCAATGGCCCAAGACAGCTAGTTCCGTCGTTCGTGGAGGGCCGTCCCGTCCCGAGTTGACCATAGTCCCACTGCGCCGCCCATAGGCACACAACTGCATTATTTCCCGCCAGTAACAACTCATTCCAAGACCTATATCCGTCAGTTTGCAGCGAGAGAGCTACCGCAAGACCCTCCTCCCCCACGGCGTACGGCGCGTAGGAAGGCCAACGTTTTGTTTCCGCTTAGCATTCTTGGTACACCACCTTTCGAGGCCTCACCCCGCCCAAGGCTGGCTGTTGTATAGATACAATACATTGATTGCCTCCGCTTTCGAATTTTAGGCCAGCTGGATCACTTCATTCGCCGAGATGCGCCGCAGGTGCGACCTTACCTCTCAAGAAAGCCACGTTGGGGGGGTCGTACTACTCGACCTCCTGGGCTTTCCTTTCTGATAGGTTTGTTGCTGATTCACTGCTCTGCGTTCTGTGCCTCAGAAACGACTCTGTACAGAACTAGGGTCCAATGAGACGGTTCAATTTGAGAAACGACGGCATGGAGTGGGGGCGTTCAAGAGCGTAGTTCTGGCCAGTGAACTGCCCTTGACTTGCATGTTTGTTCAGCTACAGAGAGGGAACTGCAGTCTACGAGGAGATGCTAAGACATCCGCCAAAAACAGCTCCAGTTTGTAAGCTCTGATAGGGTGCCACTATTGTGGCTTACAAGATGCTTCTTGGCAAGCCTCTGAATCAGAACCATTGTGTTGGTCAGGCCGGAATGATCCAATGGTGCAGGAATGCGGAGCTTGTCCAACGCCTCCCCGGGTACATAGTTGGGCTGTTTCCCGCATCCCGCGCAAGTAGTCTGGTCATGCCAGATCAAGCACGGAAACTTAATCGCGGGGCTTCCTAGCATACTCCTGGATTCCGTCCACAACAACCCGGATCTCAAATGGCTATGGACTTCTTCCAACACCAAGTCGTGCTGCTTACAGGAGCGACGGGAGGGCTCGGAGGCTGCCTCTTGTACAAGCTCGCCGTCGTCCTTCGAGTGCCCAAGGTCTACGTGGTGATTCGGAAGACACCCGAAAAGGCCATCGAGACATGGGCCACGACCATGCCGAATCACATCAACGAGATCCTCCAGACAGGCAGCATCCACTTCGTGAATGGCGACATGACCGCCCCGAGGTACGGGCTAGCGGACCAAGACGTGCGGGCCATGGAGTCCGACGTCACCATCGTGGTCAACGCCGCCGCCAACATCAGCTTGAAGCTCCCGCTGCGCCAGCTCGTCCAGGAAAATTGCCTCTCGGCCCTTGAGCTCGGCGAGCTGGCAACGGGGTTCACCAAGCTCGTCAGCTACGTACAGGTCTCGAGCGCCTACGCCTTGAGCGATCTCCCCGACGGCCCCATGGAGGAACGGATATACACCATCGGCGATGCGAACCAGCTCTTGAACGACATCCTCTCGGGGACAACCAACAGCTCGGCCGGGTTTGCTTGGCCGTACGCCAGGTCCAAACGGCTCATGGAGTGCCTGATGGACCAGAGGCTGTCCGGGCGACTCCCGCTGCTCATAGTCCGCCCGACCGGCATTGCGCCCGCCATCAAAGAACCCTTCGAGCTGTACCTGCCAAACGCCTCTTGCCCCCTCAACACCTTCTACTCCCGAATGATGTATCCCACCGGCGGCTCCGCGCTCTTCCACGCCCCGGAGGGATTCCTCACGGGAAAGAACATCGTCGACGAGATCCCCGTCGACCTAGTCTCCAACATCATCCTCCAACACGTCCGGCGACAGACCCGCGGCGTCGTCCACACGTCCTCCCAGGCCTACATCCCCAGGACCTTCGACGACTACCTAGACGACCTGGAGCGCTACGTCCCCGACGACTGGAGGTCCCGGATGGCGCGGCCCGCCTTCACCACCGACCGCTCCGCACGCCAGTGCCGCGTGGCCGAGTTCTACGTCATCAAGTCGCGGAACTGGCTGGTGCGGACGGACCGGTCGCGGGACCTTGAGCTCGGGGGACCGATCGGCCTGGGCATCCGCGACCACGACAGCGAGGCCTACACGGAGAGGCGGGTGCGACGCATCTTTGCCGAGACCAAGGAGTTGATGGAGATGAAGGAGAAGCGCGCCAGAGACCAGCAGTCGCAAACAAAACTGTGATAGGGGCAGGCCAGTGATTTTTCGGCAACACGGCGATACGGAACACGCCCGTAAGTGTCTCTGAGGCTACTGTGCTGCGTGACGGCCATACCGAGGTGTGTTTGTAGATTGGTGCCGTCGGAAATCTCTCGCAATTTCATGCTTGAAGGATATATCTCGCAGAGAGTTGGTGATAGTTACACCAATGCTTTCTAATCTCTTATAGACCACAACATGAGCTTCATTGTTTGACACTAAGTGCTCTTCACTCTTCTTAGTCGTCCAACCCGCTGCTTGATAACTATACCAAGTTCCTTTCCCTGCTGTTGGCAGAAAAGGTAGCGCAAAGAGCTCGACACAACTCCAAATATGATTCTTGCTAAACAGGGTAGATGATATCTTTTTCAACTGGTGAATTCACATGTTTGTTTTTGTTCTCAGATACAGTCACGATTTTCATCTATTTCAGCATCCACAGAGGCAAATAGGGAGCGACCCTTACATCGCGGCAATGGCAACTCCCAAGGTTCTTTCATCTCTCTAACCCTCACGAGTCCTAACTCTATCATTAGTGAGCTTGGTCAAGTTACAGGTCCTACATCGTGTTAGTAGGGCTGCCGATAGTGATGCTATTTCTAACCCTTTCTCCATTTGAGGCTGGGGCGACTAGAATTCCACTACGGTTCCCGGGTTACCGGGTTCTCTTACTGGTGAGATCAGCGTTGTCCGATAGGCCTGCTGATCGAATTTGAAGCTCAAATTGACGGAGCAATAGACGCCGTGAAACCACCATATCGACAGAGGGTCCCCAAGAACAATAGGAAGCATCCTTGCGCTTTCCAGGCTAAGAGCCAGTCATGACATGTTCGGCCTGAGATCATCCAGACCTTCATATATATATAGGATTGGAAACACGCCCTTGCCCGCGCCAAGGTCGCTAATACACGACGCAGCGCAGATTTCGTTTCTCAGATCATTAATCACAGAGGATTGGGGCACGCTGTCAGTGAATTCTCTTCACGTGTTGGCCTGTAGCTTTCCTCGGCATGAGCCGGGGACCAACGGCCCAGCGTTTCCCTGCCGTCATCGTTCTGCCTTGCGCCGACGCTTTCCAGCTTTGTTGATGCCAAGGCAGTTTTCGACAGAGCTGCTGCTGACCCGGACCAGCCCTGAACTCAACGTGGAGTGTTTCGATAGGGTTGCCGGGTTTCCGTAGGCCGGTGAAACCACATTGGGTGGCCAAGTCGATATTGTCTTGGCAACAACTCTCGACCATGGTCGAGAGGCGGAGGAACGGACACCACCGGATCTTTGGCTGAGCCGGCGCGCCGCGTTATCCCAAGGAAACTCAACATGCTGTCGGAGTGCCAAGAAAAAGCAGTGAGCACCAGCAACTCAGAAGTCGGCCGGCGGGTTAGTCGGCGCCAAAAGGCCAAGACAGGATGGGGAAATGCCAAGACATCATGATGTGAGAGTCGGCGGTGGTTGTCCATGTGACGAAAGTGCAACGCCTCGCCTGCGGGGAAATCATACATTAAGTATAAATTTAGACAGAATAAGGGTCTTGGCAACACTGGGGGGCCGGCGTCATTTTGGCGGGAGGAGGGGTCGTGTCCCCCTCAAGCCTCAAGGCGGAATCGGTCATGGCAAGGACCCCTTGCCCAGAGCTGTCAGTCTTGCGCCACGTTTTGGTGGCCGAATCCTGGGCCCAAGTCGCTGAAGGAAACAAGAGAAGAGCTGTAGAGTTCGAAAACCGTCTCAGTCTGGTTCCGACGGAGCGGGCTTCAAGTCCGCTGGTGGGTGGGGGGGGCGTCATTCGGCACACGAAAGCGTCCCTCCCTCTTTCGCCTCATCCCGCCGGCATGGTTCATCTCCATTCGCGAGTGCCTTGGCCCTAGGAGCTAGTACGATGTAGCTCGAGCTTAGAAGCTATCAGAAGCTCTCAAAGGAATTAGGTTATTGGAGTTCTTGGCTGTTCAGGCGTACAGCGTCACTCTGGGGTCCCACCCCGCTGAGCTGTTTCACGTCTAAAAGCCTAACGGGCCGTTCCGTATGCCCTCAGTCGCAGCATTCCCGCTATTTTTAACGAGACATTTCTTCTTTGGGAATTTGGACGCGGGACAGCTGAACATGGAAGTATTTTTGCAGACACGCTATTCTTCTACCACTTGGGCGTCTGGAAAGGACAACTGATACACCGCCACTCTGGGCAAGCTTTCAGGTCCATCCCTGACCATCCATGATGTCGGAAACGGCAACTCCAAGAGCTCAGAGACAGCAACGGAGAGATCAACTCGGCAACCGAAGACCGACAGCTTGAATCCGTTCAGCTTTTCGTCTGATCCACTCGACCTCCAAGCATCCAGAGGTTAGGAGGCTCGGAAGCTATGGGCTCACAAGAAAGGAGCTTCATGATGCAGGTTGATCAGCAGTCTATCCATGTTTGAGGCAATATCCGCATCAGCTTTTGGCTATTTTGGCACATGGCACGCCAAGAGAAACACTTGCAGTCAGCTGTGGGCAGTCTAGGCGTCCTTTGCCTCCGGACACAGCTTGCCAAATCGAGTACATGTAAGCGGCATGCCAAGCCGGGGGGGATATTTGGGCACATGGCTAAGACGCACCAGCCAGACAGAGTTCACAATCTCATGTTTCTACTAAAGTAATGCAGACCAGGCGCCTTAGCGTGAGGTGAAGTGATCTAGAACCTCATCTCATGTTTGGATGACGTCCAGGAAACATGCGGGGCATTGCAGCTTGCCACAGATGCATCGGAGATTTCTTGCCCATGTTTCGATATGTCAAGGGACAGTGAGGTGTCGGGAACAAGGAATGAGACGATGACCAATGGTCTTCCAAGCTCGTCATCATATCTGTTGGTTTTGGCACATTTGTTGCGTTCTTATTCCATTGCCTCTGCTTGAGCTTTTCCAAGCCACCCAGCACAGAATTTTGGCACATTAGCAAGGCTCCCTGTCGAGCCTTGACAAAACCAGGGTGCCAAGTTGGTCGGCTGACACGGCGTTTTGACTCATCGGAGTTAGTGACTTGCTATAACCGTTCAGAAAGCATCATCTCACACTACATGACCTATCCTGCGTTCAAAGACGGTCTATAAGTCCCCCCCCCCCCCCTCCCCCCCCCCAACGAGCTTGAATCTGGAAAGCTTGGATATATGGGACTGCTGAGTGCTCGAAGGACGTGAGAGTGTTTCGAAATTGCCAAGGCAACAACGACACCAAGCGTGTCAAGGACGGATGACCACACCTTTAAACTCATATTTACCCAAGAGCTCTCTATCTCCGTCTATGGTGTTTGTGATGATCGACATGGCAGATCAACCCCTGTCGAGCACGCTCAGAACGGTGGGTTCATGCCTCGTAAATCATGCTGCAACAGAAATGTAACCACCCATTATGAAGTCGAAAAGAGAGTAGCCACGGCAAGTATTACAACGGTGGAAATGGAAAGTCCGCCTTTCCCTCCTTTGTTTCAACAAATGAATCTGAGCCACCCCTGTCGATATCGTTTTTACTCGGGATACTGCCGCTGTAGACCATGAGCTAGCTTGGCAGAGGATGGTGAAGAAACATCCAATCATTCGATCAAAAACAAGGGGGCATCGATCCCATGAGTGAGAAAGAACAGTGATGCTTGACGTTGTCACAGTTGCACTACTCGGACCCCTTGCATAGTCTACTGCCTATGTTGCCAAACAGCACCAACCTCAATTAACAGTGGCATCATGGAGACACAATTAATTCCCCGTTTTTTTTCGGGTGGTTTTTTTTTCCCTCTTCGGTGGCCGTCCGATATACGAGTGTCCCAAACGGGATTTTTTTTTTACAATCAACTGGAAACCAATGCCGTTAGCGTCGGACTCCGAGTACGGGATTCAAAGAGCAGCAGTTGTGCCAAATCCGGCACAGCCACCACCGCTTCTCTAGGCCATTACCCGTTATTTATTTTTAAAGCTTCTGGCTGGTCGTATAAGATATGTATATACTTTGAGTGTCAACTGACTAACAGGTGACGGCTGTCTACTTGAACGCAGATGCCGAGTCGGCGCTGGCGTTAGTGGGTGTTAAGACCTCGAGGGCAAAAGCTGTGCGACCACTAACTGGAGCTATCAAACCACTGCCGTTACTGATTGGTCAATGGGGCTAGAATAAACCAAGACGCCTCGTTTTCGGACTCAGCCGTCATTGGCCAACGGCCCTTGCTAACATCCTTTTCCCTCGCTCTCTTTTTCTCTCTCTCACCTTTCCCTTCTTTCTCTGTTTTTCTCATCTCTTGACGATCTTACTCGTGAGATGCCCACGGATCCCACGGGCGCGGAATTTGAGAATCGGCAGCATCAAGTCCGCATACATCCACCTGCCAAGACGCTGCCGCAGCTGCCGCATCTCAATGGCTCCCTGTCGGTTTACACACTTCATTTGTCAAATGTGGGACCGCTGTGCTGGTCTCGTCTCGTCTCGTCTCCCCCCATTCGATACTTCACGGGCGCGACCATCCCCCCAAGAAACTCTAACGGAGCAACAGAATTGTGGGCGGAGGACAAAAAGTTTGAGATTACAAATGGCGATCCGGCGACGCAAGACCGAGGCTTAGACGCTACCATGCCCGGTTGAGCCTGGGCCTGTGGTCTTGGCAAACGATGGTGAGTGGAAGAGAGGGGGGAGAGGAGAAGGGACAACTGACGATGCATGTTCTGCTTGACTTTTGGCATCGTCGAGAGGGCAGTGAACATGAGGGTTTCCGCCAGACACACGACCTCTGACGAGATGCATGTCTTGGCGGTTTGCCGCCATCCGTAAGTATGTAGAGCAGCGCAGTGTGACTATTTGCCCTGTGGTTCAGTGTCACTGTTATTAATCTCTCCGAGTCCATTGTTCCTCATCCCATTTACCTGAACCCTCCCACATCGGCTGCAAAGCATCTCCCAACTAGCCCAACGTTTCACTGGTTCTATAATCAGCCGGGCCCATGCGAGGCTGTCAATGCGCCTCTAGCCTCTTGAAGCCACGTTGGACGCGATTGGGCCTGCTGTGTATTCATAGTTGATGGCCGGAAAGGTAGGGTGTGCACCACCCCTCTCCCCTCCACACTGACGCACGTACACAAGGCTTAGCCGTTACCGCCGCTCCTCCCGCGGGCTATCTGCTCTTTTACGATTACCTATTGTAGTTAATCGAGTATGCACCATCAGCGGGCAGCCAAGGTTTGCCAGTTGGACCCTCCCTCCACCCTTGTGACGACGGAGGGCGGAAGTCGTCTTGGCGCGACTCAGGTCCACGTCCATGACACCGTCACCAGTTGTACACAGAGAGATACGAAGGAACCTAGTTAGCTTCACTTCCTCAGGCTCTCCCCCCCCCCCTCCTACACTCATTTCGAGGTCTCTCATAAGCCATGTACGGATACCTTGTCGCCCTTCCACCCAGTCCAGCTTCGTAACACCGTCCAGCAGGGAAGGGATTACTATGCTGATGCTTACGGTATAGTTGAATGATTAAAGTGTGTGCGTGTGTCTGTGGCGGTTTTGGGTCTTGGCGTTCCTACGGATGGACCATCATATCCTTATTTACCTCTACACACAAGAGATAATGGTGTCCTGTTGCACGTCAGAACGGATGCTGCAGTTCACCGCGCTATTTGTGCCCGATTGACTGAATATCCCCTCCGTCCCTCCCTCCTCCATCTCAGTTTACCCTCCCCCCACTCAGATCGGACGAAGCCTGGACGGACTCACCTATCGTCCACCTCCGTTCCAGGCACTTCCCTTGGCCGAATATGGAAGCGATAATAACGTTCGGCAAGGCTCAACATAAGAATAACCTCCCACAACCTGAACGCAGATCTCGGGACAATCATATCTGCCCTGTCATGGTGGTATAAACAGAAAGGGGATACACTTCCGATCCGCAAAAGATTCCCAACGACCCCCCACCAGCTTGTCCCATTTACCCGACCTTGGTTTTTTTTTTCCTTCTCTTCTCCAAATTCTCGCTATCGTCCTCGTTCTCGGGTTTGCCCATCCTATTCTCCTCTCAACGTCACTACTGGGGGGGCCATCAAGATTTGGCAGAAAGATCACGATTCGACAATGAAGCGCTTGGGATATAGAAAGTCCCGCAACGGGTGCCTACGTTGCAAAGAGAGAAGAGTCAAAGTATGTACAGCCCAAAGGTTCATCATGATGATGACGATGATGCCGCTGATGTCACACGGCCTGGACCCCCTGATGGAATCCCTCCCCCCTCCCTCTTGCATACCGCCGAGACTGATCATAACATCCCCCTCGCAGTGTGATGAAAACAGGCCTTGCAGCGCCTGTGTGCGCCATGGACTTCCATGCAGTCTGGAGCACGGAGGAGCGTCAACAGGCGGCTCGTCACAGCCGACTCCTCCACAGCCGCTGGGGAGTCTTGGACACCGCCCAAGGCGATCGAGCTCGCGGGTAAGTCTTTTCCCCTTTCCTGGTTTTATCTCCTATTATCATTGTTCTTGCTTTCGGCCTCTCGCCTTCGGAACACTGACGAAACGCGGGATATGATAGGCGTCAACGTCGGCTCTGAAGCGGCGGCCAAGCGCGCACTCGTCCATATCTCTCTCGCCACAATCAGCCGCTGGGTCTCTCAGCGGCGGATACCACAGCGCGTCCAGCCCTGGAGGAGGAGGAGGACTAGGACTGGGAGGAGAAGGAGGAAGTCATACTCCCCCCTCGTCACAGTCGGATCCTTTCCCTTACTTCTCAAGGTTCCTGACAGATCTCAACAAGACGGAGACGGCCAGCGGCTGGATCTCCGACCTCGAGCTCATGCACCACTACACCTCCGTGTCGTACCGGACTTTTTCCCATTCCTCCGAGGCCCAGAAGGCTCTGCAATACGACGTGCCCCGTGAAGCACTCTCCTATCCCTTCCTCCTCCACCAGCTACTCGCCTTCTCGGCCTACCACCTGGCCTACCTGCAGCCCGACTGCCGGCACGCCTACCTCATGCAGGCCGCCCAGCACCAGAACGACGCCATCAACGGCATGCGAGGCACGCTGCTGGGCACCATCTCGCCCATCAACTGCCACGCCCTCTTCGCCTCGTCCATCTTCCTGACGCTGAGCGCCTTCGCGACGTACCCGAGCTACGAGAAGTACAACCCGACCTTCTCGCCCGTCGACAGCATGCTCGACATCTTCACCCTGTCGGACGGCATGAGCGCCATCCTCCGCTCGTCCGACGACGACATCCGCAAGGGCCCGCTGCGCGAGATCTTCGTCCGCAGCGCCGGCGACACGACGCCCACGAACGTCGAGCCCTCCCTCCAGCCCCTGTTCGACCGGCTCCCCCGGCTGAGCGCCCGGCTCGGCGACATGCTCGGGACGACGAGCGGGACCGGCGGGCGCGAGGGGAAATACACAATCACAAGCTCCATCATCGCCCTGAGCGAGTCCGTCGCCAAGGTCTCGACCATCAACATCATGTCGGCGCCCGCCGAGTTCCGTGCCGTCTTCATGTGGCCCGTCCTCCTGTCGACGGACTACATGGACATGCTGCGGGTGCGGCAGCCCGCGGCGCTGGTGGTGCTGGCGCACTACTGCGTCATCATCCACCTGGCCGAGCCCTTCTGCTGGTTCCTCACCGGCTGGACCAGGGCCCTCTTGTCTGTGATATCGGAGCAGCTGACCGGGACGCCATGGGAGGAGCTCGTGCTGTGGCCCATAGAGATCGTTGGCCTCGGCGCATACGAGGCGCAGTTGGAGCGTATGGTCCACGCCATGCCCATTACTCTCTAAGCTATTCCCTTTTTCTTCTCCTTCTTTTCTTGCGGGTGGAATTTTTTTGTTGTTTCCTTTTTTCTTTTTCTTTTTCCTCTTCCCTTTTCCCTTTGTACTTGGGGGACTCCTCTTCTTTTCTTGACATTTCTTGGTGGGATGCTAGCGAGGTTTTAAATGGGGCGTCTCGCTACAGGAGCATCACTGTTACAGCAACCAGCAGCTTTACAGATGCGTGATAACCACAGCGCGGGAAACAGGCGTCGAATGAAATTGGGATACCCGTCAGCAACGGCCGCGCTGGGCGGAGGGCCAGGGAGTCACGGAAGGCAATTTTGTAGTCTCGGATCCGAGCGGGGGGGGGGGGGAGGCGGGGGAGAGTGTCAATCTGGCATAACCTTGTCACGCAGACGCAAAGACTAACACGTCCAACGTCAACGTTACTACAAGTACGTGACAAATAATACAGGTAGATGTCCGAGACCTGACTCAGGCTGCTTATTACAAGATTCTGAGATAAACCCTGCCTCCTTGCTTGATGTATGTCTGTCTTGTGTAAGTGGAAATCATGGTGTATGCTAGATAGTTTGTGGTGGCTTGTCACCATGTGGTTCAAGTGAATTTGACTCTCCTAGCTGCTCACCTTCCTCTGGTTGCTTTACACCTCCCTGCGTAAGGCCTAAGTTGGGTTGGGCAAGCTGGGTGAGCAGTGCAAGCACGTCTATGATTGAAGGCTGCGCTTTTTATTGGCGTGTTAGTGCAAGCGCCACTGTTAGGCGCTAAACCTACTAAAGGTACGTATTGTACACACTTCTAAGGGGGAATGTAATTCGCTGGTCACACACTACTGTTGCTTGCCTGGAGAGAGCTACAACTTATGCAAAAAAAAAAGATAGAAAGGATACATATAATATAAATATTAATGACATAATAGCCTAATTCCCTTGTTTCTTAAACAATCTAAGAAAGCTCTGTTTAGCCCTTGCAATAGAGGTAGGTTCCAGAGGTAGTCTGGGGCCCGGCGGAGGCCATCGTAGACAGGCTCCGGCGAGGAGACGTAAGGAGAATTCAGATGTTAAGAGATTGGCGGAGGAAATGTCTATGCACTAACAGCCCATGCCAAGAAAAATTAGGCGAGAGGGAAGTTGGAACAGGCATATATGGGACTGCAACTCTCTCATCCGAGGTACCTAACCTAAATTAAGGTATTGAAGGGCAACCCTCCAGCTACTTTTGTTCCTCCAGGCCTCATTGCGTCAACTCTTCCATCACGATGTCTACTCTAGACAACTATTATGAAATCGTGGAACCATACTTGGGACACGGAAATAAACCAGGAGACAGACAATACTTGGCACATATCCTGGAAACCTGGAACCCCAACATCGACCCGGACAATGATATCGGCTGGGCTCTACACTGGTCTATCTATCAGGGAGACGATGCCGCTGTCCAGATGATGTTGGACGCTGGCGTCGACCCCAATACGCGAGACAAGCAGGATCCCGGCTTCACACCACTCCTGGCCGCTTCGCAGCATGGCAACCTCGAAATGGCTCGTCTGTTTTGGGAACGCGTCGGCCCAGATGGACGGTTCGTTCCCAAAAAGAGAGGCCGTTCCGGCCCCGACTGCCTACAAATCGCTGCTAGGAACAATCACGCAGATCTTACTACCTACTTCCTCGGCGCCTGGGACGGTTGGGACGATGACGAGAAGCGCAGGGCGCTACTTGATGCAGCATCAGCCTGGTGCGATGACGCTGTGACAGTTCTTCTGACTCACCCCGGCATCAGCTACAGCCCCGAGGATATTCAAGATGCCCTGGTAAGAGCGGTCGGTAAGAGGATGATTCTCCCCGAACACGAAACAAAACCAGCACCAGCTACCGCAGATACAAGGCGTCAGCAGCAGCTGGTCAGTCGCCTTGTCGACGCAGGCGGAGACCCAGACGGCGACGACCGCCGTTCCCATCAACCTCTCATCCACGCCACAATACTTTCACATGAGTGCATCGGCGGCCTCAGAGGCCTCCTGGAGAAGGGAGCAAACCCCAATCGACCAGACTCTTACGGAAAGACCGCTCTTCACTACTTGTTTAGTCCACTTAGTCGTCAGCTCCCCGCTACTACTGCTCTTGAGCCTCTCCTCCTTCATGGCGCGCTTCCTGTGCTCGCAGACGAAGTCGGGGAGACACCGCTCCACGCCGCTGCGAAGACAGGAACTTACGAGCAGCTGCAGCACTGTCTTTCGCACTGCCGTGCCCCGAACGCCGAGACCATACAACTACGGAACTCTCACGGTGAGTCGTTGTTACACTACGCCGCGGTAGGAGGGCAGAGAAACACGGTGGAGTTTTTGTTGAACTCTGGTCTGGACGCCAACGTGGCCAGCAGCAACGGATGGACGCCTCTCCTGTGCGCCTTATCGCCCACAGCGTTGAAGACTGCGCATGAAATGTGCCTGACGGCCAACTTTCTACTCCAGCACGGCGCCGGCGCTGGTGTCGTGACGGACGAGGGATGGACCGCCCTCCATGCCATGGGATCTTGGCCGGCGGCGCGAGACTCGAAGATCAGGGCAGAGGTGGCGAACCTCGCAAAAAGGCTCATTGAGAGCGGCGCCCCCGTCGGTGTCAAGTCGAGGGTCATTCGGAGTCTCTCTACCACTGCAGTCACGCTGTGCAATGTCTGGGGTTTCCGTATGCGAGACTTTGTGCAGAGTGCTATCCCGTCGGCGCGGGATTTGGGCCAAGCGGATGTTACTACGCCGCTGGCATGGGCTCAGAGATGCAGTTCCACGGATGTTATGGACGTCTTGCGGACAAGCCCAGCCTCGACTGACGGTGGCAGTGCCTGATATCACCTTAGCCCTGGAGTTGGGAGTTGGGAGGTATTCGTCTGGAAAGACATCAGGGCTGGTATTTTCGAAAACACAGCCGCTCTCGGATGCAGACATCAGAAACGTAAAATATAATACAATCGAATTTCCTCTTGCCTCTTGTTGCATTGCTTGCAGAGAAAAGGGAGAAATGTTCTTCTTTCCTCGACAGACCGCTTACCTCGACAGGTAAGAATGAATAAGTATTACAGTGAATATGAAGAGTAAAAAATAAAGTTACGAGTCTCTTTAAGGTTTTTCGTCTTCCCCTTCGCCATTCATTTCAAGCCAGCTCCCATGGTGCTCGGCTGTCACGCAAAGGGGTCTCGAGGGGTGAAATCGTATTGAGATCCGTCAATCAGGAAATTGACGGTTTGCGTGACGACTCACCATGCCGGGTGACGTATTCCGCCGCGCAGGAGCATTCCCGCGTTGTTGGGATCGATATCCTGGTTCCCACCGTTGTTGACCGTGGCGCCACCCTAGGAACGATCATATTAGGCTTTCATCATCAAAGAAACAAGGCAATCAGGAGCAGAAAACTCACCGTCAGGATCAGGTTCAACCCCCGCGTGGCGAGATAGCCATCATCGAACAACATCCTGCTCCAACGCTGAAACCTCTCGAAGAAGGTCTGGTCGGCCGGCAACTGGTTACTCGGCTGCGTCGTCCCGGTCCCAACATACCACAGCTCCTCGTCGGGACACCCGAACCCGTCCCGCGTCGACGCCGTGTTCTTCACGCGCCAGGCCTGGCCGGGCTGGGCGTCCGCGTCGTAGCCGTGGAACAACTGCACCGACTGGATCCCGACGCGCGTGCGCCCGTCGACGTGCGCGACCCAGTTGGTGTTCTCGTTGACGTGGAAGTGGAACACGACAACGCGCTCCGCGTTGCCCTCCGAGTTGTCCCAGAACCGGTCCAGCTCGGCGCCCGTCGCGACGCCGGGCGTGTCCCCGATCCAGTAGGCCAGCTCGAGCATCGGCCCGCCCTGGGCGTTGACGTGCTGCCAGCGCGCTTAGTGCAGGCTGAGCTCGTTGTTCAGGATGCCCTCGAGGATCGTGGACATGTCCGAGCGGCCGGCGCCGACGTTCTGGAGCCAGGTTATGTGGCGGGACGCAAGAGTCGAGAGCTGTCTCGTCTATCAGCGTGGAATAAATAGATGGGGGGGGGAACAGATAGGGGGGCTTTCACTTACGTTCTTGGGCTGAAATCATATCGTCAGCGGTACGGTTTGGAAACTCGCGGTCTGAACTGAAGACTTGACGTTAGTCTTGTCGTGTCCAGCTCAGAGAAAGCTGCTCGCAGTACTTGCGGGTTGGGCTCTGGTACTGTCTTCACCCAATGAGAGACTTTGACCAGACTCCCTAAGCTGGATCACATCAGTCGGATTAGGGCAGCTTTTTTCTGGCCTTGGATCATGTTATGCTTTCTACCATCTAGCAAAAAAGAGCTATTTCTTCCGTGCGAAATTGTTTCTCTTTACTTTTCACGACATTCTTTAGCTTCATGTTCATAACCTGTCCAATTTTAAAACACCTTGGTCTTGACTGGGACGAAAATGCCGTTTCGTGATCTTAAAATTGGGAATGGGAGATCCAGACTACTTTCATTCGAGCCCACTTGCTATGTATGAGATTCATCCTATTTTGCAAGCTTACCGCGCATTCATGGCCCGTCTCAGTTGGAACAATGGGATTCTCTCAGTCATGTCTGATATTGCTACACACTACGTCCCTTGGAGGCTCCAGTATTCATCACGTTCGATGGGTTCGTCGGCTACAAGCGTGAATCCTTGTCTCTTAGCAGAGGAGGCCTAATGCAACCGCAGGCATTCCCCTCGCATGTTTGACAGAATAGCTTATCTTGGCGGTGCTAACGATGTAGCGCATCGGACAAAAGATCTTTCCAGCCTGCTCTCGCCTCGGGTTCACCCGCGGCTGCTCTGAAGTCGCCACCAATATATGCATGTATGCGAGAATCCTGAAGATCGACTATCAAGAACTTGTGGCTCCGAAGACCATGCTTACTGACTAGATACAGAAACCTCATGCTGTTGCGGAGCTGAAAGCCAGCATCGTGCCCTGGTCAGTGACGCAGTCGGAAATTGCAGTCTTGATCGGGTTCATCTAACTCTAAGCGGTACGAGCCTCACATGATGTACCGCAACCATGTCAGGTTCGCTGGATTGAGCCTTGCATGGGAGTCCAGACTTTAGGGACTTTTGGTTAAGAATGATAAATCAGAATCAGCTTACTATCATGACTGTTGTATATTTATATGTATGTCGTGGGGATGGATCTATCTCACCTCCATTGTGCTCTCCTATGTCATCGACGTGACGATCAAGTAGACCTGACCAAGCAAATTTGTTCCAAACGGCGTACTCCCCCGTTCTCAAGATGAAGTTCATGCTCCAGTCAAGCGTTGTTGCGCAACTCTTGTGCCTTGGCGCCGTCGCTGAGTGGACCGAGCCACCACATTCGACCGCAATTCCAAACACCATCAAGGACTGCACCTGGTGGTTTGTCACCGGCGCATCCGATACCTGCGAGCGTGTGACTGCCACCTATGGGATTACTCAGGCTCAGCTTGTCTCATACGTAAGTCTACTCTTTCGAACCTAGCATCATGAATCGTTGATAGGATTGTGTCGATCAACCTACCTAAGCTGTACTATCTGGGGATATCATTGTTACTTGAATTATTGCTATTAACACTCATTCCCAACAGAACCCCGTCTTGTCCACCTCCTGTACCTTCACCACAGGCAACTCGTACTGCATCGAGCAAAACTGGGGAGCGGCGCCCGCGCCCGCGCCCCCTTCCACTACCGCTCCCAGCGTGCCCACGACGTTGACAACCACTACCACCACCACCAGGGCCGCGACCACCACAACGACCCCTGGGAATGGCGTGGCCACTCCTACGCCCATCCAACCCGGCATGGTGTCCAACTGCAACAAGTTCTACTTTGTCGCGTCGGGAGTCACTTGCAGCAAGGTCCTCGGCGACGAGAACATCAGTCTCGCCGACTTCGTCAAGCGGAATCCCAACGTCGGGGCTGAATGCACCGGCATGTGGGCCGAGGTGAACGGGTGCGTCGGCGTCATCGGGGGCGCCGCGACGCCGCCCACCACGACGACGAAGCCTCCGGTCACCACCACGGCCCCCCGGCAACGGCGTGACCACGCCCCAACCCACGCAGCCCAGGATGGTGACCAGCTGCAGAAAGTTCCACTACGTGTCCGAGGGCAACACGTGCGGCCAGATCATCAGCTACAACGGCATCACCCTCGCCAACTTTGTCAAGTGGAACACGGGCGTGGGCGCCACCTGTCAAAACATGTGGGCCACTAGAATTTCCGGGTCATAATTATCTTCTCTTTTTTGTACATGATTTCTCGGTGGACTAGAGGAAGCCTTCCCCATATGCGGGTCGGGGTCGGAGTCGGAAGGATGGAGGACCGCATGATTCAGGTTGTTAGTCAACAAAACAAACGAGTTACACATCCGTACGTGTTGGGTTTCGTGAAATCATTGGATTTTTGAGCAATGCGGGAGATCTTCTTATGGTATTCCTAGTATTGATGACCCCAAGCAAGGACTTATCAAGGGAGGCGGGACCTTAGTCTATTGAAATGAACTCCCACAACGTCGTACCATGAGTCCGTCGACACAACCCGATCCTGTCCTCCGCAACGCAAAGCACCATGAGAGTGTGCGCCCACAGGGGCGAAAGCAGCTGGTAGCCCCCCTCCGGGTGCTGCCTCGGCGTCCACAGCTCCCACTCGTTCAGCTCCAGCGCCCACGCCCCGACGGCGGTCTTGCTGCCGTGACCGAGGAATTTTCCCGACTTTGGATTCTGGAAGCCGAAGTAGCCTTGCTTCTCGACGCAGAGCCAGGCGGTGCCGGCATCGCGGGTGCTGGTGAGGTCAAGGAGCACGGGCTGCCCTTCGACGAGGGTGATGGCCTTGCCGGTCTGCTTCTCGATGATGAAGAATGTCTTTCCAGGCCATGGGACGTCGCCCAGGTGTTTGTTCTCTGGATGTTTGCTTGGTGCGGAAGCGGTGGCAGTGGTGGCGAGGGCAGACGTGCGGTCGGCCTCTGGATTTTCGCGCGGCATTTCGGTAGCCATGATAAGGTGGTGAAGTGAAGTCTTGAGTGTGTTGTGCAAGGTAGAGAAAACCAGCAACGACTGGCCGAGACCTCAAAGCGGAAGAGAATGTAACGCTAACGACGCTTTTCCCCCCTGGTTTTTGATGGACTTGGTCGTGACTTGGCCGTGATAGCTTGCCCTGAAAGATCTCGGCTGGGTAGTACCTAGAAGGGTATGACGTATGCAACACAATGCGACAGCTGCAACCAGTGGCTACTTAGCGCCAGTGACTTGCGCCCCGATTGGGAATAAGCTACTTGTCCTACCCAATTGCTGTAGACCTTTTGTAAGTAAGAGAGACACTTCCTCTATTTCAAGATGAACATATTTCGATACAAGCTGAATGATGTTCATTGGCTGTTTGTCTCTTAATCCTATTAAAAAAAGAGAGAAAAAAGGACGCGCTGCTAACATCGATTATCTACCTAGCAATACTCACCCTGCTCACCCTGCTCACCCTGCTCACTCCAATCACAGTATTCGTCCTCCCACCTATTATTGACGAACCTCTCTTTGCGTAGATACAAGCCCTAGCAACTATACCTTTTGGGTATTCATCTTGGCAATCAAGAAACCACCTACTTAAAAAATACATCCAGGCTACTACTACTACCTACCCAGCAAACTCACCACCAACAGCTTCCCCTATGCCCCTTCTCTTCATCGCACATCAGGACCCAACGACGCGGAATCCCGGCCCCGAAACCGCCCCCGCGATGATCTCGACCCGAGGCTTCTTCTCCCACATGGCCTTCACCTCGTCAACACCGAGCCCAGCCGCGGCACTAACAGCAAAAACCCCAGACGCCATCCACAACGAGTCCACCTTCTTTTCCCCGGCCGCCCCCGTCTGATCAAGACTGAACTGGTGGTTTAGCGCGGGGATGAATGTCCTCTGCGACACGAGGTTCGTGTTGGGATCCGGCCTCAGCACCCACGCGCCGCTATCGACATCTCCTCCTCGCGGATCCCCTCCCTCGACGACAACGTCGGCTATCCCGCTCGCGCCGGCCTCGGACAGAACGAGGCAACCGTTGTCGCTCTCGGTAAAACACTGCCCATCCGTCTCCAGCACATCCGTCTTCGGGAGAAAGTTTCCCTTCGAGGTCTGCGAGTTGAGGGCGAATCCCCCATCCACGAGTTGCGTACCCATAACCCCGTCGAGAAGCCCCCTTTCAGGATCCCATTTGACTCTGTGAACGCGAACATGCCACCCGGGAAACTCCTCCGAGACGGGAACCAAGGCCGTCTCGACCCGCAGGTCGAGCCACCTCCACGGCCTCCAGATGCTGACTAACACCGGCACCTCCTGGAACCCTCCACCCCGTCGCCCCCGGACCTCCACCGTCTCGACCCTCACGCCCGTCGGCTCCCACCTGACGCTCCAGGTATCGCCCCCGTCGACGCTGGCAACCAGGGTGCTGTCCGGCGCCATCTGCGACAGCAGCGGTCCCGTCGGGACGCTGAAGGCAAAGGCGGACGAGTACGCGAACTTGCCGTACTTGGCCTCCCGCGCCTTGAAGTTCTTCCTCGTCATCTGGCCCGCCGAGAGGAGGAAGTGGTGCTCGGGGGCGTTGCAGAGGACCTGCCTCGGCGGCCAGACCACACTGACCCTCTCCAGTGTTGATGGAGACGAACCCCCGCCATCGAGGGGGTGGGCTGCCTCCTCGCTCGCCCAGAACGGGTGGTCCTCCGCCAGTCCCAACACGACGAAGCTCTTCAAGCACCAGTACACCGACTGCGGCGAGTTGTAGTCCTCGCTCAGGTACATGTTGGGGTACGCGAACCCGATGTTCAGCGTCCCGTCCGTGTTGAACATGTCGGGGTGCCTCGCCCACCACCGGAGGTGCCGGAGCAGGAACCCCTTGACGACACCGATGTCGTCGACCGGAGGCGGGAGGTCGACGCCCGCCGTCGCCGCGGCGGCCCAGAAGGCCGCAAACGCGAAGCGATACGTCAAGCTCCTACCGAACGGAATTGCCGCGCCTTGTTTACCTCCTCGTCAGCAAAATGAAAATTCGATTGATCGATCGACAAAAAGAATGTTGACATGTCGCCAAAGACAAAACTCACCATCCACGTCAAAGTACCTCCAGAACCCCGAGGCAAACTCCCTCGCCTGCTGTCGGTACCTCTCGACCCTCTCCTCGTCCCCGACGGCGAACCGCACGTACAGCAGCTGCGCGAACTGGATCGAGAAGCTCCCCGAGTAGTAATCCGCCTGCTTCCTCTCGTCGCCCCAGAGCCCGTCGCTCGACCACCCTTCCCCGAGATAGAACGAGTCCAGGACGTCGAAATCGCGGTCCATGGACGCCCTCACGTCCCCCATCGCCACCCCGAGAGCCCTGACCGAGGCGAGGTTCACGAGCACCCGGAACCAGAGCCAGTTGCTCTGCGGCATCACCCTCTCGTTGATGCGCCCCAGCCACTCCCTTAACCTGCCCTTCGCCGCCTCGTCACACGCCGAGAGGAACTCTCCCGGCGCAACGAGCAGGGCGAACGCGATGGACTCCATCTCCACCATCCGCTGATCAACATCTCCAACGTCCCCCCAGTACTCCTCACACTCGGGGTTCGTCCCGGCCACAACCCCTCGCGCCCAGGAGCCTAGATCCAAAGAGTCGTCGTTGCCGTTGGCGACCCGTACCCCGCCCTCCTCGCGGAACAGGTCAGCAACAACCCACAACGGCCGCGCGAACCCCTCCAGCTGCGCCGAGACCTCGTCAAAGCCGGCCGCGGTGCCGGTCGCGAGCCTGATCCGCGCCTTTCCTGGGGACTTGTACCGCTCCAGCGGCCGGAGCAGCGCCGCCGCCGCCCGGACCAGGTCGGCGCGGGAGCGGAACGGATTGTCAGAGAAGCCGGGTAACGGAGGCATTGGAAGTTGCGGGCGCGGATTGAAACAAATGACCAAAAAAATTGAAGGTCTCCTCACTCGGCAGTACTCTAGTTTGTCAGGCGTAATGTTTTGTTTTGGCCGTTTGTCTTGACTCTCCAGGATTGCTTGCGGGAGAAAGGCGTCGGACTGCGGGGTATCTCTCCCTCCCTCTAAAACCTCACACTCGCGTGAATGATGCGCCGAGCCAGATGATCCCTTCCACAATCATTTCGTCACGTCAAACCGAAGCCATGGGAGCATCACGCACACTACGGTGGATTGCAAGAACTGCTGCTTTTACTTCTGTGTCGTGTTACCTTAGAAACAAAGGTTCCAGTACTTCATTCCAGATATGTCCTCTTTTCAACTTCACGCATATTGTAATCAAAAACATCACAGGGCTGGAAGGGCTCTTGTCACCAAAGGAAACAGTGATTATTAGACTACTACTCTACTCTGTCGTTGTCCCGAATCCTGCTGCGAAGCTACTGATACTCGTCGTACATCTCGCCACCTTCGTCTTATTCGTTCTCGTATCCGTCGTCCTCTTCGTCGCCCCCTGTGTCCCAGTAGCCGCCGTGGGCGCTGCTCATGTGCGCGTAAATGTCGCTGAGCCCGACGTTCTTCCCGCAGGAGAAGCACCAATGGGCAGAGCATCCGGGGACCGTGCAAGTAATATGGTCGCAGCCTCCCGTCTTCTCCGTCGGCGTTCCGCAACCAGGACAGTTTCGAACCTGCATCTTGCCGCCCTTCTTACACCCATCGCAAGACCATCCCGAGACCTCGGGGGCTCCAGCTGCGCACACTCTTTCAGCGTATCTCTGAGCGAACCCACAGTCCTGGCACCATCCGTAGATCCACTCCGTGTCCGCCACTGCCGTGTTGAGGTCGCCGATGTGAGACACGCCGAAGGGTGAAACGGTCTTGGCGATCGGCCGGCGCCGACAGAAGGGGCAACATAGGGCCGCAGCGTTGATCAGTGTTCCTCGAGTGTTAAGGCCGTACCAGTCCTTTGAGCAGCCGCTACAAACTTGCTGATGACAGTCTTTGCGGCCGCAAGCCCGACGGAGATCCGTCTTTTTGACATTGGAGAAACAGAGGCTGCAGACGCCAGACTCGGTCCGTCGGGAATGTACCCAACCACTGAGACACTCGACAATGTCGGCAGGGTTGTGCACCGGCTTCCCGCGAACGGTGAGCTTGATCGGCTGCTGCTGCTGGGCGGACGGAATGACCTCAACGTCGGTTGCGAGCGCTGATCGTTGAGACTCGGGGACCTGGGAAATGGTGTGGAAGAGAGACCGTCCATTGAAAGGTTCCTTGATCGCAGAACCTTCGTTGCGTAGCAGCCATGCGTCTCCGTTCTCGTTGCTCAACCCCTTGGCAGAAGTCTCGTGGTTGACTACCGTGACTCGATTCGTCGCACAGGCGTAACACTTGAAGGTCGAGACATCGAAGTCTGACGAGCGATACGATTCCGGATAGATGATGCGGTTCAAACACTGGGTGCACTCGACACAAGGAGCTGTCTTGCTTTCAGCCCCGGGCGAGTTTTCGTGTCGGCAGTAGTAGCACTTGGCGCGGACGTTGAGTGTCTCTGGGTTGTAAACGACATACTGAGCGCGGCAAGACGGGGTAAAGCATTCGACCCAGGTAGCCTCGGTGTTCTCCGTGTCATCGTAGCTGACGTTGTTGCAGAGACGAAGATCCGCGTCACCCGCTGGTTTGCAAACGGAACACTTGCACTGGTCATGCTGAGGGCAAAGGCCGCAGATGCCATCTTTGCCCATGATGGTGACCGAACGTGGGAACTTGCAGCCCATGCAGACCGCAACAGGACCAACGGCCACCTTTGACTTTTCAGGACACCACCCAATCTTGGCCTGAAGGGTGGTGTTCAGGTTCAGCTCAAGGAGCTTGTAGTCGACTAGAGTCTTGAAAAGGCGGCAATCTCCCTCTAGCAGGATGCGAGTCTCGAGATCTGGGCGCTGCGTCACGCCCTTGGCGACCCGTCGTTCAAAATCCTCGTCAGCATCGAGAAGGAGCGAGAGGCAGCTGGCATTCCACGTTTCGGGGATGTCGAGGTTGTTCCATTTGTCGGTGAAGGCAAGGAGCTCTTGGTCGGCGGCATCTCGGAGTGGCTGGATACCCATTCGAAGGGCGAGTGCGGCAAGGAGTGCGGCAGGACGGGCTGCCAACATTGTCCCAGGTAGAACAAGGTGCAAAAGAATCTTCCAAAACTTGCGCTGATGCTCTGGGTTCGCCAGAGCCACCGGGATTCTCGTGACTTGGTCAACCGCGGCCGCCTTGATGTGCACCGGCAATTCTTTCTCCGAGTTAACGTAGGTCAAGCGCGTCAGCACCTTTCCAAGACGTCGAAGAACACGGTAGTCGCAGGATCGGCCGATTTCCAGAAGTTCTTCGCGAGTGAATGTCGTAGAGCCAGGCCCGGTGGCTTCTTCGCCCTCTTCGCTGACGTCGCCGTCGGTGGCCTCGAACGATGCTGTGGGGTCCATGAAGACGCACGGAAACCTCTGGATTTCGGCTACCGTCCCGATAATTTCCAAGACCTCAGCGGCATAATCATATGACTCCTCGAGCCAAAGCTTCATTTGTGCCATTTTGTTCAGGTCTTTTATCCGATCGACATGGTAACCGAATGAAGAAATTAGCTGTTCTCGGACAGGGTTGTCTCGATCGTTGCAGACCGCTCGCCAGAGGCTGCCGAAGACAGGGTTGACGGCAACCGTGGCTACGTCGGCTTCGATGATGGACTGGAGCTGGCTTGCAACCAGAGTGCGGTATCCCTCGTCGACACGATAGCGTCTGGAGAAGTCAAGGAGTAGAGTCTTGCGAGGCTCAATAGCCTCGGGCAGCTCATCGAGGGTAAAGTGTCCATAAGTAATATTGGCATTGGCCGGGCCTTCGACATGGCGATCAACTGGAAAGAAGACCTCGGCAGCTCTATCCTCCTCGCTCTTGAGCTGTTCCAGGTCCTGGGAATTTCGGTATTGGCAAACGCGGGCAAAACGGCGTTGTCCGGAGACGGAGGCGCCCTGCTTCGCAACGCCCATCCAGGTGAGGAGGATGGCGGTAGTCAACTGGGAAATGGCGTCGGCCGTGGATATGTCGGGATGAGCATTGGCCAGCTGGAAGCAGGTGCCGCCCGTGACGTGGGCTAGATAGGTGAAGGGAGCGACGGTATCGGCGATGGCACCTTGGATGAGTGGAAAGACCCTGGCCTTCTTCTGACCGTCGCGGAGGGTCTTGGCACCAGAAACCCAGTCGGTGAATAGGGACCCACAGCCATTGAAAGTGTCTGGGTTGGAAAGGTGGTCAATCTCCCTCCGTCTGTTCTTAGTGTCCGTACCCGGGAGATGGGGAGGGGCGTCGGCGTAGAGGATGATGATGGTGGTGGCCTCTTGACGCATGACGCTGTAGGCATGGGCGAGGCCCGACTTTGCAGCCTCGGGCCAATCGATGTTTCTCCAGCCGGATTCTGCCCGAATCTTGCTGGCCATATCCAGCAGCTTGGCCTGCGTGATGGAGTCAGGGTTCTCGTTGGCTTCCCGAGCAGAAGCCGCGTGCCAGCCAGACCACTCCGTCAGACTGTCGGTGGAATAATCACGGTAAGCCATGACTCCTACACGGGAGAAGGCGTCTGTGAGGGAGGATATGCGGATGATTTCGGGGAGAGACTGGTTCAGGGCCTGTAGATAGCTGCGCATGGAGGCGGTGGCGTCTGTCAAAAACAGCAGGTCGAAGACCTCGTCGGTTGCCATGATGGGAGTGGTTGAGTTTGATGTTTTAAGTGTTGTCGTGTTGTGGAAGTCGACGTGGTTGTAGAGGGACCCGATGGATATAGTAGATCGTAAGTGACGGAGAGAGGATGAGGAAGAGGGGGTGTAAGTGGAAGAGGAATGGGAAGAAGATGGCACTGGGACGAAAAGGTCGCCGCCACCAATACAGAAATCAAGGAGGCAGGCGCCCTGGGATCGTGAAAAAAGAAGGACGAGAGGAAGGAGGTGGGCTAAGAGGTGCAATTGGAAAGGCAGGAGGGCGGCTCTTTCCTACTTACTTATACCCCAACCGAGTGAGGCCAAATGGGGAAGGTTGACTCACGCCGCCGCCCGAAGGCGCTGCCGATGAAGTAAAAGAGTCTGTGTCACTCGCCGTGTGCCAAACTCGGCGATTGGTTTGAGTATCCTTTTCCAATCAGCATGAGAATAACTACATAAAAATTGCTCGGTAGGTACATAAGAAGTATTGCACGTGAGGACTGGCTTCACTCGCGACGACTGTTGACTGCCGTGGTTCTTATTTGATGGATGGTGATTGGGAAACATCATCACCAACACTCGCAACAATCAATCAATCAGTCACACTAGATCCAGGGGGTTGGTTCGCTCATTGAGTGTTAGTGCTGACAGACAACTGTCCAGCCACATCGTGGAGGAGATTGTTCAGTTGTTAGCTCCAAGAAAAAACGTCCCGGGCTAGCACAAATCAGTCAGCTGAGATTGAGGTCGGTTGAACCGTGGATTGCACGAGACGAGCTATTAAGCTTAACCCCCCCCCCCCCCCACAGCTCTCACACCGAGATGACTCTTTTCTTCTCAGGTCCTCAGCAGGAACCGATGCTGCTTGTAACCCTCTCTCCATATATAGATATCTCAGACATTCGAACCATGTAGCGTGTCGAGTGAACAAGGTCAGATCGAGTGACTCACCCATCCATCTCACTGGGAAAATGTCGCCTTGATCACCTGGATCCTGTTGTTGTTGGTGAAGGAGATTACCAGCGTCCTTCCGGTCTCGTCGAGGTACGGGTGAGCGACTCCGGCGTACACCAGCCCGCCGTTAATCGGCGCCGCCTCGAAGATCTTAACGTCCGGCGTCCAGGGGCCCTCGGGGGCTGGAGCCGTCCGCAGAAACACCGTACCGCCGCCGATACCTGAACACACCGAAGTCAGCTCAAACGGCGCAGAGTGAAAAAACAAAGAGGTTTCCCCAAAATATTTAGAAGAAGAAAAAAACACGGACCCAGATGGACAAAGATATAGCAGCGGTAGAACTCGTTCCACACTACCTGCCCCTGCCCGGTGCCCCACAGGGCGGCCGTCTCGGCCGTGAAGACCGTCAGCCGTTCCGTCCTCCACCCGCGCTGCCGGCCCCACCAGTACTCGTACCGAGACAGGTCAAAGGCCTCGTGCGCCTTGACGCGTACCATGTACACGTAGCTGCTCTGCACCCAGTCGCTGCGGGCGATGGTCGTCGGCGGGCCGCCCCAGGCGTAGATATAGTCGGACCGTGGGTCGCGGAACGCCGCTATGTCGCCGTACCGCGGACTGCTGTCAGCGGGCCACCAGTAGCCTCTTTCGCCGTGCCGACGGGTCACAGTTGGCGTGCCGTCGATGACGTCGACCCTGGCGATGCCGGCTCCGACGAGGCCTGCCGCGTTTTGGTTCTTGGGGCCATTAGCCAGACCACTCACGACGTGGACGGTTGATGAACGCGGCAGATGGATAAGACTTACAACCAAGTAGAAGACGGCGCCGGTCCCCGTAGCAGCATCGGTCTCAACCAGACTTGTGCCCCCAAACCCGGTATCGAACTTCTCGCCCCAAGAGGCGTTGAACGGGATGAACTGTCGCTGCCGCTGATTATCCCCCAGGTTCAGGTCGTGCACCAGCAGCGGGTCGCCCGTCGTCGCCGACACGGCGTCGCGGACCATGCCGTGGAACCCGGGCGTGTCCCTCTCGGGGTCCGTCACGCCCGCGTCGCACCAGAGCACGTCGCCCCAGACGGCGTACCACTTGCCCGCGATGGCGCCGGTGAAGCCCAGGTCGCGGTGCGAGCAGCTGTTGTTGGCCTTTTGGAGGCCCAAGTACTCAACCTTGGGGTCAACGATGGGGTTTGTTCCGACGGCCGTGGTGCTGTCCATTCTGGCCGAGACGGAGTTTGCGCTGACAAAGTTGCTTAAGCCGGCGTGGGACAACAGGGCGGCCAGCGCGAGGGGTAGGAGACGCCGAATGGTGGGGAGCATTGAGGCGTAGATCCTTCGGTTTTGGGGTTACAACCTCGGCGCGAGGCGACTCGGGTGCTTGTGAAAGGGGCGTGGACGAGCTCGGTGAGGGCCAGTCGATTCCAGGCGAGCTTCGATGGTGCATTCAGTTCCAGCGCAGAAACGAAAGAAAAGCGAATTTTCCTGAACGAGATTGACCATCAAAAGAATGTAGATATGCAAACGCCTGTAGATTGAGATCAAGACTAGATAAACTTCATAACTGGGCAGTTCGTCGCTATAAATAAGAGTTCTATCAAGTGGCCATGAGCGTGTCTGCATGTTGCTAAGTGACTCTTGAGAACAGGATTTGGCGATGGATGAGTTTACCACGATGGTGAGGCAGTTCAGGTCGAACCACGGTCGGCCTACGCACTATGAACGACGCCGGACGAACGCCACAGGTTGGAATGAGATTGTAGTTTTGTGGAGCACGGGGAGAATCGAGACTCAAGTAGAGGGGTTGAAATGATGCATCAACTGTACGATGAGAGAGAACTGGCTACGGTTGTGGCGTCGTGGGTGCGAGGCTGTACCTTTGTGGCAATAATTTTGCTGCCTGGGAGGGATTGGCGTGGCTTTTCACGGGTGGAAAATGTCACTACTTGATGATGCTGGCCCTTCCAATGGACGTCGTTCGCCTTGTTGTATCGATAACGAATCTGAGAAATATTTGGACAAAATTTGAAAGCCTCGTTGCCAGAATGGAATGGCAGTCAGTGCAGTTGCCCATGTTGTGAGGTGGACTTATTTATGGCACTGGGGATGAAGGTCTTGGTGAAGTAAGTTGAGCTGCTCACTTGGTTCCTCATGTGTGTTTGCCAGGCATAGTTTTCGATGTGATCACTTCAAGCATTCTTATCCCCTGTGAATTGAATGCATGACATTCTCGTTACTCCGTACAGATCAGAAAAAGATTTTTGGGGAAAAATCTCGAATCCCTCACTCTGATTGAGAAATTTCCAGGCTGCCCACGTGGATCAACCCACTCTCCTTTTCCTTCTCATTCTCATCCTCATTCTCACTCTCACTTTCACTCACTCCAACTCGGCCAAAAACAACGTTCAAGGGCCCCGAAATGAGACGCGGGCACATGCGCGTGCCCAAGCCGCCCATTGGCCGATGACCTCCCAGGCCTGCCAAGTCGGGAAGCTCGCTGTGCGGGGCGAAGGGAAGCGGGCATCCGGCAGTGGAGACCGGACCCTCCTCCTCATCCTCCTCCTCTTCTTCAACTCTCACCAACCACTTCCTCATTCCCATCTCATCCAACCAGCTACGACGAGACATTTCTCTCCCATCCACCCCCCCCCCCCCCCTGCCTACCGTAGCATCAATGGTTTCCATCCCACGTGCCCCGACCTGGCCCGGCTGGCTGGCACCAACCAACCCCCGGTCCAAGGCCGATGCCTCCGTCATGGTCACCGTCATGGCCATGGCCATGGGGCAGCACTCGCGGAGCTGTCGGTTGACATCAAGGGACACGGATGCGACCCCTCCCTGTACATAAACATGCCCTCGTCCAGTTCCCTCGACTAGACTCTTCGCTTTTTCCAGTCCTGCGCTCGCTCTCTCGGTAGTATGATCTGGTCTCGTCTCGTCTAATTCGCAATGGCCCCGATCTCCAACCTTGGCCTCAAGGCCGCCCTCTGTAAGTAAACCCTCACCCTTCTTTTCACCTTTCGTCCACAGTATCTGACTTCCCACCCCAGTCCTCCTCCCCTTCGCCAGCGCCGCGTCGTGCTCCAACCAGACGCACACGCGCAACGGCCTGACCTGGACCCCGCGCGCCGTCCGCATGAACCACGTCCAGGTCATCGGCACCCACAACTCATACCACCGCGAGGCCCCGCTCGCCGAGCACCCGGCCCAGGCCGCCATCCTCCCCAACGTCCAGAACTACTACTACTCCCACCCGGCCCTCGACGTCCAGGCCACCTACCAGTCCATCCGCAACTTCGAGCTCGACATCTTCGCCGACCCGGACGGCGGCCACTACGCCACCCGCCTCGTCCGGAGACACGCCGGCCTCGACGACGCCCCGGACCCGGATCTCCTGGCCCCGGGCATCAAGGTCCTCCACGTCGCCGACGCCGACTACCACACCACGTGCAAGACCCTGACGGCCTGCCTCGGCGTCGTCAAGGCCTGGAGCGACGCGCACCAGGACCACGTGCCGATCCCGTTCATGATCGAATTCAAGACCTCCGAGGCCGCCATCGCGGCCGCCGGCGGCGCCGCGCCCATCCCCTGGAACGACACCGCCTTGCTGCAGGGTCTCGACGACGAGATTCGCGCCGTCTTCGGCACAGACCGCCTCGTCACCCCGGACGACCTCCGCCGCGGGAACCTGACGCTCGAGCAGTCCGTCCTGCGCCACGGCTGGCCCGACCTCGAGAGCGCGAGGGGAAGGGTGCTGTTCCTCATGGACAACGGGCCCGTCCACCCCGTCCGCGACGCCTACACCGACGGCCGCCCGAACCTCGAGGGCCGCGTGCTCTTCACCAACTCGGCGCCGGGTAACCCCGACTGCGCGTTCCAAAAGGTGAGACTCCTCGTATCCCCCTCCCGCCTCCGCTTTGTTTCCAAGAGGATGGCACTGACAAAAACCCGCTCCCCCCTTAGCTCAACGACCCCACGGGCGCCGAGCAGGCCAACATCCGCGCCCAGGTCGCCGCGGGCTACTGGGTCCGCACCCGCGCCGACGTGCCCCTCGACACGCTGTTTTCCAACGACACGACGGCCATGCGCGAGGCCGCCTTCGCGAGCGGCGCCCAGGTCGTCTCCACCGACTTCCAGGCCTACGGCATGAGCACCCGCTGGGACGTCGACTACGCCGTGCGCTTCGAAGGGGGCGCTGCCGTCCGGTGCAACCCCGTCACCGCGCCCGAGGGGTGCGACGACGCCGCGCTGGAGCCCGTCGAGTACGTCCGGAACTAAGGGGATGGGAGGTGTCTTATCTGTCTGTGTACGTAACCGTAATGATAATGGTTGTAACGAGGGCGGGGGTCATGTTTAAACTGAGCACCTGCTTTTGCAGTCGTCTCGGGTTGATTTTGGTCTGCAACCCCCTGGGGAGGCAGGGAGGGAACAGCGACCCCGATATTTCTAGTACTTATAAAAGAGCGGCGGCTCATTTTTTGGCCTGACACTTCGTAGGAAAGTGTACTTATGCCCAAGAAAAGGCTCGACTTCCACCCAACCCCAGCAAAGCAAGCCTGACTCCTGAATCCCCTCTTCCTCGCTGACCAAGTGTAATGATCCAAACCTCGGCAGACCCAACCCATCCATGTGAGAGACCCCTACGTTACAAAGAATGGAAGCGGGCAAAGCGCAGCCCATGCGATATCAACACACATGTGCGCCGTCCCAGAACCCCAACCACCACTGCCGCCGAGGAACATACCGGCCGTGCTGATACCAGCCAGTCTATAGATTCTGATGCGCGCCCTCTTTGAGAAGCAATGAGTCCTTCTCCCCACAGTTAGTGCACACTACGTCACTAGAGAAGCCCAGAACGATATGTTGAGATCCTTCGGCCGCACACCCGGCGACCGTCCAAGACACACCGACCTCAGTCCGATCTCTGCGCCCATGTCAGCCCCGGTCTTTGTCCACAAGATGCATGCCAGATCCAATCGAAGACCACGTACCTTGAACCAACACCCCGACGTTGATCGTCACCGACCGTTTATTCGCCCCGGCCTCCGCCGACACCTGGCTCGACGAGTCCGCCCCGCCCTGGAGGCCCGGGTCGATGTTCTCGCGTAGGTCGACGTCTGTCGGCTTCGTCGGCTTCAGGTTCACCCCAAGCCACTCCCTCGCGTAGGCCTCGAGGGGGTTCGGCGGGTGGTCCCTGGTCATGGCGTCCACGATATCGGCAGCCGTTCCCTGCGCGCTCGACCCGGCCGCGGCGCCGCCGGACGCCGTGTCGATCGAAAAGTCCGCCGGGTCGATCTCGGCCGTGACGAAGTCGGAGGCGGGCGGGATGACGACGCCGCGCTGCTGCAGCACCCATTCGACCTCGTCGGCGTCGTAGAAGTCGCCTTCAAACCCCGGGACGGTCGTGCGCAGCCTCGCATGTTCCTGGTCGATGCGAAAGTCCCGCATCTCCTCCGTCTCGGCGTCCCACGGACCCAGACCGAACAGCGAGTCGACCTTTTGTCGGCGGGGCTCGGCGGTGCCCTGGTTCCCGATGATTCGCCTCGGACTGTTGCTGCTGCTGCTGCCGTCGCCGCCGCCGCCGATGGGCGGATACGCCGTCACGTTCATCTCATTCATCTCGCCGAACCAGGTGCCGCCGCCGCCGAGGTGCAGAAAGGGGAAGCGCCAGTTGAACATGGTCTCGCGTTGGTTCACACTGAGGCAGTTAGCGAGTCGCTCGAGGATGCGCTCTCTGGGCTCGAACAGCAGGCAGAAGCCGAAGGCACTGGAGACGAGCGACGGCGGCGGGTTGGACATGCGCATCAGCAGGTAACCCTTCTCCAGCGTCGACCGCTGCAACCGCCGCCCGAACGTGCGCTCCTGATACGCGTACGAGCTCGGCCCCGAGAGCATGGAGAAGAGCGCCTCAGACAAGGGCTGTTCGGATGGACCGCCGTGAGAGTCTGACGCGGGGGCTATCAGGCTTTGGTGTTCGATGGACATACCGAAAGGAAAGCTAGCATTGTCCGGCGTCGCCTCCGTCACAATCTCGTAGCCCAGAGGCGCCTGCGAGAGACCCATCGAATGCGGTGCCTGAGATTGGTTGTCGACGGCCCACGACGTCGTGTGCACCGCCGTCAGCCCGTGGGGGTGTGGGCGAGCGTTGTTGGATCGCAGAGGGGCGTTATTGTAACTGGCCATGTAGCCTCCGTACGCCGCCGTCGTTGTCGTCGTCGTCGTTGTGGCCGTCGTCGCTGTTGTTGCCGCCATATCGAGGGACTTGCCGGGGTTTCTGGGCTTGTCGGCCGCGGGCGAGGCCGACTTGTCGCTGTGCTGCCCACGGGCCTGGGACGGGCTGGTGTCCTGCGCCGCCTCGCCCTCGTTCTCCTGGCTGGCCGGCAGCTCGTCGTCCCCCTCGGGCTCCAGGCTCGATTTCCGCGCCAGCGAGACGAACTTCTCCGTCGTCGACTGCAGTTGGAGACCGAACTCGGGCGTGCTCTCATGCATACCCTTGCTGACGGCGAAGTCGTAGAGCTTCATGAACTCTTTGCTCATCTCCTCGTTGGTCCGTCTCAGTTCGTTCACCTTCTTTTCGAGCGACTGAATGGCCGTTTCCTTGCGGTTGCGGTAGGCTCTCTGCGCAAGGCGGATTTGCGTACGGCGGCGCTGCTCTTGTCAGATTCGGGTTCGCGCGAGTACGAATACGACCATTTCCAACAAATAAAACCCCACAAAAACAAAAAACGAATCCTCCAAAAAGTCAAGACGAAATTGGCTTCGCAGGAAAGAAACGCGTTGTTAGGTCGGGTCGTCGGTCGATGATCAAAACTCACATCTTTGGCTGTCTCGTCATTCGTGTCTAGACGCGGTCTACCTCGCGATCGCTTCTTCTCTTCCTCTTCCTGATGGCAGGCATCTGTATCGGACGACGGAGCCTTGGGCCGCTTCTTGGATCGACTCGGCTCACTGTCCGTCACTGCGCCGGGTTTCCCGGCTGGCAGACTCCTCGCAGCGCGAGGATCCAACACGCCATCGTCATACGACTCGGCATTGAGGATGGAAAGCTTGGAGTTCTGCATGAATGGGAGCGGGGAGCCGTCAGGAAACTGAACACTGGGATAATGGCGACGCAGGAAGTCGTCGTCGCCGTGGCCGTCACCGTCGCCGTGGCCGTCGTCGTCGTCGTTGGTGTTGTTGTTGTTGTTGTTGTTGTTGTTGTTGTAGTAGTGGAGTAAATGGTCCGATCCAGATCCAGATCCAGAAGGGCCGGACAAAGAAAAGGCAGCCTGGGGCTCAGTGGAGATGTGTGCGGGATCTGAATGCGGAAATCGAATCGGGACTAGGTCGACAGCGGTTGGGGGATAGCCGGGCTCCTGGGCAGAAAGGAACCCGAAGCCGGTTTCAAGGATTGGGATTTGGACCTGGGCCTGCAACAACCTGGGGTCGTGGGGGTGGCGAAGCAGAGGTACCGGGTGAGATTCTGGTGATGAGGAGGCAACAGAGGCGGAATCGACGGGAGAAGGGTAGAGAAATAAATGCCGATATTGCTCTTGGCTTTGGCGGGGATGAGAGTGAAATTCAGGATGATGGTGATGTTGTTGTTGTTGTTGTTGTTGTTGCTGCTGCTGGTACGATGGTTCTTGTTGTTCTTGTTGTTCTTGTTGTTGTTGTTGTTGGTGGTGATGGTGGTGGTGGTGATGTTGTTGGGAGGGGTTGCAGTAAAATGCCTGCGTGTCTTGCCGGTGGTGGGCGTTGGGATACTCGTGATTATGGTGACGCTGCACGTGAGAAGCGTACGAGGGATGGGAGAAAAGAGGCGGCTGAGAATCCGGGTGGAGTTGATTACTAGTGGTCGCCGGCGCAGCGTCCCTCTGGAACCCCGGAGTCGAAGACAGAGGTGGATGGTCCAATGCACCGAAGCCGCCGGCGTATCCCTCGGGCTGCTGATTAATTAGACGACGATGGCGATGTGTTACAGTGATGGATGTGCCTGGCGGCGGTCGTTGCTGTGTTAGCCGCTGGACAGGGAGGAAAGGGGAAACGCCGTGGCCACGCTGGTCTGGAAAGCCGCGTTCAGCAGGTGTTTGGCGCGAAGGGGGATGAGGGGGACAGGGGCGAGGCGGATGACGATGGGGAGGAACAGCAGCAGCAGACGGCTTTTCCAAATCTGTGGCCGCGTCGGCCGGCGCATCATCCTGACCCAGACCGATGGGACGGACATGATTACTCATAGCCGCCGAGCGAGGTGAGTTGAATGACTGAAGAGATCCGCCCGAGGAAAACTCTAAAAGAGGCCGACTAACATGTCTGATCTGGGAGGTCTTGCAGTTAGTACTATGGGCATGCGGGCTGTGGGCTAGGCTCTGTTAACATCTGCTAGTGGCTATACGCTCATGCCCCAGGTATCGAAGTCTCCTAGGTCATTGCAGGAGGCGGCCAACCCTCGTCCGGTCGTGCATGATAGGGACCGGATCACTGATAGAACCGACGACGTCCAGCACGGCCGGTGGAGAGTTTCTCAAACAAGTAATAAAGGCGAGATGAAGAGTAAAAAAAAAAGTAAAACCCGATGAGAGAGG
Source organism: Colletotrichum destructivum (assembly GCF_034447905.1). NCBI lineage: Eukaryota > Fungi > Ascomycota > Sordariomycetes > Glomerellales > Glomerellaceae > Colletotrichum > Colletotrichum destructivum. The sequence goes on from NC_085904.1 coordinate 188,772, forward strand.
GTGAAAGGGGCCCGACTTACCTAAGCTTGATGATGATGATGATGATGATGATGATGACGATAAAGAAGAAGACGGACGAAAGGTGATTGAGAGAGACCAGATGAGCGGCGGCGGCGTCTCAGTGAAGATAAATAAAATACACCGCAAGGAAGCATGCTCTTCTTCATTCAAGCTTACTCGCGAATGAGACAGCCCAGCCATGTGCATGACACACACATACACGCGCGCGCGCACATACACACACACACACATAAACGGTGATGATGTGCGTGCGTATGTATATGTATCTAGTATATCTTTTGTCCGGGGAGGGTCGTACATGCATGGTTTTGACGAAGAAGCCTCCGTTGCGGGGGCTGTGGCCGTGAATAAACCGGACAAGAATAAGAAGAAGCAAATTGCCCATTCGACTTAGCTGCCCCTGTTCCTCAACCCGGGAGGAGACAGACGTCTGACCCTGTTCGACACGCAGAATATTCTCTCGAGGCTGACCTGGCCGGTCTTATTTGTGCTGAGGGCGAGTGAGGCATGTTGGGTTCTTCGGTGTTGCTTGCCATTAGCAACACGGTGGCCTGTCGAAGAGCCAGAGAACTGTGAATGAAGCTTCCGTGGAGCTGTGGCCCGCAGGAGAAGGATTCCCTGCCGTCTTGGGGACCCAGCCGGTATCATCACATCATGTCAGTTAGGGGTCCCGGCTCGTTGGTCTCGCGTGTGAAACTGCAAAGTGATCGAAACCTGTACGCAGCTGCCAGGGGGCGTCACTTGGCCCACTGGGGACCAACGGTGTGAACGGAAGATGTGATGCAGGCATTGTCAGTTTTTTTTTTTTAGTTTTTTTATTAGTTTTTTTGGCTGATATCACACTCTAGACCTCCATTCAAGATGCAAACCCGTTCGTCTGGCAGCCTCACTCCGAGTCTGGGGCATCGTGTTGGATCCTCGAGCAGCGAGGGTCGCCGCAAAATCACGTTAGATTGTCAGTACCAACCGGAGGACTTTTCCCGTTTTTGGAAGCGCCTAGAAAGGGGTAAAAGGAGCGAAAGTCTCTTTTTGTAAAGAAGCAGACAGGGAAAACCATAAAACCTTCTCTCTACCCCCCTTGTAAGACGTCTTACAGTCCTTCTCAGTTTCTGGGCGGCGAAAAAATTATAAAACGTGGGGGGAGGGGCGTAAGATGAGCTCGAGAGCCCCGGCGTGCATGCAGCGGCGGGTGCGACATTCGGGGTTGATTGGCCTATCTTGCATCGGCAACAGCTCGCCTCATGATCTTGACGCGGCTCAGGAATCTGCGAGATTGTCCAAGCAGGCGAACAAGCGGTAGGCGACATACAGTGCAGCGTAGTGTGGCATCAGTTCCTCCATCTGCCACCCAGCGAGTGGTGCCTCGTCGAACCTATCATGACAAGGGTTCTAGACTCGGCAAACTCTAGATGTGAGACTTGACGCGTCTGCCCATCCATATAATCCATGAAGAACGGGTCATGCGGGCAAATTGACAATGGCGCTGGACTGGTATCCGTAACGGCATCCAGTAAGGTGCCTCATCTGTAAATACCTTATGCGACTAGGGACTCGGTGTCCGCCCCCCCCCCCCCCCCCACGTCCGTCAGGCCCGGGGAATACCTCCCTCCCTCTCCGGCCCAGTGCATGGCAGGGCAAAGATGTGGCGTGACAGGCAGGCGGCTCATCATAATGACCCCAATGTCAAGGATGGCACCTCCTTACTTGTTCGATCTGAATTCCGTCCAACGGCAGCGAGATCGTGTTACTCTGGACAGTCTTGAGTGGCTTGGGAGGCTTGAGAGGCTAGAGGCTAGAGAGAGAGGGGAGAGAGGAGACCAGCCACGCCAGCCAATCCACCCTCGCCTCGTCTCGGCAGGGGAGAATGGCGACGATCCCAGCCGGATCGATACATAGGGTACCGCCGTTGTCTCTCGGCGACAGTCATGGCAGTTATGAGAGGGTAGTCATCATGGCAGATACTTCGTCTCGACGTCGAATTTTTCTTTTCATTCACAACCCAAAAGAACCTCTTTTTTGACACGGAAATGAGTTGATTTGACGCCTTTATTTGACGCAATCACCACGAGCTGCGTGTGATGAAAGTCGCATAAAGTGCCTCAAGGACTCGAGAATTTGCCAAGATGCGCGCGCGATGCAACCCGAACTCTCAGGCCCCCTGTTCTTCGTGCTGCACCATTTGCACTGGTCACTTTCCATCGTATCGCATACGATACAGATGTAACGTCAAAGTTTGAAGTAGTCAAGAGTCTGATGAATTATAAAGCTGGCTGCTGCGCTGCCTAGGGCTTATATCTCGATCCTTCTTAAGATATGTACCCCTCTGTCTACTTTTGTCTTCATCATGCTTTAACACTAAACCAAGCGCCCCTTCGATTCATCAGTATTAACTTGAACATTAATCACAGGCTACCTGTCGAATAGCTCTCTGAATGTTGTCTCCTGCAGACATACGGGAGGCATGGGCTCAGTAATGAACCGACTCAAGGAAGTTGATGGCGGGCTCGGCCTCGGGTGCTGCCTCCTTCTTATAATGCACTGACTCGAGGAAGTTGATGGCGGGCTCAGCTTCAGGTGCTGCCTCCTTCTTGTAGTGTACTGACTCAAGGAAGTTGATGGCGGGCTCAGCTTCAGGCGCTGCCTCCTTCTTGTAGTGTACTGACTCGAGGAAGTTGATGGCGGGCTCAGCTTCAGGTGCTGCTTCTTTCTTGTAATGAACCGACTCGAGGAAGTTGATGGCGGGCTCAGCTTCGGGTGCTGCCTCTTTCTTGTAATGAACCGACTCAAGGAAGTTGATGGCGGGCTCAGCTTCGGGTGCTGCCTCTTTCTTGTAATGAACCGACTCAAGGAAAGAAATGCTCGCCTCTCCGTTTGACTCGACCTTCGCGCCGGTAGGGGCAGCGACGGCGAAAGAGGCACCGGCGAGGAGGAGAACGGTCGATGCCTTCATTTTGACTAGCGAATATGTAGAAGATGGAAAAAAGTCAAAGGTGGTGGTGTTACTGGACTGGGATGGATGGGATTGCAGGCTTGGCTTTGGTCATCATGAGGAACGGCAAGCGTACACAGACCATTCGTTTTATACACACGAGCTTATCGAAATCTGGTATTCATGTGGTTTCGCATGACTCTTGAGCATCTGTATATCGCGAAGGAAGCTAAGACAGAATCGGCAGCTGGATCTAGTCGTGTAAATAACGACGATATCGGCATCGGCGCCGACGAAGGTGTCATTGTCAACTTAAGCCGTCAATGGAACCGGCACTAGGTACTAGGCATAAAGCAAACCTTATCTCGTCTCAAAAGGGTCAAGGGCCATTAATGGGACCGTGAGTATCTACCCACTTCGTATACATACGACCATATCATAAGCCCCGCCATCCTGACTCAAGATTTTCTGCTGCGGGGTGCCCTGGATCTTTTGCTTCATGACGGCCCGTAGTCATTTGTCGGAGTACGAGCTGGTAAACCGTGCGTATCGCTGTCGTCTCGCCACCATTGTTGAACTTCATTCCTTATAAGAAGGCACTCGAGAGGAATGTGCAACCGAGGAAGTCAGTATGCTATGCATGGTAGCCTAATAGAAAACACCACAAGCCAGCTCGATTGGCAACACCTATCTTGCCGACCAACCAGCTTCCTGTTGATGAAAACAAGCCTTTTGGCCCGCAACGGCTGTGACCTTGGGTCCAGAAGACCCGGCAGACTCGATCATCGGGCATGAAGAACTAAGCTTTTCGATTTTCGGTCGGCATCACCAAAGAGGAAGGTGCCGGCCGTGTCGGCGCGTCGAGTCAGAAGGTTTTGCGCGTTCGATAACGGAGGTCGTCATTAGGTGAAGGCCTATATCAAGGCGCAAGAGTTTGAAAGCCCACGTGGTGTCCGTAAAGGTCAAGCGGAAGCGCAAAAGCCCATGCGATAGTTGGGTTTTGATTCGTGGAAGTTATTTCGGGCCACGAGTCATGGGATGATGAGATAGCCCCAGACCACAGTTGATAGGATACTGACGGTTGTTTTATCTCCCCGGTTTTGGAGGTTTAGCTACCAGCAAACTTTCTTCTGGGAAACCTTTGTTGTGTAATTGTGTCTCTTGGCAACCTTCTTTTTTTTCGCTTACAAGGTTTTAGCATACATCACAACAGAAACAATGTCTGGCAGATTGTTTACCCAAGAAGAGGTCGGCGAGCCTGAAGCCGAGGCATTCCTCTCAAAAGAAACACAGAAGCACAACGTCCGACAAAATCGTCCCTTGACCGCAAGATCTATGCAAAACAGATTTGCGACTTCATTGTTTGCAATCAGTTGTGCAATCCTGGGTCTGTCTGTGTGGCTTCACGTCCACCCAAAGCAACCGACAGACCAGGATTGTGTGAGGAGACTCAACGCTCCTTGTAAGTTCATTCTTTTAACTCACGTATCGATCAAAGTCAGTGACTTACAACATCATCAGCCCCGGTTCACGATGTGTTGGAGTACGAGGATGTGCAATTCGATAACGCATTCTGGAAACCCAGCCCGTATAAAGGCAAGCCAACGCCCGAGCTGGAGGCGAAATGGAAGGAGTTATGGTATTGTAAGTGTACGAATCCTCGGCCGGCGAGTAGAGCTTCTAACCCCCCGCCTAGACGGCTCGTTTGACCTTCCGAGCTCGGCGCTGCCAGCCCTGAACAAGTCTCCCAATGGCGTTGGCGGTGATGCCTGGGCCCGTACGGCGTCCGGTAACCTGCTCGCTGGCCTCGAAGTCTTTCACAATCTCCACTGCCTGAACTTGGTTCGGCAATACGTGCACAAGGACGATTTCGACTACAGCAACGACCCTGCTTTCATTGGCGACGATGAAATTGTGCTTGCGGTAAGTTGAATTGCGGTTTAACCCTGTGACTCCTCCAACAACAGGAGTTACAATAGGCTTTTCAAGCCGTTAAAGAGTTTTCCTGAGTAGATACTAACTTTCTAAAGCACGTCGACCATTGCATTGAGGCTCTTAGAATACGGCTCCAGTGCTACGCTGATGTCACGCCCTTCTTGCATACTAATGGATCCAAAGGCACCCAGCCAGACTTTAACACACAACACCGATGCCCCAAGTATGATCGCATCGTCGAGTGGGCGAAAGAGCGACAGATTATGGTTGAAGTGCATGGCGAACACGAAGGGCACGGACATCATTAGACGAACAGAAATTAAGTTATACCTTGCAACAGGAAGTAATTTTAAGAAACAGTAGCGGTTTAGTGTTAAGGCTTAATACATAACTCTTTGGTGGGCATGAGTAAACAATAATTACAAAGCACATAGCTGGTTAGAGCTGACATACTGACATAAGCACAAGTGCTCAAAGGACGGCCCCTCAGCGCTCCGTCCCTGTTGGGGCTGGCATCCAAACCCCCGCTAGCTGGCTGCTGACCCGTAGTGTAACGGCCCCGAGTCCCCTCGAAAAAAAAGGGGGGGGGCTTCGGCCGGATTCCCCACCAAACGCTCCCGGGCTATCTTCACCCACCTCCGCTCTCTGCTCGCCCCCCTAGAGTCTCACCAGTCTCACCAGACGGTTACGTTCCCCTCCTCCTCCTCCTCCTCCTCCCCATCTAACCAGCAATCTTCATCCTTTCTCTCCTCCCCCGGCGTATCCCCATCCTCTAGGAAGGGTAGCGATCGACAACCTCTGACAGTACAAGTACAGTCAATCGCTGTGCTGCCTGACACACCGGACTCGCCTCGTTTTCTTGTCGGTACACAAGCAATAATTATCGGCATTGGGCATGCGCAGTGCTCCGCGAGCCGGGATCATGACCAATTCGCAACTCTGAACGGCATCCAGAGAGGGCCAGCAATCACCTTCACCAAAGTCTCTGAAGCGTCTAACGAGACGAGCGCCGCGGGCAGATCGCCATCCTTGCTACCCCACGCCATGGCCGACGACAGCCCTGACCCCGGTTGGACCACGGTTCATCTGAAGTCCCAAACGCACCCCGACCGCCTCCCACCGGCTCACCGCGAGCTTTACGAAAAGTCCAAGATACGAGAATGGGAAACGTCATCCGGCCATTGGTCTGGCATGTAAGTCTGCTCCCCCCCCATCTTTGCCCCTTCTGTTGATTGAAGATGGCCCGAGCTGACATGAATGTGTCGCAGTGGGAAACACCCAGACGACTTCGTCGAGGCCAAGAAGATACACTCCAAGATCATAGCTCCCAAAGACAACGACCTGGGCATGGGCACCTTTGGCCGCGTCGAGAGGGTCACGCATCGCACCGTCCGTCTGGCGCGGAAGTGGATCAAGCCTCAGCGCAACCAGACCTTCCACACCCTGCGAAGGGAGGCCCTTGCCATGGAGCGACTGGATCACGACCACATCGTCAAGCTGATTGGAACTTACACCTTCAAACAGCGAGAGCTCTACCTTCTCATATGGCCTGTCGCCGTCTGCAACCTCGACGAGCTGCTCACCGATCTCGCCGACCTGAGAAGCGGCCAGGGTGATCGGGGCGACATCTTGAAGAGGCTCGAAGACCTTGACATCTCCGATCCGACCCTCATCGAGTCTGGCCGCCGACACGGCCCCACAGAAGCCAACAACAACTCGAGGTGTCCTCTCGACTTCCTCCAGCGCATCATGGGCTGTGTTGCGCAGGCCGTCGCCCACTGCCACGCCTCCAAGGTTCGCCACCTTGACCTCAAGCCGAGCAACATCCTCTTGAACCCCAACAAGGTCTATCTCGCCGACTTTGGCATCGCTCGGGATTTCCACGACCAGGATAACACCGCTACCATGGGCCTGCACGGAACCCCCAAATGGCGACCCCCCGAGGCCTACATCCCGGAGGAATATTCGACTCAGTGCGCTGACATTTACTGCCTGGGTCTCATATACCTGAACATCGCAACGCTCGTGTATCGTGGCGACCTGGAAAAATTCCACTTCGTGGTCGGGGATTTGGTCCCCCATTCGCGCGCCGAAAAGCTGGAAGCGCACCAGCAAAACCTGGCGCTCCATGCTCTGGCCACGCAGGATTTCCACGATGCCAAACATCCAACCGTCGCACCTCGCCATATACTCGGCCTTACTGCGAGGATGGTCTCGTCCGACCCCAAGTCCAGACCCAGGGCGGATGAAGTGGATCAAGAACTCGTCGATCTCGGCGGCATCGAACAGGTTTATCACAACAGCTGCTGTCGAAAGAGCGCCCGACATGTTGTGAAAAGGGTCGATGAGAGATTGTCCGCTATGGCCTCCGAGAACGCCAGGTTGAAACCGGAGAACGAACGCCTCCAGAGGGAGATCAAGGCCCTGAGAGCAATGGACGAGACGTACCGTTTGCGCATTGAAAACCAGGAGAAGAAGCATGCCAGGGACACCGACCTCCTTACCAGGCAGCGCGACGAGGAGAGGCAGAAACGGAGAAAACTCGAAGAACGGGTCAGCGAGCTGGTGGAGCATGCGAGGAAACACGTCCGTACCGGCTTACCCAGGGCAGATGCCGTCGCCGATGCTCGCTCCGTCCCCGTCGCCCCCATCGCACCCTCAGTCCACGGACTGGGAATCACCAGCAGACCACGCACGCACCCATCGTCTCAACCCGCCATACGACCACCTCCGTCGACGACGAACACTCCACGCTCGCCAGTCTTTCGCCCGAAGCCACCGACCCGGGGTTCCAGCAGCCCCCACAAGGCCTGGGTCACCCCGAATCTCGCCGTCATGTCAGGCACCTCTCGGTCTGATCCTGCGCGGCGGTCGTCCGACACCCCGTCTCCGAACCCGCAGTCGAGCGGCACGCTACCCACGCGAGGTTCCAACTCACGCCTGCCCGTCCTCGCCAAGATCCCGGCCACCCCGCGGTCGAGCACGCCCAACCTCGCCCGGGATCCCGGCTCGGCGGACAGCACGCAAGCCAGCATGTCTTCTTCCCTCTTCTCGCGCCTTAGCTTCGAGACGGCCACGGAAGAAGCGCTCACCCCTCCGGCAGCGAGCCCGACTCTGAAGCAAGCCGGCTTCGATATCATGGTACACGAGATCCCCGACGCAAGCCCGTCCGACGAGCCGTCGACTCCCGCCCGCTCCGTCCCGCCGTCCGTGTTGTCTGCGCTGTCTTCCCCTCGCACGACCAAGGCAGAGCTCGCATCGGTCGCCGGAAGCGAGGTTTCGCGTGAAGGCGTAGCCCAGGCCAAGCAACCCCCGTCTCTACAACCGGGCAAGAGCTGGGCCGCCGTTGCGGGCGAGTCGCACGGGCTCGCAAGGATGGTCGGTCCGCCGCTGCAGATCAGCCATGCGCCCGTCAGCCCGGGGAGGAGCAGGAAACGCGTCAGGTGAAGAACGATAACGAGGCTGCTTGCAACGCAATGAAGTATGATTAACGATTGGGATGAAGGAGCATGTTGGTTGGACACACGGGCTTACCTAGATATATCCATTATACTCACGGTATCATGGCAAATAAAAGCGAGTGCATTTCCCCTTACTCTTCCACTTCCCCCACGAGGTCACGACAACGCGCGAGTGAGCAGCAAATTGGTATCATTTGACAAAGGCCTAAATAAAAGATGGGTACAGTATAAGTACAGACAGACAGGTCACTCGCTCGCCCGCGTACGGGAGGCGAACTTCCCCCCCTTCACACCCCGACGGGCGCCGGCTGCAAGCCCCTCACCCTATCCCGCATGTCCCTCTCCCTCTTCTTCGCCTTGCGCTCGATCTTGGCCGTGCGGATTTCCATCCGGGCTCGCCTGTGCCTCTGCATCTTCTTCTCGGGCGTGTCCACCATCCAGCGGTGGCCGCGCGCCAGGTCCATCCGCTCCTCCTTCTCGAGCATCTCCTTCTCCGCCACGCGGATCGCCACAAACGCCCTGGCCCGCGCCGTCTCCCGCTTCATCAAGTCGTCAACCCGCTTGGTCGCCAACTTCCAGCTCACTTGGACCGCCCCCGCATAGGTCTCCTCGGCCCCCGGCGGCCGTTGCGGCGCCTTGTTGCGACCCTGCCTCTGCCCCTGCCTCTGCCTCCGCTCCGGCGTGTCCTCGTCGGCTTCGCGCCTCCGCGCCTCCGCCGCCTGTACCTCCTTGCCCACGATCTCGTCCCACCGGTCCTCGAGCGCGGCCCACGGCGCCTCCTCGCGCTTGGACGTGAGCATCAGCTCCATCGCCCGCCGCTTCGCCTTCGTCGCGCGCTGCACGTACCGCACCACCGAGCGGTGCTGCGGCTTGCCCTGCCGCAGGAAGGCGACCCCCTCGGACGTCACGACGAGGCGCGGCACGCGCCGCGCGCCCGTGAGATTCTCCCGCGGGACGGGGTGGCGTGGTGAGACGTACGCGGGCGGCTGGCCCTCCCTCGAGATCTTTTGTAGGAGGGGCGGCCACTTGGGCTTCTCGGGCGGCGGGGCGCGGGGCGGGGGTTTCCCGGCTTCGGCTTTCGCGTCGCGGGCGCTCTTCTCGCGCAGGTGGGCTATGATCTGGGAGTGTTCCGTCGAGTCGGGGGTCTGGGCCGCTTTGAAGAGGTTGAGGAACTGGGAGACGGTCAGCAGGGTGAAAGGGTCTAAGGGCAAGTCTCTGGCGTTGGGGCCGTACGTTGTATCCCGTTCCCAGGGCCGAGAAGACGATCCGGTAGCTCGTCTCGGTGCGGTTGCGCACAAAGGCCTTCCTCACGAGCCGCGGGATCGGGTTCTGCGTGCCCTTGCGTAGTAATTCGTCGGGGATTGGGATCGCGCGCGCCTCGCGGATGAGGGCGCGGTAGAGGGCGATGCAGGCGATGCGGTGGCGGGAGCTGCGGGCGGGTATGAATTGGGATGGCGACATTCTTTGGCAGAGAGAGGAGCGCGGGGTTTGCTGTCGATGCCGTCGTCGTTCGTTCTCGCAGTTGGAGAAGCTGTTGGAGCTTCGCGATCGTCACTCTGGAGCTTGGTCTTTTCTTATCTTATCTTGTATCTCTTATCGATACTCTTGTTCGCTATCTTGCCCAACTTCCACGAATCAGACATGCCATGAACCAACCTCACTCTTCAACTTCAAACCAGCCGTGATAGCGTGTTAGCACAACCAGTTTTTTCCCCAATAACGACTATATTCTAGCATGAACTCTTCCATACCTGTCAGAGTTCCAATCAACACGATAGGAACTGGAGACAGTGGCATTAAAGACCTTCGCAGACAACCCCAAAGAAACTATTCATGTGCCAAGCCTCTATCCGTCAGCAACCTGATGACATCTTCATGACCAGCTTCCAACGCTGCAGCGAAGACCCCTTCATACTCTTCGTAGTGAGTATTTGCGTCGGCACCGTGATCGAGTAGTAGTTCAGTCATGTCTGCGTAGCCTTCCAAGACCGCTTCATACAACGCGGGACCAAACTTCCACCTCCGCCAGCCCTGTGGAGCATTGACATCTGAACCATGCTGAATAAGATATTCCGCTGCAGGTATGTTGCCCACGTAGGCTGCCATTTGGAGAGCCGTTCCCTCTCCGCCGTAGTTACTTGAAATGTCGAGTCCTTGGTTGAGAAGCAAAGTGGCGACCTCGGTGTGCCCTTGAAAGAGCGCACAGAGTAGTGCTGGCCACTCTTCATCATCTTTCAAAACTTCAGAGTCGGCGCCATGTCGAAGTAAAGCCAAAACAATTTGCCCATCTCCCAATGACGCTGCTAGTTGCAGCGGTGTTATTGTTCCGTTGTTGATGTCAGCGCCATACTTGATTATCAATTCAGCCACATCTCTGCGACCTTCCGAAATCGCTAGTACAAGTGGCGTCTCATGGCTTGCTTGCTCTTCGTGAGAGTCCTCGCGATTCCCCAGCAGTCGTCTGCTGATCTCCAAGAAACCGTCCACTGCCGGCGAGTCAAGGGCTGATGAATTCTCAGGCGCCTGAGGTTTCATTTCGTCGACGACGAATGGCAGCAATCTTTCCGCCATGCTCTTGCATCCCCACTCTAAAGCGCTTTGGAGTGCAAACCGGATGTTGCATCCATTTTTGATGAGCAACTCTGCAGTGTCCATGTGGCCCTCAGAAAGCGCCGCCCCAAAGGCTGTCCTAAACTCTACACTCCCCTCAATACTCAAATCAGCGCCCTCTCTTATCAAAAATTCGACTACTTCCGAGTTGCCGTTGGCCGAGGCTGCAATGACTGCTGTCCCGTACCGCCCGGCTCGCGCATTGATATCGGCGCCGTTTCTAACGAGCAACTCCACCAAATCACCGTAACCCCCTTGCGCAGATGCAGCTTGTAGTGCTGTTTCGTGCTTCCCGCAGGCTATGTTCACGTCAGCTCCACGCTGAAGTAGCAATTTTATGATATCTCTCTGACACATTCCTGAGGCGATCAGAAGTGCTGTTTCATTTATCCTTGAGGTGGCGTTGATGTTCGCTCCGTATTCGAGTAGTAAGAGGACGGCTTCCTTGTGGCCTCTTCTCGTTGCCGCATGAAGAGCGAGGTTGTCAAACAGAGAATCACTTTCTAGGTTCGGATCACCACCATTACTCAGCAAAATCCGTAGGATTTCGGTGTGACCGTTTGCTGCAGCTGCAAATGTTGCCCTGTCTCCGGAACGATAGTCACAATAACGAGCATAACGATTTAGAGCGTTGACTTGAGCACCAGCTCGAATCAGTAGTTGTGCGGTCTGCTTGAAACCACGCCGTGTTGCACGGTAGAGTGGCAGTTCACCATCTCTGCTGTGACTGTTGACATCTGCGCCGTTGTCCAGAAGCAATTGGACGATCTCGGTATGGCCGAAGTTTGACGCCTCCCCTAGGGCTTCAGATAATTCCTCTGCGCTGGTGGACCCGCTGATTTCCAAAAGCCATGCCACTGCGCTTATGTGACCGTTTCGAGCTGTATTCTCCAACATTCCATGGTGGTCCTCGAAACATACCTTGAGTGTGATGGTAGAACGGATGATTTCGTTGAGAAGCAATTGTGCGACTTCCCCGTTGAATGTCTTCGACGAAAGCGCAGCAGAAAGCGCGGCCAAAAGCCTTGCACCTGAGTTTTGATCGTCCTTGCCAGCACCATGCTCAAGAAGTGTTTGGACAACGCCAGCATGACCACATGTTGAGGCCACCGTTAGTGCCGTTCTTTCATCTTCACCATAAGTGCAGTGGATATTTGCACCGTTTTCCAAAAGTACCCGAACAGCATTCTCATGCCTGTGTCCCGCCGCCGCATGTAGAGCCGAGCCATAGAACGAGCTTTGAAGATGCAGGTCAGCCTCTTTGTCGAGGAGTATCTTGATAATGTCGATGTGTCCACCAGCTACTGCCTCGTGAATTGCAGGTATATTCCATGGATCTTCCGGGTTGCACCCGTTGACTGGTGCCCCATTTTCGATCAGCAGCTTGACAATTTGTGCATGTCCTTTCCTAGAGGCTTGGCCGAGTGCTATTGCCGCCTCGACATCATCAGGAGTAGCGCCATTTGCAAGTAACAACTTCACAGCCGCAACATGGCCTCCTGACGATGCTTCTCGAAGTGCTGTGCCAATTTCCCCCAATACACCTGGTGCATTTGGGTCTCCTCCTCTTTGGAGGATCAAATCAACCATCTCTTCAAGTCCAGCTCTAGAGGCTAGCTGCAGTGGCGTTCCTAGGTGTCCATGGTTAAGACTTCCATATCTCAGGTTGTGAGATTCTCTTTCGTTTCGAACATTGACGTCGACACCTCTGTCCAAGAGCATCTCTACAATCGTCTGATGCCCCCGCGCAGATGCCTCCAGGAGCGCAGTTTTCCAGCTGTTGAATTTACTGAAGTTATTCTCCATGTCCAGAAGTAAACGCACTAGTTGTTCGTCCCCTATCCCGGATGCTGCTCTCAAATAGGTTGGAAAGCGATGTTCTAAAAGGCTCGATTCGCTGGTGCTTGTGGCAATGAAACACTGGACCAATGACCGCACCAAACCGCCTGCAGGTGTTTTAGGTCTAAACTGGTTTCCATCCCATATCATTTCCAATGCTTCTATGGCCCTGCCTCCAGGCATTGAGATTGTCAGTTGAGCGCCATTGCGAAGGAGTAGCTCAGCGACTTCTTCATGTCCATTTTCTATGGCTACTGTCAACGCTGTCCTAGGGCCCGTGTATTTGTCGTCGTCCTGTGCGTTGATAGAAGCCCCTGCGTCAAGAAGGACACTCACGGTCTCCTTGCTGCCGCTCCCAGACGCTTCAAAAAAAACATTCTCGTCTAGATGAGAGCCTCTGTGAAGAAGAAGTTGGACAATTCTACAATGTCCTTTACGCGCTGCTTCCGAGATAGCCGTCCTGGGGCCTACCTTGGTGTTGATGTTGGCACCGTGATCAAGCAGAAGCTCCACGATCTTTTCATGCCCTTCTCCTGCAGCAGCCATAAGTGGGCTACCGTAGGACGAACAAGATGAATACCCCAAGGACAACTTCTTGTTTGGTCTTGCACCTTTTTCAAGAAGGGCTTTTACAACGTCTTGATGCCCACTGGTAGCTGCTGCTTGCAACGGTGTTCCATGATACCCGCATGGCGTATGGAGCATGTCCAAGGCAGTAGAATTTTGAAGACGAAGAGGATCACGACTTTCCGAGAAAAGAGCGTCGATGACTGATGAAAGTCCGAGAAAAGAAGCATAGTACAACTCTGTGGGAAATTGTCCGCCTGGAGTAGTACCGCTGTTACGGTCCAGATTCCAGATTTTGATAGATTTCGTCAGTGATCCCCTCCCATTCGTGAAGAGTTCGATTGCCAGACGGTCGAGCTTTACCTGCTGCTGGGTGCTTTTGTGAAAATGATGTGGCCAGTGCTGTGCTGCGTAACCTATCAACGGATATTCCTTTCTGATTTCATCGACTTCCAGATCTTCCAGGTCTTCCTCGAGTAGGAATGTCAGACTAATAGAGGCCATCAAAGCGTGGGCGTTTTCTATTTGCACCTGGTATGGAGCCGCACTTTTGTGGTGTGCAATTCGTTCGGACTCGAGATACTCCTGGACCGAGAAATGCGCAATGCGTATTGTGGCAGCCTTCGTCGAATGGTCGATGACAACTTCTGTGAAACCCGGACAGATCTGCTGAAGGTCGTCTATATCTTCAACACGCCTCTCGATGTCGAATGTGGGCGTACCACCCGTTTTCAGCGGCACGATGGCATCGACGGCTAGAACATCAATGAGTTCTGGCACTGTCAAAGGTCTCGTCGCGCAACACAAGATAGACAGCAATTGTTGCGCAGGCTCCTGGGATTCCGGAGGGATGTTCTGGAGCATTCTCTCGTAGGTCTCGTCTAGTGTGCGGGGGAGCGAGTTGAGTCGTTGTTCAATGAAACGAGGGCTTTTGGGACATTGTCTGAGTTCGAGGAACTGGCATTCGACCCATCTAAACCTGTTCATAGTCAGCTTTGTTGAGCTCGACTTGGGCAACACCCAGAAACTTACACTCCTTGCGCCTTTCCAGTCAGCACCTGCTCGATTCTCGCATGATATTTCTTCAACTTTTGCAGCTCTTCGTCATCCCGTAGCCGTTCGGTGACAAACGCGGCAATGTATCCATCGACGTTCTCCTTTGTCATGGCGATAGTCTGTTCTTGTGTTGCCTTAAGACTCTCGCTGATGTCGGGCAAGTCCCGACTGGTCACCAGAAGATGCAATCCTGGCCATGCTCTCATTCTCCTGAGAGTACCAAGCATTGATCGTCGGAACTTAGGGTCAGGGCTCTCATCTAGTGCATCCAGGATGATGTAGACATCGCCGAACATTCCCACGATCTGACGAAGACACTCAAGAAGACCTGTTGCCGGCGGAGTACTATTTCTGTGGTTTCCATGCAGGTCCTCCAGACATCGAGGCGTGTGTTTCAACTGATTTGAAAGCTGAAGAATAAGCGCGCGGAGCATGGCGGATTCGTCTTGTTTCACCTCGTCGTTAAAGGTGAAGTAAAAGAAACACAGCCCGATGTGAGGGTCCGACCTTTGATGCCGTCGAGCATACTGTATCGCCGTCGACGAAAGGACCGTTTTGCCGCACCCGGCGAAGCCCCTTAACCATAAGAAGGACTGTCGTTCTTTGATCCAAGTGTTGAAGACATCGCCCTTCACAAACCACAAGCCTGTGCCCGGGTGCTTCTTGGTGCAAGCGTCGTTGAAGTTGACTGTTGCGTCTGGAGCTTTGAGCCAGTCTCTGATCTCGGCGGAGACGATCAGAGCGCTGACCGCGGCTAGGACCGCCTTGATGTCTTCGACGTCGTTCTCGATGTGATCGACGGTGTCTTGCTGGAGCAACGCAAGGGCGAGGGACAATTGGCTGATGGCGTCGTCAATGTCCTCGTCGAGCTTCTGCAACGTGCTGAGCCGGAAGGGGTACGCCAATCGGCGACCTGTCGCACGAACGGCCGTCCGGAAGCGGCCGTCCGGGGCTTGTTCAAACTTTTCGACGGTGGTTTGCAGTTCCTCGACGCATTCGCCGCAGTTACGGACCGCGTCTCGAACCCCGTCGGTCAGTTCCTCGTTCCTGTCCTTGGATCCCAAATGCGATTCTAGGCGACCGAGGAAGTGGAGCAGCCTCTCGAGCTTCTTCAACGTGCGGCTTGTGTCGGACGGCTGGTCTTTCACATCGTTGTAGTACTTGAACAGCGCCTGGGTGACCTGGATTCCAAGAGAGACGATTCCAACTGCGGTTCCAGCAGTTGACAATGGATCCGCCATCGTGGTTGATACGGGTCGTAATCGAAATGAGGTGGGATAGGGGGTTGAATGAAAGACGAGGAGCCGTAGGGAGGGGCTTATGCATGAGCGGAGGGAAAACGGACCTATGTGCACTTCCGTTGGTCTGGACGCCTAACTTCAGGTCGCATCTCACCTGATGGTAGCAGCAGACCAATGGTGTATGAATTCATGCTCTTACTGGACAGCCTGATCTGGCGCAGGCTTACACGTCCGGCTGTGTATCCCAAGGCAGACTCTGCCAAGGATGACGGGCTCGCCTGCATGTTGGTTGGCCGAGAAAGCCGCATCAAGAGTGGCACAGTCAAGTGAATGCGCCTGTTATCTTCAGCCGTAGGCAGCATTGTCCTGCCGGATATCACGTTTGGATTCAAGTTGGGTGATGGAGCGTCGAATCTCGGTAAAGTGGTTCAATGCACGAGAAACAGAGCACTGTTTGCAAGAACACGTTCAACAGATGTATTTTTGCCTATACAAGCAACGCTGCTCAAGCCACTTATCAAGCTGCTGCACGCCAGCATGCCACAGACGACGTCAACTGTGCTTCCGATGAATGCAAATAGAAGAAGTAGATGCCACCTGTCTTTCACATGGTGATGGCAAGTAAGTGAGTCACACCGGACCAAAATGATGCGGTTATCGATGATTAAGCAGAGTGATAAAATCAGACTCAATTCCGAAGTAGGTAAACAAACAGAAGCCAACCTTGTGGAGGGGAATATCTAACGGGGAATACTGATGAGCCATACCACCATACTCAGCTAGGTACCACAGATTGACGATTCGCTCAATAACAGTGACTGAAACGAGAAGACTAGAATAAGGGATGGAGCGAGGGCTGGGGCCATGGATAGTCGAGACGTGGGGGGTGCCGCAACATGCCTTGTTCTTTGTATCGCCAAGTACGCTCCTTCCATGCGTTGGTGGGGGGATCATATCACGATTTGAACGAGAGAAGAAAGAAGGACTTCTGCAACGTGCCTGCCTGCTTCTGTCAGTCCAACCAATACTCGAGATACCTCACCTACTAGAAGAAAACTACCACGATAAGACCATCATGGAAAGAGCAGTCAAGTCATGGATGGTCTACCAGCCAACTCGCGCACCCCGAATGTCCAACATCAACCGGATTTCTCCAGTCTCCACGTCCCCTTCACCTCTCAAGAACGGAAACATTGCTGGCGTGAGGACACCACGGATTCAAGATGCCTTCTTTCCCAAAGCCCAACTCGACCCCCTCGAAGCCGGCATCCTCTCAGTCGCAGCCCGGTACACAGTCTTCACAGACACCCTCGTCCACCAACAGTCACAAGGCCCCCTCGGCCGCCCTCTCCTCCCACCAACACGCCATCATGCTCCGCTACTCCCTCTCCCCGCGAACCATCCGCGCCCTCGCCGCCCTCCCCTGCGCCGCCCCTCCCGACGAGATCCTCCGCTGCGCCGCCTCCGCCACCGAGTTCCTCTCCTTCACCTTCTCCTCGCCGGAAATGGTCGCCTTCGCCGGCATCAACAACGACCCCTCGACCCGCTGGCACCTCCGCGAGCCCCTCACCCAGCCCTGGCACAAGGTCTTCCTCGTCGCCCAGTGCGAGGCCGCCGGCGGCGACTACGGCGACAAGCTCTCCCTCCACGCCCGCAACGACCTCTACGCCTGCCGCAACCGCATCGTCGACATACTCGGCCAGGTCCTGCGCGCCTGCGCCGATCTCATGGGCGCCCGCAGGGACGCTGTCGGCCTGCGCCGTGCCCTCGAGACCTGGAGGGGCGTCGTCTCGGGCAGCTGGGAGGGGATGCCGACGGAGTTGCTGCAGGTCCCCGGCATCGGGCCCAAGAAGGCAGGTCTGCTCGCCAAACACGGCGTCAAGTTCGTACGCCAACTCGCCGACATGGAGTTCTACCACATCGAGAGGATCCTGAGCCGCAACCCGCCTTTCGGCCAGAAAATTGTGCGTACCTTGGCCCACTTTCCGCGTCTCACACTCGCTATCGACGTTGCCAAACGGGAGGAGAGCACACGCAAAGTTATCGTGAGAGCCATGCTGGGTTGTTCGAACCGCGAGATTCCCACCTGGAAGGACAAGTCACCTTCGGTCACCTTGGCCGCCGAGACTCCGAACGGAACCCTGGTCTTCTTTTGGAGAGGCAAAGTCGGCAGCTTGATGTCGGGGAAAGAGCTCGTGTTCCCTGTCGAGGCTACGTCCGGCGATGCAGTGTTTGTGTGGGCCAGTTGCGAGGAGATTGCCGGTACTTATGTGACGGGTGAGGTGAAGGTCTAAGTAGGAATTGTCCCAAACATGTGACGCGACGGGGACTTCACCTCTTGGCCAACTGTTGGCTGTCTTGGAACGGCTCGGGCGATCTGGACTTTGGAACAGTAGACTCATTTGGCCGCTACCGCGGTATCACCGCCAGTGTGGCACAACAAAAGGGATGTTTCTGCCTTTTTTTCACTTTTGTAAGCAATAGCAAAAAAAAAAGCACCCGAGCACCCATCTTGTTCCTTATGCATCTCTGTGTGCCTATATCCCTTGGTGATCTAACATTTCCCACCTCCCAGCATCCTGCTGTCGTCACCCGGATTAGAAAGAGTGTTGGAAAAACTCTCGCGGAGGGTTGTTGGAGGGGAGGATAGGGCTAGAGAGAGGATGAGAGACCCAGGTGGAGGATTGTGAAGTTTGTTTGCGATTCGAGATTTGCAGGCAGCGGCAGGATGTTGGGAAGGTAGGAGAAAATTTACAGCCACACATTATTAGCTATTGTCTGCTAAACGGTTGTAAAAATTATCACGGGCCCACCTTCGCTGTCATTACTTCTGTTCTCCTCGCTCCCTAATAGGAGCTCGTCAAAATAAATGTACAATGCACCGATGCCTCTGCCTTGCGGCTTGGCCGGGTATCGCTGTTGATGACACTGCGGTCTGGTGTGGTGTCTGCGTGGTGTCTGCGTGCAAACCGGACTCTAATCCAATGTCTGTCCAAATAATCCATAGTATGCCACCAGGAAGTTTGCAAAGCAGGGAAAAAAACAAAACCCTACCCCTTCCCATCCTTTTATCCAACTTTTTTTGCTCGTGATCGTTGCCTGTTCCTACCCATCTCGACAGCACCACCCCGAACACTTGTCATAAAACAAAACGTTTCCAAAGTCCACTTCTGGAAGCGACGATGCCGTCCAAATTAGTCGTCGCGGTTCTTTCCCCTTGCCGAGGGCGCACGGTGGTGATGCAGCATGGGCGACGATGGCCTAGACGTCGACAATCCCATGCCGCGAACCGCGTCGAGCGGGTCTAGGTTGAGCTTGGCCTCGTCCGTGACCGCTGGCGTGTAAGCAGGGTCAACCATGGCCTTCTCGTAGCTCGCAATGGTGATCGGGGGCGGGCGGCCCTTGCGATCGGGAATGCTATAGAGATAAGTCGAGGCCAGGACGAGTGCAGTGCCGATGATGAACTGGTGCGCGTTAGAGCCGAGTCATGGATCAGGGTGGAAGGGAGAGATCCAGTGGACGTACGCTGAAGTTGACTTCAAAGTTGAAGAACCATACACTGAACAGAAAGCTGATAACAATACTGATGCTAGCTGCGAAGTTCTTGGCAATGTTGTCGGCGTAATTGATGCATAGCGAGGCCAGGACACCGCCGACAGCTTGGAAGACAATGGCAGTCCACACAACCCAATTGTAACCCTCGAAGAAGCCGTGCTTGGCAATGTCCTCGCCGTCAATGAAGATGACGCCAGCGAGGGCGGGGAACAGGGAATAGAAGGATAGCTGGATGTTGCGGGTCCAGACGGAGGCAGGGGTAGCCGAGTCCTTGAGCATCTTCTCAAAGTAGACACCGGCAAGGCCCGAGGCGACGGCGGCGACAAGGACGGCGGACAACCCGATGGAGTAGTTCATGAGCGGCGATGGGTCCTGGTCCTCTTGGATACCCTGATACGAGGCCGACCGCTTCACGATCTCTCCGCCAACGCCCGCAAGACCATCAGCGGCGCGCTTAGTGAGCTCACGGGCCACCTCGGCAGCGCCCTCGGCAGCTTGACCTAGCTCGTGCACGGAACGAGGGAAGAAATGGTCCGAGGTGTCGTGCAGGAGGATGCTGGCTGAGGAAGATTCTGCGTGATTCGCGGACGAGGGTTGGGGAAGCGAGACGATAGAGACTCCCAGGGTCAGTATGATGAGCGAAACCCAGCGCTTCAAGCCAAGGGCGCGGCGAAGCATTGTGACAGAGAAGACGGCCGTCGTGAGAATCTGCGGTGCGTGGGGCGAGTTAGCATTAGGAGACGGGGTTGAGTCGGAGGATGGAATTGCGGCACTGCTAGGACTGGCACGCACCTTGAGCTGGTAGAGCACCTGAAAGTGGACTGCGTCCAAATTGCCGACAGCAACGTACTGCAGGGTGTTCTGCAGGGTGTATAGTGTCGCGGGAATGGCGAGCTTCCAGCCGTCGCCGGAGAAGACCGAGTTGAAGATCTGTTCGAATATGACGGTGGCCGGGGTGGATGGGGCCAGTGTCCGCGAGACCTCGGCAATGGAGCAGGTCGAGCAGATAGACAGCTTGATGACCTCATTGAGGAAAACAGCGGTGGATGTGAAATATCGGTGGTCGCCCACGGGAGGCATAATACGGGAGTAGTGCATGATCTGTTGTAGGGTCGAGTCAGCATGATCTTGCGAAGAGCGAGGCGACAACGGGGAAGATGCATACCAGAATCAAGGCCGAGTTTTGGAACGTCAGCTGCGGGACGAGGCCATTGTCAGTACCATGCGGCAGAAAGAAGCACGAGGCGCGGTCGCACAAAGCGAGAGGCGAGGCGCAGCGCGGTGCGGGTAATTTGTGCATACCGTGATGAGGGAAACCTGCTTCATGGACATGCCGAATAGTGTCGGCCCCCCTGCCGGCGGCGCGGCAGCGTCGAGGAGAGCCATTGTGGCTGATGGATCAGAGAGTTCGGGGATGTCAAAACGGAGGGATTGACTGTGGGCGAGGCTCGGTTTGGGGTTGAAGCAATTGGCAGGTAGGGAGGTATGTGTGATGTGGCGATGGTTGCTGCGATGGTTGCTGTCGTCTCCGAGTTGGTGTCTCGTTTCGTCGGTGGATACGATGTGTGTCGTCGATAAGTTCGTCGCGATTAGGGGGGAGGGGACGAAGTGGGGAGGAGTCGTTGGTGGTGGGAGAGAGAGAGACTTGGCTTAGCTTGAAGCTGTCTCTTTTTTCGAAGCTAGGTATGCTTTTGGAGGTTTTTTTTTTTCGTTGGCTTTCTGCTCGATCGTCTTCCGTCAGGCCAGCGAGAC
The DNA here is from genome assembly GCF_034447905.1 of Colletotrichum destructivum. Classification (NCBI taxonomy): domain Eukaryota; kingdom Fungi; phylum Ascomycota; class Sordariomycetes; order Glomerellales; family Glomerellaceae; genus Colletotrichum; species Colletotrichum destructivum. The sequence goes on from NC_085904.1 coordinate 209,738, forward strand.
CGAATCGGGGGACGGATGGCGATCTGGAGGGGTCTGGAACAAAGTCAGAGCAAGAGTTGCCAGTCAGCAGCGGACGTTGCGAAGCCGAATGCCGGTCAGAGGAAGGGATTTGTCTGCAGGCAGGCAAAGGCGATGGCAATGTGAGGCGGACGGGTAAGTGGGATGGGATGGGATGCTGGAGTCGGGAAAATAGTGCAAAATCAAAAAAAGAATGGAAGTAAAACCCGGAAAATACAAAAGAAGAGAAAGAAGGGTTTGGTTGCATTGATGGCTCCAAAAAGGGTTCGGAAAGTGTCGCGTTTCTCAATGCCACCACCATTGTCCGCACAGATACCCTTTCCCCTTCCCTTTCCCCTTCCCCTTCCCTTTCCCACTTGGGCCCTTCCTTCCTTCCCCCCCCAAAGCATGGGACGTTTCCAGCCCCAGTCCACCGGGCAAGTCCAGACAAAAACTAGTGTTTCCTCTCCTGGCGAATGGGCGACTGCTAGGCCGGCTGTGACGCAGGTCCCTTCCTTCCCTGACTGGGTGAACGGGGCCCCTGACGTAAGGGGAGAGCAAGGGCAGGAAAGAGGAAGGAGACCGGAGGCATTGCACGGGGGGGCAGGGGTAGAGGGCAAGAAGAGGCAAGAGGCAAGAGGCAGCAGCGGAAGCAGAGGAGAGGTACGTACCCCGGAGCTGTCACGAATCGCCCGTGATGTGATGCAATCCAATCAATGTTTGCTTCCACAGACAGACTACCTCAAGCATGATAGGTACCGGTGGACAGTAAACTCCCACGTTGCCGCTGTCCGGTCCCCAATGTCCGATGTCCGATGTCTGATATTCTGTGGCCGCTGTCGTCTCTCTCTGCCTGAGGTTTCGGGGTCCTCGACTGAATTGCCTGTTTGAAACTTCAGACTGTCCTTTCTCCCATCAGTCAGTACGAATAAGACTCGCGCCAGAGCTTCAGCTTTCCTCGGATCCTAATTCGTCCACCTTCTCTCCCGCGCCGCCTCACCCTTTCCACTCCTCAACCTTTCTCCAATGACGACAAGTCCTCGGGTTCTGGGAGGGATGAGGGGGACGGGGAGACACGGGGAGACACGGGGAGAAGAGAGAGAGAGACACACGCACATACGCACACACCCAGAAAGAGAATCAGAAACGCCTACCTTCAGTTCCGTCTGCCGTCTCCCTCGAGGCATCCACCTTGTTCGGACGTGAACCTCGATGCGAGGAGAAACACTCGAGCCGCCAGACTTCCCAGAGCTTCCAATGCCTTGGTCGGTCCCCTGTAATCGCAGCTCGGTTCGGGCGTTTGGCCTAGACTCTCTGTTATGCTTTTGCGCTTCCTCATGCGGCGCCGCTTTCACGTCCCGACCGAACTGACGACGGCCACGTTGAAGTCGTAATGCAGACGGACCGGACCCTTTCGATCCCTTTCGAACTTTTGGGATTCTCTCGAGCCCAAGGCCTTCTTCAGGTTCAGCTCAGCCGCCCAAGCGTGCCGCTGTGCCGTCCAAGCCCGCGCCGTCCGCCTGTCGACTTGCTTGCTGAGACGATTCTCCCTTGCTCATATGCAGATGCCTGTCCAGCCCGTGCGGGATTGGGGGGTCTCTGGCTCGGCCTGCAGATCCGAGTCTTGACGGGGAAACAAACACGCAACTAGTGTACCTGTAGGCAATCCAACCGCCAACCAAGACGGCCCAGACCAGACGAAGGACGTGGCCCCAGCAGACCTGGACAAGTCAGCAATGGCACCATCAGGACGTACGTACACGAGGCAGCTCACGCAACCGTCCGGCACGGACAGTGTACGCGTTACGGACACCGACGATCAGCGATGCCCTGACAGGGATCACATCGGTTTTCGGCCCCCTTTTTCTTGTTCCTGTCTGTGTGCCCCCGCCTCTGAAGATCCGGGGAAGCTGTTGGTAGAGCTTTTCTTGGCTAACTGTCAACAGCAAAAGGAACATGCAGTGGCTCACCCTCGGAGAGACTCGCCCACTACTTATGTCGTCGACAGCTCCCATCTCGCCTTCACAACCTACTCCTCATAAAGTCCCATCGCACACCACAAAGACCTGGTCATGAGTTCAGCACACAAGCCAAGCCACCTGCACTATGTTGGCAGAGGGTGGGGAAGCTGTCCAATGGTCTCTGCGACCCATGCACTGTGAAGTGTTCTGACTGGATCTGGACCCAGCATGGCGTCACCTGGTCCTTGGCCGAATCATCACCCCCCAAGGTAAGGTAAGTAGTAAGACACCATGACATGGCAGACTTGTGAGACAGCCGACAAGCAGACTGCCCACCCAAGGGATCCCAAAGGCGCCATCGGGACACAGTCTCACTGGAGCAAGACACCTTTTACCCCAGCCGCCCACCCTCTACCGCCTTTCAGCCCATGCCCACCGTTCCAATCGGGCGTTTAAACCATTTCCTCCCCCGCACGATCTCCCGCCGCCACCGGTAATGCTTGGCCATATGACCCGCCCTAGCTCACCGCTGCTGTCACCTAACGGGGAGACCTAGGTTTTGTAGCAACTAGTCGAACCGCTCTGTCAGAAAACCAATCACAACCCCTTTTGTACACCAATGCACTAGGTTGTCTCCATGTTCAAGTAGTCCCTTTCAAGGTACAAGGCTTAGTATTGTAGCATATTACTATTCTTAATTAATAATGGTAGAATATAGCCTACAAGCAATACAGGTAGTCTGAAGCAGGCAATATTGTAGGTTCACAGCAATCATTGTAATTTTGAGAGGTAAGTAGGATCGAGGAGGACCGAGATGATTTTATGCTCAACTAGCTATTTCCAACTGGCTGCTACTACTGCTGTGACTACTACAACTGCTGCGACGAAATACCAAGATAAGACTTGATATATTCCGATCCTCATGGTGATGTCGGTGACGGTAGCGAAAGGTCCTCGTCGGCAACTGAATGCCCGGACCTGACGTGCACATGAGCCGATTATGGGTCCATGTCACTTCCGTTGGCCGCTGCTGACCTTGACCAAATGGCCTTGTTCAAGTCTGTTTCGACGAGGGCGCCCTCGTTGATTTCCCGCGTACTACTCGCTCGTGACCCTGACAAATGATCAGAGATGTGATACTTTCAACTCTTCTTCTAAGGTGACGGGTAGTTTGTAGAGTCGAAGTTAGGCTGCAGGCAAACTGCAACCTTCTTCACCATAGACACCTCTCTGATGATGATGACTAGGGTTCTTTTCTGAACTCTTGTTGAGGCCATCGAGGTAATGATGCTTTTTGGGAACATGGAAGAGTTGAAGGTTGCCTTAGCTTCAAGCCACTTTTCCGCCCCAGGCAACCCAAAACGTTCGGTCTATCACGCCATGTTTTCAACGTCACTCGGCAAGAAGCAATGGACGTCAAGATGGGATGGCTTTCCTACGGAGATCCGGCTTCAAATCTTACAGTACTTGATGCAGGACGGTTGCACACTATATCGCTTGGCCACGGTGTCTCGAGAGTGGCAAACACAGATCGAGCGACATAGCTTTGCTCGAATCAGACCGACACCGTCACGCCGTGTCAATTTCGGCACGATGATCCAAAGAAACCGGGCTCTCGTCCGCTACATCTGGTTCTGCTTGGAACTTGATGAGTACGATTACACCACTTGCGTACGTCCCCGTCGGACGTTCTTAGGTGTTGCGTGGGAAGAGGAATTTGAGATCAGCGATACAGATAAATGTCCCATCACCACGGCATTCCGGAATCTGTTCGCAGTCCTCAGCACATGGGATCTTCACAACGATCTGATGCTCGATATTAGCATCTATTCACCTAGCGACTCAGAACATTGTTTTCCATAGCTGACCTTTATGCCCGACGCCCCTTCGGATATGCCAGGTGATTACGGTGTAGAGAAGGCGATATCGCACCGAGACTATCATGACCCTCAACATGGTTGGGTTGCCGGCTTTTGACACTCCGCCCCATCTACATCTGCTATCAGGAAAGTTTTCATTGGAGTTATGGAGCAGGGGCCGTTTGATAGTGATCAGGTAGAGCTGCAATGGTGGGATCAGCTTCCATCAGTCCCAGCCGTAACCAGTCTACTTCTCCGGCAACAGAACCGCCGGAGATGGAAGCTGGATTCGCTGGCACATATGTTTGCCCGGTTTCCCAGACTCCAGGAAGTTCACTACGAACCCTGGAGGGAATGGGACTTGTACCAGCGCCATACAGATGGAGGTGAGTATTGCTGTATAAACCCCCTACCCTTTCAAGTTATTGCCCACTCTCATATGTTTAGGTACTCATTTACTAATAATCTGCATTCTCTATGTAGGTTACCAATACCTTTTCGAGTCCATCCAACATTCCAACATAAATCTCAAGGAACTTGTAGTCTTTGAGAACTTTAATCAACAGTACCCAGTTACTATGCGGCGATTCATAGATGGAGTCGAACAAACCGGATGCGACAGGATTCGCAACCCCGACCCAGCTGTTGGCAAGATGATCGCACTCACCAGCCTCAAGCTTGAACATCTCGCAGCATCCTTCATCGCAGGTGCTAGCCACTTCTTCGAGATCCGTCCCGCTTGGGAGTGGCCGAACCTGGCCTCGCTTGTTCTCACTTCAAAATTACTCACGCCCGACGAGAACTCGACCATGATTGGAGCGATGCTTCGGGCAGCGTCGGCAGCGGCTATGAAGATGCCCCGATTAGAAACAATGGAGATTTGGAATGGACGAAAGGGGCTAGCAGCGCTCTTTAGGTATCAGGCGTTCCGCAACACACACCAAGCTGTGATTGTGTGGCGAGGCACATGGAAGTTGGCCATGGAACCATCCACCATCCAGGCTTGGGAAGCTTTGATGTATCAGTATAATGGTTGGAGACTCGATTTGGTTCAGGAACAGCTGGATGAAGCTGCCATCAAGTCTCACGGGGATGCAGTTCACCACTTGATACTTTCAGGCCAGGTCATTCGGCCCATTTCGTTATGGCAGATCCAAAGAGAACAGGAAGCCTTGGAGGGCGTAGACACTGTATGATATTAATAAAAACATATATAACAAAATGAAAAGTAGAGCCCACAGGCAATAGCTAGTATTACGAGGTAGCCAGAGTAGAGTTGGGTACTGTTGTCACAATGGGAGGGTCACTAGGAGACAATCAAGGGGGTGCCCCAATGGCGGGGATGGCGCCGTGGAGGTTGGGAGTGGTGCATCATGCGCGTCGCCGCGAGGGGTCCGTTCCATGCTTTTCAGACGGCGCATCTCCGCGTTCAGACAGATCCTCTACTATGCACACTAATTACATCACTGACAGCCGCCACTCCATTTTGACTCGGGACGGCGCAACGTTGAGATTGTCCCGGAACCCGCGGATGAATGCCACGAGGGGGCTGGATTTCTTAGTGCGATTCCAATTCCAACGCCTCTCCAAGCCTTCTGTCCTGCTATTGGGTCCTTCCAAGAAACGGTTCACTGCCTGTGTCTCGGGTGCTCTGCCAGTTCCCTGTTCTGATGTTTGGTCGGGCCAAGAGACGACATGCGACATCTTTGCATCGAGAAGCGATGAAAGTCCTGGCATAACCCCCCCCCCCCTCCTTTGACGACAGATACTCACGCTCTTATTCTTACCCACTAAGCTTCAGTCTCAGGCTCTGCAGATCTATGCTAACATAGTTTTGCTACATCAACACTATTCTACATTACGTTGAAATACGGCCGCCGGTGCCGGCCGGGCACCTGCTCCATATGCGATTGATTATCGAAAAACCCTTCGCTCGTAGCTCAACCTCTCCGGTCTACGCTCCGCAGACCTTCAGATCCCAGGTTGCAGATTAAAGATTGCAACCGAGTTTTTGTGATACTGCCTCAAGGCGCGGGCATGGGCCTGGTTGGACAATTATTTCTATGAGTAATTACAGCTGTGCGTTGGGCTGTACGCCCAAGGACTCACAGCAGGAATTGTTGCAGGTTACCTCTCCCAAGATGCACGACCGCGTATCCTATCACTGAGACAGATGTCCGCAGTACGTTGTCAATAGATTTCGGTTGCATCTCGAAAAGAGTGGCTTGGGCGTCCGTCTCGAACATTGGTATCGAATTGTGATGCCCGCGCACCGCCTCACAGGCTGGGCGTTAACACGGCAGACATCATTCGTGGATCTTTAGAATGGTGGCTTCTAGTCCCCTGGGCTGCCACCACGCTGTCTTGCCACAGTGTTACATTGAGACGAGTTTTACCTGCAGAGACATATGCTCTAGGTCAACATCGGCTGTGTGCAACCTGCACGAAAATGCGATGAACCTCATGTTGCAGTGCTTGAATGAGACACCTGCCCATCACGGCATGGCGCTATGAGGCACATATAGATTGCCGCTGCCCCTCAATTGAAAACAATTCCGGGCCTGAACCGTCCTCTCTTTCTGCACGTCGGCGACAGCTCTATTCTTACAAGAAAAGATTGCGGTTCGAGCCATGCGTCCAAGATCGAGAATACTGTGGGCGGCTACTTTGGCAGCCAGCCGCGCCCTTGTTGTTATTGCGCAACTTTCGAGCGACGCCGACTCGATCGTGGAACCAGCCGAATTCAACATTGAAGAAGCGCTCCTGCAGCACGGCATCAATGTATCTGGGATTCCCGACCTGGTAGATCTCGGGAGAAGATCAGAGAAAGGATGCTCTGTAGCCGTGGGTGGTTCCTCTGAGCCTGCAGTACATGAGCATACAAAACCTGACGTTCTGATTTCTCCGCGTAGTGCAGCTCGTTGAGATTCATTTACGGCGACGACACCGTCGAGACGAGAGACGAGGTAGCTTATACCGACTTCATCAGCCTCTACTGGTCGACGATACAGGCCGAGGTCAGGCCGAGGTCAGGCCGTATTGTATCTTCAAACCGTTCGAACCAGAGCACGTATCGGTCGTCGTACTTCTATCGCGCCTGACGCAGTGTCCCTTCGCGGTGAAGAGTGGCGGCCACGCTGCGATGGCGGGAGCGTCCAGCATCGAGGGCGGAATCACCGTCTCCTTTACGAATATGAGGAGAATTTCGTTGTCTTCAGACAGGAAGGTTGCCTCGGTCCAGCCCGGGAACGTCTGGGGCGATGTGTACCAAGAGCTCACCAAGTACGACGTCACTGTCATTGGGGGGCGGATATACAGCGTCGGCGTCGGGGGGCTTACGACCGGAGGTGAGTTGTTGATCGTCCTGGCGAGCACATGAATATCTCTGTCGATAACGTCCATAAATTTGGCATGGGTTGGAGACTGCGCACACTGACCCTGTACTAGGCGGAATCTCCTTCTTTTCTGGTCTGTACGGCTGGGCCTGCGACAACGTGGACAGCTACGACGTACGTCAGGTCGCTAACTGCATTGAAGAACCAAGGACATGCTCGCTCACAAGAAGCAGGTCGTGATCGCAACCGGAGCCATCGTCCGAGTCACGGAGACGTCGTTCCCGGACCTTTTCTGGGCCCTCCGCGGCGGCGGGAACAACTTCGGCCTCGTCGTCGGCTTCAACTTCCGCACCGTCCCGCTCCCTGGCGGCAACATGTGGGGCGGGTCCCGGACCTACACCGAAGACCAATTCCCCCGGGTCGCCGAGGCCTACGCCAACATCATCGCCAACGCGGAAGAGGACCCCAAGGCCGGCCTGTGGCACGTGTACCTTTACCTCAACGGCACCAAGCTGTCGCCGACGACGCTGTACTACGCGGAGCCGGACGGCCAAGACGCCGACATCTTTTCCGAGTGGAACGCCATCCCCGCCGTCGCCGACACGACGCGGAACCGCGCCGTCGCTGATTACGCCAGGGAGAACACGGAGAACACGCCTTTGGGCCTGCGGGAGATCTTCGCCGTGATCACCACCAAGGCCGACGTCGAGATCGTCAACCTCGCGCGGGACATCTACTTCGAGGAGGTCCTCGCGGTCGCGGACGTGCCTGGCATCGTGCCCTGCCTGGTGGCACAGGGCATCACGGTGCCGATGCTCAAAGCGATGCGGAGGAGCGGCGGCAACGCGCTGGGTCTGGACGTCGAGGACGGGCCGTTCTACATCCTGGAGGTGTCCGTCATGTGGAGCAACCGAGGGGACGACGACGCCGTGTACGCGTTCGCGTCGGCGGTGCTGGGCAGGGTCAACGCCGAGGCCAAGGCGCGCGGGATGGACAACGACTACATCTACATGAACTACGCCGCTCAGTTCCAGGACGTCGTCACCGGGTACGGGCCGGAGAACAAGGCCCGGCTGAAGCGGATCGCGAAGAAGTACGACCCGAAGGAGATCTTCCAGAAGTTGCAGCCGGGGTATTTCAAGCTTGACCGCGCACCGGTTTCGGACCCGCGGTATTTCAACTGGCAGTGACGCAGGAGGCGGAATGATGCTATTCTGGTGCGACCGACATCTGCTGCAGGTTTCTTAAAGTAAATTGTTTGAAAAACCTTTTACAAAGGGCTGTTGGGGAACTAGGAGAGAGTTGAGAGACAACATCAGAAACAGGATGAGGAACAGCAGGGACAGGATCGTTGCAGTCGCCGAGGGTTATATTCTTCTACAAAGCCGCATGAAACCGGGATGTTTGGGAAAGGCAAAAGCGCCCCAAGACAAAGTGGATGTACGCTCTGTCAGGATTTGAAGTCAACTGTTCGTCATGCAAACGAGGGTCAACTGTAAACGATGTGGTATCATATGACGAAGTCCCTTGCGGTTATTGAATTGAGTCAGGTGTGGGGATATCGTTTTGACTCGCAACCTCGGCTTGCGCAACTGACACCTCACCAACCCCAAGCAGAAGAATCGTACATGAACTAGTATTTGTCCGCAGTTTCGGTTAGGGACTGTAGATCTCATTTTTGAGTACGTGTATCGAAAACACCGACCAATTTCTTGTTCAACGCATTTAAGAATGGGGATATCGTACGTTCTCTTCACTTCTACCCATGGGGAGCCAAGTCTGGGACTATTACGAGCTCCAATGCTTACCACCATCACAGAGCCGAAGACCAGTTTGCGGAGTTGGTCAAGATCGACGGTCACGTAGACGAGACTGCCGTTGCCGCAGTGTACGATCAGCTCAAGCCCGTCTCGCCCGAACTCCTCGTCGGTCAGTGGGAAGGAGGCAGCTTCGACACTGGCCACCCGACCCATCAACAACTTCGCAACTTCAAGTGGGCCGGCAAGGACTTCCGATCCGTCGACGATGTCGACCCCATCATGCGCTATGACAAGGACGGCAAGCGGACATGGTTCTCCGAGTACGGCCACGCGAGGGTAAGTAGACATCCCCAAACCATGACGTCGTGAGTTTGACTGAAGGAGACGAACAGGTGCGCGAGGTCAGGTTCCGCGGCGTCGTGACCGCGTCGATGGTCTACGACAAGTTCCCCATCATCGACTCTTTCCGCTACGTCGACGACAACACTGTGATTGGCGCCATGGACAACAAGGACCTTCGGGGGTTCGGGACGTATTATTTCTACTTGAGGGGGAGACCACAGAGCAAGGTCTAGTTGCAGCGGTAGATAGAGGGGCCCGCCTTTATTACCATCATCGCCCAGGCGTATTCAGTCATGCTAGCAACTCTTTGTGCCGATAAACGAGAGTTCAACAGCAAAATTCAAAGATCCTCTCTTTAAGCCAAAACATTCGACTGTGAAACTATTTGCCGCCTGATGCCGAGGCATCCAATCTTCGCCGCTGTCTCGTCTCCCCGCATCGGCTTGCAGCTCTTCGGACAAACCCCACACACGTCACTAACCCACCCACCACTCCGCGCAACTTTGCTTGATGAGAAAACATCCCGAACCCCGTCATTGGTGGTGGTGTTGAAAGCAAAGCATATTCAGATCCACTGTGTGCAAACAAGCGAAAGCGGAACATGAGAATGGCCAGTACGCCGACGTCACCTGCACTCGACGACGCTTCCCGAACCCAACGGAACTCGCAGACCGCGACGTCCCAGAGGCTCAAGAAGCGGGAGTACGACCGCAAAGCCCAGCGCGTCGCCCGCGAAAAGAAGAAGAACCGCATAGCCCAGCTCGAGAGCCTGGTGGAGAAGCTGAGCCACCAAGATGACAACGCCACGACCGCGTCGCTCATGGCACAGCTGTCGAGGGTGACCGAGCAGCGGAACAAGCTAGTGACGTGCCTGAGAACGACGTCCTCTGTGTTTAGCGGCCATGTCAGAGAAGCCGAGACTTGGGACTTGGATGAGGCGATGGGAGAGTTGCCGCTTCACCGGCCGGTTGACGTGGTTTCACACCAAGCGTCGAGCCCAAGTCCTTCCGCCACGCTGGGAACCGCGTCAGTCCCTGTACAAGAAAACGATGCCGAAACCAACAAAAATCAACAAAGTGTGAATGACATGGAAATTCTGCTTGATGAGAGTATCTTCGACATTGACCATCTCTTGGACGATGTCATGTTTGAGCCAGAAGTTCTAACAAGTACGCCTCCGGTTGTGATGAACGAGCCACGATCCCCACCGCCTACACTCGCCTCCTTGACTGAGAAGAGCAGCCTACTTTTGACACAACAACAGGGACAACTGCCAAAGTGCCAATGTTCGTCGGCATTGCTTGTCCGTCGGCTGTCAGACGGCTCCCAAGTCAGCTGCAATAACTGGAAAGCCGGAAACGAAATCCTCAAGGAGCCATTCGTCCTCTCCAACGCCGTTCTCAACTTGGAAGACAAGACCAGCGAAGACATTCCGGTCCACGCCGTGCTCCATGGCTGGGACAGCCTCGCCCACTCCGGCAAGATGACCCCCCTGTGGAGGAAGGTTAGACAGCTCGACGAGCTCTGTTTTTCGGCTTGCGGCCAAACCGAACGCCTGGCCGTCTTGTTTATCATCCACCTTTTGATGAGAGCCTACGCCGATCCGGGTTTGGTGAAATCGGCAGTAATACCACAGTGGTATCTCAAGTCGTAAGTTCTGGATCTTAACCCAAGACTATGTGCCTAACGCCTCCAGAGATAGGCTAACCATGCAAAGGCCGCTGCAGGAGATATCCCACGACCCCTCCGCTGATTACTTTGCATGGTATGGGGCGCCTAATCTTTCCCAAATCATCACAGCTCTGACTAGGCAATGTAGGCCCGCTCTCCGGTACCGCTTCGCCGTCTCACCGCACCAGTACTGCGGCAACATGTTTTGGCACATGTTCAAGGAGCACCTGCGCATCGTCTGGCCCTACGACTTCCGCGACTGTTACGTCCGGAACGTCCAGCTGGGGACGTACGGTCTATCGTCCCTGTTCAAGGAAACCGTCCACAACCTGCGGTGCTGGACGATGGAGCCGGACTTCTTCGATCGGTTCCCCGAGCTACGTCAGGACATACCGAGGTTCCCCGGGACGCCATCCCCCGCAGCCGCGTATCAGTTCCAGTTCGCCTTCAGTCGCAACTCAACGACGTCGCCGGGGATGGAAATGTTTCTGACCGGGTGTTTCATCGACCCGAAGAAAACGGGGAAGAGGGAGGGTGAAGAGAATCTAGACAAATCAATAGCGCGAGAGGCCACCGGGCAGTGCGACTTCTCCGCAAAAACTCATATAAGCGGCTTCTTGGTGAGCGAGGTCGGCGCAGACGGCGCCCTGGACTCTGTAAATTTCTAGACTGCTCGTATCGGCCATGTATGTTCCTTGGCAATGATCAACAACGAAGTGGAACAACGGGAAATTCTTGATACGATGAAGGCGCAGCCGAGACAGCCATCGAAGATTGTTACTACAAATTTTCTCACCGTCAAAGAGGCAACCCTGCGTTGAACATATCTCAAACGTCGTCACCGTTGGTTGAGAACGGGAGAGAGTCATGGACGCCGCTGACATGAACGTCGCTAGCAAGGGCAGCCCTGCACCGCCTGCGGTTCCGCGGGAGGCCGAAGCCCCACCCCGGACGGGCCCGAGAGAGTGTCGCACAATGAGACGAATCTAGATGCCCCTAGTCAAGCCCCTAGACGCGGCATATTCCTCATTCTGGACCCCTTTTGATACTCAGCCTCAGCTTCGTCATCTGTCAAAAGCGACAACAATACCCTCTGGAGTCCGACGCTAGGGAAACCTACCGACGGCTCCGATATACTACATATCTCCTCGCGATCCCTGAGCCTTTGTGGTGGGTTTCCCAATAGCCCTCCATCCAGCAGTTAAGCCAACTGTATTTTCATGCATTCACGAAGTATCCTGTTGCTTGGTCTAGGGGTTCTGCTCTCGGGCGCCAATCCGACCCAAGATGGCACTCGCTCAGTGGATAACGACAGATATGCTCCGAGAGATCTCTCTGCAGCGAGAGATTATACAAACTCCCTGAGCCACGCCGCAACTATTCCAAGACGTCAGCAGATCAACGGCACGGACATCTCGGTCCGTCGAGACTGTCCTTTCAGCCCGTGGGACGAATACTACATCACCGACTTCCTCCAAGAACACTTCCACGACCTCTCCACGTCTGACCACTGCTGGATCGTCAAAGGCGTTGCCGGGCTGAAGGAGTTGCTCCAGAGGAACATCTCGGCCAACCCCTTTCTCAACGTCACGATACCCACATGTATCTCTCTCAACATCTCCAGCTCCGGCAACGCCTTCTCCATCGACTTCTCGGACAACTCGTACCGCGTCAATGGCGTTGGGGAGGACAAATTCGTGATTTTGACCTATGTTCATCGTGGGTACCCCTGCCTTGCAGACGAAGTTTCCGGCTTTTTTTTTTTTTTTTTTTTGTGCTGATGCGATCTAGTTGTCTCCATGACGGCGGCCTTCTTTCTCGCATATCCCATTATTCTCGTCCTGGCATCGACACCGAGCTTGTGTATCATGATCGACCGTCCGCTCCAGGAGCCCACAAAGAGGAAAGTCGAACGGTGGCAGACTATCTTCACCGTCCTAGTCTTCACCCCATTTGCCATAGCTGGGCTTGTCACGGGGATCATCGCGATGGGAGACTCCGAACACGCAAGAACATCACACGGGGTAAATCGATCTTCCCTCCCCGCCTCTTGTTCGACTCGTTAACAACCCGTGCAGATCACCGGTTACATCACCATCGGCCTCGCCGCCATCTCGGTGCCCCTATACCTTTACCAGAAATGGCTCAGCTCCCGCCCAGACCTCACGTTTCACATGTACCGCAGGCTCAAGCTCATCAACGCCGCCGACTTCCTCGTCTGCCAGGCCATCCTGCTGATCTCGGGCTTCGCCCTCCCCGACGGCATCGACGACTTCGGGATCATGACCATCTGCGGCACCAACACCGTCTCCAGCTCGGTCGTGTTCTCGCTCGGCATGATCTTGTCCTTTGTCTGGAACTGCGCGATGGCCACCATGACGGTGCAGTGGCTGCTCGAGCAGCGGGTCAGGGGCGGGAGCCTCAGGGACAGAGCGCCTCCGTGGATGCTCAAGATGTTGAGGAAGCGGTCCGACTCGGAAACAACGTTCCAATGATCAGCTCAAAGGCGGTCTTGGATGTAGAAATAAAGGCTGGCCCGGAATCAACTGGACTATAATTGTACTATAATAGACTACCAACTGTCACTTCCAGCCTATTACATGGGAAGTTGTCAAATGACAAATGCGCTATTCAAACGCTTGTCCAAGGGAGAAGAATGCTTGATGATATATCAACATCTGAATCACGACGAGATCAAAGAAGAGATCAGAAAAATGACTTGAACCGGTTGTCAGGATCATATCGACGTCGCAACTCCACCAGTTTCTCGTAGTGTTCACGGTACACCTAGAAACATGTCAGTCATTCCAATGACTCAGGTTCAACATCGGGATATCCAGGGAAGCATTCTGACTCACTCCTTTGACGTCATGATAATCCGGCTCGAGACCGGCAGGATTGATCTCGGCATCACCGGCTTTCTGCCCTAGCACGTACCGCGGGGCATCTTCGGAAAGCTGACGCAGGATCTTTTCCTGCTCCGGTGGCCCGTCTCCTGGGCCACTGAAGATGAATAGCAGCAAGTGGTTCAAGCCACTCGACCGGGGCCAGGCAACCTCTGCAGTACCACCGATGGGGGATCGCTGGTGGGGACGCATTGTTAATGGGGCGATTAATTGATTGGAATCACGATTGGCGTTGGACTTACAAACGAAAGGAACTCAAAGATCACCGCCGACATGGTGTGGATGGACTCATCCAGTTGACCGATCTTGTCATAGAACTCAATTGCCCGAGTGATGACGCTTTGGTCCATATCAGCAACTGCCATCGGGGCGTAAAACGTCCTCATCGTCCCTCGGAGGGCTGCCGCGTTTCCTGTCGCGAGATCCTGTTAGTGGAACTCCACGACCAACTCATCGGCAAAGCATGCTTACTTTGCATTTCGAGCATCCCCTTCATGTTCGTCACCCTGGTTCGGTCAATCGCGCCGGGCATCTGCAGGAGCCATTGGAAGACGTCTCGACCGTGCTTCCCGCCGAGAGCGTCGTAGACGTGGAACACGACCGAGTCTTCGGCGTCAGGCTCGTCGCCCTCCAACACCGTCGCGAGGAGCTTTTTGGGTAGCAAGTAGGCAAAGTAGTTGACTTTTGGGTGAGGGACGGAGTGGTTGAAAACGTAGATCTTGTCAACCAGCTGCGGCAGCAACTTCCGAGGCACCAGAACCATGCCCGACCAGATATCAGTCGGATAAGGATGCGCTCGAAGTAGGACCTTGGTGACGACTTCACAACTGGTCAGCCGCATAGCAATTCCCACCCGTCTGTCTCACTCACCACCAAAGCCGCCGCCGCCGCCTCTGAGAGCCCAAAGAAGACCGGGCTCTTGGGATGCCATGACAACCGTTCCGTCATACTTGACGACTTCCGCGTCAAGGAAATTGATTGGATCACTGATGCCGCCGTACTCGGTGGACATCCACGAGAGCCCGCCATTCAAAATTGTTCCGGTGACTCCGATGCTCGGGGTGCGGGCGGCGGGAACTTGCCGCATCAGTATCTTGTCCATGAAACGTTGCAAGACTCGGCTGCTCACCGGAATACTCCGGATCGACTTGCTCCATGAACGACACCACCTCGAACCAGGTGGCACTCGCGCCGATTGTGGCGATCTTCTTCACCGGGTCATAGTCCAGGTCCTTGAACTTTAGCATGCTGACGACCACATGCCTGGCGGAGGGGGATTTGAAGCCATGACCACGGATGACAAAATCTAAGTTGGACCCGTACAGGAACTTCACAATGGCAGAGAGTTCCTCCACCGTGTCCGGTACCAGTACCACTGCTGGGTGGAGCTGCTTTTGAATAGCATATGGCTCCGAATGAAGTGGGTACAAAGCATCGGTGCTTGTGATTACTGCTTCCCGATCCAACGCCTGTACCAACGGCTGTAAGGCAGCGAGAACCTGCGTGGGAGATCGGCGACCGAAATCCATTGTGGCCGTGGAAGTTGAATTAGAATGCGGGCCGATACTGGAGATTGATTTGAGTTTGAACCTTGACTGGGGCTATATACATTGCAGCATGGATTGCGCTCTCGGCATTATTATGAAACTCGCGGCCCGCGCTCCAAGACTTTGTCCGAAAGTTTGGTGTGACATGAAATGTTATACTCAATGATGTAAGCTCGTATTTCCCGGTTCCGAACCTTGGTGACTTGATCTGACAGCCCCGTCTAGCCGGAACACGCAAACAGACACTGGGTACCGCTTTACGCATCTGATTTCGAATGCTAATCTCGGAAACCGAGCCTCGGGGTTGCGAACCGAAGAGGGTTGCATTGCAGGACTGGCGTCTAGGTAGTGTACGTGTACAGACGACTGGTACTTGAAGCCAATGAGCTCAATCGGAGACGTGATGTGGCTCGGCTCAACTGTTCACTGAAGTCCGTGGCCGGCCGAAAAAGCCATTCATCAAATGGTGTGACGAAGCGCCGGGGTCCGAAGCGCCGTTGAACCGACTCAGTGGCGGATCCAGATATGCCTGGCAAGCCCCCAGTGTTGCGGAGACCAAGCATAGCAAACGCTAAGCTTCTGTATCCGCCTCGCGAGTTCGCCCGTTGCTGAATGCGCGAAGTGCTTGTCGCATCTGTAATCTCCGGCACATCAGTGAGAAGCTCTGTTGGCAACCAACCGTCATGTATGTGTTGCTGCAGGCAAGAATTCTATATTTACTCTGCCTCTTGTCCTTGCTGAGACTCATCTTCTCACAAATCTCACCTCCATCGGAAGCCGATAATCTGAATCATTCAACGGAAACGCGCTGTCTCTCAACAAAATGGGAAATCCTGCATCAGAGAGCAAAACGGAGCTATCTCCGCTTCCCCAGGACCTACGAGGCAAAACCGCACTAGTGACGTAGGTTTTGTTTGTTCCAAGCTTTGACATGGCAGTTGTCTGCTCCCGTAGAGCACCTGGAGCTCCATTTCCTATTTTCAAATGATGGTTCTAACTAGACTCCGGCAGTGGCGCCTCTCGCGGTATTGGCCGAGTCATTGCTCTTCAGCTGGCCCGCCGAGGCGCAGTTGTTGTTGGAACCTGCTCCTCGACGGCATCGCTAGACCAGATTCAGTCTCTCGAACAGGCGGTGAAACAGGTGTATAAGCTGACGGACCTGGAAGCGCCCCGAATTGTTGGACTGGCCGCGAATCTTCTCGACCCCCAGTTCCCCGACCTTGTTGCCAACACGATTCGGGACGAGCTCGGCGGCAAGCTGAACATTATTGTCAACAACGCATTCTATTTTGAGACCCGCCCTGTCGGCGAGCTCGACGCCGACTATGTCCAGCGAATGCTCGTTGGCAACGTTCAGTGTCTCGTGGTGCTGATGGATCGCCTTCTCAAGGATGGACACATCCAACCCGAATCGAGGGTCGTCAACATGTCTACAGACCTCGTCCGCAGTCCTCTTCCTTTCGAGTAAGTTAACCACCCCTCCCTCCCGGAGTTTTTCAAACCCTCTCACTGAACTTTAAAAAGGGGCGCCATGTTGTACGCATCTACCAAAGCGGCCATGGAATCACTCACGCGGTCTTGGGCAGACATCTTGGCCAAAGACCCCAGGACCCTGGGTACTACTGTGAATGCAATGTCGGTTGGTGCTACAGCCACGGAATCGTTCATCGGGAGCACCCCGCCGGATATGCGCGATGCTGCTTTGAAAGCTTTAAAAGACGGAAAATCAGTTCACGGAGGCCTTGGGCTCCCCGAGGATGTTGGTGACGTTGTCGGTATGCTTGTAAGCGAGGGGGCCCGTTGGATTAATGGCAGTGTAGTGGCGGCCAACGGCGGTGCAGTGAAGATCCTCTAGGGCCTGGTTTGGTCCTTTTAACTTGCTACTAGCAAGCATTAGCGAAGACAAAAAGGAAGGGGAGAATTGAAGAGGGAACTTCGGCTGGACCACACTGTTCCAGGTCATAGAGATCAAGCGTCCTCTTCGAAAGACACGTCACCAAATGTTATCAACTACGTATTCATCAATGGTTATATCGGCGCGGTTTATGACGAAATTAAAGGCTAGGTCATATCTAATCTGCTATTGTTTACGTGATGTAGAATCTACTCTGGCGTATTGAAATACGTAGGGATAATTAACAATTCTATTCTTTAGTAACAATCTTTCTAAGATCTATTTACCGTTGGAACAATTCAAGTTACGTTGTTCTACAAGACTAGTTCAGTTACACAAAACATCTAGTCTAAGCATCTAGTTGTAAAAGCCTATTTGTTCTCCCTGATATTCTTTTTAACCTGTTGCATGCAGCTATGCTAATGATGTTCTAACATGTAAGTGTATTAAGGGGGACTTGTTCAAAACTCCACCTAAGAAGCTAAATATACTTAAAGTCTAAGGTTGAATAGTTGTTAGAACGGATCTTGGTTCTTCGAAACAGGGCAGCAACCGGCATAATAGGCACGTGTGCTGAAATGAGTCTGTAGCGCAGTCAATGTTAGTTCCGCTAAAACAACAATATCGCAGTTACAACTTACGTTGCGTGGCTGGCCACTCGATCGTCGACCAGGGCTTTTACAAGCTCAGTCATTAAGACGTCATCAGCAGGTACCGGGATCGTTTCAGTCTCATTCCGTCCGTGATCTGCGTCAAAGACGGCCATGGTGCTGTTCGGCATGGGCTGAGATGGGAAAATGACGGCATATGTGTGGTCAAATGAATGCATCGATGCTTTCATATGCATGAACCTAATCTGTATCTTGTCGCCATTCAATGCAAATGGTTCGTCGGTCCTAAGTCTTCGAGTCAGGACGACTTCTGGGAAAGGTTTGTGCACCCGGAGACTTACGTGAATGTGAGGAACTCTATGCCAGGGATAGCGGAGTAGTAGGGCTTGGCTTCAACTGGAACTATCACTTTCGCTCCGGCATTCACGTAATCCTTCAAGCCTGATGAGTGATCATGATGATGGTGGGTGGGCTGTATCGTGAATGATTAGTGGTCTTCCCTGAATAGCAGTACTGAAGGAAACTGACCCAAACGTGAGTGACCTTCCTCCCGATCGTCTGTTCTATCCATTCCAGTACCAACAGACTCTGATGCGGCGGACTGTCCATAACAATGACGGAATCTTCGAGTACGAGAACCACCTGTCTGTAGGTCGGGCGGGCATTTCCGACCTGCAAATACCACAGACCTGGAAGCTCCGGCAGCGGCTGACTAGCAGAGATGTTTGCTGCCGTCATTGCGAACGGACCTAGCCAGATGTAGACACCGCTCCTCTCGCCAACTTCAGAGAAGTCTTGCTGAGGGCTCTTTCTGGGTTTCTCCAGTCTCGAAAGGTCACTCGGGCCATCGAAAAATCCTGTGGCGAAAGAGGGGTTGACGAGCACTTGGGAGACACCGCTGGTCATGAGAAGGTGTCGGCCATTGTAAAACGTTTTCCATCCAGTCGGAAACTTGACGCCGTTGGATTCAATATAATCGTACACGACCAGGTCGTTTGTGGACGGGCCAAAGATGTCGTGGTTTTCGGCCGAGCGAATAGCGTATGGCAGGCTGGTTTCGGGATCGAAGAGCACCGTCAAATCAAAATTGCCGTCATAAACTGACATCCCATGAGAAGCATTAGCGAAAGTGTCCACCGAAAGGATAAGTCAGTGTTGGATTGCAGACCGCCGTGTAGCCGCTCGCCAGTCCAAAGCGCTTCCTCGCGGTAGGTAAAGTTATTGTTGGCCAGAATCTATAAGATTTCTGATGTTAGAATATGATATTTGTAAGGTTCCAGACGATTCCAAGAAACCATCCAGCTTACTTTAGAAATCAGGAAAGGCGACATCTTGTTTGCTTCTTTGATCAAGTAAGCTGCTAGCACACCTGCGGATTGTGAGCGTTCGAATGTTGATCATGTTTGCTGAATCGACCTACCATCAACGTATCCCTGAGGCCCTGCGCTGGGATCAAACATGTTTCTGTTTCCCTCGGTGACGGCTGCAAAGCCATCGTCACCTCCATGAACGATGATGGTAAAGCCAACGTGATCTAAATTCGGTCTCGAAAAGCCACTCCAAAACCCTAGACATTGTAAGTAATGCGGCTTAGCAAGAGGGGCCAATACTTTTCATCACAAACCATCGAGCTGATGATCCACGTGAAGACGCTGCTTGATCTGAGGTCCATCGAATGAGAACGAGACGTCCTGAGTGCCTAGAACCGAGACGCCTCTGTCAACGCCGTCTAGAGAAAAACTCTGCATCAAAGTTTTCGTCCGGTATGACCTATACACGCCGGTTAGCTCATCATCCTTAAGGCAACGTCGAGACCTTGATGCTCACTTTGAGCCAGCGTATGTGACACCATGGACTTGTGCTATGTTGGCCGCTCCTCCGAGGGCCTCGATACCTTGTTCGAGTAGAGCCCGCGGATCAGGCGTTACCCCTCCTTCCCTTGATAGGAGGGCCGACACTCCCAGAAAACCACTGACAAACGCGGCAAGATAAAGCATGGCAACTTGTATGAATCGTTGATTTTGAAAAGATTGTGGAAGAGGGATCGTCCCAAGCTGCTGCATGCTTCGAAACCGTTGGAAATATGCCCCAGCGCCTCGGCTTTTAAGTGCTTACCGACCTATTCCTTGCCTGGTTCTTGAGACGGCGATCATGGGACACAAACTCAGATTGATCATAGC
Source organism: Colletotrichum destructivum (assembly GCF_034447905.1). NCBI lineage: Eukaryota > Fungi > Ascomycota > Sordariomycetes > Glomerellales > Glomerellaceae > Colletotrichum > Colletotrichum destructivum. The sequence continues at coordinate 229,801 of NC_085904.1, forward strand.
CATCACCTGCTAGTCTGTAAAAGCTTTTTGGTGCCGGCGACCCCGTTCTTGCAAATTACGGGCATGATTCCTATTTCGGACTGTTAGAATCGGCACAACGCTGAATCTCAGGGGTAATCCGGACCCGGCGACGTACGGAGAAGATATAGGCCGCAACTGCGTCACCTTTCGACTGCTCCATCACCGGCCTCACTGTGTGTGACAAATCAAGAGTCGAACTTGTCGGCGGTGACGCTCACGCTCTTCGTCTGTGTATGCTTTCTGTTGATCATAGCAGGTGTGCTTCAACTACGTCTAGAGACCATAAGATATTGTATGAGGACGAGATTGCCCGAGTCGCTCGACGCACGAGATACGTAGAAAAAACGCATTGCGGGCTTTTACAACTCCGGTTCCTCCTCGTATAGGCAGTTTAAAGTTTTCTTGTCTCGATTGCCGTTATCTTCCGTACTTTGTAATCTCGTGTTAGACGCGAATGCTGGCTACCTACACTATCCCACCGGCTACGCCAACAAAGCATACAGGTCTTGGCAACAAGACAAACAAGGCGCCGAGCAAAGCGGTCCCCCGCTCGGTAGATGAGATGCTGCCAGTCCGGATAAGCTCTGAGACCCATATACGCCTTTACCCAATTAAATAGCATCTATTCCTACACCGACATACAGTAGCCACTTACGGGGTTGTCCGTAGGTAGCTATATCACCGCGAATGCCTTTTGAACTAAAGTTATTTTAGTTAAGGTAGGTTGCAAGAGTTTATTAAGTACTCCACAAAGCGAAACTTAAACTTAAAGCTTAGGTGCAGCTAAGCGGATCCACTAGATCCATAATTTAAGAAGAAGCAGAACTGACTATAGTTACACAATAGTCCTTCGCTGTGCTACTTGCCTTCTGTCGACTTCAATTCTTTATTTAGGCATCTCTTCCTTCCCAAGCTCCGCAACAAATTCCTCTAAATTTGCCCTGTCCAGGAGGCTATCTTTTCTGTTTCCTGTTTACTATACTTATGCTATCTTTCAGGCAAGCAACAGTAAACCAAATTTGCTCGCCTTATCTAAGTACCCAGTACCGCACGCATTAGGTTCACGTCTGGTTCTTTGAGCCAGGACGGACAATTTTGCATGTATCCATGTGACGACTGCTTGCCTCAGATGACGCAGACTTCTGTTCCCATGAGGACCAGTTGAACCATCTCGGCATCGAGGTCCAAAGCAAGCAGCGTCCTCGTGATGTGTTCTTTTGATGTGAGGTATTGCTCACGCATTATAGGTGAGGCCTGAATGAGTTGTTGTGAAGTCGTACGCCTGCAGCGGAGATTCACGAGAATCTCTAAGCGAAGCTCTGCTGGCAGCTTTTTGAAAGGGTTTATCTTGAGCAAACTGACTGTTGTCCTCGGGGCTGGAATGGTGTTTTCAGTCACAAGGTGTGGTGGTATTGGTAGAATGACGATGCGTTGAAGCGACTGGGATGGACGAATCTTGAGTGGTATTGTGTTGAATGAGTTAAGGTGCTGGCAGCATGAAGAATGGAAATTTGATTGTGATGTAAGTCAAGGGTGTCGTTTCGGAGAAAGGTACATGACACTGTGCCATCTGTTAGTGCCGATTTCTTCTTTTCTTCTTCTCCAGCAGAATCATCGTCTCTTCTTAGCCTGCACGACGGGTCGTGGAAGGGTCGAACTGGCGCTTGTCTGTCCGGCACTTGGGCGATCTGCGGGCCGCCGGAAGACGCCGACAGGCCCCGCCGGGCTCAGTGGGTCCATCGGGCAGTTTCACGGGCTCACAGGCCGACTGGCTCTGGGTATCTCGATCTTTTTGGTGTTTTGTGGCGACTGACTTACTCACATAGGCATGCTTCCTAGGCCAAAGACACGTCGTTTACTTCCCGATTTTGCTTGGTCCAGACTCACGCATCCCGTGTCGTGTGTCGGGTGTTTTTTGTATCCAAGGTTTCTGTCACACTCGACCATGACGTAGGGGGTCCCTGGGGGGTGGGGGTGGCACATGGCGCAGGAAACGACGGCGAGTCTGTGTGCAACGTGTGGCAGAGACGACGACGACGACGACGACACCAAACGCCTGTCAACAAGCGCCACATAACATGCCAACCACCCTCAGGTTGAACCCTTTTGCTTGGTCCGCGGCCCGTCGCGTCGCAGTGCCGGATGTATCTTGCTTGAGTGGCTGACCCTTCGAGGGCATCCCATCACCATCCCTGTAGGCACGGCATGTGGGTGACATCTGCAACATTTCTTATCTTGTAGGTTTTGTTCTACCACGGTGTGACAAGCCAAGGTCAAACGGATGAGCAGATAGGCAAGATGAGTGAGTCCAAGTGAAGCACAAGCCAACAGTTAACTTTCTGGAGTTCTTTCTCTCTGTAAGTCACAGCCGGGACTGACTAGACATAGGTACCTCATGGAAGAGCGATGGCAAGGCAAAACAAGAACACCCATCCAGCCACCATGTCGCACATGGGTTCATCATCCTCTTTCCGTGCCAGGGTAAAGCAAGGCAGGCGACTCGGAAAGAGATGGGTGATAAGGGTGCAAGTGATGTAGGAGGAGGCAGCCACGGGATGCGATGCAACCTTGTTCTTCAGCTCCTTTCCATTTCCTCCCTCATTGGGTCTCGTCAGAAGACAGGAAGCAGCGCGCACATGCCCTGGTAAGCCGTGTCTGTCTTGCCTCCAACCGGACTCAAAAGACGCATCATCCCCTTCGTTGTCTGGCCTCTGGTCCCTGGCCTCTTCTCTTTTCTTCTCTTCTTCATCTCCACCACACTTCAATCTCTTCTACACCTCTTCACTTCATCAAGTTGCAGTCTATTCATCCCTTCGGGTCACGTTTATTCATCTCGTCACGTCTATTCATCCCGTCGCCCCTATTCATCCCGTCAACCCTATTCATCGTATCACGCTCTCCATCCCACCATGTCTCACATTTGCTACGTCGTCCCTCCCCACCTCCTCAAGGGCATTGCCGATGCCGAGTGCAATAGTGAGATCGAGCGTCATGCTGCGAGACGCGCTCTTGAGCTTCGCGACATCATCACAACCCGTCGCGCCGAGCGCCTCGCTGTCCTCGGAGGCCCAAGAGCCCAGCGCCACCAACTTTCTTCCCATTCCCACCCCATAATCCCCGACATCTTGCTCCGCCACATTGCTGAGTCACCGGACGTCAACGACGACACCAGGTCCAACGCCCGCCGGGATCTCGAACATCTGCAAGCCCTCCAGCAGAAAATTCATCAGTCTCAGCAAGCGCCTCTCGCTGCCGCCAAAGACTCCAAGGGCCCCGAGGCCATCACATACCGCGCCATCTACGACGCCAAGAACTCCTCCAACGAGCACGACTTGCCCGGCGATGTTGTTCGTGTCGAAGGCCAGAAGGTTATCGACGACAAGGCGGCCAACGATGCCTTTGACAATGTGGGTGAGGTTCTGAAGATGTACAAGGACAAGTTCGACTGGGTCTCGATTGACAACAAGAACATGAATGTCATCAGCTCGGTCCATTTCGGCGAGCGGTACGAGAACGCATGTAAGTCGACTCTTCCCCTCCATCCCCCCTCATTTCTTCTTGCTCGTCGTCCTGCCTTCTCGTGCATCGCCCACCGGGTTCTCCTCTCTATTGGATCCCCGGACACTGCTGACATGTTTCGCCGCAGTCTGGGACCCGGAAAGGATGCAAATGGTATTCGGGGACGGCGGAGAGTTTTTGAACAACTTCACTGGCACCATCGATGTCATCGGCCACGAGCTCGCCCACGCCGTCACAGAACACACCAGTCCCCTGGACTACCAGGGCATGAGCGGCGCTCTCAACGAGCACATCTCGGACGTTTTTGGCATTCTTGTCAAGCAGATTGCCGAAAACGAGAAGGCTGGTAAGGCTTGTTTGCCATTTGCCCAACAGACCTCAAATCTGAGCCCTGACTGACGTTATTACGCAGACGAGGCCGACTGGCTGATCGGTGAAGGCTGTATCATGCCTGGCGTCAAGGGTGTCGCACTTCGGAGCATGAAATCGCCTGGAACCGCCTACAATGACCCTCGCTTTGGCAAAGATCCCCAACCGGCCCATTTCAAGGACTACGTCCCAACATTTGAAGACAATGGCGGTGTCCACATCTACTCTGGCATTCCGAACAGAGCTTTTTACCTCGTGGCCAAGGCTTTTGGCGGTTTCTCGTACGACAAGGCCGGCCCCATTTGGTGGAAGGCAATAACGTCGGGGCGAATTCCTCCCCGTTGTACCTTTCTTCAATTTGCCGACGTGACGACGGAAATGGCCGAGGAGACATATGGCGAAGAGGCTGGGAAAGTCGTACGGAACGCCTGGGACGAGGTGGGAGTACAGCGAAAGGGCCGCTAGGAGCCGAACTCGCCGCAGGACTGCGAACAAATGTAAATAAGTTCATGACTCGCTAGTATATCCTAACGCACTTTTGCAATTCCATCTTTAAATTCTTCCTCATCTCTTAGTGCTATATCCAGTCCCATCTCCAGTCCCATCTCAAGTCCTATCTACAGTCTCATCTCCAGACTAATATCCAGTCCTATCTTTAATGCTATCTTATGTTCCATCTCCAGTCCCATCCTTCATGCTATCTTGTGTTCCATCTTGAGCACTTCTGCTAGGTCTATCTCCAGCCTAAACCAAATTCTCTACCTTAACGCCTTAGGAACACCTCCTAAGAACGCTTCTAACTATTTGTTTACTGATGATAATGGTAAGATACTGGACTTTCACTGATTTGAGACAACATTTTCACAACTGGAGAGATGCAAGTGCGTTGAAACCGGCAACTTTTATCTACAGAATCAGGGTGCGACTGAAGGTCGTCCCTAATGCCTTGAAAGTATTTACAAGAATTCCGTACTTCTTCATGCTACTCTCCGGCCGAGGCTGTAGAACCTTGCGACCGGCAGCGCGCTCACGGCACTGATCCTTCCCCTCACCGGCGCTGCGGGCGGCAGCACACTTAGAACTTGAGGGTCTGGCCGGCCTCGGCGGTGACGGCGGCCTTGACCTTGGCAGCGCCAAGCTTGGTGTAGGTGTAGTCGGGCTTGGTGAAGGTGCCCTTGGGGGCGTCGTTGGTGGAGTTGCCGAGGTCGACGTCAACGACGGTGGCAGAGCCCTTGGTCTTGGAGTCGAGCGAGGTGATGGCCTTCTTAACGCCGGAGAAGACGGAAGACTCGACGAGGACCTGGGCGCCCATGCGGGTGTTGACGCCGGAGGTCTCGATGTTCTCCTCGTAGTTGTTGAAGATGTGGACGTTGCCGAAGCGGACGGAGGGCATGCGGGAGCCGAGGTTCTTCCAGTAGTTGTTGGCGTAGGTGACGTAGAGCTTGCCGGTGTCCTCGGCAGCGTTGGAGTCGGAGTGGCCGACGAGCGAGGCCTTGTAGTGGTCGTGCAGGTAGGTGTTGGAGATGGTGACGGCCATGGAGGCGTGGGTGACGTCGAGGAGACCGTCGTAGAAGTCCTTGCCGTTCTCACGGTCGGACGAGAGGTCGCAGTGGTCGACCCAGACCTTGGAGGAGGCCTGGATGCCGATGGCGTCGCCAGCCGAGGCCTTGACCTTGGAGATCTTCAGGTTGCGGAGGATGACGTTCTCGGCCTTGTTGACGTACAGGCCGACACCGGTGATGGAGGAGCCGGCGGCGCCGATGATGGACTTGTTGGAGGCGACGCGGACCTTCTCGGAGCCGGTGATGGCGCCCTTAACGATGACGATGCCCTTCTCCTTGGAGGTGACGGCGGCGGAGAACTCGGCGAAGTTGGTGACGGTGGTGGTGGCACCGCCGGCACCGCCGGTGGTTCCGGCACCGTAGCCGATGTCGCAGGCGTCGTTGACGGTGGCGCGCTTCTGGACGGCACGGGGGTCAACGGCGGAGCCGCCGACGACGGTGGGGGTCGGGGTGGCGTTGGCGAGGGCGGCCAGGACGGCGATGGTGGAGGTGATGCTGAACTTCATCTTGACGGTTTTGTTTGGGAAAGTCTTTCTAAAGCTTTGTAGAAAAGTTTGGCTGGTTTTTTGGGGTGTGAAAAGGGAATGTGTTGACGATCAACGTCTAACGAAGGGATGCAAAAGAGGTATTTGCGTGTGGGTAGAGAATGAATGCAAAAGAGCGAGCTGAAAGACTGAAGAAGTGAAGCGGGATGAGGATCGAAAGGAGCAAAAAGTGAGTAGGAGGGGAGGTCGGACGAGGCTCTTATGTATTTCGAGGTCCAAGAGGACGACGGCTCTCACACACTCTTGGCTAAGCTTCTAGTGCCAAGCGCCAAGGCCTTCTCTGGAGAACTTCTCTCTCTCTCTGTTCCTGTCTGCCCGTCAGTCTATCTTACTCAGTCTCTCTCTCTCGCTGGGTATTGCGTACGCGCGTGGGTTGTCTGTCCACTGCCCACCAACCCCTGATCTCGGCGAGGATCAAGGTAGCATTGAGGCCTAGTGGAACCGTACCGAGAGAGGCTCTCGACGACGGGTGCTTGGCACCTCTGCGTCTGCTCTTTCGTCTGGAATCCTTGGCGAGAAGGGCCATGGTATTGGATGATGGATGGGGGGGGGACATTGGATCACGCTGGAGCTGGTGGTCAGTTACTGAGGTAGTGCGAGCACGCTCCCCCTCCTCACTTCATACCCCTGGTGCAGGACTAGGAAAAGAAAGCATATTGCGCGTGGATCGTTACAGAGTAGAGTACCTTTTGCTACTCTGTTTCCACAAAGAGGTACTCGTAAACAGTATGAGTGATCACCAGTAATAGAGTATCCGCGGTGGCTATGAGAGGTATGTGCCGCAGCGACCCGCGATTTGGGGGGAATCGCACGAATTAGACGCCCACCGGGACATGGGGATGAAAGACAGGGTCAACCAGGGGGGGAGTAGAGTACGGATAGTTTGCTTGAAATGCAAGGTACGGACGAGAACCATGACGGGTTCGTTTATTTGTTTAGGGGAAACGAGAGACCAGGGAGTAGGTGAGTTGTTTGGGCCACTCACCGCGGGCGACTAGGCCTGTCAGAGCGAGTTGACGTTTTAGAAACAGACCGGGGGTCGGGGCTGGAGGCGGTAAATGGGAATGGTGCGAAATTAGAAGTCAGGGAATAATTGATGGGCGGGGGGGGAGGACGGATGGCTGGACGATGGGGACGGACAAGGGTTTTGGTGCTATGGTCCGAGAAAAGACGGGATGACAGTCGGGGCCGGGGAGTGGGCATCACGGCTTTGATGGGAATAATTCTTTTCCCTCGCTCTTTTTTGTCCCTTTCTTCTGCCCACGGTCCCAGATAGAGGCATCGAAAAAAAAAGGGGCAGCTCGGACTGTTAGAGACCCAGTATCCGTACCACGAGTGGAGATGTGAATCCATCAGAGGATCTCAGAGCCTGTTGAATCGTGGATGGCATCGGAAGACGATGGTGTCCCGGTAGTCGTCCGCGGTGGATTATTGTTGCTGTATCCGTATACGCGAGAGGGGCATTTTCCTGAAAGGGCATTCAGAGGGGCACGCCCGTTCCCCATCCGACACAATACAACTGATATTAGGAGCCCCTTTGGCCGCCCGCCCCTCTCCCACATACCGCAAGAGGGAAAAAGGGCTAGGAAGAAACAGGAAATCGTACTCTCGAGAGGGGGGGAGCCGCTGGCCTCATCCGGAGCGACTCCCGGGGCGCCGTTGGCCTCGGAGGAGACTCCATCTCTCTCTCGCTCGCCATCAGGGAAGGAAGAAGACGACGACGACCGGGCAGTGGCGCGGGCTCGCTCGGTGGTGGATTCTGCCCCCCCTGGTCCCGGCGTTATATTGGAATTTTAAATCAGGTAGAGTTGTGGGGTCGTCGATTCGTCTCAGATAAGGTATTTCTCCGTTCAACGCGACAAGGGAGGGGGGGGGGGATGGATGGGTGCATCGCCCCGTATCTTCTCTCGCCTGCTTTGTGGCGAGTCGCCGAGAAGGTGTTGGTCGTGGGCTTGGGAAGATTCTTTTTAGGCCTTGAAGAGAGTCTCTGACAGATGCCAGGCGGTGACCTTCTTGAGTCTCGAGTGGGGGGATGATCCTCCCCCCATCCCGGTCCCGACTTACGGAAGATTCCCCAGAGCTTCAGGTTCAGGTCGTCGCACCAGGCATGCGCCTCTGTGCAGCGTGCATGCAGCTCGTCACTCAGGAACAGGCGGAAACATGTCGGCCAACGGCGGCGGCGGCTAAGTCATCTCCAAATGCGTCCTGGTGGGCGAGACAGGAGTCCGTGGAACCCTCCTCCACCCATCGTGGAGTCGAGATTGCAGGAGTCATTTTCAAAATTCTCCTTTTTCTCCTGTCGCCGGGCTAGCGAGCTAAGCATAAGCAAGCTTCACTCCGGAGAAGGGGGCAGCATCTGCCGGACTTGACGTTGGGTGTGTTGTCCAGCGAAGCTTGATATTCTTGTCCCCCCCTCTGCAAAGTTCTTGTCCTCCGGGGGGGGGGGGGCCAATACCAGGTGGGGGAGAGAACGTACTCTGTACCCCGATTATCTGATCCATCTCGAAGTCCGTCTGTGAGAGGCCAATAGGTTGCAGGTGCCTTGCATTATCGCATTTGGGTTTCCGAGCCCCGCGGGATGCGGCCAATAACCACCTCGCGCCTATTGACCGTTGAACTGTGCCTGCTCCTTTCTCGACATGTTTGTGCCTCTGGCCTCAATCATTTGACCTCTCTCTCTCGGACGAGCTGGCTACAGCTGGAGCCTGGGCCCTTTTCATGACTGCTTGGCGTCGACGGGGGGTGTCGGTGCGATGGCTCGTTTCAACTTTTTCTTTTCTTTTTCTTCTCTCTTTCTCTTGAAATCTTAAATCAGCCGCCCAGATGTTGAGTCGGCTGACAGGGACCCGGAGATTGGGGGGGGGAGGCGGCTCGCATATTGCACAATATCGTCACTTGTCGACGCGTCGAGGCCTCGCCCCCCCCCCTTGATATCATCGGGTCCTTGGGACTTTGGAAATCGGCCGATGGGTGTAACCTCACGGTCTTGGCCCTCATGATGCCTCTCTTCGTCCCTCCCTCTTCTCCTTCCTCATTCTCTCTTCTCTCTCTCTGTCTCTGTCTCTGTCTCCATACCGCCCGGTTGTCGAACTTGTTACACGGGGCTGTTTGCCGCCGGGACAACCATTTTCGAAAAGGGATGGCAGTCTTCGGCGCGTATCCGAGCCACCCCTGGCCGGGCGTCCATTATGTCGGGAGGGTCCTTCATACCAGTCCCTCCCCGCCGGATGCCTTCGCTCACGGACCACCGGTGCTCACTCTGCTTTCAGCGGCAGCCAGGTTATTCAACCAATGTTGAGGGCAAAGGTAGGTGGGCTTGGTACCGCTATCACTAATCAAATACAGATACAGAGTACATCGCATAGAAAGGACGTGATGCCCGCCACGAACAGGGTGCCGGGGGTGATTCACAGTGCCCGATGATGAATAAGTGAAACTCGAAGAAGAGATTGTGCACTCGGCGTATTGAATGACGTGTTGGCGACTAATGAAACCAGCACGGGCCCCCCTCCCCATCTAATAATATGTGCACATCTACTATGCAACTCATCTTCACACTCTGTCTCTGACAGTCATTTCTGTTTCCATGCGACGCCGCCCTGGCCGGCGCCTGAGCACTGCGAACCCGCCGTGTACTCTAAATTGGTAATATTACACACAAAGTATTGCTGATGAGCCCATCTATTCATCCATCAGCGACGGAAAATCTCCTGCGGTCTCCGTTTGAAGCACATCCCATCGAACCTCGTGCTCATCAACCCCCCCACCAGAGGTAGTTTTTCCACATCTCACGGGCCAGCGCTTGTTCAGCAGGGGGCTCGAAAATCTCGAATAAACCATACTCCGTACCGCAAATGTTACAGTCAACGGGATATGGCCATGGCGTTCGTTGGGTGTCCCGTTAATCAATCTCGTACAGCAAATCGACAACGCCAAGTCCTGCAGGACGAACAGCCAAGACGGTTATCTCGGCGAGCCTGACAGTCTCTCATGCCCTGGCAGCTCCCAAGACCTCTTTTGAGAGAGAGAGAGAGAGAGAGAGAGAGAGAGAGAGAGCTGATCATCTTGGCTTTTTCTCTATTTTTGTTGGGCAGCGATCTTGGCGGCGCAGCCTCCACGACAGTGGCCAGGAGTGCCGTATCGCCGCCTGCTCCTCGCGCCGCTCATCCCAAGTCTTCCGCTCCCCAGGACGATTTACCTGGACGACTTGGCAGGCGGTGGGAGCCCGAGACGGCTCTGGGAACCCCGCCGAGCGCGATGCAACCTCCGCCCTAGGCTTCCCTCCCTACGACTCCTTTGTCGAGCGTGGAGCCGCGTTGAGGCTATCGAGATAGAGGAGACCCCTTTGCAGCCGCGGTCCACGGCGGGTGTGGAATATCGCCTCCCGGACCCAGAAAGGTTACGTACATCTCCGGCTGCTTCGTTTTCGCTTCGAGGAAAAGAAGTCACATGGGTGTATGAACCCTGTGCCCTGTTGGGCTCGTCGCAAAGGTGCCCACCGCCCTTCCGCTGCGACTTTTGTTTGTGCCCCCCCGTGATGGCTGATCATAACCTCCCTCGGCAACCACCGACCGACCGGCCTGCGACAAGGAAGAGGACATATCCCACCATCATCTCCACATATTCCTATGCCCAATTAATTTATCTAGCTCATATGGGCGTCATGCGCTTTCACGTCAAGCGGCCAGCCTGCTCTTCATCTTCCCCCCGGAACATGTCCCTCCGGCGCTGGCGGTTTTGATTTCTCCGCGTCCGTGTCGGTCGCCGTCGCTGATGTGTCGTTGCTGTCGGCGCCCTGCATCACGTTCTCCGAGGCCGGGGTTGCTGCCGCTGCCGTCGCCGTCGTGTCTTGTGCCTGCTGCCGCGCTTCGGCCTCGAGCTGCTCACGCTCCTCCATCGTCAGGTCGCTCTTGGCGGACCCGATCCGGACAAAGGCGTAGAGCAGCAGCGCGACACCCGCGACGCCGGTGGCCAGCCAAAAGGCCGCCTGGTAGCTCTTCCTCAGCCCGAGGTGGGCTGTCTCGCCGACGACGACGTCGCCAATGCCGAGGAAGAAGCTGATGCCCAGGAACAGCAGGCTGTTGATGAGGGCGCCGGCGAGGCCCTGGCGGTGGGCCGGCAGGTTCGTCGTGATGAAGACGTTGCTGACCGTGTAGGTGATGTCGATGCCGATGGTGCCGCACACCATGGCCGGGAACACGTAGGCCCAGTAGTTTGGGTTCTCGGGGATGATGGCGAAGAGCAGCACGCTCAGCACGTTGCCCGTGCCCGAGATGGCGAGCAGGATGCGGCCGGGGAGCAGGTGCAGCGTGAAGCCGCCGACGGTGCCGATGACGACGCCGCCGACGATGAGCGGCACGTACCACACGGCCGTCAGCAGCGGCGACTTGTGCAGCACCGTCTCGATGTAGAAGCTCGAGTAGAAGAGGAAGAGGCCGAAGGTGCCGTAGGCGAAGAAGAGCGCCGCCACGAGCGTCTTCATGGACCGGGGCGCGAAGAGGTCACCCGGCAGCAGCGGCTGGGCGGCGACGCGGCTCTCGACGTACCAGGCGGCCACGAGCAGGGCGACGCCCAGCACGAGTGTGACGATAATCTGCGGGCTCGCCCACCCGTTGGGCGCGTGCGAGCTGTCGGTGACAGCGTAGACGACGAGCAGCAGGCCGGGGACGATGGTGGCGACGCCCCACCAGTCCATGCGGATCTCTCTGCGGCGCTTGTCGTCGTCGCTTTCCTCGCCGCTACCGCTACTGCTACCGTCCCGACGGCGGAAGTCGCGCGGGATGGTCAGGAACGACACGGCGGCGACGATGCCGAGCACGATGCTGCCGAGCCAAAAGTACCAGCGCCAGCTGAGGAACTGGCCCGACACGCCGCCGATGAGGATGCCGAAGAAGAAGCCGACGGGCGCGAAGGCGCCGTACAGGGCGAAGACGAGGTTCTTGCGCGGGCCGGGGCGGTAGGTCTTGCCGAGGAGCATGATGCCGGCGGGCAGGTAGGCGGCGGAGCCGAGCCCCTGGAGAGCGCGGCAGACGATGAGCATGAGGTAGTTGTTGCTGAAGCCGGCGACGAGGCACCAGACGAAGAACCAGGCGAGGCCGGCGTTGAAGGTCAGGTAGCCGCCGTACATGTCGCCGAGGCGGCCGAGGGGCAGCAGGAAGGCCCCCGTGACGAGGGAGAAGACGCTGGACGGCCAGGTCTGGGAGGCGGCGGGGATGTCGAGCTCCGACGCGAGGGGCGGGAGGATGATGTGAAAGCCGCTGACGAAGTACTCCTGTTGGGGGTGTTCAGCAATCAATCATGTCAAGAAGAGATGGATGTCTGTTGATGCAATGGTGGATCGAGTGAGTGAGTGACTGGACGGGCGAGCCTTACCGCCATCAACATGGACCCCAAGAGGGAGAAGCAGAAGCCCAGTTCGGACCACTGCGAGGCAAAGACGGCGGGCCGCTGTCGGCCGAGGAACTCGACGTCGAACTCGGCAGGCTGGCCGTCGGGGCCGGCGTCCCGCTCGGCGTCATCGTGCCGGGCCATCGGATCCGTGTCTGTGTGGGCACGATAGTCGAGGGGCGGCGAGATATCGGTGGGGGGGTTTGATTGAAGATAGGTAAAAACTCGATTATAGCTGCTGCTCTTCCTCGGATGAGATAGATGATCTTTGTCGCGGTTTTAGGTTATCGAAACATAAACCTTACAACATGGGGAGACAAGAATGACTGATATCGGTTTGAGGCGACGAGGCGGCGTAACGGGTCCCTCGCATCTAAGTACTAGCCCAGGAAACAGACCGTCGACGAGTCACACACAAGAACAAGGCAAAGAAAGAGTCAACCTTCACAAAGAAACCCCCCGACCGGTTGACGGCAGAAGAGAATTTCTAATCGGGGGGAGGGGTGTGGAGACTGGGCGTCAAGATTTGCGGTACAGGTACGGCTAGAACCCATCAAGCCTCGAGCTTCTCTCGGCTCAACACGCGTTTGACTCGACGGGCCACGAAGAACGAAGCAACAGGGACCACCAGACACGGGCCGGGATGGGGCACCGATCCCCCGGAGAGCCTCACATGCCTCAAAAGGCGGGTGGCGGGTTAGTGTGCGGTGGGTGAAAGAAAGAGAGAGAAAGACAGAGGAAGAAGCACCGGTTGCGTCTTGGCTTCCTTTCTGGGCAAGTATTCCACCCAAAATAAAAGCATTGGTCACCGTTTTCTATTACCAAAGTCCCAATGTCTGACGACGACAACAACATTGGCTGGAGACGGCCATGTTAGCTGAGTCCTGCTGGACGGACACCGGTGGCACAGCTCCAGACGGAATATGAATCGAGGTCCGTTTGCTAAGCAGCAAGTGAAGTGGGCTTGTTGGCGCATGGGAGTGACGACCGCCTGCGCCGGGATGACGCCGCCCGCCCCCTTCCCGATGATGACATGACACAGGTGAAGATTCGGCTTGGGGGAAATCGGGGATCCTGTGAAGTAAGTGTCTGTGACGAATTTCGGCCCAAAAGGGAATTGTTTCCCCCCTCCTCCCAGAGAAGAGGGAAAAAAGAAAAAAGGAAAAGAAAGAAAAGAAGAAAAAAAAAGAAACCGCTGACACATCAATTGCTCTCGTTGGCTCTTTGCGTTTGGCTAGACCAAGTCGGGTCTGGGTGGGGCTCTTCAGCGACCACGTGCCAAGCTCGGCTTAGCGGCCATTGCATTCCAGAAGCCGACCCCTCTAGGAAGGCGTCGGTGGTGGAGTCTGTATGCACGCTGTGTGTCTTGGCTTCCATTTATGGAGTAGTGCCGTGTCTAATCGGGGCTTATCAAGGCTTATCGCTTATCGCACGGCAATACTGACCCGGCGGCATCGGCCATCTGAGTTGAGTTGAGTTGAGTTGGTGGAAACCGAGCGAACGAACCAACCAGTTCGACAACATCCACAACATCACCGAATCACCGAACCCCACGCCTCCATCTCGTTCTGTCTGACCGACTTCTGACGTTCGGACTGCTTAACTGACTGACTGTTGGATAGGTTGCTCACCCGCTGCCACTCCATCTGCCTGGCCAACACTCCAAAATCCTCGGCCAACCCCGCGTTCACACACACACACACACGCACACATCGCATACATCACGCACATCACTCACCCCGCCGATGACCACTCTTAGCACGTCTTGCCATGCTCTCATGCACAATCTGACATTTGGTTTCTCAATCGAGACAGTATCTGCTGCGCCCATCGAACTAGTACCCGCTCACAGCCATCTCTGACCCGTGCAACACTTCGCTCACGCTTTTCACCAGACGAAACACGGCCAGCAACTCTGGACTATTGACCCTACCAAGCTTTGATCTGACCTTGTCCGTTTTTACGTTATCGTTACCACCGCATCCATCCTCATACCGTTTTTGGCAACCTGCATCTCCTGCGATAGAAACCTTGCTCTGTGTGTTGAGAGCTGTCTATCGTGTCCATCAGCCTTGTCTGATACCTCACCTCATCTCAACCCCTCCGGCCCACGGACGCGCCCCCCTACGCTCACCCCCTCCGCCTCCAGCCTGCCCGCTCGCCCGCGCGCACCTTGATAGCATCTCGATAGCTGCGCCCGCAAAGCAGCGAGCTGCTGCTGCCATGGCCCGCATCGACCTGCTCAACGCCCCGACGAAGCCATGTCACAACTGCCGCCGCCGCCGCCTCCGCTGTGACCGCTCCTATCCCCACTGCCACAAGTGTACAGCTGGCGGACAGGAGTGCCTGGGCTACGGGAAGCTGTTCCGCTGGACAGAGGGCGTCGCGAGCCGCGGCAAGCTGGCGGGGAAGACTACCATCACCTTCTCGGCCGACACGACGACGACAACGACGACATCGACGTTGTTGACGTCCTCGCGGGCTTCCACGCTCGAGCCTTCCGACGCCTCCGCTTCTTCGTCCGCCGCCTCCACTTCGGACCGTCGCCTCCACCCCAACAACAACAACCACCACCAAGACCCTCCGGCGGCATCTGCCGAAGATGCCTCCACAGCTCTTGTCGTTTCTGCCGTCCGGCCCGCCGGCACCGAGACCCAGTTCACCCAGACGGCCCCCTGGACTCTCGTCGACCCTCTCTTCCAGGGGGTGGAGCATCACTACCGGCACTACCTCTCCTACTGTAAACACGACCCTCTCCCCCATCTCTTCTCCTGATCCCAATCTCTCGGGAAAAAGACACTAGAACGGCTAACTCGGTTCCTCCCTTTTCTCTCCGTAGTCACCACGCGCGTCTGCAGGGATCTCGTCTCCTGGGACCTCCCCGATCGGAACCCCTTCCGGTCCCTGATCCCGCTCACCAAGGCTCATCCCCTGCTGCAGCACATCATCGTTGCCGCCTCCGCTGCCCACATGTCTAATCTCTCCCGCGCCCTGTCGTCCGACCCAGAATCGGATCTAAACGCGCGGCAAGCTCTAACCGATGCCCTGGTCGCCAAGCACAAGGCTCTGCGCCTGCTGTCTGCCGCCCTGCAGGACCTCGGCGGCATCGGCGGCGACGTCGTCCTGGCGTCCGTGCTCTTCTTCGTCAACGTCGAGCTGATCGAGAGCGGGAAAGACGGCTGGAAGCCCCATCTCGAGGGCGCCGGCCGAATCATGTCCCACTTGTCCCCCGTTGGCACCGCGGATGTCGCCTTGCGTGATTATGTCATGTCTGATTGCTTCATGTGAGTCCATGTCATATATATGTGTGTGTCTGTTGTTGGGTAATGCATTATCTAAAGCTGACCACTTGTCCGCAAGCTATTACATCTTGGCCTCCGCCTTCAACGCCTCAACCCCGGCCGCCAAGTCTTACTATCAGTCCGCCCAGATTTCCTCCATCCTGGGCAAGGCTACTACCAATAGCTACCTCTGCTGTCCGCCCGACATCTTGCAGATCCTCCTGGCGGCATCCCAGCTGTCGAACCGCACCACGAACGACCTTGAATCTGCCGCAGACGTGGCCCAGGCCGCCGCGCAGATACTGCAGCAGGCCCTGTCCTTTGACGTCCACGACTGGGCCTACGAGCCGCGTACCATCTCTTACTTCAAGCACATCCCTGTAGAGAGCCGGATCCACGCCGGCTCGGCCCACCGCCTCGCCGCGTGCCTATACATACTCCACGCCCTTCCGTCGGCATCGATCCTCGTGCCCGTCGACCGCGAGGAGTTGGACAGCCAGATATTCTACCACCTCTCCTGCATCCACGACGAAGACCCCAACTTCAAGGCGACCTGTTGGCCGACGTTCGTTGCCGGCGCGGGCACGTCCGACCCCGAGAGGCGGAAATGGATCCTCAACCGCCTTAAGATGCTCATGATTGCTACTCCCTGGGGCTTCATCATGACCGCCATGGACACGCTGCACACCATCTGGAACATTGAGGAGTCTGTGGACCCGGATACCCAGGTTGAGCGGACCTGGGTCCAGAAGCTCAAGGCCTCGAACCTGAACTTCATCATCGTGTGAGGTGGAGTGGGTCGCAATTTCTACCGAGTCGGTCCGGATGCGATGCCGAACTGGCCTCCGGCACTGACGCACGTCGTGGCCAGTCCGCACGGCACCACGGTCGGGGAGCCGACTGTCTCGGTGGTTTTGAGTCCGGTGTTGTAGCAGGCCGAAAAGCCCCATGCGTAGAGCTCCTTCGCGATGACGAAACAGTTGTCGATTCCGGCCGTAACGAAAACGGCTGGGCTGTCTGGACTGTGGTCTGATTTGTGGTCAACATTGACGATGGACAACTTCGAGTACAGTATGAGAGACACTTACCTGGTATGGATACCTCGGTCGGCACATTCAGGACTCTGGGACGTCCTCTGTAGTCGAAGATGATGTGCTCTCTGGGCACTCGGTCCAGGTCGATACCCATCTGGCCGTCGTCGCACCGACCCCACACCAATATCTTTCCACTCTTTGTGCAAGCAATAGAGTGGTGGAGACCACCGGCGATGTGGCGGATGTCGTATTCGGCGAGGTTCTTGACCATGGTCGGCGATATGACGGTCGTGAAGCCGGTGTCCTCCCGGGTCGGGATACCGCACTGGCCAAAGTTGTTCAGGCCGAAAGCCCAGACTTTGCCGGCGGTGTCGATGGCGAAGGTGTGGTGTGAGCCCGCAAAGATCTTGGCCGTCTTGTTTTTGGGGAGGCCTATGCGCTGCGGGAGCAGGGTGTCGAAGCGGCGGCGCTCCAAGATGCGCCTCCCCAGCTCGTTCTGCTCGCCCGAGCCCCAGGCCAAAACGTTGCCGTCGTTGGTGAGTGCGAGGGCGTGGTTCGCACCACCGGCCAGCTGCGCGATGTTCTCGAGACCAGGGACGCGCACAGGCAGTCGCTCCGTGGTCTTGGGGGGCTTGTCGTGGAGGAAGCCGAAATTGCCGTCTCCGCCCTGATGACGACAGTTAGCTGGCGACGCATAGGAGTAGAAACAGGGATAAGAGGGGGGAAAGGGGGCGGTTTGACTTACAGCAAAGCTCCCCCAGCCGTATACCGTTCCTTCGGCGGTTAGGGCGAAACAAGCGCTGTTGGTCGCCGCGACCTGAACGATGTCGATATCTTCCTGGAAGTTCACCTGGCCCGGCGTGCTCTCGAATGGGCCCAGGAGATCCTCGGGACCCTCTTCGGGGGTGTCGGGCGACTTTTTCCGGCCCAGCGCCCCGTCGTCGTTGACGCCCCAAGTCAGGACTCTGCCGTCGCGGGTCAGGGCGACGCAGTGCATGCCCCCCGCGGCGACCTGGACGACGCCGACGGTCTCGGGGGAGAGGTGCTTGTGAGCGAGCCGGGGCCTAGGGGCTTCGGTAATGCGGGGGCCAAGGCCGAGTTCGCAGTTCTCGCCGCTGCCCCATACGGCGACGTCGAGGACTTGGGTCGGTCTCGTGGGTCGATTCGGGATTCCATTGCCGCTCTGGTTGTTTGCTGCGTTGGGTCTGGATTTCGGTGGTGGCGGTTGCGCCAGTATCTATGTAGGACGGTGTAAGTTGCCCGTCGATGTTCGGGGATCGGACGTGGTGGGATGTGTTTATGGATGACTTACCTTTGGGCGAGAAGTCAGTGTCGTGGCCATCATGAAGACTCGACGCTTAAGTGACTTCTCGTTATCCTGTACGAGTGTGATTTTCAAGGACAACGAAAAGAGACAGACAACTATTTCCCCCTCGCTGTGACTTGTTTGTCGTCGCTATTTGTATGGGCACCCGGCGCATTTATGAGAACCGCCGTGCTAGGCAGAACCACAGACAGTTGTTGCGGCTTATCTCAGCACGCTTAGTCAACACCGGCAGGCCCTGTAGCTGGTGCAGCTGGTGCCTGGAGCAATTGACCAATCATTTTGGACAGACTCGGTACGCCCAAAGGTTCCTCAGCAGGACATTCACTGTGCAGCTTTCTCCGAAACAAAAGCTTTAGATTATACATTGATCCAAACTCCACACTTCATCACAATGTGAACAACTTGAAATATTCAACGAAACACTACATTCATCCGTCCCAATCGACCCAACGCATCGTCATCCTAGGCTACTACATTCATCCTCTAGACATCTACCTTGAAAGAAAATGGACACCTTCAACAAGCTGCCAGCTGAGCTGCGACAAGAGATTCTCATCCAAACCTTTTCCAGGCGCACTATTTCGCAGCTTATTCACGCCTCGCCTACTATGCTTCAACAATACATCGCATCAAAAGAGTACATTACGAGGGCGTTGCTTGCCTCTGAATTCGATGATTCAATGGTTCAAGATGCCATGGCCATCATCCTTTTCCCTCCACACCCTACGTACGGTGATCTAACAACCGAGGCTTTCCACCACTGCCAATCTTGGGCTGCGCAAGAGCTCCAAAATCCGCTCCTGCAACCTTTAACAAAACAAAACGGTCCATTGATCAACAAACTTGGCGAACTACATGGGCAGCTGTTGTTTTTTGTTGAGGACTACCTTACTAAAGCAACTGCTGTCCTACCCTGTCGGGAGTACATTTGTCTTTCTGAATTATCGATAATCCGTAACCAACTGACATTCAAGGGCCGCCCAGTCAGCAATCGATTCGACGCAGCAAACCTTACAGGTTTAGAGAGAAAGCGACTATTAAGAGCTTTTTTACGGTATCAACTCCGATGTTTGATTTTCCAAGGTCGGGGTCGCTTTGTTGACAAGTATTTCGACAAGGCATTGCATCAGTACGGAGACCAAAAGTTTCAGCCGTCGGACCAAGAGGCAATTCGTTGCGTTCACACATATGTTAAGTCCATCTACGGGGCTATCTTCGCCCAGTGTAGCGATGCATGGCTGCCTGAAGTTGACTCAGTTCCTACTTCGTCTGCGATCTCTGGCTTACTTTATCCAGACAGCTTCTGGGTGGACCCTGATGCCTATGCATCCGATATGTGCTGGCGAAGCTACATTCCAGATGCGTCAAAACTGGCAAGCTTGGGTTTCGATCCTGTCAAAACGTTTCTTCGATCCGCTGCAGCCGGAGAGCATGGGCGGGATCACCTCAAGAAGTGGTTCGTGGACGACTGTGTTCGGCGCCATAAAAAAGGCGACCCCTACTGGTGGATCAGCGACCGCAGTCTGATGGGTTACAATAGCGGGCATGAAGGGGAAGAAGATTGCCAAAAGAGTCCAGGTATGTACCAGAGACTCCACCTCCGTATTGCAGCCACCTGCGAAACGCACAGAGAGATATACCGACAGCGAGCGTGGGTATTTTTCGACGATTCCCGATTTTACCCATCGTCTGGTGTAAAACAGCATTTCCCAACTTCGGATGACCTTAAAAAAGAGCGGTTTGACGTTGCCTTGCGAAACGCAGAATGGGTTTTGAATCCCGCAGATGCTAGAGCTCGGCATCGATCGCAGAAATGGCACGACGGAAAGCGCAAGGTTATTTGGACGTCACTTGATTACTGATTTGGTACAGTGTCCGTCCATGTGACATGGAGGAGGGCGGATGGTGGGAGTGTGGACCTTGTGCTTCCTTACAATATCATCAGTGGGTTCTTCTGATGTGCGCTGACTAGCTAGCTGGTTGCGGTGCCCGGGCTTTTGGGACATAGGCAACGCATAGGTAGAGTTATGGAGTGTTGAAGAGATAGATGTTTACCCAACCGAGTGTGCGGGCGCCGGATTCGGTTGCATTCACAACGAGGGAACACAGTAGACAGGCACTTCAGGAGATGGCAACGATTACGGTGCAATTTTTGATCCCCTTCCCTGCTGCTTCGGCAACAACCGAAACCAAGCATTACAACTGCAAAGGTATTCCCTCCTACACGGGGGGGTCTTCTGATTGGACACTTTGGTAGACGGCGAGCAACTCAACCCCTAACACGGGAACTATCTGTAGAAATCACAATATAATTGTCAGGGGGGGGGGGGAGCAACACAGCCTCAACAGCCCAACCATCAACCTTGTCCGCGGGTGCCGTCATTGTGGACCACGGCGTGGATACGGCCCTGTTTACCCGTACATAACAAAAATAAAAATAAAACCCAGCACATCAACAAGAAAGAGAATACGAGGGCTCGGCGGTTCAATTTTTGCTGCAAGGCTGGGGGAGGGGGGCAGCGATGAGCGTCGCTATCCCGGTCTGGATCTCGTATATCATTCGCAAGAATCGACCAGTTCCCACCAACGACATCGAAACCCACCCCGTCCAAGAAGCATGGCAACCAAGTGACCTCACCGCCGAATCCGAAAAGCTAGATAAGGTTCACCTCCCCCCTCCCCTCCCTCAGTTGCAGCCATAGTATCTACTCAACTTTTGTATATATTAAAAACCCGAAACTCCTTTGCTCAGCCTTTGGAAAAGAAACAGAAAACACTCTGTCTATAACCCTTGAATAAAGAAAACACAAAAGCCAGAAATGCAGCTCACGACGCTCGCCGCCGGCCTTCTGGCCCTCGCCGCCTCCGCCTCGGCGACCCCCGTCATGGGCACCATCAAGATGTTCTTCGACCCAGACTCCGACTGCACCGGCACGCCGATCCCCATCAACGGCGACGGCTCGTCCGTGGCGATCCCGCCCGACTACGTCGGCCAGTGCCACCGCATCCCCGCCGGCTTCGGCAACAACACCTACAAGAGGTTCTCCGCCAGCGGCCTGACTCCGATCTTTAACTGTAAGTTTTCATTCGGGGGGGTTTTTTTTTGCCCTTTTCTTTTTTCGCATTTTTCTTTGCTTTTCTCTTCAATTATCTTTCTATCATCCATCTTTCTGTGTCTGCTAGCACTGGTCCGACTGACGACATTTTTCCCCACGCAAAGTCGAGCTGTACACGGACTCCGGGTGCCAGAACCTCGCCACCAACGCCTCCAACGTCTGCGTGTCCGACGTCAAGTCTTACATCGGCCGTCGCCGGGACGGCAACTGAACGGGCGTAGGGAACCGGCACTCCCCCCGCCTGTGCTCGCGATACGAACGCCGCCTCGATGCCTGCCGGTACGGAACGGGAGGCCGCACCATTACCACTTAATCTGTAGACAGTAAGAGGGATCACTGGCCGTAACGACGCAGAGGGGGTTGTATGATTATGGCAGCTCTCACCGCTACATGAACTAGCCGAGCCTAGCTTTAGAGAAAGCCGCCTTCTCTCGGCTGGACTCTAACCGCGGATCCTAGAACCACGACTTGATGGGCCAGTGATCATGTGCCAGAGTCGATTAATGATTCCTGTACACCTTGGGGTTTTAAAGAAGCTAGCCTAATACAAATGATACCCAAGCAAATTCTTATTCAAGTCGTGTAGCACGTTAACCAGCCTTCTGAATGCTGGAGAGGTGTGTATTAATGTACTTATGTACTGCATCTATTTGTTGACGAGAGGTCGTCGCAGAGCAATTTCCGTCCCCAGGTCTTCCCGGCTTCGGAAATCGCGGCTGCATACAACAAATCGAACGTCTACTGGTCCAGTAGACAGGACATGGAGTCCTCGTGCATTGTTATCCCCGTATCACCCGAGGAAGTTTCGAAGACTCTGATGCTCGTCACCAAGAATGGCAGTCCCTTCACCGTTCGTTTCTGTCGGCGCCGGCAGCCGCTGGATCAATGTCAGCGAGGCTATCGAGCCCCTCGGTCTCGCTGTCGTCGGAGGCCGCAGCCCCAACGTCGGCGTGTCCGGGTTCCTCCTGGGCAGCGGCCTCTCATTCCTGACCGGCAGGCGAGGATTTGGCTGTGACAACGTCCGGAACTTCCAGGTGGCTCTCGTATCCGGCGAGATCGTGAATGCCAACCCCGAAGAAAACCGGGACCTCTACTGGGCGCTCCGTGGTGGTGGTGGATCCAGCTTCGGCATCACAACCCGATATAACCTTGAAACTTACAAGCAAGGCGACATCTGGAGCCGGCTGACAGTGTGGCCAGCCAGCGAGGCAGCCAACGTTCTCGGTACTTTTTCTACAATCACCAAAGAAAAGCTACACTCTGGACAAGACCCGGACTCCCACTTCATGTATGGTTTGGCCTATCCCGAAGGTGCGGAGGGAGACGGGCTTGTGACAACGGTTTATGGCTTCCACCTAAACCTTTCGTCCCCACACGCGCCAGATGGCGAATCGGACACCATGGAGAGCTTCACTCAGCTTCCAGCCCAGCTCATGAATAACACGCTTGTCTCGAACCTCACCGGGCAGGTTCGGCACCTCTCCATATTTGGGGAGGGCAAGAGGGAGACGTGGTACGCGATGTCCATCCGCGACGGCTCAGACAGCAGGGCCTTCCTGACCGACATCACCATCACCTTCACCGCGTTCGCCGACGAACTCAGAGCAGCTGGAGATGCTCGGAAAACCACTGTCCACCCGAGCATAGTCTTCCAGCCCCTCACCAACCCTTGAGTCGAGGCCATGCAGATGAATGGCGGCAACCCCACGGGCCTCAGACCTAGCGAGTTCCCTTCGTACATCATCATCATCTCCGTACCCACCACCTGGACCGATCCGGCTCTCGACGAATTCGTCGAGACCCGCACTAACCAATTCGTCAACGACGTGAGCGCCATGGCCAAGGCGAGGGGGTTTGGGAACGGCTACGAGTACATGAACTATGCTGGGAAGCTGCAGGATGAGATTGCAAGTTACGGTGAGGAGAACCAGGTCAAGCTTCAGGCTATCGCACGCAAGTATGACCCGGACGGTCTCTTGCGTAAGCTCTGGGAGGGTTACTTCAAGCCGTAAGGGCTATGCATCTAGTTTTCGTCTACACCAGCATTGTACACCTCATTCACCAAGGCGACGAATGTCGAGATGAGAGAAACCCTGAATCTCTTTCCAATTTTGTACATGGTATCAAGTTCGCATCAGTTTAATGATACGGACCACGGCTGCCAGTGGGCTATAAGTTAGCTTCAATCCCTGTATTAGCATTGGCTACCTAGGACTACAATAAACCGTGTGTTTCCGAGCTAAAAGCCTCAGGGTACGCATCAAGGCGCAGCGAGCGGCCCTCGAAGAAGAATGCGCCAAGGGCTCTCAGCCAGGTACAGCAGGTCTCAGCAAGACGTATCGGCGGTCTCTAGGACCAAGTCGCGCAACCTTAAGGCAGCGGGTGATCTGGCCGCACCTGAGCGACACAGTGGCGGCAACCTACCGGCCTATGTCATCTCACCCCCCGGCCTTTTGTAGGAAAGAGCATAATGTACAGTTGTAAACAGCCGCTGCGATCTTCCCCAGCGGCAGGGGGGCATCTCACGATGAACGAGTTTGAGTCAGATCAACAAGTTGTACGCTAGAGCATGATTGGGCGGCGCTGCTCTCCCCGACTCGCGTGATTCCTTTGGCTGAAAACATCCGAAGGCATCGGACTCGGAAACAGTAACGCCATCGTACTCTTGCAACACGATCCAGGAGGTTGAAAGTCCTTTCCCGTAGCCGCTCAGCCTCGACGCCCACCCGACGACCAGGCAAAGTTGACCATTCAGTGAGCTTGTAGCCCGGGCAACATATCCACCCCTTTCCATAACGGATATCACATTGACTGGTACGGACGGCGTCGAGGGCTGCCGACGCAGAGGGACGCTAACTGCTATTGTTTCTCTCTCGAGGCATGGATGATGAAATCAGTTTACTTGGTAGAGATAAAGGAAGATTGAATGCGTGCCATGCCTAGCCCGGCAGGGCTCTCGGCGGTCACACTTGTAACTGCTGGCAATGAGCGACCCGGAGAAAGGTGTCCTGTCTGGCTATGCCAACACCACTAACACTTTTGTACGTTCTTTTTGTCAGCAAAAAGGACTTTATTTCGTGCCTGGTTGCCACGGTTCAGACACACAGCCACAAGTCGTTCACAGGACTGACTGTTAAACCATTGGTGACAGCCAAATTAGCAGGATACATGAGAAACGCAGGCTCAACCTCTCGTCTTAGAAGCCCCTCAACGGCACTATGACATCTTGCGAATGTACACTACACCCGGAGGCACAGACAATGATACATATGTCCCAATTGGGGCAACGATAGTGAAACTGGTTTTCCAGTTGGTATCATCCTACCAGACTAGTTGTGCGTTGAGCTGTCTTTCCTCCAGCCCTCCAAGTTTTCTCTATGCCCCTATCTATGGCCTTGTTGTTTTGTTTCATAAACCCGTCCAAAGGGCGTTGACGGGAAATAGCCAGAGCACTGGAGGGGACCGGAAGTTGAAAGAGACAAAGGCCGGTGGGAGGCGATTAACTTATGCGATCTCAGCCCGGACATGCCCCTTGTTTGCCCTGCTAACCCACATGGGCTCCGGTCAATCGTTTTACTGTGTGACTCGTATCGTGGACTTACTGCTTGATAATCCCCGAAGGTGTTCGGAATCAGCAGATCATCGGAAACCCTGACACGCCTCTCAATCATTTCTCACTCATGACGCATGGAAAAAGAGGACGGAACAAGGGCGGCGGCAGTTAAGCTTTCTCCCTGGGTTCGACGATGCAGACAGGCTTCAGCTGTCATCGGGAAATGCGTCTCAACCCCACCGATGACGGCAGGCCCATGACTCTCGCACCGACGATCACTCGACTGCGGCTGAGATCCTCTTTTTCGTCGATCCCGCGCACCAGCACGGACGGGATATTTGTGTTTTTTAGAGGAAAACAAATATCCACTCGATCATCTTCATTACATGGGCTTACCTTCACAAGCGGTACGTTTACCGGCGGTCGTCATGTCCGCCGTACCACTGCCAGGGGTGTTCGAGAAACCAGACAAGGTAGACAAGGCATGAAGACATGAGTCGAGCAAACAACGGGTGGTCCACGCGGTTGGCCCTGGCTTTCGGTTCCAGGGACCATTCAGTCTTGACTCAGAGATTCATCGCTGCCAAGCCGCAATAGTAGAGCAGTGACGACTTTGTACTTGACAGCATGAAACCGTATGAATGGGCACATGTATGTGATGATTCCATTCCCAGGATAGCTCATGAATGAGCCACTAGCTCGGGTATCAAAAGAGAAAATAAAAGCAGGTCTACGTACTGACCAAGCCGCGAAAGCAAAAACCAACAAAAAAAAACCCCCCGAAAGAAAATCCGACGATATCTTCTAATTCAGGGAATCGAGCTCTATGGAGTTCTTCTGCCTCACCCCGGCCGGCAACGTCTCGTGGCGCACCCTCACCTCCTCCGTCTTCATAATGCCGCGGGGCGTGACCTGACCGCTCTCGTCCTGTAGCGCCTCCTGGGACTCCTGCCACCCCGACGTTGACATGACGACGACCGAGTTCCTTCCGTAGTGTGTGCTGTTCCCGTACCGCTTCGTCTTCGTCTTCCCCGTCTCGAGCGCGTGCGACTGCGACTTGTTCCGTGCGTAGCTTCGCTGCGTAGACTTCAACTCGCGGTAGAGCATCCTCCTTAACAAGTAAACAACGGTTAGCCGCCGGAGATGTGAAATATGCGGAAAGGGGAGGGGGGAGGTGGTCGTGGACTAACAAGACAGGGATCGATATTGCCATGATTGAGGCGGCTGGTTCCGTCAAGGTCCAGATCGTCAGGTCCACGCGGTCGTATGTGATGTCTGTACTGGTCATCGCTACCACCAACACCGCCTTCACGATGCCGCAGGCTCCCGCACTACAACGAATGTCAGCATAAAAACCGTGAGAGAAAAGTCAAATATGTTCTTACATCGCACCCAGGCTCATTGCTACGGCGACGCCGAGCCTCTCGCGGCGCCTCATCGTGGCCCCCATCAGGATCGGCCAGGGGAGGAATGCCAGAACGAAGTCTAGTATGGCGGAATAATCTGCCAATGTCGGTGTCAGACAAAATGCGTCGAGACGCCACGACAGCGATGTTATGGAGGACTTACACGCAGCGAACAGCTGGAACTTGAGGAGTTTCTTCCTGTCCCAGCAGCTCCCGGGGACGCTGGCGTCCCAGACCTTTGCCAGCGGCGTGCACTTGGCGAACCCGAACATCCACACCAGGTTCATCGACACGTTGATGGTGACGATGATGAAGATCAGGAGGTACTTCATCCAGACCTGCGTGACGATCCGGTAGAGCGTGAGGGCGAAGGAGGTCTTGCTCGTGGTCGTCGCGATGATGCCGAAGGTGGCGACGAGGATCGTGAAGAGGTTGATCTCCTTCTTGTTGTCGTCGCTGATGGTCCAGATGTGGCGGCCGAAGCCGAGAGAGACGATATAAGAGTTGATGGATACGGAAATCGCCAAGGTCGTCTTGATGAAAGGGGTGAGGGGGTCAGAACGGTTTACCAAGTCTTTTTTTGACGGAGAATACGGCGCGGAAAACCCAACAAAACGGTTGCAACATACCCAGGCCACAATCAACATATGATCATCCCACCACAGGCCCCTGCCTCGCCATATCTTACAGTAGATGCGGAGGAACAGAAGGATGGCGCTTGCTCCCACCAACGACCAAGTCGACGCGAGAAGCCGAGTGCTCCTATCGTCGTCGGCCATGGTCGACGTCGCGGGAGGGGAAGGCCGTGCCGAGTTGCCACGAGAATCTGTGGGAGAGCCGCTTGAGCCCAGCAAGAGCCGACAGCAGTTGAACAGTAAAATAAGAGTACCTAGATAAAGGGCCGGCCCCCCAAAAGAGACCGGGAGACTATTGCTTGGGAGGTGGGTGCACATCTACATACATAGTAATATACGCCGGCCTCTCTACTTCTCGACCAGCAAGTCTCTACATGGGGGACCCTGGAGGACCGACAAAGGTACCTCTGTCTATCCACGAGCCAAACTGCTATTCAGTCCTGGGGGAGGGAGGGAGGGACTTTTCGTTCGGAAAGACTCTAAGTATGCGGCCTCTGGCGCTATGTGTCCCCGCCCGAAACCAAGGCGAAAGTTAAGTATCATGCGTGTGTGTGGGTGTGGGTATGTGTGAGAGAGAGACAGAGACAGAGAGTGCAGGCGAGGCATGCCTCACAGCTCGCTTGGACGATCCGAGTCGTCCGGTTAGAGGTTCTTTTCGTTCGGACGAGAACCCAATCTCGTCAGCTCCTGAGTTTCTGTTTCCTAATTACATCATGACGCCTCCATTCACAGCCATCTCGGCTACTGTGACGGTACCTGCTTAGTTTCCTCCCCCTTCTGCTCTGCCGGGTGAATGAGGCACGAGGACGGCCCCGAAGTCCCGGCCGGAGATTGGGTCAGACTACCGCAGGCCGAAGGCCGGGGTGGGAATCCTTCCAGTCCACCGCTTACGCCATTCCCGGCCCCCCGGCTCGATGGCTTGATGCACATCATGTGAAGAATGAACGGATATGCATGGTGGTACCGGTCGAGAAGTGCGGCAGTCAAGACACGAATAGGATCAACATCGTTTTCTTTACCCGAGGAAACTCTAAGCCACGTTTTTTCCCTTTCCTTTTCCTGGTTGCGGCTCACATCAACCCGCAGAATAAGGGAGTGTACATGGTACGAATGTATAGAAAGGGAACCGATCTTCGTGATATCAGGGCCCAGGATCCGAACCGACAACAGTGCCCCCCCCTTTCCCCTTCGCCCCCAAAACAAGCAAGCAAAGCCATTGTAATGGTCTTTCTTTCTCCGAAGACGGATCTGCAAAGACAAAAACTGAAATTTCACTAGTATCACGCGAGAAGACTTGACAGTATTACGCCCCCAATACGCCGCCCCCTCAATACGACACCAGGCCAACGCACTAGACCGCCACCCCACCAAACTAACTGGGAGGGTCGTGTCTCTAGTGTCAAACTCAAATCCGGGGGATGTGGCGGGGTGATATCCCATTCGTGCGTCTCCCCTCACGACCCCGGCTTCTCAAATGAACCGCCAGCCAACATGTGGTTAGCTGCGCCGTGGCGTAGTCTCACCACTGCCGGGTGCTTAACCGGAAGCAGAAGTGACTGTCCGGCTTCTGTGCTCCGTCCGTTGAAGACCATGGAGGGTGAAGAAGACGTCTCCATGGAGGAGGGGGGACGCCTAGCCGCAAACTGGCGGTCGATTACGAAATAAATGAAAAAAAACAAACGTAAGGGTCCCGGGATGCACTGTCTTGGGGTCCGACAGGCATCCTCGTGGGAGCCATGCGAATCCCTCATCTCAGGCCAGCCGATTCATGCCTTTCTCAGTCTGCCAAGATTCCCGCGAGGTGCTGTCCCGGATGTCCAGGGACCCCCCCTACTTACACCCCAAACAAACAGTAGAACAGGCTAAATGTGTCATTAAACAAGGCAATATCGTAAATCAGGGTTGCTGGACTGTGCCACGCATAGTCGGTCGTTACTATTCCCAACCGGACACTAGTCTCGACAATGGGTCCATGAAGATGGAATTGCGAGGTCCCATCACGGAGGGGACGGGGGGGGGGAGATCTAGTGTATAACGTGAGGCGACAAGGCAATTTCTTCACGATGGACCTCCTGGTTTAGCTCGGCAACTTGCAGATACAAGATCTGCTTTTTCTCTGCGGATGTGATTTGACACTGAGACACGCCGTTGTCAGCCACCACCACCACCTCCTCCTCCTCCTCCTCCCCCCCCTTTTCCCTCTCAACGTCCGGTCTCTGAAGCATCGAAGCTTCATCGAAGCCACCCCCTTCGACGGCCATTGAAACCCGCCCAGAATGCGTCCACACGGGTTTAAGCTTCTTCTGGCGTTGCTTCTCTCGGCCTCGGACCTGTCCGAGTGCCTGTCAGGCCACCACCAGCGTGACGTTTCGCCTTCTCCCTCTGGTGGTGCTGCTGCTGCTGCGTCCCCCTCCGTGCGCCTCTCAAACGGGACCTACATCGGCGTGCGGAACGACCAGTACGCCCAGGACTTCTTCCTCGGCATCCCGTACGCCCAGCCGCCCGTTGGACCCCTCCGCTACGCGCCGCCGCAGCCTCTCGACGAATCCTTTGACGAACCGAGGTCGGCCGCCGAGTATGGCCGGATGTGCATCGGGTACGGCTCCGACACGGCCAATCTCGGCAGCCCGGTCTCGGAGGACTGCTTGACCATCAACATCGTCCGCCCGGCCGGGACGAAGCCGGGAGACAACCTCCCGGTTGGTCTTTGGGTTCATGGAGGTGTAAGTCCCAACTTCCTTTCCTTTGCTTGCTCGCTTGCTTGCGTGCTTGTTTGTTTGTTTACTTGTTGGGAACGACGATGGAAGGGGGGAAAGCATCGCTGACTGTTTCCCGTTTGCTGCATCAGAGCTATGTCAACGGCGGATCGCTCGACCCGAGGTACAACCTGAGCTACATCGTCGAACAGTCCGTCCGGGAGAACAAGCCCATCATCGCGGCCTCCATCAACTACCGCCTCTCCTACTGGGGCTTCCTCTTCAGCCAGGAGCTCCAGGACGGCAAGGCGGGCAACCTCGGCTTCCGGGACCAGCGCCTGGCGCTGCGGTGGCTCCGCGACAACATCGCCCCCTTCGGCGGCAGCCCGGACAAGGTGACCGTCTGGGGCGAGTCCGCCGGCGCGCGGTCGCTGGGGATGCAGCTCATCGCCTACGACGGCCGCCACGACGGCCTGTTCCGGAGCGCCATCCTCCAGAGCGGCAGCTCCGTTGCCAAGTTCGTCGGCGCCGAGGCATGGCAGCCCTTCTTCGACGCCATCCTGCGCAAGACGTCATGCGACGCCTCCGGCGACTCCGCCGCCCGGCTGGCCTGCCTGCGCGCGCTGCCGTGGCAGACGCTCAACAGCATCTTCAACGGCTCCGACCCGCTCAACGTCACGGCGCCCGTCATCACGGCCGTCATCGACGGCGACTTCATCACGGCGCAGGCGTCTGCCCTGCTGCGCCAGGGCAAGTTCGCGCCGGTCCCGCTCCTCCTCGGCAACAACTTCGACGAGGGCACAGGGTACGCGAGGCAGGGCGTCAACACGACGGAGCAGTTCGAGGCCTGGGTCGCGAGCAGCCTGCAGGTGGACGCCGCCCAGGTCGCCACCATCTCGAGGCTGTACCCGGACGACCCGGCCGTCGGTATCCCCGCGTCGCACCCGGGCCGGCCCTCGGGCTCCCTCGCCGCCTTCGGCTCGCAGTGGAAGCGCGTCGCGGCCGTCGCGGGAGACTACCAGCAGCACAGCGGCAGGAGGCTCCTCGCCAGCTCGTACGCCCGCGTCGGGCTGCCGGTGTACTCGTACATGTGGAATGTCTACGTCAACGGCCTCGGGCCCATCTACGGCGCCACGCACTTCCAGGAGGTCGTCTTCGTCTTCAACAACGTCCGGGCCCTGGGCTACGCCACCAACCCGTTCGAGGGCAAGCCCAAGTCGTACTTTGAGCTGGCGGACCTGATGAGCAAGATGTGGGTGGCCTTCATCCACGACACGGATCCGAACCAGTGCAACTCGCCCCGGCTTACTTGGCCGCGATACACACCCCGGCGGCCGCAGAACCTGGTGTTCGACGCCAACTACACCAGGCTGGGCTACGTTGCGCGGGACGACTACAGGGCGGCCGAGATTGCGTATATGCAAGAGCACGTGTTTTGATGATTGGTGATCGAGGTCTCCTCCTTGGGGTCGTAAAGAGCAGCCGTGCGGTCCTGGTGTAGAAAACAGGTTGCAGAGGACGTGACATGGCACCGCAAGTAAATTCTTCATCATTCATATATCCCGCTCAATTCTGTGTAATTACGAGCCACAACCTAATACCAATAACCGCAAGTATTTAGTACCACAGTCTTCCACTCCCCGTCTTAACCGCACTGATGATGATGATGACGAAGATGAAGATGATACATGACTACTGTGAATGAATGGAGGTACCAACTTTCGCTATTTCCATCACTTACAAGAGGACAGGTCTGGCAGAGGTGAAAGGCAAAGAGTCTTCGATAAACCAGTACTAAGAAGAACTTGTACTAGTTTTGCCTGTCACCGCAGTCTAACTCAAGAGTCACCCAATCGACTGACACATCTGACGGAAAAGATCGCCGCCATCTCCTGCTGTTTCATTTGTTTAAAAAAGGAATATGGGTGAATGGATGATTCGCTTGCAACACACCTTTCCCCGCATCCGACGCGGGGGTCGAGATAAGACACCACCGCGTCTGCAGGGGAAGATATCTTCTCTCTCTCCCTCCCTCTCCTTCTGCCTCCCTCCTTTAAATTACTATATCAAATTTAATCACCTGTGTAACCGAAATGCTCAGATTCGTCAGGAACTCGGTGCTCTTGCTCTATGCTTCTTCCACCCTGGCGGCAGAGGCGGGCCCCGACGACCTGCAGAAACCACTTACACCACCATCCCGCACATGTCTCCCGGCGCGAGCGGCCGTCGACCGGGGCAGCCGGGCCGGCGGCTTCCCGGACTGCCGCCGCGACCCCCTCTGCTCCAACGACGTGTGCGACGAGTCCCTGCTGCCGAGGGAGCGCGCCGCGGCCCTGGTGGCCGCGCTCACCGTCCGCGAGAAGCTGGACAACCTCGTCAACGAGGCGCCCGGGGTGCCCCGGCTCGGCGTCCCGCCGTACGAGTGGTGGTCCGAGGGCCTCCACGGCCTCGCGTCGTCCCCGGGGACCATGTTCTCGGGCCGGCGCGGCGGCAACTTCAGCCACGCGACGTCGTTCCCGCAGCCGATCGTCCTGGGCTCGGCCTTTGACGACGAGCTGGTGCGCGCCGTCGGGCACGTGGTGAGCACGGAGGCGAGGGCGTTTAACAATCACGGCAGATCGGGCCTCGACCTCTACGTAAGCTCCCTGGCGCGCTCTCCTACCGTTCGTCACGCCCGGGACGGAAATGCTGATCAAAAGTCTCTCTCCAGTCTCCCAACATCAACGCCTTCAAAGACCCCCGTTGGGGCCGAGGCCAGGAGACGCCCGGCGAGGACCCCTTCCACCTGCAAAGCTACGTCGCCGCGATGCTCACAGGCCTCGAAGGGGACTCCTCTTCCGCCTCCTCATCCTCCTCCTCCTCCTCCTCCGGGACCTCCGGGACCTCCGGGAAGAGGCTTATCGCGACCTGCAAGCACTACGCGGCCAACGACTTTGAGAACTACGACGGCGTCGACCGCGCCGGCTTCGACGCCAACATCACCACCCAGGACCTGTCCGAGTACTACCTCCCGCCCTTCAAGACCTGCGCTGTCGAGCGGGGCGGCGTCGGGTCCTTCATGTGCAGCTACAACGGCGTCAACGGCACGCCCCTCTGCGCCAACCCGTACCTCCTGCAGGACGTCCTCCGGCGGCACTGGGGGTGGGACGGGGACGGGCAGTACGTCTCGACGGACTGCGACTGCGTGGCGCTCATGGTCTCCCACCACCGCTACGCCCCGGACCTCGCGCACGCGGCGGCGTGGGCCATGAAGGCCGGCACCGACCTGGAGTGCAACGCGCACCCCGGCTCGGACGCCCTGCAGATGGCCTGGAACCAGTCTCTCATCTCCGAACGGGAGGTCGACCGGTCTCTCACGAGGATGTACACGGCCCTGGTGTCTGCGGGCCAGTTCGACTCGGCACAGGAGCAGCCGCTGCGCTCGCTGTCGTGGGAGGACGTGGACACCGAAGAGGCGCGGGAGCTCGCGTACCGGGCGGCGGTCGAGGGCGCCGTGCTCCTGAAGAACGACGGGACTCTGCCCTTGTCGGCCGACGCGAGGAAGTACGCCCTCGTCGGCCCGTGGGCGAACGCGACTACGCAGATGCAGGGCAACTACTTCGGCCCCGCGCCGTACCTGATCTCCCCTTACCAAGCCGCCAAGGACCTCGGGCTGGACGTCACTTACACCCCGGGCTGCCGGATCAACGGCACGGACGCCTCGTTCCGACGAGCGGTAGCGTCTGCCCGCGCCGCGGATCTCGTCGTCTTCGCGGGCGGCGTCGACAACACTCTGGAGGCCGAGACCCTCGACCGCCGCACGCTGGCTTGGCCCGATGCCCAGCTCGACCTTCTCCGGGCCGTCGCCGCGCTCGGGAAGCCCGTCGTGGTGCTCCAGTTCGGCGGGGGGCAGGTCGACGACGCCGAGCTGCTCGCCAACGCCTCCATCAACGCCGTGCTCTGGGGCGGGTATCCCGGCCAGTCGGGGGGCAGAGCCATCTTCGACCTGCTGTTCGGGCGTGCGGCGCCTGCTGGTCGACTGTCGGTTACGCAGTATCCCGCATCCTACAGCAAAGCCGTACCAGCGACTGATATGAACCTCCGACCGGGTCCGGGTAACTCGGGGCTGGGACGCACTTACATGTGGTTCAACGGGGAGGCGCCGGTGCGCTATGGATCCGGTCTGCACTACACCACCTTCGATGTCGAACTGGAAGCAGTCCAGGGGTCAGTTCTCACCAGAACAGAGGAGGCATCCCCTCCGTTAGACGACGTAGACACCTCGGGAATCCCGGCATGGCAACGGGCCTTGGGCAAAGCGGCCCTCACCGTTGCCGTCAAAGTGACCAACACCGGAGGGATTTCTTCGGACTACGTGGCGCTATTGTTCCTCAGGTCCAACGCCGGGCTCGCCCCTCGGCCGCGCAAGACGCTCGCAGGCTATTTCCGCTTCAGAGACATCCGGCCTGGGGAGCGGGCAGAGAGGGAGATCGCCGTCACGGTCGAGCGTCTGGTCAGGGTTGACGAGTCGGGGAACCGTGTGCTGAATCCCGGGTCGTACGAGGTGTCTGTAGACGTGGACGAGAAGTCGACGGTTGCGTTCCAAGTCGGAGGCCGGCCAGTGGTGGTTGAGGAGTTCCCGCAGCCCAGGGACCGGAACTAGGAGTCCGATCTGCGCAGCTCGCATAGCCCCTATTCATCTTCTACCTCCCAGTGAACGTTATTTGGTCATATGGATTCGCCGTCCACATTTGGGATGCTATTCGTTGACCGGTGTACCAGGGACTGGGGGCTAGCTAAGAGTGTAACGGCCTGCCGGTTAATATGATGTATTACCATGGACTTGCACGGATACAAAAACCACGACGGATTGGTAAAGCTGTCTCCCCCGGACCGAATCAAAAAGATGCCACAGAGCCACTTGGCGGCGACCATTTCGCATCCCATGAACATTGCAGCCAGATTGTTCTACGCCATATATCCCAACCATCCCAAACAAGAGACCAGAGCTTAGCTTAGGCAGAATGCAGAGCGCAGCGTGCAGCGTTGAGGTGTTGGATTGCGAGTCCGAGATTGGAGACGCTCCTCCTCGAGGTCTCCCATCATGTATCAAGTCCTGTCATCCAACAACATCAAGGAGTTCAGAAATAGGTGGCTGATTATCAGAACTAGGAAGAAGGTCTTAGGAGACGCAACCTTGAGTGAGACAAGGTAAGCAAAATACAAAAGAGACGCGGAAATCAGTGGCTTCTGACGGGCTCCCGTATTTAGTTTGACAAAGCCCCTGATGCATACCCGCGAGATATATGCGATGAGATGAGTGCTCCGGACAAGCCGTCCTCGAGCGTCGCCGTCCTCTACAAGCCCTGGACGCCGCCGGGGCAGTACATGTACACCTCGCCTTCGACATGTGACAAAATGCCTCATAACCCCACGTACAGTAAGTATCCGTGTTGACTCGGGGAGGGAGCAGGTGCTGAAAGGATAGAGTTCGGTTCACAAAAGCTTCCGTACAGAACCGGCCCGGCCTTCTCTCATTAGCGACCTCGGAGGTTGCACTCGGGCACCCGCCAACTACCCCGCGATGACCTCTCCCTCGCGATACACGTAGCCTACCCCGCTGACTGGAACACCGGATGTGAGGGTGCCTTGAGCCAGTCGTCCTCCTGCTCAGAGTTTTTGCAACCAAGCCGCACTCACCCAGGCCTTCAGGACGAAGAGGGGGGTCGGAGAGCAGGGCAGTCATCGAAAAGCGGGCTCGGGCGTGCTATCAGGCATCGCCGCATCGACGTGATAGTCCGCAGCAGGCGAATTCACGGTCTCACAAGCGGAGGGGGGAGGGGCCGGGTATAGCATGCAACAGGATCGGGGGGGCCGGGGTCCGACTTGCTGGTCCAGATCCGTGATGCGGTTTGCCTGCCGCTTCGTGGGGCACAGCGGCAGGTGTCCTCCCTCGTCTTAGCTGTTTCGAGATTTCGGCTAGCTGTGGATGGCCAGAGAAGATCCATCGATGGGGAGTCTTTTCTTGGGGGTCTTCTTAGGAGCGGGCGGGACAGGGCGCGCTGCTCGAGAGGGGATCCGTCATGCAAGGTTGAAACCGTATCCATATCCTGTACCCATATCCGACGACACGGCCCATGCCAGGTCATCCAGCGATGGACACGTTTGGCAATGGGCAATGGGCAATGGGCCGCGGAAACCCCAGGCCTTTGCTAATAAAGTTTATCGGACAGGACGTAGACCGACATAGGCGGAAGGCCAGGCACAAGATGGCGAAAGAGTCCTTGGCTGGCAGGGCAGGATCAAATGCTGTAACACCAGGGCCCCGGAGAGACCCATCTCGCTCAAGTCTACATGCAGCTTTCGCGATGAAGGGAGGGGCGCAGACGGAGGAAGGATTTTGAAGGGCGGTCCAGGAGCTTGCGCAGAGGGCGAACTGGGTCCCGGCGATCAAGCCGGCCAGGGCTAGAGCCTAGAAGCCTTGGGGGACCTCGCGCATACAAGGGAATGAGATGTTTAACTCGACCTTTGTTGCTTCCCCCTTCCCAACGATGCGCATATGCATATATGCACCTCTCTGGAGGATCGGTGTTTGATGCGACTGGGGGGTGGGGGGCTAGGGGACTGAAAATACTGTTAGAGGAAATGGTCTTGGCTTTGAGAAGTCCCGTATTCTATGGGAGAGGTGTCTGACATATCTGTAATCAGTCAATCCGTCAACCGGTAGCAGTGGCGGTCAAAGAAGAATAACAAGAAAAAAGTGATGTGAGTATTGGGGTGTTGCTTCGGCCCCGAGGACCACAGAACCCGAGAGGCAGAGAGAACTTCTCTCAATCCTGCCCAAAGCCTTCAAGGTCAAGGCGCCCACGCAATCAACAACCATGCCCAACCCTTCCCAACTGGACGTGCATGCTGCGGGTCGTAGCATCTCCTTTGAGGCTTGGTTGCGAGAGAGAGGGAGAGAGAGGGGGGAGACAGAGAGAGAGAGAGAGAGAAACCCCACCTGTACTACCGATTCGATTCGGGGCGGCGCAAAATGGTGTTGCATCGATATTGCAAAAGGCGGACGACGAGCAGGGTGACGAAACGACCTCAAGATGGGGCTGCTGTGTGTGTGCCGACCGCCTCATCCACCACAGAACAGATCTTGGTTAGCCGCAGCGGGGGGTTGGATCTGGGATCGTCTACTCTCTCTTCTTTGGGAATAGGCGCGCAGGGCGAAGGTCGCAATCCAAAGATGGATACTGGGAGCATCCGTGCTACGATGACGGACGACGAACGACGACGGCGACTCTGACGACGGGCCAAAGCTCCAACCAGGCTTTTTACACCCCCGGACGAGCATGTCGTCCGAACGGGGGGCGCTGACCAGCCGGTGGCCGGCCCCGGACTCTGCTGTAGAGTATGTGTCCGGATACTGCTCAGAGCTGGCTCTATTGTGCATCATTGACTGGGCGATCGGTGCTGTCCCGATAGATGTCGAGCATCTGCCACGGCATGTTTTGTTTTGCTCCAACAAAGTTTCGGCGGATGTTTCTCTCTCGCTCTCTCTCTCTCTCTCTCTTGCTCTTTGCCATCATGCCGCTAAGCTCCGTCGGCCGGCGATCCGGATCATACCCCTGGTCAGTAGACTAGACTTCGCAACAGTGGCGGGCGTGCCGGTCTGCGATAATCTGCAGGGTGACGGCGCCAGACGACATGTGCCGGTGAGACACCCCGACTTGTTGGCCGACTGCTCACCCACCGCAGGAGGGGAGAACATTGTAGTAGACCGCCGTGTGTGTGTCTGACAAGTCTGACAACCAACCGGGCCGTCGCTCGGACCGTCTCCGCCAGTTTGCGTCGGGCGTAGTCGCATTGTCCACTTGTCACTTGTCGTAGGTGCTTCCTTGACACAAACGGTTAACAGGTTCCGTGCCCAGAATCATCATCCGATGGCTTTGGTCTCACAGACGACGACGACGACGACGACGGCAAACAGTCTGGAGGAGCAGCCCAATTCATCCCAGCTTCCGGTCCCTCACCACCCACCGCCACCATCACCTCACCTCACCTCACCTCACTCGCGAGTCGAAGCGGACCCTGGGATGGAAAATCTCTCGAGATACGGTAGTACTCTGTACTCTTCGGGATGAGTTTTGTGGGCATCGCCAGGAGCTGCTAATAGTAGCTGAGAAGAAGGGACGGGGGGTTGGTCCCGTCTTCAATCATGTGGCCAACTCATCCCTGGTCTATGGCCTTGGCCCCTTTCGATCGTTAATCTCACCGATGACGAGCAATCGACGGAAGCGAAATGCGGTGCGATGGGGGGGCCTGGCCGGGAAGTCATCCTCCCCCCCCCCCGAACCTGAGTCCCTGGCTACCATTGTACAAGGTAATCTTTAAATGGAAACCCGGACCAAGAAAATAAAAAAAGGCCTGATGTTTGCTTGGGTGTGTGTTCGGTGCGTGCATGAACTACAGGCTTCTTAGTCCACAAGCTCTGCTGCTCTCAACATGATCGACGGCCGCACGACTATCGACTATCGACTATTGATTGATTGATTGATTGATTGGAATCAGGGTTTGCCGGCCGTTGATGGTGCTCTCACACGTCCCGCTATTGCTTTTACGATGCCTTTCGTTTGCTGGCTAAGGCAGGCATTTGGCACGTTGACCGGCGACTCTTGTCACTCTTTGAACTCCGGATATGCGTCCCAGTTCTGTCGCTCCCCCTCAACAGCCCGCCCACCCCAGCAACATGTTGACTCGGGGCGAATCTGGGTTCTGGGATGCCCCCTCGACGAAGGTTGATTGTCCAGCTCGTACCGGATGCGTGCACCGGTGCACACGGACGCCAATTCAACCGAATACATCATCGAGCATGGAATGGCAGCCATGGAGAGTGGAGGCTGGACTTCGCCGCTTACGTGCAGCCGTAGCGAACAGAGCTCCAGTGAACCTGTCGGCACAAGGTCTAACCCTCAAGCTCTGGAATCCTTGAACTGGAGCTTGAGCCGGAGCTGGAGCCAGAGCTGGAGCTCGAGCGGACGGAGGGACGAAAAGCCAAGCTGTCGAGTCTCCCTTACAAAAAGTACAAGTACAGGTATGCAGCGACTTGAGCTGGGACGACCCCCCAAGAATATTGACGATCCAATCCAATTTGGGCCATATGCCCAAATACACGTGTACAGGATCACCATATCGAATGCGATATGTCATTTTCCCTCTTGTGACTGCGAAAGAACCCTCTCTCTCGTCTGTACTCGTGATGCAGGCCGGGGGGGGGGGGGGGGGGGTGGATCGTCGTGACCCTCATCAAACTCTTCCGAGGTTGGACGAGGGGAGGGCAACGCATCGCATCGCATCCCATCACCAGCCTGTCCAGTCCAGTCGGGAGAGGGGTCTGTGTGGGCTCTGGATTTCCACTTCCACTACCGCCATGTCCGTGTCCGTCCAAAAGGCGAATGGCAACCTGTCCGAGGCGGCGACTAACCCGATGAAGCCTCGTCCTTGATCCCAAAAGGAGGCTCGTTCGCGAAGACCCGACGATGTGGGTGGACCATCCCATCTAGAAAACGCTCGATTCTGGACGGAAGCGGTGCGGTACTTCGCCGCCGCTCGAAGAGAAAAGAAAAGAAAGAGAAGAAGAAGAAGAAGGAAGGGGGAAAAAAAGAAAGAAAAAAATCTCACACCGAAAATCCTACTGCACTCCATCAAACGGACTGCATTCCGTTTGCTCTTGGACAGCTCGATGGCCCCTCCCCTCCCATTCTACTCCAAACACCGCTCGCTGTCCAGTGGCCACCCCGAGTCATGGGTGCTGCAGTAACGATGCCTGAGTCGCTCGAGTCGCTCCGGCATTGCTTGCTTTTCCGGCTACATACTCCGTAGTCTCTTTGTCCATCCCTCTCCCTCTCCCTCTCTCGTGTGAGAGCAGACTCTTTCCAGTAAGTTGGTTGAATGAGAGTTTGTCGAGTTGCTTTTTCGTATCACTCGTGTGGTGGGGTATCGGCCACGTCGTCGACCCCTCCCCTCCTCTCCCCTCCCCTTGTGGTTGTGCATTCAGTCACGGCAACACATGCTCAGCCACGCCGCCATTCCAACTTTTCCAGGCCATGTCGAAAGTGATTTGATTGGGAAAGTCGAGATATCCGCAGAACTGAGCGCAACGACGACTCCCAGAGTGGGCACGCGGCACGTATGGAATCCAAATGGCCTAATCCACAGCCCAGAGACATTCCAGAATGCGTGGAGCCTTCGCCAGGCCCAGGTTCAGGGGCATCTTCAGCCACCGCATGTGGATTGGACCCCCGGTGTCTTGCTGGGTTCGGAAAGGGCGGGATTGGATTGCAACATGACATTGAAGCATGAGAAAGTGACTGAGAAAGTGACTGAGAGAGAGAGAGAGAGAGAGAGAGAGAGAGAGAGAGAGAGAGGAGTGAGGACCGATGTGATAGCCCGGAGAAACCATCCCGTTCGTTGACTTGCGAAAACATGAGCTGGCAGGCTGTATTCTCGTGCGTAACGATGCCAACGACTTGGTGGCTTCCCCGGACAGAAAGACATCCGTGCAACAACAACAACGCAGCCCATCGCATGGTGTGCTGCTGCCGGTGCCACCAGAGTCAACATGACCTTATTTTCTTCTTTTCCCCTTCTCTCTTCTTTTTGGACACTACATCGTACTAGGCTGGCGAGCTTGGCTGTCCCGCATCAGGCCGTTTCAAAGGGATACGCCGCCTGCCCGCCCGCCCACCTCGTCCGATGCAGGGTCGAGATAGGCTGACAAGTCGTTCGCGCGCTGGGGAATTCTGAGACAAGGCCAGGACGGAAGCGGAGGAGCAAGACACTGAAATGTCTGTCGGGGCGGTACACTACAAAGCAATGCATTGCAGTCGTCTCTGCTGTCAGGGCTCCAACAAAACAAGGCCAAATGAGTTTGTTGTTGTCTGGACACGGAGGGTTTCTGTCAACA
Organism: Colletotrichum destructivum; assembly: GCF_034447905.1. Lineage (NCBI taxonomy): Eukaryota > Fungi > Ascomycota > Sordariomycetes > Glomerellales > Glomerellaceae > Colletotrichum > Colletotrichum destructivum. The sequence goes on from NC_085904.1 coordinate 270,188, forward strand.
AGTGCGCCGCCTACTCTACCATGCATGGATGGCCACCTCGATCGAGCTGGCTGGCCTTTGCGAGCTTGGCCTAATGAAAGCATCACAGGGACCCAAGGCGCTCCGCCCGCCCGTCCAAGGTGTTGTTGTTGTTGTTGTTGGCATGAATGACTTTTTTTTTTTTTTTTTTTTTTTTTTTTTTGCTGCGAGGCCAGCCAGGGTTATTGCAGAATGGCGCCGTGCTGATCATCCCCGATGAGACGGTGTATGTGTGCGCCTTGGCCCGTAAGAGGGAAGGTCTCCTCCTCCTCCACACTCTCTCAGGGGCACCCGACGATTGCCTGCAGAGATCATTCATTCACAAGCCTCGATTGAGGACTGGAGCCGAGTCTCGCTCATCCACGGTCCCCGTCCGCCCCCTGCCCACACTCCGCTGTCAAAATTGGACGACGACAAGAAATGGGGGTTGTTTGCGAGTCTCATCGTCTGACCTCCTTCGCAGTATCGTGATCCATTTGTGTCCTTGTCGTGAGGGTTACCGCCGTAGTAGTCGCACTTCGCCCCTGTGACGACTCGCCTCCCGTCTAGAGGTTTGGTTTCCGTACCATACACTGACTGACTGCTTGCTGGTCCGTCCGTCCGTTCGTCCACCGCTGAGGCTGAAGCTGAAGCTTTGCAGTTCTTTGCAGTGTTGTTGCCGTCCCCCGTCTTTCCAATATCAGAATCTTTAGTTCAGGGGGTCGTTTCCGTCCGCCGACAACCACCACCCCCTGCCTTAGCCCCGGGTGTCGTTGTGCAGCCATGAAAGTGCCAGGCCAGCCATTGGAGCCATCAGAACCTGCCTGCTCTTTCGCATTCCCACCGTCTCGTGTGGCTTGCAAGGATTGCCTGCGGTGGACCGCCACCACCCATGCAGAATCTGGACGGCTTCCCACCCTAATCACCTGCAAGTCAGGCAGTCCCCGGCCAAGGAGGGGAGATGTGTTGAGCCAGAGGTGGATGGGCTTTAGAGTAAAGGGTGCAATATGTAAGGTTCAGGTGGCCATCGCAAGCCGTCACTCGTCCAGGTGCTGCTGGTTAACCACTTTTTCCCAGTCTTCCCATATCATAATCGTAGTTCCCTCCCAGTCGCACTTGGGGTTCGACTTGACCGATGCTTTGAAACCATTTGCCTCTTCCTTTCTTCCTCTTCCAACTTTCAGGTTCGACACGTGGAGGATCACCTTATTTCGGATAACTTGGGAGAGACAGAAAGAAGCCGTCTGGACCGGACCAATCTGGAAATTGTACCGGTGGAGACGCAAACAGGAGTTCGGCTTATCCCCCCCCCCCCGCTCCTTTGGTGTCCCTGCGTATGACAGACACGCTGTCGTCTCATTCCTTTGTGTCGCTGTTAGAGGGGAGAGGGCCCCTCGGGAGAATCTACTTGACCGTGCAACCAAAACTTCGCGATCCACGACGTCGGACAGCAATATCGAGGTCCGATTCGCGCTTTCGAAGAGAAACCTTGAACAACCTAAACGGATGGAGTTTTGTCGTCTGTTTGCTTCTCCGAACCGCATGCATCGATAACGCGGCTTGTCAACCTGCTTGGACAAGGTAGTTCCCTCTTCGCACCGCGAGCTCTCCCTTTTGGAGTCGCCGGGTCCCCCCACGCAGTAGAAGAGCTTTTCTTCCATGCGCCGCACTCTAAAGGGAGGAAGCTCTTGCAAAAAAAAAACTGTGAGCTGACCAACGATATATATATATATATAGGGTTCGCGCCTGACTTGGTCTGCTCGTCCAACATGGGCCGCACATCCAAATTCACCTTCCCCGTCCCGGGGAGGAAACAGAAACCGCCGTTTGGACCGATCGTGTCGGGGCCGATGTCCAAGGCGCAAAAGATCCTGGGCACCGCCGAAATCAACATCGACGCACCGCGCCAATGGGACACCGCATCGAACTCGGGCATCAGCGTATCCGTATCCGAAAGCACCGCTACCTACAACACGGGCGAGAGGAGCCGGGCCCCGCGCCACGAAGAGGAGGGCATTTCAGGAAACAGCAGCCGCAGAAGTACGCAATGGGAGCAGGAGTCCGAGATCGTGCCAGCATTCCTGGCGAATCGCTTTTCGCAACTGCATACCACCGACGGCGGCCAGAGAGAGTTCACCGAGACGTCGAGCCTCACCCGGCGAGGTTCGAACTCGACCATCATCTCGTGGTACGACAAGTCCAAGATGCCGCTGTCAATATCCCAGCAGACGTCGTCATCCGCAATGGCAAAGGGGCTGCCCCAGAAGGCGAACGCTGTCCTTGACATCGAAGGAAAGGAATCGAACCACATGGCCTCGTCAAGTCCGAAGGCCAAGAAGCGGCCGAGTCGATTGGACTTGGGCGATCTGTTATCCCGGCATAAACACCACAGCCTGAAAGGCAAAACCGACACTCGTTCTGTTCTCGGGCCGGACCACAAGAACAGGTCGCCCTCGCTCGCATCCATCTCGTCGCCCCGAGTGACGCCGCCGCCAATACAGCAGAGAACCGAGAGGAAACTGACGAGGAAGAACACGTTCGACAGCATCAACTCCGTGAGCAGCCGACCGAGGACGGGGTCCAGTAGTCGCAGAGGCGCCAACGACATTAGCAACCTCCCCAACTTGTATGAACACTACGAGCAGATGTCGTTTGATCAGGTCCTCGGCCACGATGGTCCCTTGGCCGCCTCAGGACCGTCTTTGGCCGTTGCCGGATACACGCCGTTGAGATCGCCATCGGCGACGGATCAAAAAAAGACGTTCACGAGGCCGCCGCTTCGGCACGAAGGCGCATCGTCGATGTATCAGACTTACTATGGCGCATTGCCGGAGCCTTCCAAGCCCGCGGGCCAGCCGTTGATGCAGACGGACCGTGATTGCGCGTCCAGTGTCTCGAGCCGCTACACGAAGACTTCCAAGGCGTCCAAGCGAACGAGCCAGAGTCTCAATGGATCCGATTTGATGGAGAAGAGCGTGCTGTCGCTTTCGTCCGACTCCGAGGATGATTTCTTCCCCGACTCCGTCTCGAAATTCACCGGGGGATCTCGGAGTAGCGATGCGGGTAGTCTGGCCCCCTCGTCACTGAGGTCAACGCACTCCCGGGACGCCCCGTCTCTCGGGCAAAGCTCAAGAAAATCGGCCAAGCACGCCAGCTTTGCGCCGACCAACACCTACTTGACGATCCCCAGCAAGTCGCCGCCGGGTAAGCCTCCCATTGTCAACCCTCGACTGAGCTCTCTGCCCTCGACAACATACCAGCCCCCATCTTCATCGAACCGCTTATCGCGGTATTCGACGACTTCATCGTCAACGACATATTCTGTCGGCGACCGCCCGATCCGCCCCCCGACGTATGGCGGTCATGACTCCCGAGCATCGTCATTTCCGCCTTCTTCGGAATCGTACTCGACTACCGACCGCGGCCAATTGCCACAGCGCATGCTTTCCACCAAATCGTCTTCCGTTCATTCTGTCGACCAGCCAACCCCGCCAATGAGCCCGACGTCGGTCGAGTCCTTCATGGCTTCGGGGGGATCCGCGGACGCCCATGGTACAACTGACTCTCGGTTCATGGCCGTCACACGACAGGAAGAAATGCTGCTCGCGGCTCTCCGAATGAAACGGGCCCGGATGCGGGAGTCGGTTATAGCCGAGTACGACGACGAGCCGATGACCCCGTCTTCGTATCACCAGCGAAACTCGTCGCAGGGCACCATCACAGACATGGACTGGCCCGAGCCGCCACAGACGCTTCGTCACCAGTCATCGACAACCTCGAACAGCACAATCAAGGCGGGCTCGTGCACGCATGACAGTCGTCCGGTTTCGTTGGCGCCAGGTAAAAGCCTTCAACGCAACGGTTCTCGTCATCTGAACCCCACCGCGCCATCTTCTCAACCAATGTCCGTGATACCGCCGTCGAGGGCAGGTAGCGTGAAGAAGATGATGCCGGTCCAAGAGGCAACTCAATCCGGGGCCAAGCAAGAGCGGATCCTGCTTTACCTGGACAGGCCAGTGGGCAACGTCAACTCAATGGATTTTGCCGAACCCAGTCCCGACCTGAGCGACTTCATGGATTTCGACAATGGCAGTGACGACGAAGATGAGTTGTCGAGCGACATAACACCCTTCCGGGCCCGTGACCCCCGACACGCCATGGGCACCAAGAGCCGCGGACAAATGCTGAGAACAGGCGAACGGGCCCGACACGAGCCTTCGCCGCTGAGGCCGAGAGGCGAGGTCGCAGGCGCGGAGCGTGTTCGGGTCGTAGGAACCGACAGAGATGTCGATTCCCGGTGCGGAATCCCGCGGCCGGATTCGCCCGTGTCGCCTGAAGGCACACTAGGCCTTCCCAACAAGAGTCTATCGAAGAAGAAGGCTGTGAGGCTGAGCGCGGTCGGTAATGCTGGGGTCGAAGCTGCCTGGTGGGGTGATGATGGTTGAAGTCGAGGTGACAGGACCTTGTTATTTGCCGTGGACGATTCCGATAATCTCTCATCATGATACCCTGCACACGACCTATTTTCTTTGTCAATAACCCATCTTTGTACAAAATTTTGCAGCAATGGATATAAGAGGCGAGGTGGTTTGTCCCTTTTTTTTTTTGTTCTTCTATTTTCTCCCCCGTTTTTGGGAGGGTCAACGGAGGCGGCGGCGGCGGCGATGGCGACGGATTACCTGTTATTCGGACGAAATCAAGCGGGAGGCGGGGACATTTTTCTGCATGAGACACCGGGCTTCTCCTTTCTTTTGATGGCCCTTGCGACGGAGACTGTTGGCATAATCGCCTGGAAGTTTCGCTGAATCGCACCCTGTAATAATATTTATTACACAATATGCTTAGGTGATGTATGGGAAGGGCTGCGAGGCGAAGAAGAGTTAGGAATAATGAAGGAAGAACAGACGAACAGTTTGAGGAAGACAAGGTGGAAAGCCGAGGAAGAGAGAGAGAATGACGAGTCGGAGGAGAGGACGCACATCAAGGCCGCGTCTTCGTTAATGAGAAAGGTGCTTCTGATGCTGGGTGTAGCTTGCTTCTCTCCTCTCCTCCCTTTTCTCAGTCGCCGACTCTTTCCTGCCGTAAGCTACCTAGATACCTAGGTACTCGAACCAATTCCAATCCTTGACGTTAACACAATCCTTCCTCAAAACTGTTGCTACTCGTCTACTTGGGTCCACTTGGTGAGGCTGTCTGTCGCTTGATGTATGTCGCATATGTATGTTGCATGGCCACAGCAAATGTGCTGTGTAGTGAGTGGGGGAAACAAATGGCATTCATGAGATGAAGTCGCAGTTTGAGTCTTTTTTGATCCTACGTAGGGGCATTTCTCGCCCGCAGTTCTGGGTTGAGTGGGTAATAATAGTACATAATGTCACATTCGACGCTTTTTCCTCAGTGGTGGTGTTGTGCTGTGATGTGATGTTTTGTGTTTGTTCATCAACGCCGGCCGCGTCGTCCGGAAATCACCTGTTGCCCGCCGTCTCGTCAAAGCTCTCAAGCACTGAGTCCTTCAGGGCCTTGGGCTCCTTCGGCGCATGCGCATCGTCGCCCGACTCTCCTTCCGACTCCTTGTTGACAATCTGCTTCGCCATCGCCTTGGCCTGCGCCTGGCCGACCTTGCCGTAAACGCTCAGGCCCGTGGCGATCATGCCTCCGATGTCGCCGACGTTTCCGGGGACGACCACCGCCGTGCTCTCCTTGGCCAGCTTGGCGAACGCGTCGACGTACTTCTCGGCGACGGACAGGCTCATAGCGCCCTGCGCCGCCTCTTCGCCGTTGGCGATGCTCTTGGCAACGGCGTCGATGCCGGCCGCCGTCGCCTTGGCCTTCATGAGAATCGCCTCCGCCTCACCCGACGCCCTGTTGATCTGCTCGGACCGCATCGCCTCAGAGGCGAGGATGACGCTCTGCTTCTTACCCTCGGCGATGTTGATGGCCGACTGCCGCTGACCCTCCGACTCCAAAATCTCGGCTCGCTTTGAGCGTTCGGCCGTGACCTGTCGGTGCATGGCCTCGACCACGCCGGCCGGCGCGTGGATGTCTCGGATCTCGTAACGCAGGCAGGTGACGCCCCAGGCCTGCGCCGCCTCGTTGATGGCAGCCGTGATGTTGGTGTTGAGGGCGGCGCGCTCCTTGAGGACGTGGTCGAGCGTCAGCTGGCCGATCTCGGATCGCATCGTGGTTTGCGCCAGCTGGGAGATGGCGTATTCAGCATCTTCGACTCCGTAACTGGCAACTAGTCAGCATGGCCACATGTGCGTGCGTGCGTGCGTGCGTGCGTGCGTGCCGCGGCTCGAGGGCCCCTTTTGCTGCGCAGAACATACCTGGCCTTGTAGGCATCAAAGACACGCGTGTACAGGACACCGTCGAGCTCGAGGGTGACGTTGTCGGCCGTGATGGCGCTCTGGCTGGGGATCTCGAGGGCGTTTTCCTTAAGCGACTTGACGTATGAGATGCGGTCGATGAAGGGCACGAGGATGGCCAGACCCGGTTCGAGGATGCGGTTGAACTTTCCCATACGCTCGACGATCCATGCCGTCTGTTGGGGGACGAAGCGGATGACCGTGTTGGCGGGGAGCGACGGCTTCTGGAAGTAGGACGGGGGGATGCTGGAAGCAGAGCCGAAGGCCGATGGGAGTAGGCTCTTGGTGCTGGTCTGGAAACCGCGCGACTGGAAGAGAGCTCGTCGCAGCGGCGGAGAGAGGACGGCCTTGGTTACCGCCGAAGCCATGATTGCTGCTGCATTGACATGCGTTGAGGTGGCGTGGGTCAATCGAAGTTGTAAGCTCCTGGGGGCGGCACCTCTCTCGGTCTCGTCAGCTAAGGTTACCTAAGGTAGGTAGGTAAGGTATATCTATCTGTAAGGACCTGTGGGTCGTTCGTTCCGATCAATGGAGAAGGAAAAGGAATAGAAAAAAAAAGAGACCGGGATGACGGAGGCCGACAGCTGCCTGCCGATGTTTAGCCGGCGGCATCGGCCGAGGCCCACCGACTTGATAAGTGATCCGGTTCCATGTTCCAAGATCCTGACAGAGCATTGAGTTGATGAGACCTTGCATGAAGTATTGCTAGAGTCTAGCTAGCTGGCTAAGAAACCAAGCTGGAAGCTCTTGTTTTTGTGTTGTAGTGAGATGGATGCACTTTTATCCATGAATTCTTATTGCACAGCTCATGGGGACTTGGGCCAGGGAGTGGAACGAAGTCTGACCATGAAGCCAAATTGATGCATTATCACCCAATCCTGACTCCTCACTGATGTGAGTCTATTCCGGCCTTTAAAGAGTCAACAAACAAGCAGAACTCAGAGCCCTCGTACGTAGAGTCGTGCGGGGAACAAATGATTTAACATCAGCACATCAATCTGCCAGCATGCGGAATGGGGAGTTGAGCATCGCAATGAACCAATCCTCCAGAACCACAACTTCCAAGTGCATACCAAACTGGCTCTGCAAATCGACTTGTTTCTGCTTATTCCTACATCTACATCTTGTACAATGCACTTGCACTTGTGTACCAAACATGATGGTCAGGATTAAAAGAGCAAGTTTGTGAGAGAAAGTCGTAATCATTGAGACGTACTACACTACCCATGCCATGTGTACCAAGAGCCAGCCTAGTCTGTCATTCCGTGTCCTCTTTCGCGCATCCAGGGGAATCATGAAAATAGGGTACCGGTAGGTTACTGGTACGACGACCCTTCGGGGGGCTGGGGGATCTTCTTGTTTGCAGGGGCCGCCATGTATCTGGAGAACGAGATGTCAGCTTTTTTTTGCATTTTGGGTGCAGCGACACCAGCGCGCAGCCCGACCTATGGCATTACTCACCTTCTAAGTTCAATCAGGACCGTCTCCATGGTGTTGTCCCTCTTCCAGTTAGCCAGGCAGGGAAGCTGCTTGGGGTCGACGACACCGTTGCGGGAGTTGACGCAGGGCAGGTTGACCTGACTGATGAACTGTATCGTCGGGGGCTCGTCAGGGTAGTTAGGGCCGCAGTGCATCTTGAGGGAGTAAATTCGGTTCTCGTGGACACTCTGCATCACGGTCTCCGTCAGTGACAACGCGCACGAGAGGGGGGCGGGTATACGGTAGTAGGAGGAATACTGACGTGAGGGGGCCCCAGGATGGTGCCGTTCCAGTCGGACATCAGGAGGTCTTCAGCATCGTTCAAGCCGTAGGAGCAAGCCTCTGCAGTTGGGAAAGTCAGTCAGCAATGCGCGCGGCAGCCCTGGACCTTCGTCGGAGAGAGAGAGAGAGAGAAAGAGAAAGTAAGAGAGTTGAGGGCTTCCAAGTACCTGCTCCAAGGCCCTTCTCGCCCTTCTCGAGCTCCTCGAGGAGTCTGAAGTTGCGGGGAACCTTTGCGCTCATGATGACTCACGTCGTCTGTAAATGTGATTGTTCAAGTTGAGTTGCGAGCTGTTGTTGTGCGGGATGGGGAACCGAAGCGACGAGGAGCCGGTGCAACTATTCGAGATGGAGGGGTTGCGACCTTGCGAAGTGGGAGAGATTGGCCATGAGACTTGGGAATGGGGCAGCATGCGCTGCAATGCGGCCCGGCTCTTACCTAAACCTCAAGGGGGGCCAGACCCGCAAGCGAATGGGCAGTCGTCACCGAGGAAGGGTTCTAAGGCGTACGGATACTGAGTACCTACGTCGGTAGGTACTTGTGTTACAGCAGCAATAGGTGCTGAGTAGGTACCTACCCGAATGCATGGTGCAGGTGCACGAGCCAGCGCGGGGCACTTTCCGGGGCGGTGAGATTTGTTCTGCCGGTGCTGGTCGGCGCTGTGGATCCCCTACGGGTCATTTCGTCCATACAATAGGCGGTGGGTACCTAGATACTCCGGGTGCTTGCTTGCCTTAGTCATCGTTCGAGGTGGACAGCTCACCTCGATCGGGCGAGCTGTGGATGAGCTGCGAGATGCAGCTGTCCAGTCGATAGCTCCCTTGACCTACCTGTTCTATTCCGCCATTCCTGCACCACCACGCGACCCAGCCCGTCCTCACAACTCCCTCCCCCAACGTATTCATATCCTCTTGCTTCCGTGCTGTTAAAGTTTAAAGTAAACCGGTCGAGCTTGATGATGGACTGCTGCCCGAAGGGCCTCTTGTGACAGAATGACGACCCAGCTCCTGGCGACGGAGCTAACGAATCTCATCCAAGAAAGCAAGCGGAAACACAATGACCTCAGACAGGTGAGCTGTTTCTTCTCTCCAATCCCCAAGAGCTGTGCTGACATGTATCGTCACAGGCAGCCGAGAAGTCTCTGGAGGAGCTCAAGGGCCTAAGGGGGGCTAATGAAGCCCAAGCCGCGAACGGTATGGCCTCTTTCGCATCCCCAGCATGATGGAGCATCCATGGCTGATTGTTTTACCAGAGCTTGCCCAGAGGCCCAACTTTGTGAACCCCTTCATCGTTGCTTGCGGGACCAAGAATGCAAAGTTCACCGGCATCGCCATCGTCTGCCTCCAGAGGCTCATCGTCGCCCGTGCCCTTCCCAGGGGGAAGCTCAACCAGGTCCTCGAAGCTCTCAGGGAGGCAACCTCGGCAGGTCTCGATGTTCAGCTTAAGATCCTCCAAGCCTTGCCATCACTGTTGCAGAACTACGCCACCGACCTCAAGGGCGACCTCCTGATCACCGCCCTGAACATTTGTTTCATCTTGCAGACGAGCAAGAATGCCATCGTAAACAACACCTCGGCTGCGACCCTTCAACAGCTTGTAGTCTCGGTATTCGACAAGGTGGTCACTGAAGACAGTACGCGTGGCCATGTTGTCTAGCAGAAGGCTGAATTGAGTCACTAACAAAGGCACAGAAACCGCACCCTCCGGACCCCCCGCTGGCGAGGCGCCGGCCGGCGATGGCACTGTTGAGTTACGTGCAGCCGCTTTAGACGCGCATAGGGTAGGGCACCTATCCCGATGACCAAGTCCATCAAGTTCACCAGACTGACTGCAGCAAAGATATTCAACGACCTCTGCCTCATGACAGAGAACCAGCGTCCCGAGTATCTCAGGTTTTCGGGACTTCCGCAGACGTTCGGCCTCGAGCTGATAGAGTCGGTATTGACCAACCATGCCGCTGTGTTCTCGACCCATAAAGAGCAGGCACACATCCTGCAGGTTCGCGTCATGCCCTTCATCATCAGCGCTCTCAAGGGGAAGCCCAATTTCGCAACATCAGTCAGGCTGGTTCGGATTCTTTACACGCTGTTACGGCGCCACATCAATATCCTTCCATCAGAAAGCGGCGACGCTCTTGACATCCTGACGCACCTACTGGACCAGGAGACGGCAATCTGGAAGCGAGCCCTGTGCTTGGAGGTGTTCCGGGGCATCTTTTCAGAGCACGCTCTCATTCGGCGGATATTCGTCAACTATGACGCCAAGGAAGGCGAGAAGGACGTCCTCAAGCACCTGACGGCAACGTTCGTTCGGCTCAGCACCGAGAAACCGTCCGTCATCGGACTCGGTCATCAGTCCACGATTCCTGTGGCGGACCCCTACGCCAGCATCGCATCATCCACCGACCAAGCCATGCTCGAGGCTAGCGGCGTCACGGGTATCATCAGCGGCTCCGTCAATGCAGATGGTTCCAATATTGGGATCAGCACACAATGGAGCACCGTGAGGGTCCCCTGCATCGACCAGCTCGACAAAACAGAGGCGCCGTCCGTTCCTGAGTCCTACATCTACAGCTTGACACTTTCTTGCATTTCATCGCTTTCCGAAGGCCTCGCCAAGTTTATACTCCCCCTCACTGTTCCTGGAGATGGCCGCAATCGCAAGAGAAGCGTGAAGCCGGAGCCAGAGCGCGACTCGTCGGTGCCCCCTCAAGAGGACGCCGAGGTCTCACGAACTGCACTGGAGCGGGCAGCCTCATTCAAAAAGAACCCAGTCCCTCTGAATCCTCTTGCTTTAGAAGACCATCCCCTCCACAACGAGGTCAAGATATGCGCAACCATCATCGAGGAATGCTGGCCGGCTATCTTGGCCACCTGCTCGACATTTCTATACGCTGCAATGGACTCGGAGTACTATCACAGTCTCGTGAGAGCATTCCAGAAGTTTGCCCATGTCGCTGGCCTGCTTCAGCTATCCACACCAAGAGACGCGTTCTTGACAACACTGGGTAAAGCGGCGGTACCTCCGAATGTCTTCACAGCGTGCCTGAACGCCGGAGCCGCTCGACCGGCACCGCCAACACCGACTACGGAAGCACCAAACAGCATCCTGAGCAACGCGCGAGGTCTGCTTAGCGTTGACAGTTTGGTGACCCAATCGTCACCCGCCGTCGACAGGGGACGGCAGCAAGGACTCGAGGCGAGTCAAATGACGCTCAACACTCGCAACCTCTTGTGTTTGAGAGCCCTTCTCAATCTTGGCATTGCTCTTGGCCCAACACTCGGTTCCTCATGGCGTATCATTCTCGAGACCTTGCAACAAGCCGACTTCGTCCTCTTCTCCACCAGTAAGACTCCTGGAAGAACCCCCCTCGCGACGAAGGGAATAGACCACCATGCCGAGAGCGAGGCGAACGCTCTTCTGTCCAACTTCGGCAGCGAAGTCCGCGCTGTCGAGACGGCAGCGTCCCGTCTCATCGAGAGCACAATCGATTTCCCCAATGATGCCTTTGGTGAAGTCGTGACGGCGGTATGCAACCTGTTGGAAAGAACAAATGAGGACAAGCAGAAGGTGGACAAGCAGAAGGCAGAGAACGCAAGCCAGCCACAATCACCAACCTCTGGGGGCATGAAACCACCCCCGATAGGTCAACACCGGCGAGTTCTCAGCATCTCGACCGCCGCGGCGGCCGGTCCGAACCAAGAAGATCATTTTGCGCTGGCGAAGCTAGGCGATATCGCCACGATCAACATCGACCGCCTGTTGACGTACCCGCCCGATGTCTCTGGATGGACACCGCTGACGACTGAGCTCATTCACATCCTCAACTCGGCATCGGTGAACGCGTCGGTGAGACTGCGTGCTGCCGAGATTCTGGTCAGACTCGCACTTGAATCTGCCAACGTGGCTGCAACGATGGAGCGAGAGCAGTGCGGAAGCGTGCAGCTGCTATTGCTAGAAGCCCTCCGCGATGCTCTTCTGCCACTGCAGCAAGAAGACAGGGAGGTGACCGTCGCCAGCCACGGTACGGATGTGGAGATTCACAAGGTGGTTCTCGAAGGGCTCAAGAACCTGCTTGAGAACTGCGGCGAGACGCTCGTCAGCGGATGGGAGATTGCTTTCGAAATCATCGGCTCCATCTTCATCGACAAGAAGTTCGCCGCCGCCACCGATGAGCGGAGAGTCTCGCAGGCCATCATCCTCACGACGCGGTCGGCGAAGCTTGTCCGGTCTTCTTTCAACTCCCTTCAACTAATCTGCTCCGACTTCCTAGCGTCTTTGCCGAATTCCTGCTTTCTCATACTCGTTGATACCCTTTACAAATTCTGCTCACAAGACGATGACCTCAACATTGCTCTGACGGCAAGTTCTCTTCCGCACCGCTTTGACGACGACGCCTGAGCTAACCTTTCGCAGACCGTCACCTTCTTCTGGGTTCTGTCAGACTTCCTCTCGGGCAAGACCGAGAGCCTTCCCATCACGGCCGACCTGATGCAGGACTCCAACATCTCTGACCTAACAAGCCTGGCGGCGGACCCAGAACACATTGCTTCGGACGCCGCTCTATGGATGCTGTTGCTCCTGAGGCTTACTACCGTTACCGCCGACGGACGCCTGGAGCTTCGTAATAGTGCAATCCAGACCCTGCTGAGGATATTCGATGCGTATGGCGATAAGCTAAGCCCGGAAGCCTGGTCCATCTGCGTCAAGTCTGTCGTCTTCAAGCTTCTGTCGTCGATTGAGGATGAACTCCAAGCCGCCGCGGGCGAGAGTTCGACACACCACGACCGCCGAGAGTGGCACGAGACTGCGGTCGTCGTGTTGAATGGCATCTCGGAACTTTTAGCCAGCTACATGGAGCCCCTTTCCGCCCACTCGTCCTTTAACGCCCTGTGGCAGGAACTCCTCGGCCACTTCGCGACTCTGCTCGACTTCAAGGTCCTGAACATCAACACGGCCACCTACAAGGCTCTCGGCAAGGTCATCAGCCTCGACTACGATCCCGGCAGATCCATTTTCGACACCAGCACCGTCAACGCCGCTTGGGAGCTCTGGTCACGAGGGACGCCAATCTCATTGGACGAGGAGGACGGCAAGAAGACGGACAACCAGAACTGCCTGATCGCATACGTCGCCACGTTCCACGACGTATACCAGCTCGTTCAACAGGACTTGACGGTTGACCAGGTCCGTCAGATGTTGACCCTCTTCCGCGAGGCCCTGCAACAGGCCACCGTGGGAGCTTACGTGAACGACATTGAGTACGTCACGCCGCTGCAGAACCAGGTGCTCGAGGCCATCAAAGTAGTACGGACGGATCTCGCAGGCGTGCCCTCGGCCATGATCTCTCAGGTGGCAGAGTTCGTTCGACTCGCCTTCAGCGAAGACGCACTCAGAGCGCAGAGCCCAACGCAACGAAGAACCTATGTGGCCATGTCCAAGGCCAGCATGTCGATTCTGCAGACGCTCGTGCTCCGCAACGCGTCCGATGCCGACATCTACGCCAGCGAGGCCTTCTCCGCGGCGCTCTCGGCACTCTCCAAGCCAGTGGTGCTCAAGTACGGCTTCCCCATCGTCACCAAGTCGACCCAGCCCTGGCGCCTGGCCACGGACTCGATCCTCGCGGTACTGGAGGCCACGCTCCCGCAGATGCGCGCCCTGGAAGTCCCGCGGCCAACGCTCCAGGTGATATGGCAAATGATTATCGAGGTCGCCAACGGCATCGTCAGCGCCGACACCAACGCCGCGCCGGCATCGGCTGACCTCTCGGACGACGAGTCCTTTGACATCGCATCCTTCCACAAGCTCCGCGAGCTCATCATCCCCTCGCTCGGCGCCGAGGCGGTTCCCGACAAGACGCGCCAGGCGTACGCCGAGAGCCTCTTCCGCACCTCCATTATACACGCGCCCTCGCCCACAGAATCGTCCCTCATATTCGGACCCAACGGTACTTCGGATAATACCATCAACAACAACAAGAACGGCCTCGCTGCCCTCTACAAGAAACGCACCGGCCGCACCGTCGACCCGCTCCCGACGCGGCGCGACCGGATGGCATACGTCTGCGTCGATGAGCTCTTCTCGCTCGTCTCGGCCTACGACGTCTCGAGCCTGCGCATCGTCGTGCAGCCGCCGACGCCGGCGTTCCCGCCGCCGCGGTCAGCGACGTCGCACCTCTCGGAGGCGCCGCAGGCGCTGCACGTGCGCATCGCGCGGTCCGCCTCGCCGTTCCTCATCCTCCGCGCAGCGCTGACGATCCGAGCCTACATCGCCGACCAACCCTTGCGCGGCCGCATGCCGCAGCCGCTGTCGCAGCGCAAGGAGCTCCTCCGCGTGCTGCGGCAGCTGGTCGACCTGACGTCCGAGTCGGACGCCATCCCGGACACGCCCAACGTCAACAGCGACGGGCGGAAGCACCTGCTACGGCTGTACCCGCTTCTCGTGAGCGCCGTACAGGTGGCGGGCGGCTCGGGTGACGAGAGCGTCCTGAAGCTCTGCGCCGAGGCGCTCGAGGTCGTCGGTGGCGAGCTGGGGGTTTGAGGGCCTTTTGTGTACTATTATTTACTTCGATCATGAGTTAGACAGCCAGCCAGTAAGCAAGCAAGCAAGTAGTAGTAGATATCATCAAGCATCAGGAATTTCAAGGGACGTTTTTAACTTCGTGATCCCGTGGATGCCGACTTAACACCATGCATGCACCCATCTGCAAAAAAATCAACATGTTGAATCCTATCCTGCAGCCCTTGACCATTACATATCCCGTCCATCCTGGGACCAAGGTCAACGACATCCAAACAGCCAGATCCCACCTTGTCCCGACCTTGGCCCTTCTGTTCCTCCATCATGTCCTCTAAACGCCGATCTAGCTGAAACGCAGCACGTGTCCAAAGCTTCATGCCGCTGTCTTTCGGTATGGTGTGATGTATCATGGTTGGGTTATTACTAGCTACCCCCGAAAGACGTGTGTCTACCTACCAAGCATGTATGCCCTTGTTCGCATCACGGGCTCATGTGGCACTCAGTCTGCCTTCCTCCAATTTTTATCTTTATTCTTCTTTGCCATGCCCTGGCTGTCCGATGCTCGGGCTTGGTGCCTGCACCCATCATGGTGGCGATGAGTGTCAGGTCGACTTTAGCCGGGCTCCGTGGCGTGTCCATGGGTTCTGGGACTGAGTGCCTTCACAGATGCCATTTCGGCTAATGTAGTTTCCCGGGTCAGGTATCCTTGCTAGCGAGGGCTACCGCGAGGTGCAGCGGCTATTTGGGACGAAGAGGGTGTGGCGAGGCAAGGCACTTGGAGAGGGCTGCCGGAAGGGGCATGACGATATGATTCGAGATGGTCTCGTTAATAGTTCGCTAGGTCTAGATGTTTGGTAAACAATGGCAGCAGACTAGGGAATGGATGAAGGATTAGAGAACGCCCAGGGTGAGCTCCAAAAGCCCCCCCCCCCCCCCCCCCCCCAGATTCGGAAACGTAGCCTGATTGATGCACTTCTTTCGCGTCCAACATGGGTCGGGTCACAAGACATCGCCGGGCTGGCGCATGGGGAGAAGTTCTTCGACGTGTCCGGGCGAGCGAGTAGTGCTTGTATCTGTCAAGCAATCGGTGCCAACCCACGCCCATGTGTAGCGCGGTACGGATACTGCCATGCAGACAGGGCGAGATCAGCGCATCCCGATGGTGCTCGTTCTCTGGCTGGATCGACGGTAGATTGTTGCCGAGTCGAAAGGATGACCCGCCACCACCGAAGCGACCAACGACGGATCGTGGGATGGCTGGCTGGGAGAGCTTATCGAGTCGGGCGGGCAGAAAAGACAAACAACCCCAGACTTTCCCCGGATCTCCACCATGCGGCCAGAGTTGGCGGTGTTGGGCGCCTAGCAAACATCCACAATGGACCCCATTTCTCCCGGGCGGCGAGTTCATCGTACACACCATTGCCGAGCAGTGAAGATAACCTTGCACACACACACACACAACACCTCTTAGGCACCTCGACTCTTGTCCGCACTTAGGAGACTCAGGGTCTTTCTGCGGAGGCGTCGCATTCTTCGGGTCCTAATCTCGGTAGGGATGCCGTAGATTTGAGAAACTTTCGACGGGACTGCTCTCAGGCGTCGTGGGTACACAGCAGCATGACAGGCAAATGACTGAGCTAGTCTCGATAAGGGCTTGGGCAGCCCACCCCCTCAGACAACAGCACGAGGCCGGACCTGGCTTCCGGAAGGATGCTTCCTTCGCCCGCTTGTGCCGTTCAGGCCGTTCGTGGCGTCCCACAGTCCACCGGTTCTTTGCACGAGAGTCTGCTGCCCCCCGCGGTTTGCTTATTGCATTGTCACGCGTGGATGGGCAGCGCTGTCAACCCGATGAGCGACTGACTGTATGATCAAAGAGACGATCTGGAGCGAAACGAGACTGATGGGAGAGATAGGCAACTTCGTGAGGGGTGGTACGTACGAATTCCCACCTGCCTCTCAGAGGGATTCAGCAAAACACCATTGCGGGCTCAATGAGTCGATGACTGCTGCATATTACTGCTTGGTATGTTCCATCTCCCAGTCCGGGGGAGTGAAGCATAGCTTGCTTGTATTCATTAGTTTGTGCGGCACAGATGCACGCCACTCACGCCCGGGACAAGGGTTGACAGGGGGTTCGAGGAGATGTCGTACCGCTGATTCGTAGGTTGGGCCTGGCTGCATTACGAGACGATTTGCTCAATCAATCCACTGTTCCTGTGCCACGGATACTGGTCTGGTGGTTCTCAACACATGAAGTGTGTGGTCTGTCTGTCGAAATGGTCATCTCCGTGCCGTTTGCGTGGCGACGCGACTCTCAGGGATGGGGACCAGGGGGTGTCATATGGGAGACAAGCCTATGGGTCGAGTATTGCAAGTTAAACCCCACAGAGTGTCATCCCGAAGAGTCCCAGAAACGACCTGGAGTTGCATTCAGCGACTCTGTTGGCTGGCGAATCCTTAGATGGAAGCCTCACCGGGACAGGGTAAAATAAACCAGTGCCAACATCAGGCATCTCCGGTCCGTCGGCTCATTCGGTTCAAGGCTATGTATAGCGATCCGTGAGTTGGAACTATGTCGTCCATGTCAGTCGTTAAAATAGAAGACGACTGGCCATGTCGCCGCGGATCCATGCTTGTTGCCTGCGAGGTTGGCAATTCTACCGTGATCAAGACAGTTTCCCCGGTCGAACGGGAGCGACAAGAGAGCTATCTTCGCGGACTCAGCAGGGTCGTACTGAAGACGCCAGAAAGGAGGTCGTCCGGGATGCCTAGAAGCCTGGCCTGAGTAAGCTTCTGCCAGTGCGGGACAAGACGCGAACCAGCCAGCCCCCAGAGGAGTATGCCTCATTGGATTGTCGAGGCGCTAGCGCACCAGAAAAGGGTCGCATAGACCCTGTCTGGCCACGGCGAGATGCGGCCGACGACTGCACGGCAAATAAGCACATGTGGCGTCGCAAGGACTCGCGAGAAGGGCCGTCTGGAAGAAAAGGCCGGCAAAAGAGCAGTTGCATTTAACCACTGGTCGTCGATTGGTCGGATGCCTTCACCGGCCTCGAAGGGGGCAAGGGAAAGCTGATGGGTGCGAGAGATGGATTTATGCCCAAAATGGTGTATACTTTAGGGGGGACCATGGTGGAAACGTACGCGGGAGTTGTCGGTGGGGTAAAAAGCTAGACGGGCACCTGAATAGCATAGTCGAAAGCTGTGATGGTGGTGGGCTGGGTGTTGTGACTGGACTCTTGCCTGGGGGGCAGCCATGCGGGCGTGAGGCGCGGGATATGATAGCTGGCTTTAGCGAGGCGAATGGTAATAACATGAGTCCATTGCCGGTTGGTCGCCGTGGTCAACAGTCGCACTATATCTGTCATGCCTGACTGGCGAACCCGTCGTAGGGTAAATGGTTTTCGCAATATCGGGTTCCGAGCTGATGGTCAAGTCTCTCGTCTGCAACGTGTTTGTAGTTTACAAGCGTTTCTTTAGTGGGACGCTGCTTTGAAACTGTCCAAAGTACCAAGGGACAAGGCTGTAATAGAAATACAATTTGCGAGGTGAGCTGTGCTGACCGGATGTCGAATTGCCGTCCTAGCATGGGTTCGTCTCCAGATGGACACGCCTGGCCAACCTATGTCGATTTACCACAATCACTCTGCTCATCTTTACCCGCACGCTGTCAACTCGTGCTGCCGTACGCCGCACCCTTTCCCCACCCCCGGATGCCTCCTGCATGAGGGGGTTCCGAATGGGGCGAAAACACTAGCTCTCCGGGGTCAGCAGCCGTGCAGATCGAGTCTCGAGAGTAACGAGACTGCTCCCCCAGACTGCCCCCATGCTGATGGCGGAAAAAATGCCAGGGGTAGCAGAGGGGGAGCTGTGGAAAAGGGACATATAAGTTCTCGACCCGGACAGCGTTCGTCCACGATCCACTCCGCTCCTCACCCGCAAGTCGGCCAATTCAACTTCGACACTCTCCCTGTCAGACGCCTCATTCACTTTCTCCACTGGTATCCAGAAAGCCAACCATCACCATGGCGAAGAAGACTATTGTCTCGCAGCAGGTCGTCGCCAATGTCGACGTCGCGCAGGCCGAGGCGCCGCGCTTCGAGAAGGTCTACTGGACCAAGGAGCCCCATCTCCGCAAGCTCTACTTCTCGACAGTCTTCCTCATGGTCGCCTCGGCCACCACGGGCTACGACGGCATGCTCGTCAACACGTCCCAGCAGATGAAGCGGTGGAAGGACTTCTTCGGCGACGGCGTCTCGGACAACAACAAGCTCGGCATCCTCATCAACATGTTCAACATCGGTTCCATCATATCCTTCTTCATCACCCCCTATGTCGCCGATACGTACGGCCGCAAGGTGGCCATCGTCAGCGGCTGCTTGTTCATGATCGTCGGCGGTGCCATCACCGCCTTCTGCAACGGCTGGGGAAGTAAGTTTCCGAACTTGACGAATCCGTGGCCGTGGAATACAGACTGATTTTCGTTCGCAGTGTACGTCGGCGGTCGATTCATCCTTGGTTTCGGCAACTCTCTGGCACAGATGGCGTCGCCCCTCCTTTTGACCGAGATCTGCCACCCTCAACACCGTGGCCCTGTCACTGCCGTACGTGCATGCCCTTTTTCCCCTTTTTCTTCCCGTTTCACAACCCCAGTCTGAAAACAGACGCAATACGTCTGTTTTGGTGATTTGATGCTTCGTCTGTATTGGCGATGTGTTGTTGTTGTGTCGAGGAAAGGAGGAGTAGCTCCGTAGGGCCCGTTTAGGACGGAGCACCTCGCACTCCCATCCTGCCTGCGCCACACACTCACCTGCCACACCCACTGCATCGCGCCCGCGCCACATATACCCCACCTCCACAGATCCACAATTCCCGTGTCTCCACAATTCCCGCAGGCACTAACTTGGCGATGGTAGATCTATAATTGCTTGTGGAATTTGGGCGCGCTCGTCGTCGCCTCCATTGGATGGGGAACCTCGTACATAAACAACGATTGGTGCTGGCGTTCAATTACCTTCATTCAAATCGTGCCGTCCGTCATCCAGCTGATCGGCATCTGGTGGGTCCCGGAATCGCCGCGCTTTCTCATCAACAAGGACCGCTCCGAAGATGCGCTCGCAGTCCTGGCCAAGCACCACGCCGGCGGCGATTTTAACAATGCCACAGTCCAGTTCGAGTACCGCGAGATGAAGGAGACAATCACAATGGAGAGAGATGCCGAAAAAACGACGAGTTACGCCGACTTCTTCCGCACCAAGGGTAACCGGTGGCGCCTCGCCATCATCATCTCCCTCGGTGTCATCTCGCAATATTCAGGCAGTGAGTTTCTACTTTTTCTATTACTCTTTCTAATATGCATAATCACTACAGTTTCCCCGAGACTTTTAGTCTGACGTAATCTCAAAACTCACCATCCAAAACCCACCACCCACCATCACCACACTTCTCCCACGACCCTGGCTTTGATATAACCTCAAAACTAACCAATCCAGATGCGTTATTCAGCAATTACATGGATGCAATCTACGAGGGCGCCGGTATTACTGAACAAAATCAGAAGCTCGCCATCTCGACTGGCAAGTCGATACTCGATTTGTCGTGCTCCATCGGGGCCGCGCTGACCGTGGACTATTTCGGCCGCCGCCCGCTCTTTCTCGTTGCAATCAGCGGTATGGTAGGCTCCTTCGTCTGCTGGACAATCACTGGCGCTGTGTTCGAAAACTCAGGCGCCACGAACCAGGGTTCTGGTTACGCCCAGCTGGTCTTCATCTGGATCTTTGGCATCTTCTACGACATTGGCTTCTCTGGCTTGCTCGTGGCCTACGCCCTCGAGGTCCTTCCATTCCATTTGCGTGCTAAAGGAATGATGATTATGAACATCACTGTTCAAGCCATCCTGGCCATCGGAAAGTAAGTCATCTATCCCTAGTCGGGCGAATGGGGCCGGTATCGGCCCCACTCGGTCGGTATTAGTAAGCGCTCTTGGCCGGCCAAGTCGGCCGGCCGACCGCGGCAGTCCCTATGACGTCCACCTCCTCGATTGTTTCCTTTTGCACCAGCTGACTGATATCCTCCCCTACTACAGCCAAACAAACAAGGTCGCGTGGGACAACCTCCCGAACCACTGGAACTTCATGCTGTTCTACACTCTCTGGGACTTTTGCGAGCTCGTCTTCGTCTACTTCTTTTACGTTGAGACCAAGGGCCCGACGCTCGAGGAGATCTCCAAGATCTTTGACGGCGACGCCGCCATTGGCCAGGTCGACCCGGCCCAGATCGAGAAGGAGATTCACGCCGACCACCACGAGGACGACATTAACACGCGTGCCGCGCGCAGCGAGAAGACGGCCGCCTGAGGGCTTTTTTTTGCGGCTTACGGTCGATACTGATTGAAAAAGTGAAATACACAACAAAAAAAACTCCCTCGTACACTTCGAACCCCTCTCCCCTTTTGTAATGCCCCGCTTGGATTCTTCTGATCTAGCTTTTGTGTGGTGGGATGTAATGCTGGCCCGACGCTTCGGTCGGGCTTAGGCTTGGAAACGATTATGATACCAGAGGTTTCTCGCGACGAGTCGTGTGTCGCTCTCCTCCTTGCAGACAGGGCGGCTTTCACCTCGACTGAGCGGCGCCTTATCCCCCCCCCGAACACTCTCGTTTCCCCAAGTAGCCGTTCAATACCCGCGGGCTTGGTCTCGTTGTGAGACTGGCCCGCATCAATATGATCTGTTGCTTTTGTACATATTTCGCTTAGTCCTTCTGCCAATGTGTGCCGAGAAAGCCAAGAGAAGAAGCTAATCCTCGTGAAGCTTTCGCCAACCCCCCTTCTCACTTTCTTGGTGCGATTTCTCTCCGATGACACATTAAACCCCCATCCACCCCTGAATCCCCTAACTAGGTGTTCAAGAACGCTAGCGCCGGTAGCCGTCGTCAACGTGTGTGGGAGTCTCGTGGAGGCGACTTACATTGGTGGGATTTTGGGGATGGGGGCTGCCGTGTCGTACGTATACAGACTACATGTGTGACCGTCGGTCCCCTCCTCGTTGCCGCGTCGTTCAGCTTGGCGTTAGATTCGGCGGCGGGTGTGTCCGGCGGGCCGCGGCGCCGCGTGGTTGCCTCCCATGGGTAGTCTTGGAGTGGGTGCTGCACGTCAAGCCGAAGGGGAGATTGCCAGCTTTGGCTCCTGGGCTCCTAAGATTCAGGAGACAAGCCCACTAAGCCCACTGTAGCTATGTGAGTAGGCGCTGAAATCTCACCCACCGCCAACCGCAGTCGATCGATCCTCCTTTAGATGCCCGCATCCCTATCAGCAACATAGCTGTCTGAGATGAGAAAGATCGTATCACCGACTCATTCATGTTCACTCATCCTCACCCTCCCTCATTCTTCAAAACACTCATCACACCCCCCGCTGATAACCTGCTTGATGAGTGAGTGGCCTTGTCTCGGTTGTCGAGACATAGGCTGCTCGTGTCATCGCCCTTCAATCACGTCGTCCACTTCAATGCGTTGACACAATTTTGCATCGATTCTCTGAGCTACACTACCTGCATTGTTTGGTATCTTGTGAGAAGCTTCCTCGCTTCTGATCTGGTCGAAACTGAATAAAACGGCCAATAGTGGCCTCGACATCCCATACTCCATTACGCCAAAAGGCCTGCTGGCCCTCTGCGGCTTTGTCCAACAGCATATTTGCTTGCCACGGTTGCCACATGAGCCTTCCCAGAATATCCTACCGCAGTTTACAATCGTCAACAGCTCAGATTGAGTCCATGTCCATACTATCGGCCATTGACTCGGCATACGATCCGAACTGCGTCTGTTCCAGCGACGACGAGCTGGAAGCGCCCTCCAACTCATTGGTGGTGATGGACTGGAGCGCCTTCTTGAACTTCTCGAGCTCGCCCTTGAGACGCTCCCTGTTATGGGCCGTGTCTTCGTCCTCCTCCATCAGACGAGTAAAGACCGTGTCGTCGTGCCCACCGGCCAAGCCGAGCTTCTTCTCAAGGAAAAAGTCAAGATCTTGGACGATCTTGGGCATCATTCGCGATGTGATGGACAGACAGACCGTGTCCGCGAAGCGGAGGGCGGAGAGCATGTAGTAACCGCGAACGTAGGCGGCCACCTTCAACTCCTTGTCGAAGGGGTCGGATCCCATCTTGGTCAGCTCGCTGTTGTGCTTCTTCTCCTCGCTGTGTCGCTGGTCCGGTGTCATCTTGTCCCAGTCATGGAAGTCGGACTGCTCGCCCGAGAACGCCTGCCAGCGCATAACATGGCGATAGCGCGTTAGCACTAGGCTTTCGGAACGCTCGTAGTCTTCAAACGCTTTCCGGTTGACGGTGAACAACTGGTGGGTTTCCATGTCGAAGATCTCCTTAAGAAAGGCCATGGCCTCCGCCCGTCGCACATTCAAGAACTCGTTCATGAGCGCCTTAGACTCCTTGAAAATCAGCCGCTTCTTCAGGGACCCAAAGGCCTGGTTGAGCGCGTAGTCGACGATCTTCTGCAGTCGGCTCATAGTCTCATGCAGGAACGTGGCCATCGGCTTGTCCCAGTCCCGCACTGCCTTCTTGCAGAGGTCTTCGTACACCTCATCGGGAACGATGCTAGGCATGCCGGCCTTGGTCTTGGCTCTGATGTCGTCACGAATTTGAGCCAGCGTCCGGAATCCCGCGCCGTAGTTGAAGTACTGCTGGAACGAGCCAACAAGAGGCGCCGGCGGGGGCGGCCTTCTGCGGGACGGAGTTGATGGCGTCGAGCCACCGTCTTCCGTCTTGATAGCAGCCGAAAAGGAACCACCGTTGACGGTAGGTCGCTGTCTCTTGGAGCTTGTCTGGCCATGGCCATTGGCACTACGCTTCCTGTTTCCGGGAGTGACGTTGGCAGCTTCCTCGTCGTCGTCGGAGATCTCCAAGACAGGAATGTCAGACTTGTCCTTCAGGACGAACTTGGGCTTCATCTGTAAGATGCAATCGCGGAAACAGTCCGACAGAGATCCGTAGTTAGAGGAAAAATGTCTGGCGCGGAGTGTGTCCTTGACAGTGGCGGAAAAGACCATGAGACTCTTTCTAACCTCCAGTTCCACGTTGTTGGGCAGTTCGGGAAGCGTACTGAGTTGTCCCTCGATTTCGCCGAGCCGTGCCTGGACCTTTTGTTTGATGAAAGGCAAGCTGCCAATGGTTAGCTTCGCGTGCCAGGTACAGCAGCAGGAGGAATCAGGAAAATTGGGGAGGATAGGGGCTGTCTTACTTCTTGGCAAATTCCTTGCCCAACTTCTCCGAAAGAGCAGTCTTGAGCTTCTCCACACCGCTTCGGGGGCGAAAGATGTGGAAGTCTTCCGGCCAACGCTCGCTGCCATTCTGGTGAAAAAGAGCATCCTCCCAGCGCTGCTGCTCGTCCAAGTTCTTGTCGGAAGGGCGAGACGTTATGAAGAATTCATGGCCAATCTTGTGGCGCTCACCGAGCAGCATCGAAATCCACTGGTTATAGTTGCCTTCGGGCAGAAGGTCGGCCTTGGTCATTACGCCAATGGTTCGATCCTGAGCACGAAGGTCGCGGATAATAGACAGCGTGGAAGACGTCTCAGGATCGACATTCATCGGCACGGCCCAGATGATGAGGGCACCGGCATGCGAGATGTACTGACGCGCCAGGTTCTCAACGACCGACACAAGATACTCGTCCTCCTCTCGGGCCGAGTTGCGGAAGATGCCCGGCATATCGTAGAAAGACAAGTCGGGCAGGTCGGGTCCTTTGATCTCGAGGGCGACGGTGTTGGGGCTGAACTTTGCCAAGGTCCTCTCAGCCTCGTCGTCAAGGAGACTCTGCTTCGTGATAGCGCCCGTACCAGGGATGTAAAGCTGGTGATTCTGGTCGTGGTTCAGGATGGCGATCTGGGCCCATTTCAGGACCGTGTCAATGTCGGACTGGTCGTAGATAGTCATGAACTCCTTCACGACACGTGGTTGCTTAACCCACGGCGGGAAAGGGTTCTCTGCCGTGACATGAGCTTTTGTGAGGTTGTAGTTGGGCGGGGGTCGAAAGGCGTAGTCTTGTTGGAGAGAGACACGGCAAGACCACTCAGGTCCACCACGGTCCCGAGCGCCGCTTCGAGAGACGCGGATGTGGATGGGGCATCGGGTGCAGACCCCTTCGCTTCGCGGCAGGTTGAGACCAGCGAGACCCGACATGAGACTGGACTTGCCGGCGGACTGGTCGCCGACCAGGACGAGTTGCGGAAGTGCGACATCGTGAGAGACGCCGAGTTGCTGGAGTTCACCAAGGGTATCGTTGAAAATCTTAACCTTGGCGCCGATGTCGCGGAACGACCCATCGAGGAACGAGTCGTTCTGCATAGTGACGACGGGAGGATCCATGTCTCGATTTCTGACTTGCAGAAGAACCGGCTCGCTCTCGTCAAAAGTGGGATTGGTCAACGCCGTCTGCACGGAGTTGAGGCCCTGGTTGTTCCGGACCGAGATTGAGGCTGTGAAAGTGTTAGACACATGAAAGCGAGAGACGGGCAAAGGGGAATAACTCACGAGCGTCGGATCGCAGGAAAGACTGGTTGACATCGATGGGTGCGGCGTACGAGCTAGTTTGGTCTCGGGTCTGTTCTGGAGAGCCGTTGTATGTGTTGGTGACGGAAGGTGAGTGAGAGGGAGAGGGAGAGGGATTGTTGCGGTGGTGAGGGTTGTGATGGCGGAGGGCGCCAGGTTCAGATTTGATGGGCTGGTTGCCTCGAGCAGCTCTTGCCTTGGTCATACTGGGCAAAGAGTGAAGCAATAGAGACAACAACAAAAGTGGTAAGTGGTATGGAAGAAGGGGTTTTATAAGAGGAAAAGGGTCGAGGAGGAAGGCCAGGCGGTGGGGTTGGTTTGGAGTTGGTTGAAAAGAGAGACAAAGGGCCAATTGGCGACCCAGACTACCCTGAGGTAGGCAACGAGAAATGAGGTAGAAGCCGGGTAAGTGAGAGAGCGAGTGAAGGAGAAGTGAGACAGCGGAATTGTAAGTGAGATAGAGAGGGCAGAAGTAAGAGTGGAAGTGAAGCTCAAGAAGGGGAGGGAAGGAGCTTCGGGGAGCTTCAAAGCTTTAAGAGCTCTTTCCTCGTTTGGGTGACCTGAGCAACGTGAGGTCTCCACGCTCCGGAGGCTCACCTGAAAGTGGTTGTCAGTGTTAGGCAGGACTTGTGTGGCAGCCAGGTCGCCATCGTTTTCACTCGGAAAAAAGCTGCCGGCAACAGCATGAATCCCTCTCAAGGCAACAGAGAATATCAGTGCAGGTGTAGCCACTTTCTATTTGGTTTCCTGGACTTGCTGCTGGTGCATTATCGCGATATGTCTGGCGAGGTCAAGTACCTGCTATCACAGGCTATTGCAAACTGGAGCGAGCGAGGTGCATCGCTGGTTGCTGTGCAGGCAGGGATGTCATGGGCCTCAGGGGGCGCAAAAGAATGGCTGGCAGTGGAGCTGGGCTGCGACGATCCCACGGCATAGAGCAGGACGCGACTTGGTACCTGTTGGAGCTCTCCTGGATGCACAGCTGCCTGCTGTATTTTGCGCGAGATAAGTGCTTCTTCACCTGGTCAACCAAGTCACTGTTTGCCTCTGTGACACCCCCCTCGTCGCGTGTGCTGCCTGCTTTACACGCTCTCGACACGGTCGTGTACCGACGCGTAAATTGGCTTGGTTTGGTTCTATTGGAGAAGCTCGATTGCCCCTTGCAGCCCAATTGGTCCCCAACCCTCCAATGATGAAACTTCCATGAGGGAGGATGATGAGTGAATCGGGAATTGTACATTTCATAAATCTAACAGCCGAAGACCATACTGTAATAGAGGCAATTACCCTGCTCAATAGATGAAAAAAAAACTACCTCCTGCCTCTCAATCCTGGCCCAAATGAACAATGTACAGGCAAATGCAATGAAAGCATGCTGAAATAAGAAAAAATAGCCTTTGACACACGAATGGGATGCAGAGCTCATCGCATGTGTTCCCTAGCCATGTGGCCAGCTGAGGCTGGTTCCCACCCACTGGAGGAATCCATCTCCCCCGCACAGGGTCCTACAGATAAAAGATACATCAACCTCAGTCTCTGCACAAGCACAACACAAAGTCTTCCAATAACAGAGGAAATGACCTTCCGCCACATCTGGACACTGCACAAGCCACCACCTAGCAGCCCCTCATGAACCCCTGCCAGCGCATTCCCAGCTTGCGCCTGTGAATTGATTATTCTTGGCTTGGGACCTCAAGGTTAGGTGAACTTCTCAGGGGGCATCCTTTTTCCTCCTCTGATTTCACGAAGCGGTGACGTTGCAATCAGCAATCAGCAATCAGCAGCACCTCGATAACAACAGCAGCGACCTCCAGCGACCTCAACCCATAACCACCCACTCTGACATTATTCTTTCCTCCCTCACCACCTCAACTCTTCCCCTGCAACCCAGTTGCAACCCAAATCATGTCGCTGCAGGTCCCCTACCGAGGAAAGGCGTCTAGAGAGGCTGCCACCAAGGCCGTTATTCTGGTATGAACACCTTTTCTCTTTCTGCTGTCGCATGCCGCTTCTTGACCGTGCGGCGCATGCATCTCCAAAAACCTCCTGCCCCCGCCCTTGTTCCCCTCCCCTCCCACAGAAAGCGAAGTTGCGCTGCCTTGTCCTCTGCAAACAGCCACAAGCTAACCAAAGCACTTTGGGTAATCTCTAGGTCGGCGGCCCTTCCCGTGGCACTCGATTCCGTCCCCTTTCTCTCGACGTTCCCAAGCCCCTCTTCGAAGTCGCCGGCCACCCCATCATCTGGCACTGCCTGGCCGCTATCGACCGGGTCCCTGGCAAGGAGATCACCGAGGTCCTCATCATCGGCTACTATGACGAGACTGTCTTCCGCGACTTCATCAAGGATGCCGCCAGCGAGTTCCCCGAACTGACCATCAAGTATCTGCGCGAATACGAGGCTCTCGGCACTGCTGGCGGCCTCTACCACTTCCGCGATGCCATCCTCAAGGGCCACCCCGAGCGCCTCTTCGTCCTGAACGCCGACGTCTGCTGTTCCTTCCCCCTCCCCGAGATGCTCCAGCTCTTCCATGACAAGAACGCCGAGGCCGTCATTTTGGGAACTCGCGTCTCCAACGACGCCGCCACCAACTTTGGCTGCATCGTCAGCGACGCCCACACCCGCCGTGTCCTTCACTACGTCGAGAAGCCCGAGTCGCAAATCAGCAACCTCATCAACTGCGGCGTCTACCTCTTCTCTACTGACGCCATCTTCCCCTCCATCAAGACCGCCATCAAGCGCCGTACCGACCGCCCCTCCCGCCTCATGTCCTACCCGAGCTCCGAGAACCTCGAGAGCAGCTTCATCATCACCGACGAAGACGACGAGGAGCGCAAGAACCAGGTCATCCGCCTCGAGCAGGACATCCTCGGTGACTTCGCCGACACGAAGTCCTTCTTCGTCTACGAGACCAAGGACTTCTGGCGCCAGATCAAGACGGCCGGCTCCGCCGTCCCCGCCAACGCCCTCTACCTGCAGAAGGCCTGGCAGACCGGCTCAAAGGAGCTCGCCGAGCCCAGCGCCAACATCATCCCCCCCGTCTTCATTCACCCCACCGCCCATGTCGACCCCACCGCGAAGCTGGGCCCCAACGTCTCCATCGGCCCCCGTGTCCACGTCGGCCCCGGCGCCCGCATCAAGGAGGCCGTCGTCCTCGAGGACTCGGAGATCAAGCACGATTCGTGCGTCCTCTACTCTATCATTGGCTGGGGAAGCCGCGTCGGTGCTTGGGCCCGTGTCGAAGGCACCCCGACCCCCGTCGGCAGTCACACGACGAGCATCATCAAGAACGGCGTCAAGGTCCAGAGCATCACCATTCTCGGCAAGGACTGCGGTGTCGGCGATGAGATCCGCGTGCAGAACTGTGTCTGCCTGCCGTTTAAGGAGTTGAAGAGAGTGGGTTATCTCCTGTTCTCAATTGCGTCGACATCTCTTACTGACTCGCATCTAGGACGTTGCAAACGAAGTCATCATGTAAGCTGGCAGGTTTGGAGTACGTTGGATGTGGTGAGGATAACGAACGACGTAATAAGGAAAGGATTTGCATTGGGGTCAGATAAAGCTCCATCAGTCTTCATAGATGCATGCGTCTTTGGTCACAAAAAGCACAAGTCGAATTCAGCCAAGTTAAGAGCATTTCAAATCGCTTGGTTACTTTCCCGTGAGATGAGGACCTAGTCTAGTGATGATTGTTGAACAGATGTAAGTGATTCTTCTCTATGAAGGACGGCAGGAGGCATTAGCCGAGGAAAAAGTCATGTGACATTGAGGAAAAAACAAAAACGAAAAAACCTCTGACTAGGCAGGAGATCGAACAATGCGAGCCAAGGACGGGCCAGCGAGAATCGAGCCGGCGGGAACGAGAGCTTCAGCACCAATTGACCACCTACCTAGTCTGTTGCAAGACGTGATGAATAGACGACTGACATAGGATACACTCGCGCTGCGTCCCCTTCCGGCAAATGTTGAGCATGCTTATTGAGGCTGAAGCCAACCTGGCGAACTATTTTACCAATTTCGTACAGCCAGCATTTTGAAACATCGCTCCAGAGTAGCTAATCATCAAATCTGAATCTAACGCCACCTCAAAGCTTTGTAACTACTTTAGAAGCACACAAGGCAATGCAATCAGCACCGGTATTTCATATTGACCGAGCCCAGAAACTTTTCGCGTGAGGATATCATAGATACACACTCAATAAGTTCTGCGCCTATTTGGTGGTCTATGGCTAAGAGCACAACTGCTTATGTTCCACAGTCATGTTTCTTGGAGAGGCGCGCTACAGATGTTAAGCTGCGAAGTTGCTGCGCTTCCGCCATATTGACGAACGTTTCTGTTATCTCCATGTCTAATGGACTTGGGCTTGGCATAAGATCGTGCAGACTCTTCTTTACGCGAGTGTCCATGATGAAACCACTCTCGCCAGAACCAATAGGAGTCTGCCCTGCTGTCATTTGGAAGTTCAGTGGCGTGCTGAAGGGGAACAGCTTGCGCTAAGACCGATGTTGAACTGGATAGAAAGGGATGGGTTTGAAAACCTCTGGAATTAAGAAAAAGAAGTTCACCATGCCGCTGTAGGTGGAAGAACAAGTGGTATATTTTTCAGTGTTGCAGAAGTGAAGTCGGAGGGTGGCCTGCCAAGACATCCACACATGGTGGGCCAAGGCCGCCTGAGGAGTTGCCGCAGTGGGGCCATCAAGCCACAAGTCCCGGCATTTCGTCGGGAACTGTTTTGCCGGTGGACAAAGGTCAGGAGCGGATGGGGTACTCCTCCTTCCTTTTAACGAATTGCCGTCCCAAATGGCTCCATCGAACAGAAAGTCCGGTTTTCTCCCAATCCGATGTGCATCAGCTCAGCAAACATCAGACATCCCTAAACCCTCCCTGTTCTCATCCGACGAGAGCAGCAAGGAAGGGAGACAGTCAGGCAATTACCACGCCATGAGTGAATGGCGGCCAGACACGGCTTGCGACGCCTGCTGGGCTCCGTCAACATGCTTAGGCCAGCCGGAAGCCATAAGCCATGCAACAGCACAAAGGCCCTTGTTATTGTCGGCACCGGGAGCCGGCATGGAGCATCGTGGCCAAGCCTGGGCAGCGTGAGGACGATTTTGTCCAGCCCAGCGCGGTTATTCCAGCAGCAAAGAAGCAAGAAGACGCGGGCGTTGCGCGGAGATTTGAGCTATCGACCTCAGTACTTTCGGTGTCAAGTGATGCTGTCATACCCCAAGTACCCACTCTACATGCTGCTTCTGTGATACACAACTCCGTCAGGGAGGGCAAGCCACGATCCGGTGCCATGAGCCACCTGCATTGGGTGCAGGTTGCAGCCTCAACCAATTTGGAAGATTGCTTGACGAAACTGAACGGGGGATGCGGGTGCCAGCATGCTCAGCTGGGCCGGTATCTGATACCGCCTTCGCTAAGAAGATTGGTCTTGATGACCGCAGTTGAGCAGAGAGTGGGATCGATACTGGTAATGGCTGTGTACATCTCATCTCCACCGACTAATATGCTTGCAGGATCATTGCCCAGGCGCTCCTCTCTGTATAAACATTCTCCCCATGTCAATGTTTCCCTCTAAAGCGAGCAAACCGTTCCACGCGATGCACAATTGCACAAAGAGGCCCCCTGTCCCATGCACATGCCCGCCCAAGTCTACTGGACTCGTAGCTCCTCCCGTCCCACGTTGCCACAGTCGAAGGACTCGACAACTCCTACGGTGGCATAAGCTAGACGAGTAGCACGCTGAAGTCTGGCACTCCGGAGGCTGTCTCCAGCTCCAACAAGACTTGGATGACATTATTGGAGGTGGAGGCAGCGAGATAGTCCCGGGCCGAACAAAAGAACCCCCGCCGTCTTCGAGTCCTCTCTATGGTCCACCACCACCAACACTACCGCACCTTCCAGTACGCGTCCGCGTCCGTCGCCCTCTTACCTATTGGGCCTAGAAAGGGCTGCGAGCCAGTCAACAACTCTCAAGGTCTTCGGCGTGGACGGATCGACGCAAGCTCCGACACTGGCGGGCGATGCTAATGCAGGGCGCCTTAGCTTGGCGCTCTTAGCGAGCTGCTTGACGGGTACAGCGCATGCGACAGGCCCCTCTTCCCCTGTACACTAAAGTGGCGCTTGGCTGCGGGTGTCGTGGCCCCCCCTCCCACGCCACAAGGGGCGAAGTTGGGCGCTGGAGAACTTGCCTTCTTCGGCCATCTTTCTCCAATCAGCGGTCATCGAGAAGCCCGGAAGATGGCGCCGGATGCTTGACAGGCGGGCGATAGAGGCAGCCAAAACGTCAAACCCCCTCGAGCCGACATCCA
This sequence comes from Colletotrichum destructivum, assembly GCF_034447905.1. NCBI lineage: Eukaryota > Fungi > Ascomycota > Sordariomycetes > Glomerellales > Glomerellaceae > Colletotrichum > Colletotrichum destructivum. The sequence continues at coordinate 301,703 of NC_085904.1, forward strand.
AGCCTCTGATCCACCCCCTCCGACCCGGTGACGAAGAGGTGATAGGACACCTGCAGGTCTTAGCAGATAGTGATATTCGCCGATATTCATACGATGATATCATGACGACTGGGTCGGCTGAAACACATCGACACCACCCCGACCGGAGGACATTGTGACGCGGGATTCCCCAGAGTCGACATCACGATTCCTGTTCCCTGTTCTGGTATTATTCGTCTGGGTGATGCCGCCGAGGAAGAATCTCGGACGACGTCGCACGTCTTCTGAGATGAAGGGTTCTGGATCAACGCCGTACCGCCCGTGGCTGGTATGGACGAGAGACAACATGCGACGGACGTACCATTTCCCGACCTGGTCGCCGGCGACGTAACCTTTTTATCCATCCGAGGTACTAAAGTGAAGTCGCGCAGTCTTTCCCGGGGTGGCAGTACGACACATGTTTGCCCCGACAACGAACATCCTTGGGGGGGGGGGGGGGGGGGTGTTTTCCCTGTTGAGGTTTACGATGTACGTACAGAACCTCCAGTTTTCCCTTCTCTTCCGTCCCGCACCAGACGATCGCAGAAAAGCAATGTCGAAAATCCAGTAGCATATTCTGGGCCCCCTGATTTAGTATAGAAACCAACAACGGCAGAGGCAAGGGTGTCAAGACAGTCTCAGCCTGTTAAGGGCCGTCTTTAACCAATCCGAATCTGAGGAATGCTATCCCCTTTTCCCTCTTCTTGCTCCAGGAACACATATCCTCCTCCGGGCGTTCCAATCGAGCTTAATTCTCCAACTCCAACGGGGGGGAATCGTTGCGTCTCGCGGGCTAACTGGATCATCGATGCCGCACCATTCAACCACGACTTCCGCGGCGGCATCACCTCCACTAGTCCAACCCCTTCTCGGGAATCGATCGGGGCACACCCCGGTTCGACCCCTCTTCCGACGACCCCTCACCGCAGTTCAAGGCCCACATCAAGCACCACAACACAGCAACTCAAGACAGCCAGCCACACGGCCTAAAGGACAGGCCAAGCCCAGGAACCCTCTCCAGTGCCGCCTGGCCGTCGAAATCCCCCGCTTGCCTAGCACTGCTGGAAATCGGTCGATGCCCGTTTTCAGATGCGAGCCCACGCAAAATTGCGGTCTGCTGTGTTCCTCCCAACTTGAGCGCCTCACTAAGTACACGTAAACAAGCCCCGCGGGTGAATTAACATTCCACGCAGTTCGGTCCTCTCAAGCGGCCATTGGTTGTGTCGGCTGTGGTACCTGATCAGCACAGCAGCAGCCACACACCGCATTCAAGACAGAGAAGCCTTCCAGCTTCCTGGACACCTATCTCCCCAGCAGTTGGTTGCGCAAGCCTGCTGTCTCAGCACAAGACAAGCTGGCCGGTGGTCGCATGTAATCAATCTAGGACTCATCCTCGGTTCCTTTCGTTGCGACGTCTTACAGGCCGGGTCCCTCGTCGTCGTCGTCGTCGTCGTCGTCGTCGTCGTCGTCTCGCAGACTCATACATTTGGCTGCTCCGAGTACAGAATAGAGTAATTGCAAAAATAGCAGAGGCACGCAACCCCCTTCGTCACGAGTCTCCGGTTCGTCCGAATCGCCCGGGGTATGCAAGTAGACACTCCCTCATGACTCGACGGGGGGGAACCTATGTTCTATCTCTGACATCACAAAGCCCGGAAGAAGCGTCTACGGAATCTGCGTCTAGACTCTGCACTGGATGCACAGCTGGCTGGTCCTGTGGCACCGAACCCCGGTCCTGGTTGAGGTGTGTCTCCAGCCCAGCCCTGCTGCTGAAAGAGACCTCCCCAACCACCCCCCTAGGTTGGCAAAATGCCCACATCAACAACCATCAGTCATCCACCCATCCATCCACTCACCACCCACACTCGCCCGTTCATTGAGGAATCGGCTGAAGTTGTGGATGGATGAAAGTGTAGACTGACTGTGGCTACTGCTTCTGTCATGATGTAACCAAGCGGGAAAATACATGCAGAATTGCTTTGTCCAAGGTGGTGTTTGCAAGTAGCCTGCATGCCCCTGGCATATGAGTGACAACGAGCAGCTAGCTCCCTTCCAACAGCATCCTTTGCAAACAGACACGACTGTCCTCACCACATGGACACTACTGCAAGTTCCTTAGCTTATTTGACCCATCGAATCCACATGCTGGACGTCAAAGACGCGCAATACCCACGCCTGAAGCTTATCCTCTACCCTGCCCGCCGACCTTGCCCACAACACTAGCCTCCTTTTCTGTATATGAACCGCCAGACCCCAAACCCTCCATCCATTTTCTGGCTCTCTCTCTCACTTTAGCTTTCAGAAATTCAACTCTTCTATCATTGCCCATTCTCTCGTTCGGAGCAGGAGGTGTCATACATCAACAGGCCTGCCAAGCCTCCTTCATTGAAACCCACTTTCTCCCATTCGTTTTGCTTCGTTTTGCCTGTCCCCAGCATCTCGACACTCATCCACCCTCCGTGTGGCAACAGTTTGAAAGGGCCAAGAGTCGACAGCCGCCGCACAACTCACACGCCTCAGCCGAGAACTACCAGCAAAGGGGGAACAAAGCCTTCTTCCGCCTTTCGGTGTTCCCACCATCACAGCTCCCGTGATCCCACGAGGCAGCGGCACAAGAGGAAACCCCACGTCAACTTGCACCCGCCTCTCTTGTGTGATTCCTGAACGAGGTCATAGTTTGACAAAGCGGGTCAGGAGTCTCTCTCTTGAGGGTACAAGTCTTGCCGCCCTGGGCTAAAAACAAAAACAAATCTGGGTTGTGGGCGAAAAAAGAAAATAAGAAGTTTTCTCTCTTCTCACCACATCACCACCTCTCTTCTTGGCACTTTGGGCTACCACCACCACCTTGAACGACCGCCAGATCATCATCAAACCTCTCACAAACAGGCTCACCGCCACTCTCCAGATCACCAAACAAGACTTCAGGTACGTTTAGAAATCTTCAGGCTCGTCTCCGTTGCGAGCGGGTTGGGCAGCAACCGTTTCCCTCGTCCGTCTGTCCGTCCGCAACGCGTCACGCCTTGTCGTCAACCTCCATCCCCCCTCCCAGCCCTTCGAATCCCGCTCTTTTCACGTCGATCATCATCGGATCTCGGCATCGGATAGTTCACGAATCGTTTCTTAGCGAGACGGAAGCTTTTATTTTCCAGGTGGCCACGTTGGGACGATGGTGTAATTCCCTGCCCTCCGTGAGATGGATGGCCGGTGACCTGTGGAGGGGTTTGTCCCCCGCGATCTCGCTGGCCCCTCGCGATCTCATTGGGAGTCCCGTCAGCGACAAGATTTACAATTCATATATGAGAATCCGTCATTCTTAACGAGCATTTGCTAATATTCATTCACCCGGCAGACAAGCAACATGCGTTTCTCTGCGCTCATCACCTTCGCCCTGGGTGGCATGGCCGTCGCCATGCCCCAGGCCTCCGTCTCCGTCGGTGGCGCCTTGGCTCCCAAGGACGGCCCTCCTTCCGGCTGCGAGACCAACTTTGATGGAAACTTCGGTCTCACCGTCGTCGAGCTCGGCAAGCGAAGCCTTGACGTAGGTTTACCACGACCCGACATGGAAGTGGCTCTGCTAACAAGCTCAACAGAAGCGAGGCGCTTGCACTGGCGCGGGCTCCCTTGACCTCACTCTCAAGGACAGCGTCTTGACCGACTCTCAGAACCGTACGGGTTCCATCGTCGCGAACTTCCAGTTCCAGTTCGACGGTCCTCCCCAGGCCGGTGTCATCTACACCTCGGGCTTCTCTGTCTGTTCCAATGGCTCTCTCGCTCTCGGTGGATCTACCACCTTCTACCGCTGCCTCTCTGGTAACTTCTACAACCTGTACGACCGTCACTGGGCCGAGCAGTGCTCCCCCATCCACCTCTCTGTCCTGCCCTGCGGTGAGAACGCCCCTGTCCCCTCGGGTGGCCAGATCGTCGGAACCACCATGGTCGCCACTACTCTCGTGACCGTCATCGAGGATGGCCAGCCGCAGGTGGTCCCCACCACCATTCCGGTTCCCATCTGCCAGATCGACGATGGCCAGATCCAGGGTCATACCACTCCGTGCGGCGAGCTCCCGCCCATCACCCGCACCGCTTCTCAGCCCGATGCCAGCCAGCCGCCCTACACTCCTCCTGGAACTCCCGTCGCGCCGCCTACTACCGCTACCGCTACCACTGCGCCCACTGTTCCGCCTGTCCAGTCGACCCCTCAGGTCTCGACCGTTCCGTCCAACACCACGGCGCCCGTCAACCCGCCCGGCGCGACCTCGACTTCCCCCGCGGGCACGACCACTCCGGTGGCTCCCCCCGTCGCTGCGGGCCAGAGCCTCGCTCCGGCCTCGCTCCTCGCTCTCGTCGCCACGCTCTTCGCGGCTCTGTACATTGTCTAGAGAGGCTGCCCTCAGCACTGGAAAGTACTTAATTGGTCTAGGCGAAGGGGTTCAGTGCACACATTTCGCGACTTCTCACAGTCTTGCCTTGCATTCGGCAGCTTTTTAATGGATGATGACGAGATACGGACTTCTCTTTTTTTACTTTCTGGGCGTGGGGACTGGAAAGGAAGGGTTTGCACGCTTTTGCAGACCGGAGTAGGGGCCTTGGCATAGCATGGCATAGCATGGCATGGCAAATAGATCCCCAGATCGGTAATTAGTACCAATACAACGATAACAGCAGACTGTTTGTACAAGGATCCAAATGTGACATTAACGTGAGACTCAATGGTGAGTCAGTCGCCTGTAGATGGTGGTGGACATATCCATTCTGATGAGACGGCGTATGTCCGAAGTTGATGGGAATGCCAGAATCGGAATCGCATGGCGGCCACAGCGTCCGACTACAGGGACTCCAACATGCGATAGTGGGTGTGAGAATGGGAGTGAGAAGTGGGAGTGGGAGCTTAGCCGAATTATCACCGCGCACGGACTACATAAGCTTTCGCGCCGAACCTCGAAATTCCAGCACGCGAGAAGAAGCCTGCAAGTGACGTCGTTCACCGCCAAAGAAAACCACCCCTTCCGACCAACTCGCGAGAAATAACGTCGAACCAACCGTACCCGACCCCATCGTTACCCGCCCCCAACCTCTTCACGGCGGATCACAAAAATGTCCGAATACTGGAAGTCGACGCCAAAGTACTGGTGCAAGCACTGCAGCATCTTCGTGCGCGACACGAAGCTCGAGCGGCAGAACCACGAGGCGACGGGCAAGCACCAGGGCGCGCTCAAGCGGTTCCTGCGCGACCTTCACCGCGGCCATGAGCAGGAGGAGCGCGAGAAGGAGCGCGCGAAGCGCGAGGTCGAGAGGCTGAAGGGCATCGCGCCCGGGTCGTCGGCGTCGGCGTTCTCGGCGCCCTCGTTTCCCAGGCCCGGCGGGTCGTCGGGCGCGCCGGCGCCGTCTTCGGCCGAGGCGCAGCGGAAACAGCAGATGGAGCAGCTCGCGGGGCTGGGCGTGTCGATACCGACGGCGTTCCGGGGCGACATGGCGATGGCGGGCGAGTGGACCGTCACGGCGACCAAGGTCGTCGACCCGGACGCGCCGCGAGAGAAGCCCGTCGTGGCCAAGGCGGTCGGGGTCAGGAAGCGCGAGCGGACGGATGAGGAGAAGGAGGAGGAGGAGGCGGTGCGCGGGCTGTTCAAGAAGCGGAAAGGATGGGGCAGCACGAGGAGGATGCCCGAGGACGACGGGGATCTCGACGCGCTGCTCAGCAGCAACACGCTTCTGCGGGCTGTCAAGAAGGAGGAAGACGCGGAAGAGCCTGCTGAGGCGGACGCCAAGGGGGATGTCAAGTTGGAAGAGAGCCCCGCGGAGGAGGAGGTCAAGAAGGAGGACGGCGTGGAGGACGTAGCGCTGGCGGATGTGAAGCCAGATGCGCCATCTGTCAAGAGGGAGCCTGAAGACGACGACGACGATGCTGGCAAAGGCCTGGACGTGCCGGCTTTGGGCGATGCAGCCGTGAAGAAGGAGGATGAGGCGACTGCAGAATCCGCGGAGGCCGCAGCGCCGGCCGTGGTGTTCAAGAAGCGCAAGCCCAAGAACATTCGTCAAAAGTGACTTTTTTGAGGGGGGGAAGGGAACCGGATCTGTGCATAGCGACGGCGTTAGGTGGGAGGGAGGACTCGGTCACCCTCTGCACACAAGAGGGGCAACACTTCGGCAGTCCAGCCATTTGTTTGTGTTTTGAAATGATACCATGCGGACTTTTTGTTAGTCTCTTTCTTTCTCTCATTCTCTCTCATGTTCTCTCTGTTTGTCTCTTCCAAAAGGGTGCTTGTTTCCTGTTTACTCTGTAGGTGGCAGGCATATCACGATACGCCCCCAACGACAACCCTCCCCGACTTCCGCCCTCCCCCCCTCCCCCGATGGGGATTAGCGGGGTAGCACGTGATTTCGCTGCTGGAGAATTGCTTAATTCTATTTCCTCCTCCTCCACCTATCCGCAGCGACCGATGTCTCTCCGTCGCCTCCGTCGTCTCCTCGTGGGGTCGCGTTTATGAGCTGGGGTTCTTCACTCCATTTTTATCTCATCCAACGACCCAAATCTCACCATCTCTCTCCCTCTCTTTCATTTTCTTTCCCTCTCTCTTTCTCTTTCTGTCACACACACAAAAGTCGGACCACTCGTGCCTCATCTCGAACATCTCCGCGCAACCCACGACTGGAACCATGAGGCTTCGAAATGCAAAAGATGATGGTGTCTCCCCCAGCAGCTAGTCCCTCTTCAATATCCCCGGCCAGCAGCACCCACCTCGGCAAGCGCCACGAACCCAGCGAGGACGCGCACGACTCCGGCAGCGGCAGCCATGGCTACGGCCACAATGGCAACCCGTCCTCCGCCTCGTCCGGCTCGCGCCCCAAGAGGGCCCAGGTCTCGCGCGCCTGCGCCCGCTGCAAAAGCCTCCGCCGCGCGTGCAACGAGTACCGCCCTTGCAAGCGCTGCGTCGACGCCGGTCTCGGCGACCAGTGTCTCGGCCTGCCCGGCCCCGTTTCTCTCGCCTGGGTGTCGGACGGCTCCCAGGCTTTCGGCCACGTGCCCCACGAGGCCGTCCAGCGCATGGCCGATCTGCTCCCCGCCCGCGTCATGGACTACTGCGTCGACCGCTTCTTCGCCCGCCTGAACCCCACCATCCCCATCCTGACCCCGGAGTACGTCGCCCACCTCAAGGTCGTCGCGGGGCCCTCCGAGCCCGGCATGGAGGCCCACTGCCTCCTGACCGCCGTCTGTGCCCTGGTCCTGCTCCAGGTCGAGGAGCCCGAGAGCCTGTGGCTGCAGGGCCTGATCCCGGAGAAGAACGCCCTGCACGGCCGCATGCTGTTCGAGGAGGCCCTCGCCGCCCATCGCAACTTTGCCCGCCGCTCGAACCCGAGCTTCGAGCAGTGCCTCTTGACCTTCTTCCTTTACGCCTGCCACTCGGCCCTGTTCCACCACAGCCAGGCCTTCCTGTTCCTGCGGGAGGCCACTACCCTATTCCTGCTGTTGCGCCTCAACACCGAGGCCTCCCCGAGGGGGCTGGCCGACCGCCTGTTCTGGGTGCTGCTCGTGTCAGAGCGCTCCCACGGCATCCGCTACCGCCGGCCCGTGACGCTGCAGATCACCGCCGAGTCGCCCGCCATGGACAATGACCCGACCTTGTCCGGCTTCTGGAGTCTGGCAGCGCTGTTCAGTCCGCTCGACACGTCCTTCATCGCGCTGCTGAACCAGGAAAAGGTCGCTACTCCGCCCTCCAACGCCGCGCTGACGTACATCGAGACGGCCGTCAACTCGGCGCTGCGCTCGACCTCGGACCTCAAGGACACGCAGAAGGCGAACCTGCGCGTGACCCAGCTGTGGCTGCGCGTCATCCTGTGGCAGCTGCGCCTGCGCTTCGGCTACCTCGCCGAGGAGTCGGTCCATCTGAGCATGACGTACCACTACCCGCTCGAGGTCGCCAAGGACCTCGTGCTTTCGACGCGGGACCTGCCCGTCGACAGCATCAAGGTCCACGGCGTCGGCCTGACGGAGAAGCTCTTCGACATCGCCTCGGCCGCCGTCGACGTCCTCGCGCGCGTGCCCATCACGCCTTCGAGCCCGCACCGCACTGCCGGCTCCGGCGGGCCCGAGGAGGACCTGAACTACATGCGCCGCCTCATCACGCGGCTGCCCGGCGGCATCTCCATTTACGACGACCTCTTGGGGAAGCACATACAGCAGGCAGTCCCGAGCATGGCCATCGGCCAGGCAACACTGAGTCATCATCCGACCTGAAGATACCCATAAAATTAAAAAATTAAAAATCCTCACATCACAAGTACACTCAGCATATGAGACACGAGACACAAGAAAGGGAGGGAACAGAACAACTCCCCTTTCCAGCAAATCAAAACCTTGCAGACTTGAGGTGACGAGGTCTTGTTCATTATGCATAAGATTACGCTAGTAACTATGATCTAGTGGTACAACAACTCCAACCCGTTCGTGCCCGCTGCGGGTGGCGCATCTTCTTTGTTTTCAGTGCTCCTCGGTCAACTTCTTCTCGCCGCTGAGCCCCTGCGAGTATGGGTCGATCTTGGTGCCGGCGAACTTCCTGGCCGAGACCTTATGCTCGAAGAGCAGGTCCAGCTCGGCGTAGGTGCGGCCCTTGGGCTCGGGCACGCGGAAGTAGACCCAGACGGACGACAGCAGGCAGGTGCCGGCCCAGAACAGCGCCGTGCGGGCGCCCCAGTTCCAGGCGGTGGAGGAGAGCTGGTAGTTGGTCATGACGTTGACAAAGATGTTGCTGGCGTTGTAGCCGGCGCGGGCCATGACGATGGTCTTGTTCTTGAGGCGAGTCGACGACAGCTCCGAGACGAGGGAGTATGTGACGGGCCCGACGGTGAAGTCGTAGACAAAGGTGAAGAGGATGAGCATGGCGCCGATGGCCCAGACGGCGGCGTTGGAGCCCGAGAAGGAGAGGAAGCCGACGACGAGGAGGAGGACGAATTGGGTGCACAGGCCCGAGAAGTGGATGGTGCGGCGGCCGATGCGGTGCATGAGGAACCACGAGCCGGCGGTGCCGACCATACCGAGGGCGTACTGGCCCATGGAGAGGCTGAAGGAGTTGCCCGGGTCCATGCCGGCCTGGGTGAGGAAGTAGGAGAAGTAGCCCATGAGGTTCTGGCCGCCGAGCGTCTGGACGAGCCAGATGCCGACGACGATCTCGGTGCGCCGCAGGTCGACGCCGCGGAAGCAGTCGCGGTAGGTGACGCCCTCCTTGACGCGCCGCTCCATCTCGTTGGTGTGCTCGATCATGGCGATGGTCTCGTCCGGGTTGAAGTTGGGCTGGTTGCGCGACGTGAGCCGCAGGAGGGCGCGCTTGGCGGCCGCCTTGTCGTTATGTCGGACGTACCACCATGGGGATCTGTTATATAAGTTAGTCACTCGATACAATACCCAGGGCCCGAGGGAGAGGGCGAGTCTGGAGGATAAGTCTTACTCGGGGGCGAAAAAGAGGCCGATGAGGATGGGGACGGGCCAGACCCATTGCACTCCAAAGGGGATCCTGTAAGCCCACTCATCCTGGTGGTGGAACGAGCCCTTGTTGACGGCGGCCGAGAAGAATTGACCAATGACCTACGCGTTGCTCTCTGTCAGAATATGGGTGTCCTTTCATGAAAAATGCCCCCCCCCCCTTCGTCTTCTCCGAGGGGCGTGTGTGTGTGTGTGTGGTGACGACGGAGCTTACCCAGCACATGTTGATGAAGGTGGTGAGATACGGTCTGAGGACGACGGGGGCGACCTCGGAGGCGTAGGCCGGCGTGACGCTCTGAAACGCACCCCAGGGGATTCCTATAACAGTTTTGCACATAAGAACACGACTATCTTCACGGCTTTTGGGATGAGCGCGGCCCGTAGGGCGGGGCGGCCCTTTTCCCCCCAAAGAACTCACCGCAGAGGACCTCCCCGAGCACGAGGATTTGCACGTTGGGCGCGAAGAACAGCACAAAGATGAAGGCGATCATCAGGACCAGGAACCCCATGGTGGTGACGCGGTAGCCGTACCGGTCCGCCGTCCAGCCGGCGATGACGAGCCCGAACACCTCGCCGGCGCGCGCGCCGTTGGACAGGCCCGACTGCCAGGCGGCCGAGACGACGTAGCGGCCCTGGGCTTCGCTCCAGGCGCCGTACTTGCGGTTGAAGACGGGCGACGAGTACAGGTTGCCCAGCAGGGCGAGGTCGTACCCCTCCATGATGAGCGTGGAGGAGAGCAGGACGGACCAGCCGATGGCCTTCGGGTACGTCCGGATGGCCTCGAGGAGCGTCATCTGGTGCTCGGCCTCGGCGGCGTTGGCGGCCTCGGCCGCGAGGTCTTCCGGGTGTTGGGAGTTTGTGTGTTGGTTGGGGGCGGCGGCGGCGGCGGCGGCGACGTCGTCTGCATGTTGGTGGATGGCCGTCTCCTTGTCCTCGCGGACGGAGGCGGGGTGCTTCGGGTCGGACATCTTTGGTGTTTGGCGTTGGAAGATGACCCTATTCTGGGTTGACGAGTTGTCGATGACCCGAGACTACGGTGATATATATCCCCGTGTGACAGCGTGCAAAAGAGACAGAGGATGAGCTGGCCCGGGGATGCACGGAGAGAAAGAGAAAGAGAAAGAGAAAGAGAGAATCGGTCGCCTGAAGACACTATGAAACTGATCGGATGAGGAGGGCATTCGCGTCGTTATATACCCTACTCGACGGTTGGTTGCCCCCTTCCGGGATGGGGAGTGAGGTTTGAACAGTCTTGAAGGGGGAAAAGGGTCGTAGTCAAAGTAGCATTGCGTTGAAAAGGTGAGAGAAAAACTAGTGCTGTGTGTAGCAACAGAAAAGGCACCGCCCAGCCTTGAACCGTGCGTGCTTTCCCCAAGTTCCCCGATGGGGACAACACGGGGGACCTGAGAGGGGAGGGGAGGGAAGAAATTGGTGTAGGACGATGGGTGTGAGTGAGATGTAGCGTGTAAGGTGATTTTCGGCACGTACAAAGTATGGTAAGGCCTAAGAGTGAGAAGCATGGGTGTGTGCGTGTCCTCCTCTCCCATCCTTTGATCGCTTGACGAAGTCAAAAGCCGAAGGTGGTCCCCTCAGAACGACCAGGGAGGGAGGGGGGTGGGAGGATAGTTCAAAGTTCTGTGGAGAAGCAGAGTGGGTCCAGTTTCCTCGAATGCCTACCGTTCAGTGTACGGATATCGCTGGAGGTTTTGGCTGGCTTCTCAACGGCGTGTCGTAGAGGTAGGTGAGTGTCTCGATCGGGTGAGAAGCAGCTTCGGCTAGTTTGTACCGACCCGGTGATCATGTCTACGATTCGTGCCAATGGGGGGGCGCTGGGCAGCTGGAGTCCAATCTGGAGAAGCCTCACGAGGTGCCAACAGGAGACTCCGCCGGATGGCAGGCTTCTAGGGGTGGTTCGGTCGACGGTGGCATGATGCTATTCGCATCTTACGACCCCTAGCTTTGACTTGCCAAGCCGAGATCCTTGCCGGGGTGCGGCGGCGCTGGGTGTTTGTTCAGCTTTCCCCAGATTCGGGCCTCCCACACCACCAGGCTTTGTTTCCCTACCGGTTTCTCCAGATTGCGCCGTCGGTTCCCCGAACCCATCACCACTCTTTTTTCTTGTCTTTGCTCGGCGCCCGTCGGGCCTTATTGGTCGGCATGTCAGGCGATTGTGGATCCCCGGGAGACAGGGGGGTCGGAGGGAAGTGCGGAGTCTAGCGGAGAATCTCCGGGTTCCGAGTGGGTCTGATCTTTTCCTTTCCGTACAGACAGGGTAAGCGGAGTCTCCGCTCTCCAAATTGAATTCCTTTTTTTTCTTTTTCTTCCTTCTTCGTTCCCATTTTGAGGTACGAATATCTGTACTCGAACACGCTCCTTCTTCGACACGACTCTTCATGCAGCAAGGGCTACATACCATCTGTCACGGGCGCCGCTTGCGGAGTCTCTCACGCGTCCAATCTCCAGGCCGTCGGTGCTGCATTACCTCACAGAGCCGAAGAGGGGGAGAACGTCAAAAAGAGAAGTACACTCCGCTTCTTCCACCGCAAAACCTACCACCTCTTCCGCACGAGGGGGCAGACGGCGTGGAGAGTCCGAGGGGGGGTGAGTGAGGGGAAAACCAACCAACCTCCAAACTACCTAGCAATTAAGACAAGCAAAAGGCGGGGGTTTTCCCTATAGCCTATGCGTGTAAGGAGGTATCCCATTGGAATCTCCACCGACCCTCTTCCCCCCCGACATCAGGACGTGACGGGACGAAGCAATTCATTCCATCTCCCTCTCTCACGGCCCTTTTGCGGAGTGATTCTTCGGGGAAGTCCCAATCCCGCCCGCCCTGGGCAGCAACATCATCAATGCTCGCCCAAAATGTTTCCTCCACCACCCACACCCACCCATCCTCTCCCACCTGCCCGTACGGCCTTCCCTCCGCCTGCAGCATGTCATGTTGCCACGCCACTTTTCCCAAGCCGCTGATCGCGGTCGCTTCCAGCTTCCGCCGCTGCCCGTCCTGCGCGTGGTCAAAATGCCAATCTTTCCCGGCGCGTCTGCCCTCTGCCCTTTGACCTCGGATCTCTCCCACACCCGACTTTGTCTCTCTCACTCTTTCCCCTCTCCCCTCTTCCTCTCCATCTCCTTCGTCTGCCCCCGCGGTGCCTCTCTCTTTCCACTCTATTGACCGACTCGCCACCACCGCCTGCCTGGCTCGACCTACCCGGACAACACACCCTACGGCACACCATGGGATCCCTCGTCTGGGACGACGAGAACCGCTGGGTGGGCAAGCAGCCCTGGTGGAAGGACGCCACCTTCTACCAAGTCTACCCGGCCAGCTTCAAGGACTCGGACGGCGACGGCTGGGGCGATCTGCCCGGCCTCATATCCGAGGTCGACTACCTCCACGAGCTCGGCGTCGACGTCGTCTGGGTCTCCCCCATCTTCGAGAGCCCCCAGGCCGACATGGGCTACGACGTCTCCGACTACCAAAAGATCTACGCCCCCTACGGCACCGTCGAGGACGTCGATACCTTGCTCGACGAGTGCCACCGCCGCGGCATGAAGGTCATCCTCGACCTCGTTGTCAACCACACCTCCGTCGAGCACCACTGGTTCAAAGAGTCCCGCTCGTCCAGGGACAACCCCAAGCGCGACTGGTACATCTGGAAGCCCGCGCGCTATGACGAGAACGGCGTGCGCCACCCGCCGACGAACTGGCGCGGATACTTTGCCGGCCCGACGTGGACCTGGGACGAGCACTCGCAAGAATATTATCTGCACCTGTACGCGCCCGACCAGCCCGACTTGAACTGGGAGAACGACGCCTGTCGCGAGGCGATTTATGAGGACACGATGCGCTTCTGGCTGGAGCGCGGCGTCGACGGGTTCCGCATCGACACGGTCAACAAGTACTCCAAGCGGACCGACTACGTCGACGCGCCCATCACCGACCCGACGTCGCCGCACCAGCCGGCGCCCGAGATGTGGTGCAACGGCCCGCGCATCCACGAGTTCATCCGCGAGATGAACCGCAAGGCCCTGGCCCCTTACAGCGCTGTCTCCGTCGGCGAGCTGTCCCTGACGCCGCACCCGTCGCAGGTGATCCCCTACGTCTCGGCCGCCGCCAAGGAGCTGGACATGGTGTTCGAGTTCTCCGTCATCCGCCTCGGCAACGGCAACGGCTTTGGCGCCAAGTACATCTACCAGCCCTTCCCGCTGTCGACCCTCAAGAGGTACACCGAGACGTGGCAGTCCTTCATCGAGGGCACCGACGCCTGGGCCACGGCCTTTTGCGAGAACCACGACAACGGCCGCGCCGTGTCGCGCTTCGGCGACGACTCAACGCCCGACCTGTGGCGCGCCTCGGCCAAGACCATCGCGCTGTGGCAGGCCACCATGTCCGGCACGCTCTTCCTGTACCAGGGCCAGGAGATCGGCATGACCAACATGCCCGCCGCCTGGGGCATCGAGGAGTACAAGGACATCGAGAGCGGCAACTTCTATGCCGAGGCCCTTGAGTCCGGCGACCGCGAGCGCATCGACAAGACGATGCACGGCCTGCGCATCCTGGCGAGGGACCACTCGCGGATCCCGTTCCAATGGGACGACGGCCCCAACGCGGGCTTCACGACGGCCGGCGCGAGGCCGTGGATGCGCGTGCACGACGACTACAGGAGCATCAACGCCGCCCAGCAGCGCGGCGACCCGGACTCGATCCTGGCCTTCTACAAGACGGCGCTGGCGCTTAGGAAGCGGTACCGCGACCTCTTCGTCCATGGCTCGCACCGGCTGATCGACCCGGACAATGAGCGGACGTGGACCATCCTCAAGGAGAGCCCGGCGCCGGTGAGCGAGAAGCCGGCGGCGGCGGCGGCGGTCCGGAGGAGGGCGCTTGTCGTGATGAATTTCTCCAAGAGCGAGGAGGCCGCGGGTGACGTGCCGGCGCTACTCGGCTGCGACGCGGGCGACGTGAGGTTGTTGGTGGGCACGAGGGAGGGCGGGGAGCTGGTCAAGGGGGTGGCTCCCGTGCTGAGAGGGTGGGAGGCGAGGGTGTATACAAACTTTGAGATCTAGAAGCGATACCCTGGGTTGCCTTGTAGTAGAGAGGGTTGGTCGGGTGAAGAGCACACACTGAGCTCCCGAACTTATCAGCCCTTTGTAGGCACGTTTTTTTATGAAGGGGGTTAAAGGCTGGAATCGTTTTGAAGCGATTCAAAGTTAGCAGCATGGGGGGGGGTTCAAACCTGATTTCATGTCAGTTTCGTATGTAGACAGATGCCCATGAGAATGTGGACCAAGGATACACGGAGGGCAAGGGAGAACGCACGCACGCACGCGAGACTGCGGACTGCGGCAGAGGTATTCCTATGTACTCGAAGGGACGATGGTTCGCTCTTTGAGAAATATCAACTTCTTCTACAACTACGTCTTCAGACTTTCGGCTATCATTGCCCGGGTAAGTTTAGGGTTGGCGCCTGTCAGAAATTCTTGTGGGAGGGGGAATGTGTGTTCTAGACGCCGCGTCCTAGCCGTGTGTCCGCAAGGCCGAGGCATGCGCGTTTGTGTGGCCGTTTACCTCGCAACCCCCCAATGCCGTGATGGGGAACGAACAATCCAATCGTTCGAGTGTCAGCTAGGCTCCATCTCACTAGCGGCCGGGCCTGTCCAGCTCCTTGGAACCATTCTCATCAACTAGCGAATGGCTTGACAACATTATGGTGGTCTGTCGGTCGGGGTGTGGTTCATCTCACCTCACTACGCCAAGCCCCCGCCCCCCCGCCCCCCTAAGGTTGTGTGGCATTGCAAAGGGAAGATAACCCAGCAACCATACACAGCCTTTGCAGATTGAAAGCTGCTGTGTTCAGGGTCTAGTTGGTGGCGGTTGCTTTTGGATTGGGGGGGGGGGGTTTCGTCGGACTGATACCATTTGCGTATTTTGCCTGGCGCATACTATCCACGTGCCATCGTTCTATCGAAAAGGAAAGATGCGGTTCCTTTGTATCCTCGCCGCGGCGCCGCCGATCCGACTCGGCGGAACCCCGTCTACGCCGTCACTTGTCTTGCCTGGCGCGCGCACCGCAGCGGAATACAGACTAGCGGGGCGCCCAATAGAGATAAGACAAAAACGTGGGTACAACCTGGAATCCGGGAGAAATTTCAATATTCTTTTTCTTCTCTGCCTATGACGATGGGGGGTGGGGGGGGGGTTCGTGTTACACCGTCAACGGCCGCCGGTATCGACGACGATCCTATAGCCCACAATCGGAGGCAGCTTTTACTTAGGTAGTAACTTTTGGTATCACAGGGTCACTCGAGTAAACGAACAGTTCAAAAAGATGGGGTTACTCGTTTTGCTTCGTGGGTTGCAGACGAGAGGATCTAACGTGAAGGGCAGCAATCGACGGAGGCGGTGATATGGCTGGCCAGATGGACCCACCCTGACGGAGGTAGCTCCATGTGATATGATTGGCCCAGAGGGGGCCATCGTCTCCACTGTTCCATCGATAATCCGGTCGGCATTCCAACAGTAGGTAGTACAATGATCTTCTATTCTAGGCTCTCTGGGCAGAAGCCCACTTGTGGCTGTGCTGGTGATCAAATTGGGACTCGGCTGAAGCAAATAGATAACTACTAACGTTGAATATTGATGACCAAGGGCCTCGACATCCGACGCTCTCCAATGTTCTGTGGCATTCGAACGGCCGATCGAGTACAACGGGTTCGTTTCCGGAGGGGATGCATAGACCGCCAAAGGCTGCAGCCCTGTCCTTCCTGAATCTAGATCGCTGTGGGCGGGCGGGGGCTTAGTGTCTAGGGCTGGCAGCTGATATCACGACGGCTAACCCGCATACGGAACATGTCTGGTTCGCACGCACTGCAACCGGCGATTTCTACGCACGCGGGCGAGGGAGCCTCTCGCGAACAGCAAGAAAGCGACGAGTGTCCGTCATGATTGAGCAAACGGAGAGCTTGATGGGCGACAAATGCGGACATGTGCATCTCGCTGCCCTGCCAGAGAGCCATCGATACAAAGGAATGGAGAACCGTCAGTGGCCAATACATATCAAAATGCGTGCCACCCAGCATTCTGGAAAGTGAATTTGTTCCTAGTCCTGATACTAAAGATTGGCTTTTTCCCCCTCACGTCCCGCTTCGCACCCATCTATTTGCTTCCCGATTTTAAAAAAATTTGATGTTGAATTCGTTGTCCCTTTTTAAACTTTGGTGATGCCGTCTTACGCTCAACCCATTGGTGTTCTCCAATGAAAATGCATGCGTCTTCCAGAGTCATGCTCGTCAGAACCCAGCTCTAGAACCGGCCCCCCATCGCCTATATCATCCTCGACTATTCCAAACAACCACTCTTCGATCGCGTCTACCAGCTTTAGTACGGCCTCGGCCCCACGGGCTTGTCATACCCGGCCCTTAGGCAGGCAACATGGCCATCACCAGCAAACAGTTCCTGGTACGCCCGCAATCCACATGTAACGAGCACACCAAACAGACGGCTCCTGACACCGTGTCTAGGTCGGAGAATGGATCTTACTCGCCCTCTGTTTTGTCGTCGTCTTCGCCCGACTAGCAGTACGCACTTGGCACAGGGTCTGGTCTTTTTGGCTATCCGAGATCTTCCTGCTGCTCGCTCTCTTGTTCTTCGTCATAATCACTGTAGGAGACACCTATACCATGGCTATAGGTCAAAACGTCTTTGAGGATTACTACGACGAAGGCTTCGCAAAGGTAGGCATGTCCCGGTTTTTTTTCCTGAACTGTTACTCTTGGGGACGTACAGAGAGTACGCTAACCAAGAATGTAGTGGAAATATGCCAGTTTGATTATCTTCGATCTCGGCTTTTACCTGCCAAGATTTAGCCTACTGGCTTTCTACAACGAGCTTTTCCCTCGAAGCGAAAGAAAACTACGCACGTGCCTCCAGCTCGTTGCAATCTATACCGCCTGCGCGTGCGTTACGACCTTGTTCGTGGATGTATTCTGGTGCGGCACCAAAGTCTCTGAGAACTGGTGGGTGGCTTCAAGGAAAACCACGACCTACATCACCCTCTGACTTCTCGCCAGGGCCGACAGTAGTCCCGAGTGTACCACGGCAGACAGCCTGGAGCCCATATACATCAACTGGTCGATCGGTATCGCTTCAGAACTACTGAGTAAGTGCCCCAATCCTATTGCAGCTGGGCAACACTAACAAGGAGAACTGCGAAAAGTATTTGCACTGCCGTTCGGAATCCTTCGGCTGAAGGCGTTGAAAACGAAGGACAGAAGAGCCTTGCTCTGCATCTTCCTTCTCGGCATAGCCACCGTGCTCGTCAGCACTGCACGGTTTATCTTGACGGTGCACTCCATCTGGGACTACTCGACCTGTAACTATCACCGCCCTCTACGTGTCTTTGTGGGCCTTGGGCTGAACTGATTCGTCGCAGATCTCGTCGGCTCGACAGAAATCGCCACCCAGATCATAGTCATTACTCTGCCAGCACTACGTCCGTTGTTTGGCGTTGTATCGCGTCGTTGGAGCGGATACCTCCAGAGCAGGACAGAGCAACGGAACAGTGCAATGCTTTCCAACGTTAAACAAAATCAGCAAGCGTCTGGCACGGTCGGTAGCGTCTAATTCAAACCGAAACAATCGCATCGTGTGTCGACAGTGCTGATATGAACAAAAGGTGCTACGTCTGTTGGAATGTGAGAATGCCGCCGCCGCCGCCGCAGTGCGGGAACCTACAGCAGACAAATAACGTTTTGTTGTCTGAACGATGAACGACTGTATTAATATGCAAGGGTTGGTATATAACAGGGATTTAACAGGGATTTGTTCTTGAGCATACTCGACATTTGCCAAGATTTCAGATGATTATAATACACTCTTCAAGGTTCTTAGGAGGAGTTTGGGTGAAAGAACGATGATTCTTCCCGAGACCCCTGTATGACCGTTTCCCAGGGCCAAGAGCTCGCAGCGCGGAGCCGATCAACGTATAGTTACTATCTAAAGCCCAAATGAAAAGAAAAAAAAAAAAGTTAAATTATCAGCTGGCGTCCATGCGGCCTCTATATCAAGGGGCTGTAATGGCGGCCTACAAGGAAAACGTCTACGAGGAAAGTCAGCAAATAACAATTCTCGAGACCCTCACGGTCGATGATTCTCCACTGTCTGGTGAGAAAAAAAAAAACGGTCCTTGTCGACTGAGGCGTTAGTAATTCTTCCCCAGCACGGCGTGTCGTTCGGTATTCCTTTGGATTATTAGAGCTCATTGCGACTCTAACCTCTGGCCCACACCGACGCTACGACCTGGGGTTTCTCAAATCATCTTATTATGGCAATAGGGAGAGGGGCCGCCAAGGCCGCTAACAAACTTGTTGTGGTTGGGCCTGCGCTCCCAACCCCGGGCCCCGGTCAACCTGAGCCAGGCAAGTTCCCGGCATTCTTGTGAAAACGCCGCAAGGTCTTCAGCTTGGCAAAGATAAACATTCAAGCGAGAGAGTCCCCCGTACTTTGACATTCTACATTGAAGAATGTAGGGTTTTAGATTTTGTGCTCGGTGGTGGTGGTGGTGGTGGGGGGGCGGAACCCCTCTTGACAAGATCTCTGATAGTTTGGGATGATACTACAACAGTAAGGTGAAAGAGATTTGTAGGATGTTCTTAAGATGTTGAATCAACGTACAGACGTTGAGAAAACCGATTACTCATCTCATGAGTTTCAAAACACTCGATCTGCCGTTTAAACAACTCGTATGCCTTCTTGCCATCTAGAATCTCTCAAGGCCAACCCCAAACGTTACCAATAGCACAGTGACTAGGAGGGATCGTGCACGGTTCGGCAACAGAGTTGGGCGTCTTGAAACATTTCTTTCCTTGTTTGGGTTCTTTGGGCTCGATGCAGACGTACGACACGGGGAGCTCGTTTGGCCAGCGCTGACTCAACCGGCAGTCCTCCTGGATGTCGACCTTGGTACCCGATCGGGCAGACTCCCATTTCCATGTCTCGCACCTGGCGAAATCGAACTGCGTGATGGAATCCCCGTAGGGCGTTACTTCCTCGCAGTCTACTGCGAGGGCGGAGGCGGCGAGGGCCAAGATCGAGAGGGCTGAAGACAGGCGCATCTGGAGGCGTCAGCTGAACGGTCTTTGTAGTAGGTGTGGATACACTATTCACGTTGGAAGGAGGTCCGGCTGGAGGGGGACAAGTCCTGGATTTGGGGTTCAAGATGCAGGAGACGCAAGACGAAAAGAATATCAGGACGCGAGAAAACGAGTGACCACGGTAAGGTGTGCTCTGTCCGTGTGGGTAGCACTAGCACGGCTGGGAGCGGCGTATAGTTTCAATAAATAGGTAGTCTCCGGAGTCGACAGATTACCCAAAGGCGGGAGCAACACACCGGAGCACCCAGCAGGCGCATGTGGATTTGTCAATCGTCGGCGATGATCATTGCAAACCCAAAACATGACAGTATGACCTCTTAAAATATCAGCAGAATGGGCACACTAGGTGCGTTATAGTTATTTTGGTGTAAACAAAAGCGACGATCCTCCCGTTCTGAGCCCCGCCAAGAAACACCCCAACGGGTGCCATCCCGGGCATCACGTCAGGCCAACGCGGGGCAGCCCCTGTCAGGTCGTCGGTGAAGACCGAGATATAGGCCGAGAGAGAGACCTGGGGACCTCACCGGGGACTTTGGGGCAACTTGAGTCAAAGGCATGTTCGTCCACATCGCCGACCCCGAGGCCCCGGGCCATCAGTAGGTAACGTTAACTGTCGACTATCGATTGATCAGCATGTCGTAAAGTCCCGCACCCCCGTTCACGTCGGACCCGAAAGCGAGCGAGTCCACGGTCAAGCGGGAAGCCAAATTGATTGGCGTCGCTTTCAGAGCATCGATCGGCATCGAGACAGCCAGGGCCCTCACTTGTAGCAGTCGGCATGATTACAAAAATGGATTAGCATGGTGCGTATAACCTACGGCGTGGGACCTGATGATATAAGTCAAGGTGAGCTCCAGTCCAGGATTCACTTACACAAACAACCTCGCTCCGCACAAACCATTCGCTCGTTCACCGACAACTTGACGGTTTTTGCATTTGAGCACCATGTGCTCTTTGCGATTACGTCTCAACCAGATACCCCAATACCCTCTTTAGGATCTTTCAACTCGAAGTTGGCTATTTTGCCTACCCTTTCGGCCCTGCTCCAAAAAAGAAAAAGACAACAACAAAAAACACTACAAACACACATACACGGCGATAACGACTACGATGAAGACCCAACACATAGCCCTGCCGAGTCTCCAGGCCGCGTCCGTCGCCTTCTTCGCCGCGCGCGGCGCCGAGGCCAGGAGGGTCTTCTGCGCCAACGCGAACAACGAGGTCGTCGCCGACGTCAACTGCGACGGCTCGCAGCCCGCCGGAGCCTTCTTCCGGATCGGCAGCGACGTCGAGGTGCCGTCCGTCGGCAGCGCCATCGACCCGGCGACGCTGAAGTATGACGCCGCGGACGTGATCGGCCGCCAGAACGCCCGTTACCCGCCGCCGCCCGAATTCATCTCCGGCGGGTTCGGGAAGCGGCAGTGTGAGAGCGACGACGCCAAGAAGAAGAAAAAACAGCCTGGCCCCGTCGGCGGCGGCGGCGGCGGCAGGTCGGGCGGCAGCAGATCGGGCGGCAGCAGGTCAGGCGGCAGGGGCGGCGGTTGATTGTTTCTATCGCTTTGTGGCGTATTGTATGCTTAGGCGGTTATTTGGTTTGTTGAGTGCAGCGCCAGTTTGCCTCCTGGTTTTAATTTTCCTTTCTCCCTCTCATTCGCAGACGATCACGGGGTGGCGGCAGCTGGTGTTGAATAGACGTGTTTGTAGCATTCAAGAAAGGAGGCAAAAGTTCTGTTCGGTTCGTCTGTTCGCTCTTTCGTCACATAGGCTTGGGCGGGGAGATAGGAGATGCTGGGGAGAGAGAACTTACACTGCTCTGGTTCCATCTGCCGCGAATTACAATGTGGACGGGTCTGACTGGCTTCTACGATGAGCTGCGTTACGATTAATATCCCAGTGCTCTTGACCAACTCACATGTACACTAGAGTGGCCTCGTTATGATCGAGATTGTTTAGAAAGGTGTCAATACATCGGCATGTTGGGTGCTAAGTCATGACAGCCCAGAGCGGTCACGAGGGCTGAGACCAGAAGAGAAACGAACCATTGAACCACCACTAACATCAATGTTGACAGCTCGGGCGATGGGACTCGTACCCCCCCAGAGTACACATTGTGTCGGTGTTCCCCAGACGCATATTAATGATGTGAATTGCTATGCCAAGGCAGTAGAACCTAAGTATACCGGACTAATGCACCGCGTCTTTTGTATGAAACCCAAGTTTCCCCCAAAAGAAAACTCCGTTTTGATGTGCAAAACAAAATGCCATCCCAACGCCTCAACCATGACTTCGTCTCGTAACCATTCGAGCTCCCCCGGGTCAAGGACACGTATGTGTCCCTTCTTCCCAAGTCTTTTCTATCGTCCCGTCTCCCCTTTTTACTTTTTTTTTTTGTCTCTCCCGTCTCTGTGCATCAACAAGTAGGGCCCTACTGCTCCTCCTGGACGACGACCCCCCACTCGTGCTGCTCACCGCCGTACATGATGTCCCTGATCCACTGCTTGATCTTGAGCGTGTACTCGCCGCCCTGGCCGTCGCCGCCCATGCCCATGTTGACATCCTTGCCGCGGTGGTGGATGAGGGAGATGGGGCAGATGAAGAACTGTTCGCAAGTCAGCCAGCCGTTCACGAAAAACTCGACCACACACAAAAAGCGGGATGGAGCAACTTACAGCAGTACCGGCTGCGAAGGACTCGACAATGCGACCCTCGTCGTGGGCCTCAATGACCTCGTCAATGGTGTACCTTCGCTCAACGATGTCGACGTCGTCGCCGAGACGCTCGCGGGCGAGCTGCAGAACGCTGCGTCTGGTGACGCCGTCCAGGATCAACCGGTCGTCGAGGGGAGCGGTGATGAGCTCCGTCTTGCCGGTCTCCTTGTTCTTCCACACGACGAAGAAGTTGCTGGCACCGGCCTCGGTGCAGTACTGCTCCTTTCCGTAGAGCCAGAGGATCTGGCCGAAACCGCGGCTGCGGGCCTCGACGGTGGCGAGCAGGGAGGGGCCGTAGTTGGCACCGACCTTGGCGTAGCCGAAACCACCAACCCAGGCGCGGACCATATCCTCGGGGCTCGTGTGGAGCTTCATGCCGCCGGCGGGGGAGTCCATGACGGGCATGAAAGTGCAGATGATGTAGAGCATGGCCTCGGAGGGGGCCTGGACGCCGAGCTGGGGCTGGGTTCCGATCATGGTGGGACGAAGGTAGAGGAAAGAGCCGGGGCGGTCGCGGGGAAGCCACTTGGGGCCATCGACGGCCATGAGGGCGATGATGAGCTTCTCGAGCTCGGCGGGAGGGAAGCCGGGCAGGGCGATGCGGGTGGAGGACATGAGCATGCGCTCACAGTTGCGGTCGGGGCGGAAGAGGCGGAGGGCGCCGTCGAAGCCGCGGAAGACCTTGAGACCCTCGAAGCACTCGGTGGCGTAGTGCAGGACGGAGGCGGTGGGCATGAGGGAAATGGGGCCATAGGGCTTGAGCTCGGGGGTGGACCAGCCGGCGCCGGCCTTCCAGGTTGCGGCGATCATGTGATCGGTGGCGATGGTCTCGGAGCCGGCGTTGGCGCTGGCCAGGTCGGGCACTTGGCGGGGGTTCTGGGTGCGGGTGTAGGTGAGCTTGGAGGCGTCAAGTTCCTGGTAGACGGACTTGCTGCCGTTGGCGGAGCCGTTGGTGGCCTTGCCATTGGGAATGGCGTCGAGCTTGTGCTCAATGGCGGAGGAAGTCAGGTCGACATCCTGGTTGCCATGGTGGAGGCCGGGAGAGATTGTGCCGGGAGCCATTGCGGTTTATGTGTATGGGAGGTTCGAGGTGGTGGTGTTGGGTGTGTGGTAAATGCGCCGGTGCGAGGTAGATATATGTCTTGGATATCTCGGGGACGGAGGGGCGGCAATGTTTGCTGGATGGTCAGCTAGACGAAATGACAGGTGGCAAAGTGGAAGGGAACACACGGGCAATTCTTAATGTGTGTATGTGTGTGTAATGCGTAAGAGAAGAAGGGTGGACGAGTTTTGACTTAATATGGGAGAAGAAGAAGAGGACAAAGGCACGGTTGTAGGAGGAATGAAGGCGAGAGAGCTTAAGTACGAAGTACAACGGGTCCTCCTGGCTCCTTGGGCTCGCCGCTCACGCTTGGCTTGGCTCAAGGTTCTAGTGACAGATGGAGCAGGTGACTCAAGGGCCAATGCAGAGGGGCAGCGGGTCCGTACATGGAAAAGGGCGTTTTCAGATAGCAGGGAACATGATGGAGAACCAGGCCTGTCTGTGCAGTGCGTGCATGGAACATGGATGTGCATGGGGTTGCGAAGGGCGCGAAGGACACCAAGACGCTGGGGAAGGAGAGGAAAGATAAAAAAGGAGGGGAAAAAAAGAAAAGAAAAGGCGATGAGGCGTCCGGTCTGGTTAGTTACCTTAGTAGTCTAGACGGCGTGTAAAAGAAGGGAAGTGGACGTAGAATTAAGAGATGAATGACACAGATTCCATGTACCTACTCTACCAACTCGGTAGGTCATGGTCGATTCATTCCAACCGATACCTAGCACGAAAAATGGTTCTCGTAGTCCGGGTTTCGTGTTCCACATCCGGCAAAGTGACTCAAACGCTGTTAACGCTCCGGAATGTTTGCCTCACCGTCTTCCAATTCCCGTGATCCCCAGCTGACACCCCAAGTGAGGGGAGCAAGGAATGCGTGCCGCCGTTGAGCGTGTCCCAAGATCCAAGGGCAATCCATTCATTCATTTATCGTGGCAGATGCCAGTGCCGAGCCCGAGCACTTGTCGAGTGGATCCCGGCCGGGGATCCGTCATCGCGTGAGCACTTCTGAGGCGGCGTGGCAGCAGATTTGGGATGGAATTTTCTCTCACATCTCATCTCATCTCACGCCGTGATTGTCTCTCCCTCCTGCCGGTGCTTCAGCCATGATCGAATCGAAACCTGTTCTCGGGGTCCAACAAAGGATTTTTCTTCCTCCAAAGTCCCCACCAGCCACCTCGGACCAGCCAGCCAGCCAGCCAGCCAGCCAGCTATTGTCCAGAGATAAGGAAGAGGCGAGCCGAGGATGATGGCGAAAAAATACAAAGAGGAAGGGGGGGTGGAAAAGGACAATCCCACAACTACCCGCTACAGCCGAGGACCATCCATCCCATCCAACGATGCCTGTACGCTGCGTTCTGCGTCTGAAGCTCAGCAAGCACTCTCAGGGGAGGGGGCATCGAAGAAAAAAAATCTGTGACGAAACAAGAGGTCAAGCCTCGGCCGCCCATTCGTCGGGGATTAGTCAATGGTCAATGGAGCGGCAGGTACATGCCCGCACGCCGCCGCAGGGCCAAATGTGCAGCCAGCAATAGCAACGCAGCGTCGCAGTGTGGGTTGGTTGGTTGGTTGACCCACCACAAGCCGTCTGTCGGCCGGGCACGGCTCCAGTCGGTCGACCGTCGACGTTGGGGACGCCCCATTGCGGCTTTGCTGCGCGCGGTCCGAAGCTGTGGGAAGGCCTTTCGTTCGACAATGCGTGACCAGCGCAGCCAACACTGTGCCGATGAGCTCTCTCTGGCTGGCTTCAGACCGGCTGCGCGTCGTCAGGGCCAAGAAGAGAAGAGGTCCGACATCGCTCGGCCAAGGACGCCTTTCGCCCTTCCGTCGACATGCTGACAGGGTGGGTGTTGTGAGCGGTTGATTCGAGTCAATTGGGGACCCTGTCGACCAAAGTCAAACGCGGGCAGATGGTGTTGAACTGTTGAAGAGGGCGGAATCCACAGTTGAAGTAGATTTGCCCCGCCAAAGGGAGCGACCCGGGGGACGGGGGCTCCAAGGAGCGGAATTGGGCGCGAGGCGTTATCGCTATCTGGCCCTTTCCCCTTTCGGCACTCCATGTTGCCCCTCCCGATGATAGCCGAGTCTAGGCGATGACGTGGTGTACCTGGAAGGTACAGATATCGAGTGCCCTTTTGCTGACGGAAGGAGGACGACACCACACGCGGTGACACACCCAACGCTCCGTCTCCAACAGATCGGTTCCTTCTCGAACATTGCATCGGCCGCAAGATTTGAGAAAGCCAAGGTGCCGAGTGTAACCATCGGGCGCACTCTCTCCTGCTACTGTGCCTCGACTCTGCATGCTGTCAGCCTGTATGCTACATCACCATCGCCATGCGCATGCGTGTTGTTATGCACCGGAAGCCCGGATCTCTTTCCTACGGCCTGCCGTGTGCCCCCTCCTTTGAAAATCTCTTGCAGCCATGATCGAGATCAATGTTTTCTTACGCCTTACCTCTGATAGACCTCGACCAACAGCTCCTTTATCGTCATCAAGTTTCGCCCCCGCCCCCCGCCTATTGGGCGTCGAGAGCGTACGTGAGGGTAGGGAAATGGCCGAGTTTGCCCTGATGTATAAGTTCTCTGATCCCCAGCCCTGGGAGGCTTCTGCTCTGGTTGCGGTATTGCTACTGCTGCTTACCGACCGCTTCAGCTGCAAGTCTGTCGTCGCCGTCCTCTGCGCATTCGGGACATCCAATCTTCCCCGAGACGACGTGGACGCCTCGTCGCTGGACCGAGCTGGTCACTTGACTTCAAATGGCGGGGTATCGGTGTGGCTTGACATTAGCCATCATTCCTGGTACCAGAATGATGGTATCTAACTGGTAATTGCCATCTCGTCTCCAACGCCCAGTGTCCGGTGAAGGCGGTCTGGCCCAATGCTGGAATTTCGGCTGCCCGCTTCTGCTAGTCTGACACACCCGTACACAGCAAAAATACACCGAAACCCTCACACTCGGTAGCCAGCAGACAAGATGAACAAATAGTGTTGTTATAATGACCCCCCCTTCTCAGCGTCGTCTGATATCGTGTTCCTCCTTCACTCGGCTCTAGACCTGTTGAAGGTCAACGCTCGTTCAACCCCCCCCCCTTTCGATCGTGGGATGTGCTCACCCAAGGTATCCAATTAAACATGCTCACCGCCGCGCAACTTGATCAAAATGCGGCCAAACCCCAAACCGCAATCCGACCGAACGCAAAAACGTTGTCCTCGTTCCCCGTTCCCCGTTCCTCCCTCATCCTGTCTCCCTTCCTCCCCTCCCCCCCTCTCTCTCACTGGCGCGCCCTCTCGGCCTCTCGCCTTGCCTGCTCCTCCTCCAACACCTCGCGGTCCCGCGCCGCCGACTCGCC
The DNA here is from genome assembly GCF_034447905.1 of Colletotrichum destructivum. Lineage (NCBI taxonomy): Eukaryota > Fungi > Ascomycota > Sordariomycetes > Glomerellales > Glomerellaceae > Colletotrichum > Colletotrichum destructivum. Next base: position 328,500 of record NC_085904.1, read on the forward strand.
CTCGGCCTTGATGCCCTTCTTGCGCTGCCGCTCCTCGTACATGTCGCGGCTCCGCATGATGCGCTGCACGATCGTCCCGGCGTTGACCCCGGCGAACTCGTGCTCGCCAACTTCCCGCATGATGCCCATCTCCTTGGGCGCCGTGTAGGGGTCGTACGTCAGCGGCATGAAGGCCGTCGGGCCGTGGTACACGGCGTCCGGCGTGCCCCAAGGCAGCGTCGTGAGGTAGGCTTTGGTCGGCGAGAAGGGCGCGCCGAAGACTACGGCGTTGACGTACTGTGTGATGCTGTCAGCGTGTGAATTCTCAAAATTGTCTCCCTCCCCCCATCCAATGGGGACGGGGATCATGATGATGTCTCTCTTACCCTGCACTGCAACACGCACAGTCCGCGCTCGTAAATGTTCATGATGGGGTAGTTGATGCCCTTCCAGTGGTTGATCTCGTCGTCCGAGTGAATGCCGGCGACGACGTACGCAGGCGGGTAGTCGCCGCCCTTGCCGACGCGCTCGTTGACGGCCTGCTCCGAGTACCACCCCTCCCCGCGGGCCAGCTCCTCCTCGGCCTCGACGACCCGGCGGAGGAACTCGATGTGCCCGCTCGAGAACAGGTCGAAGCCGCCGTCGACGTAGACGACGCGCTGGCCGGGCCGCGGGCCCTTGCCCGGCAGAAACCGCCTAAACTCGCCCTTCTCCTCGACGGCGGCCTCGGCCTTGGCCTCCCCGGACGCGGTCCAGAACCACACCTCGACGCCCGGGTTCTTGCCCGTCTCGTCGGTGGCGTAGAGCTTCATGCGCTCCGTCATGGCCGCGGCATCGGCCTTGATCTCGGCCTCGGAGGTGCCCTGGCCCTCGTCACCGGCCAGCTGCCTCTCGAGCGACTTGATGAAGTGCGTCTTGGTACATAGGAGCATGCGGCCGACAAGGTCCGTGGTGGAGATGCTCGGCGTGCGCTTGACGACCTTGAAGCGGCCGGCCTCCTTGACGAAGCGGTAGCAGTCGTAGCCGTCGGCGTCCGAGGTGATGTCGTCGCCGTGCACGACGTACTTGCAGCCGTAGTGGCTGATCCACTCGAGCTGCGTGACGTAGGGGGCCCGGCCGACCGACTTTGTGACCCAGCGGCAGGCGTCGACGGCGGCCAGGCTGATGACAGGCGTCAGTGGGATGAAATGGCGCCCGACTTGGTTGATTGAAACCTGGAGGGGACCTACCGCTCTTGCAGGTTCATGACTGTTGGGCCCTTGTTCTCGAGGATGGCCTCGTCGGAGTGCACGCCGATGTACAGCTCGCTGCCCAGCTGGCGGGCTTGCACGATGGCCCCGGCATGACCTAGGCATGTCAGCAAGACTGGTTCGCAGGACGAGCTCATAGCTCCTTTGGCGGCTTACCGTGGTGGAAGAAGTCGAAGCAGCCGTCGATCCAGATCCGCTCCTCCAGAATCTCGGGGGCGGGCTCGCCGGGGGGGTGCTCAGGGTCGGTGTTCACCATGGTGGATGATGGTGTGCGCGGAAAGTCGTTTGAGTTGTTCGAGGTTCCCGTGGTTGGGGTTGGCTAAACAACGATGTGGGTTTGCTTCCCGATAAAAGGAAAAAAAGTTTTCGACGTTGCGTCGACAAAAAGCAGTTGAAGTCCCGGCTCGTTTCACCGACTGGCGGATTTCACATGAGGAAACAGTGAGTTGCGCAGCAGCCGGCATGACATTGATGAGCGTGTGAGCTGGTGGTGGTGGACTGGTGGCCCGCGATGTCCCGCCCCCGTAGCGGCGCCGTGTGATTGGCGAGGTTCCAGCGCCACTGCGATAGCCGAGACCCACCCGAGCTCCCAGCGGCCGGACCGGCCACGCAACGGCGCCCACGGGGTCGTTTCCAGGCTCTTCCTCTGTGCCTCCTCCACTGACGCCGCGGCACCGAATTGGTCCAAATGCCCTTTTCACATGTGTCTCTGCGTGTTCGTGTGTATGTGTGTCCTTATGTGTTCACCGTTCACCCGTTCCTTCGCTTCCAATTTCGTCCCAACAAAAAAAAAAAGTAACACTACATCGGACGGCGTGGGTATGCATTGGCACATGTTCCTGACCAGCGTCTTTGGTACGCGCCTCTGCCGCGCCCGCGAATCCCTTGTCAGCTGATTTCTTCCCAGCAGAACTTACTTTTATTTTCTCTACGGAAGTTTCCTGACTTCATCTGCCTAGCATCCTCCTGCTCCATCATTGGGCTTTCACAATCGGCGCGAGGTGTGCGCCCAGATCGAAGCAAGTGCCCCGAACGGTATCTTCACCGAGGAACCCCCCACACTCCGCCCGATACGGTGGATGTTTATTGAATGAGCCTCATTCAATTCCTTGGTTGTCTCCATTAAAGTTGACGTGAGATAGAGACAGAGGGAGAGAGAGAGACAGAGGGAGAGAGAGAGAGAGAGAGAAAGAGAGAGAGAGAGCATCCAGGAACGACCAAAGAAAAACGTGGTTGGGTCCCATCCGCTGTCAGGGACACCCGAACCCGGCCACTGAAAAACCGCCCACGTGCACACCGGGTTGCCCAGCCATTGGTCACCGCCAGGGATCACCGCCTTCGACCGTTAAACACAACTCTTCCAAGTCCGCGGGGAGCCAGGTTATTCGGATGACATCTCGACTTTGAGCCTCGCCGATGTTCAATCTAGGTAAATTGACCCGGCATGGCGCGTCAATGGTGTTGAAAAAACAACGGGGGTCCTGGAGCGGGGATCGTCGACCTCGGTGCTATTTAGCCAGAGGTTCTCCCCCCGCATACAACGCTGCAATGTAGCTCTCCCCAGATCCAGTCCTCCTCTCTCGGTAATCGCCTCCAGCAAGATGAAGGGTCTCGTGCTTTCCACCGTCCTCGCTCTCGCGCCCGCCGCGCTCGCCGCCTGGCCCCAGGCCGAGGGAAAGGAGATCAAGTTCACGTCTGTTCCTGGCTACTTCTTGCAGGACGACAACAGCACCAACCCGACTGGCTTCGACTATGTTGGTCCATCTCGGCACATTGAGACGAGCCGATCCTCGCTAACACGCGATAGGCGACGGTCAACTTCGGCCTGATCGACAGGGCGTACCCGACCGACAAGCACTTCGACCCCGAGGGCGTCAAGACGCAATGGCAGCGCTTCGAGCACTGGATTCAGTACTTAAGCTCGGGTTGCCGCAAGAGCGACAACACGCAGTACAAGGTGTTGTTCATGGGCCGCCACGGTGAGGGTTGGCACAACGCTGCCGAGTCATTCTACGGCACCCCCGCCTGGAACGTAAGATTGCACCGGATACCAACCCCCTACCCCCGATTAACTGCCACCGATCTAACGCGACTCAGTGCTACTGGGCCGAGCAAGAGGGCAACACCACCGCTCGCTGGGCCGACGCCCAGTTGACGCCGGCGGGCGAGAGCGAGGCGAACAAGGCCAACGCCTACTTCAAGGACCGCTACGCGACGCAGAAGATGCCCTACTTCGAGTCGTACTACACCAGCCCGCTGATCCGCTGCGGCTTCACGGCCAACATCACCTTTGGCGACATCGAGTTGCCGGCCGACAAGCCCTTCACGCCCATCGTCAAGGAGGGGTTCCGCGAGGGCATGACGGTGCACACGTGCAACTGGCGCTCCAACAAGACGTACATCGCCGAGACATTCCCCTCGTTCGAGTTCGAGGCCGGCTTCACCGAGTATGACGAGCTCTGGCGGCGCGACGAGGCGGAGACGAGCGAGGCGCAGGCGGCGCGGTCCAAGGAGGTGCTCGACGATGTCTTCCGCACCGACGACAAGACGTGGCTCAGCATCACGGCCCACTCGGGCCAGATCACCAAGCTCCTCGCGTCGCTGAACCATCGCGCCTTCCGCCTGTCCACGGGCCAGATCATCCCCGTCTTCGTCAAGGCCGAGATCGTCGAGCCGCAGCCGCAGCCGACGTTTGCGGCCCACGAGCCGTACTCGACCTGCGACGCCCCGCCCATCACGAGCATCGCCGGCCAGGGATGCGTCTGCGCAACGGCCACGTCGGCGCTTCTGCCGGCCGCCACGCTCATGGCCGTGTAGAAAAAAGAAGAAGAAAAAAGGGGGGGATGAATTTTGTCATCTTGTAGGAATTATAGGCCCGATAGCTGTAATGTAATGACAATAGGTTAACCTACAAATTTATGACAAATGGTCGGCCCGTCGCGTTTCCAAAATCACAGTAGCTGCCGCCAAATGTCTGGTCGAAGCAGCCGGCTGCTTATCACGATAAGCCATTTGAATGAGCCGTCGATTCATCTGAGGCGATGGTTTGGCCACTTGAAGCAATGGATGTCTGTTGCAAGAAGCAGTTGTTAGAACGCCACGTTCATTTTCCGTCTCGCCAAACGAAAGGGCTGCTGGTGTGACAGGTTGTCTGGTGGTAGTGTGAAGGAGCATTTGCCCCGCACCCGGTTGTGCCGCCGAACGACGTTCTTCATTCCTGACGACGGTGGCGAAGCGTGGCTTTCGGTCGAGGACAAGCCCAGTCGCGTGGGTGGGAAAAGAAGGACCGCGCAACCTTCCTCGCCGTCTGGCCGGGCGTCCGACCTCACCACGTGGGAACGGGACTCGAGCTTCTGGAATGTTTTAGAGTCTTCGAGGAGAAGGATCAATGTGGAGGGCGTTGTGCTCGTGGGCTCCGTGAACTGCCCGAAGGCCGTAGCTCTGCGCGCTTTGGGCACTAAGCGATCGTTCGGGGCTTTCCCCTCCTATCTCTGGTCAGTGCGAGAGAATCAACGGTCTGATTTGGGGTAGATCGTGAGTGTGTATGTGCGGGTGCTTGTGCTTGGACGCTTTAGGGTCAGATGATCTGCTTGGCCCGGGGAAAGGAGGTGGTTGGTTGGTAGGTCTAGATGCAGTTGGTGACCATTGAGAGGATGTTGACGTTGCCGTGTTGATGTGTCGATGTACCACGGATGTTGTGTAGGAGGGGGGAAAGCGCGTGCTCCTTCTGTCTGTGTTTGTGTGTGTGCGTGCTTTGGGTGGTGTGCTTGGTGATGAGGGGGGAATCGGTTTCACGACGGAATCAGACTTATTTAGCAATGCGAGTGGCAGCGAAGGAGCGCCGGAATGGGCAGGGTGACGCAGACGGGGGTGGAGGGAACGCTTAGTACGGCTTGAGGAATGGATTTTCCAGATGATGTTCATGGCCGACTCTAGAATCCTTTACCTGCCGGCGGCTGTGAGCCATCGAGTTGTGTTGCGCTGAGCGGACATATCGACGGGATGACGACTGGCCTTGAATATGTGTGACTTGGACGCCGCGAGGAATGTGGTAGCGTGCGGTTCGAGCAAGTCCCGGTCGCAATACATTCCTCTCGATGCCGTCCGTAGTCATGTTGTCCACTTCGAAACTCTCCGCATCTCACGGCCCCGACCGACAAGTGACAAGTGCCGGCTAGGGCTTGCCGGGCCTTGACTCTTTTCCCTTCGCGACTCGGGAATGGAGGCGTTCCCTGAACTTGAGGGAATGCCGAAAAAAATAAAATAAAAAACCAATAAACAATAACCTTTGGTTGAGTCGCGGGCAGCGGAATTAGCAGCGAAGGATATCGCTGGACTGCAGGGATGAACGCAGCTTGGCTTGGACTCCGATATGTCTGTTGTCTTGTCGATGATGGCGGTTGGGCCTCGCTCTTAGCGGTGCTAAATTGGAACTGTTATTTGTTTATGTGATTGCGGTCCAATTGGCTCGGAGGTTTCCCCCCATATGCTGTTTGACCTTTTCCTTTGCGTCGCATTGCTGGGTACTTTGATTTCACACCCTCCCGTTCTGCCCGTCTTTCTATCTCTTCTCCATACTCTGTACTATCCAAAAGCAGCCCCAGATATGCTTCTGTTCAGCCAGCGACTCGATAAACATTTCTGCACTTAAATAAAGCCCCGGACCCCGCCAGGGTCTTAGAACGTATTCGATTGCGTCTTGTTCTGACTTGCTGAAATCGGCATCATACCTAACACACACAAAGAAACAGCTGCGAACGGCCACATCGAATTCAAATACCTTGTGGTCTTACTGCTCCTTGCCTCTCGACATCTCGTCTTCAACACGTCAATCAATCACCAAACACCAACCGGTGCAAGATACACCGACAAGGGACGAGAATAAGACACACAGCACCTCGGACAAACCCCTAGTCCAGTCCAATCCAGTTCAACCGAACATTCACCTCTGCGAGTCCCTCCTAAAAGCACCAGATCCCAGCTGTGCCCGTCCACTTTTTGTACCATTGGAGCAACAGTAACAACAACCACAACAACAAAACAAAACACGCAATAAAAGAACCTCCGCCCTGGCGATCCATCCAGGCCATCCTCCTGCATCTCGCACCGTCATAGAATCGTCAAGACTCCCGAGAACGCAGCGTCGCAACCTTCACCCCGCGCAGTGCCGCTGCCCCTCGTCTCCATTCTTCATTAAACTCAACCTGCAGGCTGTCGCTGCTGGCTAGCCCCAATCTGTCCGGATCGCATTCTGCGTCAAGTGCCGCAGCAAGGGGCCTCGTGCCAATCTTACGCTGCTCCTCTCCGCTGCCGTTCAACGAAACAAACGCACCGCTGCTCCTGCGAGTATCGAAGCTATTTCCACCCTGCAGCACACACACACACACGCACACGCACACACAACCTGTTCGTCAGCAGAAACCCGGCAAGAAAAGTGGCCTCGAGACATCGAAGCGACCAACCGGAGAGCGAGCGGACGAAGCAAAGCAAGTCATAGTGCCAAGCAAGGGGCGGGGAGAGGAGAGCCACCCGCAAGCGAAAGGCCGAAGGAGGATTCGAGCGAGAGCATACCGAAAAAAGAACAATCCCGTCTTAGCAACCAACCCTGGAAAGAGGAAGCAGAAAGTCCCTCCACGGGCAATCCTCCCAGGCAAACACCCCATTCGACCACACGCTACACACCACGACGACCCAGCCGGCAGTACACCAAGCACCATCTCTCACCTCCCAGAGCTCCGGACCAATACCACCTCGACCTGCACTTGGACGATTGGACCTGCGCAAAAAGCAACCCGCCGATCGAGCCTGCCCCTCGTCCACCGTCTCTTCCTTCGTCGAGCTCCTGCACCTGGTTGCTGGTCGCTGGCACACACCCCCTCCTCCCACTTCCTCCCTGACGAACCATCCCGACGCCTCCGTCTCCCGTACGGTGTGTACCCGTCCCCGGTTCCCGTCTCCAGCACTTTCCTAGGCTCAGCCAACAAGTCCCTACCCCCTCCTCCTCCTCCCCCCTCCAATTCATAGACATGCAGCGATCAGGCCCAACACCCGCGACCGCAAATGCACCCTTCTTCTCATCCTCCTTCTTCTCCTCTTCCTCCTCCAAGTCTCGCCCTGGCACATCATCAGGCGACCAGCAACAGCAACAACAACAACAACAACCACAGCAGTCCCAATCGCAACCACCACCGCAACCCTCGCCCTTCTTCCCGCCGCCCCTCCAACAGCCATCCGGCACCAACCTGCTGTTGAAGGATCGCAAGAACTCCTTCGGCCGAAAGACCTCTTTCAGTTCTCCCTCAAAGTCCTCCAAGCGTCGCGCCAACAGCTCTAGTTCCGGTGGAGGAGGCAATGTCGTAGTCACCGACCGCAACATCCCCCCCGCACTCCCCGACTTCGCCCTCGCCGCCGCCGCAAAGATTACCCGCGACACAGACAACATCCAGAGTCCTGCCTCCGCCGACAGCTTCTCCAGGATGCTCAGCCGTACACAGACCGGCTCAGTGAGCCTCGCGCCCAGCGATCGTCTGCAGCCACCGCCGACGTCCGCGACGCACCCAAACTTGTGGCAGTCAAGCGAGTCCGTTGTGTTGCACATGCAGATGCAGGAGATGGCAAACAAGAGGATATCGACGTTGGACTATCTGCGGAAAGCGTATGTGATTCATTCTTCCTACCCCTTCCATCACCTACTTCCGACGACTGACTAGATTCGAACTACAGTCACGAAGGCCGAGTATACTGGTTCAACACGATCCTCTTCGACAAGCCCGACGTGGCCCGCATGCCATCCTTCGAATCGCGGAAACTCGCTCGCCGCGCAACAAACTACCTCTTGCTCGGTCTCTCTCTCCCCACCATTGTCGATCTCTACGCCAATACCCCCATCGAATTTCTTCGCAGCCTCAACAATCTCCTTCAAGAGTTTGAGTCCTTCCAGCAGCTACACAGCGAAGGTGGTGGCTCCACGAGCTCGCTTTCGCGCGCGCGGTTGCCGTCCATGTTCCGACGTCAGGGCGGAAAGTCGCGGCGCAGCGCGAGCGGCGCCAACGATATCGGGTACCCTCTCGACTCGGACTCGGCGGGCGGCGGCAGTTATGGCGGTCTCGGGAGCTCGTCGAGCGCGAGCGCTAGCGTCATGTCGTTCGCGTCTAGCGACAATGACTTGCTTCCGGGAGAGGTGTACACTCACCTGCTGACGCCGTCGCTGCCGTTCGAGCCGGACTTTTATGAGACCTTCGCGACGCTGTGCGAGGTGCTCATCGACGTCTACACAAAGGTGCTGAGCTTGGTCCCTACGCCGAGGGAAACGACGGCGCCGGTGGCAGAACTATTTGCCAAAGCGGACGCCAAGGTACGCAAGATCATCGTGCAAGGCGTCGTCAAGGAGTTTGAGGACAGCAGCAGAACGCACATCAGGACCGAGGTGGCCAATATCGGTAAGGTTGTGCTCGGGGGCTTAATGTGACGAGAATGTATGGCATTATGTGTGGAATGACTTGCATTTACAAGGAGTTTTTTTTCGGGGGAGATATGGCCTTATGAGAGATGGCCGCGACTCGGCGCAAGGACAACACATTGAAGACTTTTAAGTATACCAAATTCATTTTTCTGTATTGCTACTTATTTTTATTCCATGAAAAGGGTGGTAGAGTAGGCGAGTGAAGCTCGAGCTACAATCTTGATGATTGAGAAAAGAATAAAAAACTTGATTGAAAAAGTGTTCATCAGATACCATAACGCATGTTTTGTCGTCACAATGGCGGCCCCTAAGGACTCTCACCTCAGTGCTTGACTCTATTTGGTAATCATCATCGAACGTGAAAAGGAAATTGAGCAGACAATTCTCTCCGCCAATCCAGGACATCATAGACAGAAAGACTTCCCACGAAGTCCAGAGTGTAGGCGTCTAGCCCCGTTGTTGAGAGACAAGGAAAAAATGTCGACCTTTGGTTGAACCCCCCTCGCACCAAGAATAAGCCCCATCGAGTAACACGCCCAACCCGGCGAACCGGGAGGACGGGCAATCGCATACCTATCGATCTAGACGAAGGACTCCTCCGACGAACCCTTGAGTTCGCCCGGCAAGCAGCCTCCCCCACGCGGCCATCCCGTCATCAATGGCACCAGCACTACCCAAACACACCAAGTGTCCCGATCCCAGGCGCGGACTCATATCTTCGTCCAAAGGGTCCCAAGATCAAAAAACTCAGGGTTCGAGCAGAGCCAACAACCAACGATGTAACGACGGGGCGGGGCGAGAAGAGAGGCCATTGTGTCCGGACGCAGGTCTTGGAGGTCAGCCGCTGTGCTTCTATGGCGGCGCGTTTCCGCGGCGTTTCTATTCCATCCAAGGAGGGTAGAATAACGTGTGTCCGGGGACTTTCTCCCAAAGCTTGGTTCTTGGTCCAGAAGGACCGAGACGCCTTTCAGAGAAGGACGTCTCTGTTTGTAAGCTTCGATGGCGATTTGTCGGACGAGGGGGGTTGAAGGGAAGAAGAAAGAACTGCAACAAGACGCGAAGCTCGAAGTTTTTTATAAAGAAAAAGTCGAGCCGCAAGTGGGGCGCTGCCTTGTGGCGGTGTCTGGTGGGGGGCCGGACCTAAAGTTCTTGATGTGGCTTGTCTGCGCTGTGACCTGAGTTAGTGCTCGCAGCTTGGTAAGGTGCCCAGAGGCAGGCACCCAGGCACCCAGCCTTGTGGCTTTTGCAGCCAATAGGAGACCAACGTTCACTTTTCGCATCGCGACTGCCTTCTTGCCTGGGCCGGAGCTTCACCCCAGTGACCGATTTTCAGCAGCTATTTCAAGCTGTCGTCGACCTCGGTTACCCCCCTCAATCGTCCGACCCAGCATCCCGAAGCCACTCCACTGCCCTCTACCCGTCCGGATATCTCGAGTCAAAAACAACCACACCACACATAGCTCGATCGACACACGAGTGACACCATGTCGGGCCTGTTCGGCAGCGCGTCCTCTTCTTCGTCGAGCAACACTGTTGGCGATCTGAAGCAGGACATTGCGCTTAGCAACCCCCCGGAAGACAGCATCTCCGATCTTGCCTTCTCCCCCGCTCAGAACCAGGCCAGCGACTTCTTGGCAGTGGCCAGTTGGGACAAGAAGGTCAGGATATACGAGATTGCACAGAACGGCCAGAGCGAGGGACGACACGCCTACGAACACGATGGACCCGTGTTGAACTGCGACTTCTCCAAGGTACGAAACCTAGAGTTGAAATACTTCGATTCGCTCGGCATCTGCTAACTCTGGTCGAACAGGATGGCACAAAGGTCCTCTCCGGCGGCGCCGACAAGGCCGTCAAGGCGTGTGACCTCGCGTCTCAGCAAACGATCAAGATCGGCGAACACGAGCAGCCGGTCAAGTGCGTCCGCTTCTTCGACTCGGCCAACGGCACCATGGCTGTGTCGGGCTCCTGGGACAAGACGGTCAAGTACTGGGACATGCGGTCGCCCACACCGGCGGCGACGCTGACATGCCAGGAGCGCGTGTACTCGATTGACGTGCGCAACGACCTACTCGTCATCGGCACAGCCGACCGATACATCAATGTTGTCGACCTCAAGAACCCCACAAAGTTCTACAAGACGCTTCAGAGCCCGCTCAAGTGGCAGACCAGGGTCGTTAGCTGCTTCACCGACGGCGCCGGTTTTGCTATTGGCAGTATCGAGGGCCGCTGTGCGATCCAGTATGTTGAGGATAAGGATGCTAGGTACGTTTTTTGGACGCGCATGACGAACTCGATGGCCGAGTGACAGACGGCTAACGCTATCCGCAGCTCCAACTTTTCCTTCAAGTGCCACCGTGATCCCCCGGCGAACAATGTCACAAACGTCTACGCTGTCAACGACATCTCCTTCCACCCCGTGCACGGTACCTTCAGCACTGCCGGCTCGGACGGCACCTTCCATTTCTGGGACAAGGACGCGAAGCACCGCCTGAAGGGATACCCGAACGTCGGTGGTAGCATCACGGCGACGACCTTCAACAAGAACGGATCCATCTTTGCGTACGGCATCAGCTACGACTGGAGCAAGGGTTTCCAGCACAACACTCAGCAGTACCCCATCAAGGTAATGCTGCACCCCGTACAGGCGGACGAGTGCAAGCCTCGCCCGACGATGAAGAAGCGGTGAATGAGGCGCGGGGGAGAGGTCGCGCGGAGACAGTATTTGGAAATCCGGATCAGGCTACGGCGCATGCGTACCGAGAGGCTAGATGCGAAGCGATCGAGGCAGACAGCCGCGCCGGGATGCCTGTGTAATGTACGAGGGAGGAGTGCAAGAAGAATTGGGAGAGGCTCTCTGGTCTGAGCAAACAAGCAATTTTATATGGAATCGCGGTATCATGCTCGCGGAAAACAAGGAGTGTAAGGCACAGGGCGATACCAAATTGGCAAATCAAAAGTTATCACAATCATGCACCTTGCACAGGTTCACGGTGTTGGTCATGGAAGCGAGGTGTGTTTGGTTAATCGGATCTGCTTGTTCAAGATCCAAGTCGAGCCGTAGAATTCATAAAGCTTCCCGTGCCCAGTTTCGCCTCTCTCCCCTCATGGGAGAGATCCGTCCGATCCGACTCGATTCCGCCCATCAGGATAGTAAATTAAAACCATATAGAAAATATCCCAAAGAAATACCCGTTGCAACTGCTCTCCTAGTCATCGAGTTCAACGGAGCCAAGTAACATCCAACCGCTTTGCTTTGTAGTTTCACATCATGATAATCATCACCTTTCTCTCTCTCTCTCCCGTTTCTGTCAACCAACAAAAAGAAGAGAAAACAAGAAAGGAGCGTGGGCCTTGTGAGGGAAAGGATGAGCGTCATCCCCCACATTTGAACTCTTCAGCAGCGTGCGGAACGCTGTTTAGAAGGCGGCCTTCTGCTGCTGGGTGCCGACGACGTTGTCGACGAGGCCCTTCCACAGGTCCCTCAGGCCAGGCTGGTGGGTCTCGACCGGCGCGGCGGCATCAGTCTCGTGGGCCCACTTGAGCTCGACGCCGTCGACGCCGAAGGCCTCGACCTCGGTGAGGGCCGCGGCGGTGACGTTCTCCGGGTGGGCCGCGACGACGGAGATCTCGGGCCTCGAGAGAGGAAGGTCCTCCGCAGCGGGGACCTGTTCATAGAGGGATTGGTGTTTCGTGGTGAAGGAGTCCGGGAGCAGAGGCATGCGCATGCCGGCGAACTCGTTGACCGGGAGGGGCTCGTAAGACGCGGGGAGTGTGGTGAAGTCCATGGAGGCGATGGGGCCCGCGGATGACGCGGGGGAGGAGGAGAAGGTCTGCATCTGACGGTGTGAAGGGGAAGAGCGTGTCGGTTGCGGGGTCGGGCGGTGGGTTGTTGTGAGGGTGCGAGCAGACTGTGGGCGGGTGGTGTTAGTGGTTTCTGCTGTGTTTGCCGCATTCGACTTTGGGGAAAGGAGGGGAGGGGGAGACGTACATCATGCTCGCGGAGACTCCGGTTCTTGAGGAGCTCGGCGTACTTTGGCATCAGCACGGCGCCGTGGTTGACGTTGTAGTGCGACTCGAGGAGGCCGCTGGAACGGTTGGCGGCGGCGGCCGAATTGATGGAGCGGGTGAGCTTCGAGACGGGGGCGGTGATGCGCGACATGGTGGCGGGCGGGTGGTTAATGTTGTTTGGGGTCTGATGAGAGTGGTTTGTGTTTGGGGTGTAAGTGCCGACCAGGCTAGAAGTTTGATGGGCTGTGGTTGAAGAGAAGGTGTCGATTAGGACGGGACAGTCGAGAGGCTTGAGGATTGTTCGGCGTTTTTGGGTGTAAGAACACAGAGAGTATTGGGTTTGACACGGGTAGATGGGAGAGCTACGGGGACGATGAACGGCTGAATGAAAAAAGGAGGAGAGGGGGAGGGGAGTCGCACTGCAGATATACGCACGGAAGTAGGGACGAGGGAGCAGCAGCAGCAGGACGAGAACGAGGGGGAGGAGGGCGGGAGACAGATTGGAGATCAGAGATCAGAGACAGAGCTTCACACGCTACATGCTACAGATAGCACATCCACACCCACAGACAAGCATTTGCCCACACACCATTTACACAGACACAGACATCCCTGGGCCTGGAACCAGGAGCGGAAGAGAAAGACGGGCTAGGGCCAGGTTTGGATTGAGAGGGATGGGATGGGATAGGATGGACTCTGCCTGGTTCCTTGGCTGTCTGTCTCTCTGTGTCTGTCGCTCTGTCTGTCGAGGGGATGGACGGGATGAGAACGGTGGTGGAACGGGTTTGACGGTGGGCAGAGGTACTTGACGCGGTAGGGAACGCGCGCCGTCCGTGTGCGAGGTTACAAAGTAGGTGGATGTACCCGGAGGTCCGGTGTGGGCGACCAACGTTTAGCCCACCGTCCCACGGTTTTCTTTTTTGGTTTGGGTTGCTGGCGGAGGAAAAGCCGGGTGCCGGGAGTAAAGTGGGCAAGCTGTGTGTGCCCTGTTGGAAAGCTAGTTCTGCCGGCGCGGGACCTGTACGAACCAGACTCAATCAGTGAGAGCACTTTGAGTGGGTTTGAGTGAGTGAGTGAGTGAGTGAGTGTGTGTGTGTGTGTAACAGAGATGGCCGTGTACTGGTATTGTTGAGAGGGGACCCAATCAGGGGGAACAAGGCTTAGGGTGTATTTTTGGTTGGTTGGGTGGGGGGGCATGCAATGTACGTGTCGGCATTCAACCGCCGTTTTCGAGCGGTCTTGGACATGCACGCCATTATGCAACTTGCACATCCAGAAGGTAAGCATTAGTCAATCGTCTCCTTCCGGAAGCGTTCGTCTTGTTCTAGCACTGAGATACGTAGCCAAGGTGGTCTACTCTTGAGATCGCGATCGCACAGGTACACAATATGAGGGAAAACGCAGTGTTTGAAAACACAGTACAAGTATTGTACCTGATACTGGCCTTGTTCTAGCACGACGCAGTAGAAAAAGGCAAAAGTCAAGACTACACCAAACCTGGGAAGAGTTGGGGGGCCCAAACCGGCCGATGTGCACAGTAGTGGGCGCGCGTGAGCTGACGACGGGAGGGGCATGGTGCGGGTGTGGCGTGTCCAGCGTGTCCAGTGGTGTCTTGGGGCAGCGAGGATCTTCTACGGTGACCGCTGGGCCTGGCATCTGGTTTCGTGGATTGGGCCTTTTGACAAGGTTTCGTACCACCGACTCTTATGGCGTTCGGCGCCCCGTGTGCTGTTCCAACTTCTCGATGTCTCTCGAGATGGAACGGCTACCGCTTGCAGAACCGATGAGCGTCGTAGGTATCCCCAACCGGTACTTGGCAAAAAACGCCAGAAACGAGGCGACGATGTGGTAAGCCCGGGGCTGGCTGGAGATGGGTGAGTCGTGCGCGGTCAGTCAGGTACGCTGATGAGGTAAGTAGCTTTCTTCGTGACCCTGCCAAGGCGGGCACTGGGCGGGATGAAAGGAGTACTACATGTGGTACATAGCAATACTAGTCTTGCGTTGCTATAGCGCGAGGGTCTCCGTATCGAACGTGCCTTTCTTTCATGTCCGCAACTAGTCTCCTAGGCGCGAGCTATCTAAGGTATGTCCAACACATAGGACACAACCAAGAGCGAACATTAGACAGACACGTTCCAATGTTTCCACCCACCCTCCCACCACAACCGGCGATACCGATAAGAAACGGGCCGGGCTGCTGGACAGGACACGCTCTCAACAGAAATTCGGGCAGTGTAAAGATGTCCTCCATACGTGACGTACCGTATCATTACTACCCAGGCCGTCGCATGAACAAGAAGGGTGCTTGGTCCACCGCGCTTTGCTATTCCTGCTGTTTGTTTGTTTGTTTGTATGGAGTCAGCATTGCCTCGTTAATGTCAAGCGGGCTCAGGGACACAGGGGTTCAGGGATACAACTGCCTGTCAGAATGCTTGTTGAGCTGAGATGGCCTCCACTGGTTTACGTATACTTGTTCACCCGCTCACTGCCCCAGCCCAGCTCTGCTTCACAGTGTCCACTGGGGAAGTCGAGACGAGCAGGAACCACTGTCACGCTGAACCAGAAAACAGGGCGCCTTCCTTGCCTGCCAAACTCCTGGAGAAAGAAGAGGCCAAAGCTTCGAGACGTTGAGGAGCTTGGGCCAAGCTGAATATGGGTCTCTCTCTTTCCCTCTCCTGGTATGTTGGTACATCGGTACACTTGTACATGCAGCATTGCAGTCTGCTTCCCCGGTCCCGCCGCTCCACCACACCACTTCTTACCCAAGTGCACCTACAACGTACGAATATCCGTACACGCTCATAGATCACACACACCAAACACTCACCGGTACCAATACTGCGTCCTTCGCACCACTGACAGTCGTCGCTCCTACACCTCACTCGACCGCCGACGAATCTTACCACGCATCGGGAGCGGGAGGGGTGAGGGGCCTCGGACGAACCATCGGAGCCGCTACATAGTAGTAAGTCACGGCAGGACGATTGTTGGCCGAAACACGCATTGGTGCCTCTCCTCTCCTCGACTCTCCTTTACTCTCCTCTCTTCAATCCCCGTCTTATTATTGCCGGTTTCCACGTCCATCCTGACCTCGACTCTCGCCATCACTCTCCTCTCCAACCTTTGGGTTGTTGCCCCAAACTCGAGAGGGTTGGTTTGTACCCCCTGCCACGCCTGCCGACCAAGACCTACCAGGCTTAGCGTATCTCCCCGCCGCATTGCCGCCGGGGGAGGGACCTGCGGCCTACGACCCCATGATCGCCTGCCTCTCGGCTGGGCATGCCTGGATGGGGTCATCTACATCAATTTGACTGGCCAGTGAACTTGCGTGCTGGACGAGACTCTCTGAGCCCCGATGATCGCTCTGTAGACTGGGCCAGGGCCAAACTAACTATTCGTACTTCGTGCCTGGTGGAAATTGCAATCGCCGGCGTCGATACAAGCAATGTGACAGGCTGGCAGAGGACAGGGCGAACGAAACGACTGTGGGGTCCAGAAACAAGCCCAGATATCTGTACATGGTGCGAATCCGACATGGAGAACTCACAGGGCCCCCACTCTCGAGTCTCACCGCTTGAGGTTCGGGGCTGGCACGACGAGGGGAGGGCCCCAGCCGCCCGGGGAATGGATGCCGCTCGCCGCTTTTCATCGAATCATTTCTGGAAATGGACTCGGCGTGATTGGTCAGACGGCAGACCGATCGGCGCATGGCCAGATCGTTGGGAAACCTTCCACCCACCTCTCTCTCACCTTCTCGACGGACACTCTCCTCTGACTTGGTCTAGCTAGCACCTCACAACGTCGAGCATCCATCCTCGTCGTGCGAGTCGAAGATGATGGAAGGATCACCGTATCTGTCGCGGTGCAAGGTGCTAGAACTGCGTGTAAGCCAGCATGCAACCTGAGTCCGGCTAACTAGCGTGCCGTCCGGAGCGAACGGTAGCATCCCCCATCACTTGTTGCTGCGTTCGCGGAGTAACTCAATTTCTCCGTCCCTATGTGGTGTCCATCGCCAATCTCACCAAGAGGCTTATGCGGGCTACACTTCGGACGGCGTCTCAATCTTCTGTCGGCCGTTCCACAAACTCGGCCCTATTTCTCTCATGAAATCATCAGAAACCGCAAAACAACGCAAGACTGCGTCGACGTAGGTGTCAGTGGTGACGACTGTCTCGAGAAGCGCCCAAGTGCGCACAGAATCCAGACATCCTGATACCGCGCCATGCAAAACAATGACACAGCTTGCCAAAGAAGGGGAGGGAAACCCGCCGAACTTCGGACCAATCCGTGGCCGTGGGGGTCGCGGACAATCTCCCTCCCATCCGGAAACATAGAGCCAGTCTGTGCGAAGAATCCCAAAGGAACCAGTGGCCCGGCACCCCAAGACGTCTCGAAAGACGACGGACGGGTTTCCAGTTCGGCCTTGTTTCTTTTTACAGCTCTGTGCTGTCAGCAGCTCTGGAGACTGGCGTTCGGATCGGCGGCGGCCGTGCGAACGATGCCATGCTTCCCGCGTGTCCGAACCGGTTCGCTCAGGGCATGGCTTGGTCGTTTTAGGGATTCGTTTCCTCCGCCGCCGCCCAGGGACCATATCTGTCAGAAAGAGAGGAATTGCCAGGTCGAAATCCAAGCCATGTTCGACGACATGTAAAGATGGAAGGGCGGATGGCGGGTGGCTGTTTCTGGCAAGTCTCGTGCACGTCCTGCCCGGCCTCGATTTCCTTGGGTGGCGACCATGTTTGGCAGCGATCAAAGACCGAGTTGGGTCGAATTAGGAGATATGCTCTACTTTATTCTGCCTTGGAGACTGGAGTAGTGTGTGCATGCATGCTGTATGCGAATGCGGATGCAATGTTGTCTGAGAAGGTAGGTATGTATGCGAGCAATGCAAGATGCAGATTGATAAGGATCGCAACAAGGAAGCGATCGCGAGCCACGACCTGCTAAGCGTTCCATCGGGAACGCGTGGTTTGACATCCGGCTCCTCCGATTGGGTGGACGCGACGAATGGGCTTTCGATCCCCGCTCACCGCTCATCCTACGCAGCGAGAGCGTCTTGGATGATTGTCAGGGAGATGGATGTTCGTCCCAGGGCGAAGCGGCGACGTCCTGGTGCGGGAGCGTTGTCTAAGACAACGACGGCCGCAGCGACGATGCCCATGGAGAACGTGGGAAATCCGCTCGCTCGCCGTAGTAAGAGGCCTTCAGAGCCCAGCGTGATATGCATCCATCCTTGCCCTTCTCAGGTTCGCGGAAGGGAGAGGGGAGAGACGGGCCGGTGTGCTTGGTATTGCAACACAGGATGAACGGATGGCGGATCGCTTTGCATTCCAAGGGCGTAGAGACTGTGGCAGCTACGATCCAATCAATTTGCACTTCCCCGCCCACACAGAGGAACATCCCACGCAGGGGTGGGGAGTGTCTCTCAGCTTGAACTCCCTCAAATCTTGACAAACCTTGCCGTCCACCGCGATCTGTTCTTGATTCCGGCGCATGCCAGGGGAAACAGCCAATCATGATCATCCCGGACCCGGCTCCCGCGCCGGCTCCGGCTTTCGTCTCGCTCGGAATGGTTGTTCTCGACGAGATCCGCTTTCCGGACGGCAAGGTCCTCCGCGACATCCCCGGCGGCTCCGGCTTTTACAGTCAGCATCCCCTCCCTCCCCTCCCCTTTCCACCATCGTCATCTGTTTCGGGGCTTGCCAATTTCTCTAGTTGGATCCCAACGTGTTGCTCAGTCATCCGGTGATCAGGTACTCTCGGCGCCCGCCTCGCCGTCCCACAGAGCGAGTCCGCGGCCGTTTGCTGCCTCATCGTCGCTGGATCGGACTTCCCCGTGTCAGTGAGGGAACAGATCGAAGAATGGGGCGTCAGTGTGCAATTGGAAGAGAGACCCGGCGAATGCTCGACCAGGGGTCTCCTGGAGTACGAGAATGACGCTTTTGGGAGTTCGTATTGATTCACCCTAAGGGCTCGGGACACGCGTTGACGCCGACGGCAGAAAAGAATTTCCGATATACCACGCCTCCGCTCCTCCCAAACGTGAATACGCTTCCGGATCGGCTGCTCGGCTCATCCGTTATTCATGTCCTGGCGACGCCTGAAGACCTCGAGCGACACGTTGCCGCCCTCAGAACACGCCGCGCCAGTGTTGACGGCTCTCGACCTTTGATTGCTTGGGAGCCTTCACCCATCGGCATCTCCAATACAGAGGATGATCATATGAGAGTTATTCACACATCAGGCATATGCTCGCCAAACGATCACGAGCTGCTGCGTACGATGGGCATACAGGAAGGCCCAGGGATTCCCTACAACAGAGCACTCGTCGAGTCCCACGCCATTCGGCTCTCCAACGATGACATGCTCCACGGTGGCTCATCTGCCCCGGAGCGGTCTAGCAAAGGGAGAATCACAGTCATCAGGTGCGGCGACCAAGGATGTCTGACCATCCGCCAGAGAGACGAGCCCATATGGTTGCCCCCATTTCACAACTACGGCTCGCCCAAAGTCGTCGACCCCACCGGTGCCGGAAACGCCTTCCTCGGCGCTTTCGCCGCTGCCTTCGCCAAGACGCACGATGAGGTCCTGGCGTCCGCGTACGGCGCTGTCGCGGCCAGCTTCGTCATTGAGCAGATTGGCCCGCCCAGGAGGGAGATGGCGAGCGGTAAGGAATTGTGGAACGGGGAGGGCTTCGAGGAGAGACTGAGGCAGTACATAGCCAAGGTCGAGACATGACCGGCAACCCCGGCCCTGGGACGCGCGCGGGAAGAGAGAGAGAGAGAGAACCGGAGCCGGAGCTGGATCTGGAGCTGGAGCTGGAGCTGTCCCATGGGGACCGAGAAATGGGGTGGTGGGTATCATAAGGAGTCTCTAAAATTCCCGACCTATACATTTCTCATTGAACGAAACCCTCTTTTCATTTTCCTTTCCAAAAATCAAACAGCCCCTGGACTGATCAAACCCATCTCCCAAGTCTCTCCTTCATCGGATGACCTGCGTGCCCTCGGCGGGCTCCAGGATCTTCCATTGGCAGCCGACGTTCTTGTCGGCGTTGTTCTCCTTGAGGATCTTGATGATCTTGTCGGCGATCTCGTCAAAGTTGCTCGTCGCGAGGGCCAGGATGGTGGGGCCGGCGCCCGAGAGGCACACACCGAGGAAGCCCGGTTGCGTGCTGGGCGACATGCTCTCGACGATCTGGCCGAGGCCGGGGATTAGGGTCTGGCGGTAGGGCTGGTGGATCTTGTCCTGCATGGCGAGGTGGATGAGCTCCGGGTCCGGCGGCGAGGTGCCCAGAGCCACGGGGAGGAGGGCTATTCTCTGCATGTTGAAGGTCTGTGACGAAAAGGTTAGCCAAAAGATTTGGGGGGGGCTGGGGGGAGGAAAAGGTTGAAGGAGGCACAGGGAAGGGGAACGCGATGATCGGACATGGGGGTCACTTCACTCACAACATCAGGACGGGTGTAGTGAGGCGGTAGCACCTCACGGGCGAGGTGGGTGGGGACTTGGAAGTCGGGGATGATGGCGATGGCCTTGATCTCCTTGGCCCAGGGGAACTTGATGTGGTGGCCGATGCCGTGGGGCGGCTCGGGCGGGGTCTCGCCCGTGTCGACGCCGCCAGCCGGGGCCGGCAGGACCTCGCTCAGGGGGATCTCGATGCGCTGGACGTCTTCGGGCTTCAGGGGGCGGAGGTAGGTGCCGACGAAGCCGCCGTACAGCGAGGCGCCGACGTTGTCGGGGTGTCTCTCTGGTGGATTCCCATGTGTGTGAGCGCACGCACGCCAGTCTTCATCTTGGGCGGGGGGCTTCCGAGGGGGGACGTCTTCTCCTCACCAATCATCAGACAAAAGTCAAAGAGCCTATCGAGGCTGAGGTGATCGAGATGGCCGACCTCCTTGCCGAGCATGACGCCGGCGACGACGGCGGAGCCGGAGCTGCCGAGGCCGCGGCCGAGGGGGATGGGGTTCTTGATGTGGACATGGGTCTCGACGGGGAACATGCGCTGGCCGTGGCAGCGCAGGACGTAGAGGGCGACGCGGGTAATGAGGTTGACCGAGGGGTCGAGGCTGATGTCGTCGGTGCCCTCGCCTTGGCCCTCGTAGGTGAGGCGGCAGTTCAGGGGTTCGGCCGAGGTCGTCTTGGAGCGGTCAACGGTGACGTGCAGCTCGAGGTAGACGGAGAGGGCGAGGCCGATGACGTCGAAGCCCGGGCCGATGTTGGCGGACGACGAGGGCGTCTTGATCACGAATGTCTCCTTGGACATGACGGGCAGGCGGTGTAAGTCGTGCCGAGGGTGTGTGTGTGTGAGTGGTGGGCTGAGAGGCGGGGGGAGGGGGAGGCTGTAAGATGAGCTGAGTGAGTGGTTCAGTCTTCCGTGGTCGCAATTGAAGGGATTTCGGTGAGCCTCGGCGGTTCAATCTTATGAGTGAGTGTCTCCTCGATGAGATGAGGGCGAGTCCGGTCGCAAAGTAATGAGATGAGAGTGAACCCAAGTCTGTATCGCCTGACTGGATGTCGTTCGTGACTCAAAAAAAAATGCAATCCCCCCGATGACCGGAGCGTCTCAGCGGCCGGCAGCTGTTTTTTTGGTGGTCGTTGTAGTGGGGAAACCCTACGATGAGTGCGGGGTGGATTCATCATCTGTCATTGGCCAATGAATCGCGGCGGTCCGTCGCTTTATCTTATCACGCCCGTTTCATCCCCCCCCCCCCCATTCTCTCCCCTCTGGCTTCCACTTGTTGGGAGATTGATTCCTTGCCAATGACAACCTCTTCTTCCGACTACATCTCATGTCAGGAGCCCGTTACGGGATTTTGTGCTACGGGTGTATGCCCGGGAGGCCATTCGAATGCTCAAAGAGGGCATGTAGCCGGTGACGTTGCGCATCGATACCTCGAACAATCCGGACACCCAGGACGGTCAAGATACTCGACTCTTGTCAATAGCACGCAACGTAGACCACAGCGGCCGATCTCTCGAACAACGTCCATTTCGCGGTCCATCCAACCTCCCAGTTTGCCTCAGATATCTCTACCAGCCGATAAGCATAGGTCTCGACGGCTTCGAGCTAGCATCTTGCTACATCACTCTCATCACCCGTGCTTGACCCGCAGCTGATTCTTGCGACCTCCACCGAGACGTGAGGCACACCCCATCCATCGCGTACCGAATGCGAGCGTTTCGGGGCTCTGAAAGGTTGTCGCGGCGACGATCGTACACCGCTTCGAGGATCGAACGTCTACCGGTGAGTTTTTGGGAGGCAAGCGGGGAACAAGACAAGAGCTCGTGTTCTGCCGCGTTCCGCCGAGAACCCGCGAGCTCCACCGTCCATTGCGGATGCCTGTCGGTCGGTCGGCCGTCTTCGCATTGGCACTTCTAGAGCTGCGGAGTTGCAATCCCATTCCATGCATGCCTGCTACCTGGGTAGGTTGATGCGACAAACCTTTTGCGACCATGTTCCGCATCTACGATGTATCCTGATTCCTCCGCTTGATGGCGGACACAGTCTAATAACCAGTGTATGGCGGCGAAGTGTAGATGCGTCGGACTGCCCGTGGGAGGCAGCGCCACTTACACTGGGTGATCGGCCCATCTTTCGCGGGCGAGTGAGCCTGCGGCCGGCGATACGCGCTTGCGCGCTTGTAACGTTGCTCGACGCTGCGGATGGTCAGCGCGAAACGCACTCATACCAATGGGCGAACTTTGCCATCGTGAGCGGCTGTACCAGTTAGGCTCGTCGACGGCGCCCTTTGGCGCCCCTTTCTGTCCGCGGGTACGATGACGGCAGGATTTGGGGAAGAACCGTGGACCGGCGTCCGCCGCAACCGTCAGCCAACGACGCTCGACGCGTGGGAGTCTAAGCCTCACCATAGTCCTATTGGGAGGAAGTAAAATCCCGAACGATGCGGCGGAACCCGGTGGCAGAGACAGGGTCGCTGCGACGCATCCGTTGGCGAAGAGACAGTCTATTTTGCGGACACGAGGGCAAAAAAAGACAGACCACCTGACTGTTGCGTCCCGCTCTCATTGTCGTCAAGGCACGGTGGCCGTTTGTGGAGAACAACAAGGTGGGAAATCGGCTATTGGAGTAGTTGCCCGATGCACTCCGGCACGAACCCCCAAGAGAAGAGGAGACAAAAGCTCCGCTGCAACAGCGGCAAAAGCGTGAACAGAGAGCGACAACCATAAGACAAGTTTGATTACACACACACACAAAAAAACGAGGAAAAAAACCCCCGACACAGAGGGATGCGGATCGGATATCCCACCTGATGCTAGAAGAGGCTGTCAAACGGAGAATAGGAGCGGCGGGACCAGCCATGCTAAGCCCGAATCAATCCAAGCGCTCTTTAGATGCTAAAAACAGCCGGATGACAGCCCTGTGGCGCGGGCTTTTTCGGTCGACTAGCAAACCACACGCCGCTCGCCGGTCCGTTGCAGCCATTCCGAGGGATTGCATGTTTGTTCCCCTCTCTCCTCTTCTCTCCCCAATCCCAGTGCAAACAGCTCCAACGCAGGCGGGGATCGGGCTAGTGAATACGAGAACAACCCTCGCTACATTCTAGTGGCCCGGTCCCCACGTCAGTACCCAGATCTGTGATCGGCACTGCATTCTCCCCTTGCTTCCTAGTCTCCTGGGTAGCATTCGCCTTTTCCAACCAACACCTCCGCTCGCCTCTCTTCACTCGCAATACGAACTGAAGAGATCACGGCCTGGGGAAACTTAGTCTACCCTACCTTTCCGGCAGCCATCTCATACGACGTGACATTGAGATGGAGCACTCCGCCGAGCCGGCCAAGGGTCCTGTGCTGGCCATGTCACGACATGATGCTATTGCCGGAGAGACCACAGCGTCACGGGTGCCTTTCTCCGCCTTTCTTCGTTTGCCGCAAGTTGCCGCAAGGGCGGGAACTGCCCGCCTTGGCTCGGAGTTGGTGATGGAGCATGATGGAAGACGCTGATGGATCGGACTCAGCTGGGTTGCTGGGGCTGTATAAAGAGAGACCAAGGACTCACCTCGTCCAGATCTCGTTTTGGTCTTCGTTCTCATCAGCTTCTTCTTCAACCTCTCCGACTACTACAAACAAATCTCCAGACCAAAGCCTTCAAAGCTCCACCTACAGCCACACCACACCCATCCCACACTCCCAACCACACATAGCCAAAATGCAGCTTTCCGGCCTCGTTACCTTCCTCTCTTCCGTTGCCGCCGCCGCGGCCGTCTCCGTCTCCTACGACACCGGCTACGACGATGGTGCCCGCTCCCTGACCTCCGTCTCGTGCTCCGACGGCGCCAACGGCCTCATCACCAGATACGGCTGGCAGAACCAGGGCCAGGTCGCCCGCTTCCCCTACATCGGCGGCGTCGACGCCGTTGCCGGCTGGAACTCCCCCAACGTAAGTTGCCTTCCTTCTTCTTACTTGAGAGAGTCTTTTCTGTCTCTTCAGAAATCAAAAGAATCAAAAAATCCCATAGTCTGACACGCACCAGTGCGGCACCTGCTGGCAGCTCACCTACAACGGCAAGAGCATCAACGTCCTTGCCGTCGACCACGCCGGCTCCGGCTTCAACCTCGCCCTCGGCGCCCTGAACGACCTGACCAACGGCCAGGCCGTCCAGCTCGGCCGCATCGAGGCCCAGGCTACCCAGGTCGGCCTTAACGCCTGCGGCCTGTAGGGGACGATGAGAGAGTGAGAGAGTGAGAGATGAAGAGAAGATCACATCACGTCCCAATACGACAGCGTAGTAATTGGTTGGGCATCAATGGCCGGCTGGATTTAATGGACAGCTCGACACTGTATTGAACCGGCGTTCCTCCATCATTTAGCATCATGCATATCACGATACATTCCTTAGAACATAGCTAAAACTTAATGAAGCACGGGTTTTTGCCCTGATCAAAACTCTGAGCTCGAAGGGTCTTTGGAAAGAGATTGACTTCTTGAACTACAATGATGGGGATTTCTAACTAGTGAGTGTGAAACCCAGTGTGAGTATCCTGAAGGCTGGTGTTTGCTTGCCTGCTCGGAGGTCTGCACTCTTCTTGGCGCACTAGTACCGCCGGTGGTTTCTCCTTCTTTGCCTTCTTTGCCAAAACGTTTTCAATGATCTAAAGAACTCATCTGCTACTCGGATCGCTGCATCAACCGTCGGTCAGCATCCGGCAACAGTTTCCAGTCTCAGAGACCTACTCCCCATCACTCTCGTATGCATTGTCGGGGTCTTTCGAGAGTAAAGCTTCAAGCAGGAGAAATATATGCCTGGAACATCACAGTACCGCATGAGGTCGCATCGACTACGGATAAAACAGTTGTCTTTTCAACATGTCGGCGTGATTAGACATGATGGTGGAGGCCTTTGGAAAGCAATCGGGTAGAGATGGTGCCATTCAGAGTTGGTAGGAAAATACCCAGCCATCTCTGGAAGCGACTTAATGGTTTCGCCCCCACGCGTTACCTTATTGTTCACGGCAGCCGGCTCCGACTCCGTGTCATTGGTGGATACAGTGCTCCGTCTGTCAGTCCGGCCCGGGAGTGGGTTGTTCAAACCGGCGACGGCAAGCGGCGCGGAAGCGGATTTGCCCGTCGAAACGAGACCGAGCCCACAATCAATGTGGCGAGGCCCAGCGGCAGAGCTTTGCATCCAATGAAAGTTTTCCTCTCCCCCCTTTGGCAGGCCGGAACCAAGCGACAACCTGTCGAGGGCACGAACCAAGCCCATTCCGCAAGATGCTAGAGCTGGAAATGGCGGAGGATATATGGCTTCGAGCAGATCTAGACTACATGTTCCTTGACGTTACAGACACACGTGGCAGAAATGAGAGTGAGACAGCAAGCGTTGAGTAGAGAGCCCCTGGTTTGCTGCACAATGAGATCAGAGACAGAAGACGGACTGGCTGTTGAAACCGAGACGGGGACTACCCTGACCACCCGGGTTGGCCAGGCAGCACTGGAGACTTTTCCACTTCCATCTGCAAGAAGTCCACTTGTGAAAATAGAAGGGGAGAAAAGGAAAAGAAGAAAAAACTGCAGTGCGAACAAGCAGAATTCGATGCGAAGCGCACGTGAATGGAGGGGCAGAGGAGGTACGTACCGTAGTCGAAATCAACGCTGAAGAGGGGTGCCTGAACAAAACCCCGCCTTGCAGGAATTTTTCTTTGCTTCTAGAGCGCTTCAATTCGTTATCTTATCTGCAGTGGCGGGGCTCATCTCGAAATTTTCACGGCTGGTCCCCTAAAATTTTGTGTCTGGTGCCTTTTTTTTTTTTGGTTGGTTTAATTGTATGATACAAATTATTTTTATTTTATTTCCCCCCTCTTGAAGCTACGGATTGTCTGTCATAGGTGGTTCGGGCATCAACAAGAACAACTGGACTGGCTGGCACCCTGTCCTGGGCTCCCCCCCCTCCCCCTCTGGATTAAAAATCCGTAGCGCCGAGTCTTCTTTTCCCCTTCTTCTCTCACCTCGCTCCCGTTCTTCCCCTCTTGTGTTCTCTTCTTCTTCTTTTTTCTTGAGCGCAGGAGGACGACGAGATACCCAACAAGAAAAATACAAGATGGATAAAGGAAACTTGGTCCAGCTGCTCCAAGCGAGCCAGATTCGTGAGTTTCTCTTCCTCTACCCTTCCTCGTCCCCCTCCCTTCTCTGGGACATCTCCGTCGCCCTGTGCCACCCCGGCAGCAAACCCGGCCGAAAGCCAGCCTCCCTCATTTCCTCTCGCCCTCGCTTCTTTTTCGCTTTGTGGCTCTCGCCTATTTATATGTTGCCTTTTTTTTTCTCTTCCTCATCTTCCCCCGGAAAAACCTCAAGAGTTCCTTCTTGCTAACCTGCTCTCTCCTCTTCAGCCGACACCGAGAAGGTCAAGGCCGTCACGGCCGAGTTGCAGAAGAACTACTACTCCAAGCCCGAGTCCCTTCTCCTGCTGATCGAGATCACCGTCTCCCACGATGACGCCGCCATCCGTCAGCTGTCCTCCGTGCAGGCTCTGCGCCTGACCCCCAGACACTGGTCGAAGCTCCCCGCCGACAAGCGACAGCTGGCCAAGCAACACATCCTGGACAGCATTCTGAACGACCAGTCTGCTTCCTCGCGCCGCTCCAAGTCGCGCCTTTTGGCCTGCGCCATCGGCCTCGACCTTGAGGATGGCGAGGGTCAGGACTTCGTTCGTAACCTCCTGTCTCTGAACACCTCCGACAACGTCGCCCACCGCGAGGTTGGCTCCTACATCCTTTACGCTCTCCTCGACAACGACCCCACCCACTTCGCCGAGCAGACCACTCAGCTTCTTGGCCTCGTCCAGAAGACCATCGTTGACCCTGCCAGCGCCGAGGTCCGCCTGACTTCCGTCAAGTCCGTCGGCGCTCTGCTGATGATCGTCGACCCGGAGGAGGACACCGAGAGCGTGAAGCTCATCCAGCAGCTCATCCAGCCCATGGTTGAGATCCTCAAGAACGCCATCTCCGAGGGTAACGACGACCACTACAGAGACGTCTTTGAGGTCTTCCAGTCCTTCTTGGGCTACGACTCTGCCTTCCTCGCCGCCCACCTCAAGGACCTCGTTCACTTCATGATCGACCTCGCCGTCAACACCGACGTCGAAGAGGATGCCCGTTCGCAGGCCCTGGCTTTCCTCAGCCAGTGCGCCCGCTACCGCCGCATGAAGCTCCAGGCCATGAAGGACATGGGTGCTCTGCTCATGTCCAAGAGCATGCAAGTCGTCACCGAGATCGACACCGACGACGAGGATGATGACAACTCCCCTGCGAGAACTGCTCTGTCTCTCATTGACCAGCTGGCCAGCGACCTGCCCCCTCGCCAGGTCATTGTGCCTCTGCTCGAGCAGTTCACTCAGTTCGCTCAGAACCCCAATCCCGGTCACCGCAAGTCTGCCATTCTCTCTCTCGGCACTGCCGCCGAGGGTGCTCCTGACTTCATCGCCACCCAGCTCCAGCCCCTGCTGCCCGTTGTTCTTCAGCTCTTGAACGACCAGGATGGCTCCGTCCGTCACGCTGCCCTTGTCGGTCTCATCCATCTCGCCGACGAGATGGCCGACGAGCTCTCTCCCAAGCACCGCGAACTCATCAGCGCCCTCCTCACCAACCTCGAGGCCGTCGCCGGCTCCGCCGACAAGCAGAGTGTCAGAATCATCCGTGCTGCCTGTGGTGCCCTCGACTCCCTCATCGGTGAGGGACTCGAGGACGACCTGATCAACGAGTTCGGCCCCAAGCTGATCGTCCCCATGGGCAAGCTCCTCGGCCACGAGGACTTCGCCGTGAAGGCCGCCGCTGCCGGTGCCATTGGCGCCATCGCCTCCGCTCTTGGTGGCGAGCAGTTCAAGCCCTACTTCAACGATGTTATGGGCGCTCTTGGCCAGTACGTCACCATCAAGGACAGCGAGGAGGCGCTCGCCCTTCGCTCGTCCGTCTGCGACTCCATGGGCCGCATCGCCGATGCCGTTGGCGCCCAGGAGTTCCAGCCCTACGTCATGGATCTCATGAAGGCCAGCGAGGAGGCTCTCAGCCTCGACAACGCCCGCCTCAAGGAGACCAGCTTCATCCTTTGGGCTTCCCTGTCCAAGGTCTACGGAAACGAGTTTGCTCACTTCCTCCCCGGTGTCTTCAAGGGTCTCTTTGACTGCCTTGAGCTTGAAGAGGAGTCTGTCTCCATCCCCGGCCTCACGGAGGAGGATATCCCTGAGGGTCTGCTGCTCTCTGGCGGCAAGAAGCTCAACTTCAAGGCCGCCGCCGAAGATGACGACGAGGAGGGTATGGATGAGGACGCCGACTGGGAGGACCTCGACGACTTCGCCGGCGTTACCGCCGTTGCTCTTGAGCAGGAGATCGCTCTCGAGGTTCTCGGCGACGTCATCACCCACTCTTGTGGCCCTGATGCCATCAGACAGTACCTTGGCGACGCTATGGGCAAGGTCGCCCCCCTCGCTGAGCACCCCTACGATGGCGCCCGTAAGGCCGCCATCTCCACCCTCTGGCGCTCTTACAGCCGTGTCTGGCAGCTCTTCGAGGAGTCGACCGGCACCAAGTGGCAGGCTGGCTTCCCCCCCAAGCAGCAGCCTGACGAGGTCATTGTCAACCTTGGCCAGATGGTTGTTGATGCCACCAAGGGTGTCTGGCAAGAGGACACTGAACGGTACGTTCCAAATACTTCCTGGTTTTCAATTCCCCCCTATTCCCCGCCCTTAAAGGATGAGTAACTCGCGTTATACCCAGCTCACTCAGACGCACACAATGTGTGCGGTTGCTGAGAACACGTTTGATCATATCTGACCCATTGGGCAACTCCACGTTCATTCATGGCCATCGTTTCGTTTGGGACACTCGTGCTAACGAATCATCTCAGGACCGTCATCACCGAGATCAACCGCAACATGGCGGCCACCCTCAAGACCTGCGGCCCCTCTATCCTCGTCCACGACGACCTGCTCAAGGAGAGCATCACCATCCTCGGCACCCTCATCACCCGCTCCCACCCCTGCCAGCAGGACCTCGGCGACGAGGAGGAGGAGCAGGAGGCCGAGGGCTCTTCCGAGTTCGACTGGCTCGTCATCGACACCGCCCTGGACGTCATCCTTGGCCTCGCCACCGCTCTCGGCGGCGACTTCGCCGAGATGTGGAAGATCTTTGAGAAGCCCATCCTCAAGTTCGCCAGCTCTCAGGAGTCCCTCGAGCGCTCCACCGCTGTGGGCGTCATCGCCGAGGCTGTCAAGTACATGGGCGAGGCCGTCACCCCCTTCACCGACTCTCTCCTGCCTGTGCTCCTCCACCGCCTGACGGACCCCGATTCCCTCGCCAAGTCCAACGCTGCCTACGCTACCGGCCAGCTCATCTTCAACTCCCAGTCTACCAACCAGACCATCTCCCAGTACCCCGCCGTTCTGGAGAAGCTTGAGCCCCTGCTGCAGATCAAGGAGTCCCGCATGGTCGACAACGTCTCTGGTTGCATCTCGCGCATGATCCTCCGCAACCCTAACCCCGAGTTCGTCGAGCGTGTCCTCCCCGCCGTCGTCGACGTCCTGCCCCTTCAGGAGGACTACGAGGAGAACGCGCCCATCTACCAGGCCATCGCCAAGCTGTACGAACAGCAGAACCCCACCGTCGTCAACCTCACCCCCAAGATCCTGCCTATCCTGCAGGCCGTTCTCAGCCCCCCCGAGGAGCAGCTCGAGCCCGAGACCCGCCAGCTGGTCCAGAAGCTCGCTTCGCTGCTTCACTAAGTGCGGAAGATTTTTCACAAGGAGCAAGCGGCGGAAGGAGAAAAGTTTGTGTTGCCCCAAGGGGCTCTTAATGAGTGATGAGTGGACGAGACCCCATTTCTTAGTCTGTAGATAGGTTCATAGACTACCACGGTAGACCTCCTGGATGATTCCCAATGCTCTATCAACTTCTTTATGTTCTACTTTTTGTCCCACGCGCAATATGCATAATTGTGACAATACATCCCAGTTGGCTGAGATGATGACCTGGGTTCATCCAACAAACCCACCTGGCTTTCAATGAGCTCTATCTCTCCCTCATTCAGCTCGCCCGGACCCGCGGCGGCCATGAGAAGCGTCTCCTAAGCCAGCTGCGGCTTGCTCTTATAGCCAAAAAAAAGCCTCCACTACGCAGGGGCCGGCATCCCAAAGAAGACAGCAGACGGGACCCTCAGCGCCCTCAACGGGCTTCCACTCATGACCACCCTGCGGAGTTAGCTTTCGGTTGGTGAAGGACGCGATCGTCGACCGGCGGAAGGTGGAGATTCCCGTTTTTCAGCTTCTCCGTGAAGTCGCTCCGGACGGTGATGTTTTGGTTGTTGAAGCCGTGATCCGGCCGGAGCTCGGCCGGCATTTCGCTGCAGGCATGACGGAACACCTTCGGCATTCCTTTGTCGCTACAATACTGCTGGGGCCTAACAAAATGGCAGAGCGTCAGCATTCCATACGTTATCTTTTTTTTTCGGTCCGAACTCTGCAGGGTTTACCTGCGCCGATGATGGCGACGCGTTTGTTCAACATCGCCATCATGATGCGAGATGCAACCAGAGTGAGAACGTCGAAAGCATAGAACGACGACGGTATTCGTCACGGGATGTCGTGTGAGACTGGCTGGCCTTCTGCGGATGGGAACACCGACAGGAAGACCTTGCGATGAACACTGCAATGCCTCGCTGTAGGACCAGTCTCCATGCAAGTAATATCTTCCCCCTTGCCTTTGGGAAAGTAACCAATCGCCGTGGTCGCGAAAGTTGTACGTACAGTCGACAAAGTCTGGCAAACGAAATTCCTTCTAGACACGTGGTTCGTTCGAAGACAAGGTTTTCTGCAGTGCAGTTCATTGTTGAGCCTGCCCCATCGTTGGAAGACGACAACGGGCCTTCAAGGTTGGCCGCAGACGGGACCGCCCTTCATGTGTCCCATGTTGTATTATCCTTTTCTCATTTATATAGATAAATATCCGGAGTTCCACCAGGCTCCGATTCGGGCTTTGAAGTCGGGCATGCCGCGCTGAGACACATTCATTCCTCTCCGAGATCCGGCAAGCCGGTCGGCCTCCTTCCGGCGGAAGAGTCTCCACTTCTCGGGCCGATGGTTCGTGAAACTGGGCTGCGTCACCGAAGCTGGATAAATCAGCAACGTGTCTGCCTCCTCGAAAAATCACATCAGGAGGGTCCCAACACGGTACGCATTGTTCCGGAGCACCTTGTGATGCGTAGAAAGGAGCCCGAAGCCTCGGGGCTTTTGTTGATGTGTCGCCAGTTGACACGGCAACGCAAAGTCGCCCCGGGCCTCGGGAGCTGGCATCGCTGCTTTTTCGTTCTCCACACGGAAAAGGCGAGCCCGCTGCCGGCCAACAACACTCAATCCGACTCGAAGCCTCGTTTCATTTACCGACTGCCTGCGAGCCCTTCCTTTAACTCTCCCCTGTAATCTTTCCCGAGATCCCCCCCCCCCCCCCCCCTGCAACTCGCACCAGAGAGACGACCAAAACAGTCACACTTGACATCGCGCGCACCTCAATCAAAATTACTCAAATAAGGCATGCGTCACGCTAACGCATGCACGCCTCCAAATCAACAACCAACGGACCAAGAAACGGATAGCCGGTCTACTGATTGCTTCCCGCAACGCCATTTCCCCCTCCCTGCATTGGTATCAAAATCAATACCGGGTGATCTAAGAAGCCACCCACTTACCACCATACTGGGGCCCAAAAACGAACGCCCCCCCCCCCGGTGGCCAATGGCTATCTGATTCGAGGCGAGGTTCAGCTTGCGTTTTACAGTGCGCGCCTGTGCCGTGGCCGCCCCTGAGCTCTCAGGGGAGGGGAAGGAGCAGATCTGCTGTCAAGGTGTTGCTTTTCCAACAATGACCTAGAGTGGCTTGCAGATTTGCATATGCACCTAGGTCTCGCTCGGTTTTGGGCGCCCCTATTCGTCCGAGACAGCCACCCCCGGCGCTTTCTTTTCTCTCCCGTCTTCTCTCTCCTGTTCCGTCTCTCCCTCCCTTGACTCTGTAGTCTTTCCTCTCCCCCCCCCCAAAAAGTGAACCGCACACTCTTGTGGCGGTAGGTGCCAGCCAGACCAGGCCGACGGGCGAAAAGAGCTTCCGTCAACGCTCAGGTTCCCGGCTGGGTCCGATTGGAATCTGGCAAAGCGAGAGACATCACAGATCGGCACTAGCCGCCTCGGCTTGCTAACAGACTCTCTCGAAGATGGGACAAGCTCAGGGAAAAGAAGAAGAAGAAGAGAAAAAGAAGAAGAAAGATGCGGCAAGGAGGCAAAGATAGGATCTTTATTTTTTTATTTTTTTTATTGATGTATTTGCATGCGAGATGAGATTGAAGGGGACACATACATACAGACGGTTGTTGACATCGCGCATACTGGCATGCGTATGCATGCACACGCACGTACGACTACGACTTTTCCTCCGACCGCCACCAACACACAGCTTGATCGCCTTCGCAGGCTCCTCGATGCCGTGCGACCTCAGTCACTGAGACACGAAGCGAGGGCGATCCCCCTTCTCAGGGTCGCACAAATATATACACAATATGAAGAAACACCTCGGTATAAAGGTAAAACCACCGTATAAGTGTCGTGCCTGATATCCAGCATCGTACCCGGCCGGGCAGGCACCTCTCCTCTCTCGCCCCACCACCCCTTGGCGGGTGTTCAGAGTGAGCGATGAGGCGATGCTGAGAAAGAGATGTGCCCACGGCCGCAGGTCTCACGACATCTTTGTGTTACGAGGCAGGTATGACGGTGAGGCAAGGCATTTAATTCTGTGCGGCGGTCGCCGGACTTTGTTGAGAAGCAACTGGGTCGAGGTTGAAGGTGACACCCTGTGGCGTCACGCAGCCCCGTGAGAAGAGTCTCGTCGACAACGACATATCTCCACATGACTTGGGACGCGTCGCCCCAAACCCAAGACCCTCAGATGTACTGAGCCACCCTCTGATCATCACCGGGGTTAAGAAACTGAAAGGCAACACACTAGAGAGAGAGAAAAGCGGTCTTAAGGTTCATTATCAATTCGATGATTACTGCATGATGTCTTAATATGTAACAGTGAGAAAGGATAAGAGGGTTTGTCCCAAGATATGCCCCGCGCATGACCAAATAGAAAGAAAAAAAGAAAAGGGAAAAAGGAGATTGGCAAACCAGATTGGTCGTGAATTAACAAATCGCACGCAAATGCCGCCGCCGCTGCCGCGCCCCTCGCGCCGAGCCGTAACCATCCATCTCTAGTTTAGGATTCCCATAATTCGACACACCGATTAAGGGTTCTGTTCTTTTGTGCATGTGCTTTGGGCAATGTGATCCCTCTTGGACATCACTTCTTTTAAGCGTAGTTGACATACTCCTTCGGCGTGACGGGCCAGGCGTCGATGCCGTCCTGGATGATGACGGACATGCCACCCATGATATGGCTCTGGATGTGGCAGTGGAGCAACCAAGGGCCCGGGTTGTCGACAAGGTACCGCACGACCATCCACGTGGGGTTGTTGATAGCGTTGGGGGTCGCAAAGCCGTCGCGGCGAGGGGGGTCGACCAGGTTCCAGCCGGTGCTGTTGGCGGCGACGGCCTCCTCGACCGAGTTCCAAGTGAACTCGCCGGAGCCGGAGCCGAGCAGGAACATCTTGTTGCCGTGCTTGTGGATGGGGTGAGGAGGCTGCGGCGAGTTGCCAACCTGGAAGACCATGTCGACCCAGGTGGCGTTCTTGGTCGAGAGGATGGTGGGGTCATTCTCTGCGGCCTGGACGCCGAAGAGGACAGGGGTGTCGTTCTCGTAGTCCGCAGGCAGGAGAACGGTGTCGTTCAGCGCCCAGTAGTAAGAGCCGCCCGAGGCGTGCATCACGAACTTGTGCAGAGCGTCACCGTTGCGGGGGATGGTGATGGGAGGGTAGGGCTTGGCGAGGGCCTGGCGGAAGACGCGGACGTCGCGGGAGACGGGCTGGCCGTTGTCACGGACCCAGGGGGTAGAAGCAACAATCTGGGGCTCAGCCTGGCCCTTCTCGCGCCACTGGAGGAGAGCGGTACCGCTGATCATCTGCGTGGCGATGAGGGAGGCGGACCGGATGGTGAAGTCACCCTGCTGCTTGTACTTGACGAGAACGGAGTAGCGGTCACCATTGGTGACGGGCAGGGCCTCGACCTCTTGGGGAAGGACATAGGCACCGTCCATGGCGTAGACCCACATGGAGTGGTTGTCGATGGAGAACATGGCAGTGTGCAGGTGGTAGGCACCGACGATGTCAAAGGCAACCCACTTCTCAGTGTCGCAGTTGCTCTTCTCAACCTTAAAGGTCTCCTGGCCGCCATCGCTGGGTTGGCAACCATCAAAGACACCGGGAGGAACCTTGCTCAGGTCTCCCTGGCCGCGAGCGACGATGGCAGCGGGAATGCAGCTGGAGTGTGTTAGTCGGACGTACACAAAGCCCTGAACCACGAATCACTTACGCCTTGTCGGTCATCCTGGCACCGGCAACGTTGGCCAAGACATCCTTTCGCTCCTGGGTCAAGAGCGCGTCAATTTGCTCGGGGGTACGGCACTGGACGCTGCCCTTTCCGTTGAACAGAAAAGAGTCGTAGCATGAGAATTGGATGTTGGCCGCCGCAGAAAGATCGTGAACCTCCTCGGAGATCATGTGGCGGTGGTCGGACAAAATAAGAGGAACAACCTTCTTCTCGGCCTGTTCCATTGCGTGGACGGCGGCGCCGTCGCTGGAGATCAGGCTGAAGGGCTTCTGGTGAGAGGCGGCAGGGTGGATGGTGATGGCGCCATAGAGACCATCCTCGATGAGGCCCTCGTAGTGTGCATGGTACCAGTAGGCACCGTATTGGGTGGCCTTCCACTTGTACTCAAAGCTGCCGCCGGGCTGGATGGGTCGCTGGGTGAGGCCGGGGACACCATCGGACCAGGGGGTGTTGAGCATCTCAATACCTATATCGAGGGTCAGTCATGAGCTGCCACGTGAACCAGGTCGACATCGAACTTACCGTGGTAGTGGACGGTCGCGGGATATGGGATGTTGTTGGTGACCTTGACGGTGACATCGTCGCCCTCGGTGAGCTCGATTCTTGGTCCGGGGAACTGGCCGTTGACCAGAATCATCTTTCTGGCGAAGCCATCGGGGGAGGCCGTCTCCCAAGTAAGGTCCAACTGGATGTTGCGAGACTCGGCGATGGCTCCCAGCGCCAAGGCCAGGGTCGGAAGAAGGTAACGTAATACTGACATGTTGACGACTGCTAGACGAAAGAGACGGAATGAGTGAATGGATAGGATCTGATACTGAGATCCAGGGAGGATAAGTGAGCTGGTGTCTTCTCTTCCAAAAAAAGGCCCTTGGACAGGCGGAGGACGATCATGATATATATGGAAGAGACAGAGCCACCCGCCTCTGCTTAGTCCGCGGCCGGGGGGCGGCACCAGTGGCCAGGCAAGGGTGATCTGCCGTCCGCCGTGGCGCGGTCCTTTCGCATTGGGAGGTGTCCGAGAAGGACGAGGAGGTCCAGTGTGTGGCCAGGTGCAGTAGGTAGTGCAGCGCGGAGCAATGCAGTGCAGAAAGAGAGGGGAGAGAGACTACTCGCAGATCCAGGGTGCAATCTCAAGGCTCACAGACTAGATCTCAGACCCAATCAGGTCGAGTCATTTGTCGCTCTTGTTGCGGGAGGTGTGTAGTCTGGGTCAAAGCCATGGACGCACTCCATCTTCATCTTAGCCACGTTGTAATCCATCGTCGCCGTCATGATGCGGCGCGGGTTTGTTTCTAGTCGCTCCTGTCTCTGCTCCCCCAATCTCTTTGGCTCTGCGGAGCTAATGTTGGACTAGCTGGCCGAGGGTCCGTGTCTTTGCCTTTGGCCGCGGCGCGTCGAGCTAGACATTGAGAGTGGAGAAATTAGGAGTGAGAGAAGAACTGAAAGATTGTATGTCTGAGAGAGTGAGAGTGGGTGAGTGGGGGGGAGAACAGAAAGAGAGAGAGAGGGAGAAAGAGAGAATCAGACAGCTGAAGTAGATGATGTCAGCACATCAGAGAATAACAAAAGACGAGGAAAAGCAACGCCAGAGACTATTAGACGCGGTCGCAGGCCAAAAAGACTTCGCCCCTGACCACAACACAGGATCCTGGTCGGCGATCACCACGAGATCTGCCGTTCTTGATCACGGCTGGCCGTAACGTCCCACGGAACCAAAGGCCCAGTAGGTCTGCCGAGTACAAAGACGAGCAAAAAGCATCGGATGCCAAGCAGGGGGTTGTACCCTCATGAGCGGACGAGTGAGGAGAGAGCCCCAATGCGACTCTCAGTATGTGCGAGTATCCTTTTCGATGTTGGCGCAGCGCCAATGCAGCTCGTCCGGCCACTATGCCGGTTGCAATCTTAACAGCCTCAATGGTCAGACAAGTGGCTTGACCTGGACTAGCTGTCGTTGAAATTGATCGGGCGCGCGGACCGCCTCGCATCTTCCTCGACAAGGCAAGGCTGGTAAGCAGACTCCCAGGCACCGTCGACGCCTCGCCCATCAGAATAGTTCATGCCGAGAAGCCCAATGCGCCATGCCATAACGTTCCTCCTGAACCTCGAAGGCCTCGAATACCCCCAGGAACCCCAGCACCAGACCCGCGGCTTGCCAGCCTT
Source organism: Colletotrichum destructivum (assembly GCF_034447905.1). Lineage (NCBI taxonomy): Eukaryota > Fungi > Ascomycota > Sordariomycetes > Glomerellales > Glomerellaceae > Colletotrichum > Colletotrichum destructivum. Next base: position 365,338 of record NC_085904.1, read on the forward strand.
TCCAACGTCCATGCACAATGCGCAATGCACAACTTGCATCGGCGTTCCGCCTTCTCTATTTACGGCGGCCGCTCTTCGAAAGAACGCCAGCACCTTCGGAAGCTTCCATCCTGGTGGACATGCAATAGCCCGTGTGAGCTCCATGATGCTGCCAGATGTGCGTCGTTCCGCCACTGCTCCACTGGTCCAATGCTCAACAACTCAGCCGGAGGGCACCAAAGAGCCGTTCACAGCCACAAGACGATTCGCTAGATTAATCACCGTAAGTCAGGCTTGTCCGCTTATACCGTGCAAATTAGCAAGGGCTGAAACCTGAGGGCCATCAATAGGGGTGGCGACCTCGAGAAGAAGCGTTCCAAGAGTCGCCTCTGTGCCACTAAAAAGAAAAAAGAAGAAAAAAAGAAACCCTCATTCGAGACATTCCGGTCTTAATCGCAAGTCTCCTCACTGCCACAACCTTCCGCTTATGGTTGTGATAGGTGTGGCCCGATGTTTCAACGAACGGGAAGCATCCGCCGCTTCTCCAGACTGCCGGGAAACAGGACCTCGTTACGGAACGCGTCGCCACGTGCCCATTCCTCCCTGACAAGTGTTTGTAACTTCATTCGTACCCTATTCGAGGCATGCGCGGGATAAAAAGATGACGCAGTCCTGTTACACCGTTACACCGCGCAGCGAGCCTTGTACACAATGTGGCCAGCAAGAGAGGTAAACTCCGGACGGCTTTGTCACGATCCCACGGTCCCTTCTATCGGATATGTGCCTCTCGGCGACGCACATAAATCTGGCCGCACCGGCAGTCTGGAACTCTTCCAGACTGTCGGGCAGAGTTCATCCGATCGAAAGATACCCAACCTCATGTTGCTACCTTTGTGATGACGCGTTCTCACTCTCGTATTGAACCAGATAATCGTATCCGTTTGCCCACGGGAGAAGGTTCAGCAGGCACAACCTCAGTCGCGTGTGTATCCAGGGCACTATCTAGACCAGGAGGCCTCGAAGAGGACTGTGTGATTCTCATGATGCTGTGGACTTATGAAAACGTCCCCCAAGCCTCCGCTGACCAAAGGCCTGCCCATCTGATGAACCGTCCGTTGGATATCTATGTCCTGGTTGGGATGCAGACACTTCCAGTCGGCTGGGTATTCCAACCACACCCGCATTCGAAACCTCCGGTCGATGACCCCGAGCACAGAAACCAGCCAAGAACCCGTTCCGCCCGCTTTGTCATCAACCGCTCTCCCAAGAGTGATCATAGAGATCTGCACGCACGGAACTGCGGGATGTGGCGCGCAAAGCAGGTTGCTTTCCCAGAAGAAGGGGCACTGCATCCTAGACCTGCAAAAGAAGAGTGGCGATAGGTCTACGGGCCTAAGTTCCGTCCTCGCGTACATGCCGTTGATCGAGATCCACATCGTCAACGTGTCATGGTTCGTTATTAGGTAGTATAGAGGTCCCTCAAAGTGACGACAATGTCGTGAGCCAAGTGTGCTCCGCAACCTCCCAAACGAGTCATTTCTGTTGCCGCCAGAGGCCAAGATGCTTAGGGTGTCTGGATGCAAGGCCTGGTGACTGGCCTACGGGATTTTCGTCGAGCTTCTTTTGGGATGAAAGCTGAATGGGAGAATCGATTGCAGTCACCCAGCCGCCTGGCCGCCGAAGCTTGCAGGCTGGGGGCTGCCAAGGCGAAGCGCACCGACAAAACTCGGATATTCGATAGTTAGGGTGTTCGAGATTTAGCTTGCTTGTAAGTGGGTGCTGGCCAAAACGTCGAGGAACGAACGATGAACTTGCTGCTCGCCACCCGCAGCGGCAACCGTCGCTAGTGAGCATCCTCTCCATTTGAGTAGATAGGACCGATGCGACTGAAGGTTTGGTGGCCACGAAAGTGGCTCGACTGCCAAAGAGGATGCCAACCGCTCCGTCGGGACGCATGGTGCTTGGACAGAGGCTGGGCGTTTCTCATAATGATTTGGTTGAACGGTCGATGCGAAATGCCCTCCGGACACGTCGAAACGGCCAAGCCACCGAAGAACCCCAGTTTCCAGCCATGAAGGAGTTGACTGTATGGTCCATCCGATCGGATCCCGATAGGTTTGTGCTGCTTCAAGCCGGAGCCGGCGCATTCGTCAAATGATACCACGCTCCCGTAAGGTTGACGGCATATCGCAAATCAGGCATCTCATCATCTTCCCGGATGCCCAACTTGGGTATGAAATCGAAGAGACGAAGGCGAAGAACCGGCTTGCCATCGGCTAGGAGAGATCGGGCCAAGCACCGAGTAGTGGGCAAAATTGGCCTCCATACCGCCCAACAAGCGAAGAATGTGCAGTCTGTCAACCTCGTAGCCATTCTTGGGTCTGGCCATGCCGATACTGGTAGCCTCTTGCCTGGCCGTCTAAATGGCTGGTGCATCACGCATCGATGTCTGTCACGAAAAGCTCAGACTCGATGAGCCGTGCGGGCCGTCGTCGCCTTTGAGATTAATCTTGGGTGAGGATGAACTCTCGACATCGCCGCCGCACACAAGGTGAGGCTGGGTAGGGACGCCTCGAGCGGAGGGCAGGGCCATAGACTCCTTCTGAAGAGCGAGCGAGGCAAGTGGCGTGGTCTGCGGCGACATGGTGATTGTCGATCCGAAGGGGCCAATGACCCGTCTGCCGTGCTCCAAAGGCTGGTTGGTGATATGCAAAGGCCAACCTCAGCTGCAGCCTAGGAGCTGCACCGCATCATTCAGCAGCAGGGCTGAAGAGCATTGACTTTCCCCGCGAAACACTAGACTGCACAAGGAACCGCAGCCACAGCGCCAGCCACGGAAATTGCCACGTCACGTTGGAATGGAAGGCGAATCCAAATCCAACAGCGGCTGTCAAAGAGGCGATTCCCAGCCGCTCTTGGCATCATCGTCTAAGAGGGTCGATGTGCAAACAACCCAGAGGAGCGAAGAGGGCCGCGGGCAAGTTGACGGCGTGCAGCCATCCGACGTCCAAGGAAGTCGTCATCATCTGCGGGCTCGTCTTCTGAGACGTTGTAGGTCATCCTGTACCCCGAATGAGCCACAGTCACGAGCCTTGGCGCCGACGTCAAGGGGGGGCTACTCCGAATTCTGGAACCCGGGCGCCTCAACAGTGTCAGGAGCTCCAAGTTGTTTCTATTTTCGACGGACGCTTGCTTAGAGGCGAATTTTGAGCGGGCAGCAGCGCCTTCAATCCCCATCTAAGTGACGTTTATTTCGAGACTGGTGTGGTTTCTTCGAGAAGAATCAGGCGGTAGTGTCTTCAAAGGCGTACTGAAGGAGATGAGTCGTTTGGACAAGGAAAGTTCCGTGGCCCATTGAGATGATGGAGAGATTGCACACCTGCCCGTCCCAGAACCGGCCCATCTGGATGGGTCCACAACGAGCGGGCACGTGTGCGCGTGGCTTGTTCCAGGAAGTCCAGACTCCCGACTTGGAACAACGGAACTTTCCTCTTTCGGTGACAATCAAGAAGTGGAAGTTGCGGGTTTGGAAATGTTTGAGGAGCCGTAGCCACGACCGGAACCGAGAACTGCTTCCAAATAACTGAATCTCTCGACACGGTCCCCAGCTCGAGCTCTTGTATACTGCGCCTCCACCGCCACTGACCAGGCAGTTCCATGCAGCCAGTGAGGCTTGAGGTGAAGTATCGAATGCTCACCCATTTCCCGCATTTTCAGTCCTGACTTGGCTGGTTTATGTGATACGTCTTGTCTAACTGCGCAAAATCTGGGCCGTTAAACACGAGATTGTATGTGCATTGAAATCTGCAACCCAGAATCGATATATCGTCATCGCATAATGATATAAGGAGATGATGCCTCTGGGTTGGGACTATACTTTTTCTTCAGTTGTATCAATTGCCGCCGCGGTGAAACGTTTTCATAAGTAAGTAAAACCCCCATCATATCATGCAAGTTCCGCAACCGCGTGAAAGGCGTCTAGGTAGCGGGCTAGCTGCCCTGTGTGACGAGCATGGATGACAGTCAGTCGCCATGGGCCATATTCAACGTCGACATTTTGCGCTCTACACTCTATACTTGAGCGAATGAGCGTCAACCATCAGAGCTGACCTCCCAAAAGATTTAGTGTCATTCGCAATCCGTAGAACAGATCCAGAATCTATGGTTCTACCTCAAGAAGCTTGAATCCAAGGAAGGGTTGGCTTTACATGTATTCTAGAGGACGCCAGCAGCGAAGAGCATGACCTGAAACTCATAACTGCTGGTAGTTTCTCGGTTTTCTACGTAGAACAGATACATATCTGACTTGTTATCAGTTGATATAAGATCAACGTTGACCCTGAATACCTGCTATGGAGTACAAGATTTTCCATTTGCTCATCTATTGTACCTACAATACATCGAGGCATGTTTCTGATCAAGGTTGATGGGAGGCCGATAATACCTTGAAGCACCCTTGGCCGATTCTTGCGATAATCTCCACTGTGTTGTTGGCGGCCCAAGTTCCATTCCGGCCTTCTTCTTCCTCTTCTTCAGCAAAGACACATAAGACGGCTTGTCCCGGCCTCCGAATCACGGCCTGCTTCGACTCCACTTAACCCCGCCCGATGTGACATCGTCCGGACTTCGCGCAAACCGCCCCCGGCAATCCCGCCGTATCCTTCAGGAGGGGGGAAAGCGTTTCGGTACCTAAACTCTCGCGAAATATCGGCCGAGACCCCCGCTTCCCAAAATATAAACCGTCTCGACTTCCACCCTCCGACCGCCGCCCGTTCGCACAACTCAAGCCATCCCATCTCTGCTCCTCCCGCCTCACCACCAGTCGTCTGTTCGAAACATCTTCACCGACAACGTCGCTCCATTATCGCAACTGAAACCGATACCAAGGGCCACGATCCTTCTACCCGGTAACGACGTACGCAAAGACGGTCCGGACAAGCAAGTAGAACATGCCCTTTCCATCCAAGACGACCCTCATCACGGGCGCGACGTCGGGAATCGGCCTCGCCCTGGCCGACCGCCTCGTCGCCAACGGCACTTACGTCATCGCCGTTGGCCGCCGGACCGACCGCCTCGACGCTCTCGTCTCCTCCCACGGGCCCGAAAAGGTCGCCGCCGAGCCCTTCGACGTCACCGACCTCGAGGCCCTGCCGGCATGGGTCGACAAGTGAGTTGAACTTTCCATCATGGTTCTACCTTCTTCATGGTACCGTCTTCGTGATCTTTCCCTCTTCTCCTCTTGAACTCCCTTTGGCTGTTACCAATACTCACACCCACCAAGGATCACGTCAACATACCCATCCCTCGATACAATCATCCTCAATGCGGGAATCCAGCGCAGTGTGGACTTCACAAGCCCATCCTCCATCTCTCTGTCCTCCGTGTCCTCGGAGCTCGCCACGAACTATCTTGCCCCGGTGCATATGATCACCCATTTCCTCCCTCATCTCCAGTCCCTCCGATCGTCCATCACCACCAGCACCTGCTCCATAATTCTCGTCTCTTCAGGCCTCGCCCTCGTCCCCATCCCCCGCTGCCCGAACTACTGCGCCACAAAGTCCGCCCTTCACTCCCTCGCCTGGTCCCTCCGCGCCCAGCTTGCCGCCCACGGGCCGTCAGCTCACATCCGCGTCGTCGAGGTCGTCCCGCCCGCCGTCCGGACCGAGCTGCATTCCCAGCAGCCCGATCTTGTCGCCGCAGGCCAGGCTGACTTCGGCATGCCACTCGACGAGTTCACCGAGGAAACTTGGGCGGCGTTGGTGGAGGGGAACGAAGATGAAGTCATCGTTGGGCCGGCCAAGAACTTTGCCCATGTTGAAACGGACAGGAAAAAGATGTTCGACAAGATGACCGAGTCGTTCAACAACGGCAACAAGTCGTAATTGTGAGTCACGGATATGATCCATCCACCAAACAGTCACTGCATTCATGTCATCATATGTGGACTAAATGTTGGCTATCAATCTGCTGAATTGTGCCAAAACCCTAAGCTAACTACATTTCTCGTCCTGGCAGCCGCCATCATAATCGTCGACCCGACCTTCCAGCCAGGTCCAACGAGGCGACTGCGTGTTTGTGTTGTTTCTTTTCCCGATCTGTTAAAAGGACTTGCACAAGGACTGTGAAGAGAAAACGAAAAAGCGGCTGTCTCTGTTCACCCAGGCCCGTCTCCCTTCCATCTCAGGAATTCGTCTCGAGACCCGTCGCGTAGAAACCAAAGTTCCATGTCCAGCTGAGAAAGGAGAGAAAACCAAGCCTGGCCAAATCTTTCCTTGCCCCCTCTTTCCCAATGGTATGTCTTACTCTCGATGCGTCTGAACCAAGACAACGTGAGCCTCCAAGGTGCTCCTTGTCCAGAGGCAAGCGAGAAATATCAATGAGAGACTGTCGATAACCCGACGACTAGGTTAAGAATGTAAAAGAAGTGAAGATGAATTGTTTTAAGTCAACCCAGCCTCGAGTGCTGGAATATGATGAAAAGCCGCCAAACCTCCTGAATAGAAACACCGTTTGATTCGTGAGAACGCGCCTGTCCGTCCAACCCATCGTTCAATCCTGCGGTCCAAGGAGTTTGGGATCAACCCGTCCCTTGTGCAGGTCGTGAAAAGGAAAGACGTAGGTGCGCATAATCGTCGTAACGTCCAGAGACCAACAAGTCTACGCCATGATGCCGCTCTTTCGCTTCTCGGCGCTGGTCAAGACCAGCATGGGCGCCTTGCGCTGTCCATCCGTCACTTCAATCCCGGCACGCTGAGCCGAGTTCTTGAAGACGCTGGCGAAGCTGTTCTCGCTGCTCTCGTTGCTGCTCACGCTGCCGACGCTCTTGCGAGCCCTCTGACGCGAGCCCGGGCGGTCGGAACCGATAGCACCCCAGCTGCCGTTGGTGGAAGTCCTTGAGCTGGGGAAGGAGCAGTCGATGTCACCCGCCAGGCTGCCCGATCCGCTGTGACCAGAATCCGACTCGTTGTCGGTGATAGGGGTGCTCGACTCCTCCTCGGCACTCTCGGAGACAGGGCTCATGCTGCCGTTGGAGCTGCCAGGGCCCTTTCTGCGCTCACGTCCAGCACGTACAAGGTTGTGCACAGCGGAACGCCGAGTACGGGTGGCAAAGTTCTTGCTGCCCTCTTCCTTTGCGGTGGGTTTGGCCTTGAGCTCCTCGATAGATGGTGGGCCCCGGGGCTGGCGAACGGGGTGTTCGCCGGCACGGCCCTGACCGGGTCCATAACCTCCGGAGAGGGGGGTGAGCGGGAAAGAAGCCGTCTTAGGGCCAGCTGACTTGGGAGGCTCTTGGGAAGGCGAGAGGTTGGCCAGATTGTTACCGTTCAGGGCCAAAGACATGACCTTCTTATGGCCACGGCGGAATGCGTTCGCCGATGGGGGAGGCAACGGAGCCACCTCGGAGGGCGACTCGTAGCGCCTGGGAGGAGTTGAAGTGCGGAATGGGGAAGCGTGGTTCTCGGGAGGGGGAGAGACCTGAACGCGGGGGGTGTGCTGCTGCTGCTGCTGCTGCTGCTGCTGAGCCAGTGCAGCGTATAGCTGAGCGATCTGAGCCTGCTGGTCATTCTGGCCCTGGTCGACGTAGTAGCCCTGTTGGCGAGTGATAGGATCGTAGTACGTGTAGACGTTCTGCTGCTGCTGGTTGGCCATCTGTCCCATCATGGACTGCTGAATGCTTTGAAGCTGCTGTTGCTGTTGGTACATGGCCAATTGCTGCTGCTGGATCTGCTGCTGGGCTCCCTGTAGGTTCAGGCCCTGGAATTGCTGAGCGGCGGCCTGGACGCTGAGAAGCTGCTGCTGCAGGCGCTGTTGCTGCTGGGCAAGGTACATGTTGGTGGCCACCAACTGAGCATACAGGTTAGGATCCATCTGCTCTTGCTCATCAAAGTGGATCTCGGGCGGTGCAAGGACCTGTTCAGCACTGTAGTGCTGGCTGGTGGAGACAGACTGGTGAGTCTGCTGCTGCTGCTGCTGCTGCTGTTGCTGGGGCTGAATGTATTGCTGCTGCTGCTGCTGACCCGCGTACCGGGGGAGCGCAGTCTTGGGACCGTTGTACTGGTTGCCCGGTGCCTGAGCGTACATGTTGGAGTTCATGTTGTTTCTCGCAAAAGACTGGGTGGTGGGCGAAGCGACACTGTTGGCACCGGAAAAGTTGGTCGCAGTAGCAGATTTAGGAGCAGTCCTTAGGCCTGCGAGCAGGTGAGAACGGCTGGTTCGGGGAGTTGGCGCTCCATTGTCAGCAGCATTGCTGGTCGGGGTGGCGCTGGAGAGAGAAAGTGGCTTCACGGGGCCACCGCGACGTGAGGCAAGACCTCCGCCGGGTAAGGCAAGGCCGTTAGCCGAAGAAAAGTTGTTCGAGTTCATTTGAGCGAGACCGCCTGCGTCCATTGCTCAGATAGAAGGTAGGTGTCGAGCGCGGAGCTGAGACAGCGGAACAACCGGAGCAAACTGGTTCTCGAGATCGTCAAAGGGAGAAAGAATGTATGGCGGCCTTGCAAACAGCTGGGGCGACCGGGTCAAATTACAAGAAGGATAGTCGAGGTAGAATGCGCAGGGCTAGGCGTCGAAAGGGGGGATATTATGGTACTCGAGAGAGTTGTCAAAATCGTTCGTTGACAATGATGAATTTGACCGATCCAAGTGAATATCCGGAGCTCGTCCGTGGATAGCAGCGAATGGGTGTCGGCAGAGTCGAGTGGAATGAGGTGCCAAAAAGTTCAGATCCAAAAACCGGTGGGATTTTGGGTAGAATCGAGATGTTGCGAGCGTTGATTAGATGGTCGCGTAATCGACAGGGAAATAAAATGACTGCGACGATGAAGGAATGGGCGACGAAGATGTCGGCGGAAGGTGAAGGCAGACGGCGCTCGATTTGTCGGAGAGGACTTGGCAGGAAGCGGTTGTGGTCGAGGCAAGTCGGAACCACAAAGGACGAGATTTCTTTGTTGGACCGGACGAGACGAAGTAGGCGCGGGGCAAGCCTCGAGATCGTCGCTACCGAGTTGGAAAGAGCGTAGTCGGATGGATGACTGTGACTCCTTCCAGGAAGCAAAAAAACAAGAATGCTAGGCAGCTGCGGAGCTGGTTGGAGAGTTTCCGGGGCAGTTGCTTTGGGCGAAGGTGGAGCGCGCTGAAGATTACGAGAGGTACGAGGGTTTCCTGCTGTATTTGCGAAGGAGAAAATAAATGGGGGCGGGGACGAAGGCGAAGTAAAGTACAGTCGATTAAAAGATGTTTTCTCGGATTGGGTTGGAAGAGTAGTGTTGGTGGTTGTCGGCAGTGGTTGTTGATTGGCGATGATGTAGATGCAGAATGCGGTTGCTGGCGAATGGATTTAGGCCTGTTTCCTTTCTTTGCCTCTTTTTCTTTCTTGTTTCCTTTCGGGAGACGGTGTTGAGAACGTTGTGATGGATGTTGCAAATGTGCAGTGTTTGGCGAGCAAAAGCCTTCCAGAACCGGCAAAGAATTCTTGTGGTGGTTGAAAAAACGATGCGAGACAGATGTCGAGAGAATGCGAGAGGATTGGGGCTTTTGCCGAGTTTGTTTTTCCTGTGCTTTCCTTTTTTTTTTTACTCTTCGCTTCCTTTCTATAAAAAAAAGACGACGACGATAACGAACAAATCGCAGACCAGAGCGGCGGGGGGGAAGAGGAGGGGAGGGGAGAAAGAGTTGAAGGAGGGAAAAAAAGAAGGGCGGTGAGCTGAAGAGAGAGAAAAGAGCAAATGTAGAAGGAGAAGATGGGGGCAAGTGGACGACAGATATGGAGATGGATTGTGTGGACGAAAAAAAGGATGGAGTGGACTGGTCGGAAGGGAAGTGCCAGCGAGCCAACCAAGGGGTGGGTGCTGTGGCCGCGGCGGCAGCAATTGCAGCTAACGCCGGCTCAGTTACTGGTTCTTCGCTTGCCCACCACACCACACCACACCACACCACACACACTCAGACTGAGTCCGTCCCATCCAGTCAGTCAAGAGGCCAGGAAACAGGAGACCAGGAGGGGACAGCGTAGGGACAGGGGCCCAGGGCCACCAGTCTACGACCACGACTGACAAGGGTAAGGCAGGGGGAGGTGCGGACAGGCTCAAGGCAAGGCCAAGAAGCAGGTCGCACAGGGGAGCCCAAAGAAAGCGGAGCAAAGGCAAGGCCAGACAGGATCCAGCTTTGTCAACTCGAGGCGAGGACCTGGCCAATGATGAAGGAGAGCTGCGACGAACCGGCGACAACACGCACCAATGGGAGAAGTGGGAAGGAAAAGACGCTCTGGGAGGGCAGGGGGCTTCCCTTCCATCCCCACTCTCCCACACACCATCAAAGACCAGATTCAGATGTACCTGCCCCTGCACCTCATTCTGTTTAATTACTTTTTGTCCTTTTATGAACAATGCACTACGGGTGCCCAACGCTAGAAGAAACGGGGATAATCTGCATTTGGGGCCGCAATGGAAGCAGCCACCCACCCACATTCGACTGCGAATATTCGTACAGAAGACGCTATGTTGCTTTGTCCACTCAACCAACACAGAATCCAGAAGACAAGGAGTGCACCGACCAGCCTATATGGATTCGCAGGGGAGAAAAAAAAGCAACAACATGGGCTGAAAATTCTAACAGAGTCCCCCACGTAGAAATCAATATTGTCAAAATCAAAATCAAAATCAATGTCGATTCGGCAGTGCGGCATCGCCGACTGCGTTGACAGCTTTTCGACTGCGGCCGAGGAATGAGCCTACACGGGAAACGGGATATACAGTACAGGTAGGTATGGCCAGGGATGGGTGATCTGGTGGTGACGGACGGCCGCAATCCCGTTTCTTTCTTTCTCGGGCGGGCCTTTTGAATCTCTGCAATGATGGTCTACCCTTGCCCCTCGCCGTCCAAAGATGAAAGAAAAGAAAGGAAAAGGGAATCCTTCCACTTCTTCGTTTTCCACTGCTGCAGAGCAAACTGCCCTGCATGCGCCCCGGCCTTGCGATGCAAAGCGCGAAGACTACGATGCGTTCATTGGTAAGGCAATGCTCGACTCAAATGCCTCGAGAAGCAACGAACGAAGGAAGCAAAAGCTGTACCTACGAATGGAGAATGGCTGATGCTCGGTGCTCCTTCCTCTTGTCATCCTACTGCTGCTGCCAAACTTGCTCATCGATGCATTGCATTTGCCAGCACCTCCCATGCAGCAGCAACAGCAGTAGCAGCAGCTCCTGCCTCAATCTGCGCTGTTGCATCCCAAATAGGGTTGGCTTGTGTGATGACTTGTGGCCTCTCTGGCCAATTGCCGTCCAGTCCTTTCCAGGCTGAAAGACGTGACTCGAGGTTTGGGGGACAGGACTCCCCCCCACCTGCTCGGTGGCAACAACAATGTATCTTTCTTTGTACCCCTCTTCCCTCTGGTACCACCACCACTTCGACGCGCCAACCACTTTCCTCCCCGCTCGTCTGTCACCTACACTGAGAGCGAATTTCTGGGCTAGCGCTGGCCGTGGCAGTTGCTGCTGCACGCTGCACAGCACTGGAACCCTTCACTGCCGCCGCCCTTCCACCTGTCGTTGGTTCCAGTTTCCAGTTTCCCATGCATGCACAACTCCAAACATCAATGCATCGAGTCGACTCAGAACACCATGATACGAACACAACAATATAGCACCTACTCTGTACTACGGTTACGGATGGAGACAGTACGATGAACCCTCGCTTGCCCTTGCACTCTTTCCACCCTGATCCTCCGCGCTTGCCCAGCTCCAGCTGCTGCACTTTGGCTCGTCTGCGCCCCAGACGCATTCCACAGCCCTCAGCCCCCGGCACTCGCTCAGACTTCCGCGCCCTTACGGATACCTTGTCCAAGACACGCGCCCAAGACAACAAACGCCTCTGCCATTCCATCCCGCCTGGTATGACGGGAAGCTTTCTTTCTCGTCGTCCACGAGGGAGCTCCGACTCACCCATCCGCCTCTGACAAAACACACTAGCCATGCCACAGAGCTCTTCGACTGCTCTCTGCAATCCCGCTATTCCGACAGAATACGAGGACGCAGTAACCACCTGGCTACATCAACAATAGTCTCACTGTGACGCTGTGAAGTACCGTCACCATCGCAGTACTGCCGTGTACCGCTATCAATGAACACCTAGGTACCTGCCCATGCATGCACAGCAACCGCTGCTCACGGTTCCTGCTGTACTGGCCGTTTTCGGGGGCTAAACTTTCGCTAAAGCCCAGATCGCCACTCCCCTATCTCGAGCCTGCGACGGTATACCTGTACGTAGCTTTCGTTCTTGCTTGGACACTGCTGCTACGAGCACATCGAACATGCTTCCATTAACGTACATGCATAGCAAGTGGCCCATCATAGCAAGTGGCCCACTTCCTCCTTCCTCCTCAAACTTCAACTTTACATCAACATTCCTCTACGTACGATAATGAGTTCTTCTTCAAACGAAAGTCGTATTATCCTTGCAATTAAAGCTATTAAAAAAGACCCAAATCTATCTGTACGAAAAGCAGCCTCTATCTACAACGTCCCAAGAACAACACTTCGACACCGACGCGCTGGACAATTACCACACCACGAGACTCGTACGAAATCAATGAAGATGACTGAGCTAGAAGAAACAGTGATTCTTGAACGAGTTATTGACCTAATCGATCGAGGATTTCCACCGCGACTTGACGACGTACGAGATATGGCTGATTGCCTCCTTGACGAACGCGACGCGACGCGTGTCGGACCCCGATGGGCAGAGAACTTCGTACGACGCCAACCACAACTAAAGACGCGTTTTCGACGTGGAATTGACTATCAGAGGGCGTTAGCTGAGGATCCTGCAATTGTGCAGGCCTGGTTTGCCCTCGTACGAAACACAATCGCGAAGTACGGAATCCACAATGACGATATCTACAATTTTGATGAGACGGGCTTCTTGATGGGAATGCTGTCGCACGCAAAGGTTGTTACAACCTCCGATCGCCGTGGAAGGCCTCGTACGAAGCAGCCTGGCAATCGCGAATGGGTTTCTGTCATTCAGGGCGTATGTGCAGATGGCTGGGCGCTGCCTCCGTACGTCATCGTCAAGGGCAAATATCACCTCCTCTCATGGTATACCAATGGCCAATTCCCACCCCAATGGCGCGTCCACCCTAGCGAAAATGGATGGACTACAAACGAGATTGGCCTAGATTGGCTACAGCATTTTGAAAAGTGTACAAAGTCTCGTACGAAGGGTGTTAAGCGGCTCCTAATCCTTGATGGCCACAACAGCCACAAGTCTACCAAGTTTGACGATTACTGCAAGGAACACAGCATTATTGCTCTTTGCATGCCTCCCCATTCATCGCACGAGCTCCAGCCTCTTGATGTTGGCTGTTTTAGTCCGCTGAAGGCGTCGTACGGCAAGGAAATTGAGAAAATGATGCGGATGCAGATTACGCACATTACTAAGGACGACTTCTTTCCTGCCTTTAAGGCAGCCTTTTTCACTTCAATGGGTGAAGAAAACGTACGAGCTGGCTTTAGACAGGCTGGCCTTATCCCTTTCAACCCAGAAGTAGTTATTTCCCGCCTGGATTTCAAGCCAAAGACGCCAACACCATCCAACTCACGCCCAAGCAGCCAGGGCTCCTGGGACCCAAAGACACCAACTACAGCACATGACGCCGTACGAAGCTCTGCATCACTTAAGAAAAGGATTACCAGTCATCAATATAGCTCACCAACCCATTTGTACGAAGTAGTTGACTTGCAGGCCAAAGGTATTAGCAAGTTAGCACACAAACTAGCTCTTGTTGAAGCTGAGTGCCGTGGGCTTCGTACGGCAAATGAGATACTAAGCAAGCGTCGGAGGGCTAAAAAAACCCAACTGCGTCTTGGAGGGTCCCTTAATGCAGCTGAAGCAGAGGCAATCCGGGTAGAGAAGGGGGTTGTTGATGCTGGAGGCGAAAATACACGTCAGGAGGGGGCTCGTACGGAGGGGGGTGAATTGCGCGGTCGGCGATGTGGCAATTGCGGAAAGACTGGACATAACGTACGAACATGTCAGGTAGTATGGGAGACCTCTGAAGAAGAGGATGATGAGTAGTTTTAATTGATTTCGTACGATGCTGCTTGATTGACTTATATAAATGGCTGGAGGGTAGGTAGAGGTGGGCCACTTGCTATGATGGGCCACTTGCTATGCATGTACGTTACGGTTTCTGGCTGCTTCACAATACTGACGTTATGGAACATGTTCGCCATCGCATGACGAGCAAACCCAGCACCTGTGGTATCATCCATCCAACCCCCCCCCCCCCCCCCCCCCCCCCCCCCCTTCGCGTCGTTCTATTTGTGGCTTTACTAACGTAGAGCCGTCTTCCTGATGCTCCCATACAACATCCGCTGACCGCCCACGGACTTTTCCCCTCACCTTAATGCCCCAGTTGCCCAGCAGGCCGGCACCTCATCAATCAGCGACAGTATCGACAGTCATTCAAACGCTGCCAAGGTATCCCTCTTCCCCTTCAGCGTGCACCCAGCCATGAGACTCCGGGGATCTAGAGGTTGCCGCTGGTTCGAGCCATGGTTGACGGCAACGGCAATGTCACCCGATCGGGGGGCACCATGCCCCCATCGTCGACCGGGATCTCCATCAGACCATGGCAGGCCTCGTTGAAGTTGGATTGTCGTCACTCGCTCAAGAACACGCAGGCCTTCTTGTCTGTTTTGAATTTGTTTTGGTCAATGAGCCACGCTACTACAGACGAGGGATGACACCGGGCCCAGGGGAAGCAGAACTTTGGCAGAAACAACGACGCTCTACCGCACACTGGACGACAGAAAACTGGCACCGACAACACGGCGACGGCACCCGCCATCCCCATGGCAAGCTTGGACTACTTGGACCTCCTTCAGGGGTTCTCCCGTCCGCCACACATCCCTTGTACTACCGACACCGCGTCCCTCCCGCCAAGGCTTCCCAACTCGGCGGTCATTCATCATATCTTTGTAAAGAAAAACTGCATTTCAGACTTTCAGAGCAATGCAATCTGTTCATCTTGCGGCTAATCATCCCCACTCTACTCTCATCTCTGATTATCCGGCCGTCCCGCTCGTTTCGCTCAAACAAGGCGGCATGAAGCTTGATGCCGCCCGCCCGCTGTGTTCTGCTTATGGACAGTGTTGTTCGGGGCTGGCGACATCAGCCATTTCTCATGCCTCGTCTCGCTTCCAGCATCTACCCAACTCGGCATATGCTGGCCTGTTTCCCATCTCAAAGCTTACGGGAGCTTGTTTCACTTCTCTCGGTAGCGTGGTACATAGCATTGGTGGTTCTTTTGCCTCTCTTGCCAGTCTCTCGCTTTCCATGATGAGGTACTCTGCCATCTTACAACCACCACTGGGGCTCATCAGCTCAAACGTGATGGGAAGCTTCAGTACCCAAAACCATGGTGCCAAAATCAGCCCAAAGAAGCCTTCAAGATGATGTGTCCCTTCATTGCACGCACGCTCAAGCCAGATGGCGCCCTGGACTATGGATGGATGATGTGTGTCTTTCTCAGTCACTTGATGCACACAACAAGTTGGAATCCAAAGGCCTTTTTGGGAACACTTATCATTCTCCCACCGTCCGCCCGGACTAGGCTACAAGAACGAACACAGGGGGGGCGGGGGATAAGAAAGGATAGGCGATGGTCGTGATCGAGCCCCTGGGAGGGGGACCCATAAACTAGATGGATACGAACCTGCGTACCCAGCACCCCCAGGTTCACCTCCGGAGACTTTCCTCTCGCACTGCCTCTCGAGATCTTGTGTTCCGCTTCTGTTTTTGGCCATGCGTGCCTGGGGAGGCCACGCCTTGCAAGGTTAGCAGCAAGGGGCAAGGAACCTGAGACACGCCCACAAAGGAGGTCTCCCAGGTCCCTAAATTCCCTAACGGTGTTGTCGGCTCTGTGCGCCCGCCAGGATGTGGATATCAAACCTCCTGAAGAGCCACCACAAGGTGACATCCAAGACGGATCTCGACGGGGGATGCCCACTTTGAGGCGGTGACTGTCAGCGAGGCTTCCGAAGGAGGGGGGATGCCTCACTCTCATCTCAGTTGCCCAATGTCAAACTCTAGACAAAGTACAGCGTGTTCCCGTCAGTCTTCCTGCTACGTTAGAGTAGACTACCACTGCCTCACATCCCGACATTGACAGGTGGCCTTCTCCTGGGAGATCAGAGCCGAGACACCTTGTGTAGTGTCGGGTGGCGCAGATCCCAAAAGATGGCCAGCTTTTCCCCTCACGTTGGAGGGGCCGAAAAAGCCGTTCAGGCCCGCGGTGAACGAGACATGACGGCGGCCAGCTTAGCATTCACGACTATAACACTGTCGCCCCTCCCGGCGCGCCTTAAGTTAAATTACCTTGAAGAATTACGGGTCTCGCGACGCTGCCGCGTCTTGCCTCCTCCAAATTGCGCGAAGCAGGAATTTGTGGCTCTCGCCGCACGACTCGCAAAGCCACACTAGCCAGTCAATCCCAAACCCTCATTTCTTTCGCAATTCTTGCCCACGTTGCTGACAGCGGCCAGCGCCCGAGACGTGACGCCGGCCATCCCAGTTCCGCAGGAACAGAGGAATTGTGCCTGGGACGTGACAATGTCATCTCGGAATCGGCATGGCCTTGGAACCTTCTACACGTGTACGAAGTACACTACTTGTCTCGTATGAGGCGAGGCGAGGGGGTTGTTGAGCCACATGATTGACATCGCCATTACCGGAAGCTTTCCCCTAATTTTCCTATTCGCATCCAGTCTGTATTCGTGCCCCCTCCCTCGCTTCACCACACCAGAATTCTTTTGGCCTCTTGAGTTCGGCGGCCTTGCGGAACAGCCGTCCTATTTGGCTCCCCGTCGATCGGCTTGGGAACCACAAGGAGTCCCCTCGTGAAACGAGCTTTGCAGGGTAACGCCCACTCATGCGGGGGAAATTTGGAAAGGACGAAATGGTAATGGGCCGTTGTTCTAAGGCTGCAGTTACGGTTGCGTTGCCTGTCGACATTTCACCCACCTGCATCCTGCATTCTGCAAGCCCTCTCCTTCAACGAGCGCTTAAGCTGCAGCCATACCGCAGCCACTTTCGCAGTTTTGTGATATGAAGATTGACAGTGGTCAAAAAGGGCTTACCGATCGCCAACGTGGCACCACTCAAGTTGTTTTCCCACCCTCCAACACTCTCGATCGCCCAGCCTAGCTACCAGACCCCCTTAGCCGCCGTCTATCGCGATGCCGATCTCTTGAGTGGTGTTGTGTCGACAGCCAACTGCGCGTAATGTTGATGGCAATTTTCTCTGTGTAGCGTCGCCGCCGCGACTACGCGGGGCGTCCTATTGACCACTCTCCGTCGATCTCGGCCAAGACCCTGCAGATCTATGCCATCGTCTTCCGGTTGACACGCGCTGGGCGAAACGGCGCGTTCCTTCTTCTGTGACATTGGGTTAAGCACTTAGCTACCAAAGATCTACGTTCCAACAAGCGCGCAAGGTACAGGAACGTGGGGCACGTCGCTCACTATGCGCGACCGTCCCGAGGGCCATGTTGGGCTTCGAGCGTTCGCAGCCCCTCGCTCAACATGGTGCCTCTCCAAACATGAAACTTGTAGCCGTGACCTTGGCAAAGAGAGGTTGATTCCGGGCTCCCGGCTGTTAGGCTTCCATTTGACGACATTAGTTGGGCAAGGATATGCCTTGACGCCAATGGATCCTCTGCTTTGAGATCAATAGCATCGTCCTTTTGATTGTTCTCGACGTGGTTGTAGTCCGTTACGGCCCGCAACGAGAGTGAGTATCAGCACGTAGGAACATTACACGGCAACCAACCTTGTCGTCGGCGATGGTGCAACAACGGCCCGCAGGCTATGGTCGGTCTGATGCGAATGGATGTTCCTAAATTCGATGACAGATTCTCAAAGTCTTGACCTAGATGCCAGCTATACAGGCACTAACGTTATATGCTTCGTGATTCTGCTTTCAACTCGACGTTGCTAATCGCAGACGGTTTAGTTCCAAGCTTGGCTGAGTCACCTGGTGCCACGAAACGTGCAAAGAAGAGAAAGGCTGAGTCACACGGCGAATGATCGGCCTGCTGGAGCATGGGTTACTCGATGGCTGACGTTGATGGACGCCATCTCTCCGTGGACCCTATCCGACGATGTCGTCTTCTTCACCACTTCCCACGCGCGGACGTCGGCTCTTCTCGACAGCATCAAGAACCACGGCTCCTCTTCTCCGAGCCTGCGGTGACGACATTGTCCGAAGACCGGCAGGCCGGGGGTCAAGCCCGGAGTTAGGCTGTTCCAGGACTGCTGTCTTCTTTGCATTTGTTGCTGTGGGTGCTGTGTGCGAGCATGATGTGGCCTGCGAGACCCCCTATCCGGTCTATGGAAACGTTTCTGGCGTAGTATCAGCAACAAATACCATGAAGCTTGGTTGTAAGAATGACGGGGAAACATACACGCACTCCGGTGGTCCAATATGGTTCAGGTAGCCGGTCTTTTTCATCAAAGTGTCGCCGACATTAAAAAGAATACCGCCTTACCGAATCGTCGGAATTAGGCGGGAGAATCCAATGCGTTTCGAGGCAAACCCGGCCCTGCCGCTTCGTGCGTCCTCGACAGCGAAGCCATACCGTTGACTATGGGAAAACCGCAACTCGGAAGAACCTCATGTTGTTGAACGGGCAAGTTCGGGCAAAGTCACGTTGCAAAAAAGGTAGACGATACGTCGGCCCTTTTCAATAATCACTTCGCCGAACGAACACGTCAACGGACCTTCGCTAAGACGTGCCGCATTGAAACGACCCCTCCCGCCAAACCTATACGGAAGCCACTTCATGCATGCCCAGCCTGGCCACGTCGTAGGGCTGAGAGGGCTGCGAGAAATGATGACTCGGCTTCCTGTTCCTTCGGGGCGCTAACTCTGCCTCGAAGATTACCGCGCGCCCAATCAACTGTTGCGCCTGGTGACGGTTCGTATATCAAACCAATGGCCAGCCCCCCGTGAAAGCTCTTGACGGCGGATCCTGCGGCTCTCTTGTCTCACGGCTACGACCCTACCTGCCAAGCAGGAGTCCATCACGTCTCCTTTTCGCTCTTCAACCGACTCTCCCACGTGTCGAGCGTTTGCTCAAGCCTGATACTCGACCAAAGTCGGCCCGCCGCTTGGAAATATTTAACGAGGCCGGGTTCCCAGGCCAGAAGGGTAACAATCAGAGAGAGAAGCACTCGGAGTTGACTGGCGATGTCGGTTTCTGGAAGCTACTTG
The DNA here is from genome assembly GCF_034447905.1 of Colletotrichum destructivum. NCBI lineage: Eukaryota > Fungi > Ascomycota > Sordariomycetes > Glomerellales > Glomerellaceae > Colletotrichum > Colletotrichum destructivum. The sequence goes on from NC_085904.1 coordinate 384,584, forward strand.
CTCGTACAGAGGCTGGCGAAGGAGGAGAAGGGGGAGGGGGGTCAGCGACGAGGCAGCTGACGTGGAAATGGCATCCACCACGATCCTTCCACGCGTGAGGGAACACCTCCGCCCTCTGGATCCCTTTTGGGATCCTTGCGTCGTAGGCTTCCGCGAACATGGGACGTTCCATGATCGTCACGCAATGGCAGATGGCCAACGTGGTCCGTCGATCGTCGACTGACGGGGACGGTATTCACTCACACGCCCACCTCGTCGCCCTCTTGCTTCCTTCAATTGCTTATTCGTCTCCAGGCAGCCCACAGCGGGTTTGCTCATCGAAAAGAATCCTACACATCACCTCCACTACCTCTGTCAACTTGAGAGCAAGCGGGGCCCGCGCGTGATATGTTGTACAGCAGCCGGTTGTCTGTAGAAGATTGTCAAGAAGGCTAATCATCCCGCGGGGAAGAGCGGCCAATTCATCTTCGGCCTACGGAAAGGAACTGGAGAAGCGATGAGCCACCAGCCAGAGCTACAGCATAGAACCGCGCAGCTGATCGATTGATCGGCCATCGTCAACACCGAAGACGACGGGCGATGTCAACAATCCCCTCCTCTGATCCACGGCTCACCCTCGCCCTGACGGCATGTGAGGATGTGAATATACATCCATTAGCCTGAGCGAGACCCAGGCTCCAAAGGAGGATGACCCCACCCACCCTTCCGCTCCGTCTTTGAGGCCCAGTGGTATTCATCTAGCGTCCTGGGATGTCTCGAGAATGACGTGAGACGGAGAAAGGGCCGGGATACGGTCAAGAGTATTAGAGTTTGGGGTGTAAGAGGAGGCCCGGCCAGCGTTGTCCAGGTACAAGCGCGTCCCAGACGCGAACCAAGGTCGCATGGTAGATTTCTTCTTGCGGGACTCGATGGTGGACCATCTAGTCGCCCAACCCTGGCTGGTTGGACTTCCGCGGCCACCGCAACCGCAGGCGGAGGTCCATCGTCAGCCATCGTGAGCAGGAAGAAAGACTCTGTGTGGCTCTCTCGCTTCAGGTACCCGGAGCGCGCGGCCCACGAAGAGAGACTGCCGCTTGTTGCAATTCCCCTGATGATCTGAGCATCCCAGGCTGAAAAAACTTGCTTTGAAGAGTTGGTTCAATGACGAGAAACCGCCCTCTTACCGCTGCTTTCAGGGGAACAGCCGTTCAAAACTGTGAACCCGAAGGCTCCTCGACCAGCAGATATCTCTCCGCGTGGAACGACACTCCGACATCAGTAGAATAGTCGGTGGAACCACGTCGTCTCACTCAAGCTACAACTCCCCGAATAAAAAATCGAAACTACGCCAACAACTCTTCCCAAACCCAGAGGAGATGCCGTAGGCCGCAGCCGACTCTCCTTAATAGGCTGTACCCGACTTGCTTCCTCGGCCAATTTTCGAGCATCTAGTACCGAGGAGACATCCAAAACCCTCGGCCCGCAGCGGATCATCTACGCTGTTGGGCATCGAACAAGACACCGCATTCTGAATAGGGACGTCGGGGGCTGTGGTGCCCTGGGGCGGGGCATACTCTGCGCATCAGCGGGGTTCCCAAGGTGGCAGACGATCCCAGGAGTTCGAAGACGGTCAAAACACAGCAAAGGCAGACCGCATCATGTAGACAACGGAGGGATTTAACATGTCCCCAGGCTTTTTCGAAATTTTAGCAAAGTGTTTGGGTAACACATACGCTTCGTCTCGGCCCCTCGCCGTCATTCAGGGAGAGAAGACACGATGCTCTTTCATCTTCCTTAACTCGTACAAGATAGAACCATCGCCCACGACACACACACTTACGTACACAGACGTTCGCACCTTCCAAGTTTATGAACTGTAAAACCAAAAACGGTGTCGTCATCGTCATGAAATCGTAAACATCATCAAGCGTGATAATTGTCGAGGAAGAAAAAAAAGGAAAATAACACGATCAAGAAAAACATTAACCCCCATTACAAGCATCCGGCCCTTCTCTCCAAAACTCAACAGGACAAAAGAAAGCCTAAACAAAATCAAACAGACCCAACCCTCTATGCCGTGAGGCCTATGGGCGAATATACAAGGAAGAGAAAAATGTTACTGAAATGAGACAAGGTCGAAAACCCTCCCGTGTGAGATTGGAAGCCGAATCCCTTTTGCCCTGTCCTGATGCTGATGACATCCTGCTTTCGTCTATCATCTCCCTCTATGTCCCGAGAAATCGACCTGTCATGATGGGTGTAGACAAGTACTGATTAAATGGTTGTTGTTGTTCCACTACAGAGCCTTAGTACCGCTTCTCCTCTGGCAAAACATTCTCGCCGTAGAAACCGCCATGGTGACCATCGTCACAAGATGCTGCGCAGGCAAGGCAAACGCCGCCTCCGTAAACCCTTGTGTGACGTTTCCATCCAGCCCCGGCATCGTCAAGAATAGAGATGATCTCTCCTTGCACCAAAATCTCTTGATTTGTGGTCTCGTCGTAGCGGATCTCGCCGTAGATAGGGGGAGGGCCTGGTATTAGGGGCGACGTAGGTGGGAATGACGACGGAGAGAAGCTCATAACGACCTCGTCAAGAACCGGCCCTGTTGAATGAGCTGGCTCTCCAATGGGAAACATCTTGGTGTAGGACCTCCTTCGAGCCGTCGGAGAGGATCGCATGATATGCGCCCTCTGTGTTGCTGTCGAGGTGCCTATCGACGTAGACGACATGTAGTCGGGGTTTGGCTGTTCGAAGAAGGACGCGTCAAGTTCTGAAACGCCACTGGTGAAGCTCCTCCTGCGTTCGTCGTAGGCGAAGACGGAGGGTGATAGCTCCGGAGGTGTCAGGGGCGGCGGAGGCGGAGGTCCTGACAAGACAAATTCTTCGGAACTCAGCCCTGGAACCTTTTCTAATTTGAGCATGCCGGTCCGCGACGTCGCGTCGCTCCCCCTTCTCTTAGTTTCCCTCGAATCCCCATCGCGGGTCGCGCAGTTGACTTGCGAATAAGCTTTGTCAGCTGGTCGAACCCTGGCGTCCTGGGTGCTATTGTTGACTTTACGTGACTTTTCTTCCATTACCCAGCCTCCTTCCTGGACGAAAAGAGGATGCAGCCGTTGCTGGTTGATCAGATGGGTAATATCGTCTACGACGAGGCTGTGTCGCTGAACGACCTTGTCGTTCTTGCTCGTTGCGGAGACGAAAACACGGCATGCCACCAGACGGATTATGATTAGGATAGTGAGCAGGATAAGCCCCGTGCAGAAATTCGAGAGGGAGAGGTGGTGGTAAGACCGAGCAGCTGAGGGCGGCTCGCCCAGGCCCAGCTCAGGATGAGTGACAGCGGGCATTGCTGCTTAAAGACTGGCCGGCTTATTTTGGCAAGTGATTAGGCTTGGAAGGTCGTAAAAAGGGTCTCCTCCGTCTGCCACCCTCACCAAGGAAGTAGAGGTACCTTAGTCGGTGGGCGGTGCAGTCAGTTGGCACGTCGTCTGGGGTATGCCTGTGTCTAGAGGCACGGCCAAGACCTAACGGTGGCTTGCGAGTAATGGAAAGGCGCTGCTGGACATAAGCGACTAGGGACTTGGGATGGTGGGCCTCGGCCGTCGCATCTGCTGTCGGTCGAGAGGGAAAGAAGCCGAGTGACAATCCGGTTGAATGGTCGGGTGAGGCCGATGGAGAGAAAAAAAAGGGAGAGGGAGGAGAAAAAGCGTATGTCTGTCTGTCTGCATGATGGACGTGTAAGTGCTTGGCCCCTTTTTATGGTGCTATTTTCGAGTGGATGCCGCGCGCTAGGCCGGCGCGAGGCTCGTTTTGCGGCGCCGTGAGCTCTGAGACCAGCCCATGGGCTGAAGTTGAACGGTTCCCACGCGTCGCTCCCAGCGGCATCGTCCAATGATTGTACAAGACGGCAGACTTACAACAAGGCAGGCTCCGAAGTCCCCAAGGGGTTGCAAACTGGAGTGGGTTGAGGGCTCTTTTGCGTCCTTGGCAGATGCAGGGGATGAGACAACGGCTATTTATGTGCTGTGCACACAATGCTTTGTCTATGGACGACGACAGCTCTTTTGTACTCGAAGGACGGCGGCCACAGGAACAAATGAGGATCGCGACGGGGGTCAGGCCTATTCGTAGGGGCCTACAGTAGACGAAGCGCTGGCGGGGTGGAAGGATTATGATTGTGGACAAGGTGGGAGCGGGTAACGAGTAACATATATAGACACAATGTGCGATGCGCCCATGTCGCGGCAGACGAGGCATGGGGAGAGCTCGCAAACGTATCGCTAGATCTGGCTCGGCAAAAAAAAAAAAAGAAAAAGAAAAAGGAATGAGATAATGAGATGAATAGAAGAAGGAGTCGAGGCCGTAGGGAGGGTGTGCGGCACAAAGGAGGTGTGCGGCGAGGAAACAATCCAACATCCTTGGCTGGCGTGAACGAAAAGTAACTCGGCCCAGAATCCCCGTTTTCAGAGAGCGCGCTGTCTTCATTCTCAGTCAGCCTCTTCTCTTTTGCTCCCTCCAGACCAGTAACACTAGTCAGGTTCTCGGACGCTCTGGGGCAGTCACGATGGCGACAACGCCTTTCTTGATTTTGCCGCAATGCGGTGCATGCAGTGGCGTGCATTTATCGGCTTGGAGTGGTCGCTCTCCCAGCTGGAGACGCCTCGAGCTCCAGCGGCGTTGCAGAAGCGGACGTGGATGGAGTGACCATGGGTGCGCCCAAAAGTGGAGAAGATACCCGGGCACAATGGACGCCATGATACTTAGGAAATGCGGTCATCATGTATGTTGGTGATTAAATTTACATCCCTTGGGTCGAGTAGGCGACGGAGTCTTGTTGGTCCTTGACTCGATTGGTTTTGACTGGTCGAGGGAGGCGGTAATGTCAGCACCGAAGCTGGCAATAATATGATCGCGCTGGGGCGCGGCGGCTCTGATAAGGATGCGGATAGGCAGGAGGGCCTTGTTGAATGGGACAGAGGATGGCAAGTTGTTGTTTTGCGGATTGTGAACTGAAGGCGGTGTAATTCTGATGCAAGTGACCGCAGATTCCACAAGCAGACGCTAACCGAGGAACACTCCATAACCTCGGACTCTTGACTTTGTGCTGCGTTGTTGGCTGCTGCTGCTGCTTCTTCGGACGGGCAGCAACATTGGGGTCGACTTTGTTTGGAATCGATGCCGAGGGGGGGTTAGCACAGCCGATCCCTGTCGTTCAGCCCAACATGATCCTCGTTCGAAGGACCCCATCCGTGGGCCCCCGTAGACTAGGAAGACCGAGCTGGACTGGTCCCGGTCTTTGGTCAGGTCGTGTAAGTCGGTGACCACAAAGAGTCCCCAACTGACCCACCAAGAACTATACGCTTCGCCGTGTCCTGGTACAACGAAGCCCAGCGCAAGCTTCCATAGCGATCTCAAGTTGTGACTGGTAGCCACGGCACCGGAAGGCTTCCAGAGGCCGGCACAAACCAGCGGGCATCAGATCGAACGCAGGTCGCAAGCAATACAAAGTCGAGTCTCGCCATAGGATGGCGTACGTGTTCATAGTAAGTACCACGCCTTCTTAGAGCCAGCCACCGGTCGGGGTATTGCTGACATATCCACATTGATGGATGGACTCAATCCACAATTTACAACGACGGCTCGGTGACATATGTTGCGGAACAGGTAGTTTGTGGCCCCCTCGGCCCTTGTCTGAGGCGTGTTGGTGCCATGGTGGCAGATGACCGGTCGGGAGCCAAGAGGAAAGGGAAAAGTCGCAAAAGCAAGCTTGCATGGTCCTTGCCGACGAGGTTTTGGAACCTTGGGAACTGGGAAATTTGTCGGCTAGCGTGGGCGAGTGGAACGGGGGACCTGTTCAGCTGAGGTGAGCCCTACAGCTACGCCATCCGGAACCCTGCCCTGTCTAGCGGCAGCGATGGTGTGGAATACCTACAAGCTTGTTCCTCTTCTAGGCCCATTCCATCGCTCGATTGGCTCCTCAGCCAGCCCTGTGGTGTCGATCGATGCGTCCCCCTCAAGAGTCGGGGATTGCCTGGGTCAAGCGACCATTGTGATGCAGATAGAGATGGAGGTTGGCGATGCACGGGAAAGACGCTGCCGGAGTTGGTCTGGTTGGGATTTCTTGGCTTGGCTGTTTTGCGATTGTGTTGGTGATGGTAGGCCGATCAAATTTTAGGTACAACGAACTAGTACACAACTATGCATGTCGCCACAGACAGTGACAGCCGAAAACTGGCGTGCCGAATGGATCGGGACAGAGAATCAGCGATAGGGACCCGAGCCTGCATGACTGGCGCGTGCATGGTAGCAAGTGAGCAATGCACGATGGCGGATGATGGAGCGACAGTAAGACGACCTGGACAAACCGAGAACGGGTTCAGTCATGCTATGCTGTCAACACAGGCTTCTAGGCTCAACGGGGAGCAGCCGTAAAGGGAAGCCCGAGCCTCGTCGGGCTGGAGGGGTAAGGAGAAAGATGTATGAGAAAGCGAATATGTCGAACGACTCCATCACCCATCATGCCTAATTGGCTTGACAAGGCCAAGCCGAGAATGATTGTCGGTGTTGGTGGCCGTAGGATCGGAGACAATGCGAGGAGGAGCCAATGCGGATCTGAAATCGCGGAACGCCCAGCAGGTAGCAAGAATCCGCCTAGTGGGTATCAATCACTTCTGCCGAGTGTGCAGACAGTGTGTGAGTGAGTCGATCAGGAGGATGAAGGACGAGGCGAGACGAGACGGCATGCACTAGATTGGCGCCTGGATGCAAGCAGGCTGGGTCCCAGAGGGGCGCAAATGGAGAGTTTCTTCAGAATGGCGCGGAGTAGAGTGCACAATGGAGTAGCAGACCAGAGTGGTGTGCGATAAAAGTTGCGACAAGCCGGCTGAACGTCGAGCCCGACAACATCATGGTCTGGTCAGAGTTTGGGTTGGCAAGATGCAAATCCGGCTCCTGTCTTTTGTCTTTCAGCTGTCCTCGAAGCCGCAAGGGCTTCTCATTCGCTCTTTCCTGTTTTAGACCTGGGTGGGTACCTCTGTAATGGTACCTACCTGGCAGTGGAAGCGATATTTCAGTGGGGTCTTTCCTCCCCAAGCGCACAGCATGTCTCAAGGCCTGGGTAGGGACAGGTACTATCTTAGGAGAAGGTTAAGCCACACAGTCAGTTCAGTCCATTGCTATGAAGCCGTCCCCGCCAGCCTTTACCCAGAGTTGTCCTCATCACCAGTGGCTGATCCTTACAGTGTACTTTGTGCCCGTACCTTCCTTCGACATCGTCTGTGTTTGATAAACACAAGGGGAAGGAGGATGCCGCCAGGATACCTGCACACGCATGCCAGGCGCAACTGCCCCTTTTGGAGGAGTCCTGGAAAGTGACTGGCTGCCTCGTCCAATCAATCGGGTCCGCCCCACATGCATCCGACACAGGAGGACTGTGCCTACTAAGGTAGGTAGGTAGGTAGGGTGGTACCTATTTACTTCCTGCTTTCAGCGCTTCATTTGACCACTATCTTGCGACATCTCGCCCCTTATTGTCTGGATGTCTCGCAGGTTGGTCCTCGAGGAAGCGACAACCAGTGGCCATATCCAACCAACGACATGTGTCATTTATCAACCCTGTATCCCGCCGATCAAACCTCTTTCCACATCGGCCGAGAGACGATGCGCATCCCTCCGTGCCTCAGACGCGCGCCCGAGTTAGGTAGTTTGGTAGGCATTTTCAGTCGCAAGCCGCTGCTACTTCTAACCACCGCACTTGCTCTTGCTTGTCAGGGCCATCCAGACCTTCTCCCAGCCATCATTCGTTCAGTGAGATTCTCAATGGCCCTGGCACCAAACCTCGACATGCTTGAGTTTAGCCCCCCAATGCCAATCCCCGTGACGATCTGTTGCGGCCGCACGTAGCAGACACAGCCACCAACGGGTCGTCATCGTTATCATCTAGGAACCGCATGAACTTCATTTCAGCGTCCCAGTGCATCATCTCCAGTTCGTTGCCCAACGAAACGGTAACGGATTAGCCTCAGTCAGTCACGATGCTTCCGACGCGTCTATTCCTGTGCCGACGTTGCCGTCTAACGCGAGAGTAGCACGCTGTCCTTTCACCCTGGCAGTACGGATTGGCCCAAAATAAATCGAAATACGAGACCCCGGCGACGACGTGACGCTGTCAACCCACCAAACCCTGACGAGAGCTGCGTCTCAATCGACGGGTTTACGAGACAGCTGTATTTAGAGATTTCCTCCCCCTTTCCGGATCCAGATCCAGATCCAAATCCAGATTCGGATCCAGACGCCCTCCGAAACGGGGCGCCGAGCCACGGAGCCGACGCGGCCTAGTCGCCCTCCGCGGAGCCCTATCCTCACAGTACTCTGATTCCGTCCAACCATAATGCTGTCGATCGACCTCCCCATTTATGCCAACGACTCTCACCTTGTCACTTCTCTTCCTCTCATGGATGCTGGCCCTGGCAAACCCTGTTTGTTGGGCGCCCGTTACGAAGTCGCCTTTGCAAGTTTCCATTGACGGGTTTACGAGGAAAGAAAGATGCCCTTCTTTTCTCGCCTCCTTACGAATCTCTTACGCTTGCCGTCCCCTGGTTGGTTGGTCACTCGTCCTGGCCACCACTCGGGTCCTGAAAAGAGCCTGCAAGTCATTCCCAAGCAATGCCCGCTACGGCAGTCCGGCGACGGCAACTTGACAGATTCTGCGCATCACTCGACGGTGCAGACGTTGTGTTGCATCCATGCCCATTCAGCTGACGTCTCACCCAATCGTTCCCCCCGCTGATCGTATCCGGAGACCACGAATTGGGCCCAGGCGGCCGTTTTCTTTTCTTGGTCGCCGCCCACATTCCATCGGCGGCCCGGAAGAGAGCCTCCACCGTTCTGTCGCGAGGGTTTACTGGGATCAGAACAAGCGCGTGAGTTCATTTTGTGGTGAAAACTCGACATCGCCACCGCCAAACTTCTCGTATTGCAGACGAGTCGTATAGCGCGCTCCTGAACAAATCACCGAGACATGATCCAAGGCAATGAAAGCGTCTTACGACAGTATTTGCCCGTCGACTGTCAGCCAGGGGGAGCAAAAAAAAGTACTGTGCCGTTTCTCGTTCGGACCAGCCCATGGGCATTCGGCCAAGTGCTTATGCTGTTGCCGTCTCGCGTCAACTGCCTTGAGATGCAGCCAACCATCACCTCACCGTGCATGAAATCTGCAATGCATCCATCGAGATGTATCACAAACTTGACCTTGACACGGCCAAACCCCAACGGCAAGGGCACAATCTATTTGTACCTGGCGTCAGCGGACCGGACCATCTCGACGTCAGTCCTCATGGTCGCAGTCACCACGGCCATTCACGCCGCGTTGCCAACAGCCTCCCCTGCTCTCCCCTTGCACATCTCGACCCCCAGACTCCATACCACCCAAACCATGCGAAGCCATTCAGGGGCCCTTCGTGCACCTCAGCCTTACGAAGATCCCCCGGTTCTTTGCCATGCACTCGCGTCAGCATGTTAATCGACCCCCTCATCTACTAGTTGCCCAAACCCTTGCATATCCCCTGCTCATTAGATTTCCATTGGCTGACCACCCTCGAATGGCTTGCCAGACTGGCTACCTAGCATGTGGATGTAACATCGCCGTCTCGGTTTGCTTCGACCGCATGGGCAGGCTCCAGGGAATCGCCTCAAAACTTGGTCAGATAGCCTTTGCCTCGCCGTCCCCATGTCACCGCAAACTCGGCTGACCGCCCAGTCAAGAAAGGAAATGGATCCGCTGCTAACCATGGCAAGTCGTCTCTCCCTCTTCAACCGACAAAGGGAAGCCGGGTGCGCCACTGAGACTTCCATGCTTGGGGAAGATAACACGAGCCAAAGGGCAATGCGCTTGCTCTGCCGTCGCCGCCCATTCGGCACTGTCTTCGCAGCTTGTACTCTTTGGGCATCACACCATTCTGATCACCACGGGAAAGGTTAACTGAATGTGGCAACCTGAGCACCATCCCACCGCCAGGGCCTCGCATTCGGAGGCGACAGGACCATACACGACGCCTCTCAGCCTCAGCTATTGCTGCACGCTGGGATGCTTTGGTCTTCTGCCCTCGGCATGTTGCCGATGTTTTTTGCATCTCACACCCACTGATGAATCATGCCAAGATACTAAACCGCCAGTGTAACCTTGGTGAGCATGATTCTTGGCGAAGAGACACCTCTCTAAGGAGGACCAAGGCTCGTTGGAACACCACATCCCGTCGAATTCTTGCCGGCTTGTCGGTCGTGACGTGCTCCAGAGCCGGACTTCGGATCCTGCGGCTCTGTTCCGATGACGCCCGAGTTGAGTCAGCCCTGCCTCTCGACATAGCCCAAAATCCGCTCGGGATTTCAGTCAGAACAAGGTCAGTTGCCAAGACATACCATGCTGGCGTAAATTCATCCATAACTTCGGGCGCTTCGGGCGACACACGAATGTCAGGAGGGGGGAGCTTCCTGGCGGCGTCCAGGCATCGTTGTTCCGATGACAGTCGGTGATGGCTAAGCTGACACCTCTCCTACACCATCTCCCCTCTTGTCTCGTCCCTCAAACCGGACTGCCGTCGCATCGCCGAAAGAGGTGACATGTCTCCTAAAATCTCATAGTTTGCACGCGACGCCGTGGGTCATGAGATCCTGCTTCCTCCGGACCCCCAGACTCTAGATGGGGCGAGAGGAGGCGTTGTAATTGCCCCGCGCTGGCTGCCAGGATGCCATGTCAGCCAGCCTCGTGAGAAATCTCCTCGTTGCCGAACGGCCAGGCTGACACGACTGGGACTGGAAACGAGCCCGATCGAGTCCAACGATGACGGCCTCATCCTTGTCTTGTGTCGCTGTCGTCTGCCGTCAGTTGACTTTGAGGGAGCGGCCGGGTACTCTTTCCGCTCCCCGCCGCTAAGGCAGGCAGAAAGGCAGGCAGCATCAGCATCAGCATCACCGGGGAAACAGTCGTCTGTAGTGTGATGAGCAGTCATTGTTTAGTCATGTCCAGTCTTGCGTGAGAAACCTCGTTATGATTGCATGGCACGTCCTCTTTCGAGCCACGCTAGAATATTACACAAGACCTAGGTCTAGGCGGCCGGGCATACGTTTGTGTGCGCGCGCGCGCGGGCGTATCGCGCGATGGCCTCGCGCCCATGTGTCCATCAGCCATTCCAACAGCTTCGCTTCTCAACAGTCCCCCACCCCCCTTTGCTCGCCAACTCTCCAAACGCCCGTGGAAAATGAATAAAAAGTTGTTCAAAGCAAAATAGCCTGCTTTGCCTGCCCAATCGTGCCCTGCCTGAGCCTAAAAATAAATAAAAAGAGAGAGAGAGAGAAAAACCATCAAAAAGTCGACAGATCCTGAACCCCTCTATGAAGACACCCCCTTTTTTCGTACCAAGTCGAAGACTTACCCGAACAAGCGCCTCGTAAATTGGACGAGGCGAAAGGTGCGTCGAGTTGCTTCCTACGTCTTACATCCAATTGCTGATTGCCCAAGATACGCAGCGATGTGCTTGCTTGCCCTTGCCCACTCGTCTTGGCGCATCCTTGTCGGTTCAACGACCAGTGTCTAGATGCCGATGCCGATGCCGATGCCGCTCATCCCGACGTCCATGGGCTCAAGACCAGAGCTATCGCCCGGCAGATCACGGTCCTCCTCCATCATTTCGATGAGGTTGTCCAGGTTCTCGTCCAGATTCTCAGCGTCGGCCGGGGGCAGGCACTTGCGCAGCAAACGGCGGTACTTGTCAATGTTCTCGCCCGTGCCGACCATACTGAGAGCCTCTACGTAGTCGGACTCGGACTGCCGCTGCTCCGACACCATCGTCTGCAGCTGCTTCGCCAGAGCCAGACGGTCCTCGTAAGAGGCTTCGTCGACGTCACCGTTGAGCTTGCTAATCTCCTGGTCGACGGCCTGCTGCACGTGCAGACGGTTCTGGTGGGTGATGAGGGACATGACCTGGTGCTTGGCGCGATTGGCCTCGCTCATGATCTGTGCCGCGCCCTCGTCCGGCTCGAGTTGCGCTTCGAGCTCGGCGATCTGCTGCCGCACGGCGGCGAGCTCGGCTTGCGTGTTGGAGAGGATGCGGCGGGCCTCCTTTTCTGCATTGTCCTTCTCGCGGAGCTCCTCGTCGTAGCTCCCTGCGAGGTCCTGAAACTTCTCCATTATGAGCGGCGTGATGCGCGCGTGCACTGTGTTTGCGGCCTCCGAGTTGAATGACGAGAGGGCGAGGTTCTTGCTGCTGATATTTCTCTCAGGCATGGCGTCGCGGAAAGAGACGTGGCGCTGGGAGTCGGGCGCAAAAGGTGACGATGACCGTTGAGGGCCGCGCTCCTTCTTTGTAGCGTTGAGCTGAGCAATGAGATCCTCCGCTCGCACACCCTCATTGTTGGGGATGTTAGTCGACGCTTGACGGCCAAGAAGTGCCCTGATGCATTTCCGTGCGTTCCGTTGCGCGGCAAGGTGGAGGGCGGTGTTGCCTTGCTCGTCTTGGGCGTCGATAAGCTGCTGGACGTAGGCGGGATCGTGTGTTTCTTGCAGCTTGTTCAGGATGTTGTCCAGGTAGTATCTCGAACATGAATGGCTGACCACTCTCCCGTTTTTCATCACTGCCGCATGGTGGATGACTGTGCCACCAGACGCGTCCCGAGCATCGACGGTGTCGAAGAGCTCTTTCATGACCTGGGGAAAGGTTTGCTTCTCGTAACAGTTGGTGAAATGCACCGCTCGCATCAAGGGAGTCTCCCCCCTCACGTTTTGCACGTTCAAGCCAGCGCCAAAGCGACGCAGCTGCTTGATGACTTCCACGTCGCCCATGGCGGATGCCCAGTGAAGCGCTGTGTGCTCTTCCGAGTCGATGATCCAATTTGGCTGGAAATTGGGTGGAGGTTCGGGGCGATATGCTGGCTTCTCATTCCTAGAGAGAAGGAAGTAATCGAGGAGTTCGTCCCCATACACAGAGTGCTGCTGCTGCGTCAGGTCATGGATCGCCTCTTCTCTCTTCCTCTTTCTGTGGCCGGTGGAGTGGTGGGACATGTCGAAACGGTCGTCTTCGCCCATGTACGAAGCAGACGCAACGGTGAGGTTATCTGGGGTATCGTCGTCGTTCATGACCGAGTCACCGACGTCGTACTCTTCTGGAGGCGGCGGCACGCCTTGCATCGAGTTAGCAGGGGGCTGTGACGGTGGTGGTAGTTGCTGCTGCTGCTGCTGTTGTTGGATGTTCGTACCGGGCCATTTGGGCACTGCGGGTTTCTTAGGTGCCTTTGGTTTGCTTGTGTGCCGGGGGGCTGGCGGCGGGCTTTGGTCGCCTGGGGTGTATTCGAAGATGAGGCGCAGGCGGTCGTAGATGTTGTTGCGCTGGGCGAGGGCGACACCCTTGTCGAGGGGAATCCATGTGCCCTGGTACTTCCCATAGCCGCCCTGAATTTTCTCGTGCTTCTCCTTTTGTACTTCGCGCTCGAGAATACGTGTTCGGGCGGGCTTGTCGAAGCCGGCGGCCTTCAGGATGTGTGTTGCGTTGATCCAGTCGTCTTGCCGACGTCGCATGACATGTTCCTTGAGGTCATCTCCGAATTGGAACTCGTAGACGGGAATCTAGACGAATGCCAGGTCAGCGAAAGTGATGCCAGTTGATAGTAAGTAGTAAGTGGGCTAATGTGTCACTGGACACACTCGAATTCGGCACTGGCACTGAGACCATATACCCCCTTCCATGGCCGCGCGAGTTTAAGCGCCAAGTGTGGCCAAGCGCTTCGAACAACAGTATCGCAACCCTTTCGGGCCCGTATGATGATTTTGATTGGGATTGGGGAAGCGTAGGCTTACACCACTGTAGGTGGCACTGTAGATGCCGGGTTGCGCATTGCTCTTGACCATCGTCGCCAGCTTGGAGCAAGGGACAGGCCCTGCCGACTCCTCGGAAACCGGTCAGGGGACGCAGTGGGAAATCCGGTTCAGTCGTCGGCGGCGTGGAGAATCGACGAGCACGCTGTCGATTGACGAAGTCGTGCGGCGCTTCGCTCCGGGAGCAAGGCGAGTTGGCGGGTAGGAGGGTCGTCGGTGAGGCTTGTCGTTGCGGATCGGCTTCACGGAAGATTTCACCAGTTTGAGTGGATGCACTTCGGGGGATGGAAGTGGCACGTCGGTGACGCGAGACGCGCCTTCAGAGATTACTTTACGCGAGAGACACTTTAAACAGCGCGCGAAGGTATGGTCCGAGCGTCGGCACAGGACAGTGGGACGCCCTCGCTCCAAAAGAGTATCACGTGCTCTTTGAACTGCATCAGACTGCTGGAGATGGTCCAATGGTCCAAGCTCAAGCGAGCGACCCCGTCCCGTCTTTCTGCCTATTGTCAGCGTGCCTATCTGGACTAAAGTACCCTCGGATACCTACGCGTATTGAATACTTCTGAGGCACTCATGTAGCAACTGGCTTCAAGACCATTGTACCAGCTTAGCTAGATTCTGCTTAAAGAAAGAAAGTGCTTCTATGGGCATGAGCGCTTCCCTATCTAGCAATATTACATGTTGTATTTTTTTCAGCGTTTCCTTTTTGATACCATGATAAAGCAAGGGACACTTTCACAAGGCGGCTTTGCGGTTTTTGTGCCTGGCGACAAACACCCCCGGGACTTAAACGGATTTATTCCAACAAAGCGAGAGTTTACTCCCGGACACTCAAGCGCTGCTTGCCAACGCTCCAAGCTGCAACATGCTGACCACAGGTCGCCCATTAGTAATCAATCCTTCCATCCATGGATGTAACGGCAACGGACCGTGACGTCTTCAGCTGTCGCGAAGCATATTACCCCGCCAAGATGATGGTGGGGTTTCTGATTCCCCTCCTGGTGTCCACCCGAAGCTCGTCTCTCTATCAGTCTATCTGATCACGACATCGCTTGTGGACGCATAAACACTCTGTCATCTCAAGAACGTCGATATCGGAGCAAAAAGCCTTACATATAAAACCTCGAAAACCAGTGCCTCTTTCTGAAGAAGAAGAAAACTCAAGGTTTGTGCCTTTTTCTCCCTAAAGCCCTCCGAACAACTTGGCTTCTCCCTTACCTTTGACTCATTCATCTTACTCAGGGATCCCCAGACGTCATCATGCCTCTCATTGCATCGAACCCCAAGGACCGTGTCATCCTGGGTCTTATGACCTTCGGGCCCAAGGAAGCTGATGGTGCCCGAATTACCGACTTGGATACGTACAACAAGGCTCTCGATGTGTTTCAGAGCCGCGGCTACAACGAGGTCGACACGGCCCGCGTCTACGTTGGCAGACAGCAGGAGGCCTTTACTCGCGAGGCCAAGTGGAAGGAGAGGGGACTGACGCTGGCGACCAAGGTCCAGTATCCCGGACAACCCGGCGACCACGCTGCAGCCAAGGTTGTCGAGTCCGTCGAGACAAGTTTGAAGGAGTTGGGAACCGACAGCGTTGATGTGAGTCGAGATCATACCGAGATGTGACCAGTGACGAGAGACGCTAACGTGACCGTCTAGATCCTGTACCTCCATGCTGCGGTATGAGTCGCTCATGTCCTTATATGACCAAAAGGCCACCGACCAACAGCAACTAACATTTGACTTGCAGGACCGCGCCACACCATTTGCCGAGACTCTCGAGGCTCTCGACAAGCTGCATAAGCAGGGCAAGTTCGTCAAGCTGGGTCTGAGCAACTTCACGGCGTTCGAGGTGGCAGAGGTGGTGTTGACGTGCAAGTATAACGGCTGGGTTCGGCCGACGGTGTACCAGGGCATGTACAACGTCATCACTCGTAGCATCGAGCCCGAGCTGATTCCGGCTCTGCGGCGGTACGGACTCGACCTCGTCGTGTACAACCCACTCGCGGGCGGGCTGTTTTCGGGCAAGATCAAGTCCAAAGACATTGTACCGAGCGAGGGCCGGTTCTCGGACAACCACGGCACGGGAGGCAACTACCGGAAGCGATACTTCCGCGAGAGCACGTTCAAGGCGCTGCAGACGATCGAGGCGGCGGTGGAGAAGAACGGGCTCAGCATGATCGAGACGGCGCTGCGATGGACGGTGCACCACTCGGGGCTCAAGATCAAAGATGGCAACGACGGCATCATCATTGGCATCTCAAGCGTGCAGCAGCTCGAGGACAACCTCAACCAGCTCGAGAAAGGACCGCTGCCCGAAGAGGTTGTCCAGGCACTGGATCAGGCGTGGGCCATCTCCAAGGCGGACACGACCAACTATTGGCACCTGGACCTCGAGTACAAATACGACACCCGGGATGCCCTATTCAGCGCCGGGGCCAAGTGATGCCAGATGAGGGTGATGCGCGAAAGGAGGGAAGCTTTCTTGAGGGGTGAACTGCCTGAGTAGCTGATGGCCTTTGGCCTTGTAATTCCGGACAGACGGCCGTATCAGATGTCAAAATTGACGCACACGGAGGCGACTTTGTTCTCGACGCAACGGGCAGCGCGGGATGTGAACGATGTGAGTGATTAAAATGATTCAAACGAGACGAGTGTGCATCTGTAGTGGGTGCATGTGTATGTATGTGTGTGTGTATGTGTGTGTGTGCCTATGGTAGCGAGCCAATGCCAGTCATGCGACAGGATGCGTGATGGAGTAGGATGGGCTGAGGCTGGTGTTTTGAGGCCCTCATACGCACCGACGCACCGCCGCAGTGGTCCAACTATGATAGCCGGGCACGCTAAGACACGGCGGGTTGTAGACGGACCTCGCGGCGTGGGGCAGTCTATCGGGACGCAGGCGCAGGTGACGGGGCTTGTCACGACGCTCATGACCGCAACTTGTGACGGGCGCGAGATTTGGGCGAGGGGCGTGGTATCTGGGTACTTGGTCTGATACCTCGATAGGGCAGAAGGCTGGACGCATGGACGAGAGCGGATGAGACGAGTGGTGGTCGCGTGTGTCCCGGCGGATGTCTGTTCAGTTGGTCTCAGTTCTCAGTGTGCTGGTGTGTACGTGTGTGTACCTAGTCAGGTTGGGGCGGAGGGATGTGTGGTGTTGCGTGTGCCTCACCCGAGTATCGTAGAGTGTGTGGGGGCCGGGGGGGGGGATGAAAATGGGACTGGGATGAGAGGAGATCAAAAGATGGGAAAAGATATGGGACCCTTCCGCGCGAACCGCCCCTTCCGGCCGGTGCCAAGTGAAGCAAGCAGCAGCAGTGCAGCAGCAGCAAGCCAGCCAAGTTAGCAGCTCGGCGCTGGCGGGGTTGTGGCCTATCAAAAGGCACTTTACTGGGATGAACAGGCTGGAAGTTCTGAAGTTCTGGATGGAGCGGAGGTCCTTCTCAGGTTGCTCGTCACCAACTTCTTCAACAAAAAGGTACACACCAGATACTTTTCCTCACCAAGACCAAGAACGCTTCCTGGGTTTGACGTCGTCCCAGCGCATTGCGCACTGGGGATTCGCATCTTTCTGCGTCCCGAGTCTACGTGTTGTATCCACTATCGTACACTATCCCACTCTCTCGCCAGGCCAAAGGTGTCCAACTGAACTCGACACTCGACCGGTCGGTCTGTCTCCCAAGCACAAGCACTCCCATCCCACTCCCTTCCCTTTTCTCACTCGAGCCTCCTTGCAGCTCCTGCAGCAATTGGTTTTCCCTATTCTAAGTCACTCTTTCTTTGCCTAGTCTTTTTTAAACTTCTTGTGCTTCTTATCTTTCGCTATTACTCTACTGTTCCCACACCCCCTTTCCCCTACCTGACGCTCTTTTGGTCCATCCCTTCTTATGCCTCCCAGACTCACCACAGGGCCGGACGGAACCCTCAACCTCCCCCATTCGCGACTCGACCATTTCCAGAACCCTCCCTTGAGCGCAACCACATGCGATTCCAACATCTCAGACTATATCGGTAGCGGAACCACCAGTCCCGGACAGAGCCCCGGGCTCGACGAGCGCCTGGCCGAGTTTGATGCATTGCGCACCGGCAACGACGAGTACTTCAAGCACGACGAAGACGACGACGACGACGATATGGACCACCGACCGCCCCTCCTTCGAAACCACCACTCCCGCTCGGGGCAGCCTCTCCTCAACTCCAAAGTCGACGACGATGACGGCCGCAATTATTCCACTCGCTCCCGCGGAGCCAGCCCTTTGTTGAGCCCGAACCGCCCGGCCTTCTCTCGCGGCTCTACCATGCGAAACCACTCTCCCTCGACGGCCAACGCCAACGCCAAAAAGAAATACATCTACGCCGCCTTCTTCCTCGTTCTGAGTCTGTTCTCCTTTGTCATCCAGACCGAGCTGTCCGCCTACATCCAGCAGGAGCTGCACTGGGACAAGGCATACTGCATGCTCTACCTGACCCACGGCTCCTGGGCCATGCTCTGGCCGGTCCAGCTGCTGATCCTGCGCATCAACAAGCGCAAAACATCGTGGCCCTCGTTCTGGCGCCGACACCGCGAGCTGGTGCACACCACCGCCATCATGGTCCAGAGGCAAGACCTCGACCTGACGCGCCCTGGTACGCATCCTCGCACGTCGCCGTGGTTCTACCTCGTCCGTACCACCGCTTTCGTCACATGTGCCCTGACCGTCGCTGGCCTGAGTTGGTACGTCGCCGTTAATATGACGACTCCCTCGGATCTGACGGCCATCTACAACTGCTCGGCCTTCTTCGCCTACGTCTTCTCTGTCCCTCTACTCAAGGAGCCCCTGCGCATGGACAAGTCCCTCGCCGTCCTCGTCGCTATTGCCGGCGTCCTGGTTGTCGCATACGGCGACAGCAGCCCTGCTGATAACGACGCCGCCCACAACCAAGCTGCCGGCGAGCGTCTGAAGGGAAATTTGGTGATCGGCGTCGGCTCCGTGCTCTACGGTCTGTACGAGGTGCTATACAAGCGTTATGCTTGCCCGCCCGACGGCTGCTCGCCGGGCCGGGGCATGGTCTTCGCAAATACGTTCGGATCCTGCATCGGCGCCTTCACCCTCACCGTGCTGTGGATCCCGCTGCCCATCCTGCACTGGACCGGCATCGAGGAATTCGCCCTGCCCACGGGCTACACGGCTTGGATGCTCTTCTTCAGCGTCGTCATGAACGCCACTTTTGCGGGGAGCTTCCTGGTTCTCATCAGCCTGACGAGCCCTGTCTTGTCCAGTGTTGCCAGCCTGTTGACCATCTTCATCGTCGCTATTACCGACTGGTTACGCACCGGCGAACCTCTCAGCGCTGCGGCTCTCCTCGGCGGTGTCATGATTATGATCGCATTCGGCATGCTTAGCTGGAGCACCTGGCGCGAGATGACGGAGATCGAGGCGACCAAGGCCGTCGACCTCACCGACAGCGGCGAGGACAGCGACAGGGATGAGCGCGTGGATTAAGTTCGCATTGCATTGCATACACGGTGTTGGCAGATACCGCACCGACGGCGCTGGGGGGTCCGGTGGTCATTGGTTTTGCTTTTGTGTGTTTTACATATTGCATTGGCATTGTTACAATGGGGGCCGGCGGGATTATATGGCATAGGGATGGACTGCAACGGCATGGTCGTGTCGGTCCTGCTATTTAGTGTTTTCACTTTCCATTTCTTCTTTGTCGGTTCGCACTTCGGCATACACTAGATGATTTGCTTTTGGGTACAGGGTCACTTGAGAACCCTTGTTTGGAAAAGCAGCGGTATATCACATTATCCGCCGCGGCTAAATGGCAGTCTCTTTCTTCTCGGGACAGACGTTTTCAATAGGATTGCGATTGCTGCTCTGCAGCACACAAGCCAAAACCCCACTGACTGACTTTTCGCAAGGGCATATTTACGCTTCTCCCATATCCCAGTAACCTGCCGCAGCCAGCTGTCCTCTTTTGCGTATGTACGCGCAACTCGTCCTCGGCCGCGAGGTAAGTGAGTGTGGGAATCTTGAAGAGACTGCTGAATTCGATAGATTTGAAACAGGGGGTGCTCCAGCGATGAGCCCGACCCGCCCGAGACGGGATCCACGTCGGGACCCTAGTGTTGTCGACGTAATCCCCCGAAACAGGGTTGACGGTCTGACAGGCCAGTCACGAAGTTCGGAAGTCGGTCCGGCGAGTTGGACAAGACTAAAGTTGAACAGGCGAAATATAGATCTTCTCTGTCTCTTTCCAAGTAGCCGCCAGGGGCGCGGCCCCCATGAGTTTTCACACTACCCACTCGAGAGATTTGGATCAGAGATGGTTCTGAAGAGCCTGGACAACTTCATTACGAGGTTGGAATGTAGCGAGGGTGTAGTAAGTAAGGCCGACGACTAGGTTGATATTTGGCTGCAGCTCGCCGCATCCCATGCACGTCGTTCTTATTGGCGGTGTTGCATGGACTATGATTCCTTGTCGCTGAGATTAGCGACGTGGTATTGCTCTGACTGTTTGAATCGGAGGCCGGTAGCCCGAGGCTGATGAGGTTGACTTCCACCATAGTCGTTGGGAAAGAACAGATGGTCCCTATCATCCTATAGCCAGTGGTTAACCCACACGCGAAACCCGACGTCATTGAAGGCGGCCATCTCAGACTCGTAACGGGGTAAACTGTATGCATCATAGACCGATTGCCTCATAAAGTTTGAAATGCCTACTTGAAATCAAGAACCGGTCTCATTACGCGCTGCCCTGTGTTCACCCACAAGGGCGGCAATAAGATGCGTTCGTTTAGCAGACATTCAATCCGCGTCCACAGGGGTGGAATTTATTCCGCTCCGCAACCAGCAGCACGTCCCTTTCGTTTTTCGTGGGCGACGATACCCACTGAAACAAGGTTGACTTGAGTTCCGCAACTTGAGCCGCAGAAAAACATCCTTCCTCCCCTGCTTCTCCTACCGGCTACACTACTACCTCATCAACCCTGCAACCATGATCGACCAGGCCCTCAAGGTCGTCGGCCTCGTCTCGGCCCTGTACTCTGCCTACCGCCTCTACGACGCCCTCGCCGTCTGGATCCTCCCATCGGTGCCGCTGACCCGCTACCAGAAAAAGGGCCGCCCCTACGAGTCCTGGGCCCTCGTCACCGGCGCTACCGGCGGCATCGGCCTGGCCTGCGCGCAGGAGCTCGCCTTGCGCGGCTTCAACATCGTCCTTGTCGGCCGCAACGTGGACAGGCTCGAGGACGCGCGCGCCCTCATCGAGTCCGAGTGTATGCGCCGCCACAAGAGCGACGTCGCCGTGCGCTTCGTCGTGCTCGACGCCGCCTCGAGCTCGCCGGCCCAGGTCCAGGCCGCTGTCGACGACATCTCCGACCTCGACGTCACCGTGCTCATCAACAATGTCGGCGGCGCGCCGGCGTCGAGCCCACCCATCGGTCCGCTGCGGAACCTGGCCGCCGGCGATGTGGACGCGCTCCTCGACCTCAACGCGCGCTTCATGGCGCGCTTGACGCACCTCATGTTGCCGATCCTCGCGCGCAACGGGCCGTCGCTCGTGCTCAATGTCGGCTCGTTAGCGACGGAGGGCTTGCCGGGCCTCGTCATGTACTCGGCCGCCAAGGGCTTCGTGAAGTCCTTCACCCGCGCGCTTGCGAGGGAGATGAAGGCCGAGAAATCGCCCGTGGATGTGCTGTACCTGGGCACCGGGGAAGTCAGGACGAATATCAACGATGTCGCGGTGCGGTCCAGCACGCCCGAGGCGAGGCCGTTCGCCAAGGCCGTGATGGACAGGGTCGGAAGGGCGGCGCAGAGGGGCATGCTGGAGGTGACGCCCTGGTTCAGGCACGCGGTGCAGGTGGCGGTCGCCGGATACATCCCTGAGCGGCTCTGGTTCAAGAAGGTTAGGGAGACGCTGGAGGAGAAGCGGGTGGCGTATGAAGAGAAGGCCCGGAAGGATGAGTGAGTGAGGGCCCTGCTCCCAAGCCGTGACGTTGCTTGTGCGAGGCTTTGTTCTGACGAGGAGTTGTGCAGCTACACCGATGATGCTGCAAGAACGGGAGCATGACGGACTATCTTACGCTCAGGGGCCTGGCAGTCAACCGAGTGTTGACCGTCTATGAAACCATTACGTACCTTGTGCCTGAACAGTAAGACGGGTGGAGTACCACCTATGCGCTTAACTGATTACCGGCGTTAACTATCCTATAATTCTCCATATCTGCCGCTGCTAAAGGAGCAGTGGATAAGTGACGGGACTCGATTACGGTCAGCAGAAGGTAGCTTGTCAAAATTGTCAGTCAATCCTCTTTGTGAGGCCAAACATGCATCATGGAATGATTTTACTGCTCACAGCGGAGTAAGATATTGGCAGACACAGGGTTTGTGATTGCGGCACTCGAACTCTTACCCAAGAACAAGATGCCCTTCATGTGTTCCCCCAGCATAAGTCTCTTTAAACTTTCTCTGCTCCATGAATCCGCTTATCTGCTGTATAATTTCAAGTCGGTTCACTGCTTTTGTGAAAATAGGCTCTATTCTCTTCGCCATACCTCCGATGCGTGGCTTAACTGATGTAGTAACTCGTGCTCGGAGACTTTCAGCCATCTTTGTCGGTCCCAATCAGTAGTTATGCCAGTGAGGCTTTGGATCGCATTCACCGCTATTGTCAACAGAAGAATCAACCTAACAGATTCATCACTAGATTATTCAAAAGAAGCAGGCACTTTGTCAAGGCTCTTGAATATCAACACACCTTTGCAAGCGAACAATAAACACTCTGTCCTGCTAGTTTGGTTCGGGTTCTGTTTGATTTGACGCGGTTGTAAATTTGGCAGTGAATAGAAAGTTGAACCCTACATAGTATCAAAACTCACAATTATAGAACAACAAGGGAACAAATTCAAGTTGACGATTCTTAACCCCCAGCTTCAAACTTTGGAACACATAGAGAACCTTGGAAAGATACCTGGCTCGTTGCAAACAATCGCTGGATATGCCATGCATGATCGAGGACCACGAAGATGGCTCAGCGTCGTTATCAATCAATCGTAACTTTAGGTTCTGTGCTTGATCGTTTACAATAGCTGAGTGGGTCCGCTTTCGAGTTTGTTTCCGACAAAATGGTACAACGACTATTACTCAAAGCCATTGGCAACGGTTGTAACGACATCGAACTTAGCCGTAGACAACCAACACTATAAACAAGAAGGCCAACTCCGCCGATGCAACATTTCTACAGAAGCAAACAAAAGAACGCCACGTATTGAAAGTGTCCCACGGATACAAGCATCTGTCTCGGAACGATTCAGAGTTTGCAAGATGGTCATCTGCCCACAGGTACCTGCTCACGCGTGCCTTGCGGATACAAAGTGTGAGTGTTGCTTGCATGCACCTCTCAAGATTCCCACTATCGAAGTACTGGATGGCTTAGCTTTTCAATGGCATGGATATCTCATATTGTTTTACCAAGTAGGGCGATGCATCGCATCATCCGCGAGACAAAAAGGGTTGGAATGTACCTTAGCATCAAGTATCAGACATAGTGGCTAATTGCATATATCTCTCGGAACGCTTGGTTCTTGGAACCCTGCCGTCTGTGATCTATCACGGCAGCAATTTGCTTCCAGAGTCCTTCGTCACTTTGTCGGTTCGAAATGTCTGTGCCATTAGTAAGTCGACTCGGAACGCATCAACCCAAGAACAAGGAACCGTCCGTCACCGTCTCCACTTCCGAAACCCTCTAAGCCACGCACCGCCGACAGGCCTGGCTCGGCAGCGTGCCGACCAACTGTAGCCTCCCACCAAGGGTCCCCTCTTCTTCCATATTGTCAAGCAAGATCTGGGGTAAATCTTGCATATCGCAACCGACGGTCATACTGAGACTGCGTAACCATGATGTAGTCTAAATACCATCAGTTGCGACATCCCAAATTCACGCCACGCGACACCAAAGTGGCCGATATCACAGTCTGAGTTTAGGGAGGGCTTTACGTCGTCACCCGTGGGAAGTTAGTTCTTCAAGAAGGCCATTAGAGACTAATGGATTGGCCAACAAATTGGTGATGATTACAAAAGACCTTATATTCAGATCTACCTCCCCAGCTAGTGCCGGGCAAGGATGCATATTAATAAACTTTCTTAGCATTGTGGCACATTACGTACTCTGGATGAACTGCTATCAGGTGTAACCGACAATCTCTCGGGAGAAGAGAAATCTGACATTTATTATTATCGGAGTTCTCTTGTCTCTTGATGTCCGTCTCGACTATAAGACTGCCCTGATTGAAGTCGCTTTTGATCCACGCCCGGCATTGACTCACTCGCCATCAGACTTGAACGGTACATCATACTCTCTCCTCAACAATCCGGGACTACGATGCGGGCTTTTTCATTCCTCGCTCTCAGCATAAATGCCTTGGCATGGGCGACGAACGCCGCTGATCCTCCATCTTGCGAGGGTACTACTTCAACTTCCTCGGCACCCTACTGCCCACCGCGTCCAGCCACACCCGAGGAGCAAAGGGCGATCCTCGGAGAGTTCATGGAGGCTTTCTACGAAGAACGAAACGCCACGAAGGCCCTTCTCAACCACGTCGCCGAGGATTACATCCAGCACAACCCCAACGCGCTCTCCGGCCGCCAGAACACGCTCAACGTCCTGGCGCCCTTCGTCTCCCCGAGCTCGGTCAACAACACAATTATTCACACGGCCCTGGAGAACAACACCGCTTACATTCACTACCGCATGGACTTGGCGGGGGGAGGCGAGCCTTTTGCGGTCGTGGATGTGTTCAGGTTCGACGGTACTTGCATCATGGAGCACTGGGATGTGGCGCAGCAACGCCCAGCCAATGCCACCAACCCGATCGCAATGTTCTAGGTAAAGCTCGACAGTTGATGAAAAACAAATACACACATGTGGATTTTGCCGTAAACTACATCGTTCCTCAATGACAGTTTTCTTGCCTTATCTTAAGGGCTCCTTGCATCCCCTGGAGTATCAGAGAATGTGGAGAAACCCCGGGTCCGAACTCTCGGCGCCCCTGTGGTAGTCTGACTTCCGAAAAGAGAAGGTGGAATCAAAGTCTCGGCAAGTGATTGGCAGTGTCTATGCACAACGTTTGGATTGCGCCAAACTCTCCTTACAGGTTGCTTGTCCAGTCTGCTCTATCAGTTTCAGAGCCTGTTTTGTTACAATGCTAGCCATCTCTCACTGTCTTTGTAGTAAGGGTGTGATGCACGTTAAAACTCTCTTTCTACACTAAACTACTGAAATACCCCTACTTTGCAGACTGGAGACGGCTCCCGTCTGGATTCTCCTAAGCAGCAATCCAAAAGACAGCGAATTCTTACTTCGCTGCCTCCTCGTCCTCTACTTCTCCAAACGGATAATCCGTATAACCCTCACTCTCAACCACAACCGCACTCGCATAAACAGTCGCCGGGTTCCACTTGGTCAATCTCTTCCCCAGCCTCAGCTTCTCCACAAGATCCGGGTTACTGATAAACCACCTGCCAAACGTAATTGCATCCATCTCATCCCTTTCCACCTCCTCAAAGCAATTCTCGCCATCATAGTTTCCGTTCGCCAAGATTGGTGTCGTCTTCAGTACCTCCTGGAAGTGCTTGAGATGGAGATCCTCGACCGTAGCAGCCACTTTCCCCAACTTGATAGCCGTGTACATGTTTTCCCACTTGGTCTTCTCTTCAAGCAACAGATCGGCTCGCGGCTGAGTGAGGCACACGTACGCGACGCCTCGTTTCTCGACTTCGCTCAGCACATAACGGTAGTTCGCTATCGGATCCGCATCCAGCGGCACCCAAACCGTTCCCCAAGGGCTCATTCGGATCGACACCCTGGATGCCCCGATAGCAGCGATCACTGCGTCTAGTACCTCAAGCGTGAAGCGAGCTCTGTTCTCTTTGGTGCCTCCGTAGGCATCGGTGCGCAAGTTGACGTTGCTGTTTAGGAATTGGTCGAGCAGATAACCATTTCCTGACGCCTTCGACTCATCAGCTTCTTGTCTTGCTTTCCATGAGGGTGCTATGACCTACGATTTCGACACAATCAAACCCGGCTTCGATCGCGCATTTCGCAGCATGCACATGGTCATCAATGGTGTCCCTGATGTCCTGCAATGTCATCGGCTTGGCTGTCTCGTTGGGTACTTTGTAGCCTCCAGGCGTGTTCCTGTTGAAGTAGCCAATGTTTGTTGCAGAAGAGCTCAATGGCTGGCGGCCGCCGAGCGAGACCGAGACTGCAGCGCGCCCGACCTGATGGTTGCTTTAAATGAGGACCTAAAGCTTGACACAATCACTGGAGGAGAACTCACATGCCACAACTGACAGGCCATGAAAGCACCCTTGGCATGTACAGCATCCGTCACCTTCTTCCACTGCAGCAAATTTAGCAATGATCCCTGAAAACATCGACGAGCTGTAACACGACCCCGGGGGTTCTTTCAGAAGACAATTCTTTCGGAAAGAAAGGTTGGTAGAATGGTGGGAAATCTGCACTTACAGCCCTCACATGTTCCGGCGCAAACATGCCAGGTGCGTTGTAGTAGCCCCCGCCCTGAATCACTGTCAGCCTTCGAACTTCTCCATCTATCACTAAACAATGTTTTACGGGAAGATTACACGTTCAGGAAGGTAGAAGAAACGTACCATCAAACTTGGATGCATACCCTCAGTGATAAGCAACCCTCCCTTCGTTGCTCTTTGAGTATAATACTCCTTAACTAGCGGGGTCGGAAAGCCACCAAGACAACGCAGACGCGTCATCGGCGACATAATGACTCGATGTTCGAGGTTCATTTCTCCGAGACGGAGAGGCGAGAAGAGCTTACTGCTCTCGCGGGGAGTTGAGGTGGAACCCATGATGCTGGATGGCAAGTGCTGTACGATTTGTTGGAGGCGTGTCGCTGAAGCGTCGTGATTTGTAAAAGCTCTAGACAGAGGGGGTAATGATTGCTCATCTGCACTCTTCTGTAACTTCATGATGGAAGACTAAACGCTTTTAACACCGTTACGAAGGTGGACATTCGCGGCTTCAAACGATTTGTTGAGGATCCCGTACGCCTTGAGTGGAAATTTCTCCACCTCCTAGCCCAGCTTTTGGCTCGCAAATTCGTCGATCCGTTGAATACACACACAAGTACCTAATGAGAACAAGCAAGAGTCTGCAAATGCATTGGCATCTCAACATTTGTGCATGTTGCGAAAGCTCGATCATAGCGGATGCCTCGGCAGGCTGTGAGCCGCAATCCTGTTCCCCAAAGGACACGATTAGTGATCTTGAACTTCAACGAAATATTTCAACGGGAAGCTCACTAATCTAGGTGTTTTGTAAAAGGCATGATTAGTGATACTGGGGTTTGTTGTGGAGGGATACGTTTACATCTGGAGATGATGGGTTGAGAATGGCTTGTTTCCTCTAAACAAGGGGTTTACTTTCGGAGTCCTTGTACACGGACATGCGGACAAAGCGAAGGCCGCCCAGTGCAAGACCGGACTGCTATTCCGGGCCCAGGCCATCCATTCGCCTCAGTTAACTCTAACTGTGTGAGACCATCGCGACAAAGTTCCTAAACGATTCGTGCGGTCTAACACTAGCATGTGTCAAGGGAATGTTCATTTATCGACGTGTTGACAGGCAAACATAAGATTTCGCGGTTGTTTTCCTTTCATTAACGTCAGCCAGTTCCTTTGTCTGCAATTACGAAATCTGCCTTTAGATAGTCCAGTTCTTGAATCCAAAGTCGACCAACATAATACCACTAACCAGCCCTGCCCCATCATCTGTACAACAGAGAGTCGCTCGCTGTCAGTCTCGAATTTCCTAGCAACAAATGGTGCAAAAGTGCTATTTCCAGAAATCCCTTGACTTGTAAGCCTTCTTGGGCCCGCCTGCGGCCGAGTTCTTATCCCTCGGCAGGAGAGCGTCATTCCCCACAAAGCTCGTACTGTTAGCATCGAAACAGTTGGTTGTAGTGGCGTCGTTGCAAAGGTCGTACAGTCTCCTCTCCGAAAGATCGCAGTACTTCATGTCCACGAACGAGACGATGTCGTATCCGACAGAGCGGGGGTCTTCGCAGACTTCCCGAGCCGTTTGCCCCGGGAGCTCGGTCAAGACCAGGTGCTCCGGGTTCATGTTGGAGCCTTGCCTCTTGGACAGCCGTTGCGGTGTGGGCGTGTTGCGCCAGTAGTGCTTTTTCTTAGACTCGCCCTGTTTTTTGTAAACCATCTTGTCGTATTGGACTTTGTCGATGGCGTCCTCGGGGTTCTCATTGACGCCTTCCCTTCCTTTTTCGAGAGAGTCCATCTTGTATTTCAGGGGCGGGTCGAAAAAGACGATTTGGCCCAACGGCAGGAGGTTCTTCCAATATGAGAACCGCGGCGTGCTCTCGCAGAGCCAGCGTGGCGAGCTGTTGTATAACATCAGCTTGTCGTGTGAGGGTATCATGTCTCTGGTATGGAAACTCAAGGCTCGGGCGTTGAAGTTGCCGCTAGACTGGTCCGCGTCCAGCCAAACGCACTTTGTCTTGAGGTGGAGGCCGTTGAGCGTCCGCTGGCTGTAATACCATGCCTGGCCGCACAAGGCACCGGTATCGCCGTAGAAAGCCGCGGTCAGTCGGCCGTTGGACACCTGTATCATTGAGATGCAAGTCGCGTCGTTGTCGTGGCTGAGCATCACATAGTGCGGGTCGGCTATCTTGATGCCGTTCTTGTTGTTCCAAACCCTGTAGGTCGCTTCGGTGCCTGCTTCGACCCCGTCACCTTCATACTTGTAGCGGGTTCCGATCAGGTTCCCGTCGTCGTCCCAAACGATGACGGATGGAAAATCCCCTCCGGCATCGTGGTTCTTGCCGCCAGCCCCGGCGACAACCGTCACCCAGGTCTCTGCCACAGGCTTGTCGGGAATTCCGATTGGAACGACGAGATTAGAGGGCAAAAACGTGCCGGCAAGGTTAGCCATAAAACCGATTGCTTTCGACATCGTGTCCTGCATTGATTGATTGATTAGGAAAGAAGAGGCTGCGGCAATATCTTGCGAGTGGGACAGCCAGTCCCATCCTGGAAGATTAAAACAGAGCTGTCGTCTGCGGGTTGAACAAATTTTAGAAGATGAGTTTGGTAGTAGGACAGCGCATGCTTTATATTGTTGCGCCCATTTTCCACCCGTTTGGGTGAGGTGGGCGGGCGTATGCAGCTTTCTTGTTGCAAAGAACCTGTTTTCCACGTAATGGGGTCAAACAGTCCCTCCTATCCACTTTGAATCCATGGACTTCTCGACGCTTGTTATTTCTATGTAATTGATGCAGCAAACCCGAACCACCTTTGTCGCACCTTATTCAACAGATGGCCAAGCGTTCTATGGAGAAGTCGAATCCGTTGACTGACGGCGGCATGCGGCTTTACCAAAATCCAGGGGCTGAATTGTGCAAAATAATTGTGACGATTGCCTGCTTCCAAGAAATATCGCAAAGACGCGGCACGTTACACTGAGTATGAATGATAAGCATAGGGAGAGCAATATTGGGCATCTTTATCCCGTTCTCCCTGCCAATCCCCACCCTGCCCAATGACACTGTGCACAAGTCATAAAGCAACTATTAAACTACTAGGTTATCCAAAGTGATGCCAGTCCCGTAAGTATGGTGCCACAACTTTAAGGTCATACACTACCAGTTTATTCGTATCTATTTGGCATGCCGTTCTTTCATACCGGGAAAAGAGCAGAGTATCCTCAATAAGCAAACTGCTTGTTCCTTTGACATTTGATCCCCGCAGCCTCAACTATGGGTACCACTAAACAAAAACAAAAAGTCTCCGCGTTGGAAGAAAGATCGATCTGCCCAGTCGCACAAGACCTCGCAGAGAGTACTAGCTATTCCATTGTTCCATTTCGGGAAACGAAAGTACGAAAATACGAAACTTGCTTCTCGGAGGACGATCGACAACTTTTACAACGCATCTTGGTGTCTTAAAAGACATGGAATCCAAAGGCTATAAGATGCTGGCATGTATAATCTCAAGCAGCGAAGACCTAGCCGTCGTGTTTTGCTTGTCGCTGACTAGCTTAGGAGTCAGGGAAAGTCTCAATGCACGTATGTTGGATGCCTGGGCCTATCAAGGTGCCAAGTTCATTGCCGCTGAGCACGCAAGTTTTCAGGTTTCAGAAATCAAGTCAGGAACATGTGCTATGTATTAGGTACTTCATAAAACCACAGTTTTTGTTCTGACACCCCTTGATCTGGCAACGTACGGCTCCAAAGCTGCGCGCTAGACATGATCGACGCAGTAACTCAACTTAACAAGTCATTGGGGGTTTAGTATAGCCAATGACGAGAGTATTGAAAGGACACTGGACCATCTTTCAAAATTGGGTTACATAGTAAAGTCTGTTTGTTTTCGTGCTTAGATATATCAAATATGTCTGTTAATTATTAGGTGGTAGCCCAAATGGCTGGTTATTATGCGAAAATAGCTTTGTCTAAATGACACGAACGAGATCGATACCATGTCAGATACCTCTCCTTACCTGCCTCAAATAGCTGGCGTCGGTTTGCGGCACAATACTACCCCGCTTCGTTATCATTACAGACTACGGTGCGTTTTAGGCTGCAATCAAATTAAAACATTACAACACGGCACTGCTTCGCGTCTCTTTTCTTACCCAAGCACCAAGCCACCCCCTCTGGTACCTCTTTACTGGAATCTGTTCTCTGCTGTCCTCCTTCCTCAACATGAGCAGTCAAGATGCCAAGTATACGCCTCTATCTGTCTCGCTCTCCCCCATCACGGCGGACGATGTACTGGCTCTCTTGGAGTTGCACAGCGCAGCCTTCAAGACGGACCAGTTCTCGAACCTGATGCTTCTCAACCGCGACGCGAACGCCCACCAGGCGCTGATGGACAAGTCGATACGGCTCTGGATGTCCGACCCCGAGGCCAAGCTCACCAAAGCGGTGAGCGCAGATGGACACGTCGTCGGCTGGTCGTGTTGGACCGTCAAGACCAGATACCCAGAAAAGTCCACGCCTACTCGGAATCCGGAACCGGAAACAAGAACAGACACCACCGCAGCACGACGCCAGGACCAGGTCGAGGCCGACACACCGGCAGAGCGGAAGCACCAGGATCAGAACGCGCCTCGGGATCCCACGCGGGTGCTGGGCGGGCTCATGCACAGAGACATGACTTCTTGGGAGGACAAACACCTCCGCGGCAAAAGGTACATGGTGCTACAGGCGTTGGCGACGGAGCCGCGCTACCAGCGGCAGGGAATCGCGACCAGACTGATTCGGCACGGGCTCGAGGAGGCCGACTCCCAAGACCTTCCGTGCTGGGTCCACGCCTCCCCCACGAGCTACAAGCTGTACGCGAAGGCTGGGTTCGAGGAGGTCGGCAGGAGCAGCTATGACTTGGATGAATGGGCGCCGGGAGGAAAGGACGGAAATCAAGGTTGGGGAGTGTACACATTCAGATACATGTTCCGACCAAAGTATGGAACTGCCGTGTAAGATGGCCTCTGGATATGGGTATATCGGATATGCTGCTTCTGCGGGCCATTACAAAGTCGTGAGGTTACCTTGGTTGTAGTTGCGCGAGACAGTAGGAGAGTCTTCAACTCCCTTTAGAGCCAACTTGTGCCGGCAAAGTCTCTCTTACCTACCTGGTTGATTGTGCATGCTCAATGTCTCAACGTCTTCCTTATAAATTTTCAATCGGGTATTGCCTCGGTTGTGTTTCGCAACTAGCCCACCAGTTGTGTTTGAACTACAGCTAATGCGGCCGCGCACTCTAGGTAACTCCATCACCGTATCATTCTCATCACTCGACGCCAAGACCATCATCCAGTGTGAGGGTCAAACCCGCGAAACGTCGATTGCAACTCCAACGCCTAGCTACAGGGGAAAAGTCGACAGCAACTGGAGTTGCTCGATAGCAGCAAGCACGTACGTTATCAGGCGCCTTGTTCATCGCATCTAATCAGTATCCTATGTGCATCGCTTTCCATCTCGCCTCTCCGCCACCTTCCCTGACGGGACATCCTTGTCATGACGTGCCCTTGAACCCCGTCCGGCGTCCACCGGACCTCCCGAGAATACGAGACCTTCAATTAGGCCCTTGGCATAGGGGGGCGCCAATCTCTCTCACACTCCTCAAGCTTCGTGACAAAACTTCAACGTTTGCTCCAGCGTTCAACTCTCTCGGGAGCCCCTCACACTCGTTGTTTTCGAGTTCAACAACCGTCCTCATTTCTGCGCAGTCGTAAACTCGTCATGCTTCTCTCTCTGCTCGTTGCCGCAACGGCCGCTCAGGCGTCCCTGCAACAGCCGGCTGCGTTCTGCGGGACCCCGGAGCCCGGCGACGGTCTTGCCTCGGTCTCTCGGCCCGCGTCGGTGGCGAGGAGCAGCGGCAGCGGTCTCATCGCGGCTAACATCTCCGTGCCCGTGTATGTGCACGCCATCGCCTCCAACGACACCGGCCTCGTGAGCGTGAGTACCCCTCTTCCACCCAGCCCCCATCATAGGAACGACTGACCCATCAGCACAACCTAGGAAACCGTCCTCGAGGAGCAGTTCCGGGTCCTCCATGACGTCTTCGGCCGGTACGGCATCGCAATGACCCTCGCCGGCATCACGCGCACCGTGAACGCCTCCTGGTCCGACCACGCCGAGGAGGTCAACATGAAGACCGCGCTCCGCCGCGGCGACTACGGCGCCCTCAACCTGTACGTCCAGGAGCTGTACCCGACGCTCGGCCGCTGCTTCTACCCCGTCGCGTCCGCGTCCCCGGGTTCCCGCGACTTCGTCCTCGACGGCTGCCAGGTGGACGTCAACACCGTCCCTGGCGGCGACTCGCGGGAGGGCAACGACCGCGGGCTCATGGCAGTCCACGAGGTCGGGCACTGGTTCGGCCTGGCACATACCTTCACCGGGGGTTGCTACGGCGGGGACCAGGTCGACGACACGCCCGCGCAGGCGACGTCTTCGTGGGACTGCACCGTGGGCCAGGACACCTGCCCCGACCTGCCGGGCGTGGATCCCATTTACAACTTTATGAATTACCAAGCAGAGTAAGCATCCACCTTTTCTTCCCTGCCCTCCCCCCCGCGTCCTTCGAGAGCCTTGTTGCATGCGCTACGGACGATTGACTCAACCTGTTTAGCGATTGCTGGAACGAGTTCACCCCGGGGCAGGTCAGGCGGATGCAAGAACAATGGTCGGCGTTCAGGGCGAGTGGCGCTATCTGACCACAGACGACCCATAGGTGACAGCTCTCAAAAGTACTCGTAGAATGCGCCGGGCAATGCATGGGAAATGGCGTGTTTCCCTCATCAATAGAGAGTAAACTCGGTTATCCTCCCGCCCTGTCGAGCACGCTTTTAGTTCCATACGCGGTAGCAGGCAATCCAATCCTGCTTCGCTTCCAACGGCCGAGTTTGGTTCCACCAACACTGATGACTGCTGAAACTGGGACTAAATTTAACGATCGCGGGGTGTTCTCAGCAAACGTCGCCGGACTTTGAGCGGGTCCCGGCTTACACGCATCGCTGAGATGGTGGCCCGAACGCTGCGCCCATTGGATGCTGTCAACACTGGGAAGAGGAAGATCCTGCCTCTCAAATATCCTAGTAGGCGACCAACACCATTTAATTTCCCCTTTCGAGGCAGACCATGACTCCAAACCTGTCGTCAGAGATGCCTATACGGGAAAAGACTGCCTCGTGGCCAGCTAGACAGCCTCAAAGACCCGCGCCACGGCACGCAGGCAGGCAGTCAGTCCCAACGTATCTTGAACCAGGCCAGCAGCGCGCCAACAACCGCCTTAGCCGAGCATGTTTGCCAACACGCCTCATCAGTGCAGACAAAATCCATCATGTGAGAAGTGGGAAAGCAATTTGACAAGGGACGCTTGCAGCTGCAATTCCTTCGACCTTCCAACAATCCGTTCTCATCGGCAAACACACAGAATATCCGCGCCATTAGCGCCAACAAGCAACGTCACCACTTCCAGCATCACGCCTCACCGCAAACTCACAGGCGATAAGCGCACTTCACGCCGCCCTCCCTCCTCGTGGCCAAGCAGCCAAGTGGCCGAAGGAGCAGAGGGGCATGAAAGCAAGCAACTAGCGCAACGAGAGCAACCTCGTCGGCAGATCGCGGCTGGACACGGTGTCAATAAAGCCAAATGTTGGTGGAACGCTGTTGTGATGTCTGCCTGACTGCAGCAGGCAGTCCAACGTTGGCATGCGAGTTAAGCGCCCGCCCGCCCTCTTAACCGACGGTGGATGCCATTGGTCGGACGAACGCCGTGTGGCCACGCGCTCCACTACCACGGCCATTGAGCATCGACCGGAAATGATAAGAGTAGATTAGGTGCAGATGGACTACGGCAGGCCGTGCTTTAGCTCATCTGCGTGCTGCTCGAGTCGGTCGACCTTGTCTGTGTAACAAGACGTTGCGGTCTAACGAGAGTCTGCGGAGAGGGGGTTGGGAGCCTGGGATCGTGTGATGGCTGCTTTCCTACGTTTGCGAACCCCTCAATTTGAAGCTAGTCAACTTTAAGACAACCCCAACGAGGTCGCGGTATGTCGATATGTCGGGAGAAGGCCGAGCTATACATACGAGAAGGCCTTTTGCCATTCCGGTGCCTTGAAGACTGCTATGGGTTGGAAAGTCAGTATGCAGTGGTTCATGGCAACTCTCAGGGTCTGCGCTGCACGTAGCGCGTCCTTCGGAGGTACCTCGGTTTCGGGGCGATATATGATCCTGGCCTAGGTAGAAAATCGATTGAAAAACCGTCGTCGAACGCTAAGAGGGCAACAGAGTCGCAGGGAGCCATTGCAAATTGTAGCCTTGTCGCTGAAAATGCTCGGGAGTGGGTGGTGGTCATCTCATCAACGATAGGTAACCGGTTTGATCGTCGCTAAGGAGGAAAGTCTGGATGAACTCCGAAATAGGGCTTCGCGAGGAAGTAGGATGCTCCGTTTTGTGTGGATTGTTGGATTGCCCGGTGGGCCAGGAATCCTTGGGTGGATTGAAACTTGAAAATCAAGAACGAAGGGATTCGGAGAGGATGCAGTGCAGCCTACTCTGAAACGTCAGGCTACAGGTTTAGCGGCCGTTTGAAACGGCGAAGTTTCCCCTCGCTTGGAAACTCTCGAATAACGAGTTCCCCTTATCGTGGTCTTCACGGCATCGCCCGCAACGAGTCGGTCAGTTCGAATTGACTTTGGTATTTCTGACTAGTGTTGCCAGATCTCTTGCCAGATCAGTCGAGTTGCGGGCGGCGCGGAATGTCTGAGACGTTTTCCAACACACGAGATCATCATCCCATGTTGACGGTTCCCGATCGGCTAAAGGGCTGGGATTGGATTGGCAAGCTAGGTTTCCGGCCGTGTCTGTTCGTGACTTACCACTATCCAGACCAATGCACTTGCTCCAGGTTGAGTATTGAGATTGAAATGGGAGCTGAGTGGAGCGAACAGGCGAGTTGCGATCTCCCACGGTTCCCTTTAACCGGGTCTTTGTTGCTGCTCAGCCCTTCCCTGACGTGAAGCCGGAGGCACGTAGGGTTTAGACCCGAACGAAAGGATAAAGCTTATGGTATGGAGCTTGATGTGCCCTGTCGGCGATTTCAGTCCTGAGAACTCACCGAGTCGTGGGCAAGGATTCATTGAAGACAAGCCGACGACGTACAGGTCAAGAGCAGGGTAAATGCAAGTTTGCCAAACTGGCGTTGCCCCTGAAGACTTTTGCCGGACCTCAAACGCCATGGTCCAGCAAAGGCAGTAGCATCAGACCTGTCACTGGTGTGGTATTGCAGATCTCCAAACATCGTGCAATGTTCGCGAGGTTTCATGCTCTTGATTTTGGGCTGCCTTTCTCGAGAGAGGAGGTCGAGCCCAGATTGCTTGCCAGTCCTCAGGAGAAGGCAAGTTCCAGTCGCGTCTGAATTAGAGTGCGGTTGCGATGTGACGGCTCTGGGGATCAGTGGAGCAGTCAATGGCCGGTCCTGTCCGCCACTGTTTCCGTGGGACAGTGCGTCGGCTGCAAGAAAACGTATGCTGGATGCAGGGTGAAAAACGCCGAGGAGACGGCAAACGGTTGAAACGGCCAGCTGCATCGGGAGCTGTCGTGTAGTGAACGACGGCCAGTTCTCCAGGGTAAAAGTCAATATCTGACGGCCAAAAGAACGTCTGCATGACGGTCATGACCAGCCACACGGATGGGTGCCCTCCCGTCATCCGCGTCCCTGCATTGGAGGGTATTTGGGATCTCTCGATCACTGCTAGGTGTTCTCCAAATAAAGACACAGCCGTCCAAGCTATTAGCAGCCGCTTGTTAAGCCAGTCAGCGCGCAGATGGATCCAGAGATCTCGGCTCCCCGAGCAGCCGTGCTTTTTTCTGTGAGTCGAGTGTCTTGCTTAGCAAAGGCATGCATGCATGCATGGCAGCCGACCCCACAGCGCCCCGTCAGCCAGTCATCGAGGCTTGAATGCGGACTAGTGGCGAGGAATGAATAGACGCACGAAGATGGAGTCGTTGTGAGGGTTTTGGATTGCTAGCTTAGCCGCGCCCTTCCGCGAAGCTCCAATAGTGTCCATGTCGGACGCGACCTTGACTGGCACAAGCAAGCCACATTGGCAATGTGCATCTGGAAACTGGTGGGTTGCAGAAAGGAAATGAAATGCTTTGCCGACCCAAGATGGACCAAGACGTGAATCCTAAAGCTCCCTTGGCGGCCATCCCAACCCGAAGGGGCACCGTGTCGGCTATCTTGGGCGGCCGAATGCTCGTCCAAAGCCCATAGGATCTTGGGGCCAAGAAATGGAGTCAGAGACGACCAAGACTCTTGGCTCTGGGGATCCGCGCGCTTTCAACGTCCCAAGAAAGTCCCAAGAAAGTCCCAGATTCGTTGTCAGCGACTCGGTAGACGCCACAGTTCCCTAATAAGCAGTAGAGCATAGCTTCGGCAAGGCTTGGCGCTGACAAGAGCAGACGGCGTCGCTCATCATTCTTCGCGGACAAAGCTGGTGCTTCGCCTCGCCAGGGTCAATCATCGAGACTCGGCGGGGGCCTGTCCGGAAGATGAGAATGCCGTGGGCTTGGTAAGTTCTGACCTGTGGCTGTGTGGCAGGATGGTATCTGTATTGACAGATAGACATATGAGTATGGTCTGCTGTGGTGACCATTCTCCGGAGTTGTGTGCTTCTGGGCCTTTCTTTGATTCCACAACTACCTACTATGAGTATGCAGTAAGACGGGTAGGACACTCGCCATGCTCGCCGTGCAGGGCGCGTAGCATCCGCGGCCGTGTACGAAGCCTAGCTTTGCGGTGGTTAGTTGAGTAAGTAACGGATGAGTACGACTGACCGAAGAGAAGGATGAGAACAACTACGGTTCGGAGGATCATTGTGAAAAGTGACCATGGCGTTGCAGAGGACGACAGAAGACGACAGTGGCCGGCAAACAGGCCCCTCCCAGCCACTGACGGCCCCACCCCTCTTCCAGCAGCGTTCTTGCCGTCCCCCGTAGTGGCTGCCTTGAGACCTAGACCGCGCATTGCACCAGGCATCCCCGCAGAGCAGAGGCAGGGTTTCTCGGGTACGTACCGCACTGTCTTTTTGGACCTGCCGTTTCCTCGTCTGGCCTCGCAAGCCTCCACACCCTTCTTCGTCTCCTTCTTCGTCTCGTGTCCAACCAGGAGAGACAACCTTTTTTTCTTTTCCTCCCCATCTTCCTGAGAAGCAAAAGACACCCATCCCAGTCCCACGGCCCCAAAGACGTTCGTTCCCCTGCCTCGCCTTGAGGGGTCCAAGCTACCTAATGCTGGACGACAATGGCAAGGTAACCCTCCCTCCCTTCAAGACATAAGAAACATGTACTCCTAGCATGGACCGGGGCTACGCACCCAATTCTCCCCGCGATGATACATACATTTTGTCCTTGGATGCCATCACGGAGACCCTCTTCCTGACCCCTGCGCCGCCTTGCGTTCTGGAAAGGAAACGTGCCTTGTCAGACCCGAACAGAATGCGCCTCGTTCGGATATGGATAGATGGGGGTGGGTGGTGGGAGGTCGCTTCCATCTGTCTCCTAGCTGAAGCCCTGGTCTCTCTCTCTTTCTCTCGCTCGCCATCATCAGACTCGTTATAAAGTCTATCCTCCAGCTCCGTCCCATGTCTTCTCTCCCGGCCCGTCTCACAACACAAACCTTCTCCGTCTCTTCAACGCCTCGTCTTCGGACTCCTCGACTCGGCCCTTTTGCCTGTTTATTTCTCATCAGTCTTCCGAACACACTGCTACCAAGGGATATCTCCCACACCTCTTTGTGTGTGTTTATATTACTCTTCCATCTCCCGCCCGCATTAGCCTCGCTTTCTGTCTCGGTCCAAAAAGAACAAAACCAAAAGCCTAAGCCCGTCTTCTCCACCCCCGTCGTAGCAGCGCGTGTAAGCGCCGTACCTATCTATATTCAGCTCGAATTACCCACACACCCAGCCCCCAAGACGGCCGCTTCCAACACGGCCCGCCGCATTACTCCCTTCTAGTCGCTACCTGCCTATCTCCTCGTGGTCAATCTTTTCTTAGATCAAGGATTCCTCTTTGGGTCTCTTCCTTGCGTACCTCCCTACCTGCCGCTTGGTTGCTATCGCTATTGCATATATCTACATTACCTCCCCGTTCCGCGTCGTTGCTCTCCCATCCGACACCCCGCCAGAACCAAGTCGATCACCACCACAAACAGCCCAACATGCTCGCCAAGACCTTCCTCTTACTGGCCTCCCTGGCTCTCGTCTCGGCCGCCCCCGCAAGGAGACAGGCCGGCTCCGGCTGCAGCTCCAAACCTACCCCGATCCTCCCCGTCAACGGCAATGGTGAGTAGTATCCCATCGACTTACACGGCACATGCTCTCTCGATGAAGCCCATGGCTAACACAATTCCACCGCAAAAGGTGTCGAGCTTCCCCCAGTCGCGGCGGGCCTCGTCCTAAAGCACCTCGCCCTCGGCCACGGCATCCAAAACTACACCTGCGCCACGACGAACGCCACCGGCGCGACGACCCTTGCCGCCACCGCCACCGGTGCCCTCGCCGCCCTCTACGACGCCGCGCCCCTCTACCCGAACGCCGGCGCCGGATCCCTCCCCTCCGTCGAGCTCTTCAACGGCCTCACCACCAATGCCCTCTGGGGCTCCCCGCTGCCCCTCGTCTCTGACGGCACTACCCGCTTCGGCGCCTCCGCCTCCTGCCCCTTCCCCGCCCCAGCAGACCTCGCCCTCCCGAGCATCGCGCCCCTCAAGCAGATCGGCGTCCACTTCTTCGACTCCGCCAGCGTGCCCACCTTCGAGGTCGGCGCGGACCTCTTCAAGGGCGGCAAGCTCAACGGCACAAAGGCCCCCTCGGCCGCCGACGTCGGCCCTGAGAAGACGGGCGCCGTCGACTGGCTTCTGCTGGGCGACAAGGGCGCCAGCAGGGGCGTCACCGCCGTTTACCGCGTCGTCACTGCCGGCGGCGTCGCTCACCAGTGCACCACCGTCGGCGCCACCGACAGCGTGCCCTACGCGGCCTACTACTGGTTCTTCGGCCCCAGCGCCTGAGTGAGAATCATACCGTCCGTCCCTTCAGTCTCTCCTGTTTGGGAGAGCGTTCTCCTTTCTTTGGCGCTCAAAATAAATCGGGTTTCAAACGGAGTTAGATGGTAGTAGTCAGTCAGTTAGTGGCGCATGTGGCAAGGGTGGGCGGACTCTTATTTCGTCAAGGCATTTCATTTCAATCAGCTTCCTTTCATACCACTCTTTCACAAGACTTTGGATATACCCCGGGCGCGCATCAGACGGGTCGATGGGAGATGTAATACGGAGGTTGGGTCGGCGCATCGTACCGTCTTGAGACGTAGATGAGGAGATGGCGATCTCCCTCCCCTCTCTCCCCTACCCGTTTTTTCCCACATGTATTTACTGGGCGTTTTTTTCTCACTCTTTCTACTTTCAACGGTACATATGCCGTGGAGTCGGCGAAAAGAAAGTTGGGTTTGTTCATCACCGCGAGTTGTGTCCTCCCTCCTCCCGTGTACAATGTTCGCTGTGAACATGTTCCAGCCCCGAGGATAGAGCAAGCAACTCCACGAGGAAACATGCCTGGGGCGAAGATTGCCTGACGTTGTTGTTGCGCCGTAGACACGTATAATGGCAGTCCTCTCCGATCATGTCTTGGCCACGAGACTGACTTGGATTCGTGTCCGCATAGAGCAGAATCAGCCGAGAAGGCAAGATAATCGGAAAGAAAGGAAGAAAGAAACCATCGTCTTTCTCAACTGAAACTTGCATAGCCGCCTTGTCGGCCACCTCTATCACCGGTACAGAGACGGCCTAAAGCAACCTTGGCCGCATCAATCGCCATATCCAAGCTTGCCAAGCGCCACCTGGTGATGTGCCATTCAAGAGCGCGCGCTGCGGACATGATAGGGAATTAGGTAAATTTGGAGACTTCTTTTCATCTTTGTCGTGTTCTTTAACCTCTTCGGGCGATCTCATTTCCAATAATCTTGTTCCTGTCCTTCTCTTCTTCTGCTTCTTGATCTTCTTCTCCCTCGCAACTGAGGAGTCGCCGTCCATAACAATGCCTGCAAGCGACTCCAGCTTTCCATATTCAAATGCCATAGCTCCTCCACGTGGCATCATATCCAAAAGCCTTGAACCTGCCCGCCAGTTTACAAAAGCCAACACCCGAGTTTGCTCTTCCTTTATATGCCAAGCGGGCGCGCACCTGTGCACGAGGAGTGCAGCATCTCTATCTCCTGTGATCGAGGCCACCGGCAAGGTCGGCCTCCAAGCCACCTCCCTGGCCAGCGTACTCCTGCGGTCTGGGGTCCGAGGAAGTCCACCCAGGGTTTCCTGATGGGATAGGAACCTGGCTAGCACCGCCCTGCTGGCCAGCGGCCTGCCCGCCAGCCTGGGTAGCTCCGGGGACGGTGCGGACCAACTGGCGGAAGCGGTAGACCTCGTCCAAAATCATCTTGCGCATCTCGCCGACGTCCTCGACAACTTCAAAGTCGAAGTTGAAGGTCGTGGGGCAGTCGGGCTCGTCGGACGCGTCGTGCCAGATGTGAAGATAGGGGTGTTCGAGGGCCTGCTCGACGCTGATACGACTCGAGGGGTCGAAGGCCAGCATGCGGTCGAGGAGGTCGAGGGCGTCAGGGTTGGCCTGGGGGAACAAGCTGGGGAAAGGCTTCTTGGGCATAAAAGGCAAGTTGCGGACGTATTCCTGGGCACGGGGCGAGCCGATGCGAGAGAGAGTCTCCTCGTTGGGGGTTCCAAGAATGTGCAGAATCTGGTTCAGCTGGTCGACATAGTCACGGCCTTTGAAGAAAGGGCGACCCCCGAGTAGCTCGGCCAAAATGCAGCCAACCGACCAAACGTCAACTACAGTATACCGTTAGCCACCCCATGCAAACATAGATAATTCACGGCGCTTTGCACCAGGACGACGTACTAGCTTTGGTGTAGCTTTGGAAGCTCAACATGATCTCGGGGGCACGGTACCATCTGGTGGCGACGTACTCCGTCATGTAACCGGCATTCTCTTCGGGGTCGACGGAGAAACCACGTGCCAGACCAAAATCGCAAATCTTGAGTTCGCAGTCGGCATTGACGAGCAAGTTACCGGGCTTCAGGTCGCGGTGCAGGACGTTGGCGGAGTGGATGTACTTGAGACCGCAGAGGATCTGGTAGATGAAGGACTGGAAGTGGGCGTCGGTCAAGGGCTGGCCGGATCGGATGATGGCCGCCAGGTCGCATTCCATCAGCTCTAGAGCACACAAGACGGGTTAGCAAACCAGCTCGGGTTGCACACGGGGCGTGCAATGACGGCGACGTGCGTACCTTCGTAGAGGTAGGTCTCGTTGAAGTTATCGGGTCGGGGAATGTCCATATCATACAGGCAGGTAATCTATTGTGGCAGGCTGTCAGCATTCTGTCGATGGCGTTTCGTGCAGGCGAGGGGGTGGCGCCGCGCGGGGTTGTTGGGACAGCTTCGGGTTGGGTGGGCAGATGGCACAGGGACTCACGTTGCGATGTCCCCTGAAGTGCTGGAGCAGCTTGATCTCGCGCAATGCGCGCTTGGCGAGGATCTTCTTGCTGAAAACATTTGTGACCTTCTTGATGGCAACGCCCTCCTGAGTCTGGTTGTTCACGGCGGCGCTGCAAATGGGGGAGCAGTCATTAGTTTTCTGGGCGGAAATGGCGGGGTAGCAGCGGCAATAGTAGCAGCAGCGTTGGTGGGCTAACGGGATGAGGAGGTAAGGAAAGGTCGCACGCACCATACAATGCCATAAGCTCCCTGGCCGAGCTCCTTGGTGACGGTGTATCTCTCGTCGACGATGAAGTCCTGGTTGAAGACCTTGAAGACCTTGCGTCCCTGCAAATCGGCCATGGTTGCGAGGTGTTTTCTTGTTGGGCGGGTTTGCCGTCGGTAGGAACGCTGTGCTATGGGTTTTCTCCGGTGCTTTGAATGTTGCCGTGTCGAAGATGTCGAGAAATCGAGGGGTATCTTTTCGCGAGTCAATCGAGGCAAAGGTGGGGAAGTGAGCAAGGAATGCGATGCGATGCGACAATTGCGGAACAGATAGGGTAGCGAGGCTTAACGCAAAAATAAAAGGGAAAAAAAAAGGAATGGCTCGTCGAGACAGATAGACAGTCGGACGGTCAGACAGCCAGACCGACAAGGGGGGAGGATGCGGCTAGGTGTTATAGGTATGGCCGGTCGAAGACGACGGATGACAATGCAGTGTCGCCGGAGCAATTCTCGTCTTTGTCCTGCGGTTATGCCTGCTGACTTGCCTGTTTGCTTGCTTGCGAGGGGTTGGATGTGAAGGGGGAGGAACTTAGGAAGACAGGAAAATGGCAGCGAGAGGGAGAAAGAGACAGATAGATATTGTACGATAGGAGACGAGGAAAGGATACCTTAGGACAGGACAAGGACAACGGGGGGGAGGGGTGTAAGAAATTCAAATGGGGGAATGGGATGGCGGCGGCGGCATGGGACGGCCGGGCTTAAAGGTTCAGTTCAAGGCCGGGTTGGTGGTGTACCTGGGATGGATGGATGGATGGATGGTGAATCGAGGAAGGTAATAGCGACGGGACAGGCAGGTCGCGGTCAAGGTCAAAGGCACGAGCCGAGGGGGGAGGGGCGGGCAGCATCAGGGGACTGGACCGCAACGGGAAAGGAGAAAGGGCGGGGAGGGGGGCAAGCTGTCCTGTCACACTTTCATTCAAGTGGACTTTGTCGTTTGGATTGGACGAGACCCGGCAATGGGAATGGGACTGGGCCACTTTGACGGGATACGATACGATGTGCTTGTTGCTGGTTCCTCGGATTGATTTGGGAGCGAGCGTCTTGTTGCCGTTACCTTGCATCTTCAAGTCCGACCGTAGGTACTTGGTCATTCATAGGGATCCAAGATCATAGATGGATAGACAAGTTGTTCTCGGTCGTTTCTGATCATGTCACAGCGCTGGAGATAGATGCAGTAGCTAGCTGTCTCCAGGTTGCGGCTTCAGATGCATCCTGCTGCTCCCAAGGTACGAGGTAGGTGGTACATGCTTGCTGACGTTAGGCCGGAAGCGACTTGGCGGAAACGATCCACACCTCACACCTAAGGTCCCGCACTTGATTTGCTAACAAGGAGCTTGTTGAGGCCCATGATTGGCGCGTCCCGGGCGAGGCCCCCATGTATCTCGGGGTGGCCAGTAGCAGTCGCTGGGCATCGCGAGTCCGTGACTGGAACTGCAGCTCTGCAACCGCGCGACAATCCATTCTTTC
Organism: Colletotrichum destructivum; assembly: GCF_034447905.1. Lineage (NCBI taxonomy): Eukaryota > Fungi > Ascomycota > Sordariomycetes > Glomerellales > Glomerellaceae > Colletotrichum > Colletotrichum destructivum. The sequence continues at coordinate 428,259 of NC_085904.1, forward strand.
ATTCACTCATTCCACCAAGGGGGCACTTCTCAGAGAGGTAGGGGGAGGGAAGGACCGCGGAAGGTTTGGGATACAGAGACGGCAATCTCTCCCCTCGTCGCAAGGCCCCCGACCGGCGGGGGCTCTTATTTTACTCCTGTCTCTGGAACAGAACGCGAATCTGCAAGCTCGGCCTCACCCGAGTGACCAGAGAGACATGCTCCCAGAAATCTACACAGCATCATCAAGCTGAGCCGGGTCTCAACTCAATCAGCAGCCCGACTATGGATCTTGTCAGAAGCAAGGGAGCCACGGGCGCCGTCCAAACCTTGCTGCAGGCCGCTTCAGCCGCACCTCACTCGAGGATTGTATCCGTCAGCGCAGAAATAATTAGGTGGCCTACACTGTACGTACTTATCTGTATCTACCTAGGTAGGCACCTAGGCATCTAGGTAGGTAGGTAGGTAGGTAGGTGTAGGTTTGTATCCAAAGCAAGCAACATACCACGTCAGCATCTGATGCTCTGGTAGATCGGGGCCGAAACCATGGCCCCCGAAGGAATCTACAGTCAGCACGGAGCGCTCCTCCTTCTGGTCGTAGTCTGTCGGTGGTCCAGCTCGGCGTAAGCCGTCGCTGCGCTGACAACGCTAGGCCATGCCATCACGGCCACCACCGCGACCTGCTTAGGATCCATTCCTCTCCCATGTGGCCGTAAGGCTGAACGACCTCCTCCTTCTTCTTCTCCTCCTCCTCTTCTCCTCATCCTCTTCCCTCTCTTCCTATCCCTACTGCCATCCATCTCCTGGCCGACCACCCGTTCCAAGTCTTCTGTGACGCCAAGTAGCCAAGTCGTCACGGCTGCACGAAAGCGCTAGCATCGTCCCGAGTCCATCTCGCTTAGGCACAAGTCCACCTTGGGCCATCTTCAACGGCGCCCCGGGCTCCATTTTGACTCTTGTCGCCAGTCGTCCTCGCTCCTCGCTCCTGCACTCTGTATTGGCCGGTGATGGGACTGAACTGCGTGAGAATTACTATCTTCTATATGCAACTCGCAACTGTGGAAACAAACAAGACACGCTGATATGCCCCCCTAAACCCCCCCTCCCTCTCTCCCAATGCCTGCCTGTACATCTCTGGATGCGGCAATTTTCATTTCACCAATGCGGCTGACTCTGTCCCATTTGTCAGATCGTCCCGCCCCATACCTCTCCGGACCCCCTCCCCTGCCCCGTCCCGATGCCGTGATATGGGCGTGATCATCACCGGCGACAAAAACTTTTCGTCTTCTTTCCAACATCGGATCGAATCCCCGCTGCAATTGCTGTCGCCTTTCAATTGCATTTTACAGCTCGGCGCCATCCGATCGCCTCTCCCCTCCAGCCCGTCTGCCCCCCCCCCCCCCTCTCTCGCCCTTTCCCCTGCGGTCAACTGCCCGTTCCTTACGCCTTGGGGTCGATGTTAGGGAAGACATGCTTTAAAAAGTTGCCGGAAAATCGCGTGCATTGCTCGTAGGCCTTGGAAAAGCCCTCGTCGCCGCCGTAGTACGGGTCGTCCACGACCTCTGGCCTCCGGCCTCCCGAGAACTCGCCAAACAGCATTACCTTGGCCTTGGAGTCCGGGTTGCCGCGCTGCTGGAGGTTCTGAAGGTCGCGCAGGTTCGATCGGTCCATGGCGAAGATGTAGTCGAATTTATTAAAATCGGATGGCGACACCTGCTCGTTGGGAAGAAACTCGCGTTAGCTGCTCAAGGTACCGTCGGATGGCTCGTCGGCGGATGTGTCTGTAGGCCCGGGGGAAGGGGGGCCGAGGGGTCCGTACCTTGCGACCGGCATGGTAATAGTCCGTGATACCGTGGTCTTCGAGAGTCGCCATCGTGCGAGAGTCTGGGGGATCGCCAACGTGGTAGGCCGCTGTTGGTGCCGTCATTCTCGTGTCAGCGAGTGCGCGACAAATCGTGAGGGTTTATTCCATGACGTATCCGCGGCGTACCTGTACCGCAGGAGTCCACCTTGCTGATGAGGCCCTTGTACGGCGGCTTCTGCGCAATGTTGCGGAACACGCCCTCGGCCATGGTCGAGCGGCAGATGTTGCCGAGGCAGACGAAGAGGACTGACACCGGTTGTTCCGTCATGTTTTTCTTCTTCTTCTTCGGCAGTGCTGAGGGTTGGTTGGGTAGGAGAAAGAGAGTTCTTGTCGCGTTGCCGGAGCTGACTTTGTTCAGGACCGAATGCCCCGCGGTGCCGCTAATATCTGGATAAGGTACCTGGGTAAGGTACCTAGGCAGGTCGATAGGTGGGATGAGTGGTGGATGGAGGGGCAGTGGTGCACCGTGAGATCTGTTTGTCACGACACTGTATGTACTGTAGGTGGGCTCCCCTCTTCCCTCCCCTGTCGTCACCAGCAGGGTCGACCGCCTCACTTGCACCTTCTGGCGCTTCGATCTGGTCTACCACTCCCAACACTCCGCTTCCCACGCCTTCTGTGCCATTCTTCTGATTAATGGTGAACGGATACAGATACAGCACGGAGATTTAATTTGGTCTTGGCTCCATATGTTGCTCATCTACAACTCCGTTTTGCACCCAATCCGAAACCACATCCTTTACCAGGCTGTGATTCCCATCTATGTACCCGCACTACATCCAATAGAATACAAGGTCACTCAAGAAAATATTGCACCTGCCATTTCTTGGTCGCGCTTCGCGATGAAAAGTCGCTTGTTCTCGTATTCCATCCCGTACTCGAGCCTTAATCACCCTCTCCTCCCACATACTAGATGCCCCGAATCCAGCATCTGGTCATGTGTTGCTCTGCTCTAGCTAGGCGGAAGAGAGAGGTCGATTGTAAGCCCGGCAGGCCGGCGCAACATAAGCGGCGGAGAAGGCTGATTCATGATCGATCGATGAACTAACGATGCCCCTCTCCGCTCCAACTTGAATGCGGCGGGACCGTTAATGCGCGGCGAGGCAATCGATGACCGAAGATTGCCTAATAAAGGACAAAAGCCATCCGCGCCCCTAGGTTTGAGTCATATTCCCCCTCTCCCATCTCTGTCAACCTCAAGTTAGCTATCGAAAGGTACTGACGCGACGTTTTCCAGCGGTCGCCTGGGGCCAGAAACCGAGATCCACACGCGTCAAGCTCTGCGTGTGTCTCCAGTACCGCCATGCGACCCAAGTGTGCGTAGCCTTAGCGGACACACCCGCCCCATGTTGGCCCAGCGTCCAAATCGCGATACCACATGGACACTACCAAGAAGATGCGAGAATCCTGGCGGCATCGGATGCAAGACTGCTGGAAACTAAGCAGACTAAGCCAGCGCTTGAGCACGGTGTCGGCCAAGCGACTAGGCTGTGGCCAACAACAGCGCCAACTCATTGTCTCGAATTCGGCCAATTGCTCGTTAATCTTTCCGACATTCCGTTTGCGTTTCCTTCGCCACGGCAATCAACCAGTGCAGGAATCTGCCAAGTCCACCAAGATTTCTACCAGTCGATCAACCCCCCGAATCATAGGACATGGTAGCATCAGCAAAACTGAAAGTTGAGAACCGGCAGAAACATGCCCCTGGATCACCGGCAGGATTATCAGGATCTGTCATAATTTGGGCGAACTGATATCGGGTACCGTTGTCTCGACGCACATGGCACCGCACTGCATCCAAGGTTTTCTAATGCGACTTGCCTCTGTGACTCCCGCGTTTTACTTGGCAGGACAGGGCGGCATAGCAGCCTACGTATACGATCTCGAGTAAGCGTCCAAGAGGGAACAGTCTCTGTACCCTGGGTCGAATTCGACCGGGCGGTGCTACTACAGACGCAGTCTCCCCGCGCGCTTTAGGATTCCGAGCGAGCGGACTGGGCAACGCAAACCGCGCCACAATGTGTCTGCATGAGCTAACGACTAGATGCAAGATATCAATCTTGGAAGATCAAGTTATTGGAAATCTTGGTCTCGCCCAACTTGGCGATAGGCGGCATACAATTTCGTCTGTGCGTCGACGACCAGTCCAGTGACGACCGCATAAAAGAACAGAACACACACGATATCTGTTCCTAGTCCATTCACCAATTCCACAGTGTCTGCCCAGAGACGGATGCTATCATGAGCTCCGATTGAGGAATGAGGCGGACTTTTCATGAGAACCCTGCCGTCCCATCTTCTGGTTTGCGGGAGAGGCACGGGCACACAGACCACACACTATGGGATCGAAGGAGGGCTAATGCAGGTGCTCTCAGCGCGATCCGTTCGCCGGATAATGGGCAAGTGGGATTGGTCGAACAACTCGATTACTCTTCCGGCCCGCAGTTCTGGCAGGGGTCATCGGAAAGCTTACATGATGCCGGGTGAGCTTAATCAACGTCCCCTGGACCAACATTCCTCAGAACGCAGACAGACATCGTCAACGTCATGATTGTGAACCCCGAAGCGCAAGAGTCACCGGAACGATGGGGGTTTCTGGAGGTCCAGACTCCCACGGCATGCACATCCACGTAGAATTCTTCAGCTGTGCTAGGGTCGTTGTCCCTCGTTCAACATACGCGCTTGGACGGTTGCGGATAATCGACAACAGGTCAATACTTTTATAGTGGGAAATACCAACCGCTACCGACCGACGACTAACCAGCTCTAGCCCGTCTTTGTTTGGTCGAATCATGACTAGCAACTGCGCCCTGGGTCACTAGAGGGCAGAGGAAAGCAAGCTAACCCGAGCGTCCCAATTCGCTAGGATGGGAGACGCCTCACGCCAAAGACGCCATGGCGGCTGGCTGGTGATCGCTGGACTGGACTGACATGACATGACAGCTGGCCCTCCTGCCAGAGATGCAGGTACAACACGGCCCAGGCGGACATCAACCCGACGCAGCGAGGCCGGTCTCTTGACCAGTTTCGCTTCACTCGCCGATGTTTTTCAATGTCATGTCCGCATCCTTGCCTGATCCGGGGGTGCGAGACACCAACAGCGCGTCGGCGTAGACGGCGTCTTGGCTGCGTTTGGAAGCTCTGAGTAGATTGTCTGGCTGGACCTTGTCCATTCCGTCCATCGTTTTGCTGCCAAACCGGCGGCCTGGCCGGGCGTGCATTTTCTCCGTGTTCTCTTATAAAGAACGCCATCCTCTCTCATGCTGCTAGCTTTCCGCCTGATTCCCGATGTGTTTCTGCTAGAATATCCATAGCCCACCCACACGCTCTGCTTACTGCCGCATCGAAGTTTTACGACCCCCCGATTCCGACTACTGTCGCCAACACTCCGAGACCCCCCTCCCACCATCTCACCACCGACGTCCGAGCCACGATGAAGTACACCATCGTCGTCTCTCTCCTCGTCGCCAGCGTGGCCGCGCAGACGATCGACCAGCTTGTCGAAGAGATCCCTACCTGCGCTGTCACCTGTATCCGCGATGGAGCCCAGGCGGTCAACTGCGACGTCACAGATTTCACGTGCTCGTGCTCAAAGGTCGGGGAGCTGACTTCCTCCGTCGTCCCCTGCCTCGCCACGTCCGGTTGCAACTCCTCGGATCAAGCCAGTACGTTTTGTCTCCACTTCTCTCTTACCTGCTCGACTCTACTTGGTGTGAAGACCTAAAGAAACACGTTTTGTTTTTGCTTTTTTGTTATTGAATGATAGACTAAATGTATGCGTTTACCCACAGAGGTCCTCCAGCTCGCAACCCAGATCTGCGCCATGGTCGGCGAGGGCGGGCAAGTCTCTGCCGCCGCCACGACCGGCACCGCTACCACGACCTCCGCCCGCACCGCCACGGGGGCCGCCGCCGTCACCTCCAGCACGGCACCTAGCGCCGCCGACAGACTGCAGGCCGCCGGTTGGGCCGGCGCCATCGCCGCCGCCGCCGCCTTTGCCCTCTAAGTCCCGCCGACGATGGAGTTCCATCATCCCACCGGGCTTTGCTCAGCTACCTACTCTTTGTATTTTTCTTAATATTCAGATTATCTTGAACGCCCCCACAGTTTTGCATCAAGGCCGGCTAGGAGGAAGGGAAGGACAATGTTTTTGGTGTCGCGGAGTTTAGCGTGAAAGAAAAAGAAAAAAAAGAAGAGAAATAACTACCGCCAGAGTGACTCCTTGAGGATCATACTCGTTCTATTGTTTATGCGCATGCATGCCTAGCCCTATAACCAGATCTTCAGTGTGACACCTGTCTATCCCAAAGCTCCTTCCCACACACCCCTATTGATCTTTCTAACGGTGTGTATGTATGTAGGTCTAATATTCTATCCAGGCAGGTAATTCCATCTATCGGGTATCATCGTCTCTTGACCTACCACACCAACTACCAAACCCCCAAGCCCCTAGCATCGTTAGCCAGGGCCAAACTTGCCCAGCGCGCTCCCGTCGCCACCGTCGGCGCCGTCGAGCCACCCGTGCAGGTCGTCCATGCTGGCGAACGCGGCGGCGTACTTCATGCCCTCGCGCCTCCTCTTCTCGACCATCTTCCAGTCCCAGGCGCCGTCGTCGGCGACGTCGCTCAGGTCGACGTCCTCATCGCCGACGCCGGCGTCGCCGCCGGTCCAGCCGCCGGGCCGCTGGGGCAGCAGCTCGCTCGCCTCGAGGGCGACGGCCGGGTGGACCGTCAGGCGGCCGATCTTGAAGACGTACTTGCTCACGCCCGTGGCGTAGATCTTCTTCTCCCACGCGGCGGTGCTGTCGGCGTCGCCGCTGGCCGACGACGGCCTGCGGCGCACGTGGGCGGTGCCGAACTTGGGGTCGAGCCACTCGGTGGGGCGGGCGGTGCCGCGGGGGACGAAGTGGGTGACGACGTACAGCCACTTGCGGTCCCAGGAGAGGATGCGGGACCACATCTCGTAGGGGGAGTAGGCGGTGATCTCGCGGCGGAAGGAGCAGTGGACGGCGCCGAGCATGATGCCGAGAGGGCCGCGTGCGGGCTTGCCGGACTTGGGGTCGATGACGAGCTTGGTGGTGGCGTTGTGGGTGAGCTGGCGGAAGCCAGGGCGGAGAAGGTAGGTGCAGAGGTGGGTGCGGGAGACGTCGAGGTCGGCGAAGTAGGTCGAGTTGGACTTGTGGATGTTGTAGTCGATCTCCATAATGGGCGCGTGGGACTGAGAGATCATGGGGCGGAAGAGGGAGCGTGGGCCGAGGCGCGGGGACTTGCGGATGAAGCAATGATAGATGATGGCGTGCCAAATGCGGTACTGGGTGCGGTGGGTTTGTCAGTTGTGGTCCATGTTCTCGGGGGGGAGCAAGAGGAGAAGAAGGCTCTTACGGTCCAGACAAAGGGCATGTTCTTGAGGTTCAGCAGGGCAAAGATGAGCATCAGGATGCGGCTGATGCGGCCGGGTCCCGTGAAGAAGCTCGCAAGGACAATGCGCCAGTGGATGCGGTAGGCGGCGTAGGCGAGGCCGCCGGCGGTGGCGAGGCGGATGAAGCGCACGACGCGGACGGGGAAGCGATCGAAGTCGGCCTCGGTGCGGGTGGCCTTTGCGACTGCGGACGCCATGGTGGGCGGTGTGTGACGGGGAGGGAGGGTCTTGTTGCTTTGTACCCGGCGAGGTTTTGGGGCCTACTCGGGACGAGGCGAGGGAGACGGTGACTGTCTCTTCTTATCCGCGACGACTGCGGCGGCGGGCCGTCGGGGAGGAGAAGGAAAAGGCAGCAGGCGCTGGCGGACGGCGCCGAGGAGGAGGACGACGAGGACGAAGGCCCAGAGCGGTAAGGAGCGGATGTGGCACCAGAGCGTGCTGGAGCATTGAGCGAGAAGGGAGGGAGAAGATGGCATCGGGAGGAAGGAGGGAATGGGGAACCCTGGATTTTAACAACCACCGAAGGACGCGGATCTACGGCCTTTGTTTATCGGGGACGACGGGGGGGAGGCGAGGGAGGAGGAGCCTTCTCTTTCCTGGCTCTGCGATAATTATTGCGGGGCCCTCCTGTTCCTCGCCGGGGTGCCGATGCGGTCGTTGGGGGGTTGTGGGTGGGTTGGTGTGCGTGTCGTTCTGTTGGGCGCGTTGATGTGCCGAGCTGTACTGGCGCGGTCACTCAATAGCGTTATCACGGCTTGCTATAAAACCGAAAATAGAAAAGGAGACCCCCACTCGGACGGGATTCGGTGCAAGTGACAGCATTAGAGCTTGTCGTAGTACGTAGCGTGCCCTAGACGTCTAGTCTTGGAAGTTTGGGGGTAACCCCTGGGCCCAATTAGAGCTTGTAGGGCAACCCGCTGGACCTCGGCTCAGCCTTGTGTGCCCCTGGAAGAGAAAAAAAAACTCAACCTTGGTTCTTTTTTTCTATTACAGTCCCCCCCTGGGGGGGTGCGAACAAATGACTCTCGTCAGTCTTGGCCTCGGTCGAATTGGTTTGCTCAATGCCACCGGAGGATCGGGATGATGTCGGCTCTCATTAGCTCTAGTTTCGGGTCTCTCGGAGTTCCTAGTCGGTTGCTTGGTCGAAAATCTACTTGAACGATTCTCTGTACCCTGCATTCTTCTGTACGTGGCATATGGGTATATGTCACTGCACCGGCATGTCACCCACGTCCACGCACCATCCAGCACCCCCCTCATAGGTTCTATGTCTCAACACGAATCAAACCGTTTAGCCATTAGATAGTTACATCTTCGAATAGCTAAAGTAGCTATCGTCTTGGCCGCTACGGTCGTTTTCCAATCTTTCACATGCAGCCGGCCATGTGGCTGTGTCATCTAAGCCAGGTTCTTAGGTAGCCAGCATTTACCCGATTATCGTGGCCCAGTCCAATCGTTTTGTGCCGTTCTTGTATGTAATTCTCATGTCGTTTCTTTCGTCCAGGTTTTGTTTTGTTTTTGGCTAGAGGCCAATGAGTTGAGTCTCTGGTTGTCGAGTCGATAATCGAACCTGCCTCGTTCTCTCTCCCTCCCCCCCCCCCCTCTCTCTGCATCCCCTCCTCGGCTGGTTGATCAACCAAGTCGAAAAGCCTCCAACTACCACATCCGTCGTCTTGACGGTTGTGTCGTGGTAGTAGTATGCAATACGCTTGGGCTTTTTTGTCTAAGCCGTGGATCCGACTCGCACCCAGGCATCAGAGAGCAGAATGTTGACTGCTGATCTGAGCCGGTAAGCGGTATTAACTATTGTTCCGCCTGTCAGACGGCGGTGTGCCGTGTCGCTTGGCCAAGCAAGCCACCCAAAAAAGAAGGAAAGAAAGAAAAGGCAGACATTCATTCGAGTATGCCGGCTCCGCAATTTCCGGAATTGTATGCATTGCCTCTAGTAGAACTTTTCTCTTTCCTCCTCCTCACCCAGGGTCGGTGTTGAAACGGGGTAGTAAGCTTCGTCTTCGCCAGCGTTGCTGCTCGTACTGCTGGTATCAGCAGCCCAGGCTTGTGAAGTATAATTATTATTGTTATTGTTGTGGAATGATTTCATGTCGCCGGGGATGAACCTATCGACCATTAAGTCCTCGGTGTGGGACAGGAAAGGCAGTTTACAGTGTGTCTTGCCGCCATAATGTTTGCAGCGTGAATTTTGGCATATGTGCCCGTTTGTACACTTGGCGTTTCTGCACCCGCCGCGCTTCGAGCACGGCCTCGAGCGCGCGATGAACTCGAGTGCGCTCCTGGACTCGGCGTCAAGCGGGTTGTGGTCGTATTCGCACGAGTCGCCGGCGTCGCAGGTCCCGTTTAGATGGAAGTTGTTACAAACCCGGTGCCTGCTAATGCGGGCATTCAGGCGATTGGAGATTGTGGGATCGGATGGCGGGATGTAAGGATCGAGGCGCCAGTTCTTCGTGTTGACCGCGATGCAGCCTTCTGGGATATCTTGCTTATGGGGTAACGACGAGGCGAAGGCCGAGTCTGCCCGGGTTAGCTCCAGGATCTCGCGCTCATGGCTTTCTTGTTGTTCTCGCTGGTGGTTCGTACCGTCTTTGGCTGGAGTTGTAGCGGACGGTTGGGAATTAGAGCCCGGGAATATCCTGTCCTCGGGGTCTTGTAACGAGTTGTTGGTGTCCGAGACTAGGTCATCTGGACTCGATCTCCTCCACTTGGTGCTGGAGGCCGCACGGTCGACGTGGATGTTCTTGCAAGCCTTTCCGTACTTGCACTTCCCGACGGCGTGAAAGCGACAGACATTTCCCTGTCTTGCGTCTCCGCCGCCGGGTGATGGGGATGGCCCGGTAGGGACTCGGTTTGCCGTCGACGGCGTCCAGGGGGGCGGTGCGTTGTCGGCCTTGGCAGCGGCGGCGGCGGACGCGGATGCGTTGTGAGTGGGCCGAACCGGGACCGCCGTCTCTAGGGGCGTTTGGCGGAAGACGCCAGGGAACTCGACAATGTCCATACCCAGCTTAGTGAACTGGGTATGGAATCTGGTGCCAGGGGCTTTTATGAGAGTAAACTTGTTACTGTATCCCCTCACGTAGGGGGTTAGGTCGGCGACGTATCCGACGTCGTGGCAGAAGGCCAGGTACATGTGCTTGCATTGTGCGTTATCGGCGTACAATTGCATGAGGGCGCGCAGCTTGAAGTCGGCGTTCTCCTTTAGCTCGCCGGCGTCGAGGTAGTCAGCAAGGCCGTAGGAGCGGTTGAAGCTAGCGATGAAGGGGCCGAGGGAGCGCTTCTCGGCGCCGACGAGGCCGGCCCTCGCGAGGGTCTTGGATAGGCCAGCGACGTTGGCGTAGATGCGGATCATGATCTTGCACTGCTCGAGGCCCTTGCTCCGTAGGTCGGCCTTGACGGCCTCGTTGAGCAGCTGGGCTGCGGTGCTCCCGCCGTCGGCACCCTTGTCGAGCAGCCTCTCGTGGAAAGGGTAGCCATCGCCGTCGACCAGGACAAGCACGAAGGGGTTGCGCTCCTGGTCGCGGGCCAGCTGCTTGTATCTCTCTCTCGCATCGCGCTCCTCCTCGTAGTCGCTCCGGAGGCGCCTGTAATCCTCGAGCAGGGTCGCGTACTGGTCTAGAATTTGCGGCAATGGGTTATTGCTTCGATACTCGGCGAGTTGGCTTGCGGCCCTTTCTATTTCGTCCTCGTTGAGCATCGCAGCGATGAAGGGGGGGTAATTTTTGACCAGCTTGGTGGTTTTCACTGCACACGCCTGTACAAGTGTTAGCCGCTGTCCAGCAAGCGAGGAGAGGTAAGCATAGGTACTTAGGTACGCCCTATCAATCGGTCGCAAGGACACGCCGTCCGAAAGAAATAGCTCCGGGGGATGAAGCGAAGCCCCCTTCTGCAGGACGTTTGCAGAATTCGGATAACCTGGGTAGGTAAAAGCCAGGTTACTAAAAGCACGATAAATCAACGTTAAACTTTCTTTTGTCTCTCTTTTTTTTTCATCTTCCCCCTACCTAGACCGGTTAGCATCCTACTGCCTAAGAAGAGGGGCGGTACAGCTTCAACACCCCCGCGTTTTAGGCTGCTCGACAGCTGTTGTGGGGGTTCCTAAACGCTACTATGCTCATCCTGGCAACGATTGATTGATTATTCCTGTAGCCAACACCTCTTTATTATACCTTTGCATATCAGTCATCACAACCAACCGTAAATACATGCACAACCGAACCCTCTCTCTGTAGCACGTCGACCATTCTACCACGCCTGACTCTAATCCTGAACTTATCATCAAGCGCTATGGTTCTCATCTAAATGTTTGTGACGTCATTGCAGCACAGGCAGGACCGCTGTTCATCTTCAAAAACTGAGCCAATTGCCTAGAAGATCCGGTGCCAGGCCAGCGCCCATGTGGCTACCTCCAACATAAACCTCTTGCATCCCGACGGCTTTCACATGCGACCATACCCACTGGAGAACTCGGGATCCCGTCCGCTCTCCCATCGATAAACCAGCGAGGGCCGGAGTAGTAGTCGGGTCGGAGACGACCGGCGAATGCCCGGTGTTGCATGTCTTTTACTGTTTGATTTACTTTTGATTTATTTTATCTTTTGTCTTGTCTCTTTTCTCTCACGGTTGGTTGCCAGACAGTTGGTTTCACAAACGGATTATTTTTGGAATCTACGAAACCCAACGGTTTACTCCCTCGCTTCTTCCTTAATCTTACTCCATCCCATACCACCCTGCAACTCGCCGACATCTTTTCGGCTTATATATACGAATACACCTCATTTTGCCTTCAAACAGTACGCGACACTCCGATGATGCTTAGTCTTGGCGAATGGCGTTTGGTGCCGAGTACTGCCAAGCTCGGGTTGTACGATTAAGATGCAGATGTTGCGATATTCCCAGCTACAACTCGGCCAATGGTATCAACCAATTCGAGGTTTGAAATCCATCCTTCCCCAAAATCGTCGGCACTGCTCAAAATAAGAGACGCAACCCGCGGGGCCACCCGAGAATTACAAAGATGCAGTGGCTGTCGGGCTCCTCCCGACTCCAACACCCCGACGTTATCCCCGGAGGCATTACGCGACCCTCGCGAACAGCGAAAGACACCTACCTCGTGCGGTAATAAGCTACCCGCCAAGATGTTGCATCGCGAGGCTTGGGAAAAGCATGCCACGGCGCGATAATTCACGCGATGATTGACGCGATGGCGGGGACGGCTCGCACCATCTCCCTTCTCCCTTCTCAGAACCGCCCGCCGTCCATGACGACCGGCCACGCTCCGCGAGCGGCTCAATCTCGCGCGCAAATCACGACTGACTGCGACTCCGGTCCGGCGAGGATGGACATATAGACCTGTTTGTCCCGCGAACTCGAAGTGAGCCGAGAGTGACGACTAACACCGGTTCCTCGAGCGTCGTTTCTCATTCATTGGCAATGCGCGTCCCCGACAGCCTGGCCTTTGGCCTCCTCTACGCCGGCATTGCCTCGGCCCAGACAAAGTATGCCGACAACCAGGTTCCTGTGACGCGGGACAGTGACCTCGTCTCCAAGCTCTTCCCCGACGTCGACGTCGAGCTCCTGTCGCCCGCCTTCACGAATCCGGAGGCTGTCCCTGCGGGGTGGAGCAACGGCACATCCGGACCTACCACCCAGGACACGCTGGGTGAGTGCCGCGCGCATTCGGGTTGACACAATGTAACCGCCGCTGACACCCTTGACCAGACTCTTTCCTCAGCGGCCTTGCCGACAAACACGGCTGGCTGACCTATCATCAACCCCCCTTCACGTCCGAGGATGGCCGCACCATTCCCTACGTCAACCTCTCACTATCCTCCCCCTCCGTCGCTGCTGCCGCTGCCCCCGCCGACAAGCTCCGCATCTGGATCCAGGGCGGCGTCCACGGCAACGAGCCCGCCGGCGACGAGGCCGTACTCGCCCTCCTCGGCAAGTTCGCCGCCAACGAGACCTGGACCCTCTCCGTGCTGTCCAAGGCCGACATCCTCGTCCTCCCGCGCTACAACCCGGACGGCGTCGCCTATTTCCAGCGCGAGCTCGCCTCCAACTACGACCCCAACCGCGACCACGCCCTCCTCCAGCGCCGTCAGACGCGCGACGTCAAGCGCCTGCTCTCGGCCTACGACCCACACGTCTTCCTCGACGCCCATGAGTACACCGCCAGCCAGCAGCTCGGCGCCTCGCGCCAGTGGCTCAAGGCCCAGGACGTTCAGGTCTCCCACGTCAAGAACCCCAATATCCACTCGGCCATCCGCACCCTCGGCGAGGGCCTCTTCCTCACGGCCATCCAGGACCGCGTGCGCCGCCACGGCCTCCGCACAAGCGCCTACTTCACCGCTGACGGTGGTACCGACCTCCCTGTGCTCACGGAACCCAGCTCTGTGAGCCGCGCCGGCCACAACTCGGCCGGCCTGCTGCAGGCTGTCTCCTTCCTCACCGAGACCCGCGGCATCCGCCTCGCCGATCAACACTTCCAGCGGCGCGTCGCGGCAGGCTCTCTCGCCATCGAGGCGCTCGTCCAGACGGCTGTCGACAACGCTGAAGAGGTCCTGTCGACCATCGAGACCGCCCGTCGGGAGTTCGTCGAGGGCACCGGCGACATCGTCGTCGTGGACCGCGCGCGCGTGACGGACGCGACGTGGGACTTTGTCGACGTCCGCAGCGGCACAGTCGTCAGCGTGCCCGTGCAGTTCCGCAACAGCACGCCCACGCAGATCGACCTCACGCGCGCGCGGCCCGAGGCCTACGTCTTCCCGCGCGCGTGGGCCGACGTCGCCGAGAAGCTTGAGATCCTCGGCGTCGAGGTCGAGACCCTCTCCGAGGATTTCGTGGCCGAGGCTGAGGTGCTCACCGTGGAGACCCTCACGCTCGCGGAAAGCAAGTACGAGGGCGTCGTGGAGGCCACCGTCACGACCTCGACCAGCCGGAGGGTCGTGCGGGTGCCCAGGGGCGGGTTCCGCGTCAGCACGCGACAAAAGAACGCCGCGTTCGCGTTCGTGACGCTTGAGCCTGAGAACAACGCCAGCTTCGCGCGGTACAACTTGATCGACGTATCCGTCGGGGACGAGTACCCCGTCTTCAGGGTCCTCGGCGCGCAATAGGAAGGCGACGGGCCCGTGACCTCCGGAGCACGGGACCCGATCGATCGGGATTGGTGGGGCCGGTTCGGCGGGAGCAGGAGCGGGGACGGGGACGGAAGACTCGTGCGGCAGTACTAGCGACCGGAGAGAGGGAGCCACAAACTCCGAGCGCCGGTCCCAGGAGGACTGGGTTGAGAAACAAACTAGGCAACCGGTTCGTCCTGGATTGCCAGATACCTACAACCAGCCGCATTAGAACGTCTCCAATGACCATCCGTGATCCCCTATGAAGAAATCTCCGTGACTCCAGACAGTCGCAGCGCTAGTGATCCCTCAAGCACCACCAACCCCGTCTGATCCAATCATCCCCAGGCACCTGCACCACACCAAAACATGCAACTCCAAAAAAACACCACCCAACACTCTGTACAACTTCTTTCCCACCACGTCGCGAACATCACACACGTACGTCCACGTACCCGCGTGCCCCCTCCACCTTTACCCGTCCCTGCAACACCCAAGCACGCAGCTTCCCCTCCCTCCCCCTAGGGCTCTCGTCCTCGCTTTTCCAGAACAGGGAACCCTTTCCCCCTTCCCCCAAAAAACAAAGATTCCGTTGCGCTCATGTGCGCTGCTGTCCAGGAGAGGGGGGACGAGCACGCCCCAGTCATCCACCGCCTGGAACGCGACGCCGTGACTCCCTCCTGCATGCCACACGGAGGTTGAAGACCATCACCAACCAATCCATCCATTCATCCACCACCACCATCACGCCATCACCCTAATTCAATCTTTTAGCCTTGTTTCCAAGTCCCAATGCCACAGTTTCCAGATACTTCTCGAACCAAAACAATGACGACAAAAAGAAAGATAAAAAAGACATGGCCGGTCCTCTCACATCATCGACCTCTCCCCTTTGTCTCGTTCTCTATGTGTTTCTTCTTCTTCTCCCCTCATTGACGTCGACGTCCGCCATGTCATAGTTCCCGCCTTCCACGACCCTCTTGCATTGTTCGGCCTTGTTTCGCTGTCCTCTTCTGTTCTCACATACAACTCCACGCGAGATATCTTGATTCCCAGCCTTAAAACCACGAGAGCCGGCCTCGACACAGCACACGCACACACACACACACACACACACACACACACATACACGCCTGAACCCAACTGATCCACCTACCACAACCGTTGCTCATCATCCCAACCTATCTACCTACATACTTGAACGACACGACGCCAGAAGACGCAACCTGACGATGCACCCCCTCTCGTTCCTCCTGGCCCTCTTCGCCTCCTCGACCGCCGCTCTCCCAGCGACGCCGGCAGCGCCGACTAGCCCACTCTCCACCCTCACAAACACGCCAGACCGACCCGGCTCGTCACAGCATCTACAACCCGAGCCCTTCCTCCCGACCGCCATCCCCGTCTCAACAGACGTACCAGAGGCCGACCCAACCCCGTCCCCGATTTACTCGACCCTCACTACTCCCAAAACCCCTTCAAACTCCTCGTCCCCCGCCACAAACTCCACCGCCCCTTGCTTCTCCCGCAGACCTCCCCTCCGCCTCGGCCCAGCCCGTCTGCACAGAAAACCCTCTCAGGACTCGCTCCTTTCCACCACAGGGACCCGGCAAACGACCCCGACCAGCTTCGCCGCCCCGGCCGTCGCGGTCGCAGTCGCCGCCGCTGCTGTCGAGACTCCGACGGACTCCGGCCCCCGCGACTACGCCTCCCTCATCCCGCCCGCACCCGGCGTCACCCCGCGCCCGGAGCCGAACCTCGCCGAGCTGGGGTTTTACCAGACGACGTACTACTCCTGCGTGACGCGGAAGGCCTCGGTCCACTGCGGCTGGCACCGGCCCATCTTGGTTGCGCCGGCCAACAACGCCGCCGGATCATCCTCGGCGAGCCGGAGAGCGTGCATGTGGTTGCTCGTCGCCGCTCTAGTCGGCGCTCTCGTGGCGCGCTGAGAGGGCTATGAGCCGAGATCCGCGTAATAATAATGCATGTCGGCGGGGAGCATCTCTCAAGACGAGCGCGACTGTTAGAAAGATGCATTCACATCTCGCAACAGGCGCCCGCGCAGCCGTGCTGACATGACTAGCGCGCTCCCCAGCGCGCGCCTCTCAGTGCCGCCGGCAGGGCCCATGGACCGTGGCGCCCACCGGCTGGTCTCGTTTCGAGTCGACGGGTCTTTTTTCCCCGCGTGGCTGGCAGAGGGGCCAGAGCGGGTGACAGGCGCTTGCCCCGCCGAGCCCCTGATAGATGATGATGAAATGAAATGACGGATCGCCCAGCTGGCTGGGTAAGTAATGGCATGATGGCATGACGAGATAGACCATGCTCATGAGTCTCACGGCGACGGCGTAAATGAAGAAGAAAAAGCATTGCCCTCTGTTCCGGTCGGTAGAACAGACAAGGGACAGCAGGAATTTCAGACAATCTCTTGTACATCATTTAATACAACTCATAGAAGAAAAGGGGGTGTAAGAAAGCACAAAAAACACTACCTGCCATTTTGGCCCCTCCTCAAACTAACGTTCTTTTCATTTCGCCTTCTAAGAGCTTCGGGTATTTCAGAATGACAACATGGAATAGAACCAGAGAGACGGGGAAATGTTGAAAGGATGGGCAGAGAAACAAAAAGAAACAAAAATCCCGGCAGCCCAATGAAAACGTGCGATGAATGAGAGAAAGGCGGCCCCTTTCCTTCCTTTCCCTTCCCCTCCCATCCGTCTTCTCTCCGTATCAGCGTAGTTAAAAACGTTACATCAAGAGTTTTGGTTTAAAAAAGAGAAAAGGAAGAATAGCCATGAGTGGATTGGTGAAGGTTCTGTCGCTGTCGAGTATTAGGTAGGTACGTGAAGAACCGCTTATCCTTCGGTGGGGTTCTCGACAGCGCGCGCCCTCACAGAGGCATCTTTCCTGCGTCCGTCGTCCGGGACGTGATGGGTGCTCGAATGGCGAAAGGGGGCTCTTTGGCCCCGAGGGGCTCGGTTCGGGGACGGTTGATGCCTCGGTATGCAATCCGAAGCGGCATGCGGATTGCGGATGGTGAGATGAGGGTTGAGTGGGCGGGTGGGTGGATGGATAGCTTAGTTCGATGAGTCGTAAAGGATCAGGATGGTGGTGATGAGGCATGTCGGTCGTCTCGTCGTCTACTTCTTGGCCGGAGCAGGGGGTGCCTTAACGTTGTTTGACAGCCAGGCCAGGCCCTCGAGCAGGCCTTCACCCGTCGTCGCGCAACTGGGCACGACGTACCAGACCTTGTCTTTTAATTTGGAGAGTGACAGGGCCTCGGTGACTTCTTGCGGCTTCATAGCTGTGATGGACAATTCGTCAGCGTTTTTAACATGGCAGGAGAAGAAGCAGCAGCAGCAGGCGGGAAAGCTGGCGTCCAACTTACCGCCGTTGATGTCCTGTTTGTTCGCAAAGACAAGCAGCAGACTGTCTTTCATTTCGCGGTCATTGATGATCCTGTGGAGTTCCGACTTGGCCTCCTCAATTCTCGCGCGGTCCGACGAATCGATAACGAAGATCAGGCCCTGGGTTCCTGCGTGGAGGGGAAAGCCTCGTCAGCGCAATTGTTCAGACGAAAAGAAAGAAAAATCTGTCCAGTCGGAGAAGCAGATGGGAGGGGGAAGGGAAGTAAGCATGGAGACTCACCGCTGAAGTAATGTCTCCAGAGGGGACGAATCTTGTCCTGACCACCGACGTCCCAGACGTTAAACTTGACGTTCTTGTAGGTGACGGTCTCGACGTTGAAGCCGACGGTGGGGATGGTGGTGACGTCCTGGCCGAGCTTGAGTTTGTAGAGGATGGTGGTCTTGCCGGCGGCGTCGAGGCCCAACATCAGCAGGCGCATCTCCTTTGACCCAAAGATCTTGCCCATCATTTTGGAGAGTTGACCACCCATTGTGAATGTCGGGGGTGCGTAGGTCGTCGTATAGAGGTCAAAGGGGAGTCGGATGGCGTCGAGGGGCCGGGAGTGGGCAGGCGTGATGCGGTGTCGGGTTAAAAGGGGACGTCGCAACGTACGATGGATCGCTCCCTCTCGCACTTCGTACAGCAATGTGATGATATCAGAGCAATTGTTCGATCGGCCGGATGTTGCGCGTACTTGGATCCCAAGATGTGCTGTCGTGGGGGTGGAAGGATTCAGGTTCGGGCAGGATAAGTTAGGTAGGAGAAAAGAGAGTGTGTATGAGGGTGTGGGTAAGAGTGAGAGGCGTGGTGTGGTGAGCTATCGCAGGGGAAGAAAAAAAAAAAAAAAAGGAAAGCAACTTTGGCGATTAGTTGCTGGTGCGCTGACTCCAGTCCACCAGCACAGCAGTGTAGCAGTGTCGGTGACCGGGGGTTGGGGGTCGAATGGAGTTGGGCACTTGCTCGCTCGGGCGTGGGACCTGACGGGCGATTGGTCTTTGGGAGGGAATTGGAACTGGGACGTGGACCGAGACGTGTGTTGGTGTTGGATGTGGGAGGGGGGTGTGTGTCGAAACGGGCCATTTCACAGCTATATTTGGGATGAGATTAATGCCACCCGCGTCTTTCGAAACAATACGGACACAGCGTATTTGAATTGCATCTACTTAGCTAGTACCTGCCCTCGTCAAGTACCTATACCTATGCCATTACTCTTAGTGTAGAGGGCGCCATGTTCGTCTAGAGCTGCCATCAGGAATGAGGAATTGCGGCTTGGCTCCTCATGCGTTTCAACGTTTGCTGAAAGGGGGAGGAGGTCCCATCTCCAAGCTAATGTTGTTGGTCAGGCGAGCGCTCAAATTCATCAATGGGTCATGGTTACATCAATGATCAGATACCTACCTACCTACCTACCTTTACTATACTTTGGTCCTTGCCTCCCTTACCTCGGACTTGCCCTCGCTCTTTTATAGAGGGGGAGAAGAGGGGGGGCCCAATTCCAGTCGAAATCACGTCGGATGGAAATATTGAATCTTGGACGATGCGGCGAACAATGCAGACAGGCAGACAGATAGGTAAACAGACAAATAGATGCTGTGGGTCTCGTCCTTCCTTCCCTTTCAGCCCGTCCTCACTTGACACACTTCACGGCGTTTCCCCCCTTGGCTGCGCTTGCCCATCTATCTGTCTATCCCCTCTTGGGACCGGAGATTCAATTCGGGTACGTACCGGGGAAGAACCACTCCCAGTCTCCCATAACCGGTACCGTTCCCGCCCAGGCGGGGGGGAGGAAACCGCACCGAACCAATGACCCATTTTATGTACCTTTTTCTTTCCTCATCCAATGTGGAGACGAGGGCACCAAGGGGTCCTGCTCTCTCCTTTAGGGATAGCTTCATCGGTCTTCTCCCCCCCTCCGCGTCCCGGTCTCGCACTCTCGCACTCTTTCATCATCAATTTCCCCTGGGCAGCGGCTCTTCAGCCGTTTCCGCCGCCAAATACGACTGTCAGCCTATCTTTTTCTCGCTCACTCATCGATACATTTCGAGGCGCCTCCATCAATCACCTCTCCCGCGCACACCTTACCTCGGCCCCCCCCCCCCCCCCCCCCCCCCCACACCTTTGCTGTCATTTGACCAATGGGCACTTTTAGCGACCTGCAGGTACGCTGCGGATACACTATGTAGATTTGTACACCACCATCGCGGCATTCGATTCATGCACGTGCCATGCCGGAGTCAGGGGGCGCAATTTGACACTTCTCCAAGCCAACATTGAGAAGAGAGTTTGATTGCGAAGTCTTCTTATCCGCATACAAACCTTACGTTTGCATGCGAAAGGAAGGAAGGCTGCTTCAGGGTCAAAGAGGCGGGACTTACAACCCGAAAAAACAAATCAGGGAGCATGCGACATCAAACTCGCGTACCCGTGCCCGTGGTCATTTCTAGTGCCGTTATGAGCCTACATATGGACCATGGTTGCCGCTATTCGCTAACCCTTGCTTGCTTCATAATACTCGTGTTAAACTCCGTTTCGACCCGCCGCGTCATTCATATTCCCCTTTCTGTTTGTTTTAATGAAACTTGACGATATGAGATCCCATGTCCGGGCCGTTGATCCTTAGGCCAATACGCCGCATCCAACGCAATACTTTAAGCGAACGCCCGCTGATGGCCCTCGCTAACACAAGCCCCCCGCTCTCTCCCTCGGGGCGGCTGGCCATCTAAGGCCGAAATTCCAGCACATAGCGACGTTCCACCTGATGCGTAGTCGAGGAATCGTTCTCACCGTGGAACTTAAGATTGACCGTCTTGCCGTCCGGCTCCGTGCCGACAACGTCCGCTGCGTAAAATGCCGTCGTCTGTGGGTATAGGCCAAGTACCATCTTGCCAGCCTCCAACTTGGCGAGAGTATGCGTCTGGTTCTCCGCCGGGATCGGTATCATGCCCGAAGCAAATGTTTTGTACTCCTTCGGCTTGACGTTGTCCTCCGGTTCCACATCCAGACACTTGTACCGTCGGCTCTTGCCTTCGCCCATGACCCCAACAACCTCGCCCAGTATCCAGTCGTAAGGTGCTTCGCCCTGTTGCGGTTCGTCCTTCTTCCGCTTGAACGCGACCTTATCGCCTTTGGAAAACGACACCTTGCTGCGCGCCGCCGATGCAGCGCTCGATCCCAGAGCCCCCGACGAGGAGCCCGCTGTGTTGGAGCCCGTTGATCCCTGCGGCTCGACGCTATCTGCCTTGGGCGGCATGCTGTCGCGGTTGCTGCCTCTGTCCCCAAACTTGCGCGAGTTGCCGCCGATAGGGCTAGGCACGGGGGAGTCGCCGGCACCGTCGAAGTCGTATATTGCGGCCGACGCGGCATCTCGGTTACGAGTAGAGCTACCGGTTCGCGATGATGTGCTCGTCGTCGCGGGAGCCTCTGCAGCTTCCTTGGCCTGCTGCACGGCCTTCAGGATCTTAAGCTGCTCAATGAGGTTTTTGATGTTATTGGAGTTGTTCTCAGACAGCTTGACCCCTGATCGGCAGTTCTGCTCCATCTTGTTGAGATCGGCGCCAGAGGGCTTGCCACCGTCCATGCTAGCAATCGCGGCCTTTTTGTCGAGCTTTAACAGCTCGGCCAGGTTGTCGTTCTCTTGATTGACACCGCTGACAATTTCGTGGAACTTCTCCTTGGCCGACTCCCACAACTGTACCTCCTCGCCGTGGCCGCTGCCATTGTTGCGATTCGAGCCGCGGCCGCTTCGGTTTCGTTGGGACATCTTGGCCTGGGGTGGGCCCAGAGGGCGAGGCTGGGTGTTGGGCGAGTCGCGTGTGTTCTAGGTAGGCTCCTCGGGGGCACCCAAGCCAGTCGATTGCGTCGCAGGGATTGGTTCGGTATTGGGAAGCTTTCTCTTTCGGCCACGGGGAAGAGGCTTGCCGTTCTTGAGCGCCGGTTTCTGTGGCATTTTTACATGTCAGCCTTGGGTCGCGTACGATGTTTGCTTTGGTAGAAGTAGAAGAGTCGGTGTTGAGAAGAGGAAGTTTGAGTTGAGGTATGGTGGCAGTAAGAGGGCAAGTGCGCATGTGGCTACTGACAGTGCAAGGAAGAAGCGATGCTCACTCGGGCGTTGCGTCGCCAGCTGTCACAACTCGAGTCGGGTCGCGTTGGCCAGATAGGTATGGGGGGAGCTTGTCTTGCGCTCTGGGTATCTCTGTGCGCAAAGATGATGCTACGAAGGAAAAAAAGAAGAGGCGCGTAAACAAGTCCTCAGCCCATGGTAAGCTCAAAAGAGGAGGAAAGGCCAATGATTAAGCTTTGAAATTGACCAGGTCGCGGAAGATCACGACTGACGCACTCTCAAGGTAGATGGAAGCCCTGGGGATGTGGACGGCAGAATACAAGCGGCACCGGGCGGCTACACTCAGGACGAGCGGTGGGAGATGCGAGGGCTTCATTGGCCCAATCGACAACGTTGATGACAGTCGCTGCCGCGAATCACCGAAGTGGAGCCGGTGGAAGCTGCAAATGCCATGCTAGGCCAATCACGTCTCGGGAGCTCACCTTCCGCAGGGCGGCCCGACCACTCGCCCGGGGCCCGTGCTTCGATGATCGTTCCGGAGGGAAATGGAGGGGTCTGGGTCGCTTTTGGCTCCAGTTGCGGGGTCCTCCAAGTGAAGCTCTCTCCCTGACGTCAAATTCAATGGTGGGGTCCTCGTACGCACTACCAACTTTAATAGTACGACATAGTCGCCGTTGTCGCATCTTCTCTCTATCGGGCCTTGTCCTTTACCTTTGTTCATCTCCTTTGAGCTTGTGACTGGCTCTACACCCTACAAAATGGTTCTACAAGTTCCTCTGTTCAAGCTCCAATGCGGAGTCAACTCGTATGAATGGGGTAAGAAGGGCGAGGAATCAGCAGCTGCGCGCTTTGCTGCTACGACGCCATCGGACGGCTTCAGCATCGAGGTCGAGAAGCCATACGCAGAGGTGGGACCATGAACACCGCTCTCGCTCTCCTTTTTTTTTCTTTTCTATTCCTTTGGTGGCCACTAACACCACCGCAGCTGTGGATGGGCACCCATCCCTCGAACCCATCCAAAGACGTTCAGTCTGGTCGAACACTCCTTGACCTTGTGCAAGAGAACCAGCAACTGCTCTCCGCCCCGGTCGCATCCAAATATGGCACCAAGCTCCCCTTCCTCTTCAAGGTTCTGTCCATCAGCAAGGCCCTTTCCATCCAGGCTCACCCCAACAAGAAGCTCGCCGAGCAGCTCCACGCCCGCGACCCCAAGAACTATCCCGATGACAACCACAAGCCCGAGATGGCCATCGCCATCACCCCTTTCGAGGGCCTCTGTGGCTTTCGCCCGCTCGCCGAGATTTCTCATTTCCTGTCAACCGTCCCGCCGCTGAAAAGCCTGGTTGTTGACGACAAGGCCGACGAGTTTATCAGCACCATCAATGGGGAGGAGGAGAGCGACGACCCCGCGACGAAGGACCGGAACAAGAAAGCACTCCAGCACGCCTTCGCCTCCCTTTTGTCCGCCACACCCGAGGAGATTGAGAAGCAGACAGAGAAGCTCGTCTCCCTTGCCAAGTCGGAAGGCGGCAACTTCGCCGGCGGCGGCATCAGTACGACCGACGGCGATACCCTGTCGGAGCTCATCATCCGCCTCCACGGCTCTTTCGGCGCCGACATCGGCTTGTTCGTCCTCTTCTTCCTCAACTTCGTCAAGATGGAGCCCGGCGAAGCCATGTTCCTCCGTGCCGACGACATCCACGCCTACCTCTCGGGCGACATCATCGAATGCATGGCCGCCTCGGACAATGTCGTACGCGCCGGCTTCACCCCAAAGTTCAAGGATGTGCCCACGCTTGTCGACATGCTGACATACAACTACGCCCCCATTGACGAGCAGAAAATGTCTCCCTCCGAGTACCCTTACGTCACCCTCAACCGCGCCGCCTACAGCTCTGGCTCCGCCGTCATCCTCTACGACCCGCCCATCGAGGAGTTCAGCGTCATCCGGTCGCTCTTGAAGGGAAGTGGCTCCAAGGCCACATTCGAGCCGCTCGAGGGCCCCAGCATCGTCATCTGCACGTCTGGCCGGGGCACCATCGCCGTTGGCCCGACGGTGCACAAGATCAGCGAGGGGAACGTCTTCTTCGTGGGATCGACTGCCGAACTGGTACTGCAGTCCGACGGCGACGAGGATGACGAATTCGTTACTTTCAAGGCGTTTTGCGAGGTTGACGAAAAGGCGGAGGGCAAGTTGTAAAAAGAGCGTATAGGTATCACGTACACACATGCATGCATCCAACCACGGATGAGACGTTGGAAGTAGTTCATACCCAGTATAATAGTTAGGCAATCACGAAGCAAAGCAAGTATCACGACGAGAGACAGCTTGAAATTCACTAGCGCTCTGTCTTTATGCCCTTTACTGGCCCGGTTTCGTCCGGTCTATCTGATGCATCGTCCTTGTGTCCTATTTCCAGACCGGAAAATCCTCCGCATGAATGATATTGGGAGGGAATACAGCTTGTGCATTACGACTGAAACGGAAATTCGAAACGAGAAATAAAGAAAAAACAATCTGATGGACAAGATTGTAAAAGTTGTTTAACCAAAGAACCAAACAATGCCCCTGATGATCGTATCCCAGCACCTCCTATTGAACCCCATGTCTCGCCAACGACCCCATAACCAAATCCGAACCCTTCCATGAACAGCTCCCCCTTCCCCTCGTATTTCTCTACCACTTTGCCAATGCCCACCCAAACTGAAGATCTTTTGTGTATCGCCGCTTTCCGAGGACCGTTTCATCCCGTTCATTACCGGTGACTATCCCGCAGTTCAGCAGGGAGGGGAATACATCTCCCCCCAGGCGCATCCGAAGCGCCCTTTTCATCCCATGCCCAACCACTTACTTATATCCCGCTCTTGTGTTGTTGTTTTTGATTGCCCCTACCCAACCAACGTATTACTTTTTTTTTGACCCCCTCCCCCGAACAAGAGAAGCTTTGAAAAGGAAGAAAGACATGATTTGATTGGTGAGACTTGCACAGAGACAGCCCTACATACAGGAGAGAAAGAGGGAAAAGGTCAGAATTGCCAAAAAAGACGGTGGTGGGCGTAAGGGCCCATACCATCCACCAGAAGACGGGTGAAAGCACCAAGAACGATTTGGAAGGGGGACTACGGTGTGCCAAATACACCCCCTCCACTCCGGTGTGGGGTTGAATGAGGAAACAGCTGGAAGCCGCGGAAAACCTGGCGCTGAAGCAGGCATTGAGACGCCAGGAAGAGACGTGGAAGACGATGGTGATGATGAATACGTCGAGAAACCAAACAAGCACACGTTTTGTTTTGTTTTCGTATCCCCCCACCCATTGAGCCAAGCCAAAAAAGGGAAGCTTGCCCCTCCTCTTCCCTGATATCCGCACTGCAAGACCCAACGTCTTGAAGATGGGGGAGATGGGGGCAGAGAGGCAGATGAAGTAACTGCGGTGAACTAATGCGATTGGCGAAGGAACGACGTCGGTTCTCTCGGCGGAATCCAAGGATAGCATTAAGAAGTGAGGGGGGAGGGAATAGAATGCGAAAAGACCAGGGTTGTTGCTGTGTGTAAGTTGGTATGTGTATGTAAGTCTCAACTGGAGACAGAGGGAGATGAAAGAGTGGATG
The DNA here is from genome assembly GCF_034447905.1 of Colletotrichum destructivum. Taxonomy (NCBI): domain Eukaryota; kingdom Fungi; phylum Ascomycota; class Sordariomycetes; order Glomerellales; family Glomerellaceae; genus Colletotrichum; species Colletotrichum destructivum. Next base: position 453,717 of record NC_085904.1, read on the forward strand.
GGCGGACGTCTCAATGTCATCTGCACATTTGAGGCACAACGGACTCCCAAGGACCGCCTCCCACCTCCTGTTCCTGCAATGGCTGGACGAGAAGCCACACTTTGGAACCGAAAGCTGTATTCCCTTGGGGAACACGAAAGGAGGGGCAGAAGTTGCGCGGGCACGCGCCAGGGGTGGTGGTGGTGGGGGTGTAGGCCGTTGATTGTTGGTCGACATTAGATCTGAAGCGAGTGGGATGGTGGGATGGTCTGCGACGAGGGGTGGAAGAGAGAAGGAGGCGTCTAACGGGGATCGGGGGGGGGGGGGGGGGGGGGGGGTTGCGGGCGGACGTCTGTGTCGGCTAGCTGCATGATGCCGCTGGAGTTAGAGTCCGAGACTGATTCCTTTGCCCCTTGTTCTCTCTCTCTCTGGGGCAAATAGAGACTTCTGCAGCGCACATAGAGACGCACTCAAGCACACTGTTCGAAGTATCATTGACCGGCGGCAAAGCCATATTGGGTGGAGGAGCCCAACGGTCAGCCTAGTCTAGTCATCGACGAAGAGAAGGGGGGGGATGAGATGTCAGACCCCTTGCATCCAGGGCCCCTTTGCCGAAGAATTGGGATGGCTCCTCCGCACGAGTGACAACGGGGGCATGCTTCGCTGGTGGTTATGGTCGCCGAAGCTGCACTGCTGGGCCGCAAAGGCGCAGTATACATATCCGCCCTCTCATTCATCTGGCCCTCCGCCTTTCTCCGAGCCTGGTTCTGGACCCGCGCCAAGGCGAAAGGAAAAAGCCACCTCGCTTCCTGGGGAAGCGGGTCCTGCGGTTCTGTTTCGACGACGTACGAGAAAGCGTATGCGGCATCCTCTGTGTCGACGCCGTACGAAAGGGCAAGCCAGATTGGGCGATGGTATACACGTATGGATATGTGTGTGTGTAACGCTCCCCGCTCCCGCAGAAGCGATCTGCAAGGACGTCACCTCTGTCAAAGGAGGCCGCCATGTTTCCAGTTTACGAGCTTTCTGCGGGAGGAAGCCCTACGTGTCGAACCAAGGGCTTCGAGGATTTCGAGGATACAATCCCGTGGCGTCTGCGTGGTTGACGCCTGAAAAGTCCCAAGATAGAACCATTGAAGGATGCCGTTCCTGGGAATTCGTGTTTTGTGGGAAATCGCATTGGTTGAGCCGGCCGTCTGCGAGCATGACCGCAGGAAATGCAATCAATATGAAAGAAGAAAGGACGCCACCAGGATCAGCCATGCCCCCCCCCGTGTTCGACAGCTTCATGGAGGGTCGGATAGGGTCTCTCCTTCACCCATGGTCTCTGAGTCATCTCGTACCTTTGCCCGAATGCTAGAGGTTATTTTCCGGATGGGGCGTCGTTATGTATCGAAACGGGCGCTCTCAAAGTGAACAGGGGTGTCGGCGGGCGTTTGGAGAAAATTGAAAGAAAATTTTTGCAGAAAACAACAACAACGTGGGAAAATGGTGCAAAAAATGAACACGCTGGGGGGTGCCGGTCGTGGGAAAAAGGGGGCCCCCTGAATCCCTCCGCCGGCACGCTTATCGTACTCAAGAAAACCATCCGGCCGGAGGTTTCCTCTTCTAGGACGCGGACAAGCCGCACGCGGATCTCCGGTCCGCCTGGTGGTGTTGGTGGTGTTGGTGGTGATGGTGATGGTGATCGTCGTCGTCCGCGACGTCGTCCGAGATCATGTACTGAGAGACGTGATGCCGGCCGTGCCCCGTCACGGCGGCGTACAGGCCCGCCACCGAGGGCGCCGTGACCGTGTACTGCTGGCCGTTTGACAGGGAACCGGACGATCCCGAGCTTGGGCCCGAGGTCTCGTCGCTACCGCGGCGTCCAGCCGGCAAGGAGGCTGACGAAGATGACGCGGACGGTCCGTCGGTGTATTTGTAGCTCAGCTCGGAAGCGGAGCCGTGCGTGCGGAGACTCGTCTCGGCGGCGCTGAAGATGGAGTCCCCGCCACCACCGCCGCCGCCGCCGGTCGTCGAGGAGGAGGAGGGCGGGTAGCCCGTCATGTCCGCCGCCGTCGAGAGGCGGTGGTGCGCCATCGAGGGCAGCGTGTGCGCGGGTGGTGGGTACGCCGACAGCGAGGACGACTCGTAGCTCCCCGACCCGGCGACCGGGGCGCTGTAAGCCGTCGTAACCTCAGCGACGGCCGTTGTGGGCTGGGAGGTCTGCGATGTCGGGCTGCCCGAGGACTTTGACGACGACGCCGAAGCGGCGTAAGAGACAGCCGGGGCGCCGGTATCGGTGCGGTAGGCGAGGACGTTGGTGTTGGGCAGACGGGATGTCGGGTTGGGGAGGAGTCGGTCACCGCCGCCACCGCCCGCGTGAGGCAGGGAGGCGGCGACGTTGGACAGAGAGAAGCTGGGCCCTTCACTATGCACCGATGCTGTCGCGGCGGGTCGATGAAGTAGCGCGGCGCTGCTGCTGCTGCTGCCGTAGCCGTAGCTCGCCGCGGCGTCAGCATACAAGTCTCCGGCGGTCGAGGCAGCGGCAGCGGCCTTGGCCGTCATGCGGTAGTAGTAGCCCGGATCGTGACTATGGTAAGGGTACGAGTAGCCCATGGTGGCGGCGGCGCTGTAGTCCACGGCACCGGTGCCGTCGTCCGAGTAACCGGCGGTGGCGGACCAGGTCGGCATGGTCGCCGCGGGCGAGTAGTACTTCCCTCCACCGGTGTAGGGTGAGTAGCCCGTCGAGCTCGGGGGGTAGCGGGCGAGGCCGTCGTGGATTTCGGAAGCGTAGTGCGGCGGTGAGGCCGTCAGGGGTGACGCCATGCCTTGGTGCGCTTGGTATGCCCTCGCCGCCTTCATCTCGTACGCAAACTCTGATGTAGTGACAAAGGGTGCTTCGGTTGAGGCGACCTTTTTTTTGGTGGCAAAAGGCACGTTAGTCCGTCAAAATTCCATGTTGGGGCGGGGAGAAGCATGGTGATGGGTATTATCGTGGGCTTACTCGTAAGAACATGCAGGAATCGGCGCCGGCGGCCTTGCAGTTTTGGCACGGGAGCCCGTGGCCAGGGTCTCCGCTGCAGCGAATCTTGCGCTTCCGGCAGCGGCCGCACTGTAGATCCGGTCAGATCTTTACTCTTGTCTTCCGCTCCGATGTGTTATGCAAGTTCCCTTCTTTGGTGTCTCCCTCGGACTTTGCTATTCGAACCTCAACTCCACCACCGCTTACACCGGAAGGGAACTTGAGGTACGATGTGCTTGAAGGAAGTTTTCGAAGAAGGAAAGGAAACAAAAAAAGGAAATGCCGTCCATCAAGTCTTCCGAGGATGGAAGAGGGGGGGAAGAGCAATACTGGAAAGAAAGAATGGCAGGGTTACTTACAGCAACGGCGATGCGCTTGCGCGGAGGGGTATCGGTGTCGGGCTCTCGTTCAGTCATGGTCGATGACCGCGATTCGGATGAATGTGAGAGTCGCTGCGGGCGGTCAGAGTAGCCGTAGGTCGGATCCTGGCGGCTATATCGTCGTGCGTCCGCGTAGTAGCTCGGGGTGACCATTGTTAAAGGGAGGTATGGGTGGTGGGTGGGCCCTCGGATGATCTTGCCAAAGTGGTATGTGTGATGGTGATAATGATTGTGAACGGGGCTAGGGGAGACCTTTGGTGTAGGAAAGATTTAGCGCGCTGTTACAGGAAGCGAGAAGGGTCAGGAATATGAGTCTCTGGGTCTTTGAGGCTTGGTCGGGTACTCGGCAGTGCCAGGAAGAGGATGTAAGCGTCTCTGCAGATGATTAAGTGTTGGTGAGTTGGGTTGGTCGCCTCGAATTTGTGTGTAAGTGCGTGCGTGCGTGTGTGTATGTTTGTGTGTGTGTGTGTGTGTGTGTGTGTGTGTGTGTGTGTGTGTGTGTGTGTGCTTCGCGTTCGCAAGGGGACGACAGTGCCGATGCTGTCGTGACCAGCGTCTGTCTGTGTGTCTCGTTTCAGCAAGAAAGGGACCACCTTTCTCGATCTTTCTTCCCACACTCGTGACTTGACGTTGTCGTTGTCGTCGCGGTCGTCGAGGGACGGGAGTAGATGCCAGATGATGACGACCCAGTAAAGTCAGGAGGCGACGGCAGGTCAGGCAATGCGACGAGATGTGTAAGTGAATGGGATCTGGGAGACCGATTACCGTCTGAGAGGGTTGTTTTCCTTTTTTTCTTTCTTTTTCCCTTCCACGCCTGCTTTTTAAGACGTTGGATGTTCCAATAAAAAAAAGAGAAAAGAGGTAAGAGAAAAGAGAAAAGAGAAAGGTGCTATCCGTCTTCCGAGATTGTCAAGGAAATGGGAGAAGCAGAGGAAGAAGAAAACCCCACCTCCCCAGGTCTGGTAAATCGAGACTAGATCAACGTTCCACACGAAAAAGGCGAGGGAGGAAATCCACAGACGGGGTGGAAGAGAGGATCGATAGATGCAAGAGATTGGGAGAAACCAAGCAGCTGCAGCCGGCGCAGTGTTATATTATCCCGGTGATGCACCGCCGTCATTGATTCGATCCGTGCTGAAAAATCAAGTAGCTGTGTGTATATGTCTATGTGTGTGTATGTGTGTGTGTTTGCATCTATTCTCTCTACCTCTCTATCTCGGTCACTTTCTTTCTGCTTCTCATATGCCAACCCCTTCTCACTTCGTTGACATCTGTATCTTGTTTTCTCCTCCACTTATTTTTGTAGAGGTAGCAACGAACAACCAGACATACCCTTGAAAATTACGACAACTCAAGCTTACACTCCCCTCTTACAAGGTATGCGCCCCCACCTCAGCTACCGGCTACCTTCTACCCTCTACCCTCGCCCCCCCCCTTATGGAAAGCTTGAGGACACAATGCACAGCATGTGTCATGGAACCCGGCGAGGGAGAGGCTGCTGCAACGATGAGGAGGCTCCTTGTAGGTACCTAGACAGGACGGGACCAAACAGGCCCCCGTAGCAGATAATCCCAGAGGCAGGCCAGCAGATGGACGGCCCGGGCATAGTGCAAGATGTGGCGATTGTAGAGTCTCTCAGTTGGCAAAGGCCCGTCCATGCATACAACTGCATGTTGCACCCCGCGGGAGCTTGCAGCAAGAGGCCCTCCCCACATCGACTCTGGCAACGACTGACAAACACGCATGGTCATAGGTGGGGTGGGTGGCATGTATGTGATGGATAGCCCAGGATGCCGGCCAGTCTCTGATGCTCTTTCGTTATTGGTTTTTTTTTTTTGGGTGGGGGGGGTTTGGCTTTTCCCTTCTACTTCCTTTTCTTCTCGCCTGTGGCCTCCGTCGAGCTTGTACTGCGGACTTGGGGAAATGACGGGGGTAGGCTTTGGCGAAGGAGGGAGACAAGAGCAAACGGAGGAGGGGAGAGGGAGGGGACCAACGGAGGTGTCTAGAGGCCCTCGTTAGCCTGCCACTGCGACGAAGGAGGAGCGGAAGGCAGACGGTGGACAGCCGAGCAGGGGTCTCGGTAGATCTGTAGGGACCAGTGTGCGGCGGGCGATCTGAATCTTGGGATGGATTATACGTCGGTACACATACATCTTGGTATCGTAGGATAATGTATGGGGTGTTGGCGGCCAGGGGGAGTCGATCTGGGGTTGTTTGGGCCAATCTGGACCCGGAAATCTCGCTTTCTGCAGCTATTTGGGGGAACAATTTGGAGGGGAAGTGGTGGGATGAGAGTGTGTGAACCATCTAAGACTTTTTTTTCCACTTTTGAGACTGCTCACTTTCCAGCCCTCGTCGGGTCTGGTCACCCTCCCCTTGGACTTTTGGAACCGCGGACCCCGGCGAGATGAGACGCACGTCGATACGGCATCTTTTCCCCTTCTCATTCCCCGGTTCGAGGAGAGAGAAAGGGGGGCGCGAGACGTTGCCTCGATCTTCGCTAGCATCCACTTCAGGGGAACCGCACCCTTGGCTACATGTGACTTGCTACCCCCCAGGGAGGAGACCACAGAGATTCCGAGAAAAGAAGACTTTGGACAAGCGGGCTCTCGTCTTCTTTGGACTGACACCCCTCCCTCACCCCTTGTATCGAACTTCGATTGCTGTTGAAGATCTGCCGCATTGCTGTTGTTGTTGGCGTCGTCATAACCGAAAGACTTGCTGTAGACGCTCGGTGCAGGTCGTTCAACGACCAGACCGAGTAATGTATTGGACGGCCCGGACTTGCACGAAGAAGAGGTACATGTATCATGATAGATCGACTAGCCAGCCAGTTGTTCAGCCATCCAGCTGCAAGCCAGGCTTTCTCAATGTCCCCAACCACTTCCACAGGCCCAATGCTCAACAATCGTCAATTACAGCCTGTGGTGGAATACAGGAAGGGAACACAGGAATCCAGAAAAGAGAAAAAAAAACGAAAAAGAAGAGGGTGGCATCTGCTTTGAGAAGGAGGACATTTCTAAATAGGGAAAGGTGCCCTTTTGCCAAACGACGTCGAAGAACACTACACAACAAACACTCGCTCGGCAGCGTCTGGCAGAGCGGCCATCTCGGTCCCACTTGGGACGTGGGGGCGAGGGGAGGAGAAGAGAGGGCAAACCAAGGCACTCGGTTGTCCGACCCTGCCACAATGCATGGACCCAAACAAGGCCATCTTTAGCAAGTCTAATCGATGCATTGATTGGGGGTGATTGGGAAATGGTGGATGGGGTAAGGGGCAAGTCACCGGCGTAGCAACCTGCGTCTAGAGAGTACTTCAACGACAGGGAGAGAAACATAGAGCGAAAGAAAGAAGAGAAAAGAGGAGAGGGAGAGGGAGGAGGAAGCATGGGAACAGCCTCAACATTGAAAGAGAATCCAAGAACTGTAGAAAAGCTGGAAGGTTACGTGACGCAAGCCATCGTCAGTGGAATACGATTGTGTGCGTGTCGCTTGTTCCTGTGTGACCTCTTTTAGAAGCGTTGTCCTCCTTCATCATCAACATCATTATCAACGTACACACCGCAATATCCTGGGGATAGAACCGATCATGGCAAAAATCGAGCGTTCATCATCCATCACATTCTCGCCTGATCTGAGCAGTGGCCGGGCAAACGAACGAATGGACGGACGAAATCAGCCAAGAAGGTCGCAGAACGGTCGGGTTTAGCTCTCTCTCCCTCCCTCTCGCGCGCGCGCACGCGTGCTCCCCGGTCCAAGTGACACCGCCAGTCGTTGAAGAAAAAGAGAAAAAGAAAGGAGAAGAATTCCCTACCATGCAAAAGCAGGCAAGGGGGGAGGGGTGAGTGAGTAAGCAAATCACCGACCGGCGACCGTTGACGCTGCAGCTGGTGCGTGCCCTGCGTGCGTACCGTTTCGTTCGCCAAACATTCCCAGGACCGGTAAAAGAGAAATAGAAAAAAGGAGGAAAAAATCACCGTAAGATATGAGCATCTTGGACGTGTGGATGTGGCGGTGGCGGTGGTGCTACTGTTAGTGATGATGGTCATTAGCTGGAATAGGCGCGTCATCTGCACCGCCAGGGCAGCAAGCAAACTTCACCTTGCATCTGCCAGCCCGACGGCGACGGCAGCATCCGTGAAGATCTTCTGTCGAACAAACCGACCACGGTTGGCAAAAGAGGAACATGAACATGCAAAGACGGTTGTGATGGTAGACCCGCAGTGATGTTGCACCAGCCGGACTCTTCCTGGAACCCCCCCCCCCCCCCCCCCCCCCCCTGACCCTCCGAGATGGCGGCAGCAACAGCGTCTTGTTTGCTTGAGAGCAATGTACTGTACATTGTTGCGTGCGGATGTACATATGCAAGTATGTAAGTAGGTATGCACGAACATGTACGGTTGGGCAATCGGAATGCATGAATGGGCCGCCATATACGGCCGCGGAGCCCTCCTCAGGAGGCCTATGAAGCGGCCACTTTGGGGACTCTCCAGAGTTTGAGTTACCAAACAAGCACATCTTCTGTTGTACCATTTTGTTCTGCCAGGCCCAGACCGGTCGTGCAGGTATTGCAAACCTCACTCACTGACCCCCCTTGTCCACCTCTGGAGAGAGAGGCTGGAGTCACGGAAGTTGCAAACCTCATGTCCGCAAAATTATCGTTCGTCTGCCCCTGCACTCCCTGGTAATTCTTGACTTGGCTGGCAACCGGTATTCGGTTGGGCCTCTCAGCTTTACAGTCGCGATGAACCCGCAAATAGCTTTCCTTGTAGTTCAAGGTGACAGCCGGGCACGCTACGACACGAGGCACGCTGGTCGAGAAATGACGAAGGCAGCGGCAGAGACAGCGGCGCCCCGAAATAGCAAACGGGCGGCTGAGGCACAGGGCGATGTGGCATGCGTGCGTGTGTACGTGTGCACTTCTGTTTGAATACTTGTATGTGTGTATCTGTGTGCGCATGCGCGTAGTGTGTATTTGCTGTGTGATATGTGTGGTAAGATAGGTATGTGTGTGTGTGTGTGTGTGTGTGTGTGTGTGTGTGTGTGTGTGTGGCCCTCTCCCGCTTATGCGTTGCCGTCGTTGTATTGTAGCCTCTTATGGACGGGCGAAATGCATGTCTATTGACGTTGTCAGGTCAAACCCCTGCGGTCCCTTGCCCTTCCAAGACCCAAAATGGGAACGCGTCGTCTGGCCTGCTTCCGCGGCTGGTCCCGCATTGGGGCGGTCTGATTTCTCGACACTTGGTGATGTGGCGACGACGGGAAGCGAGAGATAGAGAGAGAGAGAGAGAGAGAGAGAGAGAGAGAGAGAGAGAGAGAGAGAGAGACGTGGATGAAAGTGGAGGCTGCAATGCTACCTCGTCCAATACACTCGTGCATTCGAATCAGGGGTAGATGTCCTGCATGAGTTTAAGCATGTTACTCTCTCCCAGCGGTGGCGTCGCCCTTGGGGTGGATGGCCTCCTTCAGCCCTCAGGGACCAGGAAAAAACAAGTATCGTCCGCCGAGAATACGTCGTCGCACATGCTCGAAGCCGAAGGGTCCTTGTTAGCTATCGCAGTTCTAACGTCCGTAACTGACATCGCGTCTCCTACGGGTCGCATCGATCCGTTGTGAAGCACCTCTCCCCCTTTCCATCGTCGGTTTGTCACAGACGCCGGACTGGGGCCGTGGAGCACACGTTGCCGCCGCGCCGCAAGGCTTCTCCGTCAGTCTCACGGAAGGGGGCCCAAGGTCGAAGACCTGCAAGCTCTCGAAACCCACACTTGTGTTCCGTATGAGCTTATTGCTAAACAACCTTCCCCCCTATCAGTGGCGAGCGGCGGATGACACGCCTTCGACTCGTCCCTGGCTATCCGAACAAAAAGCAGGTCTTACGGCTTGGCCTGAACGAAGAATTCAAAGAAAAAAGTCCCATGCTCTGCAACCCTGAGACAAGGGCGAGTCTCGCTGAAATTCAAAGAGGGCAATTCGTATCGAGAGTCGACTGACAAGTTGTTGGCGGTGTAGCACAACACCATCGCTGATACCATGCAGCAAAACCCGGCCGGTCAAAGGCGACGACGTCTCGACGGGCGATCAGCCTGCTGTGATGCAGATCCATTCCCGCCATCTTGCCTCCTTTCCGGGCATTTCTTGTGCATGCCTGCTTCTTGACGGGAAGAAAAGGGCTGACAGAACGCACATGGCTCGACGGCTCCGTTGACAACGGAAAATTTTTGCAGCCATTGCCGGGGCGCTGCATGTATCTTTTTGGTTACCAGTCATGGCCAGAACCGGTGTTTCCATGCCGGCAGCCGGCTACAAGGACAAAACAGTAAGCGATTGGATCGGGCTTCCAGGGGACAATGTCATCTGACAAGCCATACCGGGGGAAGAGACGACGCCGGGGCATCCCGGGGCGGTTTGATCGAGGTTTTCCGGTTGAGAGGCTGCCTCCAGGCCATGCACCAAAGGAGGCGAAGGAGGCGCAAGAGAAGACTAGACGAGCCGATCCGGCTTGCCCCCCCTCCCCTCCCCCACTACCCATGTCGAGCCATGGGGGACGTCATGTCAGGTTCAGGAACCCCGGGACTTGGAAGAGGGGCTTGGGCCTTTCGATTTGTCTCGGTGCTAGGTCTGGACGCATTGTGCCAACGAGGATGCCGTGGTTTGGCTCGAACAGAGACCGCGTCGGCAGACAATCGGCCTCCTCCGCCTGGAACCTAGCATCATCGCCCGGCCATTGACGCCGAGAGAAGGGAGAAAGTAACACAGCGGGCGAGCTCCGTTCATAATGTCTCTGACTGAGAAAAGACGCCCGTTACACAGACTTGAGACGTGATGCCTACTGGCCGGAAATAATCGCTGCAGCTCTGCGGAGAGACTTGAGATGCTGCTACTCTCGTGACCCCGTGCGAAATTTGCAGCTGACGAATGCTACAGGATGCCTGTGGAGAGGGGCGGAGGTTTTCGCGGACGAGGCCTGCCTCGGTGGCCACCTGGTCAACCGTCGTCGCTTTGATGAGATTGCAGGCGGCAGCGTGGACGGGCTGTTGGCGATGAATGTCGGACATTTGTCGACTCTAAGTCACGAATGTCGCTAATTGAGATCTGTTCCGAAGACAGTCTGGGCTCCTCGCCCTTCCCTCCGTACATGTGGCAAAGCTGGATGACGACGACCTGACAAGTCAAAGGCGTTGTTGCACAATGCCGGGCTGCACGAGGTCTGGCGGCTGCGGACTTTGTGAGAGATGGCTTGTTCCATGATCTATGGTCCATGGTCCGTTGAGATGCTGCCAAGAAGCATCCCCAAGGACACAGGAACCGCCTTGAAGATATGACAACTGACAGATGACAGCTTCTCATCAAACGGCAGCGGGCTGGTGTAACGTCGCTCTGCGACAGCATGAGGTGCATCGTTCCCAAGTGTCGCGGGGATCCGGGAAGACGCTTACTTGCATGGCCTCCCCCAAGTGGAGAAAGAAAGGGAAAAGGTCCCCCCGTGGCATGTTTGCAAAGGTGGAATAATGAGACAGACTTCTGCTTCGAGTAGGCCATTCATTAGCCATGTGCGACACGGTGAGGCGCGCCACGGCTTCAACTTTTGACGATTTCCTCCTCTATCCAGGGATGCAACGAGGGTTGGTTTGCGTGCAGGCTGCCGCTATCCGTACCTCTTGAAAGGTTGACGAGATTTTGTTTTTATCCATGAAACACGAGCCTTACGACGACGGCAGTGGCGACATTTGGCGACAATCTGTGTGTGTATTTCCCGACGTCTACATCTGGCATCGACCGCACTGCTACTGTTGCTGTTGCTGCTGCTGCGAGCTGCGAGCTGCGAGCCGCAGACTGTGAGCTGAGCTGACCACCGGCGGATGGGTATACTGTCTTTTGTTGCCGTGGACGAAAAGCGACGAATAACGAGATGCATGGTTTGCGCCGATGATGTTGCCGATGCTAATGCTGCTGCTATCTTCGTCTCTCCCTCTCCGAGCCTCGATCCCTGCCTCGGTTCCGACTGTCCCAATCTCTGCGGTCTCTGCGGTCTCTGCGACCAGGGTCATCATCGTCCCGTCGTCGGTCTTGGTGATCGTACCGTCGTCCGGAACCCCGGGGGTCCGATCGATAACGATCTCTATCCCCTTTTTCGTCCCTGTCCCTGTCCCTGGCTCTTGGACGGCCTGGACTTCGGCTTCGCCTACGTTCCCGTTCTTCTCTAGGGCGATCTTTGTCCCGCCGATCTCTGTCCTGCTCTGGTAGCCGCTCTGGCTCAGGGCGGCGATCCTTGGTACGTTGGTGACGACCCTTCATCTCCTCCTCTCCATACACAAGATCGTAGTTGTCCCCGTTTCGCTCGTACTCGTCGCGGTATTGTCGTCTCTTTTCGAGCTCGTCGACACCTCCCCAGCCGCCTCTGGAGGCGTGCTTTCTACGCTTCTGGTTCGTATCGTCTCTCCAGACCTGACTCAACTTGCTCACACTTTGCGAGAAGTCGACGTGGATACGGCGGTCATCAATCAGAACGTCCTGCATCTTGGAGTAGGCTGCCTCACAAGACGCCTTGTCGGCATACTCGATAAAGGCGTACTGAAGACTGTCGCCCGTCTTGGCGTCGCGGATCACCTCGCAACTGAGGATCTTGCCGAAGCGGCCAAAAATCAGCTCCAGGTCCGCGTCCGTCGTGACGGGGTTGAGCTTGCAGACGAAGAGGACGTTCTCGGGGGGAGCGACTTCGGCGAACGGCAGGTCGCCCATCATTTCCAGAGTGAGAGCCTGCGCCCGTGCCTCCCTGTCCCTCCGCCGCTTCTCGATAGCCTCCTCGTCCAGATCATCATCCTCGTGCAGGGCGGCCTCGTCCGCGATTCGGACTGTGTCGAGTTGTGACTTGGTAGGAGGTGGCGAAGCACTTGGCTCCCGAAGCTCGGGTGGGTCAGGATACGGGTCGTCGAGGATGATTGTGTGCTTGATCCTGATGTCGATGAGCGGGTGTCCCTTGTCGTCGACAATGGCCTCGTTGATCTTTTCGAGGACGTCGAAACCCTCGACGACTTTGCCAAAGACGGCAGCCTTTCCATCCAAGTAATCCGTCTCGTCGCCCAGAGTGACAATGAACTGCGAGGCCGCTACGCGGGTATCCGGGTCGGAATCCAAGGGCGCCGTAGCCATGCTCACGGTTCCTCGCTCGAGATGCTTCAGCTTTGGATGGAAGAAGGCCGGAAACATCTTTTTCGAGCTGTCACCCGACAGATGGCCCCATATCGACGTCCCGCCATCGGATTCCTTCGACAAGGGTCCCAGGGGGTCGCCGGTCTGGAAGGAGAAGTTCTTCTGAACAGAGTGGATGGGCGAAAAGTTGTAGTACTTGACTTTGCAGAGCTTCAGGAAACTGGCGAGCTTTGGTTAGCTGAGCGAGAGCCGTGAAGCGGGTGACCGGGGAAGATGCGGCTTACTTTTCGCACAGCTTGGGCGCGTAGTCGACCAGGAGGTCAATGACGATGTCGCCCGAGCTGGTTTCCAAAAGAACCGACATGATGACGTTTGTGTGTGCTGTGTGTGTTGCGTGTGCTACTGTTCCCCAATGGATGCCGTCGCAGCCGTCGACACTAACCGTCTCGTTTTGCGCCGCGAATCGTTCAACAAAGAGCAATCCGAGGGTCGTTTATCGCCTGGTCAAAATCACAAGATTTCTAGCCACAAAGTTTCCGACGTTGCCTATGTCAGTATCGCAATCTGTGGCTCTCGGCGGTCGTTGACGGGGTTGGGCCTTGCGTGTAACGGCCCACGATGTTTGTGATGTTAGAGTCTGAATTCGCGAGGCAGCGACAGCGGCAGCGAGAAGCCTCGTCACATAGTGTGCATTCAGCGTATTTGAGGTACTTCGCACAGTAGCATCTCCAGACGAATTAAAAATGGGCTTGAGGTTACAGAGTGGGTCGCCAATGGAATCTTTATGCTTAGAGCTTCTGGGGAGCTATTTTCTTAATAAGCTAGCTTCCTTATTATTTTTTTGCAGGGGATTTTTTTGCTTGTTTTCTGATAAAATTGGCCATCTGATTGTGGTTCTCGGTACCGCTACAGCATGGTTCAAACCATTTCCCCGTCTGTGGGCCCCCTTGACTCTCACGACTTTCAGAAGCACGCATGTGCAACATGTAATTGACGTCTTTTCCTCGCATGTAGCATCATGAACATATCCTCATGCTCACTGGGAAGGGATGGGGGTGGAGGGGATGGTGGGGATAAAAAAGGTCAAAAAGGCCAATTAAGAAGATAAGCAAGAGCAGCTAGCTGTGTGTGTTGGTAATTTGGTGTCGTTTCAGTCATTGACAAGAGCTCTATGCTTTGTGTGTCTGTGGTATCCTACAACCGCCGAAAATACGCAAAAAGTTGGAAAAGAAAACATAGAAACATGGCTGGGCCTGTGGTGTGAAGCCGAATCTCGCCAATGAACACCCAATATCCAATATCCGACAGGCGAGATGAAATAATAACAAAACGATCTCTCGCCTGTATGCACCGGCTTTTTCCCAATTCTGATGCTGCAGAGCCCCCAATCGAAGTTGGCCATGCCATTCATTCATGGCCTGTTTTTGCGGCACATGTCAGAAACCCGCGCGCGCGCCCTCAACGCCGTTGGATAACGTGGTATCCTGTCCCAGTCGAACGCCCTCCAAGTGAAATTTCCAGGAAATTAGGTAGGTAAGAAAACAAGACAATGCTACGCTTTCGTGTCGCTCCGCAAGACTGTTGCCGCCGCCGCCGCCATCATGGCTACTGCTGCTTCTCTCACGGCGCGCTCTTGCGTCGTCGCTCAGAGCGCAGCTCCTTTTCAGTGTCCATCAGGCGGCACTGTACCCACATGCGGAACGAGTTGTCACTCCGCACCTGCTCGCAGTTGAGGAGCTCCATCAGGGCCCGCTTCATGCCCTCATTGACGTCGAAGAGGCGCTGCTCCTCCTCCGCCACGGCCCAGATGGTCGTCTCGTCCGCGATGGGCGCGAGCGAGCTGCTGCGCCGCGCCTTAAGGCCTGAGAGCGACATTCGCCGGCTCCGGCTGTGGTGCCTGCTGCGCCCGCCCGACGACGCGTTGGGGTACTGTCCGAAAGGGGAGCAGGCACTGCGGGTCGGCGACACCGACGGCGACGACGAGAGCGACGTGTTGCAGGTCGTGATGGGACGGATTTGGTCCAGGTGCTGCCGAAGCTCCTCGTGCTGGGAGTGCAGGGCGAGGTATTGCTGCAGCGCAAAGTTGGACGCCTGCTCCTGGGAAGAGACGGGAAGGGTAGAGGGTGCCGCCATTTTTGCTGACGTTGGTGGATATGGTAGTTGTAATGTGCAAGTGATGTGTCTCTGAGCTATTGACGAGCCCATCGGGAAATTATGATGGGTTGGTGAAGAGGCTGGCGAATTTGTTGGTGTTGGCTTATTGTAGAACCGGGAGAAGGAAGGCGATAAGTATTTCCAACCGTATCGTCGATGAACAATGTGCCCTGGAGAGGTGCTGGTGTGGTGGTGTGATGAGATGGGCGGATATATGGGTGGGTTAATTCGGGCTAATGTCGTCAATGTGATGTTGTTTGACTGGGAACCAAGCGGCACCACAGTAAGTTCTCGACGTAGGTATGTATATGTATAGGCTGGTTTTAGCTGGTTGCTGTGTGCGATGGTTCTTGTTTGTTCTCGATTCCTTGACAAGGGGGAAAAGAGGCGTTGCTAAGAAGAAGAACCGGTCGGTGAGCGTGGCTGGTTGAGTAGACGAACAGAGTAGTTGACTCGTGGTCTCGGGGGTTGACGGTTCGAGTGCAGCGGTTCGAGGAGGAGGTGGTGTCGAGTACTAATACCAAACGAGGGTACCTGACTTGACTGTCTGGAGCTCCCGCCCTGTCGATGGCGTCGATCCCAAGTGGGGCCGGTGTCCTTTGTCTCCTTTCAAAAAATGAACCCAGAAGACTGGCCCCTCCCGTTGAGAGGAGAGATGCGGGTGGGCGTGCGTTGGACCTTGCGGGGATTGCTGGTGAACGGGTCTCGAAGATGCCCCTCACTCGCAACTGTCGGTAATAAATGTGAAAAAGAGGAGAAGATGCAGCAAAACCAAGAGCGCGTAGTCGCTGTCGGGCAGGTGTTTGGTCACAGATTGAGGCCCGGTCTGGGGGAAGAGAGCTGAGAGGGCAAGGGGATGGGATGGGATCAAGTAATATGTAGGTAAGGTGTGCTTGTTATGTGTTGTGTGTTGCGTCGTGTGGTTGGCGTCTCCGTGTGCCTCTCCTCTGCAGTTTGCGGTGTGCACGTCCGATGCGGGCTTGATGCGGGCTTGATGCGGACTCGATGCAGACTCGATACAGACAGATGGATGCAGGATAACGCAGCTTGTCAGCTTCCCGGCAGTCAATGAATGGCCTATTTTATTAATAGGCAGTTGTGGATGACCCGATAGTGATGAACGGATTGGCGTGAGGGTAAGATAGAATAAAGGAGGAGGGGAGAGAGACACAATCTGGATAAGAATGGCCTTGTCGCCGCTCTCCGGGGTGTGTGTGTGTGTGTGTGCAATTAGGTATTTCGGGATCTCGACCGGCAAACACTCCCAAAACAAAAGCCAACTCAGGTACCACAATCAAAGCTTGGACGTCCTCGTGGAGATGGCCCAGATGGGACAGTCGATGGCGCCAATTTCAGTAACGCTGCAAGCCACAAGGCGTTTATAAAAACCGGTCGGAATGTGGTCGACGGTTGGGTGCGTGTGTCAAGCGAACCGCGAGGGAGTTCCACTTCTAATAAAGACGCCAACGGAGTACCCGCGTTGCAGGAGGGGGAGGGGGCCTTCGGTAGTCAGGAGTAAAAAGGGAAAAAAAGTGTGCGCCGCAAGCCTAAGCGGCGGGCGTGGAAAAGGGGAATGTGGGATGATATGGTATGGTATGGCGCCGGCCGACAACCGAGAGGAGGCCCCGGAAGCTTTCTTAGAGCCCACGATGGTTTTGATGGAGCGGTTCAGGTTGGCCGCTGCAAAGAGAAGAAAAGTCAAAGCCCTACAAACTAAAAAAATACTTTGCTGACTAGGGAGTTGGAAATGGTGGTGGTGTTCCGTCGTCCGTGGACTGTGGCAAAGGCAACCGGAAACTTTTCGAGGATGGTTGCTTTCGAAAGGGAGGCCAGACCTGGCACACGTGGATGTCTCTCTGGCTGGCTCTCTCTCTCTCTCTGTATCTGTATCTGTACTGTACTGCGTAAGGTATGGTTTTGTGTGCGCGGTGATAACGCCTAATGTTGATGGCCGATAGCGAAAGACGGGATGGGACGGGGATATGGATGTCTGGGAAATGGGTGTGGAGGAAGTACTCTCCACAACCCCTGGTTCAATTTAATAGACCCGGGTCCAGGCCGGATGTGATGCTGGTGAGGATACGAAGAAGCGCCGGCGGTGCGTTGCGTGCTCTGCTGCGTCAAAGTCGTATTGTAAGTCTCAGTAGACGCGCCCCGCCAGCTCAGACTCAGACGGAAGGGGGGGGGGGGGGGGGGGGGGGGGGGGGGTGGAGGCCGGTTCGCTGTCGGTGGTGCAATAAACCGGTTCGATGTTGCGCTATTCTAAGCAGAAGACGAGGAGAAGGAGGAGGAGCAGGAGGTGGTGGAAGAGGAGCAGGAGGTGGTGGAAGAGGAGAAGGGCCACTTCATGCGGTCTTGTTATGCAAGCCCAGGGTGAGAGAGCCGGACTAGTTGGTCCACGTTGTGGCTAGGCCTTGTTCTGTCCCGTAGCGCAGCCTACGGCGTCTTTGGTAGCGCTATCTTTGGTGTTTGGCAACCTGGTCAACCCAGTTGGGTACGAGATGGTGTGTGTGTGATACTGATATGACAAGATTCCCTGGTGCGAGAGTCTCTCCCTCCTACCCAAAGGGGGGCGGACGTGACGACGATGTGCAGGGTCGCGTCGGTGTGGCGCTGCTAGTGCCGACTCGAGGGAGATTGTGATACCGACGATGCGGTTGGCGGAGGTGGAGGCGATAGCAAAGTTCGTTGATAAGGTGCGAGTCCTCCTGGAGGGGAAATCGACCTCAGCTGGCCGCTAGCGCGTCGGCCGTGGCTGGAATTGCTGGCAAAGGGGGTAGGTTCCTGCTGCTGCTCCTGCTGCTGCTGCTGCTGCTGATGATGCGATGCCAGGAGGTCTCTGGCGAACGGGGACCGGCTGCCTCTGAGCGCCGGATTGGATGCCAGCAGGTTGACGAAGCCGAAATGGTCGCGATGCTGCGTCCTCGTCTCGTTCGGGACGACGGATTCCTGTTCTCGTGATTGTCGACCTTGATGCTGCCGATCCTGTGGTCTATGGTGGGATTGATGCTGGTCTTCCGATGGGTCGGGGGTATTCCACGTTATATCACAATGATACATAGCAATGCAAAGAAGACCGGCGGTATCAGCTAGTGTAAATAAACGACTTGGTGTAGACGAGTACGTGAGTGAGTGAGTGTTGTCAGCCTGTCTCAGAGGGTCAAATGAGAGGCTTGACGTCGATGAGGCTGGTGGCATTTTGTACTTTGAGTCCCTTGCAAGACCAAGATGAAATGAATGTGAGCACAAAGTGACGTACACATGTTCCCTAGGAAGCCCATGTGGCTGACGACCCGTCTGGTCTCACATAGCGATCCCACGTTTTCTGCCTACCTTTGCTTCGATGAGGTATTCATCGGGCTAATCGTCCCTTCAAGAGACCCTGGGTCACTCTCTCGTGGGCCGTGCCAACGTTCGCTTCGATCGAACTGAAGTTATCCGGCATAGCTTGCCGGGAGCTGACCAGACAAAGTGTGGTCATTGCTCCAGGCGGCATCCCCATAAGAAAATGTCCTATTTCCTGCTCTCCCGGCGTATCGCAGGAGATCCAATGGCAACACTCCTCGATTGGCCCTTGACCTCAAGCACGGCCTGGGATGGAGACAGGCTTTGAGATATGAGACCCCGAGAGCCAACGGCGAGCACCGACCAGCGGTGGCGCAACACACCCACCGCGCAGCGCAGCGCAGCCAAGGGGCGATAAGATACTTTCCGTTTTGACAGCTCCCTACGGAGTACACGGATACATCACGGATGATGTGTGAGTGGGTGGGTTTGTCTACTAGATAGTGTTCCAGTATCGGCCAGCAGCCACGCATCCACCACGGCGAAAGCGGGTATGCAAACGGACATGCGCCCGGAGAGAAACCTCACCTTCTCAGTTGGGCTTCCTGGCGCGTCTGCATGCTTCATCGAGCCTGAGATACGCATCGTCAAATGATCGGGGAGCATGCGTTCTTTTACCCGGCAATCCAGACTTCCATACATAGGGATCGACAGCCAGCGTACGCAAACCGCAGCCACGAGACCACGACTACGGGGTGCGTACCTTGCAGAGAAGCCTGTCTGCCCTTCGTGGTCCAACAGATGGAACGGGTGACTGACCGGCGATCCAAACGATTTTTGACAAGTCGCGAAATCACACACACACACACACACACACACCCCTTCCGAAAAGCTACAATAAGATCAACCGCACTTCCGTTAGGGAGGGGGGCAGCTCCGGCTCTCGAGTCGTCGAGACTCTTCGATGCTCCTCAACGGCGGGTGCGATGACTTCATAGTTTTGCCTCAACGGTTAGACGCTCTCTGCCTGCCCTGTTTAGCCTCCGCCTTACCGCTGCCATGCTCCCTCTATGTTTGCTTCCCAATAATATGCCAGAGGCCAGAGAAAGAAGGTGTCTCAAATGGGCCAGACCACGGCCCCGACGTATTGGCAACGCGCTTGTTCCAGCTCGCCCAATCACCGAGCTTCCCCCAAGACTTTTGCAATTCTCGTCGATGTGCAAGGGTAAGCTCCTTCGTGCGAGCCACACAACCCCCCAACGTCATCCTGACCGAGCTTGCGCGGTGGTATGCCGTCCTTATCGACAACTCAGTCACACCTTGAAGTAGCTCGAGAAGGATGTGACGTCCCAGCTGGTCATCGGCGGCGATATCATCATCCTCGTCGTCGTCGCTCTCGTCGTTCATCAAGCCGGAGCGTCATCCCCGTTCCGCCTTGCCAAATACAACCTTGTGTAAACCCCCATTCCCGCCTAGCAAAAAGCTTATCCCGTGAATTGAGTTTCTAGGGTGCAGGCCAGCCGACTGAGAGAATCATGGATGGCAACATTACGAAAGGCGGCCGCCCCCCTCGTATTGGACGCATGCGGTGCCCTTGAACTCTCTCCGCGTTCTGAGACTGCCGGAGCATCAGACCACACCGGCTTGGCCTCGGAATGCGGGGAAGCTGCGCTGGGGTGCATGGTGGCTGACAGGCGACATCCCGATAAATCCACTGGTTCGCGGAACTTCCACTGCATCTTGTTCGGGGTGGCACCATGATTTGGAAATCCCGTTGTCCATCTCCTTATGATGGTGATCTCGGTCGGTGCCGTGGGCTGATTACAGTCCCGCATCTTCATCCTTGGACCGTGACGGCCGTGCTTTCCCCTGCTCAAAGACGCCCGTCTACTCTTGGTTACCCGTATCCCCCTCCTCACTGACTAAAGCTTCTTGTGTTTCGGAAAGGCTTGCTACTAGTAATAATATGGTTGAGACGCATCACCTTATCCGGAGCGCAGCTTGGACCCTGACCTTTCGATCTGCACGCATGTTGTTGCAGATCATTGCTGGCACCCAAGTAACCTTCGTCGGGGAATGCGAAGCAAAAGTATCAGCGAGGCGGCAGGCCGCTTTGCCTGACAAGGAGTTCTCTCATGATCTTCTGTCAATAGATGTTGAGTCGGTCGTCAATAACCTTGGCGTGCTTTCATTATGCTGCTCACTACACGTGCACTGATAAGTAATGGTGTGCGGGCCAGAGATGTATGGAAGTCTGAAATCGGTCCTCGAAACGAGTCAGATGCTATCGTTACTCGCAATTCCGCTTGTCTCGACATACGCGAGTTGCATGTGTGAATACGCGGGATCTCACCCGAGGTGTCGTGTGTCCCCGGACGGGCGTGATGTGGTCCACACCCGAACTGCGGCCCGCCCGCAATTAACCTTACCACATCACGCCCGTTCTTGAAGGCGCCAAAACTCGACAGATTCGAATCGGGACGCTATCGCTGTAGAATGGGCCCCTCTGCTGCTCCCTTGGGGGTATGGGAAAGTCGACATAGGTCAGGCCCATCCCGCACTGTCGGCAACGACTACAGAACGCCTCGAACGTAACCTCATTGCGCTGCGTAGCGGATATCAAGACCTCAATGGCCGGAAACATGGTAAATAACTCCTGGAAAGTGGCGATGAGGGCCGGGATGATGCTCTGATCGTAGGTGATGTCTGCCCCGATGACAACGTCGACGTTCTCGCCGCTGTTCCATTTTTGGTCTTCGGTGCCCACCATTGCGTGACCCCATCTCAGTTCCATGGGCCTGACTAGAGTGCTTCCTTGCAGGTCATTCAGGAAGAGGCTTTCCGGGAGGTTATTGATAACATCATCAGATCCATCCGAGGCAATAACATGGGTGGCGGCGAGATGCTTCGCACACAGGATGGCTAGGTATCCGGTGCCCGCTCCCAGTTCGAGGATGCGCTTCCCCTTGATGATCTTTTGGTTTACGCAGAGATATTGCCCCAAGTGCAACGCGGCCTCCCAAGTTCTGAGGCCTGTGGTGCCAGAAGCAGAGATCAGCGAGCGGGACTCGAGGAGGGTGATGTCAGTCGTGTGTAAGTGTGGTTCCGAGGAGCTCCTCTGGTCGAGACTACCGAGGTGATAGGTGACGTAGGTTTTCTGCTGAGCTGACGATATCTCAGAGGGCACTGGAGCCGCAAGAGATTCCGACAACGCTGTCATGAGATCCTCCGAGACTTCCTGGGAACGGTTAGAGAGGTGCCCGTAACTGACTGCAGATCGTCAAGCTACGGCGTCATGCAATAGGGAGGCGCTCACATGCTGGTCCCAATCCTCAATGCCCGATTCGATGCGTGCGATAAGCTCTTTCAAGACTTTTAGACGATACCTAGCAGGAGGGCTGTAACGAGGTCCCTCCTCCGAAAAGAGCTTCTTGTAAATGGTGTCTTGTGCTGCTTGTTGTCTGATTACCTCAGCAGCAGGGTAGTCGAGCACAGATTCCAGTTGAAGATACTGGTAACAGAACCTTTCGACGGGGTTTGGCATGAGAAAAGTGTTCGCCATGTTGTGGCAGGGAGAGTTGTCAACTCGTGAGAATGTCGTTTGTTGCCGAATTTGGTCGAAATTACGGCTTCAAAGTTTTACTGACTGACAGACCCCTGCAAGACGTCTCGCAATTTGTGTGTACTACCCAACGAATTAGGTTGCAAAGACTGAAGACAGAATCAATGCGTTATTTGGTATTGAGTCGCAAAGACACAAGCAAGGTACTGATTGAACTAAGCACCCTCAGTCGACAATTCGTAGAAGTCTCCTCCGTCGAGATGCCCAAGATGCGAAGAAAGATGAAGGAACAAGTGCTGAGTCAGGACAACACAACGAGCACTGTGCAAACACCTTGGCGGTCTGGGCGTGTCGCCTGAGCCTCTCACACACATACTAGATTTTATCGCACTGTAAAATCACCCGCCAATCAAGAAATAGCCACAGCAGTCAGTCAGCTGACTGTGAGTGGCTCCACGTGATTTCGGTTTTTTGGTGCGGCAGTCCTCGCCTCAGGCACCAAATTAGGGCTTCCACCCACAAGCGTGCCTGCGCGCGAAAACTCCCAGACCCCATCACAACCACTCTGCGAACTTTTGACGACACCACACCTTTCCGACTCTTCTGTCCCAGCGCCAACCCATTTCGACAGACAGATCAGCCCGCCCCCCGACCGCAAAGATGGCGGACGTCGACACCCCCGTCACCCTGCGAACTCGCAAGTTCATCCGTAACCCCCTGCTTGGCCGTAAGCAGATGGTCGTGTGAGTTTGCCCCTCCAGATTGTCTCTGTTCCCCGAAGGAAGGAAAGCGCGCAAGAGGAAAAACATCGAACGAGGAGGAGCCGGGAAAGACGGTATCATCAAATCGACACATCGAATTACGACACACCAGCCATGCTCGATGGCTGCGGACGGACGGGAAAGGCGGGCGTGTGCGGAAAGGGTCGATTGGGGGAAACCAAAAACTTTTTTTGCTGCATGTGCGTCCGGGAATGCTGACGGTTCTTTTCGTTCAGTGACATCCTCCACCCCGGCCGCGCCAACATCTCCAAGGATGAGCTCCGCGAGAAGCTTGGCTCCCTGTACAAGGCCACCAAGGACCAGATCAACGTCTTCGGCCTCCGCACCCAGTTCGGTGGTGGCAAGACCACTGGCTTCGCCCTCGTCTACGACTCCCCCGAGGCCATGAAGAAGTTCGAGCCCCACTACAGACTGGTCCGCGTCGGCTTCGCCAACAAGATCGAGAAGGCCAGCAGACAGCAGCGTACGTCGAGTCCCCATCCTATCGCTGCCATGGCTGTGTCCGGTCGCCGTTGGGTCGGACAAGCACTTGTCCTGTCCAGACGATCCAGGCGCACATCGACACATGCCGCGGTGGTGAAGCATCACCCTTCACACAGTGAACCTATGGCTGACACTACTCGCGCTCCACAGGCAAGCAGCGCAAGAACCGCCAGAAGACTCTGCGCGGAACGGCGAAGGTCAAGGGTCCCAAGAAGAAGAAGGAATAAGCGTCTCGCTTTGTTGCCTAGGGTTAAGGCATGCGAGGGATTTCCCCCGGATCATCCGCAAAACAGTGGGCGGCGTTGGTGGAACATCAAAAAAACATACGAATCAAAATGTCGTCTTTGGGCTCTCGTGTTGTTGTTCCGCCGGTGGGGGGACGTCCCTCGTCTTCGCTCTCGTGGGGTTGT
The DNA here is from genome assembly GCF_034447905.1 of Colletotrichum destructivum. Lineage (NCBI taxonomy): Eukaryota > Fungi > Ascomycota > Sordariomycetes > Glomerellales > Glomerellaceae > Colletotrichum > Colletotrichum destructivum. The sequence goes on from NC_085904.1 coordinate 476,906, forward strand.
CCATTTCGGCTGCGGCCATGTGCATTATACGACGAAACAATGCGGCTTTTGCATCGTCCCTGTGTCGGTCCGGCGGGTTTATGGCCGGCCGCGCAAAACTACTAGAGTCAACGCGGCGTGAAACGGGGGAATGGGTTCATGATTCTCTCAAATACGAAATGCATCAAACACACGTATCCCGATGGTTCCCCAGGTCTAGTCCACGACGCCTGCTCACCTAATAATCTCCCGTATGGTAGCCCAGAGTGACCATCCCCATCGTAGTTGGTTCTTGACGTGATGTTGATGTTTGATGCGAGATATCCTAGCTGCGTCTGAGAAGCATTAAGAGAGCCTTACCACCTGGACAATTGGAGCATTGCTACGTGACATCTTATTCTGCTAGCTGTTGCCTCGGCACGGCTCGCTCGCGAACGCATTGTGGCAGGCGATTACGGTCTAGCAGGCGATCAACCTTCTCGGCGCGTTAATGGTCCCGTACGGTACCGCGAGGCAACCGATCCGAGCCTGGCACCACCAACACTCGCATCCCACCGAAGCCGAAATTGCTGCTTTCAAGGCTCTTGAAGACGTCAGACATGAATCGACGGTGCACTCTTGATTTCTTTTTTCTCTCTCTTCTACCGTCGGTACCGTGAACTCGGCCGTGTTCCTTTCATCTAAGCCCTCCCTCAACTCTGCCGACAGTCATTTCGGCCACCGTCTGATGCATCCCTACTGCTGCCTATTCACAGCGCGCCTTGGGGACTTCCATGGCAATCACCCACAAGACGTAGGCTCTAGACAGAGTATTCCCCCTCTGTCTCCACGTAAAGATTACTTAGAAACACTAGTGACGGGGAAGCAAAAGAGAGAAGAATGGGGGAAAGGTAAGGGACCTTACCTGGCTGACGTTTCTTTCCATTAATCATCGGAGCTGATGCAGGCATCCAGCGCCGGATCATCATACGATATATCGTCAAGACGGGCGAGAAGAGACCACGGTCCGCGACGACCTCTTTGCCAAGCCATTCTTTCTCTCTCTCTCCCACTCGCCCACGCCATCCAGGTGACCCCTTCACATAAACCACGCCTGTCGTCAGGGTTCGACAGACAGTTCGAGTCCTGCTTGCCTACACATCAAATAGGCATCCCGAGTGAGTGCCTCGCTTCGTCTTTGAAACTGCGTCTTGGGAGCCCGTCCCGGCATCCCCATCCATGACTAGGTCTTGTCCAGAGGGCGTGACAACGCAAGGAACACAAGAGGTCCCAACCGACCTTCTGCCACCGGCGGATTTACCGGGAATCTATTTTCTTTCTCAAGGAGCCTGTCCACGTCTTGCGGGACCTAGGTTCGTCGTCAATGAGTTCCGTGAGTTGCTCGTAAATTATCCTCTATTGAAGCCTGTAATGATATTCCTGCACCGCCCAATCCCAACTTAATAAAGAAAATACCGTGTTCCACGCCACTAATTCACCAACCCCGAACCGATCTATTCCAGAGTTCGATACCAAGACGAAACGCAACGCCCATGCCATGCCAGTAGCAATCCATGTATGTCTTTAGCCCTTCCCTCATACACCACCACAGCGCCATAAGATGACTTGGCTGGCCGCTCACTCACACCTCCCTCAACTTCTTAACGGGCCTGGCTAACGAGTCGTCCGGAAGCCCGCTCCTCTTTGTCCCGGGTAGGCTGCTCGTCCGAATGTCGTTGTCGTCCTGACTCACCCTGCGGTGCGGGTACTCGTTCTTCAGCCCCTCGAAGCAGTGCGCGTTGAGCCGGTCGCCCGTCGAGAAGAACGGATGCTGCAGCGCCTTGGCCGCCGTCAGTCGCTCCACGGGGTCGTACTCCAGCAGGCTCGCCAGCAGCTTGTACCCCTCCGCGCCGAGGCTTGCCAGTGGCGCGCCGTTGCCCTGCGGCGCTGACGTCGCGCTGCTCGAGGCGCCCTGGGAGATGGTGCTGTAGTACCACTTCTCGAGGTTCGACCCGCTCGGTGCGGGCGGGTGGTGGCCGTAGCCGTGCCCGCGGTGGTGGCCGTGGTGGCCGTGGTGGTGCGGCGTCATGGGCGGCTGCAGAGTCGACAGCTGGGGGTACTCGGGCATGGCCGTCAGCAGCGGCCACCGCTCCTTGGACGGCAGTCCCATGATGTCGACAATCTTTTGCATCTGGTTCCGCTGGAAGGGCACCGTCTTCTTGCTGTCCATCTTGGCCTCCTCGCCCTTGAAGATGGGTCGCAGAGACAGTAGCTCCGCAAAGATGCAACCGACGGCCCACATGTCGATGGCAGGGGTGTAGTGACGGCTGCCGAGGATGAGCTCCGGCGCGCGATACCATATAGTCACGACAACCTTATCACCGCTGAAGAGGGAATGCAAGGGCTTGTCGAAGCGGCGGGCCAACCCCAGGTCGCCGATCTTGACCTCGCCGGCCGAGGTGACCATGATGTTGGCGGGCTTGAGATCGCGGTGCAGAATCCAGTTGGCATGGAGGTACTGGCAGCCGTTGAGGAGCTGGAACATGATGCTCTTGACGGTCTGGGGCGGGATGGGGTGGCGCGGGTTCTGGGTGTGGTGGTGAATGATTTGTAGCAGGTCATGCTCGGCGTACTCAAAGACCATGAAGATGCACTTGTCCTCGAGGATGATCTCGATGAGCTTAATGACGTTGGCGTGCTTCAGCTCACTGCACAGGGACATTTCGCGGATGGCGGATTGCGAGATGCCCGTGTACGAGATTTGCTCGCCCTCCTTGTCGGGCTTGAACTTCTTGATGGCGAACTCGCCCTTCTGGCCCTGACGGCCTAGGGCCTTGTAGACGCGGCCATAAGTACCGGAGCTGATGAAGCCGACGACCTTGTACCGCTCGATGACACGGACTTTGGGCTGGTAATTGATGTGGCCGAGGCCGCGGTCTGCCGGGTCTGTGAGAACTTCGGTCAGCACGACTGAAGGTGAGTCAAGCAGAAACCGAGACGAGACCGGGAAAGGATGTCAAATACAGGAGCTGTGAGAATGCAGGCCGCCGTAGCCGACGCCCCTCCACATGTTTGTTTAAAGAGTATGAAAGTTACGCTTTATGGAACAAGGTGGGGTATGTATGGGACGGGCCGGCGAGAGGACGATCGATGTGGGAGGAAAACACAGTATGTACTACTGGCTCTACAGACGACACATATCTCTCTTTAAGAGGGGGGCAGGGAGGTTTGCGTCCGTCAGGAAGAGGTATCAGGTGAGGCTTTGAGAAGCGGCACGCAGCTGACGATAGCCGCAAGGCAAGCGTGGGACAGACAATACGATACGGCACGTCGAAGCAGGCAGAGCTCACCGCCGATCTCCAACGGCAGGTCCAGTCCTCGTCTAGAGCCTGAATGATGCAACGAGCTTGGGGCGGGTGGGCTTCGCAGGGGAGGAAGGGCTGGTTGCTCTAGGCTTCAAACAGAAAGGGCAGTGAGCACCAAGCAGAGAATATAGCGCCGGCGGAAAAATGCAGCTTGCCACCCGACGAAACACGCCTCGCGGCACACAGTTCTCGCGACGTTGCGCCGGAACTCTTTTCCCTTTTGGCTGAGCGGACGCCGGTCGGTCGTGAGATGCGGTGCAAGGAGCGGTGGAGAATGAAAACGGGGAGACTCGCAGAGATGCAGAGAGGTGCAGATGCAGGGCCCCCAAAATATGTATTCTCCCAAGGCGGGATACCCGGCGGGATGGAATAGGAGGGGAGGGGGGGGGGCCAGGAATATGATTGGGATTGGGGGGGAAGGATTGCTTTTTGGGATATGTGCTGGGATTTCTCTCTGAGTGGGTGGTGTGGACGAATGAGTATCTAGCCGGGACGGGGCAACCCGAAAATGCAGACTCGAGGTGAGAGGGAATGGGGATGATGGGCAAAAGCAGGCAAGACTGAACCCTGGGTCCGATCCCGAGCAGTTTGCAGCTCCGAAAAATTGGTCTTGACTTGGCAGGAAAGTTTGCAACTCTATGCAGTTGCAGCGGCGCAGAGAGGAACCGTATTCAGGGGTGAGGGTGAGAGAGAGAGTGAGTGAGTGAAAAGTGAGTGAGTTGTGGGTGGGTGTGCGGTACGACAAACGATGTGCAGGATTTAGGGGTGGGAGGGGCTGGCTGCATTCGACGAGATGCGATTCGATATGCAAGGCGGATGGAACACCCGGGGACGTGACCGTCGATCAACAAGAGGGGAAAAGGTGGGTAAAACTGGATATGAAGAGAAGCGGCATCGAATAAGGGTAACGAACGGGCAGGTCTTGAAGGTCGTCGTCTCGTCAAGGTCGGCGGCGTCGGCGACGTCGGCGTCGGCAGCGTGGCATAGAGTGGCTTCCTTGCTCAACAGACTCTGGCCGTCCCGTTTCGCCGCACGCTGCTAATCTCGCTCACTCTTACGTTTCGGCACTCTCTCTCCTCTCTTGGTTTGCCTTTCCGAACGACGACACTTTGACAGCAACTCGAGTCAGGCGAGAGGGCAAAAACTGGGGAGCTGAGGGGGGGGCAAAGCGACGGCCGAGAGCTACGGGGGAGCCTTTGCGGAAACGAAAGAAGAAAAAGTGTATGATGAACATGCACCGAACCACAAGCAAACATCCAAAACTTACCTTCAAACGCTGCCTGGACGCTCCTCTTGAGATTACCCGTCCGCACCGAGCTGGGGCCCGAGGCAACGGTTGACGGGTTGGTCAGGCTCATCATCCGACGCGAGGGCTCGCTGCTGACTCTGATATCCCTTTTGGAGTCGAACTCGGATTCCAACTGGTCCCGGTTATTCTCCCCCAAACACACGCCGCGTTGATTCGTGGGGTCCTCCCTCGTCACGTCTTCTCTTGCTGCTCCGAGTCCCGTTCCTCTCCTTTCTCTCAGAGTCTCAGAACTCACTCTCAGCTTCGTGCCTCGCTTGCTCGAGTCGGAACTGCTATGCTGCACCGGTAATTGCGGTCGCTCTCTGTCCGCTCCGGTCTGTGAGACTAACCCTCAAACTGCCCTGTCCCGGGAACCAGGACGGTTGCTTTGGTCTGTTCCAGAGAAACTCCGCCGGAACGTGGCGAAAACGGGGCGCTCAGGTTCTTCAGTGGATATTGTTCGGCGCAAATCTGGAATTGGGATAGGGTAGGGAAACCGTAGTGATGTAGCTCCGGTTCAAAGTCTCCAAAAACGAGCCAAGGCCGGTCCGGGCGAAGCAGGGCCAATGATCCAATCTAGAGAGGAAAGATGTCAAGGCTCAGTCAGGTCTCTCCGTCCACGGTCTGTCTGGATCAGCTCAGGGACATGCGCAGGCCTCAAATGGCGCAATATCTGTCTTCTCGTAGGGTACGAAGGCGGCGGTGGTGGTGGTGTGCGCGTGCCCGGTGGTTTCTGAATGACTACTATGCCGCTGGAGACAGATGCGCCCGGCGCGTATGACACGACAAAAAAAAAGGAATATACGAGCCCGGAAACCCGGAATTGCTGGTGAGATTACCCTGAACAGCTTGTTGGGCATCTATGGTGGTGGGCGGATCTCTCTGCACACGCGGGTGAAAGGGGGGTCACCAATCTGGCCTCGTGGACACCCTCTCCCTCCTTCTCTCGAGTCGCGCGATGTTAGATGGGGGCTTGAGCTCTCGGTCGCTAGACAACACTTGGCTGGGATCTCCAGGACGTTTGGCGGAGTTGAAGAGAGTTCTCCGATGCGGGCGCGGCTGGCGGACGGCAATCCAATCCCCTCGGTGGCGCAAGCAAGTGATGAACAACCTGTGTAGTTATGGTGTGTATGTGTGTGCGTGTGTGTCTCTGTACAGTCCCGCAATGCGAGATCGCGCCGCGTGGGTTGGTTTCGGGGTTTACTGTGTTGCGATCACAAGCGATGACGGAATGGGAGTGCGGAGAAACAGCAAAGGCCCGACCAGAACATCCCAATGCGAGAGAAGCAACTGGCGACGCGATCCAAGGGTGAGTGAGCGTGCGCGCACGGGTCTGTCGGGATAAACCGATTGAAGTGGAGAGTGAGTGAGAGGAATGAAGATTTAGTCCGGAGGCGACAGAGAGAAAGAGAGGGAGACAAACAAATGAGTTGGCGTTGACGTTTCACGAAGGGAAGGCCCGCCAGACCAGGCGGCGGTGACCATCTCTAGGAGCGAGTGGGAAGCCCGCTGTTGGGAAGCCCGCCGTCGGCTTTGGGCTACAGTGTTAACTGTCTGCCCTGGCACACCGTGTTAGCAATATTGGAGGCTAAGAGCCCCCCCCCCCCCCCCCCAGGTAAGGTATCTTGCTCAATGGTTCTTCTTCATTGATGTCAACACGCACGTCGGAACGCTATGCCGTTAATATGTATCATGAAAAGACTCCATCGACTTTTTCGTTAGAAAACAGGAAACGAGGCTCTAAAACGTGCCACATGCATGCTAGGTCTACCACCAGGACTAACAACTCAGACAAGACGGGCCACCAAACCGGCAACCGCTTGTTTTTTATCGTGGGCCGAGCTTCTCGAGCACGCGCGGTCCCTGCTCATCCCACTCCTCCTTGGTCACCCACATGCCCTCCTTGTCGGCCATGATGTTGGCCAGCACCGCACCTCCGAGGAACACCATGTGCCTCCGGCGCGGCGGGTCTTCTATCCGGACCTTGAACTTGTTTAATCTCTCCGGGTTACCGCCCAGCACCCGCGTCAGCCACAGCTGCTTAAGCTCCTTCTCCAACCGCGATGGGAGACCCGGGTACATGCTGCTGCCGCCCGACAGCACAATGGCCTTGAACAGCGACGACCGCACGTCCACGTCGGCCGCTTGGATCGTGTTGAACAGGAACTCGGCGATGCCCGGCTGCTCGCAGTCCACGAGGTGCGGCTGGAACAGGCATTCCGGTGCCTCGAAGCGCTCGCTGCCCACCCTGATGACGCGGCCGTCGGGTAACGTGTAGCTCTCCACCAGCACCGTCGTGTCTTCGCTCAGCCGCTTGTCCAGCTCCAGGTCGTATGAGACATAGCAGAGCTTCTCCTTGATCTGGCGGACCGTCTCGAAGTCGGCTGTTCGGTTGAGCGCGTATCCGCGGCGCAGCAGGAGCGCAATCAGGTTGCGCGTGACGTCTCGGCCCGCCACGTCCAGTCTGCGCGTGAGGTGGTTCAGCACGACCGACTCGTACACGGGGACGATGTGGGTCACACCGTCTCCCGAGTCGACGACGACACCGGAGCTAAGACCTGGAAACAGCCACCAATATCAGCTCCCCTCCGTGCATACGTACATGCCAATCCTCCAATTGAGGGCTCGTCAAGCTTACGGGCGCAACATACCTTGGGCGTAAAGGGCCAGCACGGCCTGAATAGCAACATAAACGCCGCCGAATCCGTAGCGGTCAAACATGACCTCGCACATCTGCTCACGGTTGCGCAGCGGGTTCATCGGCGGCTCGGTCAGCAAGATCTTGCGGCCGCGCGGGTCGACCTTCATCTTCTCGAAGAAGGTGTAGTCCCAAAGGTGCTGCATGTCATCCCACTTCTTGACGATTCCGTTCTCCATCGGATAGCTGATCTGGAGCATCGTCCGAGCGGCGGCGGCCTCGTCACCGCACATGATATCCTTGATGACCACATCGTTGTCCTCGCCCTTCTCCTCCGTTCTCAGGATCGGTCGGCCGACGATGGACGGGTATTGGAATTCGGGGAAGTTCTGCGCTGCGTAGCCGACCTTGAGGAAACCTGTTCCTCCGTCGAGGACTGTGGATCTTGTCGTCAGCCACCACCTCCCAATCGCAGCACCGGGGACGGGGGAGAGCAGCCGTCCAAGCAGCGGCTGCTGTTGCTGCTGCTACTAATGCTGCATCAAGGCGATTTCGTCTTACCGATGGGGGCCTCGGCTGCCATTGTGAAAGCAGAAGAAGCTCTGAGCTTGTGTGATGATAGCTTCTGTCGGAGGGGGCGGGAGGTGAGATGATGTGTGGTTGGGGGGGAGAGAGAGCGCCCTGGAAGCTGTTACGTCTGTGTCGTCGATAGTGGGGTTTGGGTCGGGTTCGCTGCCTTCCAGTCTCCTGCTCTGCTGTGCTGTTCTACAACTGGATCGTCTTAGCCTCTGGGAGGTGGCTGAGCTATCACGTGATACCCCGCAGCGACCACCTTCCTTGGCTGGGTGCATTGTTAACTGTCACTGAGCACTGAGCACTGATCGCTGAGCACTGAGCACTGTAGCGTACCTAAAGGTACGTAGCGGCAGCGTCAGCGGACCGGCGAGGCTCCACATTTGACGGAAGAAATCTCCACTTATCCCAAGGCCGCTGTTCGGCGGGACGCTCGACATGGATGATGGAGCTTTGATGGACGTGGAGTACCTGCGGTAGCTTCACACTCATTTTTCACCCGAATTTGGAGCGCCACTCGGGTGTGCTGACCGAGATACTCACACACTCGAAACTTTGTTTCCGTCCAAGATAGTGACCATGACGACCCGCGTGCTTCGGCGGAACATCAGGATCCTTGTGATCAACCCGAACTCCTCGGAGGACATGACGAGGGGCATGGAGAGGGCTATACAAGCAATGCCCTTGCACGATGTAAGCCGGGGAGATTGAGATTTGCCCAAGAGGGGGAAAAAATAAGAAAGCACAGGCAGTCTTAAAAAAAAAAGACCCTCTTTGAGAAAGACGCGAAGAAGGAGAAAAGAAAAAAGGCACAAGAGGCTGACTTCCGTGTCAGTCCCTCGAGATCCACACGTACACGGCGCCGCCCGAGAGCCCGGCGAGCATCGACGGCGACGACGACATCCGGCTGAGCACCGACGTCGTGGTCCGGGACCTCGTCAACAGCGGCAAGCTCGACCAGTACGACGGCGTGCTCGTCGCCTGCTACAGCGTCCACACGCTTGTCGAGAAGCTCTCCCGCCAGTTCCACGCGTCCCTCGCCGTCACCGGCATCTTCGAGGCGAGCGTCCTCACCGCGACGGCGCTCCTGCCGCACAGCTCGACCGCCTCGTACCTCTCGTCCAAGTGGGGTGTCGTCACCACGGGCGAGTTCTGGGAGGAGCACCTGAGCCGGGGCGTCACGGGCTACCTGGGCCAGAGGGACCAGTCCGAGAACGTCAAGTTCGGCGGCGTCACGTCGACGGGTCTGATGGCCGGGGATTTCCACCACGTCAGCCCAGCTGAGGTAAGGGCCAAGCTCGAGCTGGCCACCAAAAGGCTGCTCGGCAGCGGGGATGTGCGCTGCGTCGTCATGGGGTGCGCCGGCATGGCTGGACTGGAAGATATCATCCGCAACTCGGCAGTGGACGTGTACGGCGAGACCAAGGGTAGGCAGGTCTTCATTGTCGACGGCGTCAAGGCCGGCATTTTGCAACTGGAGCAAACGGTCAGAAGCAGGCGCTTGTTCCAAATTTGAGCCAGTCTATTTAATAATACCCCCTTCGCTACCGCCTGAATCTCTAACCCAACGCCAGATGTTTTCCCCATACAAATAACACGAATCAAAACATGCAAATAGTTGAGGGTGCGTCTGTGTCTTAATCAAGTCGTCGAGTTCGGCCCCATACCTCATCGGCATCCTTCTTGCCCTTTGTCTCAGGAACCTTGACGGAAACAAAGAGGGCAAACAGCAGAGCAAACCCGGCGAAGAGGAAGTATACCCAGCCGGCACCTCCAAGCCACTGGTTGAGCGACTTGTTGATGATGGGGAAGAACTGGGCAACGAGGAACGTTGCGACGTAGTTGGATCCCAGAGACCAAGACTGAGTGGCGCCAACGGCTTCCTGTCCTACCAGTTCCGAGGCGAGAATGAAAGGGACCGGCCCCAGGCCAACCGCGAAGAATGCCACGAAGGTCACAACTGACACGGCCGACAGGATCTTGACTCCGAACTGGATGGAGAGGGCCAGGACAAGCGAACTAGTACCCTGTCCGATGATGGAGATGAGGATGCACCTCTTTCGACCGAGCTTGTCCGGCAGCGGAGAGCATGCCGCGGTGGTGATCAGGTTGACCACGGAGATCAGGATCGTTAGCAGGGCCGAGCTCACGGGGAGCACGTCGGTCAACAAAGACACGGAGTACATGATGATGGAGTTGATGCCACACAGTTGCTGCGCAAACATGATGCCGACGACGGCGGCGATGGCAGGGCGGGTCAGCGGGTCCTTTACGACTTGGAAGAAGCCGAGATGGACGGGAGAGCTGTGCTTCGAGAGACCAGGAGACACGGGCGGGACACTTTCAGCCTGGGCCAGAAGACCCTCTTGCTCGGCGTTCACCTCGCCGTCCCAGCTCTCGACCTCTTCGCGGATGTCAAAGTTCTTGCCGCGGATCCGCTGCAGGGTGCGGCGGGCTTGCGGGACATCGCCGTTGGCAGCGAGCCAGGCAGGGCTCTCGGGAATCAGCAGCAAGCCGAAGGCTTGAGCCAAGGCAACGAAGACACCTGCGGCCAGGATCCACCGCCATGCCTTTCCGTAGCTCAAAAAGAACCCCAGTGTCTGGACGACCAGGATGCCAACGTTGATCGAAACCTGGGTCATGGCGCCGAACAGACCGCGCTCCTTGGGCGGCGCGATCTCGCTGATGTACAAGGGGACGATGACGGTCGACGCACCGCCGGCGGCACCGGTGAAGAATCGGCCGATGGCCAGAACGGGGGGCGCTCCAGCGATCGTCTCGATGACGGCGCCGATGACGAAGAAGACGGCGGTGACCCTCATGGCAGGGCGTCGGCCGCGCTTCGAAGAGAAGGGCCCGGCGCAGAGGGCGCCAACAAGACCGCCGACGGTGAAGATGGAGGAGACGGTCGCGAAAACGGCGTCGGTCATGGGGATACAGTCAGGAAGCCAGCTCTGGGTTTCGGGGGGGGATTTGGTGTGTATCCATTCCACAATGACTCCCTTGGCCGCGATGGACTTCTTGCGGCAGGTGAGGACATCTTGCGGCGCATTCAGTTCGGCCTAGCGGACAGTCGGAGGTGGTTAGCAGGCGTCCCTCGCGTGACTGGATTAAGCAATTGGAGCTCAGGATGGGCGGAGAGGGATGCCACTCAATACGCACAAGATGGAAGCCGAACTGCAGGGGTCCCAAGGTCGAGACAAGAATCAGGACAATCAGGTAGGGGCTGACATCGTGTATGCACTGCCGAAGACCCGAGGGAGCCATGCTGACGACACTTGGTATCGGGAATCTGGGGTTGTGTGTCGTCCAAAAGAGATCCAGGGACTGGTTGGTGTATGAGGAGGGAAGGTTTGGAAGATTCGGTTCAGCTCAGTTCAGGGTAGAAGTGGAAGTCGGGACGACGAAGCGAATACGGATTTGAGGGCGTGGGAAAGCTGGGGGGAGAGCAGGGGGAGCTGCCCACATTCCACAACGGTCACACCTAAGACACCTCACTGTTACGCCGCTTTCAGCAGTTCCTCAGTCCTGATCCGGTGCACCTGAGCAAGAACCCCACGCGCTGGCACCAGGTTCCGCAAGCGGGGGCCGGGGCCCGTCGGCGGCTAGCGGTCGTCCCCTCTGCACACTATCCAGCCAAAGCATAAAGTTGTTTGTTTCAATAAGTTTGCGTACCATACGGTGCCTATGTCAAGTAAATCCAGGCACAATGGCTTCATAGCAGAACGATGTAATGACATGATCTGAAGAAGATTTTGAGAATCACCTATATATAGGTCCGAGGGGTAGCTTCGTTGTGTGTAAAGGGAATCGGAGTTAAAACCACTCTGCTTGTTGATGCTTCACACAACTCGCTTCATAGCTTTGCTTTGACATCTGCCACACATGAATGTTCAATTGGTTATTTCTTCGGATGGTTCTATTGAGCCTTACCCAATGACCGTTTCACGGCCACCTCTAGCGTCTCGACATCTTGGGGCCCAAGCCCGATCCTCTCGTTGTCCGTTTTCTCGTACAACGTGCCACCCTCGGCCCAGATGCGTCGCAGAGTGAAGATGGTCGCATAAGGGACGCCATCGGCCCACGCCTTCTCCTCGGCCTCCCTGAGCTTCTGCAGCGGCGAGTAGGCCACTTCCCACTTGACACCCGTCTGCTTCTCATACTCGGCCAAGATGTCTTTGCCGGTCGCCACGAAGGACTGTACCTTGAGGGCGCGGTTGAAGGACGCCTCGGGGTGACGGAGCGAGGCGACCAGAGTCTTGCCAACGCTGCGTGGAGTCAGTACGAACTACCTCTGTGACCGATAAAACAAATGGAGGGGGGTTGAGACTTACTCCTTCATGGTGATTAAGCCGACCTTGCCCTCGCCATCCTCGACAAGGACAGCCTTGCGGTTGGCCGTGTCAAACCCGCCGGCCTCCTGCGCCACGGCGGGCAGCGTTAAGAACATGTCGACGTACGGGCCCGTCACGAGGTACGTGTACTTGAGCCGCCGGACGTTCTCGCGTATGTACTTGCGCACTTTGAGCTTGGCCTGGTGAGGCTTCTCGTCGGCGCTCTTGGGGCTGTACTCGATGTCGGTGCCATATTCGGAGGGGAAAAACCATTTGACAGAGTCGGTCTCCTCGGCCAGCTTGATCAGGTCGATCTGCTTCTCAATGACATTCCTGCCCAATGCCGAGATGACGGTGTCGGCATCCCTGTAAGCGGCCTGGATCTGCTCGTTGTCGTCGACGTCGCCGCTGATAACCTTGGCACCCTTTTTCTTCCAGCCATCGAGCAACGCCGGTTTCTTTTCCACTGTGGCGGGCGATGTGAAAATGGTGATTTGACCGAACGAGGGGCTGGCGTCCAACAAGGCCTCGGTAATGAAAAGGCCAATGTTGCCCGTCGCGCCAAAGACGAGGATATTGGAAGGTCTGAAAGTCGACATGGTGATGAGATTATAAATAGCTAATGGGTCGTCAAGTTTTACTGTGTTCTTCTACGTGACGATGGATGTGGTTCTTGGAAAAGCAAGATGATACTAATAGGACATGTTTTTAGGTGGAAGTACGACTGCAGCCAGAGTCGCCCCGCCGAAACTGCATTTGTAAGTTGTGCTTCGACCCCCTCGGGACTGACGCCATCTCAAGACGTGCTTGGAGGGCGGAGGGGCATGGCATTTGTTAGGGAGCGAAGGGCGCGATGAGGGGAACGGATGCAAGGACCGTCCAATCCCGCGCCCATATCCCGCAAGTAAGCGGTCCCCAACTCGACCGGCCTTCTCCACATCAAATGGAGCGAACTGTACCGCTCCGAGATCCGGCGATGACACTGGTCAATTGCTCTCAATTGCTGTTGAAGTGCAATGCGAGGTCGATGCTAGGGGGAGGAAGGCGGTCAAGCTCTCAGAACCCCCGAACTGCACCGGGAATGATACGTACCTCTGGCCCCACCTATCCACCCCTGTCGGTACCGTGTTGTCTGACAGGCTGAACGGCCCAGGCGCGGGAGACGGGCGACCCCACCACCGATCGGTGAAGTTTCCCTACAAATTTTTTTAAACCGCGAAGACGTGAACCTTTTTTTTTTTATATAATCGAAAAAATCGGGAACGCAGCTACCTCGCGACCCGCCGGGCGAGATCGACGACAGACAACCAACAAAAAGACCTCGATACCGACAAGCCCGCAATCATGGCGGCAACCGACTCCCCGTTGGTCAATGGGCACAAGTCCGACAAGAAAAGCAAGAAGGACAAGAAGGAGAAGAAGCGCCTGCGCGAGGAGGATGCCGAGGCTGGCGAGGAGCGCAAGCACAAGCGAACCAAGAGCATAGGCGTGGCGCAGGACGATGATGATGACGAAGAATCTCCCGTGGCATCCCAGGACCTTTCCCTGGCCGCCTTGACGAACACCACCAACGACGAGCCGTCGCCCGAGAAAAAGAAGAAGAAAGACAAGAAGCACAGAAAGTCGGTAGGAGACGCCGCGGAAGATGCGTCGGACGCCGAGCGCAAGGAGAAGAAGGACAAGAAGAAGAAGCGCAAGTCACAACACAAGGAGGCCGAGGACGACGTCGAGGGCTCCTTCGCCGATGCCGCCGCCACACCGGCAAGCGAAAAGAAGGAAAAGAAGACCAAGAAGACTAAGGCAGCTACCCCCGAACCCGTAGCCGACAACGACGACAACGACGATGCCATGGACGTCGACTCCCCGGCCAAGACGAAATTAACATCTCGAGTCCACCAACCCCCCGACGCGCCCTCCAAGCCCTCGTTCCCCTTCTTCACCCAGACCGTCTCCCTATACCTCCCCCTCTACCCCGTCGGCTGGGACACGCCCTGCACGGCCGCCGCGTCGCAGCACCTCGAGCCGCTCGTGAACCGCTACGTCCCGGAGCTCAAGGGCGTCCTCCTCGCCTTCCGCAACGTTGCCGTCTCGGAGCAGCCCGGTCGCCGCTATGCCGCCACAAACGACAGCGAGCACTGTGACCTCGTCTCCGTCGACGAGTACGCCGTCGGCTTCGGCTACGTCACCGTCGACGTCGATCTCTTCCTGCCCCGCCGCGGCGCCTGGATGGAAGGAAGCATCAACCTCGAGAACGAGGGCCACATCGGCGTCGTCTGCTGGGGCAAATTTAACGCCAGCATTGAGTCGGCCCGCCTGCCGCCTGAATGGCGCTGGGTCCACGCCGGTTCCGCCGAGGCGGCGTCCTACGTCGCCGACCCCTTCGACAACGACAACGACGACAACGCCTCAGCGCGCGCCGCTGAGGACGAGCACGGCGCCGTGCGTCAGATCCATACGACGGGTTTCTGGGTCGACGGCGCCGGCGACAAGGTCAAGGGCCGCGTCCGGTTCCGCATCAAGGCCTTCGACGTCGGCGTTAGCGGCGACCACGGCTACCTCAGTCTCGAGGGCACCATGCTCGACGCCGCCGGCGAGAAGGCCGCCATCCAGCACGATGCTGACCAGGAGCGCAGGCGCCGCGCCGGCAAGAGCGGCGGTATTCTCTCCAAGGAACGCCGCCGCATGCCCGAGTTCAGCGTGACCAAGTTCGGCGTGGTCGAGGACGAGGAGGACAAGGCGCTGCGGCAGGACGTGTGGAACACGACGGAGCCGGTGACGGACAACGAGGCCGGGGGCAAGGAGGCGTTTACGGGCATCTCGGCTGAGGAGGCGTAGGAGAAATGCCGGCCGATGACCGGAGGGCCTTTTCTTTCTCTGCGTCAACGATTCCCCCTTCCCTTGGGATGATGGCTTTTATTCGGGCGTTTTGAGGAATAGGGAAAAACTTTTGACAATGATACAACACTTACACGCCCATGTCCGGATAATGTTGGGCTCGGGAAGCAAAGGGACTGTACTTTTTGTAGTGTCACTGTTGCAGCTCTCCAACTGCAAACCGAACTACTCTTGGATGATCCGTACGCTTATGAGCGCGCTTGACGCTGCGCCGCGTAGTATTGTTGTGCCCGGAAGAGAGAGCATTCGTGCCTTCGCCGTTCTTGACTCGCATGATCGTTGTGGGTTCGTATCTTCCTGTTTCTTAGCAGAGCCAGCCATCCCATGAAATTCGTACGAGAGGGTCTCCGTCGACGGAGATCAGACCAGATCCACGCCCCGGCCGTCTTCCGACCTGCGATATCCAGCTCTGCGTCCCAATCGCCCTTCCGATCCCTCGCACGCCACCATCTTCTTATGCCGGAACGCCATCTTCTTCAAAGTGCCACAAAAGAGCCAAAGATTGCATGTAAGCAATGAGCTCCGGCACTTCGACGAAGTCGCCATAGCGAGCCCAAGTCTCGGGGCCGATGCGTCCTATAAAACCCTCCCGCGGGTTGACACTGTTAGCCACTCACTCGACTCGCTCCCCAAAGGAGTTCTTCGCAAAAGAAAATAGACAAAGCACCCGAGAACGCGATGTGGGAAAGAGCTCACCGACGATGGAGCCCCTGGGGCCGAAGCCCAGCCACGAGAAGACCGGTATGACGTAATACCGGATGAGCATGCCCGCGACCATGTTTGGGAACCACGCGAGGAGGTTGACGATGATGAAGCCGAGGTCTCGGATGAGGAGGTAGTAGCCTCCGTCGAGGAGGAAGCGGAAGAAGGTGAGGATGAGGAGAGTGAGGTAGGTCGTCATTTCGAGGAGGACCATGCTTGCGGGGGTCGTTCAGAGGTCTTGCTCTGGGTATCTTGAGGTGTCGATTGTCTTGTGTAGGTAATTTGGTGTTTCGAGTATGTTTCTGAGGCGATGAAAATGAAGACCTCGATCTGGAGCTTGCGGAAAACAAATGAAGGAAGGAGAGAACTTGGTTCTGCCCGTCGTCGAAAGGGAGCGAAAGTGAGAGTGAGTGAAGCCCGGAACGAGAGTGTGTCCTGACAATGCCTTTCTTCACATGCATGGGAGCTAATGGGCTTATCTCTCGATATTCTCCTCATCTTGCGGCCAATTTGATGGCAAGTGGATGCCGTCTTTGAAATCAAGAAAACATCCCGCCCTTTGGATTCTTTCCTGTCTCAAAGAAGAGGAAATCCAGTGGCATAAACAACCCGCGGACAATGCAAAAGTTTTGTTCACGGGTTTTTCCTGGACATCTAAACGACCTGGGCACAAGAAATCTTCATTTGTAGATAGGCAGTATTTTGGTAAACGATACTCAATCAGCTCATTCTTCCGACAGGCAAGTAAGATGGCTGATTCCAACCCGACTATGAAAATGCAGCTTTTGGGCAAACGAGACTAGCATCTAGGGGAATCTTCACTTAGGAACTCAAATCATAAACACGACTGCTGGAGTATCCTCATCAATCCTCTTGAATCGAACAGACCTGCTGGAAGAGTGATATGAATACAGAGTGAAGTGCTGATTGAGGTGGAAAAACCGAAGGTCATTCTCGACTTAAATCACATTCAATGATACGGACAATTTCCTTCTGCAAGAGCTTCAAAGTTTCCAAATGGCTTGTAAGTAGCTATGGAATACCCGAGCGCCATCATCCGCCGACATTACTACGCCACGTCCTATTTCACTCTGTAGCTCCCAATCTTCCCACGATACCCATCCCTCCGATACTCCGAGGGATACAGAATTCGTCGCAACGCAGCATGAAAGCCATCCGTGTTAAAGTCGAGACTAAATTTGCCAGGTCATGGCGATGTGCTGCAAGTAGGCGAAGAGCCCGCCAGCGGGGACAGCTCCGCCGTAGAAGGACTGCCACCAGGTAGCCAACGAGCCTATAAGAAACGTATGAGTAGTCGATCGAACACTAGAAGGCATTCAGGAAGAACACTAACCGGTGACGGGGCCGGCAGGACCGAAACCGATGAGCGACAGGAAAGAAGGCACAAGTGCGGCGATCCCAAGAATTACGATGAAGAACTTGATCATTTTGGCGACGTTTGCTGGATGAAATGGATGTGGTTGGTGTGTTGTTGTTTCTGTTGGTTAAAAATAACAGTACAGTGGTATAAGGGAAATATTGTCTGGTTGAGAGGGATTTTGCTTGCAGAGGGAAGATGGAAGGTGAACAAGGGAACAAAGAACCCTTGTAACTAATACCTACCCTTGCACATCAGTTAAGTAGTTCATCGAATGCAAGAAGTCATCTGATCTATGGTTGCCTTGGTAGCAAGCTCAAAAGGATGTTGCTTCGTCTTACGTACTGTATTTACTTGCCATTTGGTTACTTACCTATCTAGTTATTGTGTAGACACGGCTACAGCTTAGCCCATACAGAGGCCACCCCCAGACCCGAGATAGAAGTCATTTCCATACCATGCCAAGTCGTTGAAAGAAGGAGAAAAGGGAACCCTTGGGGACGTAGCCGGCGTAACGAGCCTGCCAAAAGGCGGCGAACGTGTCTTTGGCAAATATCAACGTCGATTCAACATGTGTCAAGGGCCGTGAGATATGACTTACCGGCAACTGGACCAAGCTCGCTGAAGCCGAGGGCCTCAAGAACCCAGGGGGAGATGAGGACCAAGATGCCGATGGCGATGATGGTCACGAAGACAGGGTGATCCTTTGCGAACTGGAAGACGCTCTCGGCAGCCTCGATAGCCTCATCCACGGCATCCCTGACCACCTGGCCAATGGTGTCGCGATGCTGGACAAGGTACTCGATACCCCGAAGAATGTACTCTGCCAGCTCCTCAGTCCAGGAGTTGACGGTGACAATGTTCCTGAGGCGGCGCTCGAGGTCTTTGCCACCCTTCTCAGCGGTGCGGAGGGTGGCGACGAACTCTGCGGCGGCATCATGAGCGGATCGAACAGGCTGCTCGGTGATCACACCGGGTTGCTTCTCTACTATGACGGCAGGCTGCCGCTGGGGCTCAGAGAGCTGGCCGAGAAAGCACTCAAAGACGCGAGTGCAATCCATCTTGGTGGTGATTTTGGGATGAGTTTGTCGATTGAGAATTCGGTATCGGGACAATGAGAGTCGGAGTCTCGATAGGGTTGTGGTTATGGAAAGCAGAGGAGGATGGGGGAGGGGGCATGAAGTATCCAGAGGCAGTAGGTCGGCATCGCGCGTGCCGTCTTTGATCTGGGATTCAACTCGAGGAAGTGCCGACCTGTTGACGGCCTCCTGCATTGGACCAAAAGTCTGCCTCGCCGCCGACAAGTGCCAACGGCACCTTCCCTGACCTGCATCTGTTGGCCCAACTTTGAGCCCGACCAAACTGTATTTGCCCTCGTGCCGTAAGTTCACTCCAACAACCTATTTTCTCACATCAACTACACTCACTCCCTTCGAGTCTCCTCCGACGCAAACGCCAGTAGTAAAAAGCGAGACGTTGATACCAAATCACAGTTCCAGTCGACATTGGCTCGAGCCCCACCCACACGCTTCCAACCAAGTGTCAGTCATGTCGTCCGTCAACCAACTGTTCATTCTCATACAATTGGTGAAGGTGTCCCATCCAACAAAAACTGAGGATAACCTCACATCCAATGAGTAGAAAGAGCAAAAGGATTGGGCCCTAACCAGGGATCGAACCTGGGACCTCTCCCAGAACTGAATCGTCAAGAAGACAACCCTAAGGGAGAATCATACCGCTAGACCATCAGGGCTGATGAATTGTTTGCAGACTTGCTGCTAATTGGTTGACTGGAACAACGGAATTGACAATTATGACCTCCACAGTGGCAGACTCCACAAGCAAACAAACTCTTTCCAGGTACCCCACAAAATAGAAGACCGAAGCATTGAATCTACCATCGAGTCGTGGCTTCTGGTCTACCGGATTCTACAACCGTTAGGAGCACTGTTTCGGGCCGATCTGTTGTCGATGGCTGAGATCTGAGTCTACAGTCCGTAATTTCTCTGTCGTTCCGGCTTATCGTGCCTCCGAATGCTGGGTCATGGTCCCCACGAGTGTGGACTTGCACCGACGGACTTAGCATATAGCTTCCGTGGCTTACCTGTGCCAACTACTACAGACAACATTCTTCGACTTGATCACATGTGTTCAACTACGCTGCGGAAAGCGGCCCTTTTTTCTCCTTTGGATAAGTGGTAACTGAGTCCATCTCAAAAGAAGCAACGGCAACTGTAGGCCCTGGGTTTCTGTATCCCTTTGCTCTTGTCAGCACCGTTGCCTGTGTTGGCCATTACCTATTGCTCATGTCTAGTTGCTATCCTCTAGCTGCCGTTGACTTCCAACAACCAACCGGTCAGTAGCGGATGGTCTATTATGTCAGTGGTCAATAAAAAGGCCGATTTTGCTCTTCAATACGGGAGCAGACCGACTGAGACTCGGCGGACCATGACCGCTCACTGGCGGGAGCCCGTTCATAGCCCGTCCAACACTCCAGTTTCTGAACCTATCATTGATTACATTGCTTGACCACGTTGTTTATAACGTTCCCTAGCTGCCGTATCATCGGCTCAGTCGTCGTTCTTCACATTCACATTTCAAGGAGTTAGTTCTTTATTGGGGCGATGAGACTGACAGTTGAGTTTTGCGGGAAATATGTCCATTGGGGGGGACGGCTTCGACGTTGCTAAAGGGGGTGAAGAATTGAGGGAAAGTCAAAGAGCCGCGGGACCATAAAGCGCAACAAAATCATTTTCAAGGTGGTACAGAACTGACGATAGCCTTAGTCCAGAGGCTACTACTGGGCTATTATCCCATCGTGCTTGAGACGACCACAAAATCTCATTGGGGCGGAGACAAGTCCTTTAGAACCTTGCGCCCTCGCACAACATCTGCCTCATGATACGGCTCCCGCGCGGTCTCCGCAATGCCGTCCTCGATCCACTGCCTGACAGCAGGGTGCTCCAACAGCGTCAGCACATACGCCATGGCCGGCTCCGACACCTTCAGCCCAAACGTCTGAATCCGCGTCGCAACGGGCGCGAAGAAGGCGTCGGCGGCGGTGAACTCGCCGCCCGCCAGGAACGGACCACCGAACCGCGTCAGGCCGTCGGTCCACAGCTGGTCCAGGCGATCGAGATCGCGCTGTAGGGCGGCGTTGGGAGGCCCGCCGAGGTCGATGCGCAGGGCGACGTTCATGGAGCACTGGTCGCGGATGGCGTCGAAGCCGGCGTGCATCTCGGCGGCGGCGCAGCGGGCGAAGGCGCGGGCGGCGGGGTCGCGGGGCCAGGCGGCCGGGTGGGCCTCGGCGATGTACTCGACGATGGCGAGGGAGTCCCAGACGGTGACGTCGCCGTCGATCAGGGTCGGGACCTTGCCGGTGGGCGAGAAGGAGAGGAATGCGGGCTGACGGAGGCCGGCGGTGAAGGTCTGCAGCCGTTCTTCAAAGGGGATGCCGAGGGCCTTGAGGAGCACCCAGGGTCTCATGGACCAGCTGGAGTAGCGCTTGTTGGCGATGAAAAGGACGAGGCCCATTGTGAGTGGCACGGGGGGTTAGAAGTATGGGGATGCTCGAGTCTAGGTTCTATCTTGAGATGAGGGTTGAGAATGAAGCGGAGGTGTTGGACGGTGATCGATGATCGTTAATGTTCAACGTGAGAGATCCTTGATATATGCAGCCAGCACTAGCGGCTTGACTCATCTGGCGATGTGCTTCCCAGCTACTCTTTTTCGCGCCCTTCGGTCTCGCAACCGAAGGATCATGCAAGCGGGGCGATCCTCTCCACTGCACAGTACTCTGCAACTCAGACTAGGTAGTTACCAATACAGCCTCAAGTATTCAAGCTTAACCCAACTGCGGGCTACTGCAGAGAAATGGTGTAGCTGCTGAGCTGCTGCACTAAAACACGAGAAAGGCGTAGCATGTATCCACGCCCGCCGAGCGAGCAGCGGTTAAATGTGGAGTGCGGCTGGGTGGTCGCATGAGGCGCATGTCAACGGAAGGGCGTCACTAGCCCGGGAAGAAGAAGAAGAAGAAGAAGCCCTGCCGCTTAGCGGTAGCCGAATGATACCGAGAAAAGAGTTTCCGCCATGGTATCGTCGGTTTAGAACCTTGTGTCGTCGGAGTTCGGTCCGGCCCTTGCCCTGTACGGCATAGGGCAGAGCCAAGCTGTAGAGCTGTGTGGGAGATTAGATATGCTGCAACTAGTTGATGATGATGCCTGAAGAACAGCCGTACTCAATGAACGGGGTAAGGATATGTGTCAGTGGTATGGGTAAAGGCAAGAATATTCGAGGAGTAGGTCAAAACGGTGAACTCGACCAATTTGACTTGATAATATTAAGTGGGAGAGGTTTGGTGAGAGGAAACGGGATTCTTTGATGGTGCGTGTTAGTGGGATAAATGATCCATTACGTAAGACGGTTTTTTTGGGTGGATGGGATGGATGGAATTCTGGAATTTGTATCAAAGCTCCGGTATAGAGTGACCATCTGCGACCGAACTTTTTTTTTTGACGTGCTGCGGCCAACCAATTCCTCCTCGAAACCTGTGAAATATCGCCCGCCAATCCCCTTCATTCAGCTCCCCTCCAGCCCCGAGTATGATCGCGGCGCCATGGGTGTGTCGGCGTTGCCTGGGAGGGCTTCTGAAGCCCAGGAGCACCCAATTCATTCGCCGTGCTAGCTCAGGCAAGCTCCCATCGCGCCCCTCGTCCACGCCCCGAGGGCCCAGCTAACCCGGTTTCCACTTCCCCTGGCCGCAGACACAACCGCACACCTCCCGCCAGCCCTCCTCCAACGAGCGCGCGCCCTCACGACCGAACACGATGCCCTCGCCCGCTCCCTCGAATCCGACTTTGACTCCAAAACGGCCCGCCGGATGGGCGAGCTCTCGAGCGTCGCCACGGCCCTCCGCGAATGGGAACGCGCGACGAGCTCCATCGCGGAGCTCAACGGCCTCTTGGGCTCAAAGGACAAAGAACTCCGGGACATGGCCGCCGAGGAGCTCGAGTCGACAAACGGCCAGCTCTCGGCCCTCTCGCGTAAGCTCTCGGCCTCGCTGACGCCCAAGGACCCCTACGCCCACATGCCCTGCCTGCTCGAGATCCGTCCGGGACCCGGCGGTCTCGAGGGCCGCTTCTTCGCCGACACGCTGTTCCGTATGTACAAGCAGTACCTCTCGCGCAGGGGCTACCGCTCGCAAGTGATCAAGTACGACACGGTCGAGGCCGCCGGCGACCTGTCCACGGCGGCGGGCGAGAGCGCGCTGCAGGAGGCCGTCATCGAGATCCAGGACCCGGGCGCCTACGACCTGTTCCGCGGCGAGGCCGGCATGCACCGCGTGCAGCGGATCCCGGCGACGGAGAAGAACGGCCGCGTGCACACTAGCGCCGTGGCCGTGTGGGTGCTGCCGTCCTTCCAGGAGAGCGGCGACGGTGCCAAGGACTTCAACAACCCGGAGAGCGACTTCTATATCGACCCGTCCGAGGTCAAGATCGAGACGATGCGCGCGCGCGGCGCCGGCGGGCAGCACGTCAACAAGACGGAGTCGGCGATCCGCATGACGCACACGCCGACGGGCACCGTCGTCAGCATGCAGGACTCGCGGTCGCAGTCGCGCAACCGCGAGGACGCGTGGAAGCTGATGCGGTCGCGCGTGGGGCTGATCCGGCGCGAGGCCCGCGAGGAGGCGGCGGCGCAGCTGCGCGACAACGTGCTCTCGCGGCACCGCATCTCGCGCAGCGACAAGATCCGCACGTACAACTACAACCAGGACCGCGTCACGGATCACCGCGCCGGCGTCGACGTGTACAACCTCGTCGACGTCATCGACGGCGGCGAGTCGCTCGACAAGATCGTCGACGCCGTCAAGGACTGGCTCGTGTCCGGGGACATTGCGGCCATGATGGCCGAGCAGGAGGCCGCTGCCGCGGCGGTGTCGGACACGAAGAAGGCGGAAAAGTGATACAGTGGGTGGTAACGTTAACGTTATAACAGTGTTGTATTCATACTGTAGATTATTATTTAGAGCAAGGAAAAAAGGGACGCAGGCGGGCCTACAAGTTGGGACTCAGAATCAAGCCCCCCCCCCCCCCCCCCCCCCAAAGGTCAAGGGTGCTGGCGAGGCCAGCAAGATGATGCATTTCGACAAATGGATTGTTTCATCCACGCCTCACTGTCTTCGTGCCATGGGATATCCTGGCTTGCCCGGAAAAGAGGGTTGTTGTCTGACCACGTTGTCTCGTGCTGCCCAGAATCGTCCAAAAAAACAATCGTGCAGAACGCCAAGATCCGGGGCCGCATGCTTAAATTGACCGCCCGGAGGCCGCCGTCCGAGCAAATCAGCCACGGTCCACAATGGTTCATGCACAAGATGACGGGGCACGACACCGGTTTCGCATGGGAATGACCGGGTGGCGGGCCGCGAATTGGAACAACTAGACGGTTTTGTATATAAAACACTTTCAACTACCTACGTCGGTGCCCAAACACAAGAGAGGGGAATGTCATACAAGAACGGCATGACAGAGGAAGCCCTAGATTTTTCTTGTTTTCCCCGTCGCGAGCCGTTTGGATTTTTGGTTTCCTTTGCCGTGTCCTCGCCAACCGCCGTTAAATAAAAAGCCATAAAGACGCCGCGCTATGGTCCTGGAATAATGTACAACAAGTGGGTGGGTTAGGGGTACAAGGGGGGACCTTCAGAGCGTGACCCGCAGAATACCGGCCGTGAATGGTTTTACATGTGTGCTCTCTCTCTCTCTCTCTCTCCTTCAGTCAAGGTCACGCTCCAAAAGGTTGCGTTCGTCAGATCGAGTCCCCGGAGAGGGCCATCACCAGATCAGGCCAACTGACGCTCGCGTCTCATCATCTCCAGCACGCCGACGACGCCGTTCTTGCGAAGCCTTTCCAGGACGACGCGCATGCCCTCGCGGCTCTTGCCCATCTGGTCCTGCGTCTTGCTCGAGGCGATGCTCTCGATGCTGCGCTGGACGCCGCGGGCGCCGATACCGCTCATCCAACCAGGCATCCAGCGGCCGTCCTTCTGCTCAGGGTGGTCGGCGGGCGAGGGCGCCTGGTCCTTTTTCCCGCCGCGGAGCCTCTCGCCGAGGCGCGACTTGTAGACGAGGGTGGTGGTCACGTCGGTGGTGGCGGCGTCGCGGGGTGCGTCGGCGGGCAGGCGGAAGTCCTGCTTCTCGACGACGGACAGCACGTTCATGAAGTTGAGGTTGCGGCTCTCGGTGCGCATCCAGCCCTCGCGCATGTCGATGACGGAGGTCTCGAGGACGTAGGTCGCCTTCTCGCCGGCGGAGCCGCCGCCGGTGATTGAAGCCGGGAGGAGCTTGAAGACGGGGGCCGGCATGCGCGACTTCTTCAGGTGGATACGGGTCGTGTGCAGCCTGCCCGTGGCCGGGTCGAGACGGCTGTCGATGGTGTCGGTGCTGAGGACATGGGTGGAGAAGGGGTTGAGCTTGGGGGACGAGTAGCGGAGGAAGTACGCGAGCGTCACCGTCGGGAAAGGGTGAGAGTAGGTGTGGTTCGTCGTGTGGGTGAGGACCATGTTGGCTGGCGAAAAAGTGGTTGGGAAGGTCTCGTGTAGTTTTTTTCTTCTTGTTTTGCTGCAATGGAATCTCGATATAGTCGTTGTCTCGAGTGCTTCGGGTCTGCGATGGCGCTCACGTTCGTCGGGACGAAAGAGGCGTTGACATCGAGTAGCCTGTCGGCGGGGAAAGGGGGCCAATGCAGACAGATGGGCAGACAGAGAGAAGTATAGGTTGTTTTGAGAAGTTGAGGGGGAAAATTGAAGCTATATCCGGGAGCTCGGGCACCGGAGTTTTCGGTTTTTATCGGCGTCGGGATTTGGGTGCAGCGCAAATCGGGAGTCGTCGTGTGAATGGCCAAGGGCGAACAAGGGAGAGGAAGAAACGAAGGGAAGCGGCGGATGCGGAGAGAGAGAAGGGGGGATGATGGGGAGGAGGAGGAGGAGGAGGAGTGGGAGGAGGAGTAGGAGGTATAAGAGGGGGACGACCGTAGTAATGATGTAGTGCTCGTGCGTGTGTGGTTCGATTCGGTCGGTCAGGTCGATTGATTTTGGGGGGAGAAGTGCGACCATTCTTTTTGGTCTGGGCGTCCTCCTTCCCTTCCCCGACACGCCGCGCTGTCGCACACCGGGACTTTCCAGCCACTGAGAAACGCCGCCAATTGGCTTTGCTTGCTAAAGCTGTAGGCTCTGATTGGCCAGATGACCGATCTGCATCCGCTTCTTGTCAGGCGAGCTTGGGCCACCCAGCGGGGGCAAAATCACATGATGTGGAGTACACCGAGTCCGACCTTCTCACCGAGAGCTATGAATGGTGAGCTGTCACTTCCATGTCATTGTGCGGCACGCCGGGGCTAACACTCTTTAAGCCTCACCTTCGGCCCCACATTGAAACACAACCTCAGCTCAGCAAGTCCGTCGCCATGTGGCCGTAAACTTTACGTCTGAAACACTTCGCGGCAACGGCGGCTGGCCGATGAATATGTTTGCTGGGTTGGGCACTATTTACGCAGTACACGGTATAGCTTGAGTTTCGGCATCTGATTGGTCCGACCTACTCGGTCCTGCGGCCGATGAAGCCATGTTCGTGGTTAGGTATCGTTTCGCTGACAGTGGTAACCGCCCACACACCTGTGGGCTCATGATTCAAGCAGGATGTCAATGCTTTCTATACCTCAGCTGATCTCGATCAAGATCGATCTTTAGTTTCGATGTGGGGTGTCCAGTCCACGCGAGAGAAATACCCAGAAATTGCATCTGTTTCCTCTCTACGTCGACTGGCTTGCCTCACCTTCAATATCAATCAACATACCGACAACCAATGCACCCGAGTTATCAAACGTCAAAATCAGGTCTGCAACTTATTCTCAAACCAGCAGAAGCATCACCACGTACGCTATTTCGGTACTTCAACCCTTGTCGGTGGCAGAAGATCCCCTCCCAACTCGACAGGTCCCGGTGCTTCCTGCGGGAGCTCTGAAGGGCTTGAACGGCCAAGGCCTGATATTGAATTACGCTTGAAGTCCCCACACGTCGTCCTTTCTTCTACCCGCCTGTTTTCATGTCTCCTTTTCTGCAGTTACCAAAAGCGTCTCGAATGTGATCTTGGAAGTTGTCAGGTGGATCGGGCTCGCCACGCGACTCCTCAATACGAAAGGGACAGACTCATCGATTCGGTTATCGATGCAGAGCTTCAGGCAATTGGGTGACTCCCACGTCGGATCAGTGCATCTCCCGCGCCAAAGCGACCTGCTTCGCGGATTCCAACAGAGGCCGTTCGGTCGACACTCGTCTTTTGTATGGGTATTGCAGCACATGCTATGCGAGCTTTCTGTGCAGGGCGCGTATTTCATGACACCGATGTTCCACAAGTCATATCGGTTCGTGCCGTTCAGGACGAAGCAAAGGCGACGATTGTCGAGATGAGTGCTGTTTCTACTCGCATGGCGAGCCGTGTTGTCGCTTTTCTCCTGAAGACGTACGAATGATAGGTCCAAAGTGTAGTTCAAGGGAAACAAACCGAATGGTAGGGGCTGGGCTGAGAAGGAAGAAGGACACGGGGAGAGTCCTTGTCCCCTCCCCCACCCCAGCTTCCTGACACCGAGAGTCCATGGATTGCTTGGCAGCAAGTGACAAATAGTCGAGGCTTTTCGCCTAGATCTTATCATACTGCTTTTTGTATTTCGTACGTACCACAAAAAGGACGAAAACCGGACGTGCCATCGTCCAGTGGCTCGAGAAGGTGAGTAACGTGGGACCTGTACGACTCTCTAACCACGTCCGTGTCACCTTAAGAAGGGCTGCCAGTAAACCATATCGTCTTACTGATGAGGTTTTGTTGCGGACTCGTGGGTTTACCCTTGATATCCCGTCTACGGCGCTGTGGCATCTCCCATGTAGAGCGACACACTGGAGACAGGCAGGGGTGCAACACCATTGAACGCCATGCGTCTAAGTTGACTCGGAAGACTTTGGCCTGCATTAGCACCGCCCCGAGTTCATCATGCCGATTCCGGTACCACTGACTGAGACATGCCGAACAGCGCGCCGGAGCCGCCCTCGCCCTCCCGCACGAAGACTCCTTCGCTCTCGACCTTCCACCCCTTGACGCCGCTGAACTGCACAAACTGCACGGCCATATCCCACGCCTCCTTGTCAGCCGCATCGCCGCTCTCGAAGACCCGGAGGTCGAGCCAGTGGCTGTCCGGGTCCGGGTCGAAGAGCTCGCGAAACAATATCGAGTAGGCCGTGTTGCGCTCCATCCAAAGATCGGCGAGGTCGACGTTGCGCATCTCGTCGACGTCCTGGAGAATGTCGTTGCGAGGCACAAGCTGCACAAAGAGGCGTTCGAGGCGAGGGATGTTCTGGACGAGGGTGCTGAAGTGGCTCGAAAGGGGGAAGATGCCGACGTAGGATAGGTCGCGAATGGATGGGCCGATCATCGATTCGTCGTTAGGGAACTCTTCGGCTCCGAGGAGAGCGCCAAGTATAGAGGGCGGACGCTTGAGGTAGAACTCGTATGTCTTGTAGACGCGGGTCGAAGAGCCCTCGTTGAGGAGGAGGGCCTGCCACGGACGGATGGTGAAAAGATCACAAGAGACGCGTTTTATATGCGATGATTCAGGTGTAGGTGCCCGTTTTGAGGAGGTTGCGACAGGTGATGTGTACTCTTTCATGGCCGTCTTCTTGTCTTGACGTGACAAAGACAAGACATGTTGGGGCATGGAGAAGTTCCACGCATCTCCGAGGAAGAGCATGCAGGATAATAACTGTGCGAGTACCCGAGGCGATGCGATGATTGTCAGCCGCAGAGGATCGATGTGCTCGAAGATGGTTCTCCAAACCCAGTTGTAGTCCTCGCTGTAGGAAGCTTTGTTCGCGAAGCCGGTTTCCATGAGAGTGGCACTGCTGGTTATGTCCGAGGAAAGACCGCCCATAGCATCCTCAACACACATTGTCAGCGACTTGACGTAGTTTGTCAGGTTGTTGGCCCTGAGAAAAACGAGAAAGTCAATCGCGGATGCTGGGTCTCCCGTCTCCTCCATCAGCGGCAACTCGAACCGGTCGAAGGTCCACACGACATGACGGAAGAGGACAGGCAGGATAGAATCCCTCCATCTTCTGCAGACAAGAGAAGTTGTTTTGAGGTCTCGGTCGAAGAAGAGATTCTCTAGCATGAACGATGATGGCTGGTCATGCAGCTTCGAGTCTGACGGCGCGGGTCGATCCAAGTGGGAGAAGATCTGGGCCAGGATCTCATTCGGAAGGTCGTTAATGGAGGTAGACATGTTGCATACGATCAAAATGATGTCTTTCGATAGAGACGATAATAAACAAGGCGGACTTCAAAACAGAGACGTCAAAAGACGTGTCGTCAGTTATAAGCTGGGGCGCTTGTTTCACTATATGTGGTCGAGGTACGCTTCAAGATCCGACGAAGCTGGGACCAGGCAAGCTAGATGCGTATCAATTGGATTGGACTGGTTAAATTTTGTCATAGGTTGAACTGTAATTGACGGGTGTGCAAAGAAGCAACAACCTGTAATGCTGCAGTCTGGTTCAGGAGTGTTGAAGCTGGGAGGCTGTGACAATGCAACAGTGGCGAGGCGGGGTCCTAGATATCCGCCGGACCGTCGCGACACCTCGCCACCAGACCCCACTCAAGCTCTGCGATAAGACTCGATAAGATAGCGATAAGAGCTTCGACTCCGAGGCGATGGCGGGATGGCTCTAGGTACCTTAGAAATACATGCCCTGAACACGGAGATTCTAATGATTAGCAAGGTGTTTGTTTTCCGAATCAGAAAAATTGAGATTCTCCGAGTGCAATGGCAGGCAATGAGGATGGGTAAATTAGCTTACACTTATCCTTCTTGGACGCCTACTGCGGGATTACCGGGAATCAACATGCCCCGATACTTCACCTAGGCAAATGTTCAGTCACAATTTACCCTCCAAGACATCGATGCATAGCCAAGCATCATGTCGATCTAATATGGGCCACTTCTAACAGTTCCTCTTATTTAAACAAGAATCTTCTGTCGTCTCCACCGCTGTGCGCCTGCGGCGCATGCGCTTGGCTCGACAATCCATTTCCTGGTTGCTGATTGCCACCACATACACTACCTCGACGGTCGAGACGACGGCCGCAGCCTAGACGACTTCTTTCAAGTCGTCATTATTGGACCCTGAGCACTTTGCTGTAGCTAGCTGTCATCGGGTCCGGAGTACCCAAGTTATGACCAAATGGCGGGGAAAGCGGGGGCAGCGGTAGGCGTGACGCGCTCGGGAGAAGTGGTGATGATGGACCGTGATGACATCGTCAGCACCAGGGGGCGAATTCTAGGGCTGCCGCAAATCGCGTCTTAACTCGATGCCGAAGTTTGAAATCCGTCTTGTTCATGTGCCATTCCGTCCGTTGACAAGCCCTCTCACGTTCTCAGACGACCCAATTATCAAAGTCTATACAGCAACAACAGCAACAGGGCACCCAAGCCCCCGTTGCTCATCGAAAATGCAGTTCCTGGCCCCGTCCGTCCAGAAGGAACTCATGGCGGCCAAAAATCACCATAAGCCACCCTTCCGCGCCGAGCACATGGGCTCGCTGCTGCGGCCCGAGGCCTTGTCCGAGAAACGCATCGCCCTGGACGGCAGCAAGGCCGTCGAGATTGCCGCGGACGAGGAGCTGAACCGTCTCGAGGAAGAGGGCGTGCGCGCCATCATCAAGACGCAGCAGGACCTTGGCTTCCGCGCCGTCAACGACGGCGAATACCGTCGCCACCAGTTCTGGGGCAACTTCTTCCCCGGCTTGGAGGGCTTCGAGGAGGTCGACGCGCCGAGCTGGGACATCTTCCGCATGTACGTGCCGGACATTGCGGCCTTTGGTGAGTTTGTCCGCATGCCTTGGTGCGCGGGCGTCGTTTCTGACAATGAGTCATGATGTCCTCCCCAGTCGAGAGCGACCACAAGCCCGGCGAGTCCATAGTTTGCACCGGTAAGATCAAACACAAGGGCAGTACATATCTGCGAGAGTGGGAATTCTTGAAGAGCAACATCCCGCCTGGGCGCGTCAAGGAGGCTAAGCTGACCCTCCCGGCGCCCGAATGGTATCACCTGCGGTACCAGAAAGGACACGCGTACCCCAAAGACGTCTATGCCAATGATAGAGAATACTTCGCCGACATCGCCAAGGCGTACCGCACCGAACTGGATGTCCTGTACAGCCATGGTGTACGGAACGTTACAATTGACGACCCCAACTTGGCGTGTAAGTGATGCCTAGCAATCGACTGTTCAGCGCAAAGCTGACTGACGATCTCGCCTAGATTTCTGCTCGGAAAAGATGCTCCAGGGCTTCAAAGACGCGGGCGAAGACTCGGACGCCCTACTGCGGTCCTACATCAGGCTGTACAACGACTGCATCTCCTCGCGGCCCGCCGACATGCACCTCGGCATCCACCTCTGCCGCGGCAACTTCGCCTACTCGCGGCACTTCTCCGAGGGCGGCTACGACCGCGTCGCGTCGCGGCTGTTTAACGACATCAACGCCGACACCTACTTCCTCGAGTACGACACGGACCGCGCCGGCGGGTTCGAGCCCCTTCGGGCGCTGCCCGCGCACAAGAACGTTGTCCTGGGCGTCGTCACATCCAAGTTCGCGGAGCTCGAGGACCTCGAAACGCTGAGGGGGCGGGTATTCCAGGCGGCCGAGTTCGTGGCCGAGGGCTCTGGCCAGACGCGCGAGCAGGCGTTGTCGAGGATCGGGGTCAGCCCGCAGTGTGGGTTCGCGAGCCATCATCTGGGCAATTCGATCTCGCATGAGGACATGGTGAACAAGCTGAAGCTGGTAAGACGGTTGGCCGAATCCATCTGGCCGGGCGAGCCTTGATAGGGCATAGGGTGGGCTTGGTAGCGGCGTTGCGGCGTGATGTGCATATCATGGTAGGTGTCATGTCAAAAGCCATGTGCTTTTCGGTTCTGTTAGTCGGAAGGATGTTGCAACGTTGGTAGAAATAATAGCTCGTGGCATGACTTGCTCCCATCGTCCGCTACTCATGCTTCGCTGGTATTGAAGACGTCTTGGATCATTGAGTAAAATTTGGCGGATACTTGCCCACTGGTCACTCCATGTGAGGTCCGTCGTGTCGCCAGAAAACAGGGGTATCATTTGAGCACCTGGCTCGACCTACGCACGCCAAACGCCGTTTTGCTTCGCACCCGAAAGACTCTGTCGCGCCCCCTTCCCTCGCCCTCCCACCCGATTTCAACAGCCATTGGAACCCGTCTCGCCTACGCAGGCAAAGGCTGCGGGTTGTTCCCGACCGTCTTGTACAGCTCGCGCAGCTCAAACTCCTCGTGGCCCCCCTCGGGCACCTCGCCGACGACGCGGGCGGGCTGGCCGGCGACGACGCTGAAGCTCGGGATGACCATGTTGGGAGGCACGATGGTGCCTTCGAGGATGCGCACGTAGTCCTTGACGATGGCGAACTCGCCGATGACGCAGTCGCGGCCGATGTGGATGTGCGAGCCGATCGAGGCGGCTTGGATGACGACGTTCTGGCCGACGAAGACGTGGTCACCCATGCGGAGGGGCAGGTACGTGAAGGCCCTGGGGAAGCGGCACGGTCAGCAATGGCAAAAGCACAAAAACCTGACGGGCTCAGTGCGCGTGTGCAGGTGTGTATCGTGGCGTGGGAAACGCACCCTTTATACATCCGTCCTGGCGGCCGGAGTACGGTGCCTCGCGAGAGGAAGCAGTATCGGCCGATGGCGACGGCGGTGCTGTTCGCGGGGGCGCCGCCGGCGGAGGGTTGCGCCGAGCGGGCGAGGTCGCCGCGGATCATGACCTCGGGCTGGATGACGGTCTTGCCGCCCAGCATGATGTTTTGGGTGCCGACGAGCGTCGCCTTGCGGGCGACCTTGTTGCCCGTGTCCTGTTCGCGGTCAGGTCAGCCAGGCGGGCTCGGGAGAGGGGACGAGGTTGTGGACTCGGCCATTTAGCAAACGTACGGTCTCGATGTAGTCTCCTTTTGCAGGTCGTCGCGACATGGTGTGCAATGGAGTGGTGTGCGGGATGGGGAGTGTTCGTCCGACAATGATTGTTCTCGCGTTTGGTCACTACGGGCTTGTGTGACGTGGGTTGGGCGGAATTAGAGCGCGCCAAAGACGGCCCGCGACGGTCCGGCGCCGCCTGTCAAATGGCGTTGACCGGCGTCCAGAGCCGTGACAAACATTTTGTCAATTTCAGTTACCATGACCTATGTTTGGATTCTATCATCCTATCCTCTCTCCCACCAATCACTATCTGGACGGCCCAACGCGCCACAGCTCACTACCTACCAGTTGGTACTGGACCAGTGGCGCAGACTTCCGGTCAAAGCAAAAGAAACTGACATGGCCACGAGCTTGAATCATGACTGCACCTCGCAGTTACCCTACACGTTGTAGGTGTAGTAGCAGCCTGGACCTTACCCAGCTAACTTGGTGTCATCGCCGCATGTGCCATCACTTATACGGGAAGACACACTCTCAAAGAAGTGATCGTAGTTTCTGCATGGCATTAGCGCACAAGGGCTGCAACGAGGACTGTCTTCTCAGCCACCCACCTGCAAGCCGCTCAGACTGTCGTCCGTCTGGCTACCGTCGTGCGGCGACAGCAGCAACCCGGCAAGCTGCTTCTTTGTCTTCTGGACCTCCATTACTTGCTGAGTATCGTCAGCAACAAGCCCACTACAGTCCAATCATCCATATTGATGGACTACTACCAGCTTACCTCTTCGAAGGAGTCTCGCATGTAGAGACGCATGGTTGTCACCTCGCGAGTCTGTCCCATTCGGTGCACGCGAGCAAGTGCCTGCTCTTCGAGGTTGGGATTCCTGCAGAGAAAGGCCCATCTCAGCTCATCAATACACAAGCCACGAAATCATCTTACGTACCAGTGAGGCTCCATGAGATACACTCGAGACGCGACGGTAAGTGTCAATCTGTATGCGGTTAGCTGTGGCTACTGCGAATATAAGGGGAAACAAGTGCAGGCCTCACCCGACTGCACCGCACGATAGTGTCAACAGCATGACCGAGACGCCTGGGTCTTTTCTGAACCTCTCAACTACAGAATGCCTGTCTTTTTGAGACACACTTCCGTCGAAGCGGACAGTTGTCTTTCCTGCGTGTTTCAATGCTTCCTCTACAACGTCCAGGGTCATTCTCCATGTTGAAAACACGATACTGTATAAGAGGTTTCAGCGTATTGTGCGGTTTGGGATCAGGGTCACGTAAATACCATTTGACCTCCGGCGACAGACGCTTGATATCGGCGACGAGCGCTTTCACCTTTGAAGGCATACCAAACGACCAATTCCTCCCCCTGGGAACCGAATCTGGAATTTCCTCCAAGGCCCTGTTGTTGAAAGAGACTGGTGCCGTAGGACACGAGGGTTTGTGCCCGCAAGTCATTGAACGGTTGGCTCGGCCAAGCCTCCTAGAGCAGTGGCCGCAGGCGAACTTCATGCACTGGAAGAACTGAGCCCTGGGTTTCGTCTCAATGTATTCGTCCAGAATGGTCTCAGTCAGCTCTAGTGTCGAAGAACACCCTAGGCAAACGACCGGTTCTTTTTGCATCTGCAGATTGAAGAGCTGCTGGGCGATTTCAGCCCAGTTGTGATCGTCAGATGAGCTTATCTTTTTGCTGTGCCTTGAATGATAACCGAGGCCCAAGTTGCAGAAGAGTCGTAGAGACTCGATTCGTTGCAGGATGTTGTGATAAACGGCAACATTTGCCGTCTCGAACCCAGAATCTTGCTGAAGGGCTTCCTCGATTCGGGTGATGGCTTGCTGCCGCATCTCCTCATACGCGGCCCTCTCTTCCGAGGTGAAGTCGACGGCGCACAACTTGTCGTGCCGAGGGGGCAAGGTGATTGTGCCCTTGGATCGGCGGAGTATAAGACACGCCGACAAGTATTTGAGCCTCTGGACGGCCTTCTCATCCTGTCCGGACTTCCAGAGCCTAGACAAGTCGGCCTCGAACTGTCTGGTATCTGTGTAGGGATACGCTCCGATGAACTTGACGATCGTGGCTAGATCGCTAAGCCGGTTTTGGATGGGAGTGCCTGTTACGGCCCATCTAGAGATGGAATCTAGAGCGCACACGGCGCGGGCCATACGGGAATGTTCATTACGGATGTAATGAGCTGCGACATTAAGTTGCCACCCCGTTCTTGTCATTTGGGAATAGGAGAACCCACCTTCGTCAAGAATGATCCTCCTCCAGCAAACGCCGAACAAGGCACTGTTCTCCTCGTCTTTTCCGTCTTTCCACTCAGCGGAAACCGTGTGGTATGTTGTCAGTACGACGTTGACGCCATCGAGATCTCTTAGGTCGGTCAACCTCGTTTTACCGTGATGCCGACGGCACCGAAGCCCTCCAGTTACCACATGGCTGTCGAATTTTAGGTTAGTGCTTATCGTTTCGTAGCGGCAAGACTCCGACACTCACTCGAAAAGCTGCTCTTCCCACGAACCTATGACTGTTTTTGTTACTAGTAAGTCTCATGTTCTTACGGGTGGCCGGATCCAGAGTCTATAAACTGGGTTTCACTCACGAGGGGGAGGAATGATGATCAAAGTCGCTCCGCTAAAATGCTTGCCTTCTGCAATAGCTCCGGTGTCCACAACAGGTTTCTGATCTTCCAGGTCGGTCGCTACCAGAGCGATCATCGTCAGGGTCTTACCCAGGCCCATAGGGTCTGCAACGATGCCACCGTAGAACTGTGGTGGTTCTTCATTCTGGTAAGACTCGGAGACGAAATTGACAAAACTGAAGAGAAGAAATGTCAGCGGTTATCTTCACGTAGACGATAAGAGCCCGTACGATCGTCTTTGGGTGGTGTCCACAACCCCCCATATGTCTGACTGTCCATCCTGGAATCCCCATCCCCGTTCGCGGCGAAGCATGAACGTGAGTGCTTGTTTTTGGTGTCTAGTGTTTCATTTAGATTTGATTAGCAAGATCTGCGATGAAAGTGAGAGCCTGTGGTAGTGAAGTCACCTCTTGAGCTCTGTTGCTATGACTGTTGGCTGGTTGGCCTCTTCTAGGTCGGATCGGCTGTTGAGCATATCTAGCATGTCGATTCGATCCGTTATGTCTTTCAGAAAAACTTGATCAGAGCTTTGCGAAACAACCTGCCAGACCATGGGACACCAGGTGAGGTCATTCGATGACAACTTGTGCGGATTGGCGTACGGGGCATCCAAATGGCAATGGACAGGATCCTGAAGGTACACGTCGTATTCCTGGAACCAGTTTCCGATCTCTTCGAACTCGGAAAAAGGGCCATAGACTGTAATTTCCAAGTTGCAATGCATCTGTATGAATCTCTGGTTTGCTTTACGGGTGTCGGATGTCTCACTGACGGTGCACATGGTGAAAAGACGTAATAGATCGTCATCCAGCAGCTCTTGTATCATTTGGGACTGTCCAAACTCAGACGCAATGAGGCCTTTGATGCCGGAACCATCAGTTGCTTCAAATTTGCTGCCCGTTTTAATCTGGATTGGGAATGTCGACGTAGTCTCGGAGATGCTTCGTTGATCGCATCTGGCTTTGATGCCCGGGATCTTGGAAAGGTGTTAGCCAGCGGCCTATACCGGGAAGCAATGATAATACTTACCATTCCAAAACAAACGGTTTGGCTTTTTTCTCCTTCGAAGCCGCAAGAAACGTGGGGGGCCGTTTCGCCGAAGCCCACGGGGTCTGCTTCGGTCTCGTTGACTGGGAGTGTATCGGACGTATAGTCGGGCGAAAGTGAGGGCTGTGAATGGACTAGAGGATGTAGAAGAAACAACTGAGATGGCTGGATATAGGAGGCTGTAGTATATTCCAATGGGAAGTCGTACAATCTGGTGCTGTCTTGAGAAGACTGCAGGCTCATTGATTGCGGTTGGAAGGACGGGACGCCAACGTTCAGCATCTGGCCATGCTTCAAGGTAGCATCCCCTGTTTGAATTTCGTTGAAATTTAGCAGAAGACTGCCCTGATTATCATGAATCTGGGGTATGTGAGGTTCGTGAAGAGAAGTCATGGTGTGGTTTGTGTTCTCCCCTGGTGTAGTCGTCATGGGCTGTAACGTTGTACAAGCTGACGTTTGGTTTGGCAGTGAAGGTAATTGGAAATCGGACGCTGCTGTATGAGAATGCGAATCCAGTGCCAGGACTGACAGGCCGGGTAGAGTAGGCTGTGGCTGTGTGGTCGGGCTCAATCGCGGGCGCTTCACTGGGCGTTGACCAGAGTCCATGGTCTTGATGTTAAGAGGGTCGATCGTGATTGCCAAAGGATTCGTTGTCAAACGGTTGATAGAGCACGAATCAAGTTGACAGCTGTCTATATTCAACGACCTTGAGAAAGGAAGAGAACCGTACGTCAGAACACAAGGGACACATTTCCATGGAAAGAGGTCCCCTTAATAGTTTCATTTCGGAAGCAAGCATCGTTCATGCAGGCTGAAAAGATCGCTCATCAGTACGAACACACCGCTTGCGGTCAGTCCACCCCCTCCCCCAATGATTCCAGCCACCGAGAGGCGCAGTGGTCCCCAAGGCGCAGAATGACGTGTTCCAGAATGTACCGCCACGCACCGTCTGGCAAGGCAGACAAGCGGCAGTGTGTTAGGGGATGTGGTAGCCCCCGAAGAAGAATTGGCTATTTAGTCTCAAATTCCAGCTCACACCCTTTGAGCTTGAGTCTCACAAATAGCTCGTCAGATTCTCACGTCAGGACCCAACGGGGCCACGGCTTCAACGTCTTCGCAATGCCTGCGCCGCCTGCATCTGGCCCAGCGAGGCAAACCATGCAGAAAGCATTCGACAAGCTTCAACGAACAATTACCCCTCAAGACTGGCACGAATACCAGGGTGTAACTCTGAGCGACGTGCAAAAGGCTGCGCTCGATATTGAGACTCAGCTTGCTGCGCGGCAGTCGCTTCGAAACATGCGCCGGCTGACGCCTCTACTCAACGGCATGGAGCACTACTCGATGGTTATGGAAGTCCTTTGTAATGGAACGCCTTTTCTGTCTTGGGTTTGGGCACCTATCACTCTCATCCTGCGGATTGCCTGCGAGTACGTCGAGGCGTTTGAGCATATCATGAAGGGGTACTCGCGCATTGCCTCCTTCATGTCGAGGTTCGAGCTTCTCAGCAAGGCATATGCCAGCGACCACGGCTTCCAGCAATCATTGGCGGCATTTTACGACGACATACTGCAATTTCATACCTATGCTTACAAGTTTGTTTGTCGCAATGGTCAACTACTCTCCTTGACTGACATCATGCTCATTTGCTGACTTGTAGTAGGCTGGAAGCTCCTGTTTGTCACTTCGTGGGGCCGGTTCCAGAGGAGATTTGACAACATCCTCGGAGACATGGAAAAACATGGCGACTTGATCGACAAAGAGACTAATGCTCTGAACATAGTCGAGTCTCGACAAATGCGCCAAGATATTCGTCAATGGAGAGAAGAGAGCCTGGAGAACCTCAGCAACCAAGAAGCAGAGCAATCTGCCAAGCAGTACCATTCCATCACATCATGGCTCAAGTATGACGAGTCTGATCAACTGGCAATATTTGATTCAATCTCAGCCGAGGCGAGAAAGTACCCTGGGACCTGTTCATGGTTCATTCAGTCTTCTAGAGTGAGGGCATGGCTCCAGCGCAAAGCAGACACTTCGTCGCTCTGGTTGCAAGGCATTCCTGGGTCCGGCAAGTCCTTCATATGCGCGGAACTCATCAACTTCATGAAGGCTGACAAGAGGTTCGTTCTTTACCATTTTTGCTCCGATTCTTATGCTTCATCGACAATGTACGAGCAAATTCTTCGGTCGTTGCTTCTGCAGCTTGTTCAGAAAAACAGCGACGTAGTCGCGCACGTCTACGACAAGTACATTCTGGGCAAGAGAGCTCCTACCGTCCCCGCCCTCGAACACCTGCTACAAGACCTTATCAAGGTCAATTGCGGTGAGCCAGGTCAGACAGAGTACATTTGGGTGGTACTTGATGGCCTTGGTGAGTGCCAGCCCGGAAAGCAAGCTCGCGTGGCAACTCTGATGAAAAGCATCACGTCGAGCTCGTCTTCGTCTGCAAGTGGTGGCACCATTTGCAAAGCTCTCATATCCTGCCAAGTGTCAACAGCGATTTCAACCCATCTCAAGAACGACCACAAACTATCTCTCACCAACGAGAAAGTCAACATAGAGAAAGCAATCCGGAAGTATGCATCGCACAGGCTGCAGTCCCTTTGCCAAAGGTTCTCCCAGCTTGGACTGACTCAAGACGAAATCGAAGAGATCGAGTATAGCATTGCTAAGAAAGCTGACGGTAGGTGTAAACACATCTTCCAGCACTATTTGCAAAAGTCCGATTGCTCATAGAATGACCCAAGGAATGTTTCTGTATGCTCGACTGGTTCTTGACTACCTCGCAACCAACCTTTTCTATAGCGGCGAAGAGATCAAGACATCCATAAATCAACTTCCCACCAAGCTTACAGACTTGTGAGTAACTCACATGCACAGTTCTTGCATCGATTAACAGTACTGATTTGCTGGTTAGCTACCGGAGAATACTTACCCGTATCCTTGTCCAGCTGGACCATCGATCCATCGA
Organism: Colletotrichum destructivum; assembly: GCF_034447905.1. Classification (NCBI taxonomy): domain Eukaryota; kingdom Fungi; phylum Ascomycota; class Sordariomycetes; order Glomerellales; family Glomerellaceae; genus Colletotrichum; species Colletotrichum destructivum. The sequence goes on from NC_085904.1 coordinate 515,731, forward strand.
CCGCGTTCGGTGTATCTTTGGCTGGGTGGCTTTCCAAAAGCGGCCGCTGAAAAGACTCGAATTCTTGTCGGCTGTCACGTTCAGCCCTGGAGACCCGGACGTTCGCCACCTGGCCCCAGACTACATACTCGATATTTGTGGGCCTCTACTCGAAGAAAGACAAAACACTGCGGTGACTTTCATTCATTCTTCAGTGAAGCTGTAAGTTGAGTAGACATTACCAATGGGGTTTGATTTTGATGCAACCTAGGTTCCTTCAGAGTCACTCAAGTAACTTGCTCATCAACGAATACGATACGCTCCAGGAACATGGCTTGGCGACGGTGGCCTGTCTTCTATCGGGCCTGGCGGTCTTCAACAACAATTACCAAGAGTACGACAGACAACTCCGAGTGATCAAAGGTCTTCACGGGTTTCACGTTTACGCCACGGAGTACTGGACTGATTATCTGTTTTTCCATGTGCAATCTGCTAGTTTCACCGCCACAACCTCAAGGCTTCCTGCTCTGGCAAATATCTTGGCTGACAAACTGGATGTGGCGGACACTTGGACCGGCGCCGAGCTGGAGTCCAGTACGGAAACGTCGGATGACCCATTGCAGTCCCTGATTCAATATCCTGTTCTCTTGAAGCATGTCAAGAGGTATTTAAGGGCTAGGTCGGTCAAGACGCTTGAAGCCGAGCTTCTAAACCTTAATGGCGAGTAGAACTGCTCCTTTAGCGCTGCATGGTTCTAACACCCCAAATAGATCCGGATGATAGAGTTTCACGACCGCAAGTTGTTGTCCCAAACGACGGCATTTCGGCCATGTTGGTGTTCTACCAAAATGTCGTAAGGCAGCTCCTCAGCCAGCATGACTTTCCAGGAGTTTCTGCCGATGATATCAAGCTATTCAGAAGTCAGGTTGGCAACTCGGCGTTCACATGCCGAGTAAAGTCCTGCCACCAGGCCACGATAGGATTCGAATCCGAAAACCTCCTCCACGAACATGAGACTTCCCACGTCCGACGGTTATCGTGTACCTTCTCAGGCTGCCATTACCCGCCTTTTGCGTCGGCGCAAGCACTTCTGAAGCACGGGAGAAAATACCACAATTCCACACCCGCACCCAGATCACGACGTAAGCCTGACGCCGGTAAAATTGTGACAAGGGAGAGGAAGAGCGCCAAGGCACCGGAAGTTGTGGCCCCTTTACCATCACTTTCATCAATGCTGAAGCAAGAAACTGCTACGCCATTCGAAACTGATGCTTTTCCAGAGCAAAGTCTACTCAATCAACCCACTGAGAGAAGAACTAATTCCCTCCAAGGGGGAATACTTACTGAAAAACCTGATTGGGACAGGATTCGTGGAGTGTCTCACCTGAAACGGCCACCAACCACTACACGCCTCCAGCAGGTTTGGAAGACCTAGAAGGGTGTTACGAGATATATAAGGCGTCAGTTGTTGCCCATAACTAATGGCGTCGTTTTTGTGATAGTTATAAGCCTATCTTTACCTGTTTGTGCTATAATAATTTTAAGTTTAGTAGCAATGCACTATCTTAAAACGTCTACCTGCAGGTTTGAGTCCTGCGCAGCTTAGTTTCTTAACTGGCTACTTCTAGTTACATAGATTCCCTAGCTAGCTTTACTCTACAGCTAAAAAGTCTAGGGGGTGTGTCACGAGACATAAGACGTTAGTTGTTGCCTACAACTAACGGTGTCGTTTTTGTAACAAAGGGCAAGATGACAACGAGGTTGATTTTACCGTCGCGTTTGAGAAAAGTCGTTGACCCATTCCAGCCTTGGGACGCAATTGCGGTCGGCCCTTGGGATGAATGAACCTTGAGACGGACACATTCTTAGACAAAACACTTTTGCGGAACATGCATACCATAAGTAACATTTTCAGCATAAAAGATCTGTTCCCGTATTACGGCAGACGAATATCTCAATCGAATATCTCAATCTCCTCCGGTTAGCAACACTGCCCCCGGATCAATTTCTCGGAAGGCAAACCAGGGCTATCAACAGATTCGTCTGCCATAAGAGGGGGACAGATAGCTGTATGTACCAGTGCGACCGACCAGGCCACTGTCTAATAGTCAGCAGTGTGTTGCCCATAAACCCTACAATAATCTCGACATTACGGCAGCACACTTCCGCCGCTTTCATTTCCGTCCTGTCGACCCTCGACCTGGTGGCCCCTCAGACGATGGAGGCCTAACGTCTATCTATGTTCATGGTGCTGAATACGATTGATTTTCCTGCAGCTTGCATTTGGCTTGTGGCGGTGGTCAAGGACTCGGAGAGAGATAATCAAGGCGAAGCCGTCTAGAGCCAATCAAAGTTGGGCCGGCAGTTTCAATTCGAACACCCAACGCAAGCTGATAACCGAGAGCGCGGTGACTAATACCTTACACCTAGTCAACAGCCTATTCAAGAGTTGTTTTTTACAACCCCGCCTGACAGTGACCTCAGCTGTCGCATCTTACATCACCAGCCCTTCCTGTCAAAACCACCGTCATGGCGCTTGACCTTTATATCCCGCCATGTATGCGCTCACCGAGCCACCCCCTCCATCCGCCGCCCCTGAACAAGCCACTCCGCATCCAAATCGAGGGCCCGCTGGTGTCCGTCCAGAAGCTCTTTCCAGAAGCACCGTGGCATGTCAGTGAGATCCCAACGCCTTTCCCGCAGCCGGCCGGGCCATTGCTAGTAAGACTGGGGTACCGAACAATCTATGGCCACGAGGTTCGCCCCAACGTTGCAAACGACGTCATTGTGCGTGATGAATATTTAGGCTGAGTCAGGGAAGCAAGGCCGTTGAAGTGAGTCACAAAACAAGACACTAGGCTCCTCCTTCGACATGGCGAGAGGTGTGACCTCAGGCTCTTTTTCACTTGAAGATGGCTGGCTAACTGTGGCCGATTTTGCAAATAACTGCAGCCAAATTGACTATTACGGCGTCAATTTCGACCATTTGGTCCCCGCAAATGATCCGGATCCTGAGGTGTTCCAAATAAACATCATAGAGATGGACGGTGACGAGGGGGAGTACGCGAACAAGTATCTTCCGTTTCGGGTGGACTGGAGAGAGTTCACGGGCAAGAGGATCCTCGCTGTGCCGAGATGCTGCCAACTCAGAAAGGGGACAACAGATCGGTTGAGAATAAACGACGGAGTGAAGCGAAGAGAGGATTACGCCAAGGAGGAGGAAGCTTTTGATGCAAAGAATCAGTCTGGAGGCTTTGGACCATAGGCAGGCAATGATTTCAAAGGCCAGCAGACATCCACACACACCTGATGCAGCGACTTTTATCTTCCGGCAAAGGCGACGACGACGGTTTTAGTTTCATGCTTCGTTATTTGTTTACTCGACAATCTCATCAGTATGCTTACGCTGTCTGGGGAAAAGAAGCTAGCTCGATTTTCAGATGCCGTCTCGATTGATCGATGCTTTCTCTGTCTGCATCTTCCTTTCCTGTTCGTTATCTGCCAAATACCAATTGAAGTGCTACACGGAGGGAGACATGCATGCCAACGAGTTGGGCAGACAGAGAGAGGTAGGCAGACAGACACACTCATACAACAAACAACAGAGCAGCAAGCTTACTATATATAATTCCTTACTTCACACATACAACCAACAAAATAAACCAGTACACACAAAATTTTGACTTCAAGATCGATAGCAGTAGATAGAACAAACAGTTTCAGATGGAGTGAGGAAAAAGTGAGTTGTAAAAAGTTGAAGATGCGGCCAGTGTGGATTGAACACACGACCTTCAGATTGATTGAATGAAGTTTCTCGAGTTCCATAGGGAATCCGCTTCAGTCTGACGCTCTCCCAACTGAGCTATGTCCGCCGACCATCTTCGGAACACCAAGCCGCTTCCAGGTCTTCTTGAACCACGGTGACCACGGAACCGATGCCACGTCTGCAAACTAGCTGGCGGGGCGGCGGACCCGGTGGGGGAAGAGATCGGGCTACTCTGGTTGGCGACGAGGAGTCAAGGACACTCTCGCCTTCTGGCGATGGGGAACACAGCAGGATAGTAATGACTGTCCTATCGCAACTTACAAGGCGGTACAGGAGACTGGTCGTCGAAGTTTTGGGCAGTCTAAATGGGAAGTGCACCTGAGCCCGGCAGCCCACGATCAACCGTTCCGGTCTGTTACTCTGAATGTGCCCGCCAGATTTTTGGAAAGTTAAGTGGTTCTCAGATTCACGAAGACAAATGGTGAGAGTCATTGCAGGCAATGACTAGCCTCAAAACAATATCCATCAATATCTGCTGGTCGTAATCAGAACTCCTTACCTCTACGGACAGACTCATCTGGTGAAGTAAAGCTCCGCCAAGTCGCTATCGTTGTCGTTGGAGAGCACGTAGGTGTAGTCGTCGAGGATGAGTGAGCCCGCGGAGATGGGCGGTTTCGGTTGTTCATAACGCCTGAATGGAGCAAGGAGGAGCACGACGGAAACGAAGTTGATGGCTTCTTTGATGAGGACGGTGAGGAAACTGTGTAGAAGGAGAGCGCTGGCAAAGTTGATGTTTCCGACCCAGATGATCATGTTGTAAGGGCTGTCTGTTTTCACAAGTCGCTAGAAGTTCGAAGTATTTTCGAAATAGAAACGAGAACCGAGGTCGGACCAAGTAGATGATTTTATAGGAGTGAGCCGCCGTCTGTTCAATGAAGGCTGTAAGATCATCATTTCTACACAGCCTACCGTAAAGTAAAGGCAGTAGGCATTAGTACAGGACGATACAATAATTTTAACTGCTTGTTAATAGTACATATACTACTATTTGCAGGAGGCCTGCATGCAAGGTGTAGTACAACTTGATTTTTGTCCCGTCACTTTAAAGCTTAAAAGGCAAAAACATAGTGTCTCCTCGACGGGGAATTGAACCCCGGTCCCCTGCGAACCGTTGCATTGCAATGACAAGCAGATATCCTCACCACTAGACTATCGGGGAATTGACTGAATGTTGTAGTGGATCGTGATGGTTGTAGTTCAACAAGGGTTGAGCGAAGGTGGAGGGGCAAAAGAAACTAGTAAAAGGGCAAGAGAAGCTGCAAAAGAAGATCTCCTCGACGGGGAATTGAACCCCGGTCCCCTGCGAGTTGTTGTTTTCACAATGACAAGCAGATATCCTCACCACTAGACTATCGGGGATTGATTGGTCGATTACTCACGCCGCCAATCCCATATCATATCACACAAAGTGCTTGTGGCTGTAAATGCTGTTGTGCATACTCGCCTGCTGTCTTGTAATACATAGACAGTGACTTGATCTACTGCTGTCGCAGGACTCCTAATTGTTTGCTTTGAAAGTATAGAGCTCCTAAGAGAGTTGCACTTATCTGTAAGTTAGAAAGGCAATAGGGTGTCAGCATAATGAAACGATGGAGTACCAATTCCCAGCATCCGACCAGAGCAGGGAACGAAAGTTAACGAATACGTTGCGATAATGAGCAGGCCAGCAATGCATATCTAGTCCGGGCGGGCCTGGTTAATCCAGCCAGGCGAACAGTCTGTGCAGCGCCACCTCACAGCGAGCTGCAACTTAGTAGCATCTTTCAACTGTTGGATTAGTGACTCAGTTGCAGCAGAGGTGCATAACAAAATTTGTGACCAGACGGATTTTGCTGGCCGTCGAACCGGCGCCGAGTGGGGCCGATAACCGTACGGTGCCGACTCCGGAGGTAGGATACTTCGGCCAGCCAACTCACACTGCTAACCAAGACCCAGGAAGCCGAGTTGTAGATGTTTCGAATGGAGTGAGCCCCAATGCTCCAGAGCACCCCGCGATTTATTGATTATCACCACTTGGCCGAAACGTGGGTGATCTTTGCCCCGTGCTGAATAATTCTGCACAAGACTGCCTGCTGCAAAACGTCTACAGGCATTCGTTCAATCCACCTTCAGTTGGAAAAATAGCCAATCCTTTGAGGCTGTCTAGCCTTGAAGGCAGAGAGGGGGGGAAGAGCACGCAATCCCCGCCTCGGGCCGTGCTGATTAGTGAACAGTCGGGGTCGCGATCACTAAACATAAATAGCTACGGAACCGGCTCCGAGACATCGAGGCTGACAAATAATCTTAACAAGTAACTCGCTCTACAGTTGTGTTGCCAACAAAACGGTCTGCTTTGATTCTTTCACTGGCGCTTACTAAATGGTCTAAAATCTCCTACCAGCATCTTCTCTCAAAGACGGCCAAGGAGGGGTGTGTGTTATGCCCCATGTGCGATGCCAAGCTCAGAGGTTCACTCGGTTTTTGTGTAAGCTCGTAGCCTCAGAAAACTTTGTGGCTTAAATCCAACGACACTGCTGAAAGTCAGGAATGGAGGTTCATCTCAACTCCATGGGGAGAAGACGGGGGGTGTTTGTGCCAGTACCCAGTACATAGAGAGGTGTGTATTGAAAATGCAGACTCGAATGAACTACCATTCATCTCATTTGGAACGTCCTTTTCCCGATTGGTGCTGGATATTGTGTGATATCGCGTGCGGCGTCAGCCATTACTTGAATCCAAGCTTGAGTTTCGCACCGCGCTAGCCGGGTTACGGCAGTTCAACGTGCTAGACCGAATCTTGAAATCGAACCGGTCTCAGACGGAGCTGCGGGTGAAATCCATCACCGAATTCCGGATTAGTCTGCGAGCCCTCTCAGAAGTCTCCTGTATGCCGACAAGGCACCATTCCCCTCGTCATTGTCACATACGCGCATCGTTGTGGGGACCGCATCATTTCAGATGAGTGATCTGAGAGACGATCTAACGGTGTTATCATAGACTGCTTCTCGCAGTATCCCCCACAAGCTGGCCACAGTCCACACTTTGACGCGTGCGCTATGGTTGAAAGAGTAGAGACAGAGGCCGATTACCAATCTGGCTCCTCGGTGTCCTCGGGCACGCCGCCCACTTTCCGGCGACGGACAACCATCATGTCCGTTTGCTGCTGCTATGGCGCCGACGGAGAACCAGCACACATCTCGGTGTCCAGCAGAGCCGACAGTCAGTGATGACTAGTCCAATCATCCATGGCATAATGTTGTTACATATAAGATGCCGCTGCCCGCCCTTCTAGATCGTGGAATAATCAGCATCGGTATCAACAGCTTTCTCCATCTTACAAGTCACGAGCAATCTTCATCACAGCGTCACAATCGACAACTAAAGAACCCTTAGTAGACCTTGGACCATCTAGCCCACTGCTTCACAATGTCTTCCGGCCTCACGTACCTTATCACTGGGTCCAACCGCGGAATCGGCCACGGCTTCGTGTCCCTCCTGCTCCAGCGCCCTTCCACGACAATCATCGCCGGCGTCCGCGACCCGTCAAACGCCTCCTCCAAGGCCCTCGCGGACCTCCCTAAGGGCGAGGGTTCGAAGCTCATCGTCGTCAAGATCGACTCGTCCGTCGAGTCCGACCCGGCAGCCGCCGTCGAGACCATCCAGAAGGAGCATGGCATCGCCGCCCTCGACGTCGTCATCGCCAACGCCGGCATCGCCAACACTGGGGTCAGCGTCTCCAAGGTTGACTTCAAGTCCGCCCTGGACCACTTCGCCGTCAACTCCGTCGCGCCGCTTATCCTCTTCGACGCCGCGGCGCCGCTGCTCAAGGCCAGCGCATCCAAGAACCCCATCTTCGTCGGCATCTCGTCGATCATCGGGAGCAACGGGGCGGCGGAGGGGGTCGCGCAGGTGCCAGGACTCAGCCCGTACGGCGCCAGCAAGGCTGCCCTGAACTGGTTCGTGCGGAGGCTGCACTTCGAGGAGACCTGGCTGACGGCCGTCGTGTTCCACCCGGGCTTGGTGGAGACGGACATGGGGTCGGGGTTGTCGGAGAGTTCGGGCGTCGACTTGAAGGCCTTCGGTGCTATCACCGTGAAGCAGAGCGTCGACGGGCTGATGGCTGCCATTGACAAGGCCAACAGGGAGTCGAGCGGCACATTCAAGAACTACGACGGTACCGATCTGCCTTGGTAGAGTTTCTTTCACGTTGGGAGATTCTATCTCATGATGGAGTATCCGCCACGTTGCCCAGTTATAGATGGATCACCTGCTGAAGCTGGCAGGGTGTATCAGGCATGCTATAGAACCTAGATCTGTAGACTTATGAGATTTTTATGGCTTTTATGATTCATATGCCGGCTCGGTTGTTTTTATGCACAATGACTAGTCGTAATTTTTTTGGCGTCCAGCGTATAAGAGTCTAATTATTAGCCAAAAAATGCCGCATGACATTGCCTCCTTGCATTGTGTTAGGTCATGCGGACACCGCTCAGAACCTAAGATTTGTGAGTCTAGACATCGTTAAAGTGCAAAGAACCGATTCCATCGTCGCCTCTATGATGAGATACAGTCCCCGTGGCGATTGCAGACATATCATGTCGCCGTAGGCGGGCAGTAGCGACTAGCAAAGACAGGGTCATAAGTGTCGTTGAGATTCGGTCCGTAAAGTATGAATTAAGCTTGTCGACGAGTCTATGGACGAGTCTATGGACGTTCACGGGGATCGACAGCAACACCCGACTCTTATAGAAGATCGGACGCCTCTGCCACGCGGCGCTTGCACTTCCCCTTGCCGCCGTAGAACTCGTCGACCCAGGTCTTGATCTGGTCGATCTCGGCAGTGATGACAGCCTTCACGCCCGCGTTGACGTCGCCGTTCCTGACGAGCAGGTCGTTGCAGTGGCGCGAGCCGGGGATGAGGTGGACGGGGGCACCGGGGCGGGACTTGAGGGGGCCGCCGGGACGGAGCTCGCTCGACACGGAGGCAGAGCGCCAGGGGTCGAATTCACTATCCACGTTTTTAGCATCTCGTTCGATTTCGGACGTCGTGCGTGTGACGTCTGCGCTATTCAGGTATGTTGAGCGAGGAAATAAAAGCAACTCACCCATTCGACCAGATCAGACGAGTGGTGTTGGTGAATTGCCATCCGCCGGTGGCCTTGTTCAGGTCCTCTACGGTCTTGCCGCTGTTGGAGGCGTAGGTGAATTCCCCCTGCTTGGGGAAGAAGAGATCGCACTGGCGCTGGTAGTACTCGGGAGTGACGAAGCGCGAGACGATGGACGGACGGTCCTCGGGGGCACCGCTGTGATACTGTCAGGGCTGGGTCATGCGAGATTGCGGACCACATGTCGACTTACGTCTGCCAGTAGAAGAACGGCTCGTTACACAACATCCAGTACCAGGTGCGGCCGAACTGGTTGTCGGCGGTCCAGTCGGTGTAGATGGGGCTCGTCTCGTTGTAGCTATCGAAGCAGGCCACGTTCGAGGGGTCCTGCCACTCCGCCACGCCGTACGATGCGCATGCTATGTCCACGGTGAGCTTCTTGAACGGTTACCAGGTAGGATGCGGGTCGTGTGTTCTTACTGCCCGGAAGGTACTCGGAGCTCCACCACTTGGCATAGTTGTCGAGGGCCTTGGGGAGGCCGACGCCGTTCTCGTTGGGGGCCGTGAAGTTGCCGGTGGCGCCCTCGACGGCGTCGCACATTGCGTAGAAGGCGGAGTAACCCGAGTACAGCTGGATGGACTGCCAGTAGCCCAGGGGTCCGACGAGGGCGCTGCGTCTTGATCAGCCGGGGTCCCCATCTTCTACTCTTGCACTCAAACACGGCGTAGACTCACGAGGCAAAGTCGTCCTTGTGGGCGACGTCTTGCAGGCCGAACTTCTTCTTCAGGGCGTAAACCTCGTCGTCAGTGCCGGTTACCAGGACGTTGTCGACGTGGTCGACGATGCGTTCGAAGTCGCGGCTGCAGTTCTGAGGCATGCCCTTCTGGATTGGGAGGAAGTAACTCCAGTAGTCGTAGGTGGCCTCGACGGGGCCGCTGCTGGAGTGGTATGCCCAGAGGGTTCCCGGGGCCAGCTTGGCGATGGCGGCGGCCAGAACGCCCGAGTAGGAGCCGCCGGTGTAAACCCAGGGCTAACAGAGACAATGAGTTCTCCCGGACTCGTCACGTTATCGGAGTGGGTGGGAACTTACAGCCTGGGGCGCGTTGCTGCTGCTGTTGGTGTCGAAAGGCAGTTCGAGGTTGCGGGCGAGGTTGACAAAGTCGAGGACGGCGTTCGTCATGGTGTGCTGCTGAAGATTCTTGGTGTCTTGGAGGGTGTAGGGCAGAGATGTTCCCCAGTTGCGGTCTGCGCGATGTCAGTCTCACCCTCATTAGCCTGTGTGGCAAATTCTTCGTACGCTCGACCATGACGACGGCACCGCCGATTGCCTTGGCGATGTTGCCGGTGAGGGCGCGATCTGTCAGATAACCACTGTACGCCTCGGCAGCAACTTCGCCTGGGGTGAAAAGGACGATCTAGAGGCGGTTAGTTTATCGATTGTCGAACTTGTCCACAAGAGATGTCTGTACCGGAGAGCCAGGTCCCTTCCAGTAGGTGGCGTTCCACCAGTAGCGCTGCTGAAAGGTGCCCAGTTCCGGGGCATCGTGGTCGATAAGCTGTTCGAAGAACCCGGCCTCGCGTTTGGAAAGAAGTCCCTCGTCGTCTTCGGCTCTCAGAGGGGGCTGGATGGGCTGGAAAGCGAGATGGGCCTGAGCCGCTGCAAGGCAGCTGAGCAAGGCGAGGGAGACCTTCATGGCGACAGAGACACTGGTTTGGAAACCAGACTAGACTTCACGGCACAGCACAACTAAGGGAGCTTCGTCGAGCGGACAAGAAGCCCGTCGGACGAGAAGCAGAGGGGCCAGCCATTATAAGGGGACGGACTGAACATGGGTCCAGAGCGTGGATGTGTTTCCCTGACGGCAGACGAAGCGATGATCGGAAGGATTTGGGCAGTGTAGTATTCAATAGGCCATGCACTGGACATGCATTACGTCGCGGGTGCGAATGGGAAGCGCCCCATAACGCAACGTCTGGGGGGAACAAGCTTTCCAAGAGATGGCGGAAGATAGAAGCCGCAACATGATCCCGGAGGTCGCACAGGGGGGGCCGAATGGAACGGTGCGCTTGACCAAAAAAGCCCGCCGAATGCAACGGCCTCCACGAGAACAGCCTGTAGAGTGCAGAATGGCCGAGTGGCCGGGTCGCTCTGATAGGGCACTGGAGAGTCGTGAAAACTGGCGGCGTGGGCCGATGGGTTAGCCGGAAGCGGAAGGTGAGCAAGTCGACACGGCGGTGGCCCCAGGTCGGTTGGCACGCACCGGCAGTCCGGCAGGAACTATTGTATTCGGTCCACGCAACGGCCTGCGTCAATGGGAAGGTGGACAAGATAGGACAGGGTCGGTGGCAGTTGGTTGTGACCTTACGAGAGAGATTGGTCCTGTTTTTTGGGTCTCCGAGACGCCGATGTGCCGATGAGGAGAAGAGGCGGATGAGGGCTGGGATGATAAGACATTACAAGACCGAGTTCTTATCGGGATATTTAAAAGGAGAGGTGAGTTAGATACGGATTTCAGCAGACGAGTTGCCACACTCGAACACCTGGGTAATGCTGAGCACTGATCGAAAGACTTCTTGGACACTTGCGGCTTCGGCCGTCTCTAGTCTTTATGGCACTCTGGTCTGGAGCTAACCTCTAGATTTGTATCTAGTTGCATGGTAGAACCAAGCCTTGCATCGAGAGGCGTGCGCTTTGTGTCTGGTGGTTCCATACTCACTCGAGTTGGGATATTGACAGACTTTCTTCCTGGTGCTGTTAAAGCTCTTGAAACTTGGAATACGATGGCCATCGTTGCGTACTATGAGAGGCAATCTTTCTAAAACTTAATTCAACACAAAATAATCGGTAGGAAAGTGGTTTCAAAAGAAAGCAAAGTAATGGCAAAAACTATACCAGTACCATAAAGAGGGAAAGCCTTGTTTTCAAGTATTCGAGTGAATGAACATGAAGGGAAGATAGCTGAGTGCACTGCACTGCGCTGCGCACCTCGAGACAATCGCCGTAGGGTGGGTCTTGTCTCGTCGCAACCAATCATAAACACCAAAAAGCAATCACCTATCGTGCCTCACATACCAGGCCGCCAGGGAATTACCCGTCTCCACCGTCGAATCGCAAGCTCCGACGACATTTCACGATCCAGACGCCAATTGCCCATCGACGACAGCCTCATTCGCCCATCACAGACCCCCAATTGCCGTCACAATGGCCGGAGACTCGACACCAAGGGGTCCGTTATGTCTCTGTTACTGCAAATCCCCCACAATTGCTGACAATCCCTCGCAGAAGCGACCCGCGAGGAAATGCGGGATGCGAAGCTTCCCCTCGCCTACCGCGACAGCTGCGCCCACCTCCTCATCCCCCTCAACCGCTGCCGAGTCGACTCCTGGTACCTCCCGTGGAAGTGCAATGTTCGTCTTCCTTCCCGATCCCGCGCCCCCGGGACGCCCACCTTCCTCCGACCGTGCCGATCACATCACCCGAAAGGACCACGTTGTTCGCTAACCAATGAACCCCTTGGGAACAGGACGAGCGTCATAGCTACGAGAAGTGCCAGTACGACGAGTTCAAGAAGCGCGTCGCCAAGATGAACGAGCTCCGCGCCGAGAAGGGTACGAGAAGCAACTAAGGGAGGCGAGAAAGCGTGCGTGGGAAGGCGACGAAACGAGCCCGGAGGCGGCGCGCGTCTGTGTACATAAACCTGGTATCCGAGGTCCCGGGCAAAAGAAAAAGGGCAAACGAGGGTTGGTCTTGCCGCGTGGGCCATAGAGATCGAGAGCCGAATTCACGTCTTTTTGCGATTACAGCCGTTCGTTCGAGCGTTCAATTCCACTGCGTTGATGAAGGGGGGGGACAAGGTTGGCAAGGACGACAACGACACGAGAAGGGCCCAAAGAAAACTATGGCCGGGGCAATTGAATGCTCCGGGAAAAGCCACCGACTCAGCCCTACCTTCGGCATCATGACAAGCGCGGCACTATAGACCGAACAAGGCACGGTAGGACCACGCCCCGACACAGCGCCTATGACAATTTGACCAGTTTCTTTCTTTTCAGACTGCAAACGAGAGGAACGCATACAGATTCTTTCAGACACGAAATCTCCCGAAAACACAACCCGCGCTAAATTTTTACGCCTAAAAAGTCCCAGCCAATGCATCAATGTTCCTTTACCCGATCTAAAAAGTCTAGCAGCCGCTTTTTGAGCACGACGCCCAGCACCTTGGCGGTCTCCGGCTCGACGATGATGATGTACCTCGGCCCCAGCTTCCCGAACATCTCCAGAACATACTCCATGGGCGCCTCGGCGCTGACGGTGATGGGCGTCCGGTCAATCAGCTCCGTCATGGTCTCGCTGCGCACGTCAATCTCCTCCTCGCCCTCATCTTCCATCTGTAAGGCGTACTCTATTTCCACCTCGGGCCAGTAGCCGAAAAGCAGGCCGGAAGCGTTGACCAATACGAGTCCCGCGTCCATCAGCCCTCTGCCCTTGAGCTTCCGCAGCTTCTCTGCAAGCACGCCTTTCCGCACTCGATACCCCCGTCCCGTCCAAAGGGTGATCTCCTTCATTGTTGCCGGCGGCGGGATCAGTTCGCGGGCCGTGGCCTCTCGGTGACGGACGACTTCATAGGCCTGCTCCGCGTCAAGGAACGGGTGGCCTAGCAGGTGCTGTGAGAGGTCGTACACGGACTCGGACGAGATGGCATCCGCAACCCACTTGGCCGTCAAGATGGCGCACATGAAGGCCGGTACATACGTCACCTCGCCCGTCAGCTCGAACATGATGACTGCTAGACTCACCGTCATCCTGCTCACGCCCGCGAGGAAAGCTGCCGCTCCAACCATGGCGAAGATGCCGGGCGATATATCCCCGATGAACTGACCAACAAGCCGGCCGAACAGGGCGCCGCCATCCAGCGCGGGGATAATGATACCCGAGGGGACTTTGCACCCAAAGGTAATGATGGTCAGCAGGAGCTTGATGACGGCGCCGCCCGCCAGCCGCAGCATGTGCGCTGTCTTGTCGCTGCCCTGCTCCTGCTCGCAGATCCAGTCGCCCGTCGGATCTTTGCAGTCGACCAGCAGCTTGGATAGCGACACGTCGCCCGTGTCGCGGATGAGGATGTTGGGGTACTGCAGCAGGGCGGTGACGAGGACGACGCCGCACAGCTCGAAGACGGGGTGTTTCTTGACGATGTCGTACTTGCGGAAGCGTTTCGACCACAGAAAATTGGCCTGGCAGAAAACGCCGCCAAACACTCCGCCGCAGAGCCCGAGGAACACGAATACGATGTAGTGGACGGGGTCGTAGTCGACGCCATAGTTCGTCTCAAACAGCACCAGCTTGCCTGTCCCTGTGGGATTCAAGGCCTTTAGCGCGATGGCCGCAATGAGAGAACAGAGAAAGGCCTTCCACAAGACACGTCGTGGGAAGTACGTGCTGATTTCCTGTCCAATCGTCAACATCAACAACATCATCAAAACAACACCAATAACACCTCACACCCAGTCGGTCGGTCGATTGGATCCACGATATCGTACATACCTCATAGCTGAACAACACACCGCCAATCGGCGCGCCGAATGCCACAGACAGACCAGACGAGCACGCTACGCTCAGCATCTCCCGCATCTTGCGCGGGTTGTCGCGGTACTTGGGGAACCAATTGGCTACCAGCCAGCCGACGCAGGTCGAGATGTGTACAAAGGGGCCCTCCTTTCCCAGACACATGCCCGTCGAGACGGCAAACGTGGCACCGACGGCCTTGACGACCAGCACCTTGAGGTCGAGGAAGTGGGGGATGACGAACCCCGAGAGAATCGTCTTGATCTCAGGGATGCCGCTGCCTGCAGCCATGTACATCATCTTGCCCTCTGCCATGGTGCCTTTCGTGACCACGCTGTCGGCGTCGACGGCTGGGAGAGACGTCTTTGTCGTCATCGTTACGTTTCCCGCGACGACGCCAAACAGCAGCGCAAAAAGGACGTAGATGGCGTAGCCGGTGAGGTACGATCCACCCTCCCGCTCCCCGTCGACCCAGGGCCTCCACGCATCGCACACGTCGGTTTCGGCGACGTCCCAGCAGCACCGCCCCCGGTCGAGGAACGCGTTCCTCCCGCAGTAGCCCTCCTTCCAGTCGCTCACCGTCGCCACGGAGACGTCGACAACGAAGGCGACAAGGGCCGTCAGCAGGCCAATGACGGCGGCGGCGATCCACCCCTGGCTCTGGTCGAACCAGCGCAACAGCCGGCCGCGGATGCCCGGGCGGGCGTGGAGACGGCGGGCGCGAGACGAATCCTTGGTCAGGTCGCGGAGCCAATCGATGGTGGTGTAGTCGTTGTAGGGCAGGCGGTCGCCCAATGGTGCGGACTGGCCGAGGGCCTGGTCGGCCTTGGAGAGGGAGAAGAGCGAGGCGGAGCGGAAGAAGCCCGGGATGGAGATCCGGCTGGTGGATTTCGGGAGCAGAGCGCTCGTCTCGTTGGGCGACGGTGACGGCGTGTTATCGGAGGCCATCGTTTTTTTGTTCCCTTTATCTGCTATCTCTCCGGCCGGATTGCTTTCTTATCTCTGAGCCGGCGGTGGCAAGGGGGAGCAGGGCAACAACGTGATGTCAACGCTTCGGAACCATCCTCTCGAGACGTCAAGCGTCGTGCACAGTCTATATAAGCAGTCCTGGGTCTACTATCTCACTTGTGAACACCCCAACCCCCCATGCCACGGACGTCATTCCCAAGCAAGCAGCCTCGCCCCCGCGGAGACCTCGACGCTGTGAGGGCGCGTGGTTCAAGGGAAGGGGGGGGGAGGGAGACAGGTGGTGGTGGAGATAGGCCGCGGGGAGGCGGTGCGTGACAGATAAGGTCTTTGGGGGTGCCTGGTATCATCTTAGTCCCTTGGCCCGGTCACTGTCAGATAATGTAGTGCCGTCGTTGTCTCGCCCGCCGCCGCCTCGGTACGTACGTAGGTATGTAGGTATGCGGCGTCGCCGGCGTTTTGGAGATGGGCGGTGGACTGTTGCGGGCGGTCATGCGCCCTCTATCTCGCGTCTCTCCTCTTCTCCCCCGCGCTATCTTTTGGTCCCCTGGATCTTCCCGTCGAGT
The DNA here is from genome assembly GCF_034447905.1 of Colletotrichum destructivum. NCBI lineage: Eukaryota > Fungi > Ascomycota > Sordariomycetes > Glomerellales > Glomerellaceae > Colletotrichum > Colletotrichum destructivum. Next base: position 531,716 of record NC_085904.1, read on the forward strand.
GCATAACCCCAACTTTTCCCACCACCCCCAGCCTTCTCCAAACCCGGAAGCGGATCTGATTTCGTCTTCTCCGCGGAGGTAAGCTGGTCACGCGGAAGCCATTTACTATGCTGTTTTGTGTCTGCTGGAGTACATCGTATAGACACTGCTGGGCGGGAATGATGGTCCTCGATTAAGGTGTGACGAGTCAGGTGTGCGTGGTTGACGAGGTGGAGGATCCTCTCACATTCGATATGATGGCCGTTCACCGTCTTACAAGGTGCCGCGAACTCTTAGACTTGCACTTGCACATCCTCGACCGACAAGTTCCCACACCGGGTTTCTTGTGAAGGGCAACGTATGCGGTTACTTGCAATGATCAAAGTCTAGGTTTTACACGGACACGAGTTGTAGCAGACGACCAGGCCAGTTGTACGTCTCGAGGCACATGAGAACAGCGGCGATCAACTTGCAATGATCTTGGACGCGGCCACCTCGACAAACCCCCTACGCCCGCCGTCTGAATGTGCCCAGACACAATGATCGGCACGACGGTTGTTGTCGACGGCGCGCAGACTTGCCATGCCGTGCACCCGCACCCGGCTTCGTCTCGGCCTCCCACATGGTCCTCAGCGGTCCCGCCTTCGGCAGCGATCTGGCCGGCGAAGTTGGCGCCCTCGACGGCAGCCCCGAAGCCCGTGTCGTTGTGCACGCCGCCCCCGGCGGAAGGGGTGGCATGACGGTGTTGAGAATGGTGACGAACCTGCCCGAGTTGTTACTACTAATTAGTGTTGATGATCCCGGGGCCCAGCCCTGCGATGCCGGGGAAGTTACTGGGCGCGAGATCATTACTCTCTGAGATATCTGCTTCTTCCCCCAAGATTTCAAAGATGAGATGCACAAAAGGAAATGTGGGAACTGGCTTGTAAGATAAACGCTTCGAAATGGGGGTTGTTCGAGTGAGTGTGCTTGTGAGCTAAGCGGGACTATTGACACGCATTTCGATGATACCTGCTGCTACTGCTGCTTCGAAACAAGTCTTCTCACGAAGTCGACGTCATGGGAACAGTCACTCATTTACATGGTTGGTCTCAGTTTCTTGGATTGTTTCTTGCTATTTGATCTACAATCTCACAGCCTAGTGTACTATCAAGCAACCGTCGCTCCGAATACTCGCCGCACAAAAGAAAAATTGGTATCGATTAACCCCGTAGACTGATGGTACACGAATGTTCAACGCTTCTCATGCATATCCTTGTTCTTATTAGACAAACGTATAAGTGGCTCTCGCCCCCTCAGCAAGCGACCTTGACCATTGGCTCCCAGGGCCGCGTCGTGTTCCAGAGGTACGTCTCGGGCGGCATGCCGTCGTCCGAGGTAAGCAGGTACTTTACGTACACGGGCGGGACGACAGAAGGGACCGGCGGGAGGAAGTCCATCTCATCGCTGTCCTCGACATCCGACATATCAAAGTCGAAGTCGTAGTCGTAGTCGAAGCTCAGGTCGAAGCCGAGCTCGAAGTCGAAGTTGTAGTAAAAGTCGCACACGTCCAGGTCGCCGTCTCGATCCATCACGACGGGCGGCGACGACGACGTTGGCGCCTTCTCAGCAACAGTGCCGCCGCTCGCGAGGCTCGACATGAAGGCGTCGACGTTCTGCTGGTAGACGTCGGGCCATAGGAGGTGGGCGTCGTTGACGAGAACGTGGAAGCGCACGGTCTGGATGTCGATGACGACGCGGTCGACCATGGAGGGGAAGCCATATGTGCAGCCGCTACTCAGCAGCCAGGACTCGCGGCGACGGTCTCCATTGCTGTCGGCGTCGTACCAGACAGCGGTGCCGGCGTCAGAGGTGTCGCGAAGGACGAGACGCTTCTCGGCGTCAAAGGTGAGGTGGCAGTGGACGGGGCTGATGCCCGGGAGTGGGGGGAGGACGACGTCGCAGGCGTCCGGGTCGGTGCCGAGGACGAATCCGAGATGGTTCTTGGGGGGGTTGGTGAAGGACAGCTCGATGGCCGGGCGGGGTCTGGGTTGGGGTGGCGATGAGGAGGGCGAGGTCTGGGTGAGGACAGAGGGGTCGATGGTGGGCGTTGAGGGCGCGGCGGCGTCAGGGTTTGGTGTCTGGACGACGGGCTCGTAGGATGAGGGGATCGTGTCGACCCTTCTGGTATTATTTTGGGGCATACGGATGGCTTCGAGAGCGGGCTGGTTGGTGGTGGAAGGGAGCAGCCAGGCGATGACGTTTGTGTTGTCCATTTTCAAGAATGTGTGTAAGTCGAGATGCTCGAGGGAGTGCAGTGATGGCAGTGATACGTTGATGAAGTCGAGTTGATGTGGGTGAGCGAAAGTGTACGAAGTATAAATAAACGTTGTTGAGTGACGGTAGGCGAGATAGGGTATCGCTTCGTGGTGATCTTCTGAATAGTCGATATTGTCGAGGACCTCTAAATGAATGGTGTGTTTGTTGTATGATGCTTGCAGATTGTGTTGTTTAGAAAGTAGGGGAGATGCAGTGAGACGAAAGAAGTCACTTGATCTTCTTATACCACGAATAAGGGAGTAAAACAGTGAGAATGAGAATAAGAGTGAGAGTAAAAGTAAGAGTGTAGCCAGTTGGCGATGTTTTCGTATCCCAGGCGCATGTGGCAGGGGGGAGGGCACATCCACTGGATGAGGGCAGCGTGTTGGCCACAACAAGAAACAAATCGACGACAACCACTAGGTTAGCTTCATCGTGCTACTCTGGTGGATACAGTCGGAGGGTAAACAAAGGCAGTGAACCGACTATGTCGGTCCGGGAAGAGCATCGCATACGATGACTGTCATCCAGTTACGGTGCGTAGCGTCCTGCAGGCTTGCAGCAACAACGGGAGCGTGTCGGCCAATGGTTCCCGCGTCACTCGCACGGGCTGTTGGCATAGCATTCCGGCCGTCTGGAGTTTGGCTGGCGAGAGCCGCGTTCTGCCTGGACGGGAACTGGGGGGAGATGCGGTCAGGAAAGAATTGGAAAGGTGGGTATGGTCACTGGTTGCTGTGGCTGTGACTCACTTGACAGCACATCCATGATCATGATGCATCGTAACGCGACGAACGCCAGCCAACGCCAAACGCCAACGTCTGTGTTTCGCGGACGGGGGCCCAAACCCAAGTCATCCTGACACGGCTAGCGTGTTTGCCGCTCTATGTTGATTTGACCCAAAGGCACTCTCACTCAGGCACAAGAGAACGGGACCGCGACTCGAGTACAGAAACGTTCTTGGTCAAACATACATGCGATGTCGTGTCGGCTGGACGGACACCCAATTGCTCGAGGCCTGGAAGGGTTTGATGATGCCGGATCCATCCCATCATCCATGTGCATCCCGCCCGATGGAAAGGTTTCGGCAGGCCAGGATGAGCAAAGAGCATGCAGCCGATGCAGGAACCCGCGCAAAGGGGCAGATCGGATGGGAGGCCGTGTGCACCTTCGGGAGCCGACGACCTGTCGTGGACGCCGGGTTTGCCATGTTGCACACGCGACGTTTTGAGTCTTGTTGATATGCGCCGAAGGGACTGTAAGCAATGTCGACGATGGTGGTCAGGGTGGATTCTGGCTTACTGGCTGCTGCTGCCAAGAACTCAGGCTTCGTGCAGCGCGCGGTTGATTGTCAAGGCTGACTAAGGACTGAACATTCCATAAGCGGGGCGTCCGTTCATTGGATCATGTCTTGGTCCGGTTGCCCTCGGGTTCCGAGTTGTTCAAATATGGCAGTATGCTGTTCTGAATTCTTGGTGGTCGCTTGATTCTGATACGGTGAATTTTTGGTAGCTTTTGATTGTCTTTTTTGCTGAAAAGTGACAAGAGTGGAAAAAAAAATAAAAAGTGAAAAATAACTGATAAAGGGTGAATGCTGAGTGAGCCTCTCACGCACATCTGCAGTCCGTCCAAATGAGAAGTTCGACTGTCTGAATTAGCCAATTCAAGGATGTGATGATGTAATCAGCCGCCGACCGGAGCCCCACCCAAAAGCCGTGGCGTTCTGATTGGCATACAGGACTTACCGAACGGCGAACACTCAGCGGAAAACAGCCGACCCCGCTAAAGAGACCCTGAAATCCCAGCTCGAGACACACTGGGACGCTGGAACACTGGAATACTGGAATACCCCGCGCGCGTGTGTGGGCGGAACCTCGGCGAAATGCGCAGGGCACTCTCTCCCTTTCCTAGCACTGTCATCCCCCTCGCCTCGCTGTATGACTAATTGACACCAGCACCACCAGCACCACAACTACCATCCACCGCATTTCACCACCTCGCCGTTCGGAGCGGAACCGGTCACCGGTTTAATTGTATTCGCCGTCATTGCCCTGCCCAACCTGCTTGCGACCACTGGCTTCTTCCTGCTCCAAGCTCACCCATTTCTGTTTGTTCTCTTCTTTCTATACCCAACCGCTGGAAACCTATCGGAGTTGACCCTTCTACATCTCGACTTAATCCACGCATCAATCCCACCCCCCTCCTCTTACTCCCCCCCACTTCCGCGACTTCACATCAAATCTACCCTTTCCCCGCGGCCTGCGATGCCCGGATTCGAAGGAAGGCCAGATGGCGCTGATGCGCCCAAGGACTGGCATGAAGAAACCAACCAGCTCCCGTCCTTTTACTCTCCGAAAACGAAGCCCCTCGACGGCCCCTCCGACAATGCCTCGGCCGCCGTCGCGAACTCGGAGCCCCAGCAATTGGACCTATCCAACCCCGCCGTCGCCTCCGTGAGAGCCGAAGACGACGACGCCGCCTCGACCACCTCAGGCGCCCAGATCCCGCCGCCCTCCCTGCTGTCTCCCGCCTTCACGCCGCCCGCGACACCCGGCACCTCGACTCCCCTCACCGGCGAGGCCCCGCGTGGCGTCCCCGTCGACAGCTCCGTGCCCACCGGCGGCTGCGGCACCAAGCGGCCGCGCCTCCTCGAAACCCTGCCCGAGGTCCAGTGCATTGTGCGGGCGCGCATCCCCACCGTCAACGGCACCGAGATGTTCCTGCACCTGTACCAGAACAACGTCGACAAGAAGGAGCACCTGGCCATCGTCTTCGGCCCGCACATCCGGAGCAGTTCGCTCGACGCGCCGCGCCCGGGCGAGACCGAGATGGACCGCATGATCCGCGGCGCCTACACTGGCCGTCTGTTTCCGGGACGTTCGACGAGCGGAATGTCCGGCGGTGTCGCAACCCCCGTGGCCGAGGAGCCGCCCGCGCATCGCGGCCCGCCGCTCGTGCGCATCCACTCTGAGTGCTACACAGGCGAGACGGCCTGGTCGGCGCGGTGCGACTGCGGCGAGCAGCTCGACGAGGCGGCCCGGCTTATGAGCCTGCCCGGAAACACTAGCGGCGGCATCATTATCTACCTGCGCCAGGAGGGCCGCGGCATTGGCCTCGGCGAGAAGCTCAAGGCGTACAACCTGCAGGATCTCGGCTCCGACACAGTCGAGGCCAACCTGCTGCTGCGCCACCCAGCCGACGCGCGCAGCTACGGCCTCGCGACGTCGATGCTACTAGACCTCGGCCAGCACGAGGTGCGCCTGCTCACCAACAACCCGGACAAGATCCGGGCGGTGGAGGGGCCGAACCGCGAGGTCCGCGTGACCGAGCGTGTGGCCATGGTGCCGCTTTCCTGGAAGGGCAGGGGCGGGTTCCGGAGCAACGAGGTGGAGGGATACCTCAAGACAAAGGTACGTCTGTTTTACAGGCCCCGGTTTCCCAAGTGCGAATAGGCCTTGCTAACTTGTATCTTGCGCAGATTGAAAAGATGGGACACATGCTCGACATGGGCGGCATGCCGTCGTGAGGGCCTGTGTTGGGTGACTAGCGGCACGAGTATATATATATCCTACATAGGTGCGCTGATGGTGGACAAGATATAGGGGTTGTGTAGGTCGGCGGTCGAAGTGATCAAAGCATTCCCTGGGGGGTAGACAAACGGCGTTTGGATTGTTTTGTGAGACGAATACCTGGGGGGTCGGGCGTCTTTGGGCATGTTCTGTCGTCTTGGAAATCCCCAAAACAACACTTGGAGGTATTCATGAATCCCGTTGGATACAGGACTCGCGGCAATTGATGGATAAAAAAAAAGATGGATTAAGAAGACATGATTAAGTATCTAGGCGGTCAGTAGGCAGAGATCTGCTGGCGCAATAAAGCGTCATTGAAACCGAGCGAGGTGAAGGACAGTCGCAGCATATCTACGTACTGCTTGGCTTGGGGCAGTTCTCGAGATGGGCCTCAGTGTCCGTGAGTTTCCAGGTCTCGCCAACGTTCTGGTTCTCGTCGAATTGCCAGGTCCTAGATATCCTGTGTTGGACCGAGATAGTCTTGCATGAAGGATGTTGGGTATAGGTAGGAAGCACTTCATTTGGTGATACATGACATGGCAGCCTGATTGATGGCGTTTGCTAGGCAGCCCTCTATCGTGCCCACCTACCTATGTAACTGGGTGTACCTGGGGACCTAGGTAGGTAGGTAGGTAGGCAGGTAGGCAGAAAGGTGCACAGGTACGTATACAAGTACAGAAGTACATCGGCTTGGTCTCAACGGTCCGGCCCCACTTTCCACAAATTTGCGTCAATCGTCGAAGTCGCGATTGGAGCTGTCACAGCTCTTGCCCTTCTCTGTGTGTCCGACCTAGCGACGCGTCTAATTGATCAGCTCGCATCCGTCTGCCATCTTCTAGTACTTCATTCTACCGGATTCCTTGCTCTTTCTGCCTCTCTTTCCATCCCTTTCTCACAGGCTTTTTTTCTTTCTCTTTTTCTATCTCTTTCTAATCCGACGATACAAACTTACCGACGGCGATCTCTTCGGTTCTTCATGCATCACAGCGCGCGCCATACGAATTAATACCCCTCCACGCGGCCAAGATGGCGAAGGACTTGCGCTTGCGCCTGGTGGTGCGACGTCACGGCGTCCCTGATGTCAAACTTCTCTGGAACGCGACCGCCGACGAGGACTTGACCATCTCGAAGCTTGTGGCCCAGGTCAATGAGGTCGTTCCTTTAGAGAGCGGCGAATGGGGCCTGGAAGACTACGCCGTCGAGCTTAAGGATGCCTCTGGCGACGGCTTCGAATGCGTCCACTTCCACCTTGTGTCCAAGGTCCTCAAGGATGATGACCAAGTCCTGTAAGCTCCTTTTGTTCCGCTCCTGCCCTTCCGCCTGATCCAAGCTGACGCCTGCTTCTTAGTATTCGACCTCTTCTGACCGGCGATCTCAAGAGACGACGACTGAGCGGCCGACACCAAATATCCATCGACGGAAGACACCTCGTCGATGGCCTTGCTTTCGGGCGCTCCTGGCTACGACCCCCTCGAGACCGCCCTGCCGTCACCCTCCCACCCAGGAAGAAGGCCCGAATCACCTACGGTAGCGACGACGACGGTGAAGAAGACTCTTCTGCGGAGGAGGGCAACGAGCTTCCGATGCTAGAGTATGAATCCACGAGAGCCCACGAGGACCCAGCGAGCGTCAAGCTTCGCACTCGATTCTACGACGCCGACGCCGACGCCGACGCCGACACGGATGACGATTCTGAAGACGAGGAGGACTTCGAACCAAGCCCCGATGCGGCTGAGGACGACGACATGGATTCAGAGGACACCGACATCCAAGACGAGCTGCGCCTTCTTCGAGAAGACAACGCCGATATGCGAGAAGGGGAAATCATCGAGGAGTTATGGAATATCCAACGCAAGAGAGCATCGAGTGGACAAGCCAGGAGTCTTCACTCGTTTGACGCTTCAGATCACTCTCCAGCGCCTTCTGCCAGCAACGCGCTCGTCAGGTCCAACGCACGAGCTGCCAGACATCGCCTCGATCTGGATACTCTGGACAAGATTGCAGCTCTAAGAGCGGCGTTCCCGAATGCCCAGGTGTATGACATCGAGGAGGCTCTGTTAAGATACAATAAGGATTCAGCAGAGGCATACCGCAAGCTTCGTAAAGCCTTCAGCGCACGCCTCAGTCTCAAACAAACCCTGGATCACCAGGCGAGAAGCTTGTCTAGCAGCCCCATCCGACACGCCGAACCCAACGCGGGACGGGAACTCGTTCTTCGGGAGTCGAGTCCCTCCGAAAGGGCTTCGCATGGCTCCGGACAGCATGAGGACGAAGAAGAGGACGACGAGAATATGTCCACAACGCTCAACCACAATACCCATGTGGACAGTGACCCCAAAAGCATAGAAGACGGTTCGTCTTCTGACTCTGGTTCTGATTCTGACTCGGATTCGGATTCGGATCCGAGCTCTGGTTCTAGCGCCGCCGCAGCAGCATCTGACTCGGATCAAGAGGTGGAGGAACTTTCCGATGACGAGAACGAAGACGACTCGTCAGAACCCTCTTCCGATGATGGGGGCGATGACGATGATGACGATGAAAACGACGAGGACAATTCGGATGAATCAGAGGGTGCCGGGCCGGTCTTGAACCAAGACAACGCAGACTCTGATGGCCAGGAAAATTCCAGTCCGGATGATGATTCGGGCTCGGAAAGCTCTGCCAGTGCCGACGCAAGTGTTACAGCCGTGAAGCAACGCCCCTCAAGAAGGCACGACGCTGTCTCTGTCTCTTCGTCAGGCTCATCCTCGGATTCTTCAGAAGCAGACAGCAGCAGCGATGACTCTGATTCTGACTCTGACTCTGACTCTGAGCCTGAGGAGATTCCCAGCAAGACTCTCTCCGGCCAGCACCGACTTTTGGAACCTCCCCAACTACAACAACCCGTACAGATACCCGCACAGGCACCTCGAGCCGCCCCAGTTGCGGCAGCCGCACCTGCTCAGGAGCAACCTGATGTTCCTCCAGGCCAAGGGTTGAGCAAAACTCAGAAGAGGAATGCCAGGCGAAAACTTGCCAAGCAACTGGCGGCTGGCAAGTCCATGTCGGATCAAGACGGCGCAGAACCTCAGAATCCTGCTCTCGCGGCCAGTGCAGATGCAGCAGCGTTCCTCGCGAGAAAGCAAGCACTGCTCAACGCGATTGCATCTGACGGTCCAGCCGAGCGCTTCAGCCAAGAACCATCACTGGAGACATCCGGCCCTAGCCCGCAAGAGATGGAAGTCGATCAACCCTCCATCGCCGGCGCTGACGCCACAGAGGCTCCGCAACCCTCTGATGCGCAAGTGGAAGAAGCAACCGCCCGGCGCCGGATGAAGCCAAACATCGGGGCCACTCGCCGGATCCTAATGGGGTCACTGGGCCTCAAGAACCCCAAGACTAAAGCCGATGAAGATCGGATCCGAGAAGACCTGATGAAGGGTGTTCGCCCACACACCAACACTCGTCTGATCGAGGCGGCGCCGCATCCTGGCGAATCGTCCCGAACACAAGAACCGGTAGAGGAAGACCCCGAAGCCTGGCGCGAGAAAATCGCTTACCGAGCCGTAGAATGCTGTCATGACGGAATCGAGCTCTCGGAACCGCCATTCCCTTTTGTCCAGCGGTGGGACCCCCAACAGCAAGTGGAAGAATGGTTTGGTTCGAAGAACAAGCGCGGAGGCAAGCGTAAGCGCGTACAGCGCAATCAGGCTCAATATTACGAGGACGGGGACTCCCAAGCGTCCAAGAAGCGCCGAGTAACTGGGGAGAGCTTTGGCGTAACTTTCTCGGATGCTGTCGAGTCTTTGGAGGAGGGCGACACGACTCTCAACTATGATGACCCGCCGGACGAAGAACCTATGGTTGCCAAAGCCACTGTCGAGGGGAGCCAAGCGACAGACATTGACGATCTCCCTTCGCTACCTTCGGACCTGAACACCCTTTCGGATCTTGGGGCAGGGGAAGCAAAGCTGGGCATGGTTATCACCTGGAAGCAGTGGCTTCTGTCTTCTGCAACCAACTGGCAGCCCGAAGTTGTCAGCCTGACTGGCGTTCTCGTCAGAGTGCATGATGAGGAAGCGATGGATCTCGAGTTCCTTCTGGCTCGACGAGACCGAAACGTTGGCCAGACGGAGAAGAAGTACGACGAAGACACGGGAGAGAGGATTTACGATCGGTTTGAAGCGCCCGACGACGATGACGACGAAGTGGACGACGAACCCGACCAGGGATACCGCAGACTAAACTACACAGACCTCATCGAGCCCAAGATCCTGCAACTACCCTTGGAGGACCAGGCCGCAGCCGCCGGCAAGGAAGACTCAAGCGCTGCTCCGACGGACAGCATCATTCATGAGACGGTCTATGACGGCCACACCGAGCCATTCCACATCGATGCGGAGAATCCCGGCCAGTCCGAGGCGCCTATAGATGGAAGTCAGTTACCAGTCAATGCAAAGGATGGTCAAGCCAAGGCTAATACGGATGACGCGCAGCCTCAAGTCGTCATGGACAGTAACCCCCAACTTGACGCTACCTCGGGAGACGATCACACTAGTCACGATGACTCCGGTATGCAGATAGACAGCGTGGAACATATTCACGAAGAGAATATGCCCACCCCTCGAATGAACAGCCATTCCATGGACGAACTCCCGGCGCCAACCACGGAAGAGGCGGGTTCTCAGAGCTCGAATGGAAACGCTCCCTCCATTTCCTCGGACCGCCGCCATGAGATCAGCATCATGATACAGGAAGCGGGCTTCCGCAAGGACGTCTCACCCTCCGTCATCCGCCGTAAGACCAGCAGCCCTTCCCGCCAGCTGCTAGACATGCAGGAGGCTGCAGGAGCGTCCCAAGTCGTGTCAAAGTCTCCTCTTTCTCAGGAGAGCATGGTCGGCAATAACACGTCGCAGGCAGGCAACGAGGCCGATCCTGTTGTGGGAGTCACTGGTGACGGTGGAGAAGCTGCCGCGCCGCTATCTTCTGCGAGTAGTGTTCGAAGCGGTCGGCAACTTGATCCTGATGACTACAGCTTCAACATGGGCGATGACTTGCCGCAGATCAGCGATACCGGGGACGGCTCTTTCCTTGATGCCGATGCGTCGACCCCGAAACCCAGAGCGCAGACGCCAACGAGGGCCCAGGAAGGCTCTGTTGCGCCTTCAACAAACGAGTCGTTCCCGTCACTGGAAAGCTTGGCTCGAACCGCCTCGCAACAGAACTTGGACAAGCATACACAAAGCCCTTCCCAATCTCAAATGATGTCGGCCATCGCATCTCGCAAACCGATTGTACAATGTGACGACGAGTACGAGGCGGCCATGCGTTTGGTTGACGAGGCGCGCGATGAGGACGAAGAAGAGGAACACAATAAGCTGCCGCAGAATCTAAGTAGCACACGAAAGCGGCTTTTCCCCAACTTCAGCCAGCCAGACCCATCATCTCTGTCCGACTCTGTAGACCTGCCCGACATCAAGCCTGCTGTAATATCGACGACACGCTCGCCATCTACCGGGACACGGGATATCAAGCCACTGCTGCGAAGGCGAGAACGGAGAGAGTCTCCGTTTCTAGTCCCTCCCGGCTCTCAGGTCGTCAAATTGTCGTCGAGCCCGCCCAGCTCACCACCCCAAGAAAGCTATGCGGAAGACAGTATCGATGCGGATTATGAGGACGACAGCAACAAGAGCAGTCTAAGGCGGTCGTCCAGGGCCGGCTCGCGTGCCATGAGCGTGCCGGCGAAGAGACGGGCAACAGCGTCAGCGAGCGCAAGGGGACCCATCCCCTCCAGCTCACTGCCTGCTAGGCCTGGTGCGAGGGAGAGACGGCAACGCAAGCCATCGCCAAAGTTCTAGGATAGACTTTTCTTCGGCAGTCGCTGATTGTCAGTGTGCGCTGGGTGTGCATGTGTGTTCGTGAGCATATTTGTAAAAAAGGCATTGGCGGATCGGACCTGTATTGTTAGCTTTTCTCCGACGTGGAAATATGGCCTGGGGCGTCGATACCCGTACCCAGAAGGTACTCTCTTTACTTGAGTCGTATGAATAACGATGGCAGTGTATTTGCTCCTCAACGGCCCGTGGCTAAGTCTCCTGTCGGGTCGACTTGTGTATAGGTGGGCCCGTTTTTGCATGGCACAGGGGCTCTTGACATATCATCTAGATCCGTCAATGTTGAAGTACGTCGTACTGGATACTGTTTCCGATTGGTTTGACGATTATATACTTCGCCACTGGGAGGCGGACAACAGTTCGGCTCGTCTGTCATCCGCAAGCGCCGAGAGCGGAGCGCGAACGGCAGCCGGAGTTTACAGGTTGGCCGACGCCCGAAGGCGGAGCCACGGACAAGTACCGGCTTGGTTCGTCCTCTGGCAGATGAGGAAGTGACAGACAGGGTGGGTTAGTGCGTGGAATGATACTTTTACTCCCACTGATCATTCCGCGGGTACGAGATAAGCTTATTGTCCATCCCACTCATAGCAGAACTCTGTCTTCCCTCCCTCAACACGACATCCCGGCAACCATCCTTCAGCATGCATGTACACGAATCTCACCGGGGAGTAGCAAAGCAAGCTCCCTACCAGTGCTCGCAGTGTCAACGACGCTATCATCGGACGGAGCACCTCGCACGGCATGTGCGGTCCATACATACCAAGCAGCGGCCCTACCCTTGCAGGTTGTGCGGCAAGGCATTTGGGAGGCTGGATATCCTCAGGAGACATGAGGCGACCCATGACGACGAGCCCGGAACGCGGGTGCTAGGTGCAGGCGTCAGAGTCGGCCAGGCTTGCAGATTGTGCAAGGAGGCTAAGGTGAAGTGTTCCGAAAGGAAGCCCTGTTTGCGGTGTACGGGCAAGGGGGCGAGGTGTGAGTACGGGGATGTCAGGGACTATGGCGAGGCCGACGAGGGGCAACAGCAGCAGGATCCCGCCTGGATCGACGCCGGTTTTCCTAGCCAGAATGAGATACCTTCTGGAGCCGGCCGAGCACTCCCCAATGCACCTTTGCCCGTCATCGCCCCTATACCCTATCTCATCAGCCCGCACGCTTCAGAGGGCACACCGACGCACGAGGAAGACGGCTGCATGTTCGAGGACTTCTCTTTCGGGGTCGACTGGGACCTCGCGATGGCGGACATGGCGTACCTACAGAGCCAATTCGATATGACCGCGGCAGACACCGCCGCCACCCCGGGTTTCGCCCCCAACGCTGTGCAGCAGCACGGCTTCTCGCCTGCGAGTACACAGACCTGCGAGACGTTGTCAACGGCAACGGGCCTCTGGGAGCCGCAAAGTAGCGAGAACAAGGAGATGGAGAGGCTGCATCTGGCCGCGGACGAGGCGAACCTTGGACCGCCCAGCCATGGCCCAGGTCCCAGCGCCGGCTTGGCAGAGCCCCGTTTTTCGGCGACGGCGCGGAACTTGCTCGTGCGCATGATCCTCGACAACACGTCCCACGCGGCGGCGGCGCCGGTGCTCGCGGCGTTCCCGTCGACGGGGGCGCTCGGCGCGCTTGTGGACGTCTACGCGCAAGGATGGGCGGAGGCGAGCCAGGCCGGCGGGATCAACGGTGTCGTGCATCTCCCGACGCTGGAGCTCGATGGGCAGCGGCCGGAGCTGCTGGGCATGGTGGTGGCGCTCGGGGCGCTCGGGACCGGGTCGGTGGTGGCGAGGAGGTTCGGATTCGCGATGCAAGAGGTTGTCTGGGTGTCGTCATTCCGAAGCGTGAGTTTATGACATTCGTCTTGTCCCTTTTCTCTCTGTCTCTCTCTCTCTCTCTCTCTCTCTCTCTCTCTTTTATCATTCTTCACGTTCCACTGACGTTTGCTTGGACAGTGGGAAGGGAACAACGCCGCCCTGCGCGACGTTGGGCTCTCACAGGCCTTTTTCCTCCAGCAGCACACGGCCTTCTTCAGCGGCGTCCGACGCAAGGTGGCCTTCGCCAAGGCGTGCGCCAACAGCATACAGGTCCTCATTAAGAACGGCGGGCATCTGCAAGGGGCTACTGGATCCTGTGCCGACGACCCGGCGCTGGACGACCTGCTCGCTCTCGGGGACGACAGTAAGGAACTGGGGGACGCGTGGCGGCGTTGGGCGGCGCGCGAGGCGCGGCGCAGGCTGGTGTACGCTGCGTACATTATGGACGCGCACGTCTCGATGGCGCACGAGACGCAGGTTCTGTCGTCGTACCTCGACATGAGGGTCCCGTTCCCAACGCCGAGGGGGATGTGGAAGGCCCAGACTGCGGTTCAGTGGAGGGAGGAGATGGCATTGTGGATGCAGCAGCAGCAGCGGGACTTGGCGCCGTCGTCTCTTTGTCTAAGGGACGTTTTGAATGATCCGACACTGGTGGTCAAGTGCCGCGGCCTGGTCGACGAGGACTTTGCCGTGCTCGGCTTCCTCGCTGGGTTCTGGACGCTTGTCAGAGAGGTCCAGCAGCTCGCCGCCATGGGCGGCGGTGGAGCGGGCGGAGCCGGAAGACACTGGAGCTCGATGATATTGTCGGCGAGGCGCGTCGAGCTCGCCTCGGTGCTGAACCTCTTCACTTCCCAGGCGCGGACCGCCGGGGCTGAAGTCTCCCCGGAAGCGGAGCTGCTGATCGAGGTCCTCCATATGCACATTATCGTGGCCTCGGACGGCTCTGGATCGCAGTCAACTCCTGCGGCGCTGATCCCCGATTTGGAGACGGCAGAGCACCGCGGCGCGCTGTGGCGGGCGGGTAGGGCGGTGCGCGCGGCCGTTCAGTTCCCAGCCGGGACGCTGTGTGATGTCTACGCCGTTGCGCTGTCGCAGGCGGCTACGGTTCTCTGGCGGCACGGAGTCGATTCGTCGAGGGTGTTAGGGAAGAGTCTGGGTCCGGGTCAGGGGCTGGGTCTGGATGGTGGTATAGAGGTCTGCGTCTTGGATGGGGACGGGGTGGAGGAGTGGCATTTGGCGCGCGAAGGCGGCCATCTCGCGTTGCGAGGGGCTGGGGGAGAGGAGACGGCCGTTGTGCTTGAGGATGCGGCGGGCGTGGCGAGGCGTGTGAGGGGCGTGGTCGAGGGGAACTGGACTGGTGGACGGATGCCGTCTGGTGTTGAGGAGGTTTGTCTTGCGCTGGGTGATCTTGAGAGGACGGCGAGTAGGTAGAGTATGATGTAGATCCGTGTTATGAAAGAGGGCTCTAGTTGTGCCGTATGATTCACGCTTGGTCTACCTGGCTTCGTCTGGCGTGAAAACGATTCGGCTTGATGGCCAATGGAGGACGTGTTCGGCTTGCTTCCCCCCATATGCCGAAGGCGGCGGGGCGACGGGATGTGGTACGCCATGATGAGACTGAGGATAAAGAGGAAGTGGATCATCGATGCGGCTTGACCGGAGACACATTAGGTATAGTCCAGCTGCATATGTAGGCTCGGGCCGTGAGAGCCAAGGCAGATCATCGGCCTTCTTGGCAATGTGTGGGCTCGGGAAGTGGTGTAAGAGGAGCCGAGATCTTGAGCCGGCGTAACGGAGGGCTGGCTCGGCTCTCCACCTCCGGCTCCCGTTGAGGTGTCATGGGCCGATACGCTTCAAACCCGCGGCGTGTTGCCGCATGGTCTCTAAATATTTAAACCGATTTCAAGTCTTCCTCTATGATCTGTCCCTGCAACCTGTCTCACAAACCTTTCTGAGCAACGACAGGTGTTTCGATTCTCGCACTCATCGGGACCGACACGCAACGCCTCCTCTGACCACCCGCAGGAACCATGACGATCCGCGACGGCAGTCTTCATGACTCCAATGAGATTCCGAAAACAGCAGCCTCTGGAAACAGAAACTCGGGGGTAAAGCTGCAAATCGGCATCGTGGGCGCCGGTATTGGCGGCTTGATGGCGGCCGTAGCGCTGCTGGAGAGCGGCCACGACGTCGAAGTTGGTCCCGAACCTTACCTCTCCCATCACTTTTCCCGTCATCCATGGACACCTTTTTTTACTTATGTCTGCGGCAGATCTATGAAAAGTCTCGGTTCAAGAGCGAGGTCGGAGCCGCTATCAGCGCGCCTCCCAACTCGTCCCGCATCTTGACGCATTACGGCTTCGACTTTGAGCGGGCTAGGGCCACGACCGCGGAAGACGCAAGTCCTTAATCCCAAAGAGCCCCCCCCCCCCCCCCCCCCCCCAAGTACTGAGCATGACGACTGACCGCATTCTCCTGTCAGTCCATTTACTTCACCGACCCTTCCGACCTCGGACAGAAACGGGTGGTGCCGTGCGCCGACTTCACGCCCAAGTACGGCGCCCCTTTCTGCTTCTTCCACCGCGTGGACTTGCACAGCGAGCTGAGGAGGCTGGCGACGGAGCCGACGGACAAGAGGCTGCGGACCGCCCGCCTTCATCTCTGCACGTCCGTGGCCGGTGTCGATGATGACGGGACGCTCTGGTTCCAAGACGGCACGAGGGTCCGGAAGGACCTCGTGGTTGCGGCCGACGGTATCCGGGTGCGTTGTTTCTCGTCTCTCTCTCTCTCTCTCGCGTCCCTTCAAACAAGGGTGGTCGTTATCGCTCGTTTCATTACTGACGCCCCCCGCCGATCCCAGTCCGCGTTCGTGTCTCGCGTCGTGGAGGAGGCACCTCGAGCGCAGCACCACATGTCCATCATGCGCTACCTGGTCCCCTCTGAAACCGTGATGGCCGACCCGGAGGTTGCTGGCTTCTTCGTCGACGGCCTGAAATCGCTTCGGGTGGTTGATAACGTCGACAAGCGTGTCATCATCTACGGCTGCCGAGGGTACGTAATGCCTTTCGCGCCGCCCCTTCCATGGTGTGATACTGGCCAACAGCGAACTAAATTACCGGCCTCAAGGGGATCCCTCCAGAACATCGGACTCATCTACCCTCCACAGCTCGGCATGGACGCCGCTGGTACGTCGAACCTTGCTCGTCCCCGACCGTGAATGCCTGTTCGTCGCTCACTCATATTTCTCTCTTTCTTCTCGCGCAGGAAACGACATATCCGAAAGCGAGGGCTTCGCCAGCAAGGTCATGGCCGAATTCCCGCAGACGATCCAGTCTATCTGTCGGTACGTTTTCCACGCCTGCGTGCCAGCCCCATTGTACGATCCGGTGAACTAACACAGCATGGTCTCAGTGAAGCAAAGGGCGTCGGTCAGTGGCAGCTCTTCACGCGGACGCCGCTCGAGAGGCTCGCCCGCGGCCGCGTGGTCCTCATCGGAGACGCAGCGCACCCTATGCCTCCCCGTAAGGTCCCCCTTCCATCCCCTTACGCCATGTCATTCCATCTTTCTTTCAGAACGACCATCATCTGACTTGTTACTCTTCCAGTACGCGCACAGGGCGCGTCGATGGCGATCGAAGACGCGGCCGCGCTCGGCGTGCTCCTCTCCCAGGTCGGGTCGGCGGACGAGGTCCCGGCTCGGATGGACATGTTCAACAAGCTCAGGTGGGGTCGCGTCGCGGCGACGCAGCTGCTGTCGTCGGAGCACAGGTGGGACCCGTCTCGGCTCTCCGAGGAGCAGCGCGGGTATTTCGGTGGCGATGTTCCCCGTGAGTCGTTTCTTCGTCCCGTGTCTAATGTGTGCAGAGGCCCAGCTGACTTGGTTTTTTCTTCTTCTCCAGACACTGAAGATGATGTGGAGAAGTACAGTTATGGGTACGACGTCATCCGCGACGCGCTTAAGCTTTTAAAGGACGGTCGTTGAGAAGACTTGCACGCCGTGGATGCTCGTGGCGGATGGGGTTCAACTTCTTTGCACTTTGTGAACAATACGTGTGGGGAGATCTTACCCAGCACGCTGGCAGGGAAACTATAACATTAATACTTACGTGTATGTAAGTTGACTTTCGAAACTAGAGCAGGATATCATTTGCCGCACACTGTAAGACGTGAGTGTCCAGGGTACCTAGAGCAATGATGTTGGAGGGCTAGCTAGAGCTGGTGCTGTTGGTGGACTGTGCACAGACTTTATTTACGCTGTTACTGCAATGATTCCCAATCAACTATCACTGGATGCACACATCCACCAATCCCCGATAGTCTAGTGGTGAGGATATCTGCTTGTCATTGCCTATGCAACAACTCGCAGGGGACCGGGGTTCAATTCCCCGTCGAGGAGATTCTTTTGGCAATTATTTTGCCCTGTACAAAGTGGTTTTTTTCTGCCGTTTTGAAAACAATGATCGAAAGATCAGACATCGATCAACTGCATCCTTGATAGTCTAGTGGTTAGGATATCTGCTTGTCATTCAAACGATTCGCAGGGGACCGGGGTTCAATTCCCCGTCGAGGAGTTCTTTTGTCTCTGAAGTTTTGCTTCCCGCTGAAGCGGAGTAGTTTGTAGGTGTCAGTGTCTTTCAGTTTTAAAGGAATTGCATATGTTGATTTAGAGCCAGCTAAGTACTGTTGTTTTAACACTGTTTTCTTAGCGACAAACTCTGAGTTTGTATTTACTGCTGCTGTGTCTCCTCCTTTTAAATTGTAAGATTTGAGCCACTATGCCCAAAACATGCCGGAAACAGTCGATCACAACACCTGTTCCCAAGGACATTAGACACAGAGTATGTAGCATATGTTCCATCGTCTTAGGAGAAGACTAATAACGAATGTTAGGTTTTGAAGGGGATTAGGGCTCTAACTGCAAGATAGCTCTAATAAAGGGTAATAGCCTACTAAAAGCCTCCTTGCTACAAGATCTAAAGTGTGTCCAGTACTTCTAGTATTCGCCTTAAGGACAGCTTAAAAGCATACATAATAGAATTAGACACTTGAAGTCAGATGAAGGGTGCAATTATTGTAATTCAGGGCAAAGACGGAGCCAAAGACGGTATGGAAACATATTGCAGTCGAAAAGACTAGATAACACAGCAGAGAGGAAGCTAGAAACATGCGATGACATTCCTCTAAATGACGGTGCTTTTGTGCCGCACACACTGTTACTGTTGAATTGCCAAAAGATAAACAGCGATCTCGGAACTGGATATACCGTTTTGGACAAGGTAGCCGGCGGTCTCTACAATCCACGACTGACAATCCTTCTGAGTTGACTTTGTTGCCCGGAACGGTCTGCAAGCCCGGTTGGTGGTGTATGCCGAGGTCCGCTAGGAAAAGGAAATGGGTGGAAACGATTTAGAACGGGGCTCTGCCTGGCCCCAGGCGCGTAGAGAAAGCAGCAAGTGTCAAGCCTACCTGATCCCCAACTGTATTCAGAGTCTCCCCGGGCGCCTTCGCCTTGTGTGCACTGGCCTTAAAAGCGCAGACAGGCTTGACGTTGATTTTGTGCTTTCCGTAGATAAGCATTGCCTCCATGTCGAAATGTCTTGCATCGACCCTTTGCGGCGAAATTCTTTTCATCGGTTGATTCAAAGTGCTCTCCAAGTAGTGGGTAGTGGGTGGCTACCCTTGATCTCAAGGGTGAAGCTGTTGCTCACGTCGCCCATGGCGTGGAGCACGACACCCACGGGATAATTCCCGTACGAAGGTACGAAGTACGATCAGTGACATATGAAGGGCAATTGCTCCTCAACTATTCTGATGTTCAACCAGTGTATCTATAGATGCGTCGTTCAAGAGAGAACCATCACGGCCGGGGACAGCTTCTGGATGCGCCCGAGGGCAATCCCGCATTGCTTTGTTCAAGAGGACGAAAATACCGTGAATTAGAAGGAGTAAATTGGCACGTCATATCATACCACTCAATCAATGTCACTGTGAGAGATGTTGTTGTACGCACTGAGCCTGAGAGTCAAAGCTACCATCTATCACAACTGCCGGTAAATTGATGCCACTATCATCAGGTCGGCCGAGGCTATTCTGCTATAAAATACTGATGTCGGTATTCCTCCGCGTCGATGATGGTTTCTTTCTATGAAGATTGACGCCTGCCTGTTCTCGAATTTCTTCGACGTCTAGACATGGCACGCCCATCGTCAAGAGGCTTGCTCAGTACTGCATCATGCAAGCCTCCAAGAATTCATAACGATACACTGCCTCTGCTGTCGGGGTCAATCAATTCACCATTCGAATCGGAAGAGGAGTTGATGTGTGTAGCGAAAGACAGCACTTGCATGAACTGAGACGACGGATATCCATCAGCAGTTATGATGACAAGGGGCATCTGTTCCATGTCCCAACGGCACGGAGTTCCGGTCCTTAAATAAGGCCCAACATCGAAGGAGCGGAGGGTGGGCGAGGGGGAGATGAGACCTTGCGACCTGGCCGGGGTTGAGGAAAGGAGGCTCGGCCAAATGATGGCATCTGGGCTGGGGGCTTTGGCTGGGAGTATTGGATTTCCAAGTACTTCGCAAGGTGACTGCCGAACAAAGAGACCGACGACCGGGTAAGCCGTTGGATACATACACCGCCATTGTGGCAACGCCTGTCTCCTCGCTCCATGTGGTGTCTTCCGCACAACAGCCTGTGATGCCGCGAGTGGAACTCTTTTTTACTCTGTCGTCCTCTCCCACTTTGGGAACGGACAAGAGTCCCTGCGACTAGAAAGCTTGCTCTCAAGTCCACCGAGTGACACGGGAGCCGGAGCCAAAATCTGCCGCGCGCTCCTTTTCCGTGCGGCAAATGCGACTCAACTGATATTGGTCGAGAGCCGCGCCATGGAACTCTAACGGATGAGGTTCGTACAACAAAACAACAACAACTTCGCCGACAAAAACGGGGACGTGAAGGCACCCGCGGGACACCGTCGAAAGCATCTCATAGGAAAGCCCCGGGCAACGTTCTTCATCCTTCAGCGGCGATACGTCGAATTGCGGCCAAGACCTGTTCAACGGAACGATCTAGACCGCGCATGTCTTCAGGAGACTAGTCTGCTTCGAGGTTTTCGAAGCAAGGATGGGCGCAGAGCATCAGTTGCGAGATTAGGGAAATGAGGAAACCGGGGGCCCGTACTAACTCGATCGGACTCGGGATTCCGCTCTCCCACTGGGGGGGGGGGGGGACGTGTGTATCATCAATGGGCCCATTTTTGCCAATTTTCCTTCTAAATCTCCGGCGAGGGAGACTGAAAGGGTCTAGACCCCTTAATTCTCCTTGGAGCTGGCGGAGTTTGGGAGAGTGAGTGAGCTTTTTGCTGGGCCGCCACCGTCATCTTTCGGTCCGTTCCAATTGTGTATGTGCTCTGAGAGAGGAGAATGAAACTAAGATACGTGGCCAAGGTGGTCTCTCTTGAGTTCGCACAGGTACACAATAATGTGTATAAAATAAAATGAAATGTAGGAAACACAGCATAAGTGCTATACCCAGTACTGAAAACAGTAGATGAGGGGAGAGTGAAACGTGCAGAGAGAAAAAGAGAGAAAGAAAGAGAGTGAGGCCCAGTTTTATTTTTGCTCGCTCCAGTCTCCAGTCAATTAGTGGATTTGCCCTAGTCGTTGAAGAAGAGGAGACAAACTCATGCGCGTCGAATAGACTACGGGAATAATGCTTTTTTGGAGCTTGATGCCGTCGCCTACCGGGCGGGGGGGGGGGCCCAGTGTATCGCATTCTGTTCGTCTCCTCTTGCTGGCCGCATGCCTCTGGGTGCCGAGTTCCATATTGCTGTTGGGGTAGCAACTCCAGGTAAATGGGACGCCACCCCCTCCGGAATAAGTCATTCCTTGTCAGTACGCGTGTCTTTGCCCCGACGGTCGAACGAAAATCACTCGTGCTGTGCTCGTGATCCGAGACTGGCGACGACAACGGGTGTCGAAGTTGTGATGCGTACAAGGGAGTCATGGTTCGTCGATTTCCAAGTTTTCGAAAGACATTGAACGAACCCCCCCCCCCCCCCCCTCGCGGGGCAAAGACGGAAAAACAGTCGACAGATGCGACGTTGAAATTGGACACACTGAGTTTTGACTGGTGCGAATTCAGGACTTCGGTCCCCGGTTGCCGTTCAGATGACCTGTGTTTCATCGCGTCAACACGAATAAAGCTCAAACTCTAATCCGGCTCAAAAGCGCCGCGAGAGGGAGAATGTCTGCTGTGGCCCGCGTGTGATAATCACGCAGAGTTACATGCCCCGTCAGTCGGCCCCGGATTTTCTGGATGGCATCATTGTCCTTTCGTATGCTGCTCTGGACGCGTGACGAGTGAAGCTAAACTCACTCGTGAACACTCCTAGTCGAGGATGACCGTTCCAATGTGAACAGGGACAGAGACAATCCCGCCAATGAACGTGGGCAGACAGAGGAGAAGGAGGGGAAAATGGGGGTAGGGGGCAGGGAGGGACAGGCCATCCAATATGCCACATCGTCTGAAATGGGGGAGTTTCTCTCCGAATAAAGTCAATTCGACTGCAACCAAAACGCAATCTCCACTCCCATAAGTTCCTGAACTATACGCGATCGAGCCGTGATACCACCGCCCAACTAAACTCACAGTCTCTACAAGCAAGCTACAGCCTCCCGGGCCAACCGGGGCAAGATACGATCAGTACAACTCTGATCAATTTAAAGCTCACAATGTCTGACCACAAACTTCCACCAACCACCTGGCCTGTGCCGGGGCATCCCCTGCCATGAGCGGATGTCCCGTGACGCGTCCCGGGCTCATGTTGAGCCCTCCCCCTTTCAAGAACCAAGAGTACCGTTTGCGCTCGTTGTTTCTCGGGAATAGCATCCTCCCCTTCATCCTCCTCCCCATCCCGCGTTGCGACGGAACTCGGCAAGCTGGAGGAAGGGGGTGTCGACTTGGCCAAACGGGCCACAGCTAGATTCGATCGGGAAAGGTGCCGGGCGGCCCTGCTCAACAGGCATTAGCCTACGGCGTAGACAGCAAAAGCTTGTCTAAGTCAAATCGCGGAGCCGGCGCCAGTGGTTAGAATCCAGCGTCATTCCCGAATTTCAGGAGTCGGCGGTGGAGTCTCTGTCACTCTGATGGCCTCCCCCCCCCCCATGCAAGGTCTACCCCCGGCGCTCACGTTTGCCTATTGAGATGATGGCTTCACGCGAGAGCCCAAAGGCTCCATTACCAATCTACCTGACTCAGTCAGTGTTTCCCCCCCCTCGTCCATGGAACGTTGGGACTCTGGAGCGTCCAATATCGCGCGGGAAACATGAGCCGTTCGTTGACAGGCCTTGGCAGGGCTGTGCCAAGAGATCCTTCGACTTGGATATAAACCGACCTGCAGCTCCTCCCCCAGACTGCCAAGAAGATCCAAGACATCCAACCCACTCCCGATCTCTTCCAGCTTACCATTCTCAAGTCTTGGCTCTTTTGTTCCTTGCGAGCTACTTCTCATTTTTTCTATATCTCAAACATACTGATACTGGGTATCAAGTCACACACACTCTCTCAAAAAATCTTCCTATATTGCTCTTTTTTATCACCATCCTCATCTTCAACATGGTTTCTACCCTTCTCGCCCTCGGCGCCCTGGCCGCCTCCGTCATCGCCGCGCCTCTTGATGCCCGCGCCAGCTGCACCTTCACCGATGCCGCCGCCGCCATCAAGGGCAAGGCCAGCTGCACTGCCATCATCCTCAAGGACATTGTCGTTCCCGCCGGCACCACCCTTGACCTGACCGGTCTCAAGTCCGGCACTCACGTACGTACTAACCGAGCCTATTAGCTCGCCAGGTCGGGAATCCCACTAACACGCGAGCATAGGTCACCTTCCAGGGCAAGACCACCTTCGGCTACAAGGAGTGGGAGGGCCCCCTCATCTCCTTCTCCGGCACCAACATCCTCATTGACGGCGCCTCCGGCCACTCCATCGACTGCGAGGGCCAGCGCTGGTGGGACGGCAAGGGAGGCAACGGCGGCAAGACCAAGCCCAAGTTCTTCTACGCCCACAGCCTGAAGCAGTCCACCATCAAGAACCTCAACGCCCTCAACACCCCGGTCCAAGCCTTCTCCATCAACAGCGTCACCGACCTCAGCGTCCTCAGCGTCACTCTCGACAACTCCCTCGGCGACACCAAGGGCGGCCACAACACCGACGCCTTCGACGTCGGCTCCTCCACCGGCGTCTACATCTCGGGCGCCGTCGTCAAGAACCAGGACGACTGCCTCGCCATCAACTCGGGCACCAACATCACCTTCACCGGCGGCAGCTGCTCTGGCGGCCACGGCCTGTCCATCGGCTCCGTCGGCGGCCGCAGCAACAACGTCGTCAAGGACATTGTCATCTCCAACTCCAAGATCTCCAACTCGGACAACGGCGTCCGCATCAAGACCGTCTACGGCGCCACCGGCTCCGTCTCCAACGTCCAGTACACCGGCATCACCCTGTCCAACATCGCCAAGTACGGCGTCGTCATCGAGCAGGACTACGAGAACGGCTCCCCCACCGGCAAGCCCACCGCCGGCGTCCCCATCACCGGCCTCACCCTCAGCAAGGTCACCGGCACCGTCGCCTCCTCCGGCACCAACGTCTACATCCTCTGCGCCTCCGGTGCCTGCAGCAACTGGAAGTGGAGCGGCGTCAGTGTCACCGGTGGCAAGAAGTCCACCAAGTGCTCCGGCATCCCCAGCGGCGGCGCTGCTTGCTAAACGTCTCTCTCCCTCTTTTGCGGGACTCGAGAATTTTCGGCCCAGGGGCTGGTTTGAGTCGTCGGGCAGTCTGCCGCGGGAGCTAGTTCTCTGGCGGTTAACGTCGACGACATCGGCAGTGCCTTTTTTTCAGTTTTTGGCCGGTGCTCTTGTAGTGACGAGTTTTGAGTGTTTTGGTCTAGGAACGTTTGGCTGAGCGCAAAATTTGTTCGTGTATATATTTCTCTTTTGCCGGCCGCCTTTTGGATGTCTCCGGCCGGCCTACATACTCAATCCAACCTACTTTTTTGGATGCACCTATTTTCCTCCTTAACCCGTCTTCGTTGCTCGCAATCTGACTATTTGATCCGCTTCCATGGTTTCCAAGAGATCAACGACATGCCATTCTCCACCTCAACGACAAGGATCTCGACATGGCATCCTTGGCGTTAATAACGGGACTTGTATTAAGATCCCCGTTTCCGAAAGGGCTAACAAAACAGCTGCCATCTACTTCATACAGGGCGGGAAAAAAATATTGTGGAGAGATGGGGCCAAAGAAAAAAAATCGACTCAGCGTCTAGACAATCAAAAGAACTCCTCGACGGGGAATTGAACCCCGGTCCCCTGCGAGTTGTTGCATAGGCAATGACAAGCAGATATCCTCACCACTAGACTATCGGGGATTGGTTGATGACGAGGGGGCGATAGTTGGCATTCAACAAGCAAGCGTGTGCTTCCCCAGAAGGATCAAAAGAAATGGCAAAATAATCTCCTCGACGGGGAATTGAACCCCGGTCCCCTGCGAATCGTCTGAATGACAAGCAGATATCCTAACCACTAGACTATCAAGGATATGATTGATGGCTTCTGGAATATTGATTACTATGACCTCTAGTCCGCAGACAAGATTGTGCTTTTGGATCGCACGTTGGGATTTGACATTGACGAACTCTACACAGGAATGCGTGGTTATGCTCAAAGGGTGGTTCACCCAATAGGCAGCGTTGCAGAATGCAGGGGCTAGTAAGGGATGCATGCATGGCGCCTATGCAGCTGGGCTTCCAACAAGTGCCTAGAACTCAGAAAGCTCAAAAAGATCGCGGGCAGTGGCTGGTTTTCAATAGGTAAAATCACTGCTTGCATATGATTGATAATTTCCAACGACTCGAGGCAGAGCCCGCAAATGCATTGTGGTAGTCACTATGTACACGAAGAGAAAAAAGAGATGCAGAGTCAATGAACCATGGGCAATGCCCGCATCTCAACCTGGTCAGCGACAACCATGGATTAGGTTTTCTAGCAGGTGAAGACAGCGGGACCCGGAATGGTGTACGGGGTTGCTGGGAGACGGTCAGCGATCATCAGAAAGCTCACAACTGGTTATCACCCACCCTTGAAAGCATCGTAGGTGACGCCGGGGTCGGTCGCCTTGTATGCGCCGGGGAATGCCACCAACGGCGAGCCGTTCTTGGTGCCGGAGCCGGAAACCTGCAGCTGATGGCAGCCCGGGTAGAACTGGGCTCCCGGGTAGGCCCAGGAGGCGTGGAGCGCGATCGTCTCGTGGCGGACAAGGTAGTAGCCGGGCCTCAGGCAAGACGGGATGGTGTATTGGTAACCAGAGTTGGGAACCATGAGGGCGCTCTGTTCGAAGGCGTCTGGTCAGCGATTTGGCCTTTTCTCTAGGCGACTAATCTTGTTGTTCAAAACCTACAGAAGCCCAAGTGTTGGAGGTTCCCGTGCGTCCAGCTTCCTTGATCTTGAACCAGACCGCCCTACGGACTCGAGTCAGCCATGCTCGCCACCATGAGACCCCCCCGGGTATACATACGAGGTACCGGGTTGCCAGTTGTTGCAGCCAGAGTCGGGGCACCGCGCCATGTAGGTGATGACGGGGCCGACGTGTGAGTCGGGCCACAGGGTCCAGCGGAGCGTGACGGTCGATCCGGCGGCGGCCGGGGCGTGGAGCGGCGCGGGCTGGGAGCCGGAGATACCGCCGGCGGTGTATCCTCCGCATTGCAGGTCGGCCAGAGTGACGCTCTCGACGGGGCCGTTGCCCTGGATGGGGCGCGAGATGCGTTGGGGCTGAAAACGGGATATTAGTACATCACCGAACCTAATCAGCTGGAGAATAGTCTTCAAACTTACGGCCGGGTTGGTCCAAGGGTCCGCGTAGGGCTGGTTTGTTAGCCATCCGGGCAGCACGACGTTCTATCTTGAAAAGTTAAAGGATCATCATTCACCTGGTAGAACTAAAGGAGTGTCAGCCTCGAAGTCAAGCTTGGGGCACAGTGAAAGAAGTGACATACCTGGTAGTAGGTTCCGCCGATGGTGGCGTTATCGACGTACCCGTGACCAGCGACAAGAGCCGCCAGGCCCAGAATGCAAGCAGCGATCTGCATTGTGTCAAGGAATGCGTCTTCTTCTTCTCCTGGAGATGCTGTTGGAGGCGAAGGCGTTCAATCACCGCGGATGAGTTGCAAGGGGCGAGTTGCGAATCCTAGCCGAGACTGAGCAGTTTAATCCGGAAACTTGCTCATGATGGGGGAATCTCATTGATATTTATCAGTATACTCGCCCCATTTGAAAAGATGGTCCTTACCTGCTTACCTCCGTCAGCTTCACCTTTTGTTCAATTTAATACACCGCGAAGGCTGAGACTGTGCTTGGCGCGCCTCCAGCGCCGCCCAGCAGCCGCGGCATCCCATCACGGGGACCGTGTAGTGAACAGAAAAGGAAACATCGGAACCAGAAGAGCGAGCGCCATGGCTCGCGTTTATTACATTTACATGGGCCGTTTGCCAATGAGGTTGGGAAGAACCCGACAAACACTCTAAAGGCGGGGATTCCACCAATTAGCTGACTTGGCCAACCTGGCGTCGTAGGTAGTCTTCCGCCAATACAATCCGTGTTTTAATATAAAGGGTCAGCTAAGAGACTAAATAACTTGCACTCGGGGTGTATTGACTGCAGGAAATGGTATGCTTGGTAGGTGGTTCATGATACTATGTGCCATTGACTTATATTGCGGGGGAGTCGGCAATGTCATCACCTATCTCTTAGTGTGCCAAGTAGATGACTTTGACAAACACTGAGCAATCCGCTTGCGAGAAACTGTGGTCAGGTTCAACAGAATCTATCATGATCGGGATTGAGATCCCAGGCGTGCCCTGCATCCAGAGTCAAACTATGCTTTCAGAACCAAAATTTCTCTACACAAAGAGCCCAGCTTCGGATGTTCTTGCGGCAGCCATCTTAGTGAACACGAAACGCACTGCATCATATAAAATGGGGGAAGGTTCCAGGTAACCATGGTTCTGTTGCAAGTACTACTCGGATCTTATGAAGAATCCTGGGATGGTTCACGTCCACAATGTCGTACCACTTGCCTCTGTGCCAGCTTCGACTACCTGATTCATCCAGTGATCATTGCCCACCCAAATACAAGGAGAATAGTGATACTCTCCCCGCGTATGCCAATAGACTGGTGTACACCAATCGTTGAGCGGGCGTTCAAACCTAGCTTTTATCGCCAACTCATTTGGGACTATGCTGGTGACTTCCTGGCCGGCTTTTCTGCTTTCGACAGTATCAGACCTTGCTGAGGAGTAGTATCAAATTTAATGTGCTCTGTATAAGCAAGATAAGGGTATCCTCTAGTCCTAACGTACGCGCATAGAGTGCGCGACTCGCTATGATCCGCGACTCGCTATGCACGTACGATAACTAGTTTCTTCTCTAAAATCTACTTAAGTTACTAAATAATAAATAGGAATATTAGGTAAAGATAGTAACCTATAGAATAGTTTAGATTAAAATAGATCATGTTAGTATTACCTAGTACATCCCTTTTTACTCTAGACGTTAAATACATTATTATTAGCAGCAATAATGCATTATAATGCTCTACTAGAGAATAAGAATAAAACCCTTTAGAAGCAAAACAATATGCTTAGCTAACGTTGAAGAACTAAGAAAACACATCATCTCTAGCATAGAGGCAGTCTTACTGTAGCTAATGCAGAGGATATGCAGCAGCAGCAGGATGTAACAGCATAGGTTTAAGAGGAAACGCATTAGAGGAGTAGTTGCAAGCTAAGGACTGAATTAGGTCAACAACGGTGTGGCATCTGCAGGAACACTAGACACAATGCGCAAACGTGTCACTTCAATGAAGAAACGTCTAGAGAAAAGGATTCTGAGTAGGTTGAATTGAACCGTTCCCGTTGATGTTGACACACAGTCGGATTCGTGATGTGATCGCGATTGGGTGATCGACTCGCCTATCAACCACGTTACTCATGTTACCCACAAATTAGTCTTGCATCGAAAAGCTAATCTCAAATCGACGGACTGAGAATGGATAATTTAACTTTTAAGACTTGTGTCGGTTGTTGAGGATTAGGCGCGTCCACGAACATTCGCCCATCGGCATCGAGAGTTCCCTTCCAGCATTTAGACTTCGATCGCCAGCAAGGAATAACCCATTCGTGTCTACCCTGTCTTACTCGCCAAAAGGATGCATTTTTCAGATTGTTTCTTTCGTGAGCAGTCCCTGACCAATGTGCGCCAGTTAAACAAGGATCTCTAAGAAGCGGCGGCCGTCGCAAACCTTATCAATGAGAACAGACTTCCATGCGTGACTTTGGGTTTCGAAAGCAAAAGACGACAACTTGACACTTGCCTGTAGAAGTGTACAGATACATTTGAAGCACTGTGACTGTCCAGGAATCCAATTAGCTGCATTGTGTCTCATAAGTTAGTCGATTTCCATCACTGGCACTGTTATGTGTAAAATGATCTTTGCACATAAACAGAATTGACCAGCTACCTGTTACATGAACACGCCCTGTTTGATGTTATGTTCTACGTTCAATAACAGAAGACGAAAGGGAGTGTCTTAAGGTTGCATAACATCTCCGTGCAGGTCGGCCCGTGTCGAATGACGCTGTTGAAGTCTGATATCTTAATCACCCTTATTAGTCTTTATGTATCCATGTTGCATTCGAAAGCTAATGTCGAATGTCATCCTGGATTGCCTAATTACCGGGGTGAACCCTTTTCTTACCTTCTTCGCCTGCTTGAATTACTACGTGTCTCTCCAGTTGAGGAGGAGAGAGGGGCAAAGGACGAGTTTTTACCCCGTCCGACGCAGAAATCTCAACCAGATTCAGAAACTGCTTTTCTTTCACATTTTCTACCACTCCAATGGATGGCGCTTGTGTCTTTGCTGCCCACTGATGTCTACATCCCCGAAAACAAAGACGTAGACTTTTATCATATTGCCAATGGCCTCAGTGAGCAGTGATGAGCGGCTCCATAAGTCAGATCGGAGCGGCGCCGCCGCCTCCTGGGCAGACACCCAACTTTGACTACCCGCAGGACGAGAGGCATTCGATTCACATGGCCTTCATGATCTTAGCGCAAGTCATCATTACGATTTTCTTTTCAATTCACGTTTACATTAAGTTGTCGGTCATTAGGGGCTTTCGGTTGGAAGATTGTAGGCTTTAATCCTAAGTTTGCAGAGACCGGCTTGCGCTAACACAATACGCAGGGAGTTATCTCCTGGGGTGGGTCAGTTAAGACAAGCAGGTATCAAGTTTTTACCTACGGGCTCTAACAGACTCAAGGTCTTTACCACATGCCATAACATAACCGTGTTCCTAAGTAAATTACGCGTTTCTCTAGCATGATGCCTACGTGCTAACAATCTAGATAGGGCTTCATTTTGGATTAGGTTTTCACATATGGGAAATCACGGCGAGTAGCTTCACGCGGCTCAAAATGGTATTGAGACCCCTTCAAATTACAGAGATATGCCCAAACTGACGCCATCAACCTCAGTTTGCCTACGTTGGCACCATAATGTTCTCGCCGGCTGCCTTCTTCACCAAGGCAGCTATCTTGCTCCTCGTCGTGCGCGTCTTTGCCGTCGAAAGGATGGCTGCCCGGATATTGCACACCATCCTGGCTTTTTTTCTCGTGTGCCATATAGCAGCACAAGTTACGAAAGCTTTAGTGTGCATCCCTGTCCAAGCATTTTGGGATCCTACGGTCCCTGACTCCAAATGCATCGACCAGACGAAGATCTTCGCGTATGACACGTCACTTGCAGTCGTATCAGATCTTACTGTTCTGGCTGTTCCGATCTTTCTAATTTGGAAGTTACGGCTTCCGACGTATAAAAAAATAAAATTCGGAGGCATCCTTGGCGCAGGCGGCCTGGCCGTTGCGGTCACGAGTTATCGTCTGGTTCTGGTGCTAAGATTCCAACACACGACGGACCCGACCGTTGATTTTGTTCCAATAGACTGGACCGCGTAAGTCTTTTCCTTACATACTGTATTCTAATCCGGTCGTCTCCTACTAATAATAACGCATCAGTACTGGAGAGGTTGCCATTGGCTTGATATGCGCTTCCTTCCCTTCGATCAACTATCTCCTTGAACAACGCACTGCCACTAGAGTATCCCCTAACGCTCCACGGACGGCATCATCTAGGCGGGTAAGAGCTTTGAGGACGGAAAATAAAGACGAGGCGATTCAGACATGGACAGCAGCAACAGATTCAGATGCTCAGATTGTGGCCACGCCGGAAATGGAACGGACTGAACCCCAACTGTCTGATGTTGACGACATTGAGCTCGCAGTGCGTCCGGTACAGCCAGAGTTGGGGAAAAAAACTTGAGTATAAGTAAAAGTACAAGTATACTTAAGTAAGTATTAGTCTAGGAAAAAAAAAAACTAAGTATAAGCAAGTAAAATTCTCTATATAAATACTTAAGTATACTTAAATACTTAAAAATAAGTAAAGATAAGTATATTAAAAATAAATGCCTGCATAATATAATAGCAAGCGTCTAGCAGCATCTGCACGCTCTGCGCGCAGACAGTTAGTTTAATTCTAATTGCAGGAACCCCCTTTGCAGTAGTCTAATTAGTTACTAGGTTAATCTACTGAAAATAAAGCCTTAGGCCCTATATGCACAATAGAGCTGGTAAACAGCAACGGGAGTCGCAGCCGCCCATATGAATCCAGCAGAGAGCATGAAATGTGACATTTTGAAGTGGGTAATGGCGATTGCACGAGGGTAGTCAACGCCGACGTCCACCGCTCGCAGCACACGCGACCCGTGTCTGGGCCAGCCAGTTGAGGATGATGGCCTTGGCGCTCCTCGGGTTTCCCGGCTCCGCTCTATGACGCAGTTGTAAAGGCCTTTCGCGTCTGCAACAGAAATGGTTCAAAGTGACTGCCCTGACGGTGCACAGATTGTTTCAACGGCTGAACCATGCCCGTCATACCCAGCTCCTTCGGGGTTGAAGTAGGGTTCCACGCTGGCTGGGTTGTCGGCCTCACATCGTCGAGTAAAAATACCAGGACTCAAGACAGGTGGTACGAGATGCAGAACACAAGGTCAGAAGGTCGAAGGGCGGGTGGCAGGACACTGCGGCTAATAAAACTTTCATCAAGGCCAGCCAAAGAAATGTACCAAGTCCGAAACAAACGCTGTATGTTCATGTTCGCTACGCCATAGGGTTGGCGGTTCTTTGTGCCTTCCGTTTAGAATTAGATTAAATTCAAGTGATAAAATAGGATGGCGCGTTGCTGCTACGGAAGTCGGTTTTGGGAAAAGCACACGTTGCTGAAAATGTTATCATCACTGTAGCCCAGTCGCATCTTGAACAACAAAATATGCAGCCCTTCCAGCTATCGCTATGTATCATCTTCAATTCATGAACCTTATACATCACCTTTGGGGGGGGGTGTACACCCGGATGATTACCTGTTGCCATCGTCGCCATCGCTGCCGATCTGGTTGTGACCGGAGCGCTGTTTCAAAAATATTTAGGTAAACTGCAACTCCAGCAACAGGTTTATAGACCAAGACTCATTTAGGGGGGGGGGGGGGGGGGGGGGAAGTCCGACGGAAGCTATGTTGGCTTGATGATAACTCGTCTCAGTATGGTTGTACAGGGATAGCGGTCGATGTTTATGAGCTTTGTCCTAGGGTGCGCAACAACTTTTGAAGATGATACCTCTCCCGGCTTTGGAGCGCAACACACAGAGCTGATTAAAGGCTTAGTGGAAGATTGAAGGGCGGCGTGATGTTTCATTTCGAACCTGTGACAACCGTCAATGTTCGGAGGGTGATTTGAGTGGGCCCTTAAGTGAGTAGAAATGTGGAAGGTATTTTGACTTAGGTGGATCGGTCTACGGGGTGGGCAGTGCTATCTTCGTCCGCTACGGAAGTAAAGAAAGTAAGTACTTGATGAAGAAAGCATGGAGGTCCCTCGTAAAGATGCTTGTAGTACCACTGTGTGTTCTATGCTAACGTTCACTGGAGCGAAGTTCGAATTAACAGTGATTCGATCAGCCGAAAAGCAAACGAGCGAGACGTCTGAGAGCACACGACGGGAGGGGCGGGGGGGGGGGGGGTTGACATCCTTCTTAGCGCGTTCAATCAAGCTCGCAGTGTTTTGCTTAAGAAAAGGGCTAGTCATAAGCTTATTTATGGCAAAAGTTAATCCAGGACCTCCAGTCCGTCAACACAGCATGCATGTCCTCCCCCACTCTTGGCTGCCATGTACCGTATCGAACGATCTCGGAAGCCGGAACAAAGAACCGAGTCAGGCGAGACTGGTCGTTGAAGGCCATATGCAATGTAACGGTTCGTCGGACAAACGCTGCTGGCCTTGGCTGGCAAACCCCTTAGCGATAACCCTTCCATCATCGCCCATAGTCACTCTGCAAGGGGAATGCTGATCGGTTGGAATTTGGAACTTCGGGTAAATTATGCCTTCGAATGTTCTAACCCTGGTCAGCATTCCATGCATTGGAGATTGTGCCACATAACTATGACATGTTTTAGGCCAGTGATAGATGCGTTATCTCTCCTTCCGTATAACAAGAGGGACACAGCCAAGGCGGGAGCTCATGTGAGGTCGACGGCGAAGAACCAACCTCCCGGAATTCTGGCACGATGCTGGCCATGAATGTCACGGTAGTAGACCGAGCCGGCTTCCCGGCCAAAGACCTCGTTTAAATGGCTTGGCAGCATGATGTAGTAGACCCCAAGATAGCAGGTGCATAGCGATATGGCCCACAGAGCGGCCAACTAACAAAACCCCGCAGACAAGACATGCGAGGCGTCGCGTGGTGTCTTTGGACGAAGACCACATGGAGAAGGATGGAGAATGCAGGCCCCATACATAAGCCCCCCCCCCCCCCCTGTCGCGGTAGAAGAGCAGGATGGGCAGGTGTTTTTGGTTGACGAGGGGGGCTGGGCTGTAACTGTTGGTTGCAAGCCGGCCAGACTGGCGATATGGGGAAAAAAAAGACTTGGCACCTGCCGCATGAGGCTACGTCGTGGCGTACGAGCAATACCCAGCAATACCCAGCCGAGGTTGTCGTCCCCGTTTGTATTCTGTAGTTATCTGTGGTTTCTTCCCCCAAAGTTCGCCTCTTTGCAGCGGGGCTCCCCTGTCAACTGCATGATATCGCAGGCGATGATGCCGTTGGTCGAACTCGACCTGACGAGTCAACGCTGACAGATCCCCCGGCAACCATTTCGAGAAGTGCTTATCAGCAGCAGCTGCAGCAATTGAGACATTTCATTCGCCCTGTCTCGGTCAGGTCCGAGGGGCATGCCAAGTTCAGCTCAAAGCTTGAACTGTCGATGGACACCGCAATGTTGCCGCAGCAGCGTAACATCGCATGCCAGGGGGGCAAGCAGCTCGGTTGGAGTCTTTGACTTGGTCTGGTGGATTATAAGAAGGCGTCAACGCAGCTCAGTGCGTCAGGATCTATAGTGAGATCAACCCGCCCTGCTTCTCTCGCGGTCTCCTCACCTGGTCTCCCTGCTGTTCATCATCATCTGCCCAAGATGAAGACGACTTACCTTTCCGCCGCCGCCGCCGCCTTGGCGCTGGCTTCGACCACCCTGGCCACCGATCTTCTCACTGCCGACAAGATCGAAGCCGACATCAAGACCGTCGAGTGAGTCTAATCCCCGTCAAGCCCATTGTATAGCTCATCGCATGAGGAGGCATGATCACTGACCCGGCTCCTTTTCGCACAGGCTTGAGCGCATTCTCTGGAACCTGAACAAGATCGGCCGCGACAACGGCGGCACTCGCGCCTTCGGCACGCCGGGATACAAGGCCTCGGTCGACTTCGTCCTGGAGCGCGCCCAGACGCGTTTCGCCAAGCAGATGAACACCTGGCTCCAGCCTTTCAACCACACCTTTGAGCAGACCAACGCCATCTCCGTCACGGGCCCCGACGGCGTGGACGTCATCGTCCTCAGCGCCGAGTACAACACCGCCACCCCTCTGCCGGGCGGAATCACCGCGCCCCTCGTCGACACCCCCGTCGACGACGAGAACGGCTCCGGGTGCCTGCCCGAGGCGTTCGAGGGGATCGACGCCACCGGCAAGCTTGCCCTCGTCAAGCGCGGCGTGTGCGCCATCTCTGACAAGATCAAGAACGCAAAGGCTGCTGGCGCCCTCGGTGTGATTCTGTACAACCAGGTCCCCGGTAACGAGATCATCAAGCCCACGCTCGGCGCCGAGAACATCGGCCTCCTCGTTCCCCTGGGCATCATCACGCTCGAGACGGGCGAGGCCTGGAGCGCCGCCCTTGCTGCGGGCGACGAGGTCACCGTGACGCTCATCGTCGACTCCATCTTTGAGGAGCGCGAGACGTGGAACGTCATTTCCGAGACCAAGGAGGGTGACCCGGACAAGGTCATCATGCTCGGGGCTCATCTTGACAGTGTGCTTGAGGGTCCTGGCATCAACGACGACGGCTCCGGCACTGCCGCCCTGCTCCAGCTGATGGGATCCGTCAAGAAGTACAGCGGGTTCCCCCACAAGATCCGTTTCGCGTGGTGGGCGGCCGAAGAGGCCGGCTTGGTCGGCTCGTACTACTACACCGAGAACCTCAGCTCGGAGGAGGCCGACAAGATTAAGTACTACTTCAACTACGACATGATCGCGTCGCCCAACCCCATCTACGAGCTCGCCTCGTACAACAACAGCGGCATCGGGCCCAAGCTCCTGGCCGACTACCTCGAGGCCAACGGCAAGGTTGTCTCGGACGCCGAATTCGACGGCCGTTCCGACTACGCCGGCTTCGTCGAGCTCGGCATCCCGACGGCATCCATCTTCACCGGCGAGGGCGAGAACGACCCCTGCTACCACTTGGCCTGCGACGACATCGACAACATCAACTGGGAGGCGCTTACCCTCAACACCAAGGCGGCCGGCCGTGCCCTTGCCACGCTCGCCAACTCGCTCGAGGGCGTCCCTCCCCGTGCCGACACCACGCCGGCC
Organism: Colletotrichum destructivum; assembly: GCF_034447905.1. Lineage (NCBI taxonomy): Eukaryota > Fungi > Ascomycota > Sordariomycetes > Glomerellales > Glomerellaceae > Colletotrichum > Colletotrichum destructivum. The sequence goes on from NC_085904.1 coordinate 567,319, forward strand.
CTCCGCGGCCGCGCCGGTGTGCTGCAGCAGTTCCGCCGGTGGAAGAAGCTGGCGGAGCACTCGCGCCACGGCAAGACGTGCTCGCACAACGACGTGAACAAGATCTACTAAAAGAGGTTTGCTGTTTCTTGTGTGACTAGAGGCGCTGTGGTCGGGCAGGTGAACGACGAGATGACGAAGTGGATGTATTGAATAGTCATAAAATGATACTAGCGCCGGGCTGTTGATGCCGAATGATAATACAACTTAATCTAATGCGAAATTCTGGACTGTGTGAGAATTGAGCTGCTCCCGCCCATCCATCGGACCCGGACGGTGCGGAACGCGGAGTGGACCCGGCCCCGCTCATCGCGTTCACCGGGCACCGGGAATCCACAAATAATCCCCCCTTTCTCGGTTTAGCGTCTCGTCTCGGCACCGGGAACGATGAAATGAAAATGAGGCCACATGCACGGGCCACCTCCGCAGTTTTCTTCCCCCCCCCCCCCCAACAGAAAATCATTAATTAATAAATAAGTATGAAAGGTAATCCGGAAATTCAGGGGAAGAACCACGCGTGCTTCGCTTTCGCTTTTCCACACCAACCACCGCACTTCACTCGCAGGGAATCCGTTGTTTCAAACGCCCAAATCACTTTGACTCAAGAGACTAGAACTCTTAGTCTTCCCCAATCACTTGGTCATACGAATAGTCAAGTAGCAGCCATGGCTCCCCAGAAGAAGAAGCAGCACAACTACGAGTTTGGCGGCCCGTAAGTTCACCAACACACACACACACACACACACACACCCGGATACGTCTGGCTGGACTCGCCGCTAACCTCACCGCGCATAGCCCCGGCGCCACGGCTATCATCTTCGGGCTTCCCGTGCTCCTGTGGGCCTTTTTCTTCGTCTGCAACGACAAGACCGGCTGCCCGGCCCCGTCCACCCTGAGCCCTCGCACCTTGACCTTGGAGAGGCTCAAGGCCGAGACGCCATGGCCCGCCGACGGCATCTGGGGTTTCTGTAGCTGGGAGGTCATGGGCTGGACTCTGGCCTATTACCTACTCAGCCTGGTGCTCTACCGCGTCCTCCCCGCCCAGGAGCTGGTCGGCACGAAGTTGCTTCAGTCTGGCAAGGCCTTGAAGTATCGCTTTAATGGTAAGTCCTACAGCTTCCCGGATCCTTTTTCTTTTCTTTTTGGAAAAGCCGGAATTTTTGACACCCCACCGCGCATAGCCTTTGGCGCATCCGTCGTCCAGCTCGCCGCCCTGGCCGTCGGCACCTACCTCCACGGCGCCGACTTCGTCGTCTGGACCTTCATCTCGGACAACTACCTGCAGCTGCTGACGGCCAACATCATCATCGCCTACGTCATCACCATCTACGTCTACGTCGCCAGCTTCGGCGTGAAGCCGGGCAACCCGGACCTCCGTGAGCTCGCCGTCGGCGGCAACACCGGCAGCCTGATCTACGACCTGTACATCGGCCGCGAGCTGAACCCCCGCGTCACCCTGCCGCTCTTTGGCGAGGTTGACATTAAGGCCTGGCTTGAGATGCGGCCCGGCCTGACTGGCTGGGTCATTCTCAACCTCGCCTTCTGCGCCAAGCAGTACCGCTCCTTTGGCTACCTCTCCGACAGCATCATCTTCACCACCGCCGTCCAGGCCTACTACGTCCTCGAGGGCCAGTACATGGAGGCCGGCCTGCTGACCATGATGGACATCACCACCGATGGCCTGGGCTTCATGCTCACCTTTGGCGACATCGCCTGGGTCCCCTTCCTCTACTCCACCCAGACCCGCTACCTCTCTGTCTTCCCCGTCCAGCTAGGCTGGGCCGGCGTCGCCGGCGTCTCCGCCGTCTTTGCGACCGGCCTCTACATCTTCCGCGCCTCCAACAACCAGAAGAAGGTCTTCCGGACGCAGCCCGACCACCCAAGCGTCAGGGACATGCCCTTCATCCAGACGAAGCGCGGCACGCGCCTGCTCACCGGCGGCTGGTGGGGCGTGTCGCGCCACATCAACTACTTTGGCGACTGGCTCCAGGCCTCGCCCTTCAGCCTGCCGACGGGCATCGCCGGCTACCAGATCCTGACTGCCGGCAGCGCCGTCTCCGGCGCCGTCACGATGCTCGACGGCCGGGAGGTCGTCCAGGGCGCCGCGCGCGGCTGGGGCATGATCTTCACGTACTTCTACGTCGTCTACTTCGCCACCCTGCTCATCCACCGCGAAGGCCGGGACGACGCCGCCTGTGCGGAGAAGTATGGCGAGGACTGGGTCAAGTACAAGAAGGTCGTCAGGTGGAGGATCCTGCCCGGGATCTACTAGATCGGTTTCGACAACGGGGGTTTTTCTGCCTCCGCACTGCCAGTCTACCACGCAGTTGGACGAATGGTGAAGGGTCTAATCCACAAGCCATGTAGTAATTCGAGATTGACATAGAAAGGTTAGATAGAATAGGCGAGTTGCGCCGTGTCCACGCAGCGCTGGGTCGATCAAAAAGCGTCATGCTGCTGGTGCTAACCAATACGTTTTCGTAAATAGGCTGTAGAACATTTGTCGCGTCTTGTTGAAGTATGAGCAGGCTCTTTGACCCGTCTTTCTGACCGCACTTTGGAGGTTTAATGGATCATGAAAGTGTTCAATTTGATCTTTCCGGTGACTTAGTTTCATTGTGTCGTTGCTGCAGAGTATATCAGGCGTATGCTAGTAAATGTGAATACTTAAGGTAATTCTTCTTGCCTACGGCAACACATATTCCTCCACCTATACCAACAACGCCGGATCGTTTCACGATAACCTCTCTACGCGATAGGTCGCACACCCTCGGGAACGCCGCACTACAGCCCACCACCATTAGCAAAAAAAAGTTTTTAACATCACGCCGACTCCCCCCCCCCCCCCCCTCCTCCCACAGACGACACGGGGATCACTCACGTAGAAAACCTCCAAGCTGCCTCCGTTGAAGATGGTCTCCAACGACACGACCTCGCCGTCGACGGGCGCGACCGTGACGTCGCTCCGCGTGTTCCACGAGATCTGCGAGATGGGCGCCGGGTGCCCCAGCCCGGGCGTCACCGTCGCGTTGGCCCAGACGCCCGGGTCGCCGGCCGTCGGCTCGGCGAAGACGTGGACGCCGACCTGCTGCGGCGGGTACGGCGAGCCGAAGCCCACCGCGCCGGCGACCTTGATGACGAGGGTGCCGTCAAAGGGCGACGAGATCTTGAAGTCGACGATGCCGGGGGCTGGCGTGTAGTCCGGCGAAGCCGGGCCGTTTGCGCCGTCGAGGACGACCTCGAGCGGGGTCCCGCTGTCGCATCCTGGCAAATATCTCCGGGTTAGGGGAGACCAGCTACGTCAGAGGCACGAATTCACTTACGCGAGAAGTCGGCACGAATGCCCCAGCTGCCTTGCGCTATGGCGGCGCGGGCGCTGCCTGCGGCAACAAGGGAAGTCAGGATGATGGAGGCGAACATGGGGAGCTGCTTTTCTGTTTTCTTCTGTTGTGAGTCGTAACGGTAAGAGAATGGTGTAGTTCGTTTGTTCGGAGGACGTCAAGATGCCAACCGGGACTCCCGGGGAGAGGGTTGGGGCGGGGGGGACTTACAACTGTTTATAAGGGAGCACCACAAGGGAGGATGGATATGCCAAGCAAACCAAGAAAGGGGCTGTAATTAACAGGTTAAGGTTCGCCATGAAATTTTGTGGGAGCTGATTATGCGTTGGCGGCCTTTTTTTTTTCCTCGTATAATCTATATAGAGTTGTCTAGCTTATTGCCAATGAGTCAGAAATTTGAAATGCTGATCGCCTGTCGGAATGAAGGGGAACGGCTCCGCCACCTATATAACAACGCACACGTTTCCACGTTATGACATGTTTGCAACGGCGAACCTAATGTTGGTTCTTTTTTTCCTCTTTCGACAACAAGCTGTTTGCAGGTGCTTAGGATTCCCCTGCCCTTTTTTCGATGCCACCGCCCCCTCCTGCCAACCTCGGGATGCTGGAGATGGTCTGAACCGATCCGCAGGTTCCGGCCTAGTGTGCAAGCTGACAACAACCGGTGTTCGATGAAAGATCAAGAAGGTCCCAGTTCATAGGACGCTGCGGAAGCTAGAAAGGTATGCGAAGACTTAGGTTGTGATTTCTGAAGGACGATGGCAGTTGGCTCATTACCCACTCACTTCGCCGATGGGATTTGCTTAAAATAATGAGAAGATTGCGAAGTCAATGACAACCTAACTATAGGGATTTGAACTATAAGTCACCTGGTCTGTTCTTTCCAGAGCGCAAGTATCTAGGGCGGCACGAGGGGTTGGCACTCAACTTGACTGTGTACCATTGTCACGGTGAGGTGACCCAGCCATGTTGTCTTGCTCCTCACTTTGTGTTTGGGCGTTGCGTCTGCTCCTCTTCCATGGAAGAGCTCCATCTGGCAGAAAATTTTGTAGTGACAGTTTTCAGATTGCATCGTCTTACTGGATTTCAGAGCCAAGTAGAATTCGGTCTCTGTTGACCGCTGCACTTGGCTCTTGTCATACAATCATAGAAGTTGAAAAGGGCAAAGACCTTACGGCCATGATTGAAAGGTTTGACGGATACGAAAGGCCTTCTAATATCGAGGATCAGGGCAACTTAACCTCAAGAGGACCAGCGTAGCACCAAGTAACCAGCTAGATCCTCACACTGGAAGATCCAGCTGGCTACACAAAGGTCTTTTTCTTACATCTTGACCACAAGAGCCAAGGAGCTGGGAACAAGAGTTGACAAATACGCTCTTGTTTTTCTCTATAAAAATGGGGTGGAGAAGTAGCGTGCTCTATACATATAAACCCATAGGATGGAAAGGCCTAGCCAAAGTAAGCCCAGGCGGACCGAAGTCCATATCGATTCTACTAAAGGGATCGACTTCAATGAAACCAGGATAGAACTTTTGATTAGTGTCCGCAAGAGTCAAGTGTAGCTACGAACCCTCAACTGGGTGGAAACCCGTGTTACGCAGAGTTTGTGGTGACTGGAAGGTCATCGGTCAATTTGTGCTCTGCAGTCTTCCAACAGCTCACTGGCGTTACGCCCTCAACTGACCTAAATCCCTTGTCTAGGCAAGTATCATTCCACATACCGCACTAGATAGTCAAAGTAGATCTCGACACCCTCCAGCCTAGTTTCCGTAGCGTGTTCTTTTTACCCAGAATCGCTTGTACTCTTCAAGATTTGTTTACGGTAAGTTTAATAGTGCTCAGTACCATGTAAAGTTCCTCCAACATTTGGATGGAACCAAAATGAATCGCTACGGAGCTAAAAGGGTCTACTATCCTGTGGTCACCAGTCACTCACAGTCGCTGACGAGATAAGTATAATAATTTGTAGATAATCACTCACCAGCAAACGAGATGAGTTTGAAATCAACATTTATGCAGAAGAGAGGGTTTCCCCTCAACCTACTCTCGAGCTGACATTGAGTGCTTGGGTGAGTTGACGACTTACCAAGGAAGCCAGAACTCAACCACACGCTTAGTCAATGTCTTTGAACAAGCCTTCCAACAAGCTGCATGACTCTCACATGAACTGCAGCACGGCATCTTCATAATCTAGTCAGAAAAAGAAAAAGGGTTCAATTGGTTTCATTGTATCGAAACCAAAAATAGAGAGAAAAAACAACAACAACGCTCATCGCTTTACAAATCACAAGTTGCTCGGGATCCTGGTCACCAAGTTCATCAGCTCATCCTCCTCAGGCACCAAGCCCATGTCCTCCGCGGCCCTCTCATTCTCGAAACCGTCGTCGGGGCTGGCCCAGCTGTAGCCCTTCCAGACGCCCAGCGCCGGCCACATCTCCTGCTCCACGAGGGCCTTGAGCTTCTCGTACCTCGCGGTCGAGGGGGTCCGGCCGGGGCCGCCACCGGCGTCGCCGCCGCCCGCGGCGAGCCCCTGGAGCACATGGCGCCACGCCAGCACCGTCTGCTCCAGCTCAGCGGTGTTGGTCACGCCCATGACGCTGCCGCCGACTCGCAGGCCGCTCTGGCCCGGCAGCTGGACGCCGAGGCCGGCGAGCGCGCCGACGCGGGCGTACTCCTCCATGGACCAGTGGAGGGCGACGGTCTCGAGGCGCTCGCCGGCCGCGGTCGCGATCGTCGAGAGCTGCCTGCAGGCGGCGCGCAGCTCGTCAGGCGACGGGTGCCACGATGCGATGACGCCGGCCTTGCCCTGCTCGGCGGCGCCCTCGGGGCCACAGCTCGGCGGGATGCCGGTCGACGTGAGCAGGCCCATGCCGAGCATGCTGGCGTTCAGGACGACCTGGACGCCGGCGTTGCGGAATCTCCGCAGCGGGCTCCGGTCGTCGTTGTGGTCGGGCCCGGCGACGACCTCGGGCAGGCCGAGGGTCGGGTTCTGGATGGTGAAGTGGCCGTAGCTCAGGACGGCGTCGAGCGGCTCGCCCGTCTCGGCGAGGACCATCTCGGCGAGGCCGCAGAGGACGTGGACGGGGAAACCGCTGATGCCGACGTAGCGGATGTGGCCCTCGTCGCGCAGCCGGCGCAGGGTGCGGACGGCGGCGAGGACTTCCGCGGGGGAGACGAACTCGACGTCGTGCATGTAGACGAGGTCGAGGTAGGTGGTGTTGAGGCGCTTGAGGGAGCGGAGGACGGAGTGGCGGACGTAGGCGGGCGAGTAGTCGAACTCGTTGCCGGCGATGCGGCCGGCCTTGGTCACGAGGACGTAGGAGTCTCTGGGGGCGTTTGTGGCGGCGGCGTGGGCGGCCAGCGCGTCGCCGAGGAGGACCTCGGAGGGGCCGTAGTACGGCGAGGTGTCGAAGCCGTTGACGCCGAGCTCGAGGGCCCTCGAGACGATCTCGCGGTAGGGCATCTGAAGGGGGTCTTTGACGTGCTGGGTGTTGAACGTGGCCGTCCCCAAGAACAGAGGCGGGAGAACGGAGGAGATGGGCGGCCGGGCGGCCGAGTCGAGGCTTGTTGTGGCGGCCATGGTTTCTGATGTTGAACGGGTTGACAATGAGGTCCCTAAGCAGGGAAGATGGGTTCGATGTTGGGGTTTGCAAATGCGACTTTTTCAATGAGAAACTGAAGAGAAAAAAAGGTGGAAGGCTCTTGGAAAACGTTGAGCGTTAAACTGGAAGGGAAAAGAGAGAAAGTGTGTAGATGGTTGTCACGATTTGTCCAAGAGGGGGCTACCGCGGGATCGGTCTAGAAATAGGTTCTCAAGGGTCTGAATGGGGGTTGCCAGGCTCCTGGACCAGGAATACTATCTTATTAACCATAAGGGACACGTGGGTTGAGCAGCAGCAGCAGCAGCAGCTCACAGCTCGCAGCTCTTCCGGCACGTCTTCCGTGGGGGATTCGCCTCGGGTATCCCAGCTTGTCCATCGTCTTGCTGTGCTTGTAGACTCTGCTCGAGTCGAAGCGAGTTGTCTCGTCAATACTTACAACAAAAGGTTCTGTGGCGTGTGTGGAGTTGAATGCGTCTGGGTACTTTCTAGCTCGTGTCTGGCCAAGCCTTTGGGCGTCCATTTCTAAAGGGTTAATGGATCAATGGGCCGAATTGCGCGTTGTGGCCTCGCCTCAACCTGCCACAAACCGCGCAAAACATGGGGGTTGTCGAGAGTGACTGACTGGGCATGTCATGAAGGGATGGGATCAAGGACCCTCGAAAACCGGGACCCTTGTCAGATGAGTGTATCGCAAAATTCCCACTGTTATTCGTACCTGAGTACGACGTATGTCAGTATCTGCACCTCTAGTCTTAGCTCACACTAACTACCGGCCAAAGGGGGGAGGGGGGGAGGAGATCTTCAAGCATCCATCCATGTTCATCTGAAACTTCCCGTTACAAGCCACGGTCGTCGACTCCTCCAAGCCCTTGACTCGACTCGTCATCCACCGAACTGGATCCCTGAAGAGGCTCGAGCAGAAAAGAACAGAGCAGAGCAGAGCATCGGCCCATCGGGGACACCAGAAGAAAGAAACTCAATGGGAGAGCAGTGAGAGGCCAGGCCAGGCCCCCGCCACCCCCCCGCAGCGGACGCTAAACTAGTCTTGTAATATAACCCGTCATTAGCCTCAAAATTTCCCTCGGGCCGCGTTGTTCACATCTGAGTGAGTGTTTTCCCTCACAATATCGTCCAGAAGGGGGTCGTCCTACAAAGCCTCATCCAACTTGTTGAGCGAGAGAGAGAAAGAAAGAAAGAAAGAGAGACAGAGAGACAGAGAGAGATCTTCAGGGTCTTGCATTTCCTTCGATCTCGAGTCCTCTCAAGACGATTTGCCACGTGTTGTCGTCCCCGAGAACACCATGTCTGCCATCGCCTCTCTGGATCCGCATGTGCGCGGCATCATCGAGGACGCCGCCGCCGACGGCATCCCCTTCCGGGCCCGGACGGCGCATATGCACGCGACGTGGGCGCGCACTTTTGCCTCGCTGCCGGAGCTGTACATCCAGCCGCAGTCGCAGCAGGAGGTCGAGAAGGCCGTGAAGCTCGCCCGCCGATGCCGGCGGCGCATCACTACCGTCGGCCACGCCCACTCGCCGTCCGACCTGACGTGCACGAGCAACTGGCTCGTCAACCTCGACGGCTTCAAAAAGGTCTTGTCTGTCGATGGTAAGCACAGAAACCCCTTCTTCATCTTTGTGAGCCTTTGGTGGGGGGGGGGAAGAGGGGAGTTGGGAGCATCATCACAAGGGTTATCATCACATGAGGGACCAATCACATGCTAACGGCACTCTTCTCTTCCAACAGAGGCAACGGGACTGGTGGTCATGCAGGCCGGCATCCGCCTCTGGCAGCTGACCGAGGAGCTCAACAAGCACGGCCTCTCGTTCCCCGTGCTGGGCAGCGTCAACGAGCAGACCATCGCCGGCGTCATCAGCACCGGCACCCGCGGCAGCACCCTCAAGCATGGCCTGCTCTCCGAGGCCATCTCGTCACTCAAGATCGTCCTGGCCAGCGGCGAGACGGTGGCGTGCTCGCCCGCCGAGAACCCGGACCTCTTCCGGGGCGCCCTCCTCTCGCTCGGCGCCCTCGGCATCATCACCGAGGTCAGCTTCCGCGCCGTGCCGGCCTTCAGCTTGCGGTGGCAGCAGACGATCCAGGCCGACGCCACCATGCTCGACGCCTGGAAGCAGGACAACAAGCTGTGGACCCAGTCCGATTTTGTCCGCGTCTGGTGGCTGCCGTACACGAGGCGGGCCGTCGTCTGGAAGGCCGACGTCGTCACCAAGGAGGACCTCGAGTCCGGCCGGGAGAAGAACCGGGACCCGCCCGTCGGCTACTACGACGGCGCGCTCGGGTACCACATCTACCACAACCTGCTGTACCTGTCGCGTTACATCCCACGCATCCTGCCCTGGGTGGAATGGTAAGTCGAGAGAGAGTGTGTGTGAGAGAGTGTGTGAGAGAGAGTGTGAGAGAGTGTGTGAGAGAGTGAGGGTGTGAGAGAGTGAGAGAGAGAGAGAGATACCCTGGAAACGCATTTCAGACGAAGAGGGGCCGGGACAAAAAAGCTAACAGGACACCTAGGTTTGTCTTCGGCATGCAGTACGGCTTCAAGAACGGCTACACCTCGTCGGCCGTCCAGCCCATGGACAAAGCCCTGTGGATGAACTGCCTGTACAGCCAGTACGTGAACGAGTGGGCCATCCCCCTCCACCGCGGGCCCGAGGCCCTGATGCGCCTCGGGTCCTGGATCAACAGGCTGCAGCCTGGGGACCCGAACTACGTCGCCCACGGCATCCCGTACTCGGCCGAGGGCCTGTACATCCACTCGCCTGTCGAGGTGCGCGTCTGCGACGCCACCGTCCACACGAGCGCCGAGCAGGGCAACCGGCCGTTCCTCGACAGCACCGTCAAGGACGGGCCGACGCTGAACCTCAACGCCACCATGTACCGCCCCTACGACCTCGACCCGCCCGGCCTGCGGCGCTGGTTCCAGGGCTTCGAGTGGCTGATGCGCGACCTCGGCGGCAAGCCGCACTGGGCCAAGAACTTTGACGTCCGCAACGACGAGTTCGCCGCGTGGTACGGCGACGACCTGGTCCGGTGGCGCCGCGTGCGCGACGAGGTCGACCCGGACGGCCTGTTCGTCGGGCCCTGGCACCGCCAGTTCGTGCTGGACCCCGAGACGCCCCTGCTCGCGTTCGAGGAGGTCGAGAAGACGAGGCACGACGCAGGCAGGGGGGTCACCGTGTACGGCACCCGCGCGCAGCTCGGGGATGAGGAGGCGGCCGGGGAGGCCGAGAAGGCGTGAGAGGATAGTATCACATCATAGACTTAATTGTACAATTCTTTTCGTTTTTGTTTTTGCCAATATCATCTTGTGGCCTTGATGAACGGGCAGCCGGGGTCGGCTGGCACCCCTCACTCCGTTTGACAACTTACACGGCTGGCTTGAGGGCCGAGATGGGAACGCAGAGGGGCTGTTCCCGAATCAGTGTACCGTGTTTGGACGGGAGACGTTGGTTCCTCCGCGGACAAAGAAAGGACTGCCACTTTCTTCTTCTTCTTCTTCTTCTTCTTACCCAGGACCAGGACCGGGACTCGTCATCACGGCACGGCTTGTGCTTGCTTATACTCTTGCTCGCCTCACCCTGCTTACCTCCAGCCACAGCAGCCAGCCAGTCAGTTCCCTTGAATCTAGGAGCTGTCTTCCTTTTTCGGTATCAGCGTCCAGATATCAGCATCCAGCTATCACCGGCATCCACCCCCAATGGGCACGCAGACTGGGGCGGGTCGCTGGTTTGTAATGGTTATCTGTACCCTAGTGATTTTCATCAACCCTTTTCGCAGAGTCAGTCCGACGTTTTGTCCCCCCCCTTGCCCGATTTTCTGATCGCCGCCCTTTAATCTTGGTTGGCAACACAGGGGGGGGAGGGGGTTAGGGGGGTCCGTGACCACTACCCCGGGCTACGATCACTGCTGTCATATTTTTTTCCTTTCTGGTTTTTCCCTTTCAGTTTCTTCCGAGGAAAAGAGAAAAAACTCTATGGGTCGTCTCTTTTTTTCCCACCGTACCTGTACCTGTCATCTGTCATACCTGTCAGGGGAAGCCGGTGGTGGCCGCTGGGACACCCGGGTGAGCGACAATCGACGGGGGTTTGATCACCGTCCAGAGTCCATGCCGGCTCGTACGTTTTTACTCATCAACCCAACACTCTTCTGTTATTGTGTTCTTATAAGGTTGTGAATAACGGTGCATGGACGAGAAAATGACGGATCCCTGGATTGTTATAGCTCTCGAGGCCCTCCCGATTGGTGCGTGCTTATAACTAACATATCGAGCATTACTATACGACGTATGTGTGCCGTGAATTTCGGGGAGGGCGCCCCGGGTATTCCTACCCTCACGCCTGCCAGCCGGAGAAAATAAAGCAGAAACCTAAAAAGATTACATCTTCTAGGCGTGTATGACGATCCGGCATGTGTTTGCCGGGACTCTCACATGCCAAACGACAACAACACAAAGAACCTGACGCACCCAGGCTACAGGGGCTGTCGCATCATTGCATGTAATCTCCATTTTAGTCAGATAGAGAGAAAGAGAGAGAGAGAGAGAGGTCTGACATGATAACGTAAGAGAAGGAAAGACAATTTGGCAACATCCCCCTTGATAGCCAAACACTCGATGGCTCTCGATGACAAGAGAAACCCCTTCCCCCCCTTCCCTCTGCCATTACGCGTGGCGCAACTCCAGCAAGGCCCGGGCCTTGGACGAAAATGGACGATGTTGGCGCCCGTCCAATGATGGGCTATCCTTGTCTTCCTCTGGCAGGTGTTCCGTCTGCCCGTGTGTCTCGCCATATCTTTTCTTCCTTTCTCAGTTTCACCCGAGTGTACCCGCCCCCCCCCCCCAAGGGCCACTCAACCCAAATCGCCCACATCCCGGCCACCTGGTTCTTCTCTCTTACAGGCACCGCGGAAACCACGGAAACTTCCCATTTAGCGTAGCACTTGGCCGCGTCAATCATATCAATGACCGGGGCGTCTACAGGCTGTCATGAGGGCCAACGTCAGATGAACCGCTTGCCCGCGCGACCATTGCCTTGGCGGGAGCCCGTGAGGTGGTGATTTGTCTGGTTACCTCGATGTGATATCTCGAGAGGCACTTCGCCCCGGGCAGCGAGCTGTTCTGTTGCGTGGCCCCGTCAAATTAAACCTGTCGGGGCTTACAAGAAGCTCTGGCGCTTGTGCTGAGCTAGACTTCTAGCGGCCGTTATGGGGGGTTACGGGGGGGGGGGGATGGCCGGGGCCGCGTAGAACGTGCTCTGGAGACTGGACTTAGGGGGGTCCATTGCCCCGGCATTGAGGGACAGAGAGACATGCTCCACAGTTGATGGACCACCGACATCTCGGCAGTTGGTGAGCGGTGAGAAGCTAACAAACACAACGTACGTAGGGGAAAGCTTGGTGGGAGATGCAGCATGTAGACCTGACCGTCTGCAGCAGGGTGCGGCCGAACAGCCCGTTGTTGGCAATGCAATGCCGCCCATCGTACCCGTACGGTGGAGTTGCTTCGTGGCCCCCCCCGTAAAAGACACGCTGGGTTTCACACGGTTTTTGTTTCCTTTGCTGTGCCACTCCATAATAATTTCTGGATCCTTTGTTTTGAACTTTCGCAGAATCTCTCGTCTTTCGGGCGGTAGGCCCGAGACGGTTGGAAGACGGAGAGAGAGACGCTTGATGAGGTTTCTGACTTGAGCGTTTCAGTCGTCAGCGAGCACACGACAGCAGTTGCATCAAAAACGACGCCAGAGATTAGAAGAAGAAAGGCCGTCCGTCCCGCACGGCCGCCGTCCGAGGGGACGGGGGGGAGGGGATGGATGGGAGGGGGAGCTCGTCCTGTCTATCAGCGGTTGTCACGTCAAAGGTGACGTGCAGCATATACGTCTGGCGTACGACACATGCTTGCCGTTCTATGCTCTATCTGCACTCCCAGAATAGTTCCCCCAAGGGGTGGATGGATGGATGTGACTCGCTCTCCTCTCATCAGTTCAGTCAGGTACAGAGAGAGAGGAGAGAGAGAGAGAGTCTTGGACGACCAAGTCCCAACAGGATCGGTCGGACCCATCGGTTCGATCGTTGGCCTGCTTCGACCCCCGCTTCTAATCTGCGACCGAAAGAACAGGTGAGTTTGTCCGTGTTTAGACATACCAAGAGACTGACGACTTCAAGTAAATCGTCTTCAGAGCAAACGCTAATTCATAACCAGGCCCTGCGCGTGCCAGCCAAGACAAGGCCAAGCCGCAGCAGCGGTGATCGCAATTGGAGTTTGTGTTTTTGTCCATGTATGCGGGAGTCCGGTATATCTGTCTGTAGTATCGGCCCAGACCTACCGGCCTGTGCACAGCACAGTCCAGTCCAGTCCAGTACAGGACAGGACAGGACAGGACAGGACAGGACAGTACCTGTAGAGTAGAGTGCCATGCGTGCGACTCGAGTCCTTGACCCTACACTGCATTGGTGACCTACAGCTGCGCAATCTGTCTGTCTCTTGAGGAGCACCCAAGGGTATTCCCTGACAGCTTTCAGTGGTTCCTACCTATACATCGTACTATTCTATTACACTGCTGCATACAGTACAGGTACGTAGTACGATTACATACCTGTACAGTCCGGCCAGCACAGACGGCCCCTCCCGACCAAAAGGTCGGGTTCAGCCAAGTTGCCAAGCCGACAATCAGCGAATAACCAGGCCCTTGAACCCAGCTCAACTTACCTTAGTCAGAATATGGTCGATCGACAACAACTGGACCGGAACATGAAACTGACTCTCTCTCTCTCTCTCTCTCTCTCTCTCCCACTCCCACTCTCCCACTCGCACTCTCCCCCCACTCTCTCTCTCTATCTCTGTCTCTCTCTCTTAAACTGTAAGTACACACACCACACCCACACACACACTCTCTCTCTCTGTGGCTGGTGACAGAGTCACACTCGATGTCGCCTCAAGGAGGCTCTGCCATGCCAGCGCTTCTCGGCGCTAATCTATCGGTTAAAGCTGCCCAAACACAGCCCGGCCATCGACGTCGCGTCGTCCTCCCCTCCCCACTGTCCCCCTCACCCTCCAACTTGACTCCTCTCACACAGGTCAGTCAGTTTCTTTCAGCCTTTCACCTATTGTCACCCATCCTCCACTTCCCGTACTGGCGCGCAGTCCCCCCCCCCCCCCCCCCCCCCCTCTCAGTTCCCATATTGCGGCTCCCCCCTTTCGTTCACTTGTGCCCACCGGGGAAGGGCCGGCAGACACTCGCTAGCGCAAGAGACAGCCCGTCTCCAGAGTGCCGTTTCAACACCCAAAATCGGGCCGCCGCCGCCGCAGGAGAGTGGGTGGACGCCGGGTTCCCATCCTAATTCCTTTGCTGCCAGTCTTCCTTCCCTCTGTCTCTTGATTCGACTGAGAGGAGGCGAGTTCCCAATGCTCTCGCCGAGTTCCGCGGCGGATCGAAGCAGGGACGGTTTCACATGTCATGAAGGAAGAAGAAGAAGAAGAACAAGAGTGTCCTTCTGGAAGCGCAGACAAAATAAGGAAAACCCATGAGAGCCCCGTCTGAATTCTCCCAGACGAGACGTAGCAGGCAAGGACTGTCACAATCACAACCACAACCACAACCTACGAGACAATACGGACGGCCCTCCTCTACTACTCCTATGCCCTGTGATGCACTGCCATGTGCACAGCATGTTTGCCCAGCGCCCCAGCTAGTATACGTCCAACATGTCGTCTCTCTTGGCGCCCAGCTCATGACCAACTTGACGCCAGAGGGCAAGATGAGCCGGACGTTTGGAAACCAAAAAAAATGGCAATATACAGGATGGAAAAGCTGCATGCGGGCATGCATGGGGGGGAGGTTGATAAGCATTAGAGTTTGGTCTAGTTAGATGTTCCAGGTGAGAGATCTGAGTATCTCTCTCTCTCTCTCTTTCCTTCTCTATCTCATCCTGGATTAGAGCCTAGGCGGAGATGAGGTGAGTTTGGGGGAGATAGCCAAGACCTGCGGCCGCCCCTTACTCGCATATGCAGGTGCGCCGGTGCCCAGAGATGATATTCATGTCACGGCAAAGCACGGATAGTGCGTTGTGTGGGACCAGGACCTGGTCGGTGTGGCTTGACCGCGTCCCCGACAGATGAAGCTATACGTCCGACCATCCGAGGGGGTCGGGTCCCTGATTACACCATCAACATCGCGGGTCTCCCTGGCAGCATCCGGCATACGCCTGTCTCCCCGAGGGCGCACGATCCCTCGCGTCAGATTGCCGTTGCAGAAAGGGGAGGGAAGGGAAGAGAAGGGAAGAAGGGAAGGGGAGGGGAGGGGAGACACCGACGGTTTGCTTGGCCCGTTGTTTATTGTGGGCTATTTTTGACTCTGCGACTTCCTTCACCCTCCGAGTAAATGAAGGGCTCGTCTGTCTCCCCGACGGTGAAGCATGGGTTCACCTTGGGCAGCCATTGGTGTGAGAAAAAATGACGGCAGATCGTCCGTGATGGGCTCGAGCCGGGGGCCTCCCTGTGAACCAAATTGAGGGACTCCGCTCCACGTCCAACGTTCAAACTCCTCTTCGCTTACACTGGAGATATCGACAATGTCTAAGGTGTGTGTAATTCGAGACTGAGAAGGCCCCCTTTGGCCAGTATTAAAGAGCGGATCTCCTCGCCCCCCCATATCACGAATGGTTCATCATCATCATCATCAGCAAGATAGATCACCGTCAAACTTTTCTTCACCACGGTTTCTTCTTTTTTTCTTGTTCATTCTCCTTCAACAAACATCAACAGGGTTGATTCTTCAACAGCTCAGAGCGGGACTCCATTTTTCACTACTTCACTTCTCCAAACCAAACCAAACCGTTTTCCATCTTTCTCCTCCTCCTACCTCTCTCTCTCTCTCTCTCTCTCTCTCTCTCTCTCTCTCCCTCTCCCTCTCCCACCCGAACATAAAAAAACAAAAACAAAAGACAAACTCATCACCTTTTCACAATGGTCCCTCCTCGTTCTGGATCCGCCATGGGCATGCGCAGCCGCGGCCCGGTAGAGCTCAACGTCAACCTCGCCAAGTCGTACGAGATCCGCGGGCCCAAGTCCCCCATGCCCAGATCCCCCCTGAGAGACGTCACCCACGAGGACCGCGGCAGCCGCGGTGGTTCGTACGAGGACCGCCTCGAGGGCGCCATCCACGTCCTCCGCACCGAGGCCAACGCCCTCATGGCGCTGACGCAGCTGTACGCCTCGGAGCGCGTCTGCCGCGACGGCTTCCACCGCGCCGTCGAGGCCCTCGTGCGCCACCGCGACCACCGCGGCAAGGTCGTCTTCATCGGCGTCGGCAAGTCGGGCTGGATCGCCAAGAAGCTCACGGCCACCTTCAGCAGCCTGGGCCTGCCCGCCGTCTTCCTCCACCCGACCGAGGCGCTCCACGGCGACCTCGGCATCGTCGGCGAGCACGACACCCTCATCATGATCACCTTCTCCGGCCGCACGCCCGAGCTGCTGCTGCTGCTCCCCCACCTGAGCCGCAAGTGCCCGCTCGTCCTGCTCACCTCGCCCACCTGCATGGAGACGTGCGAGATCGCCAGGCAGCGGCCCGACCTCATCTTGCTGCCCGCGCCCATCCCCGAGTCCGAGAAGGAGACGTTTGGCGTCTCGGCCCCGACCACGTCGACGACCATGGCCATCGCCGTCGGCGACGCCCTGGCCTACGTCGCCTCCAAGGAGATGTACCCGTCCGTCTCGTCCGTCTTTGCCAAGAACCACCCAGGCGGTGCCATCGGCCAGGCCTTCAAGAGCAAATAGACCGACAGTTGAGGGGGATGTTGTGTGTGTGTTTGTTGAGCGGGTCAAGTCACTTCTGTTTTAAAGGGGCGGGGCGTTTTTACTTGTTCGGGGTACAGGATCTCCGTCAGGTTGTAGGGAAACAAGAGCTCATGCTGCTCACTGGGTGTTTTTTTCTTCTTTTTCTGTCTCAATCTTCTTTGTACATATATCTTGCTGGGATGGGTATCACTTTGTCAGATCAAGCGCGTCTTTTGGGGATCTCTATAGAATTCCTCTCAATTATTCGATACCACGATTCAGACCAAATCTTTCATCTTGTGTGGTGCATACAAAAACCCGGAGGGCATCTCATTCTTAGTGCGATGAATAGTAAGAGCTGAAGCAGGACCAGTATAAACCGATGTAATGATTCTCACAAGGTCTCGAGTAAACCTAATCGAAGTTGGGGTGATTACCCCCACGTTGAAAAGTGCAGTAGTAGTAGCTGTTCAACCTCACCAATTACAGCAAATAACAGTGATTTGCCAAGATGATAATCATATCATCCGGATGGACGTTGCAGTTGCCTTCACGCTAATGCAGGGCAATGGCGAGACTGTCTCGCATTGACACAACTGCCACAGTAGCTCACTTGCGGTTGAGTGCTCAGCTTTCTTCTTTTCCTGCATACTGATTGCCTGGGCCCCTCGTTCACCGTCGTACACAACACACGCGTATTACCGCCTGCAGGAACTTCAGATCGGGATGCCACCCTCCCCCCCAAAAAGCCCCCAAAGCTTATTGCCGGTCTACGATGCCGACTGTAGGTAGATAGACTTGCCCAAACTCCCTCAGGTCTCACCAGCAGAGAATCCCAAACGAACAAGTTTCTTTTGCGGAGCTGTTGCCACAGACTGGTGGGATGGGGGTGCTTCACTTTGCTCTGCTTGCTATGCTTGCTATGCTTTCTTGCTTCTCTTGCGAGAGATCTGGGACTTCGGGACATCCACCTGCTTGTCACAAGCAATCTCCATGAGTTTGTTTTGGCTTCTGCAGCCAGACAGACCCTCCCCCCCTCATCTCCCTATCTTCCTCCCCTCCCCCCTGTCTTGGACGGATTCAGTTGCAATTTCTCTCCCACACAGCCCCAGACGCGGCTCTCGCCGCCCTTGTCTTGTTCCCCTGTCAATCTCACATTGGCAGAGGATGGGATGCCATGCCATCTCGTCTTCATCCTTTCCATCCCCCCCCCCTGCAGAGAGATCGCCCGTGCATATCCAGTCATCCATTTGAGTCGGGACCAAGGGCCGACAAGGGCTTCCCGGCAACGGGTCTCGCCTGCATTCGCATTGCTGCAAACAGCGCGCGGGGGCCCACCGCATACATCGAGACGCGAGTCCCTTAAAACGGGTCTTGTTATAGTAACGCCCAGCCCGTCACGGCACGTGGGGTTTCGACACGTAGTGACCGGGGAGGGGGGGGTCCTCTATGTTCTACTACCTGTATGTGCGTGCACTGCTTTTGTACGCACGCAACTTCAACCGGTGGGGCCGCGAGGATCTCGTTGATTCAGGAGTCCTCAGAGAGATTAATCATGTCTGGGTCTACCGCTGCGGCGACGCTGATCCGCGCCCAAGGAGACGAGACCCCCCCCCCCCCCCCCCCCCCCCCGTCGATCAACGGCGCCGGGGGGGTCCCTAACCTCGAGCAAGTTCGTCAGCCACCCGCGCGGGCTGGCGTCTACAACGACGTATGCCATGTGGGGAGTGGAAGTGTTGGGTTGGGTTGCTGAGAGTGAGACTTACACCAGACGTCAATTCATCCAAGACAAAACAAGACCATGCCTTGCCTTGCACACAGCAAGCGAGAATAGCGGCCCTCTCGGACCTCTTTCGCCATCCTGATAGGGTCAGTCCCCCGTCCTTGAACGGGCTCCTTTTTCCCTGCTACCTCTCTGGTTCTGCCGGCTAGTTTATCACTTCCATTGTCAACCGAATCTTTCCCTCCTTTTCTCACCGCTTGGAAAGAAGGAGAGAAAGGCTACACATGCCAGACCATACCCATACCATACCATACCATACATAGCAGTATGAACCACCACTAACTAATATGTCGAACCACTTGCAAGTGCCTGATCCCGCCAGGCTGCAGTCTTCCCCTCTGAAGGGGCAGAAGCAGACCAGATTCGCCCCCCTCCCGCCGAGGCCTCCTCTGCCTCCTCTGCCGCCACCGCCGCCGCTGGGCCGGCACTCCTGCGTGAACCCCCGGAGCTCGTGGATGCGCAAGAGCCAGCGCTTCCAACCGCCTCCCCCTTCCGGCCGCCTCTCCCGCCTGCCACGCCTGAGCCGGCTGTCGTACTACCCGGTCGCCAACGAGTACATCGAGGGCGTCTTCAACGAGAAGACGGCGCTGCCGCCGAGATGGTCCTTTTACGTGCCCGACTTCGACTTCGACGTCGAGGAGTTTGACAAGTACGAGAAAGCCCTCAGCGGCGAGAACGGCGGCGAAGGCGGCGACGACGACGACGAGGACTACGGCGGCGTGCCCACCGCGCTCAAGGCCTTCCGCGTCGACTTCTGGGACGGCGACCCGGCCGACCCCAAGAGCTGGTCGACGGCGTACCGGGTGTTCGTCGTCGGCATGTTCGCCTTCACGACGCTGGCGACGGGCATCTACTCGACCGCCTACTCGAGCGGCATCCCCCAGATGTCCGAGGAGCTGCGCATCACCAACCCGTCGCTCCCCTTGCTGGGCATCTCCCTCTACCTCGTCGGCCTGGCCCTCGGGGCCCTCATCATGGCGCCGCTGAGCGAGACGTTCGGGCGGAGGCCCATGTACATCGGCGGCCTGACGATATTCCTCGGGCTGATCCCCGTCGCCGCGCTCGCGACCGACTTCACCACGGTGATTGTGGCGCGTTTCCTGGGGTGAGTGCGCTTTCTCGTCCTTCCCCCTTGTATAAATCATTGTATAAAACCCGCTGCTCCATGATCAATATATTGACGAATAGTCAAGTGCCGTTGCCGGAAGTGTCATGCTGTCCAACGTCGGCGGCTCCATCATGGACATCACCAACCCCAAATACCTACCCCTGGCCATGTCGGTGTACTCCTTCGGCCCTCTCAACGGGCCCGTCCTCGGACCGCTCATGGTAAGCAGCACCAAACCTCCGTTACGGGTATCATCATCATCACACAGACAGTGTAGAGAAAATGAAAAAAAGGGGGAAAACAAAAGGGGGAAAAGGGAGGAAAATTACAAAGGCT
The DNA here is from genome assembly GCF_034447905.1 of Colletotrichum destructivum. Lineage (NCBI taxonomy): Eukaryota > Fungi > Ascomycota > Sordariomycetes > Glomerellales > Glomerellaceae > Colletotrichum > Colletotrichum destructivum. The sequence goes on from NC_085904.1 coordinate 587,314, forward strand.
AACGGTTTGTGACAGGGCGGTTTCTTGGTCGAGGCGTTCGGCTGGCGATCCCTCAACTGGATGTCCCTCATCTCCACGGCCGTCGGCGCCCTCTTCATCATGACCGTCCCCGAGACGTACCGGCCCACGCTCCTCCGCAAGAAGGCGGCCCAGAAGCGGCGGGAGGAGGAGGACCACCGGTACTGGTCCGACTTTGACGACACGGTGCCCATCCTCCGCCGGATCCGGACCGCCGTCTCGCGGCCCTTCATCCTCTCCTTCACTGAGCCCGTGCTCATGTTCTGGAACGTCTACATCTCCGTCATCTACGCCATCGTCCAGCTCGCCTACGTCGCCTTCCCCATCGTCTACCAGGACGAGCGCGGCTGGACCACGGCCATCTCCGGGCTGGCCTTCGTCGGCGTCTTCGTCGGCATCGCCCTCGTCCTCGCCACCGAGCCGCTGCTCCGCAGGCTCGTCAACCGCCAGCCCAAGAACCCCGAGACTGGCCAGGCCGAGCCCGAGGCGACGGTCCTCCTCATCTGCGTCGGCGCCGTCCTCGAGCCCGTCGGCCAGCTCGCCTTCGCCCTGACCTCGCTGCCCGTCGAGGTGCCCTTCTACTGGAGCGTGCTATCCGGCGTGCCATTCGGCTACGGCTTCGGTCTTGTCTTCATCTACGGCACCAGCTACATCTCCAAGGTCTTCGGCATGTACGCCACGTCCGCGTCGGCCGGGAACCTCGTGTTCCGCTCCATCCTGGGCGCCGTGCTCGTGCTGGTGGGCAAGAGCATGTACGCCGCGCTGACGCCGCGCGTCGCCGGCATCGCGGTCGGCGTCGCCGAGGTCGTGCTCATGCCGGTGCCCTTTATCTTCTTCAAGTGGGGGAAGAAGATCCGGCAGAGGAGCAAGCTGATCCGGACGTTGGAGGAGCAGGCGAAGAAGATGGCGTGATTCTTTTTTTTTTTTGTTAAAAAACTCTCTCTTTCTCTGTGCCACGGAAGAAGCAGCCCGGAAAGATACCCCTTTTTCCTTATGTCGATCAACTGAACAAAAACCCGAACTGAACTGAGCTGTGAACCCAGTCACCATATTCTTGTAGAAATAGTTTCCTCCCATACCATGTAGTTAAAGAGCTCTTCTTCGAGATAAATATTATCAATGATTATAAGAAAGTCTTTTTCGCGCGGTTTCGTTGATCATTGGGGAGTCGAGGCGGACTGACTGCTTTCCTACGCCGAACACAGCTCCAGCTTCTCTCTCCAGCACAGCCTGACCCAGTCGGATTGGGATTGCGGTGATGGGGGGTCATCCTCGTGAAGTGGACAACTCTCCGCATGGCTTGAACTCCTTTCTCTCCGGCCATCCTTCCAAATCCTGGTCCGCAGCAGCTCGAGGGCAACGGAAATGTTCAGCATCGTGTGTTTGGCCAGCATGCTCTCCAAATACCCCTCCACCAGGCGCCGCCTCGCACTCGTCGCCATGCTCTCACACCCGAGCACGAACAACGGCCATATCATCATGGTGGCAGCATGCGTGTCGATGGGCACAGCAGCGATCATACTTGAAAGCTGCTCGACCAACGCCGACGGGTGCTTAAACGGCTGTTCCGTCCGTAGCGTGCTTGGGTCGTTCTCGTCCGCGCGGGACAGGAAAACCTGCGTGGCGAGGCCATGTGCCAGGGCTGCCGCAAGGCAAGCGTTCGAGTCTCTTATCTGGAGACTCCCGGCCGAGGCGATCAGATGCTCGGCACAGCCCGGTTGATGTCGGGCTGGCGGCAGGTCGCGGCAGCAGGAATCGAGCGCCTCTAGTAGCCGGCGTCGAGACTGGACGAACTCTTCCGGCGTCACCCTTTTGTTGATCAAGTCGCTGACCAGAGACGCCGAGTCCCCGACCAAGGGAAGAATGTGCGTCGAGTAGCCAAAGACAATGTCGGGACCCCCGTCGAAGGAGACGTGGCAGTGAGGCACGACGAAGTCTCGCCAGAACTGATGATCGAAGACCGGCTTCCTCGCGCATGGGACACAGCATAACGTGTCGATGTAGGCCATCATCTTCGTATTTATCGCAAGCATGGGAGTCGGCTGATCGACGTGGAAAACGCCGCCCTTTCCTTGCACCGCCCGCCGTCTCTCTTCCAGCTGGGCCTTCATGCCTCTCAGAAGGGGTACGATGGACGACGTAGGCGACCCTTGCATCACCTCCAGGCCGACCAGTGCCGAGGTCGCGGCCATGGCTTCCTCGGTCAAGTAGACCGGCAGAGTCTTATGCGCGAAGGACAAGGCGGACTGCTTCACGCAGGCCACCATGCTGGCGAGCGCCTTTTGTTTCCTCTCGAGGACATCGGTCGGCGTAGCGATTCCCAAGGTGTGAAGGTGGGAGGCCCCGGCGGCGAGGATAGCCGGCAGGAGCACGGAGTTGTTCCTCAACACGAAGGCGAGATAGGGGCCGCGTATGCTGGCGTACTCGTCGGGGTTAGGGTATACCAAGTCTGGAAGGGACTCGGCCCAGTGAGTGAAGATGTAGACGTCCGACGAGGAGTGGAGGCGTGGGCCGGGGGACGGATTCCGTGGAATCGACGGGTGCGGCCGACGCCCAGCCGAAGTCCTCGACGGGCCGACTGTCAACGAGCTTCGCGGCTTGATGATACTCTTGATCGGACGTCGAGGATCCGGGTCGATGTCGCTGATCTCAACCCACTTGAGCTGGACCTGGTAGCCGCTGCACGCTACGCCGCGACGGCCGCACTGCGTGCAGTACGGCCGCGTCTCGTCACACTTGATGCGGGCGGTTCGACATGTTCCGCATCCTGCTTCACGGTAAGACAGAGCTCGGAAAATGTCGAGGGGGACGCCCGGGTCTCGGAGCGGCCGTGTCCGGCGTGGGGCTGACTGACCCTTTCTCGAGCGTCTGTGGACTTCTTGAGAGGCCATCGTGACGCCCGTGCATGGCTTGACGCGGGCGGTGTGTGTATAGTTTTGATAGGACACCCTGGGACTTTTCAGCAAGTGCCGTTGTTATAACCATAGTCTATAGTTGTTCGTCACTAATTAGGGCCTGGCTCTGCCAGTAAGCGACGGTTGTGGGGGATCGTGTATGAACAACATCGGTGAACAACATCGGTGGTCGAGAGTGTTTTTTGGTCGCATGAATCGTCATGGAACGCGACCTTGGTTTCGACGCCAGATACCTTTTTACCTCCGAGACGGTGGATTCCTGGAGGGTCGCGTCCAATAGAAACTCGGCAGGCGAGTCAGCCGTCTGATTCAATAGCAAGTTTCTGTCTGTATGCATGTACAATTGACTCTGCTAGATACTGACAAGACAAACAAGGCTATTATTGTATTTATTGGTTGGAATAATAGAAGAGAAGGGTCTGTGAGAGAAAATGATGGAGAAATTGAACTTTGGAGAAGAGTAAAGGCTGGTATGTGTGGTTATAAACAAAGGATATGCACAAGTCAAATTCTTTATGACTGTAAGGACGTTACAGGAATAGAATCGACTAACGGCATTTCTGCGGAATTAAGCCAATACGAGCTCTCAGGTTATTGCATACTGCTGCCATTTATGAATAGGTTATTACTACGCAAAAAGCTTGGGATGCTTTCTAAAGGCCATGTACTGCGCGTAAGCTAGTTTAAATTTTCCAGCATCTGTAAATTTAGCGAATGAAGAGCCGTTTGAAGCGGAGAGTCCATGCCCTTAAACATTACTTGCCTCTCAGTATCTATCAACGTGGAGTGGGACCGGATATCGTGGAATCAAAGCTCTCAGAGTAGAGATGCGGGACAAGTGCCGTGTCTATTGTTAAGTGGCAACCGACAACTTCGCCCTTACCTAAATGGTATTGTAAAAGATATTGACGAGGCCTCCTCAGGTCCTTCAACGATGATAATGAAAATGAGGATTGCCCTAGAGCTACGGTACCAGTAAAGGTGGTCAGATACCTAAATCTATCTTGGTGTGGCTTCACACACTGAGACGTACTGTAGATCCTTCCCAACACAGCCCACGAGTCAGCACTAAAGTTGGCGCTAAAGACGTGTCCAGCTTATGTGCCATCTCTCGTAATCAGCCGTGAGACCTCTCAAATAGGCATCCTGCATAGACACGCTGGAAAACGTCCCTTGTGCCACTTCAAGGTTCTCTCATATATCTGGTTGTTTCCCCCGCATCTAGAGCGAACGGCTTCTGCTCCTCACCACCAGGCCGCCTCTTGACTTGCGGAACCTACGGAACCTACGGCAAACCAACTGTGCACACACACAAATACACACAGAAACACATATACACACGGCGAGCGTTGCATACACCGTCATGGACCGTGCAGGACTCCTTCAAACGCTTGCCTCGGCGGAAGCGTCGCCGAGGAGACCGATCCTGACCTACGTGAACGGCGACAACACCTGGCTCATCTCGATCCCGAGACCCGACGCCGGCGCGAGCGGTGGCGGCGGTAAGGCCTTCTACCACATCCTGCTGGACCCCTGGCTCGGGGGTCACTCGGACAGCTTCTCCAAATGGATCCTGCGCATGCGGCTCAAGCAGGACGCAGCGCTCGGCAGCATCGGGGCCGTCGAGGACTGGATCCGGGACACGGAGACGGCGTGCGGGGGCGCCAAAGGGGCCGAGGAGCGGTGGTGGCTCGACGCGGTGCTCATCACGCACCTGAACGCCGACCACCTGCACGAGCCGACGCTGCGGACCTTTGACCCTTCCATCAGCGTCTTCGCCGTGTCGGGCGCCGCCGCCGCGGTGTCGGCGCTGAAGCATTTCGACAACGTTGCGGTCGTGCCGGACTTTGTTCGCGGCGAGACGTGGCCGGCCACCCCCGGGATGCCCGCGTGGCTGTCCGTCTTCCGCCTCCAGGACGAGAAGGGCGCATACCCGTACATATACCACGCCATGATCATCGGGACGTCGTCGTCGTCGTCGGCGGCGGCGGCGGCGGACGGGGGCAAGGACGAGGTGATCCTGTACACGCCGCACGGCGTGGAGCCCGAGATGGTGGAGGCGGCGATGAGGGCGAACCCGAAGGCCAGCATCGTGGCGATGATGCACCCGCTCAACGAGTGCGGCGTCGGCGTCATCTCCAAGGGGGTCGCGAACGGGCTGAAGATTGAACGGCAGAATGGCGTCCGCCACTGGGTCAACACGCACGACGACAAGCTCCAGTACACGGGGATCCTGGGCTACTTCATGCAATACGGACGGAAGACGCTGGAACAGGGGCTCGAGGAGGAGGCCAGGGAGAAGGGCGGGGAGCAACGGAGGCCCAACTACGTCGTGGTCGGAAACGGCGGGAGTCACATCTTGACTTGAACAAGAGTCCGTCAAAGTAGATGAGAGAGAGACTCTGTCTGTGATGAGGAGCCAGCGATTATGTTAGTAGTCTCTAGTTGTGTTTTTTCCAATAATAACAATTGTGCAGACACCGCAGCGGAACGTTGTACTGTAACGCAACTCCACAACACATTCCGCAGATCGACAGGCCTGGCTGATAAAACAGTTGCAACTCAAGAGTCGCTGGACCCGTGAAGGGTTACGAAGGATAATAAATCGACATCAAAAGGATACGATTGATGGCAACGCCAAAAGATCTCCTCGACGGGGAATTGAACCCCGGTCCCCTGCGAGCTGTTGCTATGCAATGACAAGCAGATATCCTAACCACTAGACTATCAAGGACGTTGTTGTTTGATGGCGGGGGTAACAGTGTTCGGTGTAGAAGAAGCCAGATTCGGTGAGTAGAAGAAGGGTTGATGCAAAAGGCAAAAGAATCTCCTCGACGGGGAATTGAACCCCGGTCCCCTGCGAATCGTTTAAATGACAAGCAGATATCCTAACCACTAGACTATCAAGGATGTGTTTGATGATTATCGGGGTGGGGTATTACCTTAAGTACCGCAGTCCCACTGAAGCCTAACTTGACCCTCCCTAAGCCCGCCAAAGACAAAGGTAAATACCATGTCATCTTCAACAAAAGCTGGTGGCGAATGCTAGGGGAAACTGACATTGGGTCATTAAGGTATAACGTGCCTGTTCCAGTAGCTGTTCGTCTTAGAAGAGGCTAGTAGGGACTTTGGCGATGCGGCTGGGCGGTATGCTATCTGCTGTGCCCCAAGCATATGCTCCTGCCACCTCCCCTTGCTGCATTGCATGCATGCATGCATGCTTGCTTGCTCACCGCAGTCGACAGTCGGGGCCAAGCTCTTTGCTTGTCTTGGCGACGTGCTGCCAAAGTCATACGGGCGGTGGTTCTCTTGGCCTGGTACGCACGTCGCAATCTCAATCGGGGATGGGAATCGGCGCCGTTAGGCTCGGGGCACAGCCCCAAAGTCAAACCTGCGGAAGCACTCTGTCTGTGGTGGTGTTTTCTCTTTAACAACCAGCCATGCTCAACGAGTAAGGAGGCCTTCGGGATAGTGGGTATGATGTCTGCTGCTGTGGCTCTAACAACCCCCGTCCCCCGGGTGCCCCCCCCCACCCCAGCATGTAAAGACGACCCGAACCCCCTTGCTGTACTTGTAGCTGTAGCTGTGGCTGTGTGGAGTTGGGGTCCGTCCGGGCTGGAATTAGGAGAAGGACAATCATACCAATAGGCCCAACTTACCTGCAACCCGCCGAATTTCCCCCAAAAAGGCGCCGAGTTTCCAAACCCGCCGAGTCCTCCCCCCCCTAAAAGGCCTTGTTGGTTTTGGGACAACCAGGGCTCGATGACGCCACACAACGGCGGGCTTTGGGCACTCGCTTCTCTAGCTTACCGTCAGCCAGGCTGAGAGAAGTTAGAACACGGATGTCGAAAATCAACTGGCGTTTCTTTCAAAACCTTTCGGGCAGCTGACTGTGTGCCATGCCAAACCGGCCCCATTCTCCAAGAGTCCATCCAACTTATCCAACTTATCCAACCATGAAACCACAGTCCGATGCGGGGGAGGGTAGTATCCACCTCGGACCGCAGTGGATGACAGGTCCAGACCCTCCAACTCAACCAAACAACCGGGAATCCAGGCTGCGGTGGTAGTAGTTGGTGGTGGTGGTGGTTGTGGTAGAAGTGGTAGAACTAGCAGTGGCAGTGGCCAACCGGCGCATCTCAGACCAACACGACACTAGTCGAGACACGTCAAAGGCCACGCGTTAAAGAGTCTAACGGAACTTCAAGAGTCTAACGGAACCTCGAGAGTCGATGTTCGATGTCGAATCTCAACTTCCCGTGGTACGGCAACGAACAAAACCCTTCCAAGACCGCGCTTTTGCGGTCAGTCTGCTTGGCCGGCAAGCCACCGGGAAAGGAGCGTGACCCTCCCTCTCCCTATCCATCCTCAACTTTCGTCGGGCCTCCCCCCGACGGCTTTTCTTGGCAAGCGAGCTGGCTGATTTGGAGAAGGATTGCCCGTCCGGCCATCTTGGCTTTTTTCCCTGGACCGAAACCAACTGTATGTTTTCTCGCCCATATCAAATATCACGCCGCTGGCTCGTCAGCACACCGGCTCACGAGCAGCGAGGCGGGCGTGATGCACAGCTGCACATCACACGACGGGCGCAACCCTTCCCCCTTCACCCCTTCACCTCACTGCCCCCAAGAGCTCCAAGCCACTCCGGCGGCATCTCTAATTCTCTCGCCGTGTTGATCGTTTGATCCTCTGGTGTATTCGTACAAATGCCAGCCCCACCCTTCCCCCCCCCCAGGGCCCCTGGCGCCAACCCCAAGAGATGTGCAATCCCTCCCTTCTCTTCTCGAGGTGTGAAGCCACTTTGCAGCCGCCAAGCCGCTTGTCTCTGACTTTCCCGGGGGGGGAGGGGGATACGGATGCCAGTCACCACGGTGCCGAAGACGGAAAGGTCTAGATCCCACCATGGTGAGATGCAGCAGCTCAACGACCAACCAGCGAAGGGAGCTACAAGACAGCTTCCTCTCTTTGGGGGGGTCATGGAGACGGGGGGGCATGTCTTAAACTTGCTCACCCGGCTGATCCGCCTCTTGGATTTAAAGTTGGGTTGTTTTCTCTCCACCTCGTCCGGACTGTTCCTCATTTCTCGTAACCTTCTTGTTCGGAAGGTGGAGAGAAATACGCCATCAGCCCCGTTGAGGATATATATATATATATCAAATTCCGGCGTCCTTCATCGGTCCCCGCCTTGAACAGAACACACACCGAACAATTCTTCTCCTTTTCGTAACGGGGGCAGTCACAGTGCAAGAACAAAGAACAAAACATCATGTCGACCACGGCGGCGGCGACGGCGGCGACGCCCACGCCGACCGGCAACCGGGCCCCCTCGCAGGGCGGCATCTTTGAAGGGCTGGACCCGTCTGTCTACAACCCGTCGGACCCCATCATCCTGTTCATAATCCAAGCGGTGCGCAAAAACAACAATCGAACCCGAAGACAGGTTTTCCCGAGAGTCGCGCAGCTAACAGTGAGTGGCCGTGCTGCTGCTTAGACCATCGTCATCGCCCTGACGAGGCTGCTGTACTGGCCTCTGAGCAAGATCAACGAGCCAAAGGTCATTGCCGAAGTCATCGCCGTGAGTTATCCTTCTTCCTCTGTTCTATGATTGGCGTTTCATACGCTCCCTTGCGTTCCCATGAGTTCCTACAAGTTCCCATAAGTTCCCATGAGATCTATGCGTCAGGAAAGCTGACCCCCCGGCACGCAGGGCATCCTGCTCGGCCCGTCCGTCTTCGGCCGTATCCCCGGCTTCACCGACGCCATCTTCCCCGCGAACTCGATGGCGCCCTTCCGGCTCGTCGCCAACATCGGCCTCGTCCTGTTCCTGTTCCTCGTCGGGCTGGAAATCAACCTGTCGTTCCTCGTCGGCAACTGGCGGACGGCCGTGAGCGTCGCGACGCTCGACATGGCGATCCCCTTTGGCTGCGGCGTCGGCCTGGCCTACGGGCTGTATCACGAGTACAGCGACGACCCGGGCATCGCACCCATCTCGTTCGGCGTCTTTGCGCTCTTTATCGGCGTCGCCATCGCCATCACGGTAGGAGAAACACCCCCTCCCAAAGCGCTATATCTCCTTTGTCTCCTCCCCCCGCCCTCCAACTAACACGTCCCCAGGCATTCCCCGTGCTCTGCCGCATCCTGACGTCCCTTAAGCTCCTCAACACGACCGTCGGCGTCATCGTGCTCACGTCGGGCATCACCAACGACGTCGTCGGCTGGGTCCTCCTCGCGCTCTGCGTCACCCTCGTCAACTCGGGCGCCGGCGTCACCGCCGTCTGGATCCTCCTCGTCTCCGTCGGCTTCGCCCTCTTCCTCGCCTACGCCGTGCGGCCCTGCTTCATGTGGGTGCTCCGACGCACGCGCAGCCTCGAGAACGGGCCGACGCAGGGGGTCGTGGCGCTGACGCTCGTCATGGTGCTCGCCTCGGCCTTCTTCACCTCCATCATCGGCGTCCACAGCATCTTTGGCGCCTTCATGGTCGGCCTCATGTGCCCGCACGAGGGCGGCTTCGCCATCAAGCTGACGGAGAAGATCGAGGACCTCATCGCCACCCTCTTCGTCCCCCTCTTCTTCGCCCTGTCCGGCATCAACACGAACCTGGGCCTGCTCGACAGCGGCAAGACGTGGGGGTACGTCATCGCCATCATCCTCGTCGCCTTCTTCTCCAAGGTCGTCGGCGGCACCGCCGGCGCCCGCATGAACGGCCTCGTGTGGCGCGAGTCCTTCACCATCGGCACCCTCATGTCCTGCAAGGGGCTCGTCGAGCTCATCGTGCTGAACATCGGCCTCCAGGCCAAGATCCTCAGCACGCGGACCTTCACCATGTTCGTCGTCATGGCGCTTGTCACCACCTTCGCCACGACGCCCCTCGTCATGTGGCTCTACCCGCCGTCCTACCAGCAGAAGCTCGAGCTTTGGAAGAGGGGCAAGATCAACTGGGACGGCACGCCCATCGTTCGGCACGGCGCCGACGGCGAGGACGAGGCCAACGAAAGGAGGGAGCCCGCGACCAAGCTCCTGGTCTATCTCCGGACCGACGGCCTGTCGAGTCTGCTATCCACCATCTCCCTGTTCACGAGCGGGCAGGGGGGTGGTCCAGACTCGAGAAAAGCAGTCGTCGATGACAAACCTCATCGGAGCGGAGAGAAGGGTCTCGTCGAGCAACCGGTGCACATCCCCGGGGACGGCGACGGCGACGGCGACGACGAGAACGAACTACCCCCGCGTGAACTCCTGCGCATCCACGGCTGCCGCCTGGTCGGGCTGACGGAGCGCAACTCGTCCGTCATGAAAGTCTCGGAGATCGAGGAGTACGCCGGCCACGACCCCATCATCAAGGCCTTCGGCACGTCGGCCAGCACCGCCAGCAGGGACGTGCTCGTCTCGGGCCAGATCGCCGTGGTGCCCGAGGACTCGTACGCCGGCACGCTCGCGGCGCAGGCGGCCCGGCTCGGCAGCGACCTCGTCCTGGTGCCCTGGAGCGAGACCGGCACCGTCTCGGAGCTGCCGTCCTTCTACAGCGCGACGACGCGGGGGAACCCGATCACGAGCGGCGACTTCCCGAGCCTCGTGGCGGACGTGTTCAACGAGGCCAGGCCCGTCGCGGCCGTGGCGACGTACATTGACGCGACGCTCCTCGAGAAGGCGGACGAAGCGGCCGCTGCGGAGTCCTCCGGCGGCGGCGGCGGCAGCGCCAGGAGGGCGAGGCAGCAGCAGCAGCAGCAGCAGCTCACGAGGACCGCGTCGGGGGCCGTCAGCGTGTCAGAGCAGCAGCAGGACCCGTCGGCGGCGCGGTTCTTCTCGGCCGAGAGGCGCGGCAGGAAGCTGATTCGCGTGCTCTACACGGGCGCCGAGGACGACCTGTTCGCGGTGCGGCTCGGCCTGCAGCTCGCGCAGAACGAGAACCTCGACGTGGACGTTGTCGACGCAGCCGACCCGGACGCCGAGGCCAACATGCAGTTCGTCCGGATCCGGTCCCGGATCCACGGCTCCGTCGCCGGCCGCGTCACCTTCAGCAAGCTGGATGGTGCCGCCGGGAAGGAGACTGCCACGGCGGCCATCGTTGCCGGGCTGTTTGCCCTGCAGACCGGGGAGAAGAGGCCAACGACGTACGTCCTCGGCCGTTCCGGCACGACGCACCAGCACCAGCAGCACCAGCAGCAGTACCAGCACCAGCAGAGCGCCGGGCCCAACACGCTCGGAGACTCGTCCGTCGTGGATCCGCGGAAGACGCTGGGGCCGGTCGCCGCCGAGTTCATCTCCGAGGTCCAGAAGACCGGCGCGGCCAACGTGAGTCTGCTGGTGGTGCAGGCGAAGCGGCCGGCCAAGGACCCGAACGCGATGCAGCGCAAGGCGAGCGTGGATTCGAGCAGGGACTAGATGCCGGGCCGTGGGTTTTGTTTTACGAGACTGACCATAATATGATATCCCCCCTTCCTCCCCGGGTGGTTTTGAAATACATCTGATTTGATTTATGATGCTGCCCCCCCACTTCCCAATGACCCTGTTCCCTGAGTGCAGGATATGAGGGCATCGTCGCGATGGATCCTCTTCAAATCCCGTTACCCTAACGATCCACCTCAACGCACACATAATATTCCCACAACTTGCTTCGCCTGTCATCCAACAGACGGATCATCAGCGCCGATGGTTTAGTGGTAAAATTCTCCGTTGCCATCGAGCAGCGTCGGGGAGCCGGGGGTTCGATTCCCCCTCGGCGCAATCTTTTGTTTTGTCGTGATGGTTCATCGTTCCTAAAGGCGGTTTCATTTAATATTTAGTTGCATAACTGGCCGGCGGCAGTCGTAGGGGTTTAGAGGACGTCCTCCGCTCTGTGGTCTATTACACGCTTTCTTAAAAATTAGCAATCGCAATACCCTTTCTGTTTTACAAGGCACTAAGTATAGCAGTAAGTAGCCATTATAAAATGCAACAAGCAACTCTCTCTTTTTATGCAGCTTTATGATAGATAGCATGTTTACTTGTATGCGGAGTTGCGACCTTTGAAGCACGTCGGTCAGGTTGTCTCTGAATTGTGTATAAGAAGATCGTTCGTATTAGACTTCCTCTCAGCGCTATTGATGAGCACCTATTTGTTTGTGCTTGGATGAATGCTGCATTATGTTTGAATGTTTTAATGTTACTTCTAGCCACTAACAAAACAACTAGCATAACAAATGCTGGCTGGGTTTATATCATCTCAACCACCATCCCCTCACGTTAAATCCCAATGTCCCTTCGGCAAACTCACGCAACAGCCCCGGCCGAGTATCTCTCCCTTGTCCAGGTGACGAGACGCTATGGCGATCGCATCATAGCCACTGTCGGCTCTGCCGCTTTGGGTGCTTTGGCCCCGCCGGGACCTGACCCCATCATCCCGCCAGCCGCCGGAATGCCGGGCGATATGCTCCCCCCTCACAACCCCCCATCAACCACAACACCACTACCACCCCCCTTCCCCTCCATCCGTCTCTCTCGCCTATAGGCCCTTGCTTCATACACACTACGGCATCTCGATATCGTCATCTCTTGACCTTGAGCTGGGACGACAGCGTAGGAGCACCATGTCTAACAGCAACCGGCGGCTAGGCGGGCGGGGCAGTAATAATGCTCTCTTCTTGATGGCCCTTGCGGTCGGATCCCTCGCGGACCTGGTGTGCGGCACGCAGTTCCAAGTGCAGCGTCCTGGTGATGTCCGATATCAAGAGCCGGAACTGGAGATGCCACGTCCTCGAAAGGAGCATCCCCTGGCGCACATGGGACGCCTGGCATACGACATGGACGCCGCCGCCGCCGCCGCGATGACGATGACGCCGCTGCTGGAAACGTTCCAGGTCGCCGAGCCGGTCCTCCTCCCGTCGGGCCCCGCCGCCGCCGACGAGGCCGTCACGGTCACCCTCATGGACCACCAGTTCGCAAACAGCTACGGCAACCCCTTCGTCGGGACCTACGCGCCGCCCCGGGGCCTCGACTTCGACCACGTCGTCATCAACTTCACCGTCGAGGTCCGCGGCCGCCAGTTCGACCGCTGGGGCAGCGCCTACCTCGGCGACGTCAACTTCTTCTCCACCTCCACCGCCGAGCCCACGCCGCGCGGCATCACCTGGACCTGGATGAAGGACGTCACCCCTTACCTCTCGCTCTGGAGGGAGCCGCAGACCCTGCTCTTCCAGCTCGACAACGTCGTCAACGACGTCTACACCGGTCTCCTGAACGCCACCCTGACGGCCACCTTCTTCAGGAGCCCCGTGCAGACGGGAGGCCAGCCGCCCGCCGACCTCATCCTCCCCGTCTCGAGGGCGACGGCGGCGCGACGAAAGGCCGGGGACCCCACCGCCGCACCCGCCGTCGCCGCCTCTGCCGGCTACTGGACGTACCCCGAGGAAGACGCCACCGCTCTCCTCCGCTTCCCCCGCAACGTGAACCGCGCCGTCTTCTCCTCTTGCGTCAAGGCGCAGGGAGAAGAGGAGTTCTGGTGGTCCAACGCGCCGCAGTCCGCCGCCGCCGCCTTCGAACCGGACGTCGGCACCTACCCGGGCTACTCCCCATTCCGCGAGGTCCAGGTCCTCATCGACGGCCGCCTAGCGGGGGTGCGATGGCCCTTCCCCGTCATCTACACCGGCGGCGTCGTGCCCCAGCTGCACCGGCCCGTCGTCGGCATCGACGCCTTCGACCTGCGCGACCACGAGATCGACATCACGCCCTGGCTGCCGCTGCTGTGCGACGGCGCGGACCACACCATCGGCCTCCGCGTCGTCGGGCTCGTCGATGACGGGGAGACCAGCGCGAGGCTGTCGGACACGACGGAGAGCAGCTGGTATCTCGTCGGCAAGGTGTTCCTCTGGCTCGACGACGACGAGGACAGCGTCACGACGGGCGTCGTAGGGGGTGACGACGACGACGCCGCCAACGACGACGACGACCCAAAGATCGAGTTCTTGCAGACACTCACACGCAACGCGACGGGCTTCAATGAGTCGCTCGAGTACACCGTCGCGGTGACGCGGCACTTCTCCATCACCTCGCAAGTGAAGACGCAGAAGGGGAGCGGCACGGCGTCCTGGAGCCAGCGCCTGTCGTACTCCAACGCCGGCGGCCTCTACGCCCACGGCCACGGCGCCGTCAACACCTTCTCAACCACCGGCGAGGAGACGTCCGGGAGCCCCGGCTGGGGGGGCTACAAGACGACCTTCTCGTACCCCCTGCACTGCAACACCACGACGTTCCTCCTCCCGCAGGGCAACCTGACGCTCTGGGCCCGACTCGACCAGGGGTTGAAGCTCCACGTCCAGGGCAACACTGTCTACCCGACGGGCCTCGAGGCGTTCCAGGGAGAGGGCGGGACGGGATGGGCCGGCAGCGTCGTCGACACGGACAGAAACGGCACGGCGAACTACTCCCGCTACGCGGACAACTCGGTCACGTCGGGCGCAGGACGGACGCGCCAGGTTTTCCGCCTCAGCGGGCTCGATGGCGACGGCACGTTCGAGACGCCGGGGACGGAGCTGTACTCACGGGACGTCACCGCGTACAACAACACCGTCATGGCTGATAAAGAGGTTATCACGGACAAGGTTGCCTGAGAGAGGAGGTAGACTTCTAAGACAGTAGTAGCATGTAACATTTATGTTTTATTTGGCTTGCTTTGGAATGGCAGTACAATGGCCTAGATGGAAAGGCCCCTTCGTTTGAACAGTTTCCTGTCGGACACTCCTTAAGCTCGTTCCGTGATCAAGACCCCCCCCCCCCGCCTATCCACCCTCCATTGCCCACTGACTGGCCATACCTCGCATACGGAGTCACATAAAGGCTTTGATGTGCAGTACCATGTCCTACCGAGTATCGAGCGCCCCAAATCACCCTCCGGCGAGGCGGACGGGGTCATCGACCCAGCCGGCCGCGCTTCAGAAAAGGGCGACCTCGACGTTCCTCCTCCGGCTACCCTCATCGATGTCGTACTCGTCGTCCCGCAGCACCCAGGCCTCGTCGAGCATCTCCGCGATGTGGAGGGCGTTCGCCGTCCTCCCGTACGGCCGGCACACGTCGGCCGCCCGACGGAGATGCCGCAACCATTCTGGATGGCGGAGCAGCGCGGCGACCTCAAGTCGCGCGGCCACGTACGGGTAGGTCAGCGAGTTGGCCGCGAGGGATCGGGCGTGCTCGGGCCGGCCGCGCGTGTCGCAGAGCGCGTCCACGGCGGCCACGAGGCGGCAGAGGAGCACATCTGTCGGCGGTATAGACACCATCTCCGGCGAAGAAGGGACGACGTCTTCCGCCGCTGGGCCGCCATTGATGCCACCACAGTTGCCCGTCTTCCTCCTTCTCCTCCTTCTCAGCCGGCGGCCCGTGAGGACGCCCGCGAGACGGTACGCCTCCCACAGGTGAACCTGCGGCACCTCGCCGACCTCACCCGGCCAGGCCAAGAACGCCGCCTCGGAGGACGCGTCCTCGATGGTCGAGAAGATGTCGAGAAGGGACCGCGGCAGGCCGGAGACGAGCTCGACGCCGCCCCTCCTCCACCTCTCGGCCGGCGGGGGGCCGGCGTCCTGCCACATCTGCTGCGCCTGGCGGACGCGACTCCAGATGCCCAGCGTCAGCGTCGAGCGGCCCCGGACGAAGGTCGGCATGTCCATCAGCGCCATGATCTCCAGGGAGAGCTGCGCGTCCGGGTCTGCGAGGACGGGCGAGCCGTGCAGGGCGCCGCCGAGACCGTAGACGGTGGTCATGAGCTCGAGGTGGATGGACCAGGGCGCGCTCTGGAAAAGCTGTGCGGGAAGACGCGAGTGAGTCAGGTATGAACGTGATGGCGCGAGGAGTATGTTGCACAGGAGCTGTGCTGAGGTAGCAGGGAGAGGGGGGGCAACGTACGTTGAGAGTGCAGATAAAGAGCCCGGCATGCATGACGCCTACGTTCACCGTCCCGTCGGACGATTCCAGTTGCTTGCGGAACAGCGAGAGCCCGCGGACGTAGTACTCCTCGAACAACGGCGGCGGGCTGGCCGGGCAGGAGACGTAGAGGTGCGTCGCCAGCAGGATGGAGCAGAGGGCCTCGGATCTCTGTGCTAGGCGGCGGAGCTCGTCCCTGAACCCGTCGTCTCGGCGACCCGAGTAGAGAAGAAAAACGGTGGTTTCGTTGACTAGAAAGGGGGAGGGGGGAAAGGGGGAGTTAGATGTGATAATATACGGTTGTGTTGGCGCGCGGGTTGGCAACAGACGCTCAGAATTCTAGAATTCGTGTGTTTGGAAGATGACCATGCTCGGAAACCGTGACACACTTACACTCTTCAAAAAGACGGCGATCCTGCTCTGTACGGCCTGGCGAGAGGGTTTGGCTTGGTGGCAGCTCCGGTTCCGGCCTCAGCCCAGTCCGGTCCATCAGTCTCGGGCCGGCCGTGGACGACCCGGGATATGTAGAAGCCGACGTGCCGATGTCATGATTGAGACTGGTGGGAAGAAATGAGCTCGGGGAGCTGTACTCGGAGGACACGCCAGGGCTTTCGCTCTCCCCGGCCGTTCGGTCCGGCACCGAGGTCGTCCTCTTCCGCTTCGGTGGCTTCGGCGCATCGACAGCGACAGCATCAACGGGCGCCGGCGCGCCGGCAAAGCGACCCCGCGACGCGATGCCGGAGCCCCATCGCAGGATGGTCCGGTAACCCCCGCACTCGACCCCCTGGCCGAGGCACTGCAGGCAGTCGGGCCGCGTCTCGTCGCACTTGCGGTGGCGGCGCTTGCAGGTCAGACAGCCGCTTCTGCTTCGCGACATGGCTTGTTGATCGCTGTGAGGGGAGTTTCCATCGACGGTGACGAGAAGGTCTGATGAGGGGGGATTCTATCTAGAGTCGCCTGATCGAGGGTGTTATGTGAGGCTTCGACGTGCAAACTCGCAGCCGCGTCGGTGCTGGCAGCGAACGATAGATATGTTGGTGGATAAGAGCCTAGCCTTGGCAAGATAACAGACAATCATGGTTTGTTCGTTCCAGGGTCTGTCGTGCCCTGGCGACAGCGCCGTAGTTAGCGGCGTCAAACAGAGTTGCTGCTGTAGGTCCCGCTGACAAGGATGGACCGGGATGCCATGCCGGCCGGCACTTGAGTCGAGTCGAGGCCGGGGGTTCGCGGAGTCCGAGTTCTCCTTGGCAACTGGGATGGGAACATTTCAAGGCTTAAGTGAGTTCCACACAATGAGCAGCAAACCCGTACAAAAGGTCATTGATCATGGGGAGGAAGTCGGATGATACTCTCTAGGGAGCATTTAATCTTCTCGAGATTGTCTTGACGGAATCCAAGTGGCAGAATCAAGAGACCATGGATTCAACACGACTCCGACTTGTCCCTTTGGACTAGCACCAGGCCTCAAGGTTGACAGCTTGCAGGACCCAGGCCAGACTGTGTGTATAACCAATTCCGTTCAAGTTGTTCAAGTGGTGATACAAAGAGCCGAATGTCTAAAAACCATCCCATGGCAGCTATCACTGCTCGTTGACCATCTATTCCCCGGAAATTCCACCCCGGGGCCTCTAGACACAACAGGCCCATCACGACAACTCCCAAGATCCCCAACCTCTATCGAACCGAAAACTCCTCTTGAAAATATTCCTCTATCCCAGCACCACTATCACCACCACCATCACCACCACCATCAACCCAACAGCCTATCGACCACTCAAACAAGCAGTCTCTGAATCTGCCGGTCCAGATGCTTCCGGTGGCCCTCGGACACGGGACTCCCCACCTCGGCCAGGATGTTCTTGATCCGCTCCATCAGGAACCCGCGCGGGTTACACTCGGCGTGGTCCACCACCCCAGATGACGACGAGCCGCTACCACCCCCCCTACCATCCACCGACGGCCGCCCGATGTCGTGGATCACGAGGTTCATCAGCGTCGAGTACAGCGTCAGCACGCTCTCCTCGACGTCCTCGGCCGCCGGCACCGGCCAGAGCCCCGCCCGCGTCAGGCAGAACGTCAGGCTCCCCAGGATCATGCTCTCGCACCGGTGCGGTCCCATGTACGACGCGTGCCGGCACCACCGCGGCCCTTCGTCGACGAGCACCAGCTTCGACACCAGGTCGCGGAAAACGTCCATGATGGACCGGATCGTCTCGGTGCGGATGGCCGCCACGCGTTCTGCTTGTGTGTCAGTGAAGAGGATCTTGGTCAACCAGCCGGGAGGGGGAAAAACAACAACAGAACAAACAAAGAAATCATACCAATGACATCCGGCGGCATGCTCAGCTCCCCAAGCCCGCTCTCCTCCCCAAACAGGCTCCCGCAGCTCTCCATCACCAGCCTTCGCGCCGTCCCCTCGAACAGCTGCTTGTGACCCAGCTCCCACGCGATCCACAGCACCTTGGGCATCACCAGCTCCCCGTCCCGCCCCGCGACGTGGCCGCTGCTCATCTCGGCGCTGTGGTTGCCCTCCCCGACGCCCGCCACCCACCCCTGCAGCCAGGGCGTCAGCGCCGGCGTCGCGTCGTAGTAGTGCGTCAGCACTGTCAGCTCGTATAGCCGGTCCACCGACAGGCTGCGCGGTACCCGCCGGTACTGGCCGTGCGCGATGCCCGCGAAGAGGTCGAACGCCTCTGGCCGGTCGTCGCGGAGGTGGACGGTCCACTCCTTGGCCGTTGGGGCGGCGGCGCCGCCGCCGCCGGGTGTCCCGGGAAACGAGAGGAGATCCATGGCGTTGGCGGCGTTAGCGGCGTCGGCGGCCGCCGACTTGGATTCCGCAAAATGGCCGAATAGCATCCGGTCGAAAACGGGCGACACGCGGGCCATGGTCCGGGAACACACGCGGAAGCTCCGGGCCGGTGTGTCGTCGCCGGCGGACCCGACGACGAAGACGACGTCCCCCCTCCGATCCATCTCCGTGAGTGCCGGGGTGCCTTGTTCCGGAAGCGGCGACATTTTGCCTTGCAGTTGTTGTTGAGTTCTGGAAGTGAGTGGGTTGGGGGGTTCTGGATAAGAGACCAGGGTAAGAGAGAGATCCAAAGGGCGAAGAGAGATGGAATGAAACTTGTGAAACGATTGACTTTTTCCTGCGCGCGTTGGTTGCCGTCTCGTTCGTCCCGTCCAAGTACTATCCTAATGAATGCCGCAAGCTTATATCCCTTTGAGGCTCTTTGGATGCTTTGATCTCACAGAGTTAGTTCTATATAGCGGGGGGGTTGGGTCTCGTATCCTTTTTCAGCCAGGTTGCTATATAAAGCGTTCCAGCCCGTGGGCATTGAGCAAAACTCCGTCTCGTCCGTGGCGCAGGGCTTCGTCTCCGAGCCTCGAGCCATTGCGCCACGCTTGGCCAAGGCCTCTGCGCTAGAAGGGGGCTCATCCATGCCTTGTGTCCTTTGTGGGCCAGTCGCCGTGGTTCAGTCAATTGGAACTGATCCGAAAGGTCCCAGGTAGGGCTGGCTCGGGGAGCGCGGCCACCGAGATCTCGATGGCATCCCGGCGGTAGTCTGATCCTCCCACCGGCTTCCACATCCATCGTGTACCATGTATACGTCACTGGCCCCGAGTTTACTCATTTCTCGGGTCAAGAGCCGCTGTTTCAGTTTTCTATCTCGTGGTAATCATGTACGCTGTACGCTACTCGTAACTGTTCATCACGATACAACATATTGCTCCCCTCGCTGACAACACCCATCATTCGCCTGGAAAGCCAACCGCTAACGACCAGCGTTTGCAGGAACAAACCCCAAAAAGCCATCTCTCTCTCCCCGGTTATTGATCACTGACAAGGAGTCTAAGAACTCGGCATTACCCAAACTTCCTCGGCCCAGATATCTCCGTATTTGCCAAATTTTGCCCAGTCATTCTTGTTGAGGCATATTTGCATCTCCTACGACGCATTGCTCCCATCACTTGCGTTGCGGGGGAGTAGGTAGACGACTCCTTCCTGGAGGCCCGCTGGTTGACGACAGTGTATAGGGAGGCCACCGCCTGCGGTGAGAGGTATGCCAAAGTCCATTTCGGCAGCAAAGTCGGAAAGGGGGGTGAACTGGACGCCCTCGTTGTTGCTGCGCGTCTTTCGGTTGGAAGAACGACTCACATTTCTGATGGCACTGACTGTAGCTCCAGAAAGAGCCCAGAGTCGCCGACAAATGTACTCGTGGTTGAGCGAATCGATGGCCTCGCGGAGCAAGAGCGCAGCTGCAGCGATGATTTCGACCGGCGACTTGGTTCGGTGGAATCGGGCTGGGTCACAGCAGGGCGGAAGTGGTCTGCGCTCCTGTCAGCAATCTTGTGTGAAGATATGAACGTCCAGAATCCAAACAAGACTGCCTCTGAGGCAATCAAGGCAGGAGGACATGCTCTGCAAGATAGAGTGCGCAACATACTGAAGCCCGACCAACGTCCCAACGGTGGTCCTGGCGAATGCTTTAAGCGTCATGTTACCAAAGAAGGTTACCGGCAAGGGTGGCCTCAGCTTTGACCGGCAGTTGACGGAAATGCCAAAGCATGTCTCGGCCCTGGGGTCGAGTCGCCATACCCTGGCTTCCGTAATGGCAACCCAGCACCAGGCGGCCACACAGATATCGTGATCCATTTTAAGCTTGGATTTTCCTTTGAGGTATTCGTTGACCAGATAGACCAGATCGTCCACGGAACCGGATGATATGGCGAAGATGACATTCACAGGACTTGCCGAGAGATTTTCTGGTCTAATACGTTGCATCCTTCTGCCCTTCCACTCGGGAATGCGATTGACGGTCGAGGGTCTTGCGGGCCGGTACAGGCTGAGTTCCAACCGGTGGTTGAGGGGATTGAGTTCTACGCAAGAGAAGGGCCGGTCACCTGGGGGTAGACCTACGCCGAAGGCCTTGTAGATCAAGTCCAGAGACGCATTGTCGGCCAGGGTACCAAGGACGGCAAAAGAAAGAATGAGATAACAAGTGTCCTGGCCAGTAAGAAAGTCGGCCTGAAGGGTCATGGCAGGCTGTTTGCCTTCCGGAAAAAAGTAGTTGTTGTTTGCGTCACGCGAGGGCAACGGCGGAAAACCGCTATCCTGGATGAATGCTGCCGTCAGGCCAGAATATGAATCTCGGTGCTTGATTCTGCAAAAATCGTCGGCGTAGTCCTCAGACGTCAAAAGGACCGGTGAAGACGACCGCCGAGATTGGTTGGAACCGGGCTTGTCCTATGGCCCGGGAACGAGTTCCATCAGGCCATCTCGGCCGCACTTGGCGTAGCCGCGCAAGAACGGATACTCGAGCATGACGGCTTCGAGCCTTTCGAGTATGTTGCACTTTATAGTGGCGAACTCTTCGTCGCTGGGGAGCTTGGAGAGGCGGAAAACGAACGATCTCAGGAGGCATTTGAAACGAGGTGCTGGGTGTTGACGATCAGAATCGAATGCCATTCGAGGACGACATGGTGGTTGACAACAGGAAGCAGCAGACTTACCGGCCTGATCGAAAGGACTGAGAGTATGGACTACTGTATCGAGTGAGGGCGCGTTGTCCCCACTCGGTGGAGGGGGATTCGACATGATGGCGTGCCGCGCGTGGGGGGTTATGCAAACGGGCGTGTAAGAGGTGATGCGAATGATGTGGTCTGACGAAGTGATGCTGGAAATCCAAAAAAAAAAAGCGATAGTCGAGAGTGCTTGGAAAGGCAAACGACACGACGTGGTATGGGATACCAGGGTGAAGAATGAAGTCTGGTGTATCACGACCGCACGGGTCTGCCAGTATTGCAGGCAACGATAGACTCGGGCCTGTCCGACGTGATATGTCTGGCGTCACCTTCTTCTGAACTGAGCTGAGCTGGATTTCAGGACTCTACATTCTCTCGGTCGTGCTTCTTGACTCTGGTTCACGGCCCATGGCTCATGCCTGCAGCATTACACCAGGGTTGCTCCCGCCCAGCCATGACATGCACGACCCGCGGGGAGGGACGGGTGAGTAGGCACGACTGACTTAGTGGACATTAAGGCATCGGTGTGATGAAAAAGAAGCAGTCAGCATCCCGTATTCCAAGAGGAAGAAGGAAGATGCCGACAGTTCTTATCACGGGGAAGCGGAAAGGGCAGCCTCAACCCACTCTCAACCACTTGGTTGGGGATGATGCCGGAGGGCAGCACCTGACAACCTGCCTGCCGTTCGTGTGGATCGAGACCCAGGAACCAGACTATCGACCGAAGACAGACAGAGAACCATGGGGTCCCGGATCAAGACCAGGACCTTGACGCATGCCCACTCACTCGAGACGTCGGAGGCTCGCCTTAAATCGCGGCGCGGGAGCAGCCGCAGGTCGGGACGAACGGCATCGGACGGGAAGCTTATCGCAGACAGGGTGGATCTTGGATCGGGGTTCGGCCTTTTTTGTCCGTTGTCTCTTGATCTTTTGTGTGTGTGTGTGTGTGTGTGTGTGTGTGTGTGTGTGTACAGAGTCATGTCGTGTGCTGTCACTTGTGCGTGTCTGTATGCGCGCGCTCTGTAAGTCCCTGTAAATGGTTCCCCGAAGAAGCCGACCGGCGATTCCGTCACTTGCCCAAAAAAAGGAGATAACCGGGTAGCTGACGTCATCGGCATGTGATGACTCAGCTCCACAGTTCGGTATCCACTCTAGCGGATCCACTTTCCCGGATCAGGGCCAAGGTCTCCGGGAACAATGACGATGATGCCCGGGTAGATAATGTAGTCCCCTTTTTCGTTTTTCTTTCGGGGGTTGGTTTTAATAAACTTGCATCGTCCGTCCACGGCCAGCCACGTTCCAACCTCGTTCTTCATGCTCACCCTTTGATCGCGTAGACTTCCGTTGAATTTGCTCAGTTCATTCTCAAATCAACTCACCACCACCACCACCACTAACGAGACGCGCCTGGAAGAGAAGATTCAGAAGCAGTAGGACTGACGAGGACGAGCACACATCACACATCCACCATGGCCGCCGCAAAATCACCACAAACGGAGCTCCCGACCTTCTCCCCCGTCGACTATGGAAAATTCTTCGGAGCCGGCGCCCTCGCGGCGACTCTCACCCACGGTGTAAGCCATTGCCTATGGACCTCTCCCCTCCCTTCTCACAACATGTCGACGACCATGACGACCACCATACTCACACCCTCGTGCAGGCCGCAACGCCCATCGACGTCGTCAAGACGCGCATCCAGGTCGACGACGCCATGAAGGGCCTCAACATGCTCAAGGCCGGCCGCACCATCGTCGCCAAGGAGGGCGCCTCCGCCCTGCTCACCGGCTTCGGCCCCACCGCCGTCGGCTACCTCGTCCAGGGCGGCGGCAAGTTCGCCGGCTACGAGTTCTTCAAGAAGAAGTTCATCACCCTCGCCGGCGGGCCCGACAAGGCCGTCGACAGGCGCACCGCCATCTACCTCGGCGCCAGCGCCACCGCCGAGGTCTTCGCCGACGTCCTGCTCTGCCCCCTCGAGGCCACCCGCATCCGCCTCGTCTCCCAGCGCAACTACGCCTCCGGCCTGGTCCCCGGATTCGCCCGCCTCGCCCGCGAGGAAGGGTTCCGCGGCTTCTACTCGGGCTTCGTGCCCCTGCTGTTCAAGCAGGTGCCCTACGCCGTCGGCCAGTTCTCCGTCCACGAGGCCGCCGTCGAGGTCATCTACCGCGCCATGGGCCCTGAGAAGAAGGCCAAGATGACCCAGCTGCAGTCCACGGGGGTCGAGCTGGCCTCGGGCGTCGTCGCCGGTGTCGCCGCCGCCGTGCTATCCCACCCGGCCGACACGCTGCTGTCCGCCATCAACAAGGGCGCCGGCGACCCCAACCAGGGCGCCACGAGCCGCATGATCCAGCTCGCCAAGGAGTTTGGCCCAAAGCGCCTGCTGCTGACGGGCCTGGGTCCCCGTATCGTCATGACCTGCGGTCTGGTCGCCGGCCAGTTTGTCATTTACGCGCAGTGCAAGACGCTGGTTGGTGCGCCGGCCGGCATTGAGATTCACAAGGAACAGTCTCTGTAGATGGATCTTTTTTTTTTTTTTTTTATTTTACCACTTGGGTTTGTTGCGTTCACGCGTCTAGAGGGTAGAAAGGGGCATGGGACGGTCTGGCGTTTCGGTTGCATTGGTTCCGGCTGGTAGAAGCGGGCAGATGAGCGATTGCTTAGTTTACACTTGACATAATCCATCACCTTATTCTCTCGGGATATTGTTATGCTACGCTTACATTGTTGACACCTATCACCATATCTAGTTATCAAAGGTTCACTTTAGAAAACGAATTCGACGAGCCCAGAGACCTCCCATGTTTATTCCCTCGCACGTAAACCTGGATGGGTCCCGTGGAACGCGCGGATGTTGCGGCATGTACTCTGTCCGGGCCCGCCAATTCTCTCAGCAGGCGCTCATGGATCTTGACTCGTGTCGACGGTTTTCTGTTGCTCGAATCTTGTCTCGAATGTTGTGCCTGGAAACAAGAAAAACATGGCTGGGGGGGGGGGGGGGGGGGGGGTTGAGGAGCAAGAGTTGCATCTACGATGCCCGGCTGGCCGCTGTAAAGCACGGCAACAAGATGAACCATCTGCCGCTCCAAGCAAGCTGTGGAGCACCTTAGGCTCAAGGCGGAGATTCCTTTCAGTTAATACAAATTATCCACGCCCACATCCCAGCAATGGTAATGTCATCTCGCAGCCTCCGAGCGGGAGCAGTGAAAGCAGCGATGGGAAGCTGATCAAAGTTGAACACTAGTTTTGCCGCTGCTCTGGAAATGCCCTTCTTCCGTGCTTCCAATGCTGTCAATGTTAAATGGGGTGAGTTTCAGGGCAGCCGGCTTCAAAAGCCTGTTGGGAAGGAAAGCGGCATTCGTAGGGTGATGTCTTTGAGACTAAGAGTGTAGGTGATGGAAGGAGTACAACGCATTCAGGGCCCTTGACTGGAATGAGGTAGGATACCATCTCACCTCCCACGACTATCATATCGACACATCCAGGAAACTCCAATGATCACAAAGGGACCGTTGGGGCAGGAATCTTAGCCATTTAAGAGTGGCTGCTGCTCAACGTCGGGGGCGAAGATCATGACAACGGCCAGACACGACACGACACTCTTGCCTGACATTCTTCACTATGATCCCATCCTCCTTCTTACCCATTGCCTCCGTTGCTGCTGGCTCCAAGGTCTGATCAATCCTAGACCACAAACGGGTGACAGGAGCATCTTCTTCCAACCTCATCATCATCGTTCATTACATCCCACCCAGACCCCCTCAACCCAACATCCTCCATCAACCAGCCGCAAGACTTGCATTGCAGGACTCTTCGCAACCATCGCTCTGTTAGACCACTACCGCAACCATGCTCATCAAGCCACTCTCCCTCCTCCTGGCCCCCGTGGCCCTGGTTGCCGCCAAGTCATTCACCCTGCTCGCCTACACCTCCGGGCCCTTTGAAGACTGCACAAAGAGCCCCGAAGAGCTAACCATCAACGCGCGCGACGGCCGCTTCTGGATCGGCGCCCTCCGGCCAACGACGCACTGCCCAGACTTCTCCGGCGCCAACTGCCCGCCCGGCAACACGACGGTCGTTGATGACTTGTTCAGACAGCTACAGGTTCGTGTCAGATGTTTCCCCGTGATACACATGACTTGCATACCACTTCCACTGGTCTCTCACTGTGTGCCTCTGTTCCCCTCCACAGCCGCTGATGCTTCACTCTCAAACCACAGATCTCCAAGCAGGGTGGCCAGAGAGTCTACGCCGACCCCGACGGTGTCATCTCCTACACCCCCGGCGGCGACAGCGCCATCACGGCGATGCCGCCCGGCTCCAACTTCAACGCCTTTGTCAAGACATCCGTCAAGGCCCCCCATATCAAGGGGACCCATCTGCTGCGGTTCTACACGTTCGGCGGAGACCCCGCCTACTCCAACATCTATGCCTGCCCCGACAACAAGGCGGGTGGGTTGTCTTATCTCAGGGCCCGGTGGACTTCGAAACCGGACGCGGTGTGGGACAGCCAGTGTGTCGCCTTGGATGGCGTGTTGGCCGTTCCGAGTGAGGCCAAAGTCGGGGCGTACGAGTACACCAGAGCTTAAGAAGTATGGCATTGCGTATTGAAACCTCGTATAAGAGAGCGTGGCATTGAAATTCCAACGAACCCCCACGGGGCCAAGGCCGTGGATCAGATACATCCATGCGATCAGCAGTAGTAGTATAATACAAAGTATCACCATCAAGCACTGTTATGGCATGAGTTGATGCTGTGCGCTCTGTGGAAGCAGTAGATGGTTCACAATTTGATGCAAGGTCCTTCGCGCCTGTCGTCTGCCGTACATATACACATGCCGTCCAGCTCTTTAGTCCAGAACAAGCTCGAATTCAAAGTCTCTCGTCCGCAGCTCATACTGCGGCAGCGTGGCCGGCCCGCAGGACCCGGTCCCCAGCCCGTGGTGCGCCCAGTCGAGCCTGACGATCGTGTCCTCCCTCTTGCGCTTGTGCAGCTCGTACGGGTGCGTGCACTCGTCGAGGTCGGTTGTCGTGTAATGCATGGCCGAGAAAGACGCGCCTTCGAGGTCGCCGAAGCGGGCGCGGATGAGGCGCTCGACGGGCTTTTCCTCGTTGCCGTTGTCGTTGCCGTTACCGTCGTCGCCGCCGTTGTCATCGTCACCCTCGGGCAGCCGGCCGCGGAACTCGACCCAGCGGACGTCGGTCCTGTTGCCCCCGTCCTGGGGAAACTCGTAGTCGACAAAGAGGTCGTCGACGGTCTGCGCCCAGTTGCCAAAGGCCTGGCTCATCTTCTTGTCGCGGTAGCTCTCGCCGGGCCCGCGGCCCCACCAGGCGACCTCCTCGACCCCGCTGAGGCCGAGCGTCAACCCGACGCGGGCAAAGGTGTCCGGCAGCAGGGGCCCGTTGGGCTTGCCCTTGACCTTGATGTAGACGGCCTCCCCGTGGAAGGTGAAGGTGGTCCAGGTGTCGACGGCCCAGGCGAGGACGGGCGGGGCGATGCGCGAGTGGACGTCGACGACGAGGCCGCGCTTCTCCTTGCGCCAGGCGACGCGCTTGACCGAGTGGCGCGTCTGGTGGAGGCGGCGGTCCTGCCAGTTCTGGCCGAAGCGGCCGCCGCGGTCGTTGTCGGTGAGGGCGCGGTAGAAGTCCATGTACGGGGGCTCGGTCAGGAGCTCGAGGTGCGGGCGGGCGGCCTTGCGCCACGACGTGATTGTGCCGAGCTGGAGGTCGAGGGACCAGGTCGACCGGCCCGTGGAGGAGGTGATGGCGAGGAGCGAGGGCGAGGCCTGCGTGACGTGCGGGACGGGGTCGACGAAGGGGTTGGAGAGGGAGGAGAGGATTGCGGCCATGGATGGGGGTTTGGAGAGCGGGAGCTGGCCAAAGGCGACGCGGTGGCCGGCCTTGGCCCAGTTCGTGTCGTGGGCGAGGGCGAAGTCGATGTGCAGGTAGGCCTCGGCGGTGAGGTTCTTGGGCAGGCCCTTGATCTTGAGGAGGGCTTCGGTGTGCGGCTTGATGCCTGTGAGGAGGGTTTGTTAGTCGGGATGACAAAACGGGTGATTTAACTCAAGAGGAGTGGAGTGGACAAACCCTTGGGGATGTCGACTTCTTGGTCACCGCCGATGACCATGCCGTCGGCGACAATGTGCCAGGTGGCGGTGAGGTGGTCGAGAGAGATAAAGTCGTAACGGTTGATGATGGTGACCTCGTTGTCCTTGATGTCGAGCGTCTGCACCGGCTCGATGGCCTTGCCATACTCGACCAGGCCGGGCGTCGGGGTATGCTCGGCGAAACAGAGTCCGTCAAAGACGAAATTGTAGTCGTTGGGCACGTCGCCAAAGTCGCCGCCGTAGGCCATGTACTCCTCACCCTCTTCATTCTTGGTGCGAAGGCCCTGAAGGGTAGGGTGTTAGTCGAGACGACAGTCACTTTGGTGGTTAGACTTACATGGTTGGCCCACTCCCACACGAACCCTCCCATGAGACGCGGGTACTTGTAGAAAGCATCGATGTACTCCTTGATGCCGCCAGGCCCGTTGCCCATGGCGTGGATGTACTCGCACAGCACGAGCGGCTTGCTCCAGTCCCTCTCGGAGGCCTGGTTGACGATGTCGTTGGCGGAGGCGTACATGCGGCTGTAGATATCAGCAGTGCGGGCGCCGCCGTCACCCTCGTAGTGGACGAGACGGGACTTGTCGATGCTCTTGATGACGTCGTACATGTGCTGGTGGTTGGAGCCGTAGAAGGACTCGTTGCCGAGGGACCACAGGATGATGGAGGCGTGGTTCTTGTCGCGCTGGACCATCTGCCGCGCGCGGTCCTCGTAGGCCTCGCGCCAGTCCGGGTTGTTAGAGGCCCAGTCGCCGGCGTTGTTGCCGAGGACGCCGAAGCCGTGGCACTCGAGATCGGCCTCGTTAAGGATCCAGATGCCGAGCTCGTCGGCGAGGTCGTACAAGCGCGGGTCGTTGATGTAGTGGGAGGTGCGGATGCCGTTGACGTTGAAATGCTTCATCAGCAGCAAGTCGTGCTTGAGAAACTCATAGGGCACGGCGCGGCCCGAATCCGGGTTATGCTCGTGGCGGTTGACGCCGCGGAATTTGACTGGGTCACCATTGATGCAGAAGACGCCCTTGATGAGCTCGGTGCGACGGAAGCCGACGCGCTGGACCAGGCTGCAGTTTTTGAAATTGAGCACGAGGGTGTACAGATAGGGAGTCTCGGCGGTCCACTTGTGCGGGTTCTTGACGCGAATGTTGAAGCTGTTGTGACGGTCAAAGATCTGCATGTCCTTGGCAACGAGCTCGCCGTCGGCGTCGAGGAGCTTCATGTCGACGTAGGCGCCGCGCTCCAGCTCGATGTCGACCCGGAGGGTGGCGTCCTTGTAGTCGTCATCGAGGAGAGTGTGGACGTGGTAGTCGACTGGGTGGAACTTGGGAAAGGCGTGCAGGTAGACGTCCCTGAAGATGCCGCTGAGCCACCACTGGTCCTGGTCCTCGAGGTAGGTGCCGTCGCACCTCTGGTAGACCTCGACGGCGAGCACGTTGTCCTCGCCGATCTTGACGAGGTCCGTGACGTCGAACTCGCTGGGGTTGCGGGCGCCCTGGGAGTAGCCGACCTCCTTGCCGTTGACCCAGACGGTGAAGGCGGAATCGACGCCCTCGAAGCGGAGCCTCAGCTGGTGGTCGGCAAAGTCATCTCCGACCTGGAACGTCGTCACGTGTCGGCCGCACTCGTTGTCATCGTATGGGATGTTGGGAGCGTCGACGGGCCAGGGGAAGTTGAGGTTGGTGTACTGTGGGCCCTTGCCGTATCCCTGGCACTGCCACATGCCGGGGACGACGATGTCGTCCCATTCAGACGTGTCAAAGTCGGTCTTGTAAAAGTCGCGGGGCTCATGGAAGGGTGATGTGGTCAGGTGGAACTTCCACTTTCCGGACAGCAGCTTGGACTTGGACTTGGAGGTGTCCCTAGTCAGGGCGTCCTCTTCATTGTTGTACAGGAAGAAGTAGCTCCGTGGCGGCAGGGTGCCACGATGGATCACCTTGAGGTTGCTCCAGTCCGGCAGGTTCTTGGGAAAGGTGTGCGTGGGAGCGTCGCGGGCGGTGGTGAGTGACAGGCTCTCGCTGGATGAGGCGTCACTTGACGAGCTATGCAGACGGCGATGGCGGCCCAGCTTTTCCATGTAGACGCTCAGATGGAGGTCGGTCTCGGATGAGATGTTGACGTAGTCATCCGAGATTTGATCGGAGATGTCGGACATGGTGATACGAGATTCGGCACCGGCGACCGAGGGTGGAACGCTGCGGGTGGGGAGGACTCGGGAGGGGATTCAGGTACGGCAAAGGGACGGAGAGACAGAACGGGGTCAGTGGAGACACGACACGGCGGACGGAGATGAGGGCATGCAAGGAGAGGTGGTGTACACGAGAGGTGGATATGAAGGACGGACAGGATGTAGGCAGTTCACGAGAGGCCTGGCAGTAGTGGAGGAGGAGGAGGAGGAGGAGGGAGAGATTGAGATTGAGTTAGAGACGGAGATGGAGATGGAGCTTGGAGCTGTGTGTTTGGACCTGGGAAACGAGAAAACGAGGAAACGAGAGCTCCCTCTTTGTCTCACCTCACGCAGGCCGAGCTCTGAGCTGCGTGTCGCTCATGTCCGTCCAGAACGTCACCTGAGACGGTGCAGCGTCTGGGAGTGCGGGGGAATCACGAGGGACCGGCTTGCGAGCTGCAAGGGGAAGGATTGGGGGAAGCGGGGGAGCTGATGATTGGTCGTGGAGGAGCACCATCTGGATTATGTAATGAGCGAGTTGGAGTTGCAACGCAAAGGCCTGAAGAGTGAGGACCAAAGGCTGCGGGGGAGCAAACGATACATGTGACTCTTGGTCGAGGTCATGTGACTCTCGGTTCGAGACGAACACCCGGAGGGGCACGGACGGTCGATGGCAGACCGACCTTCGGGCGGGATTAGTTCGGATATCGTCGGGCGTGCTTTCTTCGAGCAGGTCCGGTCCACAGGGCACTTGGCAATGGCACCAGCTGTCTAGAACTGTCATTCTGATTCCATCGCCCGGCTGGTGGCATCGTCATTACAAAGTATCGACAACTACACCAACAACAACACCAGCTAAGGGAGACGCTACCGTCACTTTTTCACTCTTTTCAATAATTCCACCCGGTTACTGACCGTGTCCCTGAACGCGAGCCGTTCGTGTACCGTTCTAGACCAGCCCCCGAGTCAGGTTCGGGCCCCGTCCGAGAATTTCTCCATTCGCCCACCGGCCACAGAGCCAATGAGCCGCTCTGTCGACCTCCCGCACGTGAACTTTTCCCAAGGTCTCCCCCCTCTTTCGCGCGCGGTGCTTTCCGCCGTGGGTTGTGTGGGAAAGGGCGCTGAAAGAATTCCCCCAGGATCCACCCGTCTGCCCCCAAGTCGGGGCTAGCGCCGAAACTGGGCCTCGGCTTTCTACCCCGTCTGGGGATCGGGGAGGAGACTCCGCATCGGACTTCATCCCCCTCGTCGCTCTTCGGGGCAGGCAGGAGAAGGGTTTTTTTTTGTCCCTTCCCATTTTTGTTTGCTTCTTCTTTTCTCTTGTGAAGTTCTCACCAACACCCCCCCTGGTCGCCGTGAGTTGAGCCTCGGCATCGAAGCGTATCATTCCGTCACACGATCGATCTGTCCTGCTGCGCCGCACCCGCAACGGGCGTGGGACTGCAGTCTGCGGACATTTGTACATGGACAATCAAGAAACTTGGCGGGCTTCGTGCCGGCCAGGGACACCGGATCGGCATGCCGCCACCTGTGTTGGTTCGCCCGCACCTTGGCTGATGCCACTCACCGTGTCCAAACCGGACCTCTCGCCGCCTGCTTGACCTTCTTTCTTCCCCTCAACTTGCCCCAGCCCCCATGTCGGCCCTTTTGTGCATCGCAGTTCGACAGACATGGTTCGACCTCGCGAATCACACGTCACATCCTCGACACCGGGTGCCGACTGCTCCCCCCCCATAGTTTGGGGAAGAAATGGGGTAGGCCGGTCACCAGGCCCATTGAAGAGGCAATACTTGCGGAGGCACCTTTTTTTCCAACGTGCTGAGACCACTTGTTAGATCTAGAATGAACCCAGTCAGATCATTTCCTGGCCATTCATGCCCCATATCGTGCGCACACTAAAAAATCTCCGCTCAGAAAGACCAGCCCACGTGCCGCGGCTCCGTCTTCCCCGTGCGAAAAGCTGCCCGCTCTCCGTTGTGGCATTGTCTGGCTCGTCCCCGAACCATGTGGGGACTTGTCAAACGATAACCCCATGGAGGACAGGGACAGGGGGGGCGTGTATGTGGGAGGAGAATGGAGATGTCATGTAACGGTGGGTAGTCGTCTTTAGTCTAGTCCAGTCCAGTCCAGTCCCGGTCCCTTGGTTGGACCGCCGTTGACCGGTGGCCGGCCCTGGTCTCAATGCCACGGCCGGGGTCGGGTATGTCTTTTTGCTTAAAAAGAGTCCATCGTCCCTCCCGCGTTCTCTGTGCGCGTCCCGTGTCTCTTTCCGTCCCTCGTCCTCTTTCCCCCCCTCCATCCACACCCGAGGATAGGTTCAGTCATCATGGCGACCCTTCAAGACTCCAAGTCTCACCCCGAGGTCGAGCATGACAACACCCCGTTCGACGAAAAGGCCGCCGCCGGCGAGGTCAAGGAGATCAATGCCGCTTCTGTGGCTCTCGCGGCTGCTCTTGAAGAGCGGCCGCCTAACATCTGGTCGCCCAACATGTTGAAGCTGTACTTCATCCTCGCCATCGGCTACTTGGTGTCGACCATGAACGGATTCGGTATGTTTCCCACGAAGCTATAACCATCTGGAACACAAAGAAGCTAACGCCCTGACAGACAGCTCTCTCATGGGAAGCCAGAACGCCATGCCCCAGTACCAAAAGACCTTCGGCCTCACAGGAGCCGGGTCGACCACCGGCATCGTCTTCATGATCTACCAGGTCGGCCAAGTCGCCAGCTTCCCCTTTTGCTCTCCGCTTGCGGATACGTACGGAAGGAGAGTGTGTATCTGGGTGGGATGCTTCATTGTCCTCGTCGGCACCGCTATTCAGACCCCGGCCAACACCCTCGGCCAGTTCATCGCGGGCCGCTTCGTCCTCGGCTTCGGTGCCTCGTTGGCCTCCGCCGCCGGGCCCGCCTACATCGTCGAGCTGGCGCACCCTAAGTACAGAGGAACCATGGCCGGCGCCTACAGTACGTAGACGTTCCTGACTTTGCTGTCGTCTTTCGTTTCTTGTGGCCCCTCGCTAACCGTACTTCTTTTAGACACCTTTTGGTGGCTCGGCAACATCCTCGCCGGGTGGACCACCTACGGAACGAACGAGCATCTCAATAACAGTTGGGCGTGGCGCATCCCTACCCTCGTTCAGGCTGGCATGCCCGCCGTCGTCATGTGCTTCATCATGTTCTTCCCCGAATCGCCCCGTTGGCTCATCTCCCACGACCGCGCCGAAGAGGCCCTTGCCATCCTCGCAAAGTACCACGGTGACGGCGACGCCAGCTCGCCCATCGTTCAACTTCAATATCAGGAAATTGTTGAGGACGACCGCCTCACGAGAGACGAGAACCCGTGGTGGGACATGCGCGAGCTGTTCAACACCAGGGCGGCCCGCTACCGGCTCGCCATGGTGGTTTTGATGGCCTTTTTCGGCCAGTGGAGTGGAAACAACGTCGTGTCTTACTTCATGGTATGTCACACCCATTCGAGGCTGATGCCAGGAGATTTAGAACCCTTCACTAACACGTGCAATAGCCGGAGATGTTTAAGCAAGCGGGAATCACGAGCGACAGCACCCAACTTTTGCTCACGGCTATCAACCCCATCTTCAGTCTCATTGCAGCCATCTACGGTGCTACTCTGCTCGATAAGCTGGGCAGGAGATTTATGATGATGGCTGGCCTTACCGGCGCTCTCGCCTCATACGTCATGCTGACCGCCTTCACTGCCGAGTCCGAGAAGAACCAAAACCTGTCATATGGTGTTATTGTGTCTATCTACCTCTTCGGCATCTGCTTTTCCTGGGGTTTTACACCGTTGCAGACACTGTACGCTGTCGAGTGCCTTGAGAACCGAACCCGTGCCAAAGGTTCCGCGGCGTCGTTTCTCTTCTTGAACATCGCCATCATTATCAACACCTATGGCATCAGCGTCGGAATTCAAAAGATTTCTTGGCGTCTCTACTTGGTTTTTATAATTTGGATCTGTATCGAACTTGTAATTATCTATTTTTGGTTCGTGGAGACCAGTGGAAAGACTTTGGAGGAGCTCAAGTCGATTTTCGAGGCACCCAACCCGAGAAAGGAATCTACAAAGAAGACCAAGGTTGTGGTCGATGGGGCTGGAAACGTTGTAAACGTTGGAGAGACTACGTCTAGCCTGTAGGTCTTCCTTGGAACTTACAGTATATAACGAAGAGGATTATGTATCAGAAGTGCCCGAGGTGGCAACCAGTCATGTATCTTAGTAAAAGTTGCATCGAGCGGAACACCTTTTGAATTTCAGAGCACCCGAACTTGAAAATTCCTGAGCTTGCCAATCGTTCCAAGCCACAATAGTGGCAGGGCTTGCGGAAACGTTCTTCGGAAACTGCGCGTCAAGCAGCATGGCAAGCCGGCGTAGGCCGATGCCGCGGGGTTCGCGGCGTTCGCGCGAGAATCACGGACTCGAAGCACAGGACCAAGAAACTTCGACCTCATGTTAGTTCCTAAGTTTCTAAGACCTGTTGCCTCCCGGCCTCGAAATTGGTTTGACTGCGAATCGATGGGTCGAGAAGTTTTCCCGGATCCTCCAATTGCCGTGCACTCCGCGGTGCCCCGCTTTTCGGATAAGAGCCGAGATTCAAGCCCCACCCGGCGCCGAGACAGCTCCGGTGGCCTGCCAGTGTTGCAGTCCTCAACAACGTCAAAAGGAGAACCATGATACGCGATAAACGACTTTTTTATCTAATCAAGGTTAGCGAGGGATGGTATTGCTCCGACCTGGAGGTCCTTGGTCATGTCTTCTTAGGCCTCAGAGCAAGCCCGTCCTTTCATCTCGACGACTTGTCCTTCGAGAAAACCATAATTAATCGTCCACGGGGTCGCCTTGTCATCCAAAGGCGAAACCCTGAAGCCTTTAATTTTTGTCTTCTCGCGGCTTTCTGTTCAAGCCCCTTTTGTTGTCGTTGGTACGACTTCCGCTGCCGGTGAGATCGTTCCTGCTCTGAGGGAGCGCCATGCTAATTGTTTCATCGACTTTCTCTTTTTGTAAAAGTAGACAATTCACCGGTTGGACTGCTTGGAAACAGCTGAAGCTCGTTCCTTCCTCGGGGTGGCTAAGGTACCCCTCACGTGATGTTGTTGACTCCGCTATGGGATGAAGGAACCTGCAACATAAGTCTGCCTACATGCCTATCTACCTACCTTGAATGGAAACCATACAGAGGTGGAAGGCGGAAGAGAGAGGCTGGGACGCCAATTAACATGACTCTTCCAAGGGAAGACTAGCGACTTCATCGTCGGGGGAGGGATATGAAAGGCAAGCACAAGTTTCTGCGCATCCCTGATTGAAAAGATTCGTTTTTGAAAGAATTGTTCGACTTTCAATTCCGTTGAAAGCAGAAGTCGCGCATCGATGAAAGTGGAAGTCATTATGGGTCTGTGGCAGGAGCTCCTTCCTTTGAACCAAAGCGCCCCACCAGTCTAACCACCTCCCTCTCTTCTTCATTTTCGCCAGCCCTGGATCTGCACACGCGAACAAGCCAGACGAAATAGACAATCACAATGCCTCGCACCCGCAGACCTACGCTGGCCACCTTGGCAGTCAAGACTACGGTCCCCACGACCACAAGAACATGAGCTGGAGAATGGCCCTGAAACTTCTGTCTAGTGTCTTGGGCGGTGTTGGCAACAATCGCTGCAATCGCAGCACCGTAAGTCTATTTGTTCTCTTCCGAGCTCAGTTGTAGGACTAACAACGATCGTAGAAGAGTTAGACCAGGGAGGATACCAAGGACGACGAGGCGCGCATCAAATCGTATCGAGTCCGACGCTGAGGCCAGGCTGGACGAAATCAAGAAGGCTGAGGCCTTGGTCGATGGCAAAGATGAGTTCAAGGAGGCCTTCACCTACCACAATCGAAACAACGTAAGTCTATGTGCCCTCTGAAAGGGCCCCTTTCTACAGAGACTACGGTACTAACAACAATCCCAGAAACGCAAGGCCGAGGACGAGGCCGAAGACGACGAGGCCCGCGTGAAGCGCCTCCGGGCCGAGCTAGAGGTCGTAACCAAGGAGGCCGAGGAGGCCCAGAAGAATGTCGCAGCCAAAGCGGCCGAGACCGCGAAGGCAATTGCCTTCATGAACGGCAAGGCTTTCTTGCTGGCGAAAGTCGGCAACATGGCCGAGAGTCAGGAGAAGGAAGAGTTCAAAGAGGCCCTTCAGGGTTTGAATCTCTGAGGAGAGATCCCCGCCCTGCTCCCCGCCCAGGACCAGTTAAGGATGGGAAAGGCTCAAAGAGGGGGGGGCGGGCAACCAGTGTGTGCCAATATGACCGTCTGCTGACTCACTGTACGGTGTCCGCGGACCGAATCGCTTGAGCTCGTATGTCGAATCGCTCGTGTGTCGAATCCTCCAGAGCTCGCGCATCGTGTCTTGTGTCGCTCGAAAATGTCGCTATGTGTGTGTGTGTGTGTGTGTGTTTGTGTTGTTGTTAGCATCGCTGCATCCAGTGCCGTACCCCCCCCTCTTTCAATCCCCAAGTTTCCCTTGACTACTTGGCTGATCAACGAGGGCATTTACCTCATCCACAACCAAACCGTCAAGGCATCATCCTGAGTAGCCGATTGGAGCGAGCAACCCCCAAGGTCCTCAAGCTCCGAAACCATGCTCCGTCAAGGGACGGCATCGGCCGAAACACTGTCATGAATCGGTAAGCCCAATCCACGACAGTGTCTAGCCGGCAGCCACGCCTCAATGAGGGGACAGAAGAACACATTGAACATTTTCGAACGTCGGTGATGCGCACGTTCGAATCAGAAACCCGCAAGTAGCAGGCCAAGATCCAATACAAAACATCTAAAAGAGGGGATTCATTTGGTCATTATCGGCGAGGGAACCATAGAGAACGAAACCGTATGCTTGCAATTGAATGCATTCATCCTTCACTGTCTTGTAATGTACAGCCCTTGCGTTGTTCTTCGACGCATTGTACCATATTACCCCCAAAACCAAGACATTCCGTTCGTCAAGCATTTTCAAACGCGAGTCGTAACCCACAGAAAAAGAGAAAAAGAGCGGGAAAAAACAAAAGAAGAAAAAAAGGAGGAGAGAAGAAGAAAAGAAAAGCTAGGCCTTGGGACCGGCGGTCTCCTCCGTCATCTGCCTGTAGGTAGGAAAGAAAGAAAAGTCAGTGTGATGAAGTGGATAAAGTAGGATGAAAAACTGAGTAAGTGCTTACTGGTCCTTGGCGGGCTGGAGGGCGGGGATCTCTCCCCAGAGATCCAAACCCCGAAGGGCCTCCTTCAACAGCTCTTTTTGATGGCCTTCGGCCATCTTGCTGACATAATTCAACAAGTAGGCCTTGGCGTTCACGAAGGCAGTTGCCTTCGCGGCCTTGGCCGCCATCTCCTCCGCCTTCTTGGCCATGGTGTCCGCCTCGGCCCTGAGGCGCTTGGCTCGACCCTCGTCATCCTCAGACTCGTTTTCTGCTTTCCGCTTCTAAAGTTGTTTGTCAGTAGGTTGAGTGAGGATTGTTGCAGGCAGGAAATGGGGTTTTACCTTTCCATTGCGGCTGTTGCTGCTGCTGCTGCTGCTGCTGCTGTTGTTGTTGTTGGTGGTGGTGGTGGTGGTGGTGGTGCTGTGACGGCGGTTGCCTCCGCCACCACGACCGCCAAACACGGCGTCCAAAAAACTATCTGCCGCTCTCTGGCGGTTGTTGTTGCGACGACTGGCCCCGCCGCCGCCACGACCGCCACCGCCG
This sequence comes from Colletotrichum destructivum, assembly GCF_034447905.1. Taxonomy (NCBI): domain Eukaryota; kingdom Fungi; phylum Ascomycota; class Sordariomycetes; order Glomerellales; family Glomerellaceae; genus Colletotrichum; species Colletotrichum destructivum. The sequence continues at coordinate 624,646 of NC_085904.1, forward strand.
TTGCCGCCAATGGCGCTGGCCATTGCCCAGAGGCCCTGCGCCGCACGGGCGCTGTTGTTGTTGCTGCTGTTGCTGCGGGGCATCTTCATGGTTCCTAAGTCAGCATCTGAACCATCAAAAACGCTGACGAGAAACTGGAAAGACAGTAGAGAACATTACAGGTCCTTGAGGGGAGGAAGGAAGGTCGATAAACAGAGAGAGAGAACTGTTACTTACTGTGTGTGTGTGTGTCTGTATGTGTGTCTATGTGTGTGTCTGTGTGTGTATGCGTGTGTATGCGTGTGCGTATGCGTATTTGATTGGAAAAAAATTCGAAGGCGAGACTCTTTCGAAAATAAAATTCAACTACAACGATGGGCACGAAGAAGAAGAAGAAGAAGAAGAAGAGAAAGGTCTGAGATTGAGTAGACGAAAGGCAGCCAGGCGGCGGCCCTACTGCAGCCCTAGAGCTAGCCAAATACGGTAACTCAAATACTAAAGGAAGGAACGACTCTTGAAGGTATCGATGATCTTGTTCAGCATCCGTCATTGACACAGGTTGTCTAGGATCAGACTTCCAGTCCTGCTTAGCTAAAACTAACATCTTATATCCTAGTTTTAATAGAAATGTAGACCTCAGCTCAAGCTATATAGCGCAGATAAGTATTATTAGTGAAGTTTGTCTTATTCTTACAAAGCAGTCTCCAGTTTCTGCTGCTTAGGATTGTCATATTAGGAGATGACCGGAGCTGTCCCGGCGCCGGGTGGAGCATAGATGTTCGGCTGTTGTCCAAAAGAGTGGGGACTTCCCCCGAAACCTGAAGGGGCCATTAGCTCCTGCCCTCACTGAGGTAAGGGATGCCCTACGAGATTACGTCAGCACATTTCGTATCATTGTCCATCATAGCCGGAAGATACCATGGAGTAAAAACAACGCTGGTCATCCGCCTAGGGACCAGGATAAAAGACCTCAGGCCTTCTAATCGACGATGACCAGCGGCAAGCATAGATTACAGACAGAGATATCTGGGGGCAGCAGGAAGATATTCCTACGTGCGCGACGTCTTCCCCGCAACGAAGGCGGTAGTGGTCAAGCAGGAAACATCTCTGAACGTTTCTCGGGTCTTTATTTAGCTAAAGTGGCAACACTGGCTACTACCGCCGGAAGGCAGCAGCAGCAGCAGTAATATGAGCGTGTGACTTGCGATTCCTGGGTTTACGTACTGACTGACAATATAGAAGCCGAATGCTGAGGTCAAGACTAAGAAAGACGACGGCAGGGCCAGGGCTACGTGTTCTAATACTGAGGCTTGGAAACAGATGAAAGAGGCCGAGGAAGTCAACAACCGACGGTGATGATTCCAACGGCAACTGAATTCAGGCCGCAAGCTTTCTGGACGGGTATTCGGCGACGGGTAAATTGTAATGGAAGCCGTTCTTGTACCAACCGATAGGGCTTACTGGTCATCAGATGTGGGAAAAGTCCTCGATGTGCAGCAAGAGAGAGACGACTGCCATTGACTGGAAAACAGTTCTTTTTGAGTTGTTGCGAGTGCTGCTGCCGCCACGAGCAGGAGGGCAGGAGGGCAAGAGGGCAAGAGGACAAAAGGGCAGGAGGTCTGTCAGGAGGACCTGCCGAATGGTCCACCTAATCATTACCGTAAGGGCGTAACTTTGCTCCAAGAGTTTCGCTGGAAGGCTTTCACAATCTATTACTTCAGCGTCCGCAGTCTCTGTCGCGAGTCCCCATACAAAACGAAGATGACGCGTCCCCGCGTCGACAACCGAAAAATGGCCCAAAGAGTCCTGTTCGACGCCTTTGGCAGTCACCGCAACGACAACCGAAAGAGAGAAGCTTTGAACTTCATCAACGGCTTGCTTAGCGGTAGCAGTGGCGACGTCGTCCACCGACGCCGGAGTAACAACAACAACCGCAATGTAAGTGAATTGGATTACAAAACTGGTTTTGCCTACTAACGGCGAACCTAAGAAGCGCAAAGAACCGAACAAGCGAAAAGAACCGAACAAGTGCAAAGGTCAGCCAGCTACAGAAGAGACGGACGAAGACAAGGTCAAACGACTCGAGGCCGAGGTCAGCCGCTTGAAAGCCGAAGCAGAGAAGCACGGCAAGAGAGCGAAGGAGCTAAGAGAGTGTCATGATGGGTTTTAGGGGGGGTTGGGTCTGCGAGTCAGTCCTGAGACTCGGTCCAAGACGTAGATGCCCTCAAGATGGGTATGAACACCCTGCATTCGTCCTGAATCTCCATTCTAGAGGAATAGGCGCTTCTGATCCTTATTTCACCTACGCATTGCTTAATACAGTTATGAACCATGCTCTGTTTCCTCCCCCTCTATTGTGCCTGAGCTGCGTAGAGAGCGTTCTTACCACCTCTTTCAACAGGCCCCCCAGCCAGCCCTTCAGGGCGCCTGGAGGGATCCTTCATTCCGCTAGCCCTCTAGCCAGCCCTATGCTGCGCCTAAAGGGATCCCTAACATAGCCTTCCCTGTAGCCAGTCTGTCTGCTGCGTCCAGAGGGATCCCTCCATGAGAGCCCTCCGGGGCATGAATTATAAGCAGCCTTTCAGCCTGACAGGCCGTCAGAAAGATCTGGCTAGGAAGTCTAGATCAAGGCTAGAGCCAAAGCCCATGACTTCGAAGAGAGCAGAGGGAAAGGGAAGAGGCCCCTAGAAAGAGAAGCAAGGACTTAACCCCGGTTTTAAACTAGATAGGCCGTCTAACAATATAAAGAAGGGGACCCCTTGCTTCACAGATCCAAGCAGCAATCGCTTAGGAAGCTATAGGTTAACTGCAGGTAAGTCTGTCTGCTTGGCCCTCTAGACGGAGGGCTGGGTCCTCTGTGGCCCTCACTCTGGGCCCTCTGTAGGCCCGTCCATTGACCGTTGGCTGCACCTGCCAAGCAGCCTTTTAGACCCTCTAGATAGGAGTCTTGTGTCTAGAATCCAGAAACTCATTCAGTGTTTCTGAGGGGGTGTGTCATCATAGGTACAAGGGGGGGGGTCTGCAGATCAGTCCTGCAAGTCAGTCCTGAAGCTCGGTCCAAGACGTATATGCCCTCAAGACAAGTATAAATACCCTGCTTTCGTCCTGTATCTCCGTTCTAGAGGAATAGACGCCTCTGATTCATATTTCACCTACGTATTGCTCATCAAAGAAAGTATGCCGCGGAGATGGGATCTTTTGCTAACATCCCCAAGTCGCCAGGCTACAGACGAGAACGACGAGAGCCGGGCCAGGACTGAAGTTGAGAATAAACGGTGAAAAAAAGTATTGCATCACCGACCGTGACTAGGCTAGTGAGGCTGGCATTTACAAATAATCATCTGCGTGAAGAAATCCAAGAATAAGCCTGCACTTGTGCCATCGTTATCTTCAGTGCCAGACATCATCTACGTAAGCCAATCGCGGCCAGGAAGGTGGGTGATTCACGACAACAGGTCAAAGTTTGCAGAGCATGGGTTCATCAATATGTTTACTGCCTAGTCTATGTCTATGAACATTGATTCTATCTGGATGGGAAGATACGGTGCCTGCTTTTGGACGATTTGGTTCAATGGGTATGTGTGGATGTGTGTTTTGGTATTGTTTGATGGTGTCGAATAGTGTTGCATTGTGTGGATGATGGATGCCGCATTGTAAGGATGTGGCGTCTTATGGACTTATGCGTGGTTCTGGTATTCAGACTGGCTGCCTTGTGTGACAGGAAGCGTCGATGATGACGCCGGACTTCTGCCAGTGGTGCTTGAGTGTCTCAGTCTAGATTGTAGAGTGTTCCCGCAAGCGGATAGGCGTCTGGAGGCCTTTCGACTATGCGAAGACGAATGTTTGTTTAACTCGAACAGTGAGTGCCGTTCAAGTTTTTTGTGGTGTGTCCCGTTGGTCTAGTGGCTGGGGAAGTGTATGGTTGACGATAGCCTCGCTGGCGCCTCGGGGACGCGTAGTGGAGTGATGTTGCGTATGTTGCCGTGTCGGCTGTGGAAGCAAAACGTCCGGTTGAATGGGTGTGTTTGTGTGGCGGGAGCGAGCTTCCTTTTTAAACGAACGCCACAACGTCGCCTGTTGGTATTCTTGGACTTATTGAATCGGCGAACCCGTGCCTCTGAGTGTGTGTTGGGTTTTCGAGATGGAGATTGTTTGTGCGTTTCGAGTCTTCAAAACACCCCGTCGGTTTGATGATCTTGGGCAGTGGATGTGGATTCGAAGCCTCGGGTCGTCTTGTAAAGTTGCTGACCGCATTGTTTTGACTGTTTCTGTGCAGCGTTAGCTCGTGTACTCGTTTGGGAGGCAACCAACTTACCATGGTATGGTGTCTACAGCAGTCAATATGATCGTGATCCAATGAATGACTTGACCCCAAATCAATCTTCCAGCAGGCCCCTTTCCCCTCCCCTCCAGACTTCCTCGCTGTCCAAGACACGCTTCAGCATGTTCCCCCTCTGCCTCTCCTCTCAAACTTCAATGTCTTCCTGCCCAGGCTCCCTCCAGTCTTTCCGCATCTCCTAGTTCCCCTTGCGCCCAATCCGGTCTCCTCGCGCTCATCCCAGTTTCCTTCACATCCCCCTTTATTTCCCGTAGCTCCATCAATCCATCTTGCGAGCCTGTGAATTGATGCTCGTGTGTGAGTGACGTTCTCTTTTCCCCATCCTTTCCCATCTCTTTCCATTTCCCATTTTCTTGGATCCCCTTCTCCCGGATCATTTTCATGCGGCCTTCTTTGTTAGTTCTCTCTTATTTTGGTTGTTGTATATTCTCGGAACGGTCTCCTCGTCGTGCCATGTGTTGGTAAAGCAGGGTGTGCATGAAGTGCAATTTTGTGTGTTTGTAAAGTGCTGCGTTCATGCATTGGTGTTTTTCGTAGAGCAGTGAGTCTGCCGAGCCTTTTTTTCGTTGAGCACACTTGATCTAGGATTATGAGTTCGCAAAGTGGTATTTGTAGAGTGGTGTTCGGGGAAGGTGTTCGTTGGCGGTCTTCGTAAAGTGGTACCTTGCGGAGGCATGTGTTCGTGGAGCAGTGCATGTGTTTTCGAATGGTGTATGTGTACACAGGTACAATTGCGGAGGTAGACTTCAAATCTGCTTGGCGGTGTTCTTGTTTACGCTGGCTTCTTCGATTCGTTCCAGCGATAGCGGTCAACTGCATATAACCATCTGGAGACTGGCGCCCCGGACACCTGTCACCATCGGGAGATCAGGACTTCAAGCAACCCATGACCGGATCATACCTTTCTTGAAAGTAGCCATAGCGAGATGGTACTTTCGCTCCCTCCCAGAGACCTGCCAATTTCATGGATTTGAAACATCAGTTGCGTTTGAGGTATGCAAACATGCCCCCTTCCTTTCCTCCCCCTTCTGGGGAGTTGCGCCTGGTGTGGGACTTCCATCGGTTTCTCTCCGTGTCAAATACTTTCCAATCACATCTGCGGACTGTGGTCAGGAAGGTGCCAAATCCGCGAGCGCAATTCCTCCCCAAGTCGGACAGGGGAGGAGAGGACCTTCTCTGTCGATGTTTTCTTCCTACCTTCTGTACTCTTGCCCTCTTTCGTTCCTCGTCACATTGTGTGAGAACGACGCCGGATGGTAAGCTGTAGATGCCAGCCGGGCTGGCCTCCTCATGGTCGTGGACACTAACTAGACCACTATCGCCTCGCCCCACGATTCGGAACCTACCGGATCTGCTTCCTTATAGGGTGGTGCCGTGGCATGGCTACCAGGCCAAAGATAGGAATGGCGGAACTAGGAAAGCGTGGATGGCAGGCAGGGTCTGGTCTCCGATTCTCGACCTTTCTTTCTCATCGATCTCCGTCACAGCCCCGAAATTTGCATTGCCCTAGTATGGATTGCATGTTTGACACCTATCATTGAGTCTGGTGAGTCTTGTTTGGGTCCTTGAGTATAGATTTATCGTGAGGGTGGAAGGCGACGTTCATAGGCAGCCTGGGCAGGAACGCAAAAACGCGTCTGCTCAGCTGCGCTTGGCCACATGGTCAACCCTCATCTTTGCAGATACTGTCACTCGGAGAGCGCTGACGCATGAGATAGCTACCTCAAAGTGGGAAGGTAGGCAACGCCTCGCCTTTGATGGGGCAGTAGCCTTGTGACTAACAAGAAGACCTAAGCTTGCTGACACGAGCGCCTCCAACTGAAGATGACGGGGTTTCCTCCATGATCCGGCCGGATCTCTTCGGGGTTGACAACAAGACCATTACGGCCCATAGGTACTTCATGTTTTTTCATGTGTCTTTTTCCAAGCCTGCGAGCTTTAAAAGCTGACTCAAGAGCGGACAGGAGTTCAGGGGTCTGTCGCTCAATCCAAGCATTTGGCTTAGGCCATGGGCCAAAAGTCAGTTTCCGCCAAGATTCGTTACCGCGAGAGTCCATACAGTCGCCTCAAGAGCGCAGCACCCCAGCCTTATACGGACACTGAGTCAGGAAGCCTGTTCCACACCCGCCCTTTAATAATACAATTTGGACTTCCTCTCACGTCATTCGACATGTCTTCTCCTCGTCAGGTCCCGAACCACGCGGGTGGCCATATCTTTACACTGAAGAACCCCAGACCATCAATCCCGATCGGATCCACCAATCCCGCGGCGGCATTCCCGCTCTGAGGGAGGATTCGGACCCTGCCGTCCACCTCTTCCCGATTCGGCCATCTACCGCTTCCCGCATCTGGCCTGGTCCCATGCCACCCCGCGAGCTCATGGGGACTCAGATCCGGTGGGATCCGAATCGTGGGGCGGAAAGACGGGCGTCGCCTTCTTTCTTCGTTTGATGCTGCTCCCTGAGTCCCATTCAGACAACGCGAATCGAAGGAACAGAAGGGAGACGACGAGAAAACCGAGAAGAACGAGGAAGCCAGTTACAGGAGGACCGAGAATATGAGTGGAAATGGACGTACCCAGGGACAAAGCTTAAAGATACAACCTCGAAGCTGTTCCTGTCGGCTATGTCCCCCGCATGAGCTGCTACCGACAGCGGTCCCCTTGCAGAGTTGCGCTAGATGCTGCCACCGCTGCCGATTCGCGTCGGATATAGGAAAGCAACCCTCAATTTGGGAACGCGGCAGCGAGTCCCACGCGTCTCGTGATCGAAGAGGAGAGCCCGAGTCCGAGGAACCAGACCGTTGTACATCACGCCATGCCCGGTAATCACACACCACGCCACCCACCATTCCTCTTATAAACCATCATGTGATGACCCGGATGACAGGATTCGCGTTCCTTTTCGGGTCTCCAAGATCTTGGAACCGGCGGATGAAGACAGCCTTGGCTGCCCCAGGGTGCCTGGGACCTGCGTGCGCGGATGAACCTCTCTCTCCTCTCTCTTTTCTTGATCCTCGACTCAGCTTTGATCCTCGAAGCGGAAGCATTCCCTCCTTCAGAGACAAACGGGCGTAGTGCCTCCGGCACGTCGGCAAGCTTGTTGCCGCGACCTCATCTGGCAGGGCGTCGTAGAGCCTGATTGATTGATGGAAATTTGAGTGCGGCAGTCTTGACTCGTCCTCTTCCCGGGGGGCGGAGTCGCGATAATGTGCTCGACTTCCCCACAGGAAGGAGGCGATTATCCGCTCTCACCATTGTGGCACCGCGTTCTCTCTGGGGTCTGTTAAAGGAACGGCTGGATGTACTAGGCTTTCATTTATAGTATCGACTTCAGCCGCCGGCGTCGATCTTGTTTCTCCTATTCTGTATCCTCAAAAGATCCTTATCTCACCTTGAGTATAGTCTCAGAGGCCACTCAGCGTCCCTTCTTCGACGACTCGATAACAGTCGGCGGCCCAAGATGAAGTACGCCAACCTCCTTCTGGCAGCCCTCGCGGTTCCAATCCAGGCCGCCTTCACATGGAAGAGTGTGAAAACGGGTGCTGGTGGCGGATTTGTGCCTTCCATTGTAGGATTCAAAGAGGCCGCTACAAAATTCTCAAGCTGATTATTGTTCGAAAGGTTTTCCATCCTACTACCAAGGGCGTCGCCTACGCCAGGACCGACATCGGCGGTCTCTACCGCCTCAACGCGGACGACTCGTGGACTGCTGTGACCGACGCCAACGAGTTCGCTTCGGACTCTAAGTGGTCGAGATGGGGCGTAGACGCGCTTGCGTTGGATCCGCAAGACGACAAGAAGGTCTTCATCGCGGTGGGAACCTACACCAACAGCTGGTGAGAACAGGCTTGGGCCTCTTGATGTTGTTGGACTGTCTGCTAACCCTCGTTAGGGACCCGAACAACGGAGAGATTGCACGCAGTTCAGACCGAGGACAGACGTGGCAGTTCGCAAGCCTCCCTTTTAAGGTAGGAATGACAGAAGCCTCTGGGTTCGCCAGGCTAACACACATGCCAGGTTGGCGGAAACATGCCGGGAAGAGGAAATGGGGAGCGTCTTGCCGTTGACCCCAAGAACTCCAACATCGTCTACTTCGGCGCCCGAAGTGGCAACGGGCTCTGGAAGAGCACCAACGGAGGTATGAAAAACCCACGCCCAAGTCAGTCTTCGTCTTCTGACCCTACCCAGGCGCAAGCTTTTCCAAGGTCTCCTCCTTCACCGCCGTCGGCACGTTCCGCGCTGGCCCTGCCGGCGACGAGTACAGCGGTGACATCCAGGGCCTTAACTTCGTCACCTTCGACCCTACCTCTGCTCTCGTGGGTGGTGCCACGTCCCGTATTTTCGTCGGCGTTGCCGAGAACGCCACGTCTTCTATCTACGTCTCCAACGACGCTGGCTCTACTTGGTCTGCTGTCGCCGGCCAGCCTGGCCGATACTTCCCTCACAAGGGAAGGATTCAGCCGGCCGAAAAGGCTCTCTACATAAGCTACTCTGACGGCACCGGCCCTTATGATGGCTCTTCTGGTGCTGTCTGGAGATACGACATTGCTGCCGGGACTTGGAAGGATATCACCCCTGTTGCCCCTGGTCCGGACTTGTACCACGGTTTTGGTAAGTCCAATGAATACCCCTGCTATGTCCCTTACCCCAGCAGGTCAAAGTACCTGTGGCTATTACGTGGAAAAGGGACTTGTAGAAACTGCGAAAACAGATGCTAACGCAACCCAGGCGGGCTGAGTGTGGACTTGCAAAAGCCCGGCACCCTGATCGTTGCCTCCCTGAACAGCTGGTGGCCCGATGCAAAGCTCTTCAGATCGACCGACTCTGGTAACACATGGAAGCCAATCTGGACCTGGGGCACCGACGGCAACCAGAACCTGAGCTACGTCCAGACTTCTCCAAAGGTAAGCAGTTTACCAGTCTCCTATGGTGGACAGCAAACGCTAGCAGCTCAGCCACTGACACACCCCATAGGCGCCCTGGATCAAGACCAACTTCCTCGACGTCGACACCAAGGACCTGGGTTGGATGATCGAGTCCCTCGAGATCGACCCTACCGACTCCAACCACTGGCTGTGGGGAACCGGACTTACCATCTTCGGCGGCCGAGACCTGACCAACTGGGACACGGGAGCCAAGGTGAACATCCAGTCCCTGGCAGACGGCATCGAGGAGATGTCCATTCAGGACCTCGCCAGCGCCCCCGGCGGGTCGGAGCTTCTCGCCGCCACTTACGATAACAACGGCTTCACCTACAAGACGCGCAGCAGCCTCGACGTCTCGCCCCAGACCACCTGGACGACCCCGATGTGGGCAAGCGCCGTGGGCGTCGACTACGCCGGGAACAAGCCTGCGAACGTAGTCAGAATTGGGAATGTTGCCGGAACCCAGCAGCTGGCGGTGAGCTCCGACGGCGGCGGTGGCTGGTACATCAACTACGCCGCAGGAACCACCCAGTACGGTGGATCGGTGGCTTATTCGGCGGACGCTGACATCATCCTCTGGTCGACGGCAACCCTCGGCGTGCAGCGGAGCGCCAACCAGGGCTCCCTCGCCGTCGTCGCCAGCATCCCCGCCGGCGCCGTCATCGCCAGCGATAAGCGCAACAACACCGTCTTCTACGGCGGCTCAGGCGGCAGCTTCTACCGCTCCACCAACGGCGGCGCGACCTTTGCCACCGCGGGATCCCTCGGCTCCGCTTCCGAGATCCGTCACGTCGAGGCGCACCCCGTCAAGGCCGGCGACGTCTGGGTCTCGACCAACGTCGGCATCTTCCACAGCACCGACTACGGCTCCACCTTCACCCTGGTCTCCACGACGCTGACGAACACCAACAAGGTCGCCCTCGGCAAGGGCTCCGGCTCCAACTGGAACGTCTACGCCTTCGGCACCGGCCCCGCGGGCCGACGGCTCTACGGCAGCGCCGACCTCGGCGCGTCCTGGACGGACCTCCAGGGCACCCAGAGCTTCGGCGCCATCGACAGCGCCAAGCTCGCCGGCTCCGGAAACGAGGAGAACCTGGTGTACGTCGGCACCAACGGCCGCGGCGCCTTCTACGCCTCGGGCGTCATCGGCTCTTCCGGCGGCGGGCAGACCTCTACGGCCCCGACGTCTTCCAGCAGGCCGTCCAGCAGCAGCAGCAGCAGCAACACCTCGCCGGCCCCTGTGACCTCATCGACTTCGTCGGTCAGGACCACCCTGGTGACCTCTACTTCCACGATCCGCATCTCCTCCAGCTCCGCGGTCCGCACCTCCACGAGCTCTGCCCCGGCTTCCACGGCGACCAACCTGGCGAAGCAGTTTGAGCAGTGTGCCGGCGGGCCGAACTGGAACGGCCCGACGCAGTGCGTGCCGCCGTTTGTCTGCAAGTACGCGAACGAGTGGTACTCTCAGTGCGTGTAAGCACTATCGTGAGAGCGATTGATTGTTGATGATAGTCAATCTGCAATCATATTGATGAGAGGGTTTCATGACTGCTTTCTGTGTGTAGAAAATCAGGTAGTCAGAGTTACCCTCGTTTCAACCAAATCACAAGTTTGATCCTGGAAACCCAACTCGCGCTGATCATGTCCCACGAATCATTTTTCAATGACCCTTTCCTTGTTTCGTGGCCAATCGTGATGAGAAGATACAGTCGGTGGTCAGCCATCCGGATATTTCTAATCGGTATTGATGTACCGGAGACGACGTCCGATCGGCCCCACTTCGGTCCGTTTACTCCAGTGTTCGCACCGGCCTTGAACGGAGTGACATGCAACGGGCGATATGCACTCTAAAACCAGATGTCATTTCAGTTATCCGTTCAAAAATCTTTAGTTGGGGAACGAACAACAAAGGCTGAAGAGCGAAAGCCGCCGAAAGAATGAGAAGTTATATTTATACAATGAGAAGCACAATTAACGATGTGTCTTTATGTATTTCGAAATTCAGCCTGTCTGCCATGATCAAATCATAGCATACCGTTCCCATGGCACAATAATAGCGCAACGGGGCCGCCCTTCTCGTTCCACCCACAATCTATCGGCTGTGGACCGTAACACCGGCCCCCCCACGCTGCCGACGCAAGAGTTGCGTCCAGTGTCCGATCTCGCTTCAACGTGGGCCCGATGCAGCTAGGCCCAGCTGGGAATCATCGACTTCCCCTCTTCCCGCCCCTCTCGCGAAGGCCGTCAAAATAGCACCTCGACCAAGACTAAGCTGGTGAGAGTGCTATGTAATATCTTGAATCATTGTCGAGGGTCTGCTCTTGTTTTTGCCAAACAACGCACGGAATACAGAACACAATGGCGCCGACTCCTACCCCGGGTGCCAACGACCCCTTGGCTAATTTTTATGCGAAGTAAATCGAATGCACGCTTTCGTTAGCTTTCGTTAAGGTTACCATGCTGACCCCTGCCAGAGTTGATGAGCTCGAAAGCGTCTTCATTGAACGTATGTAACGAGCGCCCATTTCTGGGATTGCGCCGATTTTACTCACGCCTGTGCCACAGGACTCGGGGATGCAGTCAAGATCCCATCAATCTCTGCCCAAGCAGACCGGAGGAAGGATGTATTCGAGGTACGGACCCAACGGAAATTTCACAATTTACAAGTCCCAGCAAGAGCATGAGGTCGTCAAGCTGCCGGTGCTAACCCCAAGCCAGATGAGTGAATGGGTCGCCGCCAAGATGAGAACTGTCGGGATCGACGTCACACTCAAACCTCTTGGCAAGCAAGCGGGCACCGACCTTGAGCTTCCACCCTTGGTGCTGGGACGATACGGCAAGGACCCGCAAAAGCCAACAGTCCTCGTGTACTGCCATTACGATGTCCAGCCCGCCTCTCTCGAGGACGGCTGGAAGCACGAGCCGTTCGTGATGACGGTCGAGGACAACGGCAGGCTCTGCGGGCGCGGCACTTCGGACGACAAGGGCCCCCTGATCGGGTGGATCAACATGATCGAGGCGTTCCAAAAGGTCGACGTCGACGTGCCGGCCAACCTGGTCTTCTGCTTCGAGGGCATGGAGGAGAACGGGTCTTTCGGCCTCCGGGAGGCCCTGGAGGAGGAGGCGGACAAGTACTTCGCCGACGTGGACGTCGTCTGCATCGCCGACGTCGTGTGGGTCAGCGACGAGCAGCTCAGCATCCCGCAGGGCCTGAGGGGCATCATCTTCTACCTGGTGACCATCACCGGCGCGAGGCAGGACGCCCACAGCGGCGGCTTTGGCGGCCAGATCTCGGAGCCGATGATCGACATGGTGAACATCATGGCGTCGCTGGTGGACTCGAACGGAAAGATCTTAATTCCCGGCATCTACGACAACGTCCAACCCGTCACGGAAAAGGAGTACGAGAGCTACAAAGAGCTCAACATCTCCGAGGACTCCTTGTACGGCGGCACGGGAGGGAGAAGTCTCCACGACAACCAGGCCGATGCCCTGATCGCTCGGTAAGCCTCTATTCCGTCTGGCGCCTGAACGTTGCGTTAACAACACCCGGACAGATGGAAGAAGCCGTCCCTTAGTCTCCACCGAATCGAGAACGCGTTGCCCGGCGCCGGGGCCGTCACCTCGATCCCTGCGAAGCTGGTTGGAAAGTTCAGCATTCGGACTGTGCCCTTTATGAAGGCGGAGGAGATTGACGTAATCGTGCGGAGGCACATCCAAGACCGGTTCGCCAGCCTCGGAAGCAAGAACGACATCGAGATCGAGGCGTACCCGAGCGACTGGTTCTACGAGGACGCCGGCCATTGGAACTACCAGGCGGCAATCCGGGCAACTCGGAATGTCTGGGGTGTCGACCCAGCCATGACGTGCGAGGGTGGCAGGTAAGTAGTGACTTCTGGCCTAGGAGACACTCGATCTTTGATCTCGGCAGCTGACACCGTCTCAGTATACCCATCGCCCTGGACTTCAAGAAGATCCTGAAGAAAAACGTCCTGTTGCTTCCCGTTGGGAGACCCACGGATGGGCAGCACAGCACCAACGAAAAGCTTGATAAGAGCAACTAGTGAGTGGCTTATCCGTGAGCGAATCGATTATTGGATATGGCTGACGTGGGGCAACAGCATCAATGCCATCAAGCTCTACGGGTCTTACCTGAGGGAGGCAGCAACCTTGTGGCGTGAGAATAAAAACAGGGTGTCTAGTGCATAACCTTTGGGTAGCAGGTCTACCAGCAGGGGCTATTTAGATACATATTTTCAGAGATCATTTGAGAGGCGGTACAACCGTAGGACAAAGATTTGTTAGAAGGCCATGGACAACCTTGCTCGCCTTACGATGTCGCTTATACAATGAGTGTCAAAGTTTAGTCCTCATGTGCGGCAAGGTTGATTACCTCGTGGTGCGCCGGCGATCAAGTCAATCCAGGTTATTGCTCAGGGTTTGCAGGAGAAGCGGCCCAAAGAACACCGATGACAGCCGGTAGCTGTGGCCTAATGAAAGACTGCAATAAAGATGGACAAATTTCAGCCGACGCGCAATTACACATATCAATCATCAAGAAAACTGATTAATTTGACCCATCACTCAACAGCAAAAACGTTATTGTACTTTAGGTTAAGGTTTTGGCTCATTAAAGGCGACCAGGCTTCCCCCGTTGAGCCCCGTGGAAGCAGGCAAAAGAGGAGTTTGACCACCCCTGTGGACTTGGAATATGTAGACGCTAAACTGCAATCAGATTTTAAACCCCATATCTATGTTTACAATTTACACCCCTCAAAGACTCCTCAATGACAACGCTGGTTTACCGCCCGGTTCCGGACCTTCAAGCGACGTTGAACCCTGCGGCTTACGACCCTGCTGGTTTGCAAGCCTTCTCCCCAGCTTAAATCTTAAAAAGTTGACAAGCGCCAACCCAGTGTACGTAACGGGCACGTATCTTGCTCCTCTCCGTATCCACCACATCGCCACCCTGGCCGCCCACCTCGCGCTCACGAGCCCTGGCCCCATGCTGGAGGCGAACGCGGCCGGGACGATGTGGCGGTAGTTGAAAGTTTCTTCATCGTAGAAGGCCCTCGCGTGGCGGACAAACGCCCGTTTCGAGCCGGTGTAGGTCTGCATGTCGCTTGTCCAGGCCCCGTGGAGTTCGGCCTCGCTGCCGACATACCAGACCTCCGGCAAAAGGCCGAGCTTGCGGCGCTTGCAATACTCTCTGAAGATCTCGATGATCTTGACGGCGGAATCGCAGTTCGCCTCGAAGTCGTGCTTGCCGTTCTTGGAGCCGTGGGTGAGGATAAGGACGTCCGTGTTTTGGAGCGTCGACTCGAAGTAGGAATAGTCGTCATACGTCCAGTCGATTCCGAACTTGGGGGCTGAGATGGATCGCACGCCTTCCAGGCGGAGCTGTTCGGCCAAAGCCTGCCCGAGTGCTCCACTAGACCCTGTCATCGTCACACGCCGGCCCCTGAGTGAGACCGCGGTGCCCATCCACCAGTCGAGCAGGCGTGTCATCGACCCGAAGTAGTTGAGAGGGTCGATGTGATGTAGCGCGTGGTACTGAGGCCCAACGAAGAATGTGAAGGGGTCTTTTGGAAGTCGCGGGTAGGAAATATGATTGGAATCGTGGCCGGAGTTCCAGGCAACCACAGCTGTCCGAGCAACCTGAAGGAAGAGTACCAGGATCAAGTCCGGTGCCATGTCGAGCGCGAGTCCTCGGAAGGCTAGGAGGCAGAATGTCCAACTCATCGTGCTACCAATCATCTGGCACAACAACTCTAGTGGCAGGTGCCATTTGACATTTTGAGAGCGAAACCGTTCATTGTATCTCAAGTTACGGTCAAAATACTGGTGGTGGATGGCGTGCGCTTTTGCAAGCAGCCGAAGTACCCGGAACCGAGACCGCTGGGAATGGTGAGCCAGCCAGTGGACGCTGTCGTAGAAGAAAGACCCGGAGAGAAAGTGAAACACGCAAAATGACAAGCGTTGGGTCAGGCTTCCCACTGGGAATGGTAACTCGAGATAGGGAGTGAAGGACATGATGATGCTTATTGATTTCGAAGAAGCCACGGCAGTGGCTACTTTAGCTGTCTGAGACAAGACCGGATTCCCTCTGGCATTTATGTTCTCCCGTGAACGTCCTCAAGAGACCTCTTTCCACTTCACAGACACCTTTGTTCTCTCAGGAAATTACCCTGGAGATCCATTGCAACAAGCCACTGTCGTATAGGGATCGAGTCACGACTACCATTCATGGCGGAGTGTGCATTTCGACAGAACCCCGTCCTCACAGGCTGTGTAAAGACCCGCTGCTGGTCTCGTGTTGATACGCAACCCACCGCTCAGCTGGCGCGGCTCAACACCCATCCCATTGATGTCAGTGGATGGAATCTTAGCACGAAAAGACCCTACCGCTCATGTTGACCATAAAGGTTATTCGTGCTATGGTACACTTTGAATGCTTTGGCTACCAAAGCGCTCAACAAAGTGGTCCAGCAGGCAGGAACAATTGTTGAGTTGGCAGAAAAAAAGTGTGACTCTCGTCGAGGACACAAAATGCCTTCAGACGTCCGTAAAGGTCAGAGAACCCTCTGAGCCGGTCATCTACCTCCGCACAACCAGGTACCACCTTGTGAAGGGTGTCATTTCGAGGTACTTCCAACAAGCAGAGAAAAGGGGAGCTGTAATTGCCAAGAAAACCTTGCGCATTGGGTTTTAGGCATCACTCAAACGCCCGTTAAGCAATAAGCATGTTCGCGCCAGCAAGCTGGCAAGCCAAAAGGACGCAGAGCCGGAAACACCAGGAAGGGGGTATGTTCCCCAGAATTATTTCAGGGGGGTTTCGTTTTGTCAAGGTTTCCGCGCAAAAGATACGCGTACCGCTGGTTTGAACCGAAAATCAAGGCTCCGGTCCACAAAATCTAGTCTCTCGGAGTTTTCCTGCCAGAACTAGTGTCTGTGGGTTCTTCTCCTTTTGATTGCCCCTTTTCCTAGGCGTATCATGAAGAAAAAAAAACGAAAAGATCGGTAGTATAATCGTTTGCTAAGTGTGTTGTCCAGAAAAAGTTGAGGGAGTCTTGAGCCAGCCCTGTGAACTTGGTCAGCTGTAAATTTCAGCCCATCAAGGGTCTCAAGCGCAATCGGACCCTGAAAAAGACTCCGACTTCTTGACGGCCTGATCAGAGGCAGGTCAGGGCGTTGGTATACGTATATTTTTATTTTTTTAGGAGGGACGTATCTTGGTATCATATCGTCGTGTCTCAGTCCGAAGGTTTCGTCGATGGAGAGTCTCATGTCGAATTGGAGATGTTGAAATGCTGCTGCCTAGGACCGAATGCCGGTGGGATACACAACACGAATAATAGGTACTTCACTTAACTCATCTCGACTCACACTAAAGCCGCGGCCCTCCGAGGAGGTTCAATTATTAGCGCGGCTATGGGCTCATGCAAATGCCCTCGGTGCTCCAGCCCAGCAGTCGTGCACAGCCCCAGCCCGAGATTAAACCCCATTCAAGGTGGAAAAGACATCAGCTCATACTACAACAAGATACTTTTCGAGTTATGGAAAGCGTTGTTGAATTTTGATGCCACGAATCGCGAGAACAATGAGGCGCCTGTTCTGCCGTAAGCTTCGTAGATGGTTGAGAGCATTTAGAAATCGAGGTCGCCCCAACCTGGCAACGGTAATATTTTGGTAAGAACAATCAGTAAATCAAGGTCTTTCTTTACCAGTTTGACTTATTTGAACGTGGCATAATATGAATTCCAGAATGGTTTAAGCCTCAGTCCAAACACCGGCGTAATTCTCTCGTGAGATTGGTTCCACTAGCTCGGCCTGGTTGCTGGCTACCCCCGGTCGAGCAATTATACTATTGCTGCTGCCTAAAGACTCTGTTGCTATCGACGTGGACTTGCTGTGTGGAAATTGCGACGAGGAGAAGCTTTGATGAACCAGATCTTCTGGAAAGAATGGGACCAGCATTATGAACAGATATGTTCATGTATCAATGCAGCAAGTACCCCTGAGTTCACTCTTCTGTAACTACGAACGGCCCCATGTTCCTCCACGCATATACCAGCAGAGACCTTTGCTTCTTTAAATTTGCCTCATTCTTTACTGTCAAAAACATCATTGACATCCAACTGGATCGCTGTGCCGTTGAGAAAGTCATCATACTCAAACCCGTCGACCAGGCCCCGCCTGTCCCTGATGCCGCAAATCTCTTTTCCCCCACACAGCCTGCAGGCGTATTGGTTGCAGTTGCTGAAGTTGTCCGTCAGGCAAGTATCCCAAACCGTGCATTGGCCTCGACAGTTGCCGTTCTGGCCGAAGAGGCAGCACCAGTTTTCAGGTTTGGCAAGAGTCTTGATCGACAATTTGTGCGAGTATCCGTTGTTGGTGTTGGTGACTCGGCCAGATCTCCCGTACTCCCCCATCTCGATCTTGAACTGATGGCACTGCACCGTGCACCCCTGGTCGGAGAAGGACTCCCAGATACAGGAAGGACAGCGGTAATAAGTCCTATCGTCGTCCCAGATTTCGATGCTGAGGGAATCTTTCTCTGGCCATGGCGCCTGAAAGTGACGGGCATGGATGCGGATGCATGCCTGGACATGGACAACGGCGCCCAGCAAAAGAGTAATGTAGTGAAGCTTCATTTTTCCTTTGGGAAATGAGAAAAAGGATGATGCTATTGATAGCCTGACAAAAGATTCTCATGCAACGATGAGAGTAACAACAGAGTAGGGAAGCTACCAGTGCCGAACACTGCAGGCCGTAGTTATGGTCGGAAGGGGTGTGTTCTGAGTTGATCTCTGGGTGTGTTGGGTTAAGATAGTCCGACGATCCAGAGGAAACTTATGGCCTATATATAATACCAAGACCATGTCACGAGAGCTTCGGTCGCCTGACTACGAAAGGGCTGTGACAATCATGACGCGGTTGAAGCAGTATCTTGTTGGATAATGAGAGAGGGTTATCAACCCATTCACACCCTCAATGCAGTCAGCTTACATCTTCATTAGCTACAATCTTGTTGGCAAAGATAAAGCTAAACTTGTCACAGAAATACGCGTGACCTACATTATGATATTTTGGGCTGGCAGTCGATATGTTTTAAGAAACTATCAAAGACAAATTGACAAATTTCAAACCATCACATTATAGAGCTTTATAAAGTTTCTTCACGAAAAGGAGTATTTCATCCTACGGTGTACCTTTAAGAATGCTACAGGACCTAGATATTACACTGGCACCGTGTGGTTCCAACAAGGTACATGATGTTTTTTCTTGGACTTGCCTGGAATGAATCAAACTAGCGAGGGACCTACATGAAGGGCTAGTCTAGTCAATCAAAATAGGAAATTATAGCCCTTTCTTCGGTTAGAGCGATGTAGTCCGTAAGCACTCTCCCTATTCAAGACTTCCAAAGGACATTAAATACAATCTGTTCCGTTCTTAGTTAGACAGCAATCCTACAGGATGAGATAAGGGTTCAAAGGAACCCTCGGATGGGGGCTTCAGAATATTATATCAAATCAGGCGCCTTCGAGCCTTGCAAGAGTACTCTTATTGCTTCAGTGTTCTGCACCCAAGAAGGTTACAAGACAGGTAAAGCAAACAAAATTTCTCATTTGAGCATCTACCCCGCTCAGTCACCACAGAACTGTTACCCACACCCCTTCAAGATCTTGAAGTGGGGCTGTCCTTATTTAGCAACTATTTGGCTTTTGTTGTGTTGCATATCTCATCGGCACCAGATCCTAACCCGGGATGATGCATATATTGGTGGTGCAACGGGGCACCTGCTTCGCTATACTGATTCTCTTAGTCATCATTCATAGCTACGATAGGTTTTAGGTATAGTATCGTTATATGAAATCTATTTATATACAAGGCGTCTCTAGGGCATGTTGCAGTCTGTTCAGTATCAACGCAACCTATATGGTTAGAATTAAAAGGAGCGGCAGCTTTCTGTATAAGCAAGCCATCCAATCCACAACTTTACATTCAATGTGCCCACAGGCTATGAACCACGGTGCTAATAGCACGAATTACATGCAGTCCATGACCAAATTATTATCTACGTGAGAGTATATGACCATAGCAAAACATTCCACATTACCGAAGATACTCTGGACCGTGAGGAGGAATGGTGTCGTAATCCTTAAAAGAGCCTGCTATGAGTTCCGGTAAGGACGGAGCTGTCTATCTAATCGCTGTTGCTGAGTCTGATTACGAGTACTCGGGTCCCACCAGAGAAGTGAATACAATGTGGGATTCCGGATCCGAGTCTTTCTTGCTTATCTGCAAGGTGAACGTCCAGTAAAAGAAGTTCCGTGATGCGGACACCTCCACGATGCAGACCCTAATAATTGAAATAGTCATCCTTCGAGCCCTGCAGACCCAGAGTTTCGGTATGTGGGATGATGTTCAGGAAGAGACCGGGGCCCACAAGATAGAAATTAGCATCCCGCTCTCGGTCTACTTCCACGCCAATTGTAGCTTTGGGATGAACACCACTTGATCAACATCCCTGTAGTACGCCACTCTGTAGGCAACTCGAAGGGAAAAGCACCGTGGTCGGATCTTTATCTCAAGCATCGCTAAATCAACAACGGGATCTGTGGAGCCTCGCGCAGCATAGCCGACATCTTTCGTGGCACCTTCGCAATCCTTTGCGTAGATGGTGGGTACCCAAAGTCCGAGACCCTGGATGATGATTAAACATGTAGGTCTGAGGGGGACACACTATGGTATTTGGCAAAACCGTCTTCTGATAAGTATGGGGGAACCCAAGGAATCTTGCACTTTGTCTCTTGCTTTTTTGATTACTAGTCTTTCTGCAGATCTCTTCTAGACTACTGCAACTCTGTCACTAATCGACATGAAGCGGTTCACCCTTTTCAGCCTGGCTTCGGCAATCGGCTTGGCTGGCGCCTCACCTCTGTTCCCTGCCGGCAACGGAACGTTCTCGAACTCGACTTGCACATCGCTGAATCAAAGAAAAGCATGGTAAGTTCTGTCACTGGATGGAACATCTTGCCATACATGTTGGTCTCGATTTGAAGCTAACAATGTTTGACCAGGCACACTCTAGGCAACGAAGAAAAGTCCGAGTATCTTCAGGCAGTCAAGTGCTTGATGGATTCCCCTGCCAAGAGCGGCATCACCGGCGCGAAGACGCGTTACGATGAGCTCCAATGGTGCCATGTGGTCCAATCGAATTTCATCCACGGTGTCGGGTACAGCCTCCCTTCTCACGGCCTGACATTAGACGGATTGCTAATCTCAAATGCAGTGCTTTCCTTCCTTGGCACCGTCTCTATCTGCGTCTGCAGGAAATGCTTCTCCAGGATGAATGCGGCTACACCGGGGCGCTCCCATACTGGGACGAGCAGCATGATCTCGAGGTTTACGGAACACTCGACAAGGCCTCCGTTTGGGGCGCCGACGAGTTCAGTTTCGGCACCAACGGCGTCAACACCACCAGCGGAACCAACTGCGTCGTCGACGGCCCCTTTGCCAACACAACTCTGCGCATGGATCAGATCTGGGGCGTCAACTACTACGACGAGTACTGCTTGTCTCGTGAGTGGAACCAGACGGCCTTCACGTTTGCCAACCAGTCGTATGTCGATGTGTGCTTCGAGAAGACGAACTACAACGACGCCAACTTCTGCTACGTTGATTCGCCCCACTCCTGCGGCCATCTCGCAACTGGCGGCACTGTTAGTATCCCCTTAGACTGGTTTACTCATGTCATATTCATGCTGTAAAATGGACACTAACAGTTACACTCTTAGATGGAAAACCAAAATGCCAGCCCTGGTGACCCCCTCTTCTTCCTGCACCACGCCAACCTGGACCGACTTTGGTGGAATTGGCAACTTGCCAATCTCTCATCCCGCCTGACGGACATGAGCGGCCAACTCATTCCTCCGACGTTCATCATGGAGCAGAACCGCTGGCTTCCCCCTTCCAAAGCGTACCTCGACTATGATGGTGATCCGGGCAACGACACCACTCTGAACCACGTGTTGTGGATGGCTGAAATCATTCCCAACAAGACTATTGCGGATGTCATGGATCTCAGAGGCGACGTCATCTGCGCCGAGTACGTTATTGCGGAGGAGTAATTGTATAATGCGTTATAGGGTAATCACGGCAACCTGCAGGATGGCGGCTATTCTGATGCTGAGAAACGTCCTCGTCAAGGTTTAAATTTGACGGAAATAGAAACTCTCAAATTCAAGCCAGCCGACTGCAATAGTCCTATGCTATTTCTGCTCTCGCACTGCTCACTCGCATGTCGTGAGACTTCATCAAGAAGTCTTGATAAATCATGAGCTGGATCTTTCATCTGTCACCTAGCCGCATACGCAGCCGTATACCTTAACAATGACTTTATTCCAGCTCCTTATATTGACGGCTTTCCACGAAGTCCATCTTTATGGAGATCATTAGTACCGTCTGATATCCCTTTCCCTTAAAACCTGTCGGCCGATATGTGCGTCGTGAAATCATACCCTTGATCAAAATCAAGTTCGGGTTGGATTCTGAAAGCCTTCCCAGAACCGAGTTCCTTTTTCAACGTTACTCTACAGCCAGTCCATGCCAACGGCACGCTACCAAGTCAAAAGACATGCCATCCCGAGCCCCGTTGATCTCAATCAGATGCCAGGTCTTGTAGTCTGCCGCAATCCCATTGCTGTGGCTTCAACTTCAATCGCAGTGCTGACTCCTGCTCGAGCGGAGGTTGTTGGAAGTCTTGCCAGCCTGGAAAAGGCATCTTCCTCCGCCAACTTGGCCAGCCTCGCCTTCTGAGTTTCTTCATCCTCCCTGGCCTGCAGAGCCTCCTCTTCGCTCACGTTGACATATGCGTTCTGTGGAACGTCCATCTTGATCTCATCCCATCGAAGGCCCTGTCGACGATCCTTCTCCTTCTTGATGTTGTCGCTCAGCTCAGTGGTGGCATCGAGCTGAACAGTATACATCGGATTGCCATTCTCTCCAGACTTCGGTACCATACCGCCGGGCTTGTAGAGCGGGATGGCTCGGCAGGCGGCAACCAAGGCGCAGTGGAACCTGTTGCTTCTTTGAGAGCGGAGCTTGTCATCGGACCAGTTGTTGCGGTGGGTGAACGCCAACCGGAGCTCCATCTTGTTGAGCTCGTGGATGTTGACCACGTTCAGACCCAAGCTGTCCGGAACGTAGTCTCTCGAGTTGTTGGCCAGGAACTCCTCCAAGATTGTGCGCAGGCGGACGATGTCCTTGAAGCCGGTCTTGAAGTCCACGAACAGGGAGACGCCCTGCCGGTTGATGCCGGACCTCGAAAAGTTCTCGATCCGTTTCTGCGACAGCCGTTCGTTGGGGATCTGGAGGTCGCAACCGTTGTCGAGTCGCCGGAAGACGGTGTACAAGAGCGACTGCCGCTTGACGAGGCACGTGGTGCCGTTGGTCGAGCTCATGTTGTAGACGTTGACGACATCGCCGACGTCGTAGGGGTGGTCGAAGAATACGAAGACGATCCCTACGAGAATATGGTGGAATGTGCGGCCAACGGCAAATGAGAGGCCGATGGCGAGACTGGAGAGGATGGTTTGAATCTGCTTGATCGCCGGCACATAGGCGACCACTGCGGCACGGAGTTAGCCCTCGATCTTCTCGGGAGAAATCGCATCTTCCTTGCTTACTGATGAAAAAGATCATGACGCTGGCGAGTATCAGAAGGCAGAACCAGTCGAAAGTGTTGATGCAGTGGTCCATGTTCTCCATGTTCTTGTAGACCTGGTGCCGGGTCCTACCACCCTCCGTGACGATCCCAATGAACTCCTCGACGCGGATATCGGGGCTGTTGTTCTCGTTCAACGTCTTAAAGATCGCGACCGCTTCTGTTTTGCGGTAAGGACCAAGAACCTCGATGATGTCGTCGACGGTGAGGCCTGATTTGCCTTCGGCGACGAGAGAGAGCCAGATACGCCGCGCCAAGGCTGCAGCGGACACGGGGTTGGCCCACGCGCGCTCAATCACCGAGTAAGTGCTCGCTGGACGCAGCCAGTGGGCGTTGGGCTCGGCGGAAATGAAGTTACCGAACAGACTGGTCATCTTGTACCCGTCGATGCCCAGCCGGGCGAGGTAGCTAGAGATCCTGACACGGCCTGGATCGTGGGAGTCGCCTCTGGCGTTGCGGATAAGCATGTCCTCTTCGGCAAAGGGCTCTCGGTGGGGCGGGTGCAGAAACACCGAGGCGTCGTACAAAGCGATCAGGGCATTCTGGAGGTCTTTGGTCCGAGCGATTTTGACGTTGTCACCTCGGTAGTGATAGTGGACCGCAATGTAGGATATGAAGAGCTTTTCGAGTAAGTAGAAACTTACCCAGAGCGTCATCTGTTCCAGGACGTCCGCGACGGCATCGTCCCAAGCGAAGGTGTCTGGGGCTTTGTTGATATTGACGGCTAAAAGCTCATTCTCGTTGATACACTGTTGGCAAGGCGGGGATTAGGTTGGGATCGAAGACTGGGATGTTTGGGAGACTGACAGCAGCAAAGAAGATGTAAGTGACGACCGTGGTTCCGAGGAAAGCGATTGGTCGCCGCATAAACTTGAGAACTCGCCAGTATCTCTGATGGGCCGAGTTGGTGTACCTGAAGAGATAAGATATGGCCTTACAAACAGAGTCATGCGAGAGTGGGAAGCTAACCTTGCAATGAACCTGAAGAGGTATGGAAGTCCTAGGCCAAGCAAGTCGGAACCGACGGCTCCCAGCCAAGTGACTTCTAACCACAGGCAGATGTAAAACATGAGATTTTGGTACTGTTCCGCTTCGATCTTTTCGAGGGCACTATCCTCCACAACATCGGCGTCGTTGCTTAGAATGATGATGGGGACGAGAAAGGCCACAAAGACGACCACTGCGATGACGGCATAACGAAAAGCCCACCAAAAGAGCTCCCGTCGATACCGAGCCACGATAATGGGCGGCATGTGTTGTTGTGAGTTTTCTTGGGCGCTCTGGTACTCATCGCGGCTTGGAATCTCCCGCGACTCCGTATCAGACTTGTATGCCTTGGACTCTGTCCAGCGCTTCGGCGAAGACTCTTGTTGCATCGTTGGGGCGTTGTGAGAATGCTCATAAGGACTGTACGACATGCTTAACCGAGCCGAAGAACCGGACCCGGGAGTGAGAGGCTGGGACACCGGCAGAATCGTCTGAGGAAGGTTTTTGGCAGAGGGCGTTGGATAGCTCGGCGGCAAGCTGTCCTTGAATGTGCCATCCATTACACGGTTTTTTCGAGGAAGATGCAGCAACGGTAATAAAGAGTGTCGGAAGTCAGCCGATGTCTGATTAGAGGCCATTGATTTGGGGACGTTCGTCACTTTTCTAATGACTTACCTGTACAGCCCAGTGTAAGCCACATTCTGCGGGCCCCTTGCGTGATTATCCCTCGACACAAGCCGTCATCCGCCATCTATTTCCCGGATTCTGGGTATCGACCTAGACTAATGCGGCTCTCAGATTCACGGATCTTCCACTTTGAGGGGTAGGATTCTAGTTCGCTGGACCCAGCTGAAAGGACTGTGTCTGCCGTCACACGAACAGGCTTCAAAGCGCCGCTAGTTCCTAGTGCGGATGCACTTGATCCCTCATTTAAGCGACTACCAGCGTGGGACGTAGTCCATTTTCAGCAGTATGTCTGTCCCCGCGCTTAAGTATGCGCTCGGAACGACCTGCTGCCTTGTGGCGTAGGACTGGAACACGGCTCATCAACTTCGGTTCGAAAATTTCGTGCTGCCGTTTCGAGTGGCGCCACAAGGATTGTTAAGAAATTTTTAGTTGATATTCACACAGGAGCCTCCAGGCAGCCATTTCGTGCTGTGATCCTAAAAGGAATCGGTCCAGAAGCCAAGGTTCCTTCCGTTCCATCTCAATTGTTACTTTTAGTATGCTATATTAATTTGCAAGGGGTGTTGCATGGGGAAAGGATGATGAAGCTCGACCTCCAGTATTTAAATGATTTGAAACTCAGTAGAAAAGACGTGTCCGTCCTCGCATAAATTTAAATGAATTTATAATGGAAAAGTAACGAGTTATTGATATAAATTGCCCCCATGCGAGCCACTCTGCAGCATTCCAGCCAAGACACCCACGTGGTGAAACTGACACACAGTTCGTTGTTCACGACTGGAAGCCTGTTTCTATCTACGAGTACAAGGTTCTCAAATAAGTTGGAGCCGTCCAATAGCTTAGAGATAACCGGCCATGCCGCCGCAGACATCTACAGACTCATAGTTCAGACCGAATCCGTAGAGCTCGGGAATGATACGCCAGTAGAAGTTCGCATCGTGATCAGTCTTGGCAAGCCCGATGTAGTCTTCCAGACGGTAGTTTTCTGCGGCAATTGACCACGCAGAAGCGATGTATCCCGACATCTCCTGCTGGTGGCTACGCGTAAGAAGGGATTGGGGGCACGTAGTGTACGAAATCTTGAAGCCGGCAGCACCCACGCGCTTGCTGAGATCCCGGGAGGCCAAGGCCGCCTGGTCCAATGCGGGCAGGTGTAGGACGGTGTTGTTGCCCTCAAAGTGGTTGGCAATGATCTCGTGCTTTCTGCCCGCCTCGCTATCGACAACGCCGCTGAAGTGGATTCGGGTCAAGAGTTTGGGATTGCCGTCACGCCTCTCAAGTGCTGCGTCCCCGGCATCATGGGGCAATACCTCGATGGAGTCATAAACCAGGCCGCTGTCGACGAACGCACTCTCCCACCCCTGCAGCATGACATTGCCGAAGTCGTCGTAAACATCGCGTCTCATACCAGTCTCGGGTACAGCCCCGCCGGTGTAAGAGGCATATGAGTAGATCAGCAAGAAACCGAGCCGTATCGCCTTTGCCCAATCCTCGCAATTCAGTCCGCCCGCAAGTCGACAGACAACCTCGGCCAGATCCGATCCTGTTGACATACAAACGACACTAGAGTGGTTGGTCAGAAACGGTATCAGCAGGAGCGTCTGGGGCCCATGAGAAACTTACACGACCGCGCTGGTGCCAATGGTGCGGAGGGTGTGAGCAATCTTCTGACAGGTGTTCGCACGTTCTTCCAAAGCGGCCTTTACGGCATGTGCCTCGCTGACAGTCCGAAACTCGACAACGGTTTTGGGCCCTCCTGCATCCACCAAAGGCGCAGCTACGGCAAGCTGGCCAACCATCAAGGCAAAAGCAGCAGAAACAAGAAACTTCATGGTGATTCTGATGGTCAAAAAAAAACAAAAAAACTTGGTATAATAGCAGATCAAGAAAAGAGGTTTGCTGATAAGGTCGGATTTGATGCTGTGGTGAGCTTGGAGGAGTATAATAACGGTAATGAGGAGCTTGCCCAGGATTTATGTTTTTTCTTGAGATCTTACAGTCTGATTCAACCACAAGAACCTTTTGGTAAATCCAAACTGAAATCTTGAATATTGTTCTTGCCATGCAATTAAGGCCTATATTATTACGCTGGTGTCTGTCTTTCTCTTAGATTGGAAGTTTCAACAAGCCACTTTGTCGGTTTGAGAGGTAAGACTACACATCACACCATTGAGTATACTGACTGATCTCTTTTGATCATCCAAGTTCATGAACCAACGGCTATCTTGTTGCAATGCTTGCGAGGTTACGGGGAACGACGCTCTGCAATCCGCTTTTGTCGTCTCATTCCCGCATAATTCATGGTACGTATGGGTTTCCGGCCAACTGTCATATCCACAGTCAGCCACTAAATTGCTTGCAAGCTCCCAGTTTAATCCGGGCTAACGAATTTCTCGGCAACTTACTTCCTTGACGCTGTTTCCACAGCGGGCCTAAGACGATGACTTCTACGTGTTGGTCGTCAACCAACAGCTGCATCCACACTGCCCCTCAAAGTGCTTCTAGCAACCTGTCACATTACGTGCTTGTTTGTAATCTTTTAGGTTGTCCACTTTCTTCGTTACCGGGTTCTGGTTGATGGAAGATCGTTTCTCGAAAACTGCATCACGACCTAACGGGGTAGGTAAATCATCCCATCCTAGATGTAGGCCAATACGGCTTCAAGTCCGCGGCCCGATCATATTTTGCAACACTAGAGCACGAATCTCTTAGGTGTTGCCAGATCCAGCTGTGAGATCTCTGGGGGGCATATGTTTTTCGTTTTCTTTCTTCCATGAGGTACTGGGATGGGGTCCTAGGACCAGTCTTGTTTTCATTTTCCACTGTCCACAATCACGAGCGTTGCTGTCGGCTGTCCCTCTTTTGTTGTGATGTGGGCCTCAGCGCCACTTTCCGGGTCCCAGCCAAGCCGGTAGCTAGATCCGATCGTTGGACATATGCATAATGAATGTACTTTGAAACTAGTATGAATCCACTTGCTTCATTCGCAAACTTCAATCTCCTCCGTCACTCATCAGCTCAACTGATTTTCTCAAGTCCCACGGATGCTCTAGAATCAAATCTGACTGCCATCGCCACCAGTACTTCCAAAGTACAGACATTTTCTGAACACCATCATGACACATGTTCGAGGGCGGTCTACTTCCGAACCACAAGCCTTGATGGGTGACTACACGGTTTCAAGCCTTGCGGATGGCTCCAAATTAAACAGCCCAGCCCTCAATACGCCAACTTCAAGCGTCATCTGTCGTCAAACCACCCCTGGAGTGCTTCAAATCATCACACGCATAGGTCAAAGTCGCCTGCCGTACGTACTTCAAGCTGTAGACAATAGAAGAGTTTAGAACATGAGCGATTACTGACAACAGGTTACGGGGCATGGTGTTCTCTTGATCATACAGATCACCATGCTTATGCAGACGCTCCTGAAGCTGGCTGGCTCTGAGAGGGAGGTCGAGCTTACGCTCGCGCTCTGCTACGTTATGTTGTTTTTCTGGATGATGACGATGATATATGCGGGCACCCTGACCTTTCGATGAAGAGAGGGAATCCATGGCTAGAGTCTTCTTGCTGTTTTGCTTTTTCTTTTCATTTTTGAATGGAAGGAGAAACCCAGACGCCCGAAGCTCAACGGAATAGAATGGGGCCTTCAACGATTGAGGCAGGAATCTGTCAATTATCTACTCGAGACAAAAACAGCACGTCCCACAGTCGGTCCCTAAGGGTTGAATTTATATTTTGATTGGCGATGGGCAACTACTGCCCTAGTTCAGTGGATCTTGATTTAAGCTTTCGGCCCTGTCTTCCCTAACCAGAGCTATTCTCACCACCAGACTATCGAAGACTCCTCGACGGGGAATTGAACCCCGGTCCTCTGCGTGACAAGCAGATATCCTCACCATTAACTAGAGCTATCTGAGCAGCAATATCTCAAATTCATGATAGTGAGAGATGTAGCAAGTCGTGTGTACAATCTAAGCCTCGATTCCAATATGTGTTGTCAATTCGGTCAGACAAAGCTGCTGGGAATGATGCTGCTGGGAACGATGAAGAACTAGAAAACGGAAAGAATACCGCGCAAACTAAAATAAGATAGATACGATTCCGGGCCTAGAGGGCATTTGGTCCCTGAATCTCACCGGGCCGGGGAACGTCGCTGATTGGCTGCAGGGGTTCCTGCAGAGACCCTGCAGAGTTCCCGATTTGGCGTAGTGCGGATTCGGCGCCCCGAGTCGGGTCCTCCGGCCGGCCCGGCGGTCGGTCTGCGTCGGTTCACAATGTCCCGTGATGTTAGTGCTGATGTGGTAGGGGGTGTTAGGCCATCTGGCGCGCCTTTCCCTTGACAGTGGCCTCTCCCCCCCCCCCCCCCCCCCCCCACCAAAAGGCGTCAACTACAGAGAGCCGGAATCCGTGCCAAGGCATAATACAACTCCAAATTGGTTAGCAACCCTTACGGCGGTGTCGGCTATTCACGTACCATCTGCATCTGTTTCTGTGGTTGAGGGTAACCACGGTTCCGTCGTATAACCAAACGGGTGTCACGTGGGACGGTCAATATCGCGGCCCCACTGTTGCCACCCACCCCCGGCCATCGAATTTTTTTTTCTTTTTCTTTTTTTTCTTTCCGGTCCAGGATGATAGACCAAGGGCGTGGGGCGAGCACGCAACTCGCGCATTGCAGGAGCGGTAACGTCGTCGTCC
Organism: Colletotrichum destructivum; assembly: GCF_034447905.1. Taxonomy (NCBI): domain Eukaryota; kingdom Fungi; phylum Ascomycota; class Sordariomycetes; order Glomerellales; family Glomerellaceae; genus Colletotrichum; species Colletotrichum destructivum. Next base: position 653,994 of record NC_085904.1, read on the forward strand.
ATTGTTCTGTTTTCTGGCGCCCATCGCCCGTTGCTTTCTCTTCACACCAACATCCAATCCTATTTGTTTGTTGCCTGTCGACCAGCAAAACCCCTCCACTCGCTCTCAGTACAGACAGACAGACACACACACACACACACACACACACACACACAAACACAAGGGAAGATGGCGACTATGGCGGCAGAGCAGCAGCCGTTGCTGGTGGAGGACCCTCTCTGCGAGGAAGACCTATCGAAGCACCTGCTCGACTTTGATCCCAATGGCGACTCTGACAACCCCAGAGAGTGGCCGACGCCCTTCAAGTGGACCATTGTCGGCCTGCTGGCCCTCACGGCCTTCACTGTGTGAGTTGACCCAAGCAAGCACCTCGTAGACGTTTCGCATCGACTCCTCCGCCCCCCCCCCATTCCCCACGCCGGGGACTAACCCACTTACAGGACCTTCACCTGCATCTCAGTCGTGCCCGTCGCCGCGCGCATCATAGAGGACCTGGACCATAACGAGGGCACAAACTCCCCCGCGAGCGCTCTGCTCGTCACCATCTGGGAGCTGGGCGAGGCCGCGGGGCCCCTGCTGATCGCGCCGCTGTCCGAGATCTACGGCCGCTACCCCGTCATGAACGCCGCCAACATCCTCTTCATCACCGCCACCGTCCTCGCCGCCCTCAGCGCCAGCACCCCGCTCCTCATCGCCGCCCGCTGCCTCACCGGTCTCGCCGTCGCCTCCAACGTCCTGAACCCGGCCATCATCGGCGACATGTTCCTCCCGGACAACCGCGGCTCCGCCATGAGCATGGTCTCCCTCGCGCCCCTCATCGGCGGCGCCGTCGGCCCCATGATCAGCGGCGCCATCGCCCAGACCCTCGGCTGGCGCCAGGTCCTCTGGATGAGCGCCGGCCTGGCCGCCGTCTGCGAGCTGCTCTTCCTCACCTGCTTCCGGGAGACCTACAAGATGACCATCCTGAGGCGCCGCGCCGCCAAGCACGCCGACGAGCACGGCGCGCCCCTGCACCCGGCCGGCGTCGACGACCACAAGAGCATGCTCAAGCTGTGGGAGTCCGTCAAGCGGCCGTTCCATGTGCTGTTCAAATCCCACGTCTTGATGGGGCTTTCTCTCTTTGGCTGCGTGACGTTCGCCTTCTTCTATGTCATGTCCATCAGTTTGCCCGGCATCCTGCAGGATGTGTACGGGTTCTCGCCCGCCCTCACCGGCCTCTCGTTCATGTCGTTCAGTAAGTTCTCGATTCGGTCTCAAAAAAAGATCATCCCTCTGGCGACGACTCGGCCCTCTAACACAACCCAGGTGTCGGATCCTTCATCAGTGTCCTAGTCAGCAACTTCAGTCTGGACAGGATCTATATCAAGCTCCGCGGAAACGATCCTGTAGGACGCCCCGAGTACCGCCTCCCGCTCGTCATCATCGGCGCCTTCACCCTGCCTCTCTCCATCACCGCGTACGGCTGGATCGCACAGCTCCACCTGCCTGTCGGCTTCCTTCTGCTGTCGGTGGCAATGCTTGGCTTCACCCTCCTGATGGCCTCCCTGCCGCTCTCCGCCTACGTCGTCGACGCCGCCGGGTTGTACTCCGCTTCCGCGATGACCGGCGTCATCGTGACGCGGTGCCTCGCCGGCACCTTCCTGCCGCTAGCCAGCGGGCCGCTGGTGCAGACGTTCGGGTATGGTTGGGGTTTCACGATGCTGGGGGCGTTCAGCATGTGTTTGGCGCCCATCCCGGTCGTCATTATGAGATACGGCCACGTCTGGCGCCAAAAGTCCGAGTATACGAGAGATGCCTGAGCTGCCATGAGTTCACGAGACAAATGTCGATTAAACGTTATCAAGGATCGGAAAAGTCATTTACTATCATGATTGGGAATTATTGCTACTTAGATCGTAGAAGTGTTATTCGCTTGATGGGGAAATGGAGTTGAGTACAAGTTGCACTTAAATAATATTGTAAATAGAGCAAAGCCCCCTTGTTCACCATAGAAACAGCAAATGTAGCGGGGATGGAGAGTGTTGAGTATGTTTTGCTGAAGGAGCTCTATCGTACTTCCAAGACCGCTGCAGTGACCTTTTCAGCTTCTTGAACAACATCGTACCCGAGCAAGGAGAGACAGTCATCACGCCATGCGGACCTGTCTCTCACGTCGGTATGCGATAACGCGGCATCCCTTGCCTCTTGCTCGGGCCCATCGGGCAGATGAAACCATTTCCGGACCGGCTCCGTGCGACCCTCGCCGCGTACAGCGTCAGATGCTCGCGTGCCTCGCGCCGCCCCGTATCCCTCCAGCACAGCGGGAACGAGTTTCTTCAAATCGACATCTCCCTCATGCTTGTCTCGAAGCTGTGTCTCGGAAGAATCCGCATCCAAGGCATCCCCACGACCACTAAGCACATATCCTCTGGCCAGGCCAAGGATCTTGCCTAAGAAGGCGCCGTCTTCCATGGCCATTGCTGCTCCTTGCGCTTGGTATGGAAGATTCGAGTGAAAAGCATCACCGAGGATGGCAAAACCGCCCTGCAAGCATGTAAGTATTCTGACTTTGAAGAAGGACCAGGAGACCAGACGCACCCTAATTGCTGTGTCAACCTTTGGTGGTGTACAGATCTTCCACTTCTGGACTCGCGGTACCAAAGACAAGATTTTGTTCAGTCTGTAACCCGTTGTAATCCGTCAGTGTCTGCAAGTCTTTAAACTGCGTGTTTGTTTATGTGCGTACACCGCCCATCATCTGCTCACAATACAATTGTGAGAGAAAGAGAACGCATAGACTCACATCTCATCCCACCCGGCGAAGTAGTCCCTCATCTCCCCCGCATCGCCACCCTGGTGCGGGTCCCCGGGCTCACCATGATCTGACCGAATCAGTATGAGGTTGTATTCTTGCCCTCCTCGAACCGAGTAAAGGACTGCATGTTGATTCGGGCCCAGCCATGTGATGACTTTGTTCTGGGCGCAGAGGTTGTCGACCCGGGAGTCGTTCAGGGCCTTGAGATACTCGAGTGGGAGCACCGCCCGATAGGCAACATCACCCGTGTCAATCAGCGGCGAAGGCGTATCGAGGAGCTGCGCGCGGCAGACGGACTGAGGGCCTTTGCTTATGCGACATGTCAGCGACGATTCTTTGCGCAACGTCTTACCAGGGCACCACCACCACCACCCATACCGTCGGCGCCGATGATGACATCGCCGGAAATCTCGTCCCCGTCCTCCATGTACACGGTACCGTTCTCAAAGTCGATCCTCTCGACTTCCATATTCAGGTCGAGGCTCACTCCCAGCTCTTGACACGTCCGCCACAACGCGTTGTGGAAATCGGCGCGGTGGACGGCCATCCACGGATCGCCGTATTCCTTCCGACACTGCTCTTCGGTGACTTCGCAGAGCTGCTCGCCATTGTCGTATCGGCGGAGCTCTACAGCCTCTATCGTGTTCGCCACCTGTTGTAGCTTGTCCAGGAAGCCCAGCTGCCGCGCGACTTTCACGCCGTTGGGCGGTATCTGCATGCCAGCACCCATCTGCGGTGGATGATCAGATACTTTGCGTCAAAACGAGACAAGAAGAATCGGCTTGACTAGGCCGGTGGACTTACCAGTACGATCCTGCTTGCTCTTTCGAGAACCACGACCTCGAAACCTTCTCGCCGGCAAGCAATGGCGCAAGTTAGACCGCCAATGCCTGCCCCGACAATGATAACTTTCAGGCTCAAAGCAGTCTTCATGGTTGAAGTGGGTGACGTCGAAGCATATATACAATGGAAACGAGATGGACAGAGAAGAGGCTTTGCGGAATTGAAGCTGCAAGTGGCCGTTACTTAAGGCCTCGTTGAGGTGCATCATGCCAGATACCCTGGTCCGCATTACCCCGCGGGCGGAAACCCCACCGAGCCAGATTGTACACGACCAGTTGAGCACGATGAAGCACTCAGTATTGGACTTTGCACAGTTGAAACACGTCGCCGAGTCCAAACCAAGGTGGTTTTTTTGGGTATTGAAATCTTACTTTCAGGTTCTTGATGCAACATCATTCTCTCCACATGACCTTTGCTTGAATAGCCGGCCCTTGGTTCACCTACCGATCCAGTGTAGACATGAAAGCGTCGACTTTTGTATTGTTACTGGACGGAACGTGGTGAATTTCCAAAGGTCGTCTGGGAACGCTATACGAATGGATTGAAAAGTCCTCAGGATGATGATTGTGGTGAGAGAAGGGCGTAAATCAAGACCTAAGAAAGATCTAGACGAGCAATATTTCACGACGCTCGCCCAGCGCTACGCCTTCGCCGTCCATGATTCCGTGAACGTAGGCATCGCCGACCAAACACCATGATCCCGGCTCCTCTTTACTTGGGCGTAGTATGTATGGCACTTTGCCACCATCAATGACCGCGATACGATCGCCCTCCTCGGCATCCTGGGGCACCAACCCCATCCACCCATGCTCCCTCTCCTCCACCATCAGCCTTCTCATGGTGGTGGCGATGCTGACACAGGAGAAGAACTGCGAGATCTCGTTCGTTGTGATGTCGTGGTCGATCTGGAGGTTCCTCCTGGCGTCCGTAAGGTCGTCGGGTAAGAGGGAGTGCCACCACGCGTCGTGGAGCCCGCGGTGTCTCTTCGGATCCGCGCGGGCGAGGTCTCCGTAGTCGGCGACCCTGGAGTGCGCAGGGACGACGGAAGCGCAAAGAGTCTGCCAGAACGCGTCGCCGTACGCTACGTGCGTTTGCCCGGCGTAGGGCTCGTCGTATCGGTCGTCCACTCTCGCAAAGTGCCGCCAGGCGTAGTAAATGTTGGCGTCTGCGCGATGGTCCGCCGGACACGGCTCGCCGAGAGGCGAACCTATCGTCCCGACAATTCTGCCCATGAGAGCGAGCTTCTTCAACCCCACACGGCGTGCCAGCGTCAACGTCCCGGGTTCGGTGGAGTTGTAGAGCCGGAGGTTCGTCATGCGTGTGTACATGTCTATCGAGACCTGAGGAGTGGCAGCGGCAGTCAGGTCGAGGGCCCAGGTCGGTAGGTTGTCGGATATAGGGCTCTTGTGCGGCGCGCATCGGGGCAGCAGCTGCGAGAAGACGGACAATTGCTTTTCTGTGGCGATAAAGTCGCGAGTTGCTTGCGCGTAGACATCGGACACTGGGAGCGAGTAATCTGGTAGCCGGGAGGGTGAAGCGTTGTTGGCTGCTTCTAAGCCGATGAATCCGTAGATCTTGTCTCTCGAATCCGTACAGTCTCGACTGCGATATAGGAGTACCGTGTGCGGGATATACAAGCCCGCAGCATCTTGACGCGACTGGTCCAGCATGACTAGAGGGGCCAGTATCTCGCCGAGCCGCAGCATGTCTTCCTGGTGCGGAGCTTGTGAGGCATCGCATTTGTCGCAAGTATTGACGTGTTGGAAATACACTCGGGCAAACGCGAAGAGTGTAGCAGCGTCCATACTGCGGTTTCCGCAAATAAACTGGACGGATTTTGCCAGGATGAGTTCTTGAAACGTCCATACTCGCTTCCACCACAATCTGTTTGTTAGGTTCTCCAAAGAACGAATGTGTTCCGAGCCGAAGGACAATGGTGCTGGATCACCGTCCGACTGGAGGCCGCGGCACCAATATGACAAACGTGATCCGGCTTCCGTCAGGTCGAAAGCAAAGTTGCTGTTGTCTGATTCCTCCCCAAGCCAGGCAACAACTTCCTGAGCACCCCTGTAGATATGACCCATCTGGGCGACCTGTGAGCTCCTCTCAGGGATGTCATTCTGGTTGATGCAAAGGGCATCTATCCACAGAGCCCTCGGCTTATCGACCTGGCGTAAATAGCGTAATGCAACCTCGAGGTTGGCGGTGACTTGGTGGGCAGCTCCCTGAACGAATATCTCTCGCGTGATTCTCAGATCTCCCCAGACATAAGACAGCGCGTCGTAAACAGGGCTGCTAGACAAAGATATGACATGCAGCTCGCAATAGACCGCGTCATCAAACCGACCTGGAAGGATGGTGACAAGTCTTGTCTCCCTCCGACTAGTGTTGAGGGGTTTATACATCGTATAGACCGGTTTGGTGAACACCATGCGTCTGCAGTGGCAGGAAAGAAAGCCGATCCGAGGTAGGAGAGTCAGCAAGATATTCTAGCCCGATCCTTTCTCAAAGCCGCGGGGTAATCATTATGTACGCATGCATGCGACAAGTTCAGCCCCACCAACATCGAATCCCAGCCTCCTTTTAGGCAGACATAACTTCAAGGCTCAGTCTAAGATCACCGAATGAAACAGTCAATGATCATCATCGGTGTTGTTCGGTGCAGGTTTACTGCGTAATAGGCGGTGGGTAGAATCGGCGTGCAGTAAAGAATGCTTCATTTCTAGAAAGGTTTGTTTATTTCCATGGTTCGACTGACGCTCCTATTTTGGGAATTTCCACTGGCTCTGCACAAGGTGTAAATGCTTATGTTCAACTTGAGAGAAATCTAGGGCCATAATCGAAGTGAGTAACTAGGCTATACAGCCATTTCATCTGTCACTAAAACAAGTATGACAGCCATGGACTCGTATTTCGATAGAGTGCTCTTGTATCTACCTATTCCCCCAAGGATTTTGTGTCCACTGACTGCGTTGTTGCTTTTGAGCCACATATCCACCGTTTTGGATCTACTGATCGTTGTAAGAAACAAATTCTCTGAGTCACAACTAGGCATCGCAACAGCACGAACTATACAGAACAGCTAGCTCTATTACGTGCTGATAGACACAGTTATTACTCTATCTAGCACTTTCGCTATCTTATTCAGGTCAGTGCTAGTTCAGTGACCTAGCAGGCCAAAGTATATCACACCAGCAGCAGAACCATTTCATGAGTTATCAACTCTTGCAGCCCTTTTGCAACTCTTCAACTGCCCCTCAAGGCGGAACGTCTCCGAGATCTGCAATCTTCAAGCGGCCGCAGCTGGAGGATCCATTGAATATCCGCAGCCCCATGTCACTCCTGCTGGGTCCGTCACACCCTTGACACCCAGTAAATATTGCAGGTGTGAGCAAGGAAGGGGAGGGCATGTGTTTGCCAGCTCCGCTGCGCCCCCTCAATAGGCACCAACACCAACCAGGGACAACAATTATAAGAGAAGTCGAGAGTTCCAAATGACTTCTACACAATTTTGGGTTTCATAAACCACGCACAGGTCTCATTCACCTCTACATGGAAGTGGGCATGGGATCAGCCCAGTCACCCACTACAATCTTTCACTTTACCCACGCAAATTGAAGCACCAATCCGATCACCGCAACTATGGGCAAGCCTACCGAAGCTGGGGCTGAAGCTGCCCTCGAGAGCAGCATTCCGCCGCCTCCTTACGCACCGAGCGACGCCGCCACGGCTTCATCGAGTTCCGCAGCCCAACTTGGCTTCTCTCCAGCCTCAGCGAGTGCCAACGTCCCTACTAGCTCGTCTCTTTCTCTACACCACCCTATACCCCAATCTCTAAGCGCATACATGCAGTTGAAGCTCACTCGCACCATTCATGTCGGCGACAGTACGAACCACAAGCTGTACGCCCTGTCGTCCCATTTCATCGCTGCCGGCGGCACGTACGACGGAAAACCGTGCCTGATTCTCCACAACGGTCCCGACGACAAGGATGCCGCTTTGGCAACGATCAGCGAAGAGCCGGGCTGGACGCTCGCTTCGACAGCCAGCATCATCACGCTACCACCGCTGAACTCCCCAGCTGGCGCAGCCGCCACACCGCAAGGGATATCAAACGGTGTGACAGAGATAATGCGCCCGGGCATATTCGACAACGAGGTCACCTTTGGCTTCCGGTTCTCTGTTGAGGTGGAACACGGTGGCTTGCTCCGACGCGAGGATTTTGAATGGCAGAAAGCGGACAAGAATGAAATGGCGGACGCCAAGGCCGTCTACAAGCTTGTGCGACTCAAGTCGCGAACAAACCAAGTGAGCGAAGCCGAGAGCAGTCGGGACATGCCTGATGTCGTTGCCATTGCTGGCTTCAAGGGTTCCTTGTCGTGGAAGAAGCCATTCAGGTTCGAATTTCTGGGAGACGGCGCGACTGGTGGCTTGGGAGACCGGTGGTCTGTCATGGCGCTCGTTACGGCGATAAGACTATGGCTCCTTCACCTTCAAGGCAGAATACGTTGAGGGGCCTGTGAACTATTAATCTCAAGATGGTGAAGGCGTCCTATCATCCATGAACAGATGTTTGTTCCCAATTGTGTTTCTGACTGTGGTTTCCCTACCATCGCTACTTATTCTACACAATGCATACTGCACGAGATTTGGTTTACCCCCGTCGACCTGCTAAGGTTTTGGTTCAGCTACTTTTTGCGCGACCCGTAGCTAGCAGATACATTAGCCGGGTTTGAGAGACATATTGGGGCAACCATAAACAATATTTTGCAAGAACAAGAAAGAGAGAGTCATCACAGAATTACTGGGTTCTTGCAACAGATTGAACCACAGATTAGGACGGGATGTAACCTGTTTCTATGTACAACGACAGCAAACAATTCTTCTGCTCATAATCCATTTCAATGTTATACAGAGTGTCATGTTTCTCGCTTCAACACTGGTTTCGTGTGTCAAGCGGGCAAACAAGCAGGATATTCTAGATGCAGGTGTAATTGCTTCCAGGCCGTTTGGCATTCATTTTGCAGCTCATTTAAGCTCGTGTAACACTTGAAAACTCGATTACAACTTCTGACTTCAAGGAGGAAATGGAAGACTCCCCCCAATGCAGCCACATCAACGCAGTGTAGACTGATCAAAAAAGCCCCGTGCAAATAGCGGGGCCTGGATAGTGTTTCCCATAAATTGAAGCAAACTTCCTGTCGTTCTTCACACTGAACCACCTTCCGACGTTACCCCCCCAAGGTTGGCTCGTTCCTTTAGTTGAACCGGACTGGCCCTGGATTTCTCCTGAGTCACGAAAATGGCGAGACTGTTTCTCATTCTCTTGGCTTTCTTGGAAGCCTTCGCTTTCGGGTTGTCGCTTGCTAGTCCAGAGTCTCGAGGCCAGCTCCATTATGTTCGCCGTTTCGAGAACACCACCACCAACACCACCTGGGGCCAAGGAGTGCAGACCACATGCCAAATTGGAGTCAGCTCTTGCAGCAGGGTCAATATCATTATCTGGCCCAACACCACTGGCGTAAGTCCCAGAAAGACCTCTTTCGAGGCATTTGAGATGACTGACTAGCTACACGCAGACGGCTGTAAACATCTCGTCAACCACGATTGTTACGACACCCGCATCGAGGCTGGGAACAGGAACCACCCCTGGTATCACCAGCGTTGGAAAGACCACTGCCAAAGTCACGACAACAGTTGTAGAGATTCAAACTGTGGTTTCGTCGGTATCATTCGGGACGACCATAGTGAGAGATCCGTTGTCGACCTCGGTGTCCGTTCCACCAGTGAACTCTTTGGTGCCGACCGTACTGCCGACTGTACCGCCGACTGTGCTGCCGTCATCAACACCACAGCCCACTACTTCTCAGGCTCCCTTTTCGTTATCTTCATCAGTGTCATATAGCACAACCTCCTCTTCCGCGATTGAAACTGAACTGCCTCCAGGAAGAGACAGACCTCCCAGCATTCAGCCAGGCTTGGGAACCGTTAGTTCCTCGAGTACCAGTCTGTCGAAGACCAGCCTGTCGAACACCAAGCTGTCGAGTACCAGGTCAAGTACCAGTCTGTCGACTGCTTCTCCGGTCTCAACAGCCTCTTCTAAGTCAACTGATCCGCCTCCCGAGACCTTGACTGTTCTGCCAACGGGGGCAAGCTTTCAAACTCTCACAGGCGCTACGTACACATCCCCAAGGTACATCACGACTACTTCTCCGGGTAGTGACGATCCCACGATCGTTCCAAGTAAGTCACCACCCCAAGTTCGCCAACCTTCTACTGACGATGATCAACCTAGTCATCATTCCTTTTGTTGGCCCCCCGCAGATCTGTTTTGGATGTATAATCAAGTTCCCGCCCAACATCAAGATCGACATCCCGGAATTTTGCATCCAGCTGCTTGGGCTCAAAATCGGCAATTGTCCGCCCAAGAGGAACAAAGATGGGAAAGACGATGGGAAAGATGACGACAAGAACGACGACGAGGACGATGATGACAAGTCGAAATCCAAGACTCGGACCAAGACACATTTATCGACAGCCACCACAACATCATCTTCGTGCACTGCCACCGTCACTGCCACTCAAAAGAGCGTATTTTGCTCTGTGACGCTAGGTGAGCCACTTTCGTCAAGGAGGCCAGACTCCAAAGCTTTGCTGATCTCCATACTTTTGGAAAAGGAAACACTGCCGATGCAGAGTGCTATACCAGCGTCTACACCACCGTTAAGGAATGTAGTGTCCTCGCTTCAGCAACGACAGCAACATCAACGTATACGTCGATGCCATCGGCAATTCTATGTGGCCCCGACAGTTGCGGAGGCCGATCTTGCGCTATAAAAGATATCAAGAGATCTGAGGACTCTGCCGCTCAAGACCTTGTGAGACGAGGCGATCCCAGTCTCGGCAAGTGGCCTGACCCGAGTGATCACGAAAACCACGAAGGCTTCATAGTCAGCCAGATCGACGCGATCGCCGAGGACACCGCGAAGAAGGAAAGATACACCCCGAAGCTCGTCGAACATGGCCCCAACGACGGCCCCAGCGCGAACTGGACGACATTCAAGGACAACGTCGAGGCGATCGGGCTCGAGGGGCTGTACGGGTGTACTTCCATCGTCATCGTCTCCCGCAAGGGCGCGTGGATAAGCCATATCTGGCAGACGACCATGGACCCCGAGGAAGAGGACAAGGCCGAGGATGACTCTTCCATGGACCCCTTCGAGCACTTGATCGAAGTAGAACTCCCTTACAGAATTCCGCCCGACATGGAGTATTACAAGTTCTACGAATATGGCCTGGAGGACATGAAGGACCACCCGGAAGATGGCGACGCCGGCGTTATGTTCGGCAACAGCAAGGACGGCGCCACCGACACGCCGCAAAGCCTAAACATGAAGGCATTCATCGTCACGCCACGTAAATGGACGTATCCGGAGGTGTACTATGACGCCAGGGGCCGAATGATACCTCACCAGGTTCTGGCGCACGTCGACTTCCGCAAGGGCACCATCAGGTACCCGGACCAGGTCAGGGCTCTGCAGACGGCCGTCACGGACGTGTACGGCGATATACCCGTGGAGGTGATCGACTACAACCCGACGATCGTGAGGCCGGAGAACTGGGCGGCTTTCCAATGGACGGGGAAGCTGATCGTCAATGGAGAGTTGATGCCGATTCCAGAGTACCACGGGAGGCTGTCCCGCGGCAACGTCAGGGGCAAGATCCTCCTGCAGTACCAGCCCGCGGCGACTTGCCAGGACGAGGCCGAGTGGCGGCTCTGGGTGGAGGGACAGCCGGCGGGTGATCGGTTGGACAAGTGGCCGCCGCTGGCGGGGCAGATCTTCCTTTCCTTGTCCGAGCCGGGCAAGCCGGACCCGTCAGACGAGAAGGACCCGGCAGACAAGAGCCCGTCCGACGAGAAGGATCCATCTGATAAGAGTCCGTCGGACAAGAAGGTTGAACGCAGGCAGGTTTGCGAGCTTCCCAATAAGAGTAAGAATCCGATCTTGGCCACTCCCACGTCTGTCGGAGTGTCTGTCTCGCCTCCCGTGTCTCAAGGCGGCTCTAGTACACGAGCAGGCATCGAAGTTACTTTGTCGAGGAACGGCTCAGTGGCCTCGCAAACCCTCACGTCGGTGGGCTCAGGGTTTCTACCGACGTCGACCCTAGTACCAGGGGGGCCGTACGAACACAATTCTTCGTCCTTAGTAACGACTTGGATGACTGGCGTGCCATCATCGATGTTGAATACTTTTACTCTCATGGTACCGACTACATCTCCGATCTTGCCAGGTAATGGAAGCAGCTCGAGCACACAAACAAGCCTGGGAAACACAATTTCAAAGAACATTACGTTCTCTTCCTCCCCCTCCTCTTCCTTGCAAGCCAACACATCGGTCATCACAACAATCTCGTCCACAAGCCTAGGAAACACCGTTACAAAGAACATTACGTTCTCTTCCTCTTCTTCCTCTTCTTCCTCTTCCTACTCCGCTTCTTATTCCTCGTCTTCGTTGCAAACCAACACACCGGTAATCACAATCACCTCGTCAACAAGCCTGGTAAACACTATGTCGAAGAGCACTGCGTTGTCTTCCTCCCATTTCTCTTCCTCCTTCTACTCTTCCTTGCAAACCAAAACATTGGTCAACACAATAACCTCGTCAACAGGCCTGGTAAACACGGTGTCGAAGAGCACTACGTTCTCCTTTCCTCCCCCCTCTCCCTCCTCGCAAACCACCACATTGGTCATCACAAAAACGTCATCAAGTTCAATCTTCTTCACACGAGGACCGTACGGACATAGTTCCTCTCCATCGTCAACTCACACAACCGCCAGATCCTCGCAGATGCCGACTATGCCCACCATCGTGACACAGACGACAACTTCAAAACCGGCCACGACATCATCGAAAGACACCCTCGTCGTCATACCAATCAAAGACAAGCCAATCACCAGCCAGAAGCCGGTCCCAGCCTCCTCTGAGGCCGTCGCCATCTTCTACACTGAGACGCTCTCGGCCGACGACGACGACGGCAAGAAGCTCTTACGTGAAGGCGCGTGGTACATGTTCCCCGTCATGGCGGCCAATGCCGCCAACTTCAACCCGTGCAACCAGTACCCGATGGGCCACCTGCAACTCCACGAGCCCCTGAATATCAACAGCGTGCCCTGGCCCCCGCCGCTCGACGGAGAGAAGCCCTTCTTCGACCACCGCAAGTGCAAATACAAGGGCGGGAACGGGCCTCGGGGATTCGGCAAGATGTCGTGCGACGACGTGCCCGAGTTTGATTGCGAGAGACACCCGCGCGCGAAGGAGCTGCTCGAGTGCGGGCCGCACCCCAGGGCGGAGCAGAATTTCAAGCCTCGCATCGTGTGCAAATTCCCGGTGCTGGAGCCAGCGGGGCGCACGCAGAACATGAAGGACGCCATCGGCCAACCTTCTTGAGGGCTGAACGGCTGATCGTATCTTGGGCTTTTGGGTGAAAGGCTTAGAGAGAGGAAGAAGATACTTGACGCTCTGGTAATTCGCCTATAACACTTGACGATGATGAATCTTTAGTCTCTAAACAACCACGATCCAGGCCAGTCATTCCTGTTGCTTAATATCAATGGAATCGAGTGAAATAAGCCTTCCATGCAGTTTATGGCCACCACTTCACTCTGAGAACTGTTCATGGCAACTTCTTCCTATGAGGAAGTGAAGTCTTTCCAGCGGAGTAGGGTATAAACACGCCGCCCATAAGCAAGCCATGAATATCGAGAATAAGTAAACGACCTTTAACATGCGGCGGGTAAGCCCGTCTCTTTCATGACAAGACATCCGGCACATTTCCACGTGTGCGCCGGTTCCCTAGACACAATGCTGCTGTTAGACGACGTATCCATCCTTTTGTCCGCCAAGATTCTACCCGTGCTACTCATCTTCTACCCGGGCCGCAAACCGTTTGTCCCCTTTCCACCAGCTTTTCACTTCCTCCTGGATGGGAGCCCCGTTCAGTCCGACCCTCTCATCTTCAACCACCGGGAGGATCGTGTCAGTTACTCCTGCTTCCTTGGGCATGGCTTTCAGAAACCATGGTGTCGAGTCTCTGCGATTCAGACACTGAACGTCGGCTCCACGCTTGACCAGCAACTTCTTGACCATCCTGTGGCCGTGGGCGTCTGCGAGGTGCAACGGCGTCTCCCCTCTGCTATCCCGCGCGTCCACTACCGCGCCATGCCGCAACAGCGTCTCGACAATCTCCAGATGCCCCAAGGTTGCCGCAATGTGCATCGCCGTCCTCTTCCGCTTGGCAATGGCGATGTGCATGCCGGCCCCTCTCTGCAGCAGGAGCTCAACGACCTTCTCGTACCCTTGGGAAACCGCCACGTGCAGAGCCGTAAGTCCTTTGCTGTCCTGGCTGTCGATGGGTGCTTGGTGGTCCAGGAGCATGCCGACGATGGCGAGATTGCCCCAAGACGCCGCGTGATGCAAGGGGGACCGCTTCTCGTCATCTACCGCGAGCACGAGATAGTTGCCGCCTCGCTGGATCAGAGTTTTACAGACTTCCGCATGTTCGCCCTGGATGGCACAGTGGAGAGCTGTGCGTCGGTTCGAATCGACGCGTCTCAGATCCGCCCCGTTCTCCAGCAGCAGGCTGACAATGGCACTGTTCCCTCCCAGCGCGGCGGTATGAAGCGGGGTGAGCCCGTGTTGATCCACGGCGTGAACGAGGTAGTCACCGTCTCTTTGAAGCAGTGTCCGACAGACCGCCACAATCTTGCTCGTTATGGCGCAGTGAAGCGCCGTGCGGTTCTTGGAATCCAGTCGCCTCGGATCCGCCCCGTTCTCCAGGAGCAGCCATACGACAGAGCTGCTTCCGCCCACGGCGGCAAGGTGTAGAGGTGTCTGGCCAAGCTTACCGGCCTGCGCGTTGACGTTGGCCTTGTTCTCCAACAGCAGCCACAGAAGGTTCATCGAGGCCTTGCTGCTGTCCGGGCCGCAGCAGCTCTGCACTGCCGCGTGGAGCGGCTGCGTGCCTTGGTTGTCCGGCTTGTTGACGTCCGCTCGAGCCTGTATCAGCAGCCACGCAGTTGTTGAGCGGTTGTACTTCATTGCCCAACGCAAGGCTGTGAAGCCGTCGGCGTCCGTCGAGTCGAGGTCAACGCGGCATTTGACAAGAAACTTGACCATGTCGTCTTGCCCCTCCTGCGCCGCCCAGTTGAGTAGGGTCCAACTGTCGCGACCCGAGGTCTTAACGGACGCCCCGTGGTGCACAAGAGACTTGATGATGGGCTTGTAGCCCTCGTGGGCTGCCCATCGCAAAGCCGTGTAGCTGTCTTTGTCCGCCGCGTTCACGTCCGCTCCACTCTTTAGCAGCGCCTCTACGGTCTTGAGCTGTCCGTATCTGGCCGCCCATCTCAGACAAGTGTAGCCCTCGGAATCCTCGAGCTCGAGGTTCAGACTTCCAGAGGACAGAATCACTTCCATCAAATTTCTGTCTCCTGCCATGATTGCCTTGTGCAGGGCCGTCCGCTTTTCGACGTTTGGGACGTTCAGCTCGGCGCCCTCTTGGATGAGGAACTCCGCAAAAGACCGGCGCCCGTGAGTTACGGCCCAATACAACGGCGTCTCTCCGCGTTTGGTCTGCGCGTTGAAGTTGACCTTTTTGTTGTTTGAAATCGCCTTTCTGACCAGCCTCTCGAGGCCAAAGAAGGCGGCAATATGCACTGCGGAAACGTTTGCTTCGTGCGAGATCCGGGGGTCAGACATGGCGTGCATCGCCGTGTCTAGCTTGGGTTTGTCCGAGACGAAACGCCAGGCCAGCTTGTACAGGTCTCCCTTGGAACTCGTTGTTTGGTCCAGATGGACGCCCCAAAAATTTGCGGCGTACCTGAAGAGAGGGTATTGTTGGCAAATGTCATCCACACTTGACTCGGGTGGACTTCCGATGCTCAATGGTATCCTTGTGAGACAGTCAAGACAGGTCCTCGTCAGCATTGACGTTGACATCGCCTCTTCATTGGGAAAACCAATCGCCTGGTTTCTCTTTATATACTCCTCGGCGGTTGCGTGAATCAAACGAACGGTTTTCTTGTTGTCCGTAGCTGGGAGAACGACCACGATACCGACGCATGCTGATATCAGGGCGTCTTCAATACCGATGATTTCGGAGGCTTTGGGCAGTTGCCACGGCTCAGACCTGGACTCATCCACACCAGTGTGGATCGCAAGGGCATGTGCCAGCTCGTCGACGCTGAGTTGCCTTTCTGCGTGTACCAGCCAGTTGAGTGCTTTCATCGCCAACTGGCGCTGGGGCCTGTCTTGCTTCTTAATTCGCTCCAAAGCCGTAGCATAAACGGCATCTGGACTTGTGGACAGCTGAGCCAAACTGCTCCTAAACTCGGCCAGGTTGTGGGTGGCCAAGCTGTGAGTAGAAGCCAGGGATTGAATATGTAGATGAGCAAGGAGAAACCTGAATAGGAGTGTCAACGGTCTGCTAAAACCTGACAAGCAAAGGGACGTAAACGCCTACATTCCTTGTGACTTTTGAACAATGGTCTCCAAAGTCTTATCCCTAAACAAGGGGTCTGTCTTGCAGCCTTTTTCTACTATCCCGTTTAGTTGAGGACGGCTTTCGATGAATTTACGGAGATACGAATTGATTTCGTCATCATTGGCGGTAATAGGGAGTTCGCAGCCCGGCTTGATCAGGGCTGAGAGCTTGGGGACAGGCCGCGAAGTAAACAGCAGCCGAAAGTTGTCGGGGAGCTCTTGGCAGGCCTCTAAGAAGCTGTTCAATGTGTTGGCTTCCGTGTCGTCTAGGCATTCATCCAATGCGTCTACGACGAAAAAGATCCTCTTAAAGCTTTTTGCTTGGGATTTGAGCATTTTCAGATAGTCGCGTTCACACGGCATCTGTTGATTGCTCTTCCAAGCGCTGTGTGCTTCCTGAATCTTGGTTGACACGTGTTTGGTGCCATGTAGTAGTTGAAGTATTAAGGTACAAAGCAGTCTTGTCAGGCAATGGTCTTGGTGTTGCCTGTGGTTGAAGTAGACGTAGATGCAGGCTATCTCGTGGTTAGACGAGAAGCGAGTCTGAAGATGATTTATGACTATGGACCTGGAGACGACCCTGTTAGCTTCGGTTTGACAGACGTCAACTGGAGAGAGATGATGATCCCATACGACAAGACAGTCTTTCCTGTGCCCGCTAGATATGTATCATCAGTATTCCAACCCACACAATATCGCTCAGGCTAGCTTGGAGGCATGCGCTTACGAATGCCATGACACCACAGCTTCCGCAAGGTGCCATCACGCCAGTCGTCTTTGAACTCTGCAGAGTTTAGGAACCATCGGCCGGCTTTGGGAGTTTTTTGGGCAATCTGTAAAGATTCGATATGGATCTTGTCGAAATCAAGTGGCTTCGAGATGTGCTTCAGCCATTCGACCGGATTGGATTTGGGATCGCACTCTATCGAATGTGAACGGCTATTCAAAAAAGAGTTCTTATGACTGAACTAACCAATCCTATTTGATTCATGCCCATAATACGCTGTCCCAGCTCGTGCGTCAGCTCTCCAACGACGGGCCTTTCAGTCTCTGGTTTGGGATCTCAAGAAATCCATACCAAAGTTCATGGCACCGCCCCCCGAGTCATACTTGGCCGTGTTTCCCATGGCAATTTCCGAGTAGTGTCCTGTAGAAACGAGGCCCCTACCATTGTCGGAAATGTGCTGCGTGACATTGGTAGCAGGACCACTATCGAATTCCGAGTCTGGGAGGGACGGCTCGACTTCAGCTAGGGACTTGATGGCTTCCTCCAACTTCTCAATGTGCCCCAGAGACTCTGCATGCGCTTTGAAGACCTGGTGGATGGCCAGCACTTTCAACTTGTTCAGGATGTCCTGCATCAGAGCCTCAACCTTGTTTGCCTTGCCGTACGGCACCACCTTCTTGCGGTAGAAGCGGACGAAGGCGGACCAATCCTTGGCGCCCTTGTTCTGTTGGTTTCCAGGCTCAATCTCGCTGAAGATATCCTCGATGGTTTTTGCTCGTTTAAGACACTCTGCAAGAGCGGGCTGAATCGCACTTTTGACATTTTCGTCGGGCTTGTCAATGCTGAGAGCTTGTTGGGCGAGGTCAAGGGTTTCTTTCACCAAGGGGAGATTGCGTCCCACCTCGGCGAATGCTTTAGGGAGGTCTTTGATGTGTTTGATCGTGTCGTAAGTCGCTAAAAGCGACTGTATCACAGTGATCGTCGAGGCGGTGATGCTAAGGGGATCCATCTTGTACAATCCAGCGTCGTTCTGTGTGGGATACTGTCAGTGTACATACAGGATATTCTACTTGACAATGCAGCTTGCTGGGAGGCGCACCAATTAGTAACTTACCTAGCAATGAGACAAATAACAAGATGATGGCAGCAATGACACGAACTCGGAAACAATATTAATAAGATTCTCCCAGGCAAGAAAATTAGAAGGGCCACAAATAGACATAGATCCGATTGTCTCGAGACACTCTAAGGCAATATACTCAAACCTCCACAGTAACGGCCCATCATGCCTTAGTGGACAACGGCTAATGCACATCATGAGCATGCCCTCGCTTTACATTCCGGTAAGCAGGAAGCTCTCGAGGGGTCAAGTGACCCCTCAATCAAAGGGAACCATTGATAGCCAGATCACCCCTCATTGGCCCGACAGCCTCATTTGAGACCAACTCGCAATGCGCAGCAGAATGCATGCATCGCCATGCTGTGGGCTGAGCAGGCTGCCACTACTGGAGTTCGCTGCATGCATGCCGTCTTCCATGTCAGTCTGCCTACACCATTGAATCTTCGAATTGAACAGCCAGCCTTATGCTAGTATTACCATCCCAAAGATCTGTAGATCATCTGATCAAGACCCGGTGTCTTTAGTGGGATCTGTTGTGTCACAATAGGGGACATTGGTTGATATTTATGTAGGTCTTGTAGAGATATCTACCTTGGGTCATCCAGCAGCGCCTTTCAAACCCCTTACTTCTTATGCGCCTAGTCGGCGTTGCAATGGGATGCCGGAATACCCGGTAGCATTGCTGAACTCCGATGCTGCGCCGTGAAGCTGACATGGATGGCTTCATGCATCCTCTAGCGCCAATGCAGATGCAGACTGTCAAAAGCAGAAGAGTCCTCCGGTTGCTATATGATGGCCATATGAAATACAGGCTAAGTTATGCAGCCACAGAAGCAGGCAGTGGCTAGGCAGACTCTGCTCCCCGTGAGGCAACCGAGTAGAGGCGGCCCAAGACATGCCGAGCTGCTGGGGGAAATCGCAACGATGAAAGGGTTGCGAAACAGCGTCCTTTACGCCATCAAGATCCTGGATGAGACAGACTCACACCAAAGAACTCCGAGTTGGCAACATGCAATGCCAGCAGAATATCGGTAGCATGGATGAAGGGTTGACGAGTTGAGTGCCGACAACGTCGATGCACCACCTACATCATTAACCGTGTCCTAGAATGTAACATCCCCTCTTTCTCAAATTCTGACAGCGTCCTTCTTTTACAAGCTAGGGGAATTAAGCCGTCCATAATCTGCATTTTAGCTCCTCCTCACCTATGATTCACGACCTTGTGCGCTCGCCCGCTCGCTCGCTACAGCCATCACAAGAAGCGACTGCAAAGCTTCGAGCTGCGCAAACAACGTATCTCTCGGCAGGTTTATCGGCAGAGGTATATCTACTGCACAGCTATGTACCAAGCTGCACCATTGCAGGGTCACCTTCAACTGACTCCATCCTCTTACCCTGGAAATGAAGGCCATCGCAACGCACCAACACATCAACAAAGCCTTTTTGGAGATAATAGCGACAGCGACAGCGCCAGCAACTGGAGCGATTCAGAATCGGAGAAGTCTACCTACCGAGACGACAGAGCCGAGACTGGGCCCGGTATCAACCCTCTTTCCCGACGGCGAAGACCACTTCACCTCAGGAACCCGATACCAAGCGAGACCTACGCCGACCAAGGTGACTGGGACCAGAACCAACCCAATCCGCGATCTGGTGGTCAAGCTGTTCCGTACACTCGTCCATTAGGGACGTTCCCTTCGACAGGAGGCGGATATACACAACCGCAGCCACCACCTGGCCTTCATCCTTTTCAGCATCAACCTACACACAGTGGCTCACTGCCACCCGGTCAGAATAACATGGCACATGAGAATCCATTTGCGCCAATCCCAGGGCCCTGGAACAGCCAACAGGCTAGACCGTATCACAACAACACGCTACCTCCCACATACGGTCCCCAGCCAATGTGGCCTCCGGCGCCTGAGTATGCCCCGCCGTACCCAGGACCTTTCTCTACAGTCGCACCAGCTACCCCGTATGCTTATCCCCCCCCAAAGACCCAGCCCTACGGGGGCTACATGCCCACCCAGCACCCAGCCGATCCGCCTCGCGAGTCCAGACACGCCTCTCCGTTTCGACCACGCCGGCCGCGACCTCCCGCTGGCGAAGTTCCTTCGCAAGAAGACGAGGTGAACCGCCTTCGGCGGCGGGTCAGGGACATGGAAATGGAGGGCCATCGCGAAAGGGACCTGCGTCAAGCCAGTAGAGAGCGGGAGCAGGCCGAGAGGCAAAAGTGGGAAATGGATGTCAAGGTTGACCAACTGCGGAAAGACATTGAGAGGAGCTTCAAGTCCGATATCCGCGACGCGGTCAACGATATCCGCAAAGAGATCCAAACAAGCCTGTCCGAGTCACAGTCGGAGCCTGGCAGAGTGCCGTCACGGATGGATAGCGGCAGGAGAGGTTACGCGGGTTCGGCCCGGTCCGTACACGGCGATGGAGATATCTGGGCGGAGCGAGGCGGTGAGTATCAGGACGCTCTGATGCAGGAGACAACAAGGATGAAGGAAGGGAGGAGAATGCTCCACCCACAGGATTCAACCTCGGGAGCGGCCTTTCGCCATGGAATGCAAGCGGACCGGGGTTCGGCACGAGGATCACGGATCGATCCCGAGTTACGGAGCGAGGTCGAAACCATCATCTACGACATAATTGGAGGATCTGAATTGGGACAGCGACACTATCGGCGACCGTTGTCGCGGTCGTTTAACCGAGGGACAGCTTCAGACAGTTACGATCCTCGCACCGAAGCGTGGGACTACCCGCGAAACCGGTACCCCGACACCCACGACGGCGGCGTGAACCCTGCCTTGGGCAATCGGTTTGGCCCTCGACGCCCGCCAGTCCAAGTGACATTCGACCAGAACGACTACACTATACCAAGTGCGGCACCCAGTCAACCGGCCGACGAGAGGCCATGGTTGGGAGCACCGTCTAGATCGCGAAGACCGCGGCGCCGAGGAGAGGACGTAGCGGGGCCGAGCGATCCTCGGACCTACGGCGCCGGTCTCCAGCAGCAACCATTGCCAACTCAAGCAAACAACCTGAGGACTCAACCTGGCACGCATGCGCAGGATCCCAGACACTGGGCCGGAGGGAGTAACGGCGAGGCCGTTTCAAGCGCCGGGGCAAACGCGATGGCTTACCAGGACAGAATAAACAACGGCGGAGTGCGGCAGGGCGAGCAAAGCAACCCGACGAGGCCGTTGGGTCGGCGCGGTGAGCACGTACCTGCTTCTGCTGCTGCTATGTATGAGGACGAAGACGCCGGCGAGTTATTTACGGATGACGACGAGTCGGACAACGAGGAGTTGTTTTCCAAGCGCGATGCTACCTATCCCGAGTTTCCGGCCGGCCATCCGGACCTGAGACACCAGCTCCCTAGGGTTCCGGATCCCAGACCACACCTGCGACGAGCTGGGATTCAGTAGCTGTGACTTAGTGCCAGTCTGAAGACGAACAGGGGAAGATTCGAAAAGAAGAGTGATGTGTTATGTCTGTAATGATGAAGTAAAATGTTATGACCGTGCTTCTTTGAATAGATTTTGTCAGCAGACTTACTCAAGTTTTGGAATGATTATCTCAACACTAAAAGCATTTGCAGCCCGCAGGATATCATCGTCGTTATCTTTCTATTTGGAGTGCGCTGCCAGCTTCTCCACTAACATTGCCCCCAGAAGAGCTTGTTGGAGTCTTCTTAGACTTGTATTTTCTTCGCCAAAGATGAGGAGTTGAGAGCAAATATCAATACGTAGCGAGGCACTGAGTTGTGACACGTTGTAAACTTGTTGTGTGCTCAGAACTTGTACCGCGACTTCTACCCATTCCACTAACTGGAGACTCCAAGGTCACAAACCCGCATATACTCAGGTAAGGAAGACAGCTTAACAACTATCCTTCGTGAAGAACTTTGTAAACTAACATGTCGCACTATGCCTTCCAGGCATAAGCTCACATTTATCCCGCGCATCCTTCGCTACAAGTGATCGACCCGATTGAAATCCCACAGAGTTGTGCCATGTTTTCGCCTGGTTAGAGTGATTCCATCGTCGGCAAGACAAAGCACCATCAACGCCCCTGACCAAAACGGCGATAGTAGCTGGTAACCTCCATCGGGGTGCTTCCGCGGCGTCCACATTTCCCATCCCTTCATGTGGACCTGGGTGCAAGTGCCGGCACGGTTGTCATGGCCAAGGTACCGACCCGTTCTAGGGTTTTGAAACCCAAAGTAACCATCCTTTTCAATACAGTACCACAGTGTGCTTGGGGTGCGGCTGCCGCTGGCGTATCTAAGCAAGACCTCGTGGTCCACGAGTGTAATGGCCCTGCGTGTTGATCTTTCAACGATTTGAAAGATATCACCTGGCCATGGAGTATCCCACTGGGTGGTGTCGGAACATATTCTCGTCGAGAATGGAGTAGAGGGTTGATATTGGTCTGAAACTGTCAGTCCCTTATTATGGTGATGGCAAAAAAATACTCAGAGTAGTAATTTGACAGCAAATGGTATTCGGGTCTGGGCAAGGACAGGGTTGGGCCCGCGCTCACCGTGCTCATCCATGCTACTTTCAAAGGGCTCTTCTGTCGCTGTCGAGGTTGTAGGAGTAGCGATGGGGGAGGAAGTCGTTAGGGGAGACCCTGACATCAAATCCTCTTTTTCATTGCCGGTAACCATGGTAAGCGAAACTGGCCGGGACTGTGATGTACGTTCACAAGAGGAGTCAGAAACAAGACATCATGTCAAACTAAACGAAGAAAGTCGCAACGTAGTTGCGGTGCTCAGTACGTTATACCATTATGAAGCCTCAGGCTGCCAACTTTAAGGCGGTCGTATTGTCTCGCCGGGGTTCATTGCAGTTCTTCTTTGCTTGAATCCGGAGTACAGAGACTTGGTCGTCGTCATCCACATTTAATATCAAAGTTGAAGGTAAAGAATAGGTTAGATGCCGAGAAAAAGGTATGGTCGGGAACAGCCAATCGCTACCTCAGAGCTTCCCCCTCCAAGTCCCTGCGGAAGAAGACCCTCTCGTACCCATCCTCCGTCTTCCTTTCCGTCTCGA
Organism: Colletotrichum destructivum; assembly: GCF_034447905.1. NCBI lineage: Eukaryota > Fungi > Ascomycota > Sordariomycetes > Glomerellales > Glomerellaceae > Colletotrichum > Colletotrichum destructivum. The sequence goes on from NC_085904.1 coordinate 677,077, forward strand.
CGAAGCCCAGTTTAGGATACAAGGCGAGATTCTCAAACATTTTGACGTTGGTGTAAAGCTGGAGGTTCGTGCACCGGCAGGCTCTGGCCACGTCCTCGGCACATCTCATGAGAACCCGTCCGTATCCGCGCCCCTGGGCATCCGGGGCGACGACTAGATTGTTTACGTGGAGCGCTTTCGTCGCGGGGTCGTGTCGCAGGAGAATGGCGCCGACTGCCTCGTTTGTCTCGTCGTTTCGGAGCACGTAAACCAGCTGCGTTCTGATGAGCTCGTTGTAGTCGGCCTTCATGGGCGCCGGCTCCTTGCCGATGCGGTCGATGTACTTGGAATAAGCCGCCCTGGTCATGGACTGGATCGCCGGGACATCGTCGAGATTAGCTCTCGCGAGGGTGTGGCCTCCAACAGAGGCTTTGGGTTCAAAAGTTTGTTCGGCCATTTCGGCATGTCCAGAAACTGTAAGGAATCAGTTGTGGTTGGGTATGACTCTTCCGTTTGACTCTTCGGATTTACTTAAATAACGGTACAGATACATAGTAATCGAGGAACCCGGTCCCTGGTCAGGCTAAAGTAAGCAGGTTTCCTATTTGGGACGATTGCGAGGTACCTCCGTACCCCCTCCGATAGTGGAGAGCTATCCGATCCGGAGCGGAGCCACCGAAGCTGACCGATAAGATAAGAGAGTCTGACGAAAGAAAAGAGAAGAAAAAAAAGCAGCAGCGGAATTACCGAAAAGCCGCCGGCCGAAAAATTTCGACTTGTTCGTCACTCCATCCATCGCATGCACGTCCGCCACGGCCGCAAGCAAAGCTGTAATCCGAACCGCGTGTCGAGATCCCTCCTTCATCACCGAAACCCCACGACCGCCGCCATCGCACGCCACCCACCAACAGCTCGCCCGCCGTTTCGAGCCGTCACGAGAACCTCCATCGTCGGATCCCTTATCAATCGCATCTTTCCCTCCCCCCAAACACATTCGCCATGGATCACACGCGCGACCCCTGCCCCTGGGTCATCCTCAACGGTCGGTGACCACACACACACTCTCTCTCCTGAACGCGGACGCCGTCGCGGACCGAGACAGAAACTAACGCGATGCGATGACAGACTTTGGCGGTGCCTTCGCCATGGGCGCGATAGGAGGAACGATCTGGCATGGAATCAAGGGCTACAGGAACAGCCCCTACGGCGAGCGCCGCATCGGCGCCATCTCGGCCATCAAGATGCGCGCCCCCGTCCTCGGCGGCAACTTCGGCGTCTGGGGTGGCCTCTTCTCGACGTTTGACTGCGCCGTCAAGGGCGTCCGCCAGAAGGAGGATCCCTGGAACAGCGTACGCACCCCAACTCACAGCTGATGCAGCTGCGACAAGTATTTTTCTGACAACCAGCGTGCAGATTACAGCCGGTTTCTTCACCGGAGGAGCTCTGGCTATCCGTGGTGGATACAAGGTTCGTACACTTACGATTATCACCCCCGTTGCGCGCACAGCCAAGCTAACGCCGGGAAAACCAGGCCGCCCGCAACGGTGCCATCGGCTGCGCAGTCCTGCTCGCCGTCATTGAAGGAGTCGGTATCGGTTTCCAAAAGATGTTTGCGGGAAGCACGAAGCTCGAGGTGAGTTGCAACGCCTCCCCCCCTTCCCACTCCCGGATGGAGGAGTCAAAATGTGCTAACTCTATCGTACCAGATGCCTCAGCCGCCGCCGTCGGACGAGAGAGCGCTGGCTTAAAACCGACCCGATCGCCCTCCTCTTGCTATTCTATTTACCGAAAAGCGGCATCCAGCGGCCGCCGACGAAACAAACACAACCAACAACCACAGCACATCAAACAAAAAACCCCCCTCTACTCTTCCAGCTCGATGCCTCCCCTTCCTGCGAGGCCCCGATCTACTCTTGTTTTTTTTTTTCACCACCACCATCACCGAAAACGAACGGCGCCGTTCTTTTTTAATCTGCATATAGGAAAAAGGACGGGAAGCGGCGTTCCATGTACTATAAAAAAGCTTTCCAGTCATCGGAGGGGAGAGGAGAGACTAGGATCACTGAGGCAGGACTTTTCCCCCACCGATTCCCTCCGCGAAGAGGAGAGGGGGTGTGGACTTTAGACATTGGGGGACGAAGAAAGGGGAACTTCACATGACTGGGCAGATTCAAGGTGGCAAGGAATCGCAGCTTGATATGACCAGGATTTGGATCCGAGAAGCAGGACGGCAGAATCCCCCCTTTTTATTGATGATGGGCGTACTGAATCTGTGTGGATAGAGATATTGTTCGAATATTGTACCATCAAACATGCCTTCTATCCTCCCTGAGTCGGCCCCATACACGTTTGAATAATTTGCTGCTCCCCCAATCGCCAAATATCTAGGACCTCGAAAACCAAAGGCTCATTCTTACCACTTCTCGCAAAGCTCCCCGACGTCGACGCCCTCCACGTCCCCGCGGTAGATCTTGGCGTACGCCTTGCCGTCGTCGTCGATCCACGCCCGGTACATGCCGTTGCAGTTGAAGTCCTGCAGGATCGCCGACCGTGCGCCCACGACGCCGCCGCTCTCGGGGTCCCGCGACACCACGACCTCGATGCCGATGATGCCGCCCTCCCCCTCCCCCGTGACGCGCCACCGGTTCCCCGCGCTGCGCTGCAGCTCGCCGCCCGGCCCGGCCACGAAGGACACGGCGTCGGCGCCCGAGAGCGGCTTCCACCGCGCCACGGCGCCGACGGTCCGCCCCGCCGCCACGCGCATGAACGAGTCCCCGTTGCCCGTCCCCGAGGCCGCAATCGCGCGCGTCGTCACCGTGCCTCCTTGTCCAAACCCCGTCGGCAACGGGCTGTACATCGCCAACGAGGGGAGGCAGTCCGCCATCAGGCCTCTCAGACTCTCCGAGATCGTCACCGCCGCGCCCGCAACGCCAAACGGCCCCCTCGCCGCCGCCGTCGGATCCCCCTCTTCGACCCACTCCTCGGCCCAGAACCCGGCTCCGACGACCGGGGTGTCCCCGATCCGCCCCGTCAGCTTGTTCGTCAGCCCGCCCGTGCTCGTCGCCGCGCACACGACCCCGTCCTCGTCCAGCGCCACGGCGCCCACGGTGCCCTGCGGCAGGAACTCCTCGGCGCTCCACGTGCAGGTCGCCGCCTCGCCGGTCCTCTCCCTCTCGAGCGCGCGCACGTGCTCGTCCCACCGCCGCTGCGTGAAGAAGTACGCCGGGTCGACGATCTCGAGCCCGTACCGCCGCGCCAGCGTCTCGGCCGTCTCGCCGTGGAGCAGCGTGTGGCCCTGCGCGCTCGGCACGTCGAGCCCCTGAGCGGGCACCGGCGATAACGACGACGACGAGAACGAGGGCCGGCTGCTCTCCGGGTCGCCGCCAAGGTCCTCCTCGCCGTGCTCGAGGATGGCCTTGGCCAGCAGGATTGGGTTGCGGACGCGGCGCAGGCCCGTGACGCCGACGCCGCGCTTCTTGAGCCCGCGCGAGACCATGACGGAGGCCTCGAGCTCGTTGATGCCGTCGCGTGTGAAGACGGCGCCGTGGCCGCTGTTGAAGAGCGGGTTGTCCTCCAGCAGCGACACGGCGTGCGCCGCGGCGTCCAGGGCCGAGGGGAGCTTGCCGGTAGACGACGACGGGAGCGGGGTCGTCTGGTAGGCGCTCGTCTTGCTGATCTGAGGCCAAGGGGTATTGTGTTAGGACCGGAGCTAAGGGACGAGCCAGGACAGGGAGAAGGGGGTTGAGTGAGGGTCTCACAATTGTCAGAAGGGCACGTCGGTAGGCCTCGTACTCTGGCGGCGCGAGGTTGGACGGCTTGATGTTGCCGGCGCCGCCGTGGATGATGAGTCGAGGCTTCACCTTGACGGCGGCCGGGGACTGGTGCTTATACTCCATTGTGTGTTTTTGTGGGACAGGATTCAATGTATATTCAAATGAAGCGAACTGCCAATAATACAGGAGCCAACTCGATGCTGAAGGTGTAAATTGGTAAAAAGAGAGTGATGCGAACAGGTGTGAGTGAGTTTAGGACTACGGAGACTGATAGTGGACGAGGTGTTGTTGTTCGCGATAAGATAAAAAAGCACCCCGCCGAGGACCAAATCGGGAAGCTCGACACGGCGTGGCTTTTCGGCTTCAGCGCGCCGATGTTCGGATCACGTCAACGGAGGGGTGGTGAGGTGACATGCCGGGCGAGTCAGTCGGCGCGGCGCAGTGCACAAATCATAAATCTCACCAGTCTCGGCACATCTCACACTCGAGGAAGCAGGCGGCGTTTTGTTCAGTCTAGTAAATACTTTTGATTTTTTGGGTATCCATCTCTACTTTTTTGAAGCAGATCCTCAAATGAGCCGTGCTTTGTTTTATGCTCCCCTCTCCGGAACGCCGTTATCACCAGCCGATGAAGAAACACCAACAAATGCATCCATCCCTATCGTTTCTCTCTCTCTCTCTCTCTCTCTCTCTCTCTCTCTCTCTCTCTCTGCAAGCTACAGGCGGGCGAATAGAGACCCGATAATCTCCCTACTCTTCACCAAGTTCAGCACTCTGAGACGTTCGTTGTCCAGGTGGGCAGAGTCGCTCGCCTGTCCGCAGGGGAGGTGAGCAGCAGGTGCGCTAAACTCTTTCTCGAGGAACCGGATCGCAGGGATCGAGCCGCCCTCGCGAATGTACAACGGCTTCTTCGGCTTCTTCTCCTTCGTCTCTGCTGCCGTCCTCTCGGCGCCGTCCTCGGCCGCTCCGCCCTCGAAGACGGAAGACCAGGCCTGTATGATGGCCTCCTCGAGTGTCTGGAAGATGGCGTTGGTTGGGTCACCGAGCCAGGGCTCCGCCTTATTATCGACTTTGATGGTCAGCGAGTTCTTGGACTCGAGCGTCGCGAACTCGCTCTCGAGGTACGAGTTCAGCGACGCAATCACGTCATTGACCTCCTGGCCTGGCACGAGGCGCAGGCTGATGTTGGCGCTCGCGTGGCTGCTCACCAGGCTGCCGTCGGGCCCGGACACCTTGTATCGATGAATCGTCAGGTTAGGCTCTCTCCAGCGGGCCATCAACGCGCCCTTGAGCTTGTCGGCGGGTCCCTTTTCTGGGTTCTGCCGCATCAGCGTTGACGCGATGTCGTCGTAGCGTGTCTCCTCCTCGGCTGTGACCGGGAAGATGTCGTCATAAAATCCGGGGATGAGCACCTTGTTACCTGGGCCCTTCAGCTTCGACAGCGTCGAGGTGAGATCGGATAGAGGCTCGTCGTTCATGTAGGAGCCGTCCACGCCGGAATGCTGGTCCGGCAGGTGAGAGTCAACGCAGACGGTGGCATGCAGAACGCCGCGCAGTCCGTAAGTGAGACATGGAACCTCATCGTCGAGCCAGTAACTGTTGGCCAGGAGGATGTAGTCGACATCGCCAATCAGGTCCTTATTCTTGCGGACAATCTCTCTGAAACCGCGAGACGCCGATTCCTCCTCGCCCTCGATCAGGAAGATGATGTCGTTGGCAAGTTTCTTCGCCTGCAGCAGGTCCGTCACTGCATACAGCGCGGCCATGATCGGCCCCTTGTTATCACTGACACCTCTGCCGTACAGATACCCGTTGATGCCCTTCATTTGGAAGGGATCCGTCTCCCACTTGCCCTTTTTGGTGTCGGCTGGAACGACATCGTAATGGCCATAGAAGAGAATCTTCTTCCTCTTCTCGGCCGGCTCGAGCGTACCGTCGAATTTGGCCAGGACGACTGGGTTGTGCGGGCTGCTCTCCGTGCTCAGCATCTCGACATGGCCTCCGAGCCTCTTGAACAACGACCCGAGAAATGTCGCCCCTCGCCGACAGTCCTCGGCGAACTCGGGACGCGACGACACAGTCCGGTATGACACAAACTCTCCGAGGGTCTTGATCATCACGTCGTTGGCCTCGTCCACTTCCTTCTGCTCCTCGAGAGACGAGCAGTCAATGTGCCAGATAGCGACATCGTCATCATTGGCGCCCGTGATGTAGTACTGTCTGTTGTTGTAGGTCGTCACTGCTGACGACAGGACCTTGCCCTCATGTGCCTTCCAGCGTGCGACACACTGGTACTTTTGGCTGATGTTGGCAACTCGTTTGTCTTGGTATTTTCCATAGTGAGCGGTCGTGTGTTTCTGAATGTCGTCAGTAAGGAACAGCGAGAACGAACTTGAGGGCAACATACGCTCGCAGAACCAGACCGCGAAGCACTGAGAAGGTAGCCCCAGCCCATTTGCAGAGTCATGACGTCTCCCCTGTGCCCCTTGATCACCCTCAGCTTGGATTCCGTGTCGAGGTCCCACAGCTCGATAACCCCCTGAAGCTTGCCGGCGTACAGAAACGAGCCGTCAATGGCAAGAGACATGACGGATTCGGCGTCATCGGCGCCAAGCGACATGAGCTCCTGCAAGCCCGGCTCACGGTCATTTTCGGCCGCCTGGTCGTCTCCTTCGGCGCCCAGCTTCCAAAGCTTGATGGTGCCGTCGCCTCCGCCCGAAATAAGCACCTCCTCATCGGGTTCCACCAGAACAGTCGGGCCCTTGGCCATGAGCATCGAGTAGACGTAGCCGTAGTGAGCGAACATCTGCAGAGCGCCCGGGTGTATCTCGATAACCTTCTCGGAGCGCGGAATCAGGGTCCATCTTTCGTCGTTGCGGCGCGGGGTCGAGGTGCCACCGACGGCTCGCGAGTCAAAGAAACGGTGGTTCCGGCGGTCAGGATGCTGGGACGAGTCGTGAGTCACGCGGTTGTTGGGATCCGTCAGGCTGACCCATTGGATCGAGGTGTTCTGGGCGCCGACGTAGACGGTGTCGTGCTGGGCGCTGTAGGCGACGGAGAAGATGTCGCCGACGTCGTAGGTGCTGTAGATCTCATACAGGCGCTTCATGGTCTTGGGGCACCAGACGTTGATGATGGGGTCGCCGGCGCTCGAGAACAGCATGGAGCCGTCGGGGGTCAGGTACAGGCTTAGGACGCTGCGTTTGTGGGCCTGGACGATACGCTCCTGGTGGAAGGTGGCCAGCGACCACACAACAATCTCGCCATCTTGGGTGCCGGCATATATGCGTTCGTTCTCGGCGCTGACGGCGAGGGCGAGCACGGAACTGTCATGCTTGAGGTTGTGCAGGAGTTCGGGGGCGACCTGGGGGCAGTCCTCCGTGTCGCTCAGGGTCGTTGAGAGGTCCGAGGGCGCGATGACCGAGGGCATTGTGTCTTCTGTCGCGCGGGAGGCGGGCTCGTCAGTCTCGTGGCTCTCTCGGGGCGGGAGAATGCAACGGGCAACGGGCAACGGTCAACGGGCAACGGGCAACGGGCAGCGGCTGAGCCGGACGAGAGCAGAGGAATGGGCCGCTCAAGGTAGAGAGATGGTTCCGGATCGGCTGAGACAGTGAAAAGGGGAGGGGAGGGAGGAGGAGAGGGGAGGAGAGGGAGGTGGAGGAGTGGCTGACCGTGACGCATTTCCAGGAGAGGAGGAGGAGAGAAAGATAGAGGCGAGAGAGTCAATGTGCAAGGCAAGACAAGACAAGACCGACGGGTGCGGTATCGCAACAGAAAAATGGCGAATGACGAAATGCGCTAAGAGGGAAAGACAGCACCCGACAGTGGACATTCCCTGGCGTGGATCCCCCGGAACTGCCAAACTTTTGGGTTTTGGGGGGTGGATCTCCTCTGCAGTTCTAAGGGCTCTAGCTCCCGCGTCTCCCAGGTCCACTGCTGTATTTTCAGGGGCAGTTGGCTGTCACGCTTTACCTGCTTCTCCCTCTCCCACTGGCTTGTTTTCTGTCCCTCTCTTCCTCTTCATCCTGTTTTGAACACCTGTAACACTTGTCACACTGGTTACAACCTTGTCCCCTGAGGGAGTGAAGAGGGAAAAGGGGGAAAACTCTTGGTCGAAGGGTAAGGTAGATAGATGAACGGCTTATGCATATGAAAGAAGAAAAAAAGAAGAGGGCTCACCATCTTCATATTCCTCAGAGGACTCGGATCCGACCGATAACCCAGTCAGCTCCTCTTGGATTTTGCGGCATCCCTCGCAGTCGTCCTCGCCCGGGGCGTGATCTCCCGACTTGTACACCACCGCCATCGCTTCTCGAAAGACGACACGGCACACGACGACGATATCGATGTTCGCAGCTATTCTTCCGAGCAAAAAGGGGGTCCGGAGCGGCTGGCAAGTTGAATCCGCTTCAATGTCGGGGTAAAAGCCAGCCCAACGAGAGCGGGCCAACGGCGGGTGGACAGAGAGCTTTTTGTCTATTTGTACGGGACGGCGGTCTCGATGGCTTGGAACTTTCCTGGGTCCCTCACCGCTTTATGACGCAACACTCGGAAGGATGGTATCATTCGAGGTTTACGACAATCGTCTTGGTTGTTGGTATGAAGCGGTATTTGAGAAACGAGATTGCTTGAAGAAAAGGAAGAATGGCTGCCCCGGCGGGACACACGAGCCCCAGCCCAAGGGGGACGACGTCCGTAAAAATGCCAAAAGGGGGCCCGAGATCGGGTTGCGTGATTGCACATCTGCTCTCGTATTACAGATACATACATCTGCCCGTTCGCTTCGCAATGTGTCTCTCCGGGCCGCCAAGCTCCCACCTGAATCTCTACCGAATCCCTCGCTCTGTCTCTCCCATCCACCCGATGGAGAGGGGCCGGCCTGATCTGGCTGAGGGGAGCCACCTGGCTGAGACAGCCCTCGGAAAGCTCGCCGAATCTCCCTGGAGGAGGGCAATTGGGTGTGAGATGCGAGGATTGGGGAGGGCCTCAACACCCGCATAGCTCACCGCAAGATGGTGTGCTGAGCTGGGAGCTTCTTTGCAGTAAGGTGGCATAAATCCTCCCAATCTAGGGTGCGTATGGTGATCCTCCGAAGACCCTGTCAGCTGCCCTACTAGGGGGCGGCCTCGCGTGTTCACAGAGTGAGGAGTGACCGCTGACCACTGCCCACTGACCTCTGACGAAAACGGAGCACCGGTGAACGGCGCGTTTGATAGCATGGGTGTTATCAGCGGCCTCCTGTTTATGTCGTCATGTCACCATAGGTGTTAGTGACACTCCGTGCGTCTCTTCTGTTCTTCATACTTGTCGCTCGTTTGCCCGCAGACCATTCGGCAGAAGTCCGCCGTAAGCCGTCCATCATCCTCATCCTCATCCTCAGGTTGATCCTGGAGTCCAGAGCATGGAGTCCAGAGCATGGAGATGGACATCTGGAGAAATTGCCGGAGAATCGGTGGGTCGTCCCTCTGGCTGAAATTAGGTATGACTCGGATTCCGCCTTTACTCCCTGGGATTTCGTCGTTGGCCAAATATCTCACAGCATGAAGGAGGCAATTGTCTTAACGCGATGAACCGGCCTTGCTTCTGCTTGGAAAGGGAACACCGGGCACGTCAGTAACATTAATCCAACAACTTCTCGACCCCGGCGGCCGTGTGGGGTCGCCAAAGCGGCGTTGGACTTGGCCGGATAAGGGTGCATCGGGCCCTGGAGCTGTGTGGACCATAAGCTTGCGAATCCACCAGGGAATGGCCAATGGAAGAGCCCGAATGTAACCATCTTCCGTTGCAAGGCTGCCTGTATCAGTTGTAGGATCCGGTGGCCAATCTCACCCGGACGACTCAATGTCCAGACAATACCAGATACCTGACCGCATCCAGGAAGCCGTCGCAGTCTCTCATCACGATACACAGGGCGGCGTGCATTTGAACATCCGCATAACCAGACCGGGCTCATCAACACATTGACGCATCAATATCAGGCACAGTGCACCAGCAATCAAGCGGCATGGAGGGCCCGCCACCGAACCCCGGCAAGGTCGTTTGTCCTCTAGAGCGGCCACCCGCGATGACTGGCAGGTCCGTCTTTTTCGCCGGCACAACGAGCAAAGGAGACTGGCGCAAACATCTCGCCGACTCCATCTCCCATCTCCCCGTGACCGTCTTCAATCCTTTCCGCCCAGACTGGGACAGCACCTGGAGGGAAGACATCTCGGATGCGAGGTTCAAAGGTCAGGTCGAGTGGGAGCTCGAGATGCAAGAGTGGGCCGACATCATCGTCGTTTACTTCGAGCCAGACACCGAGGCGCACATCAGCCTGCTCGAGCTGGGTCTATGTGCTCGGTCTGGCAAGGCCATCGTTGCGTGCTCCGAGGGATACAAGAAACGAGGGAACGTCCAGGTCGTATGTGCGAGGTATGGCATTCCGCTGGTTGACAGCTACGATGCATTGCGAGAGAGGCTGGTCAGCGAGCTGCAGGGGGCTAGCATCAATTCCAAGACTCGATGAGATTCGGACAGGTTAGATGATGGATGGAACAAGATTCAGAGAGAGAGGAAATGTCACTCATTTAACGGATTGGAAAGTGACACCATGGGAGAATGGATTCACACTGTGTGATTGGGCATGGGCCCGATTCGGTGAATCTCGGGCCGAGAGAAAATCCGTATGACCCCTCGTTCCTTCTCTCCATCCGTCCTTCCCTCTAGCATTCAATCCGCGCTGGGCTTTGCCCCCCCACTTACCCAATCAGACATGGTTCGCAGCGATCCAAATAACCAAGCACTTCGAACTTCGCCAACCAACTTCTCGTGCGTTTGCTACATATCCCATACATAGCCTTTCCGCAGTGGACTTCCGGAAGAATCATTCAACTCTTTGTCACGATATCTGTTCAACATATTCCTAATCAAGATGGACGACCAATTCGGAGGCCGCACAGATGACGATCTCTTCTTCGACGACTTTGAGCCTGTGAGCGATCCCCAGGTTGTCGAGACCGTCGAGACCGTCGCCATCGCAGCTCCTCCTCCTGCTGCCCCTCCCGCCGCCGTCGCCACACCCCCCGCCGAGGCTCCCAAACCTGAACCAGTCGCTCCAAAGACTGTCGAGCAACCCCCTCCCAAACAGCAACCCGCCGCGAAACGACCGCCTACTGCACCCAGGGGCGGGCTGGCCAACTCGAGGTTCGCTGACAAGCCCGCCGCTGCCCCGCGTTCACCCCGCCACCCAGCACCCGCGTCAACACCCCCGATCACAAAGACGCCGACTCCTCAAGCGCCCACTGGTCCCGCCGCGCAAACCGCTACAGCACCCACGACACCAGCCGCGCCCGCTACCGTAGCAAGCGCTTCGCCCACTGCGACAGTCAAGAGCGCATCGCCCGCACCGAACCCGCCGCAGAACGCTCCCACAGGCCCAGCCGCCGGCACTACCACCGCCAGCGCGACCCCCGGCGCAAACACGGCCCTCAACGCCGCCGCGCGCCTGGGGTCCGGCGCGAACCCGCGAACCAAGCTCACCGAGTCGGAGCTGGCCGCCAAGATGGAGCAGATGCGCATCCTCAACGCCGAGAAGACACGCAAGTTCGAGCAGGCCGAGCAGGACGAGCGCAGCCACGCCGAGGCTTACGCGCGCGGCATGGAGGCGGCGCGACAGCGCAGAAAGCTCGACGAGGAGAGGAGGCGGCGGAGCGAGGAGGAGCGCAAGCGCATGGACGACGAGCGCGCCAAAAATAGGGAGCGGAAGCTCAAGGCCATGAGCATGAAGGAAGGCGGCTGGGACGAAGGCAAAGACGCGCTCGCCCAGGAGGAGGAGAAGCGGGGCTTCCGCGGCGCCAACGGCGGCGTTCGCGGCACCAGATCCGGCGCGGGGCTTTCTGGGAGCAGGTTCGCTCGCGAGGACGATGCCGGCGGAGATCGGTACGGCGGCGCCGGCGAAGACCGCAGAGGTGGCCGCGGACGTGGTCGGGGTCGCGGTCAGGGACGTGGTGGCCGGGGCGGCCGGGGCGGCGAGTACGAACGCGACCACCCCGCTGCGTCCAACGGCGCGCAGGAGACCAAGCCCATCACCGCCGCCGCCGCGAAGCCCGCCGCACCGGCACCCCTTATCAGCACCGACGAGTTCCCCGCCCTCCCCGGCAAGACGACGAGCGGCGATGTGTCGCCGCCTGTGCTGTCGCCCCTCGGCAGGTGGGATGACGAGATGGAGGCGTTCGACGCCAAGCTCAAGAGCGCTGCTGCTGCTGGCGCTGCGAAATGAAGCGGTTTTGTTTTCACGAGGCGCGGAGATGGGTTTGGATCACAAAACAAGCGACGATGCATTTTTTTTTGGATGCCGCGACGGACGAGAAAATGAGTAGGACTTTTTTTATAGGGGGGTTTATTATAATTCGCTTCCGAGCATGGTCCCCCCCCCCCCCCCCCCCCCCCCCCCCTTTCGAATAGGCGCACCTGGGCGTCGAAAATGTAAAAGGGCGCTCCCCCGTCGTCGACGTAAATATATGGAAGTTGTCCGGGCCTCGCCGCCCATCGACTGAGGCCAAATACACCACTGCAAACAAGTACCCGGTGATCTTCGTCTCCCACCATGCCCGTGTGTTGGACTCATTTGACCATTTGACCAGCGCCGGGTCGCCCTCGGATGGCGTGATCGAGTCCTAAAAGACTTAGTATGAAGCAAACGGAACTCCGGTGGTTCGTCACCCACGTTTTGCATTCTGTTCGAGTAGATGCTGGAGACCATGCCCTTGAGGTGGCGGATCGGGGGCTTGGTCGTCGTCCGCTGAGGTGATTGTGCCAGTCGTGGGTATTTAGATTTCACCCTAGCTCGAGATAAGTAGGGATACGCAGGAAAACGTCGCGACGATTCCTCACTTCCGGCCCTTGATGTGGACGGTTTGTCGGCAGAGGCGTCGTCTTCGATGTCGTTCTAGTTGCGGCCTCCTCACAAGCCTACCATCCGCCACGGTATCCCCTGCCGCCCCTCCCGCGGTAACCGCCGCCGCTTCTGGGACCCCTGGGCCCGCCGGGCCCCATGCCGTCATCCTCAACCGGCGCCCGCTGGCGGTGGCGCATGTCTTTGGGGAACGCGTCAAACGTCTTGCGCATCTGCGCGTAGCCCAGGTGCATCTTTCCGTAAAAGTGGTCCGCCAGGCGGCGGTCATTATCAAGCCTGCTGAGGTAGGCGCCGCACACGTCGCAGACCTGGAGCTTCTGGTGGCCCGAGGGGCCCGAGGTGTCCGAGAGGGCCTTGAGCTCCTTCTCGCGGTCGACCTTCGTCTGCTGCGCCTGTCGCACGCGGTAGAACTCGTCGATGGCGCGGGACACCTCGCCCATCTCGCCCAGGATCTCGACCTCGAGGGTACCGTTGTGGATGGTGGAGCCAAATTCCGATATGCTTTTCAGCTAGAGCATAGTTAGCCAATGTGACGAAATGGGTCACGAGAAGGGTAAAGCATTGAGCGACGTACCAGAGCGTTTGTCTGACGAATTTCGTCGGGTGTCTTCTCAAGCCTGCGCTGCGCCGAGTCTATCCTCCTGTTGCAGTCGTCGATGTACTTCTGAAGGTCGCGCATGTAGTCATACTCGAAGCCGTACTTCTGCTTCTCCTTGTCTGACAGCCCCTCGTACTCGGCCTTGAGTGCCTCCGAGTGCTGCTTCGGGCACGGACCAAGGTCCTGCTTGGTGTTTGTGAAGAGGTCGTGGGGACATGTGCCGACGATGAACGACCTGCAAACTTTGGGGTCCGTCATGGAGAGCGAGGCGCCACGGCTGCTGGCCGAGCCGCCCATGAGCTGCTCGAGCAGCTTTCTCTGTTCCGCGGCCATTGTGTGTCGTGGAGTATGTACCGGGGATCGTGATGCGTCGGTATTAGTAATGGCCGTGCTATGTCGTCGATCGTGGGTGCGTTTCGTGGGGGAGAATTGGGTGTTTTGGCGTTGGGATGTGAAGAATCTCTCAAAAGTTTAGACTTGGGCGAAGAAAGCGTGTCGCGCGCACGCGGGATGGGCCACAGGTCCGAGTCGGAGTGGACCCACGGGGGGGGGGCGGAAAGTGGAGAGCTGCACAGGGTGGATTACATAAGGCTGTTTCTGCCTTTGTCCACCGCCTTCCTCGACATCTCCAAGCGACCCTCGCGACCACGGCTCTCCCACTTGCACTCCCGGGGGACCATCCATGCGTTGCTGTGCAGGGGAGAGAGCGAAAGCAGCAGACGTCACTTTCGTTCTCTTCTTTTCAGCCTCGTCAAGATGCGCCGTTTCCTGGTCATCGTTCTTGCCTCCTTCCTGGCGTCCCTCGGCCTGGCCGCGGATTACCACGAACAGCTCAACCTCCGGCCGCTGCCCCTTTCTGCGTTGCTCGCGAGCTTTAACTTCCGGTCCAACACGTCGCTTTCCGATTTCGAGTCGCAGAACTTTCGATACTTTCCCCGGTCGCTCGGTCAGATATTGCAATATGCCGGCACGCGAGAGTTGCACCTGAGATTCAGCTTGGGACGATGGGACTCCGAGAGCTGGGGGAGTCGGCCGTGGGATGGACAGCGCGAGGGCGGGACGGGCGTGGAGCTGTGGGCATGGCTCGAGGCCGAGACGGACGAGGAGTATGGCACGATCCTCTAGTTTTGAACATGGTCGAATACTAATCGGTTCGCAGGGCCGATCAGAAGTGGTTGACGCTCACCAATGCACTCTCGGGTCTCTTCTGCGCATCGCTCAACTTCGTCGATGGAACCCGCACCACCCGACCCGTCATGTCATTTCAGCCCGAGGGTGACCACCCCGAGGCCTCTATTCCCAACATGCAGCTCCTGCACGGCGTTCTCCCGAAAGAGGTGGTCTGCACAGAGAACTTGACTCCTTTCCTGAAGCTTCTTCCCTGCAAAGGAAAGGCCGGCATCTCGAGTCTCCTGGACGGTCACAAGCTCTTCGACTCTTCGTTCCAGAGCATGGCCATTGACATCAAGCCCGTGTGTCCCCAGGGCAAGGAGTGCATTCTGCAGATCGAACAGACCATCGACATGGTTCTCGACATTGATCGATCGAAACGCCCGAGAGATAACCCGATTCCTCGCCCGCCGCCAGCGCACGAGCTTAAGTGCGACACCACGAAACCCTACCACTCCGATGACACGTGTTATCCGCTTGGCCTCACCACCGGTCAAGAATGGACGCTGTCCCAGCTGTTTGGCAAGTCGATCAAGGGAACATGCCCCTTGACAGACGACGATGTGCCTCCAGTGTGCATCGAAGTCCCTCACTCGAGAGGCGTCTTCACCTCTGGCGGCGCTACCGAGATCCTGAACCCGAACGGCGTATCGCGATGCTTCAAGATTGGCCCAGAGTCGGAACTCGAGATCGTCCTCCCTCTCGAGGACAAGGAAGGTCAGGATCCGACCAAGGAACTCGTCGAGCCGCCAACGCCTCTCATCTATGCCGAGCGCAGTTTTACTGGACACGGGCAAGAGCATGGCGGCATGCAGGCCATCCTTACGAACCCGAGCAAGGATACCGAGGTTGAGTTCATCTATATGGAATCTCTGCCGTGGTTTATGAGGGTCTACCTCCACACTTTGAACGCTCGCATTGAAGGATCCGCTGGTTCGCAGCCGTCCATCGTCGAGGACATATATTATCGCCCGGCCGTCGACCGTGCCAGAGGCACGCAGCTCGAGCTGCGCATGCGGATCCCTCCCGCCTCCACCGTTTTCCTTACTTATGATTTTGAGAAGTCAATCTTGCGTTACACCGAATACCCCCCCGACGCCAACCGTGGCTTCGACATTGCTGCGGCCGTCATTACCACGCTGAGCCCGCGTACGCAGAGCACGCGCACCACGACCCTGCTGCTGAATCTTCCCACGCCAGACTTCAGCATGCCATACAATGTCATCATCTTCACCTCAACGGCGATAGCCCTCGCCTTTGGCGGGATGTACAACATCCTAGTTCGCAGGCTGGTTGGCGCTGACGAAGGCCCCAGTCCGGTGCTCAAGGCCAAGATTGGCGCACTCTTGGGAAAGCTCAAGGGTTTGCTCTCCAGAAAATAGAAAGTTATGTTTATGTTTTCCGCGCAAAGTTTGTGTTCTCGCTACTTGCAACAAGCATCGGGTGACTTTGCCATATGTTTCGGCAAGCTATGTCCTGCTATGTGACCACAGGCACGGATGAGCTTACGCGTAGCCTCACGTTTCTATCCGTTGCCATCCCTTGTGACGAGACCTCAAGAGGCGGCTAGGCGCATCACACGTATGAGCCTCGCGGATGCATGGAACACTCGATAAAGCCCGTGCAACCCAATCTCGCATGCGTCCATGATTTCTGAGGGTCATCAAGTCTCTCGACTTTCGGGCCGGTCTGCAGATCAAGGGTATTTATTTGATCACTGTCGCCTGCCGGTTTCCTGACACAGGTATATAGAGAACCTCGCCACGCTCGTGCCTTTCACCGTCGCTCAAGACGGGTAGCATGACCCAACATGATTTGATAACGCCTTCCAGCCGATGTCTTACACGGATGCTGTGGACATCGGCGGGGCATGCGGACTGCCACGGGGTGCACCCTTCTGCGAGATTGCTATGGAACGCTGGTTCTTGCCGTCATACAGGTACAGGCCATAGCCTTTAGATAGAATGCGGTGAAAGCAGGGTCGTCGGCTTCGGCCAAGACATGATGGTCTGTTTTCCGTGTCTGAAATTCGGATCTACTCGAGCTGGAAAAAAAAAAAAAAAATGCAAACAAAAGGCGGCGAGCCGTCTGCTTGCTCCTGGGCCCCGGCATTATGATGAGCCTTCTTGGCCCACCCGGCTCCCGCAACATACAAGCTCCAGAGGCAGTGATCTCTCTCCAAGCTCGCTGGACGCGTAGAATGACTCTTCCTCTGAGATCACATTTGCCAGACGTGCGGGCCTTTTATGTTTGTCTCTCCATGGGTGTTGGACGAGGCGAGAACTGCAGGCTCCCTCGCGGCCGGCATCGCACATAAATGTTCAGCCACAGGAACCTGGGCCGGGGTCAAGATGCAGACACGGCCTGTCGGGGTGGTTCTCGCATTCTCATATGAAGGCCCGAGGACGACGGCGGCCGGTTTCCCTGAAGCCAACTTCCCATCCTCGTCGTGATTAAGCACAGAAGAAAGGACGACAACTGAATTTGGCCCAACATGCTGCTGAGAAACGCCTTCTCGATCCTCTTCCTGGCCGGCGCCGGCTTGGCTCGGTTCGGACACACGGCGGATCACCCGCAAGATGCCCAGCCCGCCAGGCCCAGACGCTTCATCCTGGAACTTCCACAGGTACATATACCCCTTCCCCCCAGACATGTCCATGATAGCCAATCGCTGACAAGGTAAAACGAGACAGGACTCAGACTTGAACCGGATCAGGTCCGACTTTTCGGCCTACTCGAGCGTGGGCAAAGTGTACAAGACGTTTAGCAGCGACGTCTTTACTGGCGTCAGTGTCGAGACGACGAGTGAGGGCGCTGAGGACCTTCGCATCCTCTTTGGCGCGCGCAACGTGTGGCCGTCGAGGCCGGTGCAGATGGCCCTCGCCGAGAAGGGCCGTACCTTCGGCCGGGACGTGTCCGCGGCTAATTACTCCATCCACGGCGCCACCGGCGTGGCGAGGCTCCACGAGCAGGGCATCTTGGGTAAGGGGGTCAGAGTCGCCGTCGTCGATTCTGGCGTGGACTACGACCATCCTGCCGTGAGGAAGCCATTTTTTCTGTTAAGAAACCACGGATACTGATACCGTGTCCAGCTTGGCGGGGGCTTCGGCGAGGGTTTCAAAGTCGTCGGCGGTTATGATCTTGTAGGCGGTACAGGTAAGACATCGAGCTGGAGTTGTTGGAGTAGGATAACTGATCTGTACCACAGAGTGGCCGGTTGAGGGGTACTTCAAGAAACCGGACAGCGACCCCTATGAGGAAAGCGAAATAGGGCACGGCACACACGTTTCCGGCATCGTTGCTGGACGATCAGATAGGTAAGAGTTCTTCTTATTCATACTTGCACATCTAGTGAAGGTTTCTGGGCTAGCACCATGGCTGACCCGTGTATAGTTGGCAAGGCGTGGCACCTGAAGCCAGTATCTTGTCTTACAAGGTCTTTGGGGCCGGAAATGTAACTGGGACTCTATTCTTCTCGATCAACCATCCACCACCGCTGACACTGTGGTTCTAGAGCGGCGGCACGGACGAAGAAACCCTGATCGAGGCCTTCTTGATGGCGTATGAGGACGGTGTACGTTCAAACTCAAGAAAACAAAAAAACTACCGCCGAGTCTCAATCCACTTCTAACCACGCTGCAGGCCGATGTGATCACCTCATCGATTGGAGGCCGAGGAGGGTTCTCCAACAACGTCTGGGCCGAGATCGCCTCGCGGCTCGTGGATAGGGGCCTGGTCGTCACCATCTCGGCGGGCAACGACGGCGCCGGCGGTGCCTTTCTCGCCGACAACGGCCAGTCCGGACGGAACGTGCTCTCCGTGGCCTCGACCGAGCCGGAGGCCGTCCCCGGGATGCCGTTCGACGTGACGTTCGAGTACGAGAACGGCGACGTCAACACGACGCGCTTCGGCTTCTTCCACGGCAGCCTCGCCCACCCGTTCCCCGTCAACGCCAACGCCTCGGGCCTGCCCATCACGGCCCTCTCGTTCGACCCCTACAACGTCACCGTCGGCTGCCGCTTCCTCGGGCCCGACGCGCGGAACCTGTCGGGATTCCTCGTGCTGGCGCCCAGGGGAGGCTGCAACGGCGCCACGAAGCGGTACGCGCTGCAGTCCGCCGGGGCCGAGCATGTCATGCTCTTCAACGACGACAGCCTGTTCCCGCTGGAGGGGGACTACGCCACGTTCCGGGTCGAGGGCATCACGGACCAGGCCGCGGGCGTGCAGATCCTCGCGGCCCTCGAGCAGGGCGCCAACGTCACGGCCCGGTTCTTCGACAAGTCGCACGCGTCGTTGGTCAGCCTCCGGAACCCGGCCGTCGTCGGCTCCAAGTTCACCTCGATGGGCGGGCTGTACGACCTCCAGATCAAGCCGGACGTCGCCGCGCCCGGGTCCAACATCTTCTCGACCTTGCCGAGCGGGAAGTACGGCCTCATGTCGGGCACGTCGATGGCGACGCCGTACGTGGCCGGCATCGCCGCGCTCTACATCGGCAAGCACGGTGGCAGGGCGACCCACGGCCCGGGGTTCGGCAAGAGGCTCTCGGCGCGGATCCTTGCGAGCTGCGAGTCGGCCCGCTGGTACGACGGCAACAACATGACGGACTACGGCGTCTGGGCGCCCGTCTTCCAGCTCGGGAACGGGCTGGTCAACGCGACCAAGGTGCTCGACTACCGGTCCGAGCTGTCCTTTGCCAAATTCGCGCTCAACGACACGGTCAACTTCGTCCCGGAGCACTACGTCAACATCACCAACAACTGCACCCGCCCGGTCACGTACAAGTTTTGTGTCCAGGCCGCGGGTGGGTACGAGGTCCTGGACGAGACCGCGGTGGCGTCCATCAAGATGGGGCCGCAGTACACGGCTTTCGTCCCGACGGAGGTGACACCCGTCCCGAACGTGACGTTCCCCGAGGGCGAGTTCGTCATCGGGCCCGGTGAGACCAGGGAGGCGAAGTAAGTTTACCGTTCTCCCCACACCAGAATCCCTCCCGAGTTAACATCGTGTGTGTGTGTGTGTCTGTAGGTTCGTCTTTGCGCTCCCCAAGGGCCTCAACGGCACGGCGATGCCTCTCTACAGCGGCAAGATCCTCGTACACGGGTCCAACGGCGAGGAGCTGGCCGTGCCGTACATGGGCGTCGCCTCAGACGTCCGCAAGAACTTTAGGAAGATGTTTGTCAAGAACAGTCCCGCCATGTACTCGGGACGGGGCGCGATCCCCATCCTGTACAAGTCCAAGTGAGTCGCTCAGTCGCAAGGCACTTTCTCTATATGCTGGACTTTGGGTTATCTGGGATGGATTCAAAAGACTAACGGCGTCTGCAGCTTCACATTCAATCTCTCGTACTTTGAGCAGGACTTCCCGAAGCTCCAGGTCCGGCTCCGGTACGGCGCCCAGGTCCTCCGTTGGGACATTTTCGAGGTCGACTGGAAGGAGAAGGATTGGGGCACGTATCCGCCAATCCCTGGCAGAAACGGCTTCGTCGGGATGGCGGCGACCTGGGTAGGCCTCGTCTTTCTTTTCAAGTCACTTCCTTACATCAAAGTGCTGACTCCAGGCCAGGACAACGACAGGCACACGGCGTACTTTGACCCGGATTTCCACGACGAATTCGACCTCGTCAGGGGCCCGTTGACGGAGCTGTCGCGCGACGACTACAACTACCCCCCGTACGCGGCGTGGTGGCTGGGACGGTTGGCGAACGGCAAGAAGATCAAGGCGGGGAAGTACACGTAAGTACAGCATGTTTGGTATTCGGGGACGGACTCGGTGTAATGCTGTCTCCGATGTCGACTGACACATGACAGGATGCGCATCGCCGCGCTGTCTCCGTTTGGCGATCCCACCAAGAGTGGCCACTGGGACATTTGGAGACGCGACTTTGAGGTCATTGGCAACCAGACGGAGCCTGATGAGAGACGTCTTTTACCTGGCGGTGTATCCGGGTTCTAGGGCTCGATACCTTCTGCAGAGGTTGCCGTCGTCGCAGTTGGAGATGATGCCCAGTGAGGGGGGTGGAAGAACTGGCACACTTCCGTGCGGCGCAGTCGCCTACCACTGGCTGAGCTTATCGCGGAAGAAGGTTGTGTTTGGCTGGGCGTTGGCTGTTCGTGTGTAAATAAAAAATTTCAAAGATGGTGTTGACGTTGCGATATCCGCGTTCCAAAATCCAGTGCGTATCCTAAGCCTAGTAACTCGCCTTTAGCAACTCACCCAGTAGTCAAAACCGATCGTCATTCAGTAACGCCCCCGTCTTCTAGAAGATCCTTTTTATAACCGTTAGCTTTTCAGGGTTCCATTCGGTCTCACAATCAGGCGGTCTTACACCTACGGGGTTGGCCGCTCTGCATGGTCTAGACCGGACTCGGAGGCACAATAGCGGCACGAAAGCGGCACGGCGGCTAGCGCTGATGAGTTGTTTGCGACTCTCTATTGGATGGCTGGCAGAGTGTGATGGAGGGATTTCCATGCAAGACTTCCGCCCTGAATTGACATGTCAACCCACGATTCCCCACATCCGCGTCCCCAATTTCTCCTGGAACCGGACGAGTTGAACGTGTTCTTGCAACTCGCGAACTCTCTCTCCCTCTCTCTCTCTCTCTTCAACTTTGACTTTATTGGGCACATAACGGTGCCTGGCCTGGCTTGTGTGGCTGGAATCGACTTCTCGTTGAACCCAGAAATCAATATTGTCACTCGTAGGGCGTAGACTAAGACCCAAACATCCTCTAAGACATCCAAAAGCAATCATGGCGGACCCTTTCGCAACGGAATTCCCTCCAGTGCTCCCGGATGACATCGAGTTCGACTTCAGTCAGTTCTGCCTATTCCCCTCCGCAGAAGATATCTACGAGGATGCCTCCGCCAGCCATGACCAGGCTCAACACACCGGCGGTGACACGCAACAACCAGACGAGCCTATGGTATCGCCGTCTTCAAGCATCTCCGGAGGCGTGATACTGTCCGACGTCGTTGAGAACGACAACCTAGACCTCAAGACCGCGGACGACACGAACGCCTCCGCGGCAGAAACAACATCCAAGGCCGGCAGCCGCTTCACCTCCACCACCATCAGGGTCCTGAGGGCGTGGTTCGACAACCACGAGCGGTACCCTTACCCGACGCCGGAGGAGGTCGAGAGGCTGCAGAAGCGGACGGGGTTGAGCAAGCAGCAGCTCACGAACTGGTTCGCCAACACGCGCCGCCGCAAGCGGTTCTGCGCCAACGGAACCGCGTCCCCGCGGGTCCCGTCCTTCACGGAGCCCGGCTCCGGGCCCATCGACATCCCCGCGCGCCGGCCCACGCCCATGCCGTTCGAGCAGATGAACCCCTTGCAGAGGTGGGAGCACTCGCCGCCGGAGCACGAGCCCGCCCTGGTATCCGACATCTCGCGCGCCGTCGCCGCGTCGTCGTCGAGGCGGTCGGGCCTCTCGAACCGGTCGCGGTCGTCCGCCAGGTCGTCCGACAACGCCTCGTCGGTGAGCAGCGTCGGCACCTCGCGTTCGAGCAGGGGCTCGAGGTCCAACGGCTCCGCGTACTCGTACGGCTCCAACGCGTCTCCCGTGCCCACGCACGGCATCAGGAAGGACTCGAGCCGGCGGAGGCGGCGGGCCATGGCCAAGGGCCAGAGGGACAAGCCCAAGAGCCTGATGCAGACGCGCAACCTCTACCAGTGCACCTTCTGCGCCGAGACGTTTAAGACCAAGTATGACTGGCAGCGCCACGAGAAGACGCTCCACCTCTCGCTCGAGGAGTGGGTGTGCTCGCCCGGGGGCGCCATCGAGATCGACCCGGAGCGAGGCATCCTGTGCGTCTACTGCGAAGAGGTCGGCCCGGACCAGCACCATCTCGACGGCCACCACCAGGCGGCCTGCTCGGACAGGCCGCTGGACGAGCGCACGTTCTACCGCAAAGACCACCTCCGGCAGCACCTGAAGCTCGTACACCGGACCAAGAAGATGACCAAGTGCGCCGAGAAGTGGAAGGTCACGACGGACGCCATCCGGTCGAGGTGCGGGTTCTGCGACGCCGCGCTCGAGTCGTGGTCCCATCGCGGCGACCACATCGCCGACCACTACCGCAACGACGGCATCACCATGTCGGACTGGAAAGGGGACTGGGGATTTGAGCCCTCGGTGCTTGCGAAGCTGGAAAACGCGGTGCCTCCATGTGAGTTTTGACCCTTTCTAAATCACTATCCCCCCTCTTCGAAAAAGAAGAATAAAAAAACAAAAAAACGAAGAAAAAGAAAACCAAGGATCATCGACCTCGCTGACGCGCCAGATACAGACCTCATCCAGTGGGAGCAGAGCGCCCCGGTGCCCTTTTGCGCAAACGACGGGCCGGCCGACACGTGTCCCAGCGCGTACGAGCTGCTCAAGCTCGAGCTCGAGTACTTTGTGCGCAACTTCTTCGAGGCGCACGAGGCCCTGCCGTCGGACGACGACCTCGTCTACGAGGGGTGCACCATCATCTTCGGCTCGCAGCTCTTCTCGCCCGACCTCGACTCGGCCGCCAGCTCCTGGCTGCGCGACCTGTTCATGGACGCGACCGAGATCGCGGCGCGGGCCCGCCTGCGCCCGATGAACCAGCTGGCCAAGCTGCGCATGAGCCAGCTGCGCATCAAGGGCAAGGCCGACATCTTTGAGGACTGCGAGCTCGAGTCCCAGCTGTGCCGGCACCTGCGCGAGCACACGAGCCTCGGCCTCGCCGTCTCGGACGCCGAGCTGCAGCAGGAGGCCTGCGCCACGCTGTACCGCGTCGAGGCGTCCTCGACGAACCCCTCGCGCCGCTTCGCCGGGTTCCTGGTCCGCCTGATCTGGGAGTCGACCGGCTGGATCGAGTCTCTGCGCCAGAGGGCCGAGCAGTTCGTCGGGGACCCGTACCTCGCCTTCGGCCCCGTCCAGGCGACGCTGGAGTCGCTGGCCGACGACCCGATGAACGGGCTCTTTGGCGGCGGGTTGGCGGGTCTGGGCCAGATGACCCTGGGATCGGAGAGCCAACCGGCTCCCACAGGCCACGGCGACAGGATGGCCGGCGGCGGCGGTGGCGGCGGCGGCGGCGACGCTCTGGCGAGCTTCCTCGAGCCAGCGATGTACTCGCAACCGCCCGGGGCCGGGCCCGGGCTGATGCCCGACGACCTCTTGAAGGACGGCGCGTCGGCGTCGGCATCGGCGTCGGCGACGGGCCCGCAGGACTTCTACTCGCGACTGCAGACGGGCAAGACGCTCTTCGGCGGGTCCGGGTTCTCGCTGGGGTGGACTGAGCAGCCGAGCGCCAAGGGCATGCCCTTCTTCCTCAACGACCCGAACCGGTACGGCCGGCTAGCCGGGGAGCTCTCGCGCTTTGTCGCGAGCTCCATGTCGCCCAACAACCCCAACAAGCACGTGCCGACGGACGACGAGATCCGGTACCAGGCGCGCTGGATCTTTTACGACGAGTGAGTGAACGACGTCCCCCCTCCCCATCTTGGTCAAAAAGAGAGGATAATGTTTTGATGGAAGATCGATCTTTGCTAACAGATCGCTTTCTTTTTTCGCAGCGATGACCCTTGGAACCAGACGCCGGCGGATACGCCCGAGTGGTTGGCCGAGTTCAAGAAGCAGGTTGGGCTGTAGTAGAAGCTCGGAAAGGCGTGGAAGTCCGCTACATGCCTTGCGCCTCGAATGATGCCATGATGTTCTCGAATTCTGTTGCAAAGATAACATCAGTACTCACCACCACACACCAAATTGAATACATGATCGACGGCTTGTCGGCGGGCCGCATCGAATTCTCGGGCCGGCTGTCCCACACCGCCCCATAAAACCCGGCCCGGTCAGAGCGGGAAGGCGGACACGGGGGGCCCGGGCAGCGACGTTGGCTTCATACAGGCACACGGGCTTTGGCGGAGCGGGGTCGGGGATTTCATTTTTGATTTACAGAGAATAAAGACCACAAGTGGCACGTTGCTAGAATAAGGTTAGAATAGAAACACGGAGCAATCGACTCGATGTCCCGCGTACAACCTTTTGCATGGATGGTCACGGAGTTATCCCGTCCAGAAACACGGTTCGGCAGCCCCAGCAAACCTTATTTACTCCCTACAAGACCTCAATACAGGTAGAGCCTACGCTCCCAAGAACCGCCTCTGCCCATCATCGCGCCGGGGGAAGTTCAACTAGACAGGCCCCGAATGATACAGTATGCCGTTCATGTGGGGTCTACTACCCCCGTAGGGAATAAGGTTTTACCCCCGTGGCGGGCGCTCCTTGGGTTTAATAATCAGTTGAGCTCAGCATGCGAACTTTACTGCCGACATCCGTGTACTGTTAGTGACGCCGACTATCCAAGACGTTCAGCGTTTGCCCCCACCGAAAGTCGTCGCGAGCCATTCGCATCGTTCGGGATGGCAACCGTGTCCGGAGAGCTACGGTTGGTGACCGCCGTCGTCAGAAGCGGCCAGCCACCCACGTGCCCTCCCGGCCGTTTGCGGAAGCCGAGGACATCCGAAAGACGACCCTTCTTCTCCCCGACGTCAGTCATACAAAAGCTTCACCTCCCCTCCATTCCACCAAAAGCCAACGCGCAATTCACCAAGTCACGCGACTCACAAAGCCCCATCCAACAACTCTTTTCCCCCGACTCTCTCTCTCTCTCTCTCTCTCTCTCTCTCTCTCTTTCTCTCCCTCTCACTCTTTCTCTCTCAAGGGGTGACTCTGAAGAGGTGACTCTCAAGGGGTGAAATTTCCGATGGTCAACGTCAAAGAAGCCGCCCAGGCCGCGATAACGGCCTACGGCCTCGCCACGCAGCAAGGCGGGAACGCGTCCGTCCCGCTGGCCCAGGTCGCCTCGTCGCTGGCGTCCTTCTACCTGGCCAACTTCACGAGCTTCACCCTCGGCGGCGTCAGCGTCGTCGGCGGCGGCGAGACGGCGGCCAAGGGCGTGCTGCAGCAGCTCCAGCGGCTCAACGAGAGCGGGCTCGGCACGGACATCCGGCTGTGCGGCGACGGGCGGGTCGACGTCGTCTCGTCGCAGAGCGCGCTCTGCTGGGTGACGTTTGAGATGGTGCCGCCGCGGACGAGCAAGGTCGACAGGTGGACGTGGACCAACGTCTACGGGTTCCGGGTCGAGACGGGGCGGGGCGACGGGCTCGAGGGCGGGTGGGAGTTCACGAACGCCGACCAGGAGTTCCAGACGCTGCTGGAGAGGGTCCCGGACTTTTTCAAGGGCGGGACCGTCTGAAGGACACGAGACGGATCCCGCGTGGGTATGAGCTTGTATGAGTGTGTGTGTGTGTGTGTGTGTGTGTATTATTGCATTACAAAGCTGTCTATGGATAAATCATGACTCCTTTTTCTCATGAGGTCTGGTTCGTATGTCTCATGAGACGTGGTCACACCAGCATCGCCCTTTCCAACCAGAAAAAAGCAAAACAAAATCATGTTTACAACAGAACCGCACCAATGGCCACGCCGGCGACGAGACCGAAAAGCTCACGGGACGCACCGGTAGGGGCGGCGGCGGCGTTGGGGCTGTTGGTGGCCGAAGTGCCGGCCGTCGCAGCAGAACCGCCGCCCAGGATGGAGGTCTGGCGCCTGACTCCCGACGTGGTCGACACCAAGAACGTGGCCGTAGCGTTGCCTCCGACGTCGGGGAAGACGGCGGCGGTAGTGGTGGTGGTGGGCTCCGAAGCGGGCGAGGTGGCGACCTCGCTTCCGGTCAGGCTCTCGACCTTTTCAGTCTCGGCGGACTTGGTGCCCGTCGCGAGAGCACTCTCGCCGGTGGCGGTGCCAGTGCTGCTGGCGATACCCGTGGCGGTGGTGACGGCCGCAGTCTCCGGGACGGAGGTGGTGACGGTCGGCAGGGTTGTCTGGGCGACGGCGTCGGCGGCGGTGGTCTTGAGGGGCAGGAAGGAGGGCGAGTAGGTCTCGGTGCCCTCGTAGGCGGCGCAACCGGGGACGGTGGTCTTGGGAGGGGCGCGGCCGCCGCCGCAGTCGAGGGCGGCGCAGATCTCGCCCGTGTCCGGGAGGTACCAGACGCGGGTGGCGTAGGGGGTGCCGCCCTGGGTGGGCGTGAAGATGGAGTCGGAGGAGACGCAGCCGGCGAGGTCGGTCTTGGCCAGGACGGCGGTGGCCAGGACGGCGAGGGAGGAGACGATTCTGAAGGACATTGTTGTTGTTGTTGAGTTTTCTTGATGATGATGATGATGATGATGTATCGGTTTTTCGTTTACCTTTGGGTGTTAACGAGTGACTGACTGAATACCTAGTGTAGACGGCTACACTACTCTGTAGGTAGGCTATATTGTGTTGATGTTCAAACGAATGTGGTGATGGGATGGGATGGGATGGGATGGAAAAGAACGAGTGTGTTTGTGCTGATGAAGATGAGAGAAGAGGGAGAGAAGAGAGAGAGGGAAACGAGAACAAAAGGAAAACAGGCGTCACCAAAGATCCTTTTTGATCTTTTCCAATTTCCCAATTCCAACTGCATACACACACCAAACACACCATTACCAAACACACCAATCCCAACGGCTGCGCCAACGGCTGCCTGCCTTGAACCAGGACCAGGCCTAGACGGTGGTCTGGTCCGGTCTGAGACGGGCAGACGTACGCCACTCTGCCCTTGTAGGATTTTAGCGTATGTACCTAGGTCCATTGGGCATGTAAGATGATGACTAACGCCCCTTGTCCAAATGAACAGGATGGGTCTACTTTGGGGTCTGTGCGGTTTTTGCGCGGCTGACCGGCCCGGAGTATCTCCGGCAGATGGTCCTTCCCTTCCGCTCCTTTGCTAGTCCCACACCACTCCACAGCAGACTCTAAAGTGTCTATTTAAAGAAAAGAAAAAAATCTCCAAACCACAACTTCCGTCTGTCTCTTCATCCCCGACAACGTTCTCCGAACTGTCAAACGGGGTCAGCATTTGAATCAAATGTGAGTATTACTTGATTCTCATTCTTTCCTGCCCCCCCCCCCCCCCCCCCTCCCACACCACATGATTAGATTTCCTCTACTATTCGCAGTTTCCACGCAAGCTGTCACTCGAGCCTTTGTGACGTGCGATGAGCGCCAATATTTTACTTCCATTGGATGTATGACTTTGGGTGTTGATTCATTCTTCTTTTGATGACGCTAAAATTCGTCTTGAAACAACCGCTGACCATGGTTTCAGTTCTCGAGCCTATTGCTACAACAAACACAACCGCGAGAATGGAGTCTCTCGGATCCTTCTGAGAGGTTGCCGCTGGGCCACACGCCATCCTTCCACCCCGGTAAAGGAGGACTTCCTAGCAAGCATTCCGCACGCCACGAGACGCTTGGACTGCAATGTTCATCAAACCGTCTCTTTCGTAGGTTGTTTACCTTGTCACGGATGGTCTCTTCCCAATGGTTTTTTGCGCACTGCCCGACGCCGATCACCATCATACCAATATTTGAAGCAAGCCACACTGAGGTGGTGAAAAGCTACGTGAAAAGCTACGTGAAATGCACTTGAACCACTCTCCCCACCTCACCTTTGGAAGCCGTCCTGCCCGTCCTAGCGGTCGTTTGAGACACAATCTTCC
This sequence comes from Colletotrichum destructivum, assembly GCF_034447905.1. NCBI lineage: Eukaryota > Fungi > Ascomycota > Sordariomycetes > Glomerellales > Glomerellaceae > Colletotrichum > Colletotrichum destructivum. The sequence continues at coordinate 705,043 of NC_085904.1, forward strand.
TAGCGCCTTACTAAGTGCCGCGAGCCGGGTCGACCATATTTTCCCGTCGATCCGTTGCTCGCTGGAAAGCTTTTCTCCACTAGACCAAGCCCCTGTGCAAGCCACCCACGTAGTCTTCTTCCATCGCAATGTGAGGCACACACATGAACGCACCGTACCCCCCCATTGGACGGGCACGAGTCGAAACGCTGGGGGGGGGGGGTCGTTATCCATCATCCAGGGGCTTCGTGGCGTCATTTCCATTTGTTGGTTCCTGCACCCAACGAAACTGGTCAATAAACTCGGCGGTTGTCAGTGAACCAATCCTATTTGTTCTTTCCAGTTACGGAACATGGGTTGGCAATGAGCTGTGTACGGGACCTGGGTGGGCCCATCCAGCTGCCGTTTCCACGGTACTGTAGAAACTGAACCAGATCAGTAGAGATGTCCTGTCATTCGATACGAGCTCTTGCGAGCCTCCCTCCAAGAACTTGAGCCATCCCATTCGCAGCATAGCCGCCCCGTGGTCCTCCAATCTCTCGGCCATGACTGTTCCCGTATTGGTTGTCTCTGTCAAGACCACTCTCGATTATTATGGCTACTCAGGATCTCAAGACACGAGTTCTGGGGTTGAACTTGCGGCTGATTGCCTCTCGTACGACGAGTCCTGAATTGCAGGGCTCCCTGATGACCCTTGGAATGGCCTGCATGGGCGCAATCAGACTCTCTCGCCTTGCTCAGCCATTCATGATGAGTGACTAGCAAACATTGTAGCAAAATTGTTGGAATGCCGACTGGATTATTGATTGAAAAAATGGAGACGGCGGCCTGGCTGAGCCAATCAGATCACGCGCATCCACCAGCCAAATCACGGCCTCCGTCGTCGATTGCTGCCCCTTCACTTAGAACCTTGTCCTCCTACACACTCCATCACACCCAGCAACTATGTATAACCTCATCTATTGTGTCTTTGAAGCGTGATACATCGTCAGTGTGAACATGGATCTGTTGTTTATCGACAACCATTGGACTTGCCCTCGCCCATTTGAACTGGCGCAAGGCATATATTGTGGAATTGGAAGCAGGCTTGGGTGCCGCGACACCGCGTATAGCCAACCCTGCCGCGTAATGGTTGTCCTGTTGTCAGCCCAAGGCCCGTTGGGTTGCTAGTGTTATGCGATGCTGTCCATCCCCAAACGAATGCGACGCGGATTTGCAGGCTTGGTTCGTTGCTATTGGGGTCGGAAGGTTTGATAAAATCTTCTAGTCCATGACTATTGGATCTTGTTTTAGAGGCCTTTTGTTACAGATAGTTCAACCAAATCACCGCTGCGAGTAACTCATGTCTCTACTTTTCTTTCCTATTGCCAATGACTTACTGACGGTATCCTTCTTTTAGCGATTCACATAGATCGCAGACGAGGCTAGTATAGTGCCGAACTCACACTCAACGATCGTCCCTGACATCAAACAGTGGACCAAGTACGTCATACATCTGTTGTAACAAAGTGAGTAAGCTTAAATAGTAAATTGCATGGGTTGGTGCTCAGTACAACTCTTCCCGAGATTCGCATCTGGCTCAGGGGAGGGCCCTAGGCAAAAGTTTCGGGTCATTTGAGACTGCTCACAGTGATTCTCCAGACAGGTGACGTTTGTGTAATCTGCCTGAACAACCAACACCAAGTCTTTATTACTCGTACAGCCAGACCTTGGAAAACATTGGAAACAGGCTTCACCGCCTGTTTTCACTTAGCTCCGGGCCTAATACCGAAAATCGGAGCAGGAGTCGGACGGCGAGGTTGTCCACCCGGGTTGTGCCCAGAAATCTCCGAGATGCGATATCCCTGAGAGTTTAGAGGGCCCACCGGGCTCCATCCGCAATCACTCTCCGACCCGGCAGTCGGGAGACGTCCGAGTCCGGCACCTTGGCGATGGACTTGGCGGCACGGGCTCGTGAGGGACTCCAGAGTCCCGAGTACCTCGTTTCGGCAGTCTTCGCGGCATGCTTTTCCAACCCTATCAGATTGACGCAAGACACCAACAAACAAAAAAGCCCCCCCCCCCCCCTAGTTCCTACCAGACTCAACAAAAGCACCAGGGTAGACGGCAGTCGGTCCTCATCACCATCTCGGTCGCCATGGCTCCCGACTGCCGTTGTGGATGCCGATGCGAAGAGTTGTGGATGCATGTTGACGAAAAACAAGCCTCCACGGTGGGTGCCTTGATTTATATACTGGGGCTCGATGCCACCAAAACATGCGAGGATCCCCACAACCCGGAACCGTGAGGCCGTAGATGGTTGGTGATTTATCAATCTCATCTTATCTGATGGAGACATATGACGATGATAGTCTGGGAAAAGCCAGACTGCTCCTCGGAAGTGCCCCGCATTACATACGGTCAGGAGCAGACCGACCGGAGAGGGTAGCAAGATCAATCAATACTATTGAGAAAAGTTCAAGCCAAAGTCGAAGACTCGAACTCGAATGACCGATGTCGGGAAAATGCACAACGGTGCCCACATGTTGCAGGATACAAAAGGCTTCACGTCCGTCGTCATCTCTGCCTCTTGCCTTCTTTCCCTCCAAGGCCTCGCTTCCTGTTGACCAACCGATCGTCAGACTGTAGTCACAATGGTTCGCTCTGCCCTCCTCCTTACGGCCACGGCCACCCTTGGCCTCAGCCATCTAGCCTCGGCGCAGAACAGCACCGCAGACCCCTGGCCATGGCAGACCTACCGTTCTGAGCCCGCGCTGCAGCCCCCGTCTCTCAAGATCACGCAGACCGGGGACGTCGCAGAGGGCCACCTGTTTTTCGACCAGTCCGGCTCCAGCGCCCACAACTACTCCGTCTTCATCATGAGCAACGACAACGAGCTCATCTGGGAGGGCCCCTACGGCGACGTCTCGGCCTGGCGCGCCCAGACCCTGGACGGGGAGCCGGTGCTGACCATGTACACGGGAATCACGATGCCGGAGCCCTACGGCTTCGGCTACGGCGCCGTCTTCATCTACGACCAGACCTACAGGAACATCTACAACGTCACCCTCGACCGGCACAAAGACGGCCTCAACCTGCAGACCTTTGCGGGCTGGGACGCGTCCGGCCTCGCGGGCGGCAGCTGGATCGACATGCACGAGGACCTGATCACGCCCCGCGGCACCATGTACGTCCCGGCCAACAACGTCACGCAGGTCGACCTGACCTCCGTCGGCGGCCCCGCGGACGGCTGGGTCGTCGACTCCCTCTTCTTCGAGATGGACATCAAGACGAACGAGATCCTCTTCCAGTGGAGCCACCTGGACCACCTCGACGAGATCCCCCTGGCCGACTCTGCCGCGGTCTACCCCCTGGGGGATCTCGGACGTAACCAGTCCTACCCCTGGGGCCCGTTCCACATCAACTCGATCGAACGGTTTGCCGATGGCGGCTTCCTGGTGTCCTCGCGGTACTACTGCTCCATCTTCAAGATTGCTCAGGACGGGTCTGTCGAATGGACTCTGAACGTACGTTCCTTCTGCTGTCTTGAAACCGCCCCAATGAGTCTTCGAGCTGACAACAGTAGGGTCGCACCGGTGGTTCTTTCGCCCTAAAGAATGGTCTGTCATTCTGCTACCAGCACGATGCCCGCATCCACTCGGAGGGCAATGGCACCACCTTGATCTCGCTGTTCAACAACGACAACAGCGGCGTTGCTTCCGGGTAAGGCGACATTACTTTTCTATTCTGCCTTTAGTCCGAGAGCACAATCAACTGACTGACGAATACAGTGTCAACGAGACCTCGGGCATCCTGTTGACGGTCAACACGGCCACCTGGGAGGCCGCCCTGGAGCGGGAGCTCATCGACCCGTCGGACGCCATCTTCGCCGTCTCCCAGGGCAACGTGCAGGTCCTCGACGACGGCAGCGGCCACGTGGTCGTCGGCTACGGCAGCACGCCCAAGATCAAGGAGTTCGACGCCGCGGGCGAGTGCGTCTTCACGGCGCAGTTCGGCGCGGACAGGCTCGTGCAGAGCTACCGCGGCCACCGGTACCCGTGGGTCGGCAGGCCCCACTACGCGCCCAAGGCCTTCGCCTGCGGCGCCGACAACAACCGGACCGAGGTCTACATGAGCTGGAACGGCGCGACGGAAAACGAGAGGTGGACCGTGTTCGCCGGCGCCTCCGAGGACGTGTTGGAGGAGAAGTCGGCTGTTGACAAGACGGGCTTCGAGACCAAGGCCTCTTTTGCCGGGTTGGCTCAGTTTGTTCGCGTCGAGAGCAGCGGCGAGGGCATCGAGACCGGCGTGTCTGAGGTTGTTGCTGTTGAAGGTCAGTGTTAGACAAGTCAACGGTTTGTAAATTGGTGTTTACGAAAACAACGTACGTTGTTGGCCGACTGGTTTTAAAATTTAGCTAAGTCTTGTTAATGTCAAATATTCTTGTGCCGCGCAAACGGCCGAAAGTCCATGAGACCATCGTAACAGTGAATACTACGACCTGACAGAAGCCGAAAAAGACCATCCGCGTGTCTTGTACTTAGCAGTAATAACGATGCAAAATAGCAACAGTCTGGCGATGCTGTGGCGCTGAGTCGTTCCATTTTTCCAGTAGCGAACGGCCTCTAGCTTCATGGTCATCCCGTACGGCGATGTAAAGAAAGCTGTAGTTTCCTATCTGTTTGAACTCTCATCGACTTGTCAACTATGTGACTGAAGCATGCTAAGGCTGATGGGCGATGGGGAATCGTTTGACTTAGGTCCTCACTCAGGGCAAAATAAGGAAACATCCTTCAACATCTTTCCGCAAAAGAAAGTCTGACAGAGTTCAATGAAACTAATAATAGAATCGCAATAATTCACGAAGTCCTGGCAAATCTGGAAAAGAACCGACCCAGAACGGTTTCTGACAATCCAGAGCGGCGGTCGCTCCGTTCCGGCCCGGTCCCACTACAGCCGTGCCGCTCCGCTCCGCTCCGGAGCACCGGATACCGTTCCCCAGGACATATTCCCTTTAGGCTTTTGTTTCCTTCTTCATCTTCTCATCGTCAATCTCTACTTCGATTGCCTCCGGCTTGACAAACTCGTCCGCATCGGAGTTCCCATGTTGGTTGATGTCGAACTTCTTGGTCTGCTCCTCCCGGCGCCAGAGATATTGCCCGATCATGAAGATTGTCCAGTAACAAATGATGAATACTATATTCACCGTGTACCCCTTGCTCCAGCGGGGCGCTAGAAAACGTCAGCATCCAAACAGGCACAAATGTAACAATGGGATGCTTACCTTCCAGGATGGGAAAAACGGTGATGGGATAGAAGCTGAAGAATGCCCAGCCGATGGTCATCATGGCACCAGTCGTGAAGCTACGTGCCTCATTGTCGTCTTTCATGATCATTTGAATCCAAGGGAAAAGTATAGGAGTCACTGCAGGATTGATTAGCTCTAGCCACAGACTTGATGATTGCAAACTTACTGCAAGAGGTGAGACCGAGTAGATAGTAGCACGTGACTGGGTTCCGTCAGTAAAGATCTCTGATGTTTTTTTTCAATGCGCGGACTTACAGTGCAGACCGAGTGGGATGTTCCAAATGCGTAAACAGACGTTAGAGAAAAGCAGAACCGAGGTAACGCAGGAGAAGATGATCCACATCGGGTAGATCATGACAAGACTGGTGATCAGGATGCCTGACACAATAGCGAGGCCCTGGACGCCGGTAGGGATGAGGTTGATCTCCTCAATGGTGTAGGTGCCGTTCATGTCCGCTTCCTTCTTGAGCCACGCCTGCATCTGCCCTCCAACGTAGGAAGTGCACTGAAAGAAGACGTAGGTGAGAACGGCGACGTAGAAGTGCCAGTGTGTGAAGACACGCTTCAGCATGCGCTTCCCGATCTTCGAGCTCTGCTTGGTGCCTTGGCTCTGCATTCTTGCGACTGCAAGTATGCGTTCCTCTTCGGTTAACCACCAGACTCTAGGCTGCGTGGTGGGGAGGCCGGGATATAGGAAAAATCCGGCGATGGCGATGCTGATGCTGATGCAGCCGTCTATGATGAACAGCCATCTCCAACCAGACATGCCGTGCGTTCCGTTTAAACCAACGTGTACAGCGGCCTGCAGATACCCTGAGAACATGGCACCCATATTGCTCGAGACGTACCAGACGCCGGCACGTTTGAAGACTTCATCAGATCGATACCAAGATGTAAGTAGGTAGATGGACCCGGTGGCCGCTGGTGTCTCGAGAAAACCAAGTAAGAACCGGGTACCATAGATTTGCGAAACACTGTTCAGAGTGGACTGAGTAAAGGTCAGAATGGACCAAAGGGTTTCCATCGTTGGAACATAATAGCGGGCGAACTGAGGTCGTGAGATGATCATCATACTGGGGATTTCGAAGACCATGTAGCCGATGTTGTAGAAGGTGCCGAACAGAGAATACCTAGCGCGATTAGCTTAATAAATAACGAAAACAATGGAATAACCTTCCATGGACAGAAAAACTTACTCATTGCCCTTGATCTCCAACTCTTCCCTCATACCCGACCAGTACGCACTGTTCAGGGCATTCTGGTCGAGCCACTTGATGTAGAAGCAAAGGCAGCACAGCGTAAGCAAAACGCGGTCCAGCTTCTTGACCAGATGCTTCTCCTCTTTGGAGTAATGGCTCGGGTACCACTGCGGTCGCATCGATATTAGCAGAGTCACCGAAGGCCTCGGCCAAGAGGCAGAGAGACTGGGAAATATGCACTCACGTCAAAGATGTACATCCATGCCACCCACAGAGAGCGGTTTGGCTTCTGCGTCGCGGAGCTGACGACGACCTCCGTGTCGTTGACTCTGACGATAGTTCTGCCGCCCAGGTCTTGAACTGGCTCGATCTTGTCGTCGTAGCCGGTGGCCTTCAGGCGTTCTGCCAAGCGGAGAGGGACCATCGTGTTGGTGATTTCCTGCTGTGCTGCAAAGTTGATGTTAAGAAGGTAGAGGTATTGAATATGGCAGTATAGATGGATGTGGTTGACGATGAACTCGAGCGCTTGGGCGTGTTTAAGTAAACCAGCATGACCTGGTCAAGAGTCGATTCCCCGGATTCGACAAAGAAAACCAAACGGGCTGGAATCTGCTTCGGCCCAGATTTCCCCAGACCCCGCAGTGGGCAACTTGCGGAGTAGACCGCGTGCCTGCAGGCATGGCCGGTGTTGATCAACCATCGCGGGCTGACGACGGCCTCTCGGAGGATTGTCCTCGGGGAGAAGGGGTATGTTTACCCCGAAACATGGGTGCTGGGCGATACCTCTTCAGTACGTGATACTTCGCGGGAACTTTCCACCGACAGACCGTGGATCCGACCCCAGGGAGCCAGAGACCTTTGACCGCGACGGGCCATTACCCGTGACTAACTTCTGCCACGACGATTCGGTGATCAGCGGGCAAGCTTTGGGAGTTTGGTGTAAGAATACAAAATGACTTCCCTACTGGCCATCTACGCAACTTCTTGCATACCCTCTCTTGAAATTGAACACAACTTTTATTTTTTGTAAACCCATCTCAGTTTATTTACGCTTCCTGAACATGGCAGAAATAGAAGCCGAACCATTTCAAGTCGACATGGATACAACACCTTCGTCCAGAGACAGCATCCCAGCCCGCCGCCACAACAGCATGTCATCCGATCCACCAACCTCGACACCGGGTGATAGATCGCTGGAAGTCAGCAGCGAGACGTCTTGGTCCGATGCGGCCGTCGAGACCGAGGACTGGCCCGCCTTCGACCCGGTGCTCCCTCTTTCATCCTATCTCTCGGAGCTCTACGGGGAGAACATCACAGCCAAGATCTGCCGCACCGGGATGAAATCACTCCAGGAGAACGTCTCGTTCGCTTCCAACGAGGTGCGAAAGACCCCCACCGCCTACCCGGAAATCGTGCCCCAGGAGGGCCCCAACGCCGGGCAGTACGAGTTCCGCGACGCCGACTTCTGGACCTGCGGCTTCTTCCCGGGAACGCTATATGCCCTGCTGGAGCGAAGCGTTAAGCACCCGCAGACGATGCGGCTCTCGGACGCCGGCCCGGAGCTCCAGACGGCCAGCCTCCGCGCGCATTTGCGGGACTTGTGCAACACCTGGGCCGACCCCTTGCACGGCATGGCCGGTAGGACCGACACCCACGACATCGGGTTCATTATCATGCCGGCCCTGCAGCGGGACTGGGAGTTGACCGGCAACCAGCGGAGCTTCGACTCCATCGTCCGCGCGGCCCGCAGCCTGGCCACCCGCTACATCCCCTCCGCCGGCGCCATCCGAAGCTGGGACTGCCTTCTGAAGAAGGATATAACCGTGACGGACCAGACGACCAACTGCCTGGCCATCATCGATAGCCTCTGCAACTTGGACCTGCTGTTCTACGCCGCCGCGCACACGGGGGACGCGGCCCTCGCAGAGATGGCCACCACCCACGCCCGCACACTCCTGCACACGCACCTCCGGCCGGAGCCCACGAACACGCTCGCCAAAGACGGGTACAGGGGCCAGCACTACTCGACGTGCCACGTCGCCAACATCGATCCGGCTACGGGGGACCTCAAATGGCGCTGGACGGCGCAGGGCTACGCCAACGACTCGACGTGGGCGCGGGGCCAGGCGTGGGCGGTCCTGGGGTACGCGCAGACCTACCTCTGGACGAAGGACCGGGTGTTCCTCGAAGCTGCCTGTGGAGTGGCTGAGTACTTCCTGTACAGGCTCGACACGGCACCCTCGTGTGTTGATATCCCGGTTGCGGACGAAGGGGGGCAGCGGGGTTCTGGCCTGTACCACGGCCTGCCGAAGAAGACCGTGGGACGCCGAGTGCCGCTGTGGGACTTCGACGCTCCCATCCAGGACCAGTCGGACCCCCTGAGAGACTCTTCGGCCGGGGTAATTGCGGCCAACGGCATGCTGCTGCTGTCGCAGGCCCTGAGGGGCGTCCAACAGCACGCACTAGGGCGTAGGTTCTACCAAGCCTCCATTGAGATCGTCAGGGACACACTGGACCACTCCCTCGCCGTCGAGAAGGCGCGCTTCGCGAGGGACGGGGATTCCGCCGGCGGCGGCGGTGGTGGCGGTATCCTTATTGAGGAGGAGGTCGCCGCCGAGGGGAAGACCTTTGACGGCATCCTGAAGCACGGCACCGCCAACAACAATGAGAACGCGAGACGGAGGTACTGCAACCACGGCCTCGTGTACGGGGACTACTACCTCGTGGAGTTCGGGAACAGGCTCTTGAACATGGGTCTGGCGTAGAAGTGTGTGGTTTTTATTTTATTTGGATAGATGTTACAACTTTGTAGGTTGGCTGTTTGCCCGCTTCGCGGGGGGTTTATGGACGCGATATAGAGAATATTACACTAGACTACCACCCTCCCCCTTCGTATTCCGTGCCGAAGATGCCGTCGTCGAAGCTGATGATCCTGTCCATGTCCATGAACTGCTGGTCGAGCAGGATCTGGGAGATGTTGCTCAGGTCCCCGCTGCCGACGCTGCCTCTGTGGTACATGTCCGGCTGGGGCATCGCTTCGACGCCGTTCATCTCCATCCCGGGCGGAACGAGGACGGAGGACGACGACGGAGGATTCGGGTTCGGGTTCATGACCGAGGCGTTGACTGCTATTTGCTGGCCCACAACGATGGTATCCATATGGGTCGTCGGTCTGGCATCCTCCCGAGAGGCGGAAACATGCCCAAATCCCGTGGCAGGCTGGCCATTCCTGCCAAGCCCCGGCTTACTTCGCGGGGCGTTGGCTTGGTGTTGGAAACACTTTTCCCTTGCCGGTGGGTATACCTGCGAGCTTCTGAAGGTGGCCGTATGATCGATCTCTGTCGTATATCCCAGCACGTTGATGGTGAACGACGGATCCTCCCGACAGCGAGCGTGCATCTCGGCCAGCTTGATCGAGTACTTGCCGGCCAAGTTGTTCCGCGAGGGCTCCAGGCTATGCGGCCCGGCCCACTGGCTCGCCATCTGGTCGAGGATCCGCACCAGAGACCAGAACTCGGGCGCCGGGCCGCCGCCGGGGCCGTGTTCGTTTTCGTGCCGCCACCGGAGGAGCAGGACGCGTGCGGCGACGTAGACGCAGAAGGCGAACTGGCTCGACACGGGCGCCGCGCGGGGCGCGTGCTTCAGGTAGTTCTCCGTGATGATGGCGATCTCCACGGCGGCCGCCTGGCACGTGTCGGCGCTCAGGACGCTCGGCAGGCGGGCGCGGAAGGGCCACTCGGCCGGCGGGAAGGCGATGAGCTGGTGGAGCAGGATCATGGAGGCGTTGTGGGTGAGGTGCGCCAGCGTGAGGTTGGGGTCCATCCGCGTCGACTGGCGGGCCGTGTTGGCCTGCCACTTGAGGGGGAGGAGCATCTTCCAACTAGTATCAAGAGAGAGGGGTCAAGGTCAGAATTGCTGCTGATGTGTTGCTATAATACGGTGAGGGGGGGGAAGCTGTGCGACTTACTGCACCAGACGCAGGTCGAGCTCCTTGAAACGCGTCAGCCAGCTGCTAATATCACGTTGGTCTCGCATGTTAATCTTCTGCTGCAGGAAGTAGCTGGTAACTCGGCTAAGGCTCTCGGTGGCCTCAAGTGAATAGGCAAACGCGCCGACGGTCGACATGTCGACGCTGGCGGACGCGGCCCCGGGGGACGTCGCCGCCTCGGACGGGGTCCGGTTTTCCTCTTCGGCCGCCGCCCCCGCTGACGACGCCGCCGCTGCCGTCGTCGCCACGGTTTGGGATGAAACCGGCGGCGCGTAGTGGGACGGGATGAAAGCGATGGGGTTCCCGATCCGCCCGGCGGCCTTGTCCCAGATGCCGAAGTAGGGCGTCGCGACCTTGTCCTCCTTGCGCCAGAGGATGCCGTCGCACGGGAGCCGGCGGCGCACGTCGTCCGAGGTGAGGCTCGTGTTCCATCCCATGGTGACGGAGATAAAGCGGTCGAGCTTGAAGACGTTCCAGAAGACGCGCCGCCGCTCCTCGGCCTCGGTCCAGCTCCCCGGTGGAGCGAGCGAGACGAAGGGCTGCGACAGGGACGGCCTCTCGGCGTCGTCGAGCTCGACCGTCAGCTGGAGGTACTCGACGGTACGGGTGAGGGAGCCGGCTAGAGACCAGGCTTTGGCTGCCTCGCCGCTGCCGATCTGTGGGCGTGTGAGTAGGTATGATGAGAGTAAACAGAGTCTGAGACTTACATCGTTAAAGGCGACGATAATAAGGGCTTGGTGGCTCTCTACGCTCAGGTTACGCATGGCGTTCGAGACGATCCAGTCTCTGACGGCATCACGTTGCTGTACAGAGCCGAAAAGACTGGAGGCAACCTCTTCATCGTCTATATACCTCGAAGCAGACAGGATCATGGCATGGAGTACGACATCAAGGGCGTCGGCCTCACTCGCGTGTTCGAGCTGCCGACGGAACCTCGCTTCGTGGATCATGGGGATCCACTGATGGACATGGGAAAAGTAAGCTCGCAGGACCACCTGAATGGTCTCTGCATCCGGCAATGCGGGTATGTTGCCGGCGACAACACTGGGCTCGCCGTCGTTGATTCGACGTCTCTTGGCCCGGGTGGGTTGTTGCTCGGGGGCTTCTCGCTGCTGCCGTCGTTCGTCGTCGGCCAACGTTTTGTTGCTGGAGTTGAACTTTTGCAGCTCTTTGGCGAAGAAGGCCATGATGTTGTACGCGTTCTTCTCGAGCCCGCCGTTGGTGTCGGGAGAGTCTTCCTGGCCGGGCGAGTGCTCCACATCGGGATGTCCGCTCTCCCGCGTCGTGTTGTTCGTGCGTTGCTGCTGGTGAACAGTCCTTTCCAAAGCATCTGATAATTGGTCCGGCGTTAGTGGAGAGACTCGGGACTATTCACGGATGTGGCTGAGACCAACCCAGTCGTCGATGCAAGTTCTCAATCGCCCCAGCCTTCATCCCTGGCTTGGACTTTTGCTTCTGGTACACACACTCGCTCCCTGCTGCATGTCAAACCTCATGTTCCAACCAAGATTGATCTCGTGCCGTAGTACCCACCTGTCTTGCGGCAGTGCTGGCATGTAGGCACTTCTCGGGAGCACCGCAGCTTGCGGCGCCGGCAGCAGTTGCAGGCCAGGGCCGCCGCCGCCGCCTCGGAGGCGCCGCCGGAGTCGTCGAGAACGCCTCCGTCGGCGGCCTCGCCGTGGTGGCTTAGCTCACTCCCGTTATCCATGGTCGTCCGGGGAGGGCATTGGGGCCCAAGAATGTTCTAGGGTACACGCGGATTTGGCAGTCCCGCGTCAAGTATGGCGGAGGCTGGTCTAGATATGGTTCCAGGACGAATGGGCCGGCGGCCCGGTCGACATACCCCGAAGGACCGAGGCACCCCCGCAATCGTCCCCCGCATTTTAAGCGTCAATATGTGGAAACAGTCTGGAGTTGTTGCGGAGAAAAGGAACGCCGTTTTACTGGAAGATATAGTTCATCGTTGACGCGAATGTAACATACACACATACACACATACCACATACATGAAGGTGCGATAGACCCACGTGCAGCTGAGGCTCAGTCGTAGAACCTCCACTTGGAGGTCTGCTCCGGGCTGAGACTCTGGTTCAGGAGCAGCGCCCGGAGCAGCTCGATGGGCATCGTGTTGGCCCTGAGGATCCTGTCGTGAAGCTCCTTCTCGCCCATGAGACCCTTGGTCAACACCTCCTCCCGCAAGCCGTACATCTGCAACGCGCCCAGCATGTAGCCGGCCTGGTACAAGGGGGAGTAGTCGCCGCCGAAGGACCGGGTGACCTCGCCCTCGGCGTTGGATCTCTCGTGTCCAACCCAGTCGACCAGCATGTCGACGCACTGCTGGGGCGTCATCTCGCCTAGGTGATACTTGAGCGAGAAGATGATCCTCGCGCACCGGTGCATGCGCCAGAACAGCGTGCCGATCTTGTCCTCGGCGCTGACGAAGAAGTCGCCCCGGTTCCAGAAGACGTACTCCCAGTACATGGCCCAGCCCTCGACGAAGAAGGGCGTCGAGAACAGCTCGCGGTGGGGGCGGTGGCGCCTCCCCATGAACAGCTGGAGCCGGTGGCCCGGGATGAGCTCGTGGAAGGCCGTGGCGCGCGAGAAATGAGGGTTGTTGCCGCGCATCACCATCATCTTGAGGTCGTGGTCCATGGCCGGCGTCGGGTACGAGACCCAGAAGGACGGCCCGCCGAGGAAAAAGGGCGACTCCTTCTGCTGCTCCGCCGAGATCATGAACATGCGCCACGTCTCGGCCACCTCGGGCACCGTGACCAGGTCGTGCTTCTTGACGAAGGCGATGCCCTCGAGGGCCAGCCGCCGCACCATCTGCGGCTGCTGCCCCGGCTCCACGTAGCTGTTTTTGACGTATTCCATGGCGGCCTTCCAGTCATCGCCAAAGCCGGCATCGGCATCTTCGAGGCTGGATGACTGTTAGAGCTAACTCGAGTCCCAAAAGTGATCCGACTCCACTTACCCCGATGTGCTGCTAGTCCCGTGTCCCTCTCCCGCCGGTGGAACGGCGCTCACTCTGTCGCGACGAATGCTTCGTGACGCCTTTTTCATCTCCCGCTCGCACCAATCGTACTGCTCCCTCGCCAACTTCAGGAGCTCCTCGGGCGTGTAGGGGATCATCTCCGCCTCGAGCTCGTTGAGGAGACCGTCCCTCCCGATCGGCTCGACCGCGGCGCGGATGGACCCGGATCCGTTCTTCTGGGTAAGACGGGCGTCGATGGCGCCCTTCATGCCGCCTAGCGCATCGTCGAGCTGCTGCTTGGGCACCGAGCACCACCAGGGGAATAGGGGGTCGTACGGGGCGTAGAAGCCGTAAAACTCGTCGACGTGGCCTCGCAGCTGGTCGATGGTGCTCATGGCCCGTGAGAAGGTCGAGTCGGCTGCTTGGATCTCATTGGCTTGGATGGCCCTTGTCGTCGCCGCTATTCTCTTGACCGTCTCGTTGAGAATCATGGCCGTCTTCTTGCTGTCGATTGGGTCCATGTTCTGGCGAGCCTCACAGACATCGACGAGAGCCTGGGCAAAAGGCAGCACGGGTGCCACTTGGCCGTCTCGCTTGCGATCCAGGAGCAGGACACGGATGTTCCGTCTGAGATAGTTGCGAAGCAGCAAAAAGTCGACCTTGTCTTCTTGGCTGAACGTGTCGAACGGCGCCTTGAACAGGCTCTCGAGCTCATCGTTGTAGAACTTCTCGAGACGCCGAGACCTCGTAGGGGAACATTTGATGTTGTAGAAGTCCGTGAGATCCCTTTCATCCTCTGTGATTCGTACAATGCGTTCCGTCATGGACTCGAGGTTGGCGGCGGCAGGTTCATGCCGTTTGGCGGCATGGAGATGGATCCAGTCGCCGTCTGAGTCTTTGGTCACTGCCAGACGAGGAGGCCTTGATGCAAGGTGTTCTGCGGTCATAGTGATGAAGGAGATGGCTCGTACAGAGATGAAAGTCTGTTGGAATGGCGATGGAGGTATGAAGAGACTTGATGTCTCTAGCAGTGATGAGAGCAGAGGAGTGCGGGGGAAACGATGGTGTTGAAGCAAAGGCACGGGATCCAACCCGAGTGGCTTATCTCGGCTCCGGATGCCGGTCCCCTGGAACAGAACAGGACAGGACAGGGGACATAGCACCCATCCAAAGCATCCTTCAGTGGGGCCGATAACGAACGTAGCGGGCAGTTGCGCCAAAGCGAAGCTTTTTGGTGACGCCGGGGGTTCCTTGCATGTCACGACTAGGTAGTCCATTATGTGTTGTGTCCGTGCCTAGGTACTCTACTGGACCCCAACCACCATCCATGCTTTCCAACTTGATAGCAATGAGTGATGTCTACAGTGGCTATCAGGTGGTTTGATTCATATCGTGGATGTTGGCGACCGGCATGTCTATGCTGGGCCTGTCTTTCTGAGCTGCATTGGAAGCATTATAATGGGGAGGGTACACGAAAGTTATTGCTGGGTGTCGAACAAGACCGAACGCGATGCCTGATCATGCTATCAATCCTCTCCTCCTCTTGGGGCCAGCGAAAAATGAGGCCAGCAACTCCAAGTAGCAATCAACTCGTCGCCTTACTGCCCGAATTAGAGCGGACAGGTCAACGAATGGTATCCAAAAACCGGCTGTGAGCACGGACGAGATGCGTCAAGCTACTTAAGACCTCTGCAATCTTGCGGCAAAGGGCTTTGCTATACTCTATTATCCCGGGGAGGAACCCGTCAAGGTCTTTGCCAACCAGGCTTCAGTTCTATTATAAGCTTAACGGTGTTCTCAACCGGAGGTAGGTAAAAACTTGCACCATGACTCTGTAATTCATCAGCAAAGACCTGGCTGTTCTTGAAATGAACATATTCTATTCCTCCATCACTTTCTACGTCTTTGAGCTTTACTTTACCCAAATAGCCAAATTGGCTCGAACTGTTTCCAAGCTAGTTTACACATCTTCAGGTGTGATGTTTACTTCGGAAATCACTCGACCTTCAATGGTCCCTAACGCGGCGCCTGTTGTCTGTGAGTTCGACGCATTCGTGACCCCGGATGGAATTGTCAGATAACAAGTGAACAGTCACCGCCTCGCCAGGCATGGTCTGGAGCGGTGCACCTAACAACACCGGATTTGCCAATGATACCGCCCCGCCCAGCTGGTCCAACTTGACCTTTTCCATTCCGACTGCCGACTCGACTGCCGACTTCAACCATACATTTATCCTCCTTCTATATATCAGTTTCGATGGTTTTTCTTTCGGCCTCGAATTTGTGTTGTGGCTGTGGAACACAGCGCTTACGAGTCCCGATATGGCCCGCCCTGTAACTGTCGGGTGTTGTAAGCGCTGACTCTTGACGTGCGGGCTAACCGCTCGATCTGCTTGAACCAATGGGGCATGAGAAGACCTCGCTGCCGTGAAAACAGTAAGTAGCAAGGGGTAAATAAAGGTGGGCTAAGTTTGATGGCCTCTCTGTTAATTGGCGTTTGCCAGGG
Organism: Colletotrichum destructivum; assembly: GCF_034447905.1. Taxonomy (NCBI): domain Eukaryota; kingdom Fungi; phylum Ascomycota; class Sordariomycetes; order Glomerellales; family Glomerellaceae; genus Colletotrichum; species Colletotrichum destructivum. Next base: position 720,976 of record NC_085904.1, read on the forward strand.
GCATCTTGCGGCACAGCAGTCCATTCATAACTGCAGCAAACCCACCTTCAGTTTGACTAACTACCTACATCCCCGTTTTGGTTCTTCGACCGATTTGGGGTGAGCAGCCAGCACATAAAGAACGCAATGGACGAAACGCAGAAACCTAGACGGGGCTATCTGACTTATTCGAAGCTCGAACCCGAGCATATTCGCCTTTTAGAATTGCAACCTGCAACCAAAAGATTCGACCCTATCCGGTGCAGTCTACGAACAGTTCCGCTTGGCCAAGCCTCGGATTATGAAGCGATTTCCTACGTCTGGGGAGATAAGAGCCTTGCAAAAATAGTAGAGGTGGATGGCGCCGACGTACAAGCCACCAGCAACCTATTCGACGTCCTCCTCAACATACGGCGGCAAGATTCAGTCCGTACTGTCTGGATCGATGCACTATGCATCAACCAAGAAGACCTCGGTGAGCGCTGCCACCAGGTCAGCATCATGGGGCACATCTACCGAGAAGCTTCCGGTGTTTTGATTTACCTCGGAAACGAATGGGACGGTCTGGGAATCGCTTGCGAATACCTCGAGCTCGCCGCGCAGCGAGAGGACGCTCACTTCGCCCCGTCACTTCAACCGCATTTAGAGGTTAGTCCGCCACCCCCCCCCCCCCCCCCCCCCTGTGAAAAGAAGACGGAGGTGGCGAAAAACACCACAGCTGTGATTTGAAATGACATAAAGCTGATGGGACTTGAGTTAGGTTCGTGGTCAAAACATCTCAACGCCCTATCTGAGAGACAATCTCTTCAGGCTCTTCTCGTCGGCGTGGTTCTCTCGAGTGTGGACAGTACAGGAGTTCGTCCTCGCCCGAAAGACTACCTTTTTCTGTGGAGCGACTATTGTCGATGGTAAGCGGCTGGAACAAGGCATCGTCAACATTCGGCAGCACGCACAAAATAGATGCTGCGGGCCGCATTCGATTCTTGCGTGTGGCGAGACGTTCCTTAACGTGATGGCTCAGATGGAAGCGCTCAACGCCATGAGGACTTTCCCCAAAGCGGCGAGCTTTTTGGAAACGCTGCATCATTGCCGTCAGCGGCGGTGCACAAACCCCCGAGACAAGATCTACGGCATGCTGGGCATGGAGTTCAGAGGACAGGCAAGTCGCCTCCAGCCGAACTACGACATCTCGGTCGAGCAGCTCTTCGTTGATGTTGCCCGGGAGCAGGTGGAGCAGACGCGGACCCTGGAAGTACTCAGCTGCGTCGTCCCGGGGAAGAGGAGGACGTCCCTGGGCATCCCTTCGTACGTGCCTGACTGGACGCTCATGACGAAGAACATCCTCACCCACCACCTATCCATCGACCACCTAATGACGCTGCCGCACTACAACGCGTCTGGTGGCTTTCCGGCAGAGTTCCAAATTGGACCTGGTGACCGGGCGCTTACAAAAGGCATCGCGATCGACCGGATCGAGGCTCTCGGCCCTGCGTGTTTCTTCTCGGACCTGGCAAGTTGCGGCCAAGCAAAAGACTACGTGAATAAGGCCCGTCGATTGGCGGGCTTGCCTGGCCGCCCGCCCGAATCGTCGGAAGCGGCCAGTTCCCGAGAACTCGGGTTCTGGAGGACTCTATGTGGAAACCTAGCTGTTCACGTTGGAGAGGAATCCCGCGATTGGAGAGCTGCAGACCCCGCGGTTGACTATGAATCCTACCTACAATGGAGCGACATCGTTAACAGAGTGCCATCCGCGGACCCCCAACTCGATGACAGACCTGCATTTGAAGACGCATTGGTAGCAACGCTCTCAGCTCGAAGGTTCATGCGGACCAGGGAAGGGCACTTTGGCATGGTGGCCCCGGATTCTCGGCGTGGTGATGTGGTCATGATACTTGCCGGCGGCAGGGTGCCGTACGTGCTCCACGAAGAGCTGGGGTATGAGACTGAGAATGGCCCCGTGACTTATAGCTTCATTGGAGATGCGTACGTTGATGGTTTCATGCATGGAGAGCGTGTCGGCGACGATCCGGAATGGATGTGGTTGAATATGATCTAGTTCAACAAGATGCTCAGTTCATAGATGATAGATCGAACGTTCCTCACGGAGATCCAGACAATTTCGAGTCATCTCAAGCCATCTTGGAGTTGGGCGGTGATTAACTCAACGTTGCTAGGAACCGACAGAAGTGGCATGTTATTTCAATGCGGTTGTCTACATGTATCTATGCGAATAGCCAAGATGATAAACCTCTTTGATGAGAGAGATAATGGTTGAAAGCGAATGGACAGAAGTGAAAGGACAAGAATGGTACAGTACAGGAAACCTGTACGGGCGGGTTCCAAGTCCCTGAGAGACAAATTCTAGATCAACATGGGCTAGTTGGGCTGGGGTGCTGTTGGAAATAGGAAGCTCGTCAGAACCGGAGCAGGACCAGCACTCGGCAACAGCAGTACAAAATTTGTCGGTGGGTGTCGCTAATGAGATGTCTTGACAAGTTTCTAGAATATTACATTTTTACTGCTGCTTTATTTTAAATAGATTTATGTGACAATACCCTTGTAGTGGAAGTCGATTCTGCATGCTTCCCACGTGGCGTTGACCAACCTTGCCAACAACCTAAACTTTACAAGCGGCCTTGCATTAGATCTCACTTAATTAAAAGAATGCAAGATCTAGTTACATACTAATCCTCTCTCCTAAATAGTTATTTCTTTTTAGGACTTAAACCCCTGCACAGTGGAGATAGGAGCGATTTGGAACAAGTTCTGGACAGTTCCCTTACTTATCGTATACTACTGGTTCTTCAACCGCCTCTGTTTAAATTCTGAAAAGTTACAGTCACGAAAACGCATACATGTAGCAGGAGTATTAAGGAAGCTGGTTTCATAGACTCTTGTAGACATTACCGCTTGGGGTAAGCCAAATGATCGTCTGCTGCATCCGTTGGTAAGGCACCTGCTGCATTAGTTTATTAGACAGCTGACGCCATAGCAACATCAAAGGTGTTGTCGTTTGAGATTGGCCGGATAACAGATTGCAGCATGCGTTAGTAACGCACCTCCTGCATTATTAGCCTGTTAGGCAGCAGACGCCTTGATTGAAAGGCACCTGATGACTTGTCAGAGAATAAGTCTTTTGTTTCTCTAATCCATCATTACTTGATGGAAGGTCTTGACCACTTCCTAAATTGTAGTATCTGGCCTTTTATCTCACCCTCAACCCAAAAACGCAAAGTAAACAAAATCTTAAAGTAAGCTTCTTGCGGGATATACGAAGTGAGTAGGCAGAGGCAAGAACCTCTCCAGAATAGAAACCGAGGCTAACTTGGACTAATAGTTCCCTGCCCAGCACCATGGCCTCTTCCACCTACGAAGTCTGGGACGCGAAATATAACCGACCAACTGTAGGCGGAAAAGTCACCAATCCCACAACTGGACAAGTGGAGGATGCAGGGCCCATGTTTGTTGCAGGTCCACCGAGCATCCAGGCCATATGGTTCAACGTGGCGTCATCGACTTCGTCCATGGGGTAGAAGTCCGTTGGGGCTCCTCTCAATTGCCCAATTGACAAAGCCTTGTGTCAGGTTGCTTCGCACATTTAACAGGGCGTCTACTCGGCCATTAGCCTGAACGCAAGCGCCTACTCCTTGACTGTCGTGTGTGATAGTACAGTGACGTTGAGTGAGTTCCGTCAAGTCATACGCACAATGAGATCAGAATTCCACGGAGAAGATGAGCTAGAATCTTCTCTCGATAACGAAGACACTGTCAGGGCTGCTTTCGAGGAAAATGATGCCGCTCAAGAGTCATCAAAGGGTGGAGGACAAAGTCGATGCTCAAGTACGATAGAGAGTGTTAATAGTCGGCCTGGAGTCCAGACGAGAAACCCGTGTTGACAAGGACCCTCGTACCGTGATTCCGGGGTTTGGAGACAGTCAGATATCGAGATCGGGTCGCCTGACTTGGAGGCAATTTTAGCCGGCCAGCGAGCTCCGGATGTTCGCCAGCTTTAAAAATGAGCAAGAAAACCCTTAACCGGTAAATTGAGTCAGTATGGGTGTATTTGGTGAAAAAGGTCCAAAAGAAAAGAGTGTTGAAGGTGAAGGTGAAGGCAGCTGCTCAGAAAAAGCGTTACCTCGGACGCGTAAAGGGCTTTGGCGCGCTTGATGGCGGCTCGTCTCTTTGACACTAGTTAAGGTGAAGCACCTTTCGGTTTTACACGGCCAGCTATCTTCTCCGACGATCCTGCACTCTGGGCCACGCGTTCCAAGCTTCTGCCCTACCCTTTTTGTCAGCCTGTGGCCGATTTTGAGAAGACAGAAGCAAACAGGTAACAAAAGATGAGGAGGGGGAACCCGGCATTTCTCAACTCAAAGCGTCGAGCGAGGCACCCCGCCGACTTTCTTTCCTTACGAACTACATCCAACTGAGCTGGAAACGTAGATTTATACACGAAGTATCAGACGGTTTGGTGCTGAGAGACAAGGGACAGACAGATCCAGGCCGCGGCTGGAGGGAAAATAATCTAGGCAAGACCCATAAACTCACGAGTCACTGATAGATAGGCACATGTACTATCACGCCGAGATCGCGATATCTGTCTTTGGGAGTCTTTCATTCTTCATTGTCTTTACTTGTTCTTCAACGCATTTTTAACGCCAGATGACCCCCCGAAAAAAACCAAGACTTCGAGTCGTAAACCACCTTGAAAAGAGAAAATCGAAAGACAGCGAGCTTAGTTGCGCTCACCGCGAAGGAAGGCTAGGCATCGGCCTTTCTGTTGGTCGGAATGTTAGTGAATGCGTGGTACCTAGATGGAGAACGGATTCATGAGAAGAAGCTTACTCGATGTTGTCGGTCGTGGCGGCGGCGGGCGTCTCGTCGGTCACGGTCCTGACGTCCCACAAGAGTTAGTAAGACGCAACAGCATGATCGCGTGTCAGGAGTACGTACGGGCCCTCGGCAGCGACAAGCTCCGGCTTGTCTTTTGGGAAGGTTTGGAAGGCGCGGAGCATGCGCTTGAAGGCCTCCTTGTCGAGCCCATCGGGCATCGCCGTCAGGAGCTCCAAGGAATGGGCGCGCGCCCAGTGAAGCTCTTCGGCCTGCAGGAGCTCCGCCTGCGCTTTTTGAAAGTCTTTTCTCTTCTGCTCCACGCGCTCCTCGACCGTGGGCTTTGGTGGTCTCTGATACATTACGTCGTTAGCGTGCATTACCAGAGAGACTTGCAGCAGGGTTGTGCTTACAAAGTTGCGTCCTCCGCCGCGCTTGTTGTAGTGGCCTGGCATGTTTGAGGTTGTCTATGCAGAGTGTCAGTAAGTGAAGAAAGGAAAAAAATAAATAGATACCATTCGTATGAGAGGAGCAGATGTAGGGTGACTTTTGATGCTTACTTGCTGGTGGCGGCGGTGGTGATGGTGGTAGATGGGTTGTGGATAGGGAGGAGGAAGAAGAGGCTGGAAGGAAGAGTCTTGAATTGCCTGAACCGCGTGCCCCCAAATCAGCCAACTGATATTTCCATATTGGGATAGCCACCTAAGAAAAGCGGTCAGTCAAAAAAAAGACACACAAGTAGATTGACAGCTCCCAATGGTAAATAAAAAAAACGTAAGCTAGACATATGAAGCTCTACCCTTGCTTCTTCAACACACTACTTAGGGTGTTATTTATTTCAAAAAGAGAACAATAAGATAAACAACATATTGGTTTTATAAATCAATGAAACTCTTTTGATTTTTCAAAGGCGAAAGTTTTATTTTATTTTTAACATCATGAGGAACATGTGTAGAGATAACCGACCGTGTCACGGAGCAGGGTGGGGCGGATTCCGGCGCTGATCTCGGTTTTGGCATATGGCTCATACCCACCCAGCCGAACCGGACTCCGTGAGATGCGCCGAAGACCCGCTAGTCCTCTTGCCGGCTTCGAGTCCTTTGGCTGATGCCAGACTTGTGGATTGGTGAGTCTACGAATACGTACGTCCAAATCCCGCTGCGCCAGGCCCAGCGGCGTCCCAACTAGGCGTGGGCCGAAAGCGGACGAATCCCGCCGCCATGCGAGGGGGTCATCTAAGTGGCTCGCGGGGTTTGTCCGTCTCGCTCCAAAGCAAGCAGATTGGCCTGCCGCTTGATCCGCTGTGGGAGGGAAATTCGAGTCAGACGACCACACACTCATTGTTCATCTGTCATCTCATAGTTCAAGCCATCGAACCTTTTTAAGGTTACTAAATTCAGGCAAAGTCATTTGGACGCTCAAACAAAGTTAACATACCCGTTACCGGTAACCCTTTCTCAGCATGACGTTGGTTCACATTGGTAAGGCCTAATCGCGTCATCCCAGCGATGAATTCCTATGGACACGTTGAAGAGAAGTGCTGATCCAATCTCGGTGCCTACAGTCCTCTTCAAGTTCCGCCCGGACGTCTCTGAAGAGCACAAGGAGACTTTTGTCCGGGAGCTCAAGACGCTCAAGTCCCTGCCATGCGTCAAGGACCACCGCCTGATCGTCGGCGGGCCTTCCGTCACGGATCCCATCGAGAAGAGTAAGGGGTACCAGTTTTCCCTGCTGAGCTTCCATCAAGACCGCAAGGCGCTCGAGGAGTACCAGGCAAGCGCGGAGCACCACAGGTACGCCAGCAGGTCGCGCTTTGCACCCGCGGAAGAGATGCTAACCCTCATATCAATCAGGGTCACCAGCACTTATCTTTGGCCGTTCAAGGAGGACGTCACGCGGTTTGACTTTGAAGTGGCGGAGGAAGACGAATACATGTGCCAGTTTGTTGCGAACGGACTGGCAAACGGCTCGGCGTAGGCGGGCAAGGCTTGTGATGTTGCAACGAGTAGGCAGTGTTTTGTAGCACAAAAGCACATGTAAGCGATGGAATTCGGAAAGCTAAATACTCTCCGGTTAATGTAAGATACGTAGTGTGAAGACTGGAGAAGATTGGCTGTTTCTTTTCCAGCTACACTGGCACAGTCTAAGATGCAAGTGGCTGTGACTTCACTTTAACAGTCTGCTGGTATACGTATTTGTCATCGAATTATATAATCATTGTGATGACTTCTTCACATATACTCATTCAGACTACAGCTTTGGTCTCATGATACATAGAAAGTCTTCGGCAAGAATCGAAAAGGAACACTGGTGGTATTTCAACAGAAACAAAGGAGCGACTACATTTCTAGACACGCCCCGTGGACGAAGTGATACCGCCGTCCACCACAATCTTCTGCCCCGTGATGTACCGCGCCTCGTCCGAAGCCAGGAATACCGCCGCGTTGGCAACGTCCCACGCGTCCCCCATGCGCCCCATCGGCACTTGGTCGTCCCTCATCTTCCGGAAGGCCTCGTAGCCGCCCTCCTGTGGGAACCTCTGCGACAGGCCCTTGGTGTAGGGCGTGTCCATCAGCCCCGGCACGACCGTGTTCAGCCGCACCCCCTTTCCGGCGTAGATGACGGCCGTCGCCTTGACAAACTGCATGACGGCCGCTTTGGTCGTGTTGTACGCGACCTGCGGCTTGCCGATGTAGCGCATGCCGGCGATGCTCGACACGCACACGACGCTGCCCCCGGACGGCTGCGCCGCCATGACGGGCAGCACGTGGTGGCAGGCGAGGTAGACGCTCTTGAGGTTCAGGTCCATCTGCGCGTCCCACGTCGCCTCGGCCATGGTCGCGGGGCACCCGGGCTGCGACTGGCCGACGTTGGTCAGGAGGATGTCGATGCGGCCGTGACGGGCGAGGCAGGCGTCCACGAGGGCCCTGACGGACTCGGACGAGGTCGCGTCCGTCGCGACGACGTCGCACACGCCGCCGGCCTCCTCGATGGCCGTCCGGGTCTTGGTCGTGGACTCGACGGTCCGGTTGCCGCCGAAGATGAGGGCGCCCTGCTTGGCGAGGGTGACGGCGCAGGCGGCGCCGATGCCCCAGCCGTCCGAGCCTGATTGGCCGAGGCCGATGACCAGGGCGACTTTTCCTTGGAGGTTGAGCATGGCGATGGAGGGGGGGAGGGGGGACGGAAAATGGGGAAAATAGGTAGGTACTATGGCGGAAAAAGAGGTCAGGGGGGAGCGGGCTTGACGACAGAGTTACCGTGAGTGTTGTCTAGTATATGACTATTATATGATGAGGTTGATAATGAGTTTGTATTGTTTGAGCTCAATGGCTCTAATCCAACAAACAAAACCGTCTAAAAAGAAGGAAAACACGGAAAGGCTATCCATCCATTCCTTTGTGTAATTTGGCGGCATTCCCGTCTCCGGTAGCCGCCGGACGGGGAAACTCCGTCGCCTCACGGCCCAGTCGCCGAAACCTTCGGCCGCGCTATTGCCGACGGGACGATCACGACATGCCGAGTCCCCGCACCGCCCACTACTCCACAGGATGAGGGAGGGACGGTTTTGGGGGGGAATGAGGGAGATGGCGGATAAGTAATGAGCTGGATATCCTGCTGGCCAACCATAAGATGAGGAATTATAATTCTCGACACCGCATTACATCTTCACGGTGGCCCTCCCTCCCCTCCCCTCCCCCCCCCTGTCCCCCCCCCCAGATATCCCCCAAATATCCCATCCGTAAGTAACCATGAGCGAACAATCGTCAACGCCGGGCAAGGACGGAAAGGCCCCCGCGACGGTCGTCACGGGCGACTACGACCTCTCGACGCCGATCGACTCGAGCGTCGGCCTGCGGCAGGGCCTGACCTCGTACGGGGACAACCACTTCAGCCTGTTCCTCCGCAAGGTGTTCATCAAGGCCCTGGGGTACAGCGAGGACGCGCTCTCGCGGCCCATCATCGGCATCGTCAACACGTACTCGAGCTTCAACCCGTGCCACGCCAACGTGCCGCAGCTGATCGAGGCCGTCAAGCGCGGCGTGCAGCTGAACGGTGGCCTGGCCATCGACTTCCCGACCATCAGCATCCACGAGAGCTTCGCGTCGCCGACGAGCATGTACCTGCGCAACCTGATGAGCATGGACACGGAGGAGATGATCAAGGCCCAGCCGTGTGACGCGGTGGTGCTCATCGGAGGTGAGTGCGGCGAAGTCGTGATAGTCCCCTGTGAGGCGAGAGGGCGACGGAAGGATGGGGGTAGAGAGCAGTATAACTGACAGACGAGACAAGGATGCGATAAGACGACCCCAGCGCAGCTGATGGGCGGTATATCTGCCAACAAGCCCATCTTGCATCTTGTTACTGGACCTATGATGCCGGGAAGCCACAAGGGCGTGCGCATCGGCGCTTGCACCGACTGCCGTAACAACTGGGCCGCTTACAGGGCCGGCAAGATTGACATTGAGGACATCTCGGCCATCAACGACGAGCTTGCCCCGACGGTAAGTCTCTCCTTCCTCTTCTTCTTCTTCTTCTTCTCTCTCGTTCATTCGAGCTCCGGGCCTTTACAGAATCCGCGCTAATTACAAACAAACAAACAGGGCGGCACCTGCGGCGTCATGGGCACCGCGTCGACCATGGCGTGTATCCTGGTCGGCCTGGGGATGATGCCCTTCAAGGGCGCCACCGCGCCGGCCGTCTCCTCCGCCAGGCTGCGGATCGCGGAGCAGACGGGCGGGCTCGCCGTGGCCCTGCACAAAAAGGGCCTGAAGCCGCAGGACCTGCTCACGCGCGAGTCGTTCCTCAACGCCATCACCGTGCTGCAGGCCATCGGCGGCTCGACCAACGCCGTCGTCCACATGATGGCCATCATCGGGCGCCACCCGGCCGTCGCCGGCACCATCACGCTCGACACCTTTGACGAGATCGGCCGCCGGACGCCGCTGCTGGTCGACCTGAAGCCCAGCGGGCAGAACTACATGGACGACTTCCACAACTCGGGCGGCATGCTGGCCCTCCTGCACGAGCTGAAGCCGCTGCTGCACCTCGACGCCATGACGGTGACGGGCCGCACGCTGGGCGAGGAGCTCGCGGCCACGCCTTTCACCCCCATCCCCCGCGACAGCCTCGTCAACTGCCTGCAGCCCTTCAACGACCCGCTGTATCCGGCCTCGGCGCTGGCCGTGCTCCGCGGCAACATCGCCCCGGGCGGCGCCGTCATCAAGCAGAGCGCGTCCAAGGACCGCCGGCTCCTCAGGCACTCCGGGCCGGCCGTCGTCTTCGCCGGCTCGGCGGACATGGCCCTCCGCATCGACGACCCGGCGCTGGACGTCACCCCGGACAGCGTCCTGGTCCTCCAGAACATCGGACCCGTCGGCAACCCGGGGATGCCCGAAGCCGGGCTCATCCCCATCCCGCGGAAGCTCGCCGAGCGCGGCGTCCAGGACATGCTGCGGCTGTCCGACGGCCGCATGAGCGGCACCGCGGGCGGCACCATCGTCCTGCACATCTCCCCCGAGGCGGCCGATCCCGAATCGGTCCTGAGCGTCGTGAGGACCGGCGACGTCATCACGTGCGACGTCGAGCGGCGCGTCATCCGGGTCGAGGTCTCGGACGACGAGATCCGGAGGAGAATAGCCGAGAGGAGAGAGGCGTTGGAGAAGGAGGAGGAGAACGGAGGCAGCAACGCGCCGTGGGTGGCCAAGAAGCGAATCCGTGGCTATCGTGGGCTATATCTGCGCTCTGTGTTACAGGCCGAGGGAGGCGCCGACTTTGATTTCCTCACAGCTGATGGCCCTTCATAAAATCTCTCCTGTTTTTACTGTAATATTGACACATATATTATAATGTATATCTACTCATTTCGGAACAGTAAACACAAGAACCTTTCAACTAAAGTTAGGGTATGTCGGTATGAAATCGTCAAACAGGCCGCGCATGATGCCGTCCAGGTTCGCCGCGTCTCCCACCGGCAACTGTTCCCCAAACGAAGTGCTGGCAAGGAACGCCTCGAAGGGATCCTGCGGCAGATAGCTAGAGGGACCTCCCGCCGCCACGGATGCCATGGCCACCGGGTGAGACATCCCTTCAGAGAAACCGAGTCGGGCCTCGGACGCGCCGTTCAGGCCGGCGCTGTCGTCGTAGGGGCTCATCATCTGCATACCCGCCGACTCGAGCCTCGACGACCTACGTTGGCCCGGGGCCTCGGCGCCGGACGGCTGGTTCGCGAGATCCCTGATCCACCGGACGGTCGCCCGCACCATGTCGTCGAGGATGTCCCTGCACCGCTTCGCCCCGGACCAGTGCTCCCCCGTGGCGGCCAGAACGCCGAGGCCGGCGCTGAAGTCGGACAGCAGAACGTCCAGGGAGGTCTGCTTGGCGATGTCGGGGACCATCTTGATGCAGTACAGCATGGTGATGAGGCCCAGCACGGCGGAGTGGCATGTGTTCCAGGTGTGGATGAGCAGGTTCTGCTTGTACAGCTGGTCGAAAAGGGACAGGACCTCGCGGGCCGCGGCGTAGCACTGCCGCAGCGCCCCGGGGGACGGGTTCGGGATCGCCGGGCTGGGCCGCAGTACGAGCATGCGGAGGCTGTGGCATCGGATCCGGCAGACGGTGCGAATGTAGTCGGAGCCGGGCGACGCCTCGGGGATGCCGCTCTGCCACTCGTCCAGCTGCTGGAGCATCCCTTGTTGCCACTCGTTGATGTCGATCACCGCGGGATAGGCGTATCTGGGGGTGTCGCGGACGACGCTGTTGGCGACGTACTTGAACTCCGAGTTGAGCTTCGCCAGCCGGAACAGGTGGATCGAGAAGGCCATGCGGCCGGGGTTTGCAGTATCCGACGGCTGCTGGCTGAAGCTCTGGAGAGAGACATCATCGATGTTTTGCGGAAGCTGAGAGGGTTTCAGTCATGATATCGGTCATCTCACTGCGCCATGAGGCTGGTGGTACTCACTCGAAGGTCGCACGCTTCATCTCGCAGCCCAATTGGACGCCCCATCATGGTCGCGATCATCCTGTCGAGTGAAAACACGACCCAGAATATCCTAGTCCTCATCTCCTGCTCGAGAAGAGAGATTCCGGAGTGTGTGTTGATGTCGCGCTGCAGGCCCAGGTCCAGAACAGCGGCAATGCACTGGTAGTTGAGGTACCACACGTTGAGCCGCATGTTGGGGCTGTGCATGGTGAAGATGGTCAGCAGGAGGAGGCATTGCAGGCCCGGGATGGAGCTGTCGACGCTGACCCGGTCGAGGTACTGCATCGCCGACAGGCAGTACGATTCCGCCGGGAGACGCACCCTCGTCCTGCGAGACAGGACGGTCGATCCGAGAGCGAGGACCATGAAGACCTGGAAAGCACCCGTGGGCCCACGGTCCGCGTCCACGCCGCTGTCGTAGACCTGTTGGAGCAGGGCCATGAACGTTGGCTGGTGCAGGATGGGGAACTGGCAGTTGATGACGTCGAAGTAGTTCTCTGCGAGCAGTTTTGCCTGCTCCTTTGTCGGCAACGGCATCGGGCCATGCATCGCCTCGACCAGGGCCGCGGGTATTGAGAAGACCGGTTCCGGAGGCCTGCTCGACCAAGCCGTCTGGTCGTCTTGCCGATTCGAAGTCAACATGATCCGGGCCAGGAAGTAGCCGCTCGAAGGGCCGATATACTTGGGATCCTGGCTGCTGCCGAGCGAGACGAGCCCGATCTCGTGGGAGAGTGTGCTACTGGCGGCGGGATCGGTCAGTCGGGGGTCCGAGCGGATGATGGGTTGTGGGACTTGTTGCCCGTCCGGGGATGCCAGTGATCGCCCCCTGGCACTTTGAGCGTTCTGTTCCGTGACTGTCAAGGTGTCGTCGGGCCGTTCACTGCTGGCTTCGATCATGGAGTCCGATACGAAGGGCTCGTCACCGTCGACATCCATGTTGAGATCTCCGGCCGGGCCCTGGCCGAGGTCTACATCGGGGCACCTTTCACGGACGATGCCTTCAAGCCATCTGATACGTTCCTTGAGGTTTGCGATCTGACTGGGTCTGCTGTCAGACGGGTTTCTCAGACCGACCGGAAGCGGGTGCTCGACTCACGCTCTTGGCAGGTCTCGGAGACGGACACTCTCGCCGTCGGTACAGGCCACTCCGGCTTTCTTGCAGTTGTTGCAGGCCGGGAGTTGTCCATCGCACTGCGTTCGATCAGTACCCCCGTTCCCATGTCCCGTCATCCCGCGTGTCCATCCAACCACTTACACGGATCTTCCTCCGCTGGCACCGGGAACAGGCCAGCCTCAACCTGGGGTTTCTCCGGGACTGCCGGGCTTCGTGGCGGTGATTGCTTGCATCGGCCATGTTCCGAGGGCCTCTTTTTTTTCTTGAATCGACGCTGGGCTTGGACTGCGATGCCGCGTTTCTGCGTTGAACTGAGGTTGCTCCTTGGGAGCCCGACAAAGGGTGGTTTCGGGAAATGTCCGCAGTGGGACGGGGAATGATGAAGTTGGAAACGACAGCCGAGAAAACGACACGTGCGGGGTTTCCCCGCGGTGTCCGAGTTTTGTTGAGACGGGCGAAATCCGCTCTCGGGCGTCTTTCCCGCCGCTTTGTGCTCAACGATCAAACCATCACATACAAAGCTGTGAATGAATGTCATCTTTCTAAAACAGACGTCGGATATGGAAAAATCGAATAAAACATAATCGTCGCTAATCATATACTACACATCATCACGGCGCCTTGCGGTACTTCAGCCTTGTCTCACATATCCAATAGCCACACAACCACTACATCCAGCAACAGGTGAGACATCAACAACATGGCGGACGAATCCACAAAGATCCCGGTCTCCGCCTCCGAGGCCCGCCGCCTCGTCGAGGACATACTCAAGGGCAACGGCGTGCCCGCCGAGAACGCCGCCGTCGTCGCCCGCTGCCTCATCGCCGCCGACCTCCGCGGCGTCGACACGCACGGCATGAACCGCGTCCCCTCCTACATGGAGCGCGTCCGTCAAGGCGTCCTCGACGCCGCCGCCCAGCCCGAGCTCCGGCAGGTCACCCCCGTCGTCGCCCACGTCGACGGCAAGAACGGCTTCGGCTTCGTCGCGACGCGCATCGGCATGGCGGCCGCCATCGAGTCGGCCAAGACGTTCGGTATCGGCATGGCGAGCGTGTCGCACTCGAACCACTTCGGCATGGCCGCCTGGGTCGTCCAGCAGGCCCTCGACGCCGACATGATGAGCCTGGTCTTCACCAACTCGAGCCCCGCGCTGCCGGTCTGGGGCGGCAAGAGCAAGCTCATGGGCGTCTCGCCCATCGCCTGCGGCGCCCCCGGGAAGGACAAGCCCTTCATCCTCGACATGGCCCCGTCGGTGGCGGCCAGGGGCAAGATCTACAAGGCCAAGAGGCGCGGCGAGAAGATCCCCCTCGACTGGGCCCTCGACGCCGACGGCCGCCCGACGGACGACCCGTCGGCCGCCCTGGGGGGCGTCATGCTCCCCATGGGCGGCCCCAAGGGCTCGGCGCTGTCCATCATGATGGACGTCTTCTCCGGCGTCCTCTCCGGCTCGGCCTTCGCGGGCCACGTGACGAACCCATACGACCCCTCGAAGCCCGCCGACGTCGGCCACTTCCTGGTCGCCGTTAAGCCGGACCTCTTCATGAGCCTGGACGACTTCCGCGAGAGGATGGACTACTTGTACCAGCGCGTGGTCGGGTCGGACAAGGCGGCCGGGGTGGACAGGATTTATTTCCCCGGCGAGATTGAGCAGTTGAATCAGCAGGACCGGGAGAAAAACGGGATTCCACTGGTACAGGCAGAGATTGACGCTCTGAACGCAGAAGCTGCGAGAGTTGGTGCGCAACCTTTGACAACACTGGCGAGTAGTTAAACTACAAGCCCGTTGTGGAGACGTTTCTCCCAAATATCTAATGAAACGGGAATGGCTTGAGGGACCTCGTCGCGATACAGCTGAAAAAGTCAGTTGATCCAGTCATCTCTCAATGCATACGATGCTCTTTCTCTCCTCATGGGTACAAAGTTCCATTCTATGTCCAAGTTTGGTTTTGGGACTCTCATTTGGCAATCACAGGTCTCAGCATGCATCGTCAACCCTCCGTTTGAGATCAACGAAACTGGCTGCTGGTTTAACCGGAATACGCTACCTTTTTTTGCCTTTTTTTTTTTTGTTGTTGCAAAAACGAACATTTCTCGAAATTCAAATAATGAGAGCAGCCAGAGTTCCACCATGAGTCGGGTTTGAGGAAGTTTCAAGAGTCGAACGAGCATGCGGACCAAGACCAGCGTTCAGGTTTCGGGTGGCAAGCAAAGTGAAAGGAATGTGAGAATGCATGGCACCGTCTTTGACGCAAATTTTTCTACTCCCCTAGCTAGTCCTAGGGTTGGTTCTCATGGAGAGGCCTCGCTGTGACTTCAATAGAGGACTTTGTTCCGGTGCTGCTGCAGGTGGTCTAGAATGAAAGTACAAAGTCGGCAGGTTTCAATAGTTTCGGGGTCGATGAGTCCCGTTTCACCAGGGTTTGTGCCATGATACGATCAAGTTCGGACTTGGGACTCAAGACTGAAAGTGACGCATCGGCCGGCGCGGAATAAGCGAATTCCTCGATATGTGCCGTCTCGGGCCGAGATCAGTCGGACGCCGATGCCCCACTCCGCTGCGGGCCAGTGCCGGCCAGTGCCGGTCGGTCTTTCGTAACGTAGCACCACGCCGAAAATGCGGTAAAGCGGCTTCAATGCGTATGGATGTAGATGAATTTTCGATACCAGGAATCACCCGGCGATATTGAATAGGTAGATGGCAATTGATGTCCGTATCCAGGTTCAGATGGCTGCCAATGTCAACGACGTCGCAGCACAGCAAAATTGCAACGTACTGTGGCAACATATATGTGTGCCAGGGACGCCGAGAGATGTGGGAGCGTGTCTCCTGGTGAGGTCGGACTTTGATCAAGGGCGATCACTGCCGGGCTCCTTCAACATGCAAACTTGACCATTCATATTCCTGCATGTCGAAATTTCCCGACTCTCATGGAAACGTCGTGTGCTGGAAGAATGCAGGCAGAGAAGCTACAGTCTGACAGATTGAGTGCCAGGTGGGCCTGGGATGTTCGTCACTGTGCACCTTCCCCGCCTGCGTGAAGTCATTTATAGATTGACTATTCCTTCTGGTTGCAGACGGTACCCCCTCTTAATGCAGTTTTGCTCCTTCCGGTTGTGTGAAGAAGCACGTGTGTGCGTCCAGGCCACGATGCCTTCAGGTGTATGCTCCCCTCTCTAAGTATTTTCCTCAGAGGCAAGGCGGGGTGGAGGTGTCAGGTTGGCCGTTTCCCACTCTCATATGTACCTGCAATGTTCTTTTGACATCCCACAGCAGCTTCCTGCCGTTCGATGAAGACGACAGACACTCAGGTACATGAGGCCAAGTGGACGTCGACTCGTGTCTCAACACATCCCCCAAACATCAACATTAACTCCATCAACCACCAAACCCATTCTCCCTTTATCCAACTAAGCCACTCTTTACTTTAGTTTCGTCATTCTTGCTTTCTTGGAACTCCTTTCATTATCAACAACATCAATCATGAAGTTCAACGCTGTCTCGGCCTCTCCGCTGCTGCTCGCTTCCGCCACGGCCGCCCGTGTAGCCGTCGCTATCAATCCTTCTCCAACACCCCATCCGGAGCCCTTGACATATATCTCTCAAGATGGCCCCCTCCATCGACCACACAAAGACTACTGCTGCTTCACTCTCGGCTCTTTCGACCCTTCCACGGGCCGCTACCCCCTCTCCCCGTTTGATGGAAGCGTCGGCGAGTCCTTGGTTGACGGTTCTCGTCTTGGCCAAGGTCCTTTCTGCTTCAACCATACCACAGGCATCGTCCAGGACACTAATGGCGCCCACTGTATTTTTGACGAGGCCAGCCACAAGTTTCACTGTTGCGACAATTGCACCGGAAAGACCAACTTTCGACTCAACATCCATCATCAGCAGGGCAGTGCCTCTGCCACCATCGTAGCCCGAAATGATGTCGACGCGCAGTGCTCCATGGAGCCACACTCTTGTCCCCCTCCCTGGCACCGGGCCCTGAAGTGGTGTCAACAACATCCCAACTCGGACAGATGTCCTTGGCTCCCCTGGACGCTGAGCTCTCATAACATCAAGTCAGACAACGGCGACGCACTCCGGTTTGGAATCGGCTTTATCCTGGACCAACTCTGTGGATGGTTGCCCGGCACATGCCCTGTCACCTCCAACATCAAGGACGTCGTGCCCAGGCTCGAATTGAGGCGAACCATCCAGGGCTTCCAGGACATTTTGGACTTGGCATGCGAGGTCGCTGACCCATTGTGTCCTTTTATTCCGTTAGTCATGGACGCAGTCCTCTCTATCCTGGAAGCACTCTCAGACATCTCAAGGCTCGGCCAAGCCGCCCGGGCTTACGTTGACACCAACAACAGCATTGATATGCGTGCTCTCTCAAGGTCACTACGGACTGCTCACACTGAAATCGGTTCAGCTGGCCAGTCGAATATGGAGAATGCCTCAGAAATGACTCCGGAAGAAGCCATCGAATGGCTTCGGGGCAGGCTGAATGCCATCTGCGAGAAGAACTTTCCCGTCTTGTGTCAATATGTTCCCAATGTCCTCGGCTTCATCCGGAAGATTCTCGAAAGCACCGACGAGGACTGCGAAGCGTTGTCTCACGCTGCCCAGGCCATGCTTTCTGGGTTGAGATGACATGGTAAGCGCCGCTTTGGCTTGGGTCTGAAAGCGAATTTGACGGAATGGGGTTGGATGACCACTGTGGCAGAGACCCCGAGAAGGGCACCGGTAATGAGCGAAGGGGTTGTATGATAATGGGAACCGAGGGCCGCACAGTATAGCTAGCTACCTACGTCAATCAACGCGAGTATTGGTTACAAGTTATGCAACGATCATTCACGTTTGTCTGTAACATGTAGTCGAGCTGGTAAGGGGGGTTAGAGCCTAGGGTCTTCTTCCATGACCTTGGCGGGATGCCCATACTCGGATTTACTTGGTGAGTGTTCCGAGGATGTGTGGCACCACTTGAAACCACGGCTCGGATGGGGGCTGCAAGAGGTCAATGTCCTGCCAGGGTCCAGCGGACCTCAATGTCTTTTCCGTGCTGCGACACAGCTGACAGCCGTTCAAGGCGCGCGGCCAGACGAGGTTAACGACACCTGCAGCGGACGTTAGTATGGGAGGTGCCTCGTTGGATGACTTCGATCAGGGTGCTCCTACGTTGATAAAGCCGGATGGGCCAGCTGCGTGTCGCCTTGACGTGTTCAAACAAATACCAGCGTCCGCCCTTTTTCAGATACGAATACAGTTCGTTGATGTTCCTCTCAGGCTCGGGAATGCTGCAAAGGCAGAGAATGGAGACGATGCAGTCGACGCTGCCCTTCTCGATCTTGCCGCCCCACACCGTCGGGTCGGAGAGCGACTCGATGCCCGTGGGGACGATCTCATATGTGTCCTCGAGCCCGGCGTCATGCACCCGCTTCTTGAGGGCGGGGTGGACCTCGGTGTTGGGCTCCACGCCGTAGACCTTGGTCACGCCCTCAGCGACCCTGCGCCTCACGCCACCGTTTCTGCTACTGCCGCCGCCGCCGCCGCCACCACGATTCCGGGACGCGTCAGGCTTCTCGCCGCGCTTCGAAAAGAGGTCCACCCACAGGCCGGACCCGGGCCCGATCTCCAGCACGACGCCGCTGACGGGCGGGTGGACGGGGTCCTCGACGACGTCGCCGCGGGTGACGCGGCCCTCGAGCAGGGCGACCATGCGGTCCGAGTTGCCCTCGCGAATGTTGGGGCCGGCCCAGCCCCAGAAGGCGGAGAACCAGGCGTCCTGGAGGCGGGACGGGGACGTCAGGGTAGCGAAGTCGGCGGAGCGGAGGAGGCGGAGGATGGTGCCGGGCAGGTAGTAGAAGGAGTAGGAGAGGAAGACCCAGGGGCCGACGAGGCCGCCGACGACTTCGGATATCTCGGTGAGAGTGGGCATGACGGGCGTGATAGCTAGATGTTTGGTGGTAATGGGGGGGGGGGGGGGGGGGAAGGGGAAGGGGTGGGTGGTAAGTGGGCAATAGATGGTAAAAGTTAAAGATGAAGGGGGGTGGACGATGCAGCGCAATGATAAAGGGTTAGATAAGTCAAGGAAAAGGAGGTCTCAACCCTGGCTTCACTCGTGAAATGGTGTGCGAAGGATGCAATGAGATGCCGGGGTCTGGCCGGGTTTGCCGTATAAGTGGGTGAGGACGCCCGCCGACCTCTCGGGGCGAGGAGAGAGAAGAAGTATTACTAAGTGGGGTATGCATGTATTGGCGTTTGATTGAAACGTTCTCTCTATACTGACATAAACCGCTCCAAAGGATATATATCGGTGTATCCAGGTAACATGATATGTCCTTATCACATATCTCATAATCACCCCACCTGTCCCACTCAAATGTCTCCATACCATACCTTCTGAAGCACAGACCGACCACCTTCCCTTGTATTTCGACTACCTCCTTCGCATTCGCCTGCAACACCTTTCTAACAAGGAAGACATTATCTTTTCTGCCACAATCTCTTCGTCGACGGCAATCTCGCTCAAATCCGAGCTCGAAGTTCTCTTCTGTCTGACCGGGCAAGAAGACGAATGCCGTTCGTGCATGAAGTTGGCCAACCAAGCTACCCAGTGCCGCTCGCTGCCTGGCATTTCGCAAGGGGGGGGGGGGGGGTGCGGAGGGAGGGCCGGTCACGACGATTGGCCAGCTTGGTGCCATCGCGTGTCCCATGTTGCCAGAGCCTGCTGTGCCTGTCTGCGGCTGCTCGAGGTCGTTCGCCTTGTTGATGTGCCGGCAGCGACGGACAGCAGTCTCTCAGGCATCTCCATGGGGCTCTGATAATACGCATCCATCATCGGCGCTGCGCCATGGTAGGCGACCGAGCTAGCACACCCGAGGTCAGCACGTAATCCGAAGCCCAGCCATTGCCAGTCGGGGTGTGTACAGATACTCACCTGCCATTTGATGCGGTGGCAGCGGAAGATGCAGACCTTTGGGGCATTTTGAAGTAAAAAGGCTGCCGGAAAAGCAGTAGCAGACCTGGGATACGGCACTGTACGATGGAACTGATAGGCTTCGTCTGGATCTTTTCGGTTGAGTATATACGCAATGTTGTCTTTGAAATGCATGCTTCCTCTCTTCCTGACCGGAAGACCACTCGTTGATATACCGTCCTGAGGATGTCTCCCGTTCCATCTTCTGCTCGGCTTCAACTGTGTTCTGCTCACTTGAGAATATTCACAACGGCACAGACGCGCTTTCAACATCCGCTAGATTATCGAGTCATTCAACCTGCACACAAAAAATCGCGGGGGGGAAATGCCACGCAGTACTTTCACGAAACTGCGCAATTTCTGTCTGGCGTCTCGCGTACGCTCCATCGAGGCGCGTGTTCAAGGTTGACTTGTCGGTCGCCAGCATGCCCACCATTGGTTGCACTCGGATGCGAACGCCTGGATTTGGCACCATGACAACCCTGGCAAGGCGCAGCCCGCATAAGAGCAGAGGGCGCAAATGCGCTCTTGAGCAATTCACACGGCGGTGCCTTTCGAGGCATTTCAAAGCCCTTCTCCCCCCCCCCCCCCTCCTTCTTCTCTCCGATCCATTCGACTTTTATTTCCATATGTCGCTTTGCGCAATTGCGAAACCGCTCTAATAGCAAATACCCGTTACCATGAGTCACCAAGCAGTAGCAAACAGCCGCGTGGCGAGAGTCTGGTCTGCGGGAGAGCACGAGAGTGCTGTACCCCAGAAAACGCCTGTTGACGCATCAGCACGAACCGACGAGGCTTCCAGGGACCTGGCTTATCAGTTTCTTAGAACGAACCGCACCGCTCGCCGTGTGGTGTTAGTCGACGACGATTACTCCGTCATACCCACCAGATGCGCGCCATCAAGAGATCGCGTCACCTTCTCCTTTGAATGTACTCGGCCCGAAGGCCGGCGTCACTCGTCCTTCGAGCCGGGGACAACCTCAGGCCTGGCGTACCGCGTCAAAGAACAGGCCAGCAATCCGAGGAAGCATCAGAGGGGGAGCCCTCCGCTCGACGACGTGGAAGAACAAATGGATTCTACGGAGGAGAGGCACTGCAAGAGGGTTTCCGGCGACTCAGGCTATGGCTCCGACTCACGCCGCCGACGCCGCGAGCAAAGACGAGCTGCTTCCGATGCGCAGAGAGTCAACATTGAGATGCTCTCCAATAAGTCCAAGGTGGTTGTCACGAGCTGCCCGGCATCCGACTCCGACAGCGACGAGACCTTGGGAATCCCTAGACGGCCCAGGAGACGCCTCCGACGGCACAGCTTAGCAGCAGCCACCGAGACCACCAGCGATGCGACATCGGTAGCACCAAATGAGCACCAGCAATCAGTCGTGGAGACTACTGGTCTGACACGTTCTCCATCCCATTCGCCCAAAGGACTACGACGAGTCAAAGGGACAACTACTTTGCGGCCAGAGGTCGATCCTCAGCTTCGGCCACTGAGGCCGGGGATCAAGACCACGACGGAACCCAACACTAGTGTTTCGAACAGCCCTCAAGCCCGCATACCAAGCCTTCTCCTCAAGACCTCGACGTGGTCTCCCACCAGCCAAGGCACAGCTCGACCCATGGTCCAGAGACAGCCACGGCCGGTATCTGGACCGCCCGCATTGCCCGTAAACGGGCATTCAACGGCCGTGCCGAAACTGGTGTTCTCGTCCGTCGAAGAGCAGTACGAAGTGTTCAACGAAAGCGGCGATGAATCCTCTGTGGAATCCGGCATGTTCTCGGTACCGAATTCCCCGATTGAGCCCTTTCAACTTGATGACGATGATCCATTCGTGCCGCACTTGGATGCTGTCGTCACCTTCGCGTTCGACCGTTTCAGAGACTGGCAAGTTCGGCAAAGGGGGCAAAGTGGAATGCAGGAAGGACGAAGTCAGGCTCGACGGGTCAGCTTCAACACGAATGACTCTGGCCGCTCTTCGAGAAAGCGATCGCACTCCGGCCTCCCCGATGACCCTGCTTCAGACGACGACATCCAGCTGGTTCCAGGACACAAGAGGCCAAAGGTCCCCGCGCCTCCTGCGAGGACGCTCGCCTGTCCCTTCTGGAAGAAAGACCCCGACAACCACCGGCAATGCTACAAGAAGGTCCTCAGCAGGATCAAATACGTCAAGACCCATCTGTACCGCTTCCATGCCGCCCCGATCACCTGCCCCTGTTGCGGTGCCGAGTTCCAGAGCGAGGACGTGCGAGACGAACACCTGCGGGCCAGGCGCTGCGAGGTCGTGGAGCCGGTCTACATCGCGAACCGCGGGGGCTTGGCTCCTGGGCGGATGAGGCAGGTCTCGAAACGGGCGGATCCGAGGCACACCGAGGAGGAGCAGTGGTTCGTGATTTGGGACACCATCTTCCCCAACACCCCGCGTCCCTCCTCGGCCTACATCGACGGCGTCCTCTCCGAAGACGTCTGCAGCTTCCACGAGTTCCTCGCCAGCTCTGGCAACGACATTGTCGTCAGCTACTTCAGCGCCCACGACCCCGACTTCGCGCGCGGAGACAGGGCAAGCCTGTACGAACGCTTCGTCAGGGACGGGGTGCTCGAGAGGATCTACGAGGAGTGGGCCGCGCGGAGGGGCCTGCGGCAGCCGCCCCACGACGCAATCGACCTCACGCCGCCGCAGTCGGATCCCACCGAGTCCGAGAACCCGAGCCGCGCGTCCTCGGCGCACGGGAACTCGTTCACGCAGGGACCCCCCCCGCAGACGCGCCCGGCGGAGGACATCCAGCCCGTGCCGGCGACCGACCTACAGTTCGCCGGCCAGGGGTTCGGGGAGTTCGACTTTGGGATCGGCTTGCGCTACGACTCGCGCGAGCAGGACCTTCTCCTCGACGACCT
Source organism: Colletotrichum destructivum (assembly GCF_034447905.1). Taxonomy (NCBI): domain Eukaryota; kingdom Fungi; phylum Ascomycota; class Sordariomycetes; order Glomerellales; family Glomerellaceae; genus Colletotrichum; species Colletotrichum destructivum. The sequence continues at coordinate 743,733 of NC_085904.1, forward strand.
CGAGAGTATGTTTTCCGGCGCGGACCAGCAGCACGGCTGGGGAGGCCCTTCGGCGACGTCGTCCATGAGGTAGGTAAATGTTGTGCATGTGAGACTGTGAGGCTTGGGGTTTTGGCCGTCATGAAATGCGTCCGGAACCGGCGCCGGAGCCGGAGTCAAATTGGGAAGGCAATGGTGGACGTCAACGTTGATAGTTATAGCGATGAACAACATGCTCGATAGATATAAAGCATACCGTAATCAGCCTCTCCCCTCTTTCTTGACCAAGTTCACTCGTTAAACGTACCATCCGGCCGAGTCCAAACATGGTCCACGTTGCTTGCCCTGTGGGACACTTCCATCTGCATCTGCCTTTGACTTCTTGTGGCAGTCGACGTTGGCTGGAATACAAGCCGAACCTTATCTCTGAAGCGATACAACACGTCCATACCTCACGAACGTCGCCAGAAACAAGGGCCATCCATAGAATACCCGCAATCAACAACCCCCCTCCCCTGCCGTGCACGAGTGTAAGAGCCAACGTCCGGTTCTCGGACCTCGAACAACGACGTTGGCACCAGGGGCTGCGTCGTCGAACACGACTTGAAGATGCCAGCTTCATCTCAGATCTTTCGAGAGGAGTTGAATTCCGGAGGGCCAGATCGACCCCCCCCCCAACAATACAAGACAGCCTAGGGGGGGAAGGGTCATAAGGAATCTTCAACCACCAAGCCTCACGTTGCTGTTCCTTGGGTCGCTTGCTTCTATCCGTATCGTCCAAAATCCTTCCGTGGCACGGATTCGAAAGATGTGGCATCTCGTTCCCCATATTGGTCACCCTGCCCGCCGACCATGCCATCTTCACCGGTTGTAGCTGGCCCACTCTTTTGACGCGAAAAAAATAACCGTCCGAAGCCGCGGTTTGCAGGCAAATATATGGCACCCAGGATCTGATGGCGCCTGCTCCCCCGGACGGACACCGGTGTGATGGAAAGTGGGAGGGGCCGAAAGACGATGTTCGACGCCGTTCGTAGATCACTGACTCTTGCTCGGTGGGTGGGGTAAAAACACGACCACGCCCTGTCATGAGAGCCCCTGCATCGTCCGCTCCGTGCCAAGAAGAAAGTCACAGACCGATCAGGGGGAAAGGGTTCGTCTGGCAGGGCGGAGAGCATCCGGTGTCTGATGTAGCACACATCCAGAGAGGGGGGGATGGTTCAGCTTGCAGGATGGCGAGGCCCCGGGAGCACGGAATGTAGGCCTTGAGTGAAAAACAGCGTGTTTCGGTGTTCGACCTGCAGAAGTAGTGCGCAGTCGGCGAGATTCGGACGTCACGGCGCCATGCGGGCTGGGCAACCATCATGTCTGCAGTAGAAGGAGCCGTCGACATGTTGGCTGAGCGAGCGAAAACCAAGTGGGAACCAAGTGGGAACCAAGTGGGAACCAAGTGAGAACCAAGTGAGAACCAAGTAGGAACCCAGCTGGAACCAAGTGAGAGCTTAGTGAAAAGTTAGTGATAGCTAGCCTGCATTTTCATCCCATAGTCCTGCAACTGACAAGGGCTCAAATGCTTAGTGCCCATGAATTCCGACAGGAGAGGGCTGGATGCCGGTCTTGATGTCGCGGGTGACGCTCGGTTGTTATTACCACCGACTTCTTGTTCTGAACAAGATCTCCAAGTATCCTGGTCCGGATCCCTGTTCCGATCCAACGACGATGGTGTTGTAGGATCGCCTGATCAGTACTGGGTGGCTGGCGATTGGCACCCCCTCGCCATCGCCCGCTGCAAGTTTTTAAATGCCGCTGATTTACGCATATTGGTACAATTAATCGGTTAGCTTGAAGAAATTGTACCATGACTTCATTGGGAGTGTGGGTCAATAAGAACCACGATGCTGGGACGGCGCGCGGGAGCTAATGTAAGAGGAGGTCGAAAAAGGCGCCGGGGAAACTTCCGGCGCGTCCGCGGGTGTTCGGGATGGTTTGGCCGCCAGCTCTAGTGCCGAGCGAATGATAGAGGAGGGGGGGTGGTGGCGACGAAGGTGAAGCTTGTTGAATCCGGAATCTGCGGCAGATGTGAGCGATGTAACGACATTACAAGAAAGACGTCGTAGACAATAGATTAATCAACGGACCGGAGGCGAGTGGATGGCTGTTCATGCATGGACATCCGAGCGGTAATGATATGAGTGGTCCGCTAGTAACGACTGAAAGATGGGGTGATAGTAATCGAGACAAGCATGAAGCACCAGTGGGATTTTGATTTCGGCACCTCTGGGAGGAGGTGTTGAAGAGGCGCATTTCTCTCCATCATCTTGCTAGTGTTTTATACAACGAGTGTGGCGTCCTGGATGGTCGCCAAGTGGTCGAGCAGATAGCCACCAGCATAGCTAGAAGGATGCAACCCTACGGTTGATGAAATAAGGGTCTATGCAGAGGCGCCATTCAGATAGAGGATTGACGATGCCATCGAGCGAATAGATGGTCGGCATCACCCCGACACTCCTTTCGAAGTCCGAGTCAAATCTACAAGGGACATCATGTAGTTCGTCATGAGGGACGACGGCGAGTTTCAGCCTCTCCACATCGGGAAGCTGCGGATCATGATGCCTGATTGAGGGTTGAGAGGGTGTGCTCTGGGCAGCCTCGGCAAGAAGTCGAGACAGTGTCGGCGAAGTGTTCGGCTCACAGATTGACTCAGTTTGCCTCGACCACTTCGCACTAGGCACTGATGAGAGGAGCTAGGCATCGAGATGAGGCAGGCCAGAGACGGGCAAAAACGAATCAGTTGAATGTAACCTGTCTGCCCATTAAACTCCTGAAGGCATCATCGAGGGCTTTGCGCTTGCGTGTTTTCTCTTCCTCGTCTGCATCTTGGGGATCAGGGGCTGCATCGTCTTCATCAGATCCGGGCAACAGTGGCATCCAGGGCCGTATCTGGCCGTCCAAGTGAGCGGTGTAGACTGCGCCGAAGGAACTTCCACCACCCATCACGGGGCCATTGTGAAGCCCATAGCCACCGCTGCCACGCCATACCATACTCATGGTCCGGTTTTTAACGTTTAGACCGCTGCTACTGCCCTGACTTGCAGCCGCTCGGGACAGTCCCGGCACACGTAAGCGAGATACCAAGGTGCCTTCGTGAAGATCCATGACCAATATCTCCTGCTCGTTTGGGTAAAATAGGAGGTCGCGACGTATCGGAGTCAGCCGGGCGGGCGTGACGAACATGTCGACCGTCTTGGGTTGTCGGTTTTGTACGATGGAGCCGAAACTAGCAAGAGTATTTGCGCCTGTAGCGGCATCCCACACGCGGATTCGACGGTCGAGGCCGGCTGACACGATGTACTTGCCGTCGTCGGTCCATACCAAGCCGTTCACGCCTTCGTTGTGTGCACGAGCCGAGGTGCGGAAATGAGGAACATGGTTCCAATCAAGTCCAGATGCCACGGCATGGTCAAAGCGGTGTACGACTCCGAGACTGTCTTCTTGATCGAGCTGACCGACCAAGCCAGAGGCGCGCCGGATGTCCCACACGCGAACTTTTCCATCGACATGGCCTGTGGCGAGGGCGTGCTCGTGGCGGGGGCTCCATACTGCCGAGAGAACAGCACCTCCGTGTGCCACAAGAGATCGAACAGAAGATCCGGATCTGAGATCGATCAGGCGAACTGATGAATGTTGGGTTGCGCATGCAACCAGGAGGTGGTTGGCGACGGGGCTGGTTGCATGAGTGTATATGTTGGCGTTCAGGTCAAAGTTGGCCGAGACAGTCATGCGCTGAGTGGACCACAACTTGAGTGAACGATCGAATGAGCTGGAGAGAAACGCCTCTGCGTCAAAGGGGTAAAATCCGAGGTGGGTGATGCCGTGTTTGTGGGCGTTAGCCCCTTCCCCCACGGAGCGGGCGACATTTGCGACGGGACGAAATATGTGAGACGCACGCGCGTTTCCCTCTTGATGAAGATCCCAAAGCTTCAGAGAGCCGTCTGCACCGCCGGAAAGAAGGCTACCGTCCAACGTTTGGCGTCAGACAACGGGGAGCTTCCGGCGCACCTAGGCGAGGAACAATACGACTTACAGGCGGCCATCGAATTTGTCGAGAGCCAGGGCATTGACGCCAATGCGGTGAGCCCAGATGGATACATGGCGGCCTTCCGCCTCGGGTTCGGCGCCCTCGCCGTCGAATCGGTGGTGGGCGGCGGCGGCAAAAGACCGGACGAGCTCCGAGGTCGTGGCTCGCGCGAAACCGTCCGGGCTCAGCTCACCCGTTGAGCGGGCAAACAGACGGGCCTGCATTCATCAGCGTGGAGCACCCAGCAGGGATGAGTCTAAGGTTCGTTAGTGTATTAACCGAAGCAGAAGTCGAAGCCGTTGTCGATGTCGATGCCGGTGCTACAGTTGTTGATACTAGGGGAAATCGAAGTTGATGGATAGAGATGTACTTACCAAGATGTCGACCTTACCCAAGGTAAGTCTAAGGTCGTGATGATGTCAGCAGCCTCTGTTGTTGCGGAAGCTGCTGCTGCTGCCGCCATTGCTACTCCTGCTGTTTCTTGCTGCTGCTCACTGGAACCACATCATTGGCCGGATTTCTTTGATAGACCCACCTTCCAAAACTTTCTCACCGACGCTGGTTCCTGCCCAATTCCGAGGCCACCGGAAGTTGTGAAGGGACTTGGGCGTCCATAATCTTACTCCTTTTGCCATTCCAGTTTTCTTTCCGTTCTTTGTTCGTCTCTTCAACCTGAGATTTCAAGACGTCCTTGTCTTACTCTTCTTGTTCCAGCAAAGAAGATAAGAGAAGGAAGCATCAACCCGGAACTGCTGGTGCTTGGCCATCTCATGTCAAACACGATAGCCCTGAAGCTCGCAGACTTCAACCCGAAGCATCCCTCGGTGCTCATCGATCACATTTAATCGCATGAGTATAGCCACTTCTTGATCACCTGCAAAACGTATCACCTTGCTCGGCCAACCGGATCTGTTTCGATCGACAAATCTCATTCAAAATGGAATTTCAAAGAGTTGATGACGATCCGGAAATGGAATACCAGACTGAAGCGAGCGAGCTGGGTCCCGTTCACCCTCCGGCAGCCGAAGCCAAGCGCTCGCTGCGCCATGCTAACGTCTACGATGCCGTCGCAGGTAAGCACTTGATGAACCAAGATCCCCCTCTCCCCCGTCATTCGAACGCGATGCCAATCATTGCACAGGTCGGATCACTTTTGAGAGCAAATCGGATGCCGCCGTCAAGGACGGGAAGTGGCCCGACACCAATTCCAAACCGCCCAAGCTGAGCAGACATCCCGTCAACGCTTCTGCCCTGGCCCCCGAGGAGGTCCTGTTTCGCCGCAAGGCCGCACCTGAGCGCTTTGCCGAGTTCGACATCTACATGGCGCACGAGCGGAACCTGTTGGCTGACAGCCCTGCATCGCTGCCAGACTCTGACCTCCTCAAGTCTATCCACTCATACACCAGCCACTTCTACTCTGCCCTGGGCGGTGCCGAGCGCAATCTCTCGTACCAAGTCGGCCGCCGAAACATTGATGAGAGAAGCATGGACGAGTCGGCTCTGCTGGCCTTTGGCATTTTGCTTGAAGAAGCCGGCAGAGATGTATTGGGAAACAAAGGAGACATGGTCTTCACTGAAGGCCTGGAAATCTCCTCAAACGCCAACCCATCTTCGGAACCACGCACTGCCGCCGACCCCTCGAGTCAACCTTTGGCCGCCCACTCGAGCCCCCATCAGTCGTCTGTTGACTTCGTCGACCATGGCTCATGGAAAAGGGCCCCCAAACGCCGAAAATTTACGACCGATCTCGACGACTTCTAGAGTCCCGCCAGATCTTGCTGTGTTCACGCCGTTGGCTCCGATGCCCAACGCCTCAAATCGAAGCCCCTGACGATTGTTGGCTTGTTGGTACTTTTTCTGTTGGTCGCCGTTGCCAACATCCCGCAGAAAAGAATGGAACTTCGCTGGTTGATCAGGAAATAATCGTACCACGGCTGGCAGATGGTACCACAATGTACCAAAACATCTGGTGACCTGCACCATACCAAGCCCTGTTTACTCCTGAAAATTTGGACCACAAACATATCAGCCTGCAAAGTCAACGTCACTCGAAGCACCGCTTTAATAAACCCGAGTGCGTGACTTGCAGAGGGCTCTACGCCCGAGCCTAGCCGACCAATTCCAACTACACAAATCTGCTAGTCGCCAGCTGCTTTCCATCCACCAACCCCATTCCTACGACAGATCGAGACGGGTTTGGCCATTGGACCACTACAATAGCCTGTTGATTTGGGCAAGTGCAATCAGAGCTGTTTAGCTAACGCGCCCACTTACATTTGGTTGTCTTTCCTCTGTCGTCGCAGCCAGATCTGCGCGCCTGAACCCAGAGAGAACGTTCTTGGGGCACTTGGTTCCTTGACTGTTACTGCTACGATTGGAGAAATGACGTCGCCGGCACGCGCTGGACGCTTCTCTTTTCAGCTTGCTCTCGGCTAATAAACAGTTGTTGGGAGGCCACTCACGTCGTGCAAACACAGCGCAGACCGGGACAAACCTGGAAGTTGTTTGCTTTGACCCCTCGATGGTGGTGGCCCCCGCCGGTTTGCGCGTCAACTGCTGATTGATACAGTCTGTTATTAGCCGTTTTTGTATCACACAATTTAGACGCAAAGGAGTTTGGCGAACCAGGAGACGTCGTGCCACCGGTCTCCCATCAAATTGCGAAGCGGTGGATATGGCTGGCGAGAACAGCACTTCCATACGTGTGGGACGCTGACGTTGCCGGCCTCGACAAGAACGATGTCATCCATGGATACAAACGTCGGCAGTACAGCGGATCTTCTCTCGCCTCCCGGTCAATTGCTGAGCCCCGAATGGAGGTAACATGACAGAAATAGCAACGCTCCTTGCGGTTCGTTCGTTGCACACGGCTTGCGGCGTCCCGTTAAGAGCGAGGAGCTCGCCACTAGGACTCAAGCATGGCAGCAACAGCTATTTTGCAAGATCTCACAGTACTTGCTTTTGACAGCCATTTTGGTCTGCGGCCCAACAGTTACTCGTTGTCACTGTACTTGCGGCTCGACAGACATGCCACGCATGCCACTGACAATACAAATCCAGCCACCAACGGTGTGCATTCATTCGGGTCAAGCGCCTTCACACGCCGGACGATCCGGTCGTCGTTACAAAGTTTTCATTTGGCAGAGATGGCCGACGCCCTGATACAAGTGGAAGCCTTCGTTCTTCATCCTGCTTCGGACTCAGCGTTGGGGACCTAACGAGATAATGACTGAAACAAACACAAAGCGAGCGACCAAAATCGAACCTAGGTCGCTGGCCTCAAAGCCCAGCCAACTTGCCTGCGATGATTTTTTCGAGATCCGAGAAGACCTCTCTGGACTCTTCGTGTCTGTTATTGACCGGATACTCCCATCAAGTGACGCCCGGCGCATCGGGCCCGAAGTGGAGGTGGACACGGGCGTGTGTGGCTTTCCTGATGTCGGTGTGGGGGATTCATCCGGTACGCAGCCCGATCATTTCCTCCGGTCCTGCATGCTGTTGGGCGAAAGGGGCTTTTCTCGACGATATCGGTAGCGAAACAACATTGAAGGATCCGTTTCTCGTCCAGTAGAGGTAGCAGAGTGTAGCAACCAAGGCCGCAGAGCCATGCCCTCACATCAAGTTTGCCGGCATCGGACAGCAAGTCTCTGGTCCAGGGGATCATTTGAAATGGCATTTGAGGAAGAATTTGCTGAGGCCACCCACTGATCAATCCAAAAAAACCCCTAAAGTGGCATGAAAGGGGACTGCAACCCCCCTTCCGAGGTCTGATCGTATCTTCCTTACTAGGTATCGTATGGGGAACTAGGGGTTGGCGTGGCCTCCTTCGACAGGCATGGTGACAAGAGGAGACACTGGGATTGTTTACCCTACTTGCAAGCTTTCGCGTCTGGCTACACTCAGCAAGTTGCGCCCGCATTACAATACGGCCCACGGAAACCCCTCTCACAAAACCACCTTCGGAGGCGAAATTTTGCCTATGGCGACGACACTAAAGCTGGCGGAGACATTTAGGGGCTCACTATCTCAAGGAGGCATCGTGCGGTCGCCTAACAGCAATGAAGTCGGAAATGCCGCCGGCGATTGTGGTTGGGCATCGAGATCAGCATTTGGCGACCTTGCGACGAAAGTTTGTTGGACCATGTGTAATTCGCATTGACCGCTTGACAGCCCTCGCGCAACGGAACCCCTTGACCGGCTGATGGGATCTCCCAGACTCCCACCCTGCTTTGCAACACTTAGGCGGCATCACGGCTGAGCGTCGAGTTTTACCCATCCCTGGCGGGCCACGCGATCCGCAAGGGGGGCGTATCACAGTTTCGGTGCCGGTCTCGTCATGTGACTGTCGATGCAACAACAGTGTGCAGTACTCTTTACACCTCCTATGTGGTAATTCAGCAGCATCTCGTCAACGTCGGTAATACCTATGGACGGACTGCCTGCACGCCATGTACTTGCTCTACGGATACAGTTGCTGTACTGGGTGTCATGTTCGGAGAGGGGCAAATGGATGCCGCGCAACTGTCCATGATTCCCGGTCACGGTAGTCCAATTGCAGGTGGCTCTAACTACAACAGCAAATCACGGCAGCAGAATCATCAAGTTTTTTTTTTTTAGTTTTCCTTTTTTTCCTTGCCTCTTTGTTTCTATTCGAAAAACGACGGCATCACTCACGAGAATGATCGTCGCGTCACAGCCAGCTTCGTGAATACGCTGGTGTTTACTCCTCATGACCCATCTCTCCGGAGGTTCTTTGGCTAAGGCGCACACCAAGTCTCCGGCCGTTGGGTTTCGCGACCGTTTGATATACGCAAGGTAAATAGGGCCAGCTGTCAGCACGGCATCTACCGACAAGCGCAGAAAAAGAAAAGAAGAGAAAAGAAGAAGAAGAAGAAGAAGAAGCGAAGCAGGCATGTCCCAGCCATCCTAAGCTGGGCCAGAGTATCCGCACCAGTACAACATCGGGACGGAGGGGAGTATTCGTACTTGTTTGTTCCAAACTTGCAAGAATTGCACGCTCACCGACGGTTCTTTTTTTGTCGAAGTGGACCGGTGGCCAGTTTCAGATTATGGCGTGGCGACAACGCTGTTCTACAAGTAGTGTCGGTGGGTGGAACGGCGGTCCATCCTTCTAGAGCTCTCGGCGCCGGATCTAAACCTGGATTTCGTCTCCAGGAATGGAGTTCACAAGCCATTCTAGTGTATTGGCAGCCCTCTCCGGCCCCTCCTTGTGTTAAAGCTGGACCCGGCGTCTTGTTAGCCACAGCACAAAAGTTTTGCTTGTGCGGAGTACGAAGCGCATACAGCACACAATAACGATGCGCCGCCTCCTCCACGTGGCTGCCAGTCCTGACCGACATCTTGCTGTTTGACTGCGGCGGGGTTTGCGGATACATGCTGCATATATGAAGACAGGGAGAGGGCAATGGCATTGTCAAGGACCGGCTAGACGCCGTGGTTGCTATTCTCAGACGTAAGGCGCTCCGCTCTCGTTGGAGTACTTCTTTTCCCACCTATGGCGCTGTCTCCGAAATTGGGACGCCATGCGAGGGAGAGGAAGAAGTCCTTGTGCATCTTGGGATCTTCTTCACAAGGCCGATTGAAAATCAATGTCATAACGCGGGTCGTAAAGCCTGCCCCGATGACCAGCAAATCTCACACTCGGAAACTTGCGTGAAAACAACTGGACGTCATTGTCATCTTGTCCGATCATGACGACTGATGCCCGTTCTTGGTCTCGACATGACGGTAACGGCCTACACACAAAGTACTCGCAGCAATGCAATGCACAATTGGAGAAGGGATCAAGCCTGGACGTTGACCGACTTCCCTCACCGCCGAGGCTCCGGGCCGGCTTCTGTCCAGGACAGCCCTGTGAGAAAGTGACCGGCAAAGGGATTTGAGCTTCCATTGTGGGGCCGCTTCGAAGTTCGAAGTCATTCATCTGTCCTGCAGGCTAAACGATTCTGAGAAATGATATAAGCGTAGGATGACGGGCGTACCATGCAATCTTTTTGCTGGCACCGTTGTATCGGAATCAACCTTCAACTGCCATTGGATACACACCTTGATACCCTGGGCAAGCTCAAGGCATTGTGGCCGGGTCTCCGAACCCTCCAAAGGAGCAAGGCGCCGCGATGGTCGATGATAACCCTCCCGAGAGTGAAAACTTTCTGTCCGCCGAGGCAGTGTGGCAGGTGTCATTGGGCAGAACGAACCCTTTTGCAACGAATGCTGTACTCGTAACGGGCGTACAGTAAACAATCAGACGACTTATACGATGTAGCCGCCGACGTAATAACAGTGCAACATGGCATGGCTCGGCTCACCTCGAGCAACCTAGGCCGTAATCATGACAGCTGTTTGACACACGGCCAACGTCGCCAGGTGTCATTTGAAATCAAACCAAGGAAGAAGGCAAAAGGATGGTGGCATCTCGTGGAACGAATCCGGCTCCGTTCAACTTACTGCCCGCCGTCCGACGTCGCCCGGTGAGTATGGACGCGCCAGGTTGAGGGGTAGGGGGGGTGAACCGGGAAGCGCAATGCCAGACTGGCATTGGAATTCTGCAACATGGCCGCCTGGACTTCATCAAGGTCCTGGCAGGCCCTGGTAAACCTTCGTCCCCAGTCTACGGTGCGCCAATTTCCGGATCTCTAACGTCTCCTCGGATTTCCGCTTTGAGTCTTTAGGGCAGGCAAAAGGCGGTGCCAGTCAATAAGCACGGGAAAAGTCAACTTGCAATCACCGGTTTCGACCCATCCACGCAACGTCTCATTGCCGAAGGGGGAGATGCCGGATTTCGCCGTCGTTTGCCTGCCCGCCTACCTGTCTTCCTGTCTGCTTGCCTGCCTGCCTGCGTATGTGACTGCGTAAGGCCTCTGGCCTGCCTTTTGGGCGTCATGTCCGGCTGATGAGTGTGGCTGCGTACGAAGTAGGCTCGTCTCGGGACGGTCAGGAACGGTAGTAGGCTTCGCGATGGACAAACTTCAGTCGTCTATGCAAACTAGTGGGCGCGAACCCTGTCGATCTCACAACTAGATTTGCTCCCCGCACTCCGCGCCAGACTGGAAAAACAAAGCCGTTTCTCTTTCGCGGACGCGCCTCCGGAGCGCAAGTACGGATAGCCTTACACTACGGATACTCATGGGCGGTTTTAAGCCGAGACGGGACGAACAGAAGTCCAGTTTCCGCCTTCCCCGGCCGGCCGAGCCCGCCGACCAACGATCCTTGAGTTTCTCTACGGCTGACTCTGGAACCCAGAAGTTGTGTGCCCCCCCCCCCCCCCCCCCCCCTTCCCCTTGTCATCTTGTCACTGGGACTCTTCCCATCCAGCAACAGCGTACGAGACGTCGGTTTCCGATCCCGTGACTTGATGGTGGATTCGTTCTCGGATACTCACGCAGGCCCTATCTCTGGCGTGCTTGATGTGCAGAGCGTGGCTCTCTGCTGCACGCCCTCCTGCAGCTAAGCACACGGACGTCGAGGGGCAGGTTGGCAGGCTCTTAGGGCAGGGAAAGGCCTAGCAATGCAACCTCTTTGACTCAAACTCACGCCATTTCCGGTACTATTTATCGAGTGCGCTACAGAATGGCTGCTCGAACGCAAGGGGATATTGCTGCATAAGGCGGCAAGGCCTGGCTGCCACTACTACTACTACTACTACTACACACAGTAGGCGCCAGGAAACGGACCACACGGGCTCGAATCAGACGGCCGATCACGCTGATGGACGAGAAGATTAAGCATCCGGGATAAGTTATTGCGGGCTGAGACTCAACGGCGGAACTCCTGCGCCCCGGAACTCTAGCAAGCGATCATTTCTACTGGCACTGACAAGAGACGACGAAAAATTGGGGAGCCCTTCAAGCACGGTTTCCCGGCAAGAAACCGGTCAGGCTGAGGAGGGGGTGCGTGCAAGATTTTCCTCGACGGCAGTTGTATGTACTGCAGTCGGGGTCTCGAAAACCCGCGCAATCCCCTCGCGCAGTGAGGGAATTGGGCAGCGGGCTTCGGTTTCCCAACGACGTTACTGGGGTTTTGGAGGGGGGGGGGGGGGGGGGGGGGGGCGGTCGCATAAGACTAACATCTATCTGTCCGCCGATTTGACTTGGAACCTCGAGCACAGCCAGTTGGATGTGCGCTTCCCCTCTCTTATCGTCGACCACACGGCCCACTGACGGTCGACGAGAACCCGCAGATCACGAACTCCCCTCACCGTACAGAAGGATTCAAAAGGCGGTGACTGATTCGAGGCCAGCAACAAAGCTCGGCGACTGCGTGCTCGTGATGTTCACGTCATGCTTGAGGGGAAGCGAGAGAGAGAGAGAGAGAGGGAGGGAGAGGAGAGAGAGGAGACGCAGGGTGATGCAGAGAGTTGTGCTTACCAGTGTCGACATGACTAGAGACGGGCATCTCATTGGACATGAACAGGTCAATTTCGGCATGTTTCTTGCTCTGTCTCTCTCTTTTCTGCATGTTCGATGAGATATTGCGTTCAACCAGGCATGGGTGACGGTAGCGGCGTGTATGGGGCACATGATATCGGTATGTCTGTCAGCAACTGAGTAAAGGTATTTTCGATCACGAAGCAACCTCATTTCGGCAGAGCCTGGTCTGTTGTCAGGTCTTTGTTCTGCCCAGCAGCCGATTCGACCAACCGAGCCCTTGTCACACATGGGTGGTCAATATTGTCGGAGTGGGCTCCGAACGACTTTCATCCGCTCAGCCGCCTTAACCTTGCCGAGAACGGACTATGCTGTAGCGAGGGGGTCCGAAATCAAATTTTGACGCCCTTTCGACAAGGACGTGGAAGTGCCGGCAAGAAACGCTGAGGCGTCGTCGTTGAGGGTGCCGGTTGACACGATCAGGGAGCCCCGTCAGGTAGGCGCTCATAAAGGTCAAGCATGACAAGGCCGGCGAAGGGGATACGAACTCGATGTAGTGGAAAGCGGCAGCGTGGGGTGCCTATTTGCGGACGGGAGGGGGAGAATGGGTATGGAGGCTGTTACACAAATCGCAATGAACACGAACCCTCCTGTTGCAGCTCCTTCGCCATCTAGCCATGGACGCACATGTCGACGACGACTGCGGTCGGACCATTTCATCACGGCGGCTCTCGAACGTCACGGGATGCCCTGATGATAAAAAATAAAAATAAAAAAAAACCTCCGGCGACGAACTGCAGGTGCCGACAGCTCGCGTACAGGGAACAAGCTTGGACGGAGCTGATAAGGAGACACGAGTTGGGTGTGTACGACAGACGACTTGTGTGGCTGACATGGCTGGCATTCATTGTCATGTTTGCTCTACCTGTCTGCTGGAGCATCACTCCCTCCGCCCCGCGGGTTACCCTGCGCCGTGATGCCTTTGGCTTTGTGCGTACGCCTCACTGTGCAGCCTCGCCGACAAAGAGGCTAGCAACACGTTGACCTGGGTGGAGTATCGATCCTCGGTTGGATTCGCCCCTTCAGCGACGACGGAGCTTTGCGCTCAGGCTTTTAGTCTCGGCAGCCATTGACCCGTTCCGAGTGACGAGCAGCTGACCAACAAGCAAAGCATCCTGCAGCGCAACAGCAGCCACAGCAGCATACCTCAGCCGGTCATTGGGCAGGTCGGTAGCCCGTTGCGGGCCACCCGGACCCCGGCGCATCACTCATCGGCAGTCGCATTCTGTCGCGCGCAGTATCTTGCGTCCATCATACCCTGCAGCAAAGGCCCCGATGAGCTGTCAGCTCTCGACGTCTCTGTGGTTCGCGGAGTGACGAGATTGATGTCCCATGTGACCGAACTTGGGGGAGGGTTCGGGCGTGGGTTGCAACGAGGAACAACACAGAGCCTCGGTCGGGCGTGACGCAACTTTTGAGCACTGACGAGCAATCGAACATGGCTGCTGTACGGTAACGGGTACACTACACGAGACGCACCAAGGTCCGAACGGCCCGAGTGGGAGGGGGGGGGAGATAGAGAGGCGAAGCGAGGTGAGGCGGAAGCGCGCGGTGCCTTAAGAGAGAGGCGGCGAAACCTGGCCAACATAGCCCGTCATAACCCCACGAAAGCTAGTTTCCCCATGACACGGAATGGATGGGCGGCATCTACAGAAGGAAGGGCGAGGAGCAGGATATGGGCAGACTTTAGGGCCCACGGACGGTGAACATTCCACGTGCGGCGAAGCTCGCCGGCCCTGCCGAATCGGAACCCGGGGGGCACGGACACAGGTCGACGGCCAGGTTCCTGAGAGAGAGAGAGAGAGAAAGAGTGAGAGAGTGAGAGAGAGCACGCATGGCGCAACCGATTCTGATCATGACGGCATGTGGGCGCCATGGCTCTCAACTTCTGGACGTTTTATTTGGGGGTGGCAGGCCGACGTTGAGGAAACTCGGCAAACGGCCGTACGGACACTTTCGCGGTGTAGCGAGGTTCGCTTCGCCGCTTGGCAAATTTCCTGGGGCAGACGACGAGAGAGATATCTGTTCCTCCAAGGGGGGGGGAGGGGGTGGGCGCCGCAATCACAACTAACAGTGGCGGTCGCAACTCACCAGACTCCGAGACATCGTCCTCTTTGCGAAAGCTGCAGGGCAGAACTGGGCGCTCTCTCTTCTGAGTGGGAATGCGGACCGACCGAGCAGTTGTGGGCGGGAGGAGGTGAGTGATTGAGTGGTTGAGTGAGTGGGTGAGTGAACGTCAGGACTCGGCGCACGCTGCAACCCTTCCTACTGCCCCCTTTCCGTTTTCTTTTCTTTTTCCATCTTTTTTTTATGGGAGACGCGGAGGTGGGGGAGGAGGGAAAAGAAAAAGAAAAGAAAAAAGGAAAATTTTAAACGTCGTGCTGGGCTGGCTCCTGGGCTCAACCCACCGGCAGCCGCTTGCTCCACCGACCGTCGTGGGAAACCCATCTTCTTGCCGAGTCGCGACAAGGCGTGTGGAATGAAGACTCATATTCTATTCTTGGTCTTTGAATGATGACAACTGACCGAGACCGAGAGGAGATAGAGACATCATGGGTGTTGATAGAGCCTCCGACGACAGAGAAGGCCTCAGTTTCTCCAAGTCGAGAGTCGTTGAGAGTCGAGTCGGGCGGATACGGGCATCAAAGTACCGAGTACGGAGTCTCGTCCGGATTTTGGGACGCGATCCGCGCGTCGACGGACGGGGTTGGCGAGTACCGAATACGTGGGTGTGGGGAGGGCGGAGAAGCCGCCGGCCAGCCATGTTGGAGTAGATTCGCAGCATGAGAGGCGGCTGTTCGGTACTTGAGGAATACCTCGCACTCGCCACCATGCCTCACCAAACGCGAATTCATCACCATGTCCCGAGGCCATCGCGCGCTAGGCCAGATGACTTGGAGGAGGGGGGAGAGTCTCAACTCTTGACCGAACCGGCCGACAATGAGGCAGCGTTCTCTCGGCTGCGACCCAAAAAGGGAGGGAGGGAGGAAAGCTCCATCAGCTAGGCTTTCCCATCTCTCCCCCGCTTACACCCCCCCCCTTTGGCGCCGTTGCGAACACCGCCATCAGCCAGGAGAGGCTTGGAGTTCCTTGCGGGTTGTTGCGACGAGGCCAGAAGGAGTAAGAGCTTGATTCAGGCTCAGGCTCGGGCGTAAGCTCAGACTCAAACAATCGAGTCACAAGACCAATAAATAAATAAAAAAGGGAGCAAGCAAGCACGGCGCCTTTTTGGACGGTGGACTGGACGGAGAATGGAATCACTTGCTTTGGACTGCGCATCAGAGTTTCCTCGACAAACGAAGTCTGCCTGGTCGTATCCGTATACTGCACTGCACTGCACTGCACTGCTTACTGTACAGACTTACAAGTAGGTACTTCAAACTGTACTTGACTTGACGGCCGTCAGTGTACGATGGATGTACTTACTGTACCGGATACCGTCGTACAGACTAGATGTCGACGTCAAACTCTCTCAGCCCGGCCGGACCTCAGCTCCAACCATTCAGAGGGCGAATTTAACTCACCACCACCACCACCACCACCACCACCAGGAGCACTACCACATACCATGTACTGTATGTCCCGGCCGACTGTTGCATCTGTCTCGGGTGTGCCCCTCCCCCTCTATTTCGGCAGCTAACCCACGACGACGACGAGTTCACGACTAACTGACGGGGCCAGCAGCAGCAGCAGCAGCAGCATATATCCTTGCTCCCCTTGCTTCTTCGCACGTAGCCCCAGCAAGCAAAAGGTCCTTTGCACCCGTCATCATCATCATCATCATCATCATCATCATCACCACCAGCTCTGCCAGCTCCGTGAGCAACTCTAAAAAGTGGTGGTCGCCGAAGAGCAGCAGAAGTCGAAGCAGAAGCAGAAGCAGAAGCAGAAGCAGAAGCAGAAGCACAAAAAAGAGCAATATCCCTTTTGCCTCCCCGCACGCCCCCTTGCCCCTCGGCCGTCGACCCCTCCATCCCCCCCCCCCCCCCCCCCCATTCCATCCTATCTATCCCTATCTGATCCCGCGGCCACATGCACCATGTCTCGCTGCGCTGCTTGCTGCTCAACCCTCCCCCAGGACCCCTCGAGACAAGCTAGGCAGGCAGGCAGGCAGGCAGGCAGGGCTCTCTGAGCGCCCCGAGAGTTTCTTTCCCCCCTCCATCCATCCTCCCCCCCGGGCATTTGCTTTCCAGGTACCGGTCCCTTGGACCGCCGAGTCGGCGACATGTTTGCTTCCAAACGTCTTCCGCCACACTAAATCGCAGCTGCTGGGCGGATGCTTCCTATACCTGTATAATTTGTACGCACAAAATCGCCCTCGCGCTGGTCATTGTCCTTTTTCTTGGAGGGGGTTAGGTTGGTTTTCCTCCCCTCCCTTCCTTCCCCGGATGAGACGCGTGCTGCTTTGTCGTCGTCCTGACAAACAACAGCCTCGAACGCAGGGTAGGCAGATGATGTATAGAAGTGCGTGAGTGTGTGTGTGTGTGTGTGTGTGCGTGTGTGTGATAGACACACACAAGACTGACACGACGTTGCCACACCTAGAAGGCAGGGAGGGCAGACACTGTATTTGGGATAACGTGTTCGCTCAGATAACGTCGTCGGCGCTTGTTTCTCCACGACTCGAGCACGCACTCGATTCACCTTTTCGCCTTCAACCTCGCCTGCTTTGGGGACGGGATGAACGGGAGAGTTGACATTGTAATGCCCGCCGTCTGCCGTCTGCCAATGTAGCGGTCGGCGTGAACCATGACAGAAACATGCATACAAAAAAAAAAAAAAAACCCCCCAAGATATCGCGCAGCAGCTGCGCAGCAACAGCATAGCACAGCTCAGCTCAGTTCAGCGGTCAAGTGACGAAGGAGCTGATTCTCCGCAGGGATGAAGCGATGCATTACCTACCTAACCTATCCATTGCTCCACCGTCATTTTCCTGTCCGCTGCCTCGGGTCGCGCGCGCATCGTCTTGACTTGGCACCCGTCAACGGCACCTCGACTCGACTCGCGCGGGCCGACGGGGCTCACCGGCAAAAAAGACGAAGACGAGAGGGGCGTGGGCATCCTCGAGCAGCTCCTGAGAGAGTGTCTCCAGAAAAAGAGGGAAAAAAAGAAAAGAAAAAGCGGAACCTCGTCATTCCTCTGCTCGGGCGTTTGCCAGGAAAGCAAATTTCCTTGTCGAGCCCCGTGACCCTCCTTATCCCCAGTTTGTCTGGCACGGAGGCTGGAGGCTGGAGGCTGGAGCAGGAGCATGGACCATGATGATCCAGACAGAATGCGCCGTTCCATGACTTGGGTCGAGGAAGGACTAGAGACACCAAGAGAAGGCAACTATAAAAACAATAATTAAAAAAAACATGAGACCCCGCGGAGGAGAGGGGTTGGTTAGTTGGCAGCATGACGGACCCGTGGCTGAGAGGATGGGCCATCCATGGTTCGAGTCGCTGCCACCCCGCCTCTTTTTCGCTTCCGACAGCTCCTCCTCCAGACGGCGCGTCCCGTCCGGGCTGGCATTGTGCCGCCGAGGAACTTGTCGGAAGACTGGTGGAAGACTAGGAGGCAGAGAGAGAGAGAAAGTGTGTGTGTGTGTGTGTGTGTGTGTGTGTGTATGTGTGTGTGCGCGTGCGAGACAAAGAGAGAGTGAGAGAGAGAGAAAGAGGGCGGTGTCGTCGGGAGTATGAGTCGGTCAGCTCTGCCGGTCACCGCCCATCCCTGACTACGATACGGATACTATGAGGCGTGCGACAAACCTTAGCTACAGGAGAGAGTACGAAGTACAGGTAGTCGAGAAGGACTCTCTGCCCCCAGATATACTTGGGCACGCCCACGCGGTGTGTTGATGTCTGGCATGCAGCATACGACAATAATTGTACGCATCCATGAATGAACCATGATACAGATGGTATCCCGCCGCCCAGGTACGCAGTGCGGCCCACAGAAAAATAGAGCAGAGCAGAGCAGAGCAGAGCAGAAGTGAATTCCCAGTCTGAAGGGCATGCCCGAGAGTTTCCCGGGGGGGGGGGGGGGGGGGGGGGGGAGGGCCAAGCAAAAGCATCGAGAGACGTCCCGTGACGGTATGGTACAGACGGCCGGTACTCTCTAGGCGGTTCAGCACCTGCAGGTCGAGTGTTCGTACCATGCCTTGGTGTGTACATGACATGACAGCCCGCCCATCCCCCCCCCCCCCCCCCCCCCCCCCGGTCTCCTTTCTTGGGGCCAGGAACGCACGCACTTGCTGGCGGCGCGTGGTGGAGGTGGAGTTGGAGGTGGGAAGAAACGGCTGCGATGCTATCGACACGCCCTCCCTTCGCTCTCGTCTCGTCTTTCTCGCTCGCACGAAGATCCCCTCTTCCCCTGGTCAGACCTCCTCCTCCTCCTCACCCCTCCAATCCCAGCTGGCCGTCGCCGCCGCTACTTGTGTGCCTTCTGGGGGGGGTTCCCCTGTCCTTTTTTTTTCCTTTCTTTTCTACTTTCTTTTTCTTCAATCCTTTTTTCTTCCTCTCTCCGGGGTCTGTTTTTTCCTCGAGTGCTGCCAAGTACACACAATGCGACCTACGAGTTCCATACCCCATCCCAGCTGTTTCTCTGAGACCCCTGAAACGCAAAGGAAGGGGGGGGTCTGAGAGAGGATAAAAGAGGAAGAGAGAGGAAAAGAGTTACAAGAGAGAGAGTGTGATAGATACCTGTAGAGAGAGAGAGAGAGTCAGACCGCCTTCAAAGTGTGGTGGGCGTGTCCATTTTCTGCCTCCAACTTTTTCTTCTTGTATCCATCGGCTCCCCACACACACACACACACACACACACACATGCTCGCTATACTCACACGCCCCTCTGTCGGTACTTGATACTTTCCTAAGCACCACTACTGTCACGCTAGCGCACGTAGCCTCTACCTCGCTCTGCTCATATCTTGTCTTGGGGCGGGTAAAGCGCGCGGTGGTGTACTTGGATGGTGGGTGGTGTACATAGCAAGGCGGCCTGGAAAACTCCATCTCCATCCCCATCACCCACTATCCTCCGCCTGCCGCCGCCGCTAAACAATTTGACCTTTTTCCTCGCTCGACCTTTTTCCTTTTTTTTTTTTTTTTTACCACCTCCCACGTCGCGAAAGAGAGAAAGTGAATGAGAGAGACAGAGACAGAGGCAGAGACAGAGACAGAGACATACAGAGAGAGAGAGAGACACACACACAGAGAGAGAGAGAAACAGAGAGGAAAAAAGAGAGGGAGTGAGATAGAGATCCCTCCCCCACCTCGCTCGCATCTTTTACCCGACGATAGCGCGAGAGAAACAGAGAACCACACAGACAGACGGACGGACAGACGGACAGACAGGCTGACTGACTGACTGACTGACTGACTGACTGACTGACTCCAGACTATTCTCAGATAGAGACGAGTCTCCATCTCCATCTCCATCTCTGCCCAACGTCAACGCGGCGCCGATCCCCGCCCCTCGCACGCTCTCTGCCGCGCATCCATCTTATCCAGTCAGTTCCCTTTTTGGGCATCCGGGCGCAAAGTGAGAGGGAAGAAAACCGACATTTCGCAAGTCTCCAACAAACCTCGAAGCTCGATCTACCTTACCTAACTTACCTACCTACCTACCTACTCTCGCCTCGGACGGGATTACCTACCACCACCCCTCGCCATCCCGCACCTTTTCTTCCTCCCAACCCAACGACATACCCGGATCCCGGCCACGAACGCGAACCAACGACAAAGTACCTTGTTTCTCTTGTCCCGACTTTCACACCAACCTGCGGATACAGGATCCCCCTTCCTTTCCCTTCCTCTCCCCCTTCCGCCTACATACACACACACAGTACAAGATACACACCGCGCGACGTGCTGCCTAGGTACGCTGCATACATAGCATAGTGTACGGTACACACACGCCGCCGTCAACTGTCGACCGTCGACCGTCAACTGTTCGTCAGGAGAGGAACGGCTCAGGCCCAGGCTCAGGCACAGACACAGACAGGCACACTCGACCTTTCTTCCAAACACGGCGAGCTTCTCCCATTGCTTGCCGTTGCGCCGCCTGCTCCCCTCCCCTCCCCTCCCCTCCCCTCCCGGGATTCAGATCAGATACACCACGGACACCAAACTATCCATACACACAACATACACATCATACATACCTGTACACACACATATACAAGAAACAACACACACGCCCCCCAACCAAACTCAACCTGGCCCCTCCGTTTTCACGTCCGGCCTTCTCAACTCACTCAGTCACTCACTCACACAGGCTACCTACCTGCTTGTTTGATTGATTGCTTGATTGCTTGTCCCCCTCGCCTCCTAACCCATTCTTCTCCCCTAACCCCCTTCCTCCTGGTCTCCTCTCACCATCCCCGCCACCTACCTCCCGTCTGCGTCGCGTTGCGTTGCGTTGCGTTGCCCTGCGCTGGCCCAAGTAACTGGACATTGACTGGACCGGACCGGACCGGACCAGGCAAGGTCCTGACTGACTGGGACTTGCGACTGGGACTGCGACTGGGACCAGTTACTCTCCTCCGAGTTGCCCATAGCTTGTCCATGGCCGCCACCTGCTCCTCCTTTCCCTCCGCTTCCTCCTGCTCCCACTCCCTCCTCTCGGATCCGGCCTGACCCTATTTTCTCTTCGTCTCTTGTTTTTTATTTTATTTTTCTTTCATAAACATTGTGTACGCATGTACATATATATCCAGCATGGATCCTCCGGGGCAGCCTGATAACAAACGCCCCCGTCTGTCGAGTACCAACTCGTGGTCACCGCAGCATCAACAACTACCGCCACTCCACCACCCGCCGCCGCCGCCTCCTCCTCCGTCCTCCTCGCACCCGTCGACGCCTCACCAGGCCCATACTCTGCCGCCTCATCACCCCTCGCAGCAGCAGCAGCAGCCCGCCCCATATAACAACCACCAGCCGCAGCCGCCCTATCCTCCTCGGTCCGTCGAGCCTCACCACCCTTCCCACGCGGCGCCCCAACACCATCACCCCGACGACCGACGACACCATGACCAAGAGCCTCCCTACGCGCCGATGCAGGACCACTACCGACACCCGCCCTCGCCTGCCCACCCGCACTACCCTCCCTACCACAACAACAATAACAACAGAGACCCCGGAAGCGTGAAGAGGGAGCCGCACGAAGAGAACCTTGCCCACCCGCGACGCCCGCACTCGACCGGCGGCGGCGCGCCGCCAGACGGCCTACCTCCCCCGCCGCACTCGGCGCCGCCTCACCCTTCTCACCAACCTCATCAACCCTACCCCGACGACTCGAGACGACACATGAGCTACGACAGCGGGCCTCAGCAGATGCCCCCCACGCCGGGGGGCTATCGAGGCAGCTACCCCCCTCCGCCCATGGCCCAATCCCAGCCGCCACCGCCGCCTCCTCCCCAGCACTACGAACAACCGCCTCAGTACCAGGCTCCTCCAGAGTCCATCTATAACAATATCCAATACTCGTCCACCGCGAAGCGCAAGGCGACACGAGCCTCCCAGGTGCGAAGCCCTCGGCCAGCCTCCTCCTCCTCCTACCCCCCGTACCCCCGTTGCGCCATGTTGCGCCATGTTGCGCCATGTTGCGCTGCTTGATGGGCCGTTTGGCGCTAATTTACCCCCCGTGTTCGACGTGTATAGGCTTGCGATAGCTGTCGACAGCTCAAGGCGAAATGTGATGAAACCAAGCCTTGCAAAAGTTGCAGAGAGAAGGGTGTCGAGTGTAAATATCGCGACCCCATCCCAAAGGCGTCAGTCGAGTTTGCCTCCCCTCCCGCTCCTAAAGTATCTTGCTGACCGGTCGACAACACAGCATCGACAAGGGACAGACCGACATCCTCGAGGCCATCTCCGAGATGAAGTGCTCCATGGAGGCCAAGATGGAGGCCAAGTTCGAGGCCCAGATCGAGGCCCAGCAGCGGTGGATGAAGAAGTTGGAAAACACGCTCAAGATGCACAACATCAAGATCGAACCCGAGATGCAGCCGGCAGACCACTCGCCTATCCATCAGAAGTCCATTGTAAAGTCGCCATCGCCCGTCGCCGCCGCTGACGCCGACACCGCCGCCGCCGCGCCCATGCTCGAGAGGTATCCCGCGCCCGATGTGGACATGGACGAGCCGCAGCCCATGGCCGTGGGCGAGACGGACCTGCCCCAGCAGATGCACGATGCCGAAGATGCCGATGAACATATGCCTCCAGGAGAACCCGTGGCACCGGGCGCGCCGTCCATCCCCGCCAACCACACTACCCGAGCCGACATGCTGTTATCGTGGCCAGGCATCAAGGAGATGACCCAGGGGGTCTTGGAGAGGGAGGGCGTCAGGTACCCCCAGGAGTATCCCATCGCCCAGGAGGAGAAGCGCGGAGTCTTGCGCCTTTACGGCCGAGGCGAGGGCAGCGGCCAAGAGAAAACGACCCCAGCTACCAGTGCTACGGCCGCCGCATACGAACGGAGCAACGCCGCCGAGGCGTTTGGCACTGTCGACGCCATCGACGACAACTTTTCCGAGACGGGCAACTCGCCCTCGCCGGGGGAGGCTTGGGGCCAGGTCGGAGGGCTCAGTCCGCCCACGAGCGTTGGCTACACCAGCGGCACCCTCGTCGGCGACGGCCATCCGGACTTCTCCGAAGAGACGGTCAAGTCGTACGTGCACAGCTTCGAGAAGCACATCCTCAGCCTGCACCCCATCCTGCCGCTCGGCGACCTGAGGAGCCTGGTCAAGCGCTTCTTGGACAGCCTCGCGCAGACCGAGAAGAAGACAAAGCCTTCGGCTCCCGGCGTCGCCAAGTTCGTGCCGCCGGCAAACTTCTCGGAAATGTCAAACAAGCGGAAGCGCTCGCCCGCAGGCGACCAGCCCGACGAGCCTGCTCCGCTGCCCAGGAAGCCCGGCCGGCCGCACAGGACCATCGAGAACGCTCTCGTCTTGGTCATCCTCGCCCTCGGCAAGATCTGCCAGCACGAATCCAAGATCCCCGACCTGCCTCGAGACTTTCCCGAGCACAACCACAACTCGCCGGCCAACCGGAACGGATACCCGTCCTCGCCCGGCGCGCAGGCATCACCCCCTTCCTACTCGGCGCACTCGCAGTCCTCAGGGCTGCCTTCGCCCAAGGAGCAGAACAACAGCCTGCCGAGCCGCCGGCACTCCATGCAGGGCACCGGCGCCCTCAAGACGGGCCAGTCCCTGAGGCGCAACTACGACATCATCCCGGGGCTGGAGTACTTTGCCTACGCCTCCGACATTATGGGCAATCACATGGCCGGATGGACTATGAAGCACGCGCAGACCTTCATCTTTGCTGGTCTGTACTACGGCCAGCTGGGTCGGGTTCTGGAGAGTGACGCCATGTTCTTCAACGCCGCCCGATCACTGAACATGATTATGCGCCGGTAAGTAATACAAGACTGATGAAGGTGGATTGGGGTAGGAGTCAATGGCTGACGAAAGCTTAACTATACAGCGACATGAGCCGCTTCTTTAAGATGGGAGTGTATAATCCTCCGGAAAAGAAGCGAGACAACCTTACTCTCCTCGCGTTCTGGAGCTGCCTGCAGTTGGAAAAGTAAGTGGCAACTAGCCTATCCTGCCGTCAACCCTCTAATCCGTACTGACTTGACTGCTACTTGGCAGCGATATCATTGCGGAGCTTGAACTCCCACGGTCAAGGTGTCAGGACTATGAAGAACAGATGCCATGGCCCAACATGGCGCTCATGGACCCCGACTTCTCGGTCCGTGTCCGCGACTCTTACATCGGACAGCTGTACCTGCGCAAGACGCTCAACACCATCCACACGTTGCTGTACGATCCCAAAGAACAACACGTATCAGTGTACGACAAGATGAGAAAGGTCC
The DNA here is from genome assembly GCF_034447905.1 of Colletotrichum destructivum. Lineage (NCBI taxonomy): Eukaryota > Fungi > Ascomycota > Sordariomycetes > Glomerellales > Glomerellaceae > Colletotrichum > Colletotrichum destructivum. The sequence continues at coordinate 768,090 of NC_085904.1, forward strand.
AGGCCCTGGAGCAACAACTGCGAAGCATGACGTGGGTTTCCAATGACTTTAGGTTCAAAGAGGAAGACCCCCCCGCGACCGACCTGCTTGACGCGAGACTGCGCGCCAAGTACTGGGGCGCCCGGGTCATCATCTACCGGCCCTTCATCAGGTTCATCCTGGAGGTCTCGGAGAGGCTCAAGCAACGATCTGACGACTCGGGTATGCTGAACAAGGAAAACGTCGCCGCCATCGGCGTCTTCAACCCGCACGACGCCTCCGCACTCGTGGGACACGGCTCTCACGGCATCCGCGGACACGACGAGCTCGACCCGGAAGTGAAGGCTTGGGCCGAGAGAGGCATCAAGGCCCTCATCCAGAGCACCCGGGCCTTCCACGGCGTTGACAGCAAGCGACTCCTCGTGACCAACATCTTTGGCACAGCACATGCGTAAGTAAACAGCTAGACCCTTTGGAGGGCAACCCCCCCCCCCACCTCCCCCGGCCCCCGGCGGGCCCCCTCTTGCGAAGCAGAAGCGAACAACGGCTAACCCATTCTTGTAGGCAATGGGGCAACCTATTGATCTTGGCCGCCGCTTACAAAGACCCTTACCTCCATCGCCTCATCGAACGGACGCAGCTGCAGGAACTCTTCAGGAAGACCATTGACATGCTCAACATGCACGCCCAATCCTCCAGCGCGCTGGCCATCGACATGCATATCCTGCAGCACATCGAGAAGGAGCTCTTCTTCAACGAGCCCAGGGTCAGCTCCGGCAGCTTCTCGAGCTCGGCCAGCATGACGGGTCCAACCATCCCGCCGCCGCCTCCGCCGCCGACTCACCACAACCAGGGCCCGATGTCCATGTCCTACGCCGTCGAGCCCAACCACCACAGCGCCCACAACTCCCCGAGTCAGGGCCCCCGTATCCTGAGCAACGGATCGGGCCACCCGCCGAACCACGGCCAGAGCTATCACGGCCACGCGGTATACCCCACGCAGCCTGGCCAGCAGCCTATGCAGATGTAGACGGGGCAACCCATACGCGGAAGTCGAAACGTACACGATAAAGGCCTGCGTGCGACGACGAAAGAGATGTCAGCCGAGGTCGGATGGACCAGTCACCTCATGGGAAAGGAGCCGGGTTGGCTATGGGGAGAACGGGATAACTAATTGGGAGGAAAACCGGACACGAACCTGATGATACGGGCCAGGGGTGTCTCTCCCCGCTCCTGGTCACGAACCTCTCTTCATACCCAAACAACATCGTCATCATCATCATTATACATGAACCGGCGTTTTTGTTTCATTTTGCGAATTCGATTCACTTCTCGTATCTACTTTCGATCTCCCCGGGGCGAAAACAACCTCGACTCGACAAGATTGACGACGCATGGCAAAGACATTCTTTAGGCCACACCTGTCTAGGGTTGCCGCCGCTCGGTCTGTCGTTGCCAGGAAAGCCCGACAATCATTGGGGGGGGACCGAAGCAAGGATTGGGGGTTAATGAGGTGGGGGAGGCAGCATATCTGGACACAACAGGCCCGGCTGACGGAGGGAAGGAGGGAAAGGTGGGGGCTCATCGAAAAGCGGCACGCGCCGGTCGTTATCAGACGACATCTCCTTCACGGGCTTTCTGGAATGGAAATGGGAGAGGGGGGTCCAGGAGGAGGGAAAAGAGGCCGCCGGAAAGAGGAGGGGAGGGGATGGGAGGAGAGGGGAGGGAAACATTGCATATATATAAAGACGTGACTCCGGGGGACTGAGTCCGGTTCTGCGCTCTGTTTGTTTTGGTTGTTTTTGGTTTATTGGGGTTTCCCTCCCCTCGTTGTTTCTTTGGATTTTTGTTTTCTATTTCTTGTTTTGCCGGGTTTGCGGAGGCCTTTTGTTCTTCCATGAGGGAAAGCCTTGGACAGCCCACACAAACACAAAACATCCTTCAAGCATTATACCGCTCGCGTCTTCCTCTTTTCTTGTTTTTTGGCGACTTTGTTGTCTATGTCTGCATTCTTGGGTACTAGCCGCATCACATGCATATCGGGAGAAGTCTGGGTTGTTTCGTGCGTCCTGTCGACCGGTGGTGTCTTGTCTGTTTTTTTGGTCTGATTTTGTTTTTTGGTTTTTTCTCTTCCCTTCTCAACCGGGAGTGGAGGAGTGTTTCTGGGCGGGACGTTCCTTCATATTGAAAGAGAGAAAAAACATGACAGACAAAAAAGAATACCAGTTCTCATCTCCATCTCCATCCATCTCAAAATCAAAGCTGGGCGTGTTTCGGCAAATGAGGATATACCATTCAACAGGCGTAAGGTCTCACCCTTCTCTTCAGCCTCCACGGAGTGGCTTCTCAATATCAACGCGTCGACAGTCTCCTTATGGTTGCGGCGGAAGCCGGAGGGATACAGATTCACGGGGCAACGAACAGAAGACAACGGAGTATAGCTAGAGCATGAAACCAAACAGACAGGGTGTAACGGAATTATTTGTGCTGTATTGAAGAATGCTTGCTTGCCCCTGCTTCTCAAGGGTTGTCTACAAACCACACTGAACGCTGCTACCATACAATACCAAACATGAAGACCCTCAACTTGAAACTCCCAAAAAACGCCTAGTGCCGCCACTCCCATTCCAGTCCCATTAAGTACAGGTCCCCACCACCACCATCACAGCAACACGACGGCCAGGCAGAGCCAGCCATCTGGGTAGGCGGCCTCGCGCATGAGGTCCTCGAGCGGGGCGGAGAAGGGCACGGGCGAGCCGTGGAGGACGACGTTGGCGAGGACCGGGTCGCGGCTCGAGGGGAAGAGGGACGGCAAATGGGACTGCAGGGCGCGGCCGAGCGTCTGCGGGGTGGAGCGGGTGCCCGGGACGGTCGGGGGCACGAGGGCCTGGAGGACCTTGAAGGCGCCCGTAGAGGGGGGCTGGTCGGCGGCGGCGGCGGCGGCCGGAGCCGGGGGCGGCGGCGGTGAGTCCAGGGTAGGTGACGGCGAGGGCGAGGCTGGCACAGGAGCCGCCAGCGCCGACAAGGGCGGGGGCGGCGAGGAGGGGATGTAGACGCGCAGGGGCACGTTGCGGAGGGGCGTCGGGGCGTTGAGGAGGAGGGCGTTGATCTTGGCGAAGGAGGCGTGGTCGTTGTCGCGGACGGCGTTCCAGAGGGCCGAGGTGTCGGCCTTGGAGAGGGACATGATGCGTTTTGCGTTGCCGTAGCGGACGAAGTCTGCCTGTGATTCTCTGTTGTTAGCATCGGTCTCAGGAGAGACGGAAGATGCAGATGATTAGGGGGGGGGGGGGGGGGGGGGGGGGGTGAGGTGAGGTGGTAGTGGTGGAGAGCTTTCCTCGTGGCAGGGTGGCACGTAGGGACGGGTCAGGTGAAGGGGGAAACGAGCGGGCAGGTGATAGTTTGAGTGGCGTTGATGAAAAGCAAAAACAGCTGGAAGAGAGACATCCGGATGACATGACATGTCCGCTTGGCAGCGTTTAGGTCTCCGGTGGGTGAGGAATGAGACAAGAAATGAAGAGGGCTGGGAGAGAAAAGGAAAATGCGAGACAAGGTCTCATGAGAAGCGGCTCGACTCACCTCCTTGACGCAGTTGAGAAAGGTGTCGCCAATGTCCCAGCTGTCGCCGTCGCTGACGGTGAGGCGCCAGGGCAGCGGGGGCTGGTAGAGGTCGACGAGCAGGCCGAGGGGCAGGTTCCGGAGCAGCAGGTCCTCATGGTGGAAGGCGGAGACCGGGGCGCGGAAGAAGGCGGAGCAGCGTGGGACGAGGAGAGCGAGGTAGGAGAAGCGCGGCAGGGAGGTGATGAGAGGCGTGTTGGGGTGGGAGGGGTGGATGATGTGGAGGGGGATCTGGGCGGACCAGAGGGCTTGGGGGATGGAGGCCATGGTGGTGTTTGGTGGTGGTGGTGATGCCGGGTTAGGGATGTTCTTTCTGAAGGAGGCTTGCAACGGTCACTTTGGTCCCGGTAAAAAGGTGAGACGGAATTGGATGAGATGAGGTGAAGTTCCAGTGGAGTGAGTGGGGGAGAGAGACGGCGGTCAGGGAATCATCGTGAGTTGTTGTCTGCGTGGGAGGGGGTTTGTGAAGTGCCACGAGGCAGCCGCTGCGCCGTTTTCCAGCAAGTGCTGAGGTTTGGAAGCAGCCCCGACGGGAAGACGAAGGCGGAGAATGAGGTTGCAGGGGCGTCCGGAGGAGCGGTGGAGGGTGAATGAGGTTCGGAGACGGATGACGGACGACGGTACGACGGGATGCGGACGGGAGTGTGGGGCGACCTCGCTCAGCCCGGCCGAACCGAAGCCCCGCTTTCCGAGGAGATGCATGTACCTTGGTATCGTCCAATTACATAAGCGTCATCGCGCTGCCCGCTGCGACCACCTGGGGCTATCCTGGAGGGCTGGAGCTCAGCTCGGCTCAGGGTCAGCTCCGGCCTCCCGCAGCTTGTTCGTCGTCAGGCTTCCCTTCCAGGGAGCTTCCCAGCACTGACAGCGGCTCTTTCCCTGGCCGCTACAGGGACAAAGGGGGTGGTCTAGGCGCCCCTAGCTGAGAAATCCTACTGCAACCGCAACACTCAAAATTCAACAACATCCATCCATCTGCCTTCTGAAGCTCTGACACGTACCCCCCCCCCTTCCACCTATGGGGGTGTGAATTTTTTATTGTTGTTTTTGGAGATGTCATACAGATACCCCAAGCTATGATTGTCCCGACGAACCCCAATCACAGCAGGAGCCTATCGTCGGAGCCTTGGTGCCTGCGTATCTTCCGGTGCAACGAACGTGATGAGCGCAGGTATGACAGGTTCCACAGAACACGACAGAAATTATCACGTCTTCCCAAGGGGGGTGCAAGGGAGGGGAGGGGAAGGGGCCATTGTCATGAAGCGATTGGACACTCTGCCTTCTGCCTGGGAGAGCTCATCCAGTCATCCAGTCGTCCAGATAACACATGACCCGACCGATCGCCCTCGCTTCGCGTCCACCGCCGAATCGCTCGTCCTGTCTGGATATTCCTGGATATCCACCTCCGAAAAGGGACACCGACACGGGCCTCTCACTCGAAGAACACGTGTATAAGCTACGGCGGCACGCCTCACCATTCCACACAAGCACGCCCTCGTCCCAACCCGGCCCGATGCAACGCGACTTGCGCAGTAGGCGCACTTGGGCGCAGGGAACAAGAAGAAGGAAAAAGCAAACAACAGCACCAATACGCGCACCTCCTGGTTACACGGGAACGAAGGCGCCCTCTTTGGTAGCTGATTAAGTCTACACAGCATTCCAACATAGCAGCCAGGCAACCAAGCGACCTCGTAGCGCTCTCACACACCCCCCCTTTCCACCCCCAAGACGATCACGTCGCTCTCGAAGTTGTGCTTGCTTTTTCTCGCAGAGTTTCTCTCCCCCCAAGTCTTGGAACGCACGCGTGGCCAGCACGTTATGTCCATGATTCCTCCGAGATAAACCACGAACCAAGTCGACCGTTGGCCCACGGGGGGAGGGGGGTTTTATTCCCCGTACTCCCCGGTACGAACGATAGGGGATCAGGTATCCGTTCCTTGTGCATGATGCGCGGGAGCTGGTGCGATCAATAGTATCTCAACTCTCTTGCCGGGGCGGTCCAATGCTGGCGAGTCTGGATGTGCATTGGGCCCAATGTCACCGGGGATGCGATGCACTCAACACCATTCAATCAGCCCTTTTTCGCTCTCCTCGTCCCTCAGCACGAGGCAAAGCCCATATTAGCGTTTGATGCCGTCCTAGCGCGGTTCACTAATCGGCAATCGGCGCGAGCTATCAGATTCCTAGACTCTCGAAAAGATGAGTCCCAAAAAGCGCATCCCTGTCAGTATTGCGCTGCTGCTGGCCGGGGGGGGGGGGGGGGGGGGGGGGGGGGGGCCGCTTTGCGACGGGAGACACTATTCAGGGTTCCTTGGCTTTTGGACTCTGTTTGCTTTTTTTTCTTTTTTTTTTTCCCTTTCCTTTCGCAATGAGTTACAGGCTGACGCGCTGGCTAGTAGTTTATCTGGCGTGTCTGCCCGTCTGCACACGCCCCTCCCTCGCAGCTGTCACTTATCATTCCTGACAAAATCACTCAAACGAGATAGCTGCGCAGCACACCGCAGCAGCACATGCGCTGCGACCTTCTTCTTCCCTGCGTCTTGCGCACCCAGCCGTCCCCCAAGCTCCCATCAACCTGGCCCAACGCAATGTACCTCTTAGGTTGAGTGACCTGGAGTGACATTCCCCGTTGCCTACAGAGCCAGATCACCTTTGCGGACGCGAAGCTCTCTCTTACTGACTTGGACACTAACGCACTTAAGAGTCTCACTCACTTTGCCCCCCCCTGCCATCGACCAACCTCAAGTGCCTTGCTTACACACACACACACACACACATCCACACCCCTCCCCTGCTTAGCTACCTCCATGGACCACAGCTCCCTCGTAGCTCGTCCCCATCACTTTCCCATCACATTCGAGTCCTTTTTCCCCATCTCCCACGATGGCCGTCAAACGGCAGAATCTGCAAATCGTGAGGCACCCTGATCCATCTTAGCCCTCCTCCCACCCCTTCCCCCCGGCCGTCCTCCAAACAGAGATTGGCCTTCCCGTGCCTTACCGCTATCCCATGTCCGGGTGTTCGGTCCTTTGGCCTGGGTCCCCTCCCCACCTCCCGAAGGAATTCCCTTCGAAGACAGACCAGCCCCCTCCCGCGTCCCGCCCTGCGTCGACCGCCGCCTCGCCGTGTGAGTGTCTATCCGTCCATCCCGTCAGCCGTGCAGAGATGAGCCGCCTCCTTCGGGTAGACCAAGCAAGGCAAGCCCGCTTCTCATCAGAAAGACGAGGCTCGACCAGTGTCCCGAGGCACTGGTCCTTCAGTTCCGAGGGGCGAATGATCTCCCTCTTGTCCCAAAAAGGCACATGTCACCACCCAGTGGAAACCAACCCACGCCACAACGGCGCCCACTTCCAACTCCCTTCCCAATCTCCGGGCTCTTTGATTCTTGTCTAGGTCCCTTCAGACCATCACGAAGCTCCCCCCAGTCAATCACCAACTAAGTCCAGAAACCCTCATACGCTGGGGGTGTGTCTTGCTTGCCGTGCATGCAGATTACTGTGCCGGCCTGCTTTGCCTAGCCATCTATCCATCCATCCATCCATTCATCCTCCTCTCCAATTCGCCGCAGTGGCAGGGACGGGTGATTCCCAGATGGAAACGCCCTTAGGGAGTCCGCTCTACAAACGCCACCGCTTCTCCACCTCCTCCAAGGCTCCATTTCACCAAGCGCTACATTCCCCGGGCCAGAGACCTAGCGGGGGACGGCAATGTGCAGGGCTAGACAGACTGATTTGTCGACTCCTCTCGCCTCGAGGCCCATCGCATTTGGAGAAAGCAAAAAGGGGGTGCTGCCTGTCAACCTGTTTTGACAGTTGACGGATGTCGGGGAGCGAGGGGAGGGCTAGGCGGTGCGGTGCGATGCGATGCGATTTCCATGCCGCCAAGTTCCCCGGTGCATCGATCACACCCAGCCAAACTTGGGTTTCGACAGCATCCTTCTGAACTACACTAAGTGAGGCGAGTCATCGAATGTTGCAGCAGTGCCCCCCTTTTTTCGTTTCCTTCCAATCGGTCGGTTTTCTTTTTCGCGCGCGTAAGGCGAGGGGATGCGCTGCGAGACCACTGCACTCGTTCGCCAACACACAATCTAAAAAGAAAGCAAGGCGACCTCTCAGACGCCGGCCCCCAAAAGCGACTCCATAGGGAGTGGTGGATGGATGGATGGATGGATACTGTGCTCGAATAAAACACAATCCGCTGTCCCCCCCCCCCCCCCCCCCCCCCCCCCCCCATCTATTGTCAAGCGAGATGCAGCGGCCGCATCGTTGCTAACTGTCGGAGGTTCCGAGAACGACCTGTTCGATATTTGAGAGGTGGATCTCAACCTCTCCATCGCTCAGTTCTCAGTGCTGATACAGATGACAACTCAGGTAAACACCGAGCATCGCCCTAGCCCCTAACCCCCCCCCCCTTTTTGACAACACTGCATGCGACCATGCAGTAAACAACGCGACAACCACGTTGGGCAATGCTGTTCCAGAGGAAGCATGGTCCGGTCCTTTCGAAACGGACGGATGTATGAGGTGACTGACTGATTCGACACCACCGAACGCCGCCGAGGCTCAATTTCCGCTCTTTCATTCTCCCCCCCGGACCCTGTCCCGTCTACGGCATCGTGACGGAATGGTGACAAAGGTGTTCATGGTCCCGGAAGCCGGGGTATGCTGCGTCGCCAACGTTGTTGCATGTGCCCACGTCGTAGTCCATCGGAGCATTTTCGCGCCAGAAAAGCCGGCGGGGTGCATGATGCCACGGGGTATGGGATGAGAGACAGAGAGAGAGATACGACAGATATGACGGTCCGGGACAGCGCCGGGCGATTGCCGTAATCATGCAAGTCAGCATCGCTCCCACTTTAACGACACGGGAGAAGGGGGGGACACGACAGGACGACTACGCCGTGAGACCGGCACTTGCTCTTCGTTTCCAACAACCATCCCCCAATAAAAAACGACGAGGCTCAACATCCAAGAAGAAAAGCATGGCAACTCGATTTCCGTCCGCGTGGAAACGTATTGGTAAGGATGAGGAGAGGGGGCGGGGGGCGATGTACGTACGCTTCAGGAGGAAGGGGGGAAGCGGCACAATGCAAAAGACGACGGGATGCGTCTCATTGCAGCGTCTGGTACGTTTTAGAATGAGATGCCATCACGATCCGGATCACCATCGACGGTTCTTGTACGAGACCACCTGCAACGGCCAACTGTCGTGCGACCTTGCATACAGGGCATGTGTCTCCTCCCCTCGGCCGTCGAAAGTTGCATGCGGGTGATAAATGACCCGGAGATGATGGGCGGATGATGAGGCCGATTGTCACCAACCAACTAACCCAGCCCGACCAACCCCTTCGACCGAGGACTCCCGCGGGGCGAGAGACCATGGTTTGTCTTACCATCCGCATGATGGATCAAGCTCTTTGTAATCGACAGAGTTTGGGAATAGTTGGATGGGTAAGACAGGATAAGTCCTCGACATGCTATCTATGACGAACTAGCTAGCGGTCTGCTCCTTTGCTCCTTTGTGCATCGACTCGTCTCTCTCAACCCATTATGTGAGTTTAACTTCAGAGTTGTAGTAAAGGATCCTGAGATTGTAAATTTACAAAATTTCAAACAAAGTTAAATGGTTACTTTAACCTATCGTCGTCGAAAGAGACAAATCATGGTAAAATATAGGTTAGAAACCTACACTCCACCGCGTGATGAGGACACACATTTCACACAAAAGCACAAACAGTGAACAACTTGCAGCAGTTTAACGATGCTAATATCATTAAGTCATATCAGGCTAGTGTACAACAAGTACTAGGTATCAATCCCTCCATTCCTTCGCATTAATTGAGAACCTTTACAGTCCGCGGTGCAGCTCCTGAGCTGACACCTTGCTGTTGCGTCTCGCACGGCCGTGGGAGTGGTCGTCGTGAGCAATCTCGGGCTCACCGATATGCTTAGCCAGCACCGAGGGAGGGACCTGAGCGGCATCCGTAGGGTCCTTGGCAACGCCCGTGGTGTCCCTGAGGTTGCTCGTCAGTCCCCATTCTCTCTCGGCTTCGACAGTCGTACATCGGCTCGCGCTCGTAGATGGTCGCTTACTGGGCGTAGGTCTTGTTACCACCGACGGTCTTGGAGCCGTCGAGGTCAGAGTCGACGCGAGGGTCGACTTTGTTGAGAGCATCAGACTTGTGAGGTCCGGCGGTGTTGGGGGCAGGGCCGGTGCCGTGAGTGCCGGCAACGGCGGAACCAACGTGGCCAGCAGCGTTGTGGGTGTTGGAGACACCGCCAGTGGCGCCGGTGCTAGGGTTGCCGGTCAAGCTAGAGTTGCCGTGGGTGTTGTGAGAGCCGGTGGTGCCGTGGCTACCAGTAAGGCCGGAGCCGGTGGTGCCAGTGTGAGTACCGTGGGAGCCGGTCAGGCCAGAGCCGGTGGTACCGTGGCTACCAGTGAGGCCGGAGCCAGTGGTGTTGCCATGGCTGCCAGTAAGACCAGAGCCAGTGGTACCGTGGCTGCCAGTAAGGCCAGAGCCGGTGGTACCGGTGTGAGTACCGTGAGAGCCGGTCAAACCGGAGCCGGTAGTGCCGTGAGTGCCGGTGGTGCCGTGGCTACCAGTCAAACCAGAGCCGGGGGCACCGCGGTGGTCACGGTCGGAGTCGACGCGAGGGTCAACCTTGTTGGCAGCACGGCCACTGTGGGGGCCGTGAACACCATCGGGGTCGTCGTAACCAGTGGCGCCGTGAGTGCCGGTAGTGTGGCTGCCGGTAAGACCGGAAGTACCAGTGGTACCGTGGGTACCGTGAGAACCAGTCAAACCGGAGCCAGTGGTGTTACCGTGGCTGCCAGTCAGGCCGGAGCCCGTGGTGCCGGTGTGAGTACCGGTGGTTCCGTGAGAGCCGGTCAAACCTGAGCCAGTGGTACCGTGGGTACCGTGGCTGCCAGTCAAACCGGAGCCAGTGGTGTTACCGTGGCTGCCAGTCAGGCCGGAGCCGGTGGTGCCGGTGTGAGTGCCAGTAGTTCCGTGAGAACCAGTCAGGCCTGAACCTGTGGTGCCAGTGTGAGTGCCGGTGTGCGTGCCAGTGGTGCCGGCAGGGTTGGCGCGGTGGTCGCGGTCAGAGTCGATGCGGGGGTCGGCAGCGTTGGCGGCACGGTTGGTGTGGGGGCCGGAAGTGCCCTCAGGCTGGTCGTGCTTCTTGTCGGAGGAAAGAGCGTCCTTGACCTTGTTGACGATGGAAGACATGTTGGGCTGATTTCGCAATGTGGGTATCAAATAAAATCAAATGTAGATATTGAGAGATGATGGTTTGTTGTTGGTAGTGTTTGTTGTGGGTGGTTGTTTTGTTTGGGTATCTTGTGTTATGATGAGGAGGGAAGAAAAGAAGGGCAATGAGGGTGGGAGATTGAGGTGGTTATATAGATGTGAGAAGGCATCTGGAAGGCCGCATCTCATCCTTCCTTTGCCGATGGCAGATCAGAGAGAATTACGATGCCGATCCAGGAAGCCTGCGGCTGCCCTGCACACCCATGCAGCCTATGCAGCGCAGGTCGACTGGCGGCGCGCTGTGACTGACAGCAATCAAGGAATCCGCAACAGCAACGACATGCTCATGCTCGTCTTGCCTGGGCCAGGTCAGCGCCAATGCCCATCATCCGTCGTGCCGGCATGGGTCTGGGAGAAGGACCGCAGAGGAAGGGAAAGAACAGGCGCGCTTGAGCCGTTACGTTGATACGTCGTCATCGGTCTTGGACGTAGGTGTCTCGTTCGGAATACAAGCTTCAATTGTCGGCCAGTCGGGATGAGGTGTTGGTACGCCGGTACATGGAGTGGACTCCGCCGACGACTGGGGGCCGGGACCCACGGCCAATGGCGAGGCGACGGGTCTGGGCCCCAGTTTGCCATGGCCGGATGACGACCCAGAACCTTTGTCTGGCGTGACACGGCGCTTGTTCTCGTCAAGCCTTTTCTTCTCGCCTGCCTCATGAAAACGAATCTCGCATATCTTGCGTGGGCCACCGCTGTACGGGACACAGTGCCCACCTGTTCGACATGGGGTACACTGGAATTCAGGGTCTCTTGAGGAGAGAAAGGACGTAATGTATCGAGGGTTTGTCGTCATGAACGGAAGAAGGGCGGGTCACGGTGGTTGCAGAGCCATGAAGATCTGTGGCTAGTGACGTCCTAAGGCTGCGTGGGATGGCAGATGGACACGGAATGTGGCAAGGGCGATGGCGACTGGCTCATTGTGGCTCACCCTGGGGCACCTAGCTTTCTGATCAGGTACGCGCTACTACACGTGGTAGGGGAGGGCGGCTCCTGTCCCTGTTCGTCTCTCCTTGCCGCTCCCAGCGGACGGGGGGAAGTCTGGAAAACCGCCAAGCTAGAATGGGCATCCGAGTGCGGCGGTCGTTGGAATACCGGTTGCCGCGCGTCGTGTCTCACGGGGTGTGTCCAGCTATTGTGTCAGCCCATGCCAGCACAGGCTAAAAAGGGACAACAGTCAATCAATCTGTAAGACATCGGAGATCGTCTGCGTGGTTTCAATGGCGGTTAGTCGGGTGCCAGGCCGAGAAAAACGCAATCCAAGGCGGCGGTTGTACGAGGAAAGACGTGATCCGAGCCATCTATTCGTTTGTGTGTATCTGTACCTGGACTCGCGCCTCTCTCTCTACCCCCCGGCATGGGGATGGCCTGGGATGAGCTCCCAAAGGAGGTCTGAGAGCTGGTCTGCACGTTGACGAAGGGAGAGAAGCTGTCTGCTGTGAGGCGTGTGCGGCGTGAGGCGACGGAAGGAATGACATGGATCGAGGTTTGACGTTCCCGAAATGTGAAGTCCACAGGACCAAGGCAGGGCCCAGGGGAGGAAGAAACTCCGCCAATGACGCAGCTCGGAAGCTGGGCTGGACGGCCCCGCGTGTGGCGCAAGCTTCATCATTGGCTGGAAGCCAAGGTAATGGGACAGCTTCAAGAGACTGTGGTGTGGCTGGTGTAGCGCTCTGTGGCGTCACCTACCCCACACAATGCAAAGCATGCGGTCATAGATGGATCAGCTCTTGCAGCCCCGTGGCGCTAGCTATTAAGCCTGTAACCTGCTCCGACGCCGCTCTGCGGGGCATTACGCCATGCGGCTCTCATCGGACAAGAAAGTCAGGTACATGCTCTTCCCTCCCTGCCTGCCTCCCTCCCTCCCCCTCCATGTCTTTAGGCAGGAGATTGTTCTGTTTGCTTCGAGATCCTCCTAGATGCCAGCGCAGAGTTGAGCTGACTACCTTCGCATATGTACATGGATGGATGCGGATACCCGTCAACTCAATGCCACGCAACAAAAATAAAAATAAACATTCTTCCTTACCTGCCTACCAACCTTAGAAAATGGGGGTGAAGATCGCCAGAGTTGGGTCATTGTGAAGTCCAATTTGCGCCATCACCCCGATCCCCTCCATCCTTTTTCCTGCAGGACCTGCGCTGTCGCTGTCGCTGTCGCCGTTCCTTACAGTGATCTGCCACATGCGCCTCACTGTCCCGCAACCTCCCACCCCCTTGCCTTCGCACTACACTACCTTACTAGGCCATGCGCAACGGATGCTGCGTGACCTGTTGTTTTTTCGTCGCCAGAGCCGATGAAACGCGCTCGCTCATCTTTCCCGCATGTCGTCTTCCCGTTCGACCCGGCAGTCGCGCGCGCCCTCTTGGGAAGAAGCGGTTGCAGGAGAGCTAGTCCAAACACGAAGGAAGGAGAGGGGAAAGCTAAGGGAACCACGGCACGGCAGCTTGAAAGCGGCCTAGGGGACGTGTCTCTTCTCTCTTCCTCTCTCTCTCCCCTCCGCCCAGCCCTGACCTGACCTCTCAGCCCGAACGTCGTGGCATTCTGTAATGCAGATCGTGGAATCCTAAAGCCATCTCGATTACCGACCATCCTACGTAACACCCATTTGAAAACGATACAAGGATTCCGTCTCTGCTAGCTCGGTCAGCCCCCAGAAGTGCACCGCCGCCCCGCCCGCGGGAGAATACTTGCAGTGGATCAGGTTTAATATCGAGACGAAGTTGGGAATAATAGCGCCAATTGTCCATCCGACAGCCATACAAACCAACCGAGACACACGCTCGCACCTGTGGTATGGAGCGGTCCAGAACGGCAGGCTCCCCAAACGGGGGGCGCCAGGCGTTAGTGTGGTCACGAGGGGGAGGGGCGGGCCAAGGAACAAGACGCCATGTGTCCTCTCTCTCATTTCAAACGCTTTCCTCGCGGAGCACAAGGCTGTTTTCGGAACGGCATGGCGGCCGCTGAAATACTGATACGAGAGGCGGTCAGTAACCGAGGCGGGGTGGGTGAATCGTGATGGTATGCAGCACTCGGTTGCTTGGTTGGTGTTTTTTGTTTGGGGGGGGGAGGGGTTAGTTTTCTCTACATTTGTCTCTTTTGGGCTGCCATGCCCGCTTCGTTCTCATCTCGCTTGTCACGGCGGGCTCGTCTGTCCTTCGGTCTTTGTTCGAGCCGGCAGCAATTTTTCCCTGATTTCGTCCTGCCGTCTTGGTTGATATCCCGTTGGGGGGTTTTCCTCCCAGCACGTCTACGTCATCGTGCAAGGTTGCCACATGAGGCCGTCTGCTGCGCCCATAACCCCCCCCTCAAGAGGCGATGCCACACATGTGGCGATAATGCTCGAAGTGTCCTCGACGCCACAATGAGTCGAATGCCTCAGGTTTGGACATGGGAGTCGGACGAGTAGAACGAGGTCCATGATGGTGTCAAACCTATTCAGGCTCCCTCAAGCTACTCAGGACCGGTTGCTCATTCAGAGCCGATGCCGCCGGTGACCTCTAGTAAGACGCCCATTTATCTGTGGCACTGTGCGACGGCAAGTGGTTCCAGTTTACTTTTAACCACGATCCAAAAGGCAGAATCACACTGTTGCAACTTCAGGTCTCACTGCCTGCATGCGGAGGAAGGAGGTAAATGCTCGCCGCCAGTCTGGCACCCAAAGGCCGTGACGGATGAAGTCGGCACCCTGATTATTGCATCGTGCCGACGCTGCTGTGCTCCATGACTGTCATCGGCCGGGCCCCTAGAGAACCGCCGGGCGGGGATTCCGCCCTCCGCAGTTGAAGAAAGAATTCAGAAAGCCACCTCCCGTCTCCATCGGAAGTGGACCGCGTGTGTCGAGCATCCCGAAACATTGCGGCCCGCATCCGGGGATTTCCTAGGGCTGCGCCCCGGGCGGAAGACTCCACTTTCCCCGGATCGTCTGAGACCGTCGCCGCGGAGACCCACCCATCCCTACGTGAGGGGGGGGAAGGGCCCATCGGCAGCCCGGTGAGTGAGTGACTTGAGGGCTGCGTCCTAACGTTATGCGAGTGCCGTGTTGAATCAACGCTACCCGATAAGGCTATGCATGTGTCAGGGGCGAAACATTGGACCAACAGACTGTGGCTTATGTGTGGCTGCGCCGCTGAACATGATGGGTTCCCGGAATCATACGAACGTGTGTTTCGACCGGTGGAGTTGGACAGCGAAGGTCACCAGGCTTAAACAGGGTCCTTGGCAAGTGTCATCCGAACTGCCTCGAAGTAGGATACAACTTAATACTTCACACCTATGCCATGTAACAAAGTTTGAGTAAAGAAAAGATTGTTTCGTTTTCACTGTAGGTATTGTAAAAAAACAAACCAAGTCATAGAAAGGTGCCATGGTATAACATTAACGTAGATACTATGATACAACAGGCTGGGTATTATTGGGTATCAAGCCTTCCCGTGAAGCTTCAGGCCATCTTCTCATACTATCATGAACCTACATAAGAAAACATTACAAACACACAAGATCCATTAGTTAACTCCTCCATAGGCCGTCAAAAAAGGTCGATCAAACATTGCCCCTGTGGTCCCCGTTTGGCATGTTAAAGCCATGGAGACCACCGCACCAAGTAGTGAGAGCGGATTGCCGCGAGGGGCAACTGATGAACAACGAGCGCGCGTTGCTTAGACGCGGGAAGAACGGTACCAGCGGCGGCGGCCGTGGGTGTGGCGGGTGTCGGCGACGGCGTTGCGACGGCGGACCCAGAAGAGGCCGACGAGGGCCGACGCAAGCCAGACAATGGCGGACAGAAAGCAGAAGGCGATGTTGGCCTTGTTGCGACCGCATGCATCACCGCGAGGGCTGACGTTGCTCCAGTCGAAGACGGGACCGCAGCCATCACCGATGAGCTGGGGGGAGAGTATATACGTCAGTATGTTGATTGCGCCTGCCTAGGGCAGTGATAAAGTCGGAGGGAAACTCACGTTGACAAGCAGGCCGAAGGCGATGAACCAAAGGATACTGAGGAAGATGTCCATGGGCCAGTGGATGAAGCTGGCCGAGAAGGGGAGCAGCCATAGGAGGGCGAAGAGCAGCGACAAGCTGGCCACGACGATGGTGTAGATGAAGCGGCCATTGTCCCACGAGGATGCGTTGGAGCTGTGGAGGTAGGAGCCGGTGATACCGGCGACGATGGCGGCGAACGCCAGCTGGGCGCCGCGAAGGATGAATTGCACAATACGGTCGAACGCCATTGTGGTTGTGGTGTTATTGGTGGTGTGTGTAGTGTGGGTATGGTTGAGAAGAAAGATTGTCTCTCTGAACGTCTGCTGGTCTGTTGCTGTCCTGATGAAATGGAATATCAAGAAGCAATGGGAAGGGCATGAGGTTATCTCTATTTATCACCCTTTCGGGCATGCCGAGAAGTTTGGGCCAGTTAGGGGGAGAGACACATCAGGATGACGATCGGGGAGAAAGCAGGTTTGAGGGTGGTGTGGTCTGACATTGCAAACTTCGCCAACAAGGAGAGTCAGTCGCATCGTCACCGCCGAGCACAGCAGACGCGCCTGGATCGCGGGTCTTAGTGTGCCGAAAATCTGTGACTAAAGGGACCGGGGCTAAAGATGTAGGTAAAGGTAGGTAGGTAGACACGCAGTGCAGAGAGGCCCAAGAAAGACAGACAGACTCATGTCGGTGTACAATAAAGACACCCAACAGTCCCGGTTTCTTTGGTGCGGGGCCGGTACATAACGCAGAGACCCTGCCAAGCATACTTCTTCGGCACCTATGCCGTGAGAAAAGGGAGGGAGGAAACTAGGGGGGGGGGTTGGCTCAACGTCACCAGGCTGGCTTCGTGGCACGCTATCGAGTCCGTTCGTTTTCTTCTTCTTGTCCGCTTGTCCCGGCCCTGAAGCTGTCCCGGATGAGGTCATCCCCGATCAGGGTGAAGGGAAGCGATGGCCGTATGAGAAGACGATGGCAGGGCTGGCATGCCTCCCGGTAGGGCGGCGCTTACTATCCACCCCGTCCATAAGGTTTGAAACACGCTTATGAAGGGCCGCGATGCAATGTCCGGACAGCCGTTTAGTCTTCCTTTCGGTGCATGATGGGGGGAAATTTGCATGCTGTCAGCCAATGCGGGCCGGCTTGCTGGGTAGTGGAGAGTCCACACCAAGCTGACGAGGCCGAGACCACTCAGCCAAGCGACCAGCGAGGCGGTTTGTCGTGCGACGGCGGCTTGGGGTGTGGCTGCTCTTCGAAGTTGGGTTCCAACCGTGACCTCATCGGAGAGTTTGTCAACGGTGGCACCGTTGCGTCGTACCTCCTCTCCCTCCCCTCGACCTAGCCGACTGTGTAATGTTTGCGTAAATGTCGGAATGGCGGCATCTCATTTGCGACTTGTTCTACTTGCTACTTGCCAGGAGGCCACCGTCCAGTGTGGTCGCTTGCGACGTCTGTGGCGATCGCTGTGGCTCAACGGGTTCCAGGCTCTTGCGATCGGCATTCGGCAAGGAGAACAGGCTCGGGGCGCTTGCGATGGGCCGTCACGCGGACAGCGCCATGCAATTTGGGTGGCTGGCCCTGCTTCCTCCCTGGGCTGCCAGGCCTGCCAGGTAAGGAAAAAGAATTTTGGAATGTCATCGCCATATTCGTACCTGTACAGCGAAAAAGCCAGGCTCACCGAGAAAACGTGAAAGTGACGTCACAGCCCTTTTCCTGCGGGTGTGGCGCCACATCCCGTTCCAGCCACACACTTACCGAATTGCTCCTCATGTCATGATGCTTCCCGAACCGTTGCAAACTTGCAGTCAGTCCAATAAGTTCAACCGGTTTTACTTTGATCACCTGGTATCTGGTGCAAGTAACGGCTAGATTGCCGAGTCCAAAAACCCCCCTGAAATAGCGCTAAATTCTGTGTCCTTTGAGTTTCCTTGCGTGTTACCGGCGTCCTCGTCGCTTGACTAGCAAACGACACTTCAACGGATAGATTGGGCGAAATCTCTTTTTCTATGTACTTCTTGTTTGTCTGTGTGGTATATTCAGCCTCGTAATACCTGACTGGGGGCTCCGCATTCCAGATATTAACCGTAACCCAGGGCCATTAGACACCAAGGCCATTCCCATGCAACCGCGAAAAATCCAAATATCTATCGTAACGACTTTGTAAGAGAAATCTCGGTCAATCCGTCTGATACGCCTAGAGAGTCGTTGACTACTTGGGGCAAGGCATCCCCCATCCAGTCTGGATATTGCAGCAGTCGGCGTCCTGTACAGGGCTATCAGCATTCAGGGTTTCGAGGTTGGGGGAAATAAGGAAGATACTCACGCAACTCTCCGAGACCTTCCTGTTTGTGCCCAGAACAAAGACTTCTGAGCAAAAGTTCCCCTTCTGCCTTCTGCACCACCTGCGTCCGTTTCCTTGTGCCCTGCACGACTTAGCGTCTCTGCCATAGCAGCAGTTGCCCACTATGCCACTTATCATGAAGCCATCGAACGTTTCGCACTGCTGCATGTCAGCTAACGGGCCAGAGGCGCAGGGAAGCAATGAATACCCGAGAAGCGGCAGCCGGCGCTGCCATAACGGCCAAGGTGACGAGCAGAGCAGGGATGTGGAATTGCATGTTGATTTGTGCTTGAGTTGTGCTTGATGCAACTACTAGATGGTCTGTTGAGTGATGCTGAAGTTGCCCAATGTAGGGATGAACGTAGATCTGCTAATAGGAGAGGATCGATCTGTGGCAGGCTGAGGAGAAGGAATGTTTGATAGGTTTTATAAGCGTTTACACTCTCTATCGAATGTGTGCTTTCCAAATTTCATTGATGACAAGCCTGGTGAAAAATAGTTTGGGGCAGTGAACTGACTGATTGACTATTCAGGCGGGTCTGAAAGTGGAACTAGAACAACTAACCTCATGTTTACTCATCGGAAGGTTCTTGTTAGTGTTAAATAAGCGGAAAATAGCAGCTTGATCTATCCCGTACCAAAATTGAAAAAAATAGGGACTACCTTGAAGAAAACATGCCTCTAATTCCCCAAGACTGATCTGCGGTTGTTGAATGCTGGCACGACAGGACGTATAGGCTGGGGAGCACTTATCACGCCTCTGTTATTGATAGTGCCAAGCACAACGTATGAACAAAGTGGTGTCATTGCTAATTGTTGCGAGTCATCGACTCATGGTCCAGCCCCCTTTACGCAAAGTGACATGATAAGTTTGAAGTCAATTCATTGACGATTCGAATAAAAGCATACACGTACGGGCAATCCCATGTCAGGATACGCCCATCAGCTAGAACTACCTAATTTCCAAAAATAAATATGCTCGAAAACAACCACGGCGTTGGCCGCCGCTTGGCTTATTCGATACAGCGTTAGACTTTCCTTGGCAGGCTGAGTCGGCAGCACAGGCCGATCTATCCTATGCCGACGATTGGCCTTTTAACCAGGTGAGATTCCGAATGTGGGAGATCTTTTCAATCATGTGTATTTTTGGTTGTTGCCCTCAACGGGGTGACGAAGTTCACGATCCTGGCTACTCCCATCGGCCTGGAAACAAAACTGGCCGATGCGAGACTGTTCTGGATGGATGGCAATTTCCCGAGGCTACGTCGCTGTGTCTTCTTGTTACTGTCTGAGGCACTCTTCAATTAGGTAAAGACGCCGTGGCGCTGGTACTTTCAGGAAGCTTCAAGGTCGGGTGGGAGGGGGAAGGGGGGTGCGTGGTGCCTCTCGGCCGAATCTCCTTTTCGGCCCCGGGGATGATCCCGGTATTTTGTGAATTCTTCCACCGGCACTCCATGAATTGCACCTCGGCAACCCCACAAATTACCAACCCCGCGGGGGCCAGTCTGGGGTGCATACAGCGTTCCACAGCAACGCGTGTTGGTCCGGGCTGCTTGTACGGACGGCTTGACCATAGAAGCGCAATCTCCAGACGTACCGGTATTTCTTGGCTTTTCTTCTCCTATTCCTTCTAGTTCATCAGGAGTGCCTTGCCACATGGGGCAGTAACACGTCGTCATGAAGCATTCCACCGCGAACACCGGCTTCTTCCAGGAATTGCCGGTCCTGCCCAACCAATTTTTCGAAGACTCCAGCTTCCAAAGGGTTCTGAGACGTGCGTATCTCGTGACACGCGACATTCGTCCGGTGCTGCTAACTCTGGGGCCCCAGTGTTCCTGCCGAGCGACGTGGTCGAACGCGTCGAGGTCGAGCTCGCCCAGCTCGGCGAGGACGTCCTGTCCGATCGGGTCTTTTCGTGGGTCACCGACTCCGAGAGGAACAAGCCGTACCTGAAAGGGAACGGCCGCGATGCCTTTGGACGGCCCACCTCGGAACTAGTCGTCGGCGAAGGGTGGCGCGGCCTACAAGACTTCGGCATCAGGAAGGGCATCGTTGCGACCGGGTACGACGCCTCACTCGGGTCATCCGCGCGGATGGTCCAGTTCCTGAGGCTTCATCTGTGGGAGGGCTCTGCTTCCAATGTGTCTTGCCCGTCCGCCATGCAAGACGGCGCCGCCCGACTGCTGCAGCTGCACCTGGCCAAGGACGCGGACCCGACCCTGCGAAAGGTGCTCGAGAACGCGCTCCACCACCTGCTGTCCAGGGATCCGGCAACGGCTTGGACCAGCGGACAGTGGATGACGGAGCGGACCGGCGGGAGCGACGTTTCCCTCACCGAAACCGTGGCCAGGCACACCCCATCCGCGGAACAGGGGCTAGCGGACGCACAAGAAGGCATCCCGCTCGGGCCGTGGTCGATCTCTGGGTTCAAGTGGTTCTCGAGCGCCACCGACGCGGCCATGACGATCCTCCTCGCGAGGACGCAGAACGGCATCAGCGCCTTCTTTGCGCCGATGAGGAGGCATAGCTCCTCCGCGACGACCATGGTCGGACGACCCAAGGGCGTCGCCGGCACGGAGTTGAACGGGGTCAGGATCCAGCGGTTGAAGAACAAGTCGGGTACGCAGTCCCTGCCGACCGCCGAGCTCGAGCTGGACGGCATGCGTGGATGGCTCCTCGGCCAGGAAGGCCGCGGGGTCCACGAGATCAGCACCGTCCTCACGCTCACGCGTGTCCACTCGGCCGTGGCCGCTGTGGGATACGTCGGCCGCGGGCTGGCCATAGCGAGAGCATACGCCAAAGTCAGGCAGGTCCACGCGGGGAGAGGACGGCGGATGCCGCTGTCTGAAAGCCCGCTGCACATGCAGACCCTTGCGGATATGACGGGGGAGTATCACGGTCTGATGTTGCTGACCTTCTTTACGGCACACCTCCTGGGATTGGACGAACATCCGGATACCGGAGGCGGATCGGGGGCGCCTGCCGCCCTCAAGCTGGATCGCAAGCACGTGGTGCCTCTCCTGCGCGTCCTGACGCCGCTCTGCAAGGCGTACGTCTGCAAGACGTCGATCCAGCTGCTCCAAGGCTGCATGGAGGCCCTGGGCGGGGTCGGCTACATGCTCAACGAGGAGACCGAGTATCTCAACGTCGCCCGGCTCCACCGCGACTGCTGCGTGCTCGCCATCTGGGAGGGGACCACGGACGTCCTGGCGACGGACTTTGTGCGCGCGCTGAAACACCCCCAGGGCGGTGCCGGGTCGGTCGAGGCTTTGGACGCCCTCTTCGCGGAGAACGACTGGCCCAGGCAGGGTTCCTCTTCCGTCGATAACGGGAGCCCGAACGATTCGTGGCGGGCCGTTAGGAGGGAACTGGGTGGTAGCTCCCAGCCGGAGCTTGTTGCACACGCAAGGTACATACTCTGGACAGTGGCCGAAGCCCTTATCGGACTGTTGCTGCACATGGACTATGCCAGGGATGAGAGCGCAGCAGCATTCGACCTTCTCTGCCGCCATAAGGTTCGCTCAACACGCGCGACTCTGCGGGGGCCATCATCCAAAGGGGGCGCACAGAATGAGACGCGGCTCTCCAGTGAGGATCGGCTGAGAAGAAACACTATAATTGTGTACGGTAGGCTGGGCTCCGACGCTGCGCGGCGGACAAAATTGTAACGACTCCATTGTGTCGGTAGCGAAACCAACACGCGGACTTTGAGTTCGTCTCCAATGTCAAAAGACCTAGGTCTACATCTGCTCTTGGGGTATCACTAGATACAACTATTCCAATCAATCTCATAATAATAAGATCCCTGCGATTTTCCTCCCTCTCCAACGCCGGAAAGCTCTCACCGCATGACTGACTGTCATGCCTCCTCGATCCCATCCATAGTCATCGTGCTCGTCCCGACGCTCTTCGTCATCATTTCGTAGATTTCCGAGCTGCCCTTTCGAATCGACTCGGCCGGCGCGGCCTGTTCTCCACCGTGTCCCTCTTCTCCCAGTTGCTTCGCTGCGCTGGAACTCCTAGGGATTGTGCCGTCCTCCTCGTCGACGTACCTCAGGATTACAGTGCCGAGCCAGTTGCCGAACCGCGCATGGTTCTGCTCCCGAGGACCCCGGATTCGGTCGTAGTAGTCTCGGATGTACGGGCCTCGACGCCAGAACGCTCTGGTGGCCAGGGGGCTCAATACAGGCAGGGTGACGGTGATGAGACCCACGGCAGTTTCGCGAAACCCCCATCGGTTGATGTTGATGATGGATGGCGCGCCACCCAGCGTCGTTATCGCTCGCACGACCGCCGTCGATATGACGAATACGCCCGACGATAGCAGGATGGCGACGCCAATCTTCCGCTTCAGGGATACTCGGAGGTGCCACAGGATCGGTATGGGGATGGTGAGGAGCGCCGCATCGGTGAGAATGTTGAGCCAGAGCAGTACCCAGAAGTTCTGCGGTCGGAACGTGCATTCAGGGCCTGGCAATGGCCGGATTCGCCAGTTATCGGAAAATCCAAACTAGTAGTCAGCACCCCGACTTGCAAAGAAGGCGTTGCTAGAGAGAAAACATACGGAACACAGCTGAGCGTCACCGTCATGCACAAGACGATGTACGACAGGCCGCACAACCAAAAGAGCCCAATCATGGCTCGCCTCCTGAATAACCCCATCGTCAGACGCTTGTAAAAGAACAATACCGTGAACTTCAAGACCCCTGTTGAAACCTAGTTAGATCTTGCCTGGGCCGAACCACCACACAAAGATGCCTACAGATGCAGCCCGGGTACGAATACCAGGAGAGAAACTCGAGCTTCGAACCGAGTTCAAGAATTTCGACGTCGTGGTCCGACAACTTCGGTACCATGTCGGCGGTGATATCGATGTTCCCGCCTGTGTAATACGTGATCTTGGACCGCCATCAGCCGACCTCCTTGACGATTGCACACGCACCAAGTACTCACTTGTACAACGTACATGTTGATGCTGTATAGCACGAGGTACTGCATCGCATCAGTCATCCTACCGCCCGACAGATGTTCATGGACTTACAGGCAAAGCAAGGTAATCATCGCCGCGGAGCCCATGGATGCCAACGGTTCGGAGTCGCACCGCGTATCGGAGAAGTATTACGAAGACGCCGATGGCATACCAAGCCTGGCGCATCACCTACATGTCAGCTACGGCCTCGGGTCCCGCGGATGGAATTGGCTTTGAGGTTTTTACCCAGACTTCGGGTAGATAAGAGTCGTCTTGCTCCAACTGGACATTTGAGCTTGGTCCCCGCATAATCTCGCCTGGGTCGTCGCCAGAGGCATCTGCATTTCGTCGATGTAAGAACTGGAATGAGAAAGTTGGCGGATGGGAAGCCGGTCGGGTAGGTAAAGTGGCGGTAGACGCGCTGGATGAAATGGGTTTGGGTTAAGAAGAGAGGAAAGGGGCCCTGTTGCTTGCATGGGATGGGGACGCTCACCCCTCCCGCGGATCACGTTGCTTCGATTGACAAGAGAGGAATAAAGGGACTGTTTCGTCTGAAGCTAGAGGAAGAACGCCCGGTCCAGAACCTTGTATCTCGAGGTTCCCTTTGCTGCCCATCCATCAACTGGGCATCCCACCGCGACGAGCTCGGACTCCTGGGCCCCAGCTTGTCGGCAAATACGTTGAAGCTGGCATGTTAGCAAGTATTCCGAGGTTCCCCCTAGTTCGAAACAGGCTCGCGTCCTGTGCTCGTTGCCGCCCCGGCATAGAGTGCAGTCCGGGGTATCCGGCTCATCGAAGTATTCGTCTTCGATCGAGACGTACAGCGGAGCGTGGCGTCGGATACTCCTATCTATCATACGCAAGTCTTCCCGCCGTTCATCGTTAAGTTGGGTCTGAGAAGTTTGACGTTTGCTTTTCTTTGTTGTTTGATATCGCATCCTGGAAAGTGAGTGACCTGGACAGAAACGACGCCCAGTCTTAGACATCTTCTAGAAGTCGACATGACTCGCGGCATCCCTTCTCCTAAGTAGCCCGGTCTGGGTGTAAAATGCTCCGGTCAGTTATTTGGAAGCAAACCTAGCGGAAACTCTTTTGTCCAGGGAACACTGTCCGGGGAACACACTCGGGAAATATGATTGTCTGAGAAATCAGTTCCTGGGCATTACGGTGACATCTTGGTGATTGTTTGCCGCGATGCAGGAAGGAAACAAACCCGTTCCGATCGGGCTGCGGAGGGGGAGACTCGGCAATCGGCCAGGGAAATGGGAATGGCCGCGTAAGAAGAGGAGATAAAAGTGTACCATCTCTTGATTGCATAAAAGAAAGCCTCTTGTCTGCAAGCATTGGGTTTAAAATGCAACGATACCATCAAGGATTCAACCAAAACTTTAGGTCTACAAAAAGACGCACCTGTCCACTGCTGCCAGCACCGCGAAAGGCACGAAAGGCAGCACCTTTTGCAGTGCCTGGGTCCACGGATTTAGCGAGCGAGCCAATTGAATTACATGCTGGTTTGCCAGTGAAGCAAATTGTAGTACCTATGTGAAAGGTGCCTGCCTAGGTACCAACTTGTCATAATTGTGCATATAAACAATTACTTACCTAGCTAGGTACCTACCTGGGTGCCTAAATCGGTTTTGACCCAGCCGGTCCTGCAGGCCACCTACTAACCGCAAGCACCCCTCCAACTCCAGGTCCGCGTCCTGTCGCGTCGCGCTTCTCAACCCCCCACCATCATCGACCCATTATCATCATCACCGAGATCCTTGATGCACGCAATGCGACCGATGCGATTGCCGCCACCATGCCCCGTCAGGTCCAGCAGAAACCCATCGTTATTTCTGACGAGGAAACTGCATCAGAAAGCGACCAACCTCAGCCCTCAAGCGGGAAAGCCCTAGGCAAACGCAAAATCCACGTCGATTTCGAAGAGAAAGAAGTGTGGGACGCAGATTCCGACCTCGAGCTGCTCCCCAAGCCCAAGAAGCGGAAAGGCCAGCGTGCCTCCGCTAGCAAGGGAAAAAAAGACAAGACTAAGACTAAGATTAAGGGCACGGGTACGGGCAGACCGTCGAGGAAAAGCGCTTTTGTCAAGCTAGACATCGACGAGACCGACGAGCCTGACGACCTCGATGTCGCCGAAGCACCGGATTATCTGAAGGAGCGCAGGAAAAAGTTCGACCAGAACCGAGAAAGGCTGCAAGATGCCGGCCTTCTACTGCCGCCCGACTATTCCGACGTCGTCTTCTCCGACGATGATCGACTGGACGTCCTGGAACGCCGACCCAAGTTCGAAGAGAGCACCAAGATCAAGCCCTGCCGGCCTTACGAAGAAGTCGAGCTCGAGTATTCGGCAGGAATCATACCTGCTTCCATCGCGCAGTATCTACGCGAGTACCAGATCGTCGGCGTCAAGTTCCTGCATCGTCTTTTCGTCTACCAGAGAGGTGGCATACTCGGAGATGACATGGGTCTCGGAAAGACGGTGCAGGTTGCCACCTTTCTCACCGCGGCCTTTGGGAAGACCGCCGACGAGCGTGACAGGAAACGTTTGAAGAAGATCCGTGATGTATCCGGTCGCTGGTATCCGAGAATATTGATCATCTGCCCGGGGTCCATCATCGAAAACTGGAAGAACGAACTGAACCGTTGGGGCTGGTGGAAGGTCGACGTCTTCCACGGCGCAGGGAAAGAGGACGTGCTCTCCACTGCGAAGGCGGGCCGGACAGAAATCATGATCACGACCTACACGACGTACAAAAATCACAAGAGCTTGGTAAACACAGTCAAATGGGATGCCGTCATCGCCGACGAATGCCACCAAATGAAGGAAAGAAGCTCCGAAACTGCCAAGGCGATGAACGACGTGAATGCGCTCTGCCGCATCGGTTTGACGGGCACGGCCATCCAGAACAAGTACGAAGAGCTATGGACTCTGTTGAACTGGACAAATCCAGGCCATTTCGGGACCTTGGGAGAATGGAACAACACCATCACCAAGCCACTGACGCGAGGCCAGTCTCACGATGCAACCTTGAATCAATTACGAGATGCCAGGGTCACTGCCAGGAAGCTTGTCAATAACCTGCTCCCCGGATTTTTCCTGCGCCGAATGAAAACCTTGATAGCCCATCAGCTACCCAAGAAGAGTGACCGAGTCGTCTTTTGCCCGCTCACCGAGCAGCAACAGGAAGCATACAAGAACTTCATCAATAGGCCTGATGTCGAGCTTCTTCGTACCCTTTCGGATCCCTGCGAATGCGGGTCGGGTGTTGGTCAAGGCTGGTGCTGTCGGAAGACGCTCGACGACGGAACGTCGTGGCAGTCAATTATCTTCCCCTGCGTCACAACGCTGCAAAAGCTGTCGAACCACCTCACCCTTCTAATCCCTGCCGGGGGAGGCGAGCAAGATGAAAAGCAAAAGAGAGAGATGCGCACACTGCAGACCTGCTGTCCGGGGTCGTGGCACCAACTCTACACGAACAGAGACGCGATCATGAATCTGGCCAACCCCGAATTCTGTGGCAAATGGAAGGTTTTAAAGAAGCTGCTCAAGTTCTGGCACGACAGCGGCGACAAAGTCCTGGTCTTCTCGCACAGCGTCCGGCTGCTACGGATTTTGCAGCACCTGTTCCACAATACCAGCTACAGCGTCACGTATCTGGATGGTTCGGTGACGTACGAGGACAGGCAAAAGGCCGTAGATGACTTCAACTCCGACCCGACTCAGTTTGTTTTTTTGATTTCGACCAAGGCCGGCGGTGTGGGCCTGAATATCACTTCGGCAAACAAGGTGGTGATTGTTGACCCTCACTGGAACCCCTCATACGATCTCCAGGCCCAGGACCGAGCGTATCGCATTGGCCAGGTGCGGGATGTCGACGTCTTCCGGCTGGTCTCGACCGGCACTATCGAGGAGATTGTCTACGGCAGGCAGATTTACAAACAGCAGCAGGCCAACATTGGCTACACGGCGTCGTCGGAGCGCCGGTACTTCAAAGGTGTCCAGCAGGACTCTGAACGCAAGGGAGAGATCTTTGGGTTGGAGAACCTCTTTACTTATCGTGAAAACCAGCTCGTGATCCGTGACATTGTCAACAAGACCAATATTGCCGAGGCAAAAGCAGGAACGGGCATCGCAATGACCACGGTCGACATGGAGAAGCTTGCAAAGGAGGAAGAAAGAGAACTCGCATCCTTGAAGCAACAGCCACCCCTGGACTCTGAAGACGGTGACATGGGCCAGCTCGCCACGTTCCTGGCCGCTAAAAAGTCCAATGCCGGTGGCTCCGAGAAAGCCCAGCAGGCCAAGAGTGATGCTGTCCAGGCCATCCTGTCGGCAGCAGGCGTCGAGTACACGCACGAAAACTCGGAAGTGATTGGGACGTCCAAAGTCGAGGAGCAGCTGTCCCGCAAGGCGGAAATGGCGGCTAGCTCTGACGTGGACGGAGAGGGCGACAGCGCCTTGTTCGCAGACAGCCAGGCGTTTGACGAGAAGGCGCAGAAGCTGAAAGGGTTCGCGTACATTTACAACCCCCCGGAGGATGTCATGCAACGGCAATTCTGCTCCATGGCACGCGAATTCGGCTTCGCGAGCGCGACGGAGTTCGCCCTGGTGGTCGGCAGCTGGACGCAGGCCCAGAGGCGGAATTGCCTCGAGGCGTTTTACAAGATTCGCGAAGGCAAGCTGCTAGCTGAGGAGACAGTCAAGGCGGAGATCCAGGCCGAGGAACTGGCTGCCAAAGAGGAGTCACCGAGGCCGAAAGACGAGGCCGAAGACGAGGTCAAAGAGGAGTTGAGGGTGAAGGTCGAGGCAAGGAAGGACAACGTCATGGTCGCTGACAATGACGCTGAAACCGAGGAGGAAGACGATGAGGACGCTGTCAAGGAAGAAGGGGTCAAGGAGGAACCCAAAATGGTAAAGCTAGAGACGGATGTGGTCTTGAAGAGGACGTCGGTCTTCCTCTACGACACGGACGACGGTACAGATGAGCTTTGAAGGCGTTCTGGAAACTAAAGGCAGATAGATACCCTGGCGTTATGGTGTTTTGACGGATTTATCTCGAGATCAATAGAAGAGGGGAGGGCTTCGGGCCTCGCAAGTTGACGTTACCGAAATTGTGTTCGACAAACGGGTGATGGCAGTGGCCTGACCCGGGAAGTTAGCAGGACAAGGGGGATCAGGCAGGGCGCACAGAATTCTCGCCCGAGACGGGAAACACAATGAGCATGCATGGCGCGGCGCATGCATAGAGAGGGGGGGGGGAGACGTGTCTGATGTCTAGCACGATTCAATACCCGGGTATTATTATCTCGGTCCGTTTCCCATGGAACCGAGAGGCTTGAAGTGTATCCCAACATCCCCTTTAATACCGTGAAGCCAGGCCAAGCCAAGTTAACCGAAGAGAAAAAAAATTGCCGTGGCAGTGAGTTTATGTGCGTCCACCCTTCCTTCTCCTCCTCATTACGTCGTCCTCAAACCCCTTTCCTCGACTCGCCCTGCCCCCCACCCCCGGGCGTCCTCAAAACCGGTCGTCGACCCCCCTCGCCTTCTCGCCCGCCTTCCTCTCCCTGTTGAAGTCGACCCACCAGCGGTGCGACTCCTCGGTGCCGGTCCACTCGCCCGTGTCGGCGTCGATCTCGTCCCAGGGCTTGGGGGCCAGGATGTAGTGCACGTTCTTCACCTCGGCGTCGCGCCAGATGTCGGCGTGGACGCCGTCCCAGCGCATCGTCTTGAGCGCGTTGTAGACGTAGGGCAAGGCGACCCAGCGGCCGCGGTACAGGTCGGACAGCAGGCTCTGGTCGGCGAAGTCCATGTCCATGGCGCCCAGCTCCATGTGCCGGACGATCTGCTCGAACAGCTTCTTGGAGGGGTTGACGACCTGCAGGCCGCCGTTCATGAAGCCCAGGGGCGACTGGGTGACGGGGTCGGGCGAGGTGCGCTGGGCGGCGTCCGGATCGGCGTGCTGGGTGGTGAAGGCGCAGTTGGCCGGAGTCCAGTCGGCCGGGTAATGTGGCTTCTTGAGCGGGTTGCAGACGCAGGCGTGGCCGGCGGCGAAGACGCGGGTGCTCGGGTTCTTGACGGCGAGGTCCTCGAGGGACGGAGAACCCGGGGAGGAAGGGTTCCTGGGGGACCCGCCAATGGCGGCGCCGGGGGTCTGCTGGGCGGCGAAGTCGCCGTCGTCGAGGTCGAG
This sequence comes from Colletotrichum destructivum, assembly GCF_034447905.1. Lineage (NCBI taxonomy): Eukaryota > Fungi > Ascomycota > Sordariomycetes > Glomerellales > Glomerellaceae > Colletotrichum > Colletotrichum destructivum. The sequence continues at coordinate 797,475 of NC_085904.1, forward strand.
TTCCATCAGCTCGTCCATGTTGCGGAGGACGAGCATGTCGGAGTCGAGCTGGACGACGCGAGAGTACTGGGTCAGGGAGAAGGGGGAGAGCTTGCTCCAGCAGTCGTAGAAGCGCGGGTCGTTGGAGTAGTCGCGGCCCTTTGTGGGGAGAAGGTACTCGATGCGCTGGGCGGGGATGCGACGGCGCTCGAGGGCGGCGAGGCCCTCGGGCGGGAAGGAGTCTGTGTAGAGGGCGACGAGGGGGTACGCCGAGCCGGACTTGACGAGAGAGTGGTTGAGGGTGAGGAGGCCGGGGAGATAGTCAAGGTTGGTGATGAGGGTTGTCCAGACTGTGCGCCGGGAAGTCAGCTTGGTGAGGGTTGGGAGCGGTTTGCGACGATGCGCCGATGGAGGGGGAACATCATGAGAAACAGGGTTACTCAAGTGAGTGGTTGGTTGGGTGCAAGGGGGAGTTCATTGAGTGAGTGAGATGAGAGTCGGGAGTGATGCAGTTGCGTGCGTGCGCGGGCAAGAACAGGCGGGAAGGGGGGGGGAGAGAGACAAACCCTTGTCCGACTCAACGGCGCGTCTCCCGTCCGACATGTTGGCGATTGAAAGAATGATGGCGGTTGTCAACTCAAACCTCACAAAATCCAAGGGGGCGCTTCGTTGCGACGGCGGGCTGCGAATGCGATGCGCGGGCTGCGCGTCGACTTTGGCGGGGCAGGTTCCGGCGGTGGAGGCGGGGTATTGGTGTCTCCCTCTTTTCTCTCTTGATGGAAGCTTGATGGAAGCTTGAGCGCGACGGAGAGCAGAGTGCAGGGTAGGTATTTCGGGACGGCCGGGATGTTTTTGGGGGATGTCTTGTCTGCGCCCTTCGTGTGAATGCGAAGCAGAATGTAAGAGGCGGGAGGAGGGGAAGGCAAGAAAGGAAGAGAAAAGGAGGAAGACAAGGGGGAGAGGACAGGTTCACGATATTAACATTTCAGTGGAAGATAAAGTAGCAGCAATCAATGTCAACTTTAGCTCCAAATGTCAACAATGGAAATAAAAATTGGCGCGTCAAATGGGGGGGGGGGGGGGGGTGAAAAACCTCACTCCCCCACGAGTCATCCCGACGATGCCACATTGGCCAGCCATAAATGGGAATTGTTTCCATTTTCACCATCCTCGCCCATGTACCCAAGGAACCGTTCTGAGCTGAAGCGGGGAGAAGAGAGGGGGGGGGGGGGTGTTTGACGGACAAATTCGACTGATAGACAGCGAGGGATTCCGATCGGCCGTCGCGTCGATGACGCCATCATGTCTGGGAACATCGAGGTCGAGCTGAGAAATACAAACAAAGCGGATAGCCGCGCGCAACTCGGTACTACGGATGCAAAAGGGGGGGGATGGATACAGAAAAGAGCGAGCGGGCCGGGGATTTCGGACAGCCTGAAGTAACAGGCGGGTGTGTGAACTCTGACCTGAGAGTGGTGGTGCTTCTTCCTCTCTCTCTCTCTCTCTCTCTCTCTCTCTCTCATATTCCCGCATGGATTAACACGACCTCAAGAGATTGCCCATGTCCAAAAAGAGGGGAACTTCTCTGTCCAATTTGTCCTAGTCCCCCCCCCTCCTCCCCATGGCTTCCGGGCGTCTTCTGCAGTGTGAGGGTCATAGATTTCCCACCCATTCAGGATCCGGGAAACGAGAGCGAGGAACGGCATCTTATCGTAGAGTTCATCCCTGCATATGACAGGTGCAAATAACGCGCGCATGCATATTACCACCCATATCGGTTCTGCTCGTGTCAGCCCTACTTTGTTTCTCCCCCGAGTCACGTTTCATAACCATAATTCTTAGTACATTGCTTAGCCCCTTGGTTTTTAGTTCCTTTTTCTTTCATTTAATAATAATAAAATAAAATTCTGTAAATGCTTGAGAGACGGGGGACGATCGGTCTTCAATCCGTTCGTCGGTCCGCAAACCGAAAAGCCGTTTTTTGGTTTGGCGGGATGCGTTCCTCCCCATTCAATGTCCGCCGTCTCCGCCACGAGAACCTCGTCTCCCAGCCGGCATCCGGCATGAGCCATGAGCGTTAAGGACACGCTGAACTGAGCTCGCCCGGTCGGTCCGCGGGTTTCCAGGGGACCCCCGCTAAACCCGCAGCAGATCTGACGGCGGAACCAATCGTGTTCCCCCTTCTTCCCTCCAGCCCGTTGACGTGCTCGATCCCGATATCTGTGTCTGCCTAACTGCCCCTCGCAGAAAGAGTGGATACTCGGATTCCGACATTCCGGCGCAGGAAACTCCGATGGTCGTCGTCGTCTCGCTATTCGCATCCGTGCTTCAAACATATCGCATCACCCGCGTCGGAATCTCCTCGGTTGGAATGTTCGTAGAGGAAAGGCCATGAACCCCTATTGCCTCAGACAAAATAGTTACAGAAATAAGGTTGGCCTTTCGACTTTCCCCCACAATGCCCAGGCCAACTTAGTGAAGCAAGTCCAGTCCCCATGATATCATCAAGTGCATGCTTCTCTCTACCTGCTACCTTGCAAGCAATACACTGGTTGGGTGCCCTTGAACTGTTAACAAAATCTCAACTTTGCGTGTAAAATAAAAATAAAAAGACGAGCCCTCCTTCGCCAGTCTATGATGCAGTCTCATGCAGTCGTACAGGACCCGTCGTTGGTGACAAACGCTCCAAGCCAATCCAAACAAGGAAAAAGAAACGTCCCCAATGTATGTCCGATTACTGGTATCTGGTGTATTTCATGCGTGTGCACTCCTAACAGCACTGAAATCTAGTGCCGCTTGTATTTCTGCATGCAAAGTCAGTCACTCTTCATCTCGTTGAGGTGAGGGTTGATGCGTTTATCACTCACTTCTTCAGCTCTACGCCTGTTCTGAGGATCCAGGCTGTTCGTCGCGCCCATCAACGTCTGTCCAATCACCTTGGTAGCCCCAATGGCTGGTCGGAAGATGATGGTCGGTGCCCGCTTCCATACTGCCTTTGCGAGCCCCTGCGCGCTCTGGCTGTCCATGACCTCACCCGGAACCGCAATGATGGCATCGCGGGCCATGTTCAGGTCTCTCGTCAAGCTCGAGTAACCGCCGCGCAGCCCCTGGATCACCCCCGTCGGCTGATCCGCGTACAGCGAGATCTGCTTCTTCTCCTCTGGATCGAGATCGGCCTCCTCCCAGGTGTTGTCGGCCTGCGGCTTGTTCAAAAGACCCTCGGCCCCCTGAAGCGCATACTGGGTTCCGATGGCCAGTTTGGCTCCGAACTTGACCATCTCCGTTCCGGTAGTGCGCGCAAAGGCCGCCGCGCCCTTTCCGATGCTGCGCACGATGCGGCCATCCTTCTTGTACTCCCTCATGGGCACCTCAATGAGCTCCTTGAAACCGCTACCAATGTTGACAATGCCGCGGACCGGCGCGAGACCGGCCAGGACACCGGCCAGCTGGGTGCCCTTGACGTCCGGCATCCAGATGTCGTTGAGAATCTTGCCCATTCTGTCAAAGCCCGAGACGCCATAGATAATGGTATGCCGCAACGTCATGCGCGCTTCGTCTAGGATGATGAAGTTCATAAACTCCGTGGTCCGCCCCGACTTCAGCCCTGCATAGTCAACCCGTTTGGGCTTGAAGTCCAGCTTGACGGGGATGTCGTGGACCTCGACACGCTGGAGGAACGGCACGTCGCTGGTAGAACTATGAACAGGAGCACTGTCGTCCTTGAACTCGAAGAATCGGGTGATGAAGTCGAGGGCATCCTGGTCGACGTGAAGTCGAAGAGGCAGCACCGTGACTCTCAACACCATCTCGGAGGCCGCCAGGTCCATCTGGGGCTTCACGTTGAGCAGTTCCAGGTGGACCATGCTGGTGCCCATCTCCCGCTCGCCGGCGTCTTGGTCGTACGTGGCAAACTTCTTCCATGTCGACGTCGGGACGTGGTCAAAGACGTCCAGGGTCTGGATTCGAACATCGATGGAACTCTGCGTCTCGCCAGACTCAGGAGGGAAGGCAATCAGATCGACGTTGACTCCCTGCAGCTCAAACGTGATTTTGTGGTGCTTGCTTCGATTCAGTCTCAGTCTCTTCTTGGGCCTGGAACCGCCCGCTCGGCTCGTTGTCGTGGTGAACGCCGTGGTCGCAAGAGACTCGGTCTCGGTCGCATTGTCGTTCAACTCTTGATTAACCATTTGCGCAAGCTCTCGGGGATCCTGCTTGGTTGAGATGCCAATGTAGATCGAATTGAACAGGAAGTCGCCAATGACAGTCTCATCCTCCTCGGCGTCGTCTTCGAACACGGCGCGGTCCGATCGCCGGCGGCGCTCATACGCCTTGTTCTCCACGTCCTGCACGGCCTTCGAGATCACGTCCCGGGTGCGCTCCCAGTCGTAGCCGTCAAAAAGATTCCAGATGACGTGCACGTCGCGAACCGAGACCCGAAGCGGGCTCCTCCTGACGAGCTCCTTCGGCGCTCTGTCGTAGCTGTTCTTGGACGAGTTCCAGACCTGGGCTCTACCGTCGGTCTCGGGTCCCTTGTCGAAGAAGTGCTCGTGGATCACTAGGTCGCTGCCGTCATCGGAATGGTGAGATGCGCTCGCGTTGAAGCTGGTCAGCAACACTCCGTCGTGGGTGTCTTGAGTGGTTGTGGCATTCGACGTGATTGAGCCCTCCGCGTCAAAGAGCGGCTCCGAGGGGCCGCCGGCATCTCCGTAGTAGCGCGAATCGATTTGCAACGGGCTGCTGTCGCTCGCCGCATCGTACTCGTCGCTGCCGCCTAGCTCTTGGGCAAGCTCGAAATCCTTGTCAAAGTCGTAATCCCCTTCCGCCTTGCCGAACGCCTCCGCCGAGATCGAAGCCAACAGATCCTGCACGGGGACAACCGAGGTTCGATACTTGTTCTCCTTGCTGGGCGGCGTGGGCGGCGTTAATGCATTGGCCAGGGTAATGAGCGTCTGCGTCGAGTCGGCGCATGTCTCCAGCACAAGCAGATCATCACGGAGCTCGATGTCGACATGCTTTTCACCGTCATCCGGGGTTTCCGACACCTTCACGACCGCTTTGGCCGACGATATATAGCAGATGCTTACGAACCCCTGCGAAACCAGTCGAGATACCTGCTGGGACGACATGTCGGCCGACTGCCGACGATTGACAGTTGAGCTCGCACCTACGTTAGCCACATCGTCGATGAGCAAGATCGAGGCCTTGTTTAAGTCCAGACTTGCCGTGGTATCCACGTCCTTGGGGAGCACCACTTGGAACCGGGCATCAGTCAGGGCGATGAGAAGTTTCGAGGGCAGGTTCAGGGGGTTTAGGCCGATTAAGCAATCGCGAAGAACCAGGTCGACCGTCATAGGCTTACTGTTAGGTCGAGCAGGATCTGGCAGCCGAGTCGTGGTCTGAGGCCTCTTGCCGGCCAGAGCAGTATGTGCTTGCTCGCCGAGATTGGCCACAGAAGCGGCCAGGCTGGCTTCGAAGTCTTGAGGCGTTGCATCGTCTGCAAGCCCAAGGACGTCCATGATCGTCGGCACACGGTAATCAATCGTCACATCGCGCATCTTGATTTTAATCACCGGCTCCATCTCATCTCCAATCATGCGTACCATGAGCACGGGCCCTTGGGTGAGCGTTCCGGGCGGCAATGTCGTCGATGAACTCACGAGGTCCTCTCGGTGGTTGCGATTCACAGAGATAGCATGCACGCCGAATGCCACCAGCGACGGCACCGTAATCTGAGCGACCTCGAAGTTTCGGAGGTTCGCGTTCAGCACGCCGAGCTTTCCGCCAAAATCGACAACCGCAGCCAGCTCCTTGACTTCGGCTAGAAGGAGGATGCCAGGGCGGTCGTCTTCCGGAAGATACTTAGCAACGGTGGCAAGTCGCGCCACCTCATCTCCCAGTACGGGAAGGCAGTTCAGTTGATGCATCCGGTCGACCCTGACGCTGAACTGATCAAATGTGACTCGCAGGACGCCGCCCTTGCGCCGTTGCCGTAGAAGCGTGTCCACCATGATCTCATCGTCGCCCTGGTCAAATTTGGCCTTGGAAGGGATGATGAGCTCGAGAAGCCTTTCGAGATCCTTGTCCTTTGGCGTCGCGAGGTACTCGAAGCGCACACCTCCAATATCCGCCGAAATAGGCGGTTCACCTCGAGAGTATCTTATGTAAGGTCCAGCGAGTCGGACTTTGCTGATCGCAAAGCCGATGCCCAGTTCTCGGCTCACCATCTTAACGGCACTGGTCTCCAAGCCAACGCTGCACTCCTTGCCCTTCAGTTCGAGATTGAAGCCTCCAATCCGCATGTCAATCTTGTTTTCGGCCGATGCTGACTTGTCATCTGGGTTGATCGGCGCGTCGAAGTGAACTCCACGGGGTTTTGGAGGCGGCTGCACAGGCGACCTGACAGATGGGGAGGCGCTTGATGACATGGAAGAGCTCATGTTGAGGAAACTACTCAAGCCACCAAACCAACTGAATGTCTCATCTAGTCTTTGTAGATCGAGTTGCACCAGCAATGGCAAGGTCGTGACTTCTGTACGAATCGAGTCAGATAATTTTATCACCTTGACAGATATGTCTGAGCCGGCCGAAGGGAATTTGTCCATGACGGAAGCACGCATCTGGAGGCTTTGGTCAAACGAGATGATGTCGTCTTTCGCATAGCCAAAGCGGAATTTTTCAAGGTCCACTGTCGTTTCTAGGGTTTTCTTGGAGTTCTTGAGCGACACGCTCAGGTTGTCGAGATCGGTGCGGAGAAGGATCTCTGGCTGTAGCTGCAATCTCGGAGAACCCAGGATTCTTTCCGCAGTGTCGGCAACACCGCCAAGTTGGTGGAGAAAATGGAGCGAGATCTTCTCGAATACGACTTTGATGTCAGGTATTGTGGACTCCTGCTGTTCCTTTGCAGCCCCAGTCGGCTTCGGGACAGGAGTAGAGCGGGCATTGCCCTTCAACGCATCGAGCAACTTGCCAACGACGACGGCGAGGAGGTACGCCAGCGAGGCATCGAAACGGATCTCCAGAGGGGATAGTTGTACCTCCAGAGGCCCATCACTGTCTGGCTCGGTCGTAGTGAGTCCTGGCGACCTCGGCGCGAAGCTTGACCTCATTCCTGGTGATGTAGAGTACACTGAGAAGGCTCCCGGGACTTGAGGCGCAACTGATTTGGCAAGACCGGTTGACGCCGCATTATGGCTCATAACAGAGGCTTGTGCATCGAGTGGCGCATGTACATGCTGGTGCTGGTGTAGTGATGGGACGTATAGCGATATGTTCTGGAGAGATACAAGCTCCTTCACCAATCTGGTAGGTCCTCTCGGGGTCGCCACATCGTCCGCCTGCGCGAGTGTATCTGCCAGATGATCCCTTAGTTCGTCTTTTTCGAGGATCCGTGGAGACTGCCTTGGCTCCCGCGCATCTTCAAAGCTGGGCTCAGAAGACTCGATTTTCGATGGCGGTGTCTGTGGCCGCGGAGATGCAGGTGCATCATGATACTTGGGGGTCGCTGACTCGGGGATATCTGGAGCTGCCTCGAACGCGGGTGGTGACGGTTTGCGCGGGACTGGACTCGCCTTTTTGACTTGAGGCGAGGCTTCCGGGCTCGAATCCGCATCCCAGCCGCCTGGCATCCTTGGTCCTTCTGGCTGTGGCTCGGCTTGAGAAAAGGCACTCATGTACATGCTCTCAGCCTCCTCGTGGGTGAACAGGTGCGACTGCGCCAAATCCTCGCCTGCCCCAGGACTCGAGCTGTGGCCTGTCGTGCTTGAGTGCTGCGATGCTTCGGGTGTTCCAAAGTCCAGCAGGTCGGCTGTCTGCATGCCCTCAATGGGCTGGAGCGAGGGCTCTGATCTCGCCTCCCGCTGGAAGCTCGCCCACGGCGCAGCACGGTTATCGTCTCCCACGACGGTGGACTGGGACATTGGAACATGGCCTCGAGGAGAAAAGTCCTGGTATATCGAGGCCCTGGGTGTGTTCACTTCCTCCTCCTCGACAGGTTCCTCCGTCTGGCCGGAAAAGTCGTACGGTATGTTAAACGCATCTTCGCTGTCCTGCAGGAGCGCATCGTCAACTTCGGAGAGGTCTGCTGAGTCGGAAAGATAACTGTCCTGCATAGTCGGTCGGAAGGAGCTGTGTCTCGATGCGGAAGCGCGCTCGCTGAACGACGGAGACTGCGAGACGGCGGGTGACGAGACGGAGGGAGAGCGCGCAAACTGCGAAAAAACGTTCGCCTCTGATATCAGGTAGGCACGGATCTTGGACAAGGCAATGTGGCGTTTGCCGTCCTTTGGCACTATCGTCGGCGCACCTTCGTCGTTGCGTGCCTCCGCGGTGACGCCTTCGACATCTATGCGATCGAGGGCGAGCTGGAAAGTGACCAGCTCAGGCGTTGTCGAGTTGGGCTCGACAGGGACCTCGACGTCCAGCTGGAAGGTGACTCCCCGGATACGGACCTGGATACGATCGACGATGCCCTGGAGGAAGCCGGCCAGAAACCCCGGGAGCGACAGCGCCTGGCCTGTGCCGAACTGACTACCGTCGTCGCTCGTGGAGCTTTCGCTTAAGGTCGAACCGCCGAGGTCCTGCGTTTCGGCGGCCAGGGCATCCTCCAACCTCCTCTTCTCGTCGGCCAGTTTGGTATCTTTCAAAGCAGCATCCTCGTTGAGGAACGACTCGGCGAGGTTAACGGTGTTCGGCAGTCCCTTGGACTCGTCTTCATTTGATGTTGTGGGGGCGGCGGCCGCCTTGCTCTTGTTGTCTTCGCCGGCGGTGGACACCTTTAGGCGCACGTCGACGCCATCAATCTCGATAATGATAGGGCTCGTGTAGAAATCGACGGGGACCGTGACGTTGAGCTTTAGCACTTTTGCTTTTTGAACTTGGAACGAGGTGGGGAGTTGCAGGAGTCGCTCGAGTTTCTAGAGGTTGGCGATCATGTCAGCTAGAGTGACCTACTAGGTAACAGAGAACTACGGCAAGAGTGGCGCCGAGCCGTACCTTGAGGCGCACTCCGACATCCTTGAACTCGGCCGTGGTGGTTCTGCCGAGGGCGAACTGCAGGTTTTCCATGTCCAGCGTCTCCTCGTCCAGGAGCTCCAGACGCCGCAGAGCGTAGATGAGCAGACGCTTCGACAGGGTCGAGCTTCGGAAGCTCTGGAATATCGTCGCCATAATGGGCTATGTATGCCCGACCCCCGGTGGGCTGCTCGGTTCGATTCGGTTCGGGATAGGGCGGGGTTTGCTCAGTCGGTCGCTTTGGAGGTTGGAAAGCGGAAGAGGCGATCTTGAAGACAACGATAAATACAGCTAGGGTTACTTCCTCAGACTACAACAGAAGAAACGTCCGAAGCTGGTCTACAAGTGGATGACGAGGGCAGCGGTTCACCGGGGGTGGGTGACGCAGTCTGCAGTCGCCGTGTTATCAGAAGACATCCGGCCCAAGGAGGGGACGCTGTTCATGGTGCGTTCGTCATCCAAAGATAGGGTTTCGCTGTGGAGAGGAAAGGGAGAGAGAGGGATGTCGAACTGTAGAGTGGGTGGTTAAATGTCAAAAGATGGGGAGTGAACCAAGGCCGAGGGAGGGGCCGGAGAGGTAGAGGTTGGAGTTGAAGAGGTATTTGGGAGAGAAGTAGAGAAACAAGAATCAAGCAATTGTGTGTGGTTGGTTCCAAGTCAGTTGGGATTTTGAAGCAGTTGGGCAAAGGGCGAAGATGGGTCAAACTAAGGTATGGCAGAGTATGTACCTAAGGCACGGTAAGGTAAGGTGCCCTCTTAGACAGCGGTAATGGCAACCTTGAGCAAATGGTATGTATGCCTGGATGTGGGTGTTGATGAGGCAGGTTGGCGGTAGGCAGTGGGCTGGGCTGGAAAGACGGGGCCCAGATGCAGAGGAGCGACTTGGCACCTAAATGCACTAAAGATTGGTTCCCCCCCCACAAGCTCTAACAGCGCGTGACTCTGGCCGGGTTCACGTCACCGACAGGGTGCGCAGGGGGCGCCGGGCCCTATCAGTTGTATCAGTTGACTTGGTGATTTGGTCTGAGTTCTTATCGATAAGTGATGGGGAATGACCGTGGCTGGAGCCGATAGGACGGTTTGATGCTGGGGAGGAGGGGGCAAGGGCCAAGGGGGGGATAAAACTCACTGGAGGGACCAGGGGTACCCTTCACTTGTGACTGGGCATGTTGGATCACTGACTCCAATGAGTAGGACAGCAGTGAGCCGTGCGTCTGTCTGTTCCACCTGATTGATGCAGAAGAGAAGGAAGCCACCACGCCACGCCTTGTACGTACATTTCTCTCAAACTTGCAGGCTACCGGCTGGCGGGTGGCGGCTGGCTACAGCTGGCTGTCTCTGTCTCAGTGAGTGCAGTGCGTCTTGTTACAATTTTGCGTGCTTCTTTCTGCCTCTTTGTCCCAGCCTGCCAGTTGTTGAAGTCGTCATTCTCCCCAGAATGAAAGAATCAGCATGTCACTCGCCATACCCCATGTCTGCCTGGCAACAGTCTCTCCAGGGTTAAATAGATAGGTGGTCTTACTTGTTGTTGTTTTACGCGTCTAAATATCCATCCCACTTTCTTCGATGGGCGTAATCTACATACACACGTGAGTCTATTTTGGAATGAGTCCCGGACTGGCTGGCCGTTGCATTGCTCTTTGTTCGACTAGGCAGGCAGGCTCTTTTCTTAACAACAGGGGCCGAGGCACAACGCTCATGGAACAAAGGCGACCGTTTCTCTTTCCTAGGTCTGAGTGCTTTTCTCGCTAGAAGCATCTCGTACTGCCTGCCTGCTCCATTTGAGAGTGCGTGTTTCAGTGCTGCTGCTGTTGCTTACATACACAGCAGACTTCTCCATTATTCGCATTTGATTCTTGAAGGTTTGTTCCCAACACCGACACGTGTGATGAGCAAGCTCCGAGCCACACACACAGAGAGAGCAAGGGAGGGAGCGAACGGTAAGGGGGATTAGATTGTAGTGTAAATAGATGTTGGGTGGATCGGATAGCTATCCTGGCCGTCGGGTCCGTCTAAAACAAAAGAGAATGCAGCCCCGAGGCTTCCCTATGGCCAGCAGATGCAATGACCACGACCCGTTTCAACGTCCCGCATTACCGTCTTGGTTCGTAAGTAGCGCAACGTCATGGCCGTGGCCGATCAATCACATGAAGAATATTCGCCCGCTCAATTTTTTGTCGGAAATTTCGACTCGCGACCAGGCTCTCCTCGGCTACTCCTCCTTCCTCTCGGGAACCTTGCTGCTGCTCGCCCTGCCGTAAGCCTCGGCCACCCTCAGACCGACACTCTCACCGCTCCAGTAAGCCCCCGTCGCCGTCCCTAGCGCCACGAACGGCGCCGTGTGCTCGCCGGCCAGCCATAGACCGCCTTCCGGCACGCCCTCCCGCATCGCTTCGATGTTCTTGTCGCCCTCCGTCAGTCCGACGGGGAAGTTGCTGTAGCTACCGTTGCCCGCGAGATCGTCTCGCATCCAATCTGTCGAAAGACACCCCGTGGGCTTACAGTCGGGCGACGTCTCGTCATAGTGCGGCAGCCGGGAGTAGTAGGGCTTGAAGAAGTCGTAAAGGAAGAAGTTCCTCTCCGGGATCGTCTTCAGCTTGGCCACCTCCTCTGTAATGTATTTCGACTCATCTCCGTAAATGTAGAACAGTAGCGTCGGGTGCGAGTATTCGCCCAACGAGGCGAGGTCGACAATTTCCTGGTTCCATCTGTTCGGGTTCGTATCTGGGGTATAATTCGGGGCCAGCCATTGACAAAAGCCTTGCACTACCCGCCCTTCCGCGTCGGGCTCGAGCCAGTACGCCTTAGGGAAACTGATGTAAACCTTTTCAAGGCACCCGTAGCCAATCGCCTGGATCCCGCGCTCGATCCTGTCGGGCAACGGCGGCTCAAAGGCTTGCAGGTTCTTTTTCAGCCAGCCCAACGGTGCCGTCATGACGACCTCGTCAAACTCAAGTGTCTCGCCCGTGTTGGTGTGTACCCTGGGCTTCTCGCGCTCCGGGGTTTTCAACTCAACCTTGACAACCCGGGTGTCGTATTTAATATCCGCATTGTGCCTCGCAGGCTGCGCAATCCTATCAAATATCTTTTCGTAGGTGCCGGCGCAGAATACGTTTTCTTCCGCAAGTCAGTCAGAGTACCTTTTCCCGAGAGAACCGCAAATAAAGAGAGGCTTGCGGGATCCGTATTAGCACAATAACTCACCGCCCTCTATGCATTCCTCAAGCCAGAAGAACTTTAGGCTTTGGGTTTCGATTGGGCTTCCTGAAAAAGCACCCCAAAGTTCGGCAATCTGGAGAACGGTTTGCCTCTTTTTGGCGTAGTCCTCCTCGGTATCGGGAATTTTCTCTACCACCTTATACTGGAAAAAATCCCATAGACTCTCATCGGGATGGATATCGGCCGTGCTCTTATTCGAATGGTCGAACGCATCTTGGACAATGCCCCACATGATGGTCGAGTAGACTTCGCTTTCGCTCAGATCGAATAAGTCCCCCGCCTCATCGAATACGTACGACCGACGGTCCCAGTGGCCAGTAGCAGTCCCTGTCTCCTTGGCAAGGTCGTTGATGGGGTTGTCGTCGGTGCCATGTATCCAGTTGGGTCCAAGGTCGACGGTGTGTCCGTTCGGCAGCGTTTCCTGGAACATGCGGCCTCCGAGTCGTTCCCGGCCTTCGATTATGGTCACCAGCAGGCCATGTTGGATCAGGATATCGGCACAACGCAATCCGGCGAGGCCAGCGCCGATGATAGCCACATGAGGTCTGGGGCCTGACTCGGATTGTTTGCGCTGCGACGTGTCAGGAGCAAGCTGCTTGTACAGGAACAAGAGGCCGTCATCGTCTTATACGCTGAGGCATAGGACAGGTAGTACGGTCAAGGGGGAAAGATCAAGACGGGATATCGTTCATCAGAGGAGACAAGTCAGCGGCCCAGGCCCGAAGCGTCCCACTAGCGACGTTAGGCAGGCGGTTGACAAGAAGCAGACTTACCCGCAGAAGTGAGTCCATTGTCAGCGATCTGAGCAGCAGCTTGTCTCGGCCGGTCCCAAAGAGGCTCTGAACTCGACAGGATTCGAGGTCCTGGTAGATGCGGGATGTACTCCGGTGGTCAGGGCTGGTAAAAGATACTGAGTAAGCGTCCATGGCTGCAACGTCCTCGATGAGGAGGGTAAAAGAAGAGGTGGTATGATTTGGGGTTTTGATGAGCCGGTCACGGATGCTGGCTAACGGGGGGAAAGAGGCCAAACTAGACCACGATGCTGCCGACTGAGCACGAGTCCGGTATGGAAACAAGTGAAGTCACAGGGTTCGGGTCCGGTTCTGGGGAAGAAAACCAGGAGGGTGAGTAAGACATGGGAAGAGCAGTTGGGGGGTGGGAAGGGAACTTGGGGTTCGGGAGAGGATGTATGTCATGCGGAGGCGGCAGCCGAGCGATTGTGGGGATGGATGGGCGAGGAACGTGGTAAAGTGTCTTGCAACCAGCGGCTAGAGGGTTTCCGGTTGGGATCATGGGGGGGGATCTGAATATGTAGGTAGGACCCGTCGATCTGGGTACAGCGGCCGAGAAGGACAAGCGCGAGAGGTCCAGATAAGTTGTGGTAGGTAGGTCGAGAGGAGAGAGGTAAGGCGAGACGAGACGGCTAGGGTGGTGCAAGCTGCAAGCTGCAAGGTGTAGAGCAGAGCAAGCTTGGATGAGAGGCCCAAGAGGTGCGCCACGAAGTGCCATTTTGAGCGTATCATGCCTAACCGAAAAGTAGATAAGGAACAGGAGGGGGGTAAGGAGGACATAAGAAAGAAGAAACTGGAGACACTTGAGCCATTCCAGAGTTTGCAGTTCTCGAAACCCAACCTCGCCCTCTCATTCTCGGTATCTCACTCTTGCGCTCATTCTCACTCGTCCACTCACCCTCAACCTCGCTCTCACACACTGTCTCTGTTTCTCCGTCTCTTTTCAGATGGAGTTGGGTTGCAGAAGCTGTTCGGACGCAGCGATGACCAGTCACACCCGTCACCCTTCCCATTCCGACGTGTCGTCTCGGCACCCATCACTCTCGCCAACAGGGCTCGCTGGAATCAGGGGCATGGACCGCTGGGCGAAAGTCGGGTGATGGGTGATGTTGTGCTCTAGTACGTGCGGTTGGGCTGGTCGTGGGTGGGATGGAACGTAGCGGCTCGCATCTGGTCTGCAGCTATCACACTCCTTTTCTTCTTCTTTTCTTTCCCCTCGGGACGTTTAAGTGCTTGCTGCTTGACGACTCTTTTTCCTCTTTGTCCTTTCTTTTTTTTCCACTTTTTTTTTTCTTTTCTTTTTTTCATGGAGAGGGAATGGGAGGGGCATCGAAGCAAGTTGTGTTTGGTGTTGGTGTTTCGCAACGTGAATAAGAGACGAGGGGAGTAAGGACAGGAAGGTAGAGAAGAAGAGAGCGTCGAAAAGACTTACAATGCAATACGCGAGCGGACGGGGGGGATTGCGCGCGCGCTAAGCCTCGATATCATCCGGGAAAAACGAGTGGAAGGGATTGATCGAATAGGCCCGAGAGAGAGATAGAGAGAAAGGTGGAGGGGAAAGGGGAGAGAAATGGAGCTGGGATGGAAGACGAAGGATGAGGATGAACGGACGACAGACGACGACGACGTCCAGGTAGGACAGAAGTCCGGCTGGTTAAGGCGGTTGTTGGCGTTGTTGTTTGGTAAGATTGGGTTCAGTGAATTGCTGCTGAAGCTCTCGCCGCTCTGGGAGATTTTTTTTTTTTCTTCTTTCTCTTCTGGGCGGGCAGAGAAAAAGCGGGTGTCAGGGTCCTGGTCTTCGGTTTTCGGGGTCAGGTCTCAAGATGCGCAAGCCAAGGCACCACCAACAGACCAAGAGGGAAAAGAGGGAGAGGGATAAAAGAGCGGAATCGGGATAGTGAAAGATGTGCCGCGACGGTGACGGTGACGGTGCGGTGGACAGTGGAATTACTAGGTTGGTGGAATTGGTGGGGCCGGGACAATGCAAGAATTGCGACTTGCGACCTGATGTGTGTGAATAGGTGACAGCGACAGCGACAGCGACGACAGCAATGGCGACAGCGTGTGGGATGATGGGCACCCAAGGACTCAAGGAGGGGAGGGGGGAGGAGGAGAGGGGAGGGAGGGGCAGTCACAGTGAGTTGTTGGGCCGGTGACACTTCACTGTTTTCTTCTCCACCGTCGGCGTCATCCCTCCACCTTTTCCATTCTCTATCCGACTCTGCTCCTCTCCGCTCCTTTTCAAGCTCTTCCCTACCACTTCCGCCCTCCCAGCCGGAGAGAGAGAAGGGAGAGAGAGAGAGTGTGTGTGTGTGCGTGTGTTGCAGTCCTCCGGTCGTCGACACAGCGCCCGCCATGCCCACCCTGTCACGATGTCGCCGACTGACTCGATGGAACGTAACGACGGTCTGACGAAAAGGGGTCTGAAACTGCATTTCAGAGGAGCCGACGATACCCTCAACCTTTCGCCCTTCACCTTCCGCCTTGCACTCTCCAGCCGCTGTATCCCTTTACAAAATGCGCAATGCCCCACGCTGCACCCCCCTGTGTTCGTTGGTGTACGGATACGGACACAGATACCTTTCCGTGTGGTCCGCAAGCCAATCCAATTGGGTCTTCTTGCCGACCGACGCGACAAGGGAATGGATGCCCACGGTCACGCTGTCTTGCCGATCATGGCCGCCACATCCACACGCACCTTTGCAGCTTTGCCTTCAAAGTCCCTGTCAGAGCCTCATGCCCGCGGTGACGAAGCCTTGCCGATTCTCGCCCCCCCCTGGTCCTCATGATCCTGGCCGCGTCAGGCACTGCAACTGACCTGTCCCCCTTCCTCGAAGGCCTCTGATAACCAGCCAACTATCGTGATAACCCTCGTTTTCGTCCCCCTCGACATAGCGAGCCGGTCACCCACCGACAGTCACATAACCAATGCCCTCATCTGTATTGACCTTCAGCCCCTACAGCTCGATATCCTCATTCCTATTGCCGCCTTCGTCCTGGGACTTCTTGTTCCAAGCAGCCAAGCCCAATTCCTACAAGGCCACGCTTCAGACTTGAGCTCTGGCGGCGATTAATTTAGGCAGTCTCTTCCGCATCGAGATGATTCCCTGGTCTGATCATGTTCGTCTTCGAGCCCCTGCGAGGCAGACGCAAAACTTGCACTCATCGTTGCGATGTCTCTTCTAACGACGCAGCGGCATGTATTCATTCTCTGCAGCTTATATTCCTTCAGGGAGCAGTTAGCAGAGAGGTGAGCTGTCCACGCAGGCTCTCTCAGCTTGGGGCATTGTGATAAGGTCCGTGGGCCTATGTCCTCTTATCTTGAGATGTAGCACACGCAGGCAACTTACAGATACTCACTGCAACAAAACGCCTAAGCCAACAATCTGCCTTTCTCCTACTCTGGTCCACGGCTCACGCGTTGTAGTGATGATGGCCATCTCTATGGACCTCTGCGCATGATCGGGATGCGACTTTTACAAACCGGCACGGACGGAAGTGCTGGGATAGGGATGGGACGGGAAGGAATTGGCTCGGTGGAGGCGGTTTCGGTTGATGCATGCTGTTGGGTATCCAGCCCCTGCCGGCCCAAATCAGGAGAGATAATAACGCCGTCTCCCCACGACAGTCCGATATTGGTGACGGTGTCCCAATTCAATGTTGACCCAGATCCTACTGGTTGCCGTCTGATCGGTGCTGAGCCACCTACCCCCGGGTCCGGGGCACTCAGGCGAGCCATGCACGTGGAGAAGAGACGCGGCAGCCGAATGGGGCAAAACGACGCCGGCTCCGAAGGCAGGCGACCGACCTCCAGCCTCCGGAATGGATGCAACTCTGCTCCGGTGCGGTACGGTACGGGGAGAAGCGCCCCTCTGCGGGGTAAAAGCTTCCCATGTGGGGAGCATTCGACAGGGGGGTCCCATCGAGGCTCGCAGCTTTTCAGACGTCGCAAAGAAGCGATCAAGCACTCTGACAGAGCTTCCCGCCCTCGGCCGTCGTGTCTTTGCATATCATTATACTTCGTCGTGGGTGCCAAGTCATTTGCGTCATTCGGATACAGGATTCTTGTTAAAAAAAAAAAAAAAAAAAAAAAAAAACACCCCTCTCTGACCTGGACCTCAGTGGCATGCCTTTTCTGCTATGTAGTTTACTAACCTAGCTTCTGATCTGGCAAGCCCCCCCGGCTAGCCTTCAATGTCATTCCCCCGGGCCCCGGGACGCCATCTCGTTCCCCCAGCTTCCCTCTGCCCAATCACGTCTCCTCCGAATCTCAGCACGCCCCCTTCCGGAATGGTCTTCCACACTCTCCATCCACATAAGCCGAGGCTCGCGGCACAACTTCCAGACATGGCTGGCCGCCGCCCGTGCGCCCCCAGACCGACGTCAACCGATACACGTCGTTTCTCCTCCTCCTCATCCTATCGACTCAGTTGACCGCATTTGCCAGCTCTACGAACTTCCATCCTCCTGATTCCTCGACGTCCGAGAAGCTCGACTCCCTTCTCACCCTCCTACCACTGCCACTGTTTGCGACTCCAGCCCAGCTCCAAAACGCCCGCACACAGCCGTCTGTTCTTGTTCCAACCCAAACAAAGGACACACATACAAACACACAAGACACAGCGCTCTACAGCTCTCTCGCCCACCATGGCCGCAAAGACCTTCACCCGCGACGAGGTCGCCAAGAACAACACCGAGGACTCCCTCTGGTGCATCATCGACTCCAAGGTCTACGACCTCACGGACTTCGTCGACGGCCACCCGGGCGGCGAGGCCGTCCTGCGCCAGGTCGCCGGCCGCGACGCCACCGCCGATTTCTACAACCTCCACCGCCACGAGGTCCTGACAAAGTACGACAAGACCCTCGTCATCGGCACCGTCGCCGGCGAGACGCCCCAGGTCGCCAACCCCGGCCCCGGCGAGCTGTCCGCCGTTCCCTACGCCGAGCCCACCTGGCTCACGCCCCAGTTCAAGTCCCCCTACTTCAACGACTCCCACCGCGCCCTGCAGCGCGCCATTCGCGACTTCACTGACCGCGAGATCACCCCTGTCGCCCTCGAGTGCGAGGAGAAGGGCGAGCACATCCCCCAGGACCTCATCGACAAGATGTCCAAGGCCGGCGTCCTGCACATGCGCCTCGGCCCGGGCAAGCACCTGCACGGCGTCGACCTGCTCAACGGCGCCGTCAAGGGCGAAGAGTTTGACTACTTCCACGACATGATCCTCAGCCAGGAGATGGCCCGCACCAACTGCCGTGGTTTCCAGGACGGCATGCTGGCCGGCATGACCATCGGCCTGCCCGTCGTCCTCAACTTTGCCAACTCAGAGTCCCTGAGGAAGCGCATCGCCGACGAGGTTTTTAGCGGCCGGAAGAAGATTTGCCTGGCCATCACCGAGGCCTTTGCCGGAAGTGACGTTGCGGGCCTGAGGACGACGGCTACAAAGACGCCCGATGGCAAGCACTACGTAAGCCCTTTTCCCGTCGCCACCATCACCATCGCAACCATCATGACCACCCAGCCCTACCTTATAGAAAGCTATACAATGATTTGAATAATACTAACATAATACGTTATATAGATCGTCCAAGGAACTAAGAAATGGATAACGAACGGAACGTTCTCAGATTTTTTCGTCACCGGCGTCAAGACGGACAAGGGGCTCAGCGTCCTCCTTATCGAGCGCGGCGAAGGCGTCGAAACCAAGGCCATCAAGACGTCATACTCGCCCGCCGCCGGCACGACCTACATCACCTTTGACAACGTCAAGGTTCCCGTCGAGAACCTTTTGGGCCAGGAGAACAAGGGAATCCACGTCATTCTTAGCAATTTCAACCACGAGCGGTGGACCATGGCTTGTAAGTCACAGGCGAGAGAGAGAGAGA
This sequence comes from Colletotrichum destructivum, assembly GCF_034447905.1. Lineage (NCBI taxonomy): Eukaryota > Fungi > Ascomycota > Sordariomycetes > Glomerellales > Glomerellaceae > Colletotrichum > Colletotrichum destructivum. Next base: position 816,357 of record NC_085904.1, read on the forward strand.
GAGAGACAGAGAGAGAACACTGAAGGGGGAGACCATGTTTGGAGCTGACCATGATGATAATAGGCGCCACGATCCGTCAGTGTAGGACCATTGTCGAGGAGTGCCTCCTCTGGGCGAACCAGCGCCTCGTCTTTGGCAAGAAACTCATCGACCAGCCCGTCATCCGCCTCAAGTAACCAAACCCTCCCCCCATGTCCGGATCCCCGGCTTGACGCACAGCCAGCTAAGCTAACCTCTCCTGCCCACCAACAGGCTCGCCAAGATGATCGCCCTCACCGAGTCCCACCAGTCCTGGCTCGAGACCGTCACCTACCAAATGAACCAGATGCCCTACAAGGAGCAGGCCAAGCACCTCGGCGGGCCCATCGGCCTGCTCAAGATGAGCGCCACCCGCGCCGCCCACGAGATCGCCGACGAGGCCGTCCAGATCTGGGGAGGGCGCGGCCTCACCCGGACCGGCATGGGCCGCGTCATCGAGATGTTCAACCGCACCTACAAGTTCGATGCCATCCTTGGCGGTGCCGAGGAGGTCCTCGGCGACCTGGGCGTTAGGCAGGCCATGAAGTTCATGCCCAAATCGCGGTTGTAAGTCGCCGCCGCCGCCGCCACCTCCTCGTTCTCTATCACCACGATCACCACTTTTACAGCGCGGGGGGAGGGCCGACAGAGGTGGGTTCGGGATTGTAATGTATCAACTATCATGTTCGGGAACATCACGGCAACCACGTAGTAGAGTAGAGCGGAACCAACAAAGTTAAACCAAAAGATCGGATGAGACTTACCACCCCCCTTCTCCTTTTCTCCTTTTTGACTTTGTGGACAGGCCCCCTTTTCAAGGCTTTTCCATAGTTCCGTAAACATGTTCGGATTAGAGATGCCTGCGAAAATCAGACAAAGCGTGGGTTTTCGCATCAGCCATCCGGTGTTGCTTTTCCATTCTAGGGGCCAGGCGAAAAGTTAACCCAACTAAGCCTCATGAGTTCCGAAGCTCGGCCCAGCAAGCAAAACCGAATTCCCGGCGCAAATAGGATAATCTCAGTCAGTTGCTTCCCCCCGGCGATGGAAGGGCAGGCTTTATCGAGTTTCAGAAATACCGAGGTGGGACGCAGTATTGGACCAGCACGTAAGGCATCAAAGTCTCTCTTTAGTAGAGTCCGTCGCTACGGACAAACGCCGTCACAGCACACACAAATGAAGGCAACCAAGTGAGACGCAAACGTTCCATTCCCTGCCCTGAACGACAGCTATGACCGCCTCGAACGGCCCACACTGTCCAGGTCGTGTTGAGAGCCCTTTTCCCAGCTGCTCAACCGGAGCGACCAGTATATCTATCAGAGTCGAAAGCTATCCGGCCCGAGGAGGCCCCTCCCACTCTGCTCTTCTCTCTCTCATTCATAAACCGGAGAGAAGGTCAGCGCAAGCTTGTTTCCCCCAATTGCTTTGCTGCCATCGTCATCCAAACGATCCGACCAACCCCGCATTTTGCCGAGGTTGACGACCAAATGCGAAAGGTGTATCTTTGGTGCGTTAAGAAAAAGCCGTGATTCATATGCCGTTGTCCGTGTAAAACTTTTCCGCGGGCCGAGTCCCAGAGTTGTTTGCCGTAAGAACATGAGCGCAAGGAAGAAAGACTGGGAAAAAAGGAGAAGAAAAAAAAGAAAAAGGAAATGTACAAATCATCCGCAATGCCAAGTCGATCGCATAAGTGAGCCATAGCCATGGTGGCCTCGAAGCCGTCAAACTGTCTCGAAACCGAAACTGCCATTACCTGGCAGAACACTCATCACCGATAAGCCATTGTAGAGACTTTAGTTGTTGGGGCACTGGGACTGAACGTGGCCGGGCTGCTGGCACTTGTAGCAGATCTTCTCGCCACCGGAAGACTCCTTAGGGCAATCGCGGGAGAAGTGGCCGTTCTCGCCGCAGTTGTAGCACTTGGAGCCGTTGGTGCAGTCGCCTGGAAATATGTTAGGGAGGCAAGATTCTTCAGGTCGCGGGCTTGGCTAAAACTCACGAGACATGTGGCCGTAGCCACCGCAAGAGTAGCAGGTCTTCTGGCTGGCACCGCCGTAGCCACCGGCACCGCCGCCGTAGCCACCAGCACCGCCGCCGAAGCCGCCGCCGTAGCCGCCGCCAGACTTGGGGCAGTTGCGGGCAATGTGACCGACCTCACCGCACTATTGACAAGTCAGCATTGTTCAAATTCGGGGTCGAGTTGGCATCAACTGACCTTGTAGCACTCGGAGCTGGAGGGGCCGGCACCACCACCGACGTTGCCTCCCTGGGGGCAGTCACGGCTGATGTGGCCAGCCTGGCCGCAGCGGTAGCAGGACTTGGTGTCCTTGGGGCCCTCGGGGCAGTCACGGCCTTGATGAAAGTCAGTAAATGAGTGGATGTCTCTGGTCCGAACGTAAACTTACTCATGTGACCCTCGTCTTGGAGCAGACATATGTCAGCAACCTCCTTGTCATCAGGACAAGCATAAAAACTCACTGCCACAGTTGTAGCTATAGCATGTCAGTATACATCAAGAAGATAGGCCGGTGAGAGTCAACGTACCACTTGGCGGCGCCACGGTTAGGGCACTCGCGAGCCTACCATTTTGTTAGTGCGTTGAACGCCGAATACGGTCATTCTGTCCTGTGTCATACCTGGTGACCAGCAGTACCGCCTAAATTTCTCTGGTCAGACTCTTGCGCTCATTCAAGGGTGGTGATATGGTGATATGGTGGGGAGTGTGGGATTAAGGTGTCGCTGGCACACCGGCTCAGAGTCAGCAAGACATCGCAGTAGGGTCTACATGCGGGCTCTTGAATAGTCTTGAGAGTCTGCCACAGAGGTGATGCGAGGGTGCCGAGCTGTCAAGTGACATATTCCCATTCAAGCGGCGCTGAGGTGCTCCATCTATCCAACCCTAATACCCCAGGTGAGGCAGGCTTCAAGACAAACACCTCGGCAACCACTGAGCAGTAGAACCCAAGGCTGGCTGGGTTGAGATGCAAGGCCTCCAATTGGGGCAGATGCGTATGGACACTGGAATACAAGTCGCAAAGACCAGTTGCACAAGAAGCTGCCACCAATAACAGATTGACTTGGCTCATCGTGGAAGCGGTGAGAATTCGGTGAACCAATGACAACCAGACGTCTTGACGAGATCCATTGTCATTTGTTACCGAATGCCGAAGCCACCCACAAGAAATGAAAGTGAAAAAAATCACACAATTCCAGCAGGGCCCCCAGTGGTGGCGAGCAAAGGCAATGGATGGGGTAGTGGCGAAAAGAAGAAAAATTGCAGCATCGAGATAACTCACAGGTGAAGCAAGTGCGAGCCTGGGGAGGAGCGCCGGCGGATCCCTGGAAGTCCATTGCGATTGATGTTGGTTGGTGATGCGGAGACGTAAAGGTGTTGGTTCTTGTCTAGTAAATGATGTGTTAGAGGCACGGCGGATTGATGGAGTGATGATGAAGATGTCGTGAGAAGATTGAGCCAAGCTTCCGTGTGTGAAAGAGGGAGATCTGGGAGGTGAAAGGAAGTGGTTTGTCGCGATCGATGTAAATGAGGTGGGGAGGGGCAAGTCGAAGTGGCATGTGTGCGCGCGCCATGTGGGGAAGTTGGAGATGGAGGGGGTGCGTGTGTGCGCCGCGCCGTCTTCGCCAGATACACTAGGTACACAGGAGGCAAATGGGTAGGCGCCCTGCCATGTGTGCGCGCGCGTGCCGATTCCAAAGGCGATTCGAGAGGTCTTGATGATGGCCAAGCAGCCGTATCATCGCGTATTCAGACCGCGGACGCAAAATACAGCAGAAGCAGACTTTGGTACTTACGAATGAAGGGCGACTATCGAGCTGGAAGAAATCTCTGCTCGAAAAGGAGGGGGTTTGGAAGTTTTGCAAGGTTTGTGATGGTGGTGGTTTATGTTGTGGGAGAGAAGGGGAGGAGACCGGTGGTTGCGGCAGGGAGTGGGCAAGGTTAAAAAAGAAAAGGCAGTCAATTTGGAAGACAGACCGCCTTGTGGAGCCCAAGAAAATCTGGTAGACGGACAGGCGCGGAGCACCAATCAACGAGGCAAGAGCTTTCCCGTAGGGGAAGAGGCGAGCTAACCTAACCTACCTACCTCACTTTCCCGGATCCCTTACCTTTGGCCGAAGTAGGCAGGCAACTAACTAACGGACTGTGTGAAAAAAATGTTGGAGGTGAGAGTGTGTGACTGAGTCTTCAGCTTCAGCCTCCCTTCGCATGTACCCTTACTTCGTCCTGACCACCGCCAACGGCCTGTTGATATGACATTTCGATGATGCTGTTGATAGTGTCGTTGCCGGCTGACGCCCCGTACGCATTGCTGGCTCACGTCGCTTCGAGAGGACGCGCCCCTCCATGTCGCCACTCGACATGATCGATCATCGGTCACTGTACCATAGAGCCTGTTCTTTCCTCCGCTCCGTCTGTGGCTAGCCTGGACTGGCCAGACTGCCTGCTGCTACACCTGCGTTGGGCCGGGCTGCGTCGCCCGAGGGTGCGCCTCCAGCGCCTTACAATAGCCGAAGATGAGACTGTGCTTCCGCTTCATCTACACCGGCACGGTACAGTGCACATCATCTGTTCGGGACCTAGGCCGGAAGAAAGAGAAAAAGAAAGAGAAAGAGAGAGAGAGAAGCCAGCTACTGCCAGTGATATGCCTGAATAATTTAACGCATTGTCGGAAAGCAACGCGGGCTTCCCAAAGGGGCATTTTCCCAAGCTGTTACGTATGTTTCCCGGTGGAATGGGTGTCCACGGCAAGAAGAAGGTTCCTAAAGTTCGGGTGACGAGGCACAGTCTGGACTTTCACTGCTTCCAAGCACAAAAACAAAACCCAGCATTTCCGTCAATGATGGATGGGACGGGACACAACTCAGAGTTGTGAACGGAGAAGAAGAAGAGGGTCGGGCCCATGCGCTTCTCAGACACCAGGGACGCGAACTCAAAGGCAGGCGACTCGCAAATTCAAATCTCAGCGTCTGCTGGGCGGTACCCAGACATTACGTTGCTGTGTTGCATGCTGAGGTGGTCGGTCCCGGTCTCCCACTGTCTTTGGCTCTTCTTGCCCCTCCATTTTCCCGACTCGGTTTTTTTTTCTGCCATGGGGAATATAAAAAATACCCAGCTCATCAGAAAATTCAGCATGTAAAAAAAAAAGCTGATAGGTGGGGTACCCCCTGTGCAAGATTCTAAAAATCGCCGACAGGACAGGCAAATGGCAGGCCAGGCCCGGCCTCTGCACCGTGGGAAGTGATGCTCCAAAACTCGCTAAGCCGCTTCCATCCCTGGCGAGCGTGTGAGGGGCACTCAGGACAGAACAGGACAGGACAGGGAGAGATGCAAGGGACGGGAGCACAGTGGCGCACGAAATCATGGATTTTCGACCCCTCCTTTCAGTTGCTCTCGCATTCACGCCCGACGCTCCTAGTCAAAAGTGGACTGATAAATCCGTCTCACAAGCCTCCTTCACTGCTGCAGCATATCCCACCCCCCCCTCATGCAATGGAAAATCTCTGCCCGGAAGCAACGCTGACTCACACTGTGCTATCGTGTTCATGTCTGAGTGTGTGTGTGCGTAGGACGAGGTAATGGCTCTCCCGCGTATTGTTTGGCCCGATTGTCTCGGCTGCACACACCTCAGCTTGATGCCCCGCGATCCTCGACTGCCGGTCGACGATGGTGCGTCAGTGGGATGACACACGCCTCCTTGTGATCCTCCCTTTATACTAGGCGGGAGCCAAGTCGAGGAAGCTTCGTGTTTTGCTCCTTATCGTCCGAGGCGGAACATCCAGACTCAAGGATCCTCCGAGATAGAAAGGTTTTGCCGCGTCAGTCATATCTTTAGGAAGAAAAACTATCACTTGCTCGCCAATGCCACTAGCTACCTGCTGAGAGCCCTATTGGCCTGGCGGCCATGGAGAGGCACCCTTACAGGTCACATCGAAATAGGTTTGAACCGAACCGAGGCTTGGACCGCCTCCTCCAGATCGACAGCGTCCTCCCCTCATCAAACCCCATGAAAGCCTTCACCGTCGGCTCCGTATTTCCAACCTCCTTCCAGCCTGCAAGCGAATCTGCGATGTTTCACTGGAGGAAATAACGCACGAATTTCCAAAGAGCTCCGAACGCCCAGTGAGCCACGCCATCCAAACGAACTCCGACCGAGGATTGGTTCGTTGCACCGAGATGCTGCTCCGGTTCGGAGAGATCTGCCGCGCACAATCTCGGCCAGTCTTCCCTTTCAGGTTGGTGGTAACCTTTCCGCCCGAACCTGTTAATAAGTCGACCGGATGAACCCCGTCACCCACCTCGACCGATGAACACCCCACGTACTGGATGCCAGCAAATTTTCGTGGCGTTTGCACACCTGTCCGGAATTTTGTCCTGGTCTAAGCTGGCTTCTGTTCACAAATGCGCAGCTCTTGCTGCACCAAAGCCGTTGGTCGACGGCCATGTTCAGGTTCCATCGAATCTTCCTTCGCTTGATTAGCGTTTACGCAACAGGCGTGCAAGGGCAGGACGCACCGTGCCGCCAACCCCATGTCTTGTTTACATAGTAGGCTGCAAGCTAAATAGATATCGTTGATCCTGTGAATCTCCAACGCTGGCTCATAGGATAGCTCATGAATATTTTGAGTTATGCTTTATCCAAGGAACGCAGGTGTGTCGCCAGGAGCACCTGAAGCGATGATGCCCACGAGCCCATGACCTGCCTGAACGAGCTGCCAATGGGGACGTAGGGATAACATGACGGTCTCATTGCATCTCTGCAAAAGACAAGACAGGCACCGTCCTCTTCGAATGCGACCCTAGTGGAGAACATGCCGGATCACTGGCCTCTTCGAGGCCGCACCTGCGACCCAAGACGCTAGGACGGCATGTAACCACAATCCGCCTCAGTCATATGCAGGAGCCGACAGGCTGTGGATGAAGACCAACAACATGAGCATTATCCGACATACGCCCCCTGGAAGTCTCAGCACCATGCAATCTCCAGGCGAAGACGTGGCATCGAGAAGCCGAAAACATTGGTCGACGGCTTCCATCTAGGAACGGACTGGGGCATGCCATCATCCCGCAGACCGTCCTGTTGGCGGTGCCATGTTCGAAAGGCTAACCGGCTTGGACAGGAATCGACGCTTGCCTTGTGCAGAGTCCTTCTCAAAGCTTGGCTAGCGTTCGATCCGCTGGATTGGACAGATGTAATGCTTTCGTGACTTGGTGTAGGCGCCGGGAGGATCATTGTCATTCTAAATGAGACATGAAGTGTCGCTATGGACAGACAGCACAGAAACAAGAGGGCCGACAAACGGAACCCATGTCGCACTTTCTCCCGCGACGATCAATCACCAGGATTGGCGACCGTTAAAGACCTGCCAGGCTGTAGGACCGCAGTCCGTGGAGACTTCGGGGGGGGCATGACTCCCCATCAGCTTCGACCCCGACGTTTTGTCGGAATAGCCGTGATGCGTAGGTCCACTGTCAATCGTATGCCAGTTCAACCGTACCAATTGAAGTCGAAGTTATGTTGCAATGAGCTATTGATTACAGTGCCCCGCCGAAGGTCGACTTGAATTGGTATCTAGCTGCGGAAGTGGCTCCGATGCGGTGTACGACGAATGGGAAAGTGTGGAGAGAGAGTCGCAGCCTCGGGCGTTTAATCCATCCCGAGACCTCTATTCATTGCGACCCCAGTCAGTGAATGACAATATTTCCAGAGTTTAACCGCAATAGTTCCAGAGGGAATAATATAATGAGTAAAGTCGTTTAGAGCCGGTTCGACCAGAGTCCACTGTTGGTGAGTGACAGCAAATGTGCTTGTTGCTTGCCAGGTGTGGCTGGTGAAGGAAGACTGCTGACATATTTACAATGTGGCGCATGCACCCGAGCTCTAGGCAACACGTGCAGGGAAGACGCGTCTTTGCTTTGACGCAACGCACGAAGCCCCTCGCCCTATGATTACCATAGTACATCAGCCTCACATGCATCATTGACAACGCTCTTGTCAGTCATCATGGAGAGCTGGTCGCCGGAAAGCCGGACAGCGGTTCAGAATGCTTTCAATGCCTTACGTGAAACCATCAGCAAAGAAGCCCAGAACGGTACGTGCAACAACGCGCCCTGACGTAATGGCCCGCGATACTAGCTCAAGGAACAGAGGTCGAGCAGCGGTTGAAAGAGGACAACCGATCACGCGCACTGCTTACCGATGAGCTCGAAATACTAAGGTCTCGCTCCGCCGAGGTTGACCGTTTGGAGGAGGAGAATCGAAAGCTCCGGACGAAGTTGCTGCAATTCCACCAACAGACCCGGTCCGCCGAGTCGCCCTACGGCTCTCGTTCGGAGTATGTCTCCCATGATAGAGGCACCATCACAGATTCTACGTCAGCTGTGAATTCCGAGAAAGACGAAGAATTGGAGCAGGTCTTGCGCGAGAGTCAAAAGCTTCGTCGGAAATACAATGCGCTGGATCGCAATTTCAAGATCCTCAAGGTAGAGTTCAAAAAAAGGAGAGACGAGAATAAAAAATGGGAAGAGTACGCGACAAGCTTGGAAGCCAAATTAAAGAGCAATGAACAGTATCGAGGGGGGTCAGACAAAGCCACGCGCTTAACAGAAGCATACTTAGAACCCAGTAGACCTGAGGCTGGTCTGGCCTCGAGCTTCGCTTCAGATCCTGGTATAAGACCGACAACGACTTATGATACTACGAAGCTCACCAGAAGGAGTAGTGCCGAGCCCATCGCTGCTGCTTCTGCTGCAAGCGATGACGAGACTCGAGATCTGCCTCTGGAGGACTCGACGGAAGAGGACACGACAGAGAGCAGCAAGGATGCCGATGTTCTCACTCTTCCACCCCTGAGACAACCCCCCAAAACGGATTCCGATATTCGCATCAAACCAGAGCCCTCCTCCGACGGTCCAGTTGTCGTGTCGGAGCGCTTTGTTGGCAAGAGAAAGCATTCGGACGACTCCCCCGCTGAGCAACAAGGGCGACGTCGAATCAAAATTGAGAGCTCGAATCCTTCTGCAGGCCCTGCCACAAGTCAACTTCAACAAGAAAGCATGGACCTCGACGAGGTTGGCCAGAAACTGAGTACGCCGAGGAAGAACAGAACATTGCCCGACACTCTTGCTGCGTCAGGACAGGTGGACACTGGGAGAGCCAGAACGGCGGGTCCTTTGTTTGTCAGACCTGACAATACGGGTACGCCGACGCCGAGAAACGCCGAACCATCAGCTGTTCTGACACCAGTCAACCCTAACGTCCGTCCGGTGCGGCCATACGAGTTGAAGACTTTGGACAAGCCGAACAAGAAAGGACTCGCCCATGGTATAGAAAGCCTGGCCGAGGATGGACTTGCCTATAAGAAAACAGGCCGTGGAGAGCCAGCCGGAGGACTGTTTAGCACACCACAGCCCCCTGGTCGGTTGAAAACGCTATTGAACGTGCCATCTCCGGAGCAGGCTCCTACAATAGTACGATCAGCGCCGCGTCTTCGTGATACGCATAGGGCGGCAGACGATGGCCCTCACTTCCCGGAGCGACGAGAGCTACCGTTTAACAAGGATCGTCGTGAGAGATTGAAGGAAGCCCCTGCTGGTCGGAAAGCGCTCGATGAGAATACGGAAAATGATACTCCACGTGCACTTGGTCGAAACCGTAGCGGGGCTACAACGCCATTGCCCACGGTCAGAGGATCGTTGCGAACCAAACCCATGGCGTCCATGCGCCTCGAGGATTTCAAGGTGAACCCTAAGTTCAACGGCGGTTCAGACTACGCATATTCGGAGGTAGTCAGGGGCAAAGACGACAGGGCTTGCTTACCTGGCTGTGTCGACATGGACTGCTGTGGTAAGCAATTCCGTGCCATGGCACTCGCCCAAAGGAACAACATCGATCGCACCCCGGCGTCGGACGCAAAACTATTCGAAGACTACCTCGGCGACAGAATCACGATAACATTGGGGATGTCCAAGGCGGAAAAAGACGAGCTGTGGATCGAGGCCAAGACGTGGCAGCTTGCCAACGAACTAGGCAAGCATCGTCACCGGTATGCCCGAAGGCCTTCTCCTCCAGGGTTTTGGAACGCGGATTTCCCTACCACGCAAGAGGTAGAAGACGAGAGGTCTGAGGCCGAGAAAAGGGAAAGGCAGTTGATTCAGGAGAGGTATCGGGAGGCGGTTAGAGGTGGAGGGCGGTGGATGTTCAGGGACGAATGAAGCGGCGTGCTTGATGCTCGATTTTTTTTAAATAACCTGCATCGTGGCGTATCTTCGTCTCGTCAGCTGGGACTGGTGGCTTATGGTGGTTTTTGTTTTTTTTTTGATACTTTTTCGATAGCGTGGCTCCAAGGCCCAGACGGTATATCTTATATCAGATCGAATGGCGCAGCGTTTCTTTCCCTCACAATGCAGTAGTTCCCCAGTGATCTTCCTGCTGTAACTGATCTCATGATGACCAGGCAGCATCAGCTACTCGACGCCGAATGATGAAGTATCCACGATAGATGGACAAGCCCTATGGATGGTTGCTCGGAGAAGTTATAAAAAGGCAGAGGACAAGGATGAATGGGACGGTGCAGGTGAAACTCCAAACGCCATTGTGTCTTTTCTTAAGATTTCTTAATGACGTTGTTTCAGCCTCTCGGCCACCATGTGTTCCCTGCCACTTGTCGAAGAAAGATAGAGGCATACAATTTAGTGCGGAAACTTTGTTTGTTTACAAGCTTAGCGTCTTACAGCGATGGTGACGAAGACGGACGCTGTGAGACGGAATGTCCTAGGGTTTCTAGGGCTGGTGAATCCGATTCAATATACACTTTCCGAGGGCTTGATTCATACCAGATGAGGGAGAGTCAAGTGAGCACTACCACACCAGCAACCACACCAGCCACACCTACCAAAAGCGAATTCGTAAGCGGATCAAAGATCAAAAACTTGACCGAGCTCACCTTGAGAGTGTTCTTGGTGAGCAGGTGTGCTTCTATGTCAGCCAAAGGGTGGGGCCGATCTCGGGCAAACTACGGAAGAGAGACTCTTGGGGGGTAGCCCTGCGGGGACTACCTAACGATCCGTGCGCGAGGCTTTCGGTCCAGCCAGGCAATCGCATTGCGCCAACAAAGCCCGGATCCCGCTGCTTGCTAGCGTCAGTTGGACCTTTCCCGCGCGCGGCTTTAATTTTTTGTCATCTACCTCCATTGGAGGCAACCGCACAGCTTGACACTTGTCGCCCTGCCCCAGTCAACGGCCCTTCACTGTTGCCGTCTTCCTCTTCGCAGCCCGCCCTTTCGCCTCGACGCGGTTCATCACTCCTAACGAGTGTGACGCTTTCGCCCCGGCGGGTATTTGAATCGAGCCTTTTCTTTCTCCCGGTCCCCCGCAAATTCGACGCACTACTTGGCGAGCTTTTTGGAAACCTTTGCCTTCGCGCATCCCACGCGACCAAATAACATAATAATCGAACGCACGACCCGGCCGCCGCTTCCCCTGTCGACGCTCCATCGCAACCGCCCCGGCAACCGCGTCGAAGCCAGTCGAAGATCCAAGGCAGTGATAGTTCCAGCCGTGGACGGTCACTGCAAATACACGAATCCCAAGCCGGCAGGATGAACAATCGTCATCTGCCGGCTGGGCAAGCCATGCCGGGGGTTGGAGGTGCTGGAGGAGTTGATATGGGTGGCGGGCCTGGAGGAGGTAACAGGCGGAGGATGCAGCAGCAACCGACATACGCGCAGTATCAGCAGCAGCAATACCAACAGCAGCACATGCCCATGTATCCGAACTACATGAACCCCTACGCCGCGGCGCCGTACTACCATCAGCTGCCGCATCAATACCAGAACGGCGGCATGCCTTCAGGCTACATGCACTACCAACAACAGCAGCCCTACGTTCGGTCACCACAGGCGATGCCTCAGTATGTTCCCATGGCCGGCGTCAGCGTTCCACAGCCGTACACCCAGCCGCCTCAACCGTCTCCTGCGCTGTCGACGCCCTACCAACCGCCTCCTATGCCCACTGCCATCCCTGTTCAGTCGCCGCCGCCGCCTCCTCCGCCTCAGCCCATTGAGCCGACTCCTGAGCCTTCGGTGGTTGCGCCTTCAGTTGTCGCCTCTTCAGTCGTTTCGTCTTCAGTTGTTACGCCTTTTGCCGAGCCTTTCCATCCTTCAGTACCTGCCGCCCCAGTCCCGCAGAGTCCGGAGCTTCCTAAACAGAACAAGGAATTCCGGGCACCGGTAAGTCTATCTACTCCTTGCTATATCGATCATGTTGCTAAGCAGCCAAAGCTCCCGTGGACGCCACCTGACCAGGCGCCGTTTCCGAGGAGAGCTCCCAAGTCAAGACGGCGAAGAAGATTGATGAGCGCAAACGCTCAAGATCTGACACTGCCCGTGGAACAACATGAAGGCGCGTTGGAGTCCAACGCTTCGGCCAGTCAGTTGCCCGCTGAGGTAAGTGCGACTGAGGTGCACGATGCGACGCCTGGCTCGGCAGTGAAGGCCCAATCCAAGAAGACGGCATTCTGGAACTCGAAGGACACCGACTCAGAGAGCGCCACTCTCCACGCTGATTCCTTGACTTCTGAGACACCTAAGGAGAGTGACAGATCGGCAACCAGTGTGTCAAACGCGGGTAGCCCTAAGGCAAATGCGCCTGCCTCAGACCGTGCCGCACCCCAGACACCCAAGGAAAGCGCGAGACCCACGACAAGCTCCTCCAACGTTTCTGCCTCTCGCCCTGCTGTTCCCATCATCCCGGTTGTTCCCGTTCTTCCCAGAAGTAGCCCCAAGGAGACCAAGCCCGCTAGTATCAGCAAGTCTGTAGAAGAGCCGAAGCAGCCCGCAACCCAGGAGACCAAGTCTGCAGAGGTAGCGGAGACAACAGATGCCACCGGTGCGGAGCAGAAGGCCGGTGACCAACCGGCGGCCCCCGTGAAGGCAGCCCCGAAGACGTGGAGCGGTCTCTTCTCTGCTGCGGCTGCCGCAGCTTCCAAGTCCCAGCCCAGTGCCGATGACCCTGTTGCTCCGGCGGCGACCAACGGAGCGGCCACGAATGGGGATGGTGCGGTCAATGGTGGTGCTTCCAGCTTTTCGGCGGGAAACACAAACTCTCTTGCTGCTGCTATCCAGGACTTCCGCGTCAGCAACCCTGCCAAGGTCCAGTTCATCGAGCCCAGAGGCCTCATCAATACCGGCAACATGTGCTATATGAATTCAGTGGGTACTCTCTATCCATATCGTCAAGCTAAATTGCTAACAAGTGCAGGTTTTGCAAGTTCTCCTGTTCTGTGCACCGTTCTACAACTTCCTGGACCAGGTCAGCAAGAGAGCCGTCCACAAGTTCAAGAGCGATACGCCCGTCATTGACGCCATGTAAGTTTCATTGCCTGTTGCCAAAAAGGTAAGCTTGGTGACTGACTTTCCGCCAGGATCATGTTCATGAGAGAGTTCCGGGTTATCGACGCAACCGATTCAGTCGAGAAACTTCGCCGCAAGCTCAAGAGCGAACAACTGGAGCAATACGGCGAATCGTTCATTCCGGAGTTTGTCTACAAGGCTATTCAGCCCCTCCCAGCGTTTGCGAGCATGAGGGTATGTTGCCCTTTGCTTTTGATCGAGTTCCCGGCTAATGTCTTTGCAGCGCGGTCACCAGCAAGATGCCCAGGAGTTCCTTGGCCTGATTTTGAATGCCATTGACGAAGAGTGCGCCCAGGTCATGTCAGCCGGTGGTCTCGCCAATGGCTCTGCCGAAACGAGGCCGACATCCTCTGCTGCCAGCGCTGTTGAGTCAACTGACGGCGCGGAGGGATGGTTTGAGGTTGGATCCAGACAGCGGGCTGTTGAGACGCGCTCATCTGGGGCCAGCTCGACAACGCCCATCACTCGACTTTTCAGTGGACAGTACCGCTCGGAGCTTCGTCGTCCTGGTGTCAAGGATTCGGTTACCACCGAACCCTTCCAGTCGCTGCAGCTTGACATCGGCGCTCCTTACATTCACAACGTTGTAGATGCCATCAAGGGGTTGACGGTGCCTGAGCGACTGCAAGGCGATGCTGCCCCTATGACAAAGCAGACGCTGATTGAGACGCTTCCCCCCATTCTTATCCTTCATCTCAAGCGCTTCAAGTTCGACACCGAGGGAACCACGAAGATCGGGAAAAAGGTTGGTTACCCGCTCGACTTGCAGCTTCCGGTCGAGGTTCTTTCCAAAAGACGACGCAACGCGCTTGTTGCAGAGGGTGCGCCCATGCCAAAGTACAGACTGATCGGCGTCGTCTACCACCACGGCAAACAAGCCAACGGCGGCCACTACACGGTGGATGTGCGACGGCAAGACGACAGCGAGTGGATCCGGCTTGATGATACGGTCATCCGACGGGTCCGTAGCGAAGATGTAGCTGAGGCCGGTGCCGAGGAGGAGGTCAAGGAGACTGGCCGATCCGGCCCTGCCTCTCGCGACGCATCGGCCAACCGGTTCGGTGCCATGGCCGATGAGGACGAGGGTGACGGTTGGAAGGAGGTCACGACATCTGCTAGGGGCGGTGACAAGAGCGGTGAGAAGAAATGGAGCGCTGTCGCCAACGGCAACGGCCTTGCTCCCAAGGGCAAGCCGGCCAAGGACAACATCAAGGATAACAAGGTCGCGTATCTGCTATTCTACCAGCGCATCTGAGAACCAAGAGGAGATGGGGTCAGAGATCGAAAGAAAATCCCCGTGCTGACGGCGCGTGGGGATGAACGATTAAGAGAGGCGGCGCTTCAACCTCGACAGCTTTACCAACCATACGGAACAACGACAGGATAGTGGTAGAGGGGGTGCCTCTACGATGCCGCGATGTTCCGGTATCTAATTTGACTACACATATTCACGGCGGTGTCGGTTGGAAGGGCTTTTATTTTTCAACATCCCGGCGAGACAGGAACAGAAAAGTTGATCGGAGTCATCTGCAGAATGTCGCGGAGGCTTTCTTATGACTAACTGGTGGTCTGGACAGGTGGTGGTTAACAAACAGGAGAGGAGGGACGCAGGTGAGGTGAGGTGGCATGGTTGGGGTGAATCGGGAGCAAAGGTGTTAGTTGGGTGTGTCTCGGCGATCGGCCACACTTAAGGGAGGGGGAGAAGACTGAGCCGAAAAGCAGGGAGGAGGGGGTGAGCGATGAAGGAATCAATGAAGCCAAACATGGGATGTAGTGTCCCTGTAAAAATAAAACCCCATTGATGATAAACATACCGAGCCCTAGTCGTTGTGGTGCGAGATGCTTAAGGTGCTGGCCATATAGGAATGTGTGAGTGAGTGTGTGTGTAGGCCGATGAACGTCAAAGTGGGGTCAAGATCACTCTTACGCATACGTCCCCCGCACAAAACCACTCAAACGTCCCGAAACGTCCAGACCTCATCGAAGGCTACTCTTATATATCGCGTATCTAGAAGACTTCTCTCACACACATCGAAGAGTCGACAACTCCACAGGCAGATAGAACAAGTAGAGAAAAAACAGCCTACGAAGAAGAGGGAAAAAAGGAAAAGCCGACCAAGATGCCCGCTCCTGCACAGATGCCGCAGTACCTGTACAAAATCGTCCCCGAGGCGCCGCCCTCGCCGCTGCCAGCCGAGTACCCCCTCTCGGACCTCGACCGCAACGACGGCTTCATCCACCTGAGCACTGCCGAGCAGGTGAGTCCGGCGCTCCGTCTGTCCGCTGTGGTTGCAAACAAAACCACCCCTCCCCCCCCTTTCTTTCTCGATCATCTCACTTACTCTCACACTTCCCCTTCGCCACACAACGTCCGGCCCATCTCGTCTCGGGGAGAAAACGCCGCCATCCCCATCCCCATCCTCGATCCCCCGGCACTCCAGAGTCCTAGCCCCTGACACCAAAACTGACAAAATCACGCGCGTCCCCACGCCCCAGGTCCTCGGCACGGCGGACCGCTTCTTCTCCGCCTCCGCCTCCCTCTGGCTCCTCAAGCTCCCTTACGCCGCCCTCGAGGCCCAGATCCGGTGGGACGATCTCCCCTCAGGGGCGGGCTGCTTCCCGCACCTCTACGGTCGCAACTTTGGCGCCGCCGACGTCGAGGACGCTCGCGGCTTCGTCCGGGGCGACGAGGGTCGGGCCTGGAGCGAGGTTCTCGGGGGCGACGCGTGGCTCTCCTGAGGAGAGGAGAGGTCATGTGTCGCCGCCGCCTCTGTCCTCCCTCTCCGAAGGCGGGACCCCCCCCTCCCCGCCGTTCCTTGACAAGAGCATTGCCGCGAAAACGGGGGTTTAAAGCATAGGATGAGGAACTCGACAGGTGGGCCTTGGTTGGGAGGTTAGGATACTGTTCATCCATAGAGGGGGCGAAGGACGCAGACACGCAATGACGGCGTAGGATGGCCGTTAAAGTCAAAAGATGCAATTGCTTGCTATACGGTGTTTCTAATGCCTCACTCTGTCTTACTCAATGCGTTTGGACAACCGCATCTATCCCGTGCGTGTTCTGGGTAACTTGACCAGTTACGCCCTCGGTCTTCAAAAGTCAATGACAAAAAAAAATCGAATGGACAAAGGTGCTGCGGTGTGCTTTTTTCTTCTCCCTCTTCGCATTCCCTTGCGACTCCCGCCCCGCACGCATGAGTATGATCCATGGCAGCCTCGTCTCGTCTCATAGCAGAACGTACAACGTGATAAAGCCATACCCGTCGTCCTCCCAACCCTTCGTCTAAGCCTCCTTCCCGGACCAACCCTCACACAATATAAGTAAATGTCATATCCCAACCGAAGTGGGAGCTGTAGAGAGGCTCTTGGCCTACGGGACATGCGACCCAATGGTACGAGACGTCCGCTCGCACATGCAAAAAGAAAGACAAAAAAGACAAAATAAAAAGAGAATACAGCCGGATGGCTGGAATGTGGTTATCGTTGAATCTTCCAACTATGAAGACCACTTGACGTCCGAACTCGGAGCCCTGCTTCGCCGCTTGTTAGCCATGCTCGTCGGAAGAGCTGGCGATGCGGCCGCAGGTGTTGATATGGCCGAAGTGGTTCTGCCCATGTTCTCTTTATTTGACAAGGAACTCTCTGACCTCACCAGTGGAGGCTGTCCGGATGAGCTGCTAGGTCTCGCGAACGAATGGCGAGGCAATCTGCTTTTTCCTGATGATGGCCCGGTAGGCATGCTTGTCGACATCTCGCCGCTCACCCGTCTGGGAATGCTCGTGGCCCCGTCTCTGCTACGTGGGCGGTAGAGAATGGCCTCCCGCTCCTGCACAGCCGTCCGCCGTGGACTTGCAGCCACCTCGATGTACGCGCCGCTGGATCCTGGTGGTATTTGAGATAGCCGATGATGACGGGACTGTGGCTGCGTGGGCGTGGCAGGCATCGACATTGCGTGATGAAGGCCTGGCGGCGTATATGAAGATTTCCGCCTGGGCCCGGATCCCGAGCGTCGGGATGTCACCGACCCAGACGACCCGTTGCGTTCCGAGGCCATGTCGTATAGCTCGCTCTCGTTGTGCGACTTGACCAACTCTGACGCGAGGTTGCGAACGAGCACAGCCGTGTCTTTCTCTGCCAGCATTTGGATGGCGTCGAACAGAGATCTGACTTGCTTGACGTTCAAAGAGCTACTGCCATTGCCCATGCCCAACATCTCTGGGTCACAGGCGTCCATGATGTTACGCACCAAACGTAGCAAGTTAAGTCTAACGACGGCCTTTTTGTGGCCCAGTCTCTGACCAATGCCAGCAAACATCTCGGGTTTCGCAAGCGACCCTGAGATGGAAGGGCTCAACCGCAGAAGCTTCAGCAGAGGTTCCAAGAGGTTGGCGTCGAATGAGTTGACTTTGTTAGTGTGGAAACAGGCGACAATCGCGTCTGTAAACTTCCCATCCAGAAGATGACTTTCAACTTTTGCTGTTTCCTCTTGAAGCCAGATAAAGATAGCGTCAAGTGCCGTGACCTGCCAGTATTGGTCCGCCAATAGAGAGACATAGAAATCCAGCCCCTTATTTTGCCACAGATATCTTCGGCCCTTGCTCCCCGAATGCGCCATATCGCACAGTATAGGCAAGGCGAACTCCTTTGGAGGGCGATCGGTCTGCATAATCTTCATGAGCAGGGGGATGATGCCGCCAACGGCTGCGTCTTCCTGTCGCTCCTTGCTCAGGCGACACAGGTTGAACAAGGTGTTCAAAACTTGGTTTGATATCTCTCGGAAGTGATTGTGCCCCTTTTTCATACTGTACCCAAGAACATCAATCAGGAACTCAATGGCGTCAGCGGTGTGGAGCGTTTCTATCGTCGTCGACAACATTGAGAGGTTCTTAATGAACTTGAGCATCGTGATCTGGTGGTTCGGCGTCATTCGTCGCAAGTCTTTCAAAACGCCTGATCGAGTGTCAGCAATCGGGCAGTCAATTATACCGAGTGAAGGCTTCCTGACTCTTCAATACTTGTCGGTCAGCGACAACCTCCTTGACGTAGTTTTCAGCCTGGGAAAAGAGGTAGAATATGTTGACAATTCGCCCCTCGATGAGCTCGGAAAGATCGTCTTCGCCCTCTTCGTCGAGCACTCTATGGAGCACCAGAGCAAGCGGGTACAGGATCTTGCTTCTCGAGAAGATGCGGCAGAAATCGTTCTTCGGAGTAGGTCCTTGAAGCTCAAAGACGTTCCAGATGCCATTAACGCCGATTAGGACGAGGTCTCGCGCATCATCAAAGTCTTCATCCAAGAACTCGACAAGCACGTTCAGACCACCGGCGCTGACAAACATTTGCAGAGTCAATGTGGAAGTCTGGTACATCTGGCGCACAAAGGCGGCTGCTTCCAGCCTGATTTCGTTGGAGTATTGGCGGGCTGCAAATTTAGTGATGATCGGAATCCCACCGACGAAGCAAAGATTCTCCTGGATCTCGACATCGTCCAGAATGATCTGCCGAGGCCCAGTCAACATTCTGCTAAACACGTTGCGTCATTATTGTCTTGACTTACAGTATTGACGACCTTCAAAAGTGACAGGATCATCTGTTGCCTGCTCTTGACCGTGCAAGGTTCAAGGATTTCCAGAATGGGCAGCAGACCATGAGCACTGAGAATCAAGTCTTTTATCTCGGTATTCTCCCAAAGCAAGGCAAGCTGCGTTTTGGTCAGCCGACTCTTCCACAAAATGCGTCGGATCAATCTCACCAAGTCTTCGGCCAGCTCGCAAAGCTTCTCTTCGCCTTCCGAGGTCTTCAGGGAGCGCACGAGTCCTTCGACCTTGCCTGCCAGTCTCGCGTGTCTGTCCCTGGCAATGTTTGCTTCCAAATCCATCTCATCCCACCCAGGATCCATGGAAGCAAAGGGGTCGTCTTCGTCCTCGTCATCGCCCAGCCAAGAGTTGTTCGAATATTTCGAGAGCACCATCAGGCCGCCGTCCTCCGAGCCCCTGTCGCTCTCTTCCCTTTCTGTGACCGCATCCTCGGGTCCGAAGATGTCAGAGAAGTCCTCGTCACCCTCGTCTTCGGCAAACTTTTGTATCTCAATGGACGACCTGGTTCTTCGCATTGGGCGGTCTGGCAATACGGAGGGGCGCAGTTTCGCGCTAGGTGGCCGCCTCGAGCCCCCTGCCACGGGTGACTGTGTCGAACGAGGCAGACTTGTAAGATCCGAAGGATGAAAGAGCTGAGGAGAATCGGCCTGGTTGTGTCAGCAAGAGAATCAAAGACTGAGACTGAACATACCTTCTTGACAAATGGGTTCAGTTCGTTGTCGTTGAAGACACTGTCGTTTTCAAGGAACAAATCCGAGTAATCTTCGGTATTCTGTTCTCTGTACGCTAGGTCTGGAGGAGCAGGGATCTCAAATCTGCCAGGGCCAAGCTGCGGCTTGCTGGGCGATTTGGGGCGGGAAGGATTTCTGGAATGCGCCGTCTTCCGCGGGCTAGACTTTGCCGGCAGTTGTTGTGGTTGCTGCTGCTGTTGTTTCATGGATTCTGCGTACTTGTTACTCTTCTTGCGGGACATTGGACGTATTGTTTGCTCCTGGAGCTCAAAATCGGCGAACTGCCGGGGCCCCTTGATCGTCAACAGCTCACCCTCAAAGTCGTCATCGTAACTCTCAGAATCGTTTCGAGGGTCTGTAATTGAAGCGAAGGCCTTGAGTTTGTCGGCAGAGAGCAGACCACCAAAGTTGTCCTGGGGCTTAAGGTGAGGCAAGTGCAGTGCGCTTGGTGAGATGGCCGTCGCGAAGTCGTTGTCCCAGTTGTCGTCGTCTGCCAGCATGTCAACACATTTATCCTTCGCCGCCATGGATGTTGACTAATACTTACTAGCAAGCTCGGGAGATCTGAAGGCTTCGGGGGTCCTTCTCGGCTTCGCGAGGGCCAAAGGCCCCTTGGGCTGAGTGATCAGGCTCGGCCGGTGCGGTTCATTGGTGCCAAATCTTGCGCCAGGATGGCCTTGCATGCCAGGAAATCCGCTGTCGGAACCGGTGGACACTCTTAGTGAGCTCTCGGAGGACTTGAGGGCCTTGTTCCACTGTTTTACCTCCTCCACCGCTTGGCTGAAATTAGCTGGGGCCTTGGAAACGGGTGCGTCGCTTCTTCGGCATCCGATGATCCACGCGTGCCGTAAGAGTTTTCTCGCCGTCACTCTCAGGTTGGGGTCTTTCTGGAAACATTGCATCAAAAAGTCCCGAGACGCCTACAAGATGTCAGCTGTGTTTGCTTTGGACGCCGAGATGGGCGAGGTACACACCGGTGAGATGCCCTCAGGTAACGGGGGGTGGTCGTCGTTGACGATGGCGAAGAGAGCGGGCATGGCGGCAAGGTTGTGGTACGGCGGCTTGCCCTGCAACAGCTCGATGACGGTACACCCCACACTCCAGATATCAGACGCAGGACTGGCGCCGGAAAGCTGGATGATCTCGGGCGCCATCCAGTAAGGAGTGCCGACAACCTGGGCCTCCTTGTCCTGTCCTCCAGCAAGAGTGCTTGTCGAGACTCCAAAATCCGCGAGCTTGACCTTGCCGTCCTTGGTCGTGAGAATGTTGGCTCCTTTGATATCCCTATGAATGACTCCCTGGTCATGAAGGTACTGCAAGCCCTGCAAGACCTGGGTCGTGTAGACGCCGACCAAATTCTCGGGGAACTTGCCGTATGACTTGCAAATCGAGTGAAGAGAGCCGTTCTCACAGTACCTGGGGCAGTTTCAGCCATGGTCAGAAGGAGTGAGGGCTTGACCTACTCCAGAATGATGTTAAGACAGTCGGCCGACTTGACGAAGCCAATGTACTTGACAATGTTGTCATGCTACGAAAACTGTCAGCTGAGGTGCCTCACAGCTTGACTGACTCGGAAACACCCACATGCAAGTTTTTCAAAAGATCGATTTCAGACTGGAAAGGCGTCAGTCTCGGCTAGCCACAGGATGGGCAGATACATGCTCCAGGAACAAAGGTATACCTCGATCATGCGCAGCTCGCTCTTGGGCAGGTCAGCGAGCTTGATCTGCTTAACGGCGACAGCCTCGCCGGTTCCCCAATTGAATGCCTTGTAGACGGACCCGAAAGCTCCCTTTCCGAGGCACTCTCCTAAGCGCTGCAGTACACAAGAGCGTCAGCCATTCGTCCTTGATAAAGTACCGTTGTCCATGTGTCCGGGTCAGACCTAATGGCCGCGTATACGCACATAATCTTTCAAGCCAGGGTCCTGCAGCGCAGAACTCTCTCTTGGGCCCTGTTTTTCCTTTCGCGGTGTTCCCGAGCCCCTCTCGCGGGAGGCGACCACGGCCGCCCTGCCGTTCGCATGGTACTGGCGCTCGACAGATGAGGAGGCCGAGGATGGCGGCGAAGGATTGGGCATGGCCGGCGGCGGGCAGACAGTCTGGCACGGGACCAGACTTCTCTTTATCCCTCTCCGTCACTCTCTCACTCTCACTCTCTCTTCTTCGATCGGATTCGGGGGGTTCGCGGGGGCCCTTGTGGGCGGAAGCTGTTCCGAGGGAGGAATTGGACGGCGCCGAAGTCGACGCAGGTAGGTACGGACGTTTTAAGGATCGCGGGACAGCAAGCGGGCAGCGGTTAGGACAAAGACGAAGAGGGCGCGCTGCACGTAGCCCGGCGGCAGGACGGCATGCCAGTCGAGTCGCGATTCGTGGATTCGGTCGGTCGGGTCAGCGTCGGTGGTCTCGCAGACAAGGCGGTTTAGTCCATGGAGATGTCTGTGAGCATCAGTGGGGAGGGACAAGAAACCGAGTCGAAGGACGAGCGAGCCAAATGCGTTGTAGGGCGCGCGCGCGCAACTCTGGTGCAGGGACAATGCCGAATGACGCTGGCGATATATGCGTACACGCTCAAGACACACACATGTACAACATGCGAGGAACACAGACAGGCGACGGAGATTCCAAGTTGTGAAAGTACATGGGCGTTTTGTTTCGTTCGGGGTTCGGGGGCAGAATTAGACAACACGAATGACGTTTGTTGATCCCCTCTTTTTTGGAAGTTCGTACGGCGTCTTCTGTTGTCTTCAAAACCGTTGGTTTCGGTCTGGTCTGGCTTGTATGCCGGTCGCGCGGTGGATGTTGGTGGAGGGGGTTCGGGTCCAAGGGAAACGAGCGGCGCGCTAGGTGGAGAGAGAGATGCGACGATGTCGTGGTGTAGACACCTAGATACCAACCTTGCTAGGGAGCAGTGAACCCCAGGAACTAGAGGCGGAAGAGAGACGGAAGGAAAGGAGAAGGAAGGAAAGAAGAAGAGGGAGAAAGGCCCCCTAGAAATGACTACTCTATTCGTAGGGGAACAAGCCAAAACGGCGGCTGCTGGATCCCTTGCAGAAAGGTGATAAATTTTTGGGCTCACGTTGACCGATGCTGATGCACACGGGCCAGAGGACTGGCGGCATCAGGCTCTTTCAGGGACGTTCGCTGTATAAAAAAAAAAAAAAAAGCAACGATGAATATTAGAAAAACAACACACAGCCAGGGCCAGTCTGGTCAACTCCAGCGGTCAGCCCAGCTAGCGGTCAATGGTCAGTGGTCAGGTAGCCGCAGGGCAGCAATGGCAACGAACGACGGATGCACCTACCACCTCATCTCGTACACTGGGTATCATAAAATCCGTTCACGCAACCCAAATCACACCGGCAGTGCCCGTTTCCCATGCACATCTAGTTTCACAGGTGACGACCATCATATCACCGATTCATCTCGTAGGACCCTGGTCAGAACCTCACCCGATCGTGATGGTAGCCTTTGCTGGGATTTCATCCACCTGGGCCTGGGCTGGCTGTGATGACCGATGAGGGGCGAGCGGGGCAGCGAGTGGACAATGCTAAGGTACCTACCTACAGGCAACGCGTTTGGTGCTGTGATGATGCCTGAGTTGCGACTTGCTGGACAAACGCCGGCCACGCGCGCTAGCCACGCTAGAAGCTCTCACAGGCCGCTCCACCGACACGCTAAGGGCTAAGAAGCACCCGGCCTGAACCGGAAACACAATGAACGGGCTTCACCTTCGCCGGCCACCAACACCCTCGACTCGATTTCCATCGCTTTGTTTTCCTGGACAGTCTATCCGTACGCTCCTCCCTGATGTCCGTATTCGATAAATAACAACAACAACAAAAAAAGGTCAAGACGGACACGCGCAGCCATCCAACGGACGACACTCGACGCTACCCCTGTCTTGTCCCGCTCAGACACATTCCGAGCCTCTTGGTCTTCCCCAGAATTTCCCAATTCGTGCCAAAACCCAGACAGGAACCACGTCACGCCCGACCCCAGGGCGCCCGTCCTTGCGAGAGATGCATTCCACCCAGGCACGCGGCATAGCAGTTCTCTCTCAAACTCTTTGAAGTATCAAGACAATACCAGGTCGCCCCCCTTCCCCTCCGTCCCATTTTCCAATCATTCGGTGTTTGTCTGAGTCGCTCTTCACCGTAGTAACGACGTGACAGTGTCTGGTTAAGGTCAACAAAACCCTGGTTTGCATGTTACGGATACCTACCCCTACCTCAGCTCACCCCCAGTCCAACCCCCATGTCGAGGACAGGGCCACTGAGTCCCTCCCTCTCATTCTATCCACGGTTTCCTCTACCCAATGTATCCCTCTTCCCCAAAACTCCCAGCCCGGCGACAAGCAAAGACGACAGTCGGCCGGCAGACAAGGGCGAAGGAGACGACGCTAGCCGCAGCGTTTCAAACTGACGGATCTGCGCGGGAACGATACACTAATACTGTAGGACCCCTCCGGATCCGTATGTCAGTGGCCAGCCCGGCGACCTGCATCAGCCCCAAGAAACATTGCCGCCGCCGCAAACGGCTGCCCCGGGCGCCGAGAACAATCTTTTCTTACTCCATTACTATCGTCTCCGTCGAGTACCCGTCAAATTTCAACACTGCAGATTTCATTCACTTATGGATCGTCACCTAATCATCCTAGATGAGGTGACTCACAATACCCCGTACCGAGACCGAGAATCAAGTCAACGCTGTGAATTAGTACTTCCACTTATTGCTAGCTTTCATTCTTCGACTGTCGAGGGCATTCGCTCGATGAACAAATCCACTGAGACAGGGTCGTGGAACTGAGACATATCGACTTCGTGTGTTTATGTCCAGTGTCCATTCTGTGCCGGTCACGTTGTCAATTATGTCTGTCACCCACGCCATGCCCCAACTTCACAACAAACAAGTGACTGGCTGCCGGTTGATTTCATTATCGTCTCCGTCTCCAGAATATCGGGTCCTTTCGCCCGTCCAAATGAGGCACCTATCGCCCAGCCCTAGCATACTCGTAGAGATTTGACGCCTAAGGAACTGAACTCGACCCGCTCCACGACTACACAATATTATACAGACGGCCCATGTCGCAGCATGGCCCCGGCAAACCCAACAAGACCGTGCCCTGTCCACAGCAGGTGTCTAACACCTTGAACGCCAAAATCCCCAGTCAAAAACCCAATGCCTTTTCAAGGGCTTTTTCATCATCAGCTCGCCGTTCCTTGTTGTTCATGGAAGAACGTAACAGCGACCCATACGCAGCGCAGCCGCTCTTCATGACCCCTCTGGCAGGGTCCGGCTGAGCCCGGCACCAGCCCACCACTCATCGGGAATGTCTTCCCGACGCGCGAGGTTGCGAACAATCATCTGCATTCCATGCAATGCATTGTCGTTGGACGATTGGTTGTG
This sequence comes from Colletotrichum destructivum, assembly GCF_034447905.1. NCBI lineage: Eukaryota > Fungi > Ascomycota > Sordariomycetes > Glomerellales > Glomerellaceae > Colletotrichum > Colletotrichum destructivum. The sequence continues at coordinate 841,530 of NC_085904.1, forward strand.
GCTCGATGAGGCACCGTCACCGTCACCGTCACCGTTGCTATCCCCCTGGCCACTGGGGCCTCCTGCCTCTTCGCTCGAGTCCCGCACGATGTGATCCAATAGCTCCGGGAGCGGAGTGGGGTCGCGGGTGGCGATCCGGTAATGTCGAAGAAGTTCGAGTCGTCGACGAGTTCGCATTTCCTCGTCGTCTTGGGCGTTACGGGCAGCGGGCGTTCTGGCGATTCGCCTATATGATGGATCGTCTCGCATGAATGACAACCTGCTCGTGTCGTTTGCGTCCAGATCGGCGACGAACCGACGGTGCCTCGAGGGATAGTTCATCGTCCAGTGGTCTGCCCAGGACCTGGTCCCATGCATGGCCTCCTGGCCTTCGTCGTCTGAATTGTCGAGGCCAGATTCACAGGGCTGTTCAAGAGCCTCTTCGGTCGTCTCGGGTCCGGTGAGCGAGGTGCGGGATGATGCGGCGGCACTCTGTGACTGTGATGCAGAGGCCGACGCCGATGCCGAGGCCGATGCGGAAGCTGACGCCGAGGCGAAGGACGATCCAGCACTTGGAGGCTGCGGATCTGGTGTCAGCGTAGTAAGCAGCGTGTCCCACACGCCGTCTTCGTCAGGACTCAAGCTTCGGTCGCGGTCGCCGAGGCCGTCAGCCAAAGACGGTTCGTTGGGTTGTCCAGAAGGACGTATCCGACGGATGCGCTGGTGCAGAGTCTGGGGTACCGTTCGCGGCTCCACACGCTGCCTTCGACCAGAGAATCTGGCGGCAACCAGGTTGTCAGGACTGCGGTCAAACCGGGCAGCAACCGGTGGGGCAGGCTACTTTGCACGTTAGTTCTGCATTTCAAGTCAATCAGTTTGACAAGGGAGCCAACCATCGACATGCGATCAAGCTGCGCACGGGGGAATCGCGGATGAGACGGCCGTTCAGGCTCCTGCCAGCCGCTCTGCTCTTCGCCAGCTGGGGGGGTGGCGCTGGTCCGAGAGGGCTGAGGCAAGTTTTCAAAAGCCCAGCGTTCGCCGAAAAGGGAGATCAATCGAGCCTCACTGGCTTCGGGGCCCCGTTCCGCGGCTCGGTTTCTCATCTCCCGCAGCGCATCACGCAGTTCGGTGCTCTCGGGAGTGGGGGCACCCCGATCCGCATCCGTGGGCGGCATAGTCCGCGGGGGAGGGGCGACGTAAGCCTCCGGCGGTGGTAGATGACCAGACTCTATCCATGGATAACGGGCGCGCGCGACGGATTCGGGTCCGGGAGTGGGGAAGTTATCGCGAAGCAGTGCGGCGCGACGTCGAAAAGGACGAGAGTCGATATTGCGGCGGGCGCGGCGAATGGCGGAGCGGGCATGGCGCGACATTTCCGACTTGTCGCCAATCTGAGAGGGGACGTCCGACTCGACGGGAGCGATGAAAAGACTGCAGATGGGCGGTTCCGAGATTAGCGAGGGGTGCGATGGCGAGATTGGAGGCGGCTGCCGACATCAGCCGCGATTGCGATTGCGATGCGTATCGGCATCGGCGCCATCGAGGACGGACATTAAAGCGACGGGCATCGCTTGCGCACAAAGATGCAGGCGATTTGTGGTGAACGGGAAGAGAAGAGATGGATATGAATTGGAACATTGTGGTGACACGGCTGCGCGGGCTGAGATTGAGCCAGCGTCCGTCGAGGCCTGGCGCATAGGCAAATGCAGCGAGCCGGTGAAGACGCAGGGGTGGAAGGGAAACTTACGGAAGTCCCATCTTGAACGGCTCGTTGCGCGCACGATGTATGAATCAACAACGACGAAGATGAGGGGTGATGGAGGAGGGATATCGAATGGATCGCGAGATGGATCCAATCGTCGTCGTCAAAAATGAAATGGGGCCGCGAGCCGTGGTTCGCGATGGATTCGCGATTGCGCGTAGCCAATATAGGTAGCTTTTTACGTGGGGCGGGAGGCGGGCGGGAAAGAGGATAAGGATGGGTCGAGTCAGTGACGGAAACGGGGCACTGGGACTGGACGTGGACTGACAGTCAGGGACGGGAGGAGGGAAAAACCAAAAGGCATGCACGGGGAATCAAAAAAAGAAAGGAAAACAGGAGGGAAAATAGGAAAAATGCGCCGGTGTTTTAGGGAATAGCCGCTTTACTTCGTTTTTGTGAGTGGCTGGCCTCTCCAATCCGCTCCAATCCTGCCCCTTGCTGGCTGTAGTCCCAGGACTCCTTGCCATGTGGCGTCAGGTTGAGAAGCAAATCCTATGTAACCAATCACGGGGGCTCCTCGGCGCCCGGTATGGGGAAAATGGGGTCTTGGTAGTGGAGACATCGGGCAGTGTGGCTGAGGGAGCAAGTCGATGCAATTATCTGCAGGCTGCGACAGGCGTGGCTGGGAGGACTGCAGGAGGCAGGTACGTACCAAGCCCAGCTTCCTCTCATGTCTACCAAGGTAGCATCTGTCCTGTCGTGCACACTTGCTTGGGTTAGACGGAAAGGCCTGTATCATCAATACCAACCACTAGTAGCATCCAGCCCGCCCCTGGATGCGACATCGAAGACCCTGAAAATCCAAGACCCATTCATCACCAGAGCATTCCAGTGACTCACTCCTACTGACGGAACCACCCTCCCAGGCATCTCCATCCGTTGCCGGGCTACGGGCTTCCATGTCCACTCACTGACGTCTGTCTGCCCCAGAAAGCCAAGAGAAAGAGAAAGAGAGAGAGATGGGCTGGCTCCCTTGGGCCTAACATTTATCCAGAGCAGCACATCCATTACAAGACACCCCAAGACTTCAGCACGCTCCAAGCATGGCAATGAAGGGCATTAGCCTAGGCCTGCACCGCATATCCAGGGCTCTCGAAGGCGTCCCGCAGAAGTGGGATGCCATCCACGTTGCCGGGACCAACGGCAAGGGCACCACCTGCACGTACCTTGCGGCCCTCTGCCGGTCCTTCGGCATATCCAACGGCCTTTTCACCTCACCTTACCTTGTCGAGCCGCGCGACGCCATCAAGATCAATGGCGTCCCCGTCCAGCAAGATATCTACAACGACGTCCGACGTAAGATCCTGGACGACGAGCAAGCCCGTTTATCGCAAGATACATCGCAGGAAGCCCTAACCATCTTCGAGGTGACTACCCTCATCGCTTTTGGCGTTTTTGGCCGCGCCGACGTGCAGATGGGTCTCGTCGAGGTCGGCCTTGGCGGGCGACTCGACTCAACAAACGCCCTCAAGCGGAAGAAGGTCACCGTCATTACCAAGATCGGCCTCGACCACCAGGCCTTCCTCGGCAACACCCTACCCGAGATCGCCAAGGAGAAGGCCGGCATTATGATGGCCGGTGTCCCGTGCGTCGTCGACGGGAGCAACCCGCCCGAAGTCCTCGAGGTCTTCCGGCAGCACGCGGCAAGTGTCTCGGCACCGCTGCACCTCACCACAAATCAGACCGGCCTGCTGGAGACCCTGTATCGATCCGAATTAATGCCTCACCAAGCCCAGAATATGGCATGCGCCATCACAGCTTTTCAGCTTGCTTACCCGCATCTGGACCTCTCCGTCGAGAAGGCATTGCCGATCTTGAAGGACATCACACATCTGGGCAGGCTGTCCTGGTTGGAACTCGGCGAGAAGTACCCGTCACGAAAAGGGAAGCCCATTCTCATTGACGGGGCTCATAACCCGCAGTCGGCCGAGACTCTGTCCACGTATGTCGAGCGACGCCTGCGGGATGCAGACAAACCCGTTACGTGGATCGTGTCGGTCTCTAAACAGGACGGAAAGGACGCTGGAGGCATGCTTCGCACCTTGCTGAGGCCCGGCGACAGTGTCGCTTGCGTACTTTTCTCCAAGCGAGAGACCATGCCCTGGGTTGAACCCTTACCGCTGGACACCTTGAGGGAAATGGCATCAAACGCAGGCGCGAAGGAGATTTTCATGGGTGAGGGAGGTCTTGAGGCGGCCACTCAATGGGCTGTCGATACTGCGAGAGACGGACCTGTTGTTTTGACTGGGAGCCTTTATCTGGTTGGAGATGCCTACAGAAGTCTGTCATGAAAAAGGGTTGAATCAAGTATCAAGGATCAAGGCAAAGTGCATGGCAATACACCACTCTGGCATATTGCGCCAGCATGGTACGATTAGATTCGTGAAGATTGTGGTTTCTCTGCGGCTCTCGCTGACCGTGACGATCTCACTTCATTCATTCGCGAAACCTTGCGTGGCATGAATGGAGAACACCACATCCTCGCCGCCACCGCATCACATGATCCACAACAGCCCATCCAATGCGCGGGGATCTGTCCCGACTTCGTCAGGAACTTGTACGGTGCAATGCCACAGCCTGATCCCCCTCGTGCCATTAACGGAACCGCGTCATGTCGGTCACGAGCAACCTCATCATCGTCTGCTGCCACGGCATCTGGACTGGCGGCCCCACTAACGGCGCCGCCGAGTCGGAGTGGCTCATCGCCGGCTTCCAGGCCGGCGAGACCCCAACATTCATCGAGCACATCAAAGCCGGGCTGGCGGCGCTGCGGGACGACCCGGCTTCCGTGTTAGTGTTTTCGGGGTAAGCTCACGCAACCACCTCGGCCCTGTGCAGAACATTGATGCCCTCCCCCCCCTCTTCTCACTGAAAATCGCTCACGTGCCTGTCTGTCTCTGCGCTCACTAGGATGAGCCATAGAACTTCATTCAGTCGAACTGTTACATGTAACTCGTTGACATGACACATACGCTAACGATCCGCCGCGCAGGGGACCAACACGTCGGGAAACCCGCCTCTCGGAGGCAGAGAGCTACGCCAACCTCGCCGCCGCCAACGCCTACTTCGGCATCCTCCCATCCTCTCCCGGCGGCGGCATTGCCGCCCCCTTCGCATCCCGCATCCACACAGACGCTCTCGCCTTGGACTCGTACCACAACATCCTGCACTCCCTCCTCCTCTTTCGCCGCCTCCACGCCTGCTGGCCACGCACCCTGACGGTGGTCAGCCACACCTTCAAGAGGCCGCGCATCGTCGACGGTCACTGCGTCGCTATCGGATTCCCGCCTGGGAGGGTGCGGTTCATCGGCATCAACCCACCGGGGATGCGTGACGCTGCCGACACTGGGGGTGCCGAGGGAAACGGGGGCAACGATGGAGGGGGCGATATCAAGACAGGGGCCATCGTGGGCGTGCAGCGTGCCGTGGACGAGTGGACGCAGGATCCCCACGGCGTCGGGCCGAGTCTGGCTGGCAAGAGGAGGGCGAGAAACCCGTGGGGTCTGGATGATAGGCTGTTCACGAGCGAGGAGGAGAGAGCGAGGAGCGGTGTTGTCACGAGGGTCATAGACGGCCACGAGGCATTGGTCGAAGACGCGAAGAGGCCGTGGGCTTAAGAAAGATAGACCATAAAACCGAGCATATAGCATAGACTCCATCTAACTCGCCAAGAGTTTGTAGTCGATTGCCGGGCCTACACCGTGATCCCACGATACGGACAAATTAAATCTTCGCCCTCCTCTCGTCACCCCCCTGGCCGCCATCCTTCTCGGCAACAGCATCGACCAGGAACCTGACCGAGTCCTCCACCATCCCCTCGCTGAACGCGTGCCCGACGCCATCGTACACCTTGTTCTCGACCACCACACCCCTGTCGGCGTACCACGCGCCCGCCGCCCCGGCGAAGAACTCGACGAACGGCTCCGACATCTTGTACGGGACCAGCTTATCCTCGGCGCCGGAGCACACAAGGAACCTTTTGCGTCGGAGGCCGAGACCGTCCAAAATGCCTCCGAGACGCCGCCGCTCATCCTCGGGGAGGCCTTCCGCCGACGCCGGGACAGCGCCGGTGCCGAAGAGGATGCCCTTGGGATCGTGCCGCAGGCAAGACGCCACGAGGTCCGACGGGAAGTCCTTACTGCCGAGGAACGAGGCGCCGTCGTCGGACGCCGAGAAGGTCGCTAGCTTGGACTTCTTCGCGCGGTCCGATAGCAGAGCTGTCACCGATTCGTCAGCTCCCTCTTCGACCCTTAATCACCGTTACTCACCCATGTAGTCGGGACACCCGATGATCACAACTCCAGCCGATACCCTTTTCTCCCGGAACATCGTCTGCCACGCGCTGTGCCCGCCCAAGCTCACGCCCAGTACGAGGTGCTGATCCATCGCCCACTCGGCGCCGGCGCCAGCGCCAGCGCCCCTCCGCGCGAGCTCCAGCTTTAAGTACCCCTCGACGACGTCGATCAGCGACGTCGTATCGCTCACCATGCCCGAGACCATTGCCCACATGTCGAGCGCATGCGTCGCGTTGCCCTCGCGCCACGAGTCGCTCGCCGTCGAGGACACGGTCCTGGTGCCGTGGTTCTGCTGGTCGAAAGCTACGGCGATGAGCGCTCTGCCGCCACCGCCGCCTGCCTTATTTCCGGTGACGGGCGTGGACTCGGATGCGGATGTCTGCTCCCATTGCGAGATGACCCGGCTCGCGAAGTCCGCCATGTCCTCTTTGGCGCGCAGGCGTGGGTGGTGCAGCCACAGGCACGAGACGGTCGAGGCCTGCTTCGCGATGAGCTCCTCTAGACCGTAGACGTCGCAGAGGAGGCCTGACATGGGTAGGGTCGTCTTGGAGACATCAGGTGCCGGGGTGGACGAGCTCATCGGGTTGTTTGTCGATGCCATCTTGATCGTAAGCAGGTGGTATTGACGCCCTCAAGTCTCAAATGATTTTGTAGCAAGGGTATGGCTAATCCTGTATTCTTATGATGCCCAGAAGGAAACACGCAGCTAGCGACGACGAAAGGTTTTACCGTGAGTTGATGGATTGATGGGGTAGGAGGTGGGTGAGTGAAGAAGTCTAGGTTAGGTGTAAGTGAGAGGGCGGGCACGACGTTGCCGAGGCCCCAGAAAAGACGGTGCTGCGACGGAGTCGAGTGTCGTCAAAGTGGGTGCGAGCGGCGTCATTCCCGAGCAGCTCTGAACCCATCCCGACTTTTAACTTCATCCTGTTACAGCCTCAGCGACTGTCGTGTCGAGGATTGATCCGATCCCCCCAAACCAGTTGAACCCTCTCGTTTCGTTCGTAGTGCATTTGTCGAGAGCGGCTTCAGAGCGGAGAGCGGAGAACACAAGCAGAAATGATTTCCAAGGCAATCAATTTAAAAGATAAGTTTCCTAATGTGATGTGGAGATGCCTAAGCAGTGGCAACACGAACTATTGAGCCGCCTTTGTCGTCAATGTCACTTGAAGCCGTTCCGCAGAATACGCAGTAAAAGAGTCGCCATTCGAGCATGCAGACTCCTCAATCCCCCGAAACGCCGTATTTCTGTACCTTTCCTATTCCCCTTCCGTGCCTGTCCCTGTAGTCCTGTCGTTACGACCTATGTACGTTGATCCGTCAATTTTGTTGGTTGGCCTGCTCGAACAGGCGATGCTCAGTAAGTCTTCCTGGGACGCAGGTGACCACTTATGCCTTCGTGGCGTAGATGCTATAACCGCTTCGCAAATGCTGGATGGTTTCGCACTCAATCCATTTTCCAATGGTTTGTCAGACCACTGTCGTGGTCTTCGCTGCCTAAGTAGAGCTCGACCGCGTAAAGGGACATTGTCGCAGCCACATTCGTCCAGCGCCAGACGTTCCCGCCTGGGTCGCCTCCTCTAAGAGTCCAACCATCCGGTCCGTCGTTGGTCGAGAAATGCTGCAGAAGCAAGCTTGTGTACATGGCAATCAGAATCGACGGCGAGAAGTAAGTGATGGTTCCAATGAGCCAATTGGCTGCGTCCGACTCCTCAAGAGATGGCTCTTCCATGAGAGCCCTAGCCCCAGATTCGCGGACCGCAGGGATGATGCGGGTAGCGCAATAGAAGACGAGAAGTCGGAAAGCAAGCGAAATGATGACAGATGGGGTGATGGTCTGGAAAGCGGCGTAGAGAAGACTGAGAGACGAGTGGACGGCGTAAGGAAGAGAACCGAGCATGTGAAGGAGGGTCGAGTACGATGCCATGATGATGGGCGGCAGAGGAGGGAAGTCGGGCTGAGACGACTGGTGTTGGTCCGCCTCGGTGGACTCGGAGGGGAGGTAATCAGTGAAGATTTGATAGACGCAGAGGACGACGTAGGCGAAGAGAAGCGACGACTCGACAGGGTTTCCGCGACCACTGCCGATTCCATACGCGCAGAGGAAGAAGGCCGAAGTCATGGTGACACCGATCAGGATCGCATCGGAGTTGTCGATGTAGGGGAAGTGGGCGACGCGCCAGAGGAAGTAGACGGCGCTCGCAAGCACGCTGCCGGAGATGACGAGCAGGATGATCTGCGACATTTGTTAGCAAGTTGGTCGCAACAGTGCCTGGTAGTTCCAGCGTTCGTACGGCCCTACTATCACCAGGTTGTTGGTGACGTTTTGGGTCTTGCTCCGTACGTTGGGGGCACAGGGAGGGGTTTCGACGTACAATCCAAGTGTCACTTCGCCCTCTATTGACCAGCCACTTCGTGATCTGTCCTGCGGCCTGAATGACGAGCAAGGTGCAAAACCCTTCAAGAAGCTGAAATACCGGACTCGAGTACCTTAAAGTCTTATCCCAACCACCTAAGGTAATGGTCTCGATAACACCGCCCTCGCCAAACACCCACTCGCCCCATGACGTCGATTTGGAGGCCGTGATGCCCTGTAACGTGCGCTCAACCCAGTTGGTAGCGCCGGCGTCAACGGCGAAGCGGCCGAGGGCCCAGATCAGCAGGCCCGGAATGACGATCCATTGCGAGAGACGGAGGATGACGGATATGGCCCATCGGACGCGCGACTCGGCGGGAGTGACGACGGCGATGGCCGAGTAGATAAAGTAGAAGCTGCAGAGAGCAAGACTGTATGCCAGGCCACTATCCCTGCCGCCGACATCGAACGCGACGGGGATGGAAAGCACTATGCTTAGCAAGAAGATGGCACTGGTGAGGATTCGGAGGAACCACCACATCGGCGCGACGAGCTGGCTTGCTGGAGCCGCGCCGACAGAGGGGTTTGTTTCTGGCGATGGCCGGCCACCTTGGACGGCTCGGCGGGTCGAGGGAGGTCAAACAAGGAACGCGAGAGAGAGAGAGGCCGTCGTGGGGTTGCCGCAGTCCTTGAGAGGGCCGGACTTGGGTTGGTGGTGGAGGAGAGATGGCGAGGGGACTGAGGGCAGGCTGAAGGTTGCTATCGAGGCAAGGTATATCGTCTTGTTTCGGCGGTCGAGACCAGCGGGAGAATAAGTGGTCGAAGCAGGTGGTCCAAGAGCTGGAGAGAAAGCCGTTGTTGTGTAAGGATGGCAGATGCTCGTGGGAGAAAGAGCGTGGTTGCTGGTTGCAGTTGTACTGTTGTCCGGAGGAGGGTTCGCATTGGGTGATTAAATTCAACGGGGAATTTTTGGGCGAGGTGGCAGGAAGCGGACCCAAGGATTGGAGCTCGGGCTTATCGTTTTAGGCGGCTGCTCTTGCCTAGTTCTTATCTTCACGTGGCACCGTCTGCTACCTAGTGGACAAAGGCCTTCCTCCCCCCCCCAACGCCCAAGGATGTAAGCACTTTAGGCTTGTGGGCGGTGAAGCTGCAGCTCTGGTGTAGTGTCAATGCTTTTTTGTTCTCCATCCCTTCCTTCCCCCTTTGTTGTCCGTTTCTTTCTTCAGACCCCTGCAGACAATAAGGACAAATGGCCGGTGTTCTTACATAGTGTAAATGCTGGGGAGGCAGCAATGAGACCATGATCTGCGATACATGAGGCCACAGGCGGCATGTGACGCACATGCAGGATAGGCAGAGAGAAGAAGAAAAATATCGGCATTGGTGGGCATGGAGATAACTCCCAGGTCCCGTGCCCCTATCGCAGTCTCTTTCAACTCGGCCTCGGATAACGGCCTTCTAGGGGGGCGTTAATGGAATCTGGTTACCAAACGACGACGACACAGCCTGGACGTATTGCAGCGGTCATTCCAGCGTTGCAGTTTCTTCCAGAGGCGCCCTTGCAGCTACAGTAAACTACAGCCCTCCACTTCTCGAGTTGGTGCAATTCTAGGCCCGTCTGATATCATCCCTGCCCTTGGCCCCCTCTGCTTCTCCATCCAAATAAGTCAAGCTCCAAGTTGTCTGCATGTGACAACCAATCACAGACCCCCCCTTCCTTACAGTGTCTCTGCTTCAACCTCACCTAACCCTCCTTTGGCATCACGATTGAACAGCCACCGCAGGTCACCTGAACAATTAAAACCCCTCTGCATCCTTCAGCCCAAATTCGACGGCAAACTCGGACTTGACGATAATGTACTGCAGCCAGTAGTGCTCTTAAGGATGGCTTCCCTGACTGGGACTGCCCCGGAGCAAACCCCGACTCTCGAGACTGAGGGCGGATACCGCGTCTCTGTCAACAGCTCACCTCTTTCTCTTGCACACGATACCAGTCGTTACCGTCTGTCGGACTTGATTTTGGGTTTCACTTCACTTCTCATGGTTATGCGAACTCGGTAAGGTCGGGCGGTCAGCGAAGCATAGGAGAAGGACCTTCTCTCAATACGGACAATGCACAAGTGTAGACGACCAACAGAGCTAGAAGAATCATGCATTGGGGGGCCAGAATCGATCGACTATGAAAAGCAGAGAGAGGAATCTCAGCCGCCGCCAGGGTAAGCGCCGATGTCGCTCCCGCGAAACGCGTGTGTTCACAGAGGAATATCACCTCTGGTCCGATCGATGAGGAAATACCCTCAGCATCAACTCTACTTCTCACGCAAATTGAGGCAGAATACGTGACATGCACACAACCATACGACCCCCTTTTCTCAAAGCAGATGCGAGTGGTCGTACGACGGGCAGAACAACACCAAACAAGTATGCAAAGTGAAAACCAGGCTTGGTGTAGCCCTGTGAGACCTCATCCGTGATCGGAGTAATATAGTTTGACCGGCCGATCGCTCGAGTGGCGTCGACCCTGTCAGCCAACGGTTTCCTTGTTCGCCAATGCAAGCATTCGAGACCAATTTTTCGAGGTCGCACAATGGCGCGTGTTTCTTCAGTCGTCAGCCACAGCTTCGTGGATGATATCTCTTGGTAGCGATTGCCTGGATGCAACGTTGCCAACTATGTCAAGTTCATCAAGTGCAAACGGATACTTTACTTACCGCCAGCGAGTGCCGTGTCCATGTATCACTTAGATACAGTGGAAGAGACACCGTCTGGGCGTTCCTGCAGGTCTGTAGATACAGTTACCAACAGCTCTCGCCTAGCTTACTGACGACGTTCAGATCTGCTCATCATCAATTGTTCGTATACGTGCGATTTCGACATGACTTATTAGGCGTATACGGCGAATAGGAACATATTTGACGCCGTTGCCTTGCTCCCATCGTGCAATTGCAGGCTCAATCGGATGTTCTGGGTGGCCCTGGCGATGTTGAAGAACTCGGCCGAGGACCAGCACCGGGTTCGACTCATCCCGGAGCCACCTACACTTCCAGGTACAGGCGGTTGTCTGGGCTGCTCACGCCCCTGGTACTCAGGCTTGACCAGCATCCTTCCTGGAAAGGGGACCGAGGCGGGTCATAAGTAGGACGAATACGCACTCGCTGGACCGTTGCGTTGAGACTACTGGCAGGTTGTGACATGCAGGTCGAGTAACAGGTTGATGGACTTGCAAAGATAGGATCATCAAGGTCATTAACGGGCCACTCTGAACATTCACAGCATGCCCTCGTTGCAGCTCATGATCCTCAGCGATGGAAGTTCACGAGGCACGGAAAGGTGCGATTTCCTCGGACATTGACAGATCAAAATGGCGGGTATATCAACAGACTTGGGCTGTGTCTTGCGTTTTCGATCCTGATGATAGAGGCATGAAGTGCAATCATGTGTACAATGACCCCATGGCTCCCTTAATCAACTAGAATCGCAACAACATGGAAGTTTGCGTATGAACAAAAGATCATGAAAACGCCCTCGCACAATGCGAAGCACAACGTAACCGTACTTGATCAAACGGGTTACAGAACAGCGTCGGGTGATGCCAAGCGACGCCGCCGGCATTGGCCACTCTGAGCAACGAAAATGAAAACCGGCAATCAGAGATACCTAAGAAGCCATTGCGGTGTTAAATGGGCCATGTTCTTCATCTCGCTCCCCAACACGCACAAAACCGTGCCGAAAACATAATTTGGTGTGTGGGTAGTTCTTTCTAGCATCCCCAATTCCTCCCCGACCAAGAAAATTTACAGCGCAATTACCACCCTGGCTGCATCTCAATTCTCATTCTGGGTTTCTGCTACCTTGTACCTCGTGCAATCATGCAACCATGCAACCAGAAACGCAGCAACGTGTGGCCGCCTGAACGACTGGCCACAGCGGGACAAGGGATCCTGCTCCACCTCTTCCCCCACTGATACCCGCTGCGCCACAGGTTGCAGATAGCAGAAGCAGCTGTAGTCCTGCAGAGGCGACCTTTACACCGCTTTTACTAAATGTCGAACCCCTTCGTCTCCCCCAGTGCCACCCAAGCCCCTCCATCCCCTAAAACAGCCCGCCATCAGGAGATTTGCCATTTTCGAGGCGTGATCTTCTTCCCGACAACACTCGATTCGCTTGCGTGCAGAGGGGGAAATACACAACAATCTCTTTTCGTACAGGAAAAGCGCACAGGGTCAACACTGCCGTTTCCTTCCACGGGCGCCCTCTTCCAACTGATCTCTTGTCTTTATATAAATCCATATTAAGGACCCAGAGCAGTGACGGACTCTCGTTTTACCTTGTCCCATTCGCCCCCCTCCACTCAGGACAGATATATTCCACTTGTTTCTTGCCAGAAAAACAACAACAGTGCCATCTCTCTGTACTCACGCGCTCCCTACACACACGCGCAAACACGAGGATACACCAGACAACACACCTCTTTACCAAATTGCGACAATGGCCTCATCCGGCGCCGAAACCGTGACAGCGGCGTCCAAGCGCAAGTCCACCGCCGCGCCCGCTGCAGATGGCGCCGCCGCCGCCGGTAAGCTGAAGACCGACGCGGCGTCCGCCGAGAAAGACTTCTTCTGGACCTACACCGAGGAGCCGCACCGAACCCGCCGCCTTGCCATCATCAAGGCTCACCCCGAGGTACCGTCTTCTCATAACTTCCCCTGACGGGCCAATGGGTCGCCGTAGCGTTCGCAGGCAACTGACTACCCCCCTCCTCCAACAGGTCACAAAGCTCTGCGGGCCGGAGCCCCTGACAAAGTACGTCGTCGCCGGCGTCGTCGCGATGCAAATCTTTTGGGCCTGGTACCTCAGCGAGACGCCCTTCTTCTCCTGGAAGTTCTGGCTGGTCGGCTACATCTTCGGCGCCACCGCCAACCAGAACCTTTTCCTCGCCATCCACGAAATTTCCCACAACCTCGCCTTCCGCTCCCCGCTTGCCAACCGCCTCTTTGCCATTGTCGCCAACCTTCCCATCGGCGTCCCCTACAGCGCCTCCTTCCGCCCCTATCACCTCACCCACCACAAGTCCCTGGGTGTCGACGGCCTCGACACCGACCTTCCCACCGCAATCGAGGTCGTCTTCTTTGACTCCATCCTTGGCAAGGCCTTCTTCTGCACCTTCCAGATCTTTTTCTACGCCATCCGCCCGACCCTCATCTACAGCGTCGCCTTCACCTGGGTCCACTACGTCAACATCGCCGTCCAGCTCGCTTTCGACTTCGCTCTCTACTCCGCTTTTGGCTTCAACGCCATCCTCTACCTCCTTCTCTCCTCCTTCCTCGCCGGCTCCCTGCACCCGGTCGCCGGCCACTTCATCGCCGAGCACTATGTCTATGAGACCGTCCCCGCCGCTGCCCGCGACGCCGCCAACAATATCCCCGTACCCGAGACCTTCTCCTACTACGGGCCCCTTAACTTCCTTACCTACAACGTCGGCCTGCACAACGAGCACCACGATTTTCCCGCCGTCCCCTGGACTCGCCTGCCCAAGCTGCGTGAGCTCGCCAAGGAGTTCTACGACGACCTGCCCCGCCATGAGAGCTGGACCTATGTCATCTGGCGCTTCATCCTCGACGAGAACGTTGGCATGACCTCCCGCGTCAAGAGGAAGCAGGGCGGCCGCATTGTTGGTGGCGGCGCAAAATGGTCACGCGAGGAGATTGAGGCTTGAGTTTAGATACAGCCGTAAATTTCTTAAGAAAACCCCCTTTTCAACTTAATTAACATTTTGTCACGAAAAAAAAACGCTGGGGCTGGTAGGAGAGAAAGATGGAACAGCACCCGCAAGAAGAATTGTTGTTCGTTTGCCTTTGGTTTCATGAGTGGGCGTTGATAAAATGGCCTGTTGGTACGAGCACACGTCGGTACGAAGCTTTTGTGGCAATGACGAACGAGAATACTCACTATACATAGGCATTGGACTGTGCTCATTAGAAGGGTCTTGCTAAGATACCCGCCTGCTAGATATCTGAGCAAAGGTGCTTCAAGACCTCAGTTCTTGAAATGCCACCGGTCGAACACAGCTTTCGGTGAGGAGGATGTCCGTTTCACTGCGATATGACCAAGGCATAAGTGACAAACGAGGGGCAAATGCAAACATGTACTGGAAGCACTTGCTCAAAACCTATCCCCATCGTCAAAGCTTCTCTTTCATGTCCTATTCATGGTCACAGTACCAGTCCCCGAAGCGAAAGCCTAAGGGATCAAGGGAGGGGCAAGTCGGTAGGGGTCACTGTCACTTGCAAATGCCAGAGCCAAATGGTGAGATCAGTTTCTGAAATCAACTACTTCGCGTCCAGGACGCCGGGCCGTTAGAACAAAAAGAATCCGTATGGTTACATGTGTAATTTGTGACTCCATTCCATGTCAGATCGGGGTTGTTGTGGATGAATGGTCTCCATCCGCCAAACCCCGTCGTCAAAACCTCCTCTCGCCATGCTGCCTTCCTTGGGCCTACAAGAGTGATGGCAATAACACCAAGGCACTCCAATACCCCACAGCACTTCTTCGTAAATCCTCCAATAGAAAGTTCGTAGAAAGGGTTATTTGTCGGGGTTACCAAGTTTAAAAGAAGAAGTAGGCAAGCAGGAAGCTGAGGAGACACAGGATGGCAACCATCTGCACCGATACACCCTCAACTCCCTGTCTTACCGCCGCAGCAGCCTCTTGGGTGCTGGGGAGCTTCTCGCTCTCCGTCTTGATACGTTGGCGTAGACCACTGCTATCCTGCAGGTTGGCAATCTTGGCTTCAGCCTGGAAAAGCTTCTGTTTCAGCTCTTCGTAGGTGACCTGGGCGGTGTTGGCGACAACGTGGCTCGCGGCGCTGACTGTTGATTGGGCCTTCTCGGAGACCGTGTCGTCCTTCGTGTCGGAAGTCGAGGGACGGACAGCTGAAGCACTGGGGCTACCAGAGCGATCAGCTTCTTGGCCAGGGGAAGAGTAGACGTTCGAAACATCGGGAGTGTTGTCCTGTTATTTGTCAGCATGGGCGCGAGGTAGTTTCGATCGGAATGCCGGTATCGACGTACGCCATTAACGACAGAGTGGCGGTTCGGGGTAGAGGTAACAGCAGAGGCACTGGGCGGGTTGGGCGACTGGTCATCGGCGGTAAGCCAGTTGACACGAATCTTCCTCTCAATGACAGAAGACTTGTCGGTCTGATCGAGCTATTTGCCAAATTTGATTAGCCCATGCGCCACGTTTTTGGGCTTCCTTGAAAGTCTGTTCTCACAATGTTGGCAATACTCGCGAACTCCTTATCGGCAGTGATGGGAACGGACTGGACGAGGAATTTATCGCGGCATTTAGTGTCGAGAGGTGGCTCCTGCTTCATGGCCTGGAGAAGGACTTGTTGCGGTCAGTTGCGTGTGACCACCTGGCAATTGCAAGTTGCCTACCGGTAACCTCCACATCCTGTCCAGGCTCGACACGACCCGAGTTGGGGCGAACGCAGTACCTGCAGATGTCGTCAGTCGCCTACGAGGACCTGCATGGGGTGCAGGGGATCGTACTGCTTCGGGGCGGTGGTTTTGACCTGGTCGCATATCGTGAGAGGAGAGTCAAATGGCGAGCCAGAACTTGGGCGATGACGTACCTTGAAGGCGATGGGGGTCTGGTTCGGGTTCTTGATCCGGAGAATCTGAGAGACTTCGACGGTGAAAGGCCCTGAGAGAGGAGGGAATGTGAGTGTGAGGCAACGTGATTGATGGCGCAAAGAAAGTCCTTACGTCGGAAGCTCAGCTCGGAGGGCTCGATGTCGACGGACATGGCGGAAGCTCGGGAGGGAGATGCAAACGCTTAGGATACGGGTGAGGAGTATGGCAGGTCTCGGCGCATTCAACGCAGGCCTTAGCCTAAGCAGATAGATCGGAAAAGAGAATTTATGAAAGGCGAGGAGAGAAACGTGTCGAAGGAGTGTTGCGCGCGGGGCAATATTAGAAAAAGGCGCCGGGTTGTAGGGTAAAAGGTAGGTAAGGCAAGGTCAAGGTTCCTGGAAGTGTTCGAACGGAAGGACGGAAGGAAGGAAGGAAGTAAAGGAAGGTAGTAGGGTAAAAGCAGGTGTTTCGCACGCAAGAGCCCACGACGTAATACACACTACCGTAGGTAACCAACAGTAGCACGACCCGGGCTGGACTCGATTGGGATAGGGAGGATGCGCACACAGTCCGGCTCTGAGCAATCCTGTCCAGGAGTCCAGGCCAGGTTTCATTAAGGTGCACTCTAGCCCCTAGCGGGCGGTCAATCGGAGTTGCGCGCTGGGGCCCTCGACTAGTAAGCTGCTCTGGGGACAGGGGGTTAATCCGGCTCCTGGGATGTTTGTCCACTAAAAATGGAAACCCAAGGGACCACTTCCTCGTGGCCAGGCCTCCGAGATGAAATGTACTTTACACGAGATGGCTGCTGAGGCATGGGGGCGTGAGTTGGCGAACAACGACGAATGCTTTGCTCTTGTGTTCTTCTTTTTTCCTTAGAAACATTGAAAATAATACGCCGCTGGCCAATGAAGAAATTGCAGACGCTGTCAAAAGAATGGAGAAGGGTCAACAGAGCAGAGAATAGGTGTATTAGTCAGAAACGGAAGGGCAATCAATGAATGTATGAATACAAGATGAGAAACGAGAGAGGCCCATCGTCCGTGTTTTCGGTCCCTCCCGCGCGCTCCAGCCACTTCTGCTCCAAGGGAAACAGCCCCTCTATCCACAACTGGGAGACCTGCAGGCTGCAGATGACGTCTCCAACAGAAATCCGACTCAGATCAGTACTTCCTTCACCTCCTGCATATTTAGCGGTGCATACACCAAAATCAACGCTTATTCACAACACCCCCGACTCTGATTAATTATCAGAAGCAGACGTCTACCGCCATACGTTTTCTCGTTCAACGACCAAGCTTCCTCAAGCTGCAGTTCGTCATCTACGTTGCCTCAACAACCAACAACCACCAATCCCGCCACGCAAGATGACCCAGTCCGACCTTGATCAGCTGCTCGACATGGGCTTTGAGAAGGCCCGGGCTGAGCTGGCGGTTAAGAAGACAGGCAACCGTCAGTCCCGTCTCATGTCACAAAACAGACCCCAAGAACAGCTTTGCTGACAATCTTCACAGTAAATGGAGCCCTTGAATGGCTTGAGGCAAACCAGGATAAACCCCTCGATGAGCTCACTGCTGCTGCCTCCAGCACTGTTGCCAAGGACGACGACGATGATGCAGGTGAAGTCCAGGCCAACATCGATGCTCTTGAGAGCGGTGCCACCGCAAAGTCGCTAGTTTGCAATGAGTGTGGCAAACGCTTCAGATCTCAGGACACGGCCTCTTACCATGCAACCAAGACGTGAGTTATCCTATCTTACTTTCCCTTGCTACCTGCCTTGCCCTCCGTCTGCGCTTGCACGAAACGGGGTCCTATCTCAGTGGCAACCTGAAGCGAGTGCAGGCCTGTTCAAACAGACATGACTCTATTTACGATGGACTTGTGCGCTGACACCTAACAGGGACCACACTGACTTCTCGGAGTCGACAGAGGAGATTGCTCCCCTGACAGATGATCAGAAGAAGGCTAAGCTTGATGAACTGCGTGAGCAGCTTAAGGAGAAAAAGGCCAAGCAGGCCCTCTTGGACAAGGAGGAAGCCAAGCGCAACGAGAAAATCCGCATGAAGGCGACAAAGGAAAGTCAGGAAGCCAAGGAAGAGTTGCAGCGCAAGGAGCAGATCAAGGAGGCTGCCAAGAAGCGTCAGGAAAAGCAGGACGACCTCGAGGCGAAGCGCCGCATCAAGGCCAAGATCGAGGCTGACAAGGAAGATCGGCGCCGCAAGGCGGAGGAGGCCAAGGCCGCGAGAGAAGGCAGAGCCCCTGCACCTGGTCCCGTTGCCGCGACCTCCATCCCGAAGGCGACTGCAAACCACAACGAGGCTCGCTTGAGACTGCAGACGTCGGACGGCAACATCCTGAAGACCCTTCCAGCCGAGACTACCCTATTCGAGGTGGCGCAGATGCTCCAGTCTGAGAACGGCTTGGAGGTTACGAGCTTCTCGACCACTTTCCCGAGGAAGACGTTTGAGGGCCACATGGATCTCAGCAAGACCCTGAAGGAGGCTGGTCTAACACCTAGCGCTGTTCTCATCGTCAAATAGGCGCGCCAGTTTGGAATAACGATCGGGAAGTACAGGGCTGCATAGGCTGGCGTTGGGGTGGTAGAAGGTAGAGGAAAGGACGCCAAAGTGCGACATAAGAGTGAAGAAGTTGACACTAGCCGCCGGTCCAACCATCAAAATGACATTCAATATAAGCACGCATACTGTGACCCAAGCTAGATCACACCCTCCTCGATGAGGAAGGGCGATACACATGAATACACGAGTTTTCAAACCGACTCAGATGAACGGCTGATCGAGCCGTTTCACGTCCGCAGCCAAGACAAACTTTGAGCCACAAAGCAGTATGACTGTACAGCTCCGGGCCAAACACTCCAGGTCTGGACTCGGAACAGGCATGCGGATGTCAAGAACCATAAGTAAGACAAGAACACCAACGCATCAGTGACATACAGGACGAACTGTCAGTCCAGGGCACCCCCCCCTTAAGACTAAACACCTCTCAACCACTGAAGCAATGATAAACTGGGCGCGTTCGACCTTGGTGACGTAGGGCATCGCTCTGCGCCGGTGCCGAGGGCGTTGGCACGACACGGACCAGAAGTGATGATGAGTCACTCTAGGCAAGATAGGCACCGAGGGTTGAATCATAAGCCATTTCTGCTCGAGCTAAGCTGGTGTATCATGTCGACGTACGCGACTCACTCCGTCAGAGGCGCCGCGCGTATGTCCCGGTATGTTCAAAGCATGCCAAATTCCACTTTCATTTTTTTAGGATGTCCAGTGAACTCCGCGTAGAGAGCGTCTTCACATTTCCGTATGAGAGCTACTCTGTCCAGGCAGCAGGATATCGTGCCTCCACCCAATCCTTTATGATCGCGCGAATCGTAGAACCCCCGGATCCATGCAGTTGAAGTTACAAAGGGAAGGAAATCGTCGCGGAAATCGCTTAGTCGAAGAGACCGAATCCCATGTCGTCGTCGGACTCCTCCTTGTCTGTAGCTAGGTGTCAGTGTGTGGGACGTTGAATGGGAATGCGGATCGAAACGTACCCTCCTCCTTCGGTGCCTCCTCAGCGGCAGCCTCAGCGGCACCACCGGCAGCGGCAGCACCACCGGCAGCGGGGGCAGCAGCGCCACCACCGGAACCGACGTTGGAAAGCAGGTCCTTGACGTCCTTGCCCTCAAGAGCCTGTGTTTCCTCAAAATCAGCCTTCGTTGCTCTTCGTTGGATCGTTGGAAGAATTGTCGCGTCGTACCTTGGCGAACAGAGAGGTCCAGATGGGCTCAACGTCTTCGATCTTGGCAGCCTTGATCAGGGTCTGGAGCTTGTCGGCCTAGTAAACACCATCGTTAGTATTCGTCCGAGTCCGGGATATTTTGTATCGTATCAATTCCGTTGCGGGGTGTGTGTGTGTGTTCTCGGGGCGACGCACAGTGATCTCGACACCATCATCGGCGAGGATGAGGGCCGCGTAGGAAGAAGCGAGCTCGGCGGTCGACATTGTGACTGATTTGGGGGGGCGTTTGCGACTGGAGGTTGACTTCGCGGATGGTGAGTGTGATTGTCGAAGGAGCAGTCAATATGGTAATCGCGAGTTCAATCCACCGTCGAAATTTAGCAGGGCTTTCAAGACCTAATTTTGCAATCGGCGGTTTTTCGGCTAAAGTAAGTGCCTTTCCGATGGTTCCGCTCTGAAGTGTCTGTGATTGGACGAATGCCCGAGCCAATAGGATTACAGATCGACAGCCTGGACTGCTGGGTATACCTGACCCCGCTGCCGTCAGTCACTTGGGTCATGCCCCACATCAACATCCCCATTTGACTTTCAACATAGCGCCCAGGTGTGGCAGCACCGGGTCAGACCCCCCCACCTTGCTTGCTGCACACTGTTACTTATCACAAGCACCGCTGATTGCTTGCTGCAGTCGACGTGCACCCCCTTCCATCAGATTCCGGACCAGCTGGGCCACCTTACGACCACGCGCATCATCCGCAATACACCACTCGCCTTACACATACTCACCCCTCCACGCATATCTACCTGCGGATCCCACGGGAGACATTCTTTGTCACAGACACCCTTACCAATACGCTTTTACCGTGTCCATCCGCTCGCAGAACACGACCGGCAACCGGACTGGACTGACCTTTGAGTTCCTAGTCCCCGCTATCGTGCTTCGTTGAATGTTGGAGCATTGGCAGATCTGCAAGGGTATTAACATTCAGCGCAAGAGGTGCATGCCTTGGCCGTCCATGATCTCGAACAGTCGCCAGTCACCTATATTTCAACTTTACAACCCTCCCAGCAACCAGCGCCCATCGTAGATTACGTCACGTATAATGGATACCCCTACCTGCCCCCCGCCGCGGGACGACCGCGAGAAGGAGATTTTGGAGAAGCTGGTCGCGATCCGCGACAGACTGCAGCTACTGAAGCAGGACCGCACCACCTACATTCGCAGTCAGGATGTTCTCCCACTGTACGACGAGACCATCGAGCAGGTCCGCCAGCTCAACGAGTGCCGGTCGTCTGATCGAAGGGAGGAGAACAGAGGTATTGCGCTATCGCCGCGACTGTGCGGGGTCAACGGCTAACCCGCATACTACAGTGGACAGGGTGCTGGAAAGCTGTTTCCAGCTGCTGTCGCTCTTCTTCATGACGATCGGTCGAAACAACGAGGCTCCGGCCGCCTATGCCTTGACGTCCACCATTAGGAGACTGCTGGATCACCTCACCGAGGTCGATCTTTACTCGGCCAAAGACCTGGAGAGTCTGTCGCACACTCTAACGAAGCTGGCGCATAATGTCAAGTCCACCGAGAACGAATACTCGCCATACATCATTACTCTATTGTCTAACAGGCTGGAGCTCTGTGAAAAGTCGCTGGCGAATCTCAGAAAGCGCTTGGAACGTCTCGAGGATCCACTGCCGAAGACCTACGAGAAGCTGATCTCTATTCTGAGGTCCATGTCTCTGGCAAACACACGATCCAAGGTAGGTTTGGTGTTTTGAGGCATGTGGTATAACGTCTGACGCAACGCAGTTCTCGTCGTCAGAAGTACAAAAGCTTCAAGCTCAATTGCGAGAGATCGATGAACAGAGCAAGGATGGCAAATTCGTTACGGCGGATGGAAAGGCTCCCGCCGGGGGCGAAGAAATGGCCGCACTACTGGAGAAATGTCTGCAATGGTCCGATACTGTGCTTGATAGGTACAACGCCGCGCCTTCGCTACCAAGAATGCTGCTGATTTGTGGTTTTAGAAAGGGAGTGATCCCCGACTCTTTCCGACCGACATACGACGTTTTATTTCGCATCCGCAATGAGCTTGAGAAGCTCTCTATTACGCAAGCATGGTCTCTGCGTGAGGCGGATCTCTTTGACTTCCAGCGGCAGCTGGACAAGATCGACGAGAGCAGAGTCAACGGCAACTGGCTAGATGATGAAGGCAAGCCTGCTGAACTCTATGTTCAGCGTGTAAGTGAACCCACCGATCCGTGTCGGAACTCTCGGCTGACGCTGGTAGACGCTCCTATACCTTATTAGAAGAAGCTACGCCTACATCTACTCCCTCATGATATCCTCGGAACCAGTGTCGGAGGCTTTGCTACCGATCTACAACCAGCTGCAAACGCTGAAGCGATGCCTGATCGAGGTGAAGAACAGCGGTGGCGTTCAATCCGTTAGAGAGCTGTACCCCTACAGCATGAAGGTGCTTTACTTTAGCCCGGAAACCGGTCAGGAGAGACAATACTAACTGTGTCGCAGCTTCACTCGATTGACAACATGCGCCAGGACGGAAAATTCATGATCAACAACGATATTCCCGAGGGGCAGGGTAGTGTCAGTGAACTTCTGGCTGAGTGTTTCGAGCTCAACTACGAGCTCAGGGTCGCCGCTGAAGAGCAGGCTGAGGCTTAATGACGGGTGGGGATATTGGGTTTTCGGGGCGTAAGCGGAATAGCGGCTGCATTATGTCGGCCTTGGGTTCTCAACTGGCCACTGGGACTGTCAGGACCACAGTCTAATGGGAAAGGTAAACGGGACGAGGCAAACTCAAGTGTATTCAAATATGGACCAATGACATGATTTCTCAACAGTCGGGGATCTTGAGCTCGAGCTTCTGCCAAATATCGGATGGCACCTCGGCCGACAGCAGCGCGGTTGTGCCCTGACATTCCATCCCGACTCAAGGGTTTCTGAAAGTACATCGGAACTTCAGATGTGTTAGCTCGCACGAGAGTCCATCACATCATCTCACAGGGTGGCCATGACCAGACTCACAGGCCACATTTGGACTCTTTCGAGATCCCAGACGCCTCTGTCGACATAGACGTCCCTTTTCAGCATTTCCATGATTTCCTCCTTAGACTCGGCCACGCATACAATGGTGCTGCCAATGACTTTGAGACTCGAAGGCTCGTCGTTGGCGGGAAGTTCGTGCAGGATGGGGCCGCCCATCTTCCAGACGCCGGAATCCCGAAACGGCTCGACGCCTTTGAGGTGCGTGCTATCAATTGGTGTGAGCATCCAATTGGGATATACAGGGATTGGACAGGCCATACGAGCGGACAGCGAAGCGCGTCGCGAGAGAACCGGGCTTGTCAGGGATGATGACGAGCCATTCAGACTTCGTCGACGTGGTAGCCATGCTACGGCATCCGGAGGGCCGTCCGAGGCTGAAGAGCCGGCTTGTGCACCGGAGGAAAGCTGAAGTTGCGTAGCGAGATGCCATCACTACTTCCCTGAACTTTGCATGTTGACAGTACAGGGCAATAGGGCTGTCATATAGATAGAAGAGGGCGCTGTCTTAATATTGGAGGCTCGCTATCGTCTACCAATGACTTGAAGGCCTCAATCGACTTTTAGCATGCACCTCCCTCCCCCGCGCGTGCGCAGGCCAGTCTCATGCAGACTCGCGACACAGGCGACTCCCAAGCCACGAGCCGATCAAATGAGGGCGATGGGAGACTGCAAATACTGATGTTGCCCGACGCTCATGGCTGGGCATTCTGTTTCTCTTTCCTACTTCAGTCTAGCAGAGCCACTGGAGACGCCCTAACTGACTTCCAAGGAATGATGAATCCTTCGATGCTGCCCCGCGGACGAGAGAGGAAACTGGGCAGGAGGACCTCGAAGACGCTACAGGGGATGCATCTGATGAGAAACTGCGGGGAGAGGTGGCGGGTGCGAGTCATCTATGAGCTAGCAATCACAACGTCTGGCTGCTTTGTATGTTTACCCCCCCGCGTTGCAAGTCGACCGGAGAAATTCACGAAGATAAGAGATCGAGAGATGGGAGAACACGGTGCAAAGTGGCCCCAACCATCGGCTCATCCCCCCTCCCCGGCCCCTCTGGAGGAGCCGATATGGATAAGGCGGGCTGACGGTTAAGATACGGCTGGAGCGACGTGGTTCCGGTCGAAGGATGTTTGTGACGGCTAGGTTTATTCTAAGCTGGATGGAAAGAAGAATCATCTGCTCAGGTCGACTACCTACGCGCATGAAACGAGGGAAAACGAGAAAGTAAGAGTCGACCTTGGCAGCCCCGCCCCCCTTTCTAGCGTACCGTGAAGTGTGAGCAAAACGGGTGACGGACAAACCAGCCTTGGGTTGTTGAACTCGTTGAGTCACCCAGACCCATATCTCCGGTACCGCCGGCCCCAAGAAGCTGGGAGCTCGGTGTCCGTATCTCTACGTAGTACGTAGGAGCTTCCCGCATTCCATCATTCCATCATCTGCTGGACCTAGAACCACGCAGCCCCAACACTACGGGAACCCACGGCGGGGCCAGCTGGCTACAGTCGGCTCACGCAGCGTTCACGCACTTCGCGCATTCGAGCTCAACCCCGAAGCTCCTTCAGCTCCAGGGGTGGTCCCCTACAGCTCACCCCCTCCCTTCTTGGAACAAAGTCCCTGGACAGAGCGTGTATGTCATCACGCAACGTCCCGGGCCCATGGCTGACCTAGCCCTGCGCGTGCCGGTCATCGGACCAGCCGAGCCCTTTCCCAGAATAAGCCTGTCTTGTGATGCGTCGCGCTCCACCGGCCATCGATCCATGTCAGGTCAGAACGGGAGCTGCCAGGAGTGCGTGTGGCCCGGCTGCACAGCTCCGAGGAAGAGCGAAGCGGACGGCGGCGCGGCGGCAGACCGCGAGGCTCCATCGGCGTTCTGTATCTGGGTATCAGTCATAGAATCACTCATCAAAACTGGGCGAGAGATTTTTCTTTCGATATATAAGGGGAATTCGGGACGCTCGAGGGGACGAATGGAGCGTTGCCTATGATCTTGCATCAATCTATCATCTCCTGCTCTACACCAAATCACGAAAGGTTTTCTCCCTTTCATCAATCCAACTGCCATTGACCAACATTCTCTCACCGACTGAGGTCTCATAACTGCATACATCCATACACCACACCTGAGCCCCTCAATATACAAACAAACCTACGTTGATCGATATCAACCCACGCCCCGCCCTCCTCACATAAGTCTCACAACCTCATCACCAGACACCTACCGAGAGAAAGAAACCATATGGCAATCAAACCGATGTCCACCACGGACGAATCCGCGCACAAGCGCACCGCCTCGGCCACCAGCGCCGTCCAGACTACCCCTCCCCCTGCGAAGCGCCCCGCGGCAACCCCCGGTCCCTCCGTCACCGCCCTCCCGCCCGCACGCCGCGAGTTCCCGCACGCCGTCGCCCTCGTCCTCTACCGCGACGCTGGCGACGACGTTTCCTCCTCGACGACGACCGTCCTGGGCGTCCACGCCGGCCTCGCTGACGCCAACGCCGAGGTGCGCAGGCTGGCGCGGGAACAGGGTGTCAACCTCGCCGACGTCACGGCCAACGACATCAGCCCCGTGCGGTGGGACGCCCCCGACGGCACGTCGTGCTGGGTCGAGGCGCACGCCGTCAAGCCCAAGACCTTCGTGCCAAGAACTACATCCGCCGGGTCGTCGCCGGCGGAGCAGCAGCCGCCGAAGAAGCTGTATGATGCTGAGGAGGGCGAGGACCCCGACCTTGATGACGACGACCAGGACGAGGGCGGGCACTACGACTAAGGGAGACTGCAGACGTCCTGCTTCGGGCTGGTTTTTTTGAGTTGGCGTTTGGGTAGTGAACACCGTTGCACCGCGGGCTTGACTGGCACAACGGTTGAGTGGCGAATGGATCGACGACGACTGGGATGCAGGAATTCATGACTTGGCCTATGGGCCTGAAGTACGCGGCTTTGCTTCGGAACGTATGAGGCATTGTTTTGCTACATTGTTTGTAACTCATGCGGGGTGGCCGGCGTTTATAGATATTGGAAGTCCCTCTATTCTATTCCTTCTAGGTGTTAAACAAAGTTCTCTCTACTCTTACTCGAAACCTTGCTCTAAATCTTTCTGCTCGGCTGTCGGGAAATATACGAGCGTTCAACACTCTTACATCACCATCTAAATGGACAGATATGGTCTGGTGTGGATCGCTTGATGACGTCTACAACTTGGCCTTGGGCGCCTCTTGCTGCTGCATCTTCTCGGCAACGATGCGGCGCTGGATCTTGCCGGTGGCTGTCTTGGGCATCGTCTCTGTGAAGTAAATCTGCAGCCGTCAGTCGACTTCGTATCGCAACATTTGCAAAAGGCAGGACTGACCTTCTTGGGAACCTTGAACTTGGCCAGCTTTTCCGATACCCACTTCTTCAAGTCGTCGCCCTTGAGCTGCTGTCCCGGCTTAAGCACAACAGCCACACCGATATCTTGGCCGTACATGTCATCAGGGATGGCGAAGCTGACGGCCTCGGAGACGGCGGGGTGGCGCGTGAGGACATT
Source organism: Colletotrichum destructivum (assembly GCF_034447905.1). Lineage (NCBI taxonomy): Eukaryota > Fungi > Ascomycota > Sordariomycetes > Glomerellales > Glomerellaceae > Colletotrichum > Colletotrichum destructivum. The sequence goes on from NC_085904.1 coordinate 867,884, forward strand.
GTCGAGCTCGATGGGGCTGATCTTCTCGCCGCCCTTGTTGATGAGCTCCTTGATGCGGCCCGTGATGATGATGTAGCCATCTTCGTCCTTCTTTCCCTGGTCGCCCGTGCGGAAAAAGCCGCCCTTGGTAAAGGACGACGCGTTGGCGCTCTCGTTGTTGAGGTAGCCCTTGGTAACGTTCTCCCCGCGGATGCAGATCTCGCCCTCCTGGCCCTGCGCGAGTTCGTTGCCTGCGTCGTCGAGGATGCGCACGTCGACGCCCTGGCCGAGACCTACAGTGCCGGGTTTGCGCTTCGCGGGGGGCAGGGGGTTGGAGGTCATCTGGTGGGCGGCCTCGGTCATGGCGTAGGCCTCGAGGACGGGGGCCTTGTACGTCTCCTCGAGCTGGTGGAAGACGGTGGGCGACAGAGGGGAGGAGCACGAACGAATGAAGCGAATGTTGGGCAACGGATTGGGCGCCGGATTCTTGAGGAGAATCTGGTGGATGGTGGGCACGGCGGTGTACCAGTTGGCTTTGTGGGCGACAAAATCTCCCCAGAATTCGGTAGCAGAGAACTTAGACGGAACCACCATGGAGCCGCCGCAGGCCAGGGGTGCGAGGAGACCGCAGAGGAGGCCGTGGACATGAAAAAGAGGCATTACCAGCATGGTGCGGTCCTTGTCCGTCAGCTGATAGGTGTTTTGGATGTTCTCTGGGGGTTGCGTCAGCCATGGATCTCTTCATCAGTTCAGACCCGGACTCACTCATCGTCCTGGTCAGGTTGCGGTGTGTCAGAGGAACCTAGGCTGTTTTAGCATGTCAAGCTGGTGAGCTTCAGTTTGCGACCGTGACTTACGACTTTGGGTCTGGACGTTGTTCCGCTGGTGTGCAGCACCAAGGCGACGTCGTCCACCTCGGCCTTCAATACCTTCTCGGGCCCCTTGCCTTTGAGCTGGCCCAGGTCCTTCACATCCAGCGCGACCTCCTTCTTGGACTCATCCCAGTACGTCTCGGCAACAGCAGCGTTGAATTTCTTCGCAGCCTTGACGGCGGGAGCACCAGCAGCATAGGCGCCCTTGGGAACCAAGACTATGGCAGACTTGACGTCCTCGATGTAGAACTCAAACTCGTCCTGTTTGTAGGCTGGGTTCAGGGGCGCGGCGATGCCACGCTGCCACGAAGCGGCCAGGAAGGAGACGATGAACTCGTACGAGTTGACGGTCGCGATGGAGACGGGCGAGCCGCGAGTGATACCGATGGCCGCCAGTTTCTGCTGAAAGGCTGACGTCTCCTTGACCAGGTCGCCGTACGTAACAGTCAGAGGATTGGACTTGGACGGCACGATGACTGCCGTCGAGTTGGTGGGGCCATTGATGGCGGTTTGAAGAGTCAATGACATCTTTGCGCTCACTTTTGCAGGTCTCTCGCTCTCAGTCTATTGGAGGACAGAGTATAGTTCAACGCGTTTGCGGCTGGACGGCACTTGATAGAGAATGCGAAGGCCAGCGAAGTCGGAGTAGACTCGGGGTGAGATGAGGTGGAGCGAGGTGGCGTGAAACCGGCTGGAAGTCTTAGCTGCAGCTAGGATATGAGCTCAATCTGTACTAAGCCGAGCTTCAATGAGCGTATATAGTTGCTCCGATAAAATCAAAGGTAAAAAGTACAGGACGATGCTGGAAGACAAGTACAAAGTAAAAAAGAATTGAGGCACAAATATGGTCGACTGCTAGGGAAACCTGACTAGAACAATGATGTGCTCGGGACCAGCCCAGCCTGGGACAAGCCGGAAGACCCTGGTCGCCCTTTCTGGCCATTGAACCCCTCGCCCACTCGGTTACCCGCCGTCCGGCCCTCCAGCGCATTGCCCTTAACAGCGGGTGGCCCTTCCCCAGTAGAAACCTGGACGTTCGCTTGCGCGGCGGGCTGGGCGCTGTGCCGGATCGCGCTGGGGGTGGGTTTCCAGTGGCCCAGATGCCCCAAAATGTTCCCCAGAGGCCACCGACGCGCCGAAACCCAGACGCTGGACTCCGCCTTTTGACGGAAGAACGGCAGTAACAGCTAGCAGCAGCGGGTGGGGCCACAGCTCTGCAGCTTCAACTTGGATCGCAACCCAAAGAGGCTGAGAGCATGTTGCCGATTTCCCCTACGACGCATCGATAGTCCACTCTCCGTACACATTCTTTGCAAACCAACCCACCCGACACGATTCACCTGAGTCTCGCTTACGATATCAACCTCTCAAGAACACTCCACCGCCTCGAACTCGGGTTCAATGGCAGCGCCCCCCCCTCCACCTCCTCCGGCGCGAGGCGGCCTGTCTCTCTACGCGAACCTCCTCGACCCGGTTGTCGACGCCTCCTCGGCCACGATCTCCAGCGCACCAGTCCGCTACAATCAAGATGGTACCGTTGCAGATGCAAAAGACGACGCAGCAGCGAAGAAGCTCATAGATCCATGTATCACATCACCCTCTTAAACTCCGTATCCTCGTTCGCCCACAGCAAACTTACCATCTCACCTCGATCCAGCCCTCCGCTTCCAGCCCATCCGTAGGCCACAGGCCAAGGCCACAAAACCAAAGCCAACCTTCCCGAAAACGATACCCAGCGCGAACGCCTCTGCAGGAGCATCATCAGCACCGTCGCCCGCATCCGCGCCCTCGACAGCTCCGCAGCAGCCCCCGCCGCCGAAAAGCACCCTCGCCGACTGGGCCGTCACCGAGGACGACGAGTGGCGGTACAGCGTGAACGTGAGCGGCGATAAATCTCACCAGCGCGGCGGCCGCCGGAAGAAGAAGAAGAAAGGTCACAATGACCAGCCGGCTGAGACGAACTGGGACGACATCTACGACCCGACCAAGCCCACAAACGTCGAGGAGTACTTGCGCAGCGACGAACGTATCCGCGAGGTGCAGGAATGGAAGAGGGTGCTCTACCGCCACCGCAGACGCAGGAGTTCAAGCGATGATAGTGACGAAGAGCCGGCTCGCCAGCAGGCAACAAGTCCGTTCCAACCTTCACCCTCCTATCCCCTCGCATATGCTGAAAGACGGTTCGTGACTAACACCTTGCTAGACCAGTTTGCGCCGCCGCCCGAATACTCCTTCGTCCCTCCACCACCGGCCTCCCCGCCGCCGGCGTCCGCGGTACAGATTCCCGACGATACAGCCGGCGACGACGTCTACACTCGCCGCCTAGCTCTCTCCGGAGATGTACCGCCACCCCCTCCCGACGCCAATCTTCCTCCTCTGCCACCTCCGACAGACGCAGCAACCATATCCCGCGCGCCCGTTCGCTACACCCCGTCCACAGAACCCCAACCGGCAGCAGAAAAGGGAGACTCCGACCGAGACTCCCCTCCTCCAGCCCTCGGCCTCGGCGCCACCCCCGCCGGCGCCGACGACGAACCGCTTGTGCCGCGTTCCTCCCGCCCAGGCCAAGCTGGCTTCGCCCAGCGCTTGATGAGCAAATACGGCTGGACAAAGGGCTCCGGCCTCGGCGCTGACGAGTCCGGCATCGTCAACCCGCTTAGGGTGCAGGTGGAGAAGCGCAAGAAGAGGTCTGACGCCGAGGGCGGCGGCTGGGCTGAGCCCGCCAACCGTGCCAAGGTCCTCGGCGGGAAGCGCAAGGACGACGCTGAGGGCGGCAAGTTCGGCGGGCCCATGAGCGAAGTCATCGTGCTGCAGCAGATGCTTGACAACATGGAAGACCTCCGGGGAGAGATCGCAAATGGCCTGGGACAGGAGATTGGGGAAGAGTGCGGCGAGAAGGTATATTTTGTGGATTCCTACCGCATCCCTCGTTGTCTTTGACACGTTTTGGGAATACGATGGATTTACAAACTGACGCTGAACAGTATGGCCGTGTTGAGCGCTTATACATCGACGTCGAGAACCGGCAGGTCTTCATCAGGTTCACAGATCAAGTTTCCGCACTTCGTGTAAGTTCTATTCAACTTGGCCCCATATGTTCTGAACCGGCTGACTCAACCATCGCCCTGCATAACAGGCCGTCAACGAACTGGATGGCCGCGTCTTCAACGGCAACACCGTAGTGCCCAAGTTCTATGATACTGAAAAATTTGAGAGAGGGGTCTATCAGTAGTGTTAAACCAGCAGCGCCAACAATGGTCCAGATTGATCCTCTCACCTCTCCGTATACATCAAGTTGTTTTTTATGTTAGCTTCCTCGTTCGATACAGTTCGTTTGGGGGAAAACCCCCGTCATCGTTGTGAGACTTGAGCCGGCCATTCCACAGTACACACAAGTTGAATGCTTCACGGATACACAAGCAGGTCACAGCGCGTGCGGCAAGGTATGAACACAACCAAGATGGAAAAGGTATACACATCATGGATCTTCAATACACACCACAACCCTCTCTATCTTCGTTGCCTGATCCTCCGCCTGCCCCCTCAATCTCATGTTTCCATCAGGTATCTGCCATCCCATCGTTCGTGTTTCGCCATCTATCATCCAAGCCCCGACATGCCGCTTGGCCAACTCTATTCCCAAAATAGTCCAGTCGGGATGATATTGTGCGCGACAAGGCCGGAGCCGAGCGATGCGATGGCAACGACGCGACGCGTTGGCCTGTAGGTGCTTTTGGTTCATCACGCAAAAGGAGTGAAAAGTCGACTAGGGTCCGGTACATCTCAACCCGTCGTCCAGTATTAAATCTAGAAGTTCCCCTTGTACGTAGGAGATTCCCTGTCTAGGGAATGCGGGGGAAGGATTTTCGCAAGCTGTAAAAACAGAATTGCAGTAAAGAAATTGCACAAACAGTGAAAGATGTATGGAGAACGCCACCATTATCCGAGCCCATGTTATCCGGTGTCAGCCTTTTACAACAGCTTAGCGAACCCGAAAAGAAGGGCGGCGCCGAGAAGGGCGGTGTTGACAGAGACGATGCCAGCAGCACCTTCAGAGCCGCTGCCGCTACCGTTCTGGGAGCCGCCGGCGCTGCCGCCGTTGGAGTCGCCGTCCTCGTTGGCCTTGGTGTTGTTGGAGCGGCACTTGTAGTCACCCTGGATCTGGCGGCCGTCCATCTTGTTGAAGATGTCGCAAGAGGTGTCAATGTTGCCGGTGGACTGGGTGTCGAAGGCACCCTTGACGTCCTCAAGAGCGGGCAAGGCGACCCTGTTAAATGGTTAGATCTTGGCATGGTATCCGAGCTAGTGGTGATACTTACTCGGTAAAGTTGCCACGGAGGAGGACGGCGCCGCCAATCTGCTTAAGCTCGGGAAGGCCATCGATCTTCTGGAGCAGGGTGTTGTTCTGGATGGTCAGACCACCGCCGGTCTTGGTAAGAAGGGGCAGCGACAGGTTGGTGAGCTCAACGTTGTTGATGAAGGAAACATCGCCATCGGACGTCTCGGTCAGGTTGGGGGCGATGAACTCGGTGAAGGTGTTCTTGTCGAACTTGATGGAGCCGTTGACAACCTCAAGGGAGTCCATCTGGACCTTGGCGGCATCGGCAATAATAATCTCACCGGCCCAGATAAGGTTGGGAAGGGTGATGCCCAGGTCAGGGCCGTTGGAGTTGATCTCGATGGTCTTGGTGGCGTTAGCCAGCTGGTTGCTGTAGGAAACGAGCTGGTTGTTGTTGTTGATACGGAGGGAGTCGACGGAGGCAACGTTCAGGCCGTCCAAGCTCTTGAGGAAGGTGTCGCTAATGAGAATGTCGTTAACCTTGGTAACACCGGCGGTACCGAAGACGAGGGAGCCGAGGGCAGGCAGAGTAACCCAGTCGATGGAGCCGACAGTGGTGAGCGAAGTGAACTGAAGGTTAGAGAGGACAGTCAGGCCCTGCATCTTGAAGGTGCCCTCAACGGAGGCGAGAGTGGAGCTGCTGAGGCCAACAAGCTGAGTGACGTTGGTAACGATCAGGTCGCCCTTGATGGTCCTGGGGCCGTTGATGTCGACGTTGCCGGTTATGTCCTCTGCAATCTTGACGGCACCGTTGATGGTGCCGCAAGGGATGTTGGTGGCCATGGCGGCATCGGTGATGGTGAGGGTGGCCGAGGAGCAAATGTTGCTGCTGCTCTGGGCTGTAAAGCACGTATTACTGTCAGCTTGATCCTCTCGTGGAGATGGGGGGGGGGGGGGGGGGGGGGGGGGCACCGCGGATGGCAAGACTTACCGGACACAACACCGGCACCAAGGGCCGCGAGGGCGGGGATGATCTTGGAGTACATTGTGATTGATCTGGACGCTGTGGTCTTGGGGTCAGCGGACTTTGTAAGAAGAAGACAAGCTCGAGATGATGGTTCGACAGAAGGATGATGGAAGCGTTGATTCGGGGGTTGATTCAAGTCGGAGCAAGCTACTCCAGGTCGATAACGCTGAAGTGGTGGTCCAAAACGCGCGACGATGATTTGAAGAGAAAGGTGAAAGAGTGGACAAGGTCAACTCTGGGGTTTCTGGTGGGTTTGGGTATTGGGGCCTCGTGTGTTTCTCTGAAATCTGCAGGCGCCTCCTATTTTCTCGAATGTCGACGATGGCGAGAGCTTTGGCTTGAGGAGAAGTGGGAAGGGAGAGAGAGAAGAATTGGACACGGGCTTTTGGGAAGGAGTAGGCCAGCAGGAGGTAGGTGGAATTCCAAGACGCGGCAAGCAATGGCTGGAGATTTCCTGCCCAGCATTGGCGGCGTCTCTTTGCCTCGCTCCTTCCGTTCGTGTTGGGGGAGTTTTTTTTCCTTTGGCGTCGTTGTACGACGGTTACGTACCTTTATCCACGTGTGTTGATTGTGTTTGTTTTTGGTCGTTGGACTTCGTTTTCTCTTGGAGATAAAGAAAAGGAAGCTGAGAAAGGCGGGAAAGGAGAGCCTTTGTGGGTACAGTGATGAACGAGAGACGGGAATAGAATGTCAAAACGAACAGGAAACGAAGCTGTCACGGAAAGGGAAGAGGGAGAATATGGTCTGGGAAAGCTGGAGGGAGGGACGAGACCGACTTTGTGTGGTGAGCAAGATGGCGTGGGCTGGCGCTAGCAGACAGACAGAGAGTACGGGAGAGGAGGGTGTGGCTTGAAGGGGAAACACACTTTTGGAGAAGGGGGCAAGGGGGAACCAGGACGAGGGAGTCTGGAAAGAGGAAGAGACGGAGAGCGACAGGGAACAACCCAAGTGGAGGGGGTCAAGGCAATTATCACGCTGCTATTCGTGGTGCACACTGCGGGTACAGAGTGACCAATACAGGGGCCAGGGTCGGCGAGGGTGTGGTCAAGACTGGGACCAAGAGACACACCAAGAACCGACGGGGGTTGAGCCGACTTGGACCTGGACCTGGACCGGCTGGGTTGGCCACCGGCTGGTCTAGAGGGAGAGCGAGATGTCTACCAATTCATCATTCATTGATCACATCATGGCTAGTCATAGGTATACTCATCAATGTTTAGGAGGAGGAGGAGGATGGATGGATGGATGGATGGATGGATGGATGGTAGTGTTGTCGCGCGAGAGGTAGTGCATTGCATCGTTGTTGTGAAAGTCAACATCGATCGCTGGCTTCTAGCACGCCTCCAATCAACTCAATACTCAATACGTACTTCCACAGCTACGCCATTGGTCAGAATGGACGGGTAGAGTTGCGTGTACCTGACACGGAGTGCGCTACGGCGTGGACGGACACTCCGTAGGCTGCTGCCGTTGTGGAGAGAGTCGCCAATCATTCAGAAACTGGCACACAGTGGCAGCCCTGTCAGCTGGCAAAGACGACAGGACGACGTCTGTGGTGTTTCGTCAGTGGGCTTCCTGAAAGAAATGGGCGTTGACCATGTGTTCAGCCATGTACAAACTCGCCTCGCCGACCCCCTTTTCCCGCCAGACTCTATCTGCCGACTCTGGGACTTTTTTCCCTATCTGACCTCACCCTTCCACATGGGGAACTCCATACCAAGGATTTGCTGCATCCAACGGAGTAAAAGCCCGTATCAGCAATTATTGGACAGCTGATTTCAGTGACGATGAATTCGCGGTGGCCGCCCAAGCCAAGGCGGTGCCCATCGGACCAAGGCAATTACGCTGCAACTAACCCTGCCTCCACCGTTCTGGCGAGATTTGAGCGTCTTGGTTTTTTGCCTAGCTCCGCCCATCGGGAACCACTTTGGAGCAGACCATCTCCTTCTTTGCACTAGCACAGGGGCAGGGGGGCGAGATGAGGAGTGGGTTAGGGTGAGTGTTCGAAAGAGAGGGGTGTGGATATTAGGTAGACACAGTCGGGCAATGATAGGCAAGAACAGGCAGGACACCACTCCCGTGCTCAGGCACGAGCACAAACTCTTCAATCAAAACACACAGGCCAACAACACAACAGTCAGCCAGAAACCTTCTTCAATGCAGTACCTGTACGGATGCGAACCTACGAGAGTTGGCTTCTTTGCTGATATATAGGATGAACATGTATCCGTAGACTGCGCGGCTAAATCGAGTCCAATTGCCAAAGCCATCATGTGCCGTGTTCGGGATCCCGGGCAATAAACGATCGATGATGGCCCAACCCACCGACGAACCAAGTGCCCCAAGAGAGAAAAATTCCGTCAAAGTCAACATGCCAGGTTGGTAAGTGCAAACCCCCCTCCACCACTTCCACCATATTTCGACCATCCGCAAGGATGGATGCACGAGGCACGACACTGCCAGCAGCAAAATCGGCCGTCGACAAGCAAAACAAACAACCTCCTACCGCTCCACCGGCTACGGGCTGTACCTTACATAACTTGCAGCACTTCTCCCTACGCAGTAAGGTCAAACCTGGTTATGGAGATGGAGATGCGCATGGAAATGGTCAACGGACTCTCCCACTCCCCAGTTATCCCGCACAAGGCCCTGCCAAGTTCAGACGCGAGAAATGGACCAGTGTCCACTGATGGTACTGGATTCCTTGTCTGAGACTAAACGGCGACTCTCACTCGACTTTCCCCTAGTCGAGTCTATACCGCCTGGGGCTCCAGCCGGGACTTCCTTCTCTGACAAAAGTGTCACAACTCAAGGACTCCCAATCCACAATCAGTCCTTTCCAGCGCCAATCAAGACCGAGTCTTCCGAGCCAGGCCTCATCTGGCAATCAATCTGCGGTCCGGTCTTTTCTTGTTTTGCCAACACCCCAGGCCATATCGGCGCGGACGGACACACACCACCAACAGGCCCAGTCTCCAAAAGCTCCTGCTCGAATCATCCAAAACCACGCAACCAAGCCGAACCTCCAAGCCAGAGAAAACCCTATCAAAAATGGTGCCGGGCGTGTACCAAGTACATTGTGGTCACTGCCGCGACACGAACGCCTGCAAACTACCCATCCACAAAATGTTTCATCTCGATGACCAGTTGGCCGGTTTGATCAGAGAGTTAGGTTGTTGAAATCGACAATTCCAGAACTGCCAGCACACCACCAAGGACCGACGCTGTTCCGTGATGCAGTTGCTCGGCCATCCGAATGATGATGGGCACGGCCCTGGCCTGGACCCGAATCGTAGTGCTACTGCCAACGAAGACCGGCAAGATGCAAGTATTGAGAGGGCCCTAAACCTTTCGGCTGAAGCTTCGGATAGCCACACCTCCGCTCGCTTCATGTCAAATCTCGCCGCGCCCCAGGCAGCCTGGGTCATGAATTGCGACCAAGCAACCCATTGAGAAGAGAAGTTGGCTGTGCAGATAGCGCGACGCGTCAGATAGGAACTTATCCAAATGCATTGAGCGCTGCTATTCGTTGACAGCTTAACGGGCCTGGCGGGAGGTTCATGTGTGTGTGTGGATGGGGGCCTGTCCATCAGCATTCTGCATTCTGCATTCGTCCTGTAGCCCCTCTGCACTCACCGGTCTGCAGCAGTCTTGCTGCAGCAGAGCGTTGTCGTTTGGTGGATGTGACGGAGTAGTGTATTCGCACATCCCTGGAACCAACCACGGCAATATCTGGGTACGACGGCTATCCACCGTCATCGTCATGATTCGGCGGCTCACAGTCTCGCATCGCTAGCCACTTGTTGCGCCTTCTTCCACAGACGCTAAAACCTTACCGAGGACGCGCCGACACATTTGAGCGAGGCCAGCAAGCCAGCTTGCGAGAGGCGATTGAGTGGGCTGACGACTCTTTTCTTTGCCTTACACGGGTCCGTCCAAGCCTCCAGGGGGTTTTCAGCAGCCCACGACAACATCCGCGGCTCTGAGTGGCCGGAAGCAAGACTTCTTCTCGGTCTTGATCTGCCACGATACCGTGCCGAGACAACGGTTCGACCAAGACTTGACTCGATGGCATTCTTCCTTTGCCGTTTCGCCCCCGGCCGTCCATCAATGCCTGGCTCGCCCCATCCAAGATTTGCCTCTTTGCCTCCCCAATGCCAGCCTCATCACCCACCGATTGAATGTTATCCACCCCAAATAGGAGGTCGGAATGACAAAGGGGGGGAGAAGGCAAAAATACAACACCCTGCAAGATTGTGCCGCTGCTGCGCAACATATTACCACATGCCAGTCTTCATTTTCGACATCTGTGACCTTGCGTTATGCCGGCCGGCGGCTCGCCTGTCCGCTTGACCTTTATGGGCCCCAACTAACGGCCGGCTCGCCTGTTTACAACACTTTAGCGGCGTACTTAACGCTTCCCCCCTAGCTTATCCGCGCTCTTCCTAGTTATCCAATCTCGCAGACCTGCAGGGGGGCCATGGGGGTTCTTACAAAGGTTTCCCAGGCTTCATGACGGCTTTGCTCGGCTGTCTTGTGGCTGCGTTCATGGCACCCGTTGGCGTTAGCGAACGACGCTGGCCAAACGGACGCTTCCAATACCTACAAAGCCTGCAACGGCTGATGTGCTACCGCGTCCAATCAATCGCAGCTGGCCAACTGCGTCGCCGAAATTCGGTACAGCGTCTTGGAGTCAGACGGCGGTTTGCGGTAGATCTCTCCAGATCTTTATTCATGGCAACGAACGACTTGGACCGCTTCTGTCGTTGGACCGACCACAAACATTGAGAAACAGGCGTCACTCTGCGGCTGTGACGCAAGTATTTTGAGACGCTCCTTCAGTTATTCCAGCATCGAATGTCTTGTGCGCCCACCAAGTATAGTGGTAACAATGGGCTCATCATCCTGCGACGGAACTTCAAACATCGACACCCTTGGCTGATGCACGCACGTCCAACTTGTACACCCCACGGTCACGATGTTCCAGACGGAGTATCCGCGTGGAGAAAGCCTTCCATTCCTGCCGCGAACCACTGAATGTCCTTCCTTGACGCGGCCCGCAGCAGTTTATATGCCGCCAGCCTCCTGTCTCTGTGTTGCCGTCATACTACTATTTGATGTGTGTTTGGCGCTCGTGCCGGTGCGTCGTTCAACCCGCAACGCCTCAGAACTTCAGATGCACAAAAGCTCTGCGGCTGGTGTTTGCCTCTTGACTCGGACAAGCTCACAAGCCATGCCCGTAATTTTGGCCATCGCAGCACAAGGTTGGGATAGCCAGAAAGCTTGTTTGCTACGGGCGGGAATCTCGGGATGCGGCCCAAAATCTGACCCGGTGCTGCTGGCAATTATTATGACCTGACCCGCTCAACTCTGTTAAAGATTGATATTGATGACTTGATTCTATACCGGGAACGCTTGTCGGGGAAGCCCGTGAGTGGCCCCTTTTTCGGTCATTCTGAGCATGAGCGAAACAGGGTCGAGTTCCCTCGTATCGTCTGGACTCGTATTGCCCCAAGAAACTCCACATGCTGTATTGGTCAATCTGCAATTTCGCGATATATCGAAATGGAGATATTGGAAAGTAGAAGAGTGGGTATGGTTTTGGACACCAAAAACGCCTAATAGCTCTGTCAACTGCTTACTCCAGCGTGCTTATATCGGTTTCCTCGACCCTCCACATATACCACATGAAGACGCTGCGATATGGCGCGAAGCGGCTCGCCATCTCGGCCATCTCCTTTTCCGACATATACTTCCACTTGCCGCCCTTGGCCTTGAGCTTGGCCACATCCCGTCCCGCAAAGGCCGCCATGCCTCTCTGCACGCCGAGGTCGCCCAGCGAGAACACGTCCATCCTCTTGAGCCCGAAGCAGGCGAACATCTCGACCGACCAAAGCCCTAGACCCCTCACCGCGATGAGCCTGTCCCGCACCTCCTCGTAGGGAGATTCCGCCAGCATCTGCGCGCTCAACTCGCCACTCGCGAACTTCTCGGCCAGGCCCTTGACGTACTCGGCCTTGCGCTGCGACAGGCCGGCGGTGCGGAGGTGCTCGATGGAAGCGGCCGCCACCTCCGAGGGGTGGGGGAACTCCTTGGACTCGGCATCGGAACCCTCTTCCGCGAAGAGGGCAACGAACTTGTTCTTGATGGACCTTGCGGCGGCGCCGGACACCTGCTGCGAGATGATACCGCTGCAGAGGCTCTCAAAGGGATCGATCTTCTCGGCCAGGCCCTCGGGCGAGAACACGCGGCAATGATTCTTCTCGATGAGAGGTTTCATACGCGGTTCGACCTGTATAAGATGCCGGCATGCTTCCTCAAGAATGTTTGACGTTGTAGTGTGTTTCCCGCCTCCAGTGGCGGAGGCTGCAGCAGGTGCCTTGGACGGGGACGAGTCCTCGGCAGGATTAGAGGCGATTATTCGCGAGGTCTCGGGTGAGATGACGGGTGCGTTTGTGAGCTTCGGATCAGCAAGGCGGTTGACAGCCTTCACCTTGGCCTTAGCGGTGCGGTTCACCCGTTCAGCGATGATGCCGACGGCGCTCGGGGTGGGCGTGATCGGCGGAGGGATCGGGGTGACGGGAGCAACTTTCGGGCCCCGTTTTCTCGGGGGTGTCACGGGTTCCGAGGACGGCACCGGGTCTGTGAGTGTAGGTTCTGCCGTAGATTTTCTCTTTCGGCTCTTGGTGGCCACTGGTGCGACAGGAGGGGGCGCCATCATGGTGTTTGCCTGAGCGCTCAGACGAGATGAACGCCGGGTCGCCATCTTTGTTGTGTTTGCTGATGGCGATGTTGATGACGAAGAGTAAGTTTTTGAGTGTTTGAACGCGCTCCAGGTGAAACGTAGGCCGCCGTGGGCGACGAAGTACCTGTTCGATGACGGTATCAAGTAACTTGTGAAAGGTGCCAGTTGTGCGGACGCAAGGGGAATCAGTGGACGATGGATCACGCCAAATCTCATCTGGCAGTCATTGGTTTGCGTGGACGTCTCAAAAAGCTCGAGGCGTCGGTGGAACCCCTGGCGTTCAAAGTCAATTATAAGTATCTGGTGCGAATGGGTTGCAACAACACGTTGTCACGTCTCCAATGATGCAGTCGTTCACGGCGGCGGGAGGCAGTCAGTCAAGGCGGGATTCAGCGGCGGGAGCGCAGTTGCTTTGTCATCCGATGTTTTGGCAGCTCGACGTTGCCGCTTTCAAATCCTGCCGTGATCGACATTGGCGTCCGCCAAAAGCGGCTTACTTAAGCTGCCTGCGTTCTCATCTGATGGGCGAAGAAGCTGCAAGGAGCACAGCCCCTCGAGATGTAGGCAGCCCGTACCTTTGCGTCGTCGTCGCTCGTCCGAAGTTCAGCAAAGCAGCTGCCCCTCGCACCGTCCGCAAATATCAGATTAGAAACCCTGCGTTTAGACCGTTGCGCATCCTACGGTGGGGGGGGGGTTGTCTTTATGTCTGCGAGAGAGTGATGATCCAGCTACCAAGCTACTGAGCTACCAAGCTATAGTTTCTTCGGCTTGAAGAATCACTTGGGAACCCGATGTGAGTGTAAAAGCAGCTGGAAGTGCGTGGGTGTGAGCTTGGCCACATGAGATACGCAGTTACTCCGGGTTTCCTTGTTTGGGCGACCTTGGAATGGAGCACTCCCACATGCTGAACATTGGCATGTTGCTATAATTAAGAGTGATGGATCGACGTGGCATCGGTGATTCGATTGCGTCGTGGGCATAAACGGGCCGTTGTCCACAGATAGTTGGGGATGGCCGGTGGAAACTGTCTGTTGACGCACGCAACTAACAGCCCGACAGGGCGGAGCATTCATGGTCAACACGAGAGTGCAAAAACATCCGCGTCAACGTATTTCAGTCTCGCCTACAGCGATATCCCTTCTCCCATACAGTCAGATGTTCTAAGCCGGTGTGCCCGCAGTCAATAGCGAAGCTGAATGCACAACCTCAGAAGTGTAGGTGCGAAGGATGACTCTTTGGTGTGCCTATATCGTGATGACGATGACGGATGACGACGACTGCTGGGCTTTTCGATGGGCTGACGACTAGATATCGTGATGTCTTAACATACCAGGAAGTGGAGAGCATTGTCACTCCCACTGTCCGTGGGGAGAGGAGAGGGACGCTGGCGCCGGAGACGTGGGCTCGAGGGTTTGCAGTGCACTGGCAAATGGCGTGGACACCTGGGAATCTCTCCATATCCCCATATATCTGTCTTCCGGATGGTGGCATTCGCGTGCGTTGCGTGGGCAAAAAGTGTGGGATAGTGGATTGGAGGTTGACCACGACCCCTGTCCGTCCCCCCCCTCTCCATCTAAATTCCTTCATCGCTTTCCGTACTGTGCTATGGTCGAGACTAGCAAAGAAGATGGCTAGAATTGCCAAGTCATCGTTTGGTCGGGGGGGAGGTGACTGTCTTGGTCGTCGGTGTGGTCGGTTCTTCCTTCTCGCATAATTCACCTGTACCAAGTTCAGTAATGCCGCTGCACGAAGAGCTTGAACTTCCCCTTCTTACCCTTTCCCTCCTTGGATCACAGTGAGGATTTGGCGCAGGAAACGGTTGGACCGTGAACGAGTTGAAACGCTGGAAACGGTAACGCCAGGCCAGTATCAGGAGGTTGCTACCTGTGATGGTTTGCGGTGCGGTGACATCGGATATTTGGCAAAGCAAGGGTGGAGCTGTGTGCCATGGCCCATCGGCGACCGTTCATCGATGAACGAGGAATCGAGGTCTTAAAGAAGTGTCGGACACACGAAAACGACGTGTGGAGATCTGGCCACAGCTGTCGATTTCAACGACATCGAAGAGAACCAGTTACGCTAGCTATTGTAAGACACGAGAGAGGCTTTTGGTGCCGAGTCCTGAGCCCTGTTGTGATGCTCCAGCGATCCAGACCCCCAAAGTATTGAAGCTAGAGCGAGATGGTGATTCCTCGGGTGCTTAATGCCTCGGCTGGCCCCTGGAGGCCACTGGGGTATGCCCTGGTCCGTTATTCTACCATCCGCGAGATAACCAGTCCTTGGCGGGCGGTTGTGTCATTCAACTTGTTTCCATTTGCTGATGACTGCCTTTAGTTTATGCTGTGGCCTGCTGACAGCCCCAGCCGCCGACCGCTGATATAGATGTACCTAGGGACGAATAAGGATACAATGTCTAAGGACATCGCCGTCTATCGATCCGGGGACGACGGCAAAGAAACAAATACCAGATGTCGAAAACCTGGTCGCCTTCTACAGAAATGGAAGGGGATTGAGTGCAAGGAAGAAGGGAAAAGGATGACAGGTACCATCAGGTTGCGGCACAGGCCCTCTCCTGAGTCCAGAAGCGCTTGGCAGTTCCGGCAATCTCGCGTGCAGAGAGCAATCAGTACAAAAAGATACTTTGGGATCCTGATTAAACTTTTGGACGGCATGCCATTGGCTGACCGTTCGTATCCTGCCACCCTCCAACGGCGGGTGGCAGCTGTCTCGAAACCCGTTCCAAGCTACCTACAGTAGGTAGGTCACATACGCACCTCACTGCATAGGTAGGACACAGGTTTGCGATTCCGGTCAAGTTGTCTTCTTGAGAGTTGACGGCGGTATTCTACATGCTGGCCGGACTATTGAAGGTGGGTTTTGGTGTCTGTTGACGGCCTGTAATTAATCCGCAATCGTGGTGTGCTGCTGAAGCCTAGGCCTTGCCAGCCGGCCATGCGTCTCCCGTCTCCCGCGTACTTGCATGTATCTTACCTGCTACCACCAAATCAAGCCTGCCTCTCTCTACCTTGACTTGCCTTAGCCTGTCCCATCCAAGCAAGCTTTGCTCTCTCTCCTCTCCCACACACGCCAGTCCTTCTCCTCTCAGTCGACCCTTTTTTTTTCCGGGGCCCTTTTGGTGTGGCTCCTTTCTCTCAATTCCTTCCTTCCCTTTCCTGCCTGGGCTTACCCAAACGTCCCTCGTTCTTGTTCTTGCCTTTCGACAAGCACTCTGGCCGAAACCATCGCCCTCTTCAAAGGCACAACAAGGCTGAAAGACAACCAGAACCGTTGCTCCAAGACCTTGCGACCGCATCGCATCCCCCGCAAGAACCAAGAACCGTGGAACTACTGACGTTGCGGTCTACCTTTTTGGCATCTCGACCCTTATCAGTTCAATCCAGCGACCGGACCTTCGTCGTCAGTTAGCCTTGGCCCACCTCTTGTGTAGAGAGTTGTGCTGCCACGACTGCCATCTTTCGGACGACACAAAAACGCTGAATCAATTGCCCGCTGCCTCCAACTTTTCAATTTGTCGCTGGACTCGCATCTATTCTAGGGAGGCTTGTGCTACCAGACATCCCTTCCGCTCGACTCCCCATTTACCTCTACCCGGCCTCTGCCCTCAAGCGACACGTGCAACGATCTTGCGCGCGCAACAAGCAACAACTCTGCCATACCTGCAACGCCGCCATTTTGGACGCTTGTCGTGCTGGAATACACACTCGACATCTTCTCTCTTTGTAAAGACGTCTTCTAGGGTGGTGTCCCCGACCACCCACCCATTCCACAGGAGCCATGCTTCTTCCCAAAGGCGGAATCAACTGGAAGTCGGCCCAGTCCAGACTACCCCCTACCAGAGCGATATGGGCTTTCCTGACCAGGACGCGCTTCCTCTTTCTCATCGCCCTTACTGGCTTTGTTTTGCTGCTATGGCGCGGTATCCGCTCGTCAGCTTCTGAAATGCAGAGGTATGTTGTCCAAGGGTTTGGAGACCAGCCCTCCTCAAGAGGCGCGACAATTATTTTTTTTTGTCATTCATGCACGGCGATGCGCGCGCGCACCACGTACAAGAAAGCTTGTTAACATGTGACGCCGCACAGCTTCTACTGCTGGGGCCCTGCGAAGCCCCCCATGGAGATGTCGCTCAATGAGCAAGCTTCGTGGGCCGGCCATCTCCAGACCCCCGTCATCTTCAACCACCACGAACCCTTGGAAGTCAACCATACCTCGATCCAACACGTCAACCTCAACCCCATCAAGTCCACGCGCAAGGCTGTCACCAATGAGGAGCGTGTTCTGATCCTCACTCCCCTCAAGGACGCCGCCCCTTACCTATCCAAGTACTTCGAACTGATCGCCGAGCTCACCTACCCCCACCACCTGATCGACCTTGCCTTCCTTGTGGGCGATTCCAAGGATGATACCCTCGCCATTCTCGCCTCCGAGCTGGACCGCATCCAGCGCCGACCCGACAAGATTCCCTTTAACAGTGCCATGATTGTCGAGAAGGACTTCGGCTTCGGGCTCAGTCAGAGCGTCGAGGAGCGCCATTCGTTCAAGGCGCAGGGTCCCCGACGAATGGCCATGGGCCGCGCCCGTAACTATCTCCTCTCTGCTGCCATGAAGCCCGAGCACTCCTGGATCTACTGGCGTGATGTCGACATTGTAGACAGTCCTAAGAAGATCCTCGAGGACTTCATTGCCCACGACACCGACATCCTTGTGCCCAGTGAGTCCACATGCTGCGTGGCGAAAACCCGCACGATGCTAACAGCCTGATAGACATCTGGTTTCACCGCTACCGCGATGGTCGCGATATCGAGGGTCGTTTCGACTATAATTCCTGGGTTGAGTCTGATAAGGGCCGCAGGCTTGCAGCGAGCTTGGACAAGGATGTCGTCCTCGCAGAAGGTAAGGGCCACGCCATTGAATGTCAAACGCGCATGCTTACGAAGAATCAGGTTACAAGGAGTACGACACTGGTCGCAGACATATGGCCAGGGAGGGTGACTGGCGCAACAACAAGGACGAAGAGCTGGAGCTTGATGGTATTGGTGGCGTCAACATCCTCGTCAAGGGCGATGTCCACCGGTCAGGTTGGTATTCGTCGTCGAAAATCGAATTGCAGGCCTGCTAACTTCTCCAGGAATCAACTTCCCGTGCTATGCCTTTGAGAACCAGGCCGAGACAGAAGGCTTCGCCAAGATGGCCAAGCGTGCTGGCTACCGTGTTGTCGGTCTGCCCAACTACGTTGTTTGGCACATTGATACTGAGGAGAAGCCTGGAAACGCATGATCATGGTTGCGTTTTTTACCTTTTTCTTTCGATTGTACGACAAATTTCCTCCGGCTCATCCGCAGAATGCGGCTGACGGAACAAAGTACTGTATGACCACGTAACGATACACACAAACGGGATCTGGGGAGCGTTTCACGACGAAAAGCATTTCCGTATGCTGGCCTAGGAACGTCTTGGGCTGCGAATGATTGGCGAGAGGCTCAAAGCCTAGATTGCCTATCCCGGCTACGCCGCTTCTTCGCAAGTTTGGCTTCCCGCTACCTATATATCCAACAAACCCTCACCTTTCTTTCGCTCGAATTCAACTAGTTGAAAGGGCTGGCCAGGAAACGCAAAACCTACGGAACGGAACCTAAAGGGGTGCTCTTTTTGTCAGAACAGGCGATTCATGCCAGATGGAGGGATGTCTCGCTGTAATAATAGACTTGGTTATATCACCTGTTAGCATAGGAGGGAGAAAGGTGTCGCCCATTATAGGAAGGGAAGCCCTCTATACGGCCTCAGACTTTGGGACGGTGATGAGAAGCAGCATTGTGCGGGGAGGACGCTTGTGTGTTGAGGCTCTATCCCGACGTCTGAGTGTGATATCTAGGGTATGAGGAAACTCTGGAGTTCAAAGAGGCGTAATTTTAAACATTTTGGCTTGTCTCCAAATGTCCGTCTTTTATTCGTGGTTCACCACGCTGGCTAATGGGTGATCGAGCAAGACCCGGTCCGGTGAGAAAAAGATCGAAGGGGCCATCATCAATTCTCGACGACGACTTACGCTTGGGCATGAGATTGCAAGGTTTGGCAGGTTTAGCCAGTACTTGGTCTGGCACTTCCTATACCGTAACATGCCTTTCTGCCACCTGTCCCCAGGAAGGCTCTTTTCTGACTCTTGGCCTCGGATTAGGTAGGTCGCATGTCGTTTAACCGGGAGAAGGGAAGCTAGGATAATCTGGGTCCTATGTCGGGCAATTGTGAGTTAGTCTACACGAACATGCATAGACAGACAAGCATGGGGTAACTGGACATGGCCCAAAGTAACCTTCGAACTTGACATAGAGCAGTCGTTTGCCGGGTGAATGACGACAATGGCAGTATGACGAAGGAATCATGACTCTGGATCGTCGCCGCAGCATGAAGGCGAGTAGACTGTGGGATCGTCACTGTGCGGTGATAATGATCCTGCTCTCTTATGTTATGGGCCGGGGGGCATCTATCCGATGAGGTGTTGATGAAGGCAGCGTGAGTATCAGACCCAGTCTCAACTGAGGAATTGAATTCCCTCCTTGTCAAGTCGGCTATCGATCATCCTCGTCGAGATCATGGTTTGGTCTTACTAGGCTGAGGCAGGGGAATACTGCTGCGTATGTGAGCCATCTTGATCTTCTAAATAGATGTATGTCTCATTTCTGATTCTGGGCGTCGTAGGAAAGGGGAAAGGTGGGGGGATCCAGCTTGCTTGTAGGTAGGGTATACAGCATTTCCAGCTCCCTCTTCTGCCGTACTTCAGCAAGGTTCTTTCCATTAGATCTGACCTGCATCGTTTTATATGGCGTTGCTGTGATACGTGCTTTTGCTGGCGTGATCTCGATAGTCGGTTTGTGGAGGGTTTGCTCCTAACGGATACGTTCACATGTCAATAAGGAGTTGCTTTCTACAGTCAAACATCCGAGTTGCTATTTTGACATATTCTGCCAAAGCTCAATGGTGCAACTGAAGGTGGTCGGCTCATTACTGTGACTGAACCATATTACTGACGGACGATGGCAGTGAGTAGACATAGGAGGATGACACCTAAAATCAACACGCAAGTATCAGCTTGCATTAGTGAAGAAGCGTGTCATCGCAATGCCCCTTTTGACCTGCATGAAGAGTCCTGCTAGTCGGCCGGGGCTGCAGAAGCCTTGACGAGGCAAAATGGTCGGTGTTTTGCAAGCCTTGAGCCCTGGCTCCGGGCACAGCATAGATAAAGGGTGACTAGGCTATCGAAGCTGAAGTAATGAAGAAGCTTGTAGGCAAACTTTATTGGAGAATGAATATGGTGACCCTATGAACTTAATAGATTTCCGATAAACAACAGTACAGAAAGAGATGACAAGGAAGTTTAAAGTGCTACCCAAATGCCAGCTGAGGGCATCGTCAACAGAGACGCAACAAAAGAGGATTAGCTCTCTCCAATATCATCGCTGAAGCATTTGTGAATGGTAATTTGGAAAGTAAATGAGTTGACATAGGGAACTGCAGCAGATTAAAAAAGGGAGCCAGCCCATCCAGGACTCCATCCCGAAACCGTTGTCCAAGTTGAAGGATGGGGTAGTGGTGCAGCTGCAAGCCCATCCATCAACTGTCGATGAGCAGTCGTTTTTCGTGATGTTGCTGTAAGCATGGTGGGTCTAGTATTTTTTGACCAGTCAGAGGGCGCATAATGTCAGCTAGCTTCAATATCGAGCTGGGGCGAGAGGGCCGCGAGACTATAAATATCAAAACGCAAAAAAAAAGAGTCGTCAATTGGTGCTATTCGAGCGCGGCGGAACCTATATCTGTAGCAGTGAGTTCCAATTGACAGGCAAGAACCCCCCCGAGGTCTATACATAAGGTACACGAACCGCCTGGCCTTGGTTCTAACCCCCTGGTCTAGATTTCAGTCGCGCGCCCTGGCCAGGCGGTTCCATTCGTCCCTAATACTTTTACAGCATCGTGCGCGCGGCTTCGCTCCTCCACGGTCAACGTGTGCCCCCCACCAGAGAGGCTTCGTTTAGTGGTGCTTCTTCTGGACCTCCATCGTCTCGAAGGCCAGCTTCTCGGCCTCTTCGGCCTGGATCTGCTGGATGATGGGTCCGAGGTAAGGGTAGTCCTAAAGATCGAGGGGTCAGTCCTCTACGCCGGGTTGTTATAGTTTCAATAGTTCGGGGAGGTGCGCACCTCCTCAGGCTTGGTCCACTCGCTCTTGGGCAGGAGCTTGTGCTGGTAGGAGAGCTGGACGGCGCGGCGGATGCGGAAGACGCGGTCGTAAGACTCCTTGGGGGAGAGGCGCTTGAGGGCCTTCTGGACGATATCGGTCTCCTCCTCGAAAAGGTCGTCGAATCTGGAAGCGGAGCAAAAAGACAAAGACAATCAGTCATCGATATTCCAGGCGGTGGCCAATTGTCGCAGAGGGTGCGTGTCGTCTAATTGCTTACCTCAAGCCGAGCTTGCGGTGGCCGGCAGCGTTGGCGTACCAGTTGGAGAAGGGGACGAAGATGCTCTTCAGGAAGGGGCGAGCGAGGATGCCATCAGCGAGCTTCTTTGAGATAAGAGAAGTCATTGTGGCGGCTGGGGGTGGGTGGTGGACGCAGGAGAGGAGAGGGTTCGATATAATGCCTCGGAGTACGGTTTTGCGGATCGCCTGAGGTTGGGACTGGTCTCTCTGGCAAAATCGTGGAGCATCCCGGAGAGGCGCAAAGATTCGGGATGTCGGGTCATGTGACCTCCCTCGAGCTTCCGACATCAGCCACAAGATGACAGTCAAATGTGTGGCACAATAATCCCATGTGGCTGGTGGGGGGCAGATGTCGAAAAGCACGGATCACATGCGGGGAGCAACACAGGTATTTCGTGATTGGGGCCTGTCAACCGATGAGGTAATGGGAGCTACCAACGGGATGCCCTGCGGCCTTCTGCGATGCGATAGCACCGCCGCAGTCCCGGTTGTCTGATGGGAGATGGTGGTTTTGTGGTGCTAGCAAAGCCGCAAAGAACCGGCGGAGGTGGAGCTCATTTCTTTATGGCCGGGAAGCTCAAAACCTTCCCCCTCTCCCCTCATTCTGGGCTTTTTGAAGTTGCCATTAAGAGATTCTGCATGTTAGCTGGACACTTGGCAAATTTTCGAGAGCAGTGGTGTTTCCCTTGCAAGCGTCTCGACATCTCCCAGCTCCCAACGCCACAAAACCTGCAACACGCAACACTCCTTGCGTACTTCACGTGCTTGCCTGTGATTGATTGATCTGACATAATCGGCCCTGCGTCATCTCTCACTTGCTGACCCCTCAGGGCTGCAAACAAGTATTGGCACATTCGGCAGCTCCCGGGTCTCACTCAGGCCAACAACATCCCAGAAGCGCAGTATTTGGCCGTCTCAGCACAACGCCTGGACAGTGGTCGGAAATAAAGTGCCTGCCCCCACAGCGTCATCGCGCAGGCCCCTTCAGCGGCCATCGCACCAGCTTCGGCGCCTCTTATCCAGCCCGGCAGGTGCTCCTCCTTCCTTCCAGCCCATTGGATTGTTTCCACCTCCACCTGAAGGGTACCCCCGGGACGTGGAACTCTTGCCAAAAGAGACAGCCGATAGCTCGCATCATTTTGCTCTCTTGCTCCGTCCCGCTCCACACTCGGCGCTTTTTCGCAATATTCCATCTCCAACTCCCCCGACTGCGCTCTTACCGTACAGCACCGTTCCGACTACCACCACCACTTCCCTTCTCCTCCGCCGCCCGCCTCTCTCCCCCCTCACTTCCCATTCCCGTATGCTTGGGAGCGCCTTGCCCACCGAATCCGTCCTCAACTCTCCGCGCTAGATATTCTGTTCCTCGCAAGGCCAATGGGCTGCGATAACCGCTAGTCGCTCAGTGTCACGGCGGCGTGGGAGCGTTCCCCGCATACCGGGACACTTGGGAAGGCCCAGCATCTACCTGACAGACAGAGAGAGAGAGGTAAACGGCAGACGCATACCGAGAGAAACACACACCACCGACGACACACGACGAATCTGGACAAAACTGAACATCCGCCTCGGGTGAACAGACCCCTCAAAAAGTTGATATCCCGCTTTGGCTGCTTCGCGAGAGCCCACAAACCCCGGGACATCACCGTGTGCTTTCCTTTCAGTTCCCATTTCGATCCCCCTTACCTCCATATTCTGAAGCCTGAACGAGCTCAACAGTGAGAGGGGATGTCTCACGACGAACACCACGACGTTCAACGAGGTGCGCCGCACTCGCCAGACCAAGAATATGGGCCGTATCCGACCTCAACATACCCCAACTATAGCAGCTCAAGAGCGTTTCCGGCCCCGGCCCCGACCCCTACCCGCGCAGCAATGGCTACCATAGAGAAAGCTGCCGCTGCGATACCCGTAAACGAGACCATTACTGCCTTCGATAGGTGGGCCGCCGGTGCCTCCGACGCCCAGTTCAACGCCCTGTCCGGTGCAGTAGGAGGCTTCACTTCAGGCGTCGTGACGTGCCCGCTCGACGTCATCAAGACCAAGTTGCAAGCACAGGGTGGGTTTAATCCCGTCGAAAAAGGGAGGCATGTCGGACACCCGAAACTCTACAACGGCCTGCTGGGCACCGCCCGTGTGATATGGAAAGAAGAGGGCATACGGGGCATGTACAGGGGACTCGGCCCGATAGTACTGGGTTATTTGCCCACATGGGCTGTGTGGTTTACTGTCTACAATAAGAGCAAAGACTACCTGAAGCACCGCCATGGTATGTTAGAACTGGCAGGTCAGAGACCGGGCCCCATGGACTGACTCGGACTACAGAAAACACAGTGTTGATCAACTTTTGGTCATCCATCATAGCTGGTGCTAGTAGCACTATCGTCACGAACCCGATTTGGGTCATCAAGACTCGCTTAATGTCGCAGAGCGTTGCACACGACCCAGGCAAGCATTACTCGCAGTTCCCGAGATCAGGCAACACCCCGACTTCGAGACCGACAATGCACAGCTCGTGGCATTACCGGTCAACGATGGACGCGGCACGCAAGATGTACACGTCAGAGGGCGTACTCTCCTTCTACTCAGGCCTCACTCCGGCCCTACTGGGTCTCACACATGTGGCCGTCCAGTTTCCCGCGTACGAGTACCTGAAGACAAAGTTTACCGGTCAGGGCATGGGAGAGCCGACTCCGGGCGACACACAAGAATCGCAGTGGATGGGAGTGCTGGGCGCTTCGATATTGTCGAAGATCATGGCGAGCAGTGCTACATACCCGCACGAGGTCATCCGTACGAGGCTGCAGACCCAACGAAAGCCTGTAGGAGGGGCTGAGTATCTCCAGGGTCTGGGTATCAAGGTGACGCCCTCCGTGACAGGAGAGGATGGCAAGACGCAGCAGGTACTATCTCCAAAGTATCGTGGCGTGGCCAGCACCTTTCGTACCATTCTCAAAGAGGAGGGTTGGAGGGCTTTTTACGCTGGCATGGGCACCAACATGATGCGAGCGGTGCCAGCCGCGACGGTGACGATGCTGACGTACGAGTACGTGATGAAGCATTTGAACCACGCGAGGGCCGAGGGCAAGAGGAAATTGGAAAGGGGCAGCGCGCCTGCTGAGCCCTGACCTCAGCAAATTTAGGGGCCAGGAGCGGCATCGTTCCGAGAAGACGCTGGGACAGAAGTTGGCAAGACCAGATGTGCGGTTGAACAATGATGGAAGCGAAGAGTTGCTGAGAGATTAGGAAATGGGGATGGGATTTTCCAGATACCCTTAATTTTGGTCGTCAGGTCTAGACAAACTCGATTCAGGTCACGAAACAAGCACACTGCGGCAGGAGTTCTCCGAGGGATGGTTTACGGATCGATTCAACCCCCCCTCCCCTTTCTTTTTTCCATCGCATTCAATCATTGCGGAGCGCTTTCTTTCCTTTTCACACAAACTGGACCGAAGAGTTCAAGTTAGCCAACGAAGCCAGCATGGCAAGAGCTATATTCAGCGGGGTTGACACAGTTTGGGGCATTGAAGCCGTTGGCATGGAATTTCTGAGGATTTGTCAAACACACCCACATATGCATGAGAGAAAGAAAGTCGGCAAGTTCTGTGTTGGTTGGTATCTAGCAAATGCAGACAGAAATAAGGGGTATTGACTATTGAGAAAGCACGGGAAAACAGTAAAAAGACAAGAAAAATGAAACGGCAAAGTTTCGCTTTCTCTTCATCCTCCTATCTCATGGTGAGATGGATGCAATTCGGAAGATAACAACCGGTCCTATGCACGCCTTTGTTCGTTCAGCACATACGCGGTGCTACGAGGGGCTGGAATCCGAGGATGGTGACCTAGGACTTCTGGGGCTGTTGCCGTATCTCTTAGTCGGCTGTTAGTATCGGCCTCGACATGATAGTGAGCGTGATGATGGAGGATGTGATAATGGAGGAAAGACAATGATACGGGGACGAGGCAGACGTACGGCCTGATCACGCGCTGAGCGGATAGACGAGCGGGTATAGCTTTTTTGAATCAGTAAGACACTTTGCAGTCACTACGACGCTCAATGTGAGCATCGTGCGACGAGGGGTGGAGGGGGTTGCCGGATAACCTACGCGAAGAGGATGCATGCCATCGTGAACGCCGCTAGCGGGGCCGTGATTGTCTACGCAGATGGGCAGTCAGGAGGTGTTTGATCGGATCGTGAGCGGGGGGTGGGGGGTTTAAGAGCTGCTCACCTTGGGTGTCAGGTTTCCTTTCCGCATCTCGAAAGTGTTCCTTCGGCTCTGCTACGGTCTGTGTTAAGAAAAGGGAGTGTTTGTGTTGCGAATGAGTAGAATGAGTATAAGTGTGTAAGTGGGATTATAGATGAGATGTAGAATGGGCTGATTGTAGTTTAGAACATGGTCCGGGGTGGATATTTGCAGGTATCGGGGCTACGGCTGTGATAGTTGCATATGCGGCTGGCGAATGACGAGAGTCGCATTGGTGGTTTGGGACAGAAATAGCATGTCAAGCGATGAATCAATATACTCTATGAGTGTTGGAATTGCTACCTGTTGCCTGAATTGGGCCAGCACTTTGTGCAGGGTGTTGTTGCATCGTCATATCCTAGAGAACCACTTTCATCGCACTATGCTACCACAGTTGGACTCTGCGTCTGGCTGCGCTCGAGGTTTCGCAAGGGCGAAGGCGACAACGGTTTCTTATAATTACATATCACACATTTAATTCTTGGGCGACAGGGACAGGGCGGAGTCCTTTGCTGTATGTCAAGCCGATTCAAGCCATGTTGAAGGCGGCGTGCGAGACCAGAGTGGGGCCATACAGAAAAGAAAGGCTAAAAGTTTTGACGCGATATTCTGCGCCCACGCCTGTCAACTCGATCATGCCAACGCAAACAAAGTCGTCCCAGCCTCGGAATTCCCTTCAACACCTTGGTAGTTTTGAACAGCAAAAGTGAAAGACCACGCGGGACTCTTATGACAAGAGTGGGATTCGAACCCACGCCAATTACTTGACTAGCACCTGAAGCTAGCGCCTTAGACCGCTCGGCCATCTTGCCGCTGTGAATGTTGGAAGTTGTGTCTTGTGGGGGTATTATAGATTAAGTCCAAACATCTCCCCCAGCGGAGGGGACGTGTTGAAGAGAGCGGGGACCTCAAGTCGACGGCACGGCTGCACGGCGCGTGGGGGGAGATGATGATTGTCGTCTTCAGACCCGTTCCGTCAGGTAGACGCAAAACTAGCGGTGGCCCCGGACGACTGCCCAACACCGGCGTGGCGTTGGTAAGCCCGGAGAGACAGTGTCAAGCACGAGCACGAAGTTCCTGGATGGAGTGACTCGTTCCGGTCGAAAGCGGGAAGCAAATCATAGGTCGGCATCAATTTGAGGACGAGGAAAAGAGAGCCCATCAGTGAGTGTCCTAGATCTCGATAACTGACAGCAAAGGCGGAGAAGAGACCAGTCGCTGGCCGTCCAGGACGGTTGCCCTGCGGGTGAAACCATGCAACCTACACGGGCTGTTGGGCCCAGCCACCTAGAGTATCCCCCACATAAGCCCGACGGGCACCAGAACGTGCGCTCCTCTCAGAGGCTAAGACCATGTCGGGGTTGAGGAACGCACGGCCGGTGGTCAAAAGCTTACTAGATACGACGAGGACCGGGGTGTGGGTGGGTGAGGAGAAATGTCAGTTGGAAATGAAAAGAGAAAATGAGAGAGAGAAAGGAAGGGAGAGAGGGGGGAGGATGAGAGGGAGACAGCGAGAGTGAGAGATGGGAGCTCGGCGGTATGAGAACAGCCGAGAGAGAGCACGAAAGCAACACACGAACTGACAAGCCTGTACCGCTCAAGTTGGGGAACGAGAGGAGGGACACAGACACGCAGATCCCGAGCCAGCGCCCTGGCAGCAACGCAAACCCAAGTGAAGCGGCAGCACCACCATCCATCCCCTTGCCTTCGCACGCCAAAACCAGCAACGGCTGCTACCGTTTATGCTGTTCGCGGCGACCGAGCTTAATAATTAGTCTGGGCCTTTGGGCCAGTGGGCCTCGAGGGGGGGGGGGGGGGGGGGGGGGGGGGCCGCACCGCACCGCACCGCAAAATGCAGCCAGCACCAGTCCACTCAGTCACCACCACCACCGCAGAACATCTGCATCGCATCAGCCCCCTGGTCCCGGCTGAAGCTCTGGCCATGGCCACCTGTGATTGGTTCGTCCCGAGGACGTCCTCTTGAACCTCCTGTTTACCTCCCATCTTCCCTCGACTCCCATATCCCCCTCTCATCTGTTGTAATTTCACCCGTTTTCCCCATCGCATCCGGATCGCATCATCAGCGTGACGCCGCTACCCAAGTCGCCCATCCTTTGCGACACCTATTGCATCCTTGTTTCCCACAGCAATCCCATCCCGAGTAGACGCCATGCCCGTCGAGCTTCGCAAGCGCAAAGCCCCCGAGCCTGCCCCGGCTCCGGCGCCCAAGAAGGCCTCCTCCAAGGTCGCCAAGGCCGCAGAGAAGGTCAAGGGCGCCGTCAAGGGCAATACCGAGAAGCCTGTCGAGACAGTCGTCGATGAGCCTGCCGACAAGCCTACCGCCGCCAATGGCTCCGACAAGAAGGTCAAGGCAATTAAGGGTGAGATAATCGACCTCGACGGCTTCGGCGGCGAGATCGAGACCAACGAAGGCGACAAGACGACTCTGAAGGAGCTCGTCGACAAGAGCAAGGCCGGCGTTGTCCTCTTCACCTACCCCAAGGCCTCGACTCCCGGATGTGAGTATCTCTCCTTCTGTCTGCTCCGGCATGTCACCCGGTAGTCCTCTCGGACCAACCATGCTAACCTGCTCCGTGATATCCAGGCACCAAGCAAGCCTGTCTCTTCCGAGACTCGTACGAGCCGCTGACCAAGACGGGATTCGCTATCTATGGCCTGTCCACGGATTCGCCCAAAGCCAATACCACCTTCAAGGAGAAGCAGAAGCTGCCTTACCCGTTGCTTTGCGACCCCAAGGCCACCCTAATTGGTGCCATCGGCTTGAAGAAGGCGCCCAAGAGCACCCAGCGCGGCGTCTTTGTAGTTGATAAGGCCGGCAAGGTTCTCATTGCCGAGCCCGGCAGTCCCGCCGGCACCGTCGAGGTCGTCACGGCGCTCGTTGAGGGCGGCGATGTCGAGGCTGCCGCGGACGCCGCTGCCGTCGATGCCAAGGAGGAGGAGCCAGCCAACGGCGAGACCAAGACCGCCGAGGAGAAGGAGGATGCCGCCGAGAAGAAGGATGGAAAGGACGAGTAATTACAGTACTTCTGCGTAAGTAGAAATCGTGATGGGAAAACATGTGATTGCGAACGAAAGGGCTGGGTAGGACACGGGGCGATCTTCTTGTAACCGTATAGTCGCTGGGAATTGATTGACTGGCGTTTTTGGTCTTGTGCACTCGCTCTCCCGCTTCAGTGACGGCGCTGCGATGCACTGCAATCATTGCATGATTCCGGATACCGGGTGCCATACCAACGCACGGCCAAATCGTCAATCGCCCCCCAGAACCTCTTGAGTGAGTGGCAGCAATGCAGCCTCGAGGGCATTGCAAGGGGAAAAGGGTGAAGTGGATACCCGTCGAGAAAGTCGGGTTGCAAATTCAAGCACGGCTATTGCTTCGGCCGGCAAAACCTCGGCCGCCCGGTCCTTGCCAGAAACTGGAGCACTATCGACGACCCAGGCGCCGCAACGCTCACATACCAACCTCAAGCTGGTCATCGAACCGTTGCCAATCGAACCGCCCCCCAATCTTCCTTCCACCGTCCACGACGTCGCCTAATATGGCCTCCAAGGCAGTTGCGAAGGCCGCGGCAAGCGGTGTTGTGGAAATCTCAAAGGTACGCTCTACGCTGCGCTGAGTCGCTCACACCCGGTGGCCACCCACTGCCCATTCCTGCTCCCAGCGAAGCACGAAAAACCACCTAGCATCGCCATCTCATCCCGAGGACCGCGGAACCACTCAATTGGCTCACTCAGCTGACCCTGTTTCCATCCACAGAAGCACACCCTCCAGTCCCAGGGCGTTTGGGAACGTATCCGCCGCTCCCTTGCTCTCGACCCCAACCGCTCCTCCGGTGTGCCCTTGAACCCGACCTTCCGCAACCCGACACCGGGCGCCTACGACCCCCTCAGCTACGACGACCCCGTCACGCTGCCCGCGGGCGACATCGCCGACAACCCGTACTGGAAGCGCGACGCCCGCCGCAACTACCCGGCCCTCAGCGTCGTCAACCAGGCCGACGTCGTCGGCTTGCTGTCGGTCGGCTCGGCCGCGAGCCCGCGCGTCGAGCTCATCGGCGAGGCCGGCGAGAAACATCTCGTTGCCGCCCGCGAAGAGGCCGCCGCCACAGGCCTGGCGCCGTACCTCGAGAAGAACGCCGCCAAGGCCATCGAGGCGAGCAAGGAGGCGCTCTTCACCAACGGCCTGCCGCCGACGCCCAGCGGCCAGGACCTCAAGAGCGGAACGTGGAATGTGCACAAGTACGAGGTCAACAAGGATCAGTCCTACGGCGAGGGGTGAGTTTCTCCTGTCCGCGGCGGCTTTCAATGTTTTGAAAATGGGCTTCGGTGACAATGGTGTTTGCTAACATGATAAGGAGCAGCTACCCCTGCCGGACTTTTGCGTG
This sequence comes from Colletotrichum destructivum, assembly GCF_034447905.1. Lineage (NCBI taxonomy): Eukaryota > Fungi > Ascomycota > Sordariomycetes > Glomerellales > Glomerellaceae > Colletotrichum > Colletotrichum destructivum. The sequence continues at coordinate 897,921 of NC_085904.1, forward strand.
AGGTATGAGAAATCCGGAGTTCTTGTTGTACAGAAGAGAGAAACAGAGAGAGAGGAGGGGGGGCGAGGGTGTGCAACGAATGTAGATATACAGGGCACTAGATTCCATTGAACGTTTTACTTTCTCAACAGGCTTGGGATTGAGAGTTTGCCCTGCCATGTTTATACCCTTTCACCCGTTGGGGTATATCTCCAGCCCGAAACCCGACGAATTTCTTCGCCAAAACGAAACTACATCTCATGCTCTGAACGAAACAGTACTAAAGCCCCTTGGCCTCTGTCGCCGCCTTGGGCTCGGCGGCGACCTCGCCCGTCATCCGCTCGATGATCTTGACCTTGCCCTGCGCCCTCTTGAGCCTGTCGTCAAAGTCGTTGACGGCCTCGTCGCTGTTTTCCCTGGCCAGCGTGTCGGGCTCAACGAGGGCGAAGGCAGCCGTGACGTTTTTCTCAAGCCTTGCGTTGGGCGGCAGTGGTGGAAGGGAGCAGGCCTTTGGCTGCTGCTGTTGCTGCGACGAAGAGTCTGAAGGCCTCGTGGCGGCGGCGGTGGCGGCGGCGGCGGCGGAGGATGAGGTGGAGGAGGTGCCCTTCTGTGGCAAGGACAGCCGGTTCGCCCACACGACGGCGCGGCCGTGTATCCTGCCGCTCTCGAGGAATTTCTCGTAACCTTTGGCGAGGCCGACGGAGCGGCCCTCGATCTTACCGGCCTGGATGCCGTCTTCGGTGCCCTGGCGGTAGCCCTCGGCGAAGAACTGGTCCTCGAGAGTGAGGACGTCGTCAAATGGGTCCAGGGACATGCTTGAATTTTTGGGGGGGGGTAGGAAAAATGAAAATTACAGGTGGAACCGTGCTTTTCTGCTCGCCTTTTTCTTGCTTGGTGGTCTTTTACAAGACACTTGCGCTGGTTGTAAGTCGGGGTGGTGAGTGCTGTGAGGCCGATGGAGGGGTGATTTGAAATGGTGGCGGGGCAAATTTGAGAGTTTGACTCAGCAACTGGTTTTTTTTAATTATTTCTTTGCTAGTGACATTTCACAACTCACCTCACTTACATGTATCCGTATGCTTCACGTTGAAAGACCAATTGTGATCGGGAAATCGTTTTGAGGAGGCTTTAACACTTCCATGAGTAGACCTGAATTCTCAAAAGTGAAGCAGTGCGACTGTTCGATTCATTTGTGAATGTGGGGAATCAATTCTAAGTCTATCTTATAACTAGCCAGCCAGCCATTTGCCCATCGTTTTTCATCATCATTAGCAACTAATCACTGCATGCCAAATAACATGCCACCGTTGGCACACACAACCTGACCCGTACACCACGCCGACTCAGCCGAGACGAGCATGCCGACGATACCGGCGATCTCGCCGACGTACGCCGGACGACCGCCCTCCTCCTCGGCGGCCTTGACGAGGTCGTCCGAGTCGACGCCCGAGCGGGCCTTCATAAGCGGGGCGTGCTCGATGAAGCCCTTGATGAAGCGCTTGAACTCGGGGGTGTTGCCGGCGTACATCTCGGTCAGGACGGGGCCCGGGTTGACGGCATTGACGGTGGCGTTTTCGCTGAGCTCGCGAGCCCAAGTGCGGGTCATGGCCTCGAGGGCGGCCTTGGTGCCGCCGTAGACGCTCTGCTCGGGGAAGCCGGTGGAGGAGCTGACGGACGACATGTTGACGATGCGGCCGCTGCGGTCGGTGGGCAGGTAGGGCTGCACGGCCTGGACAAGGAGGAGCGGGCCGCGGACGTTGACGCGGTACGAGACATCGAACTGGTCGACGGTGACAGCGGGCAGGAGGTTGTTGTGGGCGACGCCGGCATTGTTGACGAGCACGTCGACCTGGAACCTGCCGCCTTTGAGCCCCTCAAAGTGGGCCTTTGCGGTCGCGACGAGGGACGCGGGGCCGTCGGTCGTGCCCATGTCGGCCTGGACGGCGAGGGTCTGGATGTTGTGCTTGGTTTGAAGGTCGGTGGCGAGCTGCTCGGCCGGAGTCTTTGAGGAGGTGGAGGTGTAGCCCAGAATGAGGTTGCAGCCCTTTGCGGCGAGGTTCTCGGCGATGGCGACGCCGATGCCTGGGTGCGGGTGTTGTGTCAGAAAATGTGCCGTGTCATCACGGTGTTTTAAAGGGGTTCCTTACCTCGAGAGGCGCCGGTCACGATGCCGAGCTTGCCCTCCAGAGAACGAGACATCGTGTGATCTGCGGAGGTATATGGGCTGCAAACGAAGTTGATTGTCAAAGATGGATACAAGCAAGAATGAGATACGGTTTCAGTAATAGAGAAACGAAGAGAGAAGACGGAAAGAGGAAGAAGAGGACGATGGCAAGTCACGACAAGAGCGGGACGAGGAGACGGGGGACCTAAGGTTTATACCTATGTTGACCCCTAGGCACTCAGGAGCAGCTAGAACCCGAGGATGCGATTGTCCCGAACGGGCAATTCTAGCAGCTCTCGTGACCCGTCGGGATTATGATGAGAACCCAGAGATGGACGCATCCCACCCAATGGAAGGCGAGCTCGTGGCATCGATCCCGGGAGAAATCTGGATTGCCGGGTTTCTTGGGGGCGTTCTGGGTGAAAGCTACCCCGCTGTCGCAACAGCTCTCAGTTGCCCCGCGGTGGACTTGTAACGGCGCTGAAGTGGTGCTCCCCCCACGTCATTCTCCCGCGCCAATCCTGGGCCAGGGCTTGATCCGATCGGGGAGGGGGTTTGCTTCTAGACCTTCAGGGCCACCTGTCAGCTAGTGAGTGCTACGGCTTTCCGCGTTTGGCGGGGGACATGCCTTTGGAATGTTTGGTATTTGTCGTTGAGTTCGACCGAGGAGTTTGTATATTGAGGTAGGAACACATGTATAGGGAAACTCGAGTCTGATAGCACCGACGATGAGAATTAGGGCGCCGCCGACCGCCCTTTCTGAGGCAGCGAGGCCGCATGGGCTTTATCAGGCAATCGCTATGCTGAATGTATTTTCTTGTTACATATCTGTTCAGCAATAAGCTTGTGAAACACAAGCAAGATGCCATTCACTATCATCACACTCAGAGAGAGGTTATCGTGGCCGTAAGTCACGCTCAGGCTGGAAGCAACTCTCACAACTCCCTAGAAATTAATAGTATTGATAATCCAAGTTGCCAAGGAGTGTAAGCCGACCAGAACATGATAATGCTATAATTTAATCACATAAAGGAGGCGGAGCAAGCAAGACGACTTGCTCAGAGAATGGCTTCAAGCGTTGAAAGAGCCTGCGATCATTGAGCACTCTCGGGTGACAGGCTAGGTAGTCATCTTGCAATTTACAAGATACAGAAGCATCACCAGCTCGGATCGCAGCGGGGCACCAGTGACCACTGAGCGACCCGACCCTCGGAGCCTTGTGCCGCAGTGGTGGGGTCAACAGCAGCCACCTACAGGCTTCGGCCAACTCGTGGTTCAGCGACCAGGGTTCTTTCTAAAAGTCTACCTCCCCTTCTCCAGCCTGCATCACCACTCAATTCCACCACCCGCTCACACCCCTCCTCTCAGCCTTGCGTCCGCTTGCCTACCTGCACTCAACGACGGCCTCGTCAGTTCCGATCGACTCGATTCTCTCCCTCGAATCGAACCTTCCACCCATAAAATCCTTCCCCCGCCCCGGAAACCCCGCGATCGAGACACGCCCATCATGGATATCCGCCTGCTCAAGTCCGCCGACCTCCCCCTCATACAGCACGCCAACCTCGAGAACCTGCCCGAGAACTACTTCCTCAAGTACTACCTCTACCACGCCCTCTCGTGGCCCCAGCTCAGCTATGTCGCCGTCGATGTCTCGCGCCCGAAGCGCACCCCCTACGACTACCCCAAGATTGTCGGCTACGTCCTGGCCAAGATGGAGGAGGAGCCCGCCGACGGCATTGCCCACGGCCATATCACCAGCCTCAGCGTCATGCGCACCCACCGCCGTCTGGGTATCGCTGAAAAGCTGATGCGCCAAAGTCGTACGTTGCCTCTGTCTCTGCCTCTGCCTTCGCTGCTGCTGCCGCTGGCCCTACCAAAAAATACCATGCCCTCCCCCCACTAACCACCACCAGAACTCGCCATGGTCGAGACCTTTGGCGCCCAGTACGTCTCCCTTCACGTCCGCGTCTCCAACCAAGCCGCCATCCACCTGTACCGCGATACCCTGGGCTTCAAGACGGAAAAGACGGAGAGCAAGTACTACGCCGACGGCGAGGACGCCTTCTGCATGAAACTCGACCTGGGTTACATCCGCGAGCAGGTCCAGGACGAGCGCGACCGCGAAGAGGAGAAGGACGGCGAGCCCGTTGACGAGGGTGAGGCCGTCGGTGATGTCGGCCGCGACCCCAGCGCTACCGCCGCCGCCGACAAGAAGCGCAAGGTCAAGGTTGGCCGCGGCCTCGGCGTCGGCGAGCTAGTCGAGAAGAACGAGAGCAAGAACTAAGGACCCGAACCTTTGTACAATCCAGCAGCTAGAGGCTGGCTGCAGAAGGGTGGCATCGTCGACATTGTTGAAAGCGGCGAGTCTTGCGCCTGAACACGCAGTGGAGGGAGAAGCTGCAAGGATCTCGGAAGTGTTTTGAGAGACTGATGGCGCAGGCCTTGCGGTCACAGCCACACCCCTTGGTCCTTTCAGAAGTTCACATCTTGGGATGGTGCTAAATTCGAACTGAAATCGATATCGAAGGGGTTGCAGGCTTTACAACAGGTGAGCCAACGAAACAAGGAGTTCTGTTAGCAGACAACCAGCATATCTCTACACACCATTGCAGGGAGGAAGTTTCAAAAATGCCCCAAAAGAACGGAAGAATCACGATGACAAATACAACGCATCATAGCACGGGTTACCAAAAACAAGAACAAAATAGACGAGACAAAAGGTGTTAGTTTTGAATGGAAGCAAAGGGAGGGGGGGGAAGAGCACTCTGGTCTATTTTTCTACACCTTACATACAACCCCCCCTTTGTGTATGTGTACCCTTATTGTTGTGCTGTCCCTACCACCCGCTAGACTTGCCATCCTCCGCCGCCAGCTCTCTTGCAAACTCGGCGTCCGCCTCGACCTTGAGCTTCTCGACGTTCCTCGACAGCTCGTCGATCTCGTCCTCCATCCTCCGGGCCTCCTCGTCAGCTCTCCCGCCGCCGCCGCCGCCCCTTCCCCACCCGCACCGGCTCCTACCGCGACCATTACTGTCCCTTCCCCTCCCGACAGTGCTACCGCTTCTGATCTCGTTCCTCAGCTTGTCCAGCTCGTCGACCCTCCGGGCAATGTCCTTCTCCATCTCCTCCACGGCTTTGAAGAGCCCCTGCGACGGTGGCAAGGTCGGCGTGGATGCCCCTGGACTTCTCTCGTCGCCGCCACCACCACCACTGCAGACGGGCCACGCGCCGGGTGGATGGAGAGGCCCGCTGGTGAACGGAAACGCATGCTCACCTCCGTGTCCGGGTCCGTGGCCGCGGCCGCGGCCCCAACCCGTCCCGAATCCCATGCCCCACGGCCCTCCGCCACTCGGGAACCCGCTCGGCGGCGCGAACCCCCTGCCGGGGCCGGGGGCCCACGGGAAGCTGTTAGGAACGTTCGGCGCGACTATGGGGACGGCCGGTATGGGCGGGGTATGCATAACGGGCGGCTGTGGCACGAACGGCTGGGGCGCACCCCATGGTGACGGCGCCGGCATGGGTCCCGGACCAAGGTGGTGGTGGTGGTGATGGTGATGCTGTTGCTGGTGATGTTGCTGCTGGTGCTGATGACCCCCCCTCGCTCCGCCGTCACCACCTCCACCACCGCCCCTCCTAATCCCCCTCTGCTCACGCCTCTCCTCCCTCCTCTGCTCCCTACGCTCCCTCTTCTGCTCCCTGCGGTCTCTCTTCTCCTCCCTGCGCTTCGCGCGCCGCTCCCGCCGTTTTTCCTTACGCGCCGCGCGCTGCAGACGCTTGAGCTTGCGCCACTCCTGCGTAAGGGCCTTGAGCTCCGCCTTCAGCGCCGCCTCGTCAGCCGTATTCGGCGCGGCAGATGCGGTAGTCCGGCCGCCGTCCTGCTTCTGCTGCCCCGGCGCATCGGGTGCGGAGCGAATTTCCTCGCGGAGCTGCGCGATGTCGGCCCTCGAGACGGGTTGGTCTGGGTGCGCGAGCCACGACGCCACGCGCTGTTGGTAAACGGGAAGCTGGGCGGCATAGAGGTCCTCGTAATCTGGCAGTGAGCCGACGGAGGATGTCGAAGACGTAGAGGAAGAGGAGGAGGACGATGATGATGTCGATGATGAGCGCTGGTCGGAAGGGTGTCTGGCTGGTGGGCGACCGCGGCCGCGGCTCCCGCTGTCGTGGCGGATATGGGTGTGGGCATGGGCATGGGCGTGGGCGTGGTTATGGCCGCCTGTGAAGAAGGGGTGCTCGTGCGATCCCGGATGTCCCAATGGCTGAGGAGGATGCGGTCCGGGAGGGAATGGGCCAGGCCCGGGACCGGGCCCGAACATTTGTGGAGGTGGCGCGGGCGCCGCAGGGGCCGCTGAGGGGGCAGGCGGGATAGGAGGGTGGGGAGGAGCCCAGCTCGAATTCGGACCGACATAGTGAGGTTGTGCGCGCGGCGTGGTGTTGCTCCCGAACCGGATGCCGTTCTCGTCTGCGATCAGGTTTCCCACCCGGATGCCGTTGCTGCGCGCAACGATGCGGTCGCCGATCGAGATCCCGTCCGGCGTGACCGTAATGCCCCCAAAACTCCAACTGCCCCGGGGGTCATTCGCACTCTCGCTCATACCTGGGCCCGGGTGCGCGGGGAATGACACGCGCGTTGGGCCGCCGCTTCCCCCGCCCGGGATGGACGGGCTCTCAACGTTCCTGTCGAAAGACCGGTCCCAGGCGCCCGGCATGCGCAGCTCGTCAACCGTGGGGTGGAGAGCCACGGCGACGCCGCGCGGGCCGAAGAAGCCCTCGTTCCATTGTGCGATCACGGCCTCCACGTCCTCCCGCCTCAATCCCGAAACGGCAGCCGCTGCGCCGGGGTCGGTGACCGGGTCGGAGCGGATCTGATCCAACTGGGCCGACGCGTGGCTGCTGCTGTTACTTCGCGCACCGCTGGAGGTGTTCCCCGCTCGTCCGCCATGCGACGTGGCGGCGGCGGCAGCGGCGGCGATGGCCTCCTCCTCAGCCTGCAGCTTGCGGTTGATGACGGCCTCGTTCCGCGCGGCGGTGTGGTGTGGGATAAGGCAGTTCGTGAAAGTCGCCCAATCCTGCCGCGTGATGTCGCGGACGGCCCAGGTCGGGGGGCAAGGTATGTCGTCCGGCGTCGTGGAGGGGGTCACGGTGAACAGGTGGACGAGCTGGTCTCGCGGGGACGGGGTGGGCGCGGGCCTTGATTCGAAGTAGGCGGCTGCGAATTCCGAGTGTGCTGATGAGGTGGACGAAGGAGCGGCGGCAGGGAACTGCGGCGAACCGTTGGATAGGTTGGGATTCGAATCGCGGTGGTGAGGGCCGGCTGCAGCGGCGGTGGTGCGCGGTGTCAGCGGAGGGGTGTAAATGACTTCGCTGTGAGATGAGGTGTGCGACGAGACGCGCGAGTCGGCGTCGTCCCCATGGTGGGAAGGGATGCGCGGCGAGTTCAAGGACGGCTGTGAGCGCTGGCCGGAAGTTGAGTAGATGTCCGTCTCGGAATACGGCGGAGGCGGGACGTCGTCGACGTCAGTCTGCCGCATCGCCATTTGCGGTATGGGCTGGCGTGTACACGATGAACTAAGTGGGAGTTATAACTCGTGAAGCTTGAAGAGAGCTGCGAGGCTCTCTGGAAGGTCGGAAATGCGGTCTGGAATTCCTTACGGTTTTTTGTTATTTAACACCCTTACAGTTTTCTTGACGTTCGATGAGTCGGCGATGAAGATGAAAATTGAGGGTAACAGTAAAAGGAAAGAAAGCCAAGGTCAGTGTGAACGGCACAACGGCACAACGGCACATCGGCGGCGGCGGCGTCGAAGGGTGAGGAAAGTGTGGGATCATATGGCATTTTGACAAGCTGGGCTGGCTGAGCTAAATGGGCCAAACTCGGTAGGTAGATAGATGTACCCAGTCATCCTTCTCCTTCATCCCCTCTCCTCCCCCCCCCTCCACTTCCATCAACAAGAATCCGAATTCCACATCCGCCCTCACACCAAGTCCAGTCCCATGCTCCCGCGGTAGCGAACACTGTCTTCTTCCTCTCCAGTCGTCCCCCTTTCGCTTCGCGTAGCCTTACCGCGTACACCAAGCCAAGTCCTAGCTATCGAACCACGGTTCATCACTAAAACAGAGGGGAACCCCGCCATCGGGAGCCTAAACGGTGCTGCCGATCCCACGCCGCCAGGCAGATAAAAGATAAGCATCAAGCTTGGTTAGGGGGGACCCTGCGGACGGCGCAGCAGCACCTTCTGCAAGGTGAACGCGTTTCTCGCAACCCAACTTTATCCCTTAAAAAAACCACCGCCGATTCGACGCTTGAAACGATGCATGGCCCGCAGTCACAACGCGAGCAGGCTGGCTCACGGTGACTGCAGCACGGCTGACGCGGCCCCTCTGAAGGCAGCAATTCCCAGTACGCCATCATCATCATCAGCAGCGGCCCCCTCCTCCATATCAGCCACAGTGGCCTTGCCGTTGGAACACCGGACCCTCAAAAAAACACTTGTGTACCACTCCAACTGACGCCGTGCTGCCGACCCAACCGGGCCTAGCCCTAGAACAGGAAGAGCCCAGGGCCAGCCCGCATATTAGTTTACCTGTACAGACCAGGCTATGCATGTGCCTGGATACATTGATGGTTTGGCCATGGGCCAATACTTCGCTCTCGCCTTCGGGGGGCCGCGAATCATTCCTAAGGCCGCGGACGCCGCTGTCGCGTCCCGGCAGGCTTCTAAATGTTTCAAGGCGTTTCTTGCGACGTACTTGCGTAGGCGCCACCTCATCGGTCAGCCTCGGTGCTCCACAGGTGGAAGTCAACGTCCTCCGGCTTGTAGTGGTCTGCGATGATGGTTGACAGATGATTGCGAGAGTGCGCGCCGCTATGTGTTCGTTAGCTGTGTGACCCAACACCATGCAACCGCCCATCCAACTTACAGGTTGGTGATATAGGTGTCGAGCAATTCGGGAGGTACGAACTCGCTGACAGCGCTTCGAACGTCGACACCGTTGACCATGGCTCCATCTGCAAAGTTCACATGGCCCATGGAGCTGCCCCATTCCACCAGGCTCTCCTCGTCAAAGTAGCTCTCTGGACAGAGCTTGTAAACACCGCTGAGGATGATTACCGGGTTGCCCTGCTCCTTGGCTGCACGAGCAATGACCCCGGCTCCCGCATCCGTCAGGATGCCGCCGTTAGCCAGAACGGCTCTTGCGCTTAAGATGACCTTGTTAATACGTGGCATGTAGGCCATCAAGCCACCATTCAAGATGCTGATGGCGCTGATGCCTGCGGCCCCCAACTTCTTCCTGAACGATGCATAAGGTGCCTCGTTGGCCGAGTTGCGAACGGTTCCGGCAGCAATGAAAACGGTGAACTTTCTCCTCGTCGCGGCGCGCAAGATGAACTTTTGAACCGTAGCCGAGGGCTGGTGCACCAGCACGTAGTCGCCGGGGTGGATCTGGACATCAGCAGCAGCAGCAATCTGGTCGTCGACCTGGCCGATCTCGTCCTTGAGTTCTTCGATACCCTCAATTACCTCCGATCTCAGAGCGTGTACCCTGGTCGACTGTCCACGGAGTGGAGTCGAGGCGCCCGAGTCCTTGCCGAACGGCGAGCCCGCCATGATGCCGGCGGCGTCCATCGGGGGAGAGGCCTCGAGAAGTGAGAAGAGCGACTTGGAAACGTGGAAAGAGCTCGTGGATGTGAGGGCGCCAGGGCGAACGGGTCTCGGGCCGCTCGAGATGTAGTCTGCACCGGCATCCTGCTTGGTGTAGGTAGAGGGAGGCCATTGGTGCTCCAGCTTAGAAGGGTCCGGCACCGCTGTTGTCGGCGTCGCTCCTGCCTCTGTGGCGGTCTCGCTGAAATCCTCGTTTCGGTCCTCAGCAGCCTCGTCTCGGATCAGGCTCAATACGCGTCTAACGATGTTGCCGACCACCAGTTCCTTGGGCTGAGCAGCGATGAGGCGCAAGCCGACCTGCTGGACCTTTTCCAGCAATGAATCCACGTCATTCCATTTTGCCTTGGCAACGACCTGGAGGAGTATGTGTGCGGTCGCGACGGCGCAGAGCTCGGAGCCCTGGATCTGTCTTCTCTTCAAGAGCCTGAGTGTCGAATCGGGTCAGTCGACATTTTGTACAATGCTGCGGCTGTGAGGGTACGTACGAGATGAGACTGTCAATTGACGCTTCCAAGGTCTTACCCTTGAAAGTCTTCAGATACCGCTCGAGATCCCCCGCGCTGGGCTTCAGGGTCGCCATCTTCGGTGGGTGCCAATTTCAAGGTCCGAGGCTGGGCAAGGTCGTGTCGCGGGGCTGTCGCAAAGTTTTCAGGAGGCAGTCGGTAGGTCACTGGAGTCGCAATGTATTTTTTTGAGATAGATGCAGTGGCCTTCAGCTGCAGCAACACATCAACGCACAGTGCAGCGGCTGTTCTTGTCGCTTGGTATGGGCCTGATGGTGAATTGGGAAATTGTGCGCAGGTGGTTGTGACTCAACAATGAAGCTCGTGGAGGGACAATCAACCCACCCCTGTCACACTAAAAAATTCGAGGGGCATTGGATGACCGAAGCAGCTCTAGGGGGGCAGCTGGCGTCAGGGGGTGACGGCTCGCTGGAGCTCGCTCGAAGCTCGGACCGAAGCGGCCGGTGCTTGGGGACATGGGTAATATCCCCAATAGCACCTCGCGAAGAAAAAAACCTACTCCACTATCCAGATGCCCCTCCATCACTGCAAAATGACGTTGGTCACTGAATCGCCGCTGTGAGTGATACGTTAGGGCGCCAGATGGTTGGCCAGTGTTCTGCGAGCTGCCCGTCATCTTGACAAACCAGGTCTACCGACATGACGGAGTAGATAGAAACGAAGGTAAATGTTGGCAGTCAAATTGGGGGTTCCTTTTGAGTTCCTACAAGAAACCCAATGCCATCTTTACTCTTTAGTTCTACCTACCTACCTAGGGTTGTCGAGTGTCCTCTTGCTTAGCTGGATTGTGATACATGCTTTTTTTTGGTTCGATAGCGACAGTTAGTACCTGGTACTGACCAGCGCTTCCAGACCTGCTGATTTATGTTTATATATGTATGCATATATGTGTTCGTTCTCCCTCACTCGCAACTTCGGATAAGGGACTTCCCGCCTCCGGGTAGCCGCAGGCTGAACGGCATCATCTGATCTCTTATAAGCCGATTACAACAAGAGCTCATTGTTGATGCATTGCATATTGCATTGCATGGACACACCTCAAATCCCGCTCGGTTGAGAGACGCAAGCCATGGCGTGTATCGTACTGGACCCTTGTTTCCGCCCGCTGCGAATTGCCATCAGTCGACGTTGCCGTCTATTAGAACGGCTTGTAGCAATTCTTAAAGAACATTGGGTTGAGATGGGTATCGTTGACTTGAGCATACGAAACAAGACAAATCAGCCCAGATAACAACAATGCTGGGCGATGTCAGAGCACTGTGCCCAACGCGGTATCGATACTAGCTATGCCCAGGGAAGTGACAGTGTCCGACCAATCGTCTAGCGGCGCCATTACCATGTCAATAATACCGAACGGCTCTTCGTTCTGTGCCGCTCCCGAGGCAGTCTTGTCACTCTCGCGATGGGTGGAGTTGCAAAGAGAGGGGTTGCTGTTGCTGTCAGAGTTGAATAACGGGGCTGACCATCAACTCAGAGCGAATAGCTAGGCGGCACCAGAAGACGGGCACGAAGATACAGACGGATCGGAGTTGTGACACCCGAAAGGGTCCGTATCCCGCCAAAGGCTCTCTGAGCTACATATGTATCCGTACGCTGCCTGCAGCCCCCGGCTCTGTTCAATCAAAAGTCTCAACAACAAAGACAAAAGTGGAGTTGTTGGTCTTTCACATGAAAAGAGCACATGCTGCCAGCCAGGGTGGCTCGGGAATCGGCCGATGGACGCTTTCACTCATGTCAGAAGTCAACGAACAGCCAAAGTCGATGAAAAATTTCTCTCCGGGGCGAAAGCCAGTTGGGGGACCAGCTCAGAGGAGAGGGTCAGAGGGAAGACAACTGACTGCAACCGCCTTGCAGACCCATAGTGGCTTCGGGATCCGCGTGTCTCTAGTAGTGTATCCGTCCCTCCAGTTTGTGTTGGGGAAGACCACCTTAGAATGTGGGCTGAGTGAGGTACAGTAGGTAGGTACCTTACCTACCGACCTACCTGTGTATCGGTGCATAGATTACGCAGCCGCTTGGCGGCAGCTGGCTCCCTTGCTCTCCCTCCTCTCCCTCCTCTCTGCATCCCCATAGTAAACTGCCTGCTGGCAAGTCAGAAGATGAGGCGCAACGTGACAGGAAGAAAACGAGAGGCAACGCCTAAAGGGGGAATTGGACGATTCGAGATTCGACACGTGAACCTATCTTCATTCCACATCCCCCACAAGGGTCAGCAGGCAATGTAACCCCAGTACTGTATCAAAGCTGCTACCCAAGCAAGACTGAACCAGAATACCACACGTGTATTGGCACCCCAGACCAAAAGTGCAGAGTGTTGAGCTACTTGCTGCTGTCCCCCTCCCTGACTCTCGCAGCTGCTCCTGTTCCGCAGCTTCCACTGGGGCGTCGCGGGAAACAATCGGGCTCTCTACCACTCACTCTACTTACCTCTCTAAGGTACCTTACCTAGGTACCTTACTCACCTACCCACCTGGGTACCTCGAGGCAGTAGATACTCCAAGGCACTCTAGACTGTGGGCGGCCCCGGACGCATGGTTTGTCACCTCCAATCAGAAGCAACTTCCCTGTCCATCTCAACCATTAACCACCCATTCATTGCGCGCCCTACCGCATCCCGGCCGCCTCAATACCTCCAACTCCCGAGAGCCCGACTGTCCCTTTCCCTCTGCAGCATACTCAACTTTCCTCCTCTCTGATCTGACACCTCACACACGGCCTAGTCGTCAGGTTTGCGCTGACGGCCACAACTCGCTTTTTAGTGTTCGTTAGCACCAGACGGACGAACCTTTTTTTGCCAGCGCCACCACTTCGCGCTTGATTACTTTTACTTTACTTGGGCCTCGTTATTCGTCCATGGCGAGCTGAGTGTTGCCGCTCCTTGCACTTCGACTCTGGACCTGGGGGGGAAACATCTGGCCAACCCACGACCTGGAACTCTTTCGGGACCATCGCAGACTCGATTCCCCACCATCAGCAATCTGCCCTCCCGAATCGAACCTCAGCGACGAACGGACAGACGATTGGCATCCGTTCACTCTTTCCCTTCGACTGCGTCCTTCGCTGCTGCACGACGCCCGCTTCCCCTGACGCGACTGTTAGCCCATCGTATACTCTGTCGCGCGGAACGTCTGGAACATTCCTGGCCACCGATACCACCCCTTACTACCGAACCCCCGACCTCTCCTGGCCTTTTTTGTCCCCGTTTCGCTATCCGTCGTCGAGCCTTCATGCCTCATGGATTGTACATGCTGTCAAAGATGAACTCCCTGAACATCATCACCTCTCGCGTCTCTCCGCCGCCGAGCCCGGTTGCTTCGCGATCTAACTCCATCAGCTCCCTGGGTTTAGCCGTACAATCTGACGACCAGCGCGGCGGCGAAAGCGCAGAGAACCACGGCGACGATGACCAAGACGACGAGACGTTTCCGCTCGAGAAGTCCGCCTTCGAGCAGCGCAACGACAGCCATGGGATGGACCTCGCCAGCGAAGCAACACCGTTGATAGGCGAATCGACAAACCCGAGCTTGAGGTCGACCACATGGCACTCCCTGCCGCGGCGCATCGCTGCCGGTTTCATCAACTCGCTCCGCTGGGTCTTGTCCATATTGGCCGTCCCGGGCGTCTATCTGATCTCATGTTTGTGCGACGAACGAGGAAACTTTGCGCCCTTCTTTCAGTTTAAAAAGCTGTTGGGATTTCACGACGGAAACGGGAAGCTTGCGACAGACTACCCTGACGCCATGGACGAAAAGTCTGGTCGCCAGGGAAGTGCTGGATATGGAGGCGTTACTTACTCGAGGCCAATGGGATCCTCTGGGTCTTCTTCGTCAGGTGTATCTTCGGAATCGGAATCGGATGCAGACCGCCAACGCCGGGGTTCTTCTAGTCGGCACTCCCGCTCGAAATCCGCTTCCGAGGAGATTGCGCCTGCACGGAGATCCATACGCATAAAACTACACAGCGATGATGCCCTGCCTCAGCGTAAGCATAGGAAGACGCAATCTGCAGCAGCACGCTCCAAAGGCAACGGCGAACCCGGCTCCTCCGACATATCCGCACAGCTCAAGTCGCCGACATCTCCTGCTGGCGCGCTGACCCGTTATCCTAAGACGCCGGCCCCGCCTCGCCCCTTGATTCCTCGCAGACAGCCTTCGTACCTCAACCTTGAACCTTCGACCGACCCCAAATACCAGAAGACGCTAATTCTGGACCTCGACGAGACTCTGATTCACAGCATGTCCAAGGGGGGACGCATGAGCACCGGGCACATGGTTGAGGTCAGACTGAGCCAGACCTACGTGGGCGCCGGAGGACAAACGTCTATCGGACCGCAGCATCCTATTCTCTACTGGGTCAACAAGCGCCCGCACTGCGATGACTTCCTGCGCCGGGTAAGAAGCCGTCGCAACTGGTCTACGTGCTACAGATCGCTAACATTTCCTCAAGGTTTGCAAATGGTACAATCTAGTTGTCTTCACAGCTTCGGTTCAAGAATATGCAGATCCCGTCATTGACTGGTTGGAAGCCGAGAGGAAGTTTTTTTCGGCGCGATACTACCGACAGCACTGCACATTCCGGCAAGGAGCCTTTATCAAAGACCTCAGCTCGGTTGAACCAGATTTGAGCAAGGTTATGATCTTGGACAATAGTCCGTTGAGTTATATGTTTCATCAAGGTATGTGGGATCGGCGCGTGCTGCTTGGGTCTCGGGAGTGTCATCTGACGTGCGTCCTCTGATAGACAATGCGATTCCTATCCAAGGGTGGATCAACGATCCGACGGACAACGACCTCTTGCACCTGGTGCCACTGCTCGAAGGTTTACAGTATGTTTCGGACGTGAGGGCGCTACTTGCATTGCGCGGAGGCGAGGACGGTCAGCACATGGCGTAGAGTTTGGGTCTGTAGAAGGAACTTTGGTGTACTGGCATGGGAACAACGAGGCGAACACCGACGGCTTCAACTACGTGGTGTAGGTCTGTATTAATATTTTGATAAAGTGACGGGAGACAAGTAGTTCTTGTGGTGGTACGACGTGTCGTCGGCACGGCTCTGCAAAGCTTCAAGAACACATGCCAGGGCACCAGCCTTTTAGCGATTGCCAAAGTCCACACCAAAAGTTGTCGCGTATTTGTAAGACAGTACTGCAGCGTTTGGCACTCGGTAGATGGCGAATATTGTTTCTGGTCAGTGTTGACATTGAACGTCTGCCAGCCCGGCGACACGTCCGTTTGTCTCTGTTCTCTATGCGCCCGGGCTTGATTAACGTGGGACCTGAAGAGGGCGACTCTGACGAACTACATAACATGCGGGAATGATACAATGCATACGTAAGGGTCCCAGTCGCTGGAGCTACATCCAGAAGCTATCTGCGTTGGCGGCAGTTGAGGCGCAGCCCGAATGGGCCCGACATGGTGGATATGATACAGAATGGACTGGCGACAAGGTGAATCTGCCTTGGCCGTAGTAGGCAAGAAACGAAATCCCATCTGTACCACCTCGATCATTCTTATTCGCATAATCTCCACCAAGATGGATTTGCTTTGCAAGCGCGGGTGCGGTACAGGGGGTCGTGGAGGACATGCTCCGAGACCGTCACAGAGCAAGCATCTGGCAGGCATTAAGCACAGAAACGATGTGCTAATCAAATCCCAGGCCGACACGGGATGGGAGGTGGACGGGCTAGAAGCGGGTAGTTGGCCAGGGGGAGTATATGGCTAGGGAAAGGTGTCAATGAGAAGAGTCTCGACCAATTATCGGAGCATATGTGGGTCATGGGTGGGTTCAGCGGGGGAAGTAGGTGGTGACATCATGGCACAGGTGACGACACCACGACATCGACCACTGGGGAGGAGAGAAAGGGGCATGGCGCGATTTGGGAAAGCTTGGGACACAAGCGGCAGAGACAGCAGCAGCACACATTGCACATGCAGGAATCAGAAGGGGAAAACCAGGAGGGAGAGCACAGTGACATGGCTTTTGGTGCTTACCACCCGCCCCCTGCTTGTACCATGCCCGGCTGCTTTCTAGCTGCGCGCCGCCTTTTGCCTGAGGTGACAAGGAAAGGGCAAAGTGGCAGAGAAACAGGCCTCCAGGGACAACCGATGATGGAATGAGACCTCGATCTGGCCGGCTGGGCCACCTTCCCAAGCGCCTCCCAGCTCGAGATAGCTAGCTGCTGTTTCGCCTAGGACGAACGGGGGAGAAGCACGACGCACTTGCCTTGCTCCGGTTACTTACCAAACCAAGCTTGCATGTAGAGGCTGAGGTCACAAGTAGCTCATACCACCCGACATGCCGGCACATAAAAACCCTTCCCTCCCACCACTTTGCTCCCAAGCTTCTGTTTACATCATTCAAACAGACCAATCGATTCTTGCTTCTACACCATAAGATACCAAAAAATTTGCAAACATGTCTCTGCACTGTAAGTCAACATCCTCCCGACAAGAGAGCTAGGGATTCGTATTCCAAGAACTAGAATCCCGATGCGTCCATCCGAGACGCGCCTTTGATGGACTTGAGACCTGATTTCGATTCCTCGTCGAAGCGATGTCGAAACAAAGAAACCAACCCGCTGACCGCAGGCCTCCATAGACCTCCCCCCCGTCAAGCCTTCGGCCATCGCCCTCGGCACCATCTTCAACCACACTGCCGAGCTTGCTGGTATGGATCTCTTTGATACCCACTGCTTAATGCTCTAGACCTGGTCAACTGACACATTTCCTTTTGGCAGTCTTGACTCCCATCTTTGGCGCGACTTACCAGCGCGCTAAGGCCGCCAACACCAAGGAGGAATTCGCTCGCTCCAAGGAGGCTCAGGGTGCTGCCGTCGCTTGGGGTACTTCCCTCGTCGGCTCTGCCCTCCAGTCATATGGTGTCGGTGCCCTCATCAACGCGACTGGTACCTTGTCGTACAAGGGCGCTGCCTACCTCGGCTCTTTGATCTTCTTCGCTACCTCTGCCCCCGGAGTATGTCCTTGATTTCCTCAAAAACGATCCAGACACTAATGAAAACGTAGTACATCTCTCAGGTCTTTGTCGAGAAGCGTCCTGTTGATACAGTCGGCGTCAGCGTCCTGGCCAAGGTCATCGAGACCGTTGGCCTGTCAGTCTTCCTTACCTGGTGGGGCACCCGCACCAACCCCTTCGACTAAAGGGTTTAATGTGTTATGAATTCCGTCGAGCATCCAAGGATATGGATTGCTACTGTGCTATTATAGTTGGGTCGGATGGGATGTGGTCATGGAGTTAAAGAAAGCCCATAATCGCGGCTAGGGTTATTGCCATGTACCTACACTTTTACGTCTGCTCGAGCCATGATTCTTCAATTGACTAAGTCAAGTCAAGCCATCGCTCTTCATCAAACATACACGTGAAGATTTAGCTATTGTACGCGACACATTTTCATTGTTGTACACGATTAGTGAGCAGGGAATTGAGGACCGATTGTCATGAGTGATTCTTGACTGGACCATATTCCAATCAGTTGTCAGCTGAACTTAGATGGGTTGACAAAGGGTTAATAGACGATGAGAAGTGCAGCGACCAGGTCAACATGAGCTCTGCCTTCAGTTGTCAGTCTGACGAGATGATGGGAAACTGTCGTCAGCTTTCGCGCGACACCTGGTCACGGCCTCACTGAGCATTCTCAACACCTCGTGTCTGAGACGCAAATTTAGGGTCCTCCACACCTCCGCACCCTAAAGGTTCCAACGGAGGTTGTAATGATTGAAAATCATTTATTGGGTTCGAGTAGCAGAAGAAAAGCTACCCAGCGCAGCAAGAAAGACGTGCCCTAGAACGCCGATATCTTCTTTTTTTTTTCCCCAGCCAGATTCCCGTATGTCCGCGCCGCATTTGGCAAAAATAAGGAAGCGTGCATATAATACAACTCCTCTCCAAAGCCGTTACTGTTTGCGATCATGAACCACGCTTCCCCATTGGTCAAGATAACGGGAACGAAGCGTGGCAGATGTTACCTCCCCGGTGACATTAGTCGTTGCAAGTCAAGGGATGTCATCCTCGTGCCTGGTTCGATAAATCGCTCCGTCTGCGTCTTCACATGGTGTGACGCGCTCTGTGAGACGAAGCCATGTCCGTACCTTCAGGAGCCGGCATCTAGGCCCAGAAAGACTGCTTGGCGGTCTCCTTCTGCACGAGCTTGACGAGCGCGGCGTATACCTCAGAGTAGTCCTCGCCGTCGTCCTCCTCGTCGTCCTTGGCGTCAGACTTCTTCTCGGCCTTCTTGGCGTCGGCGGCGGAGCGCTTCTCCGAGACCATGACGACCGAGGTCGGGCGCTTCGTCTTGGCGGCGGCGCCGAGCTCGGCGCGCGAGGGGACGAAGATGTAGGGAACGTTGTGGTCCTCACAGAGGACGGGCAGGTGGGAAATGACGTCCATGGGAGAGATGTCGCCGGCGATAATAACGACGCCAGGGAAGGCGGTGTTACCGGGGCCAGCGGCGGGGGACTTGCGGAGGGTCTTGACGACCTCCTTGACGCCGCGCTTGAGGGTGTTGTTCTTGGCGGCTGTTGCGGTGCGGTGTCAGTTTGCTTGGTCTTGAACCATGAGATACAAAATGGCACTCCGTTAGAGGGAGGGGAAAGACTTATAACAGAACATACCCTTGCGAATGGACTTCATGACCTTCTTCATGGCCTTGTCATCAGCCAATGGCACAGCGAAGGGCACGAGAGCGCCGACGACGGGGAGGCCGTCGGCGGTGGACTTGGACGCGATCTCGCCGCTAGCGACGGCGGTGGCAGCAACATCGGCCTGGAGGTGCTCATCGAGGGCGCGCTCGAGCTTCTCCTTCTTGTCCTTCTTATCCTTCTTGTCCTTCTTGTCCTTCTTGATAGCGCCGTCGGACACGGATCGCTTCTTGTCCTTCTTCTCCTTTCTGTCGGGCTTCTCGGCGGCCATTGTGAAGGTTTGTCGGGGGGGCGGTGCTTTTGTTGATTGGAGGGGTTTCGAAGTGTGAAGGGCGAAGGAGGTCCAAAGAAGAGAATCGAAGGACTCGGTGGATTGGCGGCGACGGCGGTAGTTGAAGCTTTCGGCGGGACAAGGTCGATTTGCAAAAGCTCAATTTTTTTCCAGAGCCCATGCAGCTTTTTCGGCGGGGCCCCACCGTGCAAGCCAAGTGCAGAGAGTACTCCCGGAATTGTGGTATATCCGTGCCGAATAAGCTCGCAGAACTGTAGAGACACTCACGTGATGTAGGCCAGCCAATCGCAGCTTGGATGTTCGGCAAATGTCAGCGCATCCCCGTTGAGTGGTTCTGCCTGTCTTCGAAGGGCTTGGTCGAGTCCATGTCAATGTCAAAAATAGATGTAGAAAATGTACGTTTAAGCATGGATGTTTACACGGATTATGAATCTAGTAGCAGGAAAGCAAGTGGTCTGTCTGATGCTATGTTTTTCTGAGTTAGATCATTGAATACTGTCCTACTAAAACCTATAATATTTGGTGGTTGATATGTTGCACTCACTGCTTTGCAACTCTACAGCGGCCGAAAGTTCAGTCTTTGAAATCGTCAAAAAATTGGGGTTCTATTCCACATCTCCCCTCTACGTAGTTGATATACACGTGTTTTGACACAGGGAATCGTTGTCCGCCTCTAGCTCTCGCCACTCACTATTGTCGAAAATTGTATTTACTCCTCATCGGCGAACTCGGCGCGGCCCTGCTTGGAGTTCAGGTAGTGGTTGCTGCATCACTTATTAATACCAGGTCTTACTGAGGCTCATCTCTGGAGCGAGCGTTCGGAAGGGGTGACGGACCGGTGGATGGCCCAGTCCATGATGTACCAGCCAGCAAGCAGAGGAGGGACAACGTAGAGGATCTGGGCGCTGGTGCGGCGCCAGGTGTTGAAGACGGCGTCGTGGGCAGCGCCGGCAAAGGGGTTCTGACGGTTGGGGGTAATGCCGAAGGTGATGATGCCTCTCTGCTTCTCGCCGCCTGCAAGTCCGTCAGCTTGCTGTCCCATACATCAAAAATTCCAGTCATATCGTCTCAGAGTTGAGCCGCGTGTCGACATCCTCATCGGTATCATCGTATCTGGTCGGTCGGTCCCAGGATGCATCGCTCAAGCGCGTCGCCATCTCGCTTCGACATCGAGCAAATTGCAAGAAAACGTACCAATGTGTCCCCACCAGCCGAGGTGGCTATCGCGATGTCAGCGGCATGCACCCACAGCGTAATTGATGGCAGCACAAAGCGGCGGGCAGACGGAATCATCTCGGCCTCTCGATCTGAAAAGCCCGCACGCCCTTCCGGTCCCCTTCGCCCAATTGGCCTCGAACGGGGCGTCACTTACTGGTTGTACTTCCCGTGAGGGACGCTGGGTCCTCCCATAAGAGCTTGCGTAGGTCTCATCGTGGCGGCGTGTGGTGGACGGTGATGTGTGACCGGGTTGAAAGTCGTTAAGCTGGCGGTCGGAATGGGTCGAATCAGACGAGGTTCAAATCTTGTCCCCTTCCTGCCGAACCCGAACGCTGAGGTGCACGTCCCAAAATAGACTAGCGCATTTTGCGCTTTCGAACCGTCACCAGTGCACCACCACCCTCCGACCACCCCGGTCGAAAGTCCCAAAATTCCATGACGGAGCTTACCGCGAGAGGAGCTTTCGACAGCTTCATCCGTCCTTACACTGAACAACTAAGCCCACCATCTACGTCTAAAAGCCCAGTCGGATAGCCCGCGATCTCCGCCAACGGACTGAACCGCTTCGTCAACAATATCTCCCGCTGAATAAACCCCCCGTTTTCCGCTTCCCAAACCATGGCTCAAGCTCTGGGCTTTGCGTACCGTATGGCCGTCCCCGCGGCCATCGGTGTCGCGGTGCTGCAGTCGTCGATCTACGATGTCAAGGGTGGATCCAGGGCCGTCATTTTCGACAGGCTGTCTGGTGTCAAGGAGACTGTCATCAACGAGGGTACGCACTTCCTCGTACCGTGGCTGCAGAGGAGCATCGTTTTCGACGTGCGGACGAAGCCCAGAAACATCGCCACGACGACGGGTAGCAAGGATCTTCAAATGGTCAGCTTGACCCTCCGTGTGCTGCACCGTCCTGAAGTTCAGGCTCTTCCCAAGATCTACCAGGTAAGTCGAAAGCTCTCGCACAAGCTCGCCAACCACGACGACGAGAGGAACGAGATTCTAACCATGCTGCCAGAACCTTGGCCAAGACTACGACGAGAGAGTCCTCCCCTCCATCGGCAACGAAGTTCTCAAGTCCATCGTCGCGCAGTTCGACGCCGCCGAGCTCATCACTCAGCGTGAGGCCGTCTCGCAGCGCATCAGCTCCGACCTGCGCAAGCGCGCCGCCGAGTTCAACATCGCCCTCGAGGACGTCTCCATCACGCACATGACTTTCGGCAAGGAGTTTACCAAGGCCGTCGAGCAGAAGCAGATCGCTCAGCAGGACGCCGAGCGCGCGCGGTTCATCGTCGAGAAGGCTGAGCAGGAACGCCAGGCCAACGTCATCCGCGCCGAGGGCGAGGCCGAGAGTGCCGAGACTATTAGCAAGGCCATCGCCAAGAACGGCGACGGTCTTGTCCAGATCAGAAAGATCGAGGCCAGCAGGGACATCGCCGCGACGCTGGCGGCGAATCCCAACGTCGTTTACCTGCCCAGTGGCGGCAAGAGCGGCAGCCAGATGCTGCTGAACGTCGGACGTTGAGTGGGTTGCGAAGTGGCTGGATGAGAGAAGAAAAGGCGATGCTGTATTATAGACTTTGAAGGCAAGTCACCGCTTCAATAAATGTAATCATAGGGCAATGAATCCTGCCTCCTTTCCACGAACTGAGCCTGCAATGGTGTCATCTGCTGCGCTGTATATATATTTATATATATGCGACAGCAAGCGACTTGTGACAACATGAAAGCGTGGCGTCGATCATAGACTTTGTTGTTACTGATGTTTGATTGCTGAGAGTTGGTTCCTTTCGACCGAACCGTTTCGAACGGGGTGAACAAGAAGAGCAAAACGCTAACCCCAAGCGCGCTTCGCAGATATGTAGGCCTACGGCGGTCCTTTAGAAGCTGTTCCGATGCTACGTCCTCATGTCCTTGGAAGGCATCTGAACCATTGGAACGATGCGGTAGAGGAAGATTAATGTTTCAAGACAACTGGTACAAACCCGGTGCCTGGTCCGTTAAATAAGACTAGCCGATGGGTGTCTATTTACATGTGTATAGCAAAAGCATCGTATTTTCCCTTAAGAACAGAAGCCCAAGCATGTTATCGCAGCCTCAGAGACCGATTCCACCCGCCAACAAGCCTCCACATCCAGGGTAGATATACAGGATAAGACGGCATCCATTTTCTCTCTCTCCTTCTTCCTATGCGGGTTTTTCGCCTTTCCATTTCTCCCCTTCGTTCTGTTTCCAATCAGTGGTTATCAAGAAAACACTTTTGAGTGAAATCACTATACTTCCATGCAGAGCGACAAGTGAGACAATGTTTGAGTTTACTCTCTTCAAAACTGTTGATCAGATTGATGTTCAAGCAGCGTGAGTACCTTCGAGACCTGGGCGTACATCATACTGTGTGGGCGGTGTGGGGCAGACGTACTTAGGCCACTGACTGGCGAAATGTTTCATCAATATCCGATATGGTGTAGTGGCCAACATGATGCCCTCTCATCTGCTTGAGAGGTTAGGCATAGCCCCGAGTTCGATTCTCGGTTTCGGAAGTTTTGCGCCTTCGAGCGATTGATTCTTTTGTTTTTGAAATCCCTTTTTCAAGGCTCGCTCGCTTCCAGCGTCCTCTTCGTTGGGGTGCTGTGTGTGCTGGGGTGCTTCCCTTCAGCGAAGGGGCGTGCGAAGGGGCGTGCAAAGTTGCACTATACTGAGCAGCGGCAGGTACAACCAACGCGTTCAATACTCTCAGAATAATGCAGTCACTTGAAAGAAACAAACAACGATTTTATTCGAAACGGCCCTAGGCACAACTCTAGATAGAGTACAACGCGTTTGCTGCCCTTGTGTCCAAGAGTTATGCGTGAATGTTGTGTTGTGTAGCACGGGGAACAAGCCAGCGATGGACAGCAATGCCCAATGCCAGACAATGGATAGTGAAATCCTAACGTTATAAAAAGGAACAGATTTGACCCGGTATCTCACTCACAGTGCTCTCATCAGAAGGGCGTAGACGATGTACATGTCACGAAGTTAGCACAACAGCAAAGGGGGTGAGTAAGTGCTTCCTTGATGTGCCGGCATCACTCCCAGTCCTAAAGAGTATAAGAGGAGTAAGGCGTATAATTGACATCGCGTTCATGAAAACGTAAATGAACGGTTTGGATAATGAAATTGGGCATGCAAAGGTCATCGAGAGTCGAAAGGTTCGTGGAAAAGAGCCATTATTATTTTAAAAAAAAGACCCATTTTTACGGGATAGGTATCATTGTGTCCGTTCCACGCCTTCCAATGCATCTGAGGACTCCCTGGTCCTCCTCAACGCCAATACGCACCCCTCAGAATCAAGTTTCAACGAAGACTGCCCGTCGCTAGAGAGCAGATTCGAGAAACTCTACGGTCAACTGACCCTGAAAGTCGTCCACCTTTCCGCCTGGCGGTATGAACTCGTTGCCCTCCAGCTTCCAGCCCAAGAGCTTCATGCTCTTCCATTCCTCAGAGAGCTTAAAGCGCACGAGATCACCTGCAGCACGCGCGTCCTCCGCACTGTCGTGGCCTTGGACTTTGCCGGCCGTCTCAACCTGTATCTTGCGGTTGAGAAGATTGTCCATAAGCATCTTCAGACCCTGACGGTAGGGGAGGCCGTGCTTGTGGGGGAATAAGAGAACAGTGTCGATTACGGTAGGGTGTACGATGCGAACACTGTTTAAGTCGTTCTCCAGACCGTGGCCGATAAGAGGGGTGTCGGGGGCGATGAGAGAGAAGAGCAGGTCGCGTGCCACCTCGGGGGATGAAACAATCTTCATTTTCTTCTTGTTCTTCTTAGAAATGGGCATCTTCTTGGCTTGGGCAGGAGTCGGATCTTCTTTGTCGTCTTTCTGAGCAGTCCATGGCTCCGCTGACGCCATGTCTTCGGGCCAGACACCCGAGTATCGTGAGTTGAGGTCGATAATCTCGCCGACCGGCTGGACTAGGACGTCCAAAAGCTCCTCTCCAGTAGGCCAAGCTGTGGCAGTGAGGCGAACTAGCTCAAGACCATGGACGGTGTAGCACATCTCGCAGTCGAAGCAGACAGCTCTGTCGGAAGGTGCGTTGGGGTTTGCAGGGGTCTCGGCATAGTTGAGAATTGTGGCTAGTCGCTTGGGGTCTGACGCCTTAAAGACATGATGGGGATTGGTGTGACAGCCGGCAGAGTCACCAACAGCCTGACCGCAACAACGGTAACGCTTCGGCTGCTGGGATCTGTCGCCGAGTTGGCGCTCGGGGAAGTAGGTTTTGCCCCAGTGGAAGGTGCAAGTGCCGCCGGAGGCGAGGGCACCATCCTCTTCTCTTCTGCCCGGGAACATCTGAAAGCGCTTGTCACAGCGATCGCATTTCTCCCAGCCCTTAGCGGCCTCAAGGCCCTCACGGGCCTTTTTGATGTCCGCCTCGGGAGGGACAGATGAGACGTATCCATGGACAGCGAGATCGTCGATAGGGGTGATGAGCTGTCGGACGAGCCGAACCTCCTGCGCCGGCGTCAATCCAGTAAGGATCTTCTTGGGAGACGCAAGCGGCTTCTTGTGAGGGCCCTTTTGAGTTTGCTGGCGGCTTTGGACGACCCTCTCGTCCTTCCACTGCAGCACTGTCATCTTTTTGTACTGCATGATTTTATTCTTGATTACGTTGGAGTAGATGGCGCCTTTCTCGATAGCAGTAGTCTCTTCTTCGTCCAGGACTCTCCAGATGAGGTCCTGGTCTGTGAGAATGAGTTGCTTCTCTTCAGCGTCCTTGGCAGTTTTCTTGAGTTCGTTGTTGAGGCGGGTGTATTCGCCGTGCATCATCTGCACGAGCTTGTATCGGATATCGAACTTGGCCGGAGATGATTTGAGTAAACGAGGCGTAAGAGCCTCTGGTTTTCTAGGCTTGGGTTTGGGTGATGAGTCGGCCTTGGATGTGATGGATTTTAAAGGAGTGTGCGAAGAAGCAGTAGAAGCCGGAGTAGTGACTGAAGTAGTGGTATTGTGTCTGGATGGGTGATTCACTGCAGATAAAGGAGAGGATCCGATGGGAGTCGTTGAGTGAATCAACGGCTTATTGAGGTCGGACGAAGCGACAGAAGGTGCGACTGGACCGGAGTTGGGGGCCTTCTTCACGGCCGTGGAGGAGGATGAGGGGCGCTTTAAAGGCGGAGGTGATATGGGCCGAGCGACAGCTGACAGAATGTCGTCTGGTCTCGGAGCAGTCGTGTCTTGTTTTGAGGTGGTTTTGACAGGAGGAGGCGTTCTTGCGGAATCGGTGGGGGTTCTGACGTCTTGAACAATTTTCAGACGTTTTCGAGGGCCACCCTGGGTTGCATCCGTCGTGGTATCAGTCGACGACCTCTTGACCAACGTCGCTGACGTCTTCGGTGCCGGTGCTGGTGCCGGCGCTGGTGCTGAAAGTGCCGCCATCTTATCCCTGTCATCTTTATGCTGGAAAAGGCATTGGAATGCGGTGCACCTGTCTCCGGCCGGACAGGGGATGTGTTTGAGGTCAACAAAGGACATTGTGACAATAAGACCTTCCTCGGGCTGTTGAAATACACCAGATTTGGCCCAATGACAGCAAGGACAACAGGAGGGGTATGCTGTTGTTTCCGCCTTTCTACTGTTGCTACACAGCGGAGGGAAGGAGGAAGAAGAGGAGGATAAGACAAGGGCAATGACGACGGAAGGTGAGGACAACTACCAGAGTCTCGTCCGAGGAAGGAATATCTCTCCGCGAGAGAAGGGTGACTTAGGTTCCAGACAGTCGAGGAGGTCTATCTGGCCGTGTTCGCCTGGTCGTTTCAAGGGAGATGGGGGTTAGAATGAGGGTAAATGCGCCCGATTAAGGCTGCGAAGATCCGGGGGATTGGTCGGAAGATCTCATAACCAAAAACCGCAGCCGGGTCGTTTGTGATGTTGTCCCGTTCCAGTCGGAGAATTCGTGGACATCCAAGTGGGCGAGTGGACGATAGGCGGAAGTGGCGCGTGGCCAGGATGAGGCTGGTACAGGAATGAAGTGAGATTGGACGTTGATCAAGACGACGACAACAGCGGGAACGGAAACGTCCAAGGCATAAAGATGGACTGGTTTGAGAACGTGTCACAGGAGGTTGATGTGTCTCGAATGTTGTCAGAGTTGGGATGAAGGGATGGAGGGATATGGAGGTAGGCTCCGAGCTTTAGACGGATTAGGTAATGCTGCATTGTATGGTTAGAGCTGTGGTGGGGCCACCGCTGGAGATGCTTTCGATCAACCGTTGCCAGTTCCCAGCTTGGGCCAGAACAGAAACCAAACCTTTTCCCCCTCGCCATTTTCTCTTACGCACCTCACACGACAATGGAAGCCGCTAAGGTGCCTCGTAGGGAGAAAGGGTAATGCCGTCTTCATAGTTGGACTAGTGCAAAATCACCGCCAGCCTGGGCGGCTCATTTCATCAATGTCATGGCAGTCTTTCCCTATCCTCCACTGCCAGCTCCTTTTCCTACCGACAATCTAGCCCCTCGACTGCGGAAATGCCCTCGGAATCTCTGAATCATATTGAACTAAGGCGGTTCTCGATTCCCTTACGGCGGCGTCCCTACTCACCATCTCCGGGGGGTTGTGGCCCTTGTGCAGGGAGGATCGAGGAGACAGACACAGAGGTACAGAATGTTTATCGCTGCAGATCTAGGGACGCTAACTCTATTTCATCCGCCGTCTCATCTTTTCCAAAGCGAACAAGAACACACGGACAATTTCAGCAACGCCTGACATGGACTCCTGGCTTGGGAATATTCAAGGCCATGGGAATTTCGGCCATTATTTGGCTAACTTTGGCGGCTGCTTACCCAAGTCTGACAACCCCACGGCGTGGCAAGCCATACATGCCCCCCCCAGTGAGATAGATGCTCGCTCGTCTCGGCGCCTCTTATCTGATGTGTGCCCAACGAGTGCATGGGTGGACTATCTGAAAAGGGTAACACGAAAACGGTCACACGCGTGACGGACGGATGTTTCTCGCCTGTACGGATGGATGGGAAGGTGACGCGGAGGGCAACGACTCAAGGAGCACCAGTAAGGCCATACTTGGGTGCATTTTATCTTCGCTGGTGACTGATAACGGGTGGCCGGTATCTGAGCCCCGGCGGATGCTAGTGGCACCAAGCCGTTGTGCAAAACCATGGGCAGCCCTGGCCTTGAGGATGGACTTGCCTATCGCGGTACACCGGTTGGACAGAACCCACCGGCGGTGTACGGAGGACGGCGGGGGGAAATGCCCTCAGTTTATCGAGAAATCGTTATCAATGATGGCGATCGGGGGCCACAAGCCATTCCGGGGTTTTCTAGGCTTCTGCGAGATTCCATCGTCCGAGAGGGGTCTATAAAAGCAAGCCTTCGTTGCCCATCGACCTGTAAACATGATCTCTGGGACTCTTCTGGGATCGTTGTCACCATCTTGAGCCTTATCTCGACTGACGACAACTTTTGGAGACGACGAGTTGCTCTCCCGCGACATCTGTGTTTACACCCATACTGACTTTGGGCGAGCACATGGGGTGCCTGACGCTTAGGCTCCCAACGTGAATTCAAACTTCGAAAATTGACATCGAAATTGGCCCTCATCCATCCAGCCTTGACGATTGGTTCACCGAATCGACCATCGCAGGAACTCACCCAACCCAATTTCACAAGCCAAATCCAGCAGTTCGTCGTCAGTGGTCACGGATCGAAACTCCGATTAACCCCCTCCCCCACTCGTCCCCATTATACTTATTGCAGCCCCTCCGCCTGTAAAACCAAGGTCCTAATCGAGACGTCGCGTGCGCGTAATCCATTTCGGTCCGTCACCCCTGGGTAATACGAATAGCACCCAATTACCGAGTACCTTGGAAGGGAGCCGGTGGACGAATCACCACCGAAGCCACGCGGCGCACGGCACCCAATAGCGCCAACGTACCTATCTAGACGCTGCTAGGTATCCGTACAGTGGCACTCTCAGCAGCGGTGGTGTGCCTGGCGGGCCAGGTGTTAGTGTCATCGAATTCCACGGCGACGTGTGCAGGAACAGGACCTAGGCGGACTTGGGCTTCCCTCGTTCCCCCGGTCGGGCTTTTGCGGACTGTCCGTTGGAGGGACTCTTGTGGTCGCCCCGAGATTTAATTAACTCGGCGCGCGTCCCACACGAGCTTCCCCTCGACGTTCCTCATTGCAACTCTTGCCAAAGTTGTTGCCCTTTGCCGTTCAATCTGTTCACCGGTCCCTGATCTCATCCGACTCCATCATGGATTACACCGGCGGCACCGCGGAGGCCGATCATCTCTGCGTCTTGGTCCACGGGGTTCGTACATGCATTTCCCGTCGTCTGTCGTGCTGCTGCCCCTCCCCTCGCCCGTTCCTGGAATCTGCATCTGCACCGTTTACCCGCACCGACGTTCTGAATGTTGCTACCATGCTAACGAAACGCTGCCTAGCTTTGGGGTAACCCCAACCACATGGCCCAGATCGCCAAAAGCCTGCGAGCCAAGTACCCCGCCGACAAACTTTACCTGTTGCTCGCGAAACGCAACAGCGGCTCCTTCACCTACGACGGTATCGAGCGTGGCGGCGAGCGCGTGTGCGCCGAAATCGAGGAGGAGCTGCGCCTGATCGAGGCAAGGGGCGGCAAGATCACCAAGTTGAGTATCGTGGGATACTCACTCGGTGGGCTTGTTTCCCGCTACGCCGTCGGCCTGCTTCATTCCAAGGGCATCCTTGACAGTTTGGAATGCATGGTACGGATGCGCATTCCTAATCCCAGTCGATAGAGAGCTTGTTCACGATCGCTGACCAAGTCCAGAACTTTGTCACATTTGCGACTCCTCACCTAGGTGTCCGCACGCCGCTCCGCGGATGGCACAACCATGTTTGGAATGTCCTCGGCGCCCGCACTCTGTCCATGTCCGGCCGGCAGCTGTTTACCATCGACGACTTCCGCGACACTGGCCGACCGCTGCTCGCCATTCTGGCCGACCCGAACTCCATTTTCCTCGCCGGCCTGAAGCGCTTCAAGCGCCACACGCTCTACAGCAACATCGTCAACGATAGGAGCGCCGTGCACTACACCACTGGCATTACCAAGACTGACCCGTACACCAACCTCGATAAGGTCAAGTGCAACTTCGTCGACGGCTACGAGGATGTCATTCTCGACCCCAACCACCCGGTCGCACCCAAGCCCAAGGTTGCCGAGCCGGCCACCCTCTCGTCCGTCGCTTCCGCTGGCTGGAAGGGAATCAAACGAGTGCCCTTCGCCCTCGCCCTCGTTATCTTCGTCCCCATTGGAATTGTCGCCTTCCTTTTCAGCTCCGTCGTCCAGACAGTCCGCTCGTCAAAACGTATCCAGCTGCACGAGAAGGGCCTTGCCGGCGTAGCGATCGACGAGTACCGCGGCCCGCTGTGGATGAAGGAGATACGGGAAGAAGTGGAGCACGTCTACGAAACCCTCAACAGCTCGCAGGACCAGGAGTACCTGGCGAGCGAGACGGATGACGACCTGGATGAGGTCGAGATGGACCGCAGCACGACGCAACTGCTCGCTAGGGAGAGACGCATGTCGGTGCCGTCCCAGCCCACGCTCGCGCTCGCGCCCTACCAGTTCCAGATGATCCAGAGCCTCGACACTGTTGGCTGGCACAAGTATCCCGTGTGGATCCACAAGGACCGCCACAGCCATGCCGCCATCATCGTGCGCTGGGAGAAGAAGGGGTTCGCCGAGGGGCACGTCGTGCTGAAGCACTGGCTGAACGAAGAGTTTGTGGTCTAGGTATCGGCTTTTGCAAATTGGAGTTGGTGTAAGCGAGGCGTTGGGACTTGGTAAATATCGACTCCTCGAGGAGACTCTAGTGTCAGTACAGGGGTTGCTTCTTGTAATATTCTTTACCCGTATCTATATCAAATGTTTGTATGTTTGAGTGCACTCCTCGATGACGACTGCTGGTTTCCGACATTGGCTGAAAGCGACTCCGGGGACAGATGAGCCTCGGTTCGTTTGCCACACCCATAGCTATTCTCTGTATTCCAAGGTCAGACAATAGACGAACGTTAGGCCTACGTGATTTTTAGGACTACATGGACTACCGACCTCCAACCTTCAACTCCATCCTCCATCCTGAATACCCACCCATCTATCATTCTCCAGCATCTTTTGTATCGCCATCCGCATTCCAAACTTTCCATCATCCCCGAACCTGCAGGTGGATGGTCGTCGTCATCGTCGTCATCGTCGTCGGCCTCTTCGCCCTCGTACACGACATTCTTTCGCAGTACGTTGAGCCCCTCCCACTCCAAGTACACCTCGCTCCTCGACATCGACCCTTGCGCAAGCGCCTCATCTCAGACGACATTTTTGACTGTGGGTTATTCACGGTCGGGGCCCAGCAAAAGCCAGGCCCCAACGTCAGCAGCCATGTCTCATCACTGATGAGCTTTTCACAACCCAATTGTATGGACTCCGTTGATGATTCGGCGGCACTTCAGTGAAGGTACCGCTGATCTACAGAGCGCTCGCGCTCAGCTTTTCGCGTGTTGCGCGGTGGTGATCCCGTCAACTTTCAGAGGGGTGAAACTGAAGAAAAGGAGTTGGCACGGTTGGGTATTTATTTCCCACTTCGACCTACGGGTTTCTTCCGCGTCTGCCTCGAAGGTTTGGGAGGGACACGGTTACACTGGTGGAATGACTGGTTTGGACTTCAAGGTTAGGCTAAAGTGGTCATAGACTTGGATGTGTATAATTAAGCCATCTGTAATGGTATCACAAACGACTAGGTACGTAGCCAAGGCGGTCCCTCTTAAAGTCGCACATGTACATAACATAAGGTAGAAGAGAAAGGGGAACCCTCCCCCCCACGTTAGTAAGCTATGTCTAGCATTGGAAACAATATGGTTTCTGTGGCAATGAGAGACGCAGTATCGTGAAAGCTTCCAGGGCCGTAACTATCCTATTGAGCAATACAAATGATGTTGGTCTGAATTCGCCTTTCTCTCACCATAGTCCGTGCTAAGCTCGTCTTCTTTGGTCTTCCAAGTAACCAAGCACGTACAATCACCGCAATGTGCCCAACCCAAGCTCGCAGTCGGTTTGAGTCCTCTCCTCCGGCGTCCCTCAGCCGCATCACGCTTTAGGTTACCCCCCCCCCCCCCCCTAAGTACCACCCTAAACGGTCCCAGGCCCAAGCCAATGGAACGAACCTTCGGCTCTTCCGTCTTGGGCTCGTAGCGTCATCGAGCAGGGATGTGTATCTTGCCCCGCTTAACTGCCTCCTGTAGCCACCCGCCCCCCCGACGCCGGCTATGCAGATGGGACAGGGATGCATTCACGCTAATCCACAAATTCCGCACGAACCCCTGGGAGTGCATTGGGACCAATGGGTTTACGATTACGCTCTCTGCGGGCGGCAGGGCCCTCTTGCATCTTGCAAAGTCAGTTGCGTCTTCGATATCGCAAATACCAAGCCTGATTTTTTTCCCCCGGTTTCGGCAGCTTCCACTCCGGAAGTCGACGATCGGGTAGCATCCAGTTCTCCGGCGGATAGTATGTGTTTTGGGAGCACACAAGAAAGATGAGGACGTCAAAGGTCTCCAAAGAGACATCGGCCCTCCTCAACAAGATGGCCCGACCATCCTCGCCGCCGACGACGGCACCGTCGCCACCGCAGCATACGCGCAGGACGACGCGCTCCTCTCTCGCGCGGTTCGCGTATAACCCATCACCCTCTTCCGCCGCCGCTACCGTTGCCGCCGGCACGAACGCCGCAGCACAACCCGCAACGACAGCGGCGACGGACGCCATCCACGATATCGTCCTGGGCGTCGCCGACATCGAAGATGCGGTCGCAAACACGAGGACCAGGAAACGCAGACGGATCACCAAGACAAAGGATGATGCACTTAGCGCGGACACCGGGCACGGCGTAGCAAACGTCAAGATCGAAAAGGCCGAGACGGAAAGC
Source organism: Colletotrichum destructivum (assembly GCF_034447905.1). Lineage (NCBI taxonomy): Eukaryota > Fungi > Ascomycota > Sordariomycetes > Glomerellales > Glomerellaceae > Colletotrichum > Colletotrichum destructivum. The sequence goes on from NC_085904.1 coordinate 930,365, forward strand.
ACGGCAGCGACGCAGCCGTCGCCCCCGCGGCCTCGGAAGGCCGCTCGTAAGCCGGCTCGCATCATCAGGGGCGTCGGCACCGCCGCCGAGCCTCGCGTCGAACCGCCCTCCGATTGGGAAACGATGTACGACGCGGTCAAGCAGATGCGGCTGCACGGCACCGCGCGCAACGCCGCCGTCGACACCATGGGCTGCGAGCGGCTCTTCGATCCAGACGCCTCGGAGCGCGATCGCCGGTTCCACATCCTCATCGCGCTGATGCTCTCGAGCCAGACAAAGGACACAGTCAACGCAGTGGCCATGGGCAGGCTAATGGCGGAGCTGCCGCCGCACGAGCCGGGCGCGGCGGGCGGGCTGAACCTGGAGAACGTGCTCGCCGTGGAGCCCGCCGTGTTGAACGAGCTGATTTGGGCGGTAGGGTTTCACAACAACAAGACCAAGTAAGTGACGGAGTCTCCTCCGTTGGAGGACTGTGACGCTGACGGGGGCGTTTATCAAGATACATCAAGGCATCTGCTGAAATTCTCCGCGATAAGTTCGACGGCGACATCCCCGACACAATCGAAGGGCTCACGTCACTCCCCGGGGTGGGGCCCAAGATGGCCTACCTCTGCCTCTCGGCGGCGTGGGACCGCACCGAGGGCATCGGCGTGGACGTGCACGTGCATCGCATCACGAACCTCTGGGGGTGGCACAAGACGACGCAACCCGAGGCGACGCGTCTCGCGCTGCAAGGCTGGCTGCCCCGGGACAGGTGGCGCGAGATCAACTGGCTGCTCGTCGGGTTCGGCCAGACCGTGTGCCTGCCGGTCGGGCGGAAGTGCGGCGACTGCGAGCTCGGGCTGCGCGGGATGTGTCGGGCGGCGGAGAGGAAGAAGGTCAACGAGGGGCGTAGGGCGAGGGAGGTGAAAATCGAGGTGAACGAGGAGGATGGCGGCGGCGTGGTTATCAAGAAAGAGGAGGTCGTCAAGGAAGAGGAAATCATACGAGATAGGGTCGTTAGCAAGGCTACGGGGGAGCCCGAGTTGGGGGATGGCGAGCAGCGGCCTGCAGCAGAAGGAGGAGGGCTGGAGGAGACAGCGAGTGCGGATGCCCCGCGGAGAAGGCGGAATGGAAAGGCATCACCGCAAAGGCATAAATAGTCCGTCCTAGCGACTGGGGAAAAGGGGGGGAAGCCCACGCTGAATAACTCGGGAGCTCCGACATAAGAGACACAAAACAGACCAGAATCATCAGTGTGCGACGCGCGAAGTGTGCGCAACAACCCAGTGCAACACAGGGGGCTGCGACGCAGCTCAAGTCAGTCCGCCCCGGTCGAGGGTACCGCACGCCGACCGTGCGACGGGGGCGGGCATGTCCGGGGCTTGCCTGCCTCGCTTCGGGCATATACGGGCCCGAGATGATTCGGAGGGAATCCGACATCGCGAAGGGGGAATTGTACGGGTGTGTCTCGTTGCCAATGCCTTTGTCAGCAGCACTGTGCGGCTTAGGTAAATACATCCTCGGAAGTGGGCCGGCCCTTTGCCGCGGAGAGAAGGTGACAGACACTGGGAGAAAGAGTGAGATGAGGGCGGGGAGGGAGGCGAAAAAGCGCAGTGCCATCAACGACCCGAGCACTGAAGCAGTCAGCAGCAAACATTGTCGGAGATGGGCCGGGGTTCGGTCGTTGCGCCCGTGCCCACCTTCTTCGCCGTCGTCGTCGTCGTCGTCGTCGTCGTCGTCGTTGTCGGCTTTTAAAAATACGATGTAAAGACCTGGCCTTACCTTACCTCACAGTGCAAGTGTGTGACGTGGACAGCGACGTAGGCGGAGGCGGACGGACGGGCGGGCCTGACTCGCCCCCAGTCCAGAGCGTACGACAAATGCGGCCGGGTGAACCATGGCGTGGCCTCGGCTTGTCCTCCTCCTCCTCCTCCTCCTCCTCCTCCTCCTCCTCCTCCTCCTCGCCCTCTTCCCCGAAAGACAGGAAACAAACCCCACCCTTTCCCCTTTCAGACATCTGGAACATGGAGTAGGTTACGGATCAAAGATATCCTGCGCCGGTCGTCGTTTTCTTCCGGTACGCGTGTGAAATATTCGTCCGTGTTTACATCCGGCTGACATGGGCGACTAACTTCTCCGGGCTTGGCTGCCGGTGCATCTCCGCTGCCGCAACACGTGCGGCGCGTTGGCGACCGATACGAGATAGTTAAAACTCAATGATCACAAATGAGAGTAATAGACAAGCGAACATATGGAACGTGGAATGGGGTTTGAAATTTGATAGTAAAGTTGATTCTGGCGGCCAGTTCTCTTCCTTTGGCGGCCGCTCGATGAGCCGAAATAACGCCATTACGCCGTGCGGGAGGAAGTAAGAAAGCCTAAAACAATATCCTTAAAAAGCTTGAAACATGATAACCCTTGGTTGGTTGTAGAACTTTCGGGGACGACGAGTCGCTCCGTGTATCGACAACGATGGGAAGAAATTACACAGGAGCGCTTGCCACCATCCATTGCTGATACCGCTTGCTGTGGCTGCACCTTATAAAATGCCGCTGAAACTGTGTAATAAGGGGAAGCCTTCGCATCGTGCAGAGGTCCCAAAGTGTGAAAGGGGACGTGCAATTATGAGTCCGTCTCGCGTCTGTCGGTATGCATTGTCGCTGCTGGCGTAATCCGAGCCGTGACAAGATGTGCGAAAGTCGAGACTCGCTGCATCTTGGACGAAAACGTAGAAAGTGCGGTGTAAACCACTCGTGCTTGCGATGGGAAGATTGTGGTCTCGTGATAGCTGAAGGTGCGACTATACTCCACGGATGACCTGCGTGCGCTCAGACTCGAGCTGGGCGGCGTTGCGCTCGTGCGACTGCTTCTTGCACTTGATTGCCGAAGTAGTTAGCAAAGAAGCCCTTCGTCTTGCAAGACAGTGCCGAGGCCGAGAAGCCAAGAGCACGAAAATTTGGGATCCCAACTTACGTCTTCCAAACCGGAGCACTTGTGGTCTTCGAGGAGGCGGTGCTTGCCGCAGAAATGGCCGTTGCAGAAACCGCAGTCGCCGACGATGCGCTGGGCTGCGTCCTTGCACTCCTTGAAGGTGCAGCGGATCTTCTTCTGAGGCATGATGGGTGGTTGTCGGTGTAGTGGTGTTATATGTGTGTGTGTGTTTGTGTGTGATCTCGTCAGATGAGCGGTAAGGCGCTCGTGTGAGGTGACGTAGAATGTGGTGTGTTCGGAAGTCGAGCTCGGCTTTGGTCGGTCGTGAGAAGGTGACTCGCCGTTGAGACGACGGGGGAGTTGCAGGAGGAGGGTAAGGAGGGAGTAGGAGTGGACGAGATGGAATGGTGATGAAGGAAAAGAAAGAAAGGGAACGGGGAGAAAAGCAGAAGTGGTGAGCAAGAGGAGAAGTAATAAGCAGTCGGTTGGAGGCGAATTGTGTCAGTCAGTCAATGATGATCTAATAAGCAAAAGAGCCAGGTCCGGGTCCAGGTCCCAGCCAGGCCAGGCCGCCGCCAGGTCAAAGGCGGGAGAAGCGCTCACAATGACAAGCAAGACACAAGACACCAGACACGCAAGACAAGGAACAAGAGAGACGACGTGGGGCAGGGGACAGGGTGGCTGGTGGAGCTTTGGGTCTGGTCCGGGGAGGGGGGGGGGGGTGGATTGTGTTGTTATTTATTGGGAAAATGACCATGCAGGGCACACTTCATCGGAGGCGCCAATGCAGGATTGATTAAAACGGAGACCCCAAGCAACGAAGCGGCGAGGCGTCCAGGCCGGGAGAGAGGACGGTGGGTGTGGCTCCAACACACTACACGCCAGAGAGGAGAGAGTGGAAACACTCACCTCCGCTCGAGGGGACGTCTGTTCAGTTGCGCTCCGATATACTACTGAGTACCTACACAATACGCCTGCGCTGCAACGCACGGCCAGACCATTCCGTGGTCCACGACGTCCGCGGTGTCCGCAGCGACATCCATGCCACGCAGCGTGCTAAGGTGGCCGTTTCCGTTTTCGCATGCAGAATCCAATGGAACAATGGGGGGAGAGGCAGCTAGTGCTGGTAAGAGACACGAGACAGTGGAAAGCAGATACGCAGTGTTGGCCGCCGTTGCTATCTTGGGCACGATGTTGGGCTGTAGCCCGGCAGACCGACATGGACAACTGGCCATCGTGACGCGATGGGAGGGAGTCAGCTCCAACTTCGAAGCGCAGTTGACGATGCGGATACCGGTACAGCCATGTGGGGATAAGGTCAAGTGAGTGGGAGGGGGGTAGGGAAAGATACAGAAAGCAACCAGATCAGGGTAGGGGGTACGAACGGGTACATGAAGAACGAGAGGCTCAGTGGCTGGTGACACACATGCTCACAATGGCGAGGTTCCCTGTCCTTTGTTCAGCCGGAACAGTGGGTGTTTCCCTGCTATGATAGGACGGGCAGCCAGGCAGTGAACGGCGTACGTGTGCATCCGAGGTACTTGGGTACCGTCCCACACTGTCCCCAGCGCCTTGTTAGTAGTAACTTGCAGACTGTAGGCAAGTGGTTAACAGATGGGCTAGTAGATCCGATGGAGGCGACCGAGACAGCGCTGACGGAGACGAGCGCGATGGAGTCGGGGTCGTGCGGAACGAAAGCGCCGTCTTCTCTTATCTCTTGCTCCTGCAATTCTGCCGGTCCCGCCGGCCTCTCGAGGTGCTTTCCACCCGCCGGCTACCACGTCCATCACCAGTGTAAATGCAAACACCGGCGGCTAGGGGACATCGAACTCGTTGTGTCACCGGCGGATCTCGGTGGTGGCTTGGACCTCAGGATTATTCAAAGGTCCACGAGCGGTACCAGGGCTGGCGGTGGCTGGAGTGATTTGCGTCAAATGGACGCCTGTGCAACTGCGATGACACGGGGTCGACGGGTTTGCGAGGCACTGAAAGCGGTGACTAGGCGACGTCGGGGGATACCTGTAGCTCCGGCTGGACCGCTGTGGTTCGCCGTAGACTGGACTGCACTGGGCGGGACTGGACCCTACGCCTTATGTCTTGTCTCTGCGTCGTGTGGAAGTAATGTCTCTCTGCCGTCTGTTTTTGTCCCGAATCGACGCAGCACTTCTGCCGGATCTGTACCGGAACAGCGTACGATCGCTGGCTGGTTCCCCCGTCCGATGCGGCAATGGGTTTTGTCATACACGGATACAAGTAACAAGTGAGGGGGACGGGTGCTGAGGGTTCACTGGTGAGACTGGAAAGGATCGAGCGAGGTGGAATGAAGGTGCCCGAACGACAGGCAGGGAACTGTGAACTGTGAGGAGGTACCTAGTGTACCAAGTACGTCAGCGGTCGGTCGGATATCAGTTGAGATGAGGTGACTATTGAGGGCGACCAGCTCCGAGGAGGGCGTGTTTTTGCGGAATCCCGAGCCTGAGTCAGGCAGATGCAACAATGCTGCCAACAATGCGTGCGAAGATGGAGAGTTGAGCGTTCTTTTCGTTGGTGTAGCCGTACATGCTGGGACCATGTCCGAACAAATGTCACGACTGGGCGTTCCTGCGACGTGGAAGTTGCGTTCATTGGCTCGGAAAGAGCAACTGCGATTGACGAGACAGAGAAACATTGGCAGGGAAGACACAGAGTAACATCCCATGATTCAGTGTTGAGGAAGGCACACTCTTGCTTACCTACCTTAGGTACCTTGCCAATCAATGTACGTACTGTATGCGTACTCTGTACACAGTAAGGTATCTGCGAATGCCTATCTACCTTCAACGGTAATCGTAAATTTTCTTCTCTTCTTGTGACATGCCTACCAACACCACCCTGCAAACCACCAGTTTCAATCATCTTAATGCTGTACACCTCTCAGTGTCGAGATACTTCCCAATGCCGGCTATTCCACAATCCAACAAACCGGTCACGGAAACCCTACGAACACAATGCCGACTTACGAGTTGCGCCCGTCCTGCGGTCCAGATCCCGGATCCTACTCCTCTGCTTTGGTAATCACATGGCGCCGCATGGCACGGACGATGGCAATCGCATGGCCCCATGGATCATGGCTCCCGTAGAACCACGAGTTACAGGAGATATCCCGGCTCGATTTACAATCGTTCGCAGCCCAGCACGAATATGGCTGGCAATGGGCGGATGCCTGACTTGCTGTGCGTGGTGTGATTAAGTAGTCATCCAGTCATTTCGCGCGCGCTCGGCATTCAGCCGGCTGTCTCACCTCTCATCCCTCATCGAGCCGTTATCGCCGGCTGCCCGTCGCGACAAATGCAGCCTACCTACCAGTTTCCAACTCTCACATACTGCGATGAACATGCCGCTGCCCAACCAGTTGTGTCTGCAAACTGCGTTCACCTCATCCACTCTTACAATTAGTGCAGTGCCCCAGACCTTGCTGCTGTACAATGACGTGCAACCACGGCGGCGGATCAAGGTAAAGTTATTGTGAAGAAAGGATAAGCATCCTGGGACCCTTTACCGGCCCGAAGTTTTGTACTACTTGGACGCCTGCCAGGGACAACCTCGCCCTCCAGACACACACTTTCAATGGGACCAGCCTCGTTCCGTCGGGGCCACCGCACTCAGTGACCGCGACTTGGGCAACCTTTTATTTTCGAACAGAACGGATGCTAGTGCTGGCAGTCTGACTGGGTCGACCGGAGGGGAGACAAGCAGACAGACAGACGGACACCACTAGGCCGAGCGGTGCAGCAGGCTGCTGAGATCGTCAAAGAGCAACGCCGTACCAAGCATTGCTGGGTTGCGCTTCGTAGGCTCGGTTTCGGTGATGTGTACCGGCGTGTGCCCAGAAACGCTTCTTGTTATGCCGAACCACGTATTTCCCTTCTCTGGCCTGATCAGCTCAACCCATAAGTTGAGTTCTGACGGTTGGAGCGAACTAAGTGAAGTCGTCGCCTGCCTATGTCAGTCGCAACTGGACCTTTACGCAGTGCTACCTAGCCTAGCGTCGTGAACCCCGGCCTCCTACCGTTATTGGATTTGGCTTCCTGCAGCCACTACAATCTGGTGCTTGGGTGCGGCGCCATTTGCTCATGGCATGCGATTTCGGGAGCAGCCTCTGTGCTGTGGCTAGATGGTTGAGAGACATGACGTGGGCATGTATAGCATACTATCGTGGAAGAGAATTGCCGCCGAGAGAGAGCATCGGCCGTCGCTGTCCGACTTACTTACTTCGAGCCCTGATACCGAACCCGGACTTGTTGTCGTTGCTTCGGTTGGCTGCTGTTAATCGAAGACGAGACGGACGAATGGATACGAAGACCCCGGGGCAGCAATCCTTACGTCGCCGAACACTGTCGGGATCGTTGATATGGCCGGCCAGGCCCCTCCTATCTGTCTTATCGTCTTTGATAGGCAGAGACGCATTGTATTGTTGACCTCCGCCTGTCCACGAGACCAGCCAACCTCGCTCGCATCGTTGGGTAATAACCGCCTAGGCCGTACGGAGGCACTGATGCCTCCTCCGCTGGGGACCCAAGGCTGCCTTGCGTTGCAGAAGTAGCGAGCCAGCACGATCCCGTCTGGCGCAGCTGACCGACATTCGAAGCAATTGGATTCAGGGTGGTGCTGGCTGATGTGAATGATTCATCCATCGTCCGTACCTTTTTATGGAAACCGTCGTCTCTTTCGGAACAAACAGCCTATTTGTCAAAATATGAGCTATGATCAAGCCTACAAAATCCTTCGCTCCATACGCCGCGACATTCCAACGAAACCCCGAGTTTGGTGCAGTAATTATGGAAACGCCGGCAGAGCGCATCCTACGCCATTCTCTCACGGAATGCGTCTCTGGGTTGTTCCCCGGGCAGTACGATTCGATACAACGCCGGAGTCGAAATTGCCGGTCTAGCCTTGATTGCCCATCAAAATTAGCCATCAATGCACCCGGATCTTGGTTTTTGATGGGGAAAACCCCCTACCCATTACAGCTGGGAAGTCCCCATCCACCAATTTCTTAGCAATGATGAGCCAAACGGTGAACCGGACGGGGTTTGCTGTTGTTATTGACATGTTGTTTCCCATGCAATCCCCCCCCCACGGTTCATTCCATTTCCAACCCTTGTTCCCGTTTTCCAAAAATCGTCCGATTCCCCCAGGTCCCGCTCTGCCAATATCCCATTGAGGCGCTTGCGACGTCTGTCCATTCATGTTCCACCCCCATACAACCAGGGGAGATAACTACCTCCAAGGTACTGGAACCAAGCAGACAAGCGGTCGATGAGAGGCGAGGCGAGGCGAGGGGGCACGACAGGTCAGTACTACCTGCAGCGAACCTAATATGCGTCCGCAGAGCTCCGAGACATGCTGCGAGGCTGCCGTCCACTAGTTTCCAAGACAGTGGTCAATGGTCCTTTGAAGGAGCGCATCCCAAACGACAGCCCGGAGGCAGGGTCAGGAGGCAGCCATATCAAGAGGGAGACAGCCATGTCTCAGCCGAGCCAACAGGAGGAGACAAAGACATGCGGATGCCGGGTACATGCAACTCACAATGGGATAACGTTTGTCGGGGGCGCGGCGCATGTTTTCTTTTGCTAGGGGTTCCGGCATCAGCTCACACCTTCCCGGCGTCGGTACGGGACGCCAGTTCGACACGCTGACAATCCGATATCACTGAGCTGTAGTTGGAATCATCGTTTTGACTTCATCGATCACTCCCGAAGAGGCGATGCAGCTTGTTCCCGTGGCCAAGCATGGCCCCGTGGAGTTTCGCGTCGTGCTGCACTGAAGGATGAAGGAAGAGCAACTTCGGTGGGCATACCCTTGGCAATGTGCTCGCTTGGGTGAACTGCTGTAAGACGAGCTTCACTCACTCACGATAGTCTGCACCGCTCGCCTGGACTTACCGAAGCAAGAAGCTGTCCCTTCCTCCCTTAGCAAGGCCTCCTCCTCCTGTAAGGAGCGCTAACCCGCAGTCGATGTGCTCCCCCCCAGGATCTAGCCAGGACGGAAATGTGAGCCTGCAGGTGCGCCACATTGCACAAGACCCTACCGACTACTGGGCCCGTTCCACATGGGCATGGACGACGGTCTAGAACCTCGGTACAAGCACCCAAAAGCACACATCAATTGTATGAGAATCGGGAAGATCGGGAATTGACGACACAAATGTTGCATTGCTCTTGACATTCATCGCGGCATCGCTCGTATGGACAGGCCGAGGGGTTCCAACTCGCCGCAGTCGTCGTCGTCGTCGTCGACCGTCTCGCCCGTCCGCCTGGCTTCACAGTTTGGAATCGCGCGGTCTGCCAAGGATATCGATTTCACTTTTTTTTTGCATTAAACTATCAGTACTTTTTTTTTCTTTTTGGTAACAGAACGAAGCAGACAGGTTGCAACTAGAGCCCGTTGCTTACTTGCGCATGTCGACTACGGCTCTGATGCAGTCGCCCTGCTTCATGGTCTCGAACGCATTGTTCATCTCGCCCAGCGTCTTCCTGTGGGTGATGAACTCGTCCACCTTGAGATCGCCCTTAAGGTAGTCCGCCACAAGGCCGGGCAACTGGGAGCGGCCCTTGACGCCGCCAAAGGCGCAACCCTTCCAGACGCGACCGGTGACGAGCTGGAATGCTTTGGAAAAAGTTAGCATCTGACAGGACTTTTTGATTGTGATGGATAATGAGATTGAAAGGTCGGTTAGAACTTACGCCGGGTGGCAATCTCCTGGCCGGCAGCAGCGACACCGATGATGATGCTCTGACCCCAGCCCTTGTGGCAGGCCTCGAGGGCAGCACGCATGACGCTGACGTTACCGGTGCAGTCGAAGGTGAAGTCGCAGCCGCCATCCGTCAGCTCGATGAGCTTGTCGACGACGGACTGGTCGCCGAGCTGGGTGGGGTTGACAAAGTCGGTGGCGCCGAATTTCCTCGCCCACTCCTCCTTGTTGGGGTTCACGTCGACGACGATGATCTTGCCGGCCTTGTTGACGACGGCGCCCTGGACGACAGAGAGACCGACGCAGCCGGCGCCGAAGACGGCAATGTTGTCGCCCTCCTGGACGTTGGCGGTGATCTTGGCGGCGCCGTAGCCCGTGGTGATACCGCAGCCGAGCAGGCAGGTGCGGTCCATGGGGGCGTCCTGCTGGACAGCGACGACGGAGATGTCGGCGACGACGGTGTACTGGGAGAAGGTGGAGGTGCCCATGAAGTGCAGCAGGTCCTTGCCCTTGCACTTGAAGCGCGAGGTGCCGTCGGGCATGACACCCTTGCCTTGAGTGGCGCGGATCTTGCCGCAGAGGTTCGTCTTGCCGGACTTGCAGAACTTGCACTCCTGGCACTCGGGGGTGTAGAGGGCGACGACGTGGTCGCCGGGCTTCACGTTGGTCACGCCCTCGCCGACGGACTCGACGATTCCGGCGCCCTCGTGGCCCAGGACGATGGGGAAGGCACCCTCAGGGTCCTTTCCGGAGAGGGTGTAGGCATCTGGACGAGGTCGCGGGTCAGCATACTCTGTCTCCGTCTTCGTTGCTCCCTCTCTCTCGTTTCTGTTTGTATGGTGTGGTTTCGGGAGCGCAGGCAGCTAGCGAGCGGGTTTCCTCACCTGTGTGGCAGACACCAGTGTAGTAGATTTCGATGCGGACCTCGTGGGCCTTGGGCGGGGCGACTTCGACGTCCTCGATGCTCAGGGGCTTGCCGGCCTCCCAGGCGACGGCAGCCTTGCAAGTGATGGTCTGTTTCGAAGATCAATTGGGTCAGCGGGAGCGTTCGGGGCGGGAAATCTGCGTGCTGGCTGCTGGTCTCTGGCCGACCCGACTCGACTCGGCTCGCCTCGACGAGAGAGAGCTACCCCGCAATCCGAAGCAGCAGCAGCAGGGAACACGGGTGCTAATATAGATTAAACGTACCTTTCCTGCGGTGGCAGACATTGCTGATTCTTTAAGATTGACGATGGGATTATGAGAACCTTGATGGAAGAGAAATCACACACTAAGCCTAGCTTACTGGGCAGGGTAGGGTATTTATTTCAAGGGGAGGGAGAGAGGAGGGGGGATCAGTTCGAGATGCAAATGGGCCAAGAACTGCCGCCGCCCCGGTTGTCTTTTGGCGCATATCTCCAAACCCCACCTTTGCTCTCCCCTCCCGCCCCTACCCCCCCTCGGCAAGGAGGGGAAAGCTGCCTGTGCGAAGAGAGCCTCGGGGGTTCGGGGAGCTGAGCTGTACATACATACTGGTTTTTTTTTATACCTTACGCCAGCCCAGCCCCAATTGCCAAACACTTTTGAAAAGCGGGGGTCTCAGGCCGTCATCGACCGCCAGAGTGACCGCCATAGTGGAAGGTGAGTTGGGAAGTAGATGGGAACGGGGTAAAATCACGACTGACACGGCGACGCCAGCCGGGACTCTTGGAGACGAGAGAGAGTGAGAGAGTATGTTACGTCATTGGGCGACGAAACTATATCAACAGACATGTACTTGTACCTCGCTGCTGTTCCGGTCTCCTAGCGAACTGGCCATGTGTCGTAGCAAACGAGGAGACGACCGGCGGATGGCTTTCCGAGAACGAAAACCGAACCACGGCCACCCAGCCGGTGCAGCCGGGGCCAGTTCCTTGGTACGGTACTCCGTAGTCTGTGTGCCGGATCTAAGTGTTTACATGCCCCCCCTCCTCCATCTCTCTTCCCGCCGGTTCTGCCTGCATGACGAGCCCATGAGGGGTTTGGCCAAAATGATTCAGTTCAGGCCGTCGGGGTTAGGCTTTTGAGTTCCCGTCAATGCAGGCCGTCCAGGCATGGCCCATCGGCGATTGTCTGGGCCAAGGCTCGTTCGCGATGGCTTTCCCGTGATGCCAAGGTCGGGGGAGGCAGGCGACTGTCTTGACTGTCCGATTTATGTCCGGAGCTGGTTTCTTCGTCGTTTTACCACCTTTGGTAGCTGTAGCCTATCTAATCTACGGCCCCTCCCCGATACGTCCTGGAGACTCGGGAGAGAGCCATGATTAGGGGATTAGACGATTAGACGACAAAGTTGCCCGCGGATGCTTTCGGTTGAAGATTGCTGGTGGGACTGCAATGGGGTAAGGGAGGTTCTCTATCTCAACAGCAGATGAACAATCAACCCAGATACAATCCAATGCGAGACTGTCGTTAAGATGGAGATGGCCAACAGTACAGAAAGAGGGGATCCGTCATGTGAGCGTGTGAATGTGTGTGTGTCGCATTACCCCGTATCAAACCATCACAATGGCATCACAGTTGCATAGTTGTGGAGGGAACATCTGAACTTTAAGCGGGAGTCTCCAAGGCTGGGGATGCTTCGGCGCCATCCGCCTGGAAGCTCTGGAACACTTGGCGCCTAAAACCCGACCTGGTGTGTAAGGTAAGCGGCCATGGAGCTTGATCCACTGAAACAGAGGGAGAGGGAAAAAAAAAAGGAAAAAAAGGGCTTCACACTTGCACCGATGGTGGAACGTGCATAGTGGAAGCTCCAAGTGGGACCAAGTCAGCGGCATCTTCCGCGTTGACCGGCCAGGCATCGCGAATCTCCAAAATTTACCTACCCATCCAGCAAAACCGCGTCTGGCCAAACACAGCTCCCACCCACCCACCTCTCAGCCTCGTCACCGGCCGTGCCTGCAACACCAATCAGCCTCGACAACCTCTGCAAAGTTTAAGGAAACGGCTTGACTTTGTGTTGTCGTTATTGCATCAATCTTGCCCGCTCCTGCCCACCATCAGAGTACGGCGACAACACACAAAGGTCCAACGGGGTGGTGACCTGAGGTCGCCCGCTTCATCGACGTCGCCATGCCCAACAAGTTCTCCTTTGACGACTCAGCCTTCGACAGCTCGCCGCCGTCGACACCAGGCCAGACTCCTCAGAAGAACTCACACTACCCATTTGGCGATAATCCATCAACCACGCCGGCCGGGCCCCCACCGTCCTCGGCCGCCTCCTTCACCCCAGCAGGCGCGCCATCCGAATCCTACCTCGGAAGCTCCCTGCTACAGGGCGTCACTGCACAGAAACCTTTCAGCTTTGGTGGTGCAAGCTCAAATGGCGCCAGGCAAAACCTCTTCGGAAGAAGTGACTCGGCTTCTCAGCAACCTCTTGGCCGATCCATCATCCAGAGCGCCAAGCCATCGACGAGGCAGCCGTCGGCACTGAGCAGGGAATACGGCACCGGCAACAGCCAAGCCAGCCACGACAACCGGACGGGCAGGTACACGCTACCGGAGTCTTCTGAAGACGAGGAGGACGATGGGGAGGACGAATACGATGAGCGCGACGCCGTCGACGCGGAAATGGAGCGATACCTTGAGGCCGACATCGATCAGGATGACATTGCCGCGGAACCGGGCGTCGAGGATATCGAAGATGACGACGACATATTCCTCAACATGCAACACAGCGACCGCGACGACCAAGAACTCGACTACTCGGACGAAGGTGAAGGCGGCCTCGGCGCCGAGGACTCGGATCTCTTGCTCCTGGCCACACCCGCCGCGACGGAGCGCATGCGCAGAGAGGCCGAGGATATTTTCCGTGCTTCGTCTATGCGCCGCTCGTCAGCTGGGAGACGGAAAGACTTCAAGTTCTCCGCCATTGCGAAGGATCTGTACAAGGGACTGGGCATGACTGTTATCACAGAGTCGCCCGAGGTCGTTCTGAAGACGGAGGACCTGATCAATCAGCTTTACAACGAGGGTATTGGTGCGCAAGAGGACCCCGAGCAGCTCGACATTTCGTTATCGACCATCGTCTACCCGTTGGTGGAGCTTTGGGACGACTTTGCCCAAAGCCTGCCCATGCTGGAGGGAGAACACATTGCCGAGATTGGCCCCGGCCCCGACAGTGAGCCTTTCCAGAAGGCCGCCTACGTCGCTCGTCTGGTTCTCCAGATGCACCACACCCGCTTCGCAAAGCAGGGCTCCGCCGAAACCGAGGTGCCCCCGCTCCCTGACGTTCTTTTCCGATGGATCGAGGAAAACCACAATTTATACCCCGAGCAATACGACATCGTGCTGAACCACAGGCCGAGCCCGGCGAGCCACAGCCTCTTCTGGCCAACGCTACGAGGCGCGCTCATTCGTGGCAGTGTCGACCTTGCCTCCAAATTGTTAAGGAATGCTGGATGGGAGTCTGTTAAGAAGGGACCTAGAGCTGATTACGCTTACTCCGGCAAAGCTCTCGAGAACTTGCAACGCGCAGTTGGCATTGCCTGCGAGGCACTCGACATGTGTCCAGCGAACAAGGGCAACTGGGATATTTTTAGCAGCGATTGGACACTGTATCGCATTCAGGCCAAGGGCTCCCTCGACAAGCTACAGCGCTTTGCGGAGGGCAAGGAGAAGAATCTTTTCGCCGGCGGAAACGATAACGGGAACGGAGGTGCGTCTCTGGCTGGCCTGGTGAGAAAGGCAGAGGGCCAGGTTCCTTGGGACATCTACGAACACCTCCAGTCCATCTACCAGATCATTTTGGGAACGCCGGAAGCTATCTTGGACACGGCACAGGACTGGTGCGAAGCCACGATTGGTCTGTTTGGGTGGTGGGAGGAAGGCCGGGGTCAACAGAAGAGCCTGCGTATGTCTCGCTCACAGGGACTGCGGATGCAGGGTAGCTCTTCGAGCCCGGAGGGCTACTTTGAGCGCCTCTCGCTTGCCTTCCACACGGCAGTCGAGTCGGGCTTCCACTTCAACTCCATGAATCCCGTGGAGGTTGCCATCGCTTCTGCTTTTGAATCGGATTTCGCGGCTGTCATCGGGATCCTTCGAGCATGGTCTTTGCCCATCGCCTCTTCGGTCGCAGAACTCGCGTCTCTCGGCCAATGGCTACCCAAGCCCGAACAACCCAACCTGATCACAATGGAGAGCCTGGATATGGAGGACCTGGACATTTTGGGAGTCTCGCCCCAGACGGCGGATGAGGTTGAGGGTATCAAAGACACGACACTTACGCACTACGCGCGCGAACTGGCTGGCATCGACCAGCTTTCCGAAGACAGAAGCGGCTGGGAAATGGCGATCCAAGTGCTCGGACGTATGGATTCGGCCACGAAATCCGAGGAGATGGTTGGAGAGCTGCTTCGCGACATCCTGGCGCAGCTGGACTCGGATTCTGGCGCCACCGTCGATAAGGTCTGGAGGATTCTGAACGATCTCGGCATGATCACCTATGCCGAAGAGACAGCAGAGGTATGTCGTCCACCTGTGGACCTGGGTTGACAGCGCGACTAACCATGGCAGACATACGCGGAGATCCTCGCAAAGGACTCGCACAGATACGGAGAGGCTCTCTGGTACTACGCTCTGGCCCACCGGCCAGGCAAAGTACGTGAAGTGCTCAACCTCCTCATGTCCTACTCTCTTCTTCACTCCACAGTGTATCCTCCCGCCAACGACTTGGACGATCACCTTTACCGACTGCTCAATGAGCGTAGTCAGACGCTTGAGAAGTATGCCAAACAGGACCTTGAGGCGGCGAACCTCCTCGGCCGGATGCTCAGCGGATACGCGACTCTCCGAAAGTTCTATGACATCCGCGACACCGAAGGACTGACAAACATGTCACGATACAAGTCCGCCTCGCTTCGCAAGCAAGCTGCTTCGGCGCTTGTGGCCGTCATTGCTAGCTCCGACGACAACATCCGCGGCGGTCTTTACGACGAGACGCGCGATGCGGTCGTCAGCGAGGACTTCATCCTCGCGCTCCTCGGCGAGGCTCTCCCGTTCGTCAACCAGGAGCCTTCCGTCATCACTCTCGACCAGATGGACACACTGCTCAAGGCCATCGAGGATATCGAGACGGTCAATTCCACCATCTTCAACGCGACGGATGAGTTCTTCAAGCTCGTCTTGGCCTCGACGCCAGGACTGAAGGGCTCTACGCCGGCAGACTTGATGCGTAAGAGCACCGGCTCTCTCGGCGGAAGCAGCTACATGCTTAGCGGCAGCTCTCTGCTGGCCAGCCAGCTCCACCGCTCCATCGGTGGCAGTGGCAGCGGCAGCGGCGGCGGTCTCTCTCTCGCCAAGACGAGGCGCGGCTGGGACTGGCGAACGGGGCTCACTGCTGGCACGTCGGCCGGGGACGTGCTTCGCATGCTTCGGCTGGGCCTTTCGAGGGACCTGGCAACGTTGTGGTTGGCCGATGCGGACAACACGCCCGAGTACTAGGATCGCATCGGACGTGTCGCGGGTGTCAAGCGCAAGCACGAGGGGGCAATGGCTCCCTAGATACAGGGGAGAGCCAGAGAGACGGAGACGGGATAGGGATGATTCGGAAATGGAGTTTGATAATGATGTAAATGGAAGGCATTCAAACTGATGTATAATACCACTGGTTCGCTGGGGGAAGTGACGACTCGTCGCTGTTCTCGGATGATTGATTATTCAAGACCACACTACGCCAAAGTTGATTCATTGTGCAGAGGATTGCTCGAGGTGCCGAATCGCGTGTTTTGTGAATGTAGACTGGAAATGAGCCAAAACTTCGTGTTGTTTGCTAGGTCTCATCTCACAGATGGCGCCGTCCTTGTGTTGTAAGTCAGGGGATAGATAGGAAGGAAGCCGTGCTCAATGGGTACCTAGGCACCTATTGTCCGGTTAATCCGACAAGCCGCCCCCTGTCCGACTCGGTAAGTTGCACAGTGCAATAGTCTCACCTGCTGTAAATCAACTGTGGTTCACCGTGTCGCCACTACCTCACTATGGCACCTACATGAAAAGTACGAGAAAACCCCCTTCACTGCAGCAATGACACTCCGGCGTCGCACTCCCGATTGCCCCAAAGACCAGTTACATCTCTAACTGGCATATACGGGTTTGGACTTACCTCGAGAAGATGCTCATCTTGCTGACGGTGGCTAAAGCAACCACGGTACGGAGCCAGGTACGCGTCGATCATGTTAACCCTACTACCTACCTAGGCATCTCATGGAACCTCTCAGCCCAAAAATCCGTCCCCATGATATTGACTCACTCGAGAGCTCCGTATCGTGTTTAATCTTGTGACGTATTCTGACGTGTACCAGGTCTCGTTGGGTTGCACGTTACCGTTTCGGCGGCTGACGCGTTGCCACCGCCTTCACCGGCCCGGGGCGCCAAGTGAAGTTCGGCCATCGGCGGGCGGATACGCGTTCCACATTACGTCGCGTACCCCGGCAAGCACCGGCCCCAAGATCGTTACGGGCGTGGCGAAGGAAGAACCTCAAGTACTCCCCAAAAAAGCAGGCACGGAGAAATGGGGTTCGGCAGCCCCTGAGCCGCTTCCTCCCCGGCCCGCCGTTGCTCCTGCCCTTCGCGCCAGCAGCAAAAAGACTGCCTCAAGGACGCAGACGGCAGCAGGCAAAAAGGTGGCCCAGCCTGCTCCGAAGGAACCTGAGAGTGCGGAATGGGGAACCTTCCACAGGCAATCGATCCCCTCCCCCCCGAGGGTCGAGAGGAAGCCGAGGCAGGCCGCCATCAGGACTTCCTTGAAGCATCTACCGGCGCCGCGATGGAGGCCCGATAACCTTCCGGTCAAGAAAAGGGCTGGCCCATGGGGCCTTTTTCACGCTCTACAGGAACCTGCATCTTCAGGGGGCCCTCCAGTAGCCGACTCATCCGTCGCGAGCGCCGCCGAAACTGACGAGCCGGCAGCAAACGAGTCGCAGCCGACAGCAGACGAGTTGCAGCCGACAGAAGACGACGTGCTGAAACCTCCCTCAGGAAAGTTTCCATCTGTCGAAACAGCACCGCCGTCAGAGAACCGCAGCATATCTGCAAAATTGTTGAAGAAGTTAAGGAAAAGGGCGTTGAGGAAAGAGAAGAGGAGGGTTTTAAGTCAACAAGGGCATCGCTCTGTCGAGTTAAGACCAAAGGCTTATTGGAAGCCATGTACCGCCAATCATGACCGACAACCCATCGATATAACGGGGAAACCAGTCGTACAGGAAGAGATTGCGAGACTTTATCGACCACGGAACTCCTGGCCGATTGGCGACGCGTATTGGATGGAACTGCTTCTCAACAATACGGACACACTGTCAAGACTCTCAGGAGACTGTTCCGTCTGTCTACGACACAGTGACCGAAGGACTGTTCATCACGTGGTGCCAAAAAGCGTGGCACATCTTTACCCTCGCGACATGAGGGACGAGGTCATGGCGCTTTGCCAGCCATGCCACAAAGTGCTGCACGGGCTTTTCTCCCACAGAAAGCTTGCTGATGACTTCACGTGGAGTGGCGCGGTTGTAAGAAACAACCTATTCAAAATGTGGTTGGCCTTTGCGGAGCGTTTATCTACAGAAGAACTGCATCATCTCATGGCAGCCCCTGCCCCGCACAATATAAAGGGATTCCAAAAGTAAGGAACACCAGTTTACGCGCGTCCTCTTTCAACCCTCATCTCTCTCCGTACCCGGCGTTTTCCCCCAACTTCATGGTGAGGGAAACGATGCTGATGCTATCACCATAGGACTGGAGCGCTATTGGAAGTGATCTTGGCCATGCTCGACAAGATCCTCGCCAGAATGTGGTATGAGCGGGAGCTTCCCGGCGACGATGAGTGTATCGGTGACCGACGTCGTGCATTGCGAAAGGCGTTACGGAAAGCAGGTGCCCCGACGACTACCGTCGGGTATGAGATCGAGCTTGCGCTGAGCAGCCGACCTGAATGGGCGGACTGGTACAGACATGTTTTCAAGTCTGGGAGTCGCGAGGAACAAATAGCAAGATTCCTCCGAGAAAAACGGCCTCTGAAAGAATCGCAAAGCAAGATTCCATTGAGAAAAACGGGCTTTGAAGGATCACAAGGAAAGATTCTTCCGAAAAGAAAGGTTACCACGAGGTTCAGGGAGCACAAGAGCTCGCACCGTAGCAAACCGAAGTACCACCGCAGCGAATTCGAGTCCAGATTCAAGCCGTGGAGGATTACTGACACAGCCTAGCTGAGTTAGGGTGGAGCGCCCACCAAATAACCGCCTCGGTAAGCGCTCTCAGCCGGCCTTATTGCCCAGCCGGCTGCATCAACTAACTCTTCCTAGACGTAATCAAGCGCTTCTCTGCATAAGAGACTCATCCCTCCGCTCCTGGTCTGTCACAAAGGCTGTATTCGAAGACGATCTCGACCGTAGGCGTCCATGCCATGTTTCAGTAATGTACCTGCACCATCATGTAGAATACTGTATATAGATCACTCACTCGTAGCGTTGCTGCTCGAGAGCCGTTAAGCGGCGACACCTGTCACCTTTTCCCCCATTTTCTTGGTACCCCTGGGGTCAGCTGCATCGACCATCAACCTTCCGATGTGACGATCGTTTCCAGAAGCTAACCAAACGACATGTCCTCCCCAACCTTTCCAAAAAGATCAAAGAAAAAAAAACCCTCACACAACTCAGATCTTCGCCAGGAATCTCAGAACCCACTCTGCCGCGGCCCCCGCGTCGTCCTCTCTCCTGGTACCTGCAAACGCCCGTTCCAGAAACTCCTCTGAGAACCCCTTATCCGGCGTATAAAAGTACCGAATCGTTTCCTCCATGATGACCTGGTCGCACTCGAAGTGCGGCTGAATCGTGAGGACCCTCGACGGCTCGTACAGGCCCTGGACCGCGCAATGCGCGGTACCCCCGATGCTGATCCAATTTCCGGGGAGCCCTGCCGGTGGCCGGGGCAGCGCGACGTGGTCGCCGTGGCACATCTGGAGCCGTAGGCCGCGACGGCTCGGGCCCGTGCCGTCGGCGGCGGCGTCGGGTTCGGCACCACCGAGCGCTGCCAGGCACGGGAAGTCCTCAACGAGCCTTGGGTGTAGTGCGATCGTCTGGACGCCGAACTCGTAACCGTTAGGGTCCTTCTCCACGACGGCGCCGTGCGGGCCGAGAAGCACTCGACCAACGAGCTGGTGGCCGAAGCAGGTGCCGAAGATGCGGACGTGGCGGTGGTCCGCGTAGACCCCCTCGATGAAGGCGCCGAGCGCGAGGACCCAGGGGTCGGTGTCGTAGGCGGCCGCGATGGAGCCGGTGATGAGGATCGCGTCGACGTCCGACGGGTCCGGGTAGTGGCCGGCGACGACGTCCCAGGTCGTGAACCGGACAAGGTGGGACACGCCGAGCCGTTTGGCGGCTGCGCCGAGGAGCTTGATGTATTGCCCACTGAAATACCGGCCGTAGGTCGGAACGACGGCTGGGACCATCACGTCCGTGTCCAGGATGGCGATGTGCCTGATTTTCTGCGTCTCGGCTGGGCTTGTCTCTGGCGCCGTGCCTGATGCCACCCCTCCCCCGGCTGCCTCTCGTCATTTCAGTACAGGAACGGCCTCTGCATCACTTTGCCCACTGACCTTGCAAATCTTCTTGTCTCATTTTTTGTTTTTTTGTTGACGGGGTATAGGTATTCGTTACTAGAAACCACGGCGAGATTGTGTCGCAGCGACTCGAACGGGCAAAAGTTTGGAAGCAGTGCGGGTGGCATTGGCCGGCATTCGGGCGTTGTTGAAGCTCGGGAGCTGCTCCGAGTCGGAGTAGATTTGTCACGATCCCCGTTTTCGGACGTCAACGCCGGCGTCGGTCCCCGGGGCCGAGTCAAGACCACTAGCGATTGGCCCACAGCAACCCAAGTCGAAGTGACTGCAGTCTTCAACATGAGATGAGGCAAGTGGACAACTTGGACTCGGTAAAATGAATGTTTCGAAGAGAGCCATTCCTTAAAGTTGATGCTAACCAAACAATCGTTCAATACTGCGCCACTCTAGCCTCATGCCACCCAAGGTAAGCTCCGATAAGAGTCTTTTCTCACCCGACGGATGACAAAGAAGCGCAACACAGGCCCTCATCTTTAGGCCTCGTAGCCGGACCTTTTCAAGATCTCGTCCAATAGACGATGGGTCTTCAACGCAGACTCAAAGTTGGCATACCGCGAGCCGTTACCCTTGGCGAAGGCATCTAGGATCAGAGCCGTGTTCAGCGCCAAGTCTGAAACATTGGCTACGGTGGGGATATCCGGCCTCTTCAGCTCGACGTCCCGCTCCTCCCCGGTGAAGAGCTTAATTTTGAGCTTCTTGCTGGGGTGGGGGGTCTGCCACATTACCATGTTGCCCCAGCTGGCCTCGATTTCTCCCTTGGTCCCGCTGATGATCCAGCGGGCGCCAACGTCACCAACAGTGGCACTGGTTGTCCTGAAGTTCAGCGAGGCCGTGGCACCGCCATTCAGCTTTCCCTGAACGAGGACGTGATCGGGCGCGCTTTTAGGGTATGCTGGGTCGACGACCTTCCCCTCTGCGTTGCGTAGGGGCCCATGTGTGAGGTCAATCTTGAGGACGGAGGACAGAGTGCCAAGGTCGAAATCGCCAAGGACGTGAGTAAATGAGTCTAGAACTGTACACCGAGTCAATTAGCCCACGTTGACTCATCAACAGACACTGCCGGAAGAAAAAGAACCACAGAACTCACAGTGTCCAAAGCCGATGTGGAACATATTCGCTCCGCTCTTGATGTCGAGGTAATACTCAGCCCCCTCGACCCAGTAACTCGGGGGGTTGATCAGGAGCGTGCCAACGACAGAAGTACTTAAGAGGTCGCCGATCTCGCCGCTTTCGACTATCTCCCTCAGCTTGACGGTGAGGCTGTCACTCCGGCCTTGGAGACCGACAATAGTCTGCAGCCCATCCGCCTCAGCCAGCCCGGCCAGCCTCTCAGCCTCCGCGACTGAGGCGCCAAGCGGCCACTCGATATAGACCTTCTTCTTGGCGGCGAGTGCGGGGACCGCCAGCTCGAGGTGCTTGGGCACGCCGACACTGACGACGACCAGGTCTACGTCGGCGTCCCCCGCGAGCTCGCGGATGTCATCGTAGGCCTTGGTCCAGCTCGGGAGCCCGTGCATCGCAATCGAGCGGCGGGCGGCCTCGACGGACGAGTTGCAGAGAGCGACGATTTCGTACTCGGGCGAGTTCCGGATGGACGGCAGGATGGTCAATGTGGCCCACACTCCCGGGACGAAGCCTGGCCCCTTGGCAGATAGCCCGACGATTCCGACGCGTGTGGGAGCCATGATAGTTAAAATGAGTGTGTTTTGACCTTGGAGAAGAGGGGGAAAACCGTTTGGGTAGTTTTTGATTCAATAGTCAACCGGCAAGAGTATTAGTTCGACGACTGACCGATTGTGGGTTTCCAGTCGATTGGGATAAGCGTCTTCTTATACGCTTTCAATATAAACCAACAAAATGTGATCCCCTCAATTGTATTTTCCTCGTTCCTATACCTACATTTTTTGCTGGCAGCACGTACCTGGTCTCAGATGACAGAGGCCCCGACAGGACGAAACTCCGGCCTGTCGGGTCGGAGATGTGGAGCCGCCTTCCGGCATTGACGGTGATTGGTCGGAACTCCGCGGGCAGACCGGATGAAGTCCGCAACGTCGACGTTACTTGTCAAGTTCCTCCAATCAATACCTACACCAAAAACAGCGCTGCTTCGGCGATCAGCATGAGCGCGACATTCGGCCGCAAGAAGTCCTGCGCCTCTTGCCGTATCAGCAAGGCGAGATGTTCCCTCGATTCCCCGTGTCGGCGATGCGAGGAGAGAAACCTCGACTGCAAGTACGACCATCCGCCGAGGCGTCCAGCGACCTACCGAGCATTGCGTCCCCTGCAGACCCCCGAGGAGAGCTCACGCAGAGACATAGAAGAAACTAGATCCCATGCCGAGAGATCGACTCACCGTAGAAGCCCTCCTCCCGGGCCCTTGATGGAAAATCACATTGACCATTTTGATGGGCCGTCGATGAATTGGGATACGTTACTTTCACCCTCATTTTTACAGCTGTCCCCGGGCTGTGAGCTTGGTTTCTCAAGTTTACTAAGCCCGTCCTCCTCCGACATGCGCCTGAACACATTTCAAGGCCTTCAGGCACCACCCGAGTCTAGCGGGGTGCCATGGATTCGGAACGGCCAACGACCCGGTGTACCAGACCATCCAGAGGCCCGGTCTCCATTAGGTAGTCCTCCTTCTATTCCTACTGCCAGGCCAGATCAGCTGCAGACGCAAGCCAGAACACGCCTCTCCCGGCCTCGCCGCCCATTCTACCAGGACAGGCCCTTTGCGTTGCGACCCAACAAGGTAGTAGCGGCGTGTTTTACCGTAAAAGTACTCATGGGCCAGCTTTTGGCTTATCCCAAAATGATGGCCAAGGGCGGACGACTGCCGCCGTTCATATTCCCTCCCTGTGTCGTGGAAGGGAATGTTTTGACGACGGATTGCTGTAGCACTGGCTACCACAAGTGCCTGCCAGAGACCTTGGCCATCTGTTGCAACTTGGTACAGAGTTTTGAGGCAAGGACCGCTGGAAGTGCGTCGTTTGTATGGAAGAGCATTTACAAAGAGGTCGGGAGGCTCCAGAATGAGGTAAGGCCCCCCCGCCGCAGTTGTTCACCCTGGCCCGCTTGGGCTGCTCTTCTGCTTCTTCTTCTAACAGATCTGTTGAATGAAGCATGACTCATACAACTGTGAAGAGCTGCTTCAAGCTCTGCAGGCTGTAGTCATATACATCTTGCTGCAAGCAGGAGACCCGGACTCGGTGCCCTATAACGATATCGCAGCACTGGTGTCAGCCCCCGAGGTGAGGAGTTCCGCCTAGGAGAATGCTCCCCATACACTGCTGACGAGAACATACTGATTTTGGCAGTCCATCGCCAAGTCCCTTCACACGTCCTCCGATTACACCGTCAATCTGACCAACAGCACCAAGATTGATCGTCGGAAATGGGTCGCTCGCGAAAGTGTTCGAAGGTAAGCCGCAGAAACGTATCGCCACATTGTCTGGCAGGGAAGTTGCTGAAAAGAGAAAATTGCAGGACGATATGTATCATTTTCGGTGTCCAGCTTATGTTGGACGTGGACTTCAACGTCGCGGGAGGAGAATGCGGCGGCTACAGCCAACTGCCTCTCCCCTCGGGACGAGAGCTGTGGGAGACCGTGTCCAATGATGAGTGGGCGGCACGGTATAGGAAGCTTCATGCTCGGTACCGCGACGATAATGTGTTGAATATACAGGACCTTCGGCGGGCGAGACGAGCTCTGGAGACAGATATTACAGATCAGAGCGAGGAAGGGCGGCTTGTAGGCCGGGTTGCAGAGTGGTGCGAGAGCCTGGACGAGCTTGGGATGATGGTGTGGATGGCAGTTATGCAAGAGTCAAAGTATACAAAATAGAGATAAGATATAAAATACTATTTTGGGAGAGAGGGGGGAAAGACGTATTAGCACTCATGAAATCTGCTGTTATGGGTACGATGTTAAAAAGCCCGGACGGAGGCCAACTCCTATGATCCTCAGCCTGTATTTTCGCGCTCAGCTTCCAAAATATCCATGGGGTTTGGCTGCTGTACAGCCAACACACCAGCGTCGCCTCCGATCTGAGGGGCACGTTCGAGACGCTGATCGGGTTCGTTCCCCTCACCGATCGACCTCTGGATTGGGAGCCGAACAGGCATGGGATGAAGAAGATCATCCGACGACGTCGCCTTGAGGAAAAGCTGGTTGGTGCTCTCGCCAGTCTCGGAATACCGCGTGACGAAAAGCGAAAAGCAGGTCTCCCCGTGCCAGAGCTTCACCTCTTGGCGTCCATCAATAATGAACTGCTCCATCATGCTGAAAGCCTCGAATGGAGGGCTGCCTTGATCATCGCCCGTCTCGTGGTCTAGGATGCCTTTCTTTATCCCTGCTGCATGCCGGCTAGGAATCAAGGCATACCGCAGAGGTTGGAGGGCAGAAGCGTGCCGCTGGCATATGAGGAAGACTTCTCCGATCTGAACACCGTCAAACGCAACAGTATAGACGACTGTGCAGCTGAATAGCTTGGAGCCCGTCAACGCAAACTCTTTCCGTCGTGGGTGCCACTGCTTCTTTGGCCAACACTCGGCCACTTCCAGGGAGAAGCTCGCTGGAAGCAACGAGGTGTCGAAGCTCAACGCTTCCGCAGCGGTCTCCTGCAGCGAGGTCGACATGCGCTGGTCCACGTCTTTGGCGATGTAGATGGTCTTCTGTTCGTACCGCGTCGTGCGCGACGGGATGATGACTTTGGGGAGCTCCCTGACGTAGATGTTGTCCCTGTGGTATCGGAGGGCAACGAACACAACATACTCGTCCGGGAAGAGGGTGCACCTCAAGCAGGTTCTTTCTTCGCCGTCGTAAAAGAAGCTCGCCAGTGTCGCTTCCATCCGGATGCCTTTGTTTGTCGAAGAGAACTCCTTCTCCTGCTCGCACATGGCCCAGCTGATGGACTTCCGCGAGGTCAATTCCGTGTCGAACCAACTTGCGAACTCGGACGGATGCCGGGCCAGAAGCCCGCGGTAAGGCTGTATCGCTTCCTCCGACGCGGTCCAGCAGAAAAGAGACATGTCGGTGCTGTTCTTCAGAATCTCCTCCTGGAGCCGTATGAAAGCCCGTGGACCCTCGCCGTATAGCAATGGCATGTTCACGCGGAAAATGCCAAGCAAGCAGTAGGCCATGTCCTCCGTCCTGGTCGTCTGCCGCTTCGAAGCCCACGACATTCTCTCGGCGATGGAGATCTCGCCGATCGCGTCGCTATTCTTTAGAACCCGAGCAGTCTTGCCGCGAATGCCTGCCATGCTTGACAGCTGCCGCAGCACCGTCCCGTCGGTCTTGAACCCACGCGAGTTCCACCCGACGTCGAAGAACTCGAGCCTGCTGGGCGCGATGAGCTCCTGGAGAGTCCACCCGCGCTGGAACCAACGGCAGGGCCGCTTGTGGATGCCGGACTCGGATTCGAACATCCAGAGCGAAGGCGAACCGACGGGGAGGTCGGCGAGATAAGCAAAGCAGACGGCCGACAGCCTGTACCACTCGAACATGGAGTTGATCGCCTCTGAGAGTTCGGCGCTCGAGGACTTGTCGATGCAGCAGGTGTCAACCCAGACCCATTCTAGCCCGTTTTGGCGGGCGAGCTCGCAGGTCTTATCGATCTTGGCGAAGCCGGGCTTTTCCCTGGCGGCATCGAGGTCGGCGAACTCCTGGAAAGTCACCTCCCCGGCCTCCCAGGTATGAGACAGTATGGCATAAGGTGGAACGTCCGGGGGGATGAAGGCGTGAAGCGTCAACGTCTCCGTACTGATCAGCCACATATCTGACTGCTGTTTGTATGAATGGAATTGAGGAGGGTCAGAGGCGGGGAAATCGTCACCATGGGTACGCTATGCACGATGCAACATAAGCGACGGCAGCATGAGCCTGCAGCTGAGCAGACAACTTGGGAAAACGACATGCCCTGTTTGGTCTATTGTTCTAGTCGCATACTGGGACAGAAAGACTTTCCTTCTTTGATAATGTTACCTGAAGTCACTCATCATCTTTATTTCACAGACTACCAGTTGCGATACATCCGCCTCATGTGCAATCTCCATTTAGAGCACCTTTTGCTTCTGGGACATGCGTAATGCCTCTCGTCCAAATACGTCAATTCCCCAAATCACAATTACGGCACATCTTTCCATCCATTTTCCGTCGCACTCGTGGATCGACTTTAACTATGTGTGGTCAGGGGCAATGTTGTCGCTTTCGTCTTCAGCCGTAAAGTATAGAGGAGTATGATTCTTGTACAGGCGACTTGGAGCAATGTCTGTGTGATGGTTTTAGAAGTCAGGATCCATCTTCAAGATGTGAGATCCTCTGCATGGAAATGACATGCCCTTTCGTTTTATTATTGAGAAATGCTGGCCCCAGCTACTCCAATCGCCCGCCTAACAACCCATCCCTCTTCCCATAGTGAGCATTATGCGCCAATAAGGTTCCTGTGACAAAGACCTTAAGCTGGAAGATTTCCCCCTTATTCAGTGCGCATATCTCCAGCCTCTTTCGACCCCCGAGTTCTCCGAGTATCCCTCGGCCTCGTCCAACTTCTTGTTCAGTTTAATCGCGCGCCATTTTGCCAGACCGGCTGACGTGACAACCAAGAGACAACCGACCAGGACAAGGCCTCCGCCGAGTCTGTAGAAGGGCTCGTGCGAACGAGGCCAAAAGTAGGGGCTGAACCAGTGGCTGACCTGGCTGAGACAGTTGGCAATCGCGATTAGTGCAGCCTTCTTACTCCGAGGTGCCGGGACTACGGTTGTCTCCCAGGAGAGTTGCAGGTTCAGGCCGTTGTACGTGCCAGAGATGAGCAGAAAGAGACCAAAGTATCGGGCGCCGACATTTGTCGTCGAGATCAACACGGCACAACCAACGGCGCTGCCGATTATGGGCAGGACGATGTGCCAAAAGGACTCTTGACGCCGACCCGAAGACCAGGCAACGACGCATGCAAAGGCGTAGGCAAAGGCGTACGGAGGTGCTTGGATGAGGTAGGTTGTGAGCTCACCAAAGTCGAAGGTGTTGACAATCTGGTGATAGATGTTAGAGTTTGTGACCATCTTCCCGGCAAGGGAGAGAATCGGATGGACATGAGGCTCACCGAAGGCAGGAAGTCCTTGAATGCCTGGGCTGTAACGAGTGCAAAGTGCATGAGGCAGAAGATCCAGGTAAAAGGGTCTTTGACGGCGTCCCTGAAACCGTCCCAGGTGCCGCCCACCACCTCTTCGACTCCGCCGTTGGAGCACAAGATGCGATACTGAGCCATCTCTCGCTCCGCCGGGGTCAGGAATCGCGTGTTGTGAGGCCAGTCCGGAAGAAGGGCGAAAGCGGCGAAGGCGATCAAGAAGGTAGCAATACCTTCTATCAGGAAGAACCACTGCCACGAATACATCCCGGCGACGCCGCCCATCGTGGTCAGGATGCCCGCGGCGAGGAAGCCGGAGATGATGTTGGAAATGGTGTTTCCGGCGTGCCAGATGGCCATGCGAGTCGGGCTTTCGTGTTTATTGTACCAGGAGGAGGTCACTAGCAGACGTTAATCAGCCAGTCGATGTTATTGGTGTTGTGAATAACTTCGAGGGCATCCGCTTACTGAGAGTGATGCCGGGAAAGAAAGGGGCTTCGGCCAGGCCAGTGAAGAATCGCAGGGCGGCAAAGCCAGCGCCACTGAATAACGAATGGTAAGTACTATTCTTTCATATTCGTTGCCAACCAGGGTCGAGAAGCTCATGCTTACTTCGTCAGGGCCGGAGTGCAGATCGTCGCGGCACCCCATGCCAACATCGTCGAGGGGAGAAACCATCTTGGGTTCGCCTTGGCCAACCACAAGTTGCCCGGCAGCTGTCCAATGAGATATCCGATGTAGAAGGTCGAGATCCCCAGATTCCACATGGTGTCTGACATTTGCAGATCCTCCTGCATGCCACCCAGCCGTGCATTGGAGACGTTGATTCGATCGAGGTAGCTGGGATGCCGCTGCGATGTTAGTTGCTGATTTCTATAGGCTTTCTGACAGATGTGGTTCGCCAACTTGCCTCATGAGAAACATGGCAGTGATCGTAGGCATCATCCTCCAGTCGATCTTCCGCACCACCCCCTTGTTGAGCTTCTCCATTTCCGTGTCGCTCAAATCCCGCAGCAGATCGAAGCGACCCTGAATCTCTCGAGGGGAGAGTTCATACTGCCGATATATTTTCTCCTTGGACTGCAAATCGTCGCCCGATCTGTTGGAGTGTTCGAGCTGGCTGCATTCGACGGCATCCTTCGTGACGCTGATGACCGCGGGGTCATTGGTGTTCGTCGTCATCTTCATCAGATTGGAGGTGGCTCAAATATCAGAAGACCGGTATTGGTGCTCGAGCTGATGTTGGAACTGAGGCGATGAGAGACCTCTCGTCGGTAGCATCTGAGTCTCCCTCAACCCTCGATCCGAGCCTGTCACTTTATACTTGTACAACGAGGCCATCTTCTCAGTCATAAGCCGCGAGTTGCAAGTCCTAGGAATTGTCTGGCGTTCTTGGCAATCCGGGGACTCCAGAATACCCCGCGTCGAAAACCGTCTAGCAGGGTCCAGGAGCATTGGGGTCTGACGGACTCTCCACACCCACCACCTGGGGAAGCGTTCCCGCGGGAAGCACCTTTGACGGTAGGTTGTGTGACCGGGAGCGATGTTGGGCTCCTGAACTCTTTTGGGTTGCTGGAAAACCCACATACAATAACCGAGCTAGTTGGTTTAGGTTAGGACATGTATACCTTCACTTTCGTCAACAACCACCAGCCATAAAAACTATCATGCATGGGCTTGGGGCCGGTGTTAGATTTAGTCTCCGAGATGGTGACTTCTATGGCTCTAACTACCTTGCGAAGGTCTTGCTTCTGATGCATAGCCTCAATTTGGATTGGAAGACGTCACTTCCACTCGTTCTAACGAACAAGCAGTTGATGTCTCGCCACATGTTGGCGAAGTCAGGGCCTCGCATTCATTGCGCATTACGGTTTGCCAATAATCTAGTATCTGGGATGAGAAGACTATGCCGATAACTTTCGATTCCACTGCTTGAGACCAGTAACTCTGACGAGCTATTCTAACGCGCCAGAAGGCTTGAAACCTTTTCGTATACAGTGAATACAATTCCTCCACTCAGAATTAGACGACCGAGTCTCATTGTGCTTCCGCTCCAGAAACCCCTCACACCTCTTTCTGACAGTACCATTCGAAAGGCTTCCAGAGTACCGGCTCCACGCGCAGACTGCGCTCTCGTCTTAATGGTGTCGAACGGCTGGGTGGCATAAACAGTGATGATGCCGGCAACAGCACCAGAGCCGAACGTCACGAGGCTGTTGTTAGGGAGCCCATGCTGCTTGGAAACCTCTCTCAGCACGTTGTAAGAGCCCATCCGCACAGCAGAGGTCGCAGACTGCTTCAGCGTGGTGGAAACGATACCGCGATACACTTCACCCACTCCGTGCTCTCTAACCATTGTGATGAGCGCATGCGTTCCACCCGCATATTTCCTTGCGCCTGCTTTGGCATCATCAATGCTGTGGTTATTCAAGAACTGATTAGATACTCTCAAGAGGCACAGATTTGATCAGGCGAGTCTCGCCAGCCGGCGAGCTTTAGAGAACTTACAGCGCCGTCTTCACCCGTTCGGTAGGAGTCACCGCCACGACGCTTTCGACACACCCGGCGATCATACCGGCGAGGATGCCACGTGCAGGCGTCAAACGACCACTTTCGTCAATGAGGGCATTTCTGATGGAGTCGAAGGAGAGAAATCGAACTCCAGCCTTGAAGGTTGTTCCCTTAAACAGGTGAGCGCGATAGATCATCAGGGGAAACGGAAATGCCGTACAATGATCAACGTTGAGCAGCCGGTGTAGATGGCTTTGGGTCCATCTTGTCGGGCAACCTGGAGAAGAACCGAAAACGGGTTCTTGCTGCCGGTTGATTGGAGTTGCGCTCTTGTCTTTGCAAACTCGAAAGGGTACTTCAAAGGGTATCAGTGAGTATAGACTTGGAGAACAAACAAATCACCTCCAGATTGACAGAGTGATCACTTACAGTGACGGCAGCTTCGACAGCCCCGGCGACCCCACCCGAGAATAACGAGATGCTCGGGGAGATCTTGTGTTTCGCGTTTGAATCAGATTTCCGTTGTAGCACGGTTGTTTTTCCGAGTGCCGGGTTCGGCACAGCTGAGATCACGGACGCCATGGTTCTTATGTCAAGAAACCAGATGCTTCTGTCGTTGCCTCCTGTTGTTCTCAACTATGCCCGAGGGAAAACGTGACGAGTAGTAAATAAAACAAAGGCTGCCGCGTGGCAAGAAACCTACATCCGATGCGAACCTTGAGACGGTCTCATCAACACGACCAACTTGTTGGAAACGAGTCAACTGTGGGAACACGGAAAGCAATCCATTCCTTGTCGTTATTCCCTTATGACATGCACACCACCACTAATACCTCCTTCTGCACCGTTGTGGACAAGGGGCCGACCCCTGGTTTGCCGCTTTTCGCTATCCGCGGGAACACTGGACGGGTGTGAAGGGACATGCGCGGACTTAGACGCTGACCAATCGGGGTTCTTCCCGCGTTCGCGGCCGGGTGGGCGGCTTCAAACCCCCACCAGACGTCATGTTCTTTCCGCGGATAGACTTGCTTGCTTCTTCTCCCGACAACCCCTTCAGTTTGACGAACGTGGAAAAGATTCACTCGTCTACCCGCTTGCCACCCACGGGTATTGAGATCAAGACATTCGGCACTCTCCCGCTTCTTATTCTCATGGCACCGAGACCGGGAGACAGCATCACGGCATCCGGTCGCCCTCGGAGGCGGGCCGTTGAGGCCTGTTCGTTCTGCCGACGGCGCAAGGTTCGTTGTGGTGGTGGTCGACATCGTAGCCGTCCGTCGCACACTTGATGAGGGCTAACTCCTTCCGCCAGATCAAGTGCAACAATGAGCAGCCGACGTGCGCCAATTGCAGGACGTACGGAAAGGATTGCGTCTATGAGCCTTTGGTAGTAGAGTCAACACCAACACCGCGCCGTGCAGAACGGCGGCGACAAGTCACTCGTCAGAGTCGTCAAAGAACAGACCTCGGCACCACCCCGTCGCGCATTCCGGAGGATATTAGCGGCAACGACTCTGCCGCGGAGCATGGCGGCGACACGCCACAGCCACACACCCCTGACGGCCCTGATACTGCTATCCACTCGCCGCCCCCTCCCCCTCATACCAGCACGCAACAGCCCGGAGCTCTGACAGAACATAACCCTTCTCGCCGAGCAGGTGTCTCTCGCATCGTGGTATCCGCTAACGGAGTCTCGAGCTATCACGGCCGCACGAGCGCCCTGTTCGAGGAGAATCTACAGGAACGATCATCGGCCGTCGACTTACGTCCACGGATGCCGGATGAATGGATAGAGAAGGGATTGGTTGCCGAGGCGGCTAGACAACGTATGATCCTTCTTCTCCACCAGAAGCTTGGCTTCGGTTGGATCTCGCGCCGCCTGTCGCGGGACCGCACTGACAGGGCAAAACAGGCCAGCTCGAAGACTTCAACTATCGCGCGGGAACGCTCGACTTCGATGGTGTGGACCCGGAATTAGGCATGCACCTCCTGTCCCTGCACTGGAACCGCCAGCACCATTCCTTTCTGCTCACGTACCGACCCGCATTCATGCGGGACATGGCCTGCAACGGGCCGTACTTTTCAAAGATACTGCTCAACGCCATCTACTTCGGGGCTTCCAAATTCAGCCCGCGTCGAGAAGTCCGGAGGGACCACAACGACGTGCGCACCGCCGGCTGGGCGTTCCGTGAGCGTGTCAGGAAGCTGCTTGGCGACGCGCTCGATAGCAGTGATATCACAACCATTCAGGCTTTGCTGGTGATGACAAATTCGCTTTTCGCCTTAGGTGACGAAAGGAGTGCTGCTTGGCTATACGCGGGCCTGGCATTCCGCATGATTATCGACTTAGGCATGCATGTTGATGCGCCAGGCCTCGGCAGCACACGGAAGTTCTCTGACGAAGACCTAGAGATACGACGGCGGGTCTTCTGGGGTGCATTCGGTACGAAGCCACACTGTCCGAACAGCTGACGGACGAGACTCCTAACCATCGTATAGTCGTTGACAAGATCCAGAGTCTCTATCAGGGACGCCCGGCCTCCTTGAAAGAGTCCGACACGCTGGTACCAATCAAATTTCTCGATACGTTCGAGGAGTTTGAAAATTGGAAGCCGTTTGCGTACTCTACTGATGCCACCAGCTACCCTGGATCGCCTGCCTTCAGTGTGTCTACTTTCACCTACCTGTGTCGACTCTCGGTCGTCATGAGCGATATTCTGAGCTGCATCTATACGGAGAGAGCCTTTGACAAAAGCGCAACTGAGCTCTCCACAATGCTAGAGAGTCTAAGCTCCAAGTTGGCTGCTTGGAAAGAAGCTTTGCCTACCCATCTCGTTTTCGATCCAAAGAATGATGACCAAGTTCCTCCTCCACACGTACTAAGCTTGCAGTAAGTACTTGTGGCAACTGGTCATTGCGTCAACAAAGGCGTCGCAAACACCCATCTGACTTGACTATAGCGCCATGTTCAATGTTCTCACCATCCTTCTTCACCGTCCGTTTGTTGCTGATGGCCACTTGTACAACACCTCTCGTTCCATATCGGTCAACTCGTTCATCACCTGCGCGTCTGCAGCCGACAGCATAGTCGGCGTTCTTCGAGCATACAATAGGGTATTTTCTGTGCGACACGCACCTTATTTGATTTCCTATGCCACGTATGTCGCTGCAACGATTCATGTACGAATCGCCGCGAAGCGCAGCACGGAATCGGAGGCTCGCGAGCGCCTGGAAACCTGTATGTCCGTGTTTCGAGAGAATCAGGAAACAAACTGGGCCGTGAGAAGGGCCAAAACCATCGTCGAAGGCTTGATGACGCGTCTGGGTGTAAGTCTCACCCGCGTGGACGGCAACGAAAGACAGAGGAGCAATGCCTTTCCCGTCTCGACAGCGAACGGCGACGCGCCCGACGCCTTAGGGAATCCCAACGACAGAGTGCGTCTTTCAATAACTGATGAGGCACGCCCTCCGCAGACAGTGCTTGAGAACGTATCCCCTTCCATGGGGTGGTCAGATATCGACGGAATCATCCAAAGTTTTGTGCGAGGGCAAGAGCACAACACTGCCGCAACGGATATGAGCCAGACGGACTTAAACCAGCAGCCGGTCCCTTCGGGAACGGGGTTGCAGCCGGCAAACTTCGACTCTTCGAGCTTCATCGGAAACCAGACTTGGTTCCACGGGATACCGGAAGGAGACAGCGGCGCTGCTTCTTTCGACGACCTTCTGTTCGGGTTCAACGGCTCCGCGCTTGACAGCATGTTCTCCTGATGTGAACAAGTTAATTGATAACACCACCAGCAGGGGGCATTCTGATCAGTGAACGGGGTTGTTCCCGGCCGGACAACAGATCTGCGAGGCCGTTGCTCCACCTGCTGCGGGTGGCACAGACACGGCGACAGATCCCGCGGGCCAAAACCACTCCCGCGGATACGGACCACTAACACACTGACGCAACTCACGACACCGAAGCATGTTATTAACAAGCAATGGAACAGCGACGAACAATGACATTGTCGTCACCAAGATTACAGACTTACACTACACGCACAGAGGCCACTCGTTCTCGAACCCAAGAGACTTATCTATACCAAGAGCATGACTTCCGGGCCTCTCTTATAAGCGCCACCAATGCCCTTCAACACCAAAGCCTTCAATACGCACATTGGCCCCCGCAGGTTCCTTCACCAAGTCTTACACACTTCAATACCACCGCCTTTTCCCATCCCCATCATGGCCATAACCCCATCCACACCAAAACGCCGTGTGAGGCACTCCCTCCCCGCGGTCCTGATGCGCGCCGGTACCTCCAAGGGCCTCTTCATCCACCGGTCTCACCTCCCGCAGACGCAAGATGAGTGGGCTACCCCCCTCCTCGCGGCGATGGGATCGAGGTACAACGACGCGCGTCAGATCGACGGCGTCGGTGGCGGCAGCAGCGTGACCTCCAAAGTTGCCGTCGTCGCCCCCTCGAGCCGGCCCGGCGTCGACGTCGAGTACACCTTCGTCCAGGTCGCCGTTGGCAGCGAGACCGTCGACCTCAGCGGCAACTGCGGCAACATCTGCTCGGGAGTCGGTCCCTTTGCCGTGCAAGAGCGGCTGGTGGCACCGCCGCCGGGGGCTCGGGCGGTGGACGTGCGGATCTTTAACACCAACACCTCGAAGCTCATTGTCGAGACCGTCCACGTCGACGAGGACGGCAATGTGGAGGAGGACGGGGACTGCTTGATCCCCGGCGTCAGGGGTTCCGGCAGCGAGATCAAGGTCGCCTTCGTCGAGCCCGTGGGGAGCATGACCGGCAAGCTGTTCCCGAGCGGGGAGCGGTCCGAGAAGATCGTCGTGGAAGAAGTCCGCGCGCTGGGAGACTTCGCGGTGGACGTTACCCTAATCGACTCGGCTAATCCATTCGTCCTTGTCGACGCCCAGAGCCTGCCTGCGCCGCTCAGGGGCCAGCCCGCAGATTCCCCGCTAGCTCTCGAGGTCGCCGAGGCCATCCGGAGACGGGGAGCTGTCCGGATGGGTCTCGCCGCCACCATCGAGGCTGCTGGTCTGGTCAGGGGAACGCCGAAGCTCGCGTACCTTTCGCGGCCATCTGCCGACGAAAACACGATGGCCAAGGAAGCGGCGGATATCCGGGTGCAGGCTTATAGCATGGGCAAGCCGCACCCCAGCCTGCAACTGACCGGCGGCGTCACCCTGGCGAGCGCCGTCATCACGGAGGGAACGGTAGCGCATCGCATCGCAGGCGGTGAGGGATCGACTTTGCAGACGGAGGGCATACCCACGCCGAGGAGAACGCCGAGTCCGGTAGAGGGAGCCCTAAAGTCACCAGCAGGAGAGGTTCTCGGCGGCTCGCTTACCGGCGAGCACAACGCGGGCCGGACCGTCCGGATTAAGCATGGCAGTGGCACAATGGACGTTGAGGTCTGGGCCCACGAGGGCGCAGAGGGAGTTGCGGTGGACCGATGCGTCGTGACGAGGACGGCGCGGCGGCTTTTTGAGGGCAACGTCCTCTATTACTCATGATACGCAAGAGGGGACCGATCAGATGGGTTTGATTCAAGCATAGCGTGCGATAGATATGTGTCACAGACACACCAAATGTACTTTCTCATGACGACTTGACATCACGCCAGTGGCACCGCATCTTTTGCCAGTTTCTTCTTGGCTCGTTGGGTGGCTTGCTTGAAAGTGAAGCCCAAAAAGCAAAAACGTAAGTTCATGTTTTCCCCAGCCCACTTCCCACGTTGACCTAGGGTTTTTGCAAGCCCGACCCATCAGGACTTCATGCCGACGATAGAGCATCACGAAAAAAAGAAGAACCCAGCAAAAAAGCACTTGGCAAGATGGTCATGGCAAAAAGCAAAAGAAACTCCTCGACAGGGAATTGAACCCCGGTCCCCTGCGAGTTGTGTTTCCACACTGACAAGCAGATATCCTCACCACTAGACTATCGGGGATTGGATTGATTGATGCGATGGGTCGTGATGCTCAGTATACAACAAACAAGAGCTGGAAGTTGAAGTTATCATAAACACAAAAGGGTTAAAAAGATCTCCTCGACGGGGAATTGAACCCCGGTCCCCTGCGAATCGTTGATTATCAATGACAAGCAGATATCCTCACCACTAGACTATCGGGGATTAGTGGATGTGTTCATCCAGTGATAGTTGGTTGGGAGAAGTTGCAAGTGGAGCATTTATGTAGTCTGGTGTCAGTGCGTACCCCCACGGATTGTCTGTGTCTGCTTTTGGCTACACAGGCCGGTCCCCATGACAGAAAATGATTTTTGTCTTTCTCTTTCGCGTTATTGTTTTTATTTGCTTATCTTATGAGTGAGTCCCTGCGATGCGTTGCGGTCGCGGTGGCTTGGGAATAGAGACGAAACGAGGGCATCCATCGTCTGCCGTGTGTTCGACCGCAGCAAATGTCTTCACGAGGTTTCCCGGCTACTCAGGCGTGTGTAACTAAAAAACGAAAGAACAAACACTCCGAAACCGCTGATCATGTGATTCATGCATGATCCTTGCCCCTTTTTCAAACTGGAAAAAGTACAATGCCAGCGGTTTTCTCCTGCTTGGGGGCTGGAGGCAATGAATGCATGTGCTATGGGCAGTCGAGAGACAAGGCAACATAGGTGGTCCAGGGGGCAAACACGACACTAGTCGTGCCGTCGGATAGCCCGCTTTAAAGACGTGGCGATGGGGAACGATAACTCCTCGACGTCACAGTACGGCACGATCGAAACCCAAGGCATCGATAAATTGGTGAAGAGCGCTTTTGATATCCTTTCCTGTCGAAACCCACCAAGTGCCAGAACCAATCTGTCCGTATCCCGTTTCCTAAGCGGCCAGGCTTACTCAAGTCGACAGAGGCCTCGGGCACTATCGACATCTCTCCGAGGTCATCTACGCCTTCTGGGCCGAAGACGACTCGGCGACAGCGACCTCCTTCTTCTTCTGCGGGATCAGGTTGCGGAGGGTCAGGTCGTAGACGACGTCCTCCACGCGCTTGACATCGTACTTGACCGCGTCGACGCGCTTCCGGAGGATGTCGTTCTTGAGGTTGAGCAGCTGAAAGCCGGCGAACAGGTCCTTGACGAAGCTGCTGATCTCGACGGGCATGGCAAAGTCGCTGAGGGTCACGGCGTTGGTGGCTAGGCGGGAGAGCTCCTGCGTCAGGTCCGTCAGGGCAAGAAGGTACTCCTCAATGGTGAGGTGGAAGGCGTCGCGGTCTTTGAGGTTAACAGGAACTGCCATGTCGTTAGCTCTAGGTTCCGAGGGCGAAAAGCGAGGCAGCGACGGTCGTCCGGGACGGCCGAGATGAGTCACGTACCCTTGAAGATGCTGCCGACCTCCTCGAGGGTCAGAAGACGGGCGATGGGACCGGGCTTGCCGTCGGAAGTGAGGCCGCCCAACCAGCCGCAGAGAAGGACGGTGAAGATGGCGTTCTGGACCTGGCGGTTCCATTTCTGGTTGTACCTAGATACGGATGAGTCAGATGGTGTGCTTGCTGCCTTGACGACATGGGATGGATTCCTACTTGTAGTAGGGGTGCTTGGATGCGATTTCCTCGAGCTCCCCAATGACTTCGATCTCCTTCTGGATGCCCGCCTGCACGTCTGAAAGCAGGGAGGGATCTGTCGGTGACATCCATTGTCAGCCATTTTTCTCGAGCAAGAGACGCCGACGGGGCATGTGCTAACGGGCGAGGACTCACATTGCTCACGCGGGGTGGCGTGGATGCGGGACAGCAGGCCCTGGACATAGGAGATGGCCCTGTCGAGCTTCTGGACCGTCTGGCTCATATGGTCGCGAACCTGTTGATCCTCGTCGATCTTATCCTTGAGGTGCTCAAAGATCTGGGGGTCCAGGAGGCGGGAGGCGGGAACCTCGCCCATGTTGGTGTCGTTATCCATGGCTGGTGATGATGCGACCGGGCGGTGGATGGGAGAAGACTCTGGCAAACGGGTGAGTAAATTGAAATGAGTGGTTACTTCGCCCAATTGCGCTCCGAAAAAGTCGCGTAATCTCGATGAGTGTTCTTGAACCGTTGCTGGGGGGAAAAATTGGGCAGTAGCAACTTTAGGGGGTGAGGTTCGAGGACTGAGCCCCGCGATTTGGAGCGACGTCACTGTAGGAGGCAGAGGCAGGCACAGAAAATCAGAGTTTTACTTACTTCGAACGACGTGCTTTTGATGGCAATGAAATTTACAGTCACAACCACGCAGCATCAACGGACGAAATATTTACGGTCACGGCAGAGTCGCGATGCGATGGATGGTCAAAGGCTCGAGGAAAACCAAGCAAAGAGAAGGCGGTCACGGATGGCAATTCGAGCATCAATCGCAACTGACTTAAGACTTTGGAGAGAGCAAGCATTCTCTTGGCACGCATAGAAATAACCGTTTATTCACTTCAGTGTCGTCTTCTGAACCGCACTATTGACTGGTGGACACCAGATTCAGGATAATAAGGACTTCTTCACACGCCTGGGCAAGCCAGACGAATGCAATGAAGATCGGGGGTTTGCGTCGCCTGGAGGCAGTGAAATACCAGGGACACGGTGGAGACGACATACAGCAAGCCGCAGAGGCCATCTCCGGTGATCAAAAATAGGAATAATCAAGATTGATGCCAATAGGCATCTTTCAGAGATTAAACTGAAAAGAACAGATACTACACTTGATCTAAGCCAAAAGGCAAAGAAGAGCTAAGGAGAAAAGGAGAAGAAATCCCAAGATCCGGCGGGATTGGGAGGGGTTATATACATTTTGCGAGTGATCCGTGCGGGCGAAGAGATCACTCTACAGGTACGTACCACAAAGGGAAAATGAGGCCAAATCCTTAGGTAGGTAGGTGCTCTGTATCCGTATTGCAGTGCATCTTGAAGTACCCACCTAGGTACCTTAGATACCGACCGATGCGTACCGACCAACAGCCAACAGGCTCTGAGGCTTCATTATGTGATGATATCGAAGATCACTTCTGCCAGCAACGAGAGGCCAAATGTGTGTCCGCATTTGCAAG
This sequence comes from Colletotrichum destructivum, assembly GCF_034447905.1. Classification (NCBI taxonomy): domain Eukaryota; kingdom Fungi; phylum Ascomycota; class Sordariomycetes; order Glomerellales; family Glomerellaceae; genus Colletotrichum; species Colletotrichum destructivum. The sequence continues at coordinate 969,293 of NC_085904.1, forward strand.
TGCAGAAGCTTACATTCGACACCCTTTGGTTCTTGTATCTGAACGGTTTGCTGCCTCGAGGCAATCGAAATCCAGGCAGAACCACCAAGTCTAAGTCTGCATTTCGGTCGAACTGCCTGTTCTGCACAAGGTGTGCATGGAAGGCCGAATGCATCAGACGTTTCCATCTTTGAGTACCCGAACAGCGACATGATGGGCCCGCCACCTTGCTTCTACTCCATTGATGGCTCGCACTCGGCATGACCCCACGCATGTAACTGTCGAACTACCAAGGTTGACGACGCCTTGACGGCGAAGTATCTACCATCAGCATCTCTATCAGTTCTGAAGAGAGGCCTCCTGCTGCAAGACCACGGGCCTGTAGTGAAGTAAGCATGTTTAGTATAGTTTGCTCGAATAAAACAATGAAGTCAATGCATCTTTGGACCGTTGACATTTTAAGGCTTCCTAGAGCCCGCCGTAAACCCTAATTGTTGGCAACAGGTTCAACTGGGATAGGTAGGAGGTCTCGAGACCTTTGGACAATGAACGCTTTGTGCTCCGATCGGGTATCATCGCATATCAAGAAGGCCTCGAGAACATCAAGTCTCGTGCAGCAGGCAAACAGTCCAATCACAGGCACCAAGCATCGACATGGGGTATCACATTTTACAAGGCGACGCCAAGTCGACATCCGGGTGAACCCAGTCGATAACGTGCTTCGTTCCCTTTGGGAGGCGGGAACTCGGGGACTCATAGGTCCGGCCGTTCTTGAGCCCTGGTCGAGATACCGGCCAGCAATGCATGTCATGCAGCTGTCGTCTAGCAGTGGGAAAAGGGGAGCTCTAACCACCTAGGTACCTAGTGTAGCGTGTTCCTATCTGTACGATGAACAATCTCAAAGCTCGGACGCTCAACGCCCAGCAGGGTGCAGCCATTGTCTGCAGCGCGCTTCCATTCGTTCAAACGCAGCTTGGAGAGCCACACCACCCAGAAAGCCAGAATTACCATCTCAATCGAAGCAAAATCAAGCTTCTCATTGGCGGCTCGTCTAGACGAAAGGTGCATATGGCGCCCACCCCTTGCAGCCGAGGGACGCTCCCGAGAGGGTTAGGACTTGGAGGGTGGTACATTCCTTTTGCTGCCCGTCCACTATATTTCTCATGTACCTCCATTTCCCGGCTCCGAGTGGTGACCCATGACTACCGGCTGAAAGGGGCAAACACAAATGTCAACAAAATTTTGAGTGGCAGCCGAGAGAGACAAGCCAAATTGGAAAAGGCCCAATCCAAGTCCGAGGACACGCTGCGAACTTTTTGACTTGACGCCGTCCCGAGTCTCTTATCCTCCCGTGCTTTTTCCTACTGCCCGCCACAACCCCCGACGCCTTCGTCTGGTCGTACTCGGATTACTCGTGCCAGACCGCCTCTCCTCCTTCCCACCTCACCCCGTCTCCCTGTGTGCTCTGGACGCTTCTTTGGACGAAGCTTCCATTCGGCTTCCGTCAGACAATTTCCATCTCCGAACCCCCCTCCCCCTTCCCACCTCGGCCGGATTGCGCTGCGAGATCCACGACCATCACACGGACTAGCCTTTCAGCTACATGAGACGTGCATGACCCCACGTTGAAGTTTTCTGCTATCTGTATCTCTGTATAAAAGAAGCAGCCAACATGACAGGTCGATACTCTTTGCGCCAGACTCCTAGGTTAGTCCAACTGTGTTGCTTCTTTTTCTTCCTGCGGTCTTGAAAGCCCCTGCTCCGATTGCTGGGACTATCACTACCACCATTCCAACGGATACTCAGTTCAAGGCGGCCGTTGTCACGAACTGGAACTATGGCTGCCCTTACCCATCCCTCCAACGGGTCAATATCCCGTACAACGTGTCTCTCTCATGCCATGGCTAACTTATGGAGCAGGAAGAAGGAGCTCTTTGAGGGCATGGTCGAGACACCTCGCCGTGCTTCTTCCAGGCGCAAGTCTCCCGAGGTTACCACCACTGCAGAAGTTACAGAGTCGAAGCCCCAGACCCGTGCCACCCCGAGACGGCGCACCACTGGCAAATTCAGAGAGGAGATATCGGATGACGAGGTTGAGAAACCCCTTACGAACGGTCATGCCAACGGACACGCCAATGGACACACAAACGGGCACGTCAAGGAGGAGGAGCATGCCGTCAACGGCAACGGTCACGCCATCAACGGGCACCTTGAGGTGAAGACGGAGAAGACCGCAGAAGCCAACGGACACATCCACTCCGAAACGAACGAGGTGCTGCCCGCCTACAGGAAGGGCGACATTATTGACGGCTGGGAGGTCGGCACAGACCCCAAGGTTGACGCCTCGGGCGAGTTCGAGTTCGGCGGCAGTATCGGCGCACTCTCGCTGATGATCGGTTTTCCCTTGCTCATGTGGTATATGTGGATCGGAGCCACCTACTATGATGGCAAGATGCCTACCCGCGAGCAGGGCCAGAGCTGGGGCGAGTTCGGTCGCCACCTCGTGGACCTCGCCTACACCGGCGCCTTCCCCAGCCTCCGCGCCTGGCGCATCTACTGGACCTTCTTCGTCTTCGAGGGCATCTGCTACTGCGTCCTGCCCGGCGTCTGGGCATGGGGCAAGCCTCTCGCCCACGAGAACGGCAAGCAGCTCAAGTACTTCTGCAACGCCTATGTCAGCTTCTACTTCACCATCTCCGTCATGGCTGTCCTCCACTTCACCGGTCTCTTCCCCGTCTACACCTTTATTGACGAGTTCGGTCCCCTGATGTCCGTTGCCATCCTGAGCGGCTTCCTTGTGTCCTTCATCGCCTACTTCTCCGCTCTATTGAGGGGTGCCCAGCACCGCATGACCGGCTATCCGATCTACGACTTCTTCCTGGGAGCCGAGTTGAACCCTCGCATGTTTGGAATCCTGGACTTCAAGATGTTCTTCGAGGTTCGCATCCCCTGGTTCATCCTTTTCGGCCTGAGCTGTGGCGCCGCCGCCCGCCAGTACGAGAAGTACGGCTACGTTTCGGGCGAGGTGCTCTTTCTGGTCATGGCTCACTACCTGTACGCCAACGCCTGCGCCAAGGGCGAGCAGCTCATCGTTCCTACCTGGTAAGCTCTGTGTGATCCTCGACCTAGTAACCTGACTAACACTATCTCAGGGACATGTACTACGAGAAGTGGGGCTTCATGCTCATTTTCTGGAACCTCGCCGGCGTGCCGCTCTCGTACTGCCACTGCACCATCTTCCTGGCCAACCACCACCCCTCTGAGTACAAGTGGAACCCCTTCGCGCTCGCCCTCCTCTTTGCGTCGTACCTCTTCGTCTACTGGGTCTGGGACACGACCAACAGCCAGAAGAACGGCTTCCGCGCGCAGGAGCGCGGCCAGCTCGTCAAGCGTCGCACGTTCCCCCAGCTTCCCTGGCAGACTGTTAAGAACCCAAAGACAATCACCTCGGCCAAGGGCGATGTCATCCTCGCCGACGGCTGGTACGGCTACGCCCGCAAGATCCACTACACCTGCGACGCCTTCTTCGCCATCTGCTGGGGCCTCATCACGGGCTTCAAGAGCCCCTTCCCCTGGTTCTACCCCGTCTTCTTCTGCGGCATGATCGCCCACCGCGCCGCCCGCGACATCCACCGCTGCCGTCAAAAGTACGGCGACGCCTGGGCCCAGTACGAGCGCGAGGTTCCCTACCTCTTCATCCCCGTGAGTTTCCACGTTCAACCAAGCGGGATCATGTTCTTGAACTAACCATGACCACAGTACGTCATCTAAATGACGCAAGGCTCTCTGACATATTAGCCCTCCCCTTAACAATTGGCGTCTAATGCCACGGCCTTTGGGCCATTCTTTTCTGTAAATAAATGCTTCATTCACCTGGAAGGAGCCGGTCGGCGGGACTGCTTTGACGCTGGAGGTAATCGAGGCTAAAAAGCTACGGGAAACGGAAAACAAAATGATGCCGGCATCTGACGTGGAAACGATGCCGACACACAGATCTCTTGTAATCATACACACAAGCGGTGGCGCTTTTTCTCTGTCTTTTTTTATTCTTTTTTCTTTATTTTGGTACCACCGCGGCTTTCTTTGTACATATCATCCACAGTGCGCGCTGTGAGTTACGGATCTGATTAAAATGAGTGAAATGTAAAAGAATGAAAAAAGATTAAAAACAATTACATCTTGAGAACATTTTGCCTCAAGTTAGTGGTTGTGTCGCTAGTACACCGATCCGCGTGGTTTCTTGGTGGAAAGAAAAAAGCAAAGGGCTGCCAAACTCTCCGTGGTCCAAGTCTTTCCGATTTAGACTTGGTCGAGGTTTTCTTCCTAATCTGCCCCAAGAGACTTTATCCTTGACCGACGGTTTGTTCACGGGGCGCTTTCATCGGCCAAGCGGTCAGTTCTCCACTACAGCATGTCACTGGTTACCTACTTTTTGCTGGGGCTGCCCGACAACGCGAGCTCCATTGTGCTAATATTCGACGAGAAACGTGTGGAGGGACTAGAACTAGTCCATATGGACCCTCATCGTTCAAATTGATTCGGCTGAGCGTATAGCACGAGGCAACCATCTGACACTCGCATAGAAGAGTTCCGTCATATAAAAAGTCACGTGCGTGCGGGCAAGGGGATCAATGCATATAGTAGACGCAGAAAAGCATTATCGCAACCTAGACTACAATTCCGTTCCCCATCACCGTCGTCTATGCTGAGCAACCGCCCCCTAAATGGATAGCATACCTTGTTGGCACAATAGTACATATACGTTTGAATCCAGGCCGGAGCGATCCCCGACTGTCCCAAACAGTGGCATCTCATGACCCTTGACCGTTTCCACGTCCATGCCGTCAAACCTTTGATCGAATTTTCGACGCGCCTGCTGATGATATTTGTCTGCTCTGTGGCAGTGATGCCCGTGCAAGTTGTGGCGTAAGTACATCTTGTCAACCGTTCAACCGAGCATTCGTCGCTGATGTAGGTGTCTTTTAATGGCAGACAACGTCCTGGGTGGCCTTGGAGTTCATGAGAAGGGCAACAATCAGACCGTAAAGACCTAGTAGCGATATGTTAGCCGATGTAGGTTGGGCACAAAGACGGTGGAGGAGCATACCCAAGACTTCGGCGAAAATGAGAATCAGAATCATGCCGACGAAGAGACGGGGCTGTTGAGCAGTTCCACGGACACCGGCGTCACCAACAATACCGATAGCGAAACCAGCAGCAAGACCAGCCAGACCGACAGAGAGACCAGCGCCAAACTGGATGAAACCAGTGTACAGAGACATCTCCTGGGCAAGGCCGTCGGAGATAAGCACGGACACGACGAGACCGTAAATGGCAATGATACCAGCCATAATGACGGGAACAATGTCTAGTTGACTTGTTAGCATGGGTTGAAGTACATCGACCGCCCAACTTGGGAGATCGTTGGAGGTGGTGGCTATGCCGTACTCTTGACGATCAGGTCAGGGCGCAGGACACCCATAGCCGAGATACCGACACCGGACTTCGCGGTACCGTAGGAGGCTCCCATGCAGGTGAAGACGATGGCCACAGTGCAACCCATGGCACCGAAAAAGGGCTGTTCCATGTTAGCGATGTTGTGAACGCGATGTCGAGTTGATGCCCAAATGGCTCATTGTGGGTAGTTGGAAGGGGGCGACGTCATGGATCGAAGAGCTGCGAAGCACAGGGGTGACGAACCGCATAGACGGGGCTGTGGCATTATCGCGTTAGCTTATGAGCTTCAGAAAAACAATGGGAAGCTATCTGGGCAGGTTGGGCGTCGGAATGGATGGGGTTGGGAGCTTCGAATGATGGATAAGGAGCTCGTCGTTAACGGGGGCAACACGCATGTTGACGTCGACGTACCAAAGTTCGCTAGGCATTTTGGCGGTTTGTGGGAGTTCGGACAAGAAAAGTCGAAGAAATCGTCGAGAGGAGGTCGGAAATGAAGGGGAATGCGGCGGCAGCTGGGCTGAGAACGATGGCGGTGATGAGTGTTGGGGCGGCGAGGTTCGATGCTGCGTCGGCGACTGCTCGAGATGAGGTGTGCTTGTTAAGATCTCGTTTCCAGGTTGGCCTTCTGGTTGGTTGCAAGGTTTTGCGGCGCGTCGACAGCTCCGTTCCCTTACGTAAGACAAGGAGGAGGCGGTGCGACGGAGCCCGGTGAAAGGTCACTTCCGAGGGTGGCTGGCATTTGTGGAACATCCCCATTCTTTTTTTCAGCGGAACTTGCCGTCCGAATTTGGGGAAGGTGGGATTTTTTTTTTTCTGGCTTCAGACCGAGACTTTTGGATCTTCACGCTCACACACACCCACCCATCTTCATCCTCACCACCAGGGCGAGCCAACGCAAGGAACCCTGCATTTTATAACATCGGTAAGATACGCTTCTCTGGTTGCCGATTGGCAGAATCTGACTGTTCATTGCTAGACATCTTTTCGACCCAACCTCAACAATGGCTGATCAATCCGCTGCCTGGCCCTTGGCCGACGATGCTCTTCAGCAGGAGATCCTGGACTTGGTCCAGCAGTGCCAGCACTACCGCCAGCTGAAGAAGGGCGGTATGTGATACTTCCTCTCTTATGGTTCCTGCATTTGGTGCTGACTATTGTGATCCAGCCAACGAAGCCACCAAGACCCTCAACCGTGGTGTCTCCGAGCTCATCATCCTCGCCGCTGATACCAACCCTCTCAGCATCGTTCTTCACCTGCCTCTCCTCTCTGAGGACAAGAACGTTCCCTACGTCTACGTCAAGTCCAAGACCGCCCTTGGTCGTGCCTGTGGTGTCTCTCGCGCTGTCATTGCTGCCAGCATCACCTCCAACGAGGGCAGCGAGCTCGCTGGGCCCATTCGCGCTCTCCGCGACAAGATCGAGAGACTTGCTATCTAAGATACCCACGATATTGGATGTTGGGCGGCAATTACGTTATAGCTTGGAGGTACTACCGAACAATTTAGGATGGAAAAGCCTGAACTGTTGCTAGGTGTCGACTAGTTATTCTCGAGTTGAGGGTGTCTGATTGCATCGCCTGTAGAGCGGCTAAATGGCTATGAAAGTGGTTTCATTGCTGCGAGTACGGTTGACTGCTACGAATAGCCAGCGCCTGGAAAAGCGTCAATTGATGATCGTCGAAAAAAAATTAAAATTTAAAAAATATCACATATGCAATAGTCAGCGATTGTGCAGGTAACGGTGCCTGGTTGGAACAAGTGCATGAACTGTAACCTACCTAGGTAGGCAGTGGAGACTTGAAATTGAAAGGATACCCTCTTGGGAGCTACAGCACTGACAAAGCTATACCTAGGTACCTAGATAGTGCAGCAGACGAGAGTGCAGTGCTTAGGGTGTAGCCAAGACTAGACGTAACTGATCAAATGGACTGGGACAACTAGAGCGAATCAGTTGTTCATCGGCTGGCATCATGTCTCAGGCGTGATCCCCAGACTCTTTACCTGGGTTGGCAGCCAGTCGCACCGCTTGGGATATGCACTCTGACGTTACCCCGCGGCCCACCACCCATGTCATAGCTAAATGGACGATTTTTGGTTGACGCTGCTGGGCGGTGCTGGAGGGCATGCACGCACTTCATCAGCAGTTCGCGCTGCGTACAACATCCCATTTCTTCCCCTGCACATCTTCACCAACACCGTTATTGCGAATACTTCGGGCCTGAGAATTGCTGATATCCTAATTCTTTGCTTCGTTTGAATCTTTCTTGGACTATTCCGATCGCTCAACCCATCTCCATAAAACCACGCGCATTGTGTGGTCGCCGGATCGCAAGATGCCCGGTATCGCCCGCAAGATTATCATCTGCGCTGCGGTCGACGGCCTTATCATCCAGCCATTTGTGACCAAGGGACAGCGCCCCGCGCAGCCGCTCAGGATCAAATATGGCGACGCTTCTATCACCCCTGCATCTCGAGAGCAGATCCCCGATGTCTCCCAACCAAACTCCTCCTTTGAAGCCTTCGGCGTTATCGGTGTGTACTCCAAGCTTCTTCTAGCTGTTGTGCATCAGACGCTGACTACCGTGTCATGTAGGACTCATAACGGTCTCACGTTTGAGCTACCTGATCACGATTACGCGACGAAAGCAGGTCGCGCAAGTCTGCGGGTTCCCGATCTACGTCGTCACCGAGGTCGCAGTGACCCCATGCACCTCGCAGCAAGAAGCCGGGGAGGCTATCGCGAAGACGGCCTCGGAGCTGCAAGACCGTAGTGCGGATAAGGATGCTGATGAAAGTGACAGTGACGACTTTGTAGAGCTCCCCACGAGCGGTGACGAAGTCGAGGATCCCGCACAAGAAGCCAAGGCGGACGAAGACAAGGGGTCCGAGGCCGTGAAGAGTACTGTTGCTAAGGACGTTATTGGCAGAAGAGGAAGTTATGGGAGATTCGCTCAGACCTGGTTCAGCAAGAGTGGATGGACGCAAGACCAAAAGAGATCTGCTGGCTGGAGCGGTGCTGCGCATCAAGTCCGGCGCTCCGTCGATCACAGTCCCACAAAGGCCGCCCCTTCGCGGCCAGCAGTGGAGGACGATGAGGAATCGGCGCCAGCATCTACACTGCTGCCGAAGCTTCTCCGAACGACCCAGATTCTCTTTGGCTCGTCGCGGAGCTTCTTCTTCTCGTACGACTTTGATATCACCCGGCGGTGGGCAAGCCGTTCGACGTCACAATCCGAGGAAGTACCTCTCCATGAGCATGTAGATCCGATGTTCTTCTGGAACAGGAGCACCCTGAAGCCGTTCATGGAAGCCGGGCAAGATACGTTGTTACTTCCCTTGATGCAGGGGTTCGTAGGCCAGACGAGCTTCGTGGTGGACAGCAGCCCTCCTCAGCAGGATGATGGGCTGGGAGATGCTGTGGAGATGTCTACCATGAAACAATCCGACACAGAGCTCCCCTCTCCGCCATCAGAGAAAGCCCGCGACTCAATCGATCTTCGTTCTACTGAGAAAAAGTATCTATTGACGATCATCTCCCGTCGTTCAACGCAGAGAGCCGGTCTCAGATACCTGAGACGAGGCATTGACGAACAGGGCTTCGTTGCGAACGCCGTCGAAACGGAACAGATTCTCTCGAGCACTTCCTGGGACAAGTCATCAAAGACGTACTCCTTCCTACAGATCAGAGGCAGCATTCCGCTGTTCTTTACGCAGTCACCCATCTCTTTGAAGCCCGCCCCTGTGATTCAACACTCAGTTGAAGCAAATTATAGCGCAACAAAGAGGCATCTGGAGCGTCTGAAGAAAGAATATGGCGGATTGCAAATTGTCAATCTTGTCGAGAAACATGGCGTGGAAGCAACGGTCGGCGACCAGTACGAAAAAACAGTCGAGAGACTCAATGAAGAAGAATTCAAGGGCCAGGACGAGGGTGTTGCATTCGAATGGTTCGACTTTCACTCGGCCTGCCGGGGAATGAAGTTCGAGAACGTCAGTTTACTTCTCGAGACACTCCGCGACAAGCTGGAAGCGTTTGGGAGCACTGTCGAAGAAGCTGGGCAGGTTACAGCCAAACAGCGAGGCGTTTTGCGCACCAACTGCATGGACTGCCTTGACAGAACCAACGTATGCCAGAGTTCGTTTGGAAAGTTCATGCTCGAGGCTCAGCTGAAGGCGGAGGGCTACGACCTCGCAGCTCAGGTGGACCAGCAAACACAATGGTTCAACACGCTGTGGGCCGACAACGGCGATGCGGTGTCGAAGCAATACGCATCTACGGCCGCCATGAAGGGTGACTACACTAGAACGAGGAAAAGGAATCTTGGAGGCACTTTGAACGATCTGGGTCTTTCGCTGACTCGATACTACAACGGGTGAGATTGCTTTGGGCTCTTATTTTGCTATTTCAGTTCTAACTTGCTAACGCATGACCCAGAATGGTCAATGACTACTTCAGTCAGGCCGCCATCGACTTTCTTCTAGGCAACGTAAACTCTATGGTCTTCCAAGAGTTCGAGGCTGAAATGATGACGAAAGACCCCGCCGTCTCCATGCTGAAAATGAGGGAGCAGGCCATCGAGTTATCCCGGAGACGAGTCATCTCGGACGAGAGCGAGGAGTTCATGGGCGGCTGGGTTCTTTTCAGCCCTCATCAGTCAGACACTCTGCGAGCCATGCCCTTCGAGGAAGTGGTGCTTCTCTTGACCGATGCTGCCATCTACCTGTGCCGGTTCGACTGGAACATGGACAAGGTCTCCTCCTTTGAGCGGATCGACCTCGCCCACGTTGTCGGCATCAAGTTCGGCACGTACATCATCTCGACGGTCTCCCCGGGACAGACGGACGAGACAAAGAACGTAGGCTTCGTCGTTTCGTACCAGCCGGGCAAGAACGACGTCACGAGAACGAACACTAGAACGTTTTCGAACTTGGGCATAACCAAAACCAAGACAGACCGCTCGCGCTCGTCGGAGGAGCAACAACGACAGCCTCAATCCGCACTGAGCAGTTTCCTGGGCGGTGGACGCCCCAAGGCCTTGCCGATACGCAAGATCGCCTTCAAGGCTCCGTACTCGCAGTCGTCTGCCGCTGTGACGGGCGAGGGACCGAAGCTCAGCGAGATCCAGCAGGTTGTCAGCATCTGTGCTGATATAGAACGATTGGCGTTCCTGAGCCAGCCCGGCAAGGAGAAGCCAGGGACCGAAAGCATTATAGAGAAGGGAGACATCATCTCATTGGAGGAGGCGAGACAGAGCACCGGCCTGCTAGACCATATCAGCTACTCCCTGAAGAGACTCGTGTGGGCATAGGCTTGTGCTCGCCGGATTCGGACGGCCGCCCTTCCCATCATCTCCTTTTACGGGTGGCGTTTTAAGGCTTTGTGGCGCGGTACAAGTGCATTTGGTAGCGCATGTTTTCGAGGGGGATTGGGTACTTTAGAGAGTCGGCGAGACGGAACCAGACGGAGTCGTGGGATTCGAGCTTCTCCCAGCGACATCCCTCAACGATACCCTCCTTCTCGGGCTTGGTGACGAGGGCGTGGTCCATGAGCCACTGCATGGGGTACTTCTTGCTCTCCTTGCCGACGGCTGTCTCGGAGTAGCTGCCGGGGCTGTCGACGACAAGGAGCAGGGAGCCGAGGGGCACAGTGGCGGTCAGGTCGAGGAGGAAGGCTGTGGTCTTGCCGATGCCGGCGGTTGTGTAGAGCTCGTTGAGCGTAAATAGTAATGTGACTAGTACCGGCACGCCCCCGTTCCCATGCCCATCACCGTCCCCACCCCTGAGGCAGCGCGAAAGTTGGTCGCGCGTCATGGCGAGGACGTTCTGCTGCGTAAAGGAGGATGTGAGACGGCCGGGCTCGACGATGGCGACGTTGGCGGCCCTGGCGGCGGCATTGGCATACTGCGACAGCGGCGGCGGGGTCGTGAGGGCGGCATGAAGCTTGGCGACGGCGTCGTCCCACGGCGCCGAGTCGAGGAGGGCCACGGTGCCGCCTAGGGAGCGGGAGGGCTGCTCGGAGAGGTAGGCAGCGAAGGCGGCGATCTCGGCGGCGCCTCCCCCGACGGAGAGCATCCTGATGGATTTTCTGGGTGCCGTGGAGGGGGCAGCAGCGGGAGCGGCGGTGGTTTCGATCTCCGCGGGTGGAGGGGGAGTGACGTCCTCGCCCACCGCCGCGGGGGCGGGAGCGGGCTGATCGTCGTCTGCTACAACTGCAGCAGCAGCTTCTACGGAGGGTCCATCGCCTCCAGAGGGCCCAGCGGTGCCGACGGCCTGGGTCTGGGAGGAGGGGGGGACGGCATCCTGGTGAACATCACCCGCGGTCCCCTCCGCCGTGGTCTCGACCTTGTCTCCAGCCGTCCGAGCCTCAGTCGCCTCAGCCTCAGCCCCAGCCTCGACCTTGACCTCGAGTTCGACCTCGAGCTCCTCCAGGTACTCGGCAATGCCCAGCAGCACGGCGGCGTAGCCCAGGGCGCGGGTGGGGCTCCAGCGGGCGGCGTAGGCGTCGAGGGCCTCGGGCGTCGCGCGGGCGAAGGCGGCGTCGAAGTCGCGGGCGTACAGCGCGGCCTTGACGCGCTGCAGGACGTCGCCGAGGTCGCGGGACGTCAGGACGGGGTTGTAGGCGGCGTTGAAGGTGGAGAGGACGCGCTGTTGGAGGGGCATGGGGAGGAGGGCGCTGACGGCGTTGGACTCGGCCGTTGGGGTCGGGGCCTCCTCCTTGGCCTGCTTCTTCGGTTTGGCAGCGGCGGCCACGGGTTTCTTGGAGGGTCTCCGGCCGGACTGGTGGCTCGTGTCGCGGATGTTGTGCTCGACCTTCATTTTTTTGCCCATGGTTGCGGTGGGTGTGGCGGGTGGTTTCCCTTCTTTTTGTCTTGTTTCTTGTTTTTTCCCCCTTTCGATTGTAGGGGAGAGAGAGACAGAGGGTCTAGACTTGGGTTGGACTGATATTCACACAAAGTCGAGGTTCTGGGTGAGAATTTGATGGAGGGGTAATGGAGGGGTAGTTTTTTTTTGGTCTTCGCTTGTTCCTAATTCCGTTTTTTTCCCTCTTCGTTTTCTTCTTTCTTTTCTTTCGGACGGGGGGCTTCTGCGTTAATGGTACAAGACTGTCGAGTGGTACCAGTTGAGATTGTCTATTTCCCCTAGCTGTCTAAACTTGTAGGTTAATTCTCACGATGTATCGATGTCGGCTTCACGTAATGGGTTTCTCATAGAAAGGTGTTTTTCGGCTACGGCTGTGGTTGAAGTTGGGTGAGGCGAAAACTCAATCGGGCAGGATCCACACCGCCCGCTTTCACTCGCGGTCGAGGTCAGTGGGTGCTTGAAAGCGGGCTCATGAGAGAGCCAGCCTTGTAATTTAGTAGTAGTACCACAACGCTCGAGTCTCGTCTTGACACTCGTCTGCGCATCTCGACTCAAAAATGGGCGGTTATCTCGCAAAGCGCAAAATCGAATTTTGCTGGCCTCACATCGAGCTAATCACATAAGATATGATGAGTTGCACCGCCAAACGCGGCATCGACAAACTCATGGGCAAAACAAAGCCTCGCTGGGTCAACTCGTCATAAGAGGCCCGATTAGCGGCCGGTTTCCGATCCTGTAACGACGAGGCTAATCCCATTTCGAATGAAATGAGGCAAAGCATGAGTCTCGAAATACCAAGAGTCACAATTTCCCCCTCTTCCCCTTGCTTCTATCCATTCGCATGTTCTTCCGCTCAATCCCAGCCAACAACGGACACGCAGTCGCTACATGTGGCGGATATGCGGGTGGAGTGGCTTGATGTCATCCGCAGGGAAGAAGGGAGCTTGGACCTGGGGCCGCCTTGATTTGTGCGGATAAATACGAAACTGGCCGGATCCCAGGCGGATGGCCCGTGCGCACCGGCTCCGGGCGGACGTTGTGGTGGGAAGAGCGGGACGGAGGCGCCCTGAAGCAGGTAGTGAAGCAGTAAAGCGTAGTATGTATGTAGGTAGGCAGGTAGCCAATACACTGAACAGCCTAAATAAAAGCTTCGCGGCATGGAGTCGATGCGGCGTGAATTCTACCGGTCCCGAGTGCCGCGCTCCGAGACAGGCCGAGAATCGGTCATGGGGAAAACCCAGAATTAAAAAAAAAAAAACCTCTTTTCAAGTCCTTCTTTCCGTTGCATGCATTAGTATCTGGCGGAATGCCAGCTCGGTCTTTGGGTTAGGGTGGTACGCTTGGCCATCGGTCTTGCTGGAGCTGGATCTTCCCGCGCTGGCCGTGTCACCTACAGGTACACTACGGACACATTATGTGTTATCAACGGGTGTCGCGCGCACATCTCAATGCAAGGCAACGACGCAATGGAGGGGTCAGAGGGGCGATCCTGACGCCGAACGGAAGGCTGCGAGTCGGCCCTGCGACCGAAGTGTGAAGCAAAAAAATTTCAACGCCAGACGGGAAGGGGTGTCATTACGCAGTCAGGGTCCACCGATATTGACATTGACTGGATCCAATTGCGATTCTCAGCAACGAGCACGCCGCGAAGAGATTCGACCAGGGGGTATCCAGGTGGTCGAGCTTATCCGCGTCGCCGGCTTGAAACGGCGCGAGCGACGAGCGAAACTGACGAGGGCGGGACATTTTCGGCGCTTGGCTCATTCCCAGTCTGTCCCAGACGCTGCGGTGGGCTTGCTCTGCTAGGGACGAGGCTTAAAGTCCGGCATGGCACAGGCTCTGGGCCTATGGCCGACGCGGGTCGCAGCACAGCACCAGCAGAGTGAGTGAATAAATAGCGCGAGGCTCCTAGGGCCCGTGGGGGGGACCAGGAGGGGGCGATAGGGTGGACCGGAGATACCCAAAAAAGAGGCAGCCATCTCCACGGATTAGTCAAGGAGAAACCAGCAGTGCCAGTTGTGCGAGATACCGAGAAGAGGGACCCAGAAGAAGCACAGGACCGCTGGTGAAGCGTTGTGGGCATTATGACGACAGTTCGTCTCCAGTCCCCATCGATCCCATCGCTGCCGTTGTCCGCACGAGTCAATAACGGCTTCGACAAGACTTCTCGAAGATGTCGAGAGTCAGTTCATGGCGAACAATACGTCACCGACAGGTATGTGATATGCCAATCTGGGTGCTGACTGAGTGAGGGATGCATTGTTGTGGATGGTGAGTGACGGTTGAAACCTGGACTGCCTGAGCCCCGGTATGATTCGTCGGGATTGAAATCATGGGATGGCCTGGGAGCCATGTGTCGCCCCGACGTCGGTACGCGGCGGTCGAGAAAACACAAGCGACAGCGGGAGTTCGAGACCCCCGACGATTTTTTTCGGTTTTGCCTCACAGGGGTTGCCGGGTGAATTGGGGAGAGACTCGGGCTGTGGTCTGAAGTTTTGACCAAAGCCACCAATGCTAGGACGAGGAAGACGGGTGACTGGGCAGCGGGAGGGGCGGAACCGGCCAGTCCACAGCGTTTCTACTGCCGGGATGACGGGGTTGTTGAGACGGAGCTGAGGGTTACCGTGGTCTCTCTTGTCCCATTCTCAAGGCCGAAAACTGGAGATGCGACAAGAAAGGGAGGAGAAGGACGAGGAAGACAACCCACTCCATGTGAAGCTGGATTGGAATGGACGACGGTGAATGCCTGGGATGAGCGAGTGACTTTGCGCGATGTACCTACCCTTCTCTTCTTCGACGTGTTGTTCTATACTAGGTAGACATGCATATCAGGACAACCGTCTTATTGCCTGGGAACAAGAACTGTGTGTTGTCTGTCAAGCTGGTGAGGCAGGACAGAAAGAGTTGCCCCCCGCCGGGCGTTCCGTCCAAAAGCTGATGCCCGCTCTGAGTAAGGACATGGCAGTGAAAAGGCAGGCGCATAGCTCCAGGTTGGTAAGCTGGGCCAATGTATCTTATCGCGCTAGTGGAGGGGCAGAGCTACTTCCTCACCTCCCGCCTCTCACAATGATGAGACAGAGGCGACGGAACGAAGCTACAGCATCTGTACATGCAGCCAGCCAGTCAGTCAGGAGGTAGGAAGGTAGGTAGGTAGGAGTACCTGGCGTTGGGTACATCGAGATACATTCCATGCTCTTCATCAGTCATCACCACTGTTCAGCCAGCAACTAATTGGTGGCCAGTCCAACCCAGATCCAATCCAATCTATAGACGTGCCTTGTTGGTGGGCTGCCAGGGCTACTTGATCCGAGCTCACCACAACTTCTTCAGCCACGTCCCCCCCCAGGCAAGGCTTTCATTCCAACGTGTGATGGCGAGTAAAGCATAACCAGGTGCTAGATCCTGGTGTACCAATTGCATTTTTTGTGTTGGGGGCGCTTGGCAAGTGAGCCAGCGAGTGCATCCGGCGGCAGGCGTCCCTGGCCTGTCTGTATCTGGTGTGGTGTGGTCTGGCCTGGCGCGAGCTGGCTTGCCCCTCCACCCCTCCATGTCCCCTCCATGTCCCCTCCATGTCCCTCAGGTCCCCTGTCCACTCCCACGTCAGGTCCCCACCAGATGCTCAATAATTACCTTCCCGGCCGACATACGCACTCAGGCAGTGTGAGGAGGGAGGAGTGAGAGAGAGACATTACCACCACCATTCCCTGTCCGTCCGCCTCTTTCTCTCTCCTCCTATTTGATCTACTTAATTTTCTCCCTCTCCCTCTCCCATCCGGCTGCTCTTTTAAAACCTCTCCCTCTCCCACCTCACTCTCTCGTCCTTCCTTCTTGATCGAGCTCTTCACAACCAAAACCTCTTGGAAGCAAATCAGACATCATGGGTTACACCGAACAAGACTGGAAGGCGATCAACACGATCCGCCTGCTCGCTGTGAGTTTCACCCGCCCGCCAAATTTTTACCCCGCCTACGCTCGTTGAGAGACCGTTGCTGGCTACCCCGCCATTGGCACTGGCACTGGCACCGGCTCTTGCTCTGGCTCGACGAGAGAACAGCTCGCCATGAGCTCTTCGCTCAACGAGCTCAAGCTTCCAAACGACATGAGAGGGGACGGGGCTCGATTCCAAAAAGTGTACTGGCCTGCTGACGATTGTGATTTCTAGGTCGATGCTACCTTCAACAGCAACTCCGGCCACCCCGGTGCGCCCATGTACGTAGCAGTCCCCCGCAATGCGCGCATTTCGTGTACAACAACATTTAGTTCATCAAGCTCACCAATCTGTCTTCCAGGGGTATGGCGCCGGTCGCCCACGTTCTCTTCAACAAGTTCATGAAGTTCAACCCCAAGAACCCCAACTGGGTCAACCGTGACCGCTTCGTTCTCTCGTAAGTTCTCATTTCCCCTGCCGACGATAGCACCAACCGTTGCCGAACATGAAAGACTGACGCATCCTGCTCAGCAACGGCCACGGCTGCATGCTTCAGTATGCTCTCCTCCACCTCTTCGGCTACGGCGTCTCCATCGACGACCTGAAGAAGTTCCGCGTAAGTTCTGCTCCTCTCGATGCCATGAGACGAATCCTTGCTTACACCGCCCGAAGACGGTCGACAGCATCACCCCCGGTCACCCCGAGGCTCACGACACCCCCGGCATCGAGGTCACCACCGGCCCTCTCGGCCAGGGTATCTCCAACGCTGTCGGTCTGGCCATGGCCCAGGCCCACACCGCTGCTACCTTCAACAAGGACGGCTTCAACCTGTCCGACAACTACACCTACACCTTCCTCGGTGACGGTTGCTTGATGGAGGGTGTCTCTGGCGAGGCCTCTTCCCTGGCTGGTCACCTCCAGCTCGGCAACCTGATTGCCATCTACGACGACAACCACATCTCCATTGATGGTGACACCAACGTTGCCTTCACCGAGGATGTTGTCAAGAGGTACGAGTCTTTCGGCTGGGAGGTCCTTGTCGTCGACGATGGCGACAATGACTTGGACAGCATTGAGAAGGCCATTGCCCAGGCCCAGAAGTCCAAGGACAAGCCGACCCTCATCAAGCTGAGAACCACCATCGGTTTCGGTTCCCTGCAGCAGGGCACCCACGGTGTCCACGGATCCCCCCTCAAGACTGACGACATCAAGCAGCTCAAGGAGAAGTTCGGCTTCAACCCCGAGCAGTCTTTCGTCGTCCCCCAGGAGGTCTACGACCTGTACAACAAGCACGCTGCCGAGGGCGCCGCTGCTGAGGAGGAGTGGAAGAAGCTCTTCGCCAAGTACTCTGAGAAGTACCCTAACGAGGCCAAGGACCTCTCCCGCCGCCTTACCGGCGAGCTTCCCGAGGGCTGGGAGAAGTCTCTCCCCGTCTACACCCCCAACGACCCTGCCATCGCTTCCCGCAAGCTTTCCGAGACTGTCCTCCAGAAGATCTACCAGGTCATCCCCGAGCTGCTCGGTGGCTCTGCTGACTTGACTGGCTCCAACCTGACCCGCTGGAAGGACGCCGTCGACTTCCAGGCCCCCGCCACCGGCCTGGGTGACTACTCTGGCCGCTACGTCCGCTACGGTGTCCGCGAGCACGGCATGGGTTCCATCATGAACGGTCTCGCCGCCTACGGCACCATCCTGCCCTACGGTGGTACCTTCCTCAACTTCGTTTCGTACGCTGCCGGTGCCGTCCGTCTCAGCGCCCTGTCCCAGATCCGCGCCATCTGGGTTGCCACCCACGACTCCATCGGTCTTGGCGAGGACGGCCCTACCCACCAGCCTATCGAGACCCTCGCTCACTTCCGTGCTCTCCCCAACAACATGGTCTGGCGCCCTGCCGACGGTAACGAGACTAGCGCCGCCTACTACGTTGCCCTGACCTCCAAGCACACCCCCAGCATCATTGCCCTTTCTCGCCAGAACCTGCCCCAGCTTGAGGGCTCCATCATCGAGAAGGCCATCAAGGGTGGTTACGTCTTGCACGAGGCCGAGAACGCCGACATCACCCTCGTCTCCACCGGCTCTGAGGTCTGCATCTGCATTGATGCCGTCCAGTACCTGAAGGAGAAGCACAACATCACTGCCCGTGTCGTCTCCATGCCTTGCACGGAGGTCTTCGATTCCCAGCCCAAGGACTACAAGCTGTCTGTCCTTCCCGACGGCAAGCCCATCATGTCCGTTGAGGTCATGAGCACCCTCGGCTGGGAGAGATACTCCCACGAGCAGTTCGGCATCAACCGTTTCGGTGCTTCCGGACCCTACAAGGATGTCTACAAGGCAAGCCCACCCATCTCTTATCTCGAAGCAGTGACGATGCTAACAACCTCTGCAGAAGTTCGAGTTCACCCCCGAGGGCATTGCCAAGCGCGCCGTTGCCACCGTCGACTTCTGGAAGGACGTCCCCAACGTCCGCTCTCCTATCAACCGTGCTTTCCAGCAGATCATTTAGAGCGGTTATATCCATGGGTAGAAATTTGTTAATGGGCGATTGTTCTGGTTTTTTTTTAACGCGATGATGGATGTTTACGGGGAAAATGAACTCGGTATATAGAGACCGTCAAAATCAAAGATTATGATTAACGCGAATCGCGCTTTCTCTTGTACGCCGCTTCTGCAACCTGTGGTGGTGCGCCGTGCCGAATTCTCATGCGGCCAGTTCTCGTTTCATCGCTCATGTCCTTGTCATGATCGATCGCTGGCTGGCTGCCTGCCTGCCCATCCAAGTCACGCATGGCCTAGCCGTGGTCCTCCCATCATCAATCGTCCGTTCGCGGACACAATAGTTCTTTTTTCTTCTTCTCCCATATTCAGTGATGCCCTCAGCTGTTGCTGCTGCTGCTGCTGCGATAAAAAAAGCAGACTCTCAATACCCATTCCGCGTATCTGTTTGTTTCACTGTCCTCCGCGGGATATGTCACCCGTCCCTTCTTCGACAGCCCATTCCCGCTGAAATTCCCTACCCACCCTCTCGAGTCTTCCAGCGGCACGACGCGCCTCCATAGCTTCCTCGCCAGTCGCCGCGACCACAACGCCGACGAGCATGGGCGCCGCGTCCTCCGAGTCATCGTCTGATTTCCCGGCGTCTGGTATCGCGCCCGTCCTCGCTGAAGAAGACGCGCCTCCCACCGACGAGTCCGCCGTCCGGGCAGCACCGGCCGCGACGCCCGACGACACGGGCCTCGAGGAGGCGGCGGAAGTATGATTGTAGTTGTTGTTTATGGCGGCGGGGCCTTCTCCGTCGTGCGGCAGGGCGTCAGCGCCGTTGAGGAAGGAGGCCAGGACGACGGGGCTCCCTGGGCCGTGCTCGACGATGATGCGCTGGGCGGGGCCGAGAGAGAAGCGGTTCGCGGCGGCGTGGGCGGTTAAGGAGGTGGTTGTCAAGGAGGTGAGGGCCTCGAGCTGAGCCTGGGAGTGCGCCGAGGTCAGGATCGGGTTTAGGGCGCGGTCCGTCAGATGGAGCGCCAGCGAAGGGTGCTGGGAGGGGAGGGAGGCCATTATGTCGTCGGGGACGGCGGCGGACGACGACGACGACGATGGGCTGACACTGACTGTTGTGACGTCGCGCGCGTGGTTGGGTGGGTGTGTGAATTGGGAATTTGCTGATCTTAAAGACAGGTAAGGGGACGAGGGTGTGGAAAAGAATCAGTATTGCCAAGGGGAGAATACGACGAGAGTATCGAATTTTGGAGAAAATTGGTAGAAGATCAACGTTGGAAGGAGAAAAGAGAATAGAAGAGGAGAGGGACGACGAGGCTTGGTGAAAGGGAGACAGAGCGAGAAAGAGAGAGAGCGAGAGAGAGACAGGGTGCGGTTTGGCGCGGGTTGCATTTGTGGTGGTTCAGCGATTATAGCGCCTGGTTCGCGCCGTACCCCGCCATTACCCCGCCAAATGCCGTGCCCGATACCAAAAGGTGGAACCCTCTCTACCGCCGTTGAGAGATATGACATGGGATCTTTAGCACACTATCTGCTGTTGCTCCCCTCCCCACTTCCAAAAGAAACAGGAGAGGGCTCCCTGCAGAAAAGCGATAACAAGCAGCGTGATGGTCCCAGAACGATAGGTAGCCGCAGCTGAGTTATCTGACGACAGACTGGCCATGAGACTCGTTGGACGCCACGTCAAAGCCTTGTTTGCAGGGGCCGGTTTGCTTGTCTGTCTTCAAGGGCTGGACCTTGGTCTCGGTGCTCGCTTGGCGTCGGCTGACTTGGGGGTGCTGCCGGTGCTCCTACGCTTCTCGCGGTTATGCACCACTGGGGCGACGGCGCTGCTCGAAGTCTTGGGAGACGAGCGTGTTGCGTGTCGACCGTCAACGCTGCGCCGGTGACGGGAAGATCGGAGGCGGGTTGCCGAGGGAGACTGTACAGGGTCGGCAGCCCGGACGGATGCCGTCGCACCGTGGTGCTTCTCCGGGAAGGACACCCGGGGGGGAGACTCGGCGAAATGCACCGTCTTTTGACTGCGACGAGCGGTTGGCGTTCCTGGCTCTACTTCTAGAGAGATATCTCGCGGCGCCCTGTTCAAGCAGACCGCAGTGTCGGCTTTGTCGGTCTCTTCTATCGTAGACAGCCGGCGGCCCACGCTCGAGGCATCGTCATCGTCATCGACGTCGGACGAGGAGGCCTCGGAAATGTGCTCTCGAGGCTCATGCACTGGTTCTGGAGCGGCCTCGGCCAATGCGGGATTGGTGTTCTGGCGCGAACGACGTCGTCGGGCGCGCTGCTGCTGTTGATGATTGGGAGCACCTGCCCTGGATGCTTCGTGGTTTGAAAAGAGGGTCCCGTTGAACCAGGCCTCGCGAGTTTCGACAGGCTGGTGGTCCCAACAAAGATAATTGGTGAAGCGAGCATCGTGAACTCTGACCTGGTCGTTGGCACACCTGGACACCCGACACGTATCTGGCTCGAGAGTCAGAGAACCCGTATGCCATCGAAGGAGCCAGGTGGGACACTCACCTAAATGCTCTTGACAGTATGGGCCCTTGCGGTATCGCGGCCTTGTACATCCCTGTCGTCTACACACAGCATGTTGAGTGCAGTATCGCGACCTGGGCCCTGGATCGCAAGCTCTCTGGCAACCAGAAGCCTGACAGCGAGGGCTGGGTTTGCCGAGGTTGTTATTATTGGCGTTGCTGCTGCTGCTGCTGCTGTTCTCGGCGCCGGAGGTGGCGCTCGAAACACACTGCCCCATGACGACCTACTGCCGTCCTCGTTTCCTCCTCCAGCACGCGCTGGGAGGTCGGATGGTGTTGGAGGAGAGCATTTCTCGAAGAGCAGGTCAGCTTAGTACCCGTCTGACATCTAGGCGGCACAAAAAAAGGTGCCAGTCTTGCTGCTACTGCGGCAGCTTGTTCCTATGGCCTGAATGAGGTAAGTCGTCCCTCTGGACCGGCAGGACAGGGCAGGTCGGCCGCCCTGACGAGCGACAGACAGAGCAGAGGCTGCAGAGCACCCCTCCCCTTGTCTGTCGCATCCCGCGCTGGCAGACAGACTCTGAGAGACAGGTCCCCTTGTCACTGGAGGCGCGAATGCATTTCACATCCATTTTGGGTGCGGGACTGGTGCCAACTGGACATCGGCGCAGACGAAACGACTGAGGGCTTGCCAATCAAGTCGCGTGCGCGAGAGAAGGGTTGGAGCAGTTGGAGCAATGCGACAAGGACGACGTAAGGCGCCAACGCATTGGAAATTGTCGAGTGGACCATACGAGAGTGCAGGGGAGAGAGAGTTGAGCGGTGCCGTTAAGCTGTCACCAAGCCCGCTTGAGTCGTTGGACTGTGTTCGTCTATTTCTGTGTGGATCAGAGGAACCTGCGAATCAGGTTCCCGTTCGACGGGTGCCGCAAACTGTTCGTCGTCTCATGATGTTGACTTTTCCATGGAGCAGTGACATGAAGCCCAAATATGCCAGGGTCAGTCAGGAGCCAGTAAGTCAGTCACAAAGAGTGGCCAATCTTTGAAACGATGACTGCATACTTCAGGAGGTTAGATGTCTGTGTAATCAATCAGTACACCGGCTGAGGATGTTTCCCTGAAAACCAAAAGAGTATTATGGAGTGTTGTTTGTTGGTTGATGGGCGGCGTTGGAGATGTCAAGATGTGAAGGTGAAGGAAGATGCTTATCGGATGAGAGGGTTGTTCCCTGTAACTTTAGCGTCCGCGATACCGCGTAAAGCGTGCGCCCGCGCGTTGTTGGGGAAAAGGCCCCTGCCCACGCACTGTCGGTACCATACCTACATGGACACCACTACCGACAGTGGAATGTGGCTTGTTCCTGACACGAGTGGACAGCTAAGCTGAAGCAAGCTCCTGCCAGCCAAATCTGCTCGACCATTCAATTCGCGATCTCATTCGCATTCTACCACAAACCTTCCAGCAACGACTTCCAGATTTCTTTCACAGCTTTTGCAACTGTCTCCGTCACCGCACTGATTCGTTAGCAAATCAAACAGCAACTACGTCCACTGACTCACGATGGCCGACGCAGAGGAGAAAGCCAAGGCCGAGAAGCTGGCTGCGGCCAGGAAGAGGGTGAGCTTCTATCCCTAGCATGCGACTTTTAGCCCGGCACTGACAGCCTACCAGGTGGAAGAGATGAAGAAAAAGAAGACCAAGAAAGCTGCCGCCGGATCATCCAAGAAGGATAAAGCCGAGACGACGACGACGACGACAGAACCTAGCACCCCTAAGGAAACGGAAAAGGAACCCGAACCCGAGCCAACAACTGCTGCCGAGCCCGAAAACCCCAACCAAGAGACGAACGAGGAAGAAAGGGAGGCGGCGGAAGCCGTCGCAGACCACCCGGCATCGCCAACTGCATCCCAGCCGTCTCTGGCTGAACAGTCCAAGCTTCGATCTGCCTCGTTCAGGCAAGGATCTGTGTCAGCCGGCAGTGGACCTATTTCACCGGGGGGGGCTCAGGGTCCAGAGGGAGAAACCGCCACCGATATCTACCGCAAGCATGTTGCTCGCATAGAAGAGCTCGAGAAGGAGAACAAGCGCCTCGCCAAGGAGTCTACCGACTCGGAGAAGAGATGGAAGAAGGCCGAAGAGGAGCTTGCTGACTTGCGCGAGACAGAGGGCGAAGCTAAGGTCGGACCAGACAGTCAAGTTGAGAAGCTGGTGAGAACTCTACTGGTTTCGAATGTGCGACAGCAGTTGTTCATGATGCTAACATGCTTGTGAACAGAAATCCGAGATCGAGGCCCTTCAGCGTCAGAACTCTCAGCTCCAGCAACAAGCCTCTCGCTCTGGTGCTCGTCATGGATCCTCGCCATCGGTTTCAATGTCATCACCCCCTGCTGAGCTCGAAGCCCAGCTGGCCTCCAAGACAGCGACCATCGAGTCGATGGAGATCGAGATCTCGAAGCTGCGCGCCCAGGTTGAACGTCAGGCCAGCGGCACATCCTCAGAACGCGAGCAGATCGCGGCTCTGGAAGAGAAGCTTGCTCGGTCTGAGAAGGCCGCCACCAAAGCGCAGCAGGAGCTCACCGACTTGCGGAAGAACCTTGACCGTACGGCGGAAAAGGCCGTTCGCGAGGGTAGCGAGCGCACAAGCGCAGAGACCAAACTTCGCAGTTTAGAGCACGAACTCGCGGAATCCATCGATGCCAGGCTGGAGGCCGAAAAGAAGGCGGATGGTCTGGAGAAGAAGGTCGCGACGCTGACGACGCTGCACAAGGAACAAGACACGCGGACGCAGGCACTGCGCAAGGAGAAAGAGCGCGCCGAGAAGGAGGTCAGCGAGCTCAAAGCGAGAGTCGAGAGCCTGGAGAGTGAGAACACGAGACTACGCAGCCGCAAGTCTGCCGAAGGCGGCGGTGGCCTGGACGACGACGGAGTCGATGAGCTCGAGAACGAGGAGCGCCTGCGGCTCGAAAAGAAGGTCCGCGATCTCGAGGCCGAGGTCTACGAGCTCCGCCACGGGCACTGGCAGGAGAAGCGCCGCGAGCTCAACAGCCCCAGCTTCGAAAACGTTGACCTCGGCGGTAGCCGCGGCACTTCGCCGTCCGCGCAGAGGAAGCAACCCGGAGGCATCGGGGACTTTTTCCAGAGCGGCATCAACGCCCTCACCGGCACTGCCGATGATGAGCTACTCGAGGACGATGACGTGGACTTTGATGAGGACGCGTTCCGCCGCGCGCAGGAAGAGGAGTCCAAGAAGCGTCTCGAGCGCATCAAGGAGATCAAGCGCACTCTCAAGAACTGGGAGGGATGGAGGCTGGACCTCGTTGAGAACCGGCGGGGCGGCTCCGAAGGCGTCGGTGAGGTGTTTGAGGTCTAGATCTAGCTGTGGCAACTAGGAACTTGGTGTTTGGTTTTGATTGAAGACATTTCTGCTGACCCGGGTTCCCAGTGTCGCATGTACTATGTAGGTGGGTAGACCAAGGCTGGATATCCAGCTGAATACAATGGGAATTTCGAGAGAATCGATGCAAGACCAGCATCGCCAGGTTCGCATCTCCATCCCGCCCTCACTGGTCGCCAACCCCCCCAATTACTCAGCCTGAGATGATCGTCACTCGTGCATCGTGCATCGTGCATCCGACCCCCCTCCCCTGCGCAGGATAGGCAGTTGGCCTCAGGCAAAACCGCATGTGACGACGCGTATCCGGGCGTTCCCATGTCGGCGATGGACGCGTAAAGCACCTCGAGGGTACGTCATCTCATATACTCCCCAGGGGCAGGGGGGGGGGGGGGGGAGAAGAGACTGTAAGTGTAAGCAATGGGGGTGTTCAGCCAAGACTTCTGGAGCCGCATAGATTAAGTCTGAAGAAAACTGATGTACGAAAAGTGCTACCGCAAAAGCACAAAAAAAAAAAAAAAAAAAGGGAAAGAAAGAAAAGTCACAGAAATGTTCACGGATGTCAGTAAAAATAAGAGAGAGAAGAGGAGGGTTTGTTGATTTGGGTGTCTGGGAGGGGATGTCTGCCTTTTTTTCATTTCTTTTTTTCTTCATGAGCAAAAGTTATCCCATCTCCTCAGGTCTATGTTACTACATGTTAAAAAGGCCAGACAAAATACAATAACAATACAATTACAAAGTTGTGTTGAGCAACAAGTTTGAAGCCATGAGTTGAGGGGGCAAGGACGAGGGGAAATGTACAATCTACCATTTGCTGCCATTGCAATAGGAGGGGGGATTCTGGAAAAGGTGTGGTATTTCTCTCTTTCCCCCCTTCTTTTCTACCTCACCCTCCTGATTTGTTTCACGCTCCAAGTGAGGAAGAGGAAGAGATGGGATTAGGAGAAAGGGAATTGTGAGAGTGGGATATCAAAAAAGTAAGTCGTCATCGTTCTTTGCTTCGCCACCGGTGAAAATGAAAACAAAAAATCGCAACACCCTCCCACGAATGATTGCCGTAGAAAACGCCGGTTCCTTGTCTTGTAGAATTACCCACGTTGTGCCAGACTTATACACGGGGCGTGTGGCCACACGCCTAGGGAACATAATAAGGAAAAGGAGGAGAGTAGAAAGGTAGAGATGAGGTATGGATCATGAAAAGCGCTTCTGGCCCCCGGAACGCCTCGTTGATGCGTGCTTCGTGAGCAGATTGTGTACGTTGTATGATGGGTGGCGTGGTGCGTATGCGTATGCGTAAGCGGATTGGGGGCGATGGGTTTTGGAGTGGTGGAGATTGTGGCAGCCTGGAGCGAGTCTTCGCGACCACCGGAGATGTCTAGGGTGAAATGTTGTCGTAACGCCGTAACGGGAAGTTCGAGAGAAAGCTGTCGCTTTCGGGCGGGGGCGCAGGCGTTGACTCTGATTGTCACAACATCGTGGCCGTAGGCGCACCCAGGCCGGTGCCGTCGAGATTCGTGCGCAGCGCGTCCTGCAGCTCTGCAATCTGCGTCATCATGGCAAAGCTGTGCTGGCCCTGCCTGTCGAGCTGCTGACGCAGCTCTTCGTTCTCCTGACGCACGCGCTTGATCTCCTCGCGCAGCTCGTCAAGCCCCGCGTCGGAGCTCTTCCTCGAGCGCTTCCGCTTGTTCCCCGCGCCGAAGACGCCAGCCTTTTCGCTGTCACCGTCGCTGCCCGTCTGAACGTCTTCCTGGACAGTGCTGGAGCCGTCGCTTGTGTGGACCCGTCGAAGGTGCTCGTTCAAGTTCTCCTGGCGCGAGAAGCCCTTGCCTGTATGGCGCTTGCAGTTTGGGTGCGGGCAGTTGACTGTGTTCTTCGGGCCACCGTGCTTGCCGTGGACCTCGCGCTCGTGGCGGAGGAGACCGCCCGAGTATGTAAAGCCCGGGAGCTTTTCGCAGCCTTCGGCGGCGCATCGGTAGGGTCGCTCGTGTTTGTCCATGTGCTTGCTGACAGGAGAAGTATGTTAGTGGAGTTACAAAGAGTGGCGAGGTTTGGGGCGAGCTATGCTTACCTCCATTCGCACTTCCGTGTGAAAACTTGCGTCTCTTCCGTGCATCCCGGGAAAGTACAGTAGAACTTTCCGTCGGGCTGTTTTGTAACTTCGCGTTCGGGTTTGGCTATACACTTAACCCTCGAAGATGGTGTTGAGGCTTCGCCCTCGTCCTTGTTGTTTGACGGCAGAGGTTCGGGTAGCGCGGGAAGTTGAGAGGGGAGAGAGGCGAGGGTCGAGGGGGCGGAGAGATCGAGTCGCGTAGCATCAGGAACACCCACGGAACCATCGTCGAGACCATCCGGCATCAGAGACCGATCATCTCCGAGCATCGAAGCTGTCGGGTTGTAGGACGCAAGGTCTGGGACGTCGGTCGCTTGGTACTGTGCTGTCGGGTCGACGTTGTGGTCGTGGTCCGGGTCGCCGATCGGAGGGTAGGACCCATCGTGCATGAACGTCCGGGGTTCGTAGACGACGCTCATGTTGAATGCGATGTGGTGGCTACCAAATGAAGCTTGCTACGAATGATGTAGAATGGCCGTGGGATGTCGTGACCGGCGGGAAAAGAAGTCGTAACCTCCACGTCCTTGGCGGGGAATGCGCAATCAGGACCGTAGAAGATGATGAATGAAAAGAAGAAAGAAGAAAGGGTGCAGTTTGTGGGGTGCAGCAACTGCGGTTGCACTTTCGTACTCGAGAACGCGTACTTTCGTCAAGCTTGCACAAGTTGCGATGAGCTCCGGGGGTGGTGCTGCGAAAGGCAGAAAAGTTAGTTTGGCCTGAGAATTCTGGCGGAAGACCGGGCAGTAGCAGCCACAACGTGGATGATCTGGTCCACGTGACTACCTTTGCTCGCCACTCAGCCACATGGACCCACACTTGCGTGCTCAATGTGGCGCGGGGGAGGAGGCAGAAGCCGAAAGCACATAAGAGAACCCCCCCTGCTCACTCAGTCAGAAGACAACAACTTACAGCTGCTTGATAATCAACCTTGGTGCACTGTAACAAAATGAAGCAAAATACGAGAATTTCGACTTGGTACTGGGCGACAACTGAATCGTTATATGTCTTACGGTCGCGTAGGGAATCTAGGCGGCAGACAACAGGTGACTCGATTCTTCAGCGATGGTGATGGCTGCTATGCCTCCCGTCCAAGGTGAGTCACAACACGACGCCGGCTGGCGTTAAGGCTGCCATCCTGTACAGGGGTTTGCGCTCGCCTCGTTGACACTGGGTCGGTCCCGTGACTATGTCTTGAATTTTCCGGGCGAGGATGTCTGCACGGTTAGTCCAAACATAGGAGAGGGATGGTGTTGGAGGACTCACCCGCTTGCGAAGGACTCTTATAGAGATGGTCCTCAAGGCTAGAAGCATTCCTCGTGCCCATGATTGGTAGTGTCAAACGCGACTGGGCCGCGTTAGACCAAGGCACTGGTCCAAAATCGAGATTCACAGCCGCAATGAGGCCGTCTGACAGGATCAGCTATTGGGGGGCCTAGTAACCGGTGGCCAATCTGGTGGTGCTGCCTACCTAGGCCAACAAATGATTCTCGGTGACAAGCGTGCCGTTGGGGACTGCGGGCGTTCCAACTGGCGTAAGTGATGCCGTTCTTCTGATGCCCAAGTACGATGTGCGGATTCTCGCAGGCAGCGGTTGGCCCTCTTCGACAAGACATGTTACAAGTGGTAACATGAGGCATGCATGCAAGAGGTAGGTTTCGTAAGGAACCACGCAGCCAGACTGCTGGCATTTGCTCATTGGAGCTTACCACGAAGTTACCCACAGAGAATCACTGGTTGTGTACTCTGTACAGTGGCCTGCTTTCGCACTCGCGCGTCTTGGGTCTACTTGAGCCATGAACAACAGGCAACGGCTCACACCACCTCCCCCTTTGGGACTCGGGTGGTCTTCCCAATACTCGCCGTCCAGGCGGATTACCGCACTTCTGGGTCGCCAGAAGCCGCCGCTGTTGATCGGTTACTAGCTGAGGAGTTGGATGCCTATTCGGTCTCTTGGCCGGTGACTGGGTTAGGTGTCGTGACGGAAGGACGACGGGTGTGTGTGTGGAGGACAATCCCGCGCTGACAGGACCAGGACCAGGACCAGGACCAGGACCAAAACCAGATCTGGACTCCTTCACGGTGGATCTTCACCGGCTGCCTCGGTGAAGCAGCTGGCTAGCAAGCCAAGCTTGCCAGTTTGTGAGACCGCATCGAGGTAATTGCGCATCGTAGTTTTGGCTGACAGCATGGTGGCCAGGCAACTTGAGGGGCATCGGACAGGCAGGCACCTGACTTGGCAACGATGTGCAGAGTGAGAATGTGTGAAGGAGAATCAAGATCTCCAATCCGGGACTTGGCTAGGCAGTTCTGGCCTAGCGGAGTGTTAACAGCAGACACCAGGGAGACTGGAAGCGAGACGAGAGAGAAGAAAAGGAGAGAAGTTCGAGTTGTCGATGGGCATGAGACCGCTGAAGTGGGGTTTGTGGTGAGGAGAAGGGAAAGGAGATGAACGTCTGCCCTCACTTCTGAGGCAGACTTTTTGATGCCTGAAGCCAGTGACGGCCAAGGGAAGGCGGGTATCAGCCCAGCCAGGCATGTACATGGGATGGGCACTGATGGATGCAGGTTATGAACAAGCATAGGTCGGTACACGAGCGTCTAAGCATATACTGCGACGGTAGAAGACATGTGAGGCAAATGGATCTTGGGGCCGGCCATGATGACAAGCCAGACGGGCGGGTGTGAGGTTGAAGCAGCGTCCAATGTCTATTGGGAGTTTTTACCCCACCACCACGTCTGGTCCCTCTCCCATTCAAACACACACACACACACACATACATATACACACTACGCACACACAAACCGCGTTCCATTTCGTCATCGCCCAACAGCTGTCTCTGTCTGTCTGCTCCGTCAGAGTAGCTCGGGCTTATTGTTACACACAACATGTCTCGGGCTTTTTTTTTACTGTAATAATCAACAAGTCGTGCATACGCGAAAGACTCACCCATGTTTCTGTAGCTGTGTTTCTTTTCCTTTTCTTCTTTCTTCATCATAGAAAAACACGAACAGCTGGCTCCTTCGGCTACCATTCAAGGTGCCCCAACCCTCGACCGGCCGGTCTAATAGCGCTACTCTGCACAGGTGGACTGGCTCTAGTGACCGAGTCCGGAGTCGCTAAAAGATCGAAAATGTGGATCTCACCGCAGACGACGGACAAATGGCAGCGAAAGAAGGGTGGAGCGCCATTTTCTGTTGGGCGAGAACGGCCGAACAGAGGCCACTGGAAGGTCACTGGAGAGGGCATCGCTCCCTTAGGCCGCTTGAGAGACCTTGGGCTGCATGCTTAGATCTGCTAGTGCAGCTAGGCCAGAACCGCCTGAGGGAAAAAGAAGAGCTCTAGCTGCTCTTTGGGAGGTGTCCACTACCAGCTCCGATGGCCTTTCAGAAGGAAATAAAACCCGCCTGTATAATATCCGCTCATCAAATCTTTCACTACCTACCTACCTTACGGATACACTCACTCACCCTACTTGAGCATCCACTGCAGATCACACCTCGCGCTGGTTGCTTCACCCTGGAAACGCAATCCTGAGCCGACTAGAACCCAAGACGAATCCTCCAGTGTTCTTTCAATCAGCCTTTTGTGAGAGTGTGGCCAGAAAAAAGACCAGTAGCACGCACTTCCATTGCTCCGTGGTCAAGCATGGCTCACCTACATGGAGAAGCGCGCAGCGCCGACGACAAGCAACCCATTGACTTTCTCACCACTGCGGCTGCTTCGTCGGGCGCAGATACTCCGGCTGGACCATCCCATCGAGACGAGGACGAGGAGCAGGAGGAATACGATGTCGAGACGGTCGAGAAGGTCTACCGGTACGCCCTTCAACGCTGCCATCGCCCTTTTGATGCACAGACGATGCTAACCAGTCCCTAGAAAACTCGACCTTCGCATCATTCCAGGTCACTCACTACATTGTCCCTTTCTCGGTGTAACAAAACATCTAACGTTCTAGCAGCTTTCTGGACACTGTATTTCCTCTGCTCTGCCATCAGGTCCAATATCGGCATCGCCCAAACCATGAACGCGGCGCAAGGTCATGACTTGATGTCGGTTCTCGGTTTGTCGGCACGGGATACTTCGACCGCGCTGGCTCTTTTCTACGTCGCCTATGTCATCTTCGACTGTCCCTCGAACCTGGTCATGGCCAAGCTGAGCCCCCGAATCTGGATGGCTCGAATCGTCATCGCCACTGGCATCATTGGCACCTGCTTCGCTGCCGTACAGAGTGCCTGGAGTGTCAAGTATGTCGTTCGTACCCCGGTTATTGATCCTGACTAACATAACCGCCCCAGGTTGCTTCGGTTCTTGCTGGGCGTTGTCATTGCAGGCATGTGGCCGGGAATGTCCTACTATCTGACCCTGTTCTACCCGCCTTCTCGGACCGGCAAGAGAATCGGCATGTACTTTACAGCTGCCCAGCTTTCGGCTGCCGTCGTGGGTCTCGTATCTGCCGGCTTCCAGCTCATGGATGGCCTTGGAGGTCTGGTTGGTTTCCGCTGGATGTTCCTCATTTACGGACTCGTCGCCATCGTGCTTGGTTTCTGCCTGCTCTGGTGGCTTCCCGACCGCCCCCTTCCTCCTGGGCAGAAGCGTCAAAGGTCGGCCTGGCTGAAGTGGCTTCCACCCACCCCGGAAGCGCTTTCGGGCCAGGACGCCGTCATTCACTACCATGACCTCCGTCGGGTCTATCATCCGAGACCCTGGACCCTTAGGGACCTCGTCAGAGTCCTGATCGACTGGCGTCTCTGGCCTTTGACTTTCATGTACTTCGGAGTTGTCGGCGTCGGCATTGGCACTCAGCTTTACGGCTCCGTCATCATTCGTTCCATTGTGCCCACGGCATCCAGCATCCAAGTCAGCTTGCTCTTCGCTCCCATCTGGATCGTGAGTATTCCGCACCGTCTTTCTCCAGCACCAGCTAACCCGGCCCAGATGGATCTGATCGCCATTCTGCTGGTGATGCCACTTTCGGACCGCTTCCACGGTCATCGGCCATTCATCTTCTCGGCCGCCGTGTGCCTTCAGATCACCGGACTGCTTGTCGTCACTTTCGCCCTCGACAACGGATGGGCTCGGTACGGCGGGCTTCTGATGGTTGGCTTTGGCCTGGGCCCAACAGTCCCCAACTGCATGACTTGGACAAACGAGATTTTCCAACGCCGTCACGGCGAGGTCGGAGTGGCGGCTGCTACTGCCCTGGTGTCCGGCCTCGGAAACCTGGGAAGTATCGTCACTACCTACGCGCTTTACACGGGATGGCCGGAGGACGCTGCCAAGGGCCGTTACCAGTACCGTCGCAGCAACTACGCAATGATTGGCATCCTTTGTCTAAGCATCCTCAGCAGTTTTGCCATGTTCTTCCTGTTGAAGATTTTCGGCAACAAGCCCGCGGCCAAGATGTCGAACCACGACTCCTCGAGCGAAATCGAGGACGGTGCCGCGAGGCGTGAGGCCCGGGAACGAGGCTTCGGCAAGTTGTTCCCCCGTAACAACCAACGCCAGGAAGCCTGAATGACTTCCGTCTCGACGCCGGGCCGACCAATGATCGAAGTAATTTCTGCTTCGAAGGATTCAACAACCGCCAATGGCCTCCCCCAGATCCACAACGGGTACGACGTCTTGCCTCCTTGAAGCGGCTCAACCTGCGAAATTCTCTTCTTTATGCCATTGCATGGCAACTTTAATTCGACAACTTGACTTAATCACACAACACACACTACGGATACAGATTACCCATCCGACGTTTGGATATGCGTTTCATCCGAGGAAAGGCCTGAATCCACGCCGCCGCAGGGCGATGAGCGGCGGAAAGACGAGGCCCGATTCCTCGACGGCGACAGTGCTTTTACGCCATCGTCGGGAAAGGCTGTATTGAACTGGAGACGGTGACCGGCGACAATGCTCTTGCGCTATCGCATTTCGGACCGCCTCGTGGGAACCAAAAAAAAGGGAGGACGTTTTGGAAACAAACGAGAGCAAGAGGAGGACAGAGGATGAAGGGAGTTTTGCGTTTCTGTTTTGCATTTTGATGATACCCCATACGTGTTTAGATACGCTTGTCTTTCGAGTTATTCGCCACTCGACCGCGAAAGTGCTGCTACGCCATCGCCGGGACTGCGTGTTGAACCGAGACAATGACGGCGACAATGCCCCTGCGCTATCGTCTGGCTTGTCTCGTGGGCGCGCTTTGCGAATTCGACTTGTTTTGTTTTGATATACGATATCGTTATCGCCTCACTACCGGCTTTCCAGCTTGGCTGACTGCATGCAGAGGAGGAGAGGGAGGAACGACTAGTCAGTCTTTTCATAGTACATAAATTGAGTCTTCTTTCCCCTCGTCCGGCTTCCGTTTATAATCGCCGAAGGAAGCAAGGTGAATCCCAGTCCCCGGCAAAAGACCTCGAGTCCACCCTCCCCGCTGGTGAGACAAGAACTCCACGAGGCTCGCATGCGCTTCGGAGGGCGTGTGACTGGTCGTCACGAAACACCACATGGCGCATGTCAACCGCCTAGCACGTTGCAAAAGGCGAGCCTTGGGACATGAATACGAGGCTCAAGTAGATGAACGGGAACATTGGGAGGACGAGAACGAACACTCGGGAAGACCGCTAGGAAAAGGCAAAATAGACGAGAACACGCACGCCACAGTGATTCTGGTCGACAGACACCTATCCATCCATTCGTCCATACATTCACAGTTGACGCATGCCCCTCCAGCCAAGTAGCTTCAGGGCCATGATGACAGGACACGATTTTAACACGCGTGTCCTACGATAAGAAAACACGGTTACGCAAGGCACAGCCATCATCTGCAACGAATATTCCAAGAGGGTTCCGTCACCTGGTGCACTGCTCCTCCTCGGCGTGATGTCGGCCGTCCGCATGATCGTGCTTATCGGAGACGCGATTTTGTCGGCCGCCTCCCCCTTTCCACTAGACGCCGGGCCGAGCGTTCTCTTCTTCTTCCTCTACCACCTCCATTTCTTGTCCTCGTCTCGTGTCCGCTTCGGAACCTGTTTCTTGCAGGTTTTCTGCTTCACGCAGTGTTCCGGTTACGCGATCGATTGGAGAGGGCTCACGCGCCTCCTCCCCCCTGCGTCGTTAAATGTTGCGTTGGAAAGAGGGCTTGAAGAAGGCAAAAAAATGATACCTCGAGAACCATGGATGGTCTTGAGGCTGATCCGAAAGTGATGCTGGGTGTCTCGTTTTGTCACTTTTCGTCCGCCCAGCGTCAGCCCACGAAAACGGCGGGCGTCGCTAAGCCCGACCAACAGGCAGGGGGCTGAAAGCCTCGCCCATCGGTTGATCGGAATAGCACTTTTGGATCCGTACGTACGGCCGTTGTGCGCTGGGCTTTTCGGGCTCTTTTCTCTCTGGCATTTTCTTTGGGGGGGGTGGGTTCGATAGAAGAATCGTTGGTTGTCTACCAGTTTCGGGACTTCTCTCAAGGAAAATCGTCGGCAGGACGAGCGAGAGACAAGAGTCAGGCCGGCCCCCATGACGAACTCGTACAACAGCCAACCATATGACGAGTTGCACAGTCTCAGCTTGCAGCGGATAAAGCTGTATGCGTGGCTCCCGCGCATGTGCCGTGCAACTACATCTGGCCAACGTCGCCCGTTTTTCACGTCCCTGGAACCCCTGTTGCTCGATGCCCTCCATCGCATGTACGGTGGGTCGTACCTAAGTATCCAAAGGTCCAGCGTGTAAGGGGCTCTCTTGATATCGAACAACGATGATGCTACGACGACCCTGCCGTATGCTGTGGAGCCGAGAGACGGAGAAAGGAAATAGGACCAGTGCCTCTTTGGTTCCTTGCGAAAGAAGGTATATGAATCCAGTCCCGAGTGAAGTTTCGAGCAACATGTCGTGCTCCCGACACACGAGATATCTTTGCTATCTGCGATGATGGCTGAAAAGGTCCAGAATCTTCCTTCACACGACACGCCGCCGCACGATGGAGATGGAGGAGGCGACCAAGAGAAGAGAAGTACCGACCAAGGCGAGGAAGGCAGCACGACAACCACGGAGGCCAAGATACCGCCGGGCCGCAGCCGGGCCCAGACAGCTGTCCTGATGCTGGCGCTTTGCATGTCCGTCTTCCTCGCGGCGCTCGATGCCGTCATCATCACGACGGCGCTGCCGACCATCGCGCGCGAGGTCGGGGCCTCGGACTCGGGCTTCGCCTGGATCGGCGCCGCCTACCTTCTCGCCAACGCCGCGTCGGTGCCGTTCTGGGGCCGACTCAGCGACGTCTTCGGGCGCAAGTCAATCCTCGTCCTGGCCGACGCCGTCTTCATGGTGGGCAGCGTCGCGTCGGCGCTCGCGCGCGCGCCAGGGGCGCTCGTGGCGGGCCGCGCCGTGCAGGGGCTCGGGGGCGGCGGGCTGATGGCGCTCGTCAACATCACGGTGGGCGACCTGTTCAGCCCGCGGGAGCGTGGGGCGTACTTTGGGGTCATCGGCGCCGTCTGGGGCCTCGCCAGCGGCGTCGGGCCGCTCATCGGCGGCGGGCTGACGGAGGTCGTGTCGTGGCGGTGGTGCTTCTGGGTCAACCTCCCGATCGCAGGCGCCTCGCTGGTGATCCTCGTCTTCTTCTTGCGCGTCCACGAGCCCAGGACACCCCTCGTTAAGGGGCTGGCGGCCATCGACTGGCTCGGCGCGCTCACCTTCACGGGTGCGACGCTGATGCTCCTTCTCGGGCTGCAGTTCGGTGGGGTCCGAGACCCCTGGGGCTCGCCGACGGTCGTCTGCCTCATCGTCTTCGGTGCCGTCGGCTACGGCGTCTTCGCGCTGGTCGAGCGCTCGGCGCGGTATCCGCTGATGCCAGGGTCGCTGTTCCGCAACCGTTCGGTGGTCGCCTGCTACGCGGCCGACTTCTGTCACGGGCTGGGGTTCGCGGCTGTGGCCTTCTTTCTGCCGCTGTATTTCCAGGCGGTGCTCGGCGCGGGGCCGGTGCAGTCGGGCGTGTGGCTGCTCGCGACGGCGCTGCCGCTGGCGGCGTGCACCGTGGGCGTCGGAGTCGCGATCAAGCGGACGGGACGGTACGTCGAGATCGTGCGGGGGTCGATGGCGCTGTCGGCGGTGGCGCTCGGGCTGTTCGTGACGCTGCCGGCGCGGCGCGACTGGCCGCGGCTGGTACTGTTCCAGGTGGTCGCGGCGCTCGGGGTGTCGCCGAACCTACAGGCGCTGCTGATCGCGGTGCAGGTGCAGGTGTGGCCGGGGGACGTGGCGGCGGGGACGGCGGCGTTCGCGTTCGTGAGGCACGTCGCGCTCGGGACGGGCGTGGTGGTCGGGCAGGTCATCTTCCAGAGCGTCATGGGCCGGCACACCGGGAGGATGGCGGAGGCCGGGGTGCCGCAGGAGGTGGCGGCGAGCCTCGGGGCGGGGTCGGCGATCGCGGCGCACGGGGTGGTGGTCGAGGCGCTGGGGGAGGCTCAGAAGGAGGTCGTCAGGGCGGCGGTGGCGGACGGAATCAGCAAGCTGTGGATCTTCTTCTGCGTCGCGTCCGGGGTCGGGCTGGCGGCGACCTTCTTTGTGCGTCAGGTCGAGCTGAGCCGGGAGCACACGGAGACGCGGACGGGGTTGAAGGCGGAGGAGGCCAAGGTTGTTGAGGACGAGAGGACGAGGGTGAGGGCGACGAAGGGCGATAATGCGGTCTGAGTTCGGTCAGGATAGTATGGAAGGGCTGAGGGGCTTCTTTACTCGTGTGATGATATGTAGAACGTGTGGTCTAGGAGCATGACTGTAGAGACTCTTTGCTTGGGTCTAAGCCAGGCTCAATATCACGAAATCGACGAGGGAGATGTCCCAGGATCCGGCGACCGAATTCCTGCCTTCTTGTTGGTATCACACATTGCACGCGTATGCGAAGATACCTTCCGACAAGGTGAGACAACAGCAGGTAAGTCAGTTGTTTCTGAAATCCAACGAACGGAAGGATAAAGGCGATACGGGCATTCGGCCGCAGGCTCCCCTCCTAAAGATAGACGGGGGCAGCAGCATTCAGGCGCCGCTGGTCAGGCCGGTCCGGCAGGGATGCGAGTGTCGTCGGCCCCACCTTTAACACCGGTGTATTCAGGAGCTCAGGCTGTCGCGCGGGCCTAGCCCGTAGCAGCCGTACGGGCGGCTGGCCCATTCCGACACTGCTCGTATTCGCACGGAAATCTGCAAGAAACAATAATCTGGAGTAAGAATTTCTTGACATGTGTACGGCACAGTCTGCAGAGACAACTCTGGCATCGACGACCAAAGCAACTCATTGCCTCGAATCCTGCGCGGATGCCGCCTCATACTTTGACATACCGTCCGGTTTCTATGACGAACAAGAACGTGATCGCAGGTAAAGAACAGCCAGAAACTGTAGCAAAGACATCTAGTTTTACAACAGACTTCCAGGCCGCACGCGGAAGGAGATAGGACCCATCCACACGGACTAGGCATCCAGAACGCCGAGCCGGGACTTTTGAATTGGGTCTCATTTTGACATTCTTCCGCTTCCTGTCCCTGCTAGGATCGACATCTCTAGCTGCAATGCCTTGGTTATTCGTTGGAAAAAAAAAAGAAGAAAAAAAAGAGTAGAACTATTCTTCAACCCCCCTGTAAACGTTCTGTAAAAGCAGGCGACGGGTAATCTGATTGTCGTCAAGCTCGCGGAATATTGAACCGGTCCTGAAGCTCGGCTCTCTTCTTGAGGGGGCGATGAGGGGGGGAAAGGTACTGCCGATGTTTCTCAAGCCCACCTTTCGCTTGTCTTGCCATCAGAGAGCCCTTTGTACGCCTGAGTAGCCTGAATGTCAGGGTTTGATGTACACCCGGGCAGCAGAGGACAACTGAGGGACTTGGCTGAACCAACAGGCCACAGCCCAGTCCATGCTCAGCCACTAACGATGTTCTTGCTTGTCAAAGCTGCCTTGCGCGCTTCGCCATGTCGCTTTAGAAGAAATCGCAGACTCGGTGAGTCCAAAATATCAGTAGGTGGTAAAGTGAAAGAAGCCTGCGGAAACTTGCTTGCGCCACCTTGGCGATGGGGGAAGTGAGATGAGTGAGCCACCGCCACACACACCATCCACCTCAAAGGCAGGGACGATTTGGCGGGGACCGAGCGCCGGCATTGCGCGCTGCGAAATCACCGGAACCCTTCCCCCGGCAACTCGCACCAGGCACCCGTCACTCACACCCTGATCCGATGTCCAGACTCACATCAGGAAGCACTGATTCCTCCGGCCTGTGACGCCCGAGGAACACATCAACTGTTCCAGGAACAGTCACCAATCCAAATGAGAGCCGCTACCCCCTGAGAGGACAAGTGTTTGATGAACAGCGCCGCCTGAGGCCAATTCAACACCGCCACTTGCCGGCCCGTGAACCAACCAGCAAGTAAACTAAACACCTAAGCCAAGCAGGCAGCCCCTTGGATTTGGCGCGCAGGCAGCGAGATTCCTTTTCTTGTAAAAATATTTGTATCAGTTCTTAAGGATCTTCGTTGTTCAACAACCGTTTTCCCGCCTCCTACGCTGCAGTTTCATTCACCCTAGAGCGCCAATACCGATCTTGGCAGGACAACACAGCCAGCCATACCTCCCCAACACCAGCGCGCCCAGCAAAGCCCACCCGAACCCTCGATATGCCCATGAAACCGCAGAAGACGTCCTACACATCCAATGACGTCGCCGTCCCCGCCGACTTCCTCTCCAGGCCGCCGCCCCCCGGCGCGCCGCCCGTGACGCTGAGAAAGATCGACTGGTCCGCGACGCCGCTGCCCGAGAACGGGCCGCGCTACGCCGCCGTGATCGACAACGTGCTCACCGCCGACGAGTGCGCGCGGCTGGTCCGCATGGCTGAGGACAGCGCCAAGGATCGCGGCGACGCGGGCGACGAGCCGTGGCAGCCGGCCATGGTGAACATCGGGCCCGGGTGGGAGGTGCTCGAGCCGCACTACCGAAACAGCGACCGCATCATCTGGGACCAGCAGGAGGTCGTCGACCGGCTGTGGGCGCGGTGCCGGCTCGCTCCCGGGCTGGAGGACCAGCTGAAGGAGGTGGCCGGCGTGGGGAAGACGAGAAAGGGAGAGGAGACGCGGTGGGTGTTTAACCGGTTCAACAAGCGGATGAGGTTTCTGAGGTACCAAAAGGGGCAGTTTTTCAGGCGTAAGTTTTTTTCGTGGGGGGGGGGGGGGGGGGGGTTTGCTGCACCCTCCCTTTCTGTCCTCTCTCTTCTTCTTTTTTTTTTTGTTTTTTTGTTGTTGTCTTGTTTCACTCTCCTGCCTGTGTAGATCTGTCATCAAAGCAAGCTGACTCGAGACGCGACAGCACACTGCGACGGCCCCTACGGCGAAGAGGGCGCGGATGGGACCGTCTTCCGGACGTGGCACACCGTCCACCTCTACCTCAACGACTCGGTGGCCGAGGTCGGGCCAGAGAAGTCAGGCCTCGTGGGGGGCGCGACGACGTTCCTGTCGGGCGACGAGAAGCGGCGGGTCGACGTCGACCCGCGGGCCGGCAGGGTGCTCATCTTCCAGCACGCGGGGCTGTACCACTGCGGCGACGACGTCGTCGAGGGGACCAAGCTCACTATGAGGACCGACATCCTATACGAGCTGGTGAAGACCAAGATCGAGAAGGGTCGTCAGAGTCGGTGAAAAAGGAACTAGGGGGGGGAGTACACAACATCGTTGAGGTCCGTTTGTTTGTGTGCTTGTCGTCGACTACATTTCGGCCCCGAAGATCAAAGGTGAAATTCCGGACGCAGCAGCCGTATAAGCAAACCAGTCGCCCACGCACGACTCACACAGCAATAAATCGAATCAGTTAGTTAGTTAGTAGCATGCAATTCAGCCAAAAAGCAAAAGAAACTGCCTCGTGGCGGAATCGAACCGCCGATCTTCTCATGACACTAGAGTACTAGTGAGACGCTATACCACTTAGCCAACAAGGCTTGCTGATTGGATGATGAATCTCTGAAAACTTGTTCATTTAGAGGGACAAATCGAAGACACACAACCCGCTCTAGACCCACCTCTCATCCCCATCATTTCCATCCCCTGCGTGCCCTTCTGTTGTTTCTGAAAGCTCGCAGTCCTTTTCAACCAGTCTGACAATGGCTGTGTTGTCTGCATCCGACAAGCGTTGCACCTTCGGTTGCGATCTCTTGGCTCGATCGGCATCAACCACGACCGCAATGCGTAGGACAGGCGCGCATCCCGGATTCACATCCGCACCAAGGGTCCAAGTCGGGTCTCTCCATAGTCTCGTGCCGTCCTAGCCATACTCCACGCGGAGATTTGCGATTTGCTCAGGGTCTCTCGGGGCGGGCGGAACTCTGCGGCCGGGCCTGGTGGGTGGGGAAGCATCCGGGGCAGTGCAAGACCCTCTGCGGTAGGTCGAGAGATTGGTTGTTGAACACTGAACCCGTCAAGAGGGCCCGCGTCGGGGTTCTTGTATTACGAGGTGTGTCACTGTCACTCTGGGGGAAAGACGGGTAACCTGCATGTTTGGTCTTGGCGTGCTCGAGTCGAGACCGAGAGGCAGCAAATCCAGCCTTACCGGGCATCCTTCCAGACAGGTTTGGCTTGGCAGGAGACGATGCACGTTGACCGCTGAGACCTAGCATGATGCACGATGGAGGCGGGCGTTGTTGTTGAGTGTTAGGTGCAAAGAGTGAGTACCTTCCGAGGATCGTTCCCATTAGGGTCAAGCGGTGTTTTTCCATGTTTGCCCACGGGCTATTTGAGGGAGTGCCCCTTTTCGATGAGGCGCTGCAAAGCCACGCTGTCGGTGCGCAACGAGAATAACTCGTCACTCGTCCGATAATGTTAGTGTGCAGTAGTAATCCATACAAACGATGCATCCCAGACACGGGCATTCCAGAACTACGGCCCAGAGCAGGCCATGAGCTGGCCGTTTTTTCTACTTCTCCTTCGTCGTCTTCTTCTTTCTTCCCTCCCTCTCGCTCTCCATGGACTGACGGATGAGATAGACCTGGGCAAACGAGCTCACGTTGGATGGCCCTGGCGGCGTTGGTGCCAAGGGAACGCCCAGGCGCGTAGATCGCGGGAGGCCCAGTCCAGGGGCGTGGCCGCGCGGGCGAGGCAAGGAAGCCTGGCTAGCAGAGCCAAGAACCTGAGGCCCCGAGGGAGAAGGGGACGAGCGAACACAAAAGCTTGTTCTGGAGATTGATGTCGTTTGTGGCGCCATCGACAGAGGTGGTGCTTACACTATCCGCGCTCATTCTGCATGCAGTGAGTGGTGTGTGTCCTGAGGAGGGCGAGTCGTCGTTGTCGTCATAACCTGTTGAAGAAGTGATGGAAACAAGAGATTGTCGATCCCATACGCCGACCACCAGACTGGCCCTGCATGACGAAGACGAAGATGAAAACAGGCCACTCGCTCGCTCTAATTCCATCCATCTTCGACCAACTCGGACCCATATTTAATTAATCGGGAGACGAGAGAAAAACGGGACAGCGACAAGGGCGACGACGAAAACAAGGATCGGAAGACAATCTCACTGGACTCAGAGCAGGTCACGTGACCCATTTTCTGCTTTTGGATTCAGGGGCTCCCTTGCCCCTTAAAGCGATTGTCCCGCCGTAGATGACTGTTGGCGCGCCATCGCTCGCTTCCTCTGCTGCGTCTCATGAGGTACCGGTACCTATACCTTTGATCGTATCCATACGAGGTCGGGAACAATTGCTCTTGACATGGAGAACAAGAGATGCAAAAACACGACATGAAGGACGCAGTCAGTCGACATGGCACAAAAACGCCAAGACCCAAGCTTTGCAACCGTTATATGGGGGATCTGTTAGCCCTTTTCTTTCCCTCCTTCCCCTCCCCCCCAGTCTCTTGGCACATCGGGCCCTGTCCTGGATCGCCAAGACCACGGGACAAGACGCTGGAAAACTTGGAATTTGCTTGTTTTCGGTGCTGGCGACTTGGCGCGCCTGGGCACTGCGTGGTACGCCACGAACTGCCGGCAGAACCGCCGGCCATGTACACTACCTACCTACCCACGCAGCTACGGTAGCTACTGTCTTCGATTGTTCAGCCGTCAGTCTATGTACAGTCTACAGTCTACAAGGCGCACGCATCGTGCAAGGATGCAACTCCTTTCGAAGCACAGTTGCTTAGGCCATTGTTTCCCATCCGCATTCCCGCTGGAAGCCCCGGCTGGGAGATGTAGCGCATTATTCGTATCGCTGGTTGGATACCACCACAAATTGAGGAGCAATGTACCTGTACCGTTTCCTGGCATGAACACCTCGGTCCACCCGTCATTAGGTCGGCAGGTACGAATACCTATCAGGTAAGGTAGCTAGGAATCATCGTGCCGCCCGTACCGGTACCATCCCGGGATCCCTCTTTTCCTATTCTCGCA
Organism: Colletotrichum destructivum; assembly: GCF_034447905.1. NCBI lineage: Eukaryota > Fungi > Ascomycota > Sordariomycetes > Glomerellales > Glomerellaceae > Colletotrichum > Colletotrichum destructivum. The sequence continues at coordinate 1,011,361 of NC_085904.1, forward strand.
CTTGCACCCGCCCGATGTCCAGCTACCTGACGCTAGCCCACACCCCTTCGCTGTCACCACTCATCCTTCCCCCGACCCGACCCTCTTATTCCTCTTCCTCCTCCCTCCGTCCTCGCCGTCCCTGTCCATCTCTTTCCTCTCTCTCCTTCAATCACTTGTTTTCCCTGTTTCTTATACCCACCAAATCCACCAAACGCAGCATCCAGCGACGACAATCGACTCGACGGCTGGCCCCTTGCCCCTTAGCCCTTCTACCCGTTCGACGTACCTTATCGACGACGTACTCTCATGATACCACCGTGAAACGATCGCGCCGCTTTCTCTCGAAGGAATCGACCATCCTTCCCTGTTCCTTTCCTTCTCCGCATCTCTCTCCACCAGTCACTCGCTTCAGCAATACATCGTCACTCGACTACCTCTACAACCATGAAACGCTCCTTTATCGCTCGCGCTGCGGCGGCCCTTCTCCTCTCCAGCGGCTTCGCCAACGCCGTATACTCGATCGCCTCAGACGGTACATCCACCTGCGCCCTACCGGCCGACACGATGTCGTGCCCCAGACTGAACTAACGCCGCGTCCAGATGAAATCAAGTCGTCGGCCAAGACCCTTGCTTACGATCTCATGAGCTTCTACGACGGCAACCTGACTGGCCACACGCCCGGTATCTTGCCCGGCCCTCCGCCGAATGGCGATTACTACTGGTGGGAGGCCGGTGCCATGTGGGGTACCATGATTGATTACTGGCACTTGACCGGCGATGCCACCTACAACGACGTCGTCATGCAAGCCATGCTGCACCAAGTCGGCCCCGACCGCGACTACATGCCCCCCAACTACACGGCCTCGCTGGGCAACGACGATCAAGGATTCTGGGGCATGTCCGCCATGACCGCCGCCGAGAACGGCTTCCCGAACCCGCCTGAGGATGAGGCTCAATGGCTTGCCCTAGCCCAGGCCGTCTTCAACACTATGGCGAGCCCGGAAAGGCACGACACCACGTGTGGAGGCGGTCTCCGCTGGCAGATTCCCTTCTCTAACAACGGGTACAACTACAAGAACAGTAAGGCTGATGTTTTATGAACGCCCATCCGCGAATTCGATGCTGATGAAAGCAACAGGCATTGCAAACGGTTGCTTCTTCAACATTGGCGCTAGACTGGCGCGGTATACCAAGAACCAGACGTATGCCGACTGGGCCGAGAAGACTTGGGACTGGATGACGAACGTCGGCTTCATCGACGCCGACTACAACATCTACGACGGTGGTCATGTCGAGCAGAACTGCACCGACATCAACAAGGCCCAGTTTTCTTACAACAACGGCGTTTTCCTCCTCGGCGCCGCCATGATGTACAACTACGTAAGCGGCTGCCCCTGTTCTCGAACCTTGACGAGTTTGTTCTGACCCTGCCACAGACGGACGGAGACACCAAGTGGAAATCGCGCCTCGACGGTCTCATCAACGGCACCTTCAACTTGTTCTTCCCCAACAACATCGCTTTTGAGATTGCTTGCGAGGAACACAACACTTGCACGACTGACATGTTGAGTTTCAAGGGCTACGTCGCTCGATGGATGTCGGTCGTGACCCAGGTCGCACCCTATACCGCCGGAACAATTCTGCCGGTGCTCAAGACATCGGCCGAAGCCGCGATCAAGCAGTGCACAGGACAGGACAACCAGCGGACGTGTGGCTTCAAATGGAGCACAGGCACCTACGACGGGACCAAGGGAGCCGGTCAGCAGATGAACGTGCTGGCCGCCGTGTCGTCTCTCCTCATCAACTCAATCAAGCCGCCGGTGACAAATACCACAGGCGGTATCTCCAAGGGAGACCCAAACGCCGGCAGTCATTCAGACAACCTGCTCGGAGAACTCAGCCCGGTAACAACAGCGGACAAGGCGGGCGCCGGCATCCTGACGTTTTTGATGCTGGCGTCCGCCGCCGGCACCTTTGGCTGGATGAGTTTCGGAGCGTGAAAAGTTGGACGAGCGGCCTATATAACGACTTGATTTTCTTACCATTTATTCACATAGCAGCACTATGGTTTCTGCTGGCGAGTCGTACTCGCAATAGGGATGCACGGGCGTTAGGGGCCAAGGAAGGCCCAGGCTTTATTGGATGTATTCTTTTGGCGTTGGCTTTCCCTTCTTATTCATCCACAGCGATGTTGGGTCCTGCAGTGTCCTCGGGTTCTGACAACTACCTGTCTCTACCCCATGTGATCGTGGGTGTCGGATACACAAGCCACGATTGTGCAAAGTCACTACCTATAGTCTATAATGTAGCTAGCTGTGCTGCTTCACACACAGCATCTTGGAATAGACAACTCGTCACGACGACGAAGATGTACTGCATCTTATCTCACCTGAACCTGGGAGGCAGCCAATTTTTGGTCAGTCGTGAAACGGGACGCATGGAATCTTGGCAACGCCATGACGACATGAGACCATTTCATCCGATGTTGCTACTGGGAGCCGGCTTTTAGAGGCACCGATACTCTGATGCTGCAGCTGTCATCTGCAGTCGCCAACCTGTTCATGGGACGTCTGCACGCCGCAACTCAGCGTCATCCTGTGTCTGTCGTCTTATCCTGTGGCGACAGGCGTTTCATCAGAACCTACCTGCCAAGTCTTCTTTTGTTTCTGGCCGACTTTTCTCCGCTCATCGCCTCCGGGCTTGCTCATCAGTCATCATCACCGCTACAACCAACAACAGTGTTTGTTTTCTCTCCTCTCATAGGCGACACAGCACCCTACACCCCACCACAAAGACATCTTGACCAACCACGACATTGGAAACTCTCATGGGCGATCCCTCTCTCACACAATCAACCTCACACACACAAATGACCGCATTGTCAATCACTCACTCACTCACTCACTCACCCACCCACCCACCACGACTCAATTAAATCTCACCACATAGCGGTCAGGTTAGAGTAGCCGCACGACCTTGTTCTTATCCGAACTTATTCATTCCCCCGATCCAACCTCCCTCTGATTGGCCTTCCCCTGCCACAGCTTTTGTTCATCGCGAGACCAAACCAACGCGACAATGCCGATCCCGGACTTCGCCAACGAGGCCATCTTCCCGGCCTTTGACGGCCTCCCCATCGAGGACGCCGGCGCCGCCGATCCGCCCTCCTACGCCGCGTCCTCCGAGCCCCCGTCCTACGTGCCGCCGCCGCCCCCGGACCCGCCGTCGTACTCGGACTCGCAGTCTTCCGCATCTGCCGCCACGACGTCCCTGATCGACACGGCGGCCACGACGCCCGCCGCCACCTCCGCCACCGCCGTCGTCACCACGCCCAAGCCATCGTCGCACGACGCGCGGGAGGAGTGGTTCCTCGTCGCCGAGGTGCGGCAGAACATGACCATCACGAAGCCGACCCTCGTGGTCGTGGACCGCGCCGGGACCGAGTTCGCCGTGACATTTGAGGACCGGGGGATCGACCTGCGGCCGGTGAGGCAGGGGTGGACGATCGTCGTGCCGCGGGCGGTGAGGACGGCGCCCAAGGGGGGCAAGAGGGGGTTCGTGCGGGTGCCGGAGGGGAGGGGCACGGGGGTGAAGTACGTCCCGGGCGGGCTGGAGAGGATCGGGGAGCTGGGGGCGAGGGTGCGGGGGGAAGGGGAGGAGGAGGAGGGGGAGAAGGGGGAGGAGGGGAAGGGGTTCAGGGGCAGGTGTGCCGGGTGCGGGAGCCTCGAGGGGGAGGACGGCGGCGCGTTGAAGAGTTGCACTGCGTGCGGCGTCGCAAGGTACTGCGGCAAGGTGAGTCTTCTCCTTTTGATATGTGTTTAAATGGGTTCTTTGCTTGAATTCTTGGGCAGCGAAGAGGGGCAGGCGGGTGGGTGGGGTTTGCTGCTTGAATGATGTGCTGACGTGACCGGGTGTAGGAATGCCAGAAGGAGGATTGGAAGACGCACAAGAACGACTGCAAGATTCTGAGGGGCATGGTGAACGCGTGGGGGTTATGATGAGCGAGGCTTGAGATTTAGGATATCTGGGGTCACGAGAAGGGGGGGGGGGGAAGGCAGGCTCTCGAGGCGAGGACGTGCCCACCGACGACGACGATATCACCGTCTCGCTTATTCGCGGAAATAATAACCAAGTCTGCCGTCCGACCTTTCAGACTATGGCCCTAATCTCTGTCGTCGAGATCGAAGGCGAGCTGGGTCGGCCCGTCAGGTGTGGTGGGCAAGGCAAATCCACGTCCCAATCCAGAGTGCCACGAGTTGCCCTGGTCATGTAATCATGTGAGCGCCAGTTCCAAAGATGCTGTATGATATATTCATGAAGCAGAACGAATCGTAAGGAGTGAAACATCTAATCAACCGGCTCTCTGGTATGAAAGGACCGTGATCGCAGAACCCAGAACCCGAACCCGAACCCCGCCGTCCAACGCCGATTGACACCATACATATCCCGCACCTATCGCCAAGAATAACATATTAAATAAACGCTTCTAAGAGAATGAAGAAGAATCGAAGAGGCGTTCGCATGCCCCGAACATTCCACCCACCACTCCTTGGAAAAACCAGCAAATCGGACCGGACTTAAAAGTAGGCGATGCGCGCGCCCGAGACCTGGGCGTTCCAGGAGACGTAGTCGTTGTCCCAGACGCCGACGAGTTCGAACCCCTCAACGGCGCCGGGCGCCTTGCAGTCCGTCGGCGCCGTGAGGTACGCCCCGTAGGTTGCGTCCCAGGTCGCCCAGCCGCCAGGGGCGACGGACCACCGGCCGAGGTTGACGTCGCGCTGGTTCCCCGGCCCGCCGGCGCCCCAGCCGGTGGACCCGGACGCGGGGGCCGGCTTGGTGGAGGTGTAGACGTCGAGCTTGCGGCTGCCCGAGACGCTCGAGGTGGGCGCGTCGAGGTAGAACCAGAGCTGGCACTTCTTTCCCGCGGCGGCCTGCGGGTAGGTGAAGGTCAGGAGGGCGGTGAGGTCGTTGCCGGCGTTGGAGGTGGACTTGGAGACGACGCCGCCGTAGGAGGAGGGGGTGATGGCGCCGTTGCGGGTGTTGTAGGTGAAGATGGCCGAGGGGGCGAAGGAGGTCGGCGGCGGGGTGGACTGGCGGGCCGAGAGGAGGGGGCTCGCGACGGCCGAGGTCGCGGCGACGAAGAGGGCGAGGAGAGTCTTGGAGAACATTGTGATGGTGAGGGGGGGTTCAGGGGTTAGGTTTGATTTGAGATGTTTTTTGGTTGGTTTGCTGGAAAGGTTCTATGTTTGAGTTGAGTTGTAGATGTACCTGAGGATGAGCTGGAGATGTGTGTGAGAGAGAAGGAAGTAATGATTTTCGCAGCGACTTTGATGGATATTTATACTCGCCTCGAATGCTTAGGATTTCATCAACGTCTCGAACATCGTGACCCTCAAGCAGGCTATCAAGGTGACATGGCCTGACTATCGTGGCTTTCATCCCAACGCCCGAGGCGTTCTCGACGCAGCTCGCGGATCAATCTTTTTTGCACGGATCTCTCAAAAATAGCAACGCCGACATACGAGCACAACCTTTTCTCACCGAGCGTACATCCGTAAAACTGACACAGCCCGAATAATTAGTCCAGCCGTCGGGTCAGATCCGATCAGCCCTACGGGCCTTCTATTCTCTTCCTCCCCCCGATTCCCCCGCGAAAGGTGGCGTTCTCGGATCTGCCAGCTATACGAGCAGAAGCTAGATCACGCGAGGGTAGAGCAGGAAAACGGTGTGCCCGAACCCAGCCAATGGCGAGGGTGACCTCGGAAAGCCTACCTGAACCAACATCCACGATGCTGCCGGCATATGTCTCCGGAACGCCGTCACCTGGTGCGGGTTCTGGGGTATGACGAGCTCGTGTGGTGGAGGCTCAGCAGGTATAAGCTCCCCGGGAGCTGGGCGCCCAATGAGCGCGGGAGCGGGGAATAGGCGGGCTGCAACCTGTCGGGGGTGTCATCGTGGGCTGCGTTTTGTGGCTTGATGAGCTACTGTGGGCTGTGGCGGCATAGCTGTGCTTGACGGTGCTTTAGCATGACCTGAGAGGAAGTTGTAGAGAGTTTCACACACACACACACACACACACATATTCGTCCGTATATGGTACTTTCCGGGATTTTATTTGAGACATGGATACGGGACGTGTTTATAGTGGAGGGTCGGAGGGTTCACTGTATGGCGAGACGAGAGAGATAGACAGACAGACAGACAGACGATCTTGGGTCTTTGGTTTGTTCTATTTCAAGGGCGTAAGACGCGGTGTAATTCAAAGTGCATCTCTTTTCCCGAGGTCGACGATGTTGACTTGGCTGGCGCTGGCTGGCGTTGTGAGTGGGCTGTGTAAGCCGAGCTGAGAGGTCTCTTGACAACGCACATCTCAGCCACACGTATCGCCCGTCCTTGGGCTATGGCGTGCTCACTATTCCGTTCAATGGTTGCTAGTGGTTAGTTTATCCATCGCAAATATTTTTAAAGTGAAGGGGAAGGCTCGTGTGATGGACGCGGATCATGGAGTGGAAAGGCCGTTGCGTTAAATAAGGATACGGTAACTCACAAGTTCACACAATAAACGGAATCATTAATGGTGAGCTGCTGATTAACTTTGAGAGGACTCTGTTCAATGATTTGCTCCATTCTCTCTGTACCCGACACTGCCTGTGCTACACCATGGTTGAAGCAACCAACCTAGCCTGCTATGTCGTAAAAACCAGCAGCGCAGTCATACAAGTCCACCTTTGCAATAGGAAAGATTTCGATCTACTCGCGTTTTTTTTGGGACCTCGAATACAAGGATATCAATACGACCCCCCTTGCGGACTATTACACCTCAGGGAGGATGGCAAAGACGCGGAGCAAACATTCATGGGGTTGGAACACTCTTGTACAACTGCTCAACTGCTGAGATTCTTTGTGCTGTTTCGAGATTGTACGACTTGCCATATGCCTTCCTTAATTCATTCATCATCGAAATCCAAACCACGTACGACGAGTATCCCAGCTAAATTGTGACGAACTACAAAACATGCAGAAAATCGGATGTTAAAAGCAGAGAATCAGCCACTGAAGTTTGAAACCACAACCTTCATTCCCTAGCCTCTCAGCATCACTGGTTTCCCAGCGCCGTCGCCCTCGAGGATCGTCAAGATGATGATCCCCAGCCACTCAGGACTCACCCTCTTCAGCCCCTCCACGGCCGTCAATTTCGCCTCCCCAACAATGGCGATGGTGACGCCTATGCCGACCGCCGTTTTGAACGAAATCAATAACGAGGTCAAGCCGGGGCACCGGAAGTTGGTATCCCCACCCCGGCCTTTCTGGCACGACGGACCTCTGCCCAACGCCTTCGCAGGCCCGCTCTCCGCCCACGAGCTCGCTGGCATCGACGCGCTGACGAGGCGGGACAAGAAAGAGTGCGTCAGCATCTACCTTTGCACCGAGGAGAACTGGGGAGGCGTGTGCCACTGGGCCTGTTTCGACAGCGGCCATCATATGTACCTCCGCTCGCAGTGGCGTTCCAGGATCAAGTCCATCCGGACCAGCGAAGACGCCGAGTGCAAGTTCTTCTTGTAAGCGACATGATTATATCACTTACCTGGTCGCCGGGCTTCGTGTTTGCTAACGATGCGCGTGTGTGTGTGTGTTCTCCCCTCAGCGGCCCTGATTGCAATGCCAGATACAAGACCCAGGATATGAGTTACCCTGGAAACAACTTCAACAAGGAGGACTTTGGCGACGGCGTGGGATGTTTTTACTGCCTGAAGTAAACAGGCTTCCGAGCAAGGTGTTCTGTGATTGGGAGGCTGTCAGAGATCAGTCTGGTTGCTCACCCTGCGGGTTCGAACTGGTATTGAGTGACGTTTCGTTCAGGGTTTTGGCATCGTTGCCTAAGGAATTCATGTTTTTGTACTATTTTAGAGTTAGTTTACCTGGGGAATAACGATGGTCATTGTCAATAACAACTCAGTTCAGATGAACTGCTTTTCGTAACCACCGCTCCTGTGCCTTTGGGAAGAACTCCCCAGCCATCAGTCCAAGACCCCCTGGCCTTTCGACCTCATCTTCTTCTGCTGCGCCTCGTATTGCGCCTCGATGTCGTCTCCAACCATCTCCAAGATATCATAATCATCGTCCATCCCATCTACAACCATGAACACGTCAGGTAAGCTTCCGTATCATTGCAAGGGGGAAAAACCACCGACTCAGCTTACCGCGAACGTCGATCCTGAACTGCGCAATCCTGACCGAGATCTCCACGTCGTCCAACGTCATGACCCGCGGCGACGAGTCGGGCTTCAGGTCGTCCCCGTTGGACAGGAAGAGCACGCTGCGGTCCTCCCAGGAGTCCGACTTGTTGGGCGCCTCGACGAGGACGAGCCGCCTGCTCTCGCTGTCCGGGAACTCCACGTTGCGGGAGCCGCGGTCGTCGTCCTTGAAGTCGCGGAAGCCGCGTGGGTTGTCGTCGTAATCGAACGTCAGGCACAGCCAGGCGTCGTGCTTGAGCGGCTGGAGGGAGGGCCTCTCGCCGACGGTGGTCTTGGAGGACGAGGGCCGCAGGACCTCGCGGACCCGCCACACGAACTGCTCCGACGTGGTCATGCAGGGCATGAAGAGCCCCGCGTTTGTGCGTAGAACGGACAGAAACCAGGGAGATTGAGGACTGCGCGCGGAACTGATGGTCACGGTGGAGCCATCCACCAGCTGCGATTGTCGACTAAGGCCGTACTTTCATATTGCAGTCCAGTGTTAGAATGTAGTCTCGTCCATGTCGAGGCCCACCGAGCCCAGTCAACTGCTTACCTTGGTATCAAAGGTCGGAGTGATAACCCAAATGCCGTCCTTGCTCTCCCAACTGCTGTGGTAGGGTGCGGCTCGCGGGCCCTGGAACCTGCGAGAGCACGCGATGTCAGAAGTGGCCCTGCTGGAGGTCGAGGTCAAGAGCCGGCAGTCTTACTTTGGGGGCGAAACCCTCCGTTCACTTTTTGTTTGCGCGACAATGGGGTTATGGATATCGTGATACAGGTAGTGCGTCTTCTCGCTGGTTATCTTCGTCTTGAAACGGAGCTGGGCGAGTATCTTGTTCAACTTGGGGATGCTGATGCCCTTTGTGGCCGGGCCGGGCGTCGCGCCCGAAAAGGCGTCGGCAGCGTTCGTGAACCGAGGGTCCCCGATATCGACCAGAGAGTCGATGATCAGCCTCGACTCGGCCCGCTGTGAGGTGTTAGACGTTTTGCAAGACCTTGTCTCTTTCGAAAGAGTTGTAGATGCTCCCACCTCGATGACTCTCCAGTTGACGTGGTTACCGACAGTAGGACACCACTGGCCCGGGCTATGATAACGTTGGAAGCCGTCAGGACATGGCAAGATCTGGATTTCACTTACTTCGAAGCCAAGATGGTGTTGCCGCCAACGGCCTCGAAAACCACATCGTTACTGTTTGCTTTGTAGCTGCGGCTCAAGTCTTGGTCACTGCCTCTGGTGGTTTCGCTCTTCGAGTCTCCCCCAATCTCCACGGGCTGCGGCGCAAGACATCAGTTTTTCAAAGACACTCTGGGAAATATCTGGTACAAGGAGCTCACCGAAGAGACCGTCAATCCGATCGCGTGCTTGAACATGTCTCGGTTCTTGTCTTGCTCGACCATTTCATCGTCAGTCAGTGTCTTTGTCGACACCAACATGCCTCCAAGAGTGACTTCATGGCAGAAAAATTGTCCTGCGAGGGTAAGGCGCGGTTCATCTCAGACGGCGGAGTGGTTGGAAGAACGGCCTACCAAACTTTCTGTGAAACTTCCGGATTTCCGCGACGTCCTTGGTATTCCTGATATGCTCTATGTTTTCCGCAAACTCTCGAGTCGGAACAAGGTCGTCGGCGTTGAGGAAAAGCGTGACTCGCGGCAACTGGAAACCCATGAGCAATCCTCACAGAGTCTCAGAGTCTCGGGATGTACTGGGATACTCACCATGTATTTGCCAATCATCCTCTTCGTGGACCTGTTCCGTTCGGAGGACTGGCTGTTCTGGGCGTCGGAGCTCGTCCCAGTGCCTATGGAGAGCCCCAGTCCTGAGTAGCCCATCGCAATCTTGCTGTCCATCGACGACTTCTCAAAATTGTTGCGCACAAGCGAGTTGCGCATGTCGCTCTCGGCGATCACCACGTCGATCTTGGACCCGTCCGTGACGCCGTAGTTGGGGATGGCGTCGGCGACGGGGGTCCCGGAGACGCTACCGTTTCCTCGGCTAGGCGCGTACTCCAGGTTCAGACCTGGACGCAGGGAAAACGCTGGATTTCTTGTCAAAATCATGATAGCAAGGCGGGGGAATGTTGTGCGACGCACCTGGCTTCGGCGCCATCTTGTACTGGTTGTTTGTCGTGTCCGTGTACCAGCCATGCATGACTTGACAGTTTCTCATCACGAGACTCCATTGCAGCTCGTCTAACGCCGATGGACAACTATATCGACACCCCATTAGTCGCGATGTGGCCGGTCAAGAAGCTAATAAAGAGGAGAAGCTCAACTACCTGGCGTTCTGGGACATCTCAATCTTCAACATTTCCTGAGCAACAAGCGATGCTTGGGGCTTGTCAGAGTAGGCGCCTGAAGCCAAGCTTGAAAAACTGGCTGGGGTCTATGACGCCAGTAAGCGATGGACCGACGCCTCACTTGTTGACCCAAATACCTCATTCTTCTGAACTGGTTGGTTAATGCCCAAGGCGGCCAGCGCTGCCTTTGCCTTGTCTCCATCCGTAAAAGGGGAGACCATCTGTTTGAACCTGAGGCTGATGGCCGGCACATTGCTTTCGTAAGGATATGTCTCATCCTGTGACAAAGAGTCAGCGATGTTCTATATAGAGCTATGGCGGTCGGATCATAATGGACTGACGAGAAGGTCTACGTAGTCCTTGAACAACGTAGCGTCTGCAACAGGCGTCTCGTCAAGAAGACAGAATTGATGTTTTGAAATGAGTTGCGACCTTGAAAATTGCATCAGAAGAGGTTGTGTCGGTGGTACACGCGGCAGACCGCGAAGCTCACATGGTTGGGATTCTCTTTCGGAAATCTCCAAGAGTTTGAGACTGAAGTCTTTCCGGGTCCAGTCTGTCACAATTAGCTTCCTCGGGATGCGCCTCCATGACCCGGATGGACCCAACTCCCTGAGTCTTCCCGTCTTTGATCTGAATTAGCTTGATGACAAAGTTCCCAGACTGATATATTTCCTGGACCGTCTGCTGGTCGTGGTCTTTCCTCAGACCGTAGTAGACCTGCATGGACAGCTCCGGCGCTTTGGAGAGGCGTGACACCTGGTCCAGATAGTCCAGAAACGAGAGGTCATAGTCTAGAAGCTTGGAAGTGGGCGAGCTCCATATGTCAAACTCCTTTGCGAGACCGATTCGTCTCATGCCGTCCTTGATCTTAGCCATGGAGACATCCTTCATTCCGGTATCATCGCTAATGCCACACTTCTGCAGCAGGACGGAAAATCCAATGGTGCCTGCTTCTTGGGCAACGGATGGGCCTGACATTATATTGCTGTCGGATGCCGGGATCGGTTTGCCGATTCGCTGAAACGTGACAATGGTGTTTCTGTCGAGCAAGGTTCTTGTCACATCGTTGAACGTCTTGTCACCTCCAGACGGCGGAGGGCTGAGTGGTAAACCTGCCATCTTGAAAGAGTATGAGAATAGGGAAATGTGAGATGGAGAATCGTTTAGACGCGATTAGAAAAAAAAAAAGGTCGCACGTGGAAGAGGCATGGCATTGATTATGTACCGAAACCTCCAGCCTTTGGCTTGGACGGACATCCTTTTCCGGCCCGGGGCATGAACTCAGGTAAAATGATTTGAATCATGCTGAAAGCGAACGAAAGGGACCTCAATGATAGGTTATCTTACCATGTCTGTTCAGCCGTGGGAAGTAATATGGCCCGACGTCTTGGCCGACTCACTTCAGCTGCACGAATGCAGCGTGTCTCATGTCGGCCTGCTTAACTAGTTCCGTGCAACGTCGAGATTCGAAGCGGCACGCGGGAGCTAGCGGCTATCTATATAACCCTGTCTTGGAACTCGGTTTATTCGGCGTTCCCCTGGCGTGGCAACCATGTTGATCCTCGACAGCTTTCCGACCATGGCCGTGGGAAGCCCTTCGAAGAATCCTGTGCAGGCGAGGCTCGAGGCCTTGCAGGCCAAATATCCCCAGTACCACATCGTACTATGGTACTCCGATGCGGGATCGTGCTTCAACTTTCTGCCCGGCACCCGATGGGTTGGACGGACGAGCGAGGAAATTCCCACCAGCCGTACCTTGCCGACCTTCAGGAACGGCACCCGTCACTTCGAGTGTTACTTCATAATCGAGGGAACCTATGAGTATGATCACAAGAAGATGAGGTCAAATAAGTAAGTAGGCATACTATTCGGGTTGTGATCTTGAACGATCAGTTCTTTGCTGACCATGGACAGCTACTCTACGTACGTGGCTTCCACGGCTGAATTCGACTTTGAGAAGAAGCAGTGTATCATGAGGCCCAAGTGAGAAAATTCCGACAGCCTAACCAACTGGAGTATTGCTTCAGGATCCCTGACTTTGCTTTTTGCAGGCCCGAGTTCTCTGCGTCCTGCTGGATGAAATACTTGGACGATGACTTGAGCCTGAAGGACCTGACCCTGCCCGGAACTCGCTGCAGCAGTGCGACGTCCGTTTGGATCAACGACGCAGGGGATCTAGACGTTGAGCCGCAGATCGAAGACAGGAGGCTGAAGTCAAGAATACTCGAAATGCACAAGTACCACAAGAGCAGCATCCTCAACCAGCTGAAAAGCGGCGTGCGGCTTCTCGACCTCCGCTGCGACGGCTTGCGCACCCTCCGACATGGGCCGCTAACTATAGAAAAGCAGCTGGACGACGCACTGGACCAAGTCAAGACGTTTCTGACCGACAACGACTCGGAGACGGTCATGGTGATGCTCAGCTTCTCATCGGCAACCGCCGCGTACGACGCCGCCAAGCCCTGGTCCGAAGGGTACTCGGTCAAGGCCGACGACGTGCCGGAGCACTTCAACAAGGACGTCAGCAGAGAAATGCAGAGAGACAAAGACCTGTATACCGGCACGGAGTGGCCCCGTCTCGGCGACGTGCGCGGCCAGGCCGTCATCTTCCGCGGGTGGGGCCTGGACTCGGGTGCGAACCGGTGGGCCCTGGACTGCCGGCTGCCGGCGTGGGACTCGGTCAACGGCTCCCCGTCGTCCACCAAGGCCGCCGAGCTCGCCGAGCAGAGGTGGAGTGAGATCGTGGAGGACTTCCGCAGCCACGACTCGCTCAAGTCGATAGTCCTGGCGGCCTCGCTCAACCACGACCCCGGGTGCGACACCACCTGGATTCCCCCCTTGCACACGGCGCCCATCCTCCAGAAGAAGGCGGAGGAGCACATCAACCAGTGTCCGAGGCAGCTGCAGCGGTTATGGATCTACGGCGACGACATGGATGAGAAGACAAACATGGCGATCGCGAAGCTGAATATCTGGGGGTCGGACGACGAGGGGGTCAACAGACCACCGCCGGTCGCTTCCAAAACTGCGTGAAGGACAACTCGTCGGGGGATGTTAGCAAGCTCCAGTCTGGGGATAACATTAATCATAATTCATCACACGATAGCTTCAATCATGATTAGACAACCTGAAGGAGACCAGATTGTTGTTCCAAGCACGTACCTGAGAACCAGGCAGAGAAGCCAAGTCGACTTGTTTTTCTTTCATTTTCCCCTTTGAATTCGTGGGTTTGCATGTCTACTTACGTGTTCGAGGAATATCGGTAACTACCACAAGACCGGCCCGAGCCTACGGCCAAAACCGTGGTGTCTACTGCCCAGCAACGCCACTCGCTCCCTGAAGTAGCTTGCACATGGAGGGGGTTCCAACGGTGTTCTAGGTAGCTTTTGAACTATCTGACTTCTATACGTTTGCAGAAGTCCCCATGACCATGGTTCGCGGGCTGAGCTGAAACGCATTCCTTCTAGACTTGATGCTGGCGGCGGATGGGCTGAAAGGTCGACTGAGACACGACAAGACCAGTACTTCCCGGTTTGCTTGCTCGAGCTGAAGGGGATTTACATTCTCATCTTTCCGTTGCGAAGGGATGCTGAGGTATTGAACGAAGACAGTACCAGTGACGCAGCCTCATTTTGTACATGTTGAGACCAAGATCACCAGAATCGAGTGAGATGCACCGAAAAAGACAAAATCAATTGCGGAACCAACCGCACACCAGAATACTTACATACGGATGATTTAGCACTGTCAAAACCCGTGGATTTCAGCCACCATTTTGAGACCCTTTAGTTTACAGCCCCCAAGTGACTATGCTGCTCTCATCAACCAAGAGGTGAGGGGCAGCCTAGCTCCATTGAATAACGGGCTTGATAACCTTTTCAGTCAAGTCAGTCTCAGCAATGATCACGGTCGAGGCCGAAATCACCGCACTTACCTTGCCCGAAGCCATGTCTCGCATGGCTTGGTTCAGTTCTGCGGCTGGATAGAACTTGGCCAGCCTGTCAATGGGAAATTTGCCGTTTTGGTGCATGGCAATGAGCCTCGGGATGAAATCGGAAGGGTTCGCGTCCCCTTCGATCACGCCGATATATTTCTTGTTGGCTAACAAGAATTCTTGCGGGTCTAGTTTGATCTCAACACCAGGCGGCGGGACGCCGACCTGAACGGCGGTGCCCATCGGGCCAACGCACGCAATCATGTCTTCGATAACTCTGAGGACGCCAGTGCAGTCCAAGGCAAACGTCGGGCCTCCTCCGGTAACATCTCTGATATCCTTAACCACGTTGAGACTGTTTCTGGAGTCGATGGTATGCGTCGCTCCCAGTTCCCTCGCGAGTTCTAGACGTTCTGGGACGATGTCGACGGCCACGATCTGGCCGGTTTCGAGGGAGCGGGCCGCCATCAGCGCCGCCAGACCCACGCTGCCGAGTCCGAAAATGACGATGGAATCCTCCTTTCCCGGCTTGACGACGTTCAGAACGGTTCCGGCTCCGGTCTGGAGTCCGCACCCGAGCGGGGCGTAGACGCCCATGTGCTCGACGGCCGAAGGGGGACACCGAACGACCGACTTCTCGTTGACGACGGACATCCTGCTAAAGGACGACTGGCCGAAGAACTGGCTCCGGACGGCGCGACCGTCGGAGGCGAGGCGGGCTGGGGTGCTGCGGTCGCCGGTGCGCACCGAGTTGACGTTGATCGTTGTCGAGTCCGGACACCACGCGCAGTGCCCACTCTCGCAGGTCTTGCACGTCCCACAACTGTTGAAAGACAGGAGGACGGCGTCGCCGACCTGGAGGTCCTTGATCTTGACGTCTCGACCAATGTCGCGGACGATGCCGGCGCCCTCGTGGCCGAAAATGGCGGGGAAGTCGACAAACGGGAGGCCGCCTTGCTGCATCACGATATCCGTATGACCTGAGGTTGAACTGTGAGTTTGTCCGGAAGCAAATCATCAAAGGAGGGAAAACTGCCAGTGTTCACCTACAGACTCCGCTGTACTTCATCTCAACCAGCACCTCATCTGGTCGGACCTCATCGAGGACGATCGGGACCAGTTTGAATCCGGCCTTGACGTGCTCCACCACGTATGCTTCGGTTTCGACATTCCTGAGCCCGAGGCGGCTTTTCGGCTCCGTGTCTTGACCCGCAGCAGCGATGTCCTCAACGTGATCCACATGCCCGGCTGCTGACTTGGGACTATGTGAAAATGCCGCCCTGGTGCCAGGGTTGATACCTAGGGAAACAGCTGGGATGGTTGCCATTTTTTCCTTTCTTGGTTGATCCGCGGTAGTCGCTCAGTGTTGAAGAAAGACGAGATGCAGGCCTTTAAGCACCAAGACGCTGACGACCTAATATCCATCCAGGAAAGACTCGGAAAAGAACAGCACTGCGGAATCAATAGTTCCGCAACGGAACTCCAGATGGGTCATCTATTTTCCAAGGACTTCTGATACGGAGCTTGTCTGGCACCCCGCACTCAGGCAGTCTCGATGGGGTATCTTGCTATGACGGGCGTCATCACCGGGACTTCCAGACTCGCCAATTCTCCATTAGACTTCAGCAAAGTGCGGGGTACGCTGGGATGAACAAGGCCTATTCTTAGTAGACAAAAATCAATGTCGAGGACAGGTTTGAAGGAGGAATAAACAAGTCCTTGATAAAGTCAAGCACCTGTAACCATCGACAGTACCCTACTCATGACTGCATCCAGGACCAAAGCTCCAGAACCTCCACAATGTGTCAAGTATCTTCCATATCATGAGTGCGAATCATAGTCTCATTCCGTTGTGTTCTTCAAGAGCCATTGTCTCTCGGTTGCCTGCTGGTGTGTTTCGAGGTTGGTGTTCAATGGCCTTGAAAAGAAACTCATATTAATCCCGAGAAATGGACTTGGAACTGATTTTCCACGTTGAGTTTACGTTATGCGAAGCACATTGCGTCGCTTATCTGGGCATCTGGCTCACTAGAAACATCAGATCCGTTTTCTTTCCCTTGGTGAAGCCGGCAGGCTCAATATTTATATAATATTCTAAAAAGAGCTGGCTTATGGTAATCAAGAATGACCCTGATAGTCCCCGGTAACCAATCGGAGCCTGACTGGGTTCCAAAATCTGCAATATTCGTCTTGAATTTTATTGCTAGTTTCAAGTGCGCGCCCAGAACAGAAGATATCCTCGGTTGCTGTCTGACGAGAGGGAAAACAAGCGGCTGCTAGCCGTCTGAAGCCGCCTTGTCGACACGGTCTCACAGATCATTGTGTCGACAGAAGAGAGCAGCATAAATCTGGCAGCTTTACCTGCAGTATGGATCTTGGAAGAGGGGTTGCCGAGCATTTAGGTATGCATCTTCGGCATCCTGTGACACCACGCGGAATTCGTTGCCCGGACTGCTCACCCAGGACCCCCGCATTCCCCCGCCTCCTTATGATGCAATGAACACTGCCAAAGTCGACGTACCATTTCTTTGAGATGAAAAACCTGAACGGATATATAAATGAGGGGTTAAGAAAGTGGCGTTGCTCTATTCCGTGATGGACTTTGCAGTAAAGCTGAAATCCGAACTAGCCTACGGTGAAGCAAATCTCACACACCACTGATCATTTCTCTGATACCATACAACCAAGTTTAGGAGAAAATGAGTGAATCCAAGACAGGACCAAGGCTCGCTGGTAAGGTTGTCATAATCACTGGTAAGTGCCCCCACGCTGTAATTAGCTTGGATCGCATTCCCCAACAGTTAACCAGGCGGTGGACATGGCTTTGGCGAAGGAATCGCCCGGAAGTTCGCCCAGGAGGGTGCCAAAGTCCTGATCACCGACATCAACGAGGACGACGGACAAAGAGTCGCCCGAGACGTTCCGGACTCGATCTCCTTCTTCAGGGCGGACGCGACGAGCGCAGAGGACTGGGAGAAGCTGATGGACGCGGCGCAGTCGCGATATGGGCGGATCGATTGCCTCATCAACAACGCCGGCACCACGTACAGGAACAAGGTTCGGGCCGCTGATCACACCACTCGCGTATGAAATGGGGAACGAGAGGCGCTAACCGTGTTCGAAGCCCACCCTGGAGGTGACCGAGACCGAGTTCGACAGGGTCTTCAACGTCAATGTCAAGGGCATCTTCCTCGGGACTGCGGCGTTCATGCCCCGGGTTATCAAGCAGGGTGAGGGCGGTGTCATGCTAAACATTGCGTCGATTGGGGCGGTGCGCCCTAGACCAGGCCTCGTGTGGTACAATGCCTCCAAGGGGGCGGTGTGCACGGTACGCTGTCACCAAGTGGAATGACCGTGGTTGCATTCATCTGATAGCCCGCCACAGGCAACGAAGGGACTCGCGGCCGAGTATGGTGCCCACCAGATTCGTGTGAACTCGGTGTGCCCTCTACTGAGCGGAACGGGACTGTAAGTCAATGTCGTGTCTCTTTTTTGCGAAACCGAGCCCTCTACTGAGCGGAACGGGACTGAAAGTCATTATCGTGTTTCTTTTTTTGCGAAACCGAGCCCTCTACTGAGCGGAACGGGACTGAAAGTCATTATCGTGTTTCTTTTTTTGCGAAACCGAGCCCTCTGACACAACATCGATATCAGGTTCGAGTCATTTGCCGGCCAGGCCGATACCCCCGAGAACAGGTCGAAGTTCATCGACAACGTCCCTCTCGGGCGACTTTGCGAGGCAGCAGACGTTGCGGATGCTTGCCTGTTCCTGGCCTCTGATGAAAGCAAGTTCATCACCGGCATCAATCTGGAAGTCGATGGTGGCAGAGCCATCTGAGAGACTGAAAAGGTTTAAACCCTCAAAGTCCTCCTATGAAGCGTTAAGTCGCTCAGACTCCAGATGTCTGATTCGGTTGGATTCAGGTAGGCTTCCGGGAGGATATATACATCATATTCTGTTAGTAGTCGGAGGAGTTGTCATTGTCATTGTCCTGGTGCCGGATCCTTCCCAATCGCCGTCAGGTTATAAGTCCGCACCGACGAGGAAGGCTGCTTGAATCGAGTCAGATTGATTAACTATCTAATGTCGAGACAAAATATGACTCGTGTCGAGTTGTTACGGACCGACCAGTAGGCCATCCTGGGACCTGAATGGATACACAAAAGACCCGCATTTCTGGGCAGTAAGAATCTTATAAATCTCGACGACTATCCCTATCCAGCTGAACGTAGGAAACGCAAAGAGCTTCCTTCAAACTATACTGATACTGAGAAAATCGAGGTACCTAACCTATTCTTTCGTTGATTCCAACATTTTAAAACCCACACAAACCCTGCCCAAAATGCGCCTAGACTTCATCTCCATCGCCTTGACCGCACTCGTCGTCTTCACACAAGAAGCATATGCTTGTCAATCCACAGCGGATTGCCCTCAGAATTGCGGGTTGGGCAAAGACAACCTGTGCCAGTGAGTATTAATAGGTAAATTTCGTTTTCTAGCACACGCGCTAACGCTCATATGACAAGCCTCCCGGGTAATTTCTGCGAGTGCATTCCCTACTAGAGCTTAACCGTTGCCGGAGCCGTTGACATCGGAAACGTGACAACAACGGAGTAACGTTCGACCTTTGGCTATTTTCTTAGGCATAGACTGCGGAGTTACGTTGTTTCTATCAGGATAATATCACTTTTCGATTTACGTCGTATCGTTGAAGATTCGAATGATGTCAGGTGAAAAGTCGGAACATCAGAGCTTACGACTGATGTTCGCAGACAGGAGAGAGTGACCCCCCATCCAAGTCAATACTGGCACTCATCAGCCCGGTCATTTTATGCTTATTCCCCTGCCCACTCTGCCTATCTTAGACAGTGCTTGTGAAGTGATGAAGCCTAAACTAATCTGTGCGGCCTACTCTGACTAATTTACTCTAATGAATCATGTATGCAAGCTTTCTTAGTAACAAGCGATATAGCCGGTGATATAACCGAATGTCTATCTTCCCCGCGCCCGGGCTTCGGCTATGTCGACCCCAACAAAGCCGCCCAAGCTGCCGCGATATGCCACGATGACGTATCTAGCCATTGTGCCATCAGCTACGTCTTCGACAACTAACCTGTCGCTTTTGAGACTGCCTTCTTTCTGCTAGCCAATGCTCTGCTATTCCATCATTGTCTTCGAGTTCATGTCAAGTCACTTCTGTCATTCGCTATGGCGTCTCGGAGCATCTTGTCAAGGGTTTGGAGGGTTAGACAACAGGCATGCACGCACCAGTATTATACTGAACCCCAACTCATCGCTGACCAGTGTCTCAGCCATCTCGCCAGCAGATAAGACGACTTACCTTAGGTGGTCACCAAGCGCACGAGATTCTGAAAGAGGTAAATCAAAGAACCTATGACTATCATTATGCACTATGGATACCTAACACGGCGACCTCAAGTTTGGAATCCCGGTGTCCAGGGGAAAAGTCGCCCAAGCATTGACTAAAACTAGAACAATTACAGAAGAATTCGGTATGTGCAATTTGATGCAAGACCCAGAGTCGCTAATAACATCATTAGACGGAAGCCGCATTACCAAGCCTCAGACTTTGAAGAGCAGCAGATGTTCAACTACCGACAAAGAGGGCTCTGAAGGCAGTATTGGAAGAATCGATGCTGTCAACACAGCCGGAGACATCGCCAAAAACCTACTTGGGCACCAATTGAAGGCAGGTAGAAGATCTAGACGCGATAACACAGACAACAAGTTCTTCGTCACGGAGTTGATCGAGCACGAAGCTAAATGGTATCTGGCCATCACGTTTGATCGCGAAAACTACTGCCCATCGATCATTGCTTCGAAGCGAGGGGGGTTCGACATCGATACCACGGTGAAGCAACACTCGAAGCATCTGAACACTTTCAAGCTTGGCTACACCGAAGGAATCACATCAGAGGTCATTCAGAGTGTCTCGCGATGCCTCGGGGCATCTGAAGAGGAGGCTAAGAATCTACACAACCTACTGCGTCGGCTGTACGAGTTCTTCACAACCAAAGACGCCACCCTGGTCGAAATCAACTCACTCGCAAAGTCGTTCGACGGGACGCTCACCTGTCGGGACGCCAGGCTCATGTTCGACGACGCTGCTGGCAAGCGGCAGAAGGACATCTTTTCGATGCGCGATACGGAGCACGAGGTGCCCGACGAGGTGGAAGCGGAGAAGTACGGGCTGGTGTACGTCCGGATGGACGGCGACATCGGCAACGTGGTGAACGGCGCCGGGCTCGCGATGGCGACCAACGACGCCATCGCGCTCCACGGGGGCGCCAACGCAAACTTCCTCGACGCGGGCGGGCAGGCGACGACGGAGACCATGGTGAAGGCGTTTGAGATCATCCTGCGGGACGAGAGGGTAAAGGCGATCCTTGTCAACATATACGGCGGTGAGTCCGGCTGATGCATTTCTGACGGACAAGGGGGGGGAGTGGGCGGATGTCTTCCGGGTCACTGATACGGCGTCTCACAGGGATCACCAGAGGCGACATGATAGCGGAGTCCATCCTCGGGGCAGCGAAGCAGCTGGGCCCGCTGAGGGTGCCCATGGTGGTCCGGCTCCAAGGCACCAATTCCGAACTGGGACTGAGAATTGTATGTCTTTTTCCGGGTGTCTTCCAGTCAACGATTTGCTAACAGGGTCACGCAGCTGGAAAAGGCCAACCTCGGGCTGCATACGGAAGCCGACTTTGGAAAAGCGGCGGAGAGGGCGGTGGAACTGGCCAAATGGCGCCAGTAACGACAACTTTTGCAAGACGGAGCTCCGCAGAGAGTTGTTGAGGAAGTCAGCAGTCGAGAGTCCAGAGCTGGATACGTCATGTGGAGATTGCTCTGTTCTCAGCACTCCTGGGCCTCAAGCTGGTTCTGAGTTCATCAGTCCACCTTGGTTGTGGAGAGTAGTGGGAAGTTGATGGTGGCGAGTGTTTGCCCTGGATTCATTGGCGATAGGCTGGTTCCCTTTCGTTTCTTCAGTCACTCTCTGTCGAAGGGAGCTCTAGCCTCTCATGTTGAGTCCTCTAATAGGCTGATGTTCTCACAAAGGTACTCTCTTCTGTTCCATCATCAGGCTAGCCTATCCACCTGGATGTGGCTAGTGATACTGTATCATTCCTAGAAGAGACACAAGCCTGCTGCCGCCCCTGCATCGAACTATAGTTTCATGAGAGACACATCCTGTGCAACTTCGGGGAGGCAAGATACTAGCTCCACGAGGCGCCGAGTGTTATCATCCCATTGGGCCATGTGCTGTGTCCTGGACTTGTGGTCTTCCAACTACCGTTGTCTCGAGCCGCATGTACACTCAACTCAACTTGTCCACTTTCATTCATAGCGATTCGGCTATGACCGCGGGGATGGCGATAACGACTCCGCTTAACTTTGATGTGCTATTCTTTCGACGAGCATTGTTTGGTGTGAATAGATTGAGTTTTGCATGGCACACGACTCAGCTATAGATCTTGATCGAAAAACAAACTCCTGAAACGAAAACTGATCGGACTCAGCACCAATGACCAGTCCACCATGACGAGTCTGCACTCCGTACGAGGCCTTTTGTTTGCCAATCCCGTATCTCGTCCCTTTCGGTTCGGCACGAAGGCGAAGGATATTCCTTCTCACAGATGGCTTCTGGCCGCTGACAGACAGACCAGCCACCACGAGGGACTAAGACCGCCGGGTAAGCCGGGAGGCCTTGGTCGACGCGAGGTGGCACAAACGCATACACACACACACACACACACACACACACGTATGCTGCAAGATGAAGCGGCTGCCACCCACCACACTCCAACTCCGTGGACAGCAACGCCCACCGCCGGCTGGGGCGGGGCGGCCGGCCTCTGCCTCCCGTCCCGGCGTGCATGGTCTAGCTCGGGCGCCATGCCGCGCGGGAGGCCGAAAAGGGTTCCACGGATTAGCAGATGGACAGATAGGCATGCGGCGTTGGGAAAAGTCTGTCCGAGGCTAATGCTGGCCCTGCCGCTTTCGAGCGAGACGTCGGATTTAGGTTGCCCTGCCCTCACGGACGACGAGCCCGTTCTGGATGGTTTCCCATGGTGTACCACACGGGGTTCAACGGTGGACAAGGGTTTGACGGGGTGGAAAAGGGCGTAGCGGGGGGGAGGCTATCCACGCGAGCCCACATTATTTACACCACAGTAGTTCTTGATATGCCACTACTTGCAGGTTGGGGGAGGGAGGGGCTGGGCTGAGGGAGACAGGCCGTGAGAGAGGGTTTGCGAAAAAAAACGGCTGAGGCCAGCATCGACCTAGAGCAAGTTGAGCAACTAGACATGCAAAGCTTCAGGCGAATGTAGGACAGCGGCGGCCGTGATTGGCCTGGGATGGCCACGCAGGCATATGGAAGACGGGGATATGCGTGACCGACATACACTAGGCTGACTAGAGTTGGAGGAAAAAGAAAAGAAGGGTCCCACCCCCTTCGATGGGCCGAGAACTGATGGGCCCTGGCGGTTTTTATGTACGATGAGCCCAGAGTGGCTATTTGGGGGGGGGGGTGAATCACCACATGGGAGGGAGTTGGCTGTCTAACCGCCCCCCCCTGCTGCTGATGGTGATGCAGCCATTTCTCGAGTGGGCACGACAAAAACACGTGTTGATGGGTTTCTCTGCGAACTCCGAGTCTTGAAAAACTACAGGCAACATCCGTGTTCCTCGAGTGGTTCCTGAATGTTCCGTGTGGCCCGGCAACTTCTTCAAGCAAGCCAAGATGGGCATCCTTGTGAACCGCTCTGGTTGGTCTGTCTGGTTGTTTGTTAACTTGCTTGTAAGAGAGAGAGAGAGAGAGAGAGAGAGAGAGCGAAAGAGAGCGCCGGCGAGGTGAGGTTATCAACTCGGTTCAAGCAACAAACGTCGTTATCATCGACCATCTACAACCAACCACTGTACCCTTGCATCATCCAGCAATCGCTGCCGGATTCGCTCCCACCGACAGGCTTCATCACGTTATCACACCGTTGACCATCCTGCTTCTCCTCCCCCTCCCCCCTTGGCTAAAGCACGGCGCAGCCAGCCGGCCAGCCATCACACCCTCAGCCGTCCTAGTCTGCCGGTCGATGGAGCTGTATGTGGTGGTACGACACCAAGCCGACCCGACCCGCCCCCCTCGCCAGCCCTTTTTCTGGAAGCTCTGGTCGGTTGCAAAGACTCGAGACTCTTCCCCATCCCTGCCAGACTCCCTGCATTGCGTCTGCACGCTGCTCTTGATAAACCACAGACGAAGTCAATGGCGTATTGGGAAGAAAGAAGAAAAAGCAAATAAAACTCCACCCCCCGACTTGGACGGAAATCGATGACCTGAGGTGTCTCGCAGAAAAAGTAAACATGTTCGTCCCCTTCGTCGGGGGACGCTCGCGAGGTTCAAAATAAGAGCGTGTATATGCTCACGTTCCCTCTCCCCTGGACCATGTCTCCCGGCCCCAGCGTGTGTGGTTTGTGTGTTTTGCTTTTGAACTCGGAAAGCTTTATCCTTCCTCGGCATCCCGCAGAAACAATCCAAACGTCGTGGAACCGTGCCAGGACCGTCATCCCTTCCATTGTAACGACCCAGGGAAGACGACGACAGGGCAAACATGGCGGCGCCTCCTCCGACTTCTGCTTCCTCTCCCCCGAGAATGCCTCCGACGGTGGATAGACTCGTCATCTTCCCGCTCGAGAAGCAGATCCAGGTGTCCGTGGTGGCCGTGTCCATCGCCTTCATCGTCATACCGACCATCATGGTCATGATGCGCGTCCTCGCGAAGCGCATGGCGCACAGGGTGGTGGACGGGAGCGACTGGTGCATCATTGCGGCATGCGTACGTTTTGGTCCCCGCGGCTCATGTTCTTTTTTTCTTTTCCAAGAAGGGCCAAACTGGTAGTGATTTCATCGTATATACTGATTCTTGTGCTTCTGCTCAGGTCTTCTCAAACGCTCTTCAGGCCGTCTCGATTGTCAGCGTGATCCAGTGCGGCGTCGGCCTCCACAACACCGAGATCATCCCCAAGTACGGCTTCGGGCCCATCATCAAGTTCCTCAAGGTTTGTTGATCTCTCTTTCAGTCCCCCTTCCCTTCAACCCTCCACCCCCCCCTGCTGTGCAGCTTGCCAAGAGTGTCCGTGACGACAAAAACGACTGACCCGCAAACACACGCCACAGGTCCTCGTCGCACAGCAGATCCTCTGGGCCATCAGCCTCAGCCTCTGCAAGATCGCCATCCTCCTGCTCTACGCGAGGATCTTCACGACGCGCGCCATGGTCCTGGCGGCGAGGATTCTCGCCGGATTCACCATGGCATGGACCGTTGTCACCGTCCTGATCGCCTTCTTCATCTGCCGCCCGCTCTCGGACAACTGGCTGCTCGACCTCAAGGGCCGCCACTGCGGCAACCAGCCGGCGGCCGACGGGACGATGGGGGTCCTGAACATGATGACCGACGTCGCCGTGCTCGTCATGCCCATCTCGCACCTGTGGAGGCTGCGTCTCGAGATGTACAAGAAGGTCGCCCTCATCGTGACCTTTTCACTGGGAGTCTTGTAAGTCGTGTTTAATAACACCAACCCCCCCCGGAAGCATATCTCTGGTGACTCGGAGCTGACCTTGACGTTTCTCCTTCGTATTTAGCACGTGCATCGTGTCGGCCCTGCGGCTGTACTACCTCGCCCACCTCGAGTACATGGACGTGACCTTCAACATCCCCCACGCCCTCATCTTCAGCGCTCTCGAGCCCGGCGTCGGCATCACCCTCGCCTGCATCCCCTTCCTGCGGCCGCTGCTGGGCCGCTCGCACTACTCGCCCAAGGGCACCGCCAACTACTACACCTCGAACGGGGACTCGGCCAGGCTGGCGCGGAGCGGCAAGAGCCGGGAGAGCAGCGGGTTCGTTCTCGTGGAAGAGAACTCGTCACAGTACCAGCTCAACGACTACGAGCGCAAGAGCAGGAGCCCGACGCCAACGCAGGTGCCGGTGATACCGATGCCGACGGTGCCGGGGAAAGTCACGTATAGCAGGGCCAGCAGCGCGCGGGATAGCTATTAGAGCAGCTACGGCAAACGTAGACACACGAATGTTACGAGATATCATGTCCTTTTTTCCCCCCTCATCTACTTGATGGCTTCCTGGGGTATGATGGACCGGTGGTGTGAGATGCGGATGATGCGACACTGGTGATGTGCATGGAAGGGGTCTCCTCAAGGTGTAGAGCGTGACTGGCTCAGTGTTGATGGAAAGCCACAGTGGCATGGCCCAAGACGCTATAACATCGACAAAGCGAGGGAAACCTTCACTCGATGAGCGCCGGGGGCTCCGTGACGTCCTCCGGCAATCTGCTCCATCGGCTGGTGTAGACCCTCCCGTCCTTGATCACCGCCAGCACGCTCTTCTCGGGCTCGTCCAGGATCGACACGTCCTCCAGCGGGTTCCCGTTCAGCACGACCAGGTCGGCGGCGAACCCTCCCTTGACCTGCCCGAGGAACTCCTCCTGGCGGAGCATCCTCGCGGCGTTGACCGTCGCGGACCGCAGCACCTCGAGGTCGCCGAGCGCCCGCCGGCGGATGCCGAACTCCCTGCTCTGCTCCGCCTGCAGGGGGCCGAGCAGGTCCGAGCCGTGGCAGATGACGACGCCGGCGTCGGCGGCGAGGCGCAGCGACCGCAGCCCGCTCTCGAGGACCTCGCGGTTCTTGCGCTGGTTCGCGGGCGGCAGGAACCCGGCGTACCGGTTGGACCCCATGGCGTCGTACGTGACGAGCGTCGGCGTCAGCCAGACGCCCCTGGCGGCCATGTACGCGGCCGTGTCGGCGTCGAGGAGGTTCCCGTGCTCGATGCCGGCGACGCCGTTGTCGACGGCGTGGCGGATCGCCCGGGGCGTGTAGGCGTGGGCGGTGACGAAGGTGCCGTAGCTGCGCGCGACCTCGCTGATGGCGCGGATCTCGTCCGCCGTGAACTGCACGTTCTCGATGCGGTCGGTTGGCGAGGCGACGCCGCCGCCGACCATGATCTTGATGAAGTCGGCGCCCGTCCTGAGCTGCTCCCTGGCGGCCCTGATGCACTCCGGCACGCCGTCCACCACCACAGAGAGGCCGGCGGCGCCGCTGCCGCCGCCGCAGCACAAGCCGGAGTGGTCGTGCACGCCCCTCCGATCGCCGTGGCCCCCCGTCTGCGACAGGGCCTTGTTGGCGATGAAGAGCCGCGGGCCGGGGAAGACGCCGTCCTCGACGGCTTCCACGAGGGCGCGCGTGGCGCCGCCGGTGTCGCGGACCGTCGTGAAGCCCTTGCTCAGGATGCGGCCGCACACGAAGGGCTGTCTGAAGTGGGAGACGGCGGCGTCCATGCCGAAGCCGCCGTCGAGGCCGGCCTCGCCGGGAACGGAGGTGACGTGGACGTGGCAGTCAATGAGGCCCGGCGAAAGGTACTTGCCGCGCAGGTCGACGACGACGGCGTCTCCGGAGATGCTTTCAAGGTCTTCTCCTCCTCCTCCTCCTCCTCCTCCCCCGCCTACTTTCTCGATCAGCCCGTCAGAGATCTTGACGGTCGTGTTCTCGATGATGACGCCGGCGGCGGTGTCGACAACGTTGGCGTTGACGAACAAATAGGTGTTTTGCCTTGGAAGCTTCCACGGCTTGATGAGCTTCTCCGGGATGGCATGTGCGGCATCGGCCCTTTGCCGCGGCGGCGACGGACGCTGCGGTAGATGGGTCGCGGGGTCCGCGGGGACGGGAACAGCTTTGCGGACCGTCATTGGCCTTGGGTTGATGACTAGCCGCTTGAAGGACTCAAATGCAACTCAGATGAAGGAGAAGGGTAGATGGATGGAAGAATGAAGTGGAACATTCAAATACCAATGGTCGAGGTTGCGCGTCGAGAGTTGAGGGAGAGTCCATCTGCATGAGGCCGATAAGCATGCCGGAGCATGTTTGCCGGTGCGGAGTCGGCGATAGGCGAGTTTACCTTCCTGAAATGGCTGAAGGATCGCTCATCCTCTTGGGAACAAAACACACGGCAAACCATATCCTTGCAGGTTACCGAAGGGTTGTGAACTAAGCAGAGCAGAGTCTACACGGTTCAAGGCCGACATATCTCGACAATAGCGTTAGCTGCAGAGCAACAAGCAAAGAAAGACCTTGCTAAAAAGAAAAATGCACTGCAAATTTGACGAACGCCTCGAGACACCTGAGACAAAAGCCAAACGAGACAACAAAAGACATCGTCAGAGTGTTAAAATTAGGCAATGCATGATGATGGGTCGAAAAGGCAAAAAGAACTCCTCGACGGGGAATTGAACCCCGGTCCCCTGCGAATCGTTTGAATGACAAGCAGATATCCTAACCACTAGACTATCAAGGACTGTTGGATGACAGGGGTGCTTCTTAGGCCAATTGAGTAAGCAGAATTCATCCATTGTGTCAGACGCAAAAAAAAAAAGCAAAAAGAATCTCCTCGACGGGGAATTGAACCCCGGTCCCCTGCGAGTTGTGTTTCCACGATGACAAGCAGATATCCTCACCACTAGACTATCGGGGATTGATGGGTGTGATCACCCAGTGATAGTGTGATTGTTGCAGACCTACCGCACAATTGATGTATATAAATGATTTCTTGCAAATTTCACCAGATGTCGTACCTTTAGTGCCCTCTAATCTCGACGGCTTAGCTGGAATCGAGTTGAAATTGGCTAGAGAGCAGCCTTTTTTCTAAATCACAGTACAACCCGACGCTCTGAACACAAACGTCAAGTGCCGAGGCATGGCTACACTGTCTCCAACATCTACCGAGAACACAGCCACGACATTCTCTTTGGATGCACACAGTTGAACAGCCACAGAACACAAAACACCCCTCATCGAACAGCGAGAAGAGTGAGATCTGTATATAGGTCTTGGCACCGCCCGGGGCATGAGACCTGACCGCAGCCCCGGATCGCTTGAATGGCGTTTTTTGTGTTGTGGGCAGCGCCGGACCCGCGACATGGGATTGGATCTGACATGGTTCAGCATAGCCGCATCGGGAATTCGTCTGCCTAAACTAAACTGCCGTACTACACAGTTGATCATCGGCCGTCGAGAGAATGTTTTTGAAAGAGCTCTTCCCTATATAATCGCAGCTATTTGCACCGTGAGATAGCGTGGATTTCTGTCTGTCCCTTGGCTTTAACTTCTCTACATTATACCCACAATACAAAGACGACACCCACCACCTCTCTCTTGCCCAATGGACGGATCCCACACCGCCGGTCTCGGCCCCGAGTGCCAGAGGCTGCAATCCGGCTTGACACCGGCCGGCGCAGCGGTCCGCGCCTTCATCTCGGCCCATCCCGAAACCCAGGTCCGGCTCTCCCCGCTGGCCGAGGAGCTGCTCTGCCTGCCCGACGTCGTCGCCGCCCTCTTGCGCGGCGCCGCGAGTTGCGAAGGCGAGGACCGCTTTCTGCTAGAGGCGCGACAGGTGCCGGGCGTCTGCGCCGACATCGTCCGTCAGGTCGAGGGCGCGTTCCCGGAGGACGGCAGCAGCCGATGGTCCCTGCGGAAAGATGACGCGTGGAGGAGCGCCGCCGAGAGGGCGTCCGCGCTGGGTTCGTGCCTCGCCACGGGCAGGAGGATCATGAGCCTGGCCGTCGATGCTCTCGACTTGTGAGTCCACCTTTTCCATCCATGTATGTACGTGGGCAATAGACTCTAACTCGCCTTTCAGGTCCAAGAGCCTCCGCAGGGCCGAGGAGGCGGGCGAGTCCCCTCCCTATGCCACCAACATCATTTTGCAGGAGATCACCTCCATCAAAGAAACTCTCAGTCGGCAATCTTCACAGGACCAGGCCGCGTCGTTGCGCAAACTCGCCGCGTTCCTCGAGTATCTCAAGTCCTATGTCCATAGCCACTCGACCACCGTCCCGGCGTCGGACATGGCGAGACTGACCGTCACCGCCAGCAACGCCCGCACATCGATGTATTCTCTGCCCGACGACGCCTCGCCGAGTCCGAGCGTCGAACCGTACCCGGCCCCGTCCCTCCTCCCGGCGGCCTCATCCCCCGTTACCTTCCGACACATCCGAAAGGTCGTCATGCAATTCGAAAAGGAGCCCGTCGGCATCAAGTTCACCTCGCCCAGCGACCCGACCTCCTTCGCCGTGTCCAACTTCTTCAACGACATCAGCCTCTTCGACGCCGAAACCGGCGACCGCAGGCGGTCGATCAAGGTCAAGGGGGCGTACATGGTCTTCTCGCCGGTGGGGGACCTGGTCGCCGTTACGACCGAGCACGTCGAGGACGGCCTGCACCAGCTCAACCCGCAGCCGATCCTCACGTCGCACGACATGGCGCACTTCCGCCAGGCGGCGCTGCACGTCGTCGACTGGGCCAACGACAACAGCCCGAACGCGCGGCGCTTCATGCTGCACTGGCACGGCATCCGCCCGTACGCCTTCAGCCCGGACGGCCGGCTCCTCGCCATCCGCGGCGTGCGGGACCGCGTCGAGGTCGTCA
The DNA here is from genome assembly GCF_034447905.1 of Colletotrichum destructivum. NCBI lineage: Eukaryota > Fungi > Ascomycota > Sordariomycetes > Glomerellales > Glomerellaceae > Colletotrichum > Colletotrichum destructivum. The sequence goes on from NC_085904.1 coordinate 1,041,317, forward strand.
CGAGCGCCAAGGGCCAGGGCTACAGCGTCCTGCGCGGCCACACGGACGAGGTGACGCACGCCGAGTTCACGGCGGACGCGGCCCGGCTCGTGACCATGTCGCGCGACGGCACCCTGCGCGTGTCGAGCGTCGAGACCGGGCGCAACGTCGCCAAGATCGAGATGGAGCACTGGCGGAACCCGCTGATGCTGGGCGTGTCGCCGACGGGCGTTGTCGCCTCCATCTGGGGCCGGACGGTGACGATCTGGGACTACGAGACGGGCGCCGTGAGCAGCTACAACCTCGAGACGGCGAAAGGGAGCGAGGGTATCCCGCTGGCCGTCTCGTCCGACTTGCGGTGGGCCGCGTACCGCTCGGATGAAGGGGCGGACGTCACTGACTTGGCCACGGGCAAGGTGGTGTACTCGGCGAGGTTGGAGTCCGGGTTCGCCGTCTCGGCGGCCTTCTCGGCCGGTGGGCGGTATCTCGTTGTCGGACGATGCCTGAACGGGCACCACGCCCGGACCGACTCGGGTATTCTTAACATGTGGGAGATTCAAACATAGATAAAGAAATTATTATTACCAAGTTCAGGCCCAAAGACATCACAGCGTACTGCTTACCACAATCGTCGGCAAGGCTAACACAGGGGATCCTCCTATCGCTTGACTCAAGGGGTATCTCACGCAGCTGAACTGCTTTCCGATTGTGGCCATGGGCAGTGACAAGAACATGTTTTCCTGTGGTCCAGCAACATCTTTTGTCACAGGAATACCCTCGTATATCAGAGCTCACCGATTCAGTCCCATCACGTGCCATTTGACGTGGTCAGACGTATATAACTAGACCACATTTCACTCTTCATATTATATAGAATAAGCATCTTTCTCCCCTATTCTCCTATGCCTTACTGTGTGCTCTAACTCGTGACATCTTTCTTACCAATGACAGCTTTACAGTCACTTCCTTGGAACAAATCACCGATTCAATGCGTTCAATATTTCACTTAAAAACCAACCCCAATAGTACCCACGCCAGAACACCAGAAACATTAGTATTCACATAACACTAACATCTTCTATAGCCCCTTCAGGTTGTACACATCAAGACAGCTGCTAGCATGATAGTAAACAGACCCGCCAGTAAAGATATAGGCACAAAGGCATTCTGCAGGTCCAAGGCATTCACCGACGAAAGCCAGGCCAAAGCGAAGACGACCCCAGGAGACAGGATCACGCCTACCCACAATAAGATCTTCATCAAGCAATACCCCTGGGTTGTGTGGAAGCCCCATCCGGAGTTGTACTGTCTCTTGTTAATTCCGGGGGGGGACTGCAGTTTTGGAATGCCGTCAAGAACGGCGCGACCGCATCTGCCGCGCTCGGGCTCCTGGAGCCCTTGCAGTATGGTCTCAGCCATAAGTTCCATGTGTTCTTGGGGGTCCAAATCTGGCAAGCAACAGTAATCATATCCTTTACATATTTCTCGATAGTTCCCGTTGAATTCCTGTTCGAATGCCTTGACCAAGTCGCAGTTATCGAAGAGAAAGGTGAACTAGAGAAACGCGTCAGCTCGGTTGGTGACCTGGTTTTGAGCAAAACAGGCAGATTTCGGTGTTACCTTGGAGAGCCGAACCCCTGTGCAAGTTCTCCAAGAGCTCAGGCGGTGTAGCCAAGATCCTCGAGCAGCCGTGAGACTTTCTCGGAGTGCAAGAAAAAGCTGATAGTCGTTCTCCAATGAATCAATGGATGGTACGGTATACATGCTGGTCTGTCTGATGCTTGTACAGTGCTTATCGATGCAGAAATACGATTCCTTTCGACTCCCGGCCGTCAAACTGGATGGAGCATGTGTCGCTGCAGTGTGGCACTTGGCCGCGTTGTTTTTCTGCCAGTACTGCATTGTCTTCGAAAAACTTCTACCGACGGAGTCCCAGCGAGACTTCAAACTCGTCGATTTCATCGATGCTGTAGAAGAAGAAGTTTGGAGAGCGTTCGTTGTTGGTAGAATCCCCGGGTCACAAGTTCGAATGCGGCTTCTGTAACGCTGGAGTTGATGGCTACTGAGAAATATCGACACGTCATGGCCGCCATACTTCATAATTGTTAAAAGGATCCCACCAGTTGCCTGCGGGTGTTTGAAACTCACGTTCCAGACGAGACGCGCCTTGGCCGAAGCTGGACGGCGGTCCAACAAGGGCAGTGGGAACCAGTCGAACTTGAGGCCAAATTGGCGTTCGACCCACCACCTTAATCCATCAAAGGTTGATATCCTGTGAGACGTCGTATCGAGAAGCTCCAACCTCAGATTTCGGATGCCATTCTCCCGAGGAAGTGGAGTCGCTAACTGATGGTCAACCTACCACTGTTAGTATTCACGGCTACAGAGCAGTCAATACAACTTGAACCTACTCTTGTATCCTCATCCTGTATCTCATAACATGACTCTCTTGCTACTACACTGCTGGAGACCCGACTTTCGAGTTGATTCGGGCTGTCGGGTTCTATAAGCAATGCTGCTTCAGCAAGAGCAGAAGCACAGTCTAAAGCTTTGATACGTTCTTCAACATCTACCAGCAACATTCTGGTTTCTATTATATCTAGCATGCGCTGCAAGAAGGTTATGCAGTTCGGGTGCTGTCGCAATTCGTCTATCCACTGCACCAATGGCTGTTAGCATGGGGTGCATGGTGCGGGGGGGGATGTGATGAGCCACTGACTTGTGAAACGGAAGGCTTGATTTCAGCCCTTAAACTGCCAGCTGCCTCGTCTCGCTTGATAACAAAGTAGCCATCATCAGGGAGGTCCCCGATCCCTTTTGTGGTTCGGGCTCTGCTGAACCTGGCATCACCGTTGGACCCGATCAGGAGCCATGTTGTAAATTCGAGAAACACACACCCCAGAGACCATATGTCATATGCCTGAGTGGTGACACCTCTGTTAAGATCGTACTCCGGGGCCCGGTACGTTGGTGTATGTCTCTTATCTCTATGCTGGGCCCCTGCAGATCGACCGAACGTGGTCAGACCAAAATCGGCTATTGATAGGGTTCCGCGACTGCCGGGTTGATGGAACCAGAGCACGTTTTCGGGCTTGAGATCTCCATGTCGTCCGTAATCAATTGTTGATCTCGACGACTTCCGTGTGCCGGACTTCGCAAGAGTATTGGTGTGAATCTCTCCCAACGCTGTGGCTATGCCTAGACATTGCTCGGCTACCCAATGGACGAATCCTGGGGTGAACTGGCGAGGAGATTGGTTCGCTCTCCAATATTGCCGTAGGTCTCCTCCATCTGCCCATTCGAAGATGATATTGTAGGTCTCGCCCCGCTGAAAAGCGGCCAGGGGAGTTACAAGATGACCACGACTTCCGTTCGAGCACCTCAGAAGGGCTTTCAACTCTTCGGCGAAGTAACGTTCATCGCTATTTCGGAGCTTCTTCACCGCAAAGCTCCTGGTTGACGCCTGTAATGAATCAGTCTTGGCTTTCCAAACCTTTGAGGAAGGCAGTATCGTACAGATTCACCTGAAAAGCCGTGATGCCCGTTATGGATCTTTACTTTGTGCACCACGCCGTATCCCCCCACCGTTTCTTGTGCAGAATCACCCAATTCCTCGGTAGTAAATGGAAGAATGGCATTCTTGTCGAGCCGGTAAAAGTGAACCTTGGACGCGATGTTCGGCCCTGAGAAAAAAGGCGCACAAAGCTCCCATTGTAGGGACTGGAATTCCTCTATGAGTTTCGAACTCCAATCAACAACGGCAGGCACTTTATCAGACGAGTTCTCGCCATCCAGGGCTTGCCGAAGCTGGCTCTCGGAAAGAGGAAGGTCGTCATCTGAGATACCGGATTGCATAAATCTTCGAATGTCGGCGGGACGGTTCATCAGGATCAGTGTAGCAAACACTCGGAGGAAACCCGGCTGGTGAGATTCGCCATCTGTACCTGACCGAAGACAAATTTTCCGCGAAATGCCGTCTAGTTCCTGGCTTGTGTTGTCCGGCAGACTCCTACCTAGTTCCCACCTCACACTTTCTGCAGTCAGTAACCTTTCTACGGTTGGCGTCGGTATAAAGTTCTGCCCCTCATATGACTTTACACGAGCACTCAGGAGGGCCGCCCTCAACTCTTCATGCTCGCTGTTTTTGAATTCCGGTGCATGGCTTTCCAACAGTAGCTGAACCGCTCTTAGGCTCTCGCCTCGGTCCTCAATGATCTCAATGTCTTCTTCAAGGTCACTAATCAGGGTGTTACTTCCCTCGTGAACCTGGTTATCGTCCGTGTCCTCGATGGGTGGAACTTCCATCCAGTCCTCTCCCAGGTAGCTTGCTCTAGATTGGAAGCTGTCGGACGTGGAGGAAGCTATGCTGGTGTTTCTCGCCGAATCCCGTTTCACAGAGAGCTTTCAACAGGTTAGACGATAGACTTGGCGTGGGAAAGTTTGAACCTACAAAGGAGCTTGTGGTGCGAACAAGTTCTGCTGTTCGCTATCATTCCAACATCGTTAGCTGCAAAAGCCTTATAACAATGCATCATCCACTTGTTCCGGACAACTGCCCAGCCGGGTTAGACAATTGGCTTACCCTTCCGATATTCACCCCATGACTAGAGATGGTAGTCGTCGGGCTTGCCGAATCGCACGACCATGTTTTGCGTTGTGACTTGAAAGAAGACATGCTTCATGCGGATGAAAAGAGAAGAAAAACGTAGAGCGTGGCCCAGATGAAACTTCTAGGTGCTCATTGCCAAAGACTACGACTGGACCTGCTTATTTAAGCCTCCAGCTGGACCTAACCATTGCCATAGTTCTCTTTTCATGCGTCATCACAACCGTGAGCAATCCTGCCTCCAAGGCACACAGCGAGGCTTCTGTGTTGGGCGCAGAGGTAATATTAGCGAATCCCACCTAAACACGTCGGCTCGGGCTCCTGGCTGCAGCCGTTGCTGCGAATTACGAAATTGATAGAAGCGCTCTCAGCCACAACCCCCCATTGCATATTCGTCCTCCTAAGACTCCCTCGCCACCAATTTCTAATTGGAGGATATGCACACAGAAGCCCTCGGAGACACAATTCATTGGCAGCCGTAGAAGGACTGCTGCAGGCGCAGCTGTGAAGGGTTGGGCCCGCCACGGGCCGCAGCATCAGCACCACGCACCCGCCCAGCTGCGCCATGATGGTGCAACCTTGAGTTGTTCACGCAAAAGGTACACAGGGCAATCTGGCCTCATTTCCAGATAACATGCGCTTTACGAACACGCGGCCGTGGATCCAGGAAAGGTGCAATTTGGGGTCCTCGGTGACAACAGTGGCGCGATGTTTGACTGGCTACGGTACACCATTCGTGACAACCCGTCCAACGCCTGGCCTGAAGCAAAATGCTTGCGCTGTCTTGTTTCAACATCTAACAATGCTTTTTGGGTATTTTGATGAGCCACGAGAGTAGGATCGGTACATTTATACTGAGAAGTGTTTCAAGAAGCTTAGATACACGGATCCCGTGAATGTGAGTAAAAAAGAGTTGGATTGGTTGTTGAACAATTTGTCGTTGAACAGTTGGTTGTTTCGTGACAGCCCTTACTGGCATATTCTGCCGCGAAGACCTTGACGAGCTGTAGGTATGTAAATAGACTGTTTTGCGATCCTGCTACATATATAGTGCACAAACATAGATATGCGGCGATGGGATAATGAGACAAATTGCAGCTAACTATGCCGTAACATCGCCCATATCATCTTAACAGCTGCAGCTTTTCTTCCGGTCCTGTAGGCGGCGGTATGTCACTCATTTACGGAATGACCGGAAACGTCATCAAGGACCTAGCGCTTTGTCGCTTTGGTCAATGGATTGTGGCTGTAATCAGATTCATGCGAACTGGTTCAGTCGCCTAAAGGTAAGAGGCCCGCACGGAAGAAATGAGGTCTGTGATCACTATTCCCCCCCCTCCGCGTCCAATAGTGGGAGAAGAGTGGGAGTAGTCGGCGCACGGGCTGGATCGGAAGACCCGGGGTTGATGAGGGGTTCATGGGCAGGATGGGTTTGACAGAATCCCATCTGGATTCAGCATGGGGACTTCATGCACGGCGGCAGTCGGACGTATCAACTTGGACCACCAGTGTCTCTGCAACCGTCGTCACGCATGATGATCGTGTCGAAGCGCCCTGGTTCTCTGGCAGCATGCATTCCAAGCTTGAGTTGCGGCCAAACATGGCTGTGCAGATATGCTCCATGAGCACCACGCACAGTTGTCCAGCAGTACGGTGCGTTGTTCATGCAACCCAGAGGAGGAGGGAAAGAGGCGGGGAAGGAAATCCGTTCCCACGGTGGCCCTCGTTCTGAATCCGTTATGCAGACGCAAACAAGCTCCCATACCTTCGACCAGCTATCAGCGGAATGGGTATCGTAATCGGGCTATCCATGTAAGTCGGAGCGGCCCCCGCATAGACAGAACTGATGTACTCCGGCGCGGGCTGGGACGATCCTGGACGCAACGGCTGAAGAGGAGCTCAGTGCCAGCACAATGGTCCCGTCAAACATGGATCTCCCCAGATGTGGTTGTTTCCATCAAGAATAAGATCCACCTGTCAAGCGTTGACACGGTGTACATACAAGTACATACATACGGGTTGTAACGGAAGATCGACCGAGATCGCCCAAGACGCCTCTTTTGCATCCCATGTCTGAGGGGAAAACCCCAGTGTTTCCCCCTCACTCGGGACCAGAAAAAGATCCATCGAATATACTGTTCCATGCATCGCGGCGATCGAAGGAAGAAAGACCCAGACAAAACTCAGAACATGAGATCAATGACTCGTCATCCCTTGAAACATCGCTCGCTTTTCCGCGCATGCCTGCATACAAATAGGTGGCTGGCCATACCCGCTCGCGCCCCCTTCGTCGTCCCCCCCGCCACCCAACGGTCGTTTCGCCGCCGTGGGAAAGGATTGATTCAATAAGAGTGCCGGGTGCACAGGAAGAACCACACGAAGGAAACAGACGGCGGGTTCCTAAACGGCTCTCTCTCCTTCCCGCGCTGCAGATCGCTGGGCGAAAACAGCAAGACTTCTCTCGTCCACTCCCCGGATCCTTCTCCCATCATGCTGGACGGATACGACAGAAATCAGGAGGAGAGAGCGAGAGGACCATCGATGGATATTGACGAGAAGAGCACCGCCTTCTCCCAGGCGCAGATATCAACACCTGTACGCACCAGGCTCCTTTGCCAAAAAATCCAAGACACACTCGCACGTGAGCTCAGACTGACAGTTTTTCTTCTTCTCTACCGTGTAGCCGAGCGCGTCGACGAACAGGATGAGGCACACGATCAACACGGCGATGATGACCACCATCATCCCGGAACCCACGCCGCCGCCGGCCGCCTCCACCCCCGCCGACCCACAGCGCCGGTTCTCCTGGCTGCCGCGGTCCGCCACGCCGTCCCTGCGCAGCCCGACGTTCCGCCGGCGGGCGGCGAGCCCCTTCTACGACGACGACGATGACGACGACTACCCGTACTCGGACAGCAGCCCGTTCGGCGAGGACTTTCGGGAGCAGAACGAGCAGGCCGGGCGGGACTGGGACCGCGACCACGGCCACGACCACGACCACGACGGCGGGGACAACCCGTTCGAGGACTGCGAGTACGAGCTGCCGCCGGCGGCGGGCAAGAGGGAGGGCACCTGGACCAAGTTCAAGAAGGCCATGAGCCCGAAGCGCGCGATCAGCAAGTGGAAGTACCGGAAGGTCAAGCACGGCGGCTTCCAACCGGATGACCCGGACCACGGGGACCGCGGTGGCTCTCAAGGGCAGGCCTCTTGAGTCGAGGTGGGGGAGCTGGGACATACGGATGAGGGAGAGCTCGGTCACTGGACCCTCTTGGAATATGGAGACAGTGTGTGTGTGTGTGTGTGTGTCTATGAGAGAGAGAGGAGGGTGGGAAAAGGAAGAGGAACACGCGCGATACCAAAGGTTTTTCTCTTACGGCAGGGAGGTTTCCAGCATGGTTTTTTTTTTTGGGTCTTTTTGTTTGTCATTCACTGATTCCCCGGCAAGAAGGCGTTATGTGGTCTCTTCTTTTTGGTTTGTAGTTTCGGCTGGATCGCGAGGGCTTGCAGTGGGAACCCAGAGAGACCAGGTGTCTCCTGTGCGCACGACCTGAACGCGTTGATCAATATCTACTGGACCGAGCCAAGCCAACCGAAGAGTTTAGAGGGCTGCTTGAAGCACCCGACTCTCTTTGACGTACCAATGAAGGAAGGAGGCTGATTTATTACCCGTGATTTCCACTTGCACAAGCCGTGAAGCATTGGGATGTGTGTGTACTATGGACATGAGAATTGGATGGAACAGGACGATAACGAAGGTCGCTTGCGTCTCCCTATGTTGATCGAAATGTCGAAGCACATCGAGTTGTTTCCGGAGTTGGCGTGGGTTGAAAACAAACCAGACGGGGAAACGGCGGAAGTTCGAACGGGGATCGCAACTTCAGAGTCCCTGGGAGACCATGTCTAGACAATTCGAGCAGCGTATATAGAAGAGGCTCGGGCTGAGTTTTACACAACTGGATGAGAGCCCCCCCCGCCCCCCCCCCCCCAGCTGAAGGTGGTTACTTCATAGTTTCAGGCACTATTAGAAATGAAAGACGGTACTGGTTTTCCTAGAGTTACAGTCGAGACAGCTGTGATAGTTTCTGACAATGACACAACCAGAACTGGGAAATCACCTTCAAAGTTGGTTATTGAAATTGAACTTAAGGAATCTTCCCTTTTTATAAGTGATTGGGGAGGGCACTGATTGTCATCATGGATTTGATTTCGCCCAGATTTCGGTAAATGATGGGGCAGTATGTGCCATAATGTGAGATGCGCTTTAAAGGCTCTAGCACGACCCAATGTGCTGTTATATCGGTTCCTGGTATGATTCTTTGCTTATCTATGCTGATAGACTTATCCTACTTGTCCCCTAGCTGCCGAAGGTTGGATAGGTGTTGTCAGGCAAGTTGCTGCGCATCATTCTTGTGCCATGGTATTAAAATAGGCTCGAGAAAACATGTGTCGAACGAACCGGTCCGACACAGATACAGGTAAGTTCACACATTGTCAACTCGTTCGACGTCCCAAGTATTCGAACCATTTGTCGCAGATGGTTGTCGGAGTAGAGATGATTCCGAAGGCGATAAGCAGTAACCGAAGACATGGCTTTCGGTATCAATCTGGTAGCATAAATAACACTAGATGTATTGCCACAGCTGCCATTGGTGGCATTTGCAAGAGAGCACCCGGCAGAACGTCACACACACATCTGCATGGACGTGGATAAGAGGCGCGGGGGAGTATCACATGGCCCAGGAATAGTCAGCCAACCGCCGATGCAAGGGGGAGGGGGGGAGGAGGGACAACGATGCAAGACGGCTTGACGCTGAGCTCATCGCCAATTGCTCGACACTTTGCCTATGGCTGCAACCAGCGAGAAGACAGGTTGAGAGAGGAAAAAGAGGGCGGGAAGGATTCAAGACTTCATAACGTGATGAGGGCGATGAGTAAACCTGGACGATGGGGGGGGGAGGGGGGAGGGGGAGAGAGGAGGGGAGGGTTGCAACCCCCCAACGAGGCGGACCGATTGATTGCATCTTGGTGCGGAGTCCCGAAAATAGCATCTTCTCCCGGCTGCTGGATTTTCCCAAGGTTTGCTTTCTTCTCATCCGCCCATTCGGACCCGGGTCCCTTTTCCCTCAGCAACGGCCAGGCCCTTGTCCCAAAGCCGAAGCGGATCGACAGATCAACTCTAGGGCGGACGCGATGCAGCCTGCGAACTGCAGTAAGCCTCATAGACATTGCCAATGGATCAGCGGCGATCGTCCCCGGCGACGCAGGCCCCCCCCCCCGGCCGTCGCGGGCGTTGACCCAGCCAAGTCACCGCAACAACCCCCCCTCCCCGTCCCCCCCCGGTCCGGCCCCCCGAGACGCGCAGACCCGGGGTTCATGTCGCACGGGGATGTGGTTCAGTGACGATACGAGAAGAGTCGATATTCACCTGCAGCCATGCCGTATCGGGACGGACGGGATACGCTGAGGTCTGCCCCCTTGCTTTGATGAGTGACGGCCCAGGTGAGATGTGACGAGGGTTTGGGTAAGGGTACCAATCCCTTGGCGTCCCAAACCCCTTCCCCGTGGCAGATGCGACGCAAGAAAGCAAAACCTCTTACCGGGGTTGTGTATCTGTGTCTGTGTGTGTGTGTGTTTCTTGTCGTCCTTGCCTCGAGTCTCCCTACAGCCACGATGCGTCAAGTCTTGGGAGTACAAGGATAAGACACGCACGATCGGGCTGTCATGATGGGAACGTCTCACATGGATTGGGGCGCCGAAATCGAACGAGTCGATGGATTGGGTGGCACTGAAACTGACAAGAACACGGCGCCAACGCCGGGCACTGCATGATGTATGTATGTATGTAATCTACGGAGTTACTTGGTCCCCCAAGACAGAGGACTTTAGAGTTTGTCGACCGATGTCACGTCAGTCGGCGTCCGCCAGGCGAAAGCCTCGTGGGAGAGAGAGAGACACGCACACACACACACACACACACACACAGAGAGAGAGAGAGAGAGAGAGAGAGAAAGACAGAGGGAGGCCATTCCCAGTGGGGCTCGACCGAGCTTCGAGCACGTCAGCCGCCCTCTCGTTGCCTCTCTCTCTTGCACTATGGTTTGCCTCCCTTGGCCGTCACTTGTCGTCCACTCGCTGTTTACTCTCGTCCACTCTCGTCGACTGTGCCCCCCCCACCCCCATCGCGGTTCCCTGATCTTGGGTATTCCAGTATTGCTTTTTCGGCTCCCCTCGCGTCTGGCGAGACGCGATCCGCGCCGGGGGGTGTGAGGAGGGGGGGGCATCAGCTGGTGTCCGAGCGTTGGAGGGGACGGGGGGAATAGCGATATGCAGCCGTGAGTTTTGAGATTCGAGCCCGGTGGGATATTCTTGGCCATGTTGAAGGTGAAGCTGAGAATCTCAAAGGCAGGGAATCTGGTATTCCCGCAGCTCTCGGCTCTCGGCCACGCCACGAAACGAAAACCCGCTCGGTCAGCACCGCGGGGAGAGAGAGAGAGAAAGACAAAGAAAGACATGCCACTTACTGCACAGCGACAGCAGCCACGCAGCCACAACTTCGAGAAGAGAAGGAGATGGACTGGCCTAGCGGAGGTGTCACCACCGCCAGTTCCGGCATCGCCATTCCCGTGTCGGCGTTGCGCCCCGCGGCTCCCCGGGAGGGGGGACATGGGACAACGCCGCATCGCGTTATTCAGACCACGCGGGTTTTCCGCCACGCCAGGTGGCATGGGCACACCACAGCGGCAGAGTCAACCGTTTCGCCGCCGCCGCCGCCGCCGCCGCCGCGTGTGTGACGTTTTTGTTCCTCTCGAAGAGGTTAAGGGGAAGGGGGAGGAGAGACACAAAACCCGCCTTCGTTGTTGTTTTTGGCAGCTTTGACTTTCGGCTATTGAGCCTCTTTTCGACCGCCCGAAGTATGTGTGCGTGTGTGTGTGTGTGTGTGTGTGGGTGTATACAAGACAAACTGCCAATGTCTGACGGTCCAAGTCTTCTCCGGGGAGGCTCTTCCGGGACACGATAACGGTGTCTGAGTCTCTCCAAAAAGGCCCTTTTCAGTTGTCATCCCGCCGCCGCCGCCGCCGCCGCCGCCGCCGCCGCCGCCGAGGACGACGACGTGGCCGCCTCACTCAACCTCGATTTGGCTTGATCTTTTCTTTTTTTTCTTCTCTTGCAAAAGCTGGCAGACAACAAGCACGAACGGGGTTTTCTTCTTCTCTTCCCCCCCCCCTCTCACGGTTCTTTTCGAGACTGCCCAGGTGTGAAGGGATGAAGCGTTTCTGTCTCACGTGGGGTTTGGTGGTCCTCCTCACCCTCCTCGTCCAAGGTTCCCATCCCCCATCCCGCGTGTTGTCTTTCCCATCGTCCTATTCTGGCAATTCCCTATTCCCTAGTCGACGCCATCGTGGGCCCATGTCCAATTGGCCCTCTCGGCTGATGTGGTGTTGCGCCCGTCTCCGAGTAAAGAGTGTCGGCGGCCAAGTGGGCATCGATCGAGTAAGGGGAGGAGGGGGTCGAGAAGAAGAGACCTCACTAGCCATGAAGCCCCCTTTCGACAGCAGTTCAAGCCTCGTCGGTCGTTCAAGGTGCGTTCCATGACCCCAGCTCATGCACATGCATCCACGATGCAGCCTCTTTACTAAGATGCCGCCCCCCTCAGACGCCGCACCACCATCCACGGCCAAGACCGTCATCGCGGAGGCGGAATCGCTCCTGTACTGTGGTTCCCAGATAACAACATCTCGTGGCCAATCAGTCCGGGATCCCCGCCCCTGTGGCCCTGCGGCCTTGTTTGACTCTATCTCGAGCAGGGCCGGCCCACCGGCTTTGGCCGCCCTCCACCGCGGGTCCGCGACGGGACTCCGCAGCCTTCGACGCCGCCATGCAGCCATGCAGCCATGCAGCCATGCAGCCATACAGCACTGCATCTGCATCTGTATCTGCATTTCTTCTCTCCCGTATACACGGTACATTCGACAATGCTGTTCCCGACTACCTCAGAGCCCCCCCAATAACCCATGCCCATGGAAATGCCACCGTCGATGGTGTAAGTCGGGTTCAGTTTCGTCCCTGGGAGGGATAAGGTCCAACGTCGTTCTCCTTTCGACTGCAACTGTGGCAGCTGCCGCTAGTCATGGGCCGCATATGGTTGCCTTCACCGGATGACAGACATGTGTAGGGGTTAGTTGGTGAAGACATTCCCCCCCGGGGATGATCACGAAGGGAGTGTATATCGGGACTCATCAAGGCTTCCCCCCCCCTCTCTCGGCTCATGATGGCATCCTTTTCTCTAGATAGTCATACAGGAGATCAAAGCACATACTCACTGTCTGTAAGTACACTAGTCTCTTCTCGTCTTTCCCTACACGCTTTTCCTTCTTTTTTTCTCTCCTCCTTTTTCCCCCCTTCCTTCTCCTTCTCTTTTCTTTTTCCGTTCCCCCGTCTCCTCGATTAGATTTCCTTTTCTGGATAACACCCCCCCTCCCCCAGTCGCCTCACTTTCTTTATATCTCCCATCGCTGGCCTCCTTCGTATACCCCGGGATCAGATCGTCTCTCTTTCTGCACGCTTATCCTTCTCCTCCTCCTTCTCCTCATCCTCCATCTTGTTTTGTAAGTAGCAGCAGCTGTCGATCCCGACCGCGTGGGACGTTTGTTTAAAAAGCCTGTCGCTGACCGACCATCCTAGTTTCTTTTGTGTCCCCGTATTCCATATCAGATAATCATGTCTTTTACAACGTCGTCTTCCTCAGTCACCCTTCCAGTCGGCGAGGACGTCCAGCAGGACGGGACGTGTACGCCAGAACCCCAGAATGGCTGCTCCGAACTCAGCTTGACAGCCCCCGCGAGAGCCTATCTCTCGAGCCGCAACTCATCCTCCAACACTCTCGTGGTAACAGATACTACCTACACGAGGCACCGGGCCTCACCGTCCTCGTCTAGCTCAACCGACGTTGACCTTGACGACGACGACGACGAAGAAGAAGACAACGAGCTCGCCGTCCCGTCGAAAAGGGGCACGCGCGCCTACCGCTATCTCCGCTGGAACTTCGGCTCCGTCTACAGACGCGTCTTCACCCTCGCTTTCCTCGGCAACATCGCCGCCCTCGCCCTGGTAGTCGTCCGGTCCCTCATCGGCGGGCCGTCCTCGTCGTCGTCCCGCCTGACGCCCGGGACCTGCGCGACGGCCGTCTCGTCCAACATCCTCGCCGCGCTCTTCATCCGCAACGAGCACACCGTCAACGCTCTATTCCGCGCCCTCGCCCTCCTCCCGGCCTCCCGGACGCCGCTCGCCGTCCGCCGCGCCTTCGCCAAGATCTACTCGTACGGTGGCATCCACAGCGGCTGCGGCGTGGCCTCGCTCTTCTGGTTCGTGACCTTCCTCGTCGTGCTCACGCGCGACACGCCGGCGAACCCGGGCGCGATCCGCGCCTACATCCTGCTCGACAGCTATCTCATCTGCGCGCTCCTCGCCGCCATCATCGGCTTCGCGCACCCGAGGGCGCGCGTGCTGCTGCACAACTGGTTTGAGGGCACCCACCGCTTCCTCGGGTGGTCCGTCATCCTCCTCTTCTGGGCGCTCGTCATGATGCTCGCCGAGGACGGGAGGAGGAGTAGCAGCAGTAGCAGTAGCAGTAGCAGCAGCGGCGGCGGCGACAGCGCAGCCGAGGTCCCGTACGCCGCGCAGCTCGTGGCGACGCCGTCGTTCTGGATGCTCATCGCCACCACGCTCCTCGTCGCCTACCCCTGGACGCGACTGCGGCTGCGCGACGTCGAGGCTGAAGCCATGTCGGACCACGTGGTCAAGCTCAACTTTAACTACGCCGACGTGCACTACGGCCAGGCCGTCCGGCTCACGGACGCGCCGCTGCGCGAGACGCACGCCTTTGCCGTGATCCCCAACCCGGCGGCGCCGTCTTCTTCGACAGCCGCCAACAACGACGACGACGTCGAGAAGGCGTTGAGCAGGGAAGGAGGAGGAGGAGGAGGAGGAGGAGGAGCGCTCTCCAACGCCGGCAAGAAGGGCTTCTCGGTGCTCGTGTCCAACGCGGGCGACTGGACGGCCAAGATCATCAAGGACCCGCCCAAGAAGATCTGGACGCGCGGGGTGCCGCAGTACGGGGTGCTCCGGGTGGCGGGCCTCTTCGAGCCGTGCATCGTCATGGCGACGGGCTCGGGGATCGGGCCGTGCCTCAGCCTCTTCGTGCAGCGGCCGGAGCACCCGGTGCGGATCGTGTGGTCGGCACAGCGGCCGGCGGAGACGTACGGGCAGGCGGTTATCGACGCACTGTACCGGGCGGACCCGGGGGCCGTCATCATCGACACGCAGAAGACGGGGCGACCGGACCTCGTGGCGGTGGCGTACCGCATCTGGGATGGCAGCCGACGGCGGGCCTTGGGGCTCGCGCAAGACGACGAGACGAAGGCGAAGACGACGACGACGATGACGACAAATACTATGCAGACGACGATGACGACGACGACGACGACGACGACCAGGAGCGGGAGAAGGACGGGGCCTTGCGAGGCGGTCGTCATCATCTCCAACCAAAAAGTGACGAGGAAGGTCGTCTACGGGCTGGAGAGCCGGGGCATCCCGGCTTACGGGGCCATCTTCGACTCGTGAGTGTGAGGTTTAACACGGGGCGGCAAGCAAGCTGTTGATTTTTTTTTCTTTTTTTCTTTTTTCATATTTCTCTTGTCGTGTTGTCTGTCATGTCTGCGTATGTGAGAGTTGGGGAGTCGTTGCTTTTTTTGCTTCTTGTAGCTCACCGTCGTATCAAACGCTGGTGGAACTGGGGCAACGGGGTGAACCGGGGGGTGGTGGTGGTGGTGGTGGTGGTGGAGGAGGAGGAGGAGGAGAGGTAGGGAAGTTGTCTTGGTTGCGTCCATTTGTGTACAATTGCATAGCGGGCATTTGCGGGATTGCGGCATAGCAGGCAGGCGTTTGGCGGGTATCTTGATGGGTTAGTTGGATTTGGGTTAGCCTCTCTCACCCTCACGCACACACACACACTCTCTCTCTCTCTTGGTTGTGGATTTGTGGATTTGTGGATTTTCTCATCTTGGCTTCTTTTCTTTTTTTTGCTTCATGTTGGCGCTCCCTGGCTGGGCGGCGTTTGAGGTAGAGAGCTGTTCCCACTTCACAGTTATAGGGAAGAAAGAAAAAGGTAGAAGAAAGAATATTTAAGAGAGTGCTTGTCGACCAGTTTGCTCCTACACCCATTGCAACTACAGAAATCTGGTAAGAGTTGCGAATAGTCTGAACGGGCGGCGGTATTGTTGATGTTCAGTTTCCCCGTAATTGTCGACGTATATAGACTCTCACATTGCATGTCAAGACATCAGCCAATCACGGCAGTCCAACGGGTCGGTTAGCTCAGTTGGTTAGAGCGTGGTACTAATATTCCACCAGGAATGTCATGTAATGCCAAGGCCGGGAGTTCAAGCCTCCCACTGATCATTCTTTTGCTGTCGGTTTTAGTGTGTTCCCTGTTACTTTGATGCAGAACGAAGCCATTTTTTAGTTGTTGGTTTGTATAACATTGAACTATTGGCTGTGCTAACTATGGCTGTCCTCTCTTTTCTCGCACCGCATACTTCCCTCTAGCATACAGTCTCTACCTGACTTCAAGTACTTGTTAGGTGAGTTTACAGTGGGAACAATACTTTTACGGGGACTGTTACATTGTCCATCCTCCCTATCCATCCTCCTCCTCCAACTCACAACACCACCCACCCATCATCACTTCATCTCCTTTCCATCTACCACAACACAACACTACACGGAAAACACACATCTTCGCATAATCATCAGAACAGATTTCCGCCTCGATTACAAATGCCCGACTAAGCAACGCCCAAACGACCCTCCCGTTGCATCCAACCAACTCACTCCGTCCAACCTGAACCTCGATATCGCTTTGCCGCCCACGCCATCTCTTCGAGGGCTCGCCAAGACGCCGGATCCGGACTCGGAGCTCCATCCCGCGCCCTCTTTGCGCCCCCCCTCCCCCCAGCACTTGATAAATGTCATATAGTACCAAGGCCGCCACTCACCGCGTCGAGCTGGCCATATGGGGGGACCGTCTGACAGACAGACAGACTGACTGACCTCCCTCTTCAGTCGAGCCTCCATGTCGATTTCTTGGCTTCACCAATCGACCCCGTTGCCGACTTGTCCTCGCCCTTGGCTTCGGGAGACGCAATACCGTACCGTCGCATTCGTGGCGAGCCGAAATGAACCACAGCACGACGGCCGGCTACTTTTCTGATTAACCGGGCGGCGTCTTACTCTTGCTGCTCCCCCTCTTCCCCTCCCTTTTCCCACTGCTGCCATCGACAGACACAGACTACAGACGTGATCCGCTCTGTCGACAGAGGGGGGAGAAGAGAAAAGGAATGCACAAAGCCTTGCAATCACACCAGTGATCTCGGCTGCTTAACTCGTCACCAACACAGCAAAACCTTACTGTTTTCTACCGTCTACTACATACACACTGTTCCCGGTCCGGGAAATGATATGGACTTGATTGATCTGTTTCCATGCGGAAAACCAAGACAACTGCATGTCGCCTCCCCAAACGCCTGGGATTTTGACAAGATGCCGGCATCGTGTTTGCTTCTGAGCCATCCCCGCAATCTATGAGAAGCTCCGTGGCGTTGTCTCGCGGGCAGGGGGCCGAGAGACACGCAGTACGCCCACTGTCACACACACACACCAGCAAAGCGGCGCATGCGGCATGGCTGATGCGTCCCCGAGGGTCGCATCCTGATGATCCTGCTCCTGACAAGAAGTTGGCCAAGAGGCGCCAGCTGACGACCTTTGACCCCGGCCAGCGACTGATGGAGGGGGGAAGCCCGGATCGAAATGCCGCACCGCAACGTGGGGACGCGCCGTGCTGCCTCCGCATTCCCGTTCCTGGAACCGCCCTGCGCGCCTGTTTCGACCTCACTCGAACGTCCCCAGCCGTCTTGAGCCTTCATCGTGTCTCGAGGCGTTGTACAAATCGTAGAAACGCTGAAATCATGATGCTTCATTCGACATCAGGAACGTCTTCCTTTATCTGAGGTTTCCCCCCTGCTTCTCTAGTCTCTGGTGTGTCTTATTCTCGTTTGTCTGGCGCCACTCGGCTCGGCAGCAAACATTCGCCTCTCCATGATGGCCTTGCGCACCGCCCCTTCATCTGGCTGCTCATGTCTCCCGTTGCGTCTGGTAGAGTGCTGTACCTGGACCCTACACCCCGGTCATGAGGCTTGACCGACAAAGGCAATCTGCACTGTTACATTCCGAGGGAGGGTGAGGTCTGGCCCCCGCCACCTCTACCAGAACTTGTCCTCCTCGTGCTATGTTGCCGCACCGTGGAAGGGTTTGGACTTTGGAGCAAACATTTCCTCCTATCGGAGCATTTTGCAAACCATGCATCCATCCACAATCCCAGCGTCTGTGACTGGTCGAGCCAAGTTATAGGGGTTTGTGGTCATGTGCTCGACTGCACCGACGCGAGGGTTGTGATGTGTCTCAAAGGAGAAAGTAGTAATTATGTTCTAGGATGATGATGGCGAGAGGAAAAACCAATCCCAGGAGTTTTCCGTCTTTATGCCTGGTTCGGCGCCCCTTAAAATTCCTCGCTGCCTCCTCTCATCATCCCGTTGACGGAGACCTCGAGTTGTGTGGCCTTTAGTTGTTAGACATATTGTTGGCACTGACGTCGTCCGGCACCATGAAGCTCTTCAGCCGTACCGGTGCTCTAGCAGCCCTTCTGGCGGCTACGCCACGTAAGTCCTGACTGACTGACTGACTGACTCTTGCGGTTATCACACTTCTATAATGGCTTCCAGCTAACGTAGACGGACGGACGTCTTAGTTCTCGATGGAGTCGCCGCGCAGTCCCCCGTCCCGACCACCTTCACCGACCCAGGAACCGGCATCATCTTCAACACCTGGTCGGCCAGCAGTGCCCAGACGGCCGGAGGCATGACCTATGGTTTTGCCCTGCCTGAGAACGCCCTGACAACCAACGCCAACGAGTTCATCGGTTACCTGGTATGCAAAAAAGAAAACACCTGCCCCTTACCACCGTCCACCAAACCCGACCACTGACATGCACCATTCAGCAATGCGCATCCAAGAACGGCCAAGGCACCGGCTGGTGCGGTATCTCGATTGGCGGCTACATGGTCAACAGGCTCCTCGTCGTGGCATGGCCCAACGCCGGCGAGATCCTCACCTCGTTCCGCTGGGCATCCGGCTTCGAGATGCCCCCCGTCTACGCCGGCGACGCCAAGCTGACGCAGATCGCGTCCACCATCAACGCAACGCACTACACCCTCATCTACCGCTGCCAGAACTGCTTCCAGTGGGACCACAACGGCGTCACGGGAAGCATCCCCACCAGCGCGGGAGGCATGGCCCTCGGCTGGGTCCAGGCCTTCAACAGCCCGACCAACCCGTCTTGTCCCGCCAACATCGTTTTGGCCCAGCACGACAACCAGGGCATCCACGGCGCCGGACTGGACACCACCGTGGCCAACCCCTCCTACTCGGCCTGGGCTGCCCTCGCCACCAAGACCGTGACCGGTAACTGCGGAGGCGGCTCCACGGCCACGTCGGCGCCGACCTCTACGGCGACCGGCGTCCCGGGACCCACCGGGGTGCCCGTGCCCTCCGGCACGTACGACTATATCGTGGTCGGAGCCGGCGCTGGCGGCATCCCGCTCGCCGACAAGCTGAGCGAGGCAGGTAAGAGCGTGCTGCTGATCGAAAAGGGACCGCCGTCCTCGGGCCGATGGGGCGGCACCATGAAGCCCGCTTGGCTCGAAGGCACCAACCTGACCAGGTTCGACGTGCCTGGTCTCTGCAACCAGATCTGGCGCGCCTCGGGCGGAATCGCCTGCCAGGACACCGACCAGATGGCCGGCTGCGTGCTCGGCGGAGGCACGGCCATCAACGCCGCTCTTTGGTGGAAGGTTAGTTAAGCCCGAGAGGGGGGGCGCCTCGGCAACCCTCCTCCCCTTATCCCTCATGGGCTGGCTACCTTACCCCCAAGATGCTAACCCTCTTTCTCTCTTTCTCTCTCACAGCCCTACGCCCAGGACTGGGACTACAACTTCCCCTCGGGCTGGAAGTCGAGCGACGTCGCCGCCGCGACGAGCCGCGTCTTCTCCCGCATCCCTGGCACCACGACGCCGTCCCAGGACGGCAAGGTCTACCTCACCAACGGCTTCAACGCCATCGCCGGCGGCCTGCGCACCTCGGGCTGGCGGGAGCTCGACCTCAACGCCAACCCCAACGCCAAGAACCGCACGTTCGGCAAGACGCCCTACATGTACTCGGGCGGCGAGCGTGGCGGGCCCATGGCGACGTACCTGGTCTCGGCGAGCAAGCGCGGCAACTTCAAGCTGTGGACCAGGACGGCCGTCAGGCGCGTCGTCCGCTCGGGCGGGCACATCACGGGCATCGAGGTCGAGCCCTACCAAGAGGGCGGCTACGTCGGGACGGTCAACGTGACCCCCGTCACGGGCCGCGTCATCCTGTCGGCCGGCACGTTCGGGAGCGCCAAGGTGCTGCTGCGCAGCGGCATCGGGCCGACGGACCAGCTCGAGGTCGTCAAGGGCACCACGGACGGGCCGACGATGATCGGCAACTCGTCGTGGATCAACCTGCCTGTGGGGTACAACCTCGAGGATCATACCAACGTGGGTGGCTCTCCACCTCCCCCTCCCTGATGTAACTGTCCAGAGTGATGATTGAACTGGCTGACTGACACCACCACGCACAACAGACCGACACCGTCGTCACTCACCCGGACGTGCAGTTCTACGACTTCTACGCCGCCTACGTCGGCCCCAACGCCACCGAGAAGGACGCCTACCTGCAGAAGCGGAGCGGCATCCTGGCCCAGTCCGCGCCCAACATCGGGCCCCTGTGAGTTGAAAGCCCATCAACGCCCTCTCCTTTCGTCTTTGTTTGTTGCGGATCGCTGACCACCCTTGGCCCAGATTCTTTGAGGAGATCAAGGGCGCAGACGGCATCACGCGCCAACTGCAGTACACGGCTCGCATGGAGGGCAGCCTCGACGTCCCCGACGGCAGTAAGTCGGCTTCTCTTCTCTTTCGTCCTCGAACGAAATCCCTCCCCCTCCCCTACCGACCCCTATCCTATCCAAAATCATATATATTTCTCATCGTATCCTACGACGACGACTGACAACGTCCCCCGCAGAGGCCATCACCATCAGCCAGTACCTCGGCCGCGGCGCCACCTCGCGCGGCCGCATGACCATCAACGCCGCCCTCAGCACCGTCGTCTCCACGCAGCCGTACCTGAACGACCAGAACGACGTCGAGGCCGTCATCAAGGGTCTCGAGAACCTGCAGGCCTCGCTCCGCGGCGTGCCCAATCTCATCTGGAACTTCCCTCCGCCCGGTACCTCGGTCCGGGACTACGTCAACAGCACGCCCAAGACGTACACAAGCCGCCGCGCGAACCATTGGATCGGTGAGTCTAGTCTCTCCCTTTGTCTTGAGCAAATCGGACATTGTCATCGACATTGTCGTCTTCTTCTTCTCTTCCTCCTCTGGAGCCGCTCGCTGATATTCCACCAAAATAAAAAGGCACCAACAAGCTCGGCACCAGAGACGGCCGCAGCGCAGGCGACGCCGTCGTCGACCTCAACACAAAGGTCTACGGCACGGACAACCTCTTCGTCGTCGACGCCTCCATCTTCCCGGGCATGGTGACGACGAACCCGTCGTCGTACATAGTCGTCGCCGCAGAGCACGCCGCCGCGCGCATCCTCGCCCTCGCGACCGCGACCGCGCAGCCGCTGTACGCCCAGTGCGGCGGGTCGACGTGGAACGGCAGCTTCCAGTGCGCCGCCGGCCTGAAGTGCACCTTCAAGGACGCGTACTACTCGCAGGTGTGTTTTTGCCGCTGTCTCTGTCTCTCACTTGACCAAGCACTCTCACTCGCTCTCACTCCCTCACTCTCACTCACTCGCTCTCACTCACTCACTCATCTTCACTTATTCACCTTCATCTACTCATCCTCACCTACTCACTCTCTCTCACTCACTCACACCCACTCTCATATACACACCCCTTCCGAAGCCATCCCTCTCGTGAAGGTCAAAAGATGACGATGACGATACGATACTGACGTACTCAACAGTGTCTCTAAGCGGGGATTCCAAGGCAACGGCAAGGACAGAGCAAGTCATAAGAAACCCACTTGACGCGCCCTCTTCCACTCTGCCCCCCCTTGCCCGTCCATTCACATGTACATACATTCAGACATACATACTTACATACTTCTTCTTGAACTCTCCAAAGCTTCCGCCTTTCCAAAATGAGACATGCCTCTTGCTTCTCGTATATAAAACTCCACTTCGTCTGTCCGTCCGTCCCCTTACCCCCTGCCCCTCGCATGTGGTAATCGCCATATCCCTCGGCCCGTCATTCTCCAAAACCAACCATGCGCACCAATGGCAAACCTGCACTCCGCACCACGCTAAAATCCCCCACACATGGGGCAAAAAAACGTCAACTGACTGACGTTGCATCAGCGGCGCGCAGGAAAACCTGTCAGAATATCATGTCTCCCTCCCCCGGCAGTGGGCACCTATGGGATCATCATTCCCCAGTCTCTTCGTCCCAATTCTATCCCTCCGCCCCCCCTCTTTCTAAGGTTTTCTTTACCAAATTAGTGTATATCCGGCTCCCCCTGTCTTGGAGCTGGCACGTGCCGAGGGAAGACATGGGTCATGGCCATGGGATGCCGCGGAACCATCGTGGGAAAGAAACTTTAGGCGTGAATTGATGCAATTTCCCTGATTCGAGCGTACACCCGTCGACGAGTCGTTCTAGCCTTGCTTTCGACAGTGACGGCCCGATTATTTACCTTCTCTCTCTTTTGAATTCGTGATTGATCCCGCTATTTATAGGCTTCTCCCTATATCTGTGAGAATTAACTGCTGGTTAAGTTGCGTGGAATAAGGTTGATTTTGCCAATGACTCAGCCCGTTGGTTAGTCGGGGCCCGTTAAAGCGTATATCTGTAATAATATGCCCCTCTGTCTTCCTAAACGACATGCTCGGCATAGTGTTCCGCACCCGAATGATCGTCGAGCTGTAGCTCGAGCTCCGAGAACCTTGCATTCTTCACGCGCGCGTATGTGCTTCGGTTTCTTGCCGCCGCAACGATGGGCGCAAATCTTCCAGCACGGAGAAATCTAGCATCTAAGCAATATAACGCTTTGTGTGTGTGTGCGTGTGTGTGTGTGTGTGTGTGTGTTTGTATGCATGTCGACCCATCGAACCATCTTAGCCTCGGGTCCGGCATCCCCCCCCCCCCCCCCCCCCCCTTCGGCCCTTCGCGGAGAAGCTTCGCCGCTGCAACGTCGCGATACCCGCCGCTGTCATGATCCTTGGCTAAATGAGACCAGCCCCTCTCTTGCGTCTTATGACGATGTTCGACAGCAACAGTGGCCTTTCCCCAGATTGCGGGGGTCGCGGCTTCGGTAGGCTCATGATGATAAAGAGCTGCCCCTCCGTCTCGGCCATTGTTGATTCTTCCTCGCCCCTTCTTCTTCCGCACTATCTCTCTGCGATACCTCTTCCCTCCAGCACACCATGGTCTCTCTCAGATCCCTCCTCGCCGCCGGCCTGGCCGCCACCTCGGCCTTCGCCAATCCAATCCAATCCCTCGACTTCACCGGCACTTCCCTCGCGCCGCGTGCAGACCCGAGCCTGACGGGCTACCTCGGTGCCTTCTTCCTCGGCGCCGAGCCTTACGTCTACCTGTACCTTTCCAACGGGAACAACCCCAACTCGTTCCGCACTCTCAATGGCGGCTCGCCCGTCATCCGCCCGACAAAGGGCACCGGCGGCGTGCGCGACCCGGCCATCGTCGAGGGTGGCGGCGCCGAGAAGGGCAAGAAGTGGTACATTGTCGGTACGGACCTGGATATCGGAAAGGTAGGTCCCCATCATCCCGCAGGGAGCTCGTGTTCCGGAGAGAGTCATGACCCCGGCGTCTGTGAAATGAGGACCCGTGCTGATCGTCGTCTCGATGTAACCCATATAGACGACCTGGGATGCGGCCCAGAGACAGGGGTCCAAGGGCATCTTCGTCTGGGAGAGCACCGATCTCGTCAACTGGAGCGCTGAGAGGCTCGTCGTCGTCGAGAACGCCAACGCCGGCATGGTCTGGGCCCCCGAAGCCATCTGGGACCCGACAAAGGGCCAGTACCTCGTCCATTGGGCATCCAAGTTTGTAAGTCATGCTGAGCATCTATGTTGTCTTGCCTTTCCATGGAAGACACCCCGGGGACTCACCAATACCACAGTATCCCGCATCGGACCCCAATCACACCGGCGCCCCCGGCCCCATCGTGATCCGCTACGCCTACACCTCCGACTTCCGCACCTTCTCGGCCCCGCAGACCTACATCGACAAGTCGCCCACCAACATCATCGACCTCAACATCCTGCCGACCTCGACCGACGGCCGCTCTTTCGTGCGCTTCCTCAAGGACGAGAGCCTCAAGACCGTCTTCGTCGAGGTCACTACCACCGGCCTCTTCGGCACCTGGACGCGCCCCGGCGGCAGCTCCGCCATCATCGCGAGCGGCGTCGAGGGCCCCGCCGCCTACTGGGACAACCAAGTCGCCGGCAAGGCTCACGTCCTGCTCGACTTTTACGGTGCCGACGGCTACCGTCCGTACGAGACGACCAACGTGGCCAGCAACTCGGGCTGGACCGCGAGCTCGCGAACCGGATTCCCCACTGGGCTGAGGCATGGTAGCGTGCTGCCCATCAACAAGACGGCGTACGATGCTTTGACAAGCCGCTGGGGTTGAACATGGTGGTGACATGGAAATGTTAGTGTAAATAATAACGTCTTGGGACCGACCAGCTGTATATGCAAAAATAATGTTCATCGAACGCTGGGCGACACGATATTCGGTCGCCCGGGTATTCTCCGTCAACTTCTCCCATCCGTCATGGCGGTGTTCGTGGTCCTTGACATCCAAATCCAGTCTCTCATCTTTAATATCGGTCATACCTCTCCGAAGGGAGCTCCATGGCGTTGTCGCCGGCCCCTGCCGGGCTGCTGGAGTGTACAACAGACAAACGCCGGCGGTCATCAGGCACAGTACCGTGGACCGCGGTCATTGGCTGGTACAGGCCTTCGGAGGCCGTCGGGGTGAAGACTGCCACAGTGGGAGCCGAGTGATAGTGACTCTCATGGTCGAGTGAGTCGACGATCGATTGGCGGTAGAAGCCCTTGTAGGATGTCATGTCATAGGAGGACTGCGCTTGAGGGGACCGAGACTCTGATGGGACACCGGCGGGAGGCATCGGGGTGTATGTATATGGCTGGTTCACCAGGCCTGGCGCCCCAGAAGAGCCGCTGCTCCTTTCCCGACGATTGCGCACCCAGATCCAGGCGACGCCGAGCATGGTAAAGCCTATGACGGCAAGGCCGCCAATGACACCGCCGACGATGGCGCCGACGGGAGTGGCGGACGAAGGGACAGGAGAGGGGTCCATCGTGGTGGTCTTTGCGGGGATGTTTTGGGTGGTGGAGGCCGTCGCCGTTGTGGTTGAATCCGAAGACAAGGCCGAGGCTGAAGTTGATGTTGTGGTCTGCGGTGTCGTCGGTTGGCCCTTGGTCTCGAGGACAAGCTTGCTGCCCTTGGCGCGGTTGTTGCCGCAACGGAAGCCGGTGATGGTGGTAGCGAGGCTGTTGTCGGTGATTGGTTTGAGGGCGGTTACGCAAAGGGGGAAGTCGGTGTTGAAATTGCTATCATGGTGAAGCATCAGAACGGGCACAATGGTATGCAATGATATGAGGAGACTGAGTCGTCGATGGGGTAAGAATCAAGATTCGGAACGAACCAACAGAGAGTACCGAGGCCCTGAGCGGTCTGGCTACACAAAGAGTTGAAGGCGTCAAGACAAGCCGTGAAGGGCTGCGAGCCTGCTGTACAACCGAAATAGCCGTCTTTTGTCACGCAGGCCTGGTCGGTATAGCAATCAAACGCCTCACTATCTGTTTCCTATATGTCAGTATGACAAGGTTGAGAGATGGTCAAGGAGGCGACGGCATACTGTACTCGTAGTATCCGCACGTCGGGCCGCCTTCTTGTCTCTTGATCGCCATGGCTGCTAACCGTGGATTTGGAGGAGACGTCGGCGCAATATGCCAGTCGCCGACTTCGTCTCGGGCCTTGAGTGTTTGGGAAGCAAATGGCATGTCGTGACGGCCGATCTTGAGCGCTACAGCCGGGAGGAGCAGCGCTGTCAGCATCACGGCAACGCGTATTGCGACCATGACGGCAGCAGTGTGAGGTCAAAATAACACAACCCAAATAAGAGAGTAAGTAAAACGGCGCGATGAAGAGGGGACCCAGTCCAGGTCAACTGCAGAACACTGTATGCAGCCACAAGCCAGCAAAGAGTCCAGTAACGAGCGTGGATAGTTTGTTGAGAATGTCAAAGGGGAGGAGTTCGCGAGGAAAATACGGGAGCAGCAAACTGGTCCAGGAGCCTCGCGTGCGGATAATTGGGGCTGGACCAAATGAAGTATGAGAACAAGGTGGACGACAGCAGTAGTCGCAGAAGGAGGTGGTGGGCAGCCCGCGGCGCGGACAGCCACACGGGCGAGTGAGAGGAGGACTTTGCGGTAGGCTGTCCGACATTAGGAACAGCCGTTATTGGAGTTGCAGGAGAGACTGGGCCAGCTTTGTCCAATCTAGCGGGCTGCGCCTCTAAGCTGGCCTCTCGGCTGGGATGGTGTGCCTCTTGGAGGAGATTGGGCAAGGGAGACGTGGACGGGGCGTCGTTGGCTGGGCCCTTTCGAGCCTCGAGGACGGGATGCGAGACTTATCATGTCTAATGGCGGACGACGGAGCGAAGGATCGAATCGACTACGCTGGCACCGACATCAAAAGGTCGAGGCCATCGCCCAAGCCGTCGGGTCGAGGTCGTGCGGGTGCTCCGTGGTGCGGAACCCCTTTTGGTTCCGATTGAACAACACTCAACCAAAGAGGACTCGTCTCAATCCGAGGCTCACGTCGAGGGCCATGTTCGTTGTCGTCTTTGATTCGAACACGGGTTGTTTCCTTGGGCTTGGTGATTCGAGACGTAACGGAACAAACAAGGTTACATATGATGGCGGCTTGTCGAGGGGGGGGGAAAGACAGAGGGAGAGCAACAAAGAGGACGAGGATGCGGACAAATCGATGGACAGCGACAGCGACAGCGACAGCAACAATTACAGGGACACAAGGACCGTCGGACTGGGAAGGAGCAACCGGGGCTGCGAACGGCCGCCCCCAACCCACTGTTGCCCGTTACGTGCGACCGGTCGTCCGGTACCTAAGGTAAGGTCCAAGCTCCCATCCCATCCGACTACCCCACCATCTCCACTGTAGCTGGCTACGTTCCGGCTCACTCATTGGCCGGTTTGTTCCACAGCGCTGTGCGGATTCATGGTGAAGCTCCCCACCAATGGGATCGAACCTCAGCTCCACATTCTCTCCATTTCTACTGTTATCACCACCTGTGTCTGTCTGCATGCTCCTTCCCTCTCACTCACTTCGCCGCGTTGCGTCACGCGTGGCAGGTACTCTGAGAATCATCACTTACATCTGACAGCCTCCTTTTGGCCAATTAGCATCAGCTAATAATGCTATCTCATGACGCCTGACGCTTCATCACTCTCTGAATTCTCCAGCCCTTTCTTTTTCCCCACTGCATAATCCTTGTTTCCTCTTGTACTCAAGATCATACCGGCGGATGCCCAAGTCTATTTTTCGAATCATTTTTATCGATGACTCGCCGATAATATCAACATGGAGAGCAGAGCATCGTCTCCCTCATCAAACAGAAACAGAGCAACTCGGATCCCCAGGTCCACCAGCAAACTAGCCTACTCCGTGTTTATTCAAGTAGTCCTGTGCAGTCCAGGTTGGTATGACTGCAGCCTAGTCAACTTCAAGGTCTCCTTTCTACCATTGAATGCCTGAATAGCATGTTGACTTGTCCTCTGTCAATCATGGGTAAATGCAACTTGAAAAGGGTTTCCTGCGGTGACAAGTAGCAAGCATCACATCCTTTTGAACAAGCGACATCGTTTATGCGCGGACGAGCCACATCGACGTCTTTTACAGTGTTCCTTTCATCTCTGTGAGCAATCGACGATCGCTTTCAACGCCACCATGTTGAAACGATTCCAAGTTTGGATACAAAACCACCCATGAGGCCCACTGACCGTCCACCTTCCCAATCGACTATAAGAGTTTTGTCTTATCCAGCACCCACATTGACATGTCAAGTCCACAACATTGTACCGAACACTCAGGTTACCGTATCAGGAAGCAGAACTCCGAAGGACACCAAGAGTGCAAAGGACAGGTGAGCCCTTTCCGCATGGACATGTCTCGACACAACTTTGCAAAGCTAGAAATGCTTAGGAGACCTTCCGGCTCATTCAGCGCGTCAGCCAGTTCATTTAAACAGCCGTCACATCGCTAGACTATCTCGTTTACCATCAAGGGTCAACAAAGACTGATAGAACCAATGTTGTAATGGTCCAGTCTAGACCTGTCTGGGCGTTCCCAGCTTTTATAAACGTTGCCTGGCTTCATTGATATTGCAGACAAGTCACAACACACTTACATACTATATATGTAGATCCCAAGATGCACTTTACTTTATACAGTTAGCCGCAGACCTTAAAGCACACTAATACACTCGGTTATCTGCGTCCCATGCTCTCAAAAGGCAGGTGTAAGCTTAAGCTTACAGCAACCGCCAAAGCAAGATAAAAAGACGGGAAACATGTTTGCTTGTAGCTACTTGCCGAAAGGGTTCTAAATCACGACACTTGCTGCTTGACTGTATCATGTATGACGGTTTCAAAAGGCATCTTCTGCCAAGTTTTATTCTCTCTTTTGGACACTGCCTGACTTCATTGGCCTATTTTCTCGCATTAGTTCCCGACGCGAAAGACCTCTTACAACTGGCCAGGGCCGACCTCATCAACGAGCTCTCCACATCGAGGGCACCCGAGCCGACGCCCGGAGTAGTTTGACAACCAGACCAGAAAGCCATGTTTTTTTGGTCAATGATCGATTTGTCTCTCGGACTGGCCATCGTCTAGTGACAGGCGGCGCAATACTGGACATGCCGCGTCATAGTACCCTAGTTCTGCCAGTCCGGAGTTCCTGAGCAACTCCACGCTGTCGGGAAAGCCGCTCCCACTACGCACCAGCCCGGAGAGGCTTCTGTCCCCAGACCGCTCTCTGGCGGTAGTAGCCGTGGAGCTTGCCGGAGCGGATCTCGCGGCGGAGCTGCGCCGCGTAGATCTGGATCTCCTCCCGGGACCACGTGGACATGACGTTGGCCATGAAGAGGACGTAGCCCTCGATGTCCGAGAGGAGGGTCAGCTGCGCCCACTCGCCAATCTCCCTCATGGCCGGGTCCTTGGGCCAGCTGCCGATGGGGGCCTTGCAATGTAGTCAGTCCTCCTGTACATGTATTATCATACCCTTCTCCCCCCCTCTTTCAAACCAGCACAAGCGGCCGACGTACCTTGTTGTTCCACTCGGTGATGTGCTCGAACCCGGCCTCCTCCATCGACCTCTGCTGCAGGTGCTCGTCGAGAACCATGAAGGTGCGGCCCATCTTGCGGCCGCCCTCCTCGAAGAACTTGCCCCACTGGCCGAGCGCGCTCGTCTCGGGCACGGTGTCGTCGTCGCTGAGGATGGCCGGCGAGACCTCGAAGCTCTCGAGGTAGCCGCCGGGCTTGAGGGCGCGGTACGCCTGCTTGAAGAGCGCCGGCCAGTCGGGGATGCTGCCGACGAGGAAGCGGATGTGGACGTAGTCGAAGGTCTCGGGCTCAAAGGTCCACTCGCGCGTGCAGTCGTCGATCTCGCTGTGAGGGGGTTTCCCGTGTGTGTCAGCCTCGGAGGGGCGGCGTTTCGAGAAGGGCGCCCGGCGTCCGGTTGGGTTTTACGGCTCACTCACAATTTCAAGTTGGGCGGGACCCAGCTAGGCTGGATGGGTGAGATGTCGGTTCCGATAACCTCACATTCGGGGTATTCATCCGCAAAGTCGCTAGCTGCGGATTAGCTCCTGCGATAGTCTTTCTGAAAAATCCTTATACTCACATAGCCCAAATGCCTGTATGAGAGGAACGAAGTTAGCTAAAGCACTGGGTGGCCAAAGACTTTGCTATCTCACCTGTTCCCGTTCCGATGTCGAGAGCTTTGTTCAACTACTTCCAAGTCAGCCAGGCAAGATGAGGCAGTTGGTCAACGACACTACACACCTTGTTCTTGTTGAGCGGTGCCAAGTGAAGCCTGTCACCCATCGACAGGGTGAGCAGGTGATGGCTGCCGGAGGGAATCAGTCTCGACACTCGTCACAGTGGCTTCGTTGTGCGTCTCTCGTCTTACTTGATGTCCCAGGCCTCGTTCTGCGGCTCGTCGTTGCTCCCCCTATCACCGTTACGTTAGCCACACACGCCGAAGCCCGGCACGACGAAGCCGGGACGAGGAAAAACCTTACCAGTACTGCGCGTCGCCGACCTCGCCGTGGAACGTCCTCCCGTGGATCTTGCGGTACTGGAGGATGGTCGAGGTGAGCGACGCCGTGGAGCTCGCCGTGTCGTCACCCAGGGCGGAGTCGGCGTCGCCGTCATCGCCGGCGTCCTAGCAGTCCGGTCAATCATCACGTTCTCGGGCCATCATTACTGGGGAAGCCGGGAAATGGAGTCAACTGACTCGTGCCGCCTGCACCCAGTGCTCAGCGGGGAGAATTCCGGCCGTCTCGGCATCAGTTGCCGTCGCCTCCTCGCTGACGGGGGCGGCGGGAGCCGGCGAGGCCGCAGCCGTCTCCGTCTCTGGAGCTAGAGCTGGGGCTACAGTTGTCGTGGCGGTGGTCTCGGTCGTTGTTTCTTCCTGCTCGACAGGGGCAGTCGATGGCGCCGATACCGCGGCCGCCGGCGGTTGTTCGGGCTGCTCGGACTGCTCAGGCTGTTGAGAGGCCATGATACCGGGTTCTGCAATGTTTTGAGTTCGTTTGAACTTCACTCAAATCTTCCCTACCACGATTCCGGATCTCGAAGAGTCAGCAAAGTCAAGGAATGGAAGAAATTGAGTTGACGGAACACACTGGGAGAGGGGGCGGAAACGTGAACGCGAGTCAACGACGACAGTCCCCGGTCCCTGTCCACGTCTAATATAAGAAGATGCCCCCCCCCCCGGCCCAAACCTCCACAGCGGGTAACGCGCGTGTTCTTTGACGTGGACGTGCGCCCCCCATGTAGGCCCCATGGCCCATGGATGATGGCCCCATGGATGAGATGTTGAGCCATGGGAATTCTTCAGCTGAACCGCCTTTTCTTCACCGCATCCTCCCGTCCATCCTACCATCTCGGGGCGAGGTGCCTGCCCCTCCCCCCTGTCAAATTCTCCAGCGTCGCCATTAGTCGTCGGGGGAGGATCCAGTTTGTTGGGGTCAGCTTTCATTCAGGAAGCGGCCTCTCCAGGCCCGGCGGCCCTTCCAACTTGTCATGGAACGCCAAGTCGTCGGGCCAAGGGGCCCTCGATGCTACAGTCCTCGGCCTTCATCACAAAAACGAACCTTTGGAGGGGGGGGAATAGAGGATCTCAACCACTGGGATCATCGGCGGAATGGGCCAACCACGTGAACATCGCGGCATTTGTCGGTGGGGACGACGCTGCGAGGGGATGGGTTGTTCTTTGAGGAGACTTTTAGTCCCGACAAGCTGCGACTTTGACAGAAACAGCCGACGAGCAACGAGGTCTGGACCTGGAGTCCATGTTTTCGAGGAACACTGCAGCATCCTTGGTAAGCCCCGTCCAGCTGCATCTCGAAGTACTCGCGGCCGTTGATCGGCTCATGAGTCCTATTTTACTTGCCGGGGTCTAAGCAACTGGGGACAAAGCCCACCGTCATTTCCTGATCGGCGCCGATGAAGTCGCCCACGTTGACCACGACCATCCAAGGCATGTGCGGCACCGGCACAACCCCTAACCCTTCTGGAGGAAGCCCTCGTCTAGACCCACACGTCCGATGGCCACGGGACGGAAGCAGGTAGTGTCTAAACCGGCAGCAAAGACCGGAAAACCCCGGCGAAGACCGATCGGAAGCCCGGTGGTGGGTTCTCGGGGGCCCGGAGTCAGATGTTTGGGGTCAGATGACCGTCTCCCTCACGGCCAATCTCGTACGATTTCTTAAGTCGGGCAACACTCTCACAGCTCGCCGGTTGGCTCGATGTCGAGAACCATTCGCGAAATCTTTCTTACGGCCGCCGCCGCAGTGCCCGCGGTATCACCAATCCTCGGGGGGGTTGCAGCGCCTTCTCTTGTATCACATTTTGGACAAACCTAACTTTACTCTAAACGAGTGATGCAAGTGAGTAGCATATTGGTGTTTCCAGCTTTGCGGGAACAACAAGGGCCTGGCGAGAAGCCCACCCTTTGAAAAGCTACTCTGGCATTCTTTCAGTGTCCCATGATCCTCAACATATGCGAAACCTGCAATTCTAACGCATTGGCGATACTCTTCTTTCTTTTTTTTCCCACGCTACAAAGCTCCTTGCTCTTTAGATGTACCCCTTAACCTCTCACGTCGATGGAAAGCTGGTTGGTCTCTCGCTGTTTGGGCTGGAATCCATGTCCCCCAAAGTTCACGATTGGGTGGGAGGGCATGGGCCGTGGCTACAACTCGTACAAAACAGAGATTTATCAATGTGTTTGCTTAATGCAGTAGGAAAGACCTCTAAAATCACGAAGAAAAGTTCAGTCTAAGTCTTTTTTGTTGCAGACATCGCCGTCGCGCCCTCTGAAGGACGAAAGTATGGCGCCGGCTGATGTACGAGATTATTCGCATGCGAGCCCCAAACGCTGCGGACACGGTTTGATGACAGCAACCAAAAACGATTCAAAATAACACCAGACCCCGTTTCTCAAATGTAGACAGGGTATGGCAGGTCTTGCAACCCCTTTATAATGAATCCTGGGTCTGCTCTAGTAAGAGCTCATCCAGCTACGAGCACACCGTGACTAAGTATGGTGCTCCGAAACCTCGGCATTCCCTTTTGTGTTACACACTTTACCCTGCACTGCATTCTTAAGCATCTAGTCTAGTATCTCAGAACTTGAAGAAATGGAGACGCAAGCCCTTGGCGTCAGTTACATGCTATACTTGGCACCCACAACCTATGGCCACTACAGCAATTCACTCCAGCGTTATTTCACTTCCCATCCAGACGCCAAGAGAATCTGCTATAATGCTGGAGTGGCCACGCAGAACCTTGCTGCAATGTAAGCCGTACCTCGGCACTTTCTGGGACCGGTAAATACGCGGTCGATCTAGCAAAGGACAACCGGTCGAAAGCTGTCGATCACATCCTTCGTCATCATGGACCCGTACATGACACCATGGAGATATGTCTCGCCGACAAGAGCATACGTGCCCCCTCCTGTTCCCTCCGCATCGCCAACGGCTACCGTGCCGGCGGGTGTCTTCCTCAGCACCAGCGGCATCCGGCTCCCCTGGATGAGCCAGACCTCGTCCCCGGCCATGGCAGCCGCAGGTCCAAGGCCCAGATATCCTTCCTTCGTTTCCAGCACCTGTCTCCCTGGGGTGATGAACTGCACAATCTTGGAAACAGGGTCGTCCGTCAGTTGCGACACAAAGTCCTCCGTGGCGGACATCGCGAGGGCATCGCCCAGCGTGATGAACGGGTCATCGTGATCTCCAGCTCCAGGATGTGCGCTTTTCGCCCTCAGCTTATCAAACGTGTCCGGGTCTGTTGGCCCGCCCTGATGACCGGTGGCGGCATTGTAGGAGATACACCGCCGCACCCACTGCACGGAGTCATCCCCGTAGCCCTGCTCCGGCTCGAGATCGGCAGTCAACGTCGCCATGGCCACCTCAGCAAAGCGCTGTCCCGTGGGCCGGTAGAAGCCCCGTTGTTCGCAAAAATCAAGCAGCCACGAGACGTCGGTGATGACGCCGTGCCCGGACTGCTCGAGGCTCCGCGTTTCCCTAATCTCGTCGATGAGAACGCCCTGGAGGGTGAGGGAGGCAGGCTCTTCACTACTCGCCCCGTGCCTCCCCGACGCCACGTGCGTGCCGGATGCATCGAAGGGGTGAAAGGGACGGCACCCGTTGGCAAGCTGCCTCAGCCTCTGGAGCGAAGCATAGTGGCCCGGCCCGTGGAACGAGAAGTCCGGGACCCAGGAAGGCAGGTTCTCGCGACGGCCCTCCGCGATGCCCGCCAGCCCCAGGACGTCGAGGTTCGGCAAGTGCGGGAGCAGCCAGGCCGTCACGCGGGTGTACGCAAGCTCGACGGGCACGCCGTAGCTGGGCACGACGCCGAGCTCGTACCGCGGGCCGAGGATGCGGCCGACCAGCCCCAGCGCGCCGTAGATGTGGTCGACGGGGTTCTCGAAGCGGTAGATGCGCAGCCTGTGGAAGGTGTGCAGCACCTCGGCGTGCCGGATTTCCTCGTCCGTCGAGGCGCCCCAGCGCTGCCTCTGCCACTCGGCCATCCGGCGGCCGACCGTGTCGCCGCCGAACGCGGGCAGCGAGTTCTGCACGGGGTTCCACAGGCGGTCGATGGTGCCGGGCCGCCTCTCCCAGTCCGGCAACCGCCGGCCCAGGCGGCCGATGAGCTCCGCGTCCCAGCGGACCATGAGGATGAAGGCCGAGAGGCGGTTGGCGCGGGACCAGGAGAACTGCGCGCCGCCGCACTGCAGGACGATGTCGGCGGGGGCGGGCAGCGCGGCCTCCTGGACGACCCAGCCGCGCGTGAGCCAGCGCTTTCGGAGGAAGAAGGCAAAGTAGTCCGGGTACGAGCGGCGCCAGCGGTCGCAGAAGTCCCTCCCGAGCAGCCGGGTGGCCTCCGGGTGGTCCAGCTCGGGCCCGATCTCCTGCAGGAGGGCGACGGTGGCGCTCGACCGGGCCTCGGCCCGTATCACGGGGACGAAGGTGTCGAAGACCCAGGAGACGTTGTCGTTGGGCTCCGCGCTGCCGAGCCAGACGACGACGTTGCGCGCGGCCTCGTAGATGCGGCCCATCAGCTGGACCTGGTGGGACTTTTCGCGGCTGCTGCGCTGGTCTATACACATGGCGTCAACCCACAGGTTCAAGGGGTTGGCGGGAAATAGTAGACGGTGCCGGGGGCTGGCTGTATTATTACGAGGAGGAGTCCGGTGCTGTGGTGGTGACCCTGAAACGTTGATCATGTCGTCTTTGACCTGGGTGAGGAAGTCAAAGAGGGTCTCGCCGACCTCGAGACCTCGGCCTTCACATTCAACCTGGACATATCGAGTCTCGGGGGTGGTGAGACTGTCAGAGCCGTCGTCGAAGTCCGACGAACCCCACGTGTACGAGAGGGCCCAGAATGGAGGTGCCTCGTCCAAGGTACACGTTTTGAGCTGCAGGGTAAAGCCCTGGCTCTTTGACTCGTCCGGGGTGATCTGGATCAGCCGGATCGAGTTCTCCGTTGGCAATTCAGAGTAGACATAATGCTCCAGCGCCGCCTGTGTCGAGCCCATATCTATTGCTCGAGACATCGCTGTTGTATTTACGGATGCTTGCAGGGAAATGCATGTGGCGTGGTGTGATGTGTTTGCAGGACGGTCAACCTTCCTCCGTGTCGGCGGCCCACGGGCGGGGAAGAGAGGATAGGATGGACGATGGCGGGAGGTACATTATCAGCTGCCTAAAGGATTCAAGCTACTTGGTTACCACATCTACTTGACCAATTCATAGCCTGGGGACTTTGGCGACTGATTGGCTTATCGGAGGTTGACGAAACGGCTTGGTTTCTGCAGCCAACCAACCCCCAAGTGAGTGTATTATTCACATGGGTTTGTGGGACCGTGGATCCTTCTGCATGAAGGTATTGGGTACAGCGAGAGATGGCGTCAGTGAGTGTTTCCTCCTTTACTTCATATGACGTTCTGATCAATGACTAAGAACTGGTTGTTTTTTTAAGTTGTCATGTTGTCTTTCTGTTCTTCTTCTTTTTCTTCAACGGCTGGGTTCACAAGATAGATGCTCAGGAGTGGTGAAAGTAAATCGAGAATGAACGGCAAATACAGAGTATCCGTACACACAGAGTCTTGAGATAATATTCAGTCTAGAGTCAATAGACTGAATAGTGATTGAAAGACAAACTGGAAAGGCATAAAGATGTGAATTATCTTTACTCTATTTGTATCCATAGTAAAACCATTTTCACATTATATTACTTGTCATTAATCTTATCTTTGTGTGCGATGTAGGCGTGTTGAACTACTAGTCAACTTTACCTTAGCACAGACACCTCTCTAAATACCTGGTTAGATAAAATTAAAACAAACACCACAAGTCTGCCCAGTAGTAGGTCCCAAGGAACAAGACAGCCTCTATCCTGCCAGCACCTGCCTTTGTACTGCAATATGCTGTGAATCCACTGTAAGTACTTGTCATGATTTGTTTGCTCCAGTGCACCTGCTGAGTTGAGCCAAGCTGAGTCAGGTCACTGTGACCTGTGAGGAAAGTGCTTGCGCCGCACAGACCCACACCAACGACACCCGTCACGTGCCTCTCCCCTCATTGGAACGGTGTCGGAGGTGAGAGAATTTTTTTCCAAAGGCCATTTTTGGCTCATTTGCTGCTGCCGCTGCTGCTGCTGCTGTTGCCGACGCCGCCAACGCCTCTCATCTGAAAATATTATATCGTCAGTCAGCCTCATTTACACGACAAAAATTATCTCAAAATGTGTGGCGTAAGCGCCATTCTGGTACGTTGCCTCCTGTTCTTCATGTTGTATAAAAATCAGTTCAAAAAAATACTGACTGACCCTTATCTTAGTTGGCCGACTCCAAGGCTACTACAGCCGCCATCGACCTGCATGAGTCTCTTTACCTGCTCCAGCACGTATGTCTCGCTTGACCCTCTTCGTCTGCGGCCTATGATGTCATACGATGCTTCATGATGGCTTCGTGCTCTTATGCTTCATGCTTATGCTCTCTGCCCCATGCTCCATGTCTTTATGCTGACACTCGTGTGAACAGCGTGGACAGGATGCTGCCGGTATCGCCGTCTGCCAAGGGGGAAGGGTGTACCACTACAAGGGTAACGGCATGGCAGCCAAGGTCTTCGCCGACGGCAGCAGCCTCCAGCACCTCCCGGGCTTTATGGGTAAGTCGTCGTCGTCGTCGTCGTCGTCGTCATCGTCATCGTCGGGTGACACATGTGCGTTGGGAACGTGGCAACGGGATGGGAAAAATGACTGTCTGCAGGTCTTGGACATCTGCGGTACCCCACGATGGGAACGTCTTCGGCGTACGTGCTGTTCCGAGAGCATGACACGATGTCTTTCAAGCAGAGGAGAAACGGCTGACTGAAATTTGAAAACTGCAGCGCCGAGGCCCAGCCCTTCTACGTAAACTCCCCCTTTGGAATCTCCATTGCCGTCAACGGCAACCTGGTCAACACCGAGTACCTGCGCCAGTTTGTTGACAAGGAGGCTCTTCGGCACGTCAACTCCGACTCGGACTCTGAGCTGCTGTAAGTTTTTCAGTCTCTTCTGGTAATGGTGGGAAAGGGGGAAGAGCTGAACTGAGCTAATAAATAACCCCCTTGTCTTGTAGCTTGAACATCTTCGCACACGGTCTCCAGAAGCTCGGAAAGACCCGTGCCGTGTCAGACGACATTTTCACCGCCCTGGGTGACGTCTACTCAAAGTGCCAGGGAGCCTTTGCTTGCACCGCCATGATTGCCGGCTTTGGAATCCTCGGTTTCAGGCAAGTTCAACCCAGTTCTGATTGTTTCTGATTGCTTGTTTGTCTCTCTGTTCCTGTTAATCTAACCTGGAAAAACAGAGACGCCAACGGAATCCGCCCCCTTTGCATCGGTTCTCGGCCCTCCACCACCGTCCCGGGTGGAAAGGATTACTTCATGGCCTCGGAATCCGTTGCCCTGAAGCAGCTCGGCTTCGGCGATATCACGGACGTGCTGCCCGGACAAGCCATTCTGATCACCAAGGGAGGCTCCGTCGAGGTTCGCCAGATCGTCGAGCCCAAGTCGTACACACCGGACTCCTTCGAGTTTGTCTATCTGGCCCGTCCCGACTCCACGATCGACGGTATCTCTGTGTACCGCAGCCGGCAGATGATGGGAGAGAAGCTGGCCAAGAAGATCAGAGAAGTCCTCGGCGATAAGGGCATCGACGAGATTGATGCGAGTACGTGATATCCCGCCCATACCGTCTGTCCTTACGCCTATAAGAGTGCTAACTTGGCCTTCCAGTTATCCCAGTTCCCGAGGTACATCAACTGCAAAGTCTCTTTCTCGTGCATGGGGCACCATCTGACATATCTGTGTAGACGAGCAACACGGCCGCCGCCGCGTTGGCCCAGAAGCTGGGCAAGCCATACGTG
Source organism: Colletotrichum destructivum (assembly GCF_034447905.1). Taxonomy (NCBI): domain Eukaryota; kingdom Fungi; phylum Ascomycota; class Sordariomycetes; order Glomerellales; family Glomerellaceae; genus Colletotrichum; species Colletotrichum destructivum. The sequence continues at coordinate 1,079,373 of NC_085904.1, forward strand.
ACCGCCCTCATCAAGAACCGTTACGTTCACCGCACCTTCATTCTCCCCAACCAGGCTATGCGTCAAAAGAGTATCCGCCGCAAGCTCTCGCCCATCGAGTCCGAGTTCGAGGGCAAGAACCTCATCATCGTGGACGACAGTCTCGTCCGGGGTAGTAAGTACCGAGTAAAATCGTCTCCAAAAGGAGAGCTTCAGGCTGACCAACTTTTGCTAGCCACATCGCGACAGATCGTAAGTCCCTCACTCGAGGGATTTCAAGCAGAAAATTTGCATTGCTGACATGCATGACTCAGGTTCAAATGGCCCGGGAATCGGGAGCCAAGCGAGTCGTGTTCGTCTCCAGCTCGCCCGAGTGCACAAACCCGCACATTGTGAGTCCACCGCTGCTCTTTTGCTGCAGATAAGAACGACTCGCTAATTGTATAATGCAGTATGGCATCGACCTCGCTGATCCTGCCGGTAAGAAACCACTCGGGAGGGGGGGACATGATCCTCCCCCATATATTCTTTTCGCGACGCAAGGCTGACTATTGGTGAAGACCTGATCGCGCGCGGCAAGACGCGGCAGGAGATTGCCGAGCACATCGACGCCGACGATGTCATCTTCCTGGACCTCGAGGGACCGGACGGCCTCAAGGCCGCATGCCTCGAGGCGGCGGACAGCGGCAGCCAGGTCCGGGACTTCGAGGTGGGCGTCTTCTGCGGCCGCTACGTCACCGACGTGCCGGACGGCTACTTTGACCAGCTGAGCGATCTGCGCAAGGGAAAGCGCGACGACAACTTCCGGTCTACCGTCGTTGCGTCGGATAGCGGCGCCGCAATCTTCGTGTAGAAATCCCCCGGGTTTGGTTTGTTGGTTCGTAAGGTAAGGCTCGCGCATAAACTTAGGATAGACAAAAAAAAAGACAAAGGGTGATCAGTTACAGTAGTCGTGTGGTTTTCCGAGTTGGCGGTGATGTGGACGTAGACTTCAGCTGCTTTGCGTGTTGCGCCGTCAGCTGTCTTGTTGTTACAGTACACCGATCTCTCGGGATTTCGGCTGGTGCCATCTTTGGTATGGCCGAAGCCTGGAGGTATCCTTTTCAACGTCCTCGTCGGCCACGGAACGAAAGATGTGCTCACTCAAGTAACGATAGGCAGCTTGTCTGCGCTCTACGTTGATGCTTCCAACAGCCGTGAGGGTAGATAGGCCTGATGACAGTCTCATCGGAGGACGGAGAGTCTATAGTTGTAGCACTTTGAGGAAAGAGGCTCAAATCTGAATAGCTGAATTGGGGGGACCAGTAGGACTGTAGCTGTCTTCAAAGAAATCTGGAGTTGTTGTTACTGAAGACGTTCCTGAGATCTGCGATGTCTTGGCATACCCCTGATAGTCAAGACCGTACAACGTGTTCAAGAGAGGTCTTCCTATGGATACTGAACTCGGGATTCATGAGAGGTGAACCTTACGATGCTTTTATTCAGTTTGATGGGCCAACGAGCTTCTCAGACCTTGCCTGTCTGATTGCATTCGTCAGCCACCTGCAGCCTTCGTCGTGAGGACCCTCTTCTTCAACACAAGGCTTTAACCCCTTTTACGACGTGTCTGAGTATAAACTGTGATGAGGTCTGGCTAACTTATCTTAGATCAGCGAACTCGAGTTGATTTCTAGCAAGCAAGCAAGCTACAACATCGTAGTCCGAAGAACAAAACATGCCATGTACTACGAAAACGATATGCATGCCAAGCTCTAAATCGTATTGTTGTTATCTGCCGGTTTTTCTTTTTACAGCTCATAATGGATCATGTAGAGATATCGCGGTCTGCTTCTCATCTCATACAGACATACTATTCCCCCCCCCCCCCCCCCCCCCCCCCCTATACTTACTGCGCAAACCGTCCCCCTACCGGCCCGTTTCCAAATCCCCCGGGCCGAACTCCTCCTTGCTATCCGGGTCGGTTTCTTTATCTCGCGACAAGTGGAAGCTCTTGCCGCACGCGGTCGACGCGCTGCCAAAGGGCCTCGGCATGCCCACTCTCCGCGGCGTGTTGCCCTTGGACGACTGCCCGTTGGAGTTGTCCGAGGCGTCGGACATGGCGATGACCGTGGCCGACTGCCTACGCTGGTCCGCGCGGGACTTTTCTCCCTCCGCGCTCGACTTGACCGTCTTCAGCAGCGCCGGGATCTTCTTGAACAGGGACCGCAGCGCCGGGAGGCTACCGCAGATGATGGCCAGGTTGAGCTCGATGCTGGACCAGACCACCAGGTTAACGTTGTCCCAGGTCACGTCGAAGGAGTGGACGAAGGTGACGAGGTACTTGAGGCGGACCATGCTGGCGATGCACGCGCTGTGTGAGTGAATCCCTAGCGTCAGCTCCCCGTGTCCTTCAGAAAACCAGAGGGGGGAAAGGGGGAGGGGGGGAGAACAGATGCTTCTCTTACAATGAGCCAATGCCGAACATGAACACCAGAGCCGATTTCTTCCTCTTGCTCAGTTTGAGCTTCAAGAGCTCCGGCAAGGGCATGAGAATGAGGATGAAGTCTTCTAGGATGCTGCAGGCGGCGCCGCCGTACGAGATGGCCGCGGTGTCGAAGCAGCGGCCGTTGATGGAACGGTCCCAGATGGACCGCACGGGGACGCACTGGAAGGCGAGGAGCAGGAGGAACATGAGCCCGTGCGAGAACAGGAAGACTAGGAAGCACTTGATGGCCAGCTGGAAGCGCTTGTTGGTGAAGACGCGGGAGTAGAAGCAGGAGATAGAGGCCTTGGCGAACACCCTGTTTGCGTGGGGTTGAGTACCAGTCAGCGAAACGAAGGCTCTCTCTCCCTCCTCCTTTCTTCTCGACATCGGACCGCGGGTTTTTCTTTTTCTTTTTCTTTTTGGATGGGGTTCAGGGGAGGACGTACTGTACAAAGATGTAGAGCAGCTGCTGTGCGTAGAAGATCTGCGAGGCATGGCAGATGCGTCAACCAACATATTTCAACCGAGTGGAAATCGTTCGGGGAGAGTGAGCCGCACCTGGAGGATCATCTTCCCGTTGCCCGGGTCAATGTCCCAGTAGTGGTAGCCGAATCCCAAGTTGGAATCTGGGAGACAAGGCTATCGTCAGCGGGAACTCGGAGCAAAACAAACCAAGAATATAGAAAGAAAGAAAAACGGGGAAAAGGGGGGGGGGGAGGCAAAACGACTGCTTAGGAGGACTTACTGGCCAGTCCGAGGCCAGACATGACGATCAGAAACCCCTATGACTTGTTTAGCCGATTCTAAACAGCTCCGATTTGGCATATCCTCAGTGATCCTTACCAAAGCCATCAGCGCGGTCCAGTCGTCCCACCACAGCCTGCTCGCGACCTGTAGCCGGGCCACGCACCGGAGGGCCACCACGAGGGTCGTGATGAGCGGCAGGCCGATGGCGAAGATCTTGGAGAACCGTCGGCGTTCTTGTTTCGGGTACGCTTTGCAGAGGTTTTGTGATATGCGAGCAGTCGCTGTGGGAGACGAAAGGAGGGGGGTTCCCGGTCAGTGTGAGTTGCGAGGCGCGAGGGCGGAGGAAAGTGGGATTTCTTTTATCGTTTTCTTTTTTCTTTTTCTTTCCTTTTCTTCTTCTTCCATTCTTCCTCTCGAGACATACCGACTTGGTCAGCGAATATATCGCAGGACTTTTGGACGCACTCCGAGATGTGGGCGAGGAGGGGCACGTTGGTGCACATGCAGCCGGCCAGCGCGGCCATGGTGCAGTTGCCGGCGTGGAAGCCGTCGACGAGGCACTGCATCTGTTTGCGGAGCCGCTAAATTCAGCACCGACCGATCCCATCACTTTATAACGAGTCGCGGGGGGTTTCGGGTTGGATTTTCACGTACGGCGCAGGTTGGTATCGTCGATAATTGTATCGTCGGCGATGTCGAGGACGAGACCGAGGCTGGAATCGGGATCGGGATCGGGTCCGGGTCCGGGTGGGCCGCCGCCCGAGCCGCCGCCGCGACGATCAGCAGCAGGATGCCGCCGGCCTGCATCGCGTGCTTCACTTTTTTTTTGGGGAGCAGGGAGGCCGGGAATGGCGACAAGGGATGGCAGGGAGGGGGGAAAAAAAAGAAAAGAAAAAAGACCGTCGGCGATGACTTTTTTCGCGCGTCCTACCGAAAGATGAGAAATAGGAAAACCCATTCAAAAGGAGGAAGAGAAACTCGCGGGTGTGCAGCGGAACGCTCCACCTACATATGGGCCAAGTCCCCAGCGGTTTAGGTGCGGATCGCCACTCAGCGCCATCAACAACCGATGGCTGGCCCTTTGATGGATGAAAGCGGCGATATGGAGAATCGAAACCAAGCCTCGGTGACATCTCGATTCTAAACGCTACTTGTGGGGGCGATCAGGCCATCCACGATCAGGCCATCCATCACCATCACGTCTTGTCTCTTTTGGCACCTGGAAGAGCGCCACGGGCTACCTTGTCTCACTGCCATGCGCGGCCGGGACGTCTCGGTCAGCAAAAAATTGTTGGTCATGATAGGCCTGGTCGACAAGTGGTGATGGTCAAAGGTTCATGGCCATCTGTCTATCCTAACCTATGGGATTCCTATAGGATGGGTGTGCATCGTCTTTTTAGCAGATCATCCGCAATAATCCTCTCTACTTAGTCGGCAACGTGGTGCCAAAGACGCCCTATAACAAGTCATCCTGGGCGTTTCTGCTCAGCCCTCGACGGCCCTCCCGCCGGCCGGTTTCTTGATTCTTTTCATCCGTAGCATCACGGTAATTCTTTTTTTTCGGGTTGGCTGGTTGTAGGATAAAACGGGGGGGAGGGGCGCCGCATCGGGAATGGGTCGAGGGCTTCTTTGATGGTGGAAGCAGAGCTAACCAGACCCAGCAAACAAGGACAAATGGCGGGGGAATATCGGAGAAGACGATTCGAAAATTCGACACATTTGCTGTCCGCATCGTTCAAAGATTGGCTCAGGGGTCATGGTCATGGTTGATTGCTTCCTCGTCTCCTGTCTGCCCCTGCTGCATGCACGACGCCCGGGGGAGGGGGGGATGGCTGGCTGCGTTCATCCTTAAACCTAGCTGTCTATACAGAGAGCATGGTGCGTAGGCGAACATATGGGAAAGGTGAATGCCCGATATCGACAAGGCCATGTGGACCTTGAACAGTAGCTCGTTCGAAAGACACTATGAACCTCGGTCTTGGGCGCAGCCAACAAGTGCGACAACTAGCCACATGCAGCTGGAGTAGGGTGTGTAGAACCGAGAGCAGACTCGTAACACATACTACACTTCCATCGTGAGTAAACACACTTGCCGAAAGTTCTCGTGTGCTCATTCACCTTGCGCGATGTCATGTCTGTCCCCCCGCAAAAGCTGAGGACTGTCCGTCTGGCCCCCCTTCGTCTTTTCGGCGCTCCGACATACATGCTTGCATGCATCGGCCAGTCTGCCCGAATCAAGACATTTCCATTTTCATATGGTAATCTCATTTAAAGCCTGGGCTCCCCCCCCCCCCACCCACGATGAACCACGCCAAGTTCGCGCCCGCCGCGGCCTGCAACGCAACGGGATCCCCTAGACACCCATGTCCCCTCCCCCCCCATCGACACCACTCAATTTTGAAGGCTGAATCGTCTACCCGCTCGTGCTCCGCCCAAAAAAAGAGACCTAGTATCGTCCCTCTCGTCTTCCCCGGGGGGTGGAGCAGTGCGGGCAGCTTCCCCAATCGTCCATTCATCCGACGATACGGCACAATGGTAGGCTGAAGAGGAACAGAAAGGGGCGGTCTTGGACGGTCTTGGGCGGGCAGGGTTGCCATACTTAGCATCGCCTGACTGGGTCAGTGACAAGGCAAACAGAGCAGGTCTCATCCAATATGGGGAAAGCAACACGGAAAGCGACACATGTAATCAAATGCAAGGGGCGCTGCCGCAACCTCACCTCACCTCACCTCCCTCACGTTGAGGCGCAATCTGAGGGGATGGATGGGAGGAGGGATCCTTATTCGTCCCGAGGGGGGAGGAGGAGGAGTTCATAAGTGAACTGATTGTCGGACACAAACTTCCTGCGATGGTCTTCTTTTTGAGTTGCTTGGTGGTGTCGTGACCTCTGCTCTACACGTAGACTACCCCGGTATTTTCAAAAAGGCTCCTCCTTCTCCAAGATGCGTTGGAGTCTTCATGTTCCGAGCGTGCTGCTCGGCTGCATCGCGGCCACGGCCTCTGCCGTGTAAGTCGAAAGCCCACCCCCCCCCCCCCCATCCTGTCCAATACCTCGGCACCACCACATGCACAGTTCGTCTGACCAAGACCATGGACACATGGCAGTCCGAACCAGCAGTTCGCCGCGCGGCAGTCCACCGACATCCTCGCGAGCTACGACTACGTCGTCGTCGGCTCCGGCCCCGGCGGCGGGCCCCTCGCGGCCCGGCTCGCCATCGCTGGCAAGAAGGTCCTCCTGCTCGAGGCCGGCGATGACCAGGGCGGCTCGGTGCCGTACCAGGTGCCCGCCCTCAACCTGCAGTCGACCGAGTACGACCCCATGAAGTGGGACTACTACGTCCAGCACCTCAGCGACCCGGCGGAGCAGAAGAAGGACTCCAAGATGACGTACCGCCTCCCCTCCGGCGACCTCTACGCCGGCCTCAGCCCGCCGTCCGGCGCCGAGCCGCTCGGCATCCTGTACCCGCGCGCCGGTACCCTCGGCGGCTGCGGCAGCCACAACGCCCTCATCACAGTCTACCCGCACAAGTCGGACTGGGACGGCATCGCGAGCCTGACGGGCGACGGCTCCTGGGGCGCCGCCAGCATGCGCAAGTACTTCCAGCGCCTCGAGAACGCCGAGTACCTCCCCAACGGCGTCATCGGCCACGGCTTCTCGGGCTGGCTGACGACGAGCGTGACGGACCTGGGGCTCGTCATCCAGGACGTCAAGCTGCTCACCGTCATCCTCTCGGCCGCCTCGTCCATGGGCAGGAGCCTCGTCGGCCTCATCTTCTCGACCATCCAGGGGCTCGGCGAGGTCCTCCTGCGCGACATCAACGTCGACCTGCCGGGCCGCGACGCCGCCGAGGGCCTGTACCAGGTCCCCATCTCCGTCGACGGCGGCGTCCGCGTCGGGCCGAGGGAGTTCGTCCTCGACACGGCCAACGCCAAGAACGCCGACGGCTCGCGCAAGTACCACCTCGACCTGAAGCTCAACACGCTCGTCACCAAGGTCCGCTTCGACCGGAGCGGCGCCAAGCCCCGCGCCGTGGGGGTCGACTTCGTCACGGGACGGAGCCTGTACCGCGCGGACCCGCGGGCCGCCGATGCCGAGGCCGGGACGCCCGGGTCCGTCAATGCCACGGCCGAGGTCATCGTGTCGGCCGGCGCCTTCAACACGCCCCAGCTGCTCAAGCTCAGCGGCGTGGGTCCCAAGGCCGAGCTCGCCTCCTTCAACATCCCCGTCGTCGTCGACCTGCCCGGCGTCGGCACCAACCTGCAGGACCGTAAGTCGACTCTTTTGTCTCTCTCTCCCTCTCAGCTCACCTGTCCCCCGTACTCCCCGTCCGTCGGAAAGATAAAAAAAACCCTTACTTGATACTAACACCAAGATTCACAGGCTACGAGACCAGCGTCATCGGCGAGACGCCGACCGACTTCCAGATCACCAAGGACTGCACCTTCATCCGCCCCGGCACGGACGACCCGTGCTTGAAGAAGTGGCGGGACGGCGCCTCGAACGGACAGCGCGGCATCTACGGCTCCAACGGCATCAGCCTCGGCATCGTCAAGAAGTCGTCCGTCGCCGAGGGCGACCCGGACCTCTTCATCGCCGGCGCCCCCGTCAGCTTCCCCGGGTACCTGCCGGGGTACGCGGCGGCCGGCACGGCGGACGCGCGCCACTGGACCTGGATCACGCTGAAGGCGCACACGCGCAACCGGGCGGGGACGGTGAAGCTCCGCTCGGCGGACCCGCGGGACGTGCCGCAGATCGACTTCCACTCGTTCCAGGACGCCGCGGCCGGGGCCAAGGACATCCAGGCCGTGGTGGAGGGCATGAAGCTGTCGCGCAAGATGTTCGACAGCGTCGTGCCGCTGACGGGGGGCTTCACCGAGGTGTGGCCGGGGAGGAACGTGACGGACGAGATGCTGCCCGAGTTCGTCCGGAACGAGGCCTGGGGCCACCACGCGAGCTGCACGTGTCCCATCGGCAAGGACGGCGACGCCCTCGCCGTGCTGGACTCCAAGTTCCGGGTGAGGGGCACCGAGGGCCTGCGTGTGGTCGACGCCAGCGTCTTCCCCAAGATCCCCGGCTACTACATTGCCGTCCCTGTGTACATGATCAGCGAGAAGGCGGCTGACGTGATTCTCGGGGTGTAAAGCCCGTCTTTATTATAGTTTTGCGTGTTTTCTTTTTCTTTTTCTTCTTCTTCTTTTCTGTAGTTGGGAACCTAATGAGATGTTTAATGATGGGTTATGCCAACTGCAACAGCAGAATCTGAGCTTTCTCGGCGTCGCCAAGAGTGTGAACTAATGACTTGGCAAGCAGACAACAGTCCAACAGGCATGATGCTTGATGTGGTGGTCTATCTTCCGCAACGACGGTAACGACATGGCCAACAAGCGTAGAGATGGCGCAAGTGGCGGACTAAGATGGGAAAGGAATTGGGATGATTGGGTTTACAGATGACGCCTTTGAGAGATTACACTGGAGGGTAGCAGACGGTGGACGCCCAGGTCCACTCGCCTCAAGCCTCTTCTGGCCGGAGAACTTGGTCCCTGGGCAGCAACTCAGCTATGAGACGAACAACACAACAGAATACCAAAGAATCGGAACGACGGGAAGCTCCAGATAGATGGTAGGCGGTTTTCAAAGGCTTCAAGCTAGCCACTGCGTAACTAGCCGCCCATAGTTGCAAGTAGTCTTATATGACACGCCTCCTGCGACGCTGGTGAATGTGGCGTTGTGCAGAGAAGGGAAGGAGAGCATGCCGGGGGGTTGTTAGAGGGTGAGACAGCAAAGAAGGGTTCCAAAACCGTCGAACTCGCAAGCACAGTAACAGACAGGCAGGCTGCTGTAGGGGGGAGGAAGGGCCAATGCCGGAAAGGCGGTTGTCGAGCGTGACTGTGACTGAGACAGTTCAAGGCGTCTCCCGAAGGGGGTGTCTCACTTGTTTGCTGATCTGCGGATCCTTGGAGATCAGTTGTTTGACTGGTCTTCCTGCGTAATAAGCCCAAGGGTTCTGGGTAGGAGGATGAAGGAGGAGGAGGGGGGCGGGGGGGGGGGGGGGGGGGGGGGGGGCACAAAGACATCGTTATCCCCCCAACTCCCCAAACGCCTCACACACCAACGCCCCCCCCCAATCTCACTTGATCTTTTTTTGTTACCATCCTTCGAGGATTTGGCAATGAAGGGATCGTGGGGAAGAAGCCCTTTTTGGAGAGAGGTTGCAACGCGTCCTCCGTTTGCCACGCCTCGTCAACGTGGCTTATGGAGGAGGGCACAAAGACAGGAAGAGAAGGGGGTAGATACCATGGCTTCAAGCGCGGACTCCTCGATAGAGAAGATGGACAGGAGCTATCAATCAGCCAGAGCCGCCCCCCTCCCCCCCGCGCGCGCGTGGGATTGCAGTCATTCTCGCCTAGCCGGTTTCCAGAAAATCCCGAGCACAAAACTGGGGCTGCGGAGGGCGCAGACGGGGGTTCATTGCCGGCCGTGTTAGTTTGGAAAAGGTGCGCGGCAATGCATCGTCGGCAATGGTTGATGGGAGGCAAACGCCAGGAAAACCCTGCAGCTGGATCACTAGGAGTAACTAGCGTATTGCATGGACTGCATGGCAAACACACACACACACACACACACACACACACGCACATGCAGGAAGAAGAGATTGGGACAAATTACTGGATGATGGTGTTGGGGGGGGCTAGATTTGACAAGCCGGACTGGGCCCCGGCCCGGCCGAGGCCCAAGGTCGACGCTATTTGCTCAGGGCGAAGCCCCGGTTCGACGAACAGACCCCGTCAAGAGCCGGTTAGTTGGACGGAATAAAGGGATTCTTTGGGACTGGTTCCTCCGTGGCACTGTGGACGTGGCGTTGGGCGTCGAATCCGTTGGTGTGGTACCCCGACTCGTCGATAGGATCCAAGATGGCGTACCGTGTGGCTTCGCCACGCACGCTTGTCTTTGACGCTGCCCTGTTTGAGGACAAAACTCTGTCTCCTACGGGACTGCTCCTCTTCCTCCGAATCCTAGTCTCATCTCTCGAGTTTTGGAGAGAAAGATTTGTGGAAATGCAAAGGCAAACAAACGCAAACGCAACGAGGGGTCCGTCCCATGCCCTCTACAAAAACACATACAAACACGGATATACACCATGTACTTACAGTACCACTATCGCTCTCATTCGCCTTCAGATGAGCCTTGGCATGTGTGCCCTGACCAACAGTTTAAATGAGACGGCAGCGTAATCAATGGACACCCCCGGTCTGGCCAGGACGCTAGAGGAGGGAACGTTCTCTAGCGAAGCGAACAGTCGCACTGCAGAAATAGACACAAACAGTTTCATCGACATGAGGACCAACCTGTGTAAGAAGCAGCGATGTGCGTGTGTGTGTCTCGCTCGTGTCTTGGATGATAGGCGGCCGGCATCGCCCCTTGTCAGTCGTACCCATTCATCTATCTGTCTCTATGGCCTGGTTATCATTACACTCTCTCCTCGTTTTGATTCGACCCTAGAAGCACGACACGACACGACACGGCACAACACGACACAACATCACCGCCATGAGACCGAACACTTCCAGAACTGGCAGCTGTCTCGGAGGGGCCATGGAACCCCCCCCCACCAGGCCAAGTACAGACTACACTAGACTACTTGGCACTATGGACCGCGGATTTTCGCCGCGTCGATCAAAGACGACGCAGGATGAACTCTACCCCCCTGCCAGTTCCTTCAGCTCGGACTCTGCCAGTCCCATCGAAATGGGGTCACGTCAGCTCTATGCCCCGCGGGCCGGGGGGGGGTCGAAGATAGGAAGGCCAGGTTTTAGGGTCTGCTAGTTTCCTGTGCCCCCCTCTTCCCTCGAGGGGTGTGGGTTTGCGGCTGCTTTTGGCGTTCCTGATGCATGACCACGACCAAACGAGACTACTACACGCGGGTGACGGTTCGTGTGCCGTACCCACGAACGATGCGAACAGACCTCTCCAGTTGCGGATGTTCCGCACGCACAGAGCCTCCCTCTCCCCTCCCCTCCCCTGCAGGTCACAGACTCACAGTAATGAACCTGTCAGCGTCACATTGACTGACAGGAAAGATGGGGTCGGGCAGATATATGGTGTGGGTGGGCATTCATTTGTATCTGCCCGACAGGCACACAGCACACGCTATACACCGCCGCCGACTTTGCATGCGAATTGCAATTCCGAGAATGGTGCCGGCCGGTCTTCCTTCTGGACTGCGGAATGCCAACCCATAATCGGCGCCCCCTACCCTTCGCCTCTCCCCTCTTTTTCCAATAATTCGCACAAAGGGGAACGGCGGTCAGATAAACCGTCGGCCGGTGGATGATGACGCCCCCCCCCCCCCCCCTTCCACATGCACACACACACACACACACACACACACATACACCTGCAGGGAAAACCCATCAGAGTTGAATCGGTCACAACTCACAGCTCACAACTCATACGAGATCAACCTGGATAGGAGTCTTGATCGAGATAAAGACGAGCCCGAGAGAAGAAAAAAGACAATGCGGAATCTTCTGGGTTGGATCCCGCGTTTCCTGGTGACAAGCTACAGCTTAGCACCCCCCCTCCCCAAGTGGTGGACAGCACCCAGAGACAACGGAGAACGGAGGACGAGACGCAAAGCACTATGGATGAGGCTTCGGAAATGCTGCTGCTGTTCACGTGGCGAGAAACCGTCCTCAGCTCCCCACGCCACCAGCGCCAGGAAGGACACGGACATGGGGACATGGAGGATGGACATCATGAGCGAGGAGCAGAACAATCCGTGTCTCTCTCTCTCTCGTAGGAACACACAAGGGGGGATGGGGGCATGGTGGCTGATGGCTGGCCCGCGTCTCCTCTTTTCTCTCCCGAACAAACGCTGTCACACCTTGCCAATTCCTCCTCCACGGTTCTCGTCTCTTTCTCGTCTCCGTCTCGTCTCCGTCTCGTATTGTTCTTCGTCCCAAGCGCTAGAGATCCCCCTTCTTTTTTTCCCCTCTTGCTGAAGAATCTCGAGTGAGGCTTGGGCGCTAGTAACAGTCCTAACGCCTAGCCCAAGTGGGTGGATGGGTGGCATATGTCAGTACCCTTCCCCTCTCCCCCTCCTCTTCCTTGTCTTAGCTTTCCAAGAGCTCTCTGCCTTTTTCTTTGTGTCAAAGCGGAACGGCCTAGTGTAGCGAGCGTCTCTCTTTCCAACCCGTCTAGCGTTGCCCTTGGCCCTTGGCCCTTGGAACCCCCCTCCCTCCCCCCTTGTACCTGGCACCCGCGCGGCTTTTCCCATTATCCAATGTTAAAACGACCACTCCGTGTTAGTCTCTCTCTATCTCTCTTGTTTTTGGACGTAATCACGATTCAGTCCCTCCCTCCGAGCCGGGTCCAATACCTGTTCTTCTCCCAAGGACCCCTCATCTGGGGCCTGGTTCGTGGCTTGCCGCCGCCGGAGAGACCCTTGTCGCTGCCCAAGTCTGCCCGGCCGGTACCATCCTCGACTAGGGCGGGAAGCTATTGTTATTGGGAGAGTGTGTGAGTGATCTGGCCCCGGCTTGTGCATATGGGGTTTTTGACGGCAGATGGAAAAACAGATAAACAAGACGTTCTCTCCCACGTTGCTCTTTGAGCGAGGTCCGGATTTTTCTTTTTTCTTCCAAACCTCCCACCGAGTTGTTCCTTCAAACTCTGTTCCACGTTCGTTTTCCTTGCCATTGGGCATTTGAGCACAACGGCTCGCTTATACGGGCCACCTCGACCAACGATCCAAGGACCAAGAGTCTGTGACATCTTCTTCTCGCCAGCTTGGCCTACCGTTACGAATACCACTACCACCACCACCACCACCACTACTACTACTACTGTTGCTATTACCTCTACCACGATAGTAAGGACTACCCTCGTTTAATCACAACATACACATCACATCCACATGTCTGTCCAGCGGACAACACCAGCAAGAAGAGGCACCATGACGGCCGCCATGTATAGCAAACCCAAGCCCAAGGAGTCGGTGCTGGACCTCTGCACGCGGGCGACGCTCCTGGGCAACAACATCTCGGTGCGGATGCTCGAGTTCCTCACCAACGTCAAGCACCAGCCGCACGGGTTCCGCGACCTAGCCAACGACTTCCTCGACATCTGCCGGATTCTGTGGTCCATCGAGGCCGGCCTCTCGGAGGCGTCGCGCACCCACCAGGAGTTCCCCGCCGACATGATCAAGGAGCTCGACCTCAAGTTCCGCCAGACCAACTCGGACTTCCAGGTGCTCGACCACATGATGTTCGAGTTCCTCGAGTACGAGAAGAAGGGCGCCATGGGCAAGATCCAGCGCGGCTGGCGCATGATGTTCGCCGACAAGGAGATCCTGCGCATGCGCGAGTCCCTCCGCAAGGCCCGCGACGCCCTCCGCATGAGCGCCCTCGTCTTCCAGTGGTCCCTGGGCAGCTCCAAGACGGACGACTCCGTCGGCAACGGCTACGCCGGCCTCGCCGCCGCCCTCGACCGCATGAGCAACAACCACTCGACGGTACGGATATCCAAGTCCAAGTCGTTCGAAGTCCAGACCGCGTCGCCACCGGACCGTTCCGATGATTCCTCCCCGCCCTTGCCGTCCCCTCTCCCGCAGATTTCCTCCCAGGCCCCTCATATCCCTCCCCCGTCCCTCGTCGAGAAGATCTCGGCAGACTTCGTACTCCAGGAGGTGAGGCTTTCTTCGGACCCGCGCCGCCGGGCCTCCCTCTCCAACAAGAGTCACCACAGCTTGTCGGAGAACGGGCACCCTCACTCTGCGAGGATACCGGACCGCAGGATCGGCGGCGGCGGCGGCCGGGGGGACGACATCACCATCTCGGAGCATGGCCAGTACGACCTCCACCAAGCCGCCGTGAGCCTGAGACCCTCCATCAACAACAACACGGAGAGGAGGTTGGCGCTTGACGACCTGACCATCTCGGACCGGGACACCGCCTACGACACGCCCAGCCGCCTCTCGGACCGGAGGAACCACCTCCGCGACTCGGACAACGCCGTCTCGCCGTCGTCGTCCGGGACGGAGACGCTCATCGGCGAGCTGCAGACCATCGCCGACAGCATCCCGACCAAGGTCGTCCGCCTCAAGGCCGACCCGCTGACGATGCCGCGCTGGACACCGCGGCACAACGCCAGCGGCAACCCGTCCCTCAAGACGTCGCTCATCGCCGCCGTCCACGGCAAGAACCACAAGCTCGTGGAGCAGCTGCTGGACCGCGGCGTGTCGCCCGACACGGGGCCCGACCAGCACGTCCTCGTCGACTCGGTCCTCTGCCAGGACGCCGAGAGCGTCCGGCTGCTTCTGCTGTTCGGCGCCGACGCGAACTCGGCCGACAAGGACGGCATCACGCCGCTCTTCGCCGCCGTCGAGATGAACTCGCTCGAGATGGCCCGGACGCTGCTCAAGTACGGCGCCGACCCGAACCTGTCGGCCGGCGCGTCGCTGGAGTCCCCGCTGGCCATCGCCGTCATCGACGTCAAGGTCGACTTCGTCCACCTGCTGCTCACCTACGGCGGCGACCCGAACCACATCATGGCCAACGGCAACACGGTGCTCATCGCGTCCATGAACAAGACGACGCCCAAGAAGCTCGTCGACCTCATGCTCGACTACGGCTCCGACCCCAACGTCAAGAACAGGGAGGGCAAGACGGCCCTCTTCGAGACCATCATGGCCGCCCGCGTCGATCTGCTCGGCGCCCTGCTCGACCACGGCGCGAACCCGAACCTCCCGGGCCCCAAGCACATGCTCTGGCCCGCCACCTACCAGGCCCCCTGCCTCAAGGTCCTCCTCGCCCGCGGCGCCGACAGCAAGAAGGCGCCGGGAAACATGGAGCTGGCCGTGAGCATCAACAACATCGAGTCGGTCCGCGTGCTGCTGGCGGCCGGCGTCAGCCCCAACATCAAGAAGGACGGCATCTACACGCCGCTCTGCACGTCGATCCGCGACAACCGCGCCGACATCCTCGAGCTGCTGCTCGAGAACGGCGCCGACCCGAACCTCAACTCGGCCGAGTACCCGGCCTTCAAGTGCGTCACCCACTTCCGCACCCACTTCCTCCCGCGCCTCGTCGCCGCCGGCAACGACCTCCACAACCCCAAGGGCATCATCGAGACGGCCGTGCGCGTCAACAACACCGAGGCCCTCATGTGGCTCCTCGACCAGGGCGTCAACCCCAACGACCGCGGCGAGGACGGCAACACGCCGTTGACGACGGCCATCCGCGAGAACCGCGCCGAGATGCTCGACGAGCTGCTCGCCCACGGCGCCGACCCCAGCGTCCGCGGCGCCGACTGGCCCGTCGTCATGGCCGTCCAGCACCCGGCCATCCTCAAGAAGCTGCTGCCCGCCATACCCGACCCGCGCTCCTTCAAGGGCCTCATGGAGCGCGCCGTTGTCGCGGACCAGATCGAGAGCGTCAAGCTGCTCCTCGCGGCGGGCGTCTCGGTCGAGGACAAGAACGGCGGCGTCTTCTCGCCCCTGACGTCCGCCATCCGCGAGGACAACAAGGAGATGACGCGCTTCCTCATCGAGGAGGGCGGCGCCGACGTCAACGCGCCCGGCGAGCACCTGCCCATTGTCAAGGCGGTGCGCCGGTGCCGCGGCGACGACACGGACATCCTCGAGATGCTCCTCCGCAAGGGGGCCGACGCCAACAAGCTCTACCGCGGGTGGAACGCCGTCATGCAGGCCGTCGAGAACGGCGACGCCAAGCTGCTCAAGCTGCTCGTCGCGGCGGGCGGCGTCGACCTCGAGGCCCGGGACGACGCCGGCCGCACCGTCATGGAGATCGCCGCCGGCCGCGGCTGGGAAGAGTCGGTCGGCATCATCCTCTGGGACGGGAAGAGCAAGGTGTGAAGCTGAAGCCCATGAAGCTGAGAAGCCCGTGACGGGCTTGACGCGACGCTTTTCCACTATCCTATCCTTTAAACCCCCCCTCCCCCCCTTTTCTTCTATGTTACTGGCTTACTCACCATACCAACGTGCTACGAACGGCAAGAAAAAAAAACTACTACCACTTCTTTTTTCTTCCTCTTCCTCTTCTTCTTCTGTTTTGTAATGTCCGTGTACGAAATACTGAGGACAGGTCCGGCGACTGAAGTTTCCCATGTTCAATGTCTCACGGGCTGGTTGGTTTCCATGATATCAGACCATGTTTTGTTCGTTTGTGGCTCCGGCGGGATATCCCTTCTTTCATCATCGCTTTTCACTTCTATACCTCACCATTAGACCTGAAGCAATACATCTCCTTGAACTGTTCATCTGCATTTACAATCCATGACTGACCTGACGTGAATTCTTCCCAATCTCACCCCAGCCGCTTTCCGGGTTTCCCCACCATCGAGCCTACGCCAAGTTTATGTTTGGCACATATACAAAAGCCGGTGAGCTTAAAAGAGGAGGGAAAGAGATCCTCATCAGTGTTGTGTCACACTTACAATAACTCTCATGCTTGTACAAAACAAATGAAAGATGTGGCCGAGACTCTGATCTAAGCAACTCGGCGTATAAAACGGCATCATGCACCCAGCAAAAAGCTAAGCATTGTGCCTCATGCCTGAATCGAACAGGCGATCTTCTCATTACTAGTGAGACGCTTTACCACTGAGCCAATGAGGCCATCCGAGCGACCGAGTCGCTCGCAATGCATTGCTGGTCGGCGACGGCGATGGCGGGTTCATTTTCGCTGGGTTGGCGAAGTGCGGTTTGTGTCCCACCAGCCCACCCACTCAGTCCGCGATGGGGGTGATGCGGGTTCGAGGGGCAAGGGCTTTACGGACGTAGCGGGGCCACTCGTCTCGGGTTGATTTTCTACTCGCAGTCTGAGGGGGGCATCTTGGTTTGTCGACTTGGCGTGAGATTCCACAGATGGCTGGCTGGTCCTCGATTAGTGAGGGGCAAGGGATCTCTGTTTAAATGCACCGCAACACAATCTTCTCGGAGTCAACTTCAGAGAGAACCGACATTTTCTCACAAAGAAAAAGGTGCTCTGCTGTTCTTGAGGAATCAGTCCTGAGCGGGAGTCTTGCAGATTCAAGGTCGAAGTTCGCAAAGTGATGCCAACGTATACCTGCAGTTCGAGCATGATTCCCGCTTTGTGAAATATCCGATATGTACCGATTTAAGTGAGTGACTCTGAGCCTCTCCTGGGAGCTAATTACGGTCCCAACTCTTACACGCACCACAAAGGAAGAAGATACAGACACTAACTCAGATAACAAGACGAAAAATGTAAATAAATGAAAACTCTAAGAAACAGAACGAGAAGTCCCTGGTATTCTCGCAAAGACACCTTCGTTGTTTTGATCGTACTTGGCAGAACCACCTGCAACGCTGAGTCTAACTCATGTTCCCATCACACGTATACGCCGTCTCCCGTTTCCCTCTAACCATGAGACTAGTATCATGTCAGTGTTGTAGACGTGGTAAAAAGAACTCCGTGGTAATGACCTACCTTTTTCGTTTCTGACGTTGGCGTTGCGGACTTTTACCTCGAAGCAAGCGCACTCGGGCTGCGAGCAGCTAGGACGACGCAGCCGAGGCCGCCGACTTTGGGAGAGAGCACTTCGGGCAAGTCGAGATGGAAGCTGGCGCCGTATCAGCCGGGCACTGGCAGATTTTGTTGGGATCAGACAGTGCCACAATGGCCGTCGCGGGGACAAAGGGGGCAGGCATCTTGAGGTGGTGAGAGTTGACGAGAGTATACCAAGTAATACTGTATGTAGTAATCGGAGGGTATGAGAAAGCAAATGTCTGTAAGGTTTGATTGCTTGCGGTGTCAAACTGGTCTTGTAGTCTGTTTCTTTGGCAGCGCATCGTGCCTTATATATACGCCTGACCCGGTTGTCGTCCGACAGCAACGTTCGTCGTACTGTTGCCACGATGCCGGCGCAGCATCGCTAGCCCGACCTTTGTCGAACAAGATCAGAATCCTGCGTACAGAGCGATGGTGTAGCCAGAGAGGACTTTGCATTTGCTCTTTTAGGAAATTGTCGAGGGGGGGGGCAATCATCCCTATGACTTGGACCCGGGGTGTGCACATGCGCGGGTAGCCAACGGATTCCGGTAATCTCGAGCAAGGGATGAATCGCAATCGAAGGGGAATGATTCGCCAGGCTTATGATGGAGGCGCGGATGGCTCAAGGCTTAGCGTGGTGTCGAGGGTATGGGGAGAGAGATATTACGGTCTTCACCGGGTTTCACATGGGGGGGGGGGTTCATGAGAACAGTCGGCCCGCCGAGGCTCGAGTCTTAGGCTTCCGAGAACACCTCACCGGCTGTATGATTGCAAGCAAGCAAACCAGCCCGGGGTGTGTCCCGATGGATCTATTCCTGAGAATCGTCAAGGACTTGCTCGCAGCGAACCAGAGTGCGTATCAGGCCCGGCGCTGTGAGCCTGTGGCGACCCAGGACGGCATGGCAGTTTCTCAGCTCCAGCGTATGACCTTCTCTATAGGGGACTGGCAAAAGGCTAAAGGTCCGGTTGCAAACTTTGAGTCCATCACGAGTGGGAATCAAACTAAAAGATGAGGTTTAAGATTGTGTGCGTGGATTGCCGTTTTGGGAAGTTGTACGTTGAATAATTGGAATTCGCCCAAGTGGCGATGGGGAGGGGGAAACGATTGGAATTTTCCTAAAAGGGATATTGGACGTCCCTCGAGGGATCGCCAAGAGTGTAGGTGAGCAACGCGATTCGTCCGCCAGACGGCCGCACAGCAAAAGAGGCTGATTTAAGCGTCTTACTCATCTCAGGTTACCTGTCGAGCGCGTTGGGGGCCGACCAACCGGGCTGACGGGTTTTGTGGCTTTGTGATCAGGCACACACACACACACACATGGAATCCTGGATCAAGAGGCTTGTTCGAAGCTTGTAGCCTTTCAGGGCTGAAGGAGGGTGGGAACGGGAACATCACCACGGGGCAGAATCCATGGCAAAAACACTCCGTCTCTTTGAGGCACGCAGAACTTCCCAAAACGAGGAATAGAGTGGCTTTGCCGTTCGGTGTTCTGGTGAGAGGCCCGGTGTCCAGGGAGCTGTGGATGGTGATACTCTGAGACAAGACGGCCATCACACTGTTTTGATTCTTCTGGTGCGTTCAGTTCGTTGCATCTCGTGGCTTGGAAATTAACTGGCTTTCATCGGTTCACATCGTCCTGAGCAGCGGTTATACAGTAACAACTCAACGAGTGCCATGATCAGATCGTCTTATTGCCTGGGGTTTCAAGGACACATGTCTAGACCTCGGTTTCTTTCGGGTGACCAAATGGATTCTATTCAAGACACATGCTACCTGACTCCGTCCATGGTAAAATCACCTTCGCTCGATCCAGTTGCGTCTGGCGAAATCTACTAAATGCAACAACGGCCAGAGGACGACTCCATCCATGTCCAGTTAACGCGAACAAAAAACAAATCGCAGAAAGGTCTCGCCAGTCTGATATCTCAAAGTATAGGGGGGGCCTTAGACTGTCCCCGGCCTACTTCGGGCAACCAATACCCTCCCCAGTGATGGTATTGCAGCAATCAGCGTCCTGCGGAAAATGTCAGCGGACGGCTCATCCAGTTCCAGTTCCAGCGATTCGAGTGCACTCACGCAGGTCTCGCTGATGGCGATCTGTTTTCCGTCCGGACCCGTTCTGTACACGTTCCGGCAGAAGTTGTAAGCCATATTGGGAGATCGGCACACGTTGGCCCCGGTCCTGTGTCTCAGACAGGCGTCCCGCCCGTTGTTGCCACCCCAGCAGCAGTCCCCTGCGACGTCGGCGATTCGGCACTGCGGATTCATCAGCGGGTTGTTAGTGTATCGGACGGGGCGGCGCTTCTTACATGCGACGCAAGGACATCTTGCATGGCGGCGGCGAGAGTCAGGACGGCGATGAGGGAGAAACGCATGTTGGATGGTATGGGGCGATGGTTCCGGGTTGTGTCTTTTTCAAGTTTTGTCGACAGAAAGATGCGAAAGAGAGAAGAGTTTTGTTGTGTGTCTCGTCGAGTATTGGTTGACAGAGAGGATGAATGCTCTGGGAGGGAGATGAATACGCTGATGCAGAAAAGTTCTGGCCGTCTTATACACGATTCCCAACTGGTGATTACCATAGGACAGACGACCAAAAAAAAAAAAAAAGTGCAGTGTGAAGTTTGAAGACCCGCGATCCAAGTCAACTAAGTGGCGGTGTATGCTTTGGGGAGGCCTTGGCCGTTGTATTTTGATTGTGCTATTTTTCTCGGCCAGCCACAAACCGCTATAGATCTACGCTGACAGTCGCTACGGAGATTCGTCCGCTGGACGGTATGGGCTGTCGAGCCGTTACGATTCGTCGCCAAGGCTGCTATGGAAGTTCGTTGGCGAGACCGACGACTTTGATCTCTTGGCAGCAAACAATAGAGCTGCTGCGAGTCAGCCGAGCTGCATCAGACGATCATGTAGAGGCAAAAAGGTGGACTGCAGTAGGTCCCAAGAATGGCTCAGCCCTTGGGACTCCATCGACTTCATGAACGGGTACAAGGATGTCGACATATAGTAGTCAACTTATTGCTCTCGGTTGTTTAGATGGTCCAAACATAGAACCGTGCGATTGTCGGTGTGGAAACGCATCTTGGACCCCAATTTCGACATCCTCCTTGCAGAGAGACACCGATCGGACACATCTGTAAACAACCGTAGAAGAATTGCGGCAGAAGCCTGGACAGTCACAGGACGGCACAAGGAGCCGGCCATGAACGCAAAGAGCAGCACCTAGTTCCGGAGCGTGTCAGCAGATCGGACTACACCGAGGAAACGGATCCCCGCCAAGCGATCGGCGCTCTCTGCCGGCGATCCTCTCTAGGCTCGTCAATGCGATCTCCGCCTCACCACCGATGCTGCGCCTCCAGGAACCGATTTAGACGAACCCAGGTATTCGGGACTCGAGAGCTCTGAGAGTAGAGGTGAAACATTTCTGGGCATCGCGGCTGCCGAAGTTGCATCTTCATGTCGATACCGGACCTACCAATGCAACTCTTGGTCTTGTTCATTCTAGTATCTGCTACGCTCTGTGCACCCAGCCACATAACACATTGTTGTAAGCAAACAGATAGGCAGTGTTCTTGTCGTTCCGTCGTGCTGTGTCGCGCGAAAGGCGAAACTGGCGAAAGTTGTAGCCGTTGAGAGCTGGGGACAACAGAAGGTGAAAATTCTGAGAAACTTAAGCACACATTTCGCGTTGTTAGACATCAACAACAAATCCTTGATAGTCTAGTGGTTAGGATATCTGCTTGTCAAACACAACGATTCGCAGGGGACCGGGGTTCAATTCCCCGTCGAGGAGTTTTTCTTTTGCACTTTTTTTCTCTTTCTCACACTCCACCTTCCAGTCTCCGCCCTTGTTGAGAGCCGAGCATCGCGGATTTTCCCATCAACCAAACAATCCCCGATAGTCTAGTGGTGAGGATATCTGCTTGTCATTGTGTAAACAACAACTCGCAGGGGACCGGGGTTCAATTCCCCGTCGAGGAGATTCTTTTGCTTTTGCCTCTTACGTGCACACTGTTTCGTTTGTAAGGCGTGATCGTCTGTCTGTTGTTATTGCCAAGAGCGGAAAGATGGTTGGTTAGAGACCTGTCACTCTCGATTGAGCGTTTTGTCATTGTGATATATGGCGCTACGGAGTTATTACTCTAGGTCCTGGTTCCAAACCAGTCTGGCAATGATTACATTACAGACTGTCTGCAGCACTCATCCGGTGACCCAATCAAGATAAGTGATCCAACCCGAATTCGCCGAGTCCATATCATATCAGTCAGTTAGTATCCGCCGTACTCAGCGAGTTTTCTCCTGGTCGCCGTGAAGATTTCAACCGACGGGCCCCACTTCCCCGACTCTGACAAACCCGGAGTCCGGCCTGGTCGGAGTCCACGGAGTTGGCTTACACCTCAAACAAATAATGGCTCTGCGTGTTAGGGATGGAGTCCTAACGTTTGTTTCCTCGCGAGGGAAGAATGGTTATGTTTCTTTTTCTATAAAAGAGACTGGCCGAAGCAACTCTCACGGTTGTTATTGCGATTCTGAGTGATCATCCTAGTTTGCAACACATCATCGTATTATATACGAACTATATTTATTCCGACCGCTGCTTCTTCAAGATGGCACCAAGCTTGCTACCCGTCATCAGACGATTGTCGTTTCCCTTGGGCACTCCGGCCTTCGAAGCCGCACGCCAGTCGCTCATCGAGGAGTTCTCAGCCAAGGTGCCGCGAGAATACCACATCTCCTCCTCCATCATCGACCACCCGCCCAAGAATGTCATCGACATCCCACGGGAATCCGGCATCCTCTCTCAAGAGGAGATTAACATAACGGAGAACTTCGACGCCGTTGCCTTGGCGGCCGCCATTGCAGCCAGAAAATTCACCGCCGTCGTGGTTGCCACCGCATTCGCCAAGAGAGCCATCATCGCCCACCAGCTGACGTGCTGCCTGACGGAATGGTTCATGGAAGAGGCCATCGACCACGCCAGGGCGCTGGACGAGCACCTCGTTAAAACGGGCACGACGGTTGGCCCCCTGCACGGGGTACCCATCAGCGTCAAGGAGATGATCCCCGTCGCCGGCCACCACTCCTCCCTGGGCTTCCTGGTCACCCGTCACAAGGACGAGTCCGACAGCCACATGATCGCCATCCTGCGAAAGGCCGGCGCCGTTTTCTACTGCAAGACGGCGCAGCCCCAGGGGGTCATGCACCTGGAGACCGTCTCCCTCCACGGCCGCGTGCTCAACCCTTACAACATCGACCTGACGGCCGGCGGCTCGACGGGCGGCGCGGCCGCTCTGTTGGCCCTGCGCGGCTCCGTCCTGAGCGTCGGCACCGACATCGGCGGCAGCATTAGGGCGCCGGCGAGCTTCTGCGGCCTCTACGGCTTCAAACCCACGTCGTACACGCTCCCCATGAAGGGCTTCGTCGGCGCCGACGGGTTTGCCGCGGAGCTCAACGTCCTCGCCTCGGCCGGGCCCCTGGGCGTTTCCCTGCGCGACATGGATTTCTTCGTGGCCGTCGTCAAGGCTGCGCAACCGCACCTCGAGGACCCGCGTCTCGTCCCGATCGCCTGGAGAGGTCTGGCGGGCGGACGGCCAAAGGGGGCGACGCCGCCGCTGAGGGTCGGCTTCATGATGAACGACGGCGTCATCACGCCCCAGCCGCCGGTGACCCGGGCCCTCGACTGGGCGCGCGCCCGGCTGAGCGGCTCTCCCGATTTCGAGGTCAAGGACTTCGCGCCGTACCGCGTCGGCGAGGCGCTCCGCAACATCCAGCTGGCCTTCTTCCCGGACGGGGGCAGGCAGATCAGGGACGCCCTGGCGGCGACGGGCGAGCCCATGCTCCCGCTCACGCAGTCCGTCATCCGGGAGGCCGAGTCGGCCGGGCAGGACCTGGACGCGGCGGGCGTCCTCCGGCAGCGGGTGGCGCGGGACGACTTCCGGTGCGCCTTCGCGGCGCACTGGAACGAGGCGGGCGTCGACGTCGTCGTGTGCCCGGCCTACGTCGGCCCCGCGTGCGTGCACGAGACCGGGCGCTTCTGGAACTACACCGCCCTCTGGAACTACGTCGACTACCCGGGCGCCGTCGTGCCCACGCCGATCAGGGCGCTGGGCAAGGGCGCCGAGAGCTACGGCCCCGGCGGCGATGACGACGACGAGGCGGTGATGGGCGCACAGGACGAGCTCGTCAGGAGGCTGTGGGCCGAGGGCGACTTCGAGGGCGCGCCGGTCGGGATCCAGGTCGTGGCGCGCAAGTATCACGACAACGATCTCTTCGCGGCTCTCGGGGCGATGGAGGGCCCTCTGGGGCTCGGGAGAGGGAACGCGTGGTAGATGTGAGTCTATAGGAGTCGTCTATCTCTTGAATCACCGTCGATCGCGTCGTCAACTACTCATCTTCCTGTCACAATGCGGTGGCTAAAGTACAAATTTTGTAAAGTCATACATACTTGCACAACCACGCGTGACGGGCTACCACAAGCAGACTGAATTACTGGTCAAAGGTTTAGAAGAGTTGTATTAAGTGTCTTTGTTTCGTACAAACGTTATTATATCTGAGCTGAGTCTGATCCCGATGCTGCTCATGACGCCGTGATGGGAAATAACCGAATCGCCCAAAAGAAAAGGCCGAGAGCTCTCAACGGAGCCTCGATGCCACCCAGTAAACTCCATGTCGTGTCGGGGTATCATGCAAGTCGCTGTGCTAAAGCATCCACCCATTTTCTCCATTCATCCTTCGCACGCTGTCCCTCTTTAACGGAAACGTGGTCCCCATCCCTCGCTCACCCACTCACTTCTCGTTGCGAATTTGCTCTTCGTCCGACCGCAGAGTCATCTCGGTGCTGGGGGAACGGGGAGGGACCGAGACGTTGTCCCCATGCGCAGCCGGGGCCTTGGCGTCGGCGGCGGCGGTGGCGGCGGCGGCAGCCATCTTGGAGGCATCGGCGCACCGCTTGCGGATGGAGAAGACGGAGCCGACGTGCCCGACGATCCACCAGGCAAACAGGACGGGCAGCGCGACGCGGGTCTGATCGGCGCAGCCGGTCCAGGCCTGGACGAGGAGGGAGTAGATGCCGTGGGCGGGCAGGGCGTAGCCGACGCGGTAGAAGCCGGCCATGATCTCGAAGGGGAAGACGGCGCTCGCGACGTTGGTGAGCATCCAGGTCAGGAAGAAGAAGGGGACGAGCTGTAAGGGCATGAAGGAGTCGATGAGGGCCTCGAGGACCTGCCACTGGACGTCCATGTAGAGCCAGAAGACGAGCAGCGACTTGCCAAACTCGGGCCCGCCGACGTGCCAGTCCTCGCGGAAGGCCCAGAGGTAGCCGGTGACGACGAGGGCGGTGAGGAGGCCGTAGACCTTGCCGATGCCGAAGCGGAGCAGCCAGACGTCGCGGACGCGGACGGTGGCGAGCAGGCCGGAGCTCATGCCGATGCCGTTGAGGGCGAGGATGTAGAAGAACTGGGCGAGGGCCGGGACGATGACGTTGACCGTGTTGAAGAAGACGCGGCTCGCCTGCGTCTGGACGCCGATGAGGGCCGGGGACGACGAGATGGGGTTCAGGAAGGCGGCGAGGGCGGCCCGGTCGGTCGTGTTCAGGGACCGGAGGGCGGCGGTGCCGTTGGGGGACTGGTAGTAGAAGGACCGCGAGGCGGCCACGACCTTTTGCATGCTGCTCAGGAGCACCGAGTCGGCGATGGCCGGGTACCGAGCCTGGTTGTAGATGTAAGTGACGGCGTCGGCGGCGTTGTATGCGGATGCGGAAGCGGATGCGGCGGTGGTGCCCGAGGTGCCGGCGACGGCGGCGGCGAGCTTGTCGGAGGCGCCCTCGTGCACGTACATGGCGCCCCAGTAGCCACCCTTGCAGACGGCGTTCCTGACGGCGGCCGGGGTCGAGTACTCGGAGGCCGAGGCGAGCTCGATGGTGGGGAAGTTGGCGGCCTGGAAGCTCCTGGAGGCGCCGGCGACCGCCGAGCCGACGGCGCCCCCGTCGAGGTCGACGGCGAGGATCTTGAGGGCGTGGATGCGCTTGCTCTGCTCGAAGGTGGCGCCGAAGAGGTACGACATGTTGGCCAGGACGAGGAGGAGGATCATGACGGAGGCGGCGACGGTGGGGATGAGGAGGCCCTTAAGCCGGCCGCCGTTCCAATGGGACAGCGGCGTCCGCGCCGGCAAGCCCGAGGTCGACATGGCTTGTCGTGTCTTGTCTGTCTGTTCTTAAGGTGGGAGAGTGAAAGTGTTGTCGATGTCGTCATACAAAGGGTTGGTTGTAGAGGAGGTTAGTTGAGGTTGCGGATGCCAAGACCTTGAAGTCGAAGAGAGGAGTTGCAGCTGCTTGTTCTTTTTGGGATTAAGATGTCGAAAAGGGGAAAGGTTCGATTGATATTGTTGGACGTGCCAAGGAGGGTAGTTAAGTAGGGCTGAGTTGAAGGGGGGGACGATGGGGCGAGTTCAAGTCTTATAGCGGAGGAGAGATCAACATGGCCCTGTATTGCTTACAACCCGGGGACTGGTCGGGACTTGGGAAGAGACCCGTTAATTATTAATTCAGTTCTCAGTAGTCCGAGAACGCGGACAACACGACCGGCCGTCCCACCGGCCTCGAACCGTCTGGCTGGCTGGCTGGCTGGCTGCCTATATGAGAGATTGGACATTTCTGCCTTGGTTTCTCGCTTCCCGCTTCCCACTCGGAGGTAAGTAAGCCTTTAGATGCGAAAAGCCGAAGCCCGATGGGATGGCTTGGCCCCTTTCAGTCCCCTTTCCCTTTAATGGCCATGGAACCATGACCATGGAAGCATCCGGTGGTGGGAGGTGGGCTGGACTCGGCTTCGGCGCGGTCGAAAGAAAAGCCCACGCGTCCGATGAGTCGGCAAAGGGAGGGGGGGGGGGGGCCTGTTGGTCCTGGGTGGATAAATCTCCTTCTAGTGTCCACGTTCACGTCCACGGGGCGTAGTCTAACATGAATCCGGAACACAAATCACGGCGTATCGGCGCTTATGTTCGCCGAGCTGACGGACGATCCCTCCCCCTACCCCTACCCCCGCCTGCTCTGCGACTCGCCGTGTCCCGGGGCTGATGGGTATGGTATGGTCCCATCTTACACGCTGTCTGCCATCCCAACTCTAACCTGGTTTTAGTCTGATTGTTAAGCTAAAAACTGTACCTTAAAAGCTCATCAGCCAGTAGCAACAGACTCTTTGTGCTCTCAAGCGAGTATGGACGGATACACGGCCCCGGAAGTACCAAGTCACATGTATGGCTAAGATGCTAGTATCCGTCCATCAGGGGAAGCGTGCCGTACCGCTTGAAGAATCCTCGCTTTGTTGATTGACGTATGGGTAGTCAGCCGTGTTATGGGGGTTCCAGCGGGGGAGGGAGTGAGTGGTGCGCTCGCTTCTTTTTCAGGCGGATCCGGACAGCGAAAACTTGCGCTTCCAGCAGATCCTGGAACGTGGGACCCAAATTGTCGAATTTATTGCACTAGGCCCCCCCTGCTTCTGGCCGACCACCGACTCATATGGGTTGGTCAGCCGTCAGGCTTCCCGGAGAGACGGACTTTTTACGCCGACCATGGAGAGGGAGAGTGTAGAGTAGAGTACGGATAGAGTAGAGTAGAGTAGAGTAGCGTAGCGTAGGAACGGTTGGCCAAAACTCTACTCTACTCTTCCTCTTCCTCCACCTTTGCCTCCTCCGCCTTTCCTCCTCCTCCTTGATTTCGCTCCCCTGTATTCTGAACTCTGTAATGCTCGACCAGCAACGTTGAGAGACGAGAAGGAAGTCAAGCTGCACTAAACCCAATGCAATACCTTGTGGTGGGCCCTTCTTTGAAACCAAGGACCTATAAGTATGCATCAAATCACAATTATTCTGACCCATATGGGGGGCACTTTCATTTAGAGTTTTCTCGTGTCATGTCATGACATTCATCGTCGACAAGTGATGAGTGATGGCCACAGGAACATCAACCCATGAGGATTGCCGCACAAGTCACCCAACTGGCGAATACTGGCTTCATTGACTTGACTACCAGCTACATGCTACATGTAAGTCGAGTCCCAAGTTGAAATGGTGGTCAACCGTCTAGCCCTCATAAACCCACCCATTCACCACGCCCTTCAGCTTCTTGACAATGGCGTCGTAGGCCGGCTTGGGGTTGTAGTTTTCGTCGAACAAGAGCGGCTTCTTCTCGCTCTTCCACGATTGCTAAAAGAATCCGAGAATGTCAGCCACAGAAAACACCCAGGGTGGAAAAAAAGAAGAAGAAGAAAAAAAAACCCCTCCTCATCACCACCAAAAAGTGTACCGAAGAAACGAAAAGGGGGGGGGGGGGGGGGGGGGGGGGATGTTCGTTCGCCATCTCTCCGTCTTACCCTATCGCTCACGCCCCAGACGGTGATGCCGCGGCACTTGGGAACGTTGAGGCACGCGCCCACGACGGTCGCGTACTCGGCCGGCGGCGCCGTGTCGATGTCGAGCTCGGTGATGAGGATCTCGGACACCCGCGAGGCCGCGAGCGCGTGGAGCGCCGCCTCGACGTTGCTCGACATGTTGGGCACGAGGTGGGACTGAGAGCCTGTGTTTTCCGAGTGATGTCAATATTGTTCAATTCTCTTCCACACACACACACACACACACACACACACACACACACACACATGTGCACGCAAACACAGGTTTGACGTACCGATCCCGTCGATGGGAATGCCCTGCCCGATCCACTGGTCCACCTTGTTGACGAGCGCGGGGAGCTTGCCCCAGTCCTTGTTGTCCAGGTTGTAGTCGTTGATGTACAGCTTCGCGGCCGGGTCGGCGGCCCGGGCGGCGCGGAAGGCGATGCCGACGTACGACTCGCCCAGGACGTTGAAGAAGGTGTTGTTCCGAAGCGTGCCGCTGTCGTTGAAGATCTCGTTCACGACGTCCTATTTTTCCGTCACACGTGTCGCCGCTCGGTCAGTGTGTGTTTCCTTGCCCTTTGGTTTTGCATCATCATCAAAGGGGGGGGGGGGGGGTGGATGCCCGCCGGCGCCCGGGGTGAAAGAGATAACAACACCACTCACCCAAGACCTGATCTTCCCCTTGTACCGCCCGACGACGGTCTGGACGTGCCTCTCGATGACCTTGGTGAGGACCTTCTTGTCACTAATGTCCGACACCCACGTCGGTAGCGCCGTGTGCCACAGCAGCGTGTGGCCGTGGACCGACTTGTCGTTCGTCTGGGCCCAGTCGACGAGGTAGTCGGCGTTGCCCCAGGTGAAGTTGCCCGGCGCGGGCTCGGTGGCGTCCCACTTCATCGAGTACTCGGGCGTCACCTGGCCGAAGTTGGCCAGCTGGATGGCCTCCGTCCTGCCCTGCTGCATGATGCCGTTGTCGCCCGAGGCGCCGAAGTAGAGCTTGCCCCTCTTCTTGAAGAGCGCGTCGATGCTGTCGGAGGCCTGGCGCTCGGCGAGCCTGACCGGGATCGGATGGCGATGGGAGAGGGAGTGAGAGTGGGATGAGTGAGGGGAGTGCGCGGCGGGCGCGACGCCCAGCGGCGTGGCGAGGGCGGCCAACGGCGCCGCGGCGAGGGCGAGAGAGAACTTCATGATCCAAGGAGAGACTGAGAAGATGTACGAATTATATATAAAAAAGAACCTAAGAATAAAAGGAGCGACGACAAGTAATGAGCGTGGGTGGTGAGTGAGTGAGTGAATGAGTGTGTACGTTGCCCGTGAAGGTGGTAGAGCGGAACGAAACTACTGCCCGGCACGTTTTCGAGGTGCTTCTCGACTTTTGAAGGGCGTGCCATGAGATAAAAAAGCAAAAAAAAAAAACAAGAAAAAGAAAGCTTGGGTTCGTCGGGGACATATCCCACCTATGCCGCAAAGTCCTCAACTCAAATATAGTGATCATGATTGCTACCGTGGTCGATCGACAGGGGACGGGCTTCGATGTTGCGCCGAGCAAAGATGTGGTGGCTGCCCAACGACTAAGCAGTACATATATCACCGACTTGTCTAGTCAAAGAGGGGGCTAAATTCGCCTTGGACATGCCAAAATACAACAATAATTTTTTAAAAAAAACTCACCGACGCTGCTCACCCCCCAGACTATCCGTTGCCGTGAAGAACTGGGGAAGACCCGGGGATTTCGAGATATCGGCCATGCATCGACGCAGTTTTGCATTGCCGGGGACCTGACGCCGGGGCCCGACGGAGTTTGATGGCGCAGAGTTAATCTCCGGCATCATGAACTATGATATGGCAAACACACCTTGGCATCATCATATCATGTACCATCCATAGCATGGCTAACGCCATGGCGACAAGCTGACAGCGGCAGATGGCATCTGCGGAGACAAATGTCGAAGGCGGGAGGGTGTCTGAGACCCTAGAAGGGCAAGTAGATCGGCGTCGTTTTTCTTTCTTTTTCTTTTCTTTCTTATTTCTTCTTCTTCTTCTCCTGCTTCTGCTTCTTCTTCTTCTTCTTCTTCTTTTCTTTTTTCAGGAACGGACCAGAAATCCAGCAAGGTCCGCGGATATTTGCAAGCCCTCTCTCTGCATCATCTGCACCCATGTACGTACGTCCTGCTAGCTATGCATCGAGGATGCACGGGCAATGCCGCACTTTGCGACGAACGTCATAGTTCTCGCAGATGTCTCAAACGAAACGTCTCACCGAGTCGGCGGCAAAATCGACGGCATCTGCGCAGCCCGCGAGATAAACTACTCATGGTTCACCTCATCGTCAACCGTCGACCGGGGATCTCCACCGTGCAAACCCATCCTGGGCTCGCATGATCTCAAAGAACTTTAAAAGGTCAAAGAGCAAGATGATTGCAAACAGCAAGGAGATTTACAAATAGGACCCCTTACGCTGCGACTGGCGCTAAACAGGTTGAGACTGGTGAAGACTGTGTAACCTTGGGCTGTTGGGATGCAGCCTGTGGAAGGCGTTCAGGTCGCATTTACAATACTATCAAACAAATGGCGCGGGTTTCGATTTCCTGAAAGATAAGTGGGTAAGAGAATGACAAGTGCGATGACGACGATTCATTTTCCGGGCGGAGTTTGGTGTAAAGAGAGAGAGAGAGAGAGAGAGAGAGAGAGAGAGCCTTTCTCTATGGTCTCTTCATCAAAATTGCGGGCGCCCCGAACATGCGAAAGCGAGTTATGGGGGGGCCCGTTGAGCAGGGTTAGCCTAGACACGAAGACTCAGTCGAAGGAACTACTGATAAATACGTGTTCCCCCGCCGGACAAGGACATGTCAGTGTCGCGGTCTTTTTCCCTTTGGGTTTGATGTTCATGTTCATGTTCATGTCCCGTCAGACATAACCATGACTGATAACACAGCACAGTTAAGGAACTCTTCTCCAGTGGCTCTTGTTCAGGGTGGATTGAGGAATGCAGGGCGGTGGGGGCAGTCTCCATCATTCCCACCGCTGTGTTGTGTCATGGGGAGACTCCCCCTTTCTCGTTCGTCCGCGGCGCAGCGTGGGGCTATTTCTCCAATTCCTCAAAAGACTGAGTGAGACCCTGAAGAATGCGTTGGTGTGGTTGCCGGCCGCCCTTGGGCCATCTCTCTTTCAGTCAAGAAAACAAACATGACGACCACAGTCTCACTTAGTAAGCGATATTGCTTGCTACACGGCTCGCACACGAATCAGGACAGGAGGGGAAACGAGCCAGGCTGGCAGGGAGAATATGTATGTGCATACATTCGTACATACATCGTACATCCGACGCATGGACGCGATACAATGCAAGGATGGCATCCCTTCACATCCCAGCGATCGGTAACACCACTAGAAGTGCAGCCATCCACCTCCCCGTAGTCCCCGTAGGCAACTCCGATACTCTGGTATATAACATACAAAAAACAGAATAAAGAGTAATCTATCTGTAAAGAATAAAGAACATATGCCGGGACACGTGATCCCGGAGAAACATGCCTGCACGTCTCGGCCGCCCTGACCGGCGCTCTCCGGCCTCCCGGTTCCCGGCCCCCCAAAACCCCGGTCAGGG
This sequence comes from Colletotrichum destructivum, assembly GCF_034447905.1. Lineage (NCBI taxonomy): Eukaryota > Fungi > Ascomycota > Sordariomycetes > Glomerellales > Glomerellaceae > Colletotrichum > Colletotrichum destructivum. Next base: position 1,111,091 of record NC_085904.1, read on the forward strand.
GCAGATGGACGAAGCTCCGAAACAAATTAATAGTGGCAATCACGGCCCATGCATCAATGCGAATCCCCGGGCCAATCTTGTTTACCTCACGTGATCCCCACCGGCGGGCGATTTCGCCTCTGCCCGCCTTGAGATCTCCATGTCCCTCCTCCGCTTTTGAAAACGACCACCAGAAAGAAAGGGACAAAAAAAAAAGGGGGCGGGCGAAGACCGTCCGATCAAAACCCAAACAGATTGGACAGCAAAACATGTCGAGCAAACGGAACAGCGGCGACTGGACCGTCGTGTCGACGATGACGACGCCGGCCGCCTCGCGACGGCCCGCCTCCGTGAGGGAGAAGCTGTCCGGCTTCGTCCGCCGCGGCCGCGGGCTGGCGAAGAAGACCACCATGTCGGTCCTCGGCGAGTCACGGCATGAGCGGCCATCGCTCGACGAGAGCCTGCACCCAAAGGTCCTCCCGCGGGTCCAGGTCCAGGACTTTGGGACGTCGAGCCTCGACATCGACCTGCTGTCGCTCGAGGCCTTCCGCGATGTCCAGCAGCCCGAGAAGAAGAAGGAGGCGGAGGAGCAGCAGAAGAAGCCTCAGCGGACGACCTCGTCGTCGACGACGCCCATCGCCGACATGTTCGCCAGGAAGGCCGCGACGACGACGAACACCACCACCACCACCACCATCGCGCCTTCAGCGCCGGCGGTCGTCGATCAGCTGCCGCCTTCACTTGACACGTCTTCACCGTCACGCTACTCACCACCCGTAAGGAAACCCGCCAGGGCCCCCACCCAGGAACGTCGCCCTGGCCCTGCTGCTCCCGCCTCCGCTGCCGCTTCCGCTGCCGGTGCCGGTGCCGCTCATCATCACACTGCACACGCGGCACACTCATCAACTTCAAGCCCTGCCGTCACCGTGACCATCATCAGCTCATCCAGTCATGTTCAAACACACAACCCGAGGCCCTGGCCACCCCTAGCAACCTCGCGTACAGTAGCGCCCACTCGCGTTCAACCCGTACCCGCCGCCGAGGACTCAAAACCGCCTGCCAGGGTGCAGCTGCGTGAGCCACGACGCGCCGCGTTCACTCCAGCGGCACCCACCGGCGCCCCCGTCACCGCCACGCCAGGACCCTTTCTCGCCAGGCCCCGCCAACATGCCGGTGCCTTTGCCGTTGCCGAGCAACAACGGCTCACGCCGCACCAACACCACGAACGCCAAAGCGCGGAGAAGAAGCGCCACTCAACGCCCACGGCGATGCTCTCCTTGTCGTCGACGTCGGCGTCCTCCTCGACGGCGGCGACTCCGGCGGGGCCGAACCCGTCGCCCGCGGAGATCCCCCGGACGGACCGGAGACGGTCCTGGCAACCGGCGCCGACATTAGCGCCGTCGGCTGCTGCTGCTGCTGCTCATATGCCGAGACCGTCCGCGCCGCCGTCCGCCTCGGCGCCGTGGCGCGGGATCCCCAATCGACAGACGTCGGTACGCCTCGGCGCGGACCGCCTCGCCTGGATCCGGGAGCTCGAGGCCGGCAAAAGGAACCGGTCTTCCGTCAACGGCGACCTCCCCGTGCTCAAGACGATGCAGGGCAGCGTGGCCGACAAGCTGGCCAGGTTCGAGAGCAGACAGCAGGAGCAGCAGCAGCAGCAGCAGCAGCTCCAGAAACCGCCGCTTCAGGGCCTCCCCCTCACGCGGTCCAACTCGACCCGGAGCCGTCCGTCGTCCATCGCCGACACCTTCTCCTCGTACGGGGGCGGCGGCGGCGGCGGGGCCACGACCCGCTCGTCGCTCGACAGCCACCGCGCCTCGTCCGTCTTCTCGCACTACGACGACTCGTTCCGCGAGAAGCTGGAGCTCATCACGGGCAAGGCCGGCCGCGAGGCCGACGAGGACAAGAAGGAGGAGGAGAAGCCCCCTCTGACGCGCGTCACCTCGACCTTTGTGTCGGTGGAGAGGAGGAGGAAGCAGGCCTGCGTCGACAAGGCACAGCCGGTTTGAAAATCTTTGTGTGCGTGTGTGTGTGTGTGTGATTACAGGGCCGACGGGGAAATGAGGTTTTGATTCTTGTTTCGTTCACCCTTTTTCTTCTTTCACTGAGACATATTCTTTTGGCATAGCGGAGGCGTATATGGAGGGTCGAGCTCTCACTCTACTCCGCATGATTTTCAACCACCCCTTCCAGCGGCAGTGCTGATATCTCGCCCTCAGCGCCGGGGGAGGGGGGTTCTTGTTAAGAGAGTCTGACGAGGCTCGCAGTTTTTGTTCTAGTATCTTTTTTAGTCTTGCATAGTTTCTTCTTCTTGAATGATTACGATGAGACGTCTCTAACGATGAAACTGATTTTGCACTGGACCTACTTCTTGAATCCGTTGGGTATGTAGTGCCATCAAAGTTGACGCGTGTCTGCCATGCCGTCCGTCACCTTTGGCAAAAGAGCGCATGGTAAATGTCGGGGGGGTCGAGTGCTTCTGGATGCAGTGCAGGCTGATAGAGGCCATGTTTACACCATCCTTGAAAATGGATGGATCGTCTCTTCTCAGGTGACTAGAGAGTGGACCAGAAATGAGAGAATGGATGCATTTACTGCTTGAGGCCCATCGCGCGACTTGATCCTCTTACTCGAAACTGCATCTCTGACAGCTTGATCGAGCTGCCTGCTTCTGCTCGACTGGCAATGTGTTTGGTATGTATCAAAACTGTTCTACGGACACGGTTTTGGCTATCAGTTAACCCATGTTGGTTCACTGATAACGGTCATTATTAATCGCCTTCGTTGCTTAACGCCAGGCCCACTACCTGTCGGACTCATGTGTAAACGGTCCCTTCTGATGATGGAATCTCCGAGTGGCACACGCCATGGAAGCGATGGTCCGATGATTCACACATCAAGTTATAGAATTCTTGTCAAGACACAACGGACTGCTAAACGGAGTACTGATCCGCCGAAAACAAAAAATAGATCAGATAACCAAGACAAGACCCGGTTGTAAAAGAAGATTTACGTAGATAGGACCCTCTCTCTGCACTTGAGAAACCAGTCTTACTAGGAGCTGATGTCGGATGACTCTACTGCTGTTTCTGACAATAAGCACATGTTACACTTAGACATATATGATGGACCGCCCAAGACCATGTTTGCTGCTGATCTAGCACCTGAAACCTTATAGATTTTCTTAACAGAAAGTGGATCGCAACGTTCCTTGTGATACTGGAAGTGGTGCTGGCACTCTGGAAACGCATCCCCCCAGCCTCGAGGCGACGGTCATAACTGATTCAACCCTCTCTGAACGTTCCCCACCATATTGAAGACACCTAAAGGCTTTATTTCTGTATATCGAGATTCCACCTAAGCATGTAGTGCGTGAGCGCCGTAGGACGCTTTGACGCGTGTTGCTGTTCGCCGGACGTCTTTGAGATATCCAAAATCGGACACTTCGAGAACCCCTGCAGCCACTTGGTTTACACCGCTACTAGGGCCTACCTGTGATGCGTTGTAATGACAGGATGGCCCCGGTTGTGGGCTATAACTCAGTACACATATTGGTGCACATTGCTCTTGTTCCTCATTTCAGAAAGACGACCTTGCCCTTAACTGGTAAAAGGATCTGATCCAGTTTGGTGCTCCTTATAAGCGACATCTCTTGTATGCAGGGGATGGATGTACGTACACTGAAAACAGGCAATGGTGGCTTTGGAAATATTGTTCCAGAGGATTCACTGGCTCCTTCATCGCTCACACGGCTCCTCAGAGTGTCTGTTGTCATTTCTGAGAGGTTGTCTGGAGGACAAGAACAGTACGAAGCTTGACCAACGTTTGCTTGATTAGGAATTAGACGAAAAGCTGCGTGAAGAAGCTCGGTGGTTTCTACAGTTCCATCCCAGCAAACGATTGCGCGGCAAGGAAGCGGCCGCTCGCATCTGTGGTTGAGACCTTTGCAGCTCTTGCAGCCTCTTCCATCTTGATTCTTGCGCGCCGGCTATTCACAGCCCAAATCGAACCGATTCCAGGCCCTCATCTGCCCGGGAGACTCAATCTCGCATGCAACACCATCAAACCTTGTCGGACAACACAAGCTTTGAAGCCCATATTGAGCCTCCTCACTAGTGCGACTTCTAAGCGCCCGTCTTCTCCTCCAATCCCAGGGAGCATCCAAGCCTCGTCGCCAACAGGGCCGAATGACGAACAACCGAACGAACGGATGCTCAGGGGGTCGGGAGGGCAGCGCTCACTCATCACGCCCCGCCCGCTGAGCCTGGCCTCCGCGGCAAGAATAATCAAGCTCTTCGGATCGTAGCCCGGCCTCTCTCTCTCTCTGTGTGTGTGTAACTGAAACGGAGCCTCACTTTCCATAGTTTCACCACGGACCACGGCCGACAAGGGCAGCCCCGAGGAGCGAGAGAAGCCCAACGAACGCAAAAGCAGGGGGGGGGGGGGGGGGGGGGGGGGGGGGGGGGGAGGGGGAGGGGGTGAGAAACAAACCGACGCGCAACTTGTTCCTTTTGAGTTGGGAGATTTCCTCGGGCCTGGTATCTTACCAAGATCGCAAGGTTACGAATGTACATCGTAGACAACCCCCTAGCACACTGTAGATCAGTGGACTTGGCTCGAGCAAGAGGCGCGATTGGAGCTGAACACGGGATGCATCCGAAGAGGGAGACGAAGAAAGACGAAGAAGAAAAGGAATCATGGCGCCAGGAAATACACGGGGTGGCCTGGCCCGATTAGCGCCGCGTGAGATTGCGTACTACAGCCAGTATATTCGGTTTGAGAAAAAAAAGTATGTACAAGAGAAGAAAAGCGTCGGGCCACGCAATGCAACGAAAAGCGTTTTCTGCTGGTTCCGGCTCTTCAACTTTCGCCGAAGATTCCACCGTCGCTGTTCTCTCCTCTTCCCCCCCCCCCCCCCCCCCCCCCCCCCCTGCTCCCTCTCCTCTTTTTTTTTTTTTTTTTTTTTGTGTGTCTTTCTTTTTCTCTTTCTTTCTTTTTCTTTTACAAGAAAGCAGAATCAAAGTACCCGGCGCTGGCGTAGTCGCCGCCCAGGATGCTCGAGATGGAGACGGCGGAGTCGAGCTTCTTGGAGAAGCTGGCGCGGGTGCCCTGGGACCCGATGCCCGTGTTCTTGTACTCGCCAAAGAGGACGTTGCTGGTGCGGGGGTCGTCGTTGTTCCAGATCTTCCAGCCGGCCGAGTTGATGACGCCCGTCATGCTCGTGCTCTGGAACGTGACCTGCGCGTACTCCCTCCACGGGCGGCCGAGGTAAAAGGCGCCGTCGGTGACCTTGTTGCCGTCCGCAGCGGCGACGGTGCAGCCGTTGAAGACGTAGTACGACTTGTCGGACGCGGACTGGCGGCCGTTGGCTGTACAAGAACAGTTAGTCTCGTGTTTTAGATGACGGGTGGACTGAAGGGGGGAGAAAGGTTGTTTAAGTTATTTCGGAGGACTCTTACCCGTTATGTACCCAACAGAATTGGCGACGACGCGCAGGTCGCACTTCTCGAACCAGCTCATGGCCTTCTGGCCAAAGATGAAGTCGGTGGCGCCCTGGATCAGGCACTTGGAGTAGAACTGGTTGCCTTGCTGGCTGAGGACGGTGTCCTGGAAGCCGGTGAACTGGCTGGCGTAGTACCCGCTGTCGGCGTAGGCGCTGAGGGCGACGGCCTGGCTGCCCTTGCCGTACGCGTTGGCGACGTTGACGTTGTAGAGCTTGAAGTTCTTGGCCTTGACGCGTAGCGTGGCGCTCTCGTCGTTGTTGAGGCCGTCGGCCTGGCTCTTCTTGGCCGTGATGGTGACCTTGTTGCCGGCGTAGCCGCTCGTGTCGGCCGTGTAGCCGTAGATGGTCAGCTGCGCCGTCCGCGCGGGCACGAGGACCTGCTCGCTGTAGGTGCCCTGGTCGATGAAGATGCACTGCGCCTTGGAGTCCGACGTCGAGAGCGCGTCGACGGCCTTCTGGATCGTGCCGTACTGGCCGCTGCCGGGCGACTTCTTGACGGTGAGGCACCCGGACGGCGCCGAGGTGCGGCCGGCTGCCAGCGCCGCCGTGACAAAGGTGAGCGAGGCAAGAAAGGACTTCATTGTGTTTTAATGGTATACAAGTATTCGCGGAAAGAGAAAAAAGAATGTGATGTCGGTTCGTCCCAAGTCTGGTCGTGAAGGAGGATCATCCGGACTGGTTCCATCTCGGGCGACTTGGCTCTCTTTTATGTACTTCACATACAAGTAAGGGGGGGGGAAGGGGCCGGGAGGGGGATGTTCCCACAAGGCCCGTCGACTATTGAGGGGTTGAGTCCGAGGGTCGCGAGAGAGTGAAAGAGAGAGAGAGAGAAAGAGAGAGAGCTTTCGTCCGAGATGCTTTCTGGCGTCTTCCTGGTGACGCCCGAAATCCTCGTGCAGTCCGGCCATGATTGGTGGAGACGGGCACCGGCAGTCAGGAAGCACTTCATCAATCAAACCCGATTGGAACAGCTAATCCCGAGCTCCTGAACCTAAGACGTGGGATAGAGTGCAGGCTGGGATGCACCCCAGCCCGGGAATCAGAGCTTGTCAAGGGGGGGGGGCGTGTGTGGTTGGCAACGCGGTAACTGGTCTTGCAAGACAGACAAGCTGCCCGCATCCTGTTGGCGGATTAAATCCGCCCACAACAACCCCTCGTTCAACACATCGCGGAGGCTGAATATGATTGTATGTCCATACAGAGCCCAGAGTTCTACCGTATGGTGGGGTTGGAAGGGGTTGCGGGGAGCACCCTAACTCTCCCCCCCCCCGGCACTCCGTACGTACATTAATACACTTATTAAGAAACGCAGGGCCAACGCTCCTTGGTATTGTTTCTAGAACAGTGCACTTCATCAGAGCGTAGGGGATCGGCGAGTCAGACAGGGGCTTCGCAGGAGAGGCGGCAACTACAAGTCCATCGCAGGGTAGCATTCTCATAACCCGGTAAGGGGGGTTAAGGGGGATGTGTGGATCATCCGAAGGGAGGTCAACGAAACATCTTGTCTTTGGTTGCAATAAACTCTTTACCAAGAAAACTTGGCACTGAGGTTACGAGCCCAAAATCTCCGTCGGCAACGCTTTCTTCTTCTTCCGCCGACCTGATATCGTGGTACTTCATTCGCTTTTTTGCCGCCACCCATCATCACCTCTAGGCCTTGGCACACGCCGAAAGGTCTGCAGGGCTGACGACCGAGATGGTTTGACAACCCGACGGAGAAGGTCTTGAAGTTGTACTAAACCAACAACGCCTGACAGCACAAAGGAGCATATTCCTCCCGGTTCTTTCAAGTGCCGTGTGTGCCCTCGTCGATCTCTTGGTCACACTTCCAGATGCAGCCCAGAGCGCTTATGTGTGCCAAGTTCGTTGGCGGCCCAGTCCCTCCGCGGCTTCTTCCACCAATCACGAGAATTGAGAGCCCAGCCTCTTCAAGCTCACGTGGCTGAAGAGAGTAGGATTGATATAGACGAAGGAAGAGATCTTCATCTGGCCTGACCATTTCCACCTATTGCTCACTCTGTTGGACTTTTGCTGAGGCAAGAAATGGTGCCTCCCGGCCTCCTCCTGGTGGTGGCTTCGTCAAGATCAATAATTGCGGCGCATAGCACATGCCCACCATCAACTTACTTTATGTTGCAATGCACAATGCCCAGTCCACACCACACACCAAGAGACTGACTGCAATTCCAATCTACACAATAGGTGGAGTCCCGAGTTGTCGTGTCATTTCAAAAATTTCAAGCATTTCTACTTAGTACAGGGTGAGTAGACTCTCGCTCTGCAGATACGGGCAAATCGCAAGCAGGCCCAGGGGTGGCGGCTGTTTCGGCCTCTGCACCTGCAGAGCCGGGATAGCCGGCAACGTTCACACCAGGCGACAATCAAATTTACACTTGATATCCTGGGCTGGACGCACGGCAATGAACTTAAGTAGGTTCTCTTATGTTCTCTCATGGGTACTAAAACATAGACATGTCCCAATGGCCGCCGTCGGTGCGAAGCCATAAGCTGCGTTGCAGAATCCCTCTTCTAATCTCCAAGGCCCGCAGCTACAGTATGTCTTGGAGTTACACACACCAAACTTATTGATTGGAATAAATAAGATGTGAATGAGAGGAATATCGATCCATCAAAGTGCCCTTCAACTGAACATGTCGAAGCTGAGGACCCATTCATAAGCTGACTGAGGTCAAAAAGATCCGACACAGTTTGCTCACAAAAGCCTAGAGGCTGGAGCTACGTCTGATGGTTGTTCAAACAGGGTTTCGAATGATCAGCGGCTCGGTTAGGTCCGACAGCGACCATGTGCTAGGCAAAGTCACCTTTAGCATTGCAACAGGCTGGTTGCATTTGGAATGCAACAGGGGACTCCAAACCAAGGGCATAGGATGTTAGTGGCGAGTGAATGTTGTCAAGTCAGTCGCTGCCTGCTCGAGGTCTCCAGGTTTGGGATTCACATAACGAACCAAGGATGTAGGTGACAGGGGCATATCATGGTTGGTTTCTTCGTGAGTCTGGGCAGCCATTATCGAAATCAGCGTCACAAAGTGTGTTGTGTCCTTGCATCGTCCAGTGGAAAACCGAGGTCAGCACGTGCGACTCGGACACCAGATTATCGGTTACTACTGATCATGCCACTACCGTGCTCAGTCTTGCCAAGCCTCCATGTTTCCGGCACATGTCCCAATATCCTCCTCCCAGGTGTTGCACATTGGTTCCAACATGTCAACCAACTACAAGCCGAAGGCCTAATGATAGCTGTCGCCATCGCCAAAGAACGAATGAAGATGAAAGCGGCTGTTAAGAAGAAGCATGCATACATCCGGTTGCTATTCCTGCTTCAATTCGACTTTGGACATTCAGAGGCAGCTGTATCCGATTGAGTGCAAAGCAGATATGGTTCTTCTGGCACTTCTGAAGACATGTTCCTTCAAAAGTATATCTTCATCACATCATGTGGTCCTTCTAGCTAAAGTTACATGGTCTCTCGATTTACGCTAACCCTTCAGGACGGTGTCTCTCTCAGATTCTTTCGGAAATTTGTAGAACGTTTGGAATACAACACAGAGCTGTAGAGCAACACCCTGGTTTCTGGTCGTCCCGTGCAGAGTTGTAACAAACCAGAAACCAAATCAAAACGATGCAAGTACCTCATGTAGCTAGTAGAACAGCTATCTATTCTCAGTTGAGCTTCAATGGGCTTTGGATACACTCATATCTTGACGTTGGATACAAGGATCCGGAGAAAGTAACGTCTCATAAAGAATGTTGGAACAAATGTCCAGACGATACAATCAAGTCATCGATATTTTCATACTCAATTATGGGCGTTGTGATGGTAGGTTGAGCTTGAAACAGAGGGACGACCCTTGATGGAGTTCGGGGAACTTGAAAAAGCAACACAACACAGACATGCAGATCCCCGAGTGGCTCTCAAATCTGCAGAGCAACGCTATTCATGGCACATCGTGTTAAGGATACTTACTTGCCCAGATATTGCTATGCGCGACAGCTTATGTAAGTGATGTGTGTCCTGACAGATGTCTCCAGTCTCATTCATCTCCATTCATCTCCATTCCTCCACCGGTTCAATTCACTCCATCCAATTGCGCCGGGCAACTCTTTCGCCATCCTTCTCTGCAATGGTGTGCTCTGCCCTTTCGGGCTTCGTCGCGCTCTGGGATTCGCCGCGCCAAATGAGCTGTGGGTAGCCCTTGGTTCAAACGGGTTTAGAACAGACCCCGCATGCTGAGCACGTCAACTCCGCGATGGACACTATGGCGATTCCGGGGGCATAGTTATGCTCCGCCTGTTCCAAGGGTGGGCGGGTGGTTCCGCCGCATGCCGTGTTGCCCGTTCGTTCTTGAAGTCCAAGTCTGTATACCGTACGGCCTCCCTCCCCGTGTCGATGGACCGCTATATCCCGCAATAGAGCCTCTACAAAACCCGAGCACCGACACCGAAAGATCCGAGAGACACCATGTCGAGCCCCGGTCCGGTCACCGAAGCACGGCCGACAAAGCCCCGCTGCTTGACGTGTAAGCGCCGGAAGGTAAAGACGAACGGCGCCCAACTGCCCTGACAAAACCTCTCCGGTCGTCAAGGCATGAGAGAGACTGACGTCGAGCAGGTCAAGTGCACCGGCGGCCCGGAGCCGTGTGAGAACTGCCGCCGGCTGAGCCTCGGCTGCACGTTCACCTACTCGGAGGCCTCCGTCACGCCCGACATGGGCGATCCACACGCCCTCGTGCCCCCGTCGGAGACTCTCACAGAAGCCGGGACCAGACGCCGGCGCATCGCGGCCGCGTGCATAGAGTGTCGGAACCAGAAGGCCAAGTGCTCCGGCCATCGCCCGCAGTGCTATCACTGCAACCGACGGAGCCTCGCCTGCGTGTATCCGTCGTCGTCGCAGTCGAAACGTAAGAACAGACAGGCCGGTCATCATCAACAACATCATCAACAACAGCCGCAACAGTCGACCTCCCCGGAGTCGATCAGTAGCACCGTCGTCAGCCAGAGCGCCCCTTGCGAGGCCGGATCGAGACTCCAGCGCATCCGGCCGTCGCTGAACACGGCGCTGGACCACTCGCTGCTCAGCACCGACGTCGTCCGCCAGCACCTCGAGGCATACTTCGACCACGTCTACCCGATCGGCCACGACTTCTTCCACCGGCCGTCGATGATGGAGGAGTTCTACGCCGGCAAGCTGCCGCCCATCCTGTGCACGTCCGTCTGCGCCACGGCCGCCATGTTCGTGTCCCGGTCCCGCGAATCGCGCGTGCTGTCGGTCCAGTGGGCCAAGGAGGTCGAGGCTTACATCTTTGCGAACCTGAACGTCTTCAAGGTGCTCAACATCCAGCTCATGATCCTGTCCATGTTCCAGAACTTCGCCTACAGGCAGTTCGGCAAGATGTGGCTGATGATCAGCATGGCCGCGCGGCTGGCTGTGTCATTCCAGCTGAACGATGAGAGACAGCACCCCCACCCCCCTCCTGACAACGACACGGCCACGCTCATCAAGCGTGAGTGCGAGCGGCGGTTGGTTTGGCATGTGTGGAGCATGGACAAGATACTTTCAGCAGGCCTCGATGAGTTCACCGCGCTGCCGAACCGCTGGATGAGAGTCTCGCTACCAAACTCGGAGCATGCCTTCTGTCACGGTCTGCTGAAGCCGACAAGCAAGCTCGACGATGGCGTGGAAGCGCTGGCGTCTCATGAGGCCGGGCCCAACTCATACCTCATCATGCTTTTGCCGCTCCGGTGTGAGGTACTCAAGTAAGAAGTTTTCCCACTTCATCTCACTCACTCACACACCCTCCAACCATTTTGCAAAGCCGGGGATGATAATATACCGGGAGACAAAAAAGAAAACTGACGACGAGCAGATCTACGAAAGGGATCGTCCTAGACAGCCACTCGGACTCGTCCCCAGCTGCGGTGGCCAAGGCCGTCGCCGTTATGAAGAACTTGCAGCAGCGGCTCATCAACTTCCTCAGAAACATGCCCAAGCACCTCCAGCTCAGCGAGCTTAACATGTTCTCCCACTCCACCACGTCCGAGTTCTCGTCCTACCTCACCCTTAACTCGTGGTACCTCCAGTGCTGCAGCGACCTGTACCGCGTCGCCCTGCCGGCCCCTTACCGCGAGAGCGCCGCCCCGCGCTTCCTCGCCAACGCGCCGCCGGACCTCGTGGCCGAGTGGCGCGCCCTGGCCGTGTCCCACGCGCTGCGGCAGGCCAGGCTGTGGGAGCACGTGCAGAACCTCCGGGCCAAGGGAGCACTCCAGTCGAAGCAGACGCGCATCCCGCTCCGGCTCGGGTACGGCAGCATGGTGCACCAGTGCACCAAGACGCTCCTCACGGCGCGCCGGTGCGGGCTCTACGACGGCTTGACGGACCCCGTCACCGGCGACGCGGTCGGGCTCGACGACGACGCCGTGCAGGCGCTCTGCCGGAGCAATGTCGCCCTGCTGGACGAGATGGCCAGGATCGCGCCCGTCGTCGCTGTGCTGCAGCAGGACGTCGACAAGATGGTGAAGGCGGACGGGGACCGGAGGCGGCAGGACGACGCCGAGGCCCAGGAGCATGCTCCCGTGAGCAGCGAGGTGCAGCGGAGCAACCTCCTCAGCAGATACCATCCGCTCTCGCAGAGTTTCGACAGCAACGCCGAGACGGCCGACGAGGTCGCGCTCCAGCACTCGGACCCGCCGCAGCCGTCTTCTGCCCGGGCATCGGATACGAGCCCGGCAGACGTGGAGATGGCCGAGCTCGCCGGCGGCAAAGACACTGGGGGGACAACGACGGCGGTGCCGCGGGAGTCGTCTCACCCGGTCCAGGCCCCTGAGGATATATACCCGGCTTCCCTGGCGAGCGCCGCCGGGCTGAACGACATCGGGTCGGCTTTCGACGGGCCGCTTACGTGGTCCGGGTTTGCAGAGAACCAACTGGCCTCCGATTACTTCGTGGCGCCGTCGCAGTTCGACATGAGCGGTGAGCTGAGTTGGTTCCTGTCGGGCTACATGGATCCAGACCCGGCCAGCGTCTAGAAAGGGAAGACAAGAAATAATGAAACAATGGTAGCAATGATGTTTATTACTACATATATCGGTATGCCAAGCTCGCTCTTTTTTATCCTTTTTTTCTTTTTTTCCTTCTTCCGCTTGGGGATAGCTTTCATAGAAACTTCGTGACTGAGACGCCCGAGTCGTCTAAATAACATCACCCTGAGTCCAGCCTAGCCTAACTACCTGAGAAATGCGGAACTGAAGCACGCAAGACAGGGCCTTGATGGTGTTTCGAGGGAAATGTGGAGTGCGTCGCCGCATCTCGCCGGATATCGCTCCTCGGCTTATCCCCCCAGTGACATGATCCAAGTCCAACAAGATCAACACATCCGGCGAGATCCGCCGTGACTGTAAACTCTTTGCAACTTGGCATCCATCCCATGTTCAACGTCGTTCGAGACCCCACAGCTTCCTACTAACATGCCTATCAAGCCCTTTGGTGCTCCCTGGTCTAGGTTCGCCGTCGTGATATGGCGACATCCCGAAAGAGCTGTAAAGCCACGGCAGAGCTGAACGTCACAATGGGATATATCTCTCTGCCATCATCCCGTCATACCATGCTGTTGCAGTGATCACTGTTTACCACACGCTCTGTTGCAAAAATTCCCTTTGGTTTGTGTAGCCCCCCTTTCCCCCCGCCGTCACGAAAGAGACGAAAAGCCATGGCCCGCCTCCGTTCGGTGACGCAGCATTTCAACAAACGGCTGCTCGCCTCCGTCTTCCTCATCGCCGTCTCGCAGTTCAACTATGGCTTCGACAACCAGGCCCTGGCGTCGACGCAGGCCATGGACGCCTTTGAGCGGCAGTTCGGCGACTACGACGCGGCGGCGGGGCAGTGGAAGATCCCGACGTACTTCCTCTCGCTGCTGAACAGCCTCAACTACATCGGCTTTGCCGCCGGTACGCCATGAATCAACCCTCCCCCCCGGGGCGATCGAAACCGAGAAGAAGCGGTTTTTGTTACTGATGGGAAAGCACACGCTTGCTAACCTGGAAGCAAACCACCACTAGGTCTCGTCGTCGGCAGCTTGACCAGCGCGCGCTTCGGCCGCCGGACGACAATGTTCGTCATGAGCGTCTACGCCCTGATCAGCGCGACAATCGTCGTGACGTCGACGACCAAGGAACAGATCCTGATGGGCAGGATCCTCAACTGTAAGGGGCGCCCTCCTCCGCTTCTAGAAAGAAAGAAGAAAACGAGCTGCAGTTGCTGACATCGTACATAGACGTCTATGTCGGCTTCGAGCTGTCCGTGGTTCCCGTGTACCAGTCCGAGATCGTCCCGGCCCCTGTCCGCGGAATGGTTGTTGGAACCTACCAACTCGCTATCGGCGTATGTAATGGTTTCGAGCGCCTTTATGTTGCCAGCTGATAGTCTGACGAATAACTGACGGGGGGAGTTTGTAGCTCGGCGGTCTCGTCATCAATTCCATTTGCCGCGCGACCTCGAGCTTCCAGGACAGCCGGGCCTACAGAATCCCATTTGGCCTCTTTTACGTCATCCCCACAATCGTGATTTGTCTCATTTGGTTCATTCCCGAGGTAGGGCAACCGAAACAGTGCTCTTCTTTTTGTTCCCCTTTGCAGTCTTCGCTAACCTGGATGGGATGGCTCATCTAGTCCCCCCGCTGGCTCCTCCTCCGAGACCGCGTCGAAGAGGCCCGAAAGGCGCACTACCTCCTCCGCGAAGGCACGATGCCCGACGCAGACATCGACCACGAGTTCGCCAAGATCCAGCAGTCCCTGCTCGAGGAGCCCGAGCAGGGGCGCACCAAGGAGCTCTTCCAGGGCGTGAACCTCCAGCGCACCGCCATCGCGGCCGGCATGTCCTTCTTCCAGCAGGCCACGGGCCAGGCCTTCGCGAGCCAGTACGGTACCGTGTGGGTCAAGTCCCTCGGCACGCTGAACCCCTTCGACGTGACGCTTGGGTCGTCGGCCCTGTCGAGCGGGATGATTATACTGTGTTTGTTTCTGGCGGACCGAGTCGGGCGACGGTAAGCTTTATTTCTGAGTCATCGAAGACAGTAGATCGACAAGAGTGAAAGGTTAACACCGTGTAAAGGAAGATTCTCTTGTTGGGGTCTGCAGTCCAGGCGGTCGCCCTGTACACGATGGCCGGACTCGGCGTGCCAAACCCGGTCCCCCGTGCGAACAAATCCGGTATGGTCGGCATGCTCCTTCTGTTCGGAGCAGGCTTTGGCTTGGGCTGGGGGCCCATGACATACGTGGTAGTTACCGAAGGTAAGTTTGAGGCAAATCGGGAACGGTAGTATGCGCGTTCATACTGACTGCGGTCTTCAGTACCGGCTCTCCGGCTGCGCGACCGCTCCCAGCGGGTTGCGTCCCTCGTCAATATCTTCATGAACTTCCTCGTCAACTTCACCCTGCCGTACCTCCTCAACGCGCCGTACGCGGCACTTCAGAGCAAGGTCGGCTTCATCTTCGGGAGCATCGCCGTGTGCTCGGCCCTGTTCGTCTTCTTTTGCGTGCCGGAGTGCAAGGGGAGGAGCCTGGAGGAGGTGGACCGCATGTTCCACGACGGCGTGCCGGTGAGGCACTTTGGGGACCATCCCACAGATGAGACTCGGGTCAACGCCGATAAAGTGACGGATGAGGAGGATGGCACCGAGCATCATCTGGCAAAGGAAGTCAAGTGAGGCAGAGCTCTGTGGAAAGGCTAGAACACAACTTTGACAATGACATCCGGGATTCCGCCTTTTATTGTAGTTGAGCGGTCGTTGTTGGAGTCTGAGATGCCCTGGACGGAGAGTTAGCTGGAGTCACGAGTGAAAACAAGTTTCCGAACAAGCCAACAATGTAAGAGATACTCTGATTTTGCCCTTGCCAAAGGAGTTGTTGTTCAAAACACTTTAATTGTTAAGAAGACTCTTTATACAGAAAGAAGGCCCTTTAAATTGAAGACAGTTATCCTGTAACTATCTCTTCTTACTGCAAGACTTAGTTGTTATACAAGCAGATACATCTTGCTTGTATGTCCTTAAGTCAGTTTAGTCCAAGTAATAACTTTCCATCTTGTGAATGACTAAATGCTGAATTTCCAGTCTATTCCCTCTTCGTTTGAGTTGTGGGCGTCGTACGGTTAGATGATGGTGTTGTTCGAACACTAATGGCCAATTAATTCATTTCCCCCTAAATTAACAGTGTACGATACTATCTATTGCATTATCACAGCTAGCATTGTTAGTCAATGGCGTAGTTGGACTCCTCGCATTTCTTGTAAATCAGGTTCTGAACCACGTACAGAGCATCATCAAATGTCGTCGACGAGCAACTCCCCACCCAACAGATCAAACTATTGGATGACAACATAAACTACAACCTAAACTCAATTGAGTTCTGTCAAAAAATCACCAAAAGTCCCGACCGAAATCACAACGCCGCCACCCTCCGAGATGCCGTTCAGATGCTTGGCACATAACTAGTCGAAATCGTGGCTTTGACGACGCGTCATTCCAAGTCTTGACGTCATCGAGACCAATTCGGGACTCAAACTGAAGAGAAGAGAGCAGCACACAATATTACCTATCCAACATCTATCTCCCCTTCCCCCCCCCCCCCCCCCCCCCCCCCCCACATATCCCCCCCTGTGTCTCTTCCACTCATGAAAGAGATCAACATACTTGCAGAGTGCCTCCACCTTGGCAGCTTCTCCATCTTGGCATTCTCTCCATCATCTTGGCATCCCATCCCAGGCCAAGGCTTAAATGGACGACTTCTTCAGACCGCCCATCGTGCTCATCCACGGGCTGTGGATGACCCCTCTGTCCTGGGAGCGCTGGATTCCCTTCTTCCAAAAGAGAGGCTTCGAGGTGCACGCGCCCGGTTGGCCCGGGGTCGACGGCCGGACCGAGGAGGAGATCCGCTCCGATCCGAAGCCCCTCGCCCTCCACCGCATCCAAGACATCGTGGACCACTACGAGGCCTACATCCGCAAGCTGCCGGAAGCCCCCATCATCATAGGCCACTCGTTCGGCGGCCTCTTCGCCCAGATCCTCCTGTCCCGCGGCGTCGGCGCCCTTGGCGTCGCCGTCTGCCCCGCGCAGCCGGCGGGCATCGTCTACATCTCGCCCAGCACCGTCCGGGCCGCCATGCCCGTCTTCGCCCACCCGCTGCACTCCGACGCCACCGTCCCCATCTCCGAGAGCCACTTCCGCTACTGCTTCGGCAACCTCCTGTCGGCCGCCGAGAGCAAGGCCCAGTGGGCCAGGTACTGCATCCCCGCGGACTCCCGCGTGCTCTGGCAGCTGGCCACCAGCGTCACGGCCGGGCAGGCGGCGCCCAACTACGTGCGGTTCGACAAGCCCGACCGGGCCCCGCTGCTGCTCATCGCGGCCTCCAAGGACCACATCGTCACCGCCAGAACCGTCAAGGAGGAGTACAAAGCGTACAAGGGACGGGCCGTCGTGCAGTTCAAGGAATTTGAGGGCCGCAGCCACGGACTCTTGTTCCAGGAGGGCTGGGAAGACGTCGCAAGTTATGTCCTCGAATTTATAGAAAGCCACATCTCTTGAGCGTCTCGGGGTTTGGGGGTATGGATTTTCCACTTTGTATGTGCGTGTATACTAGATCAGTCCACAGGCTGGTAATTCGGGGGTGATTTCTCACCATGATCATGAAGAGCCCCCAGTTTTTTCGAAGGGATACCATTATAATACACAGACTCTTTACAATCAACGGCCCTTCTCTTGATAAGTACATCCGCAAGTACTGCTACTGATTTCCACTGGCCTGGGTCTACTATAGACAGTCGACGGTCGACTATTGTGATGCTTGCTTGGAAGCGGATTGTAGGTAAGATAAGGGACATGACTTTGTGAATATACCTTCTTTTGGTCGTGAGGTCTTCTCAACTGCTACTCCTTCACGTTTCACGAGGCTTATCAGGGGAAGGAAAGGCCACAGAGAATTCGATTAACCCAGTCGGCACCTGAGAAAAGCCAGAAATGCTCACCGCCCCTTTCTACCCTCAGGCTTGTCAATAGGAAACCTCGCTTCTCCCCCTCAGATCATTTCTTTTGATCCTGACCCGTTCCGTTGATCCTGTGCCTGCTCTGGATGTTTCTCCCTTGATCGCCTTTTCCACCTCCTTATCCAACTTGTCTGTACTCTTGTCAATCAAATCCTGTGTTTCCAACGACACAACCTGGCTCAATGACATCCACACATTTCCAAGCCAACTCAGCCGAGTGAACTTGAAGAACAGGACCAAGATAACAGCAAGGAGAACCAAATGGATAAAAACCATGCCGACAACGACGGTGAAACCGGTCCATCGCACAGGTATAAGCCTCTCGTTCGAGAGGATCAACGAAGCCGGCGATTGCATATCAAAATACGGAGAAATCTCATAGTACGCCATTTGCCGAAGAACGGTAAAGAGCCCCTGTAGTCCTTGCGCCAGACTGCCGGTAGTCATGGCCATGTCCTGGAAGAGCGCGGCATGCGCGTAGTGCACGGCGTACGGGGAAAACGCGCCGGGAACCAGGATTCCGCTAGCTAGAACTTCGAGGTCCCGCTGGGCGCCGCTCAGACTCATATAAGGCAGACCGTCGGCCACGCTGCTGAAGGGCATCCGTGACCTGGACTTGGTGGTCTCCGTCATGTTCCTCTCGTCCTCCTCGAAGCCCCAGCCGGTCTTCGGGTGTAGGGTCAGGATGCCCCGTGAATCACGCACTGCTGTGTTGTCGCCGAGGTTTTCATACTGATCTCGAATCGGGGCCGTCTCATACCGCGCGTTTACTCTGTCCCACGAGAGACCGGGCTCAGCGCCGTCTTGATCGCTGGACATTTCGACGTGCTGGAAAATCCCGGGAAGGTTTGTGAAGCATGTGCTGATGGACACGCTGGCGTTGATGGAGCCGGCTGGTGGCCGCAGGTGTACCCAGATCCCTTCCTCGGACGACGTCCAGTTTAGCTGTTCGAGAGAATGCGTCGCGAGGTAGTTTCCGTTCTCCGGGATTTCGTTCGTCAACAGGTGCTTCCCCCATGATTCTATCGACCCCGTCGTGTTGAAGACGTGGAAGATGCTTCTGCTTCTGTCTTTGGACATGGGGAGCACCGTGGAACGAAGCCCGGGCATCTCGGCGAATATGGAGTCCCACGTCGACGACCCGCCCAGAGCTGCACAGATGGATACCGGCCAATACTTGGCCTCTTCGACGGCCTTGGGCGTGAGCATGACGCAGTTGAATGGCCACAGACTTCTCCTGTATTCTGTTTCCAAGGCCGACGTGGGCTCCTTGGGAGTTGACCATCGACCGCCGATAAGAACCTCGTCGAAGTGGTGGATTCGTCTGTATAATGGCCCGCCGTCTACTATGGAAAGTCGAAGATCCTGGACAACGGGCCGCATGCATGCTACTCTGGAGTCGAACACGACGGCGGGGCCATCGTACTGTCGCAGCTTCGTACGGTTCACAGCGCTGGTGAACGGCAAGATTGCCCGTAGCGTTGTGCCCGAATCATCGACGTCGACACCGACATCGACATTGGAAACAGGACCCGGGAATTTCTGTTCAGCAAACCGAAAATACGTGTCGGGCTGGGAATTCCAGATTTTCGACCCTCGGAGCGTGCCGACTGGACTGTCGAGGCCGTCGACACTCGGATTCTCTGGCTGGCTGCTGCCGTAAGGCAACACAACCGTCTGCTTCAGCGTTGTGATGTTGGCGAGGTCGAAATCGAACAGAAGCGCCGTCGACGTGAATTGGGACGCGCCTGTCAGAAGCACCCCAAGGCCGACGGCGATGGCGAAGGGCGTCGTCAGCGCAGCTCTCGAGACCAGGTGATAGGGGGACGCAGAGACGGCCCGCAGTATAGACACGAATAGGGCCGAGCCCATGGGAACGCCGGACTTCTCAATCAAGAGAGAGGCGATCATGCCGGTGAGAACGCCCATCTGGAGCGCGAGACAGACGCGCACGACAGCGGCGGTGAGGGTGACGGTTACCGAGGTCCAGTTAGACAGCACGATCAGGTCCCACAACCCACCATGGCTGCCCTGCGACTGTCCGGCTCTCGCGCGCATCGAGGACTGCCAGAGGTAGGCCAGGAAGGCGGTGGCCGCCAAGATCACAACGGTTCCCGGGACTATGATGCAGAGCCCCACGAAACCGAGGGCGTTCCATCGAGCTGGCGCTGAATAGCGGTTTGGGATCTCCTCCTTCGAGGCCCTTCTTTCGTTGAGTAAAGATGTTTCGGCGTCGGGCTCTGACCGCTCTGTGATATCTTGCTGCTCGGGGTCTCTCCTCTGACTCTTCCGCGCTGGTTGTCCGACTGACAAATGCAATGGAGAACTGTCAATCTGTTGAGAGGCTTCCTGCAGTGGCAGAGTGAGAGAAGACAATTCGAGGCTGTTGGCATCAGGTTCGCGGCTATGGAATCGTCGTGATACCGCTGACGTCTTCATATTGCGTCAAATCTTGGGCATATGATGGATATTGAGTGGGTGGGGGGACTGGATGAGGGGGAAAATGAGTTGATGATACTCTGTACACACTGAAGACAATGTGTCCAGGACCCGGACGATGAGATCTGCGGTATGTTATGATCTCCTCAACCCTCCACCCCGTCCCCATTCTTCCAGCCTCGCCAGACTACGTGTACCACCCAGGCCGTGTCAGGCGGTGAATAGAGTGTCAGGAGACCGATCGTTGTCTGCTAAGAGAGGCGGTGTTTGGATCTTGGCAGGAAGCTGAAATGTTGTGCGAGGATCAAAAAATTGGTGGCTGACTGTTATTAGTGGACAGCCGTGATCCATCCACACGCCACGCAGGTTGTCAACAAGTTTTTATACAGCGCGTTCTCTATACCAGATACAAAGTGAAGCCTATCAGATGCATATAGCTGGCTGTTCGATGCCCCTTATCTCTAGCAGCTTGGCAATGCTGACTTGAGGAGAGACATATGCGTCGCACAAGGAGGCTGCAGGGAGGCCTCAGCCATCCAAAGAAAGTCCTTACACGATTCAACCCCTCTTTTCTCGATTGATTTGAACCCGGACTTGCTGTTCACAATATCATCTGTGCGTTCACATCACCAAGAACTCCTCCTCTGCATACGAACTTGAACCACGGAGTCGCCAGTCCAACCAGTATAGTTTAGACGAACCCCGAAAAGGCCATAACCCTGAAGAAGCGAGGTTTGACCACCATGCTGCTGAAACTCATCTCCTCAAAGCGACAGGGTCCATGTACTACAATAATGACGGCATGTCACCAAGACGAATCCAATGGAGAGCACTTGGGACGCTGGGCCTCTGCATCATAGGAATCGGGACTCTCCTCATCTTCGGGGCTACTGTTCTCTTTGGCTCTTTCTCGCAGACCTCAATGCGTGCCGTAGACGGAGAGATCGTGCATCCCCGGTTCTGGAGTGTCGTTGTCTTCTCGGACTGGGCGTCAAGGGTTTTCACTATTACTGCCGCTGTGCTGCGCATATCACTGCTATGATGGCATCTTTCATGAATGAAAGGGCCGGCGTTCTTCTCACTTCGGCCCCGCTAATATCGATACTAACGCCAGCTGGATAGGAAATGTCTGGATGGCAATCAGCCAAGTCGTCTCGGCTGAGACTGAAGACGTTATCTAGAAGACCACCCTTGAAGATAACAGTGGGATCGAAAGCATGATACAGCAAGCAAATAATGTGTCTGGTTTAAGATTGAGGAATCGGGTAAAGGTTCGGAAGAATGACGTGAATGAGAGGTATGAGATTGCTTCTTTTAGGTGAGGTCGGTGCATGCGGGATTATCAGACTATTCTCTTGACCACGAGATGACTTTATCTCCACTTCCAGGGACCTTGGCAGTTTACCCTAGAATTTAAGTCGCTCTTACTTTATAATCACTATACCTATATCTAGCTGATGAGAACAGGAAATGAGCGGTAGACCAAGTGTCCTTGTTATGTAAGAGATGTGTTTAATAAGCCTCAAGGTTTACTACATGTAAAGATTATGCAGTCTATTCAAGGTATAGTTAATTTTCTGCAGAGTTTTTCTGATTCTGAAAGTTTTGTAGGACTGCTGATAAAGGCGACGTGTACTTGGTGACGTATCAAAAATGGCTAATAACTTGACGCTCTGTAGCCGCTGATGTGGAATAGGTTACAGTGAATTACGTAGCAGCATGCTGCGCTCTTTGTAGGCTTCCCACTCCTTAGTAAAACCGCTGCAGATTTACTAGCTGAGTCTTTCTAGCAGGCAAAAGCAGGGCAAAACCCGTTATCAAACTCAGTTCCCCTTCTTATCTATGCTTATTGTGCTGTGGTGCTTCTAACAGTTTCTAAGCCATCCATGTCTCGATTCAAAGGCACAACGAGGCTGAGCATGTGAATCCCCGACCCCGTGATCAAACCCTTTTCCTGACCTCCAGCACCGTGGTCGGATCCGATAACATCTCGAACCCGTAGTGTACCACTTGCGGGGCTTGGCCGTCCGCCAGCCGCACATCGTATTGCATCAGGATCGTCGCAAGCGCGACTTTGATCTCGTTGGCAACCATGAACCTCCCAGGACAAACTGACCGACCGAGCCCAAAAGCGATGAAGTCGCTGTTGACAGAAACCAGCTGGGCGGTGTTGCTGGCAGGTCCGCCATCCTTACGAAGGTTGTAGAACCGATATCCGTCATATTTCCCGGGGTCCTTGAAGATTTCCGGATCCCACATCCCTGCCGTGTCGACGGCAACGTTGGTCCCTCGGGGCAGAACCGTGCCGTCGGGCGTGGCCACATCTTTTGTCGCCTTCCGTTCCAGGTTGACCAACGATCCAGGCTTCATCCGCTGGGTTTCCTTGACGACGCTGTCCATCAGTTGCATCTGGAATAAGCCAGCAGTTGTCCAGCCGTGCTGTCCTACTGCGGCTTCAGCTTCATCGCGGAGGGGCTGTATGAGCTCCGGATGGGAGCAGATATCCACTAGGGTCTGCTTCAGCAACTCCGTGGTGGTGTGCATGGCAGCGATTGCCAACCCGAGCTGCGTCGCGGCTGGGTCGTACGGCCGACCGGCAGCGACTTCTTCAACCCAAGCGATTGTGTCGTTGTACGATGGCGGATCCTGGCCAGCGGCCTTCAGCTCGGAAGCGGTCCGGCGGCGTTTGTCCATGATCGGCTGCAACAACCCGCGAGCGAGCACTAGTTGCTTCCGGCAGGTAATGCACTCGGGTAAAACCCAGTGAATGAAGCTCCGCGTGAAGGCAGGCCAGGTACGCAGGGCTCGCACTCCGTTGAACAAGTTGACGGTGTAGCTCAGGATAAGAGCCTGCCATTCCGGGTCGCGAGCCAAGTCTGGACCGACGAAGACTGCGCTTGACATGCGGCCGACGTAGCGTGCGACATCTTGACCCCACGGAACAGGCCGCCAGTTGTCGTTCTTGTCAACCCACTCCTGCTCAAGCAACTCGGAAAGGTGCTGATGAAAGAGTTCGCATTCTATGATGGAAGTAGTGAGCAGCAGGTTCTCGAGTCATCATTCCCAAATCTTGGCTTCTTACGGGAGCTCTGGTTGAGTTTTGTCTTTGTAACCTCGATCAGTATTCGATTGGGGTTGACGACAGCGCCGTTTCCGTCGAAACCGGGATAACCTGCAAAGTACTCGTCGGCGACGAGCTGGACATGGTCGAGGTCCTTGCAGTTCTTGACCCAATTGGCGAGTTTGGCCGGGAGAATCACTCTGGACCCCAGGGTAGTGATGACTCTGAACGGGCCGTCATACCTGGCAACGCCGTCGCTGATGAGCTTCTCGCTGTTGGTGAGGTATTCGCTGTGAGCCTTTTTCGAAAAGATGTCGCCCGTGTACTTGTTGATGATGGGGATGGTATCGTTGTTCAACCAGTGGAAAAATAAGATAACAAGTAGAGCGACTGCAGCAGAGAGCAAGATAGCCAGATTTGAAGAGCCAGAGAGTCCCAACAGCGACTCGAAGATGTTGAGTGCCATGGTGTGGGTAACAGAGTGTAAGAAACGATGAGAATAGAGATGGTGAGATTCAAGCTCATGGAACAAAACAATGGCATCACTTATAGTCACAGGGTATTACAGCAGACAGACAGTAACAGCTGGTTAAGTTCGTTTAAAATTAAAAAAGTAGTGGCTTTTCGCCGATTGACTCAGCCCGTTAGTCGGGGCCCATAAAGGTCAAGCTTCACTCATAGTCAAACGCGTTCGTCTTTCGGTTGGAGATGATCATTCCCATCATGATCCAAGAAACATAAGGAAAAGATGTGCGACTGATGCATCATGACTCATCATGAATGCAAAACAAACTTGGGACTCTGCGCAAGGATATGCCCCTGTTAGTGCCATGCTTCAAGGTTTCTTTGTGCTTTTCTGACCCTCTGTGGGCGGATGTATCCGTACCTTATACTAAGGTAGATAGAAATAATTCCGCGCAGCAACCCCGGATAACGTCAGCACGCGCTTTTGCTTTCAGTTTTCGCTAGCAGTCCTCTCCAGCGTCCAGCATCCAGACTTGTGATACCCCTACATGTGAGGCTTTTTTCTCTTTCTTTTTTTTTATGGAGACCCAACATCTGGCCAAGCAGTGCCAAGCCTTGTTACGCAAATGTAGGTATGGGTCGACAGAATCTGCCACGTCCTAAGAGCAGAGATTGTGAAATCTCTAGACCCCCCCCCCCCCCCCCCCCCCCCCCCCCGGTGACACTAAGGGGATCTCGTCCATCAACAGAGAACGTTGCATGTCCAGGCTCAGCACAGGCGAGTGTTGGAACACTCTCTTCCGCAGGGCAATCAATATTGCTTCACCGCCTCCAACCGAAACGTGCCCCCCTCCCCCCTAAAGACATCACACCCGCCGAAGATCTTTCAAACCTCCTTCTTCCACCTGAGGTATTGTTAGCTCAACCATCACCCCCAGAGGTATGTGCCCTGCAATGTTCAATACCCCTCCAAGGCCGCATTCGGCTTCCCGTACGCAACATGGTCACGACGATGAGGTTCTATCTTGGAACCAAAAGGGCGAGTTTGTCGCCATCGGCTCAACATCCTACGTTGAACACTTACCCAATGGTATCATCATCAAGACAGCCTGGTCCGGCGGCGACCGTGCCCAACAGCGACGCCGCGAGATCGCTACAGAGGCCGAGATATACGATCGTCTTGGTGAACATCCTTGTTTAGTGAAAAAGATGGCCTGGGATCCAGACGAACACACCTTGACCCTGGAAGATATGCCCGACGGAACGCTCAAAGACTATCTCGAGTCCTACGCGGACGTGCCTCTGGAACAGCGCAAAAAATGGGCAACTGAAGCTGTTGAGTGCGCACAATTACTGCACAGCTCGGGTGTTATTCATTGCGATATTGGGCCACACAATTTCCTCCTGGATAACCGTCTTCGTCTTAAAATCATCGACTTTTCTGGCTCCTCCGTCGACGGCTCTCGCACTGAGATCAGCCCCGGCACTCGATACGCAGCCCCCACACTGGGCCGCTCTTTGCAGTGGACCGCGACAGTCAAAGCCGACCTCTTCATTCTAGGTTCAACGATATACTGCATTATGACGGGCAAACCTCCGTTTGAGGAGTTTCAGAGTGAAGATGTTCAGAAGATGTATAGCAACCAAGAATTCCCCGACTTGGCTGACATACCTCATGCGGATCTAATCCGAGGCTGTTGGTCCCAGGATTTTGAGTCGGTGGACAGGCTGGTTCCTCTCTTGAACGTCGAACAGAGGATTGAGACTGTGTAAAAGCCTCAGCGGGGCTCGTTCAGAGCCCATAAGGTTAGGGCCAGAAGTATTTGGCGGACTTCAACGGGACGTCTTAGCAGCCACAGGTGTCTTTCCACTGTGCATTCATGGGCATATGCTCCTCTTCTGCACACATTCTCAATGTTTGTGACGCCAGATGCTGCTATGGGGTCTGCCTTAAACATTCATTAAGGGCTGCAGTTGCTTATTTGCAACCAAAATGTGGACCTAATGCTGGCTCACAGCAGTGCGAATCATAGGACGTCCGGAGAATCCACTTGCTTACATACAAGTTTGGCTCTGGATAGTGGAAAACCTCATCTCGAAATGCCTCGGCAGATGGTTTGTAGTCTTCGTGCCATATCCAGAAAATCAGAGCATGTTTCCAAGAGGAAGTGACACATTCCCCAGACTGTACTCTATGGGTCCCAATGTTTGTACAGCTCTAGTTCGTTTTACCCCCACTGTTACAACCAGCTCACAGCCATGAAGAAGATAGAAAAGAAACAGCATCTTTTGGCGGTTGTTGGCAGCAGGTACATGTGATCCAGAACAAACAAAGACAGCGGACAACTGGGATGATTAAGAAAGGTTGACGTTTAACCCCATTGTAAGGCGATCAAGTAAACCAAGTAGTCATCTTGCAGGCACCATTACGTCACTTTGGTGGGAGAGAAGGTGTAGTCTGTGGCGAGTACAAACTCTATAATCACTGTCAATTTTGGTAATTACCAGAATCCTGAAGCTGGCGTAGCAGTTGCATCTTCACTTGCCTGGCCCCTATCATGCCAGTGTGCGTGCAACGCTTCACTTGAGGCATCATTTGATTGCTGCATCAAGGCTTGCATGCGAGTGAGGTAAGGCAGCTTGGTGTTTTCACCGTGATTGTTCAATTCATTACCTGCCCTTCTTTTCGTTTCTCGTTGTTTTCATCCCTCCTGAAGCTCCTGGAGCTTTCCCGAGATCGCTTGCGACATGCCGCTCAGTCGCTTTTGCAGATCCGAGGACAAACCACCCAACGAAGACGCAGAGAACGGCATGATCTTGATCCTGCCCTCGACTACAGAGTAGTATGAAGGGCCCTGAGGTAGCGTCGGCCAGCGGCTCGCGCCCGGGAAAGACTCGGACTCGAACTCGGCCAGACGCTTGGAGAGCCGGGTGATGAGGGCCCGCAGACCCGCCAGCCTAGAGAGGATGTGCTGGACGAAGACGCGGTGCTGGTCTTCCTCATCGGAGTCTTCTTCCCCGTCGTCTTCGTCGCGATTATTTGTTGTGTCTTTCCACGGGAAGCACGAGACGACAGACCCGGGTCCGCCGCCACCCGCATTGTCACACGTGGCGGCGCTCACAGCGTCGACGTAGCAGACTTGTATCTTGAAGATGACGAGAGAGAGGAGGACGATCATCTCGCTGTCCCTGGAGCAGGGGCACTGTATGACCTTGCTGATGCTGTCGCTCATTTTCGCGATCCGGCCGTCGATGATACCGAGGTTGGCCGGGCGGTGAGGGTCGCCGTCATCGGGTGCGGCGGACCACGCCTGAGACGGGTCCGTCGAGAGCTGGGCCATGAACTGGAGCATGCGCGCGAAGCAGTGGCATCGAGGAGGACCCGGTCCACTTTGAGGTCGCACGTGGCCGTCAGGGGTGCCGAGAGAGTTCGACGGGGCCGCTCCTGCGTCGGTCCAAGGACTCGGCAGGAAGAAACTCGTCTCGGCCGCGGAGCTGCCGTGGTTCTCAGTCAGCAAACCGAGCCTGACGTCTTTTGTGCTTGCAGCAGAGTCGACACTAGAGCTTCCATGGCTGAAAGCTTGGCCTCTTGTTCGAATAGGTCTGTGGTCGCCAGAGAGTCTCGAGAGCGGCGTCAAGGAGCTGAAGGTCGAGTCCTCGACGTATGTGAATGATTCAAGAGAAACGCCCACACTCTCCAGCTCGGACGAGGTAAAGTGCTCTGCGGAGGACGACGACGACGTGATGCTTGGGGAAATGAGAGCCGTCAAGAAGTCGGGCCAGTCTTGATGGCCGGTCATAGGAGGAGCTGTGAAGGCAAATGCGTGCTGTGACGATGCTATCTCCGCCTCGAACACTGTGTCTGGAGGTGGGAATGACGCCGCCCTCTTGGCCCCTTGTGGCCAGGCCGTCGTCGTTGTCGCTGCCGCAGTCGGCTTCGGCGAGCGGCCCACATCGAGCGTGTGTTGCTGTTGGTGTTGTTGCTTGTGGGAACGCTGCGTTCGACGGACGCGCTTAGAGGCACCGTAGACGCAGGTCTTCAGTCTCTTGACGCAATAAGCGCACGCCGGCTTCTGCTGCGTGCACTTGATCTTGGCCGTCGCACAGGTGTCGCAGCTGTTGCGCAGTTTGGTCTCATGCCCGGCGTAGTCACTCCGGGATCCAGGGGCCATTGTAGACACAAGAGGTATGTGGATAAGAAGGTACAGTAGGAAAAATTGTTTCTTCAGTTTCTTTTTTTGCGACGGTTGCGTTTGGGCTGGCTTCTAGCGGTCAGAATACGATCTCTCTTGGTAACGTCAGGGTGAAGTGTGTCGATGCGAGCTCACACGAATCGGACGCAGATAAGTATTACACCCGCAGGCCATAGGCCGCACGAACTCTTGGTTGGTGTGACATTCGAGCAACGCCCTCCGCGTTGCCCCGTCCTCGGCTTGCCTTTTCATTGAAAACATGGATAAAGTGGCGTTTCTGGCTTGCAGACAGATCTCTTTGCGGTCCCTTGACTGTGGAGCAATCATCTGCTCATCTATCACCTCGATCGGTCATTTCGCTTCGCTGTTGGTTCTTGGCTCCATCCAGCTCCCTGTTTCTTTTCATCTCCCTGTCGGTTCCTCTCTTTCAGTCCGAAAAACCCTGTCTTCGGAAGTTCAGACAAACGTCCACGTAAGGCTAGCGTAGAAAGAGAGCAGAAGGATTGGAGCTGCTGGAGAGTTGTATCCACCCGCATTCTCTCTCACTCACATCGTCTTGGCTCCAGCCAGATCTCGACTGGACGAAGAATCGTGTTTCGTGTTGCTGACGTATCGGAGGAGAAACGTAGGCTCTCCCTTACCTTACTGGCCTAGACTCTTGTCAAGGTTACTGCGGGATTTTGCATAGTTACTTGGACGTACACGCAACAACACTAGCGCCAACGGCAAGTTTGCTCATCACGCAGGGATTCATCAGCCAACAAGATCCAGCGGCATACATTGTCATCTTGATATGTTTCCGCAAACATTGCAATTCTGCAATCAGGGAGAGGGGTTCAGGATATGCTGGCTGGTAAACGCGAAATTACGACATGCAGTCTCGTCTCTCTGTTCCGCGGTGCGGTGTGACGAGGTTCATGCTGGCAAGCAGGAGATGTTTGTGCGCGTGTAACTGCAACTTGAAGAATCCTGTTGCACCCTGCACTCTGGACCCGCGGCACCGGACCGGACCCAGTGTCCCGATGATTCTCCTGGTAGAGCTGTGCTTCCCGTACATAGGGCACTGAAAATGGCGGTCTACTGTGATGTGGCACCGTGTATCTCCAAGACTCGAGACTCACTACCAACTGTCAATCAAATGGCACAGGGATGAGGAACGAAAGTCCTAATGAGCAAAAGACTATCTTTCAGGGGTGATGCGTTGTAAGGGGGCGCGGATTGACCCCGCCTCTCAGAACAGGTCGGCAGCCACGTTGCCACGGGGGGGCTTGTCAGTTCCCAACTTGCATGGATGGTCACTCACCCATCAACGTCGATGAGCGAGCTTAGTTAACTATAACAAGTCCTCCCTTCGAGTCGTTCTGTGTCATTGGCATAGAAAATCTTCGAGATACTCTTTAGACGAAAGAAGTACCGCGCCGTCGCCCGTTCGTCTGACCGGATATGGCTTCGCAAGAACACGGGAGCCATGAGGATACAGTTGTGGCTTTCGGACTATCAACCCTTTCGGAGACGTGTCCCTTAGCTTCTACTTCGGCCACGACTCTAGGCCCTATTCCATTTCCAAAGTCCGCTTCTGAACTGCTTCAGGGTCTGGTCAGACAGGTAAGGCATGGGGATGTCCAGATTTCGGAACGACGAGATTGGGAGCCACCCTCAAGGAGAGAATGTGACTGACCACTCACAGACACAACTGCTGGCATGTCTCCAGTGGCTCGGCAAGTTTCAGATCCTGGCGTACGTCCCGTTGACGGATACCCTGGCCTACAACGACCTGGCCGACCTGGCCGGCGTGCCTCCGTCGCAGATCCGGCGGATCGTTCGGATGGCCGCGACAGTCGGTATCCTCTGCGAGCCCCAGCCCGGTCACGTGGCACACACTCCCCTGTCGGCCCAGATATACAAGAAGCCTTCATACTTGGATGCCGTACGGTTCACTGCTGAGACTGTGGTCCCTACCTCGTTGCGCATGGCAGACGCCACTCGACGAAAGATGCAACATCACCAGGAAGATGCCAATCCGTTCAGGATCGCCACGGACTCCTCGCTTTCCCTGGCGTCCGCGTGCGAGAGAGATCACAAGCTCCATCGCAGAGCTATCACCTTTCGACGGTTGACATCAGTCAACAGAACGAGTGCCGTGCTTGAAATGCTTTCCTCCGTGAACCTTGAGGAACTTGGACAGACCGTAGTCGACGTGAGTGCAATCTGGTGACTCGCTGGAGTTCCTCATCACAAGAATGAAGATGGCCGTGATGACTGACGAGATGACGAGGCAGGTAAACTCCACTTCGACGGCGATCGCGAAATCTCTCCGCTGTCGCAACCCATCCCTTCATTTCGTGGTCCAGATGCACGAAGGCACCAAGCAGAAGACCGAGTCAGCGTGCTCGTCACGACGATTCGAAACCTCAGGTTGGCTTGAGATCCAAAACCGTGCTCACGGGACGACGCAAAACGAGACCAACGCCGCGGTCTACCTGCTCCACGTCCCCGACCCTTTCTTCTACGCGTCCTCCGGCGCACACGCCGAGGTCTGCGTGGCCGAGCTCCGCGCCCACTTCGACATGCTACGCACCAACGAGACGGCCACCGTGATACTCATCGCAGACGTCGTCCCGGAGCGTAGCGGCGGCGACGGCTCCCCGGACGGGCCGGCGGCGGCTCGGGCTCGGTTGAACGACCTGCTGCTGCTCCAGGCGGGACACGACGTCGTCTTTGACGTGAAGCGGCTCAGGGCGCTTTTGGAGTTTGC
Source organism: Colletotrichum destructivum (assembly GCF_034447905.1). Lineage (NCBI taxonomy): Eukaryota > Fungi > Ascomycota > Sordariomycetes > Glomerellales > Glomerellaceae > Colletotrichum > Colletotrichum destructivum. Next base: position 1,141,538 of record NC_085904.1, read on the forward strand.
CCGCGAGGGCTCGGACAGGGTTACGGTGGTCAAACAGCTTTCGTCGGCGAGCCATTCGTCGGTTGCCTTTGTGTTGCGGTCCCGGAGTCTTTCGAGTTCAGGGCCATTTCCGTGGGGACATGAATCATATCGAGTTTCTGTGCGCAATGAGACTACATCTATAGGATAGCCAAGGTCGAATTTTGTAGAAGCCGCACCACTCGGGGAGAAAATAGTCCTCCTACGGTTATATGTAATCCTCTTGCAGGCTGCCCTCGAGCGGATTTCCGCCTATCATGGTCAGGTGTTGCTGAAAGGCATCCGTAGGGGCTTCTTCAAGCCCATGTCTCGACGTGCTAGTCAAATCAGATCCCGCGAACATAACTAGCTAGATCTAACGCGCTCAAAACATTCTTACTCAGACAGTCACGCGTCTTCACGCTCAAAGACCGGAATAACAAGCTACCCGCCCCCTCCATGTAGTCAACGTGTAATTAGGCAAGCTTTCCGAAGCTGTTGTTTGCGTGTTCCCCGAGTCCGAGCCCCGAGACTCGGCGCCGAGTCCAGAGGTGAGACCCGGGTCTTATGTGGTGGTCTTTGAAAGGAATAAGATGCGTAGGGCCAACACGAGCAATTGCTCGCTTTGCTTTGGTTCATGGATCCCGAGTCGGTTATACCTCAGGCGTATGTGTGTATATATACATGTATATGCTGGTTGTGGGTGTGCTTCAGTGACACCTCAACTCCATGCGCAACTGGAAAGTCACAAAAGACCAGCGCAATGACAAGAAAGACGTCTCCGCGGTTACGAACTATGTGTTTGTAAACACGGGGAGGAGTCCGTCAAGTTTCTACAGTGTTGGCTTTGAACCCCGGACGCGAAAGGCAGATTCAGAAGCCTAGAAGATTAAGTAGACTGCCAATCCAACACCTCCAGTGCACACTGCTCCAGCTCTTCGACTGTCGTACCGGCGTAGATCTCGTTTTCGGCGCCGTCGGGCAGGCCCTGAAATCTACGGCCCAACCCTGTCAGTCGTTAGGGCTTGCCAATCCTTCGACTGGGGCTGTCAATATCCCTTCACCGGTTGGATCCGAAAGAATCCCAGTTCAGGTATGAAGGTGGCGGCGCGGTTAAGGCAACTCGAGGGTGTGTGTCACCTGAAGACTTTGGTCTTTCTCTCGCCGCTACGTGATGCCGAGAATGTAGTTCACTGTAACCGTGTCCTCTTGCGCGGGCGATGGCTGCGGCTCGAGGTCTGTAACGAGACGCACTGCCATCTGGGTATCACGAGGTCCTCTGACCAATTTTGTCGCCTATTAGTGGGGTGGGCATCACACCACATGGACGAAACTGCTCGCCTCATCACGCCCAGTTCTCCGGGCTGATGCCGATGTTACCCACGCTCCAGCGGTCGAGGTCCATGAGCCCGTCTTCATCCCGCTCCTTCTCGTCAATCGGCCGCGCGAACTCGGTCAGGAACCGGAGCATCCAGCGGTCCATCCGGTAGCTCGTGTTCATGCTCTTGCGGCACAGCTCGTGGAAGGTCCTCAGGCGGGCGAAGCAGACCTCGAGGGCGGGCCAGTAGACGCGCAGGGCGACGAGGGTGTTGAAGTGGCGCTCGAGGGTGGCGCGGGCGTTGGCGATCTCGGCCTCGTCCGTCTCGAAGAGCAGCGTGTGGATGAAGATGGACGACGTGATGACGATGATGTGCCCGAGCATGTTGAACTTGGCGTCGCAGCCGGGCGTCGTGTTGGCGAGGTCGATGATGCGCGACATGGAGATGGCGTTCTCCTTGCACTTGCGGGCGAACATCTGGGCCGTCGGCGACGTGGGGAAGCGCTGGACCTCGTCGAGGTACTGGTAGTAGAGCAGCTGGCTGTAGTGGTAGTGGCCCGTGTGCACGGCGATGAAGATGCGGCCCAGGCCCTGGGAGGCGAAGGAGTGCAGGTTGCTCGGTGTGTCGCGGAGGCTCGGGGGCAGCTCGACCTCCCAGGCCTCCAGCTCCTGCGACAGCTGCGATACGGTCTCGTCGATGTTGGTGACGTCGACATCCGACGTGAGGCTCTTGATGGCGTCATTGACCCTCATCAGGATGCTGTTCAGCTTGATCATCTGGGCGATCAGCGAGTCCTCCCGATTGGGGGATAGGATGAAGTCGAAGTGGTTGTTGGTGGCGCGCGTCATGTTGAGAAACGTCGATTCGTTCATGGGTAGCGGGACGTCCATCCGGCGGTTCATGAGGCGCGGGAGGTTGACGCCGGTGGAGGACCAAACATCAATCATGCAGAGCGACCAGTACACTGCGAGCGAGCGTCAGCGGCTTTGTCCCTTCATCATCTGCCCCTAGGGGTCCCATTTATATAGAACTACCTCTGATGTGAATCTCCCGCTGCAGCGGGTCAGGGGTCGGCAGGTTGGGCAGATCCTGGTAATTGGCTATCCTGCACGCCGCCGAGTAGAAGACGGTCTCGGCGCCGGCCTCGCCCTCGACAATGGAGTATGCGCCGAGGAGAACACAGGCTTGGATGCTGGTAAGAGATACGTCCCGCAGGTTAAGCAGCAGGTTTCCCTCGTTTGCGAAGAGCTCCCCTCTTGAGATGGGGGAGATTCCGTTGAAAATGGGGTTCGAGGAGAACCTGGGACGTGTTAGTCGGGTCGGGTGAATGAAAATCGAATGCCCTGCCACTGCAGTTCAAGTCACTCTCTGACCTTGCTGACAAGGCCATCATGCCGTACACTAGCACCAGCGGAGCGGTGCCTTCGTGGAGATCCAGCATGAAGCTGGGCCTGTGGAAGAGAGAATGGAGCTGGTCGTGGATGTACTTGAAGTACAGCTCCACGAGCTCGAAGCAGAGGGCCTTGTCGGCGACGGCGGCCGAGGGCGTGATTCCGGGCGGGGTGGCGATCATGATCTCGGTGACGGTGGGCGTCTTTGGCGTCATACTCGTCGCTGAGACGGGACTGATGGGCGTGGCCTTGGGTTGGATGATGGAGCCGGCGCGGGAGCAGGCGATGTTCTGCGTCGCGCAGTACGTGCACTGGCCGCCGCCGACGGGCACCTCGCACTTGCGCCGTCGCGCGCTGTCATGTAGGCGTGAGCGGGGCTGTCACTTCACGGTAGACAGAGGAATTCGGATGATGATGGCCTTACCGACATGCCGAACAGGCAGTTGAGTACCTCATTGTTGTTGGGTTATTTCCGTTGAAAAGAGACTGGCAACCCGCAGTCTCGACTGCAACCGGCGGCGGTACTTGACGTCTTTTTGTATCGTTGAGGCCGTGCTGTCACCTCGTGTGGCCTCCTAAGGCTATGTCGTCTGGCCTCTGATCTGATGTGCGCGCGCGAGGAGACGTCGACGGTCCGGGATGAGGTGATGGAACCCCCCCGGAGGAAAAAAAGAAAAAGAAAATAAAGGAAAAATTAATAAAGAAACAAACGCAAGCGCAAGTCACCTGCCACCTGCTGCTGCTGCTGCTCTTGCCTTTCCGTTCGGTGCATGTACCTCCTTCCTTCCTGGCTACAGCAACTGGTCGGGAGTGCGCTTCTTCCCCGCTTTCTCGGAACGACGTCCGGGGCTCTCACTGGCTCGGTTAGGTTCGACGCCCCTCAAATGCGGGTCCTCTCCGCATGTTTTGTCCGTCTGGTATTTTACGCTAGCCAGATTTAGTTAGTGACCCGGTGGGTCCGTGATGGGTTTGCGGAGCGACGAGCCGAACGATTCTCTTGCCCCGGTGTCGAGCTGCTCCGGCCTCGTCTCTCCTCCTCAATGTTCGTCCTCCTGCGGATCCTGAAGCGCGTCTTTTTTGGTTCGATGCGACGCTCTCCATGCCTCCAATACCGGCCGCGCCTGCATAACTCTCCGGGTCGAGGCCCCGTGGCTTTTTGTTGGTTCGTGTCGATGGAAAACGGTATTAGTGAATGCACCTCCATCGAGAAGTTGGTGCGTACCCCGTCCCTCCGTCCAATCAAGCCTGCTGGTGACCTCAGTCCACTTTTGATAGAACGGTCGAAACGAGGGCGGCTTCCCTTCTTCGAGCCTCGAACTGGGCTTCCATTCCCGTATGGGAGGGTTGCGCCGCGCGACTGAAACCCCCTTGTCCGTCCGAAATGTCCGTCGATCGTTCCTGTCTCCCAGCACTCTATCGGCGAGTTGGCTGCATGCAAGCTTTGAGCTCAGCTGGAGTTCGACTGAGAATACGCCGGCTGTCCATCCAAATCAGGTGAGTTGCTTGGATGGTTTGGGCTCTTGTGCAGAGAAACATTGGATGACCTGCCTCCGTCGTTTCCGAAGGGCCGAGTTCCTCTAGGCTCTGCCCCTCCCCAGACGGGACCTCCCGCAGCCCCCTCGTCCATTGTCTTTGTTTGCCACTCGGGAACATCCACATGAAGCCGTCTCTCCTTCTCTCTCTTCCTCTGGTAAGTTTTCAATGTTACCCTCACTCCGTGCTGAAAACGAAAGAGGTTGCATCATGGAGCAGACCCGGCCAGAATGGTGGCCTATGTTTCCTCTTGCAGCCACGGCGCTCGACAGCATGGCCCGAGTTGGCTTGAGATGCGATCGCGTCCTTGATACATAACCCAACATCAAAGGTTGCATATCTCCGGCCACCATGGGCTTGTCCTTTTGGCTGTCATGTCGTTCCTTCACACCAACACGTCTGCCCCAGACCGCTCTCTTGTCGCATCGTAGCGGAATTGTCGGGAGTAGTCCTACCCAGGCCAGAACAATACTTGAACTCTTCCCAGATCAAGGGAGGACTCCCAATCATCCTTCTCTTCGATTGAGAGAGCCATTATTTTGAACGGCTTCCAGATCCCCCACGGTTCTGGGTCGAGTTTTCGGCTCTTCCTTTTCGCACTACAAGCACGGGTTACTAGTCAGCCTTGTTCAATCCTTCTTTCTCCAAACGAGCAACTCGGCGCAAGTAGTAACTGAACACACCTTCAAGTATTTCTGCGTATGATTGCTAATGAATCTGCCGGTACAGGTACTGGGACTCATCTTTCATAAGACGTATCCCCCTCTCGTACAAACTCGCGGCAAACCCTCTTTGGCAGGCTCGTTGAGTCTTGGAACAGTCTGGTTCGTTCGTTTGGAGAACGGTAGCAAATCAAAACCTCGATCTTCCACGGCTTGTTATCGATGCCGCGCTTTCTTCCACATTTGACAATCCGATCTTGTCATTAACGCTGATGTCTAGGATCTGGCATCTGTACATCCACAAGGGAGACGATTGACCGCCGTCTTGACCACATTCTTGATCGTACACTGGTAGTCAATTATTCTGTGGTTCACCACCATGGTCGTCGGCCAAAATTTGATTCCATAGTTGCTGGTTGCCCTGCGCTTAGGGTTATACGTGAGTGCTCGGCTCCCGGGAGCATGGAAGACACTTCGTTGAATTGAGCCTCCGCACTGAATGCCAACAGCATTTTAGTACCTCAGCCAATGACAATCGGAACGGAGGGTATCTTGGTCGTAAAGTAGAGAGTTTTTCTCATGTACAAGGAGCCAAGCCTCTCCAAGAGGCGGATGAAAGATGCATCGTGGTTGAAGAGAGCTGCGGTCACCACACAGCTGGAGTACTCCAAAAAGAAAACCGCAGGTTGAGGCCATTCAAAAACAAGGACCCAAGAGCTGTGCAGCGAGCAAGAATCTTTAATCAGACCGTTCGAACGAAGAAAGAAGAAGAAAGGCCCACGACGCTGTGTTATGTAAACCGGCCCAATCCCGAATCCCGCCAGCGTGGGGCCGGCGAGTCGACAATATCCGCCAGTCCCATCCCGGCAAACCCGCTAGTGGCGGGAAAACCCAGTCCGCGGGATCCGGCGTGGAGAATGCGGGGAGATCTGCGGCGGCCCTTTCCATTCGGCTGCTTCTATTGGGGGCGAAACCCACACATGTCCCCAATATGCAGGGGCGGAGACGCGACTACATAATACACCTAGCTGACGACGATTGTGCCTCTTGGTAGGTACAATTTGGCTCTGGACAGCATTCTTGGAATTTGTGTTTTTGGAGAGGGCTTTGGATAATGCTTTTTGAATACTAGGACCCTTGGGACACTAGGACCCTTGGGATTCGAACAAGACGTGATGTAGAGAGCAAAGAACGACCCCTAGCGTTTGAGGCAGACACAATGTAAGGAGCATACGATCTTGTAAAATGAATGGTCATTCACTATCTTGTGACTTATTTTGAAATAAAACAAAAGCTAGGGTGCATTTTCTTCTGCTCATTTTCTTATGTGTCAACTAATTGGATGCAAGCGTGGCCGTTGCTAGTCTCGAGTACTTCTACCGAACTTGGTCCAAAACGTTCTATCATTTTTCTTGAAGCAGTGAACACCAGGTTTCAATAGAAAACAGCGGGAAGTTGATCTAAAACCAACTCTACTAGCCAAGTTTAGTCAATCATACAGCAGAAGAAGTCCTCTCGTGTCCCAAGCCACGCCCCGCTTGACCTCAGCAGTGGAACAACTGGAATCGACAAGTTCGCAGTGCAAACTCTTCGGCAAGGCAGCTTTGGTGAGTCTCGGCGAAACGGCCATCTCTCAAGGGCCAGAAAACAGGTTTTTATGAGGAGGTACTGTAGACTCTCCGCCGACCTCCAGAAGTTGAGTTGCTAAAGCAGAAAACCACTGGCAAATCGGAACCCGGTGACAAGCATTGTAAGGTCAACGTGGCTTGTTGCTCTGAGGAAATAGCAACTCATGTGTCGTGTGTCTATTGCTGAAGTCTCTCCGAGAATTTAGGCGGTAACGCCTGCCTCGCAGAAACCAGGCATCCCCACCGTCAATCAAGCTTTGCAGAGAGGAGACGAATTCCACCGAGGCCACATCATCATGCATGAGGCAACATAGAATCGGCGTCTTCCGCAGAAAGCTATTCACCTCGTCTTTCCACACGATTGTCTCACCATAGCAAGGGTGAATGTCAATCAATGCTTTGTTTAGATCCTTCGAAGCCAAAGCATCTGTAGAAGAAAACATCACGTCGGCGCGGACTACTCCTGGCCCGTATTTTCTCGCATGAAAAAAATACACGACGTCGCATGTACCGGGGTATGCTCTTGCTCGCACGTCGGCCCAAGCTGCAATGACCCGGTACAGGCCCTTGTAGGGAGACGGCTCTTGATGGACCCCCCAGTCTACTTGGCTGGTATTCCAAAACGCTGGTTCAACTAGTGTGGAACGAAACTGTTTCCAGCATTCAAGATGAGTTGCCCATTTCAAAACAAAACCGCAGCAAGCAGCCCGATGCTAGCACCAGGCCCTACTTAGCTGTTGTAACTTGATACTTGCTACTAGAATGACTCATTATTCGTGCAAGCGGAGCTCAATAAGTTTGTGGCCTTCGGCCGGTGACCCAGGTCTCCAACCGAAACACCGAGTACGAATTAGGCTCTACTCTACGCTGTGGGGCCATGCTTCTCTTCGGACAAACCCAGTGTCCTTCGTCTCTCCCTTCCCTGGACGTCATAGGACGTTAATTGGCCTGCTGCCTCATTTTGCGGAAACCAACTTCCGCACACGCACGTCAACTGTGAGACCAACATCCATACTTTCTAGCCACGACAATCGGGCTTGATGGGCTGAGCTCTGTATCACTGAGTGCCGAGCCTCAGGTGGACTTGAATGCAACCAAACGAATACATGGAACTGGGCAAAAATAATCAGCGCGACACTGTGACTGCAACGCCTCGGAGATTAGCATCCTTCAGGTTGGCAATTATCGGCTATTAACCTGGCTGGGTTGGTCTTGCAGCATTGACCAATAACCGTCTTACCTCCGGGAAAGCTTTGTAGGCTAAGCTATGAAACTTTCAAATGAAGCTATAGTAGACGGAAGCTTCCGCGCGAGTAAGTTCAATCTCCTCATACTTTTACGAAACCCCCAAAGGAGGCGAGCCGTACAAAACAGAATGCCAACCCACAGTTGAGAGTTACCTGGGCCGGCGGCTGTAGCCCCAACTGAACGTTCTTCGGGAAGGGAAGCATCAGCGGGAACCTTACATCGTTGGTTGTCCCTAGTCACAGTTCAGAGTTCAGCCGGTGTCTCGACATCCCACCGCTACCAAATCTGGTTTCTACATCTGAGATGGTAAGGGGTCACTGTGAAACGTAGGCCCTCAGAATCGAGCTCGTCTGTCCTCCGAGCTCACAATGTCTGCTGAGTCGTGCAAGCCCCGGCGGCACATTCCAGGGGTTCCCGCCTTCACTTAACACGGTTTTTGTGTTCGTCTGAGGCGTTGAGATGCTGCTTGAATGACGAAATTCCGAGTTGGTTTGAAAAAGAGCTTTAGGCATGTACCAAGACCGATTTACGGTTAAGATGTTGAGATGCCGCTACAGTGACAGACTGCCGACTCTTGACTTTGAAGAAGAGCTTCGGGTAAGTGGCGAGACCGAGTCTGGTTAATCCATCAAAGCTGAAACCTGGGCAGGGGGGTTATTTTGCCATTTTCAACGCCGTTGTTCCACCACTTGGTCCCATCGGCTTCATAGAGTTTTCTTTCGTGATTTTAAGTTATCCAGCATGCTAGGTATATGATGCTGGTCAGATGACTTGTCGACTTGACTCAATCAAAACCCTCCGGTGCTGTGTCCGAAGGAGGAAGTCCGCCCCCCCCCTCTATGCCTGTAACGTCCAACCGAAATCCAGTCCCCCCTTGCACTCGCAAATCAGGTACTTTGGCTGTTTCTTATTTAACGTGCCGTGGCCTCCCTCGGATACGGCCGGGTATCAAACGACCTTGGAAACATTGCAATCATGGATTCGGTCTCGCCCGTTGCCTATAGCACCGATACTAAGACGAGGAGGCTGAGGAACTCCTGTGACCTCTGTACCCGGTCAAAGTTGAAGTGCGACCAGATGAAGCCATCGTGTAACCGCTGCGTACGACGCGGCCAAGGTTGTGTTTACAGCCAAGTCCGAAAAGCCGGGAGGCCGCCCAAGACTCCGAACAAACTTCAGGGTGCAGACTGGAAAATCCGACTAGACAAAGGCGGGAAAAACCTCTCGTTCTATACTTCCAGCCCGCGCGATTCATCAACTCCTGGCAGCACCACTTGGCCTATTCACGCGACCGCATCCGTTTCGTCCGACAGCCGAACGCCATCCCCATCAACAGGCGAAGGGATGGAAGACAGGATGATGGGGTATTTCGACAACTGTTCGTGGGATTCGGAGACCCTCTTGAGCACTCTCTTAGACGCAGAGAACGGCTGGTCGCCAACGTACGACTCAACCGCCCTCGATTTCCACGACGGGAGGAATCACGGAATCGACAGTTTCCACCATGTCAACACCAACTTCCCGTCGCATCCTGATCTGCAGCATTCACTGCTGAACCAAGACATTCGGGCTTGGATAGGTCACCAGCACGTCCAATCGATGAATCCATGCTTTCCGGATTCGCTACAAGAGTCGCTAATGTCCTACTCGACGACGATGATGCCGGGAAAAGAACAACTCGGAGCCTACGAGTCTGGATTGACAGGCCATCTCGAGCCGTTTGGAAACGGGAAATGCAACATGGATTCGGAAAGAACACCCAGGAGTTATCATGGCTTATGAGGCTTTTTTTTTTTTTTTCTTCTTTTTTCTCATAGAAGCGATCAGGAAATCCTTTTGACAGAAACAAACAACAGGAATTGGGAGTGATTTCAACCATCTCCCAACCGCAAGAGTAAACTTCAACATGTTGCTGCAAACAATCCCCTTGAGTGAGAACTGCAAAAAGTGGTACTGAAACAAGAGAGACGGGGTTGCCTGCTAGGGACTATTGGAGTTGTGGTTGTCTTGATATTCTTCCAAATAAAACTGTTACGGGCCATTCTGATCCCCTCGTTTTATTGTGTCCCATATAGCCTGGATTTCTCCAACCCGCAGTATCACAACTCATCCGAACGTGCGGGAAAAGACCTTGGAAAGACAGGTGTCAAACTCTGAAGAATTTCGTCAGAGGCTCACGTCATTTGCCTCCCACGAAATGGTGACGTTTGCCGGCGAAGTTTGTTTGTGGACAGCAGCCCACGAGAGAGATCAGTCAGTCGCATCTCTTTTCGCGGGAAGAGATGCCAACCTTGTCACAGTGCCGCTTGTTGGCTCAAAACGTAATTATCTTCCAGTAACCTGGTTTAACTTACAAAGTCTATGCATACCTGAACTCAGTTGGCATGACTTTTTTGTGACATGACTTTGCTGTGTCATGACGCGGGGATCATCCCCTTTGTGTACCAGGGAATGGCACGCCACTTTCAAACCGTGATCGTTGCATTGTAGTGAAACGCCAGCTAACATAGCACCTCCATGTTTAAGACTCCCTCATGATATCGTGGTCGTACTCCGGGTTCACCCACTCGGGTTCACCAGCCTTTTGCCTCATCTTCCCGCCGTAGAGATGCAGAAGTGCCAAAGCCGGAATGCAGAAGAAGATGGTGATGATGCCATGCCCCGCAAACGTCCACGTGTAGCCCACATTCGTGACCCAGGGCGCGATGAAGAAGGGGTCGATGAAGGCGCTGAGGTTGAGCAGCACGGCGTAGAAGGTGATGACGGCCATGCTCTGTAGAGGGTATGCGTCGACGATGTAGGAACAGATGACGGTGTTGCCCATTTGGATACCAGCACCGACTGTGGACGACCGAGTCAGCAAGTCCAAAGCAAAAGGTAATCAAGGAGAGAGAGTAATAGGTTCTCAGGGGGGGTGGGGGGCCTTACACAACGCGAAAGCAACTTGACCGACCATCCAATGGTACGCGTTGTCGATACTAACACCCCAGATAATGAGGCCGATAGACGTCAAGACGGCTGCGGGATACGCTAGCCACAGACGCATCTCGGCCGTCTTGATACCATCGTTGCGCTTCGCGAGCTTGACCACCAGCCAATCGCTCAGCTTGCCAGAGAAGAAGATTTCCGAAACCAGCGTGCCTACGATCAGGCCGATAAAGAAGAGGCTTTTTGTCGCCCTCGTTAGAATCGTTTTTCCCCTTTACGCCGACTTGGGAATTAAAAGAGCGGGAAGCAAAAAGCGCAACTTACCCCTGCGTCTGCGGCGAGTAATCCGCGTATGCGACGGGGATCATGGTGATGACGGACAACACCCACCAGTACCATCCGAAGCAATAGACCCCTGTCGCGATGGGGACAACGGGGTACTTGAACAGCTTCCCGAACCGGACGATCGAGGCCCACGCCTTCGGGTGTTTTACCGCGGGCACGGGCTTCACGTTCAAGAAGGCCAACCTCTTGGTCCTCAAAACCCCCAGGGAGTCCGGCGTCGCCTTGCCCGTGGCGATGGTCTTCTCGTCAACGACGCTCCCCATGGCGGGGACGGCAACGACGCCGCTCGTCCTGGACAGCATGTAGTCCCGCGGGTACAGCGTCTCGGGCAGGAAGGCCAGCTCGGCCGCCAGGATGACGGCGAAGAAGATGGCCGTCAGCCACTGGATCCAGTAGTGGTCGACCAGGTCCACGAACCCCCCGATCAGCGGGCCCGTGAGCAGGCCGAGGTCGATGGCCAGCACCCAGAGGCCGACCTTCTGCCCGCGCTCGTGCTCGAAGAACATGTCGTTGATGATGGCCAGGCCGACGGTGGCGGCGGGGCTCACGCCCAGGCCCTGGAAGAAACGGGCGGCCATGTACCCGCCGTACGAGGGGGCCTTGGCGGCGCCGATGGTGGCGGCGAAGGCCACTATGGTTCCGGCGATGAAGATGGCGCGGCGGCCGATGATGTCGGCCAGTGAGGACCAGAGGAGGGGACCGATGGCGAGGCCAAGAGCCGGGATGGCGACGGTCCAGTTTACCATTTCAAGGGTGAGGGAGTACTGATCCTGGAGCTCGGGAAAGGAGGGAACCGTCGTCGTCGTGATGTAGGTGAACATAAAGTACCTGTGGACGTGAGTGGGCGATTAGCATTTGTTCCATGTCCAGGCATCTTGCTTCGAGACTCCATGTCAACATACAATGCCATGACGATGGCCAGAATAGTGTGCTTCTGGAAGAACGACCAGTTAAGGGGGTCCATGGCGTCGCCAGGGACGGGCTGAGGGTGGACGCTGAAGCCATCTTTTGTGAGGATGACTTCTTGTGTTGACTTTCCGACACCGTCATCCACAGGAGTCGATGGAAAGGCTATTTTCTCCTTTTCCGTGATTGAGTCGGCCATCGCGGTCGAGCGCTTCTCCCGCAAGGGTAGATATGCTCCAGTTGAGGTGAGCGGAACTAAGCGTAGAAGAAACAGTAAAAGTAAAAACAAAAGAAGGAATAAGGGGTATCAAAAAAGCAGGAAACTTCGCCTAGGGAGCCAAACGCACGTCAAAAGCACATCTGTTGAACATCAATGGGATGAGAAGCCTGCCATATATCAAATTTGTTTCCCCCCTCCCCCCTCTCCTCGGCGCTCCCTATCTTGCAAGCGTCGTCGATAAACATCTGCAATGCAAGGACAACCCTCCGCCCCCTTGGAGTACTGCAGATCCTGTTCTCTCTGCATGCTCGCTTCGCCATGAAAACCACTGAAACCTGATCAGATAGACCAGACCTTTGGAAAGACAAGCTTTGCGATGGCGAAAGAGACATGCGTCAACCACTCCCACTATCAACCACCAAATAACCCCTGCCCCTTAGCCCCCCCTCCCCCAAGTTCCAGTTTGTTAGGCAATGTCATTAAATAATCTCGTACTCTCATCTCACTGGCGGTCTTCGACTCTAGCTACATCGCGTGGTGAGTGGTTCCCAGACCATAGATAAGGCCGGGGGGAGGGGAAGGGTGAGGGAGGGGGGAGCATCGGGAGTATGCCGGGGGGACCCGCAGAGAGAGATAAGAAAGAAGCAACAGGCCAGCCCATCAGATTCTTATCTCTCCCTCCTCAATGACCAAACCATGCTCGCCCTCCATGCTTCAACCCTCTCCCCCAAGCCGAGCCGAACCGGCATTGCCGTTGGAGAGGACGACGACTATTCTAGGTTTTCTATACCGGTGGCAGATAAGATAATCAGATTTCCGAGACGCTGGAACTGTCTTTTCTTGACTCGATGCAGAAAATCGGTTGCACGTCGTGCAGCTGGTCTTCTTTTATTGCGGGGAATCGTTTTCCGACCTGATTCGCCATCCAACACGGCGCTCCAATTCGCTCTCACACCACTTATGCTTGGAAATGGCTTCATTCCTGTCGTATGCCCCCCCCCCCCCCCCCCCCCCCCCCTCCTCAAGAGACGGATTTGCTCTCTGTCCGTACTAACACTAACTAGCTCGCATGTACGATGAATCAACGGGTTTACACATCTCATTTCAAGCCGCCTTAGGGCTTATCTTGGCGCGTACGGAGAGTTAGACTTTGCCCTCGTGGCTCGGCCGCGAGCGGCGTTCCCTGGTGATTTGGGGCATGGAAGCCGACCCTTGGCCATGTCTAGTCTAAGCGATTGCAACTCTCGTCGTCGGCGAGACTAGACAGGGCAAGTGACTGGTTTGATGATGCTATCGCAGCTCAGCACTGTTTCTTCGTCAAAGCCCACCTCACCATCCCTCTTCAGGTGCGTCGCTACAAAAGCGTGTTAACTCTCGGACACACAAAGAGGTTTTTTTTTTTTTTTGTAAGAAAAAAAACCTTGCCATCGAGCGACAGATCTTGCATATCCTCATTCACGGAATCGATCAACAGCTCCCCTGCGATTGGCCCCCCGCCCCGCGAGCTTGATCAATACCGATGATTAAAAGACATGCAAGCCCTCCTCACGCCCCATGTCGAGTGATAAGCGCAATCGTTGGGAGCAGACCAATCACGACGGCTGCAGGGCCGCCAACTAACGTCAACGCAACGCCCGGCACCACACCCAGCCGCAAGGGACGGGAGGATAGGATGGGGGTGGCGCTGCACAGGCTGGAAGTGGCTGGTGAACGCCGGGACTTCAGCTCGAGTCTGCCAGCAACTGCTCGCCTTGATATGGGCAATTTTGTACGAAGCTGAGTGGGTCGTACGGAAATCGGTGTTAGCCATGCTAGGTTTCTCCCCTGGTTTCTTGTCATCTATAAGCATAGTACCATAAACCGTTTTTTAACCGCGGGTCTCAATCGGCTGTGTCTTGACACGGTTTGTGGCCTTGAGTTGCTTTCTTTATTGTGGGAGGCATTGGAACAACTGCAACATCAACCAAGCACTCGGTTCTAGAGATGTTAGAATGGAAGGATGTTGCAATCGAGGCTAGGGTTGTCGAGGGAAGTTTCACAAAGCTACTCGTCTCTCTTTCAAAGTCCCAGTGTATTGAACTCAATCAGCTTGCCCGTACAGCCCGCCACGGGCTGGACCTGCGCGGAAACCCAAGCTCTTGGGTACGCACACATACGGGCGTAAAAGGTGGGACCGGCGACATTTCGCATGAAGTGGATCCCTGCCGGAGCGGTCATTCCAGCCGCATCTCAGCCCAGCCTGACTGTTGTTGACTGCCATGTCTATTAGTGCAGCCTGCGGCCGTTGAGTCTTTATGGCCCTTTGCCCTTCCCGTTTCGAGGTAGGTAGACTAGAATCAATAGACTGAAATGCTGTCTCACGTTGCCGAAAGGCATCTTGAAACATGCATAACCTGTAGTAATTCTAACACCCCCCCAAGTCTCACGCTCAGGTCTTGAGCGTCAGTTGAACACAGCTCCATTCTCGCGACCTGATGCTTGTCTTTCTCTGCCCGCAATCCGGAACCCCAAACTGAAAAAGAAAGAAAAATGCCAGGTACCCGAAGAGTCAGTCGTGCGGCATGGGCGGCAGTTGCCGACTGAGTCAACATAGTTGGTTGTCGTGGCTCCCTTTCATGCGATCAATGTGTTGCAAGACGGCATCGGCGCACACTGAGGTCGATGCTGTGGGTTGCTGTTCCGAATACGAAAGGTATCACGTCATGCGCATTCGGGGCAAAAAAGGTTAACAAAAAACAACCTTGTGATCTTAGAACAACTGCATCACACAACTCGACTGACTAACTGGTCGATGTTGTGGTGGAGGTTTCGCTGAGCTTTGCCTCGTATGAATCATGAATTTTACAACTAGTGTTCGATCTCGTATCGTTTCCAGTTCTTGTCGATCGGTCGGTTTCGCTTTCGAAGAGCTTCCCAGCGAACCTCCCCAAGTCTCTTCATGTACGCAGAGTATGTGTGCGCCAGCAGGCGCTTTAGAGTGTAGCCGTATGGCGCACAGCTCGCGTGAGTCAGCTTTCGCCATGCAGAACACTCGGCGTTGTCAGTTCCTCGATTATCCGACTTTTCTCATGATCCAAGCGATATTACACATCGTTGAGTGCGGTTAGGATTACTGTAATTTTTTGACGTGGCACCCTCCAGCTTCTGGAACGGTTGACTGGTCTTTGCCGGAACACCTTTGAATAGCCGGGGGCTGCGAGACAGAGAGAAGTCGACCAATCAGGTTCACACCGCCCAGAGCAACCCGAAGGCAAGACCGGACATGGTGAACTTTATGCGGAATATCCTTCCACGGGGTGCGTTCATCTGCGTGTAGATGACTTTGAACGTCGTCGATGACAGTGGCAACGAAGAAAGTGTCCAACGATGTGGTTTCGACAACGGAATATATGCCAAAAGTCCCCAAAACAGAGCCTGCCATGATCGACGATAGCAGCGCGTCGAAAAAGAATGAGAGCCGTTTCACAATGGCGGAAACACATCTGGAGAACGCCTCTCTGTCTTTGCGCCATGCTTGGCCGAGTCGTTGGTGAGCTTATTACCAAGAGTTCATCGTCGCCGCCGCAGTCTTCTCGTTCCCGCGAGTCCTTCAGGTCATAGTAAAAAGGACCGCGCGCTCGCCTCGTTGTTCATTTTAATGATGCCATGAACTCTTGGTGATAGATCCGAACGTGATCGGTTCAGCCATCTCGGCATAATGGACGCGTGCATCCAGTTGTCACAAGAACCTCCTTGCGATGGGGAGACTTGAGGGACCGACACCCCGTCGCGTTCTATCACGTGTGATTGTATGCAGCGGCTGGCAACAGTGCTGCTTCTCATGTGTCTCAAAAGATAGATACATGGACTTCGGGGATTGATCCTTCATCTCCTCGTCCACTACACACTAAGCGATGGACAGACAGTATATGCTCGACTGTACAAGAGTTGATTTACGCACCTGAGTCCGCAGTCAATCTACGCGATTCGCAGCATCTCAGTCGAAGGTCCCAATTTTCTTATTGACAACAGAACAAAAATGCATTCAACAAACGTGCTTCATGCCGCGCGGGGGTTTTTCGTCTTCCACCGACGGCACCAGACAATGCGCCCGCCCCATACCAGGACAACAATGAGCTCTCTCATCAAGTCTGCCGGGAACGCCTCCCCACCCTACCGAATCTCTAACATCCTCCGTGTTAACTCAGGGAAAAGGCCGACTTTCTTCACAGCACGTAAAACTCGTGGTCTTCACCAGTGGAGGGGGGACCACAACCCACACAAACACAATCCGGCCATCTTTTACGGCTAAGACGGCAGCAACCCGTCGTTTCCAAGGCATGCACGGGTCCCAAACGGATCGCTGTGGTCGGTCGTCCGACTCAACAGGGACGCCGATGAGTGATCTTCCCGAAGGGGAGGGGGGGGGGGGGGCTACCCCTTTCTCATCTCCGCAGTTGCAACATATAGACAGGGGACTTTGCAGATCATGGGGCCTAGAGTTCACTGCTGATCCGGCGACATGCGACCGGGAAGTGGTCTGTGAGCGACCGTTGATCACAAAAGCTTACTGCAATGATCACCAGACAGATTTCAAAACAATTCACGAAACTTCGAGTCGGGGGGAGATGTGCGTTAATGTGATCAGCAGGACCTTTTTGGCCCGCCCTTTCCATTCATCTAGTATACTTGCGGCACGGCCGTTCGTAACTACCTAGTAAAGAGAAGTCTTTGGATCCAAAGTCCACGCCGGTATTGTACACGAAAACCAACAGGTCGTTGTTATATATACAATTGAAAAAAGTCCAAGCGAAGCAATCATGTCTTCATGTGCTCTGCGGTGGTTCTTGAGCTACCCCATTGCCCAAAATGTGGCACTAGGTTCACTCGAAGCGAGATGTCGTCCTGTTCAGTCGAGACGCGTGATTTAGACGCGGCGGACAACGTCGCGGGCGTGCTGGCGAGCCATGCGGCGAGCCAGACGGCGGCGGCGCTTCTCCTCGCAGGTGGGCGCGGTGGCACCACCAGTAGGGGCGGGCTGCTGGGCAGAGGCAGGGGCGGAGGTGGCGGCAGCCTCAGCGGCAGCAGTGGTGGTGGCAACGGCAGCAGCAGAGGTGGCGGCAGGGGCAGAGGCAACGGGAGCAGCCGTGGAGGTGGCAGCCGGGGCGGCGGAAGAGGCGGCGCCGGAGCCGGAGCCGGAACCAGAGCCGGAGCCGGAGCCGCCGAAGGCAGCGGGGAGCTTGGGGCCGGGGATCTCGTAAGACTCCAGGTTGTTGTAGATGGAGACGAGGATACCGGCGTCGGTAGGGGTGTAGAGGGAAGTACCCTTGGTACCGGCGGGGAGCTCAGAGCCGGAGCCGGTAACCTCGATGTTGAGGCACTGGGGGTAGTTCTGAGCGCCGTCCTGCTGACCAGCCGAGTGGAGAGCAATGATCTCGTGGCGCCAGACGTACTTGCCGGGCTTCAGGGAGGTGGGGATGGTGACCTCCCAGGAGAAGTTCTTGGCGATGAGCTCGTCGGAAGCCCAGCTGCCGCTGGTGAGACCAGCCTCCTGGATCTTGAAGAACTCGAGCGAGGTCTTGTCGACGGTGGAGCAGTCGTCACCGCACGAGGCGAGGTAGTCGATGACGGGGCCCTTGTGGGACTCGGGCCAGGTGTCCCAGAAGATCTGGAGCTTGTCACCAGCGGCAACCTTGGCGGTCAAGGCAGCGTTCTTGGAGTCGCGGTGGCAGATGATGTCGGCACCAGTGTAGGCGGAGGGGGCGACGAAGCCGTTGTCGGTGGCGCCGTTAGCCCAGCCGTAGACATCGGGGGCAGGGTTCTGGTAGGGGAGCTTGGTGACGTCGTAGCCCTCGAACTTCTCGGCGCCGTCGTTGAAGTAGTTGACGTGGCCGTGGGCCATGACGGAGGCGGCGCCAGCAAGGGCGGAAAGGACAACGGAGTTCCTGAAGGAAGGCATTTTTGCGGATAGACTTTTCCAAAAGTTTGGGGTTGAGTTTGAGTGGTTCGGGTTGGTTTCGTTTCGTGGAATGAGTGGATGACTTCAAGTCGTAAAGATTGTCAACTTCAATCAATGAAGTGAGTGAATAGTGCAAATGAAAGAAAAAGTGCTGAAAAGCGGAAAAGAGTGTGGGAATGGAAAGCTGCGGAAAGAGCCTGTTGGTTGGAGAGAGAAGAGACAGAAGGGGAATCGGTGTGAGGATGAAGAGGAGGGAGTCTTATATCTCGAGATGGGATGGACTGACTGGACTGGCGGTCGAGTCCGTGGGGTCGTGGCGTACTGGCGTACCTGCGTAAGCGTGCGTGGGTGCAGGGCAGGGCAATCTCGACGACACACACCCATCAGGAGGAGATGGCGCCAACGGGTCATGATCCCATATTGATGCTAGAGCCACTGCGGTCCCATTTCCGTCCATCACGGAGGAGGGCCAGGGGCCATGTCGACGGAGCCCATGTGCAAATCATTGGCCAGGCGGTGTCCAGGTTGGTCAGGTTTGGCAGGTTGCCAGGCACGAACTTGGCCTCGCCCACCTTGTGTCCGGACGGGTTGTGGACGGCTTGAGATTGTGGATGGGGTCCTTGGGGCAATGGGCGGGGTTCGACGTTGAAGCAGGAGGCGCACACCCTGCAGCCTGCATCGAGAGAGAGAGAGAGAGAGGGGGGGGGGGGGGGGGGGCCGTGGGGCCGGCGTCTGCCCCATCGGTGACCCGGGATCTAGAACCGCAAGCAGAAGCCGTATCGAGCCTGGAAACGTGCCCATAGGCGGAAGGATGGGAAACAAGCGGGGGTTGTGGCCATGCCGAGCTTCCATGGCGAGAACAAGTCGTTTCAGCATAAATGAAGGTGGTGACTGGTCGCATCCCGCCATTGCAGGGTTGAGACAATGCCACTATGCATGCTAGCGCTGCGGCAGACGCAGACATAGGGACGGACGGTGGACAGCAGCCACGCCGCTAGCAGGCCGCTTGGGCGGTAGGACGCGTTGGTCTCAAAGTGTATGAGGGAGGCGAGCGAGCACTCATAGTAGCATTTGCAATGAATATCCATCGATGATCAGCCCAAGGTTGGTTTTAGGACTTTGACCGGACTCGAGGCCGACGGAAGGCCTATTGAATCAAGTGTTACAAGTTACAAGGTGTGAGGCGATAAACATGGGAAGTCGGTTGACTAATTAGCTTTGGTACGGCAACGACAATCAACAGAACGTCAAGCTTGTCGCAAGCATGAGTGACTTGGAGAAGACGGCAGCAAGGGGAAAATGATGGGATGACAGCTCGTCCGAGCGTAGGGATGGATGGATGGCATGTCAAGTGACAAGGCAGGTCAAGTGGCCAGTGCCCCGGGTCAAGTGTAGTTTGTCTCTGCTCGAGTATAGATGACAGGGCAATGCTCGGTTAGCTGCAGCAGCATCGGCGTGGGCGGCGGAAGGACTTCCTGGCGGTGACTGATTGACAAGGAGGTCTGGAAAGGCTCGAGGAGCACAGCCGTTACCCGGATTAACTGGAGACACGGAAACTTGGAGATTTGCCATCCAGGAGGGATGACGAGGTGAGGCGGGTAAAGAAGCAAAACGGGTGGATGGCGGTGGAGGAGGGCGGGTTGGCATGGCATGTCCATGATGAGGCGAGGAGGGATGTAGCCGGCAGGTCTCAGGGCGGCTTGACGCCTGGTTCATTGGCTGGATAGTTTTTTTTGTTGACAAAAAGGAAGTGTGACAGGCTTGGCAAGGCCTGTAGGTCATTTCTTCGAATTGCGAAGTGCGGACATCCGAAGTAGAAGCAAGCGTCGTGGTTCCTGACCCATTGCCAGGGAAGGGGACTGGTGTTCGGTGTTTGTTCTGTTCTCGAAGCAGCGGACCCGGACGTTGAGCCAACTTGGGCTGGCTCGAGGATTTGGGCATTAATTGTTCAACCTAGATTCGGACTCGTATACGATCACTTCGTACACTACGGAGCGGCATGCCGTCAAAGCCGGCGATGGCGACGGACCAGCTACTGCGGCATTCCGGCACCTGAAGCTCCTTTCATGGAGATCAACATGGGATACTGTGTCTGAGGGACTCGACAATCGAGATGAAGCGCCGGGAGCAGATGGATCATCAGCTGGCGCCAATGCAGGTACGGTGATGTTGGCATTGGTCATGACAAGTCAACGGGACGGGATGATGGATGGCGTGGGTAGTATCCGTACTCCCTAGACGCCGATGACTGAATGGATGAAAAGATGGATGGTCGTCTAGTTGAAGGCGGGCCGGGGCCTGGTTGCATCAGGCGTCGGGATAAGCAATCAATCTGGAACTTTGTGCAACGGTCTCGATCTTGTGCTCGACGGGGTTCAGGGTGCGTAAAAGCCTGCGTGTCTTTTTTAGTAGCTGCGTCACGCCGCCGTGCGCCGAGGGGCATCGGGGTGTGGGTGGGAGGGTGAGAAAGGACAAAAAAAAAAAGATTTTGATTCTTGGGGATCGTCGCCCTCCTGTCTCCCGCAGCGCGTGCAGCCGCAACTCTGTGCCTGGACCCACACTCCTTTTTTTTTTTTTTTTTTACTGCAGTGTGTCGGCTGAGTCAGAAAGGAAGAACTGTTTTGCCGACACCCAAGGAGAGATGTAACCAATGGACGTTCAGGGAAGATTCCCGTCCAGGCTACTACATCCGTGGTCACCTCCAGGGGCCTTGTTTCGACTAGGGCAAATCGGCAGGGGGGTGAAGCTGAGGAAGGGGCAGCTGGGTCTCTGCCCTTGCCGCCGAGGGAGTTCGGACGATACACCCAAAGCTATCTGTACTCTTGCCCAATGAGGAAGCCTCCCAAGCCCTCCAAGCAGCCTAGGAGCAACGGGTGCCTGCCTAGGAAGGTAGGTATGTTGCTTGCTTGCCTGCCCTGCTAACAATCAGTCAGCGGGGCGCTCTTGGCTCCAATTTGCGCCGCCTGAAACTGACACCTCCACCCTTTTCCACCTCCTACTTCTTGCTTCTCCATGAGCTGCGGTACATCGTACGCACCTCCAGGTCTCCGAGGTGGTGTTTGCTCATCGGAGGATCCATCCATCATCAATTCTTGGCAACCGCGGCCAGGAGGTTCCCTTTCCCTCTCCGCCCAAGCCCAATCTATTTAGATGAAATCTTCCAATATCGCCTGCACGACATTGACCATTGACCTTGATATAGACTGATCTTGACATGGCTGTCATGCCCCCCCCCTTTTTCCCCCTTATTCCCACCTTCCGAGCTACTCGCTTGACGACCGTGTCGATTCTTTCAGGCCCGTGCTTCTTGCCTTTTCCTGATTCTTCTGGTCTTTTCCGACGCTCTGGGACAATATTGATTGAAATATTGATTGTATCGCGGACGGGCAGGGAGAAAAAGGGGAGGTGACCCCCTGTGTCATGGGTCCGATGACGACATGACTGGATTATGTAATTTCCTCCCATCCACCCCGTACTCCGTACAGAGTAAGGTATCTGTACAGAGTGCCCGTACAGGGGACACAACCCGCGCCATTGACGCGTCTGGCCCCCAATCAACACCTAAGCTTCTTTCCTCGATTCTCCCTCCCCTCCTCTCGAGACACGCGCTCACGTACGCACACACACACACACACACACACACACACACACCAACCACACTGTGTTGTCTCACTACTTACGGACATCATCCGACTCGGACACCACCGTTGGTCCACATCACCGCTCCAGCTTCAATCACGTTGTGAAATGCCGCCCAAGAAGCGTACTACCGTCGTCGCCGCCGCCGCCGCCGCCGCCGCCGCCATGCCGCTTGGCGAAGCCGACGCGAACCGCGGGTCGGCAACAAACAACACAACCATAGAGGTACCCTTACGCCACTGCATTTAATGCCTTCCGCATCGGACACGTCGTGCATTCGCCCTGCCGCCGGTGGTAGCATGTTGATGCTTCTCGCCTCGCGACATCCCTGACACATGCGCCGAGTGGTATCAGGCACTAACATCACGACGCGTCCAGCCCGCCGAGAAGCCGGCCCCCAAGTCTCGCAAGCGTAAGTCGGACGCCGTCGACGGGGCCGCCGAGGCGCCGGCCCCCAAAAAGCAGTCGACCAAGGGAGAGAAAGACCCCCTCCCCGACCTCTCTGGCATCCACCTCGATGGCGATGAGGACATGAACGTCCCCATCTACGACACGTGCGACACCGCCCGCACCAAGATCCGCGCCATTCTGAAGAAGGACGGCGTCACCAAGGCTGCCTTCCTGCGCGCCCTCGTCACGGCCGCCTACCCCTCGGGCTCGACGCACAAGATTGCCTACAACTCGCTGTCTGATTTTCTGAAGAAGAAGGGCCCGACGTCCGGCAACACGAGCAGCGTCTTCTACGCCGCCTACGTCTTCTTCGAGAAGCTGCGCATCCTGACCAAGAAACCCAAGGGGAAAACGAGGCTGGAGATGGAGCTCTTGTGGCCTGATGGTTTCGACACACACGCCCAGATGGTCAGTTACATCGTGCCTACGTATGCCACGTTGACGATGGATCAGTACGGCAAGGTTCACTGTCATTGATTCAGGCGGACTTCGATTTGTCCAATTCTCTCTCATGGTTTCCAATTTGGATTCGGATGCAGGTATTCCGGGATAGGATCCGGGGTACGAGTTTTCAGTCACTTGTTGCCCAACATCCTCCTGGCGCACGTATCGATCTGCGTCTCCTAGTCCCCCATTCACAAATTCGTCTGCGTTAAACATTGTTGGAGTCAACCCATTTCTGGTGCGCCATTGAAAATTCTCGGCCATAGAATCTAGCAGCCTGACTCGAGGGCAGGGTGACAGCCATATGAGCCGATATATCTGCGACGGGGCGGCGGGGCAGGGATCACGGAGCATCGGCACGGCCACACGGGCGAGTCATCGGCTACCTCGGCCTCCTCCGATGGATGCCCTGGGTCAACGACTTACTTGACACAAATGCTTGCCCTTCCCCCCTCTTGCGCATCTGCCCCTGGTCCGTACCAGTCACACTGAACTTTGAGCCCGTGCCCGGTCGCCCAAACAAAACGAGAAACAATAAGGAGGGAGCCTTGAGCTCTCGCGGAATTGAGTGGACGTACGAATCAGGCAACTTGACTGGGTGGCGCCGTGGTGGTGTCCATTGGTTCTAATAGACCGTCTTTATGTGACACGGAAAACACGGCACAATGCTTGCATAACTCTATTGGACTAAAGAGCATCCCCAGCCAGCTTCAGCTCGCTGGGTTTCGTTTCATCGAGACCGGCGCAGGGCTATAAAGGAAGTTTTTGTCCATGTGCCTAGTTCCTTCAGTGAATCGGACGGTGAGACGTCGCCTGCTCGAGGGCAGCTCCCCTGGTCAGTAGGTTTGGCCCTCAAGGAATGACCGATTGGCAAAATGAACCCATTCAAACTGCAACCGACACCGTGCATACGCGCGTTACATAGAGGTCTTTTAAACCACCATATCGATTCGGGTTTCAAGCTAATAAACTCGACCTCAAAAGTCGGCGAAGGCTGTCCTTTCCAGGTCTCTGTTGGAGATCACTGCTGCTTCAACGGTTCTTGGTCGACCAGGTCTGTTTATGTTCAGTCCGTTATGTGGAACTGCCCCGAGTTTCATTGTCCTGTCTAGTTCTGCAGCCAAGCGTCTGCAATCCCCCTCCTTCCACTCCATGAGCTTGCATCACAAGGGAGGACACGCAGGGATGAAATACACTTCTCGCGGTGTCGGGGACGCGCGGAATCCGACATGAGCGAACAAAGCAGTGTATCGAGAGCACTGACTGTCAGACTGTCAGGGAACGAGCCTGTTCAAGGCCACCCATGTTCATGACTCTAGTACAAGCGGTGACGAACTCGGCAGTCGCTGCGACAGGTTCCTTCATAGCGACGACACTGGGTGTCCGCAAGTGCCCTCTCCGCTGGCGGCTTGTATGAGTGTCCAGCAGCTGCCCGGTATGAAGAAAAAGATATACGCGAGGCAGCGCCAAAGCATCTAACAGAAGTCATCCTACTCAACGCGAAATCTGTGTGTGAGTCACTACTACGGGTGGGATGTTGCTGCATGTTTCCGTAACTGTGATGATCAAGTGTCTAGCGCGTGTGAACTTGGCGTGTTTTCATTTACAGTCTACGTCGAGAATATCTCAGCAACACGACATCGATCTATGTCCACCTCAGTGAGCTTACGCAGTCAAGCTTCATACGCTACTCTAGCCCGTCATGTCTTCGTAAACCATCCATCATTGAAAAGAGAGAAAACAAGGAAAAAGAAAGAAAGAAAGAAAAGAAAGAAAAGCCCGACTCCGGACATGTCATGGGGGGGATGGGTCCATAGAAAATCACACCTCAGATGCTGTCCGTCTCGTAGTACGGATCATCCGGCAGGTACGGGAACTTCCGAACAACGACGTCTCCCTTGTAGTTCCACAGGTCGACCTGGGTGGGCTCGTAGTCGAGCGCGCAGCTGTCCGTCTCGGCGCCGAAGGTGACCACCTCGGTGGTGTTTCCATTGGAGTAGTTGATGCGGACCATGTTGACCGTCTCGACGTTGGGGCCGACCTCGAAGTAGTTGGCAGGCATGAACTGGATTCCCGAGTGCGCCGTGGTGAAGACGGTGGTAGGCAAGTCGCCCTGTTTCGATCTAGTCAGTATTCTTCGGCTCCTCTACAAGTCGGGGAAAAAAACTCACCGTATGAGGGACGTGGTGCATGCCGAGGTTGAGCCACAGAACGAGGTCGGTCTGGTTCAGGCTCTCGCCGTCGAAGAAGGCGTCAAAGTTGACGGGGGGGTTCTCCGTGTCCTGGTTGTTGTACGGGTGGCTGCTGCGGGGCTCCGTGTCCTTGCGCCTCGACACCATGATGTCGTAGCCGGCCCACTTGGCCGAGTTCTTGAGGATGTTGGAGTCCTTGACCGTCAGGTGCGCGGCGCCGGTGTACGGGAGGACGCGGTAGGCGCGGTACTCGCCGTGCCTGTTCTTGACGTCCTGGTTCAGGACGAAGAGCTGGTCCTGGTTGTTGTAGCTCCAGTCGAAGCGGCCCTGGTCCTCGTTGGCGACGAACTCCCTCTCCACCTTCATCGTGTTGAAGGCCTTGCCCTTGGACCAGGGGTAGACCTGGGTCGTGGGGACCTGGTGCATGCGCTGGACCGAGTTCTCCGTGCCAAAGATGTCGAAGTCGGCCTTGAAGTTGATCACGTGGTCGTGCATGCTGCCCGACAGCTGGTCGTGGATCTTGAAGCCGTAGCCGTCGTTCTTGGCGTGGAAGGCGGCCTGGATGTAGCCCGAGGCGCGGACCTCCACGGCGACGCTGCCGTCGAGGAAGAAGCTGTAGCTGAACATGTAGTCATAGTTGCCGACGGTCGAGACGGACCGGATGGTGAAGTACACGTTCTTCGTGGCCGTCACGTACTCGGCCGAGCTGTGTCGGGCCATGGGGTAGTCGGCGTCGAACTCGAACATGCAGATGCTGTTCAGGTGTGTGTGCGTGCTCTCGTCCACGTAGAAAGACGTGTTCAGGTAGGTGGCGTACGACGGGCAGTCATAGCCCTGCAGCAGTTCGAATGCGAACGGGCCGAAGCCGTAGTAGGTGTCGAGATACGCCACGTGTGACTGGGTGGGATCGCTTCCTGCGAGCTTTGTCAGATGACCGCCGTCCTATCCACCGTTAGGGGCAAGAAGAACTCACCAGCATAATGGGCCAAGGCCTCTTGGAGGCCGAGTTCGTAAAGAATCCTTTGACCCTTGTAGCTAATGTCGTAGAGAGCCATGCCTGTGTCGCGATTAAAGCCGACGTAAAAGGACCATCCCATCCACTCAACGTACTTCCTCTCGGGATCGACGGAGTACCTGGCACCTTGGGGAGCGACAGACGTCGGAGGAGCCAAGGTGTCCCTCGGGAGGACCTCTCCCTGCTGATCGGTCGCCGACCAGTCGCCCGCGAAGTTGCCGCCGAGCTTTTCGACATTGCCGCTCCAGTACGCATTGCGGAAGTCCTCCGTAGTCTCGTAGAAGATGCCGTTGTAGTACCACCCCTCAATGATCCACTTGGAGGGGTCGCGGCCGGTGACGTCGGACATGAAGAACAGTCCCATAGGCATCATGGAACCGACATCGAAGATGGAGTCGGGAACGCTCCAGAACGTGTCCCAGCGCTGGACGCGGCCGCCATCCTGGTAGTACGGGTCGATGCCCCAGATGGACAGGGTGTCGTTCTCGAGCCCCTGGGCGGTAGCATTCCAGAGGTCTTTGGTGATGTCGGCGACGCTCTTCCCGGCCTTGTAAAGCCACTGCTGCATGGCTTCGTCGTCGGCGTCGAGGTTGCGGACTCTGCCGCTCGTCTTGCGCGTGTAGGGGTACTCGAGACGCTCCCATTTTGTGGTGCCGTTGGTGACTGGCAAAGGACCGACGATGATATCTTGGTACTCGGGGTCTTCGGTAGCGCGGAAGTCGAGCAATACGTGGGCGTAACGAGCCGGCGCAGGGGCGCTTCCGTCGATGTAGGCCAGAGCATCAGACTTGTTTGGCTGCATGAGCTCCACCAATACGCTGTTATGGTGGTTAGCAAACTGCTCAGTAACTCATGGAAAGGATCGGCTGCCACTTACATTGTGTTGTCCCACGACGTGGCGTTATCACTGAGGCTAAGGTTCAGCTCTTTCTGGGCGAAGAGCCATTCGGTAACGCCTGCGGCCTCGGGGCCGGTCAACCCACTCCAAATGTTTTCCTTGGGAGCCTCGATGTCGAGGGGACTGTGAGGAACGCAGTCGGCAGGCTCGGAGGTGTTGGCGAACTGACGCTTGTTGATGGCATGGCTGAGGGCCTTCCTGCCATGACCCTTGGCGCGCTGCTGAGCCCACGGAGTCTTGGGAAGACCACTGACTTGTGTCACAAGATCGGAGCCAAGAAGAAACAGGGCTCCCAAGCTTAAAGCTCGGGTGAAGGTATTACGACCCATGTTGTTTGATATCTGCCAATTTGCCAGGTCTGTGGTGGCTCAAAGGTCTTGAGTGCTCTCCAACATCTAGTACATTACTTGAAGATGCGGGGGCTTGTGAGCTTTTGTAGACTATCAATAGTTAAGCTCCTGTGGTGGTCCCCTTGATTACCTCCAATCTAGCTCACCCCGAGACCGGTGATAAAGTCGTATCGAAGTGAGCAGTCTGGGGTGTCTTCATGACAATGCATACTGACAACAATCATCCACCTCGGACAGAAACGCTAGCCGGTATGAGTAAATGGACGCGCCACTAAGAGAAAACAAGGAAATGGGGAGTGGGAGCCTCAACTGCATTCTAAGGCGAGGAGAAAGGGTGGAGAGGATTCGCTTCTCGGGTCCTCCGAGCCCAAGTGGTGCTTTCTATCCTCACATTTAGCCGTATGCATGTAGGACTAGCTTACATAAACGAAGAAATATCGCCCAA
Organism: Colletotrichum destructivum; assembly: GCF_034447905.1. Lineage (NCBI taxonomy): Eukaryota > Fungi > Ascomycota > Sordariomycetes > Glomerellales > Glomerellaceae > Colletotrichum > Colletotrichum destructivum. The sequence continues at coordinate 1,169,086 of NC_085904.1, forward strand.
GCCTGCATCTTGCTGCAGAGAAGTGGCATTCTCTGCATGGCAAGTGGGCTAGAGATCATTGATATCGCGGGCCGCGGCGTGCGGAGAGCACTGGGAACTCCTACTAGGCTGATTGCAGTTCAAGAGAAATGTTCCAGCAGCGCTCAGCGTCCATCAGGATTGTTGATTCGATCAACGGGAGCCGGCTTGTCAGTCAAAGCCCCACCAAGTTGATAACGTCGGCCAGATACCGGCTAGCCGTGGCTCCAACTGTTGTTGATGAACCACCAGATTATTGCCGAAGTGCATGTTGAACCGGCCTCGCGGAATCACGTCTTATCTTGAAGTTCACTTATGCGACGTCACCAGCTGGGCAGACCTTGTCCCCGCAGGGCCCAGGGGGTGTGCGTCTTCATGGTCGTCAACCACGTGGATGGGGGGCTGGGCGTATAAAGTAAGTAATACGGGCTCCTTCGTGCGGGGAAAGCAAACAAGATCTTTATCTCATCTTTAGCGGTACTACAACGGTTATCATTAGAATGTCCTTCTCAGAGTCGACCGCGGCAGAGTTACAACTCGAATTCCGGCGCAGCCGGACATCCAACTCGTCAATTACCGACCCGCCTCCCCCGGAAAGACCAGCCCCAGATCGCTGTGGAATCGCGAGAATCTTGGTGACGCCAGTTGCTTATCTCTACCGTCATCCTTGGTGCATCGAACCGACTATCTATCCAGGCGGAGCTTCTAATTAGTAATGCTTGCCGGCATGTAGTCGCCAACAATCAAGCTTTCGAATCCCTATCGTGGATCCATACACGATAAGGTCTGGCCTCAGCTCGGTGAACTGTTTCGAGGCAAGAAACAAGCCAACCGCAAGTTTTCATTGTAGAGCTTGTCTGAATGCGTAGTAAACTGCCGTGGAGGTTGGTCGTTCTGCGGACCACCATCCAAGAACCCCACAATCCCCACATCCTGTTGCAGGTTCCTGATAAGTCTGCCGGTAACTGATAGGCAAACAGCAGACATGCGAGGTTCAGCTGTAGCAAACCATGCAAGGTCCGCTAGTATTTTCCCCGAATTGCACAAGAGCCATCGATAACATGCCGGGTCGGCAGAAGCCTGGCAATCGCTGTGGCACACCCCCCACGGTAGGCGGTCTGACGTTGCAGAGGTGCGAGGGGTATGCGGAGCTGATGGGACGGAAGCTTCGCCAGGTGCATGACACTGTGCCCAAGCAGCTCGGTTGCCTGATTAGGCAGTTTTATTGACCATTCTTGAGGCTTTTGTTTGATCCGAGACGTGATGCAGGCTCCGAAATCGGCAGTGGACCGGATGTAACGATGGCTGAAGGCGGAGATCGCGGGATAGAGTCCCGGGTGTACCGTTGTCAATAATATTTGGACGTGGTGTGTTTGGCCTAGGCCGCCTGGTCGATGGTTTATAGTGCAATGCTTCTCCACGAATCTCAATCGTCTGGATTGGAGTCAGAGACAGGCAGTATTATTGCTATGGGAGAAGACTTGCAGTTGACTGACCACACTTGTGCTGTGCTGCAGCCATTGTCCGCGTTTCACAAGTCGCCTCCAGAGCAGTTGATACAGTTAATACAAACAGCCCCAACAACAAGCGTTAGAGGAGAGAACCTATGTCGTTCCCATGACAGCAGAAATTCCAGATAATCCAGTGGTTAGGTTTGCATAGCAAGAACTACGCGACCATTAATTAGCCTATGTGTCTACTACTCATTTCAAATCACGCAGCTACTCCGTAGAGCGCATAGCAGCCAGCGAGTAGATTAGTACGCATGCAGTCTAGGCAAACACACTTACTGACTGTAGCAACTAAGTCATGTTTCTTCAATAGGCTTAGTAACAACTAAAGACAGTAAAGGAGCAAAATTCCTCAGCAGTAGAGTAAAAGTAGGCACCCATAGATAGCACAAAGCCTGACCAAAAAAGCATTCAAGAGAACAGCGAAGAAAAAAAAATGAGTGCCAATCGCTGACGGGAATTGAGCCCGACGTGGGGGTCGAACCCACAACCTTGAGATTAAGAGTCTCACGCTCTACCGATTGAGCTAGCCGGGCAGACGGATCTGACGATTGGCTGATCGGTGACAGTTCATCGCAACTGGCAGTATTTGATTCTGGGGGAGGGGGGGGCAGGGCGAAGCGGGTTTGTCCGATGGAGACGAGAAAATTTTGCTTGCTCCGTGCCGCACTCCACCGATGCCGGGCCGCTTCGGAGCCGATTCACTCGCCGTGATCCCGGTCTTGTTGTGGTGGGTCTTCCAAGCAGTCACCCAGATGTAGTTCTCCCGGGGAGGGGGGGGTTGGGTTCAATCGGCCCTCGCCAATGAGACAACATAACTCTTCTACAGACCTAGCAGCCTCTTCATCTCAGTGCCCATCACTCCTGGATGAGGCACAACAGCAGCTCCCGCCTCCTCCAGCGCCTTTGCCTTGTCGTCAGCGGACACGTCTCTCGACGAGAGGAGGGCACCGGCATGGCCCATCGTCTTTCCGCGCGGTGCTGTCCTCCCGGCAACCATCGCAACGATCGGCTTTGGGTTCGGAGTCGCTTTTCTGTACGCCTTGATGGCCTCGGCCGCTCTGAGCTCGGCCTCCCCGCCAATCTCTCCAATTACAATAATCCCTTTGGTCTCATCGTCCTCGAAGAACAGTTTGAGGCCATCAAGCAGGGTTGTGCCTGTTTTCGAACGGCATGGTTAGCAAAAAAAAGTACGGCCCGAAGTCACGGGACTGTGAACACTTTACCAGGCATCATATCACCTCCCATCCCCACGACGATACTCTGGCCGAGTCCTGCTTTCGTCGTGGCTCCAACGGCCTCGTAGCTTAGCGTTCCGCTTTTTGAGACAATGCCCACCACGCCCTTGGAATATTGCTTGTATGGCATGATTCCGATGCGGCACTGGTCAGGGGCAATGATGCCGGGGCAGTTGGGCCCGACAAGGCGGGTCTTGCTCTGCGTTCTCAAGATCTCCTGGACCCTCGCCATGTCGTGCAGTGGGACGTGCTCAGCAACCGACACGACCAACGGGACCTCGGCCTCGATGGCCTCGATGATAGCCCCGGCTGCGAATGGCGCAGGTACAAACACAGCACTCGCATGCGGTTTGACAACCATCATTGCCTTGATTTGAGAGTGCTTCTCGTAAGTCGATCTATCCTTAGTTGCAACATTGTAGGTGGAATGTATCGTACCTCCTGTACAGTGTCGAACACAGGCAGACCGACGTGAGTCTGGCCTCCTTTCCCGGGCGAAACCCCACCCACGACGTTTGTTCCATACTCAATGGTGTCTTTTGCGTTTTTGGTAGCCTATGCAATGTCAACTTGAACGTTAGGATCAGCCGACACAGGACACTAAGTCGCCGTTCGACGTACAGCTTTGCCAGTAAAGCCTAGACGTTGTTAGGGCGACTCGATTACCTAGAGTTGAGAGAAAAGGCACCTTGATAAATCACTCTTGTGTTTTGGTCTATCCTTAAATTCGCGATCGTGCCTTCGTACGAATGAGACGTCGGAGGCGTTGACGACAAGCTTCTGCAGACAAGCCTAGTTTTGAATTGCCGAGGTAAAAAGGCATGTCTTGGAACCATGTGAGTTGCCATGGTAGATGATGTTGATCGATTGAATCTTCTGATACGGCTGATAAGTAGCGACAACGTATTGGTTCTTGAGAAGTAATCGTTGTCTCCTCGTAGACAATTGTTTGTCGAGTCAAACGTTTAGCTACGCGGCTCTAGAGCTGTTGCGGCTTCGGGTATATGTCATGAATGTAGCCGAGCGGTGATGTCACTGGCGTGTTTAAACCCCGCTTCGGTAACAGAGAAATGTTCGACAGCGCTGCACAAGAAATGACTTTGCCATTACAACACCTCGTAACACTCCATATAAGAAGTGGGAATTGCAATGGAGATAGGGTCACTGCCTTCAACTAGAGTGTAAGTTCAAAAATCCGGTACAGCTGGCATTCGACACGTAAGCAGTGGCGGTCCTAGCATCAAGCTTCTTAAGGTCGCCGGTGATCAAACAAAAATAGCAGAAAAATCTAGGATACTGAGTTGAACGTCTTCCATGTTCTACAGTTTGGTTCGGGAGAGACCTTGTGGTAACTGGCTCGTCAAAATGACAACTTGTGGATGCATCTATACGTGAGGTCAGTACAACATCGACTGAGGAACTCGCTGGTCATACTCAACAAACTTCCTCAAGGTAGGTATAGCAATCTAAACTCATGGATTCCAGAATTTCGGTGTATTATTGTTACCATGGTTAATTCTGAACCGTCCACCACTCTGAACGTGGAACACAGTGGCTTAGATTTTACGGCGGACTCTGCAACCCCAACTTTGCAGCCCGGAGTTCGGGCCTCTATTATTTTGCTGACAAGAGAATTGCAGACTTTTAGACTTTCAAGCGACTCAGATATTGAGTAAATTAATCTTAAGTGTACCATTGCTAGATTCAAGAGAAAGTCACTAGAGTGTGCGCAAAGCTATGGCCAGTGCCTTCGGTTATATGGAAAGGATGTAGCCGAGAGGTGATGTCACTGGCGTGGTCAACCCCCACTCCAGCAATATCAAATCTCTTCAGCAACATGCATCTCTTCGGCGAGATGGCGGTGATCCAAGCCATTTCAACCAGTCCGCGCTGACAGCAAGCAAGCCCTGTAGCCTCCTATCGGTTCGATTATTCATCTGGCGAGGCAGCGCCAAGGTCTGAGGTCGTGTTGAAGCATCTGCGGAGATCGGCTGCCGGTTATGGCAAAACTGCGCCGACGAGCCCGGCAAGCCTGCCAGGCTTGCAATGCGCGGCGTGTGAAGTGCAATGTAACCGAGCAGCAGCCATGCCGCAACTGCGCGACAGCCGACACGCCCTGCGAGCTGCGTGAATCTCGACGCGGGAAGCATCCTCGTCCACCACGTAGACACGACTCGACGACCAGCTCCGCGCTTCGGGACCACGACTCTTCGCCTGCCTTCGTCGATGCCAGCGTGCTCGATGGGTCAGCAAACGATCACACTGATGATCGTTTTGCGGCTTCTCAGGCGCTGGTCGGCTTGGCGAGAAACCGGGATCACGAGGCCTCGTACGAAGCCGAGACCATCGTTGCAAGACCTCCGTCACCGTCTCTGGCAGCGGATTGTCGACAGGAGGACGATAGCTCGGTGTTCTTGGGCGAGTCCTCGTCTATTCGATATGTCACGAATGGCTACCCCCCGGCGCAGGAAGCAGGTATTTCGCCCCCAGAAAACCTGAAGTTCCTCCATTCCGTTCCTCAGGCTGTGAGGGCCAAGAACCTCATACCCGAATGGGAGATCGAGCGACGACGGACGAGGATCGGCCTGCTCAAGGCCGAAGGCGTCTTCTCCTTTCCACCCAGGCCGGCTGCCGAGACTCTGCTCAGGGCCTACTTCCAGTGGTTCCACCCATGTTTCCCTGTGGTGGATGAGCCTGATACCTGGCAAAAGTACAGGGAAGAGAGGCTATCACCTCTGCTGCTGCAGGCAATCCTCTTCATAGCCGTCATACACTGTGAAGAGGACGCCTTGCCGGCGCTGGGCTTCGGCGGTCGCCACATGGCCAAATGGGTCTTTTACAACCGGGCAAAGGATATATACGACGTCGAGTTCGAGCCCAAGAAGCTCACGGTCATCCAGTCCCTGTTTCTCATGAGCTTCTGGAGAGCGGGTCTGCTGCTGGAAAAGGACGCTCGACACTGGCTGGGCGCCGCCATCAGCTTGGCCCAGACGAAAGCTCTACACCGTTCGTCCCGTGCGGCGGCCCCGGACCAAAACACGGAGAGGCTCCAGAGGCGACTTTGGTGGTCGATCTACACGCGAGAAAGACAGTGCGCGGCAGCTTTGGGCTTGCCCAACAGGATCCGGGACGAAGATTGTGATGTCGAACCGTTGGAGAGACACGATTTCGAACACGCTTTCAACTTAGCTCTGCCGACCAGCAAGACTCAGGGGTACATCTCGTACTTCATCGGAATAGCGCAACTGTCCAGAGCACTAGGTCGGATCGTCCACGGCGGCTATCTACCGAGCAAATCGCTCTCCGCAAGTGATCGCTCACACATCAAGGATGATCTGGCCCAGTGGCGCCAGAGCCTGCCGCCAGCAATGCAAGTTGGTGGCGACGACTTGGGCGGCAACAACCCCAACTTTCACGTCAACATGCTACACCTGGCCTACAACAATCTGCTCATCCTTCTGTACAGGTCCGGTTGCATAGGTACCGTCGAGGAGAGCAGGGAGATAGACGGACAGATCGCGCTGCGGGCTGCCTCTAGGAACTCGAGGATCATCGAAGACATGCTCTTGGAAGGGAACCTGCGCCATGGACAGATCCACGTCATCACGAACCTTTTCAACACGCTGTGCATCCACACGGTCAACCTTCGGACATCAAAGGGGGCCGAGCGGGCCATAATCGAACACAGGGCCAAGCTGTGTCTGCTAGGCTTGCAAGAGCTCCAGAAGACTTGGGAAGTCAGGATGTGGGTGCTCCAACTTTTCTTCCAATATCTCGACCGATCCACGGCGGCGCGGCTGCGGATGCAGGACGACAACAGCCTCATGCCAGGGACGGAAAAAGACAATGGATCGTACCACGCGTCAGCGAGGGCAGAAACAAACGGCCAAGGTCCGCTGGCGAGATCTAGCGAGATCGACGAGTCAGGCGGACTTGACACACTTCTGGAATCGGAGACGCCGTGGTCGTGGTCTACCGAAGAAGCAAACCAGTTCTTGTTCACGCAGATTGAGAACGACTTTGCTTTTGGCGAAGGTGGCATTCTTGACTGGAACCCGGACACATCAAACAGCGTGTTCCCAGTGGCGGGTGACGACACCCCCGCTACTCTGGAGTTTTGATAGCTCAATGCTGCTGCTGTCTGCCCCTTCAACTGTGGTGTTGCGGCGTTGTTGGTAACATGGTGCGTCCGTAGCATTACTTGAAATACTTCTGCGTATTTGCCGTTGCAGCTTCAAAGACCTCCTCCATCCATGCTACACAGTGAGATACTTTTGGAACCCGCCCCCCCCCCCAAAAGATAGACAGCCGGTCCCGGCACCCTCCGCCTTGACCGCATCATCTCCCTTCGCCGACTGGGCCCCACCGCCGGCCGGCCGGGCGCTTGGGCTTCATCGGGAAGACCCTCCGTCATTCCCGTGTCATTGACCAGCCCAGCGCCTCTAGCTTTCGCGCCCCCTCCGGTCTTGATGCAAAGTAGCTGGGCGGGACCGGCCTCTGACGTGCGTTCACCATGGCTGATGCAGCAGTGCGCCATTAGGAGCTGCCCCGTCCTGTATATCACTTGAGTGACGGGTTGATGCAGGCAAGCTTTCCACCTTGTGCTTCTCCAAGGCATCCAATCTACGAGGTTGGCTGGCATATTTGGTATTTCGAATGCGGGGTCCCGAAGCTTATCGACCTCATCAGCGGTGCTACCGGACCGTGACGTCGCTTGCTGAGACTCTGCCTATTCTAGGTGAGGTGTGTGTGTTGGGTGTGTTTTCCCCCCTCCCGAGCTGGTCCATTGGGAGGCGTGAAGGACCGACAGTCCCGAGACATTCTTTTTTTTGTTTTTTTGCTTCTTCGCCTGTCGGCCCGGAGGAAATGTCTCACGTCATTTCGCACGTAAATGACCCTACCCCTCCCTCCATCCCTCCCCCTCCCCATTCCCCAATAGCTGCATCGATTCCATCTATCTTCACACCTACGCAACCCCAAATCCTTCCCCAGAGCCCGCAGAGTGAGAGCGAGAGAGCTAGGAACAGACTGCCAACGGGGCTTCGTCCATCGACCTGCGGATGAGAGGCTATCAGTAAACCCTCTTACACACACACAGGCACACACACCTTGGCTGCATATGACCTCACTGGTGGTCTTTCTCCGCCAAAGATGGATCCCGCAAAGCTCACTGGCCAGGCTCTCCTCAGCCACACCATCCAGACGACGCCCATCATCGACAACCACGCCCATCCGCTGCTGGACCTCGACGCCATCGGGCGTTACCCGCTTCTTTCCATCACTACCGAGGCCCATGGGGACGCGATCCACGCCTCCTTGACTAGCCTGGCTCACTTGCGTGCCGTGAAGCAGCTGGCCAAAGTGCTCCGATGCGAACCTAGCTGGGAGGCCGTCGTCAACGCCATTGAGGCAAAGCGCATCGAGGACTACGATGCCTGGGTTGCCGAATGCCTGAACGGGATTGAGTCCGTCCTTGTCGACGACGGCCTGGATGGCGAGGACGCCGTCTATCCTTACTCGTACTTCAGCGACGTCACGCGGAGCCCGGCCAAGAGAATCGTCCGCATCGAGAAGATCGCCGCCGATATCATCAACCATCACCTGCCCAAGGATGAGTCGGCCGCGAGAGATGCCAAAGACGCCGGCGTCGCGTTCGAAAAGGCTCTCAAGGCGTTCGACCACAGCATCGCGGAAGCCATCGCCGATCCCGAGGTCGTGGGCTTCAAGTCCGTCATCTGCTACAGGACCGGCCTGGCCATCCCCAGACGACCGGACGCCGCAGCGGCCAGGAAGGCCTTTGAAACCATCCACGCGAACCACACGCAAGGGACCGACAAGGCGTTTACGCGCGTCAACCACCACGGGCTGAACGAGTACTTGGTTCACAGGCTCGCGTGCCTCATCAGGAACGCCACGGGCACCGGCAAAAAGCCGATCCAGTTCCATACTGGTCTGGGCGACAACGACATCACTCTCACCTCCGCGTCGCCGTCCCACCTGCAGGACTTCATTCGGCAGTACCCTACGGTGCCCATAGTCTTGCTTCACGCCAGCTACCCCTTTGTAAGAGAGGCCGGGTACCTGGCATGCGTCTACTCCAACGTGTACGCCGACATTGGAGAGATCTTCCCCTTTTTGAGTCGAGATGGGCAGGAAACCGCTCTGAGGCAGATCCTTGAGCTGTGTCCCTGGTCCAAGATTCTCTGGAGCACCGACGGGCATTGGTTCCCTGAGACCTACCTGCTCGCCGTGCTGCAAATGAGAGAGGTATTGGAAAAGGTTGGCGGCATTTCCCTTCTCCGCAGCATCATCTGATGTCCGAGCTAACTTGCTCCAGGTTCTGTGCGAATACGCTCGCAAGGGACACATGACTTGGCGGGAGGGCACCAAGCTGGTGAAGGACATCCTCTTCAACAACTCGAACCACATCTACCACCTGGGACTCGAGTTCAGCTTCGACGAGTCTTTCATCAACCCGAGAAGGCTGTCCGGGCGAAGCGACCTCGACATTCTCGAAGCCTTCTTGGACGGGAAGAAGCCGCCGCAGTACCTCCGCGTCTACTGGAACGACTTGACCGCCACCTCGCGCGTCCGCGCCGTGCCCATGCGGAAGGTCCTCTCCGTCTTGAACGAAGACGGCGACTTCTCGCTGAGCATCACCAAGGCGAGCCTCGGTCTCTTACAGAACGACATGGTTGTCCCAGGCGCGTCTGGCACGGGCGAATATCGACTCCATCCGGACTTCACCTCGCTACAAGAAGGGCCGAGAGAGGGCCACATCAGCGTATTCGGCGATTTCAGGGAGCTAGAAGGGTCCTCCGTCGCCTATTGCCCGCGATCCCTACTCCAGCGCGTGGTGGAGATCGCCGCTCGCCACGGCTTGACCTTCCACCTCGGCTTCGAGATCGAGCTCGTCCTCCTCGAGCGCATGGGCAACTCCTTTGAGAAGTACAGAACGCTCGACAACGACGGGCACGCCTGGTCCACCGCCCGCATGATGGACCACCCAGTCTTCACCAAGGTCATTGAGAGGGCCGTTGCCGAGCTGGACGCGAAAGGAATCTACATCGAGCAGGTCCATCCCGAGAGCGCGCCGGGCCAGTTCGAGGTCATTCTCCCGCAAGCCCCGCCGTTGGAAGCCGTGGACACCCTTCTGTACGTCCGCGAGGTCATCTCCAGCATCGCCGTCGCCGAGGGATACAGGATGACCCTCCACCCGAAGCCGTTCCCGACCTCGTGCGGAACGGCGGCCCACGTACACATGTCAATCACCTCGGCCGGAGGATCCAAGCCCGAGACGTACAACCCCTTCTACGCCGGCATCCTGAAGCACCTCCGGGCCATCGCCGCCTTCACCTACAGCAACCCCGTCAGCTACGAAAGGGTCCAGGACGGAGCCTGGGCCGGCGGCCGCTGGGTCACCTGGGGTACGCAGAACCGCGAGACGCCCCTTCGCAAGATCGAGGACAGCCACTGGGAGGTGAAGTGCATGGACGGCCTCGCCAACCCGTACCTCGCGATCGCCGCCCTCCTCGGCGCGGGCACCCACGGGTTCGGGGAGGCGGAGAAGCTGACCTGGGGCGACTGCGAGGTGGACCCGGCCTCTCTGACGGCCAACGACCGCAAGGAACTCGGCGTCGAGCAGATGCTCCCGTCGGGGCTTCCCGAGGCCCTCAAGGCCCTGCGCGGGGACGAGGTCATGAACGAGCTGCTCGGGGAGGATCTGATTGAGAGGTACATCACGATCAAGGAGGAAGAGATGAAGAACCTGGATGCCATCGGCAGTGACGACCGGCGGCAGTGGATTATGGAACGCTACTAGGAGGGGGGGGGGGGGCTTGTTGGAGCCGCGGGCCGCCCGTGACGGCAACGTTGTAATTGCTCGAGTTTGAGGCAGCGCAAGAAATTGGACTATGCCACGTCGCTGCCCAGTCTCTCCTGACGATGGTGGGGGCTTGGGGCACTCTTCAACTCCTTCAGTCACGATGTTAGGTCCTCAGTTTGTGGTTTATCAACCATGACTGCAGTAATCGAGAAGAGTGAGCAACCCGTACGATGGGTGGTGATGTTTGGAGTCGTTTCCCGAACACTCTGTCAAGTTGTTCAACGCCCTTGGTCGTGAAACCACGGCTTCGAGGCATTTTCTTATCCAAGATCACTCCGAGCTCCGTTTCTTCTCTCGCCAAATCTGGCTAAGAAGGTCTCTTTTGAAAGCAATTCTTAGCAACTTTTACTCTTGGAGATTGCCGGAGTTTTGAAAGCAAGAGCTAGATGTGGGCTGTGTTCCTCGTCAAACAAATACAAGAGATGGTCGCCGTGTGAGGGATAAAAGCAGCTTTCGCATATTGCAACGGTTGCAGCTGTTTTCAAGCGAACGTTTTGTGTTTTGTTTTTAGATCAAACTTAAACGAAAGCCCCAAAAGGTCTTTTTCATGCCCAGCTTGGTTGAAAACCTCCCCCTCTCGCAACGCCCCCACCCACCCCCCTTTTCAACCATCGGTTCCTTTGGCTCTCACTGCGTTGAGTGCACTGAGACTCCCAGTTTCTTCAACACTTGCAACCCTTCCCACCATTCTATTCAAAGAAAAAAGTCAGTAGCCGCTCGTGGACGACCTCTCACCAAGTGATGAAATGGATATCGGGTCTTGCGGGGGTATCAAAAAGGGGGAACCCGAGCCTCGGACACCAACTTACCGCGCACGTTAGAATCGGACAGCTACCGCAGTCGCAACTCTGCTTGAATCCAACCGAGCAGCATGACGGGAGATTATCCCTTGGATGCAGGAGAACATTGCGGGCTAGAAGCGCCGGTTCGGTATCCCAACCGGCGTCGGCCGGGATGGGCTCGGCCATGGCAAGCGGCATGGCAACGAGTGCAAGAGCCAGAGTAAAGAATCTCATGATGGTAAGTAGTGAGCCGGATAGGTACTTTCAAAGGTTTGTGTTGTGGAAGGATGCAGACTCTCAGGAGCCCTTTCTCGGAAGATGACTGTCCTATTTATATTTTCAGGCACCGCGAAAGAGGGCAGGTGATCCGGGGACGTCGTCTTCCCGGGGGAATCGTCCACGGCAAGACTGGAAAGACCGACAACCCCGCTAGCTTCGAAACAAAGGACCGAGATTACGAAGCCACTTGCTCCTCTTCCCGGTCCCCGTAGATTTTGGTTGTCAACTCTCGGAGGCCGGGCCAGTTGGTGGAGAGGTCCACGAGACCTCGCATAGATCGTTCCCCGGCACTCGGCATAGTCAATGCTAACCTACACAAACACTTTCGTTTCTGTTCTTCGCGTAGGCCAAGTACAGTCATGTCTCTCCAAGCACTCGGGTTGTTGTTTACAAACCAGGGCCTGAGCTTGGTTGCATCTGTCAGTGCTTTCGACACTTTCCTTCTACATCAAGGCAGATGCTGGAGGAGCAAAAGACAAAATATTCGCAGGCCACGAATATTCCCTACTAGCAGGGTATCAAACTTTTTTGGGTCCCATAATGCGGGCTACTCTAATGACTGAGTGACATGTAACTGTATTATAGGGAATAGAACTTTAAGAAGTCCCACGGTCTTGGTAACACTCTCTCAGAAGGTCTATACACCAGGTACCCTATGATTGACGGTTTCAATGGTTCCTCGAAAGTACAGGTAGTACCATCGCTGTGTGATACTTTAATAACAGGCCGAGGTTTAAGCACATTGACAACTACTGTGTGGGGGTCAACCTTGAAAGCTACCGCGGATAGCTCAGTCTTTGGACAGCAGGCGAGCACTTGAGGTCTGGGTCCATCGTCTTCTGGATAGCAGCCAGCCGCAGCAGTGACAGGCCCAGTGTTTGCTGGCTAAACCTCTCTGATGCAAGGGACAGGGAAAGAGACGAGGCACCTTGTCCCGCCCGCCAAGCCCCCTCTCTGTTCGAGAAGCCAACTCGAAGAAGGGTTTCCAGGGGCAGGTCGGCAAAATGATATGCAACTTCGGTGTCCCATGCACCACTGAGACCCACGAGAAATTCATCTTCACAGTTCACTGGGTCTGTTCCTGTTCGATTACAGCAGGCAGCATACACAGAAGACCATTTTGAATGATGGTTCCCGGACTGCTGCTCAACCCAGTAGTATTCACTTACTTCTTGGGGATCTAAACAGAAAGAAGCTCTATTGTAAGTTTGAACACTTATAGCTTATTCTAGAATAAAGTTTTATAAAGCTCTACTATGGTCGGTTTGTGGTAAGTTTAATCGTTGTGCTGTATAGCCTGCAAGGTTAGGCTAGCAAACCTGGCCCCTGTTGACACGTAAATGCGTGTGTACATGCCTTAGTTGCTGGATGTACTCCTGCGAAGCTGAGCGTGGCTACATCCCCAAAATCTACCTGGCAGGGTGGCTAAAACTTTGGCCTGCAACCACAGTAGGCCCATTCCTAGTCGCGCTTCTCGGCGCGCGTGAGTCAGTTGTTCAGCCAAAGTTTCGCGGGAAAACCATGCTGTCGTGAGTTGTACGCAAAAAGGAAACCAAAAGGTACGAATCACCCGCGTTCCTCGTTTGAGCCAGGACTGACAAGTGCGGGGGGGGGGGGGGGGGGGGGCCGCGCAACGCTGCAAAGACCCCTGACATGACTCTGGAGACTTTTTTTTAAATCTCGAGTCCAGACAGGACTCTGCTCTTTACCTCGACCAGGAAATACCATGGGAACGCGAAACCTCACACTTGCTGATAATGCTAAAAAAGCAAACTACCAATAGCCACATCTTTCGGTGGCATCGAATGCTTCTACAACTAACCTGTTCAAGTTAGGCGTGTGGGGGAATGTCGATGGCTCTTGTGATGGCAAGGTTTTGACAAGTCTCTTCTGTTCTACTGCAAGGGTACGACTAGCTGGAGGACGACAAGCGCGCGCTGTGAAACCAAGCACATTTGCAATGGGAGTCTTTTGGGTTCGGCTCGGTCTCCGTGCTGTCGGCATCAATCTTCGTTCAGTCAAAGAAGCTAGACATGTATGGACCAGGGTAGCTCGACCAAGATTATCTCGAGCAGGTCTACACTGCGAGTTAGGGTTATGGTTGCCTGCAATCTGCTGATAGCTGACGACTACACGCTTTGGAACTCCAAGGCATTGATAAAATGGTCCGGCCGTAGCTTGTTACTCAACCCCATTTCCGCCTTTGAAGCCGAACTTAACAAGCATGGTGCGGGCGAGAGTAGTGTGAGGAACCGGCACTGTTGGGTTCGGTGCTTCTTGTCCGATGACTATCACAGTTGAAGCATGTAGCACGAATTATATGATGTGCGTCTGTTTTTCTCCCACGCGCCACGCGGGATTGGTTTCAAGAGTTCTCGAAGCGCGCTGCTTTCCGTGCCAGGAGTTGGCGTTATTCAACGCCAAGTAGTTTAACCTCACTTACACGTTCCGATGACCATTTAGCCGTTCGTAATACATTGACCTAGATTGGGTCGAGGAGGTAGACACATACATACCCCCGATAACGGATCTTGGTCAGACCCCGTTGCTCGCACTAACAACGAGGGCCAAGGTCGAGCCCGTTCCGTAGCGATGCTGGGAAGGAAAGTCGAAGAGAGGGCAGACCCGCATTTATCCTAATTAGGAATCAGTTTTCGGACTATGTTCCTGGGAAAGAAGGTCGTGGCGAAGGCCAGACTTCGTGTGCGGACGAGTCCACCACTCTGCATCCATACTATGTTTGTACAGACATTCTGGATGTGAGAGGATGGATTCCCGATAGAGAGGCTCACAAGCTGGGGCTATAAAGATGATTCGCAACCCTGAGGAAAACCCGGCATCGTTCATGTGGTTTGTGTTGTTCAAACCTTTTGTTCCGAAACTCGCGTTCTCCTGAAATCACTCACCCAAAAGATCAATTAATTAAACCTCCTGTCTACGCATCATCTCCGACTTTTTCCGCAAGTCATTTTCCAGCAGCTCACATCGATTCAATAGCTCTCAATCTCTCTCCAAAGTTCGGCGGTCCGGGCTCGTTTCCTCTCCCACGATGGCCCCGGCCACTCTCTTCCGCAACGGAAAGTTCCTGGCCAAATCCGGCACGGGCCTCGATGCTGAAGCAACCTTCGCCGAGTGCATGCTGGTGACGGATGGAAGGATCACCGCCATCGGCACCGAGAGCGCGGTGACGCCCGCGAACCGGGACGGGCTCCAGGTGCACGACCTGCGCCAGCGCACCGTCCTCCCCGGCTTCATCGACGGGCACATGCACCTCCTGCTCCTGGGCCAGTCCCTGCGCAAGCTGGACCTGGTCCGCTGCACGACGCTGGAGGACATACGGTCGACCATCAGGGCCTACGCGGAGGCGAACCCCGGGTTGCCCACGATTCTGTGCAAGGGCTGGATGCACTCCATGACGCCCGGCGGGGTCACGGCGGCCCTGCTGGATGACATTGACCCGCGGCCCATTTTCGTCGACGCGAGTTCCCTGCACTCGTGCTGGTGCAACTCGGCCGCCCTGGAACAGCTCGGTGTCGCGGACATGCCCGACCCGGCGGGCGGGCGCATCTATCGGGACGCCGACGGGAAGCCCTCGGGTGTCTTGGACGAAGGAGCGATGATGTCCATCATCTGGCCCTTCCAGGCGTCGTCCTCGCCCAAGGAGGAGCGCATCAAGGCGATACTGGCGGCGATCCAAGAGTACAACGCGGCAGGCTACACGGGGGTGGTGGAGATGGCCATGGACGAGGAGGCATGGGACGCGCTGGTGACTCTCCGGGAAAGGCAGCCGGATCTCCCCGTTCGGGTTGCCGCGCACTGGCTGATCAAGCCGACCACGGACTCGGAGGCCAACTCGGCCCAGGTCCGGAGAGCCGTCGAGCTGAGCCGGAAGTACAACGCCAGCACGAGCCCGGATCTCCGTATCGTCGGCGTCAAAGTCATCTGCGACGGCATCATCGACGCCTGCACCGCATTCCTCTCCCAGCCGTATGCCCCCGCGGGTAGTCCACCGCCGATCTGGGAGCCCGAGTATTTGAACCCCGTCGTCAGGGAAGCGGACGCCGGCGGCCTCCAGGTGGCGCTCCACGCGATCGGGGACGCCGCCATCAAGATGGCCATCGACGCGATCGAACACAACGCCACGCCCGGACGGAGGCACCGCATCGAGCACCTGGAGCTCGCGTCGCCCCGAGACGCCCAGCGGCTGGGGGAGCTGGGGCTCACGGCGTCCGTCCAGCCCGTGCACGCCGACCCGGCCATCCTGACGGAGTGGCCTCGGCTTCTGGGAGAAGACCGCTGCCAGCGGGCCTTTGCGTACCGCGAGTTCGCCGACTCGGGCGCCCTGATGGCCATCGGCAGCGATAGCCCGACGTCGCCGTGGCAGCCGCTGCGGAACCTGTACGTCGCGACCACGAGGCGCTCGGCGCGGAATCCCAGCCACGAGGGCACCGTCAATGAGCACTTCCGGCTAGGCCTCTGCGAGTCCGTCACGGCGGCGACCTATGGCGCGGCTTGCAGTGTTTTCGCGGAAGGGCGAACGGGGAGCCTGGAGGTGGGAAAGCTCGCGGACTTCATCTGCGTAGATATGCAGTGGGATGCGAGTACTCTCTTGGAGGCGGGGGTCAAGGAGACATGGTTTGGCGGACGGAGAGTATGGGAGAGTCGGGAATGACCAAATGAAGCACGATATCAACAATGATCATTCCATCACTGATGCATCAACAGCTTGCTTGGAGTATGGATGGTCCGGCTCTTCTACTCTTGGTGATTGAATCACCCACCACCACCTGTTCTCGATGACATTGATGCGGAGGCATCCAAACTTGCTGTCCTTCAAAGGATTGGGTCAACTTTGAAGGGTTTGTTAATTAGTCCCTCATAACGAAACTCAGATTCATGCATGCTACGCCTCTCAATCTCCCTACAAAATTCAAGCTTTGCAAAACGCAAGAGTGTGAGATGTTCTTGCTTATGCCTTCAACTTTCCGAATCCTCCTCTGACGGGTCATCAACAAACTGAAAGTGACAATCTGTAACTGACTGGCACTTACACACACACACTACTTCTTCGAACCCCAGAGGTCGGCAAAGGGGTCCCAGCTCGGGTCCTCGACCGGCGTGTACTCCATCCGGTCGGCGATGTTCTTGGCGACCTCGCTCCCGTACACGGCGGCGATCCACGCAAAGGTCAGGTCGATGCCCGCGCTGATGCCCGACGACGTCCAGACGTGCCCGTCGCGCACCCAGCGCGCCTTGTGCACCCAGTCCACCTGCGGCCGCAGCGCGATCGTCTGCTCCCACGACAGCTTGTTGGTCGTCGCCCGCCGCCCGTCGAGCACCCCGGCCCGCGCCGCCACCCCGGCGCCCGTGCAGACCGTGAGCAGGTACTGCAGCGACCCGAACCGCTCCCGCACGAAGTCGACGGCCGTGGTGATGCCCGGGTACCGCGTCCCCTGGCCCCCCGGGACGATGAGCACGTCGAGCGGCGGCGCCGTCTGGAAGGTGTGCGTGGGCACGATGCGCTGGCCGAAGTCGGAGGCCACGGTAGCGGGCTGGCTGGTGCTGCCGCCGCCGCCGCCGGCCGCGGTGGTTCTCTGCTTGGTTGACACGGGCTCCAGCGTGTCGGCGATGGTGTACAGGTTCATGTTGTAGGACCGAGACAGCAGGTTGAGGGCGTCCAGCGGGCCGAAGACGTCGAGCGCCTGGAATGCCGGGAACACGACGACGCCAAAGTTGACGGGCTTCTTGCCTGGGAGACTGGTCAGAACCTTTTGACTGAGAGGTGTTTTGAAGCTGCTTCTCTCTGATACATGCTCCCAAGGACGGCGGAACGACCGGCCCCCCCTTGGTAGTAGTCATCGTCGTATGAGTGGCAATAGTACTCACCACCAGCAACACGCTCACCATCTTGAGACATGTTTGGGCTCTGGCTGAACTTCCTAACGCTGGGCAGCGGAACCAACATGACCGCCGCGGGTCTCTTAGCAAACACTGATATCGCGATGGTGCGGGTTCTACTGCTTAGCATTTCTGCTCTTCTTTCGGTGGTGAGGATGAAATGTCCCGTTCAAAACGTATTTGAGCAATGAGGAGGAGGGGGGAGGAAGGGCGGCGGCACTGCCTTTGAAAGCAGCCCCGCGATTCAGTCACGGCTGATTTCCACACCAAGGGGCCGACGAGCGTGTGTGCTCGGAGATCGGTGACAACGTTACGTAAGGTCTGCAACGAGGGCGTTTGCGGGGCTATTAATTAATCAACTGAGCAATGAGAGGCTGTGATGACGGGAATGAGTCGCTGGACGCATGGCATGGCGTCATCTTCCGGTGTGGTTTGGTTCCGGGCATTTACTTACTTACACATTGACAGCCAGTTCACACAGTTTATTTATTTTTTAAAAGCTATACCAAAACCTTGCTGGGGCTTTGGCGGGCGTGAACCTTACTTATCAGATCAGGAACCAAAAACATGCCTCGGTCGTTATCGCCAAACCCTCAAAACTGCCTCATCACAGTCTGTTGCCCATATTCACATGAACCGCCTTGATCTGGGTGTACGCCTCTAGTCCCGCCTCGCCGAGCTCCCGTCCGATGCCGCTCTGCTTCACGCCGCCAAAGGGAACCCTGGGGTCGCAGTCCTGACTACTGTTGATCCAGACCATGCCGGACTCGATCTCGGCGGCAACGCGGTGGGCCCTCTCCAGGTCCGTCGTGAAGACCGCTGCGCCCAACCCGTAGACGCTGTCGTTCGCGACCTTGATCGCCTCGGCCTCCCCGCCGAACCTGCGGATGACGACGACGGGGCCGAAGATCTCCTCGCGCCAGATCCTCATGTCGCCGTGGACGTCCGTGAAAACCGTCGGCGAGACGTAGTAACCCCTGCCGAGGTGCGCCGGCCGCCCGCCCCCCGTCTTGACCGTCGCGCCCTCGTCGCGGCCGGCCTGGATGTACGACAGCACGCGTTCGTGCTGCTGCTTCGACACCTGCGGGCCCTGGTAGGTCTCCGGGTCCCACTGGTCGCCGACCTTGCTCGTCTTGTGGACCTCGTCGACGAAGCGGGCGACGAAGGCGTCGTAGATGTCCTCTTGGACGAGGATGCGCGAGGTGGCCGTGCAGATCTGGCCCTGGTTGGACATGATGCCGAGATGCGACCACTTGACGGCCTGCTCGAGGTCCGCGTCGTTGAAGACCAAAAGAGGCGACTTCCCGCCCGTTTCGAAGGTGACGTTCTTCAAGGTCGCCGATGCCATCTTCATGACGCTCGTCGCGGTGCCGGTTGATCCCGTGAACGCCACCTTGTCGACCAACGGGTGCTGTACGAGCGCGGCACCGGCGTCTTTACCCAGACCGTTGATGAAGTTCACGACGCCGGGAGGAAACCCCGCCTCCTTGAAGAGACGCCCGAAAACCAGGATGCTCAGCGGGGTCTGCTCGGCGGCCTTGAGGACGACCGTGTTTCCGCAGGCGAGGGCTGGGCCGAGCTTCCACCTGGGGGTGGCGCATGTGTTAGTTGACTTGCGCTCCAGTAGTACTGATGAGGATCGGGTTAGACGTACGTTGCCATTGAGAGAGGATAATTCCATGGGATAATCTGCCCGACGACGCCGACGGGCTGCCGGACAGTGTAGGCGAACTTGTTCGGCAGGGCGATGGTCTGGCCGAATATCTTGTCGCACCACCCGCTGTAGTAGCGGATGACGCCCACTGCCTCGACGAGGTCGTTCGTCAATGCCTCGTTGTATGTCTTGCCTGGGTCGGGGACGTGGTCAGTAGTCAACTAAAACAAGAAACATGTCAACCATCGCGGGTATTCTGCCTCCTCACCATTGTCCCAGGCATCGATGGTTGCAAGCAGCTCCTTGTTGGACTCCATCAGATCGGCGAGGCGGGCCATGAGAATGCCCCTGTCCGAAGCCGCCAAGTCCTTCCACGCGGGGTTCTTCAACGCCGCAGCGGCGGCTCTCACTGCCTTGTCGACATCGTCGGCATTCGCGGCGTGGACTGACACGATTTCCTCCTCGGTGCTGGAGAGCGACGTTCGTCAGTGTAACGCACAAGGTAAGGGGGGGGCCGGAATTTGGCCGCAATGAGTAGAGTATGGACTGAACTCACGCCGGGTCAATGGAGGTAATGGTTTGTCCTGTGGATGAGGGCACAAATTCGTTGTTGATGAACAGGCCGGTTGGCTGAGTCCACTTCTGCCCGTTGGGCGCAGTGAGCTCGACGGCGAGATCTCCCATCCTATCTACAGTGTGCTTGAAGCATGCGGTGCGTGTGTTGGACGGACAAGGAGGAGGATCGGGGTTCTTCTGTGATGTTTGATGGCGGATGGACGGCTCAGAAGATAAACTCTAGGGAAAGGGCCCTGTCGTACGCTATCAGGACCTGCTGGCCTGTAGGTTTGGACTCGATACGAGGAGCTTCATCCCGCTCGGGACGCTCGCTCGCTGCGTCACTCAGCGCGTCGGCATGGCCTGCCAGGGTGCTGGAGCTGCCCCTCCCCCGCTGTGGAGTGGAACGACATGGTCCATTAGGATATCCATCGGCCCGCGTTCCGGGGGAGGTCTTGCTGACAGCTTGTCATCCCGTTCAAGCTTTCAAACACAAAGTGGACTCGGGTTTCTCAACTTGGGGTTCTCGGTCACAGGTGACTCGAACCAGAAAGGTTTGAATCCGCGGAAACTTACCCCTTTATGGAGTTTTTAGAGGGGTAATGTGCGTGTGTGCGTGAGAGAGAGTGTGTATGTGTGTTGTTGACTCTCACTCCACTCCACTGACTGTTTGAACACCTTAAGCCTACCCTCTCCAACAAAGATAACGATCGTGCCCCTCACCCAAGAGTGTACGGCAAGTGTACGGCACTGATGATGTACAGGCCTCAAGTGTTAAAACGCATCAGGTTTCTCATTGAACGTCATTTTGGGCCGGTTTACTAGGCCGCCAAGAACCCAAAAACAAGTGCTACTACTCCTCACATCTCACCCCTCTGGCCTACTACAGCTGCTCACAGGCTGCTTCGCTCCCTGGCAAACGCCTCCTCCGCCACGGCTCCAGGGATCTCATCTTCCAGGCTCTCCCCCGCCGGCGCCCATCCCAGCACCTCCTTGCCCCGAAGCGCCTCGCTGCGCGCATTCGTTCCGTAGAGCACTGCTCCGTGCGGCAGCAGGCTGTTCGCCTCTTCGGGACCGACCACGTCGACCTCGCTGGTAGGGATAAGCCCCTGGTCGGCCGCCGCAGCGGCAACGAGCTTGGAGATTTCCCCAAAGGGCTGTGCGTGTGTTAGCGGGCAGTCGTCGACCGGTGCATAATGTATGTGAGGGTGAGTGAGTGGGTGGGTTGGTGGGTGGGCAGGGCTGTGAACTCACGATTTCTCCCACGCCGGTCAAGTACAGCCCGTTCGAATTCCAGACTTGCTCCTCGCCCTTGGCCTCGGCCGCCTTCTCGACCAGACGAAAGATTAGCCGGCTGACGTCCTGGACGTGCACGTTGCCCCATCGGCTCAGTCCCCTGCCCACCTGCACGCCGCGCCGGCGGTCCAGCGTCGCCTTGGCCAGTGACGGGATCTGGACGCTGCGCCGGTTGACGGGGCCGGTGCCTCTGCCGTAGATGATGGGGGGAAACACCAGCGCCGTGTTGATCTTGGGCTCGTCGGCGGCGACCTTGATGATGTAGTTGTCGACGCCGCGGCCCGGGTGTCCCTGGATGAAGGAGCGCAGCTCCGCGATCCCGGCGAGGTCGTTGAAGACGAGGTCGCTGGCCTCGCCCGGGCTGCGGGCTTTGTCGGCGACCTCACCGGCGGCGAGGGCGCTGGCGCCTGAAATTTGGATCCAATGCGCTGTGCTCGGTAGTCAGCACACTACCGAGCACGAGGCAGTCAAGCTCGAGTAGCCCCCCAAACAGAGCCTCACGGCCTATATTTTTTTTGCTCACCTGGCTTTTGTGCTTCTCTGGATGAAAGAGCCTTGTGAATGGTTTCAACGCTCTTCAGGTGGCCCGCTGTAGCCAAGTCTACGGACACGCTGGGTCAACAACACTGGCCGCGGTAGTGGCAGCAGCTTTTTTTGGGGGGGGAGAAGGGGGAGGATGTGGGAGAGGAACCTACGGACAACGATATCGGCATTGGAAACTTCGCGGGTAATCGTGTCGACGTCGTCCAGTTCTCCCTCGACAGTTTCGACCTTGGCGAAGGCATCCGTGACGAGCTTCCCCTTGCTGCTGTCGCGCACCAGCGCCCGAACGGCGTACTCTGGGTGCGACTCGGCGAGCAAGGAGAGGACGCTGCCTCCGATGTAGCCTGTGGCGCCAGTCCTGGGTCCTTTTGTGAGCGGGGGGCACACTGACTTACACAACACACACGCTTGGCCCTGAAAGCCCCCGCCACTGCGAGTACAGGGGATGATCAACTTACAAGAAAACCTTGGTCATTGTGTCTGGAGTTGAATCTTCTCGTGTGAAACTGGAAAATTATGGATAGAAAGAAGGCAGTATAGAGAACTCAGAATCATCCAAACTGCCACGTCTGAAGGCCTGAAGGATGCTTCTGGCCGGCGTATATGAGCAGCTCGGGCTGGCCTTCCGAACAGAGGGGGGGGGTTCAAGCTCTGAGCCGATTACCAATCTTCCCTTGCGATGGATGCCCCGCGCATCACACAATCGCTGCTCCATCGCGTCACTTTAAGCATCATGGTTTCGCACCAATTGGCGAGGGCCCTTTTCTCTCGGCTAGTCCACTCCAAGCAGTTTCGAAGCAATGGTGCCTTCGACAGATTTCTTTTCGATTACTTTGCTTATTATACCACCTGTTTCCCCATGGCTGCGTCTGGGACCTCGTGACTTTCAGCCTACGATAGCCGAACATTCGTCCCTCTCGATGCATGGTGCGCGCAGGAGTGCAAGCAGAAAGACGCCGTAAGACGTAGACAGCAGAAACATATCCCAATGTTCCATAGAAGAGTCGTCTAGAATTGAAAGTAACTTCAAATCAGCCGTCATTTTATGTATGTCCCAGCGACAAGGCAACGAAAAACATTATCACCCATTGCCTAACACAGGCGGTCAAAGTGCCAACCAAAACCAACCACCTCTGGCCCTGAACTTCCAACTCGACTAACAAGATCCATGTTATTGCGGCGACATACTCCGGTCGTCCTAACTCATCCAACCTTACAACAACACAAAGCACATCCAATGTCCCTTCCATGCTTATTCTCGGTAATTCTGACATAAAAAAATACAAGCTCAAAACCAAAGATGGGACGATGAGACGTATTCCTGGTGAGAGTCTGGTCAGTCAGTCCGAAGTTCAGAACTGGCACCATCCCGGGCCGGTATCATGCGGCGTTCATCCCGGTCTCCACCATCCCGTTAGCGCCGAAGCGTGTTCATGCTGAACTCGCGGAAACCTTCCCAGATGGCAAATCCCAGGGGGGGGCGCCGACAAAGATTGACCGCACCCTGTTTGTTGTGTCTGCCAACCTCTGATGGTTCGTGTCCGCCCTCGCCGAATCGCGAGAGCAGCTCGTCCATCGTATCGATGTCTGCAGTACGAAGAGAGCCTTGTCCTCATTCATCACCCGTTGGTTGTGCCTTGAGTTATACGCAGAAGCACGTAACAGTCAGGCCAGTCGGGAAGACAAGCCTGAATTGGTCTTCGCCCCTTGACTTTCCTCCAACAACTTGTACCAAAGGCGATATCCTCGCTATCCCCTCCCCCCGCCAACTCCCCGACAATGCCTGCCCGTCCAAAAACCAGGTCATCCAAATCCGGCACAACCCCGACCTCCAGAGGAAAGCCGGCAAGCAAAGCCGGCGCCAGCGCGAAGAAGGTCCCGCGCTCCAGGACCTTCACGGGTTGCCGGACCTGCCGAGGCCGCCACCTGAAGTGCGACGAGGTCCGCCCGGTATGCTCGTCCTGCCGGCGCCTCAACCTCGTCTGCGAGGGCTACGACGCCCAGCTCCTGTGGGTTCCAGACCCCCTGTGCTCAACCGAGCAGAGGCAGAGCCACCGCGGCACTTCGTACCGGTACCCGCTTTTCACCGAGGAGGAGAGAAGCTCCATGAGCGTCGACATCGTGGATAGCATGGGGGACCGGCCCGCGGCCGACATCATCTTCGACATCGACGAGAGAATCGTCGTTGCTGGTGATGCTCCTCATCTCGCCGGTCCGTTCGGCGTGTTCAGGGCGTTCGAAGATTCCACAGCTCCAGGGTCTCCGCCATCAGATCCCTCTCCTTCGGGCAGTTCGCCCAACACCTCGCCTGTTGGGGCCTTGCCCGACCAAGAGGTTGGTGATACTGGCGAGGACGTAGAAGAGGTTACGTTAGAGCCTTGGTCCATCGACAACAATTCGCTAGCAATGGGGCCGTACTTCCCAACAGGCTATTTTTATGACTTCAATTCAGATGGCATCCTCAACAATACCAGCCAGCCATGGACACATGGCGAGGGCACAGGCGATCTTACACAGATGATGGCCGTGGACGGCTCTGCTCTTGACTTTCTCTTCACCCCTACGTCGCCGCGCACACCGGACATGGCACATGCCGGACATGAACCAGCTGCCGAGGGCAGCACTCCGGAAGAACAAGATAGCGCACATGGCTTTACAAGCACTCTCACATTTGAAAAGAATCTGCCCGCTCAACGGAAGTCTCCTACCCCTTTCACCAACCATGTGCCGGGTGTCGAGCCATGTCTGCCGGCACATGCGGCCTCTCTCTTGCGGTACTACAAGTCGATGGAGTCGTCGTCGTCCGTCAAGGGCGTGAGGATATCGCCCTGGCAGCTCTGGCTTCTCCCCTGCGCCCTCGAGACCTTTGCCGAGCTGTCTCTGTGGAACACCACCTCCCACACTCGGCACAGCATCCTCTGCACGCTACTGGCGAAGAGTGCCTTTCAACTGCACCAGTCGCTCAGCAAAGAAGGCAAAAGGGAGGCATCGCCATGGTTCGACATTGGGAGGAACTACCAGAAAAGCGCCCAGTCTCACCTCAAGCTAGCGCTTCAAGGCGAGTCGGACGAGCCAGGCCAGGCGAAGTACAACGAAATGCTCATCGCCATACTCTCCACGGCCATGGTATCGGTGAGGCCAAATCACCTTCGCTATCATGGCCATCTTTCTTGTACTGACACTCTCTGCTAGGTGATGTACAACGGCTCCCGCGCGGTCAAGATCTTCCTGCTCGACGCCGAACGGCTCATCCGACTTCGTGGTCTCTCCATGCCGAAATCCTTCCACGTCCGCGTGCTGCACCACGTGTATACGCACTTGCGCGTGATAGCAGAGAGCACCGACATCGCCATCGACACCCCAAAGACCCAGGCTGAAGCGGCGACCGAGATGGCGGTGTCGCTACGCAAGTTCCGCATCGCCGAGGACTCCCTCGGTGCGGACCTCGATCTCTCACGCGAGAAGCCGGCCGAGGTCGGCTACTCGGACATCCACCTGGACATCTCCGGCCATTGGCCGGCCACGATGTACCCGGACATCTACGGCGTCCCGGAGTCCCTGATGACGCTGCTCTCTCAAACCATCAGCTTCGCCAACGAAAAGGTCAAGCTTGAGGCGATCGCCATGTACGACTCCCGGGTGTCCCTGGCGCTGCCTCGCCACATCAAGAAGCTGGAGCAGAACATCTGGTCCTGGTCGCTGGAGTCGAGGGACGTGAAAAGCGGGCCGAGCAGGCCGCGGGGGCTGGTCACCAAGGACACGCGGCTCGTCGACCACCCCGCCGTCAGGTCGCTGACGCTCGCCATGCACCAGGCCCTCATCATCTACTTTTACCGGCGCGTCCACAACCTGAGCGCCATGGTCATGCAGGACTCGGTGCGCAAGACGCTCGACTTCATCCAGCCGTGCCTCAGGGAGACGGCGGACGACCACGACTTCGCGACGAGCATCGGGTGGGCGGGCTTCGTCGCCGCGTGCGAGGCCATGGCCCCCGACCTGCAGGAGAGGGGGCGCAGGGTTCTCGAAGCGATCGACAACAAGGGCGTCATCTTCGGGACCGACAAGCCCAGCACGCTGGCTCAGAGCGTCTGGGATAGGAGGAGGGAGACTGGGGACTGGACCCTGAGCTGGCCAGATCTGATGCCCACCGTGGCGAGATAAGAGCAATGATGTTTTGTTGTTGTTGTTGCTTACATGGTGAAGTAACGGTGCTAGCTTTGACTATTCTTCTCAGCTCTTGGTTCGTCACATGTTGCGAAGCCTAATATTGAATGGAGTCTTGGGTCTTTGATGTTGACTAGAACAACATCTACGTGTTTACAAAAAGCACATCACATCTGTTTTCAGTTCATATCCTCAACAACAAGATCACCATAGCTTTATGCCACAACATCAACTCCCGCATCCTTCAACAGTCTCGCAAACACCTTCCGCGGCTCGCCCTCCAGCAGCCCAAAAGGCTTGCGCAGGCCCCCGGTCTCCCACCCCCGCAGCTCCATTCCCGTCTTGACGGCCGAGGCGTAGTTGTGAGACTCGAGAAACTTGCAGATGGGGAAGATCTTGGTCCACAGCTCCCTGCCCTTTCGCAAATCCCCCTCCTCGGCCACCGCGGTCCACAGCTCCGCGGATAGTTCCGGGATGATGTTGGTCGCCCCCCACACGGAGCCCTTGGCCCCGGCGGCCAGGCCGTAGAACGTCAGGGTGTCCCAGCCGTTGAAGGTCGTGACGCGCGACGTGCTCGCCGCGCTGAAGAGCAGCTCCGTCAACGCGGGCGCGTTGCCCGACGTGTCCTTCAGATGCGTCACGCCCACCTCGGACAGCCCCGCGATCTCGGCGGGGGAGAGGCTGACGCCGCTCGCGGAGGGGATGTTGTAGTACACGATGGGCAGCCCGGACTCGTCGTGGATCTCCCCGAGCAGCTCGCGGAGCTGGGTCAGGTTGGGGGCGTCGTAGAACGGGGGCACGACCATCAGGGCGCTGGCCCCGACAGAGGCGGCGTGGACAGCGTGTTCTACGGCGCGGGCGGTGGAGAGGTCACCAATGCCCGCGACGACGGGCACGCGGCCCGCGGCAGACTTTACGGTCTGCTCGACGAGGAGCTTGCGCTCTTCCGGGCTGAGGGTTGTGAACTCGCCGGTGCTGCCGCCGGGGACGAGGCCGTGGACGCCCGCTGCTATGAGGCGCTGGATGTGGGCGTCGAGAGCGGCAGTGTCGATGGACTTTTGGTCAGGAGTGAAAGGGGTGATGAGGGCGACGAGCACGCCCTTGAGCTCGCTGGGCGCCATTCTGAGAAAGTGATTAGAGGACATGAATCTGGAAACTTTCTTCCGGGGAGTGTTTGAGGTGTATGGGAGAGAACAGATGGGGTCGTTTATGGGCTATTCTTTCAACAAGTTCAAGAACAACAGTGCTTTTTGGTGTAAGTGGGATGTCAAGGCCAGCCATATGTCTATAACGATCAACTCGAATGCCATATAGATAACTTCCGAAAAGGATGACGTGCCACCAAGTGTCGTATGATACAAAACCTTCCCGGTATCTCTTTGCTCTATGCAGCACGTAAAGCCGCGCGTAAACCTGCTAAGCAGCAACGCCGGAAGCGCTCCCGATCTCTCAGCACGATCCCATTTGAGCAGGCCTGCCTGTTCCGTCGGGCCGTCACCGTTGCCCCTCATCGCATGTGTGGAAATGGCTTGGATGAATGGCGGGGTAGACTGGGAAGGGCCAACAAGAATAGCAATCTCACAGATTCTACACGTTCTCGGTACTGGAGATGATACCGTGGTGGATGCCCTGGAGAGGTTTCATCTTTACAGGGAAAGCGCGGGATTGGCCCGGCGGCGAAGCGGCGAGGTGTGCTCCATCGCGGAAACCTTCCTTGAGCCGGCCCGGCTTACACGGCAGCACGCCGCGCCCAAGCGAATACTCGAAAGTAAAAACAGTAACACGTTCGGTCTCGGTAAGTTTGTGCTGTTTCCAGATCACTAGATCGGGAAAAGCAGATCAGGTCATTTCAGAGGTCCATGTGGCACACTGCCTGTGCCAAGCTTCTCGTCTTGATCAGGCACCTGGATTTAGCTGTTATAAGCCAGCGCGATATTGGATGTCGGCTTGAGGAAGTCTTATCTCTCCATAGCTGATGCCGAAGTGAGAGCACCAGTTTGATCTACATATTTGCCGTCTGGGATTACTTTGACGAAATTAGATCGGATTATGCTTGGTTCACAGCAGTTCATTGAATGATTAAATCTGTTTGAAAATAAAACTCGCAGGTCTCCATTTCCAAATCTTGAACTTTCCTGGTAGCACCATTGCGCAGCGCATAAGAAATGCTTTCCAACGTACTGGGCATGCTCCTCAGAGCTTCGCCAACACGCCATTGTCATTCAGATATGCCACATGCCCCCTGGAGATATCTTTAATGGTCCGGCATCTAAATCATGCATGTCAGTCTTTGGGCAATCGGCTGCATACGCCATGTCCAACTTACCCTGCAAGTGCCATGGTGATCTTGAATTCGTATTGAAGAATCTTGAGAGCGAGCTCGACACCTTCCTGCCCATTGTACTGCATGGCGTATTATCAGCATGTGTTCAAGATCTGACCCCATGCTTAAACAACTTACCGCCAGTCCCCAGATGGGGATCCTTCCCACAAAGCAGTGTGATGCGCCGAGGGCAAGCGCTTTGAAGATGTCGGTGCCGCGCCGGATGCCGCCGTCGACGGCGATGGGGATCTTTCCGGCGGCGATTGGTGCACAGAGTCGCAAGACGTCGAGTGTTGCGGGCACGCCGTCCAGTTGTCTGCCGCCGTGGTTCGAGATTATGACACCATCGAGGCCGTGTCGGATTGCGAGAGCAACGTCGTCGGGAGTGTACACTTGTTACGGCAAGCCTCGTCAGTACGATAGCCGCTGGATCACGGTTCGATTCCATGCAGTCCGTGTACTTACCGCCTTTGAGCCACAGCTGAAGCTTTGTGTGCTGCTTGAGCCAAGGAATCGCCGAGTCCCAGTCCAGAGACGGGTCTAGTCATCGAGTTTTGTCAGGCGTGCTCGAAAGAATTCGCTTCTGGACAGCTCTTACCAAAGTCATGCTGGCTGGTAAGATGACCGTCGTTCGTCTCGCCACTCAGCTCGCTCTTCCCATCGGACAACAGGTTCGGCCACCCGACGCCGTCAGGGAGACAGAAGTTGTTCCTGTACTCGTTCAATCGACGACCCAGCAGGGGGGTGTCAACCGAGAGGAAGATGGCCTTGTATCCGGATGCTATGCAGGCACATCAATTTCCAATTCCTCGAGCCCACCAAATTGAAGATTATGATGACCAAACATACCCTCTGCTCTTCGTAGAATCTGTAGCGTTGTCTCGCGATCCCTGAGCACGCATAACTGCATCACGTACGGGTTGCCGGCTCCTTGCGCTGCTACGTTCTCCATGGACTCCGTCGCGTAGGATGATAACGCCATGCAAATTTTCAGCTTCGCAGCTGCACGGGATGTTGCCAGCTCGCCGTCGGGATGCGCCATCCTGTGCATTGCCGCAGGGCTAAACCCAAGGGGAAAGGACACCTTGGTGGTCGTGAGTAAGTAGTCAGAACGATGCGGAATCATGGTAGCAGTTCTACCTTGGTCCCAAAAATTGTGGTTGACATGTCAATATTATCCACGTTCACAAGAATCCGTGGCATGATCTTGTACCGGTTGTACGCTTCCTCATTGTCGCGTAGTCTATGTGGTGATGTCGTTCAGGATACCATCAAGAATACGAAACCGTCTTCTCAAAACTTACGAAACAAGATCCATGGCGCCTTCGTTGTAGTAGTCTCTGTACATTTTCGGAAGCTTCTTGCTTCCTAGTTCCATCAAGTCGCGGATGGTATGGACCTTGGGGTCCCATGTTGCGCCGCGGTTCGCCATGATTGACGGGCCTTTTATGGTTTGCAGATATGCCGTTGACCACTGTGAGGAGTCCCGTCTTGAGATCGATGAATCAGTACTGGCAAGTCGAGGTACTAGGCTGATAGTGAGAGCTGGGATTTTGGACGATATTATAACCAACAACATCCACGAGAAGACAATGAGACTCGCAATATTATATCCATCTCAACTGATGCGACGGCCTATATCAAGCAAGCTATCACTGACCTTCCTGCACTGGTCGGAAGTTCCACTGTCCGAAGCTAGGTCCCAATGCCGTCTTACAAGGGGAAGCGGATGCACACGTTCACACTAGGTGAGTTATTGGAACAAGGCAGCCGAGCCATGCTTCTGACATGTCAGTTTCTTGACTTGCCGTTTTGGGTGTACGGCTCCCGATTTGTCGATCTCGCCCACGACTGCAGCAATTGATTGAGAGGCGTGCTAGGGGAGCTCGCGGAAAGTTGCCAACCCTTCAACCCACACTCTGCATACCTGATCAAGCGGTTTAAATGGGCATTTCAACTTGATGATGCTTGAAATTCTTCAGAAAAACTACTCTGGGGTTTTCTCGAAGCCATTTTGAGCAGATTATGTACCTCAAGATATGTCTTCCGGAAGGGAAGAGTTAAAATCTAAGGCACTGGCAATCAATCAGTAGAAGCTCTTGCGTGGACTAGCTTGAGGTAATCCAGGTAATAAGGTTGAGCACATTGCCTTCTTTACCAAAGACCCAGATTATTATAAAGTCAAGATGAATAAAGTTAAGAGAGCAATCAGGGCAATACTCCGTAAGGAAAAATTCCGAGTTGATTTTCAGCTAAACCCATGCCTGTTCCTCGCACATTTGTGTGGTAAAACATTTGGGGTAGGCGGTGAGAATGAACATGTTGCGATATAATTGTCTAACAGGAGAGAATGCCACGCCTGGTCTCTTACAAGCAGTTAAACAAAACCTCCATCATTCAACCAATGCGTCTAGACGCCGACACCAATACTCAACTGGAGACTCATCATCCGTTTCTGATCCCTCCTCGGCTTCGATCTCCAGAACTACACCAAGCTCCCTAGCCCCCGCGATATCCTGTTCCGTCAGGACCTGATCTTCAATCTCGCCCAACACTTCATCCATCCTAGTCGCCCACTGCGTCCGGAAGAACTCTGCTAGAGAACAGTCCGCCTTGTCAAGGTGCATTTCAAACTCAATGATCAAATCTTCCAATCGTGCAAGTTTGACAGCTTCCTCTTCGCGGATCTCTTGAACTTCACTCTCTTCGGGCTTCGTGAGAACGTCGATGAGGAACGTTCTGCCCCTTATCGAGACCTCTCGATGTCTACAGCAGGTGTGCTGGACACGAAGCGCGGCAAAAGTGCAAGCCCGAAGACAGACAGACTTGATCCTGCGAGGGATTTCCCATCCATCTTCTATAAAAGCACATCTCTCGTATATTTCTTTTGTGATATCATGGAGCCACGGCGTGGGAAAATCTTTCCACAACATGGTGTACGGATGGCAGCCATCTCTCGAGCAACCACAAATGCACGCGTCCAGATCCGAGTCAGATGGCAAACTTCTGACTAGCTTCGCAAATTTTTGACTTGGTTGTCCATCTATCCCGTCCCGGAGACAGAAGCCCGAAAAGACGTAATGCGCGGCAGTGCTCCCAATGTCGACAACGCCCGGGATTGGCTTTTCTAGACTTGCGCCATGTTCAACAAGCCAAATCGCAAAATCAGCGCTTGCTGCAATACACAAGGGAGTCAGACCATCGCCGTTGAAGAAATCAATGTCACGGAACCCTTTAGAATAGAGTGCGTTTGCTAATGGGATGGTGCCATCGTCAATGATCAACAGGGCAACGCAATGATACATTGAACCTGGCAATATGTTTCTGAAGTTGTTAACACTGACCTCCGTCATGAGTTGAGGTGGCACTTTGACTCCAACGACCGCTAGTGCTTTCAACACTTCGCCAGTGAAGCAGTCCAGGACTTGCGGTCCGCGAAGAGCTAGTCGGTCGATGTCATGAGGCTTGAGCCATGCAACGGCAAGCTCCTTCAGTTCTCGTCGTCGGTCTTTTAAGGCATCGATTGTGAGGTCTCGTGCCCGCCAAGACGCTCTAGAAAATGCATGTAGCCAAGAATCATGTGACTGCGTGACTGCTCTCCTGACACAGTCGCTATCGACTTCGAGAAGAAGCTTGACTGAATCTGCGCAAGGGCATGTTTCGAGACATTCCACAGTTATCAGGCTGGTGCAGATGTGGCCGCTCCATGACAAAGCAGAAACAAGGACTATTGTGTCGATATCGTACTTTTGGAGAATTGACTCTCCGAAACGGTTCAGAATGATGCGCAAGCCTTCAGTCCACCCCACGAGATGATGCAGTACAGATTCTCCGAACCCATCTCGTGTGGAAAAGTCGGGGGAGGAAGGATCTTTGTCTAGGTTTTCAAGTAGAGATTGCTTGTCATGCTTGAAAACTGGTTCAAGGGGGTGACCTTCATACACTTTGAATTGTTAGTGACTAGATTACTGATGGAAAGGCTCTTAAACAGCCAATTGATGATTTCTCACATTTTGTCATCGTCAAGGAATTTCTGAGATTTATATGGTAAAGTATCTTTCTTCTCAGGAAATCTGGGAAGGACAATGTTTCAAGTTGTTGTAAATCAAAGTCGGTGAACGACTCATCTGGGCAGAGAAGGCCAAACATCTTCTGAGCTACTGATTCATCGCATTTCCAATAGGCGGCTGAGTTGAAAGCCTCTTGAATTGGTAGCCTAAGAAATCAGTCAGTAAATAAACAGAGAATCTAGAGGGCTCAGGGCTTTCCGTTGCACACCTTCCATACTGCCCTGGTCTGTCTCGGGGCACATTAGCTTTCACAAGAAAATCTATTAAAGCGGTATCATGATTTTTGGGATGTGGTACTATGTCTGAGCTGGCATAGTGTAGCAAGTTGTCGCCTGCGCTGTTGACATCTGAAGGCAAAGATGTTTTCGCCGCAAACGTCGCCTGTAGGGCTTTGATGCCTCGTCGAGCCAGTTCTGCAGATTCCTCTTCATTTCCTCTATGCCAATAGAATGCATCAGTCAGCAAACGAATGATTTTGAACGCTGGACTTTGGTCGCGGATGTTGTAGTATTTGATGACTGGCGATATTCCAAAACCACCTGCTCCCGAGGTGGATGACATTGTCAAAGTGACAGCTGTCGACACCAGTTTCCGGAAGAGTCTGACTGATATTCCAGCGGACCAGTTGCTCGTCTTGTCGACATCGAACGCTGCAAATGGGCAATCAATCAGATGTGCCCTTTCAACGACGTCCTTCTTCAGGATGAAAGCTGGGCCGAATTGCTGTTTCCTGCGTCGTGTAACTCGGCGGGCGTTGCAACGGCAGGACGATTCGGGGTAGATGCTGAGAGCTTCGTCTGAAGATCTCATGGCCAAGCTGGACCTGGCCTCAGAGTAGGATGATTGGTCGACTGAAATTGACGACTCGACGACTTCCACATTGTCGCAGACTCTCTTCAGCGTGTCCGGCTTCGACACCATTCTTGGCAAAAGCGCTCCCGCGCCGGAAGAAGACAGTGCGTTCATCATAGCAGCTAGCTCAGCTATGCCCTCCAAGATGGCCTGGTTGTCCTGTCGTGATAGCAGGGTTGTTTCCTTCAGCTCCACGATGGAAGTTCGCATCTCCACGCTCGTCTCGGAGAATCCCTGTGCTAGTGTGCCCAGAGTCGTCTCCATCCCTCGGAGGGAGTCGTTGCTGTCGAATGATACCTCGCTATTACCGATATCAGCAATTTGTTGTCTTAACCATGCGGAACTGAGGGGAGTTGTACAGTCCGGCAAGTTGCAGGGCACCTTGCAGCGCCTCGTTCGCCCTCTCCAGTCGGCTGTCAAGGAGGTTCAGGTGATCCCTGCGGAAGGGGTAGAGAAGCCTCTTCTCCTGTTCTTTGAACTTCGCCACGACAGACTTGGACGATGCCGGCGACGCTTCCATGTGGATCTTCTTCACGTACGCTCCCAGAAGTGACAGCTCGGTGTTTGCCGCTGAAATGTTCTCCTGAAGTGCTGTCGTGTTCGCACTAGGTAACGAGGCGAGCCTTCCGCGGATGGATTCCGTCTGCTTCAGCAGAATCTCGGTGGTCTTGCAGTGTCGAACGGTGGATGCGATGTCTTCTTTGCGACCTTGGATCCCGCTCAGATAGACGTTGATGCCGGAACATACTTGCAGCCCCAGGGACACCACGCCCACGATAGTTCCCACTAATTCGGCCATGGATTCGGAATAGAACAGAGACGAGGACAGAGGTTAGAGTAGTGCAATGCGGGTATTTGGCGTGTTTGACATGTTCTGCGCAGAGACGACAGGATCATGGGGTGTGTCGAGGGGAGGCATGAGCGAGGAGTTGTACATATGACCCCTCTCGGGCCCTTTCGGATTACCATCAGGCTGGCGAATCGGCAGCGTCGACGTGTAAGGACAGCTTGGCAGGCATTCATCGAGGCAGATTTGGCGGCACAGCCTGCAGCTTACTGTCCTCGGCATGGCCTAGTCACAGACCTATTGAGGCTCTCCTTCGGCCTCCTCGCCGCCAAAGTCGAAGACGCCCCGAGTTGTTGGCCATCCAATTTCATGTTTTGCCATTTCTATCGGTGGCGGTTGGGCGGGCTATTATCACTGTCTATTTACGGCAGTGTAAGAGTGACGATGGACTTCTTGACACGAACGTAGCAACTAACGGTAATCAATCGCCATGACTGATTTCTTGTGATGATTATCTGTGTATTAGATCCGAGAGTTTTGGAAGTATCAAAAAAATCACTAATGGACATCTGCAAGATCACCTCCATCGGTACCGTACATCATGTCTCTCATATCGTGATCACACGGTAACCCAGCCTGGTTGCTCCAAATCGACACCTGCGTATTGCTCGCTAGTCAAACGTAATCTTGGTACCCGTATGCTTCGCCGCCGCGCCCGTCAACCTCGCAACCAGGATGTCGTCCTGCGCCTTGAGCTCGCCCGCCGCCGGCTTCGGCTTCTCCGTCCTCGGGGGGCGGGGCGCCCTCGGCTTCCTCTCCTCCACCGGCGCACCCTCGGCGCCGTCGGCGCCTTCGGCACCCTCTCCATTCTGCTGCTGTTGCCTCTTAGGCGCGTCCTTTCCGAAGCGCTTCTTGTACCGCGTCTGGTCGTCCTCGGCGAGCTCGATCTTGAGCATGCGGCCGAGCAGCTTGTTGACCCACCACTTCCTCATCTTGAACCGCGGCTCCTCGGCGGCGGCCCCCTTCTTCTCCTTCGCCGCATCGTCGTCTCCCTCAGCCTCCTCCATATCTTCGTCGCCGTCCTTGTCCTTGGGAGCCTCGACGAAGTCGTCTTCAGTCTCAATCTCCTCCTTGATCTTGACGAAACCTTTGACGGCCCAGCCGGCTGACTCGGGCTCGCGGAACTTGACCCAGCCATAGCCCTTGCATTTGCCCGTGTCCTCGAACGTCGCGACCTTGACCCAGTCGATCTGCCCGCACTTTTCGAAATGTTGCCACACGTCGTCGTCGGTCGTCTTGAAGCTGAGGTTGCCGATGAAGATCTTGCTGCTCTTGGGCACCTCCTCCTTGGCCGCTGCGGCAGCGGCGCCGGCCGTCTCCTCCTCCTTCTTCGGCCGGCCCTCGAACGACTTGGAGTCCTTGATCAAGAGCTTGCGGTGGCCCAGCTCGGCCTCGGTCAAGGCAATGGCGGCGACCTTGGGCGCGACATCGTTGAAGTCGACGTAGGCGAAGCCCTTGTTGGAGGGCTTGTCACGGCCAGCCTGCTTGGTGGTGGGCAGGTGCAGCCTCGTGATGGACTCCTCGGTGATCATTTCGCCCGAGTTGGCGATGAGCCACTTGCGCAGCTCGTCGGCGGTGACGAAGAAAGGCAGGTTACCGATCCATACGCCGTGCTCGGAGCGGGCCTTGACGGCCTGCTCCTTCTCCTCCTTCTCCTTCTTTTTGGCCTCCCTCTCGTCGTCGCTGTCGACCTTGGGGGGCAGCTTCTTGCCCTTCTTCAGCAGACGCTTGGCGCGCTTCGAGGGTGGCTCGGGGGCCTCGAGGTCGACCTCGATTTCGTCGACGGCGACCGACTTGCGCTTCTTGGACTCGGGGGATTGTGATGTCGCATCTTCGGTCTCGGGCCTCTTGGAGGGCTTCTCTGCTTCGGTGGTGGCCATGGCGAGTGTATGGTGTATTCTGGGAAGTTCCAGAACCGATCACTTTAGAATCGGGTATTCAGTGGAAGCGACTATGAGAATCTTCCTTCAGGACCCTTTGCCGCATTGTACCCTTGGCCCCGAATTTTTTTTTTCTTGTTCTTGGATTAGCATCCGCAATCGATAAGCCGATAAGGAACAAAGTGGATACGAAGGGTGTTCCATTAAATATGGGGACTTTAGGTGCTCAGTGCTCGCTGCTCACCGAGGCTGACCGTGATGGGTCCAGGTCAGGGGAAGAGTACTATTGCATGTACCAGTACCTACTTAGCGACATCTTTGGGCTGCAAAGAGCTGACTCTACTGAGGGTCTGAGGTGGTTGGTCTTTCTACAAAAATCGTGCCCTGCATTCGTTTTGCTGCGTTTTCAGTAGTATGTGTGACTAAGATGCGGATAACAGCCGAAAAGCCAAGATGGAGAAGAAAATGCGGTGACTGAGACCCTTTTTAGGGGTATCGTTTTGTCTCGTCTCTCCCCCTCTCACCTGGCGTGCTCACAGTGGAATTTTGGTTTGAGTCGGGAAACGAGAGCATAAATACGGCGTTGTCGAGCAACGCACGTGAGGGGGATACGAGTACCAATTAAGCACCGCAACGAGGGGCATCCACATCCGTAGCCGGGGAGTTCCAGGCTCTCTCTTCAGGGGATATTGGCACTTTAACGGGCTGGAGGGGTTGACGATGTTCATGGATGATGATGCGAAATGGGGCGACCCGCGCGCGACCCGCTCCGAGTTGAAGATTCAGCGGCGCATCAACGCCATTTCGGGTCTGCCAAGCCACGTTCAGCCACCCAGGCCGCCGCTCGAGGCAAAAGCTGTCGAGCTGGCCTGAATCCCCGCGGAACATAGCTGGAAAAAAGTGGAGAGTGGAGGAAGAAGAAGGAGAAGAGGATGCAGCACACGACAAGAATCCCGAAGCCGCTTGTGTACTCGAGAGGTCTACCTAGGCAGGGAGAAAAAGACAAGAAAGTGTCTAGCTCCGAAAAGTAGAAAGCAGAGACCGCCACACAACCGCCAGGCGCCAACGCCAACGCCGTCGGGTCGGTGGATCCTCCGCCATCCACTCAAGTGCGGGTTCTTGTTAACGGAGGTGGATCCACCAGTTGGCAGCCAGCCAGACGAAACCGCCAATGGCCGCCATCCAGAATCCCATACCCCCTGGTCACAACAATCGAGGTAGCGCATGTACCTCTAC
Organism: Colletotrichum destructivum; assembly: GCF_034447905.1. Classification (NCBI taxonomy): domain Eukaryota; kingdom Fungi; phylum Ascomycota; class Sordariomycetes; order Glomerellales; family Glomerellaceae; genus Colletotrichum; species Colletotrichum destructivum. Next base: position 1,206,117 of record NC_085904.1, read on the forward strand.
ATGGTCTTGTCCATGCAGCTTCTCATCCATCTCCTAAGACTGATGTTTCGGCATCGGGCACCACCCATCGCCCTTGACCGCTCTTGTTTGATATTACAGGCGGCCTGCAGATGCCCCGACCCGGTGGCACAGCATCCTCTGAGGTGGTGTTCCCAGCCCAGCTCGGTCCAATGACAGGGAATTCCTCCAACTTCTCCCATTGCATTGGCCATCCATACAGCGTACACTTCCTAGGGAGGTACCTAGGTACTCCAGTGTCGGGTGCTCTGCTCTGCTCTGCACACAGAGTGGATGGGTGGAGAGCAAAGCCAGCCAACGCACGTTGCTTAGCTGGGTCACAGTGGTCCAGTGATCCAGTTCCAGCAACAAACCCGACACCTCGAGTGCAAGGTCCAGCATGTCCAAGGCCTGAAGAGAGGCGCCAAAGAAGGAAAGGCTCCTCTTTTTTTCCCTCTCATCTCCATCTCTCCCCCCTTCACATTCCCGCTCCCTCGCTCCAGCCCAGCCCAGCACTCGCCTCCATCGTCCCTTCTTCTCCTTTGCCCAAATCCTGCTTCTCTTTTCCCCTCACATTCACACTCTCACAACACACCCACAGTCAATCGGTCAAACAACACCGCCTCTTCCCGACCTTCCGTATCCTTCCCGACACCATTACTCAACCCCTCAAATCAATCAAAGCATCTGAGTTTCTGGTTTCACCTGGACTGTTGTCGTCGTCGCCCGTTGGTCGTAAGCGTCGTCGTCACCAGAGTCATTCATATAGCAGGAAATCCCGCCAGACTCAACCCAAACATGAATGTGTTGCTATCGCCACAGCCGCCTCTCTTCCAGCACCCCCACGAAGCCAACCGCATTTCTCCCTCTCGTTCTTGTGAGTATTCCTCTTTGCATTCCTTTTTCTTTTTTTGGGGGGGGATGGGGGGGCTATTTCCCCCCCTCGTCTTCCCCCATGCAGGCAAATTTCTGGCACGCCCGAAACCCAACGACTCGTGCATCCCGACGCTAACCTTAACCCAGTGAGCCCATTTCACAACATGGCCACCACCAGCCGCAAACGCAAGGCCGACGAGGATGGCGACGAGATGTCGTTGTCCCCACGAAGCTCCCCATCCGCCTCATCGAGACAACTGCAGCGCCCCTCAAAAAAGGTCCGCTCCAACGAGCTGGTCGGCCGACCGCTGTCGCTTCCCCGAATGCTGGAAACCTTGGACCCGACAGCCGTACGAGCTCTCCTCGTGCGAATCTGCGAGCGACACCCGGAAATCGGCCAGGAAGTGATCAGCAGCGCCCCTCGCCCGACTGTCGCTGCCGCACACGGCGTTTTGCAGGAGTATCAGGAGAAGATGAAGGCCGCCATTCCCTACGGCGAAACTAGTGCCGACTACACATACTACCGCGTCAAGGCCCCCCTGACGGCCCTCATCGACGCCCTCCTCGATTTCACCCCCCAGTACCTCCCGCCAAACGAAACCCAGACCACCGTCTCGCTGCAATATCTGGACGGTGCTACCAAGATCATCCACGCTCTCCCCGACTGGGAGCCCCAGCAGTACCGACACCACAAGGAGAATGCATACGACGAGATCTCCAAGGCCTGGGCCTTGGTCATCAACGAGGCGGCTAAGCGTGGCGGCGGTCTGAGTCTGCACACGGGAGGATGGGACCAGACCCTGGCGAAACACCACGAGATCTCAGGCGGACGTATGGGCACGGCCATGAACTCGATGGCCACGAGTGTCAGCTGGATGGCACATGGGGGCTCCTCGAACGGACAGCAGCCCGGAAACCCATCGTCGGATCCGAACTCGATTCTCAACCAGCTCATGTCCGGCACGTACGGTGCACCCGTGCGTGTCGGGCCTTGGTAGAAGCGGTAAGAAGGGGGCTAACCAACCCGCACACATGTCAATACACGGGGGGCAACAAGAGAAACTCGGCACCCACCGCAGCATGAGGCATCGACCCCCGGTCGATCGCATCGCCAACTGGACATATCACGACGACTATAACGACGGTTTTCTTTTCCCATGTCCGCTTTTCTTCATTACTTCGTTCAGCATCGGGCGGCAAACGGCATAGACTTTTTGGGTTCCGTAGACAAACTTCATGTCAGGACCGGGATGGGTTTGGGCGGCGTTTTTGTCATTTCTTTTCCCCGATCGATGATATCCCTTTCCCGTCGCTTGTTGCGAGTCTTTCTTGGGGGACTGATGAAGGACAGCTTGCTCTGCTGCCTCACAGTCACCCTCAAGGTCGACGAGGAATTCGAGTCATACATTTTCTCATGTTAGGTAGTCTGATTTTCGCGGGGTACAAGGACTGCATCTGGGGAGGGCAGCGAGTAATCCAAGATCCTACCCACTTGGGAGAGGTCAAGTCCAAACATCAACACGCATAATTATGGCTTCGAGTTAAGGAGGTCCTGCTGCGGCGGAACGAGAGTGCATTTGGACACGGGCATCGCGTAATGGGATCACGGTGTGAGAGTGGAAGAATGAGGGAGAGCGAGAGTGGGGGTGAGAGCGTGTCAGAGCTGCGGCAGGGTGCGGAGAATGGCTTCATAGCAGTTGGTTCCCTCATGTTACGGTAACATGGAATTTTAAAGCATTCATCACGTTGGACCCATGCCAAAAGCATACGTGTTCCTGTCCGTCGTCGTCGTCGTTGTTGTGAGCCGCCTGTTTGTACGCCCAAAACGGCCAATCTGTTCAACTAGATACCTACTTACTGAGTCGGGAGAGGCAGGCAAGTCCCCATTGAATGAGTCGTGGGAATCAGTCAACTATCCAAGACACATTTGATTGTGTGCGTGTGTTTGTGCGTGTATGTGTTTAGCCCTTAATCTGCCCGCCCAAGCGCTATGAATCCAATCATTGAAGGAAGAAAAAGAATAAAAGAAGAAAACCACGGCGGATAGTGTAGGTATCATGTTGCAGCCACTCCACTCTATCTATCTGTGCGCGCATGCCTGATCATCGTCAACCCGTAACCGTGGCCGGGCCAGCCGCAGTACCTCATGATCACTGTCCCCTGTTTTTTCCAATGTTCTCTAACTTCCCTTGCGGTGCCGAACATGAGGCCAAGGCAGCTAGAGCAAGCAAATTTCATCTGATTCGGGCGCTCAGGTCATGTTACATCAGCTCTCCGACCCATGTCGCTTTATGGCCGGCCCCCCTGTAGGCTGTTCATCTCGGTGTGTTTATGTTTGCCACCGATGTGGGTGGGATGTTGAGTTTGCGTCATGTTGGACGAAGGAAGGGAGAGAGAGGGGGGGGGTTGAGGAGTGGCGCTCATATGGATGGTGTTAGGGAAAAACGGCTGAAACTCCTCAATGAGGCACGTCTCTTCGCCTATGGTGCTGAGAGTGGCACATTGGGATGCGGACTCTCTGCACGCCCGGCCTACCTGTAGGGCCCAGGAGCCTCAAGGAAAAGCTTCATTTGGCGGGGTAGGTTTGTGGAGGTGCTTCTCCAACCGTTCACCGTTCGGACGACAGCGGCGCGGCAGTGAACTATGACCTCTGATCCCGCTATTCACTGCAGTACCCCTCAGGTACGAATACGGATACATAGGTACCTTTGTGCTGAAGGTGCCTGCTGAAACTTCCTCAGGCTCTAGGCACAGCACAGGCAGCAGGCCGCTTGTTGAAGGTGGGTGGGTGGTGGTGGTAGACGCTTACATCATCCCCCTGACTATCTTTCACGTGACTACCCGTCATTGTTGCCTCCGGCCTCGACGCGTGAAGACCGGCGCCTATGTCGACGCGCCACATCGGCCTGCGCATCATCCTTACACAGTGGGAGCCTGCCCGCACCTAATTAATCGACTCTCAACATCCGCACCTCCGCCTTCGAGGCCTATGCTCTGTTTCTCAACCTCGACTCAGGCAACATATATCCCGGCGGGGCAGAAAACAGAGACATTCCATCAGACAAGATGCCCGCGTATGTTTATTGTTGTTCACACGCGTTTCCCCTACTGACAACTGTCCTGTCTCAGCCCGGGCGATCAACACGGTATCATCGCCAATCCTTTCGAGGAGCCGCAGAAGCGGATGAGCGAATACACAGCCCAAGAAATCGCTACATTGCAAAGCCGTCTCGAGAAACAGCTTGGCCCCGAGTACATCTCCGCACGCGCCGGGCCATCGGGCCAGAAGGTTCACTACATCGCCGCCGAGAAGTGCATCGCCCTCGCGAACGAGGTCTTCGGCTTCAATGGCTGGTCCTCGTCCATCCAGAACATCCAGGTCGACTTCGTCGACGAGCACCCGCAAACCATGAAGATCAGCCTGGGTCTGTCCGTCATCGTCCGCGTGACTCTGCGCGACGGCACCTTTCACGAGGACATAGGCTACGGCCACATCGAGAATTGCAAAGGCAAGGCGGCCGCCTTCGAAAAGGCCAAGAAGGAGGGCACCACTGACGCCCTGAAGAGAGCTCTGAGAAACTTTGGCAACGTGCTGGGCAATTGCATCTACGACAAGGACTACCTCTCCAAGGTGACCAAGATGAAGGTCGCCCCAACAAAATTCAACGAGACCGAGCTGCACAGACACTCTGATTTCGCTATTAAGAAAGAGGAGGGGAAAGCTCTTCCGCCGCCACCGGTCAAGCTAGAGACGGCCGAGTCGATTGAGGATCTCCTTGAAGGTAGGCCATTTTGATTGGTGTAGTCGACGAGACTGAGACTGACATGCCCAGACTTTGATGAAGCAGACTTTGCCGTTGTCGAGAGCGACCATCCGGATGAGGTTGTGCTTCCTCCAGTAGCAAATGGCGTTTCCAACGATAGAGCCGGGAGTGTTGCGCCAGCACCCGTCCCGAACCACATGCAAGCTCCCTCTCGGCAAATGGGCAGAAGCACATCTACAGGAAGCCTACGAGCACCTCAGACGCCAAACCAAGCACAATCACGACAAGGCCCTCCAACCGGCTACAGCAACCGGCCACAAGCACCAAACCAACCTCGCGCACCCACAAACCCCTTAGCCCCATCCGCGCCGTCGGCGCCTCAAGCCAATGGGAATATGACCACGCCAGGGCAAGCAGGCAACGCCGCCGAGCCTGTTGGCTTCTTCTCCGCACGTGCTGTACAGCAAATTCCAGAATCTGCTCTGCAGGGGAACAACGCTGACGCGCCTCTTCTCCTGCCAGCCGGGCAACAAGCCTTCAATCCAAAGGCAGAGAGCCCATCCATACGAAAGACCCCCGGCATAGATCATTCAGTCTCGAAGCCCCTTGCTAGATCTGGTCAGCACGTTCCGCCAACCCCGTCGCAGCAGCCGTCCGCATCGGGCTTCACGCCGGTCAGACCGGGCAACGCCGGCCCCGGAGGGGGAACCGGGGCGCCGCACCTGCAGCTCAGCCAGAGTCGACGGATCGGGGCTCCCGGGGGCGCTGGTAGTCCTTTGGCCAACCGGGGTTCCTATCGGCCGCCAAGCATGAAGCGCCCGCTGCAGCAAGACGGTGCCGGAAGGCCAGCGCTGGTTGATGTGTCAAACAATGGGGCGGCGGGCAACGCCCCTGGCGGCGTGGGGGTAGATCCAAAACGTCAGAAGATGACATGATTGCAAATTCTAGCATGTTCAGCGTTGCTGAGAAAAATTGCGTTTTGGCCTGGAGCTCTGGAGTCTGGTTTTCATCGGGTATGGGGTTACATATATGTGCGGGAGTTTTGGCCGGGTCGGTAAAGGCATGCCGAGCCATGGCGGCTCAGCCTAGGTTGTGGAATGTAACGAACAGCTTTTTTCCCTTTGATTGAAAGGGCTTATGGCGCTATAACACGTTCTGCCGCAATGGAGCTACTTCCTGCTCACTGCGAAAATCACCCAAAATGTTTCTGATGTTGTTTGCCGCACATATCCTTGGGCACGTATATGGAAAACTTATGAGTCAAGTCCAGGATACGAGTTCTCGCCGCAAGTTGGTCCGTAGACTGGACCATCATTGACAACCTGCTTTTGATGAACTTTGATTTTCATGAGTAATAATACTGTTACCATACTATTCTCTCAAGTCGAGGTGTGTTGTGTTACCCAAGAAACTCCTCGTCGGCTCTCACAGCCACAACATAGCCTCCCCCACCCCTCTCTCCAATGGTGAAAATCTCCATCAACTCATTGACGAGCACGTTTTTTCTCTGTTCGAGGGAGGCAGACTCATCAGTGACAGTGGACGGGGTGGCAGCTATGGCCACCGTATCTTCGGTCATCCTGCTGTCGTCGGGGTTGGTTGAATCCGCCATCTCGAAGTCAAGAGTAGGGTCAGTCAGAGATGCTACAAATGTTTGCGCACTGAGGCATCGGAGATGACATAACATGATCAAACTTCTCGGGGGAGAAGGGGTTTCTCGTGCTGGAAAAGGTTGACAAACGAACACCGCGATGGACTGCTGGAAGGGGGAAGGAGGTTTAAAAAGGTAGGAACCATGGTAGTCTAGTGCCGAACATGAATCTACGCAGGTTTACATGTACAGATAAAGTATCAGCACTTCCTCCACACATCCCCGCGGGCTGCTACTCTCAAGAGAAACACATTTGCCTTCTTCCTGCGCCACTGTTTGTCGTGGTCTCGAAACCGTCCCCGGCAAATAAGGGTCCAAGATTCGGCATGCCGACCGGCCTCAGACCGGCCCCATCATTATTACATAATCACCTTGTTCAAGTACGATCAAGCTCCGATCCACCGACCGACCAACCGAACCATCGATTTCGTCACTACTTCGTCTGGGGCGCACGCGAGCGACACGCTCTCCGACCCAACGGCCCCAATCTTGCTTTCCATCTCCCCTTCATATTAGCTACCTAGCTACCTATCTACCACCCCGCCAACCCCCAATCCTCTTGCTCGTTCTGCCTCAACCCCCAACCCTTTTTTGTTTTTCTCAATGTTTCCCTTCCCCTTCAATTGACGTTTCTCAGCAACGAACAAGAGCATGAGGCATGCTCCTCCGCCGGCTCCAACCCGCAACGGCCGCCCGTCCCCTCCGCTTCGGCGCATTCCCAATATCGGCCCCCCCGTGCCCGGCGAACCGGCACCTCCCCCGAGCTCATAGTCCCGCCGCCGCGGCCGCGCCCTTCACCACATCCCGTGCGCTGCGAGATGACAATGCTTCCGCGAACCACTACGACACCCTCAAAGTCGCCCACGACGCCTCGCCCTCCGACATAAAGAAGTGCGTCCGTCCCGAGTGTTGTCTCTTGCCAGTCCCAATTGCTTTTGTCAACCCTACCACACACACACACACACACACACACATACACACACCGCCCCCTACCACAAAGAGAAAACTAACACGCTCAAACCCACCCTCATCAGGTCCTTCTACGCTCTCTCCAAAACCCACCACCCAGACCACAATCGCAACGACCCGCACGCCTCCCGCAAGTTCCACGCCATAGCAGAGGCCTACTCCGTCCTCGGCACCCCCGCGAAACGCGCCGCCTACGACCGCTCCCTCCCCTCCTCCTCCTCCTCCGCACACGGCCACCGCCGCGGCTCCTACCACAGCACAGGCCCTGCGGGCGGCCGCCCTGCCTCGGGCCTGTCACGGCGCAGGACCACCTTCCGCGGCCCGCCGCCCAGCTTCTACCGGTCCGGGGGATGGGGTGCCCAGTCGGCCAAGAGGAGGGAGGCGCACGAGGGCGGGGGCGGTGACGGGACGGGCACGGCGCAGGCACAGCCCGGCATGGGCCCAGGGCAGGATCCCTACGGCCACACGAGGTCGCCCAAGGTGCCGCACTTCGATTCCGAGACGCACACCCAGACGCAGTCGAGGCAAGATTCGCGGCGAGCGTACAGGATCATGGGCACCGAGGTTCCGAATGGGCCACAGGAGACGTCAGTGGGCGCCTTCTTGGTGGTTAGCGGCATACTCTTCTTTTCCTTTTTTATTCCATACCTGGCCGTGGGCGGATGGAGCCGCAGGAAGAAAGACGATAAATCATAGATAGCGGCATAGAGGCGAGTGTCAAACGTCAAGACGCCTGTCAAGACAAAATTATGAACTTCACCAAGTAATCAAGACCTCACGTGGAATGAATGCCACGTCGGAACAAAGATCATGCTGTTCCCGGTCGACCAAACTCAATTACTCCCCGAACTAATCTACACTAGAAAGGAGCCTCCAAATGAAATGCGAAGAGCATTGGGTCCGCTACCAGGCCGGAAAAAAAAGCTGAATGAATTGTCCTCGTCAAGAATACATGCGGTGAAAGAAGCTTAGCCCTCGAAGGTGAAGCTGGCGCCAAGCTTGTGGGTGGCCTGGTCGAGCTTCTGGGTATCAAAGGAGGCACCAAGACCCAGGGTAACACCCTCGCGGAGGAGGACGTTGTAGCCAAGGGCGGCAACACCGTTGTTGTTGACCTTGAACTGTAGAGACATGCTGGTAAGCAAGCATTCCTCGAGAGTGGTCTGCAGGGGGGGGCGGGGATGTCACATACCTTGGCGAAGGAGACGGGGTCGATGCGGTACTTGCTGGCGACCTCAAGACCGACGTTGTTGCCGGCCTTGGAGTTCCAGGTGGCCTTGGCACCGGCCTCAACCTGGCTGTTCACCTTGTGGTAGTAGGAGGCAGCGAAGAGGCTGAGGTTGTCGCTGGCGGTGATGGCAGCGCTGTAGGTAGGGGCCTGGTAGCCGACGGCAGCGGCGTAGCCAGTGACGGAGGCCTTCTGGACGTCGTAGCCAGCAGAGGCACCGGCGAGGAAACCCTCATGGCCAACGACGGCGTCGATGTTGGCGGTGGGGCCCTTCAGGAGGTCGAAGAAAGCGCGGCTGTGGAAGTTGCTCTGCTTGAAGGTAAGGTTGAACTTGGCGCCCTTCTTGGAGGCGGCCTTCTCGCCGGCGGAGGGCAGGAAGGAGAAGACACCCTCGGCCTTCAGGCCCTTGGCAAGGCTGTCGGCGAGCTCAACCTTGGTGTCAAGGGCAGCAGCGGTGTTCCATGTCTGGGTAAGGGTGAGGCCTGCACGACGGTAGAATGTTAGCAAATATGCATTTCCAGGTGTCCAGCCTGCGGCGAAATAGACCGGAATGCCGAAACACAATCCGTTAAGTCGGCCGAGACTGAAATGCAAGCGTTTTAAACGATGGGCGGTGGTTGCTGTACCGGTAGCCTTGTCGGAGTATTTGCCCTCGATCTGGATTGGGAGGCACGCGGTCAGCTGAGGCTCACGATTATTTCTGCAACACCGAGTACTTCCGATGCGCTTAGGGAGTGGGAAATGGCGCGACTTACAGCTCCAGCGGTGGTCTTCTCGTGGGAGGTCTTGCCGGTGACCTTGAAGGCAACGTTGTTGGGGGTGTTGCTCTTGAGCTCGAAGGTGGTGGCAGAGAGGTGGTAGAAGTCCTTGTTGAGGAGCTGTGCAGAGAGGGTTCAATTGTCAGCTGAGTGGTTTCTTCACATTGGGGATGACCTCGGCCGGGAAAGAGCCAAGAGCTCTTTGTTTTTGCCCGTCCGCGAATACCCGAGGTGAGTAGAAAGGGAATTCAGGAAAGGAAGAGCGCATACGTCGTTGGCCGACTTGGCGATGTCTCCGAAGTTAGGAACAGACATGATTGCTGATTTTGACAAAGGACGTTTGGGAGAGGAGAATTGAGTTGAGAGGAAGATGCGGTTGACGAGATGCGACAAGTGAAAAGGCGGGTTGCAGGTGTCCTTTCAGGAGATGTTCTGCTGGGGCCGGAAGCTGTTCGAGAAAATGTTTTGGTTGCATCAATTGGTCGACGGGGATTCCCGGCACAATTCGGTCCGGAGGAGCTGTGCTGGTTGGCGTCGCACTAGGACGCTTTTGGATGCACGTGGGGGATCTGTTATTGGTTTGTTGGGATTGTGACCGGCTGACGAGCTTAGATGGGACTCTGATGACAGGGGAGGATCTGTAAGAAGGTGATGCGCTGGAGAAGTGGACACTGGAAGCTTCTGTGCCGGCTGGATTGGTTGTTGGCTTTGCGTGGTTGATGTGCCTCTGTAAAGTGTGGTATAGAAGGTTGAATGCAGTAGGATGAAGAGATGAGGAGGTTTTTCTATTCTAAGAATAAAGGTATGTCCGGTGAAATGCGTAAAGCAAATGAAGAAGGAGGCAGAAGCACTCTGCAGCCGTTCTTTCCTGTTATTTTCCCCTTCTTTTGCTTTCTTTCTTTCGCCCATGCCTTCCTTTACCTCACCAACCTCACTTGTCTTACCTACACATCCTATCAACTGAGTCGCTATGGAGAACACTCCAGTCAATCATTCGCAATTGCGAGGCAGTCTCTCCTGGCAATCACCCACAAAGCGGGCTCCCCCTTATGGAGGGGAAGACTCTATAGAGGCCAGACCCTGCTTTCTTCCAAAACCCCAGAAATAAACCCCTGGCAGGCCAGACCAGGGGGGACATTGCCAAAGGGCAGGGACATTTGCGCAATTCCTGTGACAATATCGGCAGAATCAACATCACCATATGCTCAGTACAGCAGCACTAGTATAGTAATTGCAACTTTCCTCCATATCCCATTTTTTTTCTTCGAGACTCTAAACTTGTTGAGGTCTACATAAGCCAACAATCCAGGACGCCTCTCTACCTTTTTTTTTACCCGCCCGCATTGACGTAAAAGTGCTAGGATACAGGTACCTCGCTCCAAATTACCACTTTATGCGGCATCGTCGTACTTCTTCTCGTGGATGGCAATGGCTCTGTCATGCAACGGGTCAGCAACTGGCATGGTTCTTCGTTCTCACTGGAGACGGAGGGGGCGGCAGCATCTTGTGACTCACCTGCCACTGGGGTCCGACTGCTTGGACCATGTGGGGGTCCAGCGCATAACGGTCGAGGCGCAATGCGGCGGGAAGTGCTCGTCGAACATGAGACGGTACCAGTACCTGTCAGATCCTGTTAGCGCATCACTCATGTCAAAACGGGGAAATTGGACGATGCATACGCCTCCTTGGTGTCCGGAATGTCGCTGCCCCACTCCGGCTTGGGGTTCTTCATCATCTCGTCCGTGACCTGGATCTCGGCGTTGTCCTTGAGAGCGTCGATCCATCCGTATCCGACACCGTCCGAGAACTGCTCCTTCTGTCTCCACAGAATGTTGTCCGGGAGGTACGCCTCCGCACCGGGCTCGTCCGAGGTGTCAAAGGCCTTGCGGAGAATGTACTTCTCCATCTTCTCCTTGGTGATCATCTTCTCCTGGGGGTCGATGTTCATGGTCGCCTCGAGGAACTGCGTCGGTCGTCAGCGGGGTCACTCTTTCATCGCCATCATCACCATCATCATCACCAGGGCTCTGAATCACTCACCTCCTTGTCCAAGAACGGCACACGGGCCTCAAGACCCCAGGCAGACGTCGACTTGTTGGCGCGCAGGCAGTCGGCAAGGTGGAGGTTCTTGACGCGGCGGACAGTCTCCTCGTGGAAGGCCTTCTTGTCAGGCGCGGCGTGAAAGTAGAGGTAGCCACCAAAGATCTCGTCACTGCCTTCGCCACTGAGCACCATCTTGATGCCCATGGCCTTGATCTTGCGGGAGAGGAGATACATCGGCGTCGAGGCACGGATGGTCGTGACATCGTAGGTCTCGAGGTGGTAGATGACGTCGGACAGGGCGTTGAGGCCGTCCTCGATCGTGAAGGTCATGACGTGGTGCTTGGTGCCGAGGAACTTAGCCACCTCGAGGGCAGCCTTGTTGTCGGGCGATCCGGGGAGACCAATCGAGAAAGAGTTGAGCTGGGGCAAATATGTGACCGTCGAAAGCTTGTTGTCGTCGTCGATACCGACCATGCCGTCACCAGTGTCGGGGTTCTCCGTCATGGGGAGAGCGCCGCCGTTGGCCTCGAGAGCAGCCTTCTTCAACCGCAGAGTCTCTCTTTGGGCGATGGCGGCAACCAGACTAGAGTCCAGACCACCGGAAAGAAGAACGCCGTAAGGCACCTCGGCCATCAATCTCTTTCGGACCGACTTCTCCAACTTCTCGCGGATCAACTTGAGGTCGAGGGGTGTCTCGGGGACTCTGGCAGGGTCCCACCACGAAGGCTCAAAGTATCTTGTGGTCTTGCCGGTGGACGAGTCGTAGACGTGGCCGGGAGGGAAGGCCTCGACCTTGTCGCAGACGCTGTGCAGGCACTTCAGCTCAGAGGCGAAGTAAACCGCGTCAGGTTCTTTTGATGACCAGCCATAGTAGAGGGTGGTAATGCCGATGGGGTCGCGGGCGGCGATGGTGCGGTCGTTCTTCTTGTCGTACAGAACAAAGGAGAACATGCCGTCGAGGTGCTTCGGGGCGTCGAGGCCGTATTCCATGTACTACGGCGAACACCGTTAGGCCTCTGCGTGAACCGTTGTGGGGGATGGAATAGGATGCCAGCGCGATATTGACTCACCAAGGGAATGACGACCTCGCAGTCAGAGCCGGTCTTGAAGTGGTATGTGTGCTTCAGGGACTTGCGGATCAGACGGTGGTTGTAGATTTCACCGTTGACGGCGAGGATAATGCTCTCATCCTCGTTGGTAAGGGGCTGGGCGCCGGACTCTGCAACATTGGTCAGCCCATTGAAGCCGCGGGTTGGCAGCAGAGGAAGGGTCAACTTACCGACGCCGACGATGCTAAGACGCTCATGGCACAGAACTGCGATTGACGGTTAATCGATACACAAAATACTGTGGTATATGCAGGCTTGACCTACTCGTCTTGTTGGAGATAAAGCTGCCGCCTGTACGAAGAGGAAAGTCAGTGGGCTACTCTGTGTACTGTCGAGGTCGTCGCGTGTCGCGCGCGGATGACTCAGAACTCACTCCAGTCGGGGCCACGGTGACGGATGCTGCAGTCTACGAGTCAATTGATGCGCACAAACGTCGGAAACGTGGTTACTTACGCCTTTGCAAGCTTCAGAGCCGTTGGCTTGAATTTCTGGACGTCGGGATGACTGGGCGCGCATGGAGTCAGTCGCATCGTCCATGTGAAGATATTGGCGGGGTTAACTTTTTTGGGAGGGGACAGCTCAACTGCCCCTCCATCCCGCCGCCGAAATAGGGATTGTCGTCTCGCGGGGTTGGGACTTACCGATGACAAGCGAAGATGCCACACATGTTTGCGGTCTCGAGCTGCGATTGCGTACTACGTGGAATGTGTATGGGATGAACTGCAGCTTCAGAGGCCAGAGGGGTGAAAGATGTGTCGCGAGAGAATAAATACGGAGCAGGAGGTGGAGGGAAGGGTGGGAGCGAAGAACAGTTATGACTCTTCTTGCGCTTCACCCAGTTTTTTTATTTATTTTCACTGTCCCTACTTTCTGTTCGCAAAGGCCCCCCCAGAGTCCTCCTCCCTGACACAATGACATGGTCCCTAGCACCCAGCATTCCGACAAGCCATGACACAGTAACACCTGGTACTTGCCATCCTGGGGTGCCGGAAGCCGTGGCCGGTGCGTCGATAAGGTCAGGCCCGTCGGGTGCGCGGTGCGAATTATCTCGAAGGGCTGCGAGAGAGAGAGAGAGTGAGCGAGAGAGGGCCAAAATTGCAAGCCCGCCGCCACGGAACCACAGAAAACTGCACGATACGCTAATCTACTGCTGTTGCGCTAGTGTAACATAGCTTGTCTCCCGGGGCCGATCTCGGCTCTTACAGCCATTCGGCGCCCTGGCCACTCAGAGTTCACAGGTCTGCTAATTACCTAACTTTACCGACTGATAAGAAACCCAACCTCACCCATCCCACCAACGGGAGCGCCGAGACGCTGTGGCGCTGCGATTTCCTCAAGAGTCTACCGCCTGGTGCCACGAAGACGGGATATACTGTAGTTACGACCCTGGAGCGACAACGGCGACGGCTAGACCTCTCTTTCTCCGGGACAGTCACTGAGTCTCGGTAGGAGGGGGACGGGCAACCGTGTTATTGCCGCCGTTACAACTGTAATGCGCCCGCTCTGATTGAGCCTTGAGTCCTGACTCTAGGCGAACTTACTCGTCACCAGCCCTCGTGTCAGGGTTCCAGGTCCCATGCCAAGCAAGCTATGGTGGAGGCAAGCTCAAAGTCAAGTGCTCGGCGGTATTAGTTCCGGTAAAATATCCACCTCACTGAGGTTAAGACGGTGCGCCTCCCACCACGGATTAGCGGAGCGTGGTCCACCGCCAGAAGAGTCATCAAGTAAATCGCCGCAACTACTGTCACCCAGAGGCCGACTTTTGTCCGCGTCATTCTTGTCACGAAGGCCAAAAAAAAACGTCTGCGCAGAGAATCCAATCGTAGCAGTTCGACGTCTAGACCTGTTTCCCTGCCTGTCTGTTTGTTCTTGTCCGCCCCAAAACCCCTCATGGCAGCATCATCGACCAGCCCGAAAGCAGAGAAGCAGACCGTATGGTATTCCCCGTAACTCCGAAGCCATGCCTACGGGCACGACGTTGTCATCGCCTAACTCTATTTACCCCGTGAATGCCCCCGCCATCTAGGGCGCCGGGTTCTCCCTCACGACACGCTTGATGCGCTTCTCGTATTCCGCCTTATCCTTCTTGAACAAACTATACGCCTCAGCTTGGGCTGGCGACTCAGGGTTAGGATCGTCGAGCAGGTTCTGGATGCCGAGCAGGATCTGCTTCACCGTGATCGCGGGCTTCCACGCCTCTTCCTCGTTCAGGATCGACAGGCAAACGGTGCCGGAGGGGTAGACATTGGGGTGGAACAGGGGAGGGACGAATTTGCCTGTGCAATGTTTGTCAGTCGGAGGACTCGATCTTTGAGGTAATTGGTAGGTAACTCACACTTGGGAGGCTTCGTCGGGTACTCTGTTTGTGAGATGGGAAAAGTCAGCAAAGGTTCGCTTGCTCAAAACCCACGATCCCGATGCGCAAGGTTGTTTACCCACCCTCAGGGAATGTGATTGTCAGCTTGAACAAGCCGCCCTCCCAAATGGTCTTCTCCTTGCCCGGAATACCACATTCCCAGACCTTGAGATCGAGCGTGCCCGTCGCGGCATTACGCTGGGGCTTAGCGAAGAAGCCAAAGGGGTGGTCTTTGCGCCATTGCTTCCTGTAACCTGTCAGACTCGTCCACGGCGAGATGGTGCACTCAGGCAACCTACCTCTCTTCCTGGAGTCTGTTCTGGCACAGCGACATCGCGACGATGGTTGTGACGGTTGCGTTTCGGGAGGGTTGTCTGATGGCGTCCGAAGGTGGTATGCGGCGTCTCGCTCGCGTGTCACTGGAGAAAACTGCGGCTGATGTGCAAAGACGGGATGACTAGCCTCGTGGCTCTTGGGAGACGAAAGCCCGGAGATTTGGACGCCGGTGGCTTGATGAATCGGTGAGATAGGTAAGCGAGACAAGGCTGAGGGCAGGTTGGAACTTGTTCAGCGAATCTTTAGATAGAGTCCGCGGCTTTGTAAGGAAGGCGTCGAAAAGGTCGCCTTGCACAGTTGCACTTGCCTCACTGGATGCGCCAGCTGAGAGGGAAGGCGGTGGAAAGGTTTGAGACAGCGGTACGTACCTTTCAGGGTGTGTACTTACTGAGTAGTGCCTCCCAGGTACCTTCCAACGAAAGTCGCGTGCCTTTCTGGTGGTGGTAAAGGTGAGATACCGCGGTACCTTCGGCAGAAGCTTAGGATACTAGGTAGCAAGACTGATGAGAGGGGGGGGGACGTCACTCATCCAATGGCCGAATGGATATAGGACCCCGCCCTAGACCACATTCGGGGTTGGCGCGTCGGGCGCGGGGTGCGAGGCCCTGGGAATCCGACGTGGGGCTTTGGATGGACCTGCCCAGATGCAAGACAAGGAGCTTCAGGCCCAATTCCTCGGCTTTCATCTGACAGCCCATCTTTCTGCACGTACAAAGGCCATAATCCCAGCCCCGTGCGACTGGATATCCTACCCCTTTAGCCCTTGCGCGATCGTCTTTTACCTGCAGCATCCTGAAGGTCCTGTCGGTCTTTGCCGCTTTGCGACTGCGCGCCGGACGACTGACTGACACACGTTGCCCCGGCTGCGTCTAGAAGCGTGCTTTGTTCCGGTCTCTTTTGGTTTACATATATTTGGACACCGTCCACCTAAGCCCTCTTCAAGCAAACAGCGCCGCGCATAAATTCGGTTCACGCCCTAAAGTTCACCCGTCACGATGGAGAAGGACGGCAGCGCAGCCGGCGCGGGGACGACGGGCGAGGCTAAGCCCGTGGTACCAGCTGTTGAAGAGAACAGGCCGGCGGATGTGGTCGACGACGTGCCTGACCCCGACGAGGATGATCTGGACGACCTGGACGGTATGTTTGTCAAACAGGCCTGGGGATCACAGCATTTCATGCGCTGACTCTTACCAGACATGCTTGACGACTTTGCCGCGGTGAATGTAGACACCAAGAAACCCGAACAACCAGTCGCGTCTTCTGCGACTGGTCCTGGAAAGCCCGCGGCGGTCACCGAAGATGAGGTTGATGAGAAGACGTTGGAAGAAATGCTTTCATCCGACGACTTCGCGAAGCAGCTCCAGGCTGGCATGGCTGACCTGATTGGCGAGTTCGAGAAAAATGTAGAGAAACCCCCTCCTCGTCCTTGCTCGCCCCCATCAACTAACCAGGTATTACAGCCGGAAATGCAGGCGCAATTTGACAACGTCTTCAAGCAGATCAGCGCCGCTACAGGGGAAGCTGGGTCGTCTGAGGGGCAAGCGCACCCGCGGCCCACATCTTCCTCGAGCAAAGCCCCGGCCTCGGATCCGATCGCCGACGGGTCCTTCCAGGAGACTATCAAGAAGACCATGGAGCGCATGCAAGCGTCGGGTCAGCAGGCTACGGCGGCCGCGGCAGAATCCTCTACCGAGGACCTCCTTGCCGAGATGATGAAGCAGTTCGGAGAGGGCAACATGGAAGGCGGCGGCGGCAGCGAGGAGGAGTTCTCGAAGATGCTCATGGGCATGATGGAGCAGCTCACCAACAAGGAAATCCTGTACGAGCCCATGAAAGAGCTCAACGACAAATTCCCCGAGTGGTTCGAAAAGAACCGCGCCAAGACGCCTGCGGAAGATCTCAAGCGGTACGAGGAGCAACAGGCTCTGGTGAAGGAGATCGTGGCCAAGTTTGAAGAGAAGACGTACGCAGACTCCAACTCAGCGGACAGAGAATACATCGTCGATAGGATGCAAAAGGTAAGCGGGAGACTGGTGTCGCCATTTTCGTCATTCCCGGCACTGACATGTGACAGATGCAAGCTGCCGGATCACCGCCATCAGACTTGGTTGGCGACATGCCGTCAGCACAGGATGCGTTCAACGGTGACGAGAGCTGTAATCCGCAATAATTGGAAACAACTGCGACCGGCGTCTGATATATAATCCCACCACCAAGACCATGACTTTCTTTGCCATGGTCATGCACATGCAGAGAAGCCATCCATACCGTTATCCGTCCGCCTATCAAGAGGCCCAACGCCATAAGCAAATCAGATTCCCAAAGCCATACCTGACTCAACGCCATTGTACAAATGCAAAGACCGAAGTTGTCCAACTCCAGTCCAGACCACAGCACTCAACTTTCTTTCAAGACATGTCCATCTGCTGTGAAGACGCGTCCAGTTCACTATCTTCCTGTGATACCAAGTTCATGAAAAGTGCGTCGTAATCCTCATCGTCAGAAAGGTTGAAGGGATCCGATTGCGTGGATTGCGACGAGTGAGCTGAATGCCGCGGTTCGGAAGATTGGTCGTAAGACAATAGCAGCGCGTCGAGCTCATCCTGTTCTTCCTGTGCAATAGTGTCGACCATCATATCATCAACGTCCTCGGGTATCTGCTGTGCGCGCTCTTGAGCCATCGCCGCCGCGTCATCGATGTCTGCTTCAGAATACATTGCGTCTCCCTCTAGCTGCTTGGCGTAGAACCGTTGTCGCATGTCGCGGTCCCAGTCTGACTTGAGAAGCTTCAGAAGAAAAATGTCAGCATCGTGCGTCTCAGGTCTATGCGGAGCATTACGCCACGTACGGTTCCCTCCATGTCTCGCCGTTGGTAGGAACGGTCATCGGCACGCTGCCGCACGTTCTGCAGAAACAGCTTTCGCCTGCTCTCCTGCACCTCTTCGCGTTTGCGGACGACCGGGTTCGGCCTCGCCGGCCGTGATGCATACTTGAACTTTGGCTGGGAGATGGGCGAGGATTGTGTGTGCCGAACGGTGTTGTCGTCGATGGACGAGAGGGGCGACGCCGCGCGGATGGGCGACGACGAAAGTGGTGACGGCACGGCGGGCCTGAAGTCCCACGAAGTCCGCTCAGTGAAGATTGGTACAGGCCCAGAGACGGAGAACATGTTTGCGGATGTCCGTGTTTCTGGGTATTCGTTTTCTGGCATGAAGCTAGCGATAACAGCAAGGTGGGCGGCGTTGCAGGTGATGGTTTAGAAGCGAGTCTAAGTAGCTCAAGACGCTGGTTGTGATGTAAGAGAAGTGCTGCAGCTGTCGCCTCTTTGCTTAATTAGGGAACCACCGTGGGTGTGGCATAAGCATGGGAACGCGACCGAGACGCGACGGAAGGCGTCCGACGCCACAAAAGTGGCTTGTATTGACGATTAGCACGTGAATCCACTTAAAGAGGTCCCGCGGCGATCCAGCAACAGAGCGTCCAATGTCCATCCATGATTCCATGCATCGCAAATTAAATACAGCGGTCTGGGCTCAGAACCTTTTGATCCCGGCGGTTCCCGATCGGACCCCGAGGCAGAGTGATCGACCGGGGGTCACGCTCCCCCAACAATACAGCAGCCGCCGAGCAAAAAAAAAAAAAAAAAAAAAAGAGCATCTGGCAAAATCGCCTGACGACATGACATTCGACTAGTTAGCTCTGGACCGCACCACCCCGAAGCAACTGGATCCCTTGGAAGGACTCCACTATCTGTAGCGACTGTTGGGAAAAGACGCCTTTATCTTATATCGAAGACCAAATCGCCTCTGCATGCCACTTGCAAACCCCCGAAAGCCCCAACACGACTTCGTAGAATGAGCGTCGGTGCAAACCACCCTTGCGTTTGTCTATTCATTGGCGGTAGCTGGCCAGCGTCCAGATGAAAGCCTTTTCCGTGTTCTCGCTCCCGTTGCGCCGCCTCGCCACCCAGCGGCCATGGACCTGCTCCGAATGTCGCGCCGGCCCGATGGCCCAGCAGCAGCAGCAGCAATATAGCCGGTCGTCACAACGCCAGCAATGGTTCGGCAACAACGCCACCCGCGGATTCTCGTCGACGAGCACGAGGGCCGCTGTTGCGAGAGCGGTACCGAAGAACGGTAGCAGCGGTACCGGTAGCGGTAGCGGTGGCGGCCGGAAGGGCGGCCGCGTTTTGCTTCTTGCTTCTGGTGGCGGCGCAGCGGCTGCGGGCGCTCTCGCCTTCACCGACGATATCAAACACGGTTATGAGGCGGCGGAGCGCGCCGGTCGGGTCGCTGCCGCCCTTGCGGTGTGCATCAACGAGTACGGCAAACCCCCTTATCGGAGACACGCCATCACGGTTCAGTTCTTGCTAATGCGCTTGTAGTTACCGTACAACCCTCAACCAGAAGGAAAAGATTGAAGATCCCGAATTGCAATCCAGAATTCTGAAAGACTGTCACCAACGATGCGCCGATCGAACACTGAAGGTCTTGGAGAAGAACGGTGGCATTTTTATTAAGCTGGGCCAGCACCTTGTAAGAGCCCCCCAACTCGTGCTCTCTTCAAAACTGGGAGACTGACCGACGAACAGAGTGCGATGAACTACCTCCTCCCGCAAGAGTGGACCAACACGTTCATCCCCCTCCAGGACAAATGCCCCGTGTCGTCGTTCGAATCGATCGAAGAGATGTTCCGGAACGACATTGGCAAGGAGCTGTGGGACTACTTCTCTGAGTTCTCGAACGAACCGATTGGCGCCGCGTCTCTCGCCCAGGTACACACCGCCACGGTGAAGGAAACGGGCATGCCCGTCGCCGTTAAAGTGCAGCACCCCGGCCTCGGTCAGTGGTCTCAGCTCGACCTGGCCCTGACACGGTTCACCTTCTCGACCCTCAAGCGCTTTTTCCCCGAGTACGACCTGGAATGGCTGTCCGCCGAGATGGACGTGTCGTTGCCGAAAGAACTGGACTTCAGGGAGGAGGAGCGCAATGCCAACCGCACGCGGGAGCACTTTGCGAAGCTGCCGGAGCACCCCCTCGTCGTCCCCGGGGTCCTCTGGGCGAAGGAGCGCATCCTGGTCATGGAGAGAGTGTCGGGACACCGGCTGGACGATCTCGCGTACCTCGACGCCAACGGCATCGACCGCGACGAGGTCTCGGCCTGCCTCGCGCGCATCTTCAACGAGATGATCTTCGGCCACGACGCCCCCTTGCACTGCGACCCCCACGGCGGCAACCTCGCGATCCGCAAGAACGAGTCCCGGCGCGGCCTCCGCGGCGGCCACAACTTCGACATCATCCTGTACGACCATGGCCTCTACCGCGACATCCCGCGCGACCTGCAGCGCTCCTACGCCAAGATGTGGCTCGCCGTCATCGACGGCGACATGAAGCGCATGCGCACGTACGCCAAGGAGGTCGCCAACATCAACGACGAGCAGTTCCCGCTGTTCGCCTCAGCCATCACGGGCCGCGACTGGAGCGTCCTTAACAGCGAGGGCTCCGTCCTGCAGACCCGTACCGCCGACGAGAAGAAGGAGATGGGCGACGCCCTGCAGGAAGGCCTCATCGTCGACCTCGTCCAGCTGCTCGGCCAGGTCCCGCGCATCATCCTCCTCATCCTCAAGACCAACGACCTCACCCGCAGTCTCGACGAGAACCTGCACACCCGCCAGGGCCCCATCCGCTCCTTCCTGATCCTCGCGCGCTACTGCACGCGCACCGTGTTCGAGGAGCAGCTCGAGGACCTCAAGCGCCGTGGCTCGCTGCTGTGGCCGCCCAACACCTTCCGCCTCGTCTCGGCGTGGATTGGCTTCCTGAGGGTCGAGGTGAAGCTCGGCGCCTTTGAGCTGTTTTTGAGCGTCAAGAGGGCTCTCGGCCTGAAGGGCGTTGAGTTCCCGGCCCCGGGCATGTGAAGTATGTGATACCTGGAACTTAGACCTATAGACTTGTAATTTAGCCGCTGTTTGTATACGACGAGCTCGTTTTTTTGTTCCACTTTATGTTTCTTCATCTGAGCCTGATTACATTCGGAATTGGAACCCATCCAACCGTCGGGGCGCATGCGCCAACCCAGGAGAATACGCAATCATGTCCACATCGATGTTTTGCTACGGTATTTTCTAATCCCACGGTTTTCCATCGATACCGCACGATCGATCTTTGACGACAATAGTCCAATGATCAAGTAGGAGGTCGTAATGGCACATGAAGAGATAAGTCTATGTCAGTTCTGCTTACAAAGCACCTCGTCCGGAGGAGATTTCATGGCCATTTATGCTACCAAATTATGCTGTAAATAGGTATCAATAGATACTTCAACCGGCTTGTACAACACTCGGAATACACTAGACACTGTAATACATCATTCAGCAAATGTTGATATGACTAGTGATGAACAACATGGGCAGCTAATTAGTTGTAACACGAAGTTTGTTAATTTGATTCAACCCAACATGATTTTGTATGCAGTGGCATGCACAACCAATAGTTCTCAGAATATTATGAACAATATCACTTGATGGCGCGAGAAAATTGTTTCACAATATTTATATTACCACCTGCGACGGCTAGACCGCACAGACAATGGCACAATACAGTGACCAAATCAGAATTTCTTTCCTACTCATCGCTCCAAGTTGGGCGAGGTATGGGTATCGCAAAACACCACAGCTCTACATGTTGTCAAGGCGCTCCTTGGCGGACTCCTTGGCCTCGTCGGAGACATTGGGGTTCTTGAGAGTACTGCAGACACCGTGTTAGTCCATATTTGCATGAGGGCCATTCGAGTAGCAACAAGGAGTAACTCACGCCTTGAGGCCGCCGGCAACGTTGCCGGGGTTCTTCTGCTCGTCGTCGCCGGCCTTGGCGACGTCGCCGCCGTTGAACTCGTTGTCGAGGATCTTCTTGGAGTTCTGCTTGGACTCCTCGGAGGTGTTTGGGTTGTTGATGTTGGCCTTGTGGCCGCCGGCGATCTGAGCTTCGGTAGGCATTTTGAAGAGTGTTGGTGGTTGTTTGAAGTGGGAAAGTTTGGTAATGGAAGCAGTTGAAAGCGAAGTTGTGATTGTTTGGTTGATAGCTGTTGTTGGTGGTGTTGTTGTGATGATGGAGACAAGAGGGACAGGTTCCAGAGGTGTCGGATGGTCTCTTCTTATAGATCTCTTGAGATTGTGTCGACTATGGTGTTCAAGGCTTGATCCGCAAGTCAGTCACAAGAGGACAACACAAGACAAAGCACACCTCCCAGGCACTCACGCAAGTGTGCGTCAGAGTTACGACAACAGCTAGGAAGGAGACCTACAGCTACAACGGAGGCGAATGGCATCATAGACTTTTTTGCAAAGGCCTCTTGTGTACAACGGCGTTTTCACGTTTCCTGCTTCCACAAACAGCCCACTTCGTACCAACAAGCGTATTGACGAGACGGGTAAAAGATACTTGACCCCTGGCCCCCCTGCATGCAATGGCGGCATAGGATAGCAGCGCTACCAGGCCAACAACGCCCGAGCTCTCTGGAAGTACGTTTGGCTTCATTCCCTTCGATCATCGATCATGAGGGCGGATCGGTTGTGCAAAGTCATGACGCTCATAGTCTGGTAGGGGAGCCATCTCAATCTGGGGATTCCAGCTGGTGATCGAGAAGGTGATTGAGAAACCCTGGTGCGTTCTGTGGCTTCATTGCTGCTTGTCGTTTCTTATTCCGCTTACGACCAAGCGGCAGTGCTTGCGTGCCTGGAAACATGTGGAATGGCAGGCAGACTATTGTGGGAATGAGAGTAACAGAGATGGTGCTAGGGTAAGATGCTTGTGCGGGTTAATGTCAGCGTATACTCAGTTAAGGAACCGGTCCGTTTGGCCTTACAAATCCTTAGGATATCACAATTGTCACTTAACGACGCATGGTCAAGGTGATGCAGGCAACGACGCTAGGGGAACCTGGCCCATGTCCGTCCGACCCCCTCCCATACTTTCCAGATCGATGAAGCGGGATGAAGTCAGATCGAACCGTCGCTTATGTGGGGAGAGGGGGTACAATGCGAGACGAAACCTCCAGGGTCCCCAAGAGATGTCCAGTGTTCCAGTGCTCCAGCATTGGGCATGTGTGTTTTTACTGTGTTTCCCTCCGTATTGTATACCTACGTAACCTCAAGAAGGACCACCTTAGCTACGTGCCTCAGAAACTTCATTTTCTTAGAGGCTGGGTGTGGATGTCTGCATGTGTGGGCTTCTTCTCATCGACCAATCTTCCGTTTGAACTTCCCTCAATGCTATGCTGCATCCGGAGAACACAGGGGGATCGATCCAACCTTGGGCTGGCGATGCGGCCGAGGATATGCTCCCCTGTTTGTCCATTAACTTTTTCTTCTCCCCCCCATATCTGCTACCATCAAGGTAAAGGGAGATGGCTGGTGAGCACCTCTCGGGTGGAATAAGAAAGTAAGTACCAACGACGCTTGACGTAAGACGCTTGAAGTCCTGTTTCCCCTACAAGACCAATGGCAAACGGCCTGCGGCTGGTCATACCAACACGGATAGCTTGTGCGGGGCACAGTGACAAGAAAACCAGACAAAAACGAGACTCTTGACCTAGCACTTACCATGCCGCAAACCGAATGCTGGTCTCTGCCGCATCTACACCAGGCAATCTGAGATCGAAATCTGACATGGGAATCTGAGAGGAAATGCAAGGTACCGCTGTAAAACCCCTAGCCCCGAGCAAAAGACGCCAACTTTCCCAAGCCGACGTGGGGATCCGGTCTTGTCTGGGCTGAGTTTGCGATGGCGCGCTCTAGACAACACTGTCAACAAAGCGGCCGGCCGGCGCTACGGCACATCGTTGGACATGCGGCTGATGTAGATCTCCGCCTCACCGGTGGTTAGTAGGAAAGGGGATGAGGATGGTGATTCATCGCACCGGAGGTGGTGATGTCAGCGACTAGGTCTCTGATAGGTCCAAGGCGAAAATATGCATGTTGAAAGAGCACAGACACCCCTCGACAGGAGCTTTTTGTCCGGCGCGAGAGCATTGGAGAGGGGAGTGTCAAAAGATGTCTACCCAGCGTTCGACAGGGAAGAGAAATGGAAACGAAAGAGGGGGTGGATAGATTGATAAATCCAAGCAGTGGGAGGTCAACTGCAAACTCCTTCTCTTCCTCTCCATCCTCAGATCGATGGATCTCGTATGACTGAGATTAGGGACGGTTTGTTAATCGAATTTAAGACCAATTGGCCCCCAACATGGCTTGCTGCGTCGCACTGGCATTTACAGCCAGCCAGAAACTAAACGAGCCGGCCGCCGGGTTGATTCACCGCCAATCACTCCAGATGCTGTTGTGCGTCATCTGAAAAGACGAAAGATAAATCAACTGCCGGCAAGCCAGTAGCTTGACCAAAACACGCGACCGCATTTGGCGAGCCCCATCGGTCGGACAAAAAAACCGCCGTATCAGCCGCGGAGCGAAAGCGCAATGGGGGGCTCGCAAACGAGGATAAATAGCGCGGTCTGACGACGAATAAGAACCAAGAAGCCCGACCTTGCTCTTCGGCTTGGCGGCTCAAGTGCTTCGGAGGTTGCCTCCCACAAGCGTCTCACGCCTGCGGCGGCCCCCAACACTCCCCCGTCGGACGATATATCGCGCTTGTTTTGCTGCGACAGCCGCCCTCGTGGCTCCCATTGGCCGAACGGGTACGGGACTTCATGCAAGCCACTTCGTCCTCGTTCGAGCTGACTGACCGCCAGAGCAGCCAGCGAGAGAGACCAAGTGGGACCCTACCGGACCTGGGTACGTCCAGGATTATTTAGTATTTTTTGTCTCTTTGGCTGGCGTCTTGTTCGGGTAAGGTTCGAGATGTGACTCTCTGAAGGTTCCGCGAGAGGCCTCTTGCGATACGCTTTCCGGTGGTGTCTCAGTGAGTGATGCATCATTCAGGTGAAAAGAAAGAAGGGGTAACAAAACCGCGCCAAAAGATGAAATCAGCCGCTCGGCTGCTGCCGCAGCAGGGCCCCCTGTCAATTAAGGTATCTTCTCGGCCAATGACATCTCTCCATGGCGGCTATTGAGCCCAGAGCACTGACCACTTGATTCTCCAGCCCCCACCTCGCCGTCCCGCGTGGCTGTGCTGGGGCTTCGCTGCATCCGACTTCACTCCATCTCAGTCTCCGTTGCCTCCGTCACCTCCGTCACCTCCGTCACCCCGGAGTACCGGTTATCGTCAATCCCTTCCGTCACTTCTCACACTTTTGGTGAGAAACGTTTGCTGGACAAGGGGCTCAGCTGATGTAACCCTACCTCACGACTGAGCTGCAAACACCTGCAGAACCCCCCTCCACCCCAAAATACAACCAACACAACACACACGCGCGCGCGCACCCCCATACTCGCACACTCACACTACCCTCACCACCAGCACAATGACATCACCGGACGCCACCCCCGAACCCCAGCCCGCGGCTATCAACTACGTCGCAGGCTTCCTCCTCGTGGGCCTCGCCTGGGGCTTCACGACCCCCTTCATCCGCCGCGCCGCCAAGGACCACAACCCGCCGCCGCACCCGGTCCTCGAGTCCGACGCCGTCCGCCGGAGCTGGCTCCGCAGCCGCATCTATGGCGCCTTCTTCGGCGTCCTCGACCTTCTGCGCAATCCGCGCTACGCCGTGCCGCTGCTCATCAACCTGACGGGCAGCGTCTGGTTCTTCCTGCTCATCGGGCAGGCCGGTAAGGCGCTCTCCATCCATCATTCGTTGACGTCTCGGGGAAGGGAAAGAGAGAGAATAACCAATACTGATGACTGATCTTTTCACAACAAGAATTGAGTTTGACGGTGCCCATCGTCAACACACTGGCCTTCCTCTTCACCGTCATCGGCGACTGGTGGGTCGAGAGCAAAGTGATTAGTCGACGTAGGTGTTTCAATTCGCGCGCCCCAAGTGATTGGGCGGCCG
Organism: Colletotrichum destructivum; assembly: GCF_034447905.1. NCBI lineage: Eukaryota > Fungi > Ascomycota > Sordariomycetes > Glomerellales > Glomerellaceae > Colletotrichum > Colletotrichum destructivum. Next base: position 1,232,142 of record NC_085904.1, read on the forward strand.
CACGGCTGACACATTTACAGAAACCCTGGTCGGAATGGTGTTGTCCCTTTCTGGGATAGCGTTATGTGTGCACAGCAAGACGAGGTAAACGCCCCTCTAGATTTTCCATCTGACTGGCGAGAAGACTTTAGTCAGGGGCGGCGGCACAGTTTCGGATGCATGTCAGGATGCATGAGGCTTAGGGCGCGCATGTCTCGGATACGATGCATTGTACATAAGTTGGGGAAATGGGCCAGTGGATGGCCATTCAAAATATATCTTGATATAGATGTACACAATGTGAAGCGAACAAAGTCTCTTCGCCGGGCAGCTCCAATCCTCATGTGCTTCTTCCGCTGCCTGTGTCTCCTTTGATTTCTCCTATAGGAGAGACTCCACTGGTCTCTGGTCTGCCTGGACCAGGACTCATCCAAGAGAAAGTCATCCAGCCCGCCCGAGCGGTCTACTGGACGCTAAGAATCGAAAGAGAGAGAAAAAACTAAACAGCCATGATGAGATTGCCAGAATGCTCGCTGCTGTGATTGTCGGTATCCTCCATACGCCGTTTATGCTTGTAAGAGAGAAAAATGAAGAAAAATAAAGAAAGAGTGATACTCTTTCCGCTCAAATGCTCGTAGATCAAAACCAGCATCACTTTCGTATCGCGTCAATGTCGTTCAATAACACCTCGCGGACCAGACATTAGTCCCGTGATCATCACGCCGAAGTTCGTCGCGCGCGGAGCCAGCGCTGCACGCTTCGTAGGCTCGGGTCCTCGGCCGTCCAGCGGCCCATCGAGCGGTCGGACGCCCGCAGCTGGTTGTAGATTGACTCGTCGGTGATCGTTGAGAGCTCCTGTAGCGCATCCATGTTAGTAGTGCGTCCGTAAAAAGCCCGCCCGCTTCTTTGGCTTTCCCTGCCAGGTTCGGGGGTAGAGAGACTCACAACTCTCAACTGCTGGTCACACGCCCTCAGATGAGACCCGTTCCTCGAGTTCGGCCGTCCGCCCTGCAGAACGCCGTCCCGGTTGCCGATCCACCGCTGCGCGGCAGCCTGTCGCAAGTAGATCTTTTGACACTCGTGTCTCCTGGCGAAAGAGTCGAGCATACACCTGATGATAGCAGTCAGCCAAACGTCCTATCCTGAAAGGGCCGGCAAATGACTCACTGGTTGAGCTCTGCCTTCTCCTGCTCAAGTGGCCCGCCGTTTACCGTCGGAACGCTCGTGTCGGCCGCGCAGTCGAGAATATGCTGACCGTCGAGGGAGCATTGCCGCAAAGCCGCCCATCCCTCGGTGTAGTAGTCCTCCATGTTTGTCGGGTCCGTGGGAGCTGCCGCAATGTAGTACTGCAAGGTCCGGAAATCAGAGAGGACCTCGCCGACCCTGATTGTTCGGTACATGTTCACTGGGGGGGTATGTTAGATGCGTCTGCGCCACGAAACCCTCCGACATCAGGCGTGTGCCTTAAGGGGTCCATCTGATAACATACATCCGTCCATCGTTAGAGAGAAATCCGTGCGAGTCGCGGCGTTCAATGGTCCTGGGGGGTAAGTTTGACGAGAAGCAATGACACTCGAACCAAAGCCAGAATTAAGTATTGTACACAAGAATTAGTATTAGTCTCGGTGAGAAGAAAGGGACCGGCTGTTGTCGAGACAGATTAACACACTAGTTGAGGCAAGACCATGAGAATAGCACCGGGGCCATGAGGCTTTCCTTTTGTACATCGTCGACGGCATCCGAACGACACGGAGGGAGATTAATCACGAAGGTCACAGAGCGTTGTTTCCCCCCCAAGTTGAACACCGAAGTCCTGTCCGCCCTTACTTGCCCCGTAAAGCCGTCCCGGAAGGTTCTGGCGGGTGGTGAGCCCCATAGGGATGCATGAGGCCTTTGGGCAGTGTCGATCCAATGAAGTGGTCGGTTCATCTAACGATACCCACGGCGACCCAGTACGACCATGTGGCCGACCGACGAGTCGGAAAATAGATGCCAGGGTCCTGGCAGTTAGGATGGCTTTGCAAGCTCAAAGCTAGTGCGAACCCTAGCCAAGCTGGCGGACGTGCCCTGACATCCCGGATACGTCGGGAACGTACAAGGGAGAGGCTGCTCTGGCTGTCGGGAGGCCTGGCGATGATGCAGACCCGCATGTTGTATGCCTGGACAGCCGTGGTCCAGACCAGAGGGGCATAGGGACTGACGACATGTTGGCGAGATGGGCCAGTGAGCGAGCGACGTGGTTCGGGCAGCAACCCTCTTCGACATGTCGCTGACGAGGCTGCGCGGGATGCTAAGACCTGAACGGGGGCGGGGGGGGGGACGAGGGGTGTGTAAAGCTCCGTCTACAGCCTCTGTCTAGGTGGTGGGCAACATGGGTCGGATAAGGATGAGAGACTACCATGCATAGAGACTCCAAGACTGGGGGCAGGGCACGTGAAAACACAGCATGACGAAAAGCGAAACGATGAGGTTTCCGTTCTAGCCCAAACGCCAACACCTAAGTAGGTAAGTAGAGTTAGTCTCTTCCTGCCCCCCCCCCCCCTGGTTACGAACATCGTGTAGATACGGGACAAGGATTCGCAATAAGGTAAGGCTGGTGGATCTTCAGCCGTAATATTGGTGGCCGGATTAGGAAGCGGGCTGGAGCTTTGCATGCAGTGCTGCTCCACAACGTCCGTGGCTTGACGGGGGACAGGCCGGGGCAGTGTCCAATCATGGGCCGGGACATGCTGACCGTCTGTCCACGTTTGGCACGTTGTATTCCCAGCTGAAGCGATACCGCCATACTGGTCACCTGCATTAGGGTCCCGTGTCGATTGCCCGTTGTGACTTAGCAGAAGGCAGACTGCGGGATTTGGGACGAAATTCTCCTCGCGGCACTCAATTGCTGTGAAGGAGACTGGTCCGGAGGTATTTCTGGGCTGACTTATCCAGCTCTGACTCGGAACGCCATCTATCTTTCCCCCTGCTATCCACCTCCACCGCCCACGTCTCGGCCTCTGGAGGAGTTCTGCAGCCCTCTAACGGAGGAAAGGGGGAACCTTGCTCCTGCGCAAGGGTAAGAAGAATATCCTTGAGAGATCTAAACGGCCTCAGTGGCTCAGGCTTGACCTTGGGGCAAGCTTGGTTCGTGTCCCTCCGTATTTCTTTGCTTTTCCTCTCAGCCTCGATTCACTCTAATCATACTGGTCGCCCTATGAAGCCGTTTCACGAGGCCACGATAGCCTCCCTCCTAAACGTCGACGCCCGTTTCCCCGATATCGTTTTGAGGTCGCGACTGGCTTCCATTTCCCCCCGTGTCTTCCGTGTCTCATGTCCCTGTCGTCGAGTTGCTTGTTATCCGAGACATGGGCATCTCAGATTCTACCCGCTGGCCTCAGTTAAGCCACACAGCCTCTCTTTCATCGTCGTGCCTACTCAAATCAGTTCTCAGCCAAGCCACAAACGGCTCTGCGGCCGCTCTCAAGTCGGCAACCAATGGGTTGGTCGTTGTGAAGTCTTCCGAATGTCTTGATCTATAACGGTTGGTAGGCTGGCTAGTAGTACAATCGTGTGCGGGGATCTGGGTTCGCGAGACAACCAGTTTTGACTCTCATCTGCAATACAATGCGGAAGTCATGCGTGATCTGGCCTGTCAACGAATCAATGTCGCCTTGGACTCATCGTCGGACGCACCAGCCAACTCCAGCTTCCACCAGCCGGAATGTGTCTCTTCCACCTCAGTCCTTCTCCGCAATCGCCTGTAACCGCTCGTCGATCTCGTCTTCGGTCAGGATCCGGAAGCCGGGGTCCGTTCCCTCCTCGCCATCCGCGCGGGGGCCTCCAACAATGCCAATCTCGATCTCGCCCTTCTTGAAGTCCATGCTCAGGACGGTGCTGAGAGTTGTGATGGCAAGCTCGACAACCTCCGTCCAGTCGCCCGGGGCGTGATCCTTGTTGCGCAGCTTCTTCTCGAGGTGGTTGAGAGCCTCCTGCTGCTTGGGGCCTGCTGAGGTGCCCTTGTAGCCGATGTAGTATCCAGCGGGGTCGCACTTGAACAGCTGAGGTCCGAACTCGGAATCCAATGAGATTAGGGTCGTGGCCACTCCGTAGGGGCGCATGTAGGCCTAGACCGCTTGAGTAAGTCATTGTCTCGACGACATCACCTCGAATCATGTCCTGCTTACCCTTTGTGTGTAGACCTGGCTGATGTTGGCCAGTCTCTTGGCCAAAGCATCAGCAGGCATCTCGTAGCCGTACTTGTACCGGAACTCGGCCGCTTCACCCTGAGCACGCTGGGAGAAGGCACGCGCATCGGCGATGGAGCCCGTAATGACGCAGCCAACGGACGGAGAGAGCTGGAAGAGGTGGGAGACGGAGGCGGGGTCGATGAGTTTGTCCTTGCGATTGGGTCAGTGCCTCTTCCGTCATGCAACTTCGTTGACATTCTCAACATACAGGAACCTTCTTCTGAGACAGGACAACGGCACAGTCCTTGCCTCTGACGCCTATCGACATGATGTTGGCGGCTGTGATTGCCTTGAAGGCATATTCTAGTCGGAAGCGTATATCGTCAGCTCGGTCGGTGACAAGCCATGCCGTTGCCGGCCCCGCATAATGGCATCACCACAGGGAGGGGCAATCGATTCGCGCGGGGGGCGGGAGAAGGGTCTACATACCGACTTGGTACAATCTTCCCTGCTCCGAGAAGATGGTGATGTGTCGGTCGTAAGCTGAGCCACCTGATGGGAGAAAGTCATGTTAGCTAGGATGGACGGGCGTTCGCCAGGGTTGAGGCCAGCTCAGGAACGACGCACCCGACATCTTGGCGGTATGGTTGTGTTTGCGTTGGTCGGATTACGTCGAAAAAAAATCGTATTCGGTCGTCACGAACTGAGAGAAGGGGTTGATGGGTGGACGTGGAAGTGGTCGCCGGTTCTGAGGTCGGGGTTGAGCTCTGAGGGAGCTCTTTGGATATCGACGCGTTTGCAGGAGCTTGCCTGGAGCAGGCGAGACGACACAACGGGAAGCTCCAGCGGCCCAGCTGGAAGGCTGAGTGGGTGCCTTGCACTGGTGTGCTCTCTCTAAGGCAGCAACCCGAAGACGTATAGCTTACATAAGGCGACGTGCAATCTCTAAGCTCATGCGGCACTTTCCAGTACGTATCGCACTTGACAGGGACGTAGCGGTAGCGGGGCACCCCTGTCAGTGGGAACGACAACGCATTTTGCTGCCAAAAATTTGGCAGGGCGGCATTCAGAGCCAGAAAAAAAAAAGTAGAGGGGACTATTCCCGATACTATCTATTTTTCCAGTATCGAGCACCACTCACTACGCCCAATAGGACTACTGTATATGAGGCCACTGCATTCCAATCTATCTAATAGGCTGATCACACGTGGAAAACATCGAAGCGGCCCAATTCTGCATTTTCCGCCCGCCTCGACCGGCCAAACGCGCAGACAGCAAATTCCTGTTCAAAGAAACAGCAGCGGCCCGAGGAGCAGCAGCAGCAGCAGCAGCAGCAAGCATCCCTCCCTTCGTTCCCTTCCAAGGGAATTCGAGAAGATAAGCCGAGAGACAGCAAAGAAAAGAAAGAGAGGGTGTGCCCGCTGCCCGTCATGTCCTCCGCCCAAAAAGTCCCGGCCTGGAAACGATTGGGCCTCAAGCTCAAGCAGCCCGCATCCGGCGCAGAGATTGGCGGCCCTGCTCCCACCGAGGGATCGAAGCCCAACGGACAGCAACACCACGACCGGCACGCCAGCGGCCCCGTCGCCAACGCCGCCAACGCCTCCCCGGCCGCCGCCGCCGCCGCCAAAAGGAAACGTCTCGAACAACAACAGAACACCCCTGCGTACGGCTCCTCCCCCTTCAAAAGGACCCGCACCGACAACGACTCGTCAAGCTATGCAACCCCGACCCTGAGGAAGCAGAAGTCCGTCACCTTTGCCGAAGACGTCAAGAACCCCACCGCCGCCTCCGCCGCCGAATCGAACAGGAAGAAGAGCAAGGGCTCCAAGCCGGCCAAGACGGCGACCCAGCAGCCCACCGCCGACATCAAGCCCTCCCTTGAGTACCTCCGTACCTGGAAGTCGTCCCGCGACACGTGGAAGTTCAACAAGAACCACCAGACCATTCTCATGAAGCGCGTCTTCCACACCGACTCCATCCCCTCGAGCGACATCGCCACCTTCTACGAGTACATCCAAGACCTTAAGGGCTTCACGAGGACCCGGCTGAAGGAGACGGCGGCGGAGGTCAAGAAGGAGGACGCCGAGAAGGGCAAGGCCGCCTTCCCCGACGGCACGCCGGACATGGACTCGAAGCAGTCCGAGTATGAGGAGGTTCTGGCCGGCCTGATGCAGCTCGGCTCCGGCTCCGGCTCCGGCTCCAAAAGGAAGCGCTTCGACGAGGCCGCCTTCGTGACACAGTCCACCGACGTCGCCATCACCCAGCGGGTCGTCAAGCGCATGCGGGCCGAGACGATACTCGCGGAGCTGTCCGATAGTGAGGACAGCGATGCCATGGCCATTGACACGGAGGAGCCGGCGGCCGCCGTCCAGGAAGAGTCCGTTGACAAGAGGGCCAAGCTCAACGACGGCACGAAGCAGAGCACCGCCCGTCGCCGCAAGAGGCGCACCAACGTCGACTCGAGCTCCGAATCCTCCGACTCAGAGTCGGACTCGGATTCCGACAGCGACAGCGACTCAGACGACTCGGACAACGCGAGCGAGGTCCAGCGCCAGGCTGCCCAGCGCGAGGCCGAGACGTCGAGCAGCTCATCGTCGTCTTCGGAGGCCGAAGACAGCAGCAGTGAGGATGACAGCGAGGACGAGGAAGAGGAGGAGACCACCAAGAAGAAGGGTTCGAAGAAGTAGTGAAAAAAAGGCTCGTTGGGGTGAAGGCAACCACCACCTGCAAAGATTCGAACTGTATCAAGCCATGCATCAATCATACCTGTACCAAACAAAACCATCACCGTCACCGCTCAGTGCCGTTGCCACGATACGATGCCAGGATTTAAAAGGGAGATTTTCTTCTTGTTGTTTTTTTTGTTCGTTTGTGTTGGAAGGAAGTGGGGGGAAGGGGCAAGACTGAATCTGAATTCTATCGATGGATACCCACGAGTCTACACATTTAGGAAGCATACAACCTGGTGAACCCGGCCTCGGGCGGCTGCAGCCAGTTCCTCTCGTCGTACGCCGTGCCTTCCGCCTCGATGACGTGAAACGTGTAGATGATGCGCCCCTTGCTGCTCAGGTTCTTCTCGCTCTTGTGCAGCAGGTTGCCGTGGATCAGCACCAGGTCGCCGGCCTTGACCTCACCGGGGACGTACTCCCCGCCCTTGCCGTCCTGCTCACCCTCCGCGCCGCCGTACTCCTCGCCGGGCGGGAACCGCGGGCCGTCGTTGGCCACCATCTCGGTGCCGGCGCCGCCCCCGGCCTTGCGCACGAGGCGGTGCGTCACTGGCGCCCAGCGGTGCGAGCCCGGCAGGAAGCTCAGGCAGCCGTTCTCGAGCGTGGCGTCCTCGAGGGCGTACCAGAAGCCGACGGCGGACGGCGGGTTCGTGTACAGGAAGGTCGAGTCCTGGTGCCGGGGCACTGCGCCGCCGATCTCGGGCTGCTTGCAGATGACCATGCTCTGCAGGCACCGCGGGTCGCGGAAGCCCAGGCTGCGGGCCACGGCGGACGGCTTGCCCTTGACGGGTCCGGCGCCGACCTTGCTCGGGTTCGGGTCCGAGATGGCGGCGAAGGGCGGCGAGAGGCCGTGCAGGTAGTGGCCGATCTTGTTGATGGCGCGGGCTTTCGGCTTGATGAGGTTGCCGGCGTCGTCGAAGGCGTCTTCCTCGAAAAAGAAGCGGACCTTGTCGCCTGAGGAGAGGAAGTAGTCGTCGCCGACGTGGTCGGCCTTATCGCCGGTGGAGAAGCGCGTCATGGGGTGGTCCGCGAGGGAGAAGTTGTCCAGCAGCGAGTGGGTCTCGGAGAGCAGGCCCGCGACGGTCTCCGGGGACAGGGCGCCGGGGATGATGAGGTAGCCGTCGCGGTGGAAGCGGGCGAGCTGCTCCGGGGTCAGACCCTCTTCCGGTGAGGGGACGGTCATGATGATGAGCCGGGGAGGGGTCCGATGTGAAGGTGATCCAAGTTGCTCGCCGAAAAGGAAGTTCAGTTTGAATTATGCGGCGGAATTTCGCAAAGTCAATGAGTCGCGGGTGCAGCAACAGCAGGCCTAGCAAGGTGATGGCCTCATGTGAGTCTTGGAGTGGCGCGCGCCGTTATAAACTTTGGCGGGTGAAAATGGATATCAGAATGCGGGGGGGATCCCGGCCCCGCACCAGCCCGCAAGCGCTTATCTCCGTCGTATATTTTGTCCCGCTGTCGTCACTTCCATACCTGTCTCCAGTATGGTGGCTACCTACTTGGCCAGGCACCTTGCAATGTCTCCTTGATTCTCCGGCTGAGAGGTTTATTCAAAGGTCTTGTATTCGTGTATGTATGCGTGCGTACTTAAATTATCCCGGGCGCATATACAGCTGCAACCACTCATCCCTATATCTTGCCCGAAGAAGGCGAATGTAAGAAACAAAAACTCCTGATCCATGTCAAGAAATGCATCGCCCCGAAAATAGCAAGTATGAGACGCCAGTTTTCCTATGCGCGTACGATAGACGAGGCTTGTCTCGAATATTTGTTACTGTCGACTGGCATGTCGCTTACGGCAAGGGGTCGTTGAGGAACTCGTAACCCTCCTCTGGCGGGAGCACAAAGGCAGAAATGCCCAAGCCAACGGCGCAAAGAACGGAGACGGATGCGCTGATGGTGCAGAGCACCCAGGAGGTGTCCAAACCCCAGCCGGGAACTTGGAACTGCTCATCGTTGTCATAGAGATATGCCTGCGACGCGTCTCTTTTTAGCTTTGGGTTCCGGCCAGACGCATGTCAGTGGCCAACTTACCACGATGCCCATCAACGTAAACTCGACGGCGCCGACGAAGACCAGAAGGCCGCCGAGGATCTTCCAGCCGGTCTCGCGCTTGTATTTGCCGCCCGCCATGATGACGAGAAAGGTAACAATGGACGCGAGGTGCAGGATGGTTGAGAAGGAGGCCAGGAAGCCTACGGAACGCCACATGGAGCAGAAGTACCGCTCGCCGTTCTTACTGCACAGCTCCTCGGTCGGGAATTCCTGGCATGGCGGGTCGTATAGATTCGAACATGCGCGGTGCAAGCCGATGTGTTTTGAGAACTCGTTGCCGTCGGTGGCCGTGACGGAGTAGGTGACCCAATGGGGCAGCGTGATGGATGCGATTATCATCGCCGTCGCTGGCAGAGGAGACGATTGTCAGCGTCGCGAGCTCTGTAACGTGACCGAGGCCCTCCTCTGGTTCTCCAGGGGCATCATCAAATTGTATCGCATCGTATTGCTTCAACACTCGCGCACCTGGCGTCTGGGTTCTGACTTCAGAACCGGCCAAGAATGACGATGCTGTGTGGGTCCCTCTACCTCTTCTCCTCCTTCTTCCCCAAAGCCAAAGCAAAGGCCAAACTTACCGGCAACGAAAGCCACGAGGGCGGCGCTGTAGACGGAGACCTGTGTCATCTTGACGGTTTGAACGACGATGCTGCAGGGCACGGTAGTCAAGGTTGGTAAAGCAGTTCTTTCCTTTCTCTTCTCTTCCTCCTTTCTGCCCTGGGGGGGGAAAAAGAGAGATGGATGGTGGCTGGACAGGATTGAAGATAGGCAAATGTGCCTTGGAACGAGACAACTGGATGGGAAACACCTTCACAGCAGGCCCCCCGGGGGGGTGGTCAACCATTGATTGGCGGTGGGCAGACCGGTTGCAGTTATGACGCTACTTTCCCTGAATCGGGAAGCCACCGTTGGCAGCTATTACGCATGCGTGGCGGAGGGGAAAGTGACATGCGTTGCAGCACAAGATGCATAAGTGGTTCATGTATCCCCTCCGGAGCCAGTGTTCGTATGGTTGAGAGTATCAGTACTCTGTACTTTAGGTAGGTAGGTACAGAGACTGAGCATCGAAAACAGTTACCAGTCACAATAAGTATGTGCGCCAGCTACAGGCGTCTGTACAGCGACGTAGATGGCGTCCCGGGGTGAGCGGCCTGCCGCACCATCTCATCTCATCCATCAGGGCCGTCACCTACATCTCACGGATCACCAACTGCCCACTTCCACCACTGCTGCTGCAACCGCCAGATCCTGTCCAAGATTGCGACACCTCCATCATGTTACATGTTAGTGTGGAATCGATGTTGTTAGCGACTTCCGACCCTACTCTCAGCCTAGCAACTTGCTAGGCTGCGAGGAACAGAACACCCAATTCTCACCGCTCTGTTTTGCACGCGTACCGCATAGCGAGAGCAGCGATCTGCCGGTCGTCGTCGCCATTTTATCATTGCTCTCACACCGACAGCCAGCAATTGAAAACGAACATCTCGGCATTATCATCATCGCCAAGTATTCCTCCCGTGCACCAGCCAGCGCAATGAAGACATGAGTCACCGGCTGAGGCGGGGAACTGGAATTAGGGAGTTCGTTCAGGACAGATATTGCAATCACGGATATGTGGTCGTCTTATATGGCTGCCTACACTAAACCAAATCTTCAGTTCCTTCTGCCGTGCTAACCGCTAATGCACAGCCAGCTGGGCCGCACGCGCCTAACAACTCGTCGTGGGGGTAATGGAACACTAAAATCGTTATCGCTAATGAGTATCATCAGTCCATCTCGCATCTCAGAAACAAACGCGTTGCCCTCAACCCCCGAATACGTGTGTGATCCATCCTGCTAAATCACGTTTCTCGTGGCCAACGGCTCTGTCTGGCCCCGCCTTACCTATCCTATTCACAATTTAGTTAGCTCGAGCCCTGCCTCAAAACTTGCTCGCCTTGCCCCGACTGTGACCACAACAGGGAGGACTCGGAGGAGGCAGCCCTGCCGCTAACAAATCCTTGGCGGCCTGCTTCTAACCGTTACGGGCACCAAGCATAGAGTCGACGCCAAATCGCCGATCTTCGTAACCGTCAGACCCGAGAACTCAAAATCGGGTGCTTACCGCCTTTATCGACACCAATCAACCGCCTTGATGGGGAATTCGACAAAAGGTCCATCGCCGCCATTGACGTCGAACCCTTCTCGGGTTTTGGTATATGTTTGCGGGTAGCTCGAGCTGCCGGGCCGTTGTCCCAGCCTCCATGTGCTGGTAAGCCGCGTCGGCCGCCGACCTCACCGAGATGAGAGTGCCTGGTATGGGCCACATGCTATTACCGTGTCGTTGGCCTGGGTCAGGGTCAGGGTCGGGATCCGGAGGCGTCCGTGCCGTGGGGAAGCGCGTGCAGTGAGGCTCGGAGCCGCCATGATGGCCACATCAAGGTGAATGCTGGACGAGACCGAACGGCTTCGAGAGCAATGAAGAGATGGGTGAATGAGACGAATTAGGCACAGAGCTCGTCGTTCATACTCTGTCTCGCCATCATCAGGTCGGCCACAGCGGCCATTCGAACCATTCCAGCTTTCGTACCCGTAGCTTCGGCCGTCCACGATTGCTTCATCTGTCCAACGCGACGGTGAAAGAGTCGCGATGCGCGATCATGGTGCTACATGTTGGTTGGTTATTGCCCTCAGGAACATCAGTGAGCCTCGTTCGCCCGGCCTCACCCAACTGCCTACACAGCAAGGTAGCACTCGGATTCGGAACACCGTGTCGAGCATGGGCGATTTAATTGGCCGGGGCGCACTTTATGACAATCACCCAGCTGCGAATGGGGAGCCAAAGCTGGATAACGGTCGAGGGCACCAGGCGTCGATCGCCGCCCAATGTTTGAAAGAGTGCCCGCACGACTCAGGAGCAACGTCGCCGCTTCACATCATGCATGGAAGCGAGAACCTCTGGCGGTTCCCAGATGTCGCAATTCCAGAGATTGTCTGGAAAGCGGATCGTACATAATTTGCAAGCGGAGGCCGGGCCTTTTGCGGTCTGTTAAAGACTGGCGCGACCAGGGTCCCAGGGTCCTCGACGATCTGTGTACCCTTGAAGAGGACGACCGAAATCTCCGTTGAAACCCGATGCATCGCCCGCGATCTCGACAAGCGACCGAAGACGCCGAGGAATTCTAGAATGCTTCACGACGTTTCCAGCTGTCTAGGCCGGTTGAAGCGGGACAGCCGGAAGTCCCCATTGGACCTCTTCCTATTGAGCTCAATCTACGGCATATGAGGATACCAGAGTGATGGGATGGTCGATTCTGACATCTACCAATTGCACGCATCATCGCCGCGCTAGCCCGCATCGATATCCCAAAATCCATGCGGACCACGCCCGGGAGACATCGAGGGATCATAGACTCGCGGAAACCCCACCAAAATAAACAGGCTCGGGTTGCTTGTGATGCCGACCGCCTATCTAGATCCCTTGCGGACAAGGCTTTCTTTATCGCCCGTATCTTTGTTCGGTCTCGCCAATTTCACCCCCCTGACTCGATGACCCGGACCCAGTGGCAGCGCGCCATCGACGAAGACAAACACGGTCAACACCAAGCGCAAAGGCTTGTATTGGTGCCTGTCCGTCCCGCGGCCCGGGTACTGTCTGATTACCAACCTTGCTGCGGCCTTGTGGGAGTCAAAATCACGAATCACCACTCACCACACACCGTTCGATCACGCCAGAGACGGGGCATGCAGAGCCATCCATCGCATCCCCCTCCAACGCGCGACATGCCGCACCAGGAGACAGCCGGATCGGGGCGAGCTACCCACTACGCCTGAAGCTAGTTACAGGGTTGCCCCGACTTGATGGGACTGTAATCAAGGTGAGTTTTGGGAAGGTCTCTCTATCTCTCTCTCTCTCTGTGTGTGTGTGTGTGTGTGTGTGTACCTAGTCTCTTCGCTCCAGCTCCAGCGCAGCGCAGGGTCCTCGGTCCCTCGACAATAGACTTACGTATTCCATCCTTTTTCTTCCTTCCTTCTTTAACTCGACCGCGCGCTTCGGACAAAAAAAAGGATCCTATTGTCTCCGAGTTGCGACTCTTCAACGTCATGGAGTTTTTCTACGGCCCTGTTCTTGACTCCCGCTACCCCCCGCAACTCAACTCCAGGTGAAGCCGACCCCAGCTTACCTACCCACCTATCTACATACCTATTTGTTCACCAACTCCAGAGCCCAGAGTTGCCATTCTTTGACCGGCAACCCCGAGGCGACAATTCTGGAAGCACATAGGAACCACTTGTTTGGCTCCATTGATTGAATCGATAACGATAACGAAGTTGACCGTTTCTTCCATTGACGACGATACCCCCACGCAAGCGAAGAGTTGCTTGAAAACTATTCTTTCCTATACGAGAACAACACCCATCACATCAACATGGGTGACCAGCGTCACATGGAGCACCGACCGGTGCAGACCAGCGCAGTCTACGTGCTCGGCGCAACTCACGGCGACTCAATGCCGCCTCCTTCTCCTCCTTCACCACCGGTATCCCCGCCCGAGGAGGAGTTTTTTGAAGAACTGGAGGAATTGTCCTTGGGATCGCCCGACGACATCCCCGAGAGTGACGAGAACTGCACCAAAGTCCAGGACCGCCTGCACGCCGCCACACATGTCCTCAAGACGGAGGCCGCGGCGTTGCGGGCTGTCGCCAATCTGTACGAGACAGACCCGGTGGCCCGGGACGGCTTCAACAGGACGGTCGCGGCAGTTACACGGCACAAGGGCGAAAAGGGCAAGCTCATCATTACGGGCGTGGGCAAGTCCGGCCACATCGCCAACAAGCTGGTGGCGACCTTTAACAGTTTATCCATCACATCCGTGTTCCTCAACCCTATTGACGCCCTCCACGGCGACCTGGGCATTATTCAAAAACACGACATTCTCATGTTCATCACATTTTCAGGCAAGACCTCGGAACTCTTCAGCTTATTACCACACCTCGAAAAACCCGCATCCTTGGTCATCCTCACGGGGCACACGAGACCGGACACCTGCGAGCTCATCAAGCTCCGGCCGGACACGATCCTCCTGCCAGCGCCGGTCCACGAGAGCGAGACGGCGTCGTTCGGCGTGTCGGCGCCGACGACGTCCACGACGGTTGCCCTGGCCGTGGGCGACGCGCTCGCCATCGCTGCGGCGCAGGAGCTGCACCCGAGCGTCGCGCAGGTCTTCTCGCGGAACCACCCGGGCGGCGCGATCGGCGCGGCCTTCCGGAAGCCGCAGACCGTCATCGACCTCGCCATCCCCTGGGCCGACATCGTCGACTCGGACAACCTGTGCGCAGACAGCAGCGTCGGCGCGGACCTTTTCCGCGCCGCGTACGACTCGGCGTCCGGGTGGGTGCGTGTTGGCGGCGACGTGGCGTCGCCGAGCAGAATCCGGAAGCTCGCTACGGCGGACTTTGCGCGGCGCCTGGGGGACATACCCGGGCTGATGGTGCCGCGGGCCGAGATGCTCTCTATCTCGTCTGGGACGAGCATACGGCGGGCCGTGGACTTTGTGAGGAGCATGCAGGGCGCCGCAGACGACGGCGAGTACGTCTGCAGCTCCGACTCGATCCTGGCCATCCTCGACAACGGGGAGATGGTGGGCGTCTTGGAGGTTGGGAAGCTCTTGGAGCGGCGGGATTAGGGCCGCCGGGCGACGACTGGATGCTGCGAATTGGGAATATTGGGAATGATTGGAAATCTCCACATCACATGTGCCTCTTCTTTGGGAGCACGCGGGCGAAGCGGGTTTTTATGGTTTACTTTTTAATCATCTTTGAGGGAAAACAAGCCAGGCCTCCGAGCCGGCTTTGGCGATGTTTTTTTTTATTTTTTTTTTAGAACGGGGACTACTGGACAATGACCGTCCGGGTCCGAATGAATGGCACAGGCGACTGCGCCGACATAATGCGCACAGCAATATTCCTTGCCCCCCCCTCCTCCATCTTGGCCATCGCCGAATAGACAAGCTAGTGACTCGTGATCTTTTTGCGCAAAGCCTCTGCCGAGTGCCCAGCAGTGGGGATACCTACCTACCCGCTATGATATTGATGCCCGACATTGAGAGGGGAAAAAAAAAAGGCAGAAGCTTTAGTGGCGCCAACAGGCAAGATCCCTTCTGTCGGAGTCATGGCGTCATCGAAGTCCCCTCCCCGGACGTTCATTTTCATTCTGGGCTCGCCCTATGACCAGGTTTGGCCTTGGGACTCGGGAGTGTTGACCCGGCCAAATTCAGGTGTCCCGCAGTTGGGTTTTTCGAGATCGCGATAGAATCGGTTAAGGCTGGAAAGAATGATTGACGGGAGGGGGATTCAATAACGTGGCGGAGGGGTCTTTTCTTTAGAGTTTCTCCAACGTGTCTATCGTATCCCCCACCCCGCGGCGGTGATGCCCGGCGGCCGTCCCACCTTGGGCCGTGAGGAGCGAGTCTGTTTTCTTCTTCTTTACATTCGTGTGAGGCCCTTTTTTACATCGTCGGCTCCGGTCCCGGACGCTGTTCCCACTGAGAATTTCTCTCCCAAGGATTTGTTTTGTGAAAACGAACCTAGATTCACTGTGTACCTGTGCGACATCCGAGGGAGCGAATGCCCTGGGTTACGCATCTCGAGCACCAAGTGGGGAGGGGGGGGGGGGGGCGTTTCTTGAACCCACCTCCGTGTAAGAAACTGTCATCCTCGCCGTGCCTGAACCAGAATTACGGGATCTCCGTGCCGAGCGAGACTCGGGCGTCGGGAAACGGAAACCGGGCTCTGGGCGGCGGCGGCGGCGGTGGTGGTGTTGGGCTCGCGTCACCGTTGGACTTGGCTCTGCTTGGCGAGGTCTTGTCCTGGGAGGGGGGGTTTTCTGTTTGCACAACGTTCAAGAGATGAACGACGCTCTGCTTCCTCTTTTCTTTTCTTTGATCTCGTCCCGCTTCGACCTGGAAAACTCCGACAACGACGGTCAGAATTCACACACGGCATCCCCCAATGGTTCAGGGGAAGGGCAGCTAGCCGACTTCCAGGGCAAGCTAAGGCTTGTTGGCCGGGTCCGGTTGCCGGGGAGAGAACAGAAACAGGGAGGGGGGGTTTGGCAGCTTCGTTGGAGAGACGAGACACGAGACGAACTGCTTCTTCTTTCTTTGGTCCCGAGCAACCGAGAAGCTAAGTTTTACGGACACTGTGCCGTAGCAGAGGATGTCTTTCATCTCTCTCATCCCGTGCGCCAGAGTTTCCTGTTGACCGTTTGTTGGCCCGAGGACAGGACAACGCCGCGCGGGCTTAGACCGGATCCGACCGAATTTCCGTCTGGGAGCTTGGGAAACGAAACAAGAACGAGCCGCCGGTGCGCTTCCTTCAAGGAGGAAACGTTGGATAGACTCGGGCTGAGACATGCTTACGTGCTATGCATGTTCGTCTCTGGACAGGGCGGCGCCTTGTGGGATTGTTCGATTCGGATGCTTCCTCTTCCTCGTCATTTACGTGCCTCCACCCTTTGGAGAACAGAGCAGTGTCTGGAACACTCGGTCCGGAAAGTCGTCACCCATGTACGCAATCGCGCGCAGGGAGTTGGTCAATTTAGCGTCTTCAGGCACGACATGCTGGACGGATGCGAACTCCATCGCGACGATCTCAAGGGGAGATGGCGAGTCCCGAAGCTTAAAATATTACAAGAGAGACTCGGGGGAGAGGAGGGACGGTCAACCGACCCATCGGGACCCGTCCACTGCGGCCCTCTCGCATTCCTGTGCTTCTATTTTGGTGTGGGGGAGACGTCAGCCTTTCAGCTTTTGGCGGAGAGGGAGAAACTTGAAGATCTCGCGCGCGGTAGGGCGGCACTGTGAGTGAGCCTTGCGGTGGTTCCCCTCTGCGGCCAATACACTACGAAACTGTGACATGATGGACTATGAAGAAACGAGTTTGAGGTTCGCTCGGTGGGCGTGATTGGCCACACTCGGGAATCCCCGACTGGCGTTTCGAGCATGTCATTGGGGCGGACGTTCCTGGGCCCTCTCTGGGGCGCGTCACCCAGTGAGGCTCAGTCCGGGATGATGTGCATATCCCTGCTTGCAGAAGCCTGCGGGCCACACTGGGCGACCATTGACCACTAAGGCCAGGCATGACCCGGCAAGACGAGCTTCAAGTTGAGTAATCTCGAGCTAAGCATACGAATTGGGTTTCTTGGGATTTGTCGTTTGTGATGGACGCAGCCGAGCGAGCTGTAGCAGCGGCCGGAGATGGTCGTTTCTCGCGTGTAGGTGAGAGGGAATTTGTTAATCAAGTGCGACGGCTAAGCATCAAGGGGCACGATCGGGTTCGGGTGACCAACCACCGCCAACTCACCACACGTCCGATATGCGGGTGGTTGAGGACGGGGTGAAAAGTGACAGCCCCGACGCGGGCCAAACTGAGACTCGCACAACGGGTTCTGGACCAATGTTTCAACCACGCCCAAGTTCGGTCTCCCGCCCAGGTACCGCAACGAACCGAGTATCCATTTCATATAATCCGCAGGTACGGATTGGCACGTACGAGTCACTAAACTCTTCGACCCAGCCCTCGCCGTTCCCGTGAGAAATAGAGTGCCGCTGAGTGGCACAGTCGAAATGGCCATGACACACCCCCGGCCACCACCAGCCCCGCGAATCAAGCGCAGGAAGCAATCAGGCCCCCGGCATCAATGGGCACCACTAGCATGGCATGTCGACAGCTAAAGAGCGTGAAAAGGAAGAAAAGAAAAGAAGAGGCCAAAAGAAAAAAAAGTTTAGATGAGGAGATTGATTTTCCGAGATCCCTGCGGTTCAGCTCGCCGACCCTTGTCGTGCCCGCGGCACATGAACCCTGTCGGAGAGCCTGGCGAGGACAGCTGTTTGACGTTCTGGGGTTCCCTGGTGATGTTGGGTTCGCTTCGCTCCGCCGTCGTCTGCACGATGAAGAAACATTGATGGAAACGAAAGGGTTGAGGGGTGATGAGATGGCCCAAGACCAGCCTCCTGGATTTTCATCTGGGAGTGATGCGAGCCGAGTGGGAGTGACGGATAATGAGTGGCATGATCTTGTTGAGCCCACCAATGTACGGATGCTCTGCACAGGTACAGATACTCAGTATCTGAATACAATGCTGCATTCATCTCAGTCGCAAGGCAGCAGCAATCCTTCACCTCCCTCTCCCCCACCACCTGTCACAATAACGTACCACAGGTTTGCGTCCCGTCATGTCAGATTAGTCCTGGAGAAATTCCCGCTTCTGGACTTTGTTTGGTTCATGGTGCCTGGGGGGGCTGGTGCAGAGAGGATTGAAACGTCGAGACCCGAGACGTCGTAAAAAGAGAAGCAACAAGAAATGCCTTGCATTTTCCCAGCCACAAGATATTCCCCAACCCAGGTCCCTCCTGGTGGAGAATCGAGGTGGAGTCGGCCGATACCCCTCATCCCTCATTCGCCCAGCCACCACACGCGCGGCCCTGGGACGGCCCCTGCACGCACAGTGCGCTTCTGGCGAGCTGTGCCTTGGCGCAGTCGAACCCCCGTCGCCGTCTATGTCGCTAGCGCCCAGCCCAGCCGACCCGGCCAAACGTAGAAAAGCTAAGCTGGGAAGGCACGACAAGCCCCAGGGCAACACAACAGGGCAAACCAAGTTGCTGCTGTTGCTGGACTGGGCGGCTGTTATCAACATCTCATCATCTCTCACCCACCCTCAGTCTCACTCTCTCCCAATTGAATTGACACTAGCTGCTCGTAGTAAATAGCTGGACACTCGCTCGACAGGTTCAGGGCACTAAAAGAAAGTGTCATGGCTGGTACCTTTTACTACCTAGCTACCCGCCTAACCTAGCTTCTTCCTCGAGCTTCCCAGTTCCCCTTCCCACCCCCACCTGCCCTCCAATTCAATTAGGTACCCAAGGTCCCGAGTCCAAAGTACTGCATCCGTATCTGTATCTTTTCGTTCCAAACACAGGTCTTGGGCGACATCATTCATCATCCGTTCGTGTCGCACTCGGCGCCGTGTCTCTCCCACACCCACACACCACCACGCACGCACTCTCATTCTCTCATCCTCACCCTCACTTCCCTTTCTCTCTTCTTCGCATTCCCTCCTCTTCCACCTTTTCTTCCTCCACCTCTTCACCCACTGCCGCTGCCGTTGCCATTCATTCCACGGCTTCAGCGTTGACTCGCCCGGCCCCGTCATACTCTCTTTTCTTTCGTCATCATCCTCATCGTCATCTTGCGCTGTGCTATTCTACCCGGCGCCCTCTGTCGTCCGTCGCCGTTTGCTCGACACCGATTGTTTTGATACCCGTCCCAGAGAGCCTCGACTCATGTAACCGGCCCCCAAACCCGGCTCTTTTCTTTCGCTTTGCCGCGCGCTGGCAGTCCTGTTTCATCCATTTTGTTCAACTTTTAAAAAACACAGCGGGTAGCGGTCCTCCTCCGACGCAGCTCGCGGAACAGCGCAGCAACAGCAATACCAACAAACAAACAAACCATAGACATGGCGGCCGCCAAGTCGAAAGTTCACCCCCTCAATGGCATGCATACGGCCGGAATCTTCGCCGACCCCAGCGTCGACGGGCCCTTGATCGGTACCCTGGTCGCCATTGTCGACCGCGCGAAGAACCTGCCCA
Source organism: Colletotrichum destructivum (assembly GCF_034447905.1). Classification (NCBI taxonomy): domain Eukaryota; kingdom Fungi; phylum Ascomycota; class Sordariomycetes; order Glomerellales; family Glomerellaceae; genus Colletotrichum; species Colletotrichum destructivum. The sequence continues at coordinate 1,251,696 of NC_085904.1, forward strand.
ACCGCAAGACCATTGGAAAGCAGGATCCCTACTGCGCCGCACGACTCGGCAAGGAAGCAAAGAGGACGACAACAGACGTTCGCGGAGGCCAGACTCCCAGATGGTAATTACTCCTACTCTCTCCCTCTGGAGAGCCCACACCCTTCGTACAATACTAATCCCCAATTCTCTAGGGACCAGGAGCTTCGATTTGCTGTCCACGACTCGCCAGACTACTACCAGCTCAAGGTATCGGTGTTCCACGACGACAAGAAGACGGACCTCATTGGAGAGACATGGATCGATCTGAGGGACATCATTGTGCCTGGCGGCGGCCAAAACGACATCTGGCGCAACTTAATGTTCAAGGGGAAGTACGCTGGCGAGGTGCGCATGGAAATTACATACTACGATCAGCGTCCGAAACCCGAAAAGCCCGTTGCGAAGCCCAAGCCCGTCGACGCGGAGCCCGTCGAGAACCACTATGGCACTATCCCCCGTAAGCAGATCAAGCGTCGTCCGCTACCGTCCGATCCTTTCACAGGCGAAACGCCCGCCGCCCCGTCTCCCGACCAAGCCCCGACCCCGCCCCGTACCGGCGGCCCTAGGGGCCCCAAGGAAATGGGCACTCCTACCCCTCCAGCTCCCGAGGCAAGTCTCTCGGGATCGCGCCCGATGCCCAAGGGCCCAAAGCAGTTGCCGCCAGTCCAGGTGCCAACGCAGTCGCCCTTGCAAGCCATTGAATACAACACCAGCCCGGCCCCCGCGGCTCGCCCGAGTCAGCAAGACTTGGTTGCGCAGTCGCCTCAAGGTGCCTCACCGCACCCGGCCGAAGTGACACCACAGCACACGCCGAGACACGAGCGCTACGAGAGTCCCTCTTCCCAGTACGACGACAGAGACTACAGCCCGAGGTTTTCATCCCAGGAAATTGTCAACCAGGTCCACTATCGCCAGGGCTCCGAGCCGCCCCGTGAAATGCTCTATTTGGAGGATCAGCGGCAGGCACCCCCCGTCGAGGATGATCGTCCGCCACCTCCGCCCGCTCATAGAAGCCGCGGCAACTCTCAAGACATGGTGGTGAGGAGTGCCTACGACACTCCGCCAAAGTCGGCGGGTGCCATGAGGCAAGATGTCCTCCGAAATGAGGCACATCGCATGTCGTTTTCTCCCGCAGCGTACCCCGGACGGCCCACCTACCGCGGCTTCGATTCGGCTCCCGCCGTCACCAACGCGCTTCCGGCGCCCGAGGATCACCACCACGAGCCGCCCCCTCCGAGGCACCACTCGTACGACGCTCACGCAGAGTACAGATCAATGCAGCCAACAGTGGAAGACGTGCCAGAGTCGCCCAGCACTTCTGCGAATGCTCATCAACGAAGAATCTCACGTGCACCTCAGTATGAGGAGAGCCAGGAACAAAACCAGCCTCCTCCTCCTCCGCCAACACAGCAGTCGCAACAGCATCACTATCACCAGCAACAGCACCAGCAACACCAGCAACACCAGCAACAACTGCAGCAGGAACAATCCATGCAAGTATCCCATCGCCGCAACTCCCACACGCCGCAGTATGACGAGATGTCACATGATCAGGGCTACGACCAAGTACCTAGTCCTGCGCCCCTGAACATCGGGGGCAGAGGGAGTGCCGGCTCCTCTCGCCAGCGGGGACACTCGCCGCAACCTGGCTACTCGCGAGGGGACGAGACGTCTCAGGCGGGCCGCTACAGCACCTCGCCTCGTCCGGATTATCAGCCAAGAGGGGACGAATTGGTGTTCGCAGGCCGAGGCGGCGCTTCTCCTGGCCGCTACAGCACCTCGCCACAGCCAGATTATCAACAAGATTATCAGCTGAGAGGCGATGAGCTGGTACTTGCTGGCAGAGGGAACGTATCGCCGGGTCACTACAGCACTTCCCCGCAGCCGTATCCCAGGGGCGACGAGATGGCTCGTCGTCAGCAAGCCTCTCCCATAGCGACGCGGGATTTCGCTCCGAGCCCGATGGATGGATCGCCGTATCACTCGCACTCTCGCAGCCAGAACCAGTTCACCTCGCAGCGGTCTGAGCTGTCGGGTAGCGAGATCACGGCCCACGGCATGCCCGCCGTGCCGGCCTCGTTGGTGCCGGGCGTCGATCACGCCATCTCGCAAGAGGTTTCGGACCGCATCTACGACGAGAGACGCCAGCAACGGCGCTACACTGATCAGAGTACGACGGCCCCAACCCGTGGAAGGCATCATAGCGAGCCTGTTGGGTACGACGTCAACTACTCAAACCAGACATACGTCCCACCGGGATACAACTCCCGGACATCAACATATGGTGCCCCTCCACCCGACATGAACAGGGGGCGGGGCCCTTCGCCGAACCCAATGAGGGGACGGGGCGCCTCTCCCAATCCTATGATGGCGCGAGGCTCTTCGCCGAATCCCATGATGGCCCGGGGGTCTTCTCCCAATCCCATGACGGCACGAGGCGCCTCGCCCAACCCTGCAGCCAGAAGGGGCGTTTCACCTCAGCCTCCTCCACAGCACATGAGGTCGCGAGGCATCTCTCCTAATCCTCAAACGCAGCACACGATCAAGCGGAAGTCTGTTAGTCCCGCGCCGCCTCCGTCGGATCATCGAAGGCTGTCCGGTATTCCGTTCGGCCCCGACTCATATGACATGCTCAACCCAGCGGTGTCGACGACCAACAGCGACATCTCGAGGCCTGATCCGAACGAGAAGATCATCACCCACGACGGACGTGAGATTGACCCGTCGGATCATCTCCCCATGGACACGTGGGCGCCGGAGCCGGAGCCCAAGGGTCCCAAGACGCCGGCCTCGGCTTCCACCCGATCACGGGCGTCTCCTGGCGGTGCTCAGCCCATGCCCACGAGCGGCCGTCGTCAGCTTCGTATTGCAGCCCGGCCCCAGTCCCAAGCCTCCTCACCTGTGACGTACGGATCGGAGCCGTACCACATACCCGGCAACCCCCCTACTATGAACAACGGTAGCCGGAACCGACTCCAGAAGAAGACGCAGCGCACGTCAGCTCTTCCTTCGACGTCGCCGGCGGGATCCAGCCCCCTGGCTCCCATTTCATCACACAACTACCAGGGTAGCGGTAGTGACTTCACACCACCGCGCTTGCCAAGGGCGAGCACCTGGGATTACCCCAGCGAAAACCATGCGCCACAGTACGGCAGCTCTCCGGGAGGGACATATGGCGGCAGCGCACCTCCTATCCCTGCCAAGGTCCCTCTGCCCGTCATGAGCGGCGCGAACGGCGACAACGAGTGGGCGCTGATGCAGGAAATGAGCCGTATCGACATAGGTGCCGGTCGCTCCAGGCGTCATCGGCACTACTGAGCTACGGTCGCACATGATTCACGGCGCGGCGTTCTGACACGGGTGGTCATGTATTTGTACTCTATTTGCCGGATGCGGGATTGGGTTTTCAGGATTGCATGGGGCGAGGGTTTGGGTGAATAAAGCACAAAACATGGCTTGGGCTACGGGGTGGTCTTGACATGATAGGATGGTTTGGCAATGCTGTAAACAGCCGGAATTCCATTTCTCCACGTTCAAGATGTAGGCTTTGCTCATCAGCGTCCATCGTGAACTCCCCCCCCCCCCCCCCCCCCCCCCTGTCGATGTATGATTCATTTGTGAGGCATAAACTGTTTTCGGGGCGCCCTGATAGCCGTGCAAGTGTCTCACGGAGTCTCCTCCCTCTTTGATGTAGATAGGTACGGAGAGCCGTCTCGACATCCGTAAACCACGTGAATAATTTCTCGTCCTAGCGAGATCGTCCTGATACGATACTCCGGCCACCATGCGTCAGCCAGGGATTGGCTTAACGACAGTAGAGAGCTTTTTCACAGAGTTAGAAGACGCGATTTATGAAACGGTTCCCTCACCTATCTCGACCGACTGCCCTCCATTGGGAAACAGTTGCAGGCTCGTTTAGGCGACAAAAATCTCCTGAGGGAAGGCGGTTCCGCGCCTGCTTCGGGAAATCATGTCGGTTTCGTTTAGTCTTGCCATCGAGCTTCGGCTTCACTTTCTCACAACAACCCGTCGGCCACAGACGTCGGTCGCTAACCGCCCCCACGCCCTTTGATTGACAAGCACCGCGTAAAAGTCTGACCACATCTTTACCTCTCGTTGTTTGTAAGGAAATAAAAAGGCGCGCTTCTGCTCGACCTTCCTCCTCACTCTCGTCATCCTCTCTTCCTTCCCATATAGATTATTTCTACTCCATCATTGCACCAACTTCCAATCCGGCAGTCCAGCCTTTCATGTCGGAATGGGCTCCAAAACACCCGATGACCAGATTCCTGGAGGTAATGGTATGATGATCGGTAGACCCGTGTTTGCGTGTGATGAATACTTACATTCTATCCACAGGCGGTCCACTCTCAGCCAGCCCTTCCTCCGCCGGCGGAGAACCTCGCGGCGCACACCTCTCCCGCGATGGTGATGCCAGTCTTGGAGACCAGGGCGATGACGATGACGACGAAGAAGACGATGATGACGTTGGCTCCAGACCCTTGAAGACTGATGCCGGCCCAAAAAAGAGGAAAAAGAAGCCAAAGAAGAAGAAGAAGAAGTCTGCTGCCGTTACAAAGCAGCAGTCATCGCCCCCGAGGGTGCCGCTGACTGACATCTTCCCTTCCGGGGAGTACCCAGCCGGCGAGCATCTCGCCTACGACAAGGCCCCTCCCGCGACCGTGAACACGTCCCGCACGACGGCCGCGGAGCTACGCTACCTGAACCGCCGACACCTCGAAGACCCGGAGCTACTCAACGACTACCGCAAGGCCGCTGAGGTGCACCGCCAGGTCCGTCACTGGGTCCAGGAGACGGTAAAGCCTGGTTGGACGCTCCTCGATATCGCGACTGGCATCGAGGACGGCGTACGCTCGCTGCTGGCGAACCAGGGAATCGAGCCCGGCGACAATCTACGGTCTGGCATGGGGTTCCCCACGGGGCTGTGCCTCAACAATGAGACGGCGCACTACACGCCGAACCCCGGACAGAAGGATGTCGTGCTGCAGTACGGAGACGTCATGAAGGTTGATTACGGCGTGCAGGTCAACGGGTGGATCGTCGACAGCGCATTCACCATGAGCTTCGACCCGACGTACGACAACCTCTTGGCCGCGGCTAGAGATGCGACGAACTCGGGTATCAAGGTGAGCGTCATGCGCATACTCGCAACCCTTGCTTCTACGGTGACTAACGGTTCTCAGGCTGCTGGGATCGACGTCCGCATCTGCGACGTCAGCGCCGAGATCCAGGAGGCGATGGAGAGCTACGAGGTCGAGATCCGCGGCAAGACATACCCCGTCCGGGCGGTGCGCAATATCTGCGCCCACGACATCAAGCGCTACCGAATCCACGGCGGCAAGTCGATTCCCTTCATCCGGAACAGCGATCAGACCAAGATGGAGGAGGGAGAAATCTTTGCCATTGAGACTTTTGGGACGACGGGCCGCGGCAAGCTGTATGACGATGTGAGTAATTCCGTACACATTGAGATGGCAGTCAAGAAGAGAGTGATCGGCTGACTGTATGTAATCAGGTCGGCGTCTACGGGTACGGGCTGCAGCATGACGCTCCCGCGCAGGTGAGGCTGCCCTTCGCCTCTGCGAACCGCCTGTACAAGACGATCAGGGAGCAGTTCGGGAGCATTGTCTTCTGCCGACGTTACCTGGACCGTCTTGGCCTGGAGCGCTACTTGGCCGGGGTGAGTTTTCCGGTGTTCCATATCTGGTGACGTTTGGAGTTCACCCTGCTAATGAAGTGATGTCTCACAGTTAAACTGTCTGGTTTCGAACGACGTACTTGAGTCGTACGCACCGCTGGCAGACATCAAGGGGTCGTACTCCTCGCAGTTTGAGCATGTAGGTTTCACCACTGATTTGGTTGCCCTTTTTTGCGAGACGACAGGACAGATAACTAACTCTGCGGCTAGACGATTTTGCTGCGGGAGTCCAGCAAGGAGATTATGAGTCGAGGAAGTGACTATTGATCAGGTTGATCAAGCAGGGGAAGATTCGCTAGAAAGATTAGAGATCACCAGCAAGGCTTGTGCAGGTGGCGCATACGAACAATTGCGACGTAGTTTTGGCGTTCGGGGGGATTCAACATCTCTGGCGAGAGGATGCTTCATCAAATTAAAAGGGCTGGTTCAACATCGTCCTCACCTGTTCGGCAGTGTTACCACTTCTGGAATTCGCACTATTCACATTCGTTTAGTAGTTTAGTTTATCAGAAATCATATTAAGATTGACTTGCAGTAACACGTCTGCGTTCCGAATGTAGTTCCGACGTCCGTGTAGCACAACAAGACTAGGTGTTCTTCAATTGTTGACTTGCTCGGATATGTATTTATTTTATGATAGCCTTTCTTCGCCATCAACCCCTGAACTGACCTTCACAGAGCAAGGGATGAACCCGAATTTGATGCGGACGAAGTCTTCGGAGACGGCTTTAAAGCAGTGTGGAAGAGATTTCCTGCAACATTTCCCCGCAAATAAAGAAAGCCCCGAGCTATCGATAACCCGTGTGTTGCAACAGATGAGACTACCTACTCTAGTGGCGTTTGTATCGAAGGGGGAGGGGGAACGGGAGCGAAGGATCGCCAAGTAAGGCACCGTCTTAGTCGAAGGCCGGCCGGAAACATTTCGCTGACTTTCTGCTTCGGACGTTAATCCCTTATAAGCCACCCCCGCCGACACTCCTGACCTCGTTTGGCGACAACGGGCTTGTCTCGCGAAACCGGGTTTTTGAACTGTAGTTTACCAAAGATTTGGGGTTCTCTCAACGTATCGCAAAACCAACGACACCATCTAACCGACGGCTGACACTGTCGGACACAATGGCATCATCATCCATCCCCTCCAAGACCCTCCAGGTCTCGCCCACGATCACGTACAAGTACTACTACTCCCCAGCCTCCGAGCCGGCCCTGCAGACCCTGCTCTTCCTCCACGGCTTCCCCTCGACCACGGCCGACTTCCGCCCGCAGCTCGAGCACTTCGCGTCCCGGGGCTACGGCGTCCTCGCGCCCGACCTCCTCGGCTACGGCGGGACCTCGAAGCCGGCCGGCGCGCGTGAGTACGTCTGGCGCGCCATGAGCGCCCACGTCGCCGCCATCCTCGTCGCCGAGGGCCTGGCGGGCCGCGCCGTCGTCGGCGTGGGCCACGACCTGGGCTCCTGGTTCCTGAGCCGGCTGTGCCACCTCCTGCCGCCGCGGCTCGGGCTCGCGGGGCTCGTCTTCCTGGACGTCGGGTACGCCCCGCCGGGCGGGCGGTTCGACGTCGAGGCGATCAACCGCGCGACGGCGGATCCGGCGACGGGCGAGGAGCGGTTCCGGTACTGGGACCTCTTCGCGGGTGGGCCGGAGGCCGTCGCGCTGATGGACCGCGAGGCCGCGTCCGTGGTGTCGCTGATGCACGCGCCGCCCGGCGTGATGGCGGCGAACCTAGGCCCGCGGGGGAGGGCGAGGGAGTGGGTGTCCGCGGGCCGCGTGGTCGCGCCGGCGGCGGGGGACGCCTTCGCCACGGAGGCCTACCTGCGGGAGAAGACCGCCGTGTTCCAGGAGGGCGGGTGGACGGGGCCGACGAACTGGTACAGGGCGCTGCGGGACAACCTCTCGTTCGAGGACGAGAGGGACATGGAGAAGGGGATCCGGGTGCCGGTGATGGTGGTCGGGTGCGGGCGGGACGAGATGACGACGGCGGGGCTGCAGGACCAGATGACGAGGCCGTGGGCCGGGGCCGGGTACCGCTTCGAGGTGCTCGACACGGGGCACTGGGTCATGCTCGAGGACGCGGCGGGGACGAACAGGTTGCTGAGCGAGTTTCTGGACGGTCTTCCCTGACCGCGAGGGTTGTGGCGTGCGGGGTGATGGGCTCTCTTCTGTCTGGCGGGTGTCTACATACACTCTTTTCGTTCATTCTGAGAGGAACCCACTAGTTGGAAGACATAACTTGTACGAGGAAAAGCAGACGGAGCTCTCGAAGGGGGGGCGCATCAACGGCAACATGCTCTGTTGGAGTCCTCTCTGCGATGTCCCCCGGCCGCCCCTGATGAGGAATCTCATGACGAAGGGGAGGTGACGAGCAATGCCTTTGTAGGGTTGAACCAGAGAGACCTGGAGGGTATTCCAATTTTTCATGTCCGCAGCACCTCGTAAGATGGGTTCGGGTAAAGGCCCCGTTCTATATCGACACAGTTATTCTCTTGTCTCCTTTTTGTCTGCTTTCTTCCTCACTCTCTCGCACCCCCACCACCCCCTTTTTTTTTTGATCCCCAACGCCATCGCAATGCATCAGTGACCCAAGACGATCCGGTCGCACAATCGACGTCCCTCGGAGACGGATCGTGAGCTTTCCTCCATCCTCTCCCCACCCTGACAGGCCATGCATGCATGAACCCCTCCCCCCCGGTCCGTCATCCTCTTCCCCATGATCCTCTCACGGGTACTGCGAGGCGCCGGACGTATACACACCGGTCAACCGAGGATTGCCAGATAATCTCGGAAGCCACAAGACATTCCAGAAAACACACAAGAAATAAACAACCCAAAATCTTTCAGGAAAAAAAGAATAGGGGAAAAAAATCCCCCTTCACCAAACATTCAGAGGCCGATCCCCGGCCCCCCTCAAGCAGACCCCATCATCAAACTCTCCACCATGCCCCCTGTCTCGCACGCGAGCTGGGCCTTCTCAACCTCGTTCCCGACGCGGCGCCTCAGAGTTCGGAAGCCCTCAAACAGCTCAGCGCTCGCGGCGGCATACTCAGCGTACAGCTCGACGAGCATGAGACCGACCTCGACACAGACGCTCACGTACCGCGGGTCGATGATGTGGTTGCACGTCCACTTGAGCACTGGCTGCACCGTCCTCTCGTCGCGGCCCACGAGCGCGTCCCGCACGGCGGACCGGTGTCGCAGCGCCAGCAACAGCGTCAGCACGGCGAGCGGGGAGTGGTCTTTGCCCTGCGGGTCGAGGACCTGGTCGAGGGCGCTCGCGTAGCGGCCGTGGCGCAGGGCCTTCTGCCAAGCAGCCTCCTTGGCGCGGGAGACGCGGGCGTCCTGCGCGACAATGACCTCGGCCTGGCCCTCGCCGAGGGTCTCGAGGCGGCGGTGGGCGGCAGCCTTGCGCTTTCGCGTCTTGGTGACGCTGTCGTGCTGGTCGAGGGTGCCGGCGATGAGGGCGGCCATCTCGCGCTCGCGCTCCTTGTGGCGGGTGGCCTCGGGTCCCGTGAGGCGCGTGCGGACGGAGAGCACGCCGGACTGCATGCCGACGACGAGGTGGCGGTCGGCGTGGTCAGCCGAGTCGGAGGCCGAGAGCACGCGGAGGGAGAGGATGGGCGAGGGGTACTTTGTCGACGATACGACGTTCCAGGCCGTCGTCTCAAAGACCTTGACGTGGCCGTCGAGGCCACCCGTGACAAGGCGGGTGCCGTTGGAGGCAAGGCTGAGAGAGGTGACGGTCTTTTGGTGGTTGGAGATCTGGTGGATAGGACGGGCGGCGACGAGGTCGAGGACGGAGACGTTGGGGCCGGAGGAGGCGAGCAGGGTGGTACCCGAGAACAGAGGCAGGACGGACTCGACGGGGGCGGCGTGCTTGAAGGTCATGACGGCGGCGTTGGTGCCTATTCTCGGGTCCCAGATCTTGACGGTGGAGTCGTAGGAGCCCGAGACGAGCATGTTGCTGACGCCCGAGGGCGAGGTGGCCGGGAAGAACTCGGCGCAGCGGACGTAGTCTGAGTGGCCGACGAAGGTGTGGGTCGGATCGTTGGCCGTGAGGTCCCAGAGGCGGACCGTCTTGTCGTCGGAGGCGGATAGCAGAGTGGTGGGCTGGGCGTCGGAGAAGCGGGTGGCCCAGACGGGCTGGCGGTGCTTGGTCCAGGTCTTGAGGATGGAGCGCGAGTGGGTGTCGAAGACCTGCATGCGTCCCGTGTCCTCGGCGGCGACGAGGACACGGCCGTCGCGGCGCAGAGAACCGGAGCGGGCGACGTCGGCGAATCGCGTGATGGTCTTCTCGAGCTTGCGGGTGCGCGACGAGTAGAGCTGGACGCGGGTGCCGGTGGTGACGGCGAACATGCCGTCCGACGAGGTCGAGGAGATGTGCGTGATCGGGTACGACGTCGGCGAAGGGATCTGGAGCTGGTTCTTGAACGACTTCCAGTAGCGCTGCTCGGCCGTCACGGGGGACGGGCCCGAGGGCAGCTTCACCTGCGGGAGGGGTCCCACGAGGGCTGCCATTGTGATGTTGTGCTGTGTGGATGGACTTTCCTTTCTTTCTTATGCGTCGATCGAGGTTATGACGGTAAGCGTCTGTGCGGGAGAGGAGGTTGTTGTGGATGGAGACGAAGAGAGAGAGAGACAGAGCGCGCAATTGGGGGTGTCGTCGTCGTGATGGACGTTGGCGATAGTTTTTTGGAGTTTGGCTACCTAGGGAAAAAAAAGATCTCTGAATTGAGAATTTCTTTGACGGCTAGTCCTACTTTGGGCTAGCGCGCACCCCACGTTGTCGCGATAAGATAAGATGCGGGGCCAGGGGACCTCGAAGCTTGGGAACTATTGCAGGTGACAACGAGACTCGGCTGGATGAACGAGCTGTTCAAACCCGAGCTGTAGAATTCGAATTGTGCACTTCGTATTAGTTTGGTCAGATCAACTCGTATGATTTACAGTTCTCATAGAACCATGGAGATATGGTGTTGCATATGAAGCTCCCATGATTTCACTCACTTACTTACACTCCTGACTCCAACTTCAGGCAGAGAAAGCTCAGGTGAGATACATACCTAAGTTGACAGCTTGGCTATCACCAGTTTCACGGCCACCGCTAAGACTCGAACCTCCTCACCGGAAGCAGCAAAGAGTAGGAAGCACATGCATTCGGTATTCCGGTAGATCTCCGTCTGCAACATCAAACACAAGGTACCCGCGACACCGCGCCGTCAACTGTCCGTCCGTCCACCTTGCCGAATCCAGCATCCGAACCCCGCCGTCCCGGACAAGGAGCACATCACCACCACCACTACCACCACCACACCCACCGCGATTCAGCCGCCGACCCCATATCCAAACATCTTGGCATCAAACCACGCACACCAGAAACGTCGGCAGTTGGAGCCCCCCCTCTCTCCAACGAGGCTGTCTCCAATGCACGACACAATATTCCCCGTGTTCTGGGTTACGAGGTCGACGGCCGTCCGTTTCATCCATTCATCCGTCCAACACCGCCACACGTCCACGCAAACCATACACACCCACCTCCAAAAAAAAAAAGCAAGCCCCAAACCATCCCTCGGGAAACCTTCTTCTAGGATGGCCTCACTTCTCTCCTTCACCGACACGACATCGCTCACCGATTGTGCCGTCCCATCGTCGCCAGGCCCGACAGGCAGACCCTTGGCCCTCGCCTGGCACAGGTAATATTCACTGACGACGTCTCATCCCGCTCGATCGAGGGCGGCCAAAACACTTGCAGTTCTCGCCTCAGCTTCGGAAGCTCGTCATCGTCACTTTGATAGTTTGAGCTCTCTCTCTTTCTCTTTCCTTTTTTTCCCGCTTCTATTCACTCCATCAGACGGTGATATCACCGCGCGCAGTCCGTTCTCCTAGAGGCAGCCTGGCGGACGGACGGACGACCGAATAATCCTTCGTCCCAAGTCTCTTTCGGGGCTGGGCATCAAAAAGTCTATAATAAAAACAAAAGTCTTAACCCCCCCTGCACTTTTTTGGCCTGAAGCCTTCCCTGCCAATTTCGCCAAACCTTAAAAAAATTCAAACATGAGAAATTTGCGGCCAGGGAACGAATGGTCAACCGCGTTTCCCCCCCCCCCCCAAAAAAAGAGAAACGGTTAAAACTCGCTCGGAAGAGGAACCGTCCACAGTGCCGTGACTTGAGGGTACGGCCGGGTAACGATGGACGGCGGCGGTGGGACGGCGAGAGGGTGTTCGCATCCGCGCGCGGCGTCTAGCACATTGAGCCCCACGGGCCGCGTTTAACAAAACGAGAAAGAAGACGAGAGAAAGGGGAACACTCCGAGCGCAAGAGTCTCGGAATGCAGTGTCCGATCTCGCATTTTCAAGAATGACGTCGTGATATCGCGAACTGACTGTGCAAACCTTGGACTGAATATGATGGAGCTCAACATCGAACTGGCGCTGGGTGAATAGGGACAAGTGGTGATTTTTGAACTTTGTTTTTGAATTCTCATTGACCCGTAATAACCTTGTCTGATCTATGTAACACGCTGATAAAAGCATATTCAAAACGGCTAGGAGCCGTTGAACTAGGGTATACCATCCTCTCTCTTCTGCTTCTCCCCTTACGCGACGGAACCGAAAATAGTCTCCATCATGATACCTGCGATACGCTGTTAGCATTGCTGCACCAACTATCACATCACTCCGTGGACGGAGGCGGGAAGGGGATTTATCAAACTCACCAGTAATTCTGTAGGGGTCGGCATTTGAGGCGGGGCGGCGGTCCTCGAAGTAACCGTAGCCCTTGGCGGCGCACTCTCTGGGGATGCGGATCGAGGCACCACGGTTGGCGACTCCGTAAGAGAACTGGTCGATGGAGCCCGTCTCGTGGCGGCCGGTGAGACGCTTCTCGTTGCCCTCGCCGTAGACGGCGATGTGCTCCTTGTGGCGGCCCTCGAGCTTCTTGATAGCGGCCTCGATGTGCTTCATGCCGCCCTCAACACGCATCTCCTTGGTGGAGAAGTTGGAGTGCAGGCCAGCACCGTTCCAGTCGCCGGGGATGGGCTTGGGCTCGACCGAGACCTTGGCGCCGAACTCCTCAGCGATGCGGGCCAGGAGGAAGCGGGCGAGCCAGAGGTGGTCACCCATCTCGATACCGACGCAGGGGCCGACCTGGAACTCCCACTGGGCGGGCATGACCTCGGCGTTGGTGCCCGAGATCTTGACGCCCGAGTAGAGGCAGGCCTTGTAGTGAGCGTCGACGATGTCGCGCTGGACGACCTTGCCGGCGCCGACACCGCAGTAGTAGGGGCCCTGGGGGGCGGGGAAGCCGTTAGCGGGCCAGCCGAAGGGGCGGTTGCTAAGGTCGAGCAAAGTGTACTCCTGCTCGAGGCCGAACCAGGGCTCGTGGGCGGCGTGAGCCTCCATCAGCTTGGCGCACTCATGTCTGTAGTTGTACTTGTTGGGGGTGCCATCGGCATTCCAGCACTCGGCGAGAACGAGGATGTTGGGGGATCCGCGGAAGGGGTCGGGGAAGACGGCGACGGGCTTCAGGTAGACGTCAGAGTTGTCGCCGGGGGCTTGGTTGGTGGAGGAACCATCAAAGTTCCACATAGGAAGGTCCTCGGGGGTGTACTCCTTCTCCTTGAGCGTCTAGAAGAGCACGTGACGGTTAGCTTGATGTGTTGTGCGATGGACGATGGTACGTCGCAAATGCGTGCGCATGAAAGAAAGTGCCCCTCTTCTTCTGCACCGGTCTCCAGCCGACCAAGCTCGTGGGCCAACTTGGCTACTGAGGCTGACATCATGCGATGCGCCTTGCCGTCAAGCTGACGATGCCAGGCGGAGCTACGGGTACTCCAGCGGCCCCATGCGTTTGGGGTCTTTGGGTCTTTGGGTCTTTGGGGCAGCCTGTGGAGGACGTCCACCGTCATCCACTTCTTGGCCGGCGGCGGCGACTTGGCCCCTAGCCAGCTCACCGAATACCCGCCGACGGCCCAAAGGGCGCAAAAATACGACTGGCAAGAACCTCCAATAGCCGAGCTACGGCGTTGAACCCTGCAGCTGGAGGTCCTCGGTGTCTTGGGGCAAAGGGCCAGGCGATCGATATGTTGTGTGGGGTGGGGTTCCTTGCAGGACCGAGTCGTGACCGAATCCTGTCAGCCAGACAGCCGGTCCGGTCTGAACAGCCAACCGGTACGTACCGGCTGCCCACCACCACCACCACCACCACCACCACCACCGCCACAACGCACCCGCACTTGGAGGGGCAGAAAGTCTCGGTGTTTCGACCCCCCCGCCAAGCCCCAGTGCATATCGATGCCGTATCTTTGCTACCCCTCGGCCGCAAACACCCTTTGAGCCCGCTATTTCTAGCCGGAACTCGGAGACGGTGACCCCCCGAGAGGGACATTGTCCAAAGTTCGGAGGACTGCGCCCCAGATCTGGTCGCAACAGTTGCTGCAGGCAGAGAGGGAAAGATGGACGTGGGTCACAACATTCCTCTCACTCTCTCTCAGCCTGCGACATGTTGCAAGAACAAAGACCTGGGTGATAATCCTCACTGGGAGGGTTATGCGGCTTTGAGTGGTGTTTGCGACCGATGAAGACCCTGCCGAGACCAGAAAAGGAGGAAACCGAAAAAGGAAAGGAGGGGCAAAATGGAACAAGGCGAATGTCGCAAACTTACCCTCGACTTGGAGCGGGTCTCGCCGTCAGCATCGATCCAGATGTACTCGGCCATGATTTGGCCCTTCTGGTCAAGCTTGAGGTACTTGGCCAACTATTCGATAGGGTGTCAGCACGAAGTTGCCCTTTGTTTTTCATTTCGTGATGCGCCAAAGCTGACAGCAGGATCGCGTCTCCTGCTGGGCTCAGCCATCGGGCGATGGGTGTAATCTCACAGTCTCGGGCCTGGAGGTGAAAGCAGCTTCTGTCGCCTGGGAGGGAAAGTTGTGTTAGCCATCTTGCGTCTTAGGATTCTTGGGCCAAAACATCGTGAACATTTTAGAGGGGTTCCCGTGCGCCGTCGGGTTGGTATCCGAACAGACGCAGGGTGTGGGGATTGGATAAAGAAGAAGCAACTTACCATTTTTGCGGTTGTGTGTGATATGATTTGGGGGAAGAAAATGCGAGCAGGATCCAATCGAGGTCCAAAAAGATTCGAGCGGGAGAAAAGATCTATAGATCTAGGTGTCGACAGAGAAGAGTGGGATGGATTTGGAAATAGAGAAGGGGGTTCGATAAGAGCAGCAGACGAAGCGGGCGGTTGAGGGTTTTATGTTTTCCATCCGTTGCCCGTCGGGGGAAGCAAAGGTACAGGAGGGACTCTCGCTCGCTCTCTCTCTCTCTCTCTCTCTTCCACGCACACATGCTGGCGCCGCGGCGGCGGCGATGCGTCGATGCTTTCTCTCTCTTCCGTCCAATCTGCAAGGTACCGTCGAGATACAAGCCGACGACCGCGGACTTCGCCCACGAACCCTCGCAGGCGGCCGGTACAGAATCGTCACTCTGGCTCCCCACCCAGGTTCCTTTCTAGTCCTCCTCAGCCCAAAGATAAGGCCCTGCCCGCCTGCGGCTGCAGGGGTGTGGCTGGGCTTTTTCTGGCTCCTGGTATCGATTACGGGTGGGGTTGGGAGGGGTGGGTTGGTGGGGTGTACCGTGTGGCCCCGGAAACACGCTTCCTGCCATTCGCCCGCCAACCCAGAGTTTGGGGGGACCACAGCTATTACATGCCACCTTTGATTTGGTTCCCAGGGTCTCGCGATGCCCAAAGTCTAGGTACTTGCACGCTGCCACAGGCTCCCCCCTCCAGTCCACCCACTGCCCGCCGCTTGCACCGCTATCAGAGGTATCCCTACGCCCCCCCGCCGTCTCGCAACCAACGGGCTTCACGTCCTCTGGATCCAGTACAGTACTTTGCACTTTGTACGGAAATGCGACGGCCGGACCATTCGCCTCTAGAGGTATCGTCAACTTCCTCTTCTCCGTAACTGGCCCCTGGTGACCTCCTCTTTGCGCTTCCACTTGGGTGGTTTTGTTCTGTCAACCCTGGTCTCCAGCAATGATAAGTGCGTGTAGCAAAGTCACGCGAAGGGGAAGGGAAAGAGAACAAGGAAAAAGTGTGACGATGATACTTTCAACTGCGCCCACAGACGAGCCCCGGCTATGGACCAGTCAGACACCGCTGGAGGCAGCCAGTACAGCATATGTCCTGCAGCTAAATGAGTCTACCTAATCGTACACTCCAACCACAACCAACCCAGAAATGAACGATATTGAGTGAGGGAGCAAGGCCTGTGAGACTGAGACCAAGAGTGAGAGATCATAGGAAAAGAAATCGGTACACGTACAGAGTACGTGTGCACCGTCTGTATACAGTGCCAAAAAGTTACAGCACAAGCCCACTGTTAGTCTAGATGACCCAGCCAAGGTACCTCTCACCCACAGGTGTCCACCGTGCCACAACGCGGGGTACGTACCGATACCTGTGAAGCCCACACGTCCTGGCGGCGGCGGTCCGCTGTTGCTATCCTTGGAAATGATCGTGTGCACACCCGCCGCCGCCAGAGCCTTAGCCTTCGCCTTGTCGCTATCATTGCTCGGTCAGAACTCAGCCAGTGAGTGTGCCTACACGAGATTTCGTAGCAGAAATCATTGGTGGTGGCTGTGGCACCCGCCTCCGGGGGTAGATCAGAAGCCTAGGTGGGCGGTATGCCAGACCGGAGTGGTGCAAACTTCCAGGAGCAAGAGATCTTCCATGGAGCCGGCCGTCTCCCCTTGGAAAGAAAGGGTCCAAGAACTTTGATGCCCAAAAACGGCCGCTCACGAGTAATTAGTTCGTGAAAACTTCACGATATTATTGTTTCGTTTCGTCTGATGAATCGGGCCTTCCATAACCAAGATAGACCCTTTGAATTTCAGCAAAGTTCTCTTCCCTCGCGCGCGCGCGCGCACACACATACACACCTCTGCCATCCAAGACTCCGGGGTCGGACAGACGGACCTGGCAACAGCAGCAAATGGCTGGCGGCTTAGAATACCCCGAGGGGAGAGAGACACACTGTCGCTTGCGACTTGGTTCCACGCCGACGATCGCAGGGCCATATTGCGACAACCTGCATATTCCTGGCGCTCGTTTCCCTTGGGTGAGGGGGAGGACAACCACGCTCTTCCGCTCCCATTTGGGGTATCGCCAAGTACCTTGACCTCGCAGTGTCCAACAAATCTCGTCAGCTTGTCAACGCTTTTCCCCCGCCAGAGGACCCTACCACAGTACATTGCTCCACGAGAAGTCCCCTAGGAAGTCGATTCATCGTGGAACAGGCCTGTGAGAGTCTCACTTCACTTTCATCGCACAATCCTTCCCTGTCCCGCTCGCGTGTGACTTGTTACGACGAAAGCGACAATACACACTTGCGCCAATTCTCTTCACAGTATCTTTATCCTTCTCAAATCTCCAACCCTTGCCATGGCCATGTCTGGACGCGGCGCAGGAAAGATAATTCATCCTCTAGGAGTTGATTCCTTCGTCCCGTCCTCGGAACCATTCGTACTCCCGCCTGGTTCGTGCAGCAAATCGTCTCATAAAAATTTTGCCGCCGCCGTCCGGCAGTGACATATCGGCCATCATCCTCAACATTGTCACATTGTCTGGCAAGTTTGTGCGTCTCCGTCTGCGCGTCTGTAACCCCCTTGGTGGGGGTGATCCTGGCGACCCCGATTCCCTCGCGAGGTATCTGTACCTCTGTGTCAAAGAAGCGGCTTGGTGACTCCCAATTTGGCATCGAACCCAGACAGAGGCGTCACCTACCTATTATCTATCTATCCCACTCCAAGGTTTATCGCCCAAGTCGACCCATAATGCGGCGGCGAGGGGCAGAAGGTGGGGTGCGGTTTTGCTCCGGTCCCAGACGCGCTCCAGGAGGTGTGAGTGAGATCTGTGGTAAGTGCGATCCGATGGCCTCTCGTCGGTATCCTGTGAGAGACGTCGAGTTTACAAAACCTCTCGAGTCATTTGGGGGGGGTTCACGGAGAACCCCCATTTCGCGTCTTCTCTCCGATGGCGGGATGGCAATCTTCCCCAAACCTTCGGAATCACTAGCCAGCTTGTCCTTCCGGCCAATATTCGATCGTCTGTTCGTCAGCGAACCCCCAAGCTTTTGCTCCACGAAACGACCTTGTCGAAGCTATCTCCGGAAAGAGAGCCAATCCCCATGGCCTGCCGTGACCCGTTCTGCAAGCATTGAGTGAATATCTGGCTGATATGCAGCCCAAACGTCTACGAGACTGCAGTATGCACGCAGCTGGAGCCCGCCCAGGAGAAAGGTTGTTGGATTCACGGTTGCTTTGCTTTGCTCGTCTCTTACTCGTTCACTTTGTGTTAATTACTTCTTACTCGGGGACACACATCTGCACGGTACAGTTTGATGGACGGGATGCTGCCCAGTAGTTGGCTGCTGTCGTCGTGTGTTCAGTCGGTCTCCAGTCGGTCATATCAAACACATAATATTTTGGCTCCGATACGGCGGCGTATCAAAGACGGGCACTCCTCCCCGCACTTCTGCCCGCGACAGGGTCTTACTGGGCGCTGCCGTCGGATGGACGATTACCCCCCAACATTGCCGTCCTCAACATCTCATGCGCTGTCGTACAGTGTACGTGGTCGACGCGGGATGCATGAGTTCTGGGATAGCCGCTTGCCGTTGCCGCCCCGAGATAGAGTGAAAAGAGAGCCGTCAGGTAAAACTTTGATGATTCCATTATGGAACTTGTTTCTCCAGATGTGACCTGCAGGAGACCTCCATCTCGAGTGTCTCCAAACCATCCAGTGTGGGGCGCTAGTGGACGGCTGGTGCATTTTGCATTGCTAGCTTATCGTCGGGCTATGATTGGTTGGGGTCCATGTGCAAAATAATTGAATTCTCTCAAGAGCCGTGTCGTTTCCGTCGTCTCCTTAAAGACTGGCATTAATCGCTCAAGAGGACCTGGTCACCCGTGACGCCCTCGACTGCTAAGCACATTTCCCTCTCCTGTCATTCGCAACTCTGGTTGACTTGCAACGATGCGTAGCTTCACGAGGTGTCGTTGGCCTCGGTGAAGCGTGTGGCAGCTGACAAGCTTACTCGGTGGAGAGCCGCGGCAGCGGCAGGCAGTGACATGGGGTCGCTGCGAACATGAGGTGCAGTCAAAGACTCAGAGGGACCCCGTCCACCTTTCACGGCGGAAAGCTGCTGTTTGGGATGATGGATCCAACCCAAGGGCTAGTGCCGCAAAGTTGGATTCTGGAAAAATGTGGATGTGAGCAGCCATGTTGGGTTTGGGCGCCGGCCCGGCGGGGATGGGGGGGAGGAGGGAGGGTGGGAATCGGTGGATGGATGGACTGGCTATGTTTTCCCCCCCGTTGGATTGACCGTGACCTAGGACTTTCTGCTCTGCAGAATCGGCTTTGTCCAAGGCGTTGCCGAGACCGGGCAAGGAACTGCGGCAACGGCCGATAGACGAAGAACACGGCACAACCACTACCACCGCCCTTGGCTTCTGCCGACGGCTGCCCCGACGACACGCGATGTCCGTATTCCCACAATCGGCAATCCCTCGACCAGACCCATCTCGACCGAGTGTCTTTGCGCGCAACCTGCACTCTTTGTCCGACTTGTTGACTTTCATCATCCCTTTTTTTCGCACCCCTTCGAACGCATGCGAATAGTCGTCATTTCCCACCGTCCGAACTCTGTCCGACGACGAGAATTCGCCGGTCTCGTCGCTGAGTGGTCAGCGTTGACACACAGTTATTCTCTCATTGGTCGGCTGCCACCCGCCACGATCGGGACTTGGCTGGACATTGCCGGGGCACCTGGGCGAGGCATGCCAGGGCCCCGATCGAGTCACTCACGAGATCAGAATGACGTCTTTGGGACGGTCAATTGGGGCTCCATGACCCAGAAGAGCGGCGATACCATCATCGGGGTTGAGGGGGTGATGTCTTTGAGGTCTGCAAGAGGCAACTCGGGAGCCAAAGCCGGGAAGACAAGACCGCTTCCGTGACGTCGGCCGCGACAAGTGTCGGTCGGCAGCGGCCTCGACTCGATGCATGTGGAGACCCGAATCAGGGTTCGGATCCCCAAGTCCCTGTGGTTTGGTCCTTGGAGACTGGAACCAGTCGGGGCTCTTTCAGGAGGAGCTTGCGTCTCGGCGCGGCAAGCGCCACATGGAGAGGCCGAAGGCCTGACCAGTGCCAGTGCCAGTGTCAGTACCAGTACCGGTACCAGTGTGAGAAGGCGGCGCGAGCCCACAACAGGGCGCAGTCGACATCGTGAGCCTGTGGTTGAGTCAGACTCGTGTTCGACCGACGGCGGTCAGTGGTTATTTTCGGAGAGTCGTTCCGGAATAGATCAAGCGGTGGGCGGATGGGAGATAAGACGGGAAGACGGTGCGTTCTGGAACCTGCAGGGTATGACTTTTGATGTGTCACAGAAGCAGAGATGTCCCTGTGCCTGGATGCGCAAGGCAAGGCGAGCCGCTGCATCTAACGAGACGCGACGCCCAAAGTCCAGCAGAAAGGAGGACGGCGTTCTGGGTGGGGGGGATGAGGAGGGAATCAGTGGGTTTGCAGCCAGTGCACAGATGGCGGTAACCCATCCATTTCGCACCGTGGGAGAATAGGGGTTTGGGTGTATGGCTGAATGGCGAATTGAGGCGGCAAGTGCAGCCCTCAGTCCTTCCCCTTCTTTCCTTCCTTTTCTTCCTTCCTTCACGACAGGAACGGAGGCACCGATCTATGTGTCACATGATTTGGAATCGGTCGAGAAGCCGCAATGTTACTTATGAACTCACATTGGGAAACCACGCTCGTGTTGCCGTTCTCGGTATGCAGTGCCGTGCAGTGCAGTGCAGAGGCCCTTCCAGTGATGTCTGACAGTGACGCTGAGCGCGCGCGCCGCGGAACTCGCAGGCTGCATTAACAGACCTCTCCGCAGGGTTGAGTCTCGACAATCAACTGCCCACGCATGGCCAGCCACTTTGTTGTCTGCTAGCATCACGAACCCCTCTGTATGAGCCATGAACTGGACCGAAGGAGCTTTGGCTCGTCATTTACGGGGCAAAGGCTTGAAGCCGGAGCTCGCCAAGCAGAAGCAGTACTTTGCAAAGACTCGACCAGGACCTAGGGGTGCCTTGAAGCCCACCGTCGCCTCCATTCCCTTTCTCTCCAGGCCATCCAGCTTGCCCAAGGCGCTTCCCGAGAAACAGTCTCCAGGGGCTTTGATGCAAAGCTCGCCGTATTTTCAGCGCCGGCAGAGCCAGTATGGCGAAGCCCAGGAGCGTCATTCCGGACATTCGCTCCATCAGCGCCTGCACGATGATGGGTTGTCCACGGTGGACCGCGACTTTCCAAAGTCTCACATGTCGAATGGCAAAAGAAGACATGCCACGGGCAGAGAGGAAACTTTGGACACCAAGAGACGCCGTTTGCTACAGAAGGGCGACTGGGCCGGCATCAACGTCCAAAAACCAATGCCTCTCCAGTTCTCGGCCCGTGGTAACTCGGCTGGGGGTCAGATCTGGGGCTATCGCAACAAACACAGAACTGGACAACCTGCCCCTTTCTTCGAGAAGTTGAAGCACAGCAGAAAAACTCCACTGAGAGGGCATGGTACTAGTCACAGCAGCACCCAGGGCGGAGACAGAGTTGTTAGGATCAGGATCGGCAGCGAAGATGTTCGATTCGGCGGCGGAAGCCAGGCCTCTACCAGGAATTCGCACCAAAATTCTCTTCAAACCATCACCCAGTCAAACGGCTTGCAGCAGTCAATCTATTTCATGGGATCCTCAGCTCCACATCACCACGTCTTTTCGGGTTCTATCGAGGATAGGGAACGGACAAGTCAGACGAAGAAATCTGCGTGGCAGATTCGCCGTGAGAGAGATGGCGCAACCTACGACGATATTGCAAGACGTGCCTCACCATCTATGTCACATGGTCAGCCGGGCAGGCTTGAGAATGACCAGCGAGCTGGCCAACCACTAGTTGTCGAATCTTCTCCGGTTGTCGTTCATCAGCCGGTTCCCCAACGACTCAGTCAGCTAGTCTTGTCAACCAGGCGAGGAACGCCAAAATCAGATGCATTTGGAAGCACCGTCGCCGAAGTCGGCTACAATCCCTTGCCCGCCGTGGTCCCCTCAGAATTGAGTGAGAATAAACGATGGCACGACGTGCTGGCTTCTTCCGGGCATCGAGAAGAAACTCCCACAGACCTAGGCTACAACAGAGCAGTCGCAACTGACAATATCAGTCCCGGAGCCAGCAATTTCCCTGGTCCCAGCAGCCCATCAGCTCACCAGCCAAGTTCTGGGTTCTCTACTATTCGAACGTCTTTGAATGTCCAAACAAAAACGCCCAGCAGTTCTGAGGTGGCGCATGCAGGCACATGGGCGAACAATCACGAGCCTTATAAAGAACTTGGTGACGGCGGAAGTCTGCCAAGACACACACATGTGGCGTTGCGGTTCTCCTCGCCACTTTCACTGATCAACACGTCTCCGTCATCGGACAACTTAGCCGTGAATGACCTTGAACGCGGTATTGGCACCAGTCAGGGAAAGACACACACGACTGAGGAAGCTTTCTTACGGAACTTGTGCGACAATGCAATGCAACGCCCTTCGTTATTGACACGCTCAGACAACAAAGAAGCACACGTTTTCGGCCAGGAAGATCGAGAGGCACACCCTAACGATGATGTGAAAGAGGCCAGTGCCCTCGGCTTCGTGGTTAAAACTTCGGAAATACAAACAGACCGAAATACATCAGATCCAGAACCAGCAGCGGCATGTGTGGATGCAGACTGGATGAACTTCATATTTGGCGAACGCGATGAGGAAGCCCAAGATACAGTGTTTCGAGAGGCGAGACAGGAGGCAGCTCAGGATCTGCGTCCATCAAGCAGCTCCTCTAGCAGCCAGTGCCCAAATCTTTGGCCGCCCAGTCTTGATCACGACACTGAAACCGTGACCACCTGCGGAACGTTCGATCGCGAAAACGACAAGGACATTATTCGACCTTCATCGAGGCGTTCCTTTGTATTTGATCTCGATCCTCCAGATGAGAATATCTATGAGGACCTCACAAGCTCTCTTCCAGAGAAACAGACTGTCGATATTACCCATACAAATATTACAGAGTCGGCCATAGCTGATATCCATGGCTTAATGGTTCCAGGGACGACGGATTCGAATTATACCACTGCTGATATAGATTCAGCCTCAGCGATGGACTCGATGTCAACAGTGGCACAACCTCCTGAGTCGGAAGTGGGTGAGACGCCCGGTCAATATTTTCGCTTCGCGAGACCAAAGACGTTCGTCGGCCGGCTAGCTAGTTCTTCAGTGCATGACGCCGGCCCGATCTTACCACTCAGTATCCACACCGAACCCAGGAAAAGGGGCAGACCGAAGAGAAGATCGAGAAAGAAGGCGAAGGACGGACGAGCTAATATCCGAGGGTTGCCAGACCATGACGGTGACCCAATTGAGGGGGGCTCAGATGAGTAAGGATTCGAAGTCTGCCATACTTTGGGACAATATGTATTCGAATCAAAGTGTGGGCGGATATTGGCACGGGGGCTGTTCTAACGTCCTTTGACATTGGGCGGGATATCGACCGTTATTGGGACCTGGCCCTATCTATTCGAGAACGGATATAACATTTACAATGCGAAAGAGAAGTCCCCAAAAAGCAGTGCTCCAAAAACCCGTTTCCCCCTTTTCCCAAATCAGTCCAACAAATTTCGTTTGCGATGCGCCATCCAGGCCAGGACCCAGCACAGCTATAGGTCTGCCCTGGAGGTGATCAGTCTCATCTGTATCGTGTGAAGGACCATTTGCCCCTCTTGCCCCAAAAAGAAGAGAAAACACAAGTCGTATTCTTTTTTTTTGGGTCGTATTTTTTTCCTGGCGTCAATCTTTTTTTGGTGTATTTGTTCGATTGATATACCATGTCTTTTGCAACGAGACAACACAGTTCAGCGAGGCAGACTACTCGGAGCCCGAATTTCTTCAGGGCTTTCTTTTCATCTGCTTCTGCATCCTTGTCGCTGTCTCCATGCACTTGTTTCACCCTCACCAGAGGCCGAAGGCGTGGCCGTGGCGGCGGGGGTGACGGACAGCGTCACGCTTAACCTCGTCGGCGGCAGCGGGCTTCTCGGCGCGCTTGGCCGCGGCAGCGGCCGTCGGGACGACCGAGACGGTCTGGGTCAGGACGGAGGTAACAGGCGCAGTGGGGCACGCGGAGACTGTCTCAGTGACGGTGACGGCGGAGGGGCAGCTTCCGCTTCCCTCCTGGCCGACGCCGCCGCCATTGCCCCCGCTGCCTCCGTTACCCCCGTTGCCGCCGCCGGTGACGGCGCTGGGGAGGGCCGAGGCAACGGTCGTGGCGGAGGCGGTGCTCTGGGCGTCGGAGACGGTCACCACGCCGGTGAGGGAGCCGACGGTGACGGTGATGACGCGGGGAGGAGGAGCGGAGGTGGGTGCGGGGGGCTGGGCCGTGATGTAGACGGTGGTCACGCGAGGAGGAGTGGTTCCCTCGGCCGGGATTGTGGAGGTCAATGCCGAGGTGGAAAGCTCAGTCTGGACGGGAGCGGTGCCAGAGGGACCGGCTGTGGGCTGGATGGTGATGGTGACGAGAGAGTAGACGGGAGTGCCGGAGGGAGGGGCCAGGGTCATGGTAATGACGGAGGTCTTGGGCTCGTTGGGGTTGGGGGGTTGCTGAGCGGGGCGGGAGACAACCTCCGAGGGAACGGGACCGCCGGCGGGAACGGTGGCGGTAACGTAGACAGTGCTGACAATAGCCGAGCCGCCCTCACTCTGGGCCGGGAGGGTGGTCTCAATGGCGGAGGTCACGACGGAGCCTTGCTCAGAAGCGCCGGGCTCGTCGGTGGGGGCTGCGGGAGGAACAGAGACAAAAACGGTGCTGACAACGGGCTCACCTCCTTCGGACTGGGCAGGAAGAGTGGTTACAACAGCAGAGCTGCTGGCGACGGCATCGGCGGAGCTGACGACCTCGGAAGCAGCGGGGACGCCGCCCGAGACGGTGGCAGTGACGTAGACGGTGCTGACGATGGGCTGGCCACCCTCGCTTTGAGGAGGAAGGGTCGAGACAACAGCAGAGGTGACGACGGATCCGCCCTGCCCAGAAGCGCCGCCCTCAACGGGCTGCGAAGGCTCAGAGCCAGGCTGGCGAGTGACAGTGATGACGGACACCACAGGTGTCGCTTCAGGCTGGTCTGGGTTGGCAGGAAGGGTGGTGGTTAGGACATCGGTCTCAGGGACGGCAGTTTGGGAAGGAGGAGCTCCAGGGGTAGCCGTGACAGTGATGAAGGAGACACCTCCGGTTCCGACAGTGGCGCCAGCGTCAGGGGGGAGGGTCGTGGTTGTGATGACAGAGCCGCCCTCCTCGGCGATGCCGGAAGGAACACCGCCAGCGTCGCCAGAGATGGGGCCGTTGGGCAGGAGAACAGTCTGGGTAACGGTCGTGGGTACAGAGACGGTGACGGTGGCAGTCTTTGCAGCGTTCTGGCAGGCGATGAGCTGGGTCTGGCACTGAGAAATCTGGAAGTTCTGTCCGGCGATGCTCTGGCACTGGGTAAACTGCATGCCACATGCGGCGTTGCAAGCGGATTGGAACTGGCCAAACTGCTGACCGCCGACGACGAAGCCACCCTGGTCACCCTGCTGGACAGCGGGGGGCGCACCGCCGAGAGCGGAGATGAAGGTGAAGAAGGTGACCTGGGAGATGATGATGATCTGGGGCTGTTGGATAACCGGGGCGGCAGAGGCGGTGACGGTGCGCTCTGTTGTGATGACCTCGGTGGTGGTGACGTTGTTCGACAGAGTGGAAGTGATGGTAGCGACCTCGGTCACGGTGGACAGCTGGGGTGCGGTGGCGGGGACCGAGGTGTTCAGGAAGATGCCCGTCGGGCCGCCCGAAATGGGGGCGACGGCACCGGTGCCCGTCGACAGAGGAGGCGGGATGTTGATGCTGGACAGGATGGGCGACGGGGCGACGTTGTCCTGGCGCCTGACCTGGCGCGCGAGACCAAGCTCGGCGAGCAGGCAGACGAGCACAGCTGACTTGAGCAACATGGTGTGCAAAGGATCGTGAAGCAGCTGCTAGTCGTTCTGGCGACTTGTTTTGCTAAATGACGGGAATGGTGAAAGTCGTTTGAATCGTTGGATTTCAAGGAATGGACAGAAGCAGGAAGACCCTTCAAGGGAGTTTGGGCGACTAGCACCGAGAAGAGAATGACAGAATGCTCAGAAAGAGAGGCGAAAGGAAAGAAAGAAACCTTGGCAAAGGAATGCGCCAAAGAATGTCAGACTGAAGAAGCTGGTGAGGCAAGAACGAAATACGGACCAGAGACGGGAAGCGAGGCCATCTTTTAAGCGCCTTTCCGTCCCCCCTCCTCCATCCGAGCCACGAGTTGGAGAAGGGCTGTCAGGCTGGCAGCCCACCAGGGCCTTTCGACTCGATGGGTCGGGTACCGCCTCCTGACCCAACGGGCTAGTCTCCCCAGGATACGGCTTCGCCATTGCTTTGGTATAGTCATCGTGAGACGTTCGGCCAAAGAGCGGGCTGGCGGCGGGGAAAGGGTAGGGGGATGAGCTTATCCGCTGTTTGGTGTTTACGATTCCAAGAGAGGGACAGGCCCACGAGGTGGAGAGTGAAGGAGGAGGGAGGGCTTGCTTTGGGGGGGGGGGGGGGGGCGAACCGAGTATTCTCCCGGAGGATCACCACCGAGCGAGGACGGCGTCTTCCCTAAGCATATTGCCGGAAGAGACGATATGAAGGCTGTGCAGATCCCATGCTGGGATGACAGGGGATATCTGAGTGACGGACTACGGCGATGACGGATGACGGGGGGTTAACCGTCAACGTCGGTAAACTCCAGAACGGAGGAGACTGCTCAACAGGGCGGGTTGGTGAAGGACATAATCTATGACACGTCTTAGCAGAGTGCGCTTCTCTTTTGCAGAACCCGTGATAAGAGAGCGGAGCTCGACAAGCAAGCGTATGGGAAGATGTAGAAACGAGTGAACGAGTTTTTGGCTCGAGAGAATGCAGCATTACACGTAGATCCAAATGTTTCGAGGGAGATAACTCTGTTGTGATGTCGTAGCTTACAACAACCTACACCGTCGAATAGTCTCTTCCTGGTGTCCCCGCGATCTACAACCGTCCGCCCGTCCGTTTTTGGTCCTGCCGTCCTTTTTTTTCTCTCTCCGAACCGTTTCTGAAAGACCCAGTTAAACGAGTCTATCTTGGATTTTGACTATCCAAACGGGGCAAGAAGCCCCCCCGCCGGGGCGGGAGGAAACAGTGGACAAAGTGGACGACGACAAGACAGCTTCAGGGAGTGACGCCGGTGTGTAGACCTTTCTGTGCAAGTCACCAGGGGGTTCAGAGACCGGGAGCTCCTTGGCGCCCGATATCCTGATCTCTGACCTGACCCAGACGACCCAATAGCATCACGCTTGAAAAAGAAAAAAGACTTCTTTGTCAGTTCGTCCCAGGGAGTCAGGTCAGGTCAGGAGATGTCGAACGGTGGCTCAGGGGCAGGTCGGTGGAGGAGGTGAGGTTCAGTTTGAGTGCCCAGAAGAAGGGGGACGTTGACGGAGTTGGGCACGTTGCTAGGATTCCTGGGAAGGAAGGTGCATGATTTACACGGGAGGTTCGAGGGGGTCGAGGATCAATCGGACGTCGCCGCCAGGGACATCGGAGATTTACAGCCAATCGGGAGGGCCCATTGCTCATCAACCGCTTATATAATATTGCGGCTAAGACCCACTTGGGTCGTTTGAGGTCAAAGATGCCAGTGACTTCCCCCCCCTGGACCATCCATATTCATCCCTCGCTCCCCTGGACCTGGCTGTTCCTGTTTCAGCTGATCTCTTAAAGGGGAAACCGAGCCTCGTTCCTATTCCCCTCATGTGGTTTCTCCCGCAGAACTTGCACGGTCCCAAGGCTTCTGGACTCTTGATAATCTCCACTATTCAATCAACTTTCATAGTGTTTCCCTCCTTCACACCCACCCACCCCCTTTTGTTCCGTATTCCTCGAGATTTTCAACTCCTGCAAACCCCCCTCTCATCACGTGGTTGGTTCCTCCTGCACCCTCTCAGTGTTTCTCACGCCCGTCACACTCGCTCCTATGTCTTCCATCTGATGTCATTCGCCTAGCACCCTGGACCTTACACCCCTGTACCAGTTTCACAGATGCTGATTACAGGAGGATTCCGTCGTGCAAACTTGGGACGATTGTGGACTTTGGACCCCCAGCCCGTCCCTTCCCCGTTCCGGACTTTGAAGAGCTCCCACCAATGACACAATAACAGCAGCCATCTCGAAAGCCGCGCATTCGTCGTCGACAAGAGGATTACAGAGCAAAGTCACTTATGTTGTGGCTCTCGGGCCTATTCTTTCCCGTCGAAATCAGCACATCCTTCGGGGGTTCACTACTGCAACTCTTAATGCACGCCGCCAGCCTGGTTCGTCCGTCTCCTCGCCTCGTCGAAGCTCGTCGATCACTATGCTTGCGCACCGCTCGTCGATCCGCGACATGTCAAACCCGCGATTAAGGTCTGGCTTGTGCGACCCATGCCGGAGATCGCAGCGCTTCTCACTTCCCCACTTCTTACTTTCTCTCTCGCTCTCTCTTTCTTCCACTTCGGCTTGGCCAACCCTGGTTTAAACGTTGGAAATTACACAGGGGCACACACGACTTTGGATGAGACCTCTCTTGTAGCATCATCCCGGAACGGGCAACCACTTCACTCGCCGGGTCGACACTTCATCGGCCTCCGCGATGTGGACGTCGGGTCCGATTTCTTGACCGCCTTCTCAACGGCGGATCCATGATGGATCTTCATGCCTTTTCTAAATACAACCTCGACGGCCGCTCGTCTTTCTTGGCGAGCGTTCGTGACGGGGTTTGCTCCTTCCCCCCCGTGCTATTCAGAGAATCTTTAACAAGGGCTCCGTCAGTCATTAATAGAGTGTTTGCATTTGTCAGACCCCACGAAGATAATCACTTTGGCACCACCAGGTGCGCCTCTGCCTTCGCACAGCGCGCCGTATGGATCACACTAGAATGGATGGCGTCATTGCTCCCACTTGGCTCTGATGAACCACATCAGTGACCTATGCTTCAGTGACCTTTGCTTCATCCGAACCTAATGGTCCCGGTAACAAACGTTGTCAGGGCATCGATGAATCAGCCAAGCTTTGATGCAGCGAAACTTCCCTCCAAGGTTCCTCTTTGCGGGCTGCACTGCTTGGAAACGGGTGATGCGTCTAGCTCGATCCTCATGCGACCGCCACCGTTAGACATAGCAGCCTAATATGCGTCTAGACCGAGAAACTAGGATCTAACCATCAGCCCTGTTATGAAGAGTCGAGCTTTGGGCCTGGGATGCCGTTCCGCTTCCGTGGATCATCCGGGATATGGACGGCAATGTCAGGGTTCGGCATTGACGTGATGGCTGGGGGAGTTGCTGCTGCGCCATACGGCGACCCAGCCCGGAACTGCCGCATCTCTGGCTTGGCTGAGGGGTTTTTTTCCTTTTGGTTTCAAAGAGCACTCCAGGCTACCATCGCATCGCTGTGCTCATGGAAGTCCGTATTTCACATCATCATAGACCGGGTTGACAAATCAGAGGTGCCCAATCGCTATCAAGTGTCAAGTAGCTCTCAGAGTTCTCGGCGTCTCCAGCAGCCAATACTTGTTCTGAGCCTGCATCGACTTGGCCGCACTTACGCTTAGTTGATGTAAACTCACGGCCTGTTCATCTTGGGTGCTGTGTGACGGTATCGTACAGTTAAGTTATGTCAGATTCACTTCGACATTATGGATTCCCAATGGCACACCAGATTGAACAAAGCTAACATGAACAGCTGAAACCCCCCAATCAAACGTTTGTTGTGATCAGCTGGCGATTTCCGCAATGTATTTTCAAAAACAGCGACACCCGCAACTTTGAGAGTCCTTCAGAGTCATGAATCAACACACACTTTCTTGAGACGCGAATAAGTCCGACGAGGCGAATGATTTCCATGAGTCCAGTACATTCTGCAACAGTCTAGTGATGAGGCCTTTCTCGTTGTCCAAAACATCCGCAATAGTGATGACTGACGTTCCCCTGTCGTCGTTTGACGTTGCTGTCTCAATGCCTCCACGCAAGTACGCCAGCAGGTTCGAAACTTGCTACCGGTATTGGACGTGTGCCAAGCCGTTTGTCTGACATTGAGACGAGCGTCTCATGAACCAGCCGACTTCTCAAACCACCTTGGCCCATGTATCTAACACACTGTGAGCAACGTTCAACGGTTTGTATCACTGTGTTTTCACTCCCGATACCGCAATGAAGAAAGCTGGATGGTTTCGCCTAATGTCGCCAACCGAGACGCCGAGTTTCCAAGTCTCATACAACCGCCGTGGCACTTTTGCCCGAGGTGATGAGAACCTCAAGAGTGAGGTGTTGATGTCAGCAAAGTGGATTCCTCTTGGCAGGTGTTTCCGAGTCCTCTCCTAACGACGACGAAAAGCAGCACCGTTACCCGTCAAGAATTTCGTAACGACAGGTTGAACGATGAGCAACGCGAGCAAGAAATGTTTCTTTTCTTTTGGGAAAATATAAAAAGCTCATGTGCGAGACCACGGTTTGTCCAGTGTTGGTTGCAGCCTATCGTTTGCTGAAGAAAACGCCGCGACATCGAATGCACCATTGAGAGGAAATTCCACCCAGTGCTACACGAGGAATGCTTGACTGTCCACTTTCCTCTAATGGAAGAAAGCCAACCAGTCTCAATTGATCATCATTTGCTGGCATAAACAGATTACGGTACGTTTGCTGGTGGAGTAAGCCTACCGGGCCGGTGCAGGTCTTCGGCCCGGAGCTCCGCGAAAAGGTCGGAAGCAGAAACCGGGCCGGGTCCGACATCTGCACGACAAGTTCGATTCTATCCAAGGGAATCAAAACAGAGTTGAGCCCAAGAGATGAAGATCAAGGAGAAATGAAAGACAAGGTACAGCTAGAGCTCCCCTCAAGCACAACCTCGAGGTCCCGAGTATTCGGAATATCGGGAATATTAGCTAAAAGAAATGGGCATCGTATCCGCGCCGAAGGCCGCTCGGCGCTCGGGCGCTCAGTGTGGGGTCCGTCTCCGGATTTCGGGGGACAGCCCCCGCCCGCTGCCAAGGTGACAGCACGCATGCACTTCCCCAGCACAGTGTGTGTAGCTACCAAGCCTAAGCAGCACGCACATTGGGGACGTTGGAACAGCTTGAGCGCCGCCGCCACTGGTGACCTCTGAATCACCGGTCACTGACCACTCACCAGAGCCACAGGGCGCTAAGAAGTCTGCGCTAGGGGGCCACGAACCAATGTCGCCATCCCCAATGCATTGCCGGCCTCGCTCGCGTCCTGTTGCTTTGCGTGCATCGTGACGAGAATAGCTCAGGTGCCCCTCCATCCGAGGTCTCAGGTCCCGTGCCTTGGGCCTTGGGGAACTTACTGTGCGCTCTAGTGACTGTGCTCAACTGAAGTGAACTGAACTGACGTTCCCTCCCAAAGCTGATCTAATCTGGCCTGGACCTTCCTAGCTGGTAAGTGTCCTTCTCATCCCCCCCACCCTGGCGGAACCCAACATCATCCTTCCATCAACCTCCCATCCAGATGTTATCAGTCTTCCTCCATCGTCGACCTGCGATGGGCCCAGAAGTCGAAGTTGTTCTCGTTTAGTGTTGATTCCTCGAATCATTATTCCATCTTTCCATTGCTGTTCTCTTCTCCTGTTTATATCCCCACAAGATCTACCAAAAGATCTGCCTTGCGTCATCCACCCGCCCCCGTCAGGTACCAGAGAAAGCTGCGGCATCGGGGGAATCTCGAACCCCACCCCGCCCATCCCATCATCACACCTCAGCTCGGCTCGGTGCCCAGGAACCGAGAGAGAGGATCGGCGGCAACGCAAGCTCGCCCATAGCTCGTTCGTCCCAATCAGTCAAAAAGCTCTCCCTGGTCGTCCAGCCGCTTGTTGCCCAACATGGTTGTCTTTGTTGATCTCGACGAGGAAATGGAGCCTCTTCACGTTCTCGAGGCGCGCCGCCTGGCCGCTGCTGCCGCCATCGCGACGCATGGCCTAGAACCATCCAGCCGCGAGCTTAATCATGAGCTCGAGAAGCCGATGGGCGCTCCGATTGTGTCGGTAGCTCCAGTTCCCTCACCGGAGCCCACGCCGGCATTCCAGAGTACTGCTACTGAGGCTTTTGGCTGCTATCCGTAAGCTTACCGCACTTGCACTTGCGCGCCTTGTCCATCCATATCGCGGCTGACACCGAGTTCTTTACCAGTATCGTTATGTCCATTGCTGAACACATCGACCTCAACACCCTCGACAGCCTAGCCCGTACCTCGCGCCAGGTTCGCCGCGGCTTGCTGCAGTACCGCTCTATCCTTTTATCGTCGACGCTACACTGCTCCAATGAAGGCACACCCGTCGACCCAGAATCCACCTTCCGCTTCCGCGCGAGGGCCGGCAACTGGTACTATATGGAAGACGGCCGAAATTACAATGGCAAGAGCGGCAGCTGTGCCCGGGACCTGGTGACGGAGTGTCGGAGGTGCAGGACCGTTGTGTGCAGGGTATGCCGTCCTATGCCGAGCCACACGCCCTTGGCCCTTTCTCTGAGAGGGACCACCCTTACAGATGTGAAGGGGAGACCAAGGGCCGTGAGGCAATGGCCGGGGAGGATAATCGAGGTTACCGAGTAAAGTTGATCGCTGACCCTGTGAACAGAATTGCGCCATCAAGCCGCCAGCACACAACGCCCTCCGTGAACGCCATCGTAGGCTGTGTAACCCGTGCATTAAGGCCCCAATCGCGTCGCTCGTCAACTCCGCCCTGGAGCCCGAGACGCCCCTTATGGATGACGCAGTGCGACGAGAGATTTGCCGGTGCGATATTGACGGCGTCTGGCTCTGCCAACCATGTGGGCGAAGCATGCGTGGAGATGACCACGAATATCAGCGGTACTTAACCTATCCTCTAAGTATAACACCTCACCACCGGCATGCTAACAGGCTCTACATAGCATTTGGAAATGGCGAGCCCACTACGGCGAAGTCCTCGGCGGCCTCGGAACAGGTATCGGCGAGGGTGACCGTGGCGTCATTTGTGGTCGCGGGAGCGCCTGCGCCGGTGCCAAGGAGCGAGAGAACGAGACCGATTGTGACGCCGAGGATGCAGCTGTGAGCGGCGCGAACCTGTGGACGGCCACGAACCAGGTGCATCTTGACACGGTGCGCTATGAACGCACACCGAGTCCCCAGCTCGGCCCTGGTTACGAGAGGCATGAGATTGAGGGCATCGGCGGCTGTGTCAAGACCAAGCTCATCAGGATGGTGAGAGTTGGTGCTTGTGTGCCCGAGTGGGACGATGAGAAGAGTCATCACAGCATTCTCCGAAGAGAGGTTAAGGGCATCAGGAGAAGTTGGTGCGGCTGGTGCTATGGAGTGATTCCCGGTGAAGCTGACTTGAAAAAGGTCGGTGCTACGATGCGCCAACTTTGAGGCCTGGGTAACGAGTATACTTTCATTGTAATGGCTTGATGACATCTGTTTCTTATGGAGGGGGTTGGGGGGATGTGGCACTAGGGAGATGATGCCGCGTCGCATAAGCTGCACGGCGAACTTTACACGCAATGCCGGAGAGGCACAAGAGGAACATGACCGTAACGGGGATGCGGCGGAGGCCAAGTATCTCCCACTGAAGAATTGGCGCGAGACAATGTTCAACGCAGCACACGCCGAGCTACGGCATTCGTTGTCAATTGGACATTCCAGACCACGGTCGTCCTGGTTAGGACCAAATTTAGGATAGCGGCATCTAGGCGCACATAATAATGGCGGAGTAGATACGGAAAAACAATATACACGAATTTATACAAGGCTTTATTCTTTTGTATACATGTGTTTTGGGGGTGGTTCCGGTAGCTTCGCAACCCGCAAATGCCCTGTTTCTTATCCTACAGTATCTCTCTCTTTCCCCTCTGTCTCATCCCCATTTTGATACTCCTTGCTATTTGATGCTACAGAGAATGGACGTGCCATAACTCACACACCCCCTTTTCGTCTCATATTGGTGGTACACAGCCCCTCCTCCGACGTGGCGGTACATCTTGATATTTGCGTCTAGGCGACCTCCTTCTCATGAATGGCCCGTAGCCCACGCAGGAAAGTCGACCTTGCTGGCCAAGCCCCTCCTGGTAACGTTCACACCCCTTGAGGCGAGTACGTCCAGTTCACACTCATCACCTTTTGTCTGTTTTACAACTCGCCGCGGAAGAGCATCTCCTTGCGGCGGGTGCGGTCCTCGCGGGCCTTGGTGCGGATGGCACCCCAGCGGCTCTTGACGCCTTCGAGCTTGCGCTGGAGGCGCTCCTTGTGCTCACGGGGCGCGGGGGTACAGATGGTGATGAAGGTCTCGGAGCAGTCGAACTTGCGGGCGAGGGCGGTGACGCTCCAGAAGTCCGGGTCCTTGGCGCGGAGGCGGCGGATCTCGGCGACGTTTTCGCGGGTGAGGTGATAGCGCGGGTTGGCGCCGCGGGAGGGGACGTTGAGGGCCGGGGGCAATGGTCTCGCGGAGGACGACGTTTGTGACGATGCCGCCGCGGAGGAGTTGGAGTTGGCGAAGAGGGAGGAGAGGTTGGCGCGGCGGCGTGGGTCGGAGGGCGGGAGGAACTTGAAGGGGGTGTGGAAGACGGAGGGGGCGGCCGAGGGCGGGTTGTAGATGATTGTGTCGCCGCCGGCCGGAGTCGTCGAGGGGAGGAAGTCGGGGTGCGGGGGGATGTTGAGGGAGCGCTTCGTGCGGGAGAAGGTCTTGTGGCCACGTCGGGGGACGGCAGAGGCGGTCTGCTGGCGGAGGAGGGTGGCCAGCGCAGTGGCCGGTCTGGTTAGTGTCCTGGCCTCCATCTCGTGGTTCGGCTATGCGTGTGTGTTCGAATTGGTTCGGGTAGAACTTGTGTTGTCGGATTCGAAAACCCGGGTGTTAGGTAACTGAAGGGGGAAACCGAGACGGGTGACCGATTGACCAATTGGAGGGAGTGACAGCACGGCCAGCGTCGCTTCGGGAGGAGACCGTGAAGGAGGCGACGGTAGGCGTGAGGGAGGCGTGATGCTCGGACGGGCGAGGACGGGATTCGGGGAGTCGCGTGCTAGCTCTCGGGATGCTATTGACGGGGACCCTGAAGTGATGATCTGAAGTTTTTCGGGAGCGCGATGGAAATTCGGCTTAGGTAATTCTGTGGAGTGAGCTGTTCGTAAAGGGAGAAGCAAATGCTTAGGTAATGAGCCAGCTGAGGCTTGAGTGCCTGGCCTGAGGCATTAGCTTGCTGTATTAGATAATCAGAAACTTATCTATCACATGATGCAGCACGTGGAACCTGGAATGGATGGACAGCAGACGGCTTAATCCGAAGATGTGGAACTTTCCTCGCCAGCGCAGCGCCGGTGACGTCTGCACAGCTCGCAACCAACCCCCCCTGATCATCATCAACTCGTCGCGACTCGCAGCCAATGGTCGCCCCTGCGAATAAGAAGGTTAATGACGGGGAAACCCCAAACAAGCCAGGCTCGTTTCAAAACTTGTGATTCAGACAGGGCGGCTCGCAACCGCGGCAACGCCTCGCTTTCTGTCACGCGGGAAGGGGAGGAGGCGCTTCTGACCGCTTAGACATTTGTCGCTGGAACCCGCAATCTTGAGGTTGCTCGCCCCCCTTATTCATTATTTTGAGGCTTTTTTTCACCTTCGTGCTTGTTCGCGGAGCCCCGCCAACCGAAGTCTTTGGAAGGCTTCGCTGGCGGTTCTTCGCATTGGTGTTGTTCATGCGGGTTGGCAAGTGACGTGCGTGCTTTTCCCACCCCGCCTCCTACCCTTCCCCCCGGTTTCCCGCAAAGCGAGGCGGGAAAGGGGACCACCTCGGATTGACGCAGGGATTCGTGCCTTGTATTGCCATCGATTAAGGGCCTCTCCCCCCTCTGATGCTCAGTTGCTAACTTGCTCTGTTGCTGGGCGGTATGTCGAAGGCGAGGCGGTATAGAGGGGCAGCTTGCCGTCATGACCGCCATTTCTCAGGCGGGCATTCGCAGGCGCTCTCGTTCTCCCCCCCAGTGAACGTCTCATTTCAAGCTTTTTTTTGTGTATCCGAACATTTCTCTCTCCCTCTCCCTCCCAGTGTCGCGTGCTCGGATGCAGAGTTAGACCTGCGGGGAAACATGCAGAGAAGATAGCGCCGCAGATAGATGTGGGAAGGGATCTGGGAAGAAGGGCCTCGGAAACAGGGAACAGCACGGTTGGGGCAGAGTCAATGTTGGCAGAGCCACCGCAGAGCCAAGACGTGATTTGCTTGATGCAATCGACTTGGTTGTTCGCGGCTATTTTTCCCTTTCTTTTCGTCCGAAGGTTTGGACAGGGAGCATCCCCATGACACTCTCTGTTCGGTCATGTTCCATCGGCTTGCTCCAGACTCGGGCCTTGGGGTTGCGGATACGGGGCATGGTAGTTTACTTCGGACGGTGGCCATTTCCGGGAGGTTCGTGACGAGTCGCCCATGCCGGTACGCGAGTCAAACAAACAGCTGGGATACAGCTTCACCGACTTTGACGGAAGCACCGCTGTGTACAGAATACAGAGTACGGATACAGGACCAAGGAAACGGTCGATCGGGGAGTCTAGTCTGTTAAGGGTCAAAGTATAGAGGACCCGAGGGGATTTCAGGAGTTCTTTTGGTTCTAAGACATTGCATCCTTCCCCTCCGTCAAGGGATCCAGGGTCGAGAATAGCATTGTCTAGTCAGCAGCTGTTGATTCCCAATTCGCATTTACACGGATAGGTCAGAAGGAAGACAAGAGGGTCTGAGAGCCGAATCCCATGGCAAAAAAGAAATTAGCCCTGACGAAAAGGAACAAATGGAAAACTTGCACACGAGGAACGCGTGTACACGAGAAAGAAAAAAAAAAGAAACGGCCGGGAAGGGGTGAAGGCGACGCGTTTCTAACAAATTGGCATTACTTATCTGTACGGATACAATACAAAAACGGGCGAAACACATGGACAATCAGCTGGACTCGACACACGCCAAAAAAACGCGAGGCGTCGCGGTGGCGGTCGTCGTGGAATCTCTCGCTTCCCCACGTATCCATCAACACCCCCCTTGTGTGTGTGTGTTATAGACGTGGTCGCAGCGACGAGAGAGAAGTACGACGCCTCCTATCGTGCGGATGAGGGATTTGAGAACCTCGCAACGGAGCGGCCATGGGGTGAATAACCAGCCAAAATCTTGTTGTAATACTGTTGCAGCGTGCATAGTTAGGGGGCGATCCCCCTGACGCCGGGCCGATGGGGAAAAAGAATCCAGAAATTGTTTGAGGTTTAAAAAAAAAAAGGCCCGAGCATGGAGCCATCGGAGGCTGCGGAAGTCGATGTGGGAAACTTGGGAAGACTAAAACGAAGGATTAATCTGGGCCTAAAGCTGAGGTGCGAAAGAACAAGTTAGGCACTTGACGGTGTGCCTGAGCTACGGGATACGGACGGGTGTAATTGATTGGCGGTGGACGATTGGATGGATGGTGTTCATGAGATGGCTCGGAAGACCAGCCCTACTTTGGATAGATGGATGGATGGATGGGACATCCGACGGTTGTTTCTCCATCGCGGTGTCATGGATAAACGGCACAAGAGATGACTGAGCCAGCTTGGGGACGGAGTAAGGCGAGTAGGCATCGTGTACTCTGTATGGATAGGGGAGAAGCCTTCCTTGGAAAGTTGGTACGGCATCACGTCAATGCCCGAACTCTATCCGGCGACAACAGACAACAGCACCGGCGCTCTGCGTGATACGGGGGTGAACGTGACGGGGCCCGGGCTCCCCACCCCTCTTCCTTTCACAAGCTGCCAGGGCGTTGTTGACGGGTGACTGACGGGTGATGGTTGTCCATTAGTGGCGGCATTAGCACCGGCGGGATGATAAACGAATTAGAAACCAGTTGGAGAAAAAGAGAAGAAAAAAGGCCCGTTGCTGACGTCCCCAACGCACTATGCCTGCTATGAGAGCTCGCGAAAGAAATAACAACTGCATGTCCCCCCTTCCAAAATTTCCATTCCCCTCGTACGTTCGACACTACAGAAATATCTCTGCCTCTTTTGATATCCTCTGTCAGACAAGCACCAGAAAAGCACCGTATCGCATCTATCGGGACACCCTACCAAACAACTGGACCAGCCATCCACACTCTCTCTATCTCCAACCACCACCAACCACAACGAACCCCAGCCTGGGCCCTCCTCTCTCCCTCCTACCTCTCTCCTACAGGATCAGCACACCGGCACCCGACCACGTCCACACCCACCTCCACTAACAAGGCTCCTGCGGCAGGGGTAAGGGCGCCAATCTGCTTGTTTGCCGCTCTCGACCGTTGCGTCACCGGGGACATTTCCCTCACTCTCGCTCTCTCTCGCCGCTCTCGAATTTCCTCTTGGCCGTTGAGAGTCTGGATCGAGCGCCATTTTCCCAAAGACAAGTGACTGGCAGACTGCAGAAGCACTTGGTCACACACCTCTCGCAAGTTGCAAGAAGAGGAGAAAAAAAGAAAAAGAAAAAAAAAAACACCTAAGTCGAGCTACATACCACGACAGACAAGTGACAAGAAGTGGCCGTTCGGTGTAAACCATCCCATTTCTCGCTCACCGGCTAGTCCTTTCCCAGTTCCTAAAGTCCCGTTCGCAGGGAAACACCACTGCACCCTCAAACCAGGTCGTTCCAACGGTCGGTCTTGAAATCTCTCCGGTATGTACCTGTCGATAGTATTATCATCCCATGTTCCTCTTCAGGTCAACCTCCTCCGGCCGCCCTGCTGCCCGAGGGGCCCATCAGTGCCCTGGCGCTGCTTGCCGATGGACTGCACCCCTCCCCTCCGCTCCCCTTCCCACTTTCCCTCTTTCCCTTGCAGTGACCCCCAAAAAGGGCGAATCGCGGGAATCGACGTCAATCAGGGTCACAGGGCCACCAAGCCAATCTATTGTCCCCCCCACCACCACCTGGTTTCCAGACCTCGTTCCTCTACGAATACGTCCTTGGCCCCATCTTCCTCCTCCTCCTCTTGACCTACAAAACATAACGTCAACGTCGGCGTCCCAGCTTGTCAGAAAGACATTTTTCATTAACTTTATCCTTTCTTGCAGAATTCCCCTTCTTTGTTAAATAAGGCAAAACCACCCATCCTCGTGCTATCGGCAAACGCAGTTGTGTAACCACATAATACGCCAAACCAACGACACACCATCTAAAACCGAACAATTATCGATCGTCATGAGTCTGGCAGAAGCAACACCCCTCAGCGCCGGCCAGGCAGCTGTGAACCCCGCCGTCGCTACCCACGTCGGCGCCGACAGACTAGGTGGCGATGCGACTCCCCGCGCTTCGAGCCAGCACAACACGGAGTCGGATAACAGCAAGAAGGACGTGAAGAACAAGGTGCGCGGCCTGTTCGGATTGGGGAAGAAGAAGGAAGATTCAAATATCTCCAACAAGATGTCGTCTTCGACCAAACCTGCCTCCACCGTCACCAGCAACCCCTCCTTGTCAAG
This sequence comes from Colletotrichum destructivum, assembly GCF_034447905.1. Taxonomy (NCBI): domain Eukaryota; kingdom Fungi; phylum Ascomycota; class Sordariomycetes; order Glomerellales; family Glomerellaceae; genus Colletotrichum; species Colletotrichum destructivum. The sequence continues at coordinate 1,291,100 of NC_085904.1, forward strand.
AGATCCCTCCAGCGCGTCAGCTCGATCTACCGCCTCGCCCTCCGTCGGCGACCATTCGCACGCCTATCCCGCGTCGCCAGGTCGTGGAATCTCCACCTCCCCGCGGGTGCCCTCCCCTGCCGGCTCCCAGATTTTCGAGCGAGATGTCGACAATATGTCGATCAAGCCTCAATCGCCTGCCATTCCCTCCCACATTCAGACCGAGAACCACATTCCGCCAGTCCTCGATGCTTCGTCCGAGGCCATTACGGACGACCACCTCGACCCCGATTCCGTCGAGATCGTCACTCATGCGCAGCATCAACCCGCCGCAGCCGCTGTGACCGGTGCCAACGGAACACCCTATGCTTCCGACTCCATGTCGGCATCCTGGACGGAGGAGCTTCGTGCATTCGCCGACCGCGACGACGCATCCAACTTCAACTCGCCCGACAACGCCGACGTGCGAAGATTGAGCTTCATCTCCTTTGCCGATGTCGTCCAGGCCGAGCACGGCGGCCACGCCGGTGCAGTAGGCTCGCGGGACTCGATCCACGTCGCCGGCCTGACGTCCCTGTCGTCCATCAACGCCCGCTCGCCCTCGCCCATTCGGTCGCCCGTGTCGTCGCAGGGCCCGGGTACCTCGCCGCCCACAAGTAACCCGGCCTCCATCAAGGGACTCGAAATGTCCCCCGGCCGTAAACCCCTGGGCAGCCCCATTTCGTCCCATCACAACCTTAACATGAGCGGCGAGCTCAACATTGAGACAATGTCGCAGGCGCTCAGGCGCACGGGAAGCACAGATCTCGGTGGGGTTCGCAGCTTGCCTACAAGCCCCATCGAGGGACCATTCCGCTGAATATCACCGCGTACGATGAAACCTCAACCGAAAAGAAAAGAAGAAGAAAGGCAACACATTTTTTTTATACAGGTACGGAGTCGGAGGCAACGGGAGAACCATTGATACCAAAGTGGACGTTTCTATCGCGTGTTTTTATTTCATGTCACTAACGATGTTCTCTCTTTCGAAATGCCCTCGCATGAGCAAAGCAGCCTTTGGGAAGCTATCTTATGCATAAGGGAAAAAGACCGGGATTTTCCGGCTTTTCTTCCTCTTCTTTTTTTCCTTTCTTTTTTTGGAGTTGTCGGGCAAAGAAGGATAAAATATCTTGTTGCTTTTCAACGGTGTCTGTTTGCGTCTAAGCGCGCGCGCGGCTGTTTTGCGGGATATCTCAAGGCTGGAGACTCGAACAAGCCGCCTAGACGATCCAGGCTTGGATCAGATGCACTCTGCTTTTTTTCTTTTGATCGTGCGCGGCACTCCTTCCTAGGCAACGGAAACCGAGATTGTGATGTGCGGAATGGGAAATACTTCAAAGCAAATTTCTCTGGGTGAGAGGAATATTGATGAATGAATGGAATACGTTTTCTCAGATCAAGGATACTTCGCCCCCTCTCCCCGTCTTGTCCAACAACATTGGAAAAGCAAAGTGAAAGGAAAAAAAGGTGAAAATAGAACCTGCCTTTGACATGTGGATAAGACGCCCGCGCTAGATGGCTCATTCGGATGACTTGGTACAGTTCTTGGACGGAGCTAGATCGGGGGGGGGACAAACTTGCTCAGCTTGATCGACGACTCGAATGCCAAAGAGGGGAACTGACATGTCACTTGATGACGGGACTGCCGGTTGTCTCAACTGTCGAGGCTTTAACCGAGGCGAAAAACACCACAACGACAACGACGACGACGCCCTGTGCCTCTCACGCATCATGGGGACAATGAGCATCATTCTTGGAACAGAGAGAGAGACCGACCTCACCCTCCTTGGACTGTCCGGTGGCTGTTACTTGTGGCCTCGAATAGACTGCAGACAGACAACTCGTACCTGTCAGCGGTCTCGACACTGTGGTGACCTAGGTCAGGAGTGGCATGGTATTGGGTTTTGCCATTGTGACATGAATTCATCAATTAGCCTAAATCTTCGAAAAACCTCCCCCAATCCCTCCCTCTCCCCCTTTTTACGCCGACGGCCGCCACTGAAGGGGACCATGCTACGATTGACATGTGTTGCCTTATCCACAAACCAACCCAACCCGGACTACCGCTCGTAATTCCTCGCCTTGGGCATCTTCTTGTCCTCCATGGCCTCCATATCCTTCTGCTTGTAAAAATGCGGCGCCAGCTCCGCCAGCCACTTGGGCTCGATGGGCATGCAGCTGCGCATGTACTCCTTGGTGGTCTGCACGAGCTCAAAGTAGACGAGCATCTTGACGGGCGGGTCGACGCCCATGAGCACCGAGCTCGGGTGCACGTACACGGTCGCGTTCTTCTTGACGGTGCGGTAGCTGTCGCCGCTGCGCTGCAGCCGCGCGGCGTTGGGGAAGAAGCCGGCCGTCAGCGCGCGCTTGATGGGCGGCAGGTTGCTGGCGCCGCAGCTCGAGGGGCTCACCTCGACGCGCTCGCAGAGCTTGGCGAGCTGGTCGCGCACGTCGCGCGCGCGCGTGAGGGACCGCTGCTGCAAAAAGTTCTCGCGTGACCAGATGGGAGAGAAGTCGCTGTCGACCCACTGGTTCCAGATGTTGAGCAGCGTGAGGTGGTCGCCGCCCTCCTTGACCGTGAACCGTGCCCGCGCGCTGTCGGCGTGGATCTTCTTGTCCTTGGGCCGGAAGAAGAGCGCCGACGCCTCGCTGAGCATCGACACCACCGAGAGCACCTCCTCGACGCAGCCCTCCTTGTCGGCAGCGAGGACCGCCTTGGCGAGCATCGGGTCTGTCGGGAACTCGGCCATCTGCCGGCCCATCTTTGTAAGCTCGCCCTTGTGGTTGAGCGCCTGCAGCGCAAAGAGCTGGTTCAGCGCCCCGATGAGGGCCTCCGTCGGCGGCGGGTCCATGAACTCAAAATCAAGAAGCTCGTTGATGCCCAGCGATTTGAGCTGGAGCACGACGCCGTTGAGATTCGTCCGCTGGATTTCGGGCATCGGCGACTCGTCCATCTCGTTCATGTAGGCGAACTTGGTGTACAGCCGGAAGCACTTTCCGGGGCCCACACGACCGGCGCGACCGCTCCTCTGGTTCGCCGATGCTCTCGAGCAGGGCGTGACGACGAGGTTCGACATGCCAGTCGCTGGGTTGTAGACGTTCTCCTTGACGAAGCCCGGGTCAATGACGTAGACGATGCCGTCAATGGTCAGACTCGTCTCGGCAATATTGGTGGCCAGGACGACCTTGCGAGAGCCTTCGGGCGTTGGTTCGAAGATCTTGGCCTGGAGTTCCGATGGCAGGTTTGCATAAATGGGACAGATCACCAGCTCCTTGATGCGGCTTCCCAGCTTCTTCGCCGTTTCCGCAATCTGTTGCTCAGCAGAATCGATCTCGTCTTGACCCGTAAGGAACACAAGAATGTCGCCCTTGCCCTGCGTCGTGTGGATCTGGAACACTGTCGTGATAGCGGCGGCCAGGTAGTTGGCTTCTGGCGCCGGCGTGTAGTAAATGTCAACGGGGTATCTTCGTCCGGGGATGTTGTAAATAGGGGCATCGTCGAAATAGGCAGCAAATTTCTCAGCGTTCATCGTTGCAGACGAGATGAGCAGCTTCAGGTCGGGCCGTTCCCTCGCCAGGTCCTTGACCAGAGCAAGCAAGATATCGGTATGGACGGTTCTCTCGTGAGCCTCGTCAATCATGATGGCAGAGTATCCGGAGAGATCGGGCTCCGTCATGAACTCTCTCAGCAGCATGCCGTCCGTCATGTACTTCAAGATGGTCTTGTCGCTGGTGTTGTCCTCGAAACGGATCGAGTAGCCGACCTCCTGGCCAACCTTGACGCCGACCTCGTCTGCCACACGCGCGGCAACACTCATCGCGGCCACACGACGTGGTTGCGTACACCCAACCTTCATACCGTTCTTGGTGTAGCCCGCTTCGTGGAGGTACTGTGGCAGCTGGGTCGTTTTTCCGGAACCTGTCTCTCCAACGATGACCAGAATCTGGTACTTCTCCATCGCCGCAAGAAAATCGTCTCGGTAGGCGTAGATGGGTAGGCTCTTTCTCGTCTCCTGGATCGAGAGCTGTTTCTTCTCGGCCGCCTCGATCTGCGCCGCCAGGAACTGTTGCTCCTTGGTCAACTTGCCCTCCCCAGGCAAGCTCGAGCCCAGATTCCACTTGATGTACTGCTCCTCGTCCATGACGTACGCGTAGTCGTCGTTTTCTCTCTCGGCCCTCTGGATCTGCGCCTTGGCCTTAGTGGCCTGTTCCCGTTCCCATTCCTCGTGTTCCGTGACGAACTTTTCTTGCCCGTACTCGTCCTTCTCCACGTATCTCTTGTACATGGCCTCCTCCTTTCTCTTTTTGTCGATTTTGCCCTTCTCCGTGATGTAGTCCTCCGGGATGTAGTACCCGTCCATGTGGTCGTCGATCTTCAGGCGCTCCTCCGCCAACCGCAGGATCTCGCGGTTCTTCGCAAACTCGGCCTTCTCCTTCTCCGATAGCCTCACACCGCTCCTGAGCTCCTCTGTCTCCTCGGCGACCTGTTTGCGCAGCAGAGCAAGCTTCTCGGCCTCTCGCTTGCCAAGGTACATTTGTCGACTCTTCATGCGCAAGTCCTCCATGTTCGCCTTGCGGTCAACCTCTTGCCGCCTGCTCTCGGGGCCGCCTTTGGATTTCTTGTCATCCTTCTCGCGTAACCGCTTCGCAAAGGCCTCGCGCTCCTCGATGTCGCGCTGGCGCTCCAGCTCCTCCTTCGCGCCGTCAGATAGGTCCCCGTCGCGGTCGCCGTCGCGGCCATCATGATCGAGTTTGACGCGCTTCGAGGCTGATTCTTTGAACTCGGGCTCGTCCTCCTCCTCAACCTCGTCAGCTTCCGATGGCGGCTCCTCGTCCGCCCATCTGTCGTCGTTGTTGGTATTCGTTTTGCGGTACTGCTTCGTAGGTCGGGCCGGTGATCTGGATCGTGATCGGCGTCTCGAGGTTCTTTCACTCCGATCGCGTTCCCTTTCTCTTTCGCGCGAGCGATCACGATGGCGCGACTTGTGCTTTTTCTTGTCCTTGACCACCTTCGTGGGGCCGACCTCGTCGTCCTCCATCGGGAGGAAGGCGTACTTTTTTGACGCCATGGCTGGGATGAGAAAAGGTTCAAGGAAGGCGAACAATGCAAAGCCAGAACAGTGAGGCGACTCGATGGTATGGTGATGTTGTGTCGGGGCAAGCAGACGCACTGCCTGGCGATGTCAAGTTATCGAAGTTGAGGCCTCACTCAGTTGATGTGCCTGGCGTGTCTCTGCGCATTCGTCTCGACTTCCACGGGACCCACATGTTTTTGCAGCAGGGTGTGGGGCGGAAGCAAACTAGAAGCCGCCGCCCAATAATGGTCATCCGATAACATGTCTTATCGGACCTCGACAGCTCCCTTCTTAACACGTTGGAACTTTACATTTTGAGAAGAAGCCGGCTCCGATATGTTTGCTTCTGGTCGGTGTCTCCTTTTACATCCACCACCTTTCTTTGCTTCCCATTATATACCCGGGTGACTGCCTCCTCAACAAGTCCACGTTTTCCCCCTTCCTCACTCACGACTTGGGCATTTTCACCACGAGAGGGACCATCCGCACTCGCTCTTTCTTTCTTCTTTTTTAAATCCTGGTCCTTATACACTCAAATTCTCAGCCGAATTACATTGGAAAGGGGGGCACGATGTTCGTCCGTGGGGCAGCACTCATGCTGCTGCTCCTCTGCCTCGTCCAGTTGGCACTCTGCGCCGAGGACTACTATAATGTCCTCGGCATCGGCAGGTCTGCCTCGGACCGAGAGATCAAGTCTGCCTACCGCAAACTAAGCAAGAAATACCACCCCGATAAGAACCCGTACGCTGAATCCCCCCCCTCTTCTCGCCCTGTACTATGCGACTGAAACTGACTAAACCTTCACAGTGGCGACGACACGGCAAAGGACAAGTTTGTCGAAGTCTCGGAAGCCTACGAAGCCCTCATCGACCCCGAAACCCGCAAGATCTATGACAAGCATGGCCACGAGGGCCTCAAGCAGCAACAGCAAGGCGGCGGCTTCCACCGCCACGACCCCTTCGATGTCTTCTCCCGCTTCTTTGGCGGTGGCGGCCACTTTGGCGGCCACGGCCAGCGCCGCGGACAGGACATCAATGTGCGCGTCGGCATCTCGCTCCGCGACTTCTACAACGGCGTCAACACCGAGTTCCAGTGGGACAAGCAGCACATCTGCGAGGACTGCGGGGGTACAGGCTCCGCCGATGGCACTGTCGACACGTGCGGCGTCTGTCAGGGCCGCGGCATGCGCATCGTCAAGCACCAGCTCGCGCCCGGTATGTTCCAGCAGGTCCAGATGCAGTGCGACGCTTGCGGCGGCCGCGGCAAGAGCATCAAGCACAAATGCCGCACCTGCGGCGGCGAGCGCGTCGTGCGCAAGCCCACGGCGGTGCAGCTCACCGTCACGCGGGGCGCCGCGCGCGACAGCCAGATCGTCTACGAGAACGAGGCCGACGCGAGCCCGGATTACGTCGCCGGCAACCTGGTCGTGACGCTCGCCGAGAAGGAGCCGGAGCTCGAACAGGACAACCCGGATCGCGTCGACGGCATTTTCTTCCAGCGCAAAGACAACGACCTGTTTTGGACCGAGGTGCTCTCGCTGCGCGAGGCCTGGATGGGAGACTGGACGCGGAACCTGACACACCTGGACGGCCACATCGTTCGTCTCGGCCGTGACCGTGGCCAGGTCGTGCAGTCCGGCCATGTGGAGACGGTCAAGGGCGAGGGCATGCCAGTGTACCACGACGACGGTGACAGCGTGTACCACCAGACCGAGTTTGGCAACCTGTATGTCAAGTACGTCGTCGTGCTGCCGGATCAGATGGAGTCGGGCATGGAGAAGGAGTTCTGGGCTCTCTTCGAGAAGTGGCGCCGCAAGATCGGTGTCGACCTGCATAAGGACACCGGGCGGCCCGAGAAGCCTGTGGTGCACGACGAATTATGATGAAAGATGTAGATAATGTGAGATATAAATAGACGGCCATAATATGTGCGCATGAGTTTGTCTTCTTCGATCCACTCGCAGCGAATACAGTGAGAGGCCATGTCGAAATATCATGAAGTTCTGTGAATATCTATATTCCGCCGTAACCATATTCGCAAGCGTCCAGAGTAACATCATAAATCGTCAACATCTACCATCATGTCGTGTCTAGGTAGGTATCCAAGCCAAATTTGTAGAAGGGTGCCCCATGCACAAGATAGACTAGAAAAGAAAAGAAAAAAAGGCGAAAAGCAGTCATAAGTCATCAGTCACTTCTCCTTCTTCGTCGGTTGTGGTGACCTTCCTCCTCATCCCTCTCCTCGATCCTGCGCGACTGTCCACCGTGCTGTACTTCTTGAACGACTCCAATAACATCTTTCAGCAGATTCTTCCAGCTGCCCTGTCCGCTAATCATGCCTTCAATATCGCTCGCAATCTTTTGCACCGCGTCATCGTCTGTACCGCCAACAGCCCATGCTCCACTTGAGTGCCAGCCGCTGCCGTCTCGCGATCGGGTTTCGAATGCACCTTGTCTCCATCTCAAGGCTCCCGTGCTACCCAGAGGGCGCCCCTGTGGGTCAAACCGATCAGGTAGCATCTCAATCTCGTCACTCGATTCGGGTGGTGACTCCAACTCCCGCTTGTGACGAGAAAGCGGCGCTCTGCTTGAAGAGGGGTCTGGCGAGGAGCGGCGGCGGCTGAGGACAGGACGCAGACTTTCTAGCTGTTCTTCGCTAAGGGAGGGCGGGTCTTCCTGCTTTCGGGCCTCTTCCTCGGCCTGTTGCTCTTGTTCCAGGCGGTGCCGGCGCAGAGTTTGTGATGATTGAGGGGACAGTGGAATGAAGGTGACGGATTTAGAAGATGAGTGTTGTGGAGCGTGGGGCCGTTTGTCGGATATAGCACTCGAGACTGAAGTTGACGAGGTAGATAACGACCGAGACCGAGGCTGGGACTGAGACCGAGACCGGGATAGTGACCCTGGGAGAAACTGCTTGACACGTTCTCGCCATTTTATACCATCTGCGAGACATGTCAGCGTGGTCTCAGATACGAGCAAACGAAGTCACAAAAGAAACAACGATTAGATCAACCCACCCTCACGACCCAGACCGGCTGGTTGGGCATCTTGTGGTGAGGCGCTACGAGATAATTCATCACTCACATGGTCAGGGCCGAACCTCGTCCCCGGCGGCGGACCGCCTGATGGGGGAGGACCACTGGCAGGCGGAGGGGGAGGATATCCTCCGGCACCGCCCGTGGCCATCGGCGGGGATGGTCCCATTGGTGGCGGTCCGGGAGGGTAGTCTTGAGGATACGGTGGGTACTGATCCCTCAAGTTCGCGGTCGAAATGTTGGGATGCTGAGTGAAGCCCGCCGAGGGCGCCGGCGGTGGCGGATAGTAAGAGCCGCCGGATGCGTGAGGCGGCGAAGGCGGACGGCTGTAGTCGTCGTAGTACCCGTCATCCCGAATACTTTCTTCGTACCCTGTTAAGATCATCAGCTAGTGTTCATAACACCCTCATAACACATCATGGTTCGACGTACTCCTGCGGTCCCTTTCTCGGTCTCTATTCCTAGGTCTTTCCGTGCTTCGTTCTCTGCTGTACGCCCGGTCTCTTGAATGTGCTCTGTCACGCGAAACTGATCTGTCCCTGGAGCGGGATCTGGAGGCTCGCTCCCTCGACCTACGGTCCTCGTCCTTCTCCTTCTTCTTCTGATATTGCTTGATTCCGATGGCGGCGGCTCCTGTGCCAACTGCTGCTGCTGCCATGTCTCTCAAGCGACTCTTGCTCCTCTTCTTCGCCGGTTCGGCATCGTCATAATCGTCGCCTGACATGCGTCGGTGTCGACGGCGTCGCCTTTCGTTCGCTGCAGACTCATACCCGTCATCTGGCGGGTACGGCGGGTCGATCGGCAGCGGTGAGGTCCCGTACTCAACTAAGCCTAGCTCAGGATCAGCGCTGCGCGGCTCGGGATAAAGAGAGCGGGCCTGAGACCTGCTGCGCGACCGACGACGTTCGCGCCGTTCCCGCCTGAGCTCCTCCTCATACTCCTGATCGCTTAGTTCGCGATCTACTTCGCGGTCCTTCTTCTCTTTCCGGTTCTTGTAAATCTTGCTGGCAACACCTCCCGCTAGGCCGGCGGCAACAACCTCGGCTCCGGTCCTGATGCGAGACTTGGACCTTGAACGACTCCTAGACTTGGAATTGGACTTGTTGCGGAAATGTTGCACCAGACCGGCGGCGGCGGCAGTTGCAGCCGCGGCCTTGGCTACGGACCGACTCCGGCTCTTGCGGCTCTTGCGGCTACGACTACGAGATCGGGATACCGAGTAGCTCGAGACGGAGTAACCTCGGTTTCTGCTCCGGCCACGATGCATCTCTTCCTTTTCAATCTTGCCGCTCTGATAATACTTGGCGGCACCTGCTACGGCAAGGGCGGCAGCAGCGATGCCAAGGCCGGTCTTAATCCTGGAGCTGCGGCTGTGGGATCTCGAACGAGACCTGTGGCGGTCGTCGTGGTAGTTCTCTTCGTACGCACTGCGAGCTCGTCGAATGATTTCCGTGCCCAAGCCACCGAGGGCCGCGCCAGCGAGCACCTTGCTTCCGCGGTTGGAGGCCATTTCACCACGGCTGTCTCGTCGGCTTGCGGCGAGTGCTGCAATACCAGCACCGGCAAGGGCACCCTCGGCAAGGTGGCGTTTGTGGTGATGGTCGGAGCTGGAGCTCCTGTTTCGGCGAATGACGGTCCGTTTCATGTAGTAGTCTTCGTCGTCGCTAATGTAGTCCCTACCACGACCACGGCGATCGTAATGATACTCACGCTCGTCTCGGCGGTAAGGGCCAATGTCCTTGGTCTCCCGGCGGTAGTAGTACTCATCCTCGCGGGGCTCGCGGCGGACCATTTCGCGAGGAGACTCACGCTCTCTCAAAACAACAATGCCGGGGTCTTGGCGAGGAACGATGATGGGAGCGGGATGGGGTGCCTCCTGGACGATAATCTTCTGGGGCTCGGGGGCTTGCTGACGAATAATGACAGGCTGGGGGATAGGTGGGGGACTGATGGGAGAGTAGTATTCGGTTTCCTTGCGGTATCTCTCGACCTCTGCCCCCCCATGCTCGTCGCGGTATTCTTCGACACGTTTCTCGACCTTGATGTCGCCATCCTCGCGGCGCTCGACACGCTTGTCCACACGGACCTCGGTTTCGGGTTCATGATGGTGGTGATGGTGGTGGTGGTCCCAAGGGCCTCTTGAGCGGCGGTCCCAGTCGCGCTCACGTTCAACCTCGATGAGAGTCCGGTTGTCGGCGACACTGCGAACATCGTCGAAACGGCTGTCGTCGAAACGACCACGCTCACGGTCATAGTTGATTTGGGAGATGACACTTCGGGTGTCGCTTCTGTAGGGGTCAGCGACATCGCGCTCGCGCTCGCGCTCGCGTTCAATGACCTGAGTCCGTGACTCGAATGCAGAGCGTGGACGATCGGGGGAATAGGCATAGTCGCCCGAGTTGCGCAGCGGGTAGCCGGAGTAGCGTGATCGGCGATCGTCGTCGTCGACGACTTCAACTCGCTCTGTGCGCTCGACCCTCTCAACACGGCTGGGAGCCACTTTGTAGCGACGGACAGTGGTGGATTTGTATCGGTCTTCATCGGACGAGTAGTCGGTCGGATCCCGGTAGACCCGGGTCGACTCTCTGTAAACTCCAGCCATCGCTAGATGCGACGGGGCAAACGACGGGTAACGCTGTTTGCGGAAAGCGGCAGTCGAAAGTCAAACGGGCAAGGCGGTTCGGATCGCTGTGGTGTAGGTTTGCGTTTGCGGGGGAGGGGGTTGAACACAAAGGATGTGCGATGATGACGGAGGGGAGGCACGGATTAAATGGTGTGCATACTACGTATGTGGTGACTAGTTCGTCGTGTTAGGTATCCGTATGTACCGTTGCTGAGTATACTGATTTATTGGGAGGCTGGTGGGTATGTAACAGCCTCTGGTTGGATGGAAAGCGGGATGGATCTCTGTCTATTGAACACACCAACCGACGTACAGGTATTCCTGGCTTGCGACTCGCGAGCGTTAGTTTCGCTCTCAGCTGGGTGCGTGATGGGAAGGAGAGGGAGGGGGGAGAAGAGAGAAGGAAGTGCCCGGGAGAAGGACAGAGAAGTTGGGTGGAGAGCGGCTCGGGAGAGGAGGAAGAAGGAGTGGAGGGGGAGGGGGAGGGGGAGGGGGGGAAGTCACAGCAGGAAATGGAGGGGCACCGTGGTTGCCAGTTGGGCTGAGGTGGGAAACTTGCCATGGTAGGAACGATTAGTGTGCCTACTTGCCTATCTCCCTACCAAGGCAATGAGTGTATTTCTAGTAATACTAGGCACGGATAGGTAGGTACTGCGCATCAACCAGGCAGGTGGTGATGCACCTAGTGCGCCTTCTTCTCTAATTCCTAGAATCCCTCGAAGGGTGTTCCATGCCATTCACCCAAACCCCAAGCCTTGTTAGGCACGCAGAGTACCTCGCAAAGCCGATACGATGCTCCCTCGCCATCGCTCGCGCCGCGATACCAGACTGTTACGTCATCTGTACTGACTATCTTCATCCTACCTGGACCTGGGATGAAAATTAATCCAACGCTTGGTGGACAGCCTGGCCAACTCTCCTCGCCAAAAACTGACCACGAGCGAGACATGAAAGCAGGCACTTGTCAGAATCACACACAACATACTTCCCGCATCCCCAACAAAAACAACAACACTTTCTCAGCGCCAGCACCGTCAATCAAGACCAAGGCAGCCTTGTGACCAGGCAGATTCTGGTGCGGCACGCCGTCCGAAGCTTGGGAGGGTGGGCGGCTCAGGGCAACGACAGGCCGCGCGACCCCTCCCCCTCGGGCGGCCTTGTCATCCGGCCCCCATCCTTGTCGTTTACGCTAGTTGGTCAGTTTGTAAAAAGACACCACCCCGCAGCTGTTCGGAGGGGCTGGAGAGTGGTGCCAGACCGTGGTGGTGGTGTCGGTGGTGGCTGACGAGCAGCGGCTCGGTTCGAGTTTCGAGAAACTCTTGTACCATGCGGAACTGGACGAACGAGTCTCCCCTCGAGGCCATTCAGCCTTGGCCCTCAATCGTCAGGGCAGACCGAGCTAACATAACAGTCTTGACAGTTGGGATGGCGTCCGTGGCGGCAGAGTTCAAAGATGCATCGCATCGCATCGCACTTCACTTTACGCACAGTATTGCTCACATTTGAACCCTGGAGTTTTCCGCCCCGCTCGTTGCAGCCTAGATGGTGTCGTCATAGCACAGAAGGATATTTACTGTATCCGTAGTGTGTACGAACATAGATGCGCCCAATCCTATTGCGCCGCCGCATCCCTGAATTCTAGCACGCCGGGACGCCAGAAGGCTTCGGGAAGCGCGAAGAAGACTCTCATCGCGCTCCACCTCGAGCCTGGCCTGGGCCTCGGCCCCCTCCGTACCTAGTCGAAGGAGAAGAGTGATGCCCCCTGGACGGTGATGGCAAAGGCTCAAAGCTAGTTGCTTTCGCTGGCATCTTCCATCGTCAGGAATGTCGCCCAATGTTGGCCTGAGTGAGCCCTGCTTCACTGCCACGACTTCCCGTCAGCTGCCAACTTATTTCTGACGCTGCACCATTGGAAAGGATCGGTGTCCCAGTTCTACTCCCAGAAAGTGTTTTCTTACTTCGCTGCATTAAGGCGTCCAAGTTCCAAAGTCTGCGTGCCATCCAGCAGAGACCAATCGACTGTGACCAGCCGTAAAGCTGACTTGTCTTGCTGCACAGAGCCGGCACTTGACCATGACCTGCAGTCCGCCGTGGCTCATCTGCCCCGCCAAGGACTGCTGCCCACTGTTCGTCGAGATCCCAGAGATCCCGAGGCCTCCCATGGCCCAGAGCCTTGGAGCCGCGTGGACGCCGATCCGTTTGTCGTGGCTTTGTCGTTGCTGCTTCTCATCCATCCATTGGCTCCGAGAGCTTTCCATAGAGACAGAGAGCATAGGCATGCACGCACCGCCGCTTGGCTCGCCTACGTCTCGGTGTCAGATTCGGACCTAGCCAAGAGGCAGTCACGCAGACCAAGTAATCCAGAAAACGCATCACATAAGCTTCTGGGGATAGTTTCACGGAAAAGGCAGGGGACACAGATTGTGCTAAGAAGGAAACAACAGTATATTAAGCATAGCATGTCTCCTTTTATTTTCTTCAAGCTTCCTCGGCTAGAGTTTCAAACTGAACCTGAATAGTCTCGTTAGTCAAGTGTTCCAGCCTAACCGATGACATAAAAGCAAGTTTTTTTGATGTTGTGTCGATTCAGAATTTTCAGTGTGAATAAATGATCATTTAATAAGATATCAATACAGATGGGAATTAACCCGGTATCATCTTGAAGGACGGGGATTGGAAGGTAGGTTGGTAAAGTGGGTGAACATACCGTGAGCGATGCAGGATCAGACGCGCCCCAGCTGACGCCCGCTCTCAATAGTCTGAACAAGACTTGATCATGGTGGCAGTTGCCACTCGGGATACGTCTCTGCGGCGCGTCTAATCCTCGGTTTTGTCGGGCGAACGACCAACCCGAGTCGATGTTGGCTTCCTGTTTGGTGATGGACGGGAAGAGTTGAAGAAATTTCTGCGGCCCGTCTGGTTTTATCTGTCAGACGACGTGGGTCTTGTTATGTAAGCAAGATTCAATTCCTACCTACGCACGTTCCATCTGGACCGTCGCTTGGACGCCAGCTGGTGCAAGACAACGGCTGTGACATTTTGTTTTGTCTTTACCTTTTTACTTGGGTGGAATCGTTACCGTGCCTTTGAACCCGCAGCACGAGTCGACTCGTTTGTTTCGTTCATTTTACTGTAATTTTTATGAGATCGACTGTAAAATTCGAGACCACTTCACGGGTACGGTCTTCATCGAACGCATCTGGGCTCGACTGTCTCCAAGGAAACTTGCCTCCGAGAGATACAAAGTCTGCCCGAGGGCCCGAGTCGATTGACAAGTCCTACCTTTTAAAATACCCTAAAGGCCGGGTTTTGTGACTGGTTACAACAGTATAGTGCTATCTGCACGACCCCATTGGCAGCTCGATATGTTCAGCGCCTCTTGATCTCTAGATGATTGATCTGTCATCACTCCGGTCCATCTCATCTTGACCCGGGCAAGTGTATTCGTGTCGTCAAACTGACTAGGTCTGCTGGATGTGCTCCCCATGGAAAGAGTTATACTGCGAACAACAACGGCTTGGATAGATGTCGTTTGCGGCTAACATCGAGGTCACTACATAGCCTCCATCCATTCATAAAGGCTTCTTCGAAACTCTCTAAGTCAACATCCACTTCAGAGGTCACCGGTCTTGCGCCACCCAGCAATCCATATCGCGGACCACTCCCAGAGCCCTTTGACCTTCCCAGGCGCCCCCTCGACAGGCTCGCCCTCCGACACCTTTGGATGAGGCACCTGACGGCCCTTGCCGGCGCTGATGGGCAGGATCTCCGGCTCGATCCTCGCGATGCCCGTCCCCCTCAACACGCCTCCCCTCTCATCAACAGCCTCGGCCACGGCCTTGTTGACGCGCCGTCCTGGAACTCGCAGCGAAGTCTCAAAGCTCCTCCTCTTTGCCTCGCCCAGGAACTCCCTCGAACCGTGCTTGTCGCTGACCTCGTGGAACCGCCACGTTTTGGTCTCGGTGTCCCCGTTCCACGAGACGTACAATGTCGTTCCACCCGCGTCTTCGAGCGAGACGATCGCCGGCTCCTCGGACGGTAGACCCGTCCAGTTAAACCGGAAGGCGCGGTAATTCTCCACTCCGAAGCCGAGGGCGCCCGAATCCATGTACGCGTGGAACACGGGCGTGCCGTCCGCTGCGAACTCGGTCACGGCGCCCTCGGACCCCCAATTGACGAGCGCGTTACCCCCCGGCAGAATCTGCGTCGACCCCTGGCTCTTGGACCGCAGGCCGTCTGGCGGGTAGAACCCCTGCACGAGCTCCGCTTTGCCGGTCCGCGTGTCGACCCGGATGATCTTGCCGCTGCTCGTCGGCGCCGTGTGAACCTCGCCGCCCGAGTCGTGCTCCGTGCCATGCGCGCTGTTGTCGTATAGGCTGATCACTTCTTGCCCGTCATCGTCGTCGTCGTCATCGCTGGCCTGCGAGAGCCAGCGCGCGTGGTGCTGGAAGCAAAAGTCGACGCCGTCGCCGAGGGTGAAAGAGCTGTTCGTGCCGCCGAGGCGCCAGAGGATGGACCCGTCGGTGCCGTTGATCTTGTGCACGGCGCAGGCGTCGCGGGCCGAGATGAGGTAGTTTCCCTGGTCATCCTTGTCGACACTGTTGATGTGGAAGTAGTCCCAGGCGTCGGAGCTGTTGTAACCGGAGCCAGCCTGGCCCGGGTTGATGGGCAGGATCGCTTCTGTGTTGTTCTGATGAGACTAGTAGTCCTGACTCGAGTGAGATGAGGTTTCTTACCGTCGGGCGAAACGTGGTCTAGACTCAACCACTCAAAAAGGACCTTGCCGGTGGCGATATCGAGCTCTAATCAAAATGTCAGCACCCTTCTAGCGTGCGTACCCCTTTTGGGCGGTTCTCACCCTGGATGATGGCATTCACAATCCACTGCTGCTCAGGCTCGGCGCCCCACGGCGTCAAGTCCCTCGGAACGGGCTGATAGATCTGAATCAGTCCCGTCTCCTCGTTGACGACGTGGAACTCGTGCTTGTCCACCAGCTTGTGGTTGCCGGCCCGCAGCTCGCGGATCGTTTCGTAGTGCTGGTCCAAGATCGTGACGTGCCCGTGGCCGTGGCCGTACCCGGCGTTGTGGTCGCCCTCGAAGCTGAAGAGCACGTCGCGGCCCCGCCACCGCGCGGCCTGGAAGTTGGTCGCCCAGATGCTGTAGATGGCGTATCCGGACCACACGAGATCGCCATCGTCGCGGAGGATGTAGGGGCCGGCCTGGCGCGGACCGTGCTGCGCCGTCGGCGTGTCGGGGAGCCCAGCGAAGGGGGCGAGGAAGAGATAGCCCGGCTCAACGGCGGAGGCGGGGATGGTGATGTTGAGGCGTGGCGGGGCGAGGTCTGGGCGGGAGCGGAATTGCCAGTCTGCGGTTGCTGAGTTCGCAAAGAGCAGCGCCGAGGTGGCGAGGATGGTAGGCGACTGATACTTCATCGTGTTGATAGAGGGGGGGGGGTGGGTGTTGCTGGTCAAGGGAAGATTCCTCTGCTTCTTCTGCCCGTCTTTTACCCTCTGGAAATATTGGGCAGTGTCGTGAAATAAAGGATTCCGAGATCAAATGGTTGGAAGTCTCTTCCACTCGATTTCCAAGTCCAGGCGCCGATACTGCTTGATTACCACAGCTTGATACATATGGATCCGATTTAATCAATGAAAAGAGACCATGTACCATTTTCAATCCTTTTAGCCTCCTCTCGCTGAAATATAAGCTGTGGAACAAGAGAGTGTGTATAGTAGCATCTGTGTGAGTGTCTGGTATGATGGCATCATGGGACCGTATGCCGCCATGAATCAAACTTTAGGGATCGGCACAATGGTACAGGTCTACGCCTCTCAACCCAAAACACATCTCCAAGGCCACACACAGAGGCATGCCATTCGATCTGACAAAGTTGGATGAAATCGACCTGATTGTGGGCTCTTGACCTGCCTGGTATGGTTACATGCGACCTCCTGTCCAAGCCATCCTTCCATGGCGTGCTCAGTATGAATCATTCGGCATGATGTACAGATCCTGCTTTCTTCGTGGCACAGATGGATCCAAAATTGGGTGGTGGAAAGGACAAAGATCAAAGACTTTCAAACTTCTCTAGACAATCTATCACAGCCATGGGTACTCTCGTACAAGCACAGTGTATTGTCGATGATGATGTCAACAATGCACACACCCCCCCCCCCGGCGGCGTTTCGATGTCGAATGCCGCGCGCTGCTAATGCGGGGAGTCAAGGTTTCCGCAGTTAGTTATGGTTCTCAAAACCTGGATCGAGACCGAAAACCACTTACGGGCCGCATGTTGCGTGCTTGGGATGCTGATTGTGTGATGTGTAACCCCGTCGGGCTGCCGGGTCACACACACACACACACACACACATGTCCGACCCGGCACCGAAAGCCAGGGACCTGCGCCGGACAATGTCCGGCCCCACGCAGACCACCACCCCGCCCGTTCCCCATCGGGCGGGCGTTTCGATGAAACCGCAGAGAATTCACCTAAAATTCCCGCTTATCGTCATCCCGCCCTACCCTTGTAAGTCCGTCCATCATTGGCACTTCAAACATAAAGCCGGGGGGGGGTCTGTTGGAAGATCGCAGCGATTGCGTGATACCATCCAAGATTTTCCCTTTCTCGCTGCTCTCGAATCTTTTCCATTTGTTCCTTCCTCTCATCCCCACCCGTAGTGTTTCCCAGCAGCGTCGCAGCAGTAGCAGCAGGAGCAGCCATCCAATCCACAGATACCAAGAGGACTTCACGTACTCCACGTTGGAAAAGAGGTTTGCTTTGTCACCCAACGCCATCATGGCCAAAGACCAGCACCCCCGGCCCCGCTTCTCGGACGAAGAAATCGGCGGGGCACGAGCCACCAACCATCCGAACCCGGCATCACCGCCACCTCCGTATTCCGACCCGGACCCGGAATCCCCTGCCCCGCGCGAAGACCAGCCCCTCCTCCGCGACCCGGCCGCCGCGGTCGAGGCCGGCGAAGCTTGGAAGCCCCCGCGCGGCTTCCGCTGGATCGAGCTGGCCATTATGGCCAACGTCTTCTTGTACGGCTTCGACGGCACCATCACGGCCGCGACCTACGCCGTCATCAGCTCCGAGTTCGACGCCGCCAACACGGCGAGCTGGCTGACGACGTCGTACCTCGTCACCAGCACCGCCTTCCAGCCGTTGTACGGTCGATTCTCGGACATCTTCGGGCGCAGGGTGTGTTTCTTCGTCAGCAGCGTCACCTTTGGGCTGGGCTGTCTAGGGTGTGGGCTGGCGGGTGATGTGGTATCTCTGAACTGCATGCGCGCGTTGACGGGATTCGGGGGAGGCGGATTGATGACCATGGGTATGTGACCTCTCTTTCCGAGTGAACGACATTGAATCACGACGACTGACGCGGAAAAAAACAGCTACAATCGTCAACTCTGACATGATACCCTTCCGCAAGAGGGGCATGTATCAAGCCCTGCAGAACGGCATGTTCGGCTTCGGCGCCGTCGCCGGTGCCTCCTTTGGCGGATCCATCGCCGACCACATCGGCTGGCGCTGGTGCTTCCTGCTGCAGGTGCCCATCTCCATCTCGGCGCTCGTGCTGGGCGCGCTGGTCATCAAGAACCCGGAAGGCGGATTCGACATCGACACGAACGACTACAAGGCCATCTGGTCCCGCGTGGACGTCTCCGGCGCCCTGCTACTCGTCGTCGCGATTTCCGTGCAGCTCGTCGGGCTGAGCCTGGGAGGCAACGAGCTGCCGTGGGGAAGTCCCGTGGTCATCGGCACGCTCGTCGGCAGCGTCCTTCTTCTCGCGCTCTTTGTGGTGGTCGAGGCGCGGACGAAGGCCATCCCCGTCATTCCTCTGAGGATGCTCAAAGGGCGCTTGCCGGTTCTCACGCAGATATCCAACGTTTGCGCCGGCCTTGCGGCGTATGCGGTGAGTTGGCCGTAATGGCGCACCATGCGGGCAATGACGAGGCTAATTGTTGATCTAGTACTTATTCATGCTCCCTCTCTTCTTCCAAGTAGTCCTGCTCGATTCAGCGACGACAGCCGGTGCGAGACTGGCGATCCCATCGCTCGCGACACCTCTGGGCGGTCTCATCGCGGGCATCGTCATGTCGCGCTGGGGCAAGCTCATTTGGCTTGTCCGAGCCGGTGCTTTCCTGATGCTCTTCGGAAATGCTCTGGTCACGGCGCTGCAATTCCAGGATTCCAGATGGAAATACTTGGTTTACATCTTTCCGGCGAATCTCGGGCAGGGCATCATCTACCCGGCGATCCTCTTCACGACATTGGCTTCATTCGACCACGCCGGTGAGTGCTCGACTTGATACTGTCGCGCCGTTAGACTTCCCGCTAACCCTTGAACAAAAAGATCATGCGGTCTCCGCTTCGACAGTGTATCTCGTTCGCTCGCTCGGCACCGTCTGGGGCGTAGCAATTACCTCCGCTATCGTGCAGACAACTCTCAGCGTCCGGTTGCCCGAGGTCCTTGGCAACATCCCCGATAAACGGAGAGTGCGTTATTATCCTTCGTCTTGTGCTTTGCGTCACTAACCCGTGTCCCACATCCAGCTCATTGACGAAATCCGGCATTCCGTGACGGCCCTCAAGACACTCCCAGTGGAGGTGCGCCTCCCCGCGCGTCAAGTCTACTACGAAGGCATCCAGTATGCTTTCGCCGCATCCACAGCCTTCGCCGGCATCGCCCTGCTTGCGGCAATTTTTGCAAGCCCGCGTGGACTCCGTAGTACTCACAAGTAGATCATCGTCAAGGGGGGTCCGCGGATCGCCTGATCGCGTCATCCGGCAGTCTCCATCCAACAGCCGCGATCGGGCCAAGAATGTCCACTGCAGGACGCTGACGCACGATGATGGGTTTCAAGACTGAATTCATTACACAACAAGCAGGGATGGAAAGGAGAACCGGATTTGTCCAGACAAGCTTGCGATGCAGGAACCTGGCCAAGACTGGTGGGATTTGAATGCGTGGGTAGCAAGCAGAGGTTACAGGACATGTAGCTCAGGAGATTTCTCAAGCGAAAGCATCAAACTGAAATGATTGCATCGAGTAACAATTTGGCGGGCGCAGAAATAGAGTGGTGTATGAGTTACACAGCCGTAAAATCTTCTCTGCCCTTCACTCTTCTGTGCTCTCGGATGATGGTTTCCGGCGCATGACGCGATTCGGTTTGCTCACACCCCAAGCATGCGGTTTAGCCGTACACCGATGTGCTTATGGTGTACTCTGACTGAGCCTGAATTTATTGATTCACTTTCTAAAATGGAATAGTCATTCACAAGGAAAAAAGTTATGTACTTTGCCTTCTTTTGGGTTATCCCAGTTCTTGCAGGTGGGAGGGGGACAGCAAGGAGGAATCTGTTGGACGAGGGCCCACCAGTACCAGGCATACGCATCCATGTTGATGTTGAGCTCACACTGTAAAGCCATGGTGCTTTCTTCCCTCCTCATTGCGCAACCGCAGTTGCATATCACGAGATCGTCCGTTGCGTGTTCCTACATGTGTCTTGGGTAGTAACGATGCTGAGGCGAATCCGTACTGTAGTCTGCCAGCACATGCCCAGACGTAGACAGAACACACTGACGTACATAGTCATTACCAGTGAATCCAGGCGTTTTAAATAGGAGTCCGTTCTCATTCAGAGATGTTTTTTTGTATTGCTGCTGCCTGATTCTAAAACCGTTGTTCTCGCTATGACTTCCAAAACTTCAGAGCCTAGCAGCTCAGACGGCGAAGTCTACGCTGTGGGCGACGAGCTTCCGCCCTCAACCGGCGAGGTGCTTGGTTCCGTCGAGCCCCATGTGTTCTCGAATCCTCGCCGTGCGTCGCATTGGCAGCAGATATACGAGAACGCGGCCTATGAGGGAAGGCATCGGTTCGATGCTTCTCTGACGTGGTCTGCCGACGAGGAAAAGAAGCTGAGGAAAAGGGTAGCTACCTCTCGCCGCAATTGTACTGTCGAACTCTTGCTTAAAATTCTCAGCTTGACTGGAGGATAATGACGTGGGTTTGGGTGATGGTTCGTCAGTCCTCAATAGGCGTGACTTGACGCGTGGCTGATGAACCCCTAGTTCTCGAGTCTCGATCTTGTTCGTAGAAACATCAACCGTGCCGTGTCTGATAACATGGTAAGTTTTCCAGGGTGATTTTTGAAAGACAGGTACCAACCGTCATTTTCTCCCAGCTTGACGACCTTGGAGCGAACACGAAGTAAGGACATTTCCATCCCCAAACCCAGAACTCGTGGCTAAGATGTCGACAGCGATTACAACACCGGGAACACGATCTACCTGGTGACCTTCCTCGCCGCTGAGCTACCTGGCGGTCTGATCAGCAAGAAAGTCGGCCCTTTCCGATACACCCCAACTATCATCATAACCTGGGGCATCCTCAGCGCCCTGTAGGTGTTGATGAACAGCCGCGCCAGCTTCTGGGCTTTCCGGGCCCTCCTCGGCCTCGTCCAAGGGGGCTTCATCCCTGAGATGGTGCTATACCTGTCGTATTTCTACAAGAACAACGAATTGCCCTTCAAGCTAAGCATCTTTTACACAGTCATTCCGGTCACGCAAATATATGGCGCTTTGCTGGCCGCAGGCTTTCTAGAGATGAGAGGCGTCCTTGGCTGGGCCGGATGGCAATGGCTGTGAGTCGCTCTACCCCTCGCCACCCCCCCGCCCCCTCAATGCGATATAGCCTGAACTCGACCCAGCTTCCTTATAGAAGGTCTCATTTGCGTGGTCATCGGCCTTGTCAGCTTCTTCGTCATGCCCCCCTCAGTCACCGAGCCTGCTCGCGCGTTCCGGCGCCCTGACGGAACCAACAAATGGTGGACCGAGAGGGAGGAAAAGATCCTGGTCAACCGTATCCTCCGCGACGATCCAACAAAAGGCGACATGAACAATCGTACCGCCGTTACGTTCAAGGGGCTTTGGGGCGCGCTCACAAACTATGACCTGTGGCCCATCTTCATTGTTGGCATCTTTGCGTGGATACCGTTCCAGCCGACGGCGAACTATCTTTCGTTGATATTGCGAGAGATGGGGTACTCGGTTTTTGAGTCGAATATGTTGACGATTCCGAGCTACGTTATTTTCGCCATCAATGTAAGTTCACCAAGCCTGGAATAACAACGTGACAGAAAAAGAGTTTGCGACTCGCCAAAGCACATGAGCTAATTTCTGAATGGCTGACAGGTTGTCGGACTTGGATGGTTGTCTGAGCGGTTCAATGAGCGATCGATAATCGGATCTCTGAGCAACGTCTGGATGCTCCCTTTCTTCATCGCTCTCGTCTCAATCCCGGAAACATCGAGTCCGTGGGTCCGATATGTCCTCATTACCGGCATCAACTCCATCCCCTATGCCCACTCGATCTTGGTGGGAATGACGAGTCGGAACGCTCGCAGCGTCGGTACTCGAGCAGTTTCGACTGCGGTGTACAACATGACTTACCAGATCGGAAGCATCATTGCCGCGAACATCTATCGCGACGAGGACCGACCGCATTGTGAGTATCACCGCAGGCCCGGCGCCTCTGTGGCCGCTACGGTGCCCTTTTCGGAATGAGATCATGACTGACGGATTCAACTTCCAGATTACACTGCCAATAGAGCTTTGATAGGTCTTTGTGTGGCCAATATTCTGCTTTTCATTGGGATGAAATTCTACTACATCTGGAGAAACCGCGTATTGGCGAGGAGGTATGCAGAGGCGTCGGAGGCGGAGAAGCAGACGGCCATTGATATGAGGTTTGCTCATTGAATAGCCAAAACACTATCTGGTACTTACGAGTGCGGCAAGCTAAATAATGCCACACATCATTTACTTTACAAGATAAGGCCTGTTGCTGGCGCCGAAAGCTGGTTTCTGGTCACTGAGGGATGACCCCTGTCCTCTAGTGAGGCAACGCAGCCAATGATGAGAACGCCGATTACCGAATCTGGCCTGGACCCTACCTCCAAACAATATATACTGGGAAGGAGACAAACATTAAAACTCTACCGGCTTTCAACAAGGATTGGCCATTTGCTTAATTCATTTCCAAGAACCCCTGTGGATTGTCATGTCGTGTCTCTCAAATCGTTCAAAAGCTAGAATAATAGTTGAAGTAGGGTCCTTCGCCGTAATGTGCGGTGACCTCTGGGCGTGGTTTTCGTCTCATCAGTCGCCTCATTGGTCGAGAAGAAGCAGACCAGCTCGTTTTATTTCAGGGAAAATGGACCCTACACCGCGTGATTTTGATGGGCTGTTGTCTCTGGGCCGGCATCGTAGTCCATGTGATTAATGAACTCCAATAACCCATGACACCAATTGGTGATTTGGTCTTTCACCACCAAGGCTTCAGCCCATGTCGCGCCGCCCGCCAGTTGTTCCTGCTCTTATGTGAGTGGGAAAGAGTCAGAGACAGCTAGGCTGACCAAGTTCATCCAAAAGGGCCAGAGGTTCTCGGTCAATTTGATGTTCCAGCCCGGGAAGGTCTTACAACCCTCCAAATCAGACTGTTGCTTCTTCTCTCACCGTCCTCAACCTCTACACATCAGTGATCATTCATGCGAGGAGCGTCAAGCACACTCAAATATGTCGATGGAAGTGCGTGAATCTCGAAAGTGCCTTGAAGACATCAATGGCACTCTAAGATTCAAGTATTCAATGCTCCTTCTCCGAAACGACGATAACGAATTCTTCTCGGCGCGATCATCCGATCCACACCCAGCATCTAATGTTCAATTGTGCGAACTGGAAGATGTAAGGCGTATAGCGCCATTACCTTCTTGCCCACCAGGAGTAATTGTCGCTCCAGAAACACTTGCGAACATGGACGACACTTATGTCAAAAGACCAGACCTACTCCGGTTGGCTACAACCAACGATTCACAGGCCTCTCTTCTAGAGGAAGTCAGAGTTTGCGAAATGATCAAACGGCATTCACATCCGAATCTTGCAGAATACCGCGGCTGTGTGCTGTCGGAGGGTCGAATCATCGGCATTTGTTTCAAACGCTACGGAGAGACATTGATGGGAAAAGTCAACCCTGGCCACCTCAACAAGTCCATGCTCATCGAAGCGCCTGAAAGAGCTGCAGCCCGGAAGGAAGCGACTCGCTATCTCCCAAACATACGGGCTGGCCTTCAGCACCTACATTCCTTGGGTATTATCCACAACGACCTCAACCCAATGAATATAATGATTGATGAAGACGATAACCCAGTTATCATAGACTTTGACAGCTGCCGAGTTGTTGGTGCACCGCTGCAAAATGTAAAGCGCACATATGGATGGTACAATCAAGACGTGGGTGTTTCTAAAGAGAGCAATGATACCGAAGCCCTTAAAGAGATACAGGTCTTCCTCGCTGGATCCTCGCCAGAGGACTTAATCTTCTCGATTTAGACTTGTTCTGTAATATAGGCACAAGGGACGGAGGGTTTAGTGATGTTAGCAGAAATTTCAATTCAAACACCAGCCAGAAGGGAAGCTTCACGCACGTTGAATATGTATTACGGCTGCTTGCTTCCAGATGATTGAATCACCGGTGTCTGTTTCCAACGCTCCGGTGGGACATTCATGGAAAGGGTCACTATACTTCACCAGCTGCCTTCTAAAGGGTCTCATCGTAGAAAATAAGCAAGTATTGAGATGAGAACACCTCGTATTTTCTTAATTTCCTGTCTGTACGAAAACCTAGGTGTCATGATCTATGTCCACGAGCCAACAATGCTCAACCAATCGAGCCAATGTCCATAACAATCCACCTGACCTCCTCTACCAAGCTATTCCACCACTTGAGCCATTGGAAACTGCTCAACCGACCGATCGCCTTAGTTGTCGCTGGTCCCCAATGCGCGGATTGGACGCCAAAGTGTCAAGAAGTGCAAGTGCATGGCTTGCGCGCGGTTGACGGCTTCTCAGCATATCCTTGTACCTTCCGGGCTTTGTCGAATCAGGGAGGGCATCTCTGGTGGATGAGCCCTTCTCCCATTGGCAATCTTCCGCGACATGACCCGACTTCTTGCAATTCTTGCAGTACACAAGTCGATTCTGGCAGGTGACTTGGGTATGACCAAGTTGGCCACAATGGTTGCAACGCAAGCTAGGGCAGTCCTTCCTCATGTGGCCCAACTCACGGCATTGCTTGCAGCGTGGGGTGGGACAGTCCTTGTTCACATGATCTTCCGAACCACAACTGTGGCAGGTCCGAGGTGGTTTTTTAGTGCAGTCGCCGGCCTTGTGGCCCAGCTCCCCGCAACAGTTGCACTTGAGCGGTCGATTTTTGGGCTTCTTCTTGGAGGCAGGGTTTTGAAAACAACCAGACGCCTTATGACCCTTCGCTCTGCAGTGAGCGCACACCTTGCAGGGGTCTCCGGTATGGCATTCCCAGCAAACGGAGCAAATCCTGTTACCCAAGCAAGTCTTTCGATGACCGGTGGTTGCTTCATGGCCGCACTGTTGGCAGAGCTTCGGGCTTGGGCAGTCGGGCTCCACATGTCCAAGCTTTCGGCAGTTTCTGCATTGCACTTTGGGGCAAGTCGCGTACGAATGTCCGTTCTCGTTGCACCAGTTGCAAAGCTTTGACTCGGACTTTCGATCGCATTCCTCCTCCTTGTGGCTTGGGTCCTCGCAGTTGCTGCACGATGATACCTTCAAGACAATTCCGAGTTCGGTGGCTTCTGCAAGAATCTGCCCGACCTTGCTGTTCTCGGCTCCTGGAGAGTTGATCATTCCGGCGTTGATGATGAGAATCTCACATTGCTTTGCTCGAGTCGTGGCCAGGCAGTTGCGGTTTGGGTCAACACAGAATCCGGCCTTGTGCGTCTGCACGTAATCGACAATGACAACGTCTCTCTCTTCGCCCTGAGCAAAGTCAAGGGTCCGGACTTCAATTCTTCGGAAGTGTTCGTCTGAGATTCTTTTCTGGATCCGCTCTTTGTGCAGCTTCTCCCGGTACAGGTCAACCTGTGCCTTGTACAAAGGCAGGATAAGAATACTGGCCATCTTTTTCGAGTCGATCTCTGTCAGCTGCGGGCTTTGCAACATCTTCTTGACTTGATCAAGTACCCATCGCACGTGCGTGATGTTTTTTGATGAAGTCCCAGCCAGAGTCGCCCTGGCAAAAGGAAACTGCACGACCACACGAGATGGGTTCGAAACGTTTGCCGATGGGCCGAGCAGTTTCTTCATCTCGGCTGCAAATGCAAGCGTCGAAGGCGGCCAATTCCAACCCGGGATACCGTTGTTCTGCATGCGGTGTCCGTAATGAATTTTCGACGGCAGCGGGCGAAGGTTGCCCCGAAGGCGATGAGTGATGTCCAACCAACCCAGCTCGGCACCGGCCGAGACTGCTCTCTCGAGTAGAGACACAGACATTTGTCTGATGAATGGATTGTCCGCTGCCTTAAAATCCTCACCGACGTAAGGCTTGAGCTGCGCTGTATCTCCCAGGAAGAACCAAGCATGAGGCTGGTAGTGAGCAATACTGATGAGTGAGCCAAGTTCGGATTGCCGTGCAGCTTCGTCTGTGAACACCAGTTCGGCCTTAAAACGTCGTACCGTTACATTGGAAGAGACAACCGAAGTCGTGCAAATGATGCCTTTGAAGTCCGAGAGCATGTCGTGAAGAAGTTCCTTGACTAAGATTCGAACCTCCCTGAGCTGATCGTCACTCAGACTGCCATCCCGTTCGCTGATGATGAGAATATCCTGAAGACCGCGGTACTTCTCGATGTGCGTCTGGTAGTAAGCCACGGCGGCGGTATCGGCGGACACATTGGTTGACCGAATTCGCTTGGAGCGACTCTTCTTGTTCTGCTGGTTCAAATCGCAACCCATTCTCTCAAGCTGATAAGCGGCAAGAAACTGTTGTGCTCGGCCTTTCAAGTCTTTCTTCCCTGCCTCCGTATCGACTTCTTTGATATCACCATGAGCTTTCTCTTCGTTGAAATACTGGTAAGAGGTGCCAAGGCCGGGAGCAAGAGCACGAGTGACAGACTTGACCTCAAAGTCCAAACTGTACAGACGCATGATGGTTGGGGCACCTTCCAGACCCAATTTTTCAAAATAATCTTGAAACTTATTGGCCATGTCGTCCACTGCATGGTTGTTTGGAGCAAGATACAATGCTGGAACGGGCTTGGCGGCTCCCTGTCCGAAGATGCATGCTGCAATAATGAACTTGATCAGTTCGGTTTTTCCAGACCCAGCGACTCCTGAAATAAATGCCAAGCCAGCAGGCAGGTCATTGAGTCGACTGATGACCGATTGCTTGGCTGAGTCCAGCTTCAGGTATTGCGAGACAATTTGCTCGGGACAT
Organism: Colletotrichum destructivum; assembly: GCF_034447905.1. Classification (NCBI taxonomy): domain Eukaryota; kingdom Fungi; phylum Ascomycota; class Sordariomycetes; order Glomerellales; family Glomerellaceae; genus Colletotrichum; species Colletotrichum destructivum. The sequence continues at coordinate 1,318,164 of NC_085904.1, forward strand.
TCAGACAACGCCGATTGATTGCCGTCCGACTGAGTAAGTGCGAGGAGGACTGGGAACTTCTCCAGAAAGTTGACAGAGCGTGTTCTCTCATTACGCTTGAACGTCTGCAAATACCGGAAAGCCTCTACGCTTTGATCTCCAATGAGTGCGTTTTCTGGAAACCATTGGGCCATTTGGTCTTCAGTCCGATCTTCAGTCCGATCCGTTCTGTGTGCTAATTCGAACCCATTGTTCAGGGTCTCCTCCCACTGTTTTCCACCTCGGAGGACAGGCTTGACGAGCAGAAGGTCGATTTGGATGATACGTTTAGTGTCTTGGGACCGAAGACTGTTGATCAGAGCAGTCAAATCGTCGTACCGGCTCCCGTAGCAAACATTTCCTTTTTTGCGTCCCTCGGCCTTGTCGAAGCCCTGCACCAGGAGGCGTTGCTGGGTTGATATGTTGAAAGTGACCTGGGATGTCTCGAAAGAGACCTTGATCAGATCTAGGCGCGCCACAGCTTCTGGGTTGTGCTGCTTCAGCGCCTTCGATCGATCGTCGAGAGACAAGCAGCCTGCCGTGATGCTTTCCATGTCTCGGAAGTAGATGAGGGCCTCTGCAACCTGGGTGTCAGGCAGGCCTGCCTCGTAGAGATGGAATTCGAGCTTCAAGTACTTGTACAACAGTGGCGAAATCGTCTCGTCGGAGACTTTGAGCTTAACCGAGATGGTTTCTTTGCCGCATTCGCCAAACTTCACTGCGTTCTGTGCAGAAGGCATCGACTTCCAGTTCAGGTTCCCGTTCGTAACCGTAAGCAGGCAATCCATGGAGCTCAGTTTGTCCAAAGGCGTCCACTGAGACAAAACGTTAGATTTCATGTACAAAAAGATGAAATACCGGATGAAATACAAAACTTACGTCGATGTTGTATTCGACTTGTTCGTCGACCAGACGATTCCGGGAATCACCTGGCGGGGTGCCATTACCGTCGCTGTCTTCAAACTCCATGCTCAACTCTATAAGATGAGATTTTCAGCTTCAACGCGGGTTGGGGGCGGGCTTTTGTAGAAGGGGAAGAAATCCAACCTCTCAGACACAGTTCTCAAGTTGAATGGTTTGCAACAAGGAGAAGAAGAAGAAGAGAAAGAAGAAAAAAGAAAGAGGAAATTCAAAGAAGTAAAAGGAAGGAAGAAAGGGAAGGTACAAGGGCAGTTGACCAAAACTGCAGGAGCTGAAATGGAGGGAGGAAGGAGGCAGAAGACGCAACTACCCAAAAGGTGGGTCGCAAGCTGCGCCGGGTACGTACTAGACAAGTTGCTACTTATCTGCCTACCTCTCGCTCTTGGCCGCCACATCCAAGGGGACCTCGTTGATCCGCTCCCGCTCGTGCCAGAACGTTGTGTTCTGAGGTAACAGGTCTCAGCAACTTCTAGCTGCAATAGCCTAGGTAGGTAGGTAGGTGGCTTCAACAGACTTGCTGTTCCAGATTGCAGTCAAGGCAGCAAGGTTCTGCAAATCCAGAGTATATGAGCAGTGTACGTACAAGGAATGAGACCTTCTACATCAGCATCAATATTTCTTTGTTGTAAGTTTCTAGAGAGCGAGCGTGGTGGATTCTTTCTCTTTTCCGCAAAACAAGCCAACATTACAATTTATTCAAGACAACTGACTCTCGTAAGCGTCCGCCATCTCACCCAGCGTGTCAAATTTCCAGTCATAAACCTCGTGGTTTCTGTTCCCCATGACCGCACCAGGCCGCACGATCCACGACGATTTGATCCCTGCCTCCTTTGCCGGGTGGTGGTCGTGGAACTGACTCTGCGCCGTCTGCAGCACCTGCTCCTTCTCGACGCCGAAGGCTTCTTTGACCTTGCGCAGCATGTAACCAAAGTTGCGCTGGTCGGGCTTGTAGGAACCGACGTCCTGGGCCGTGATGACCAGGTCGAACGGGACTCCTTCGAGGGGCCCAGAGTTGGTGCCGGAGAAGGACTCGCGGTCGACGTTGGAGAGAACAACGAGCTTGTAGTATTTCCCCAGGCGGCGCAGGGCGTCGACTGAGTCTGGGAAGGCGGGCCAGCGACTGACCGAGTCTCCAAAGGCCTTGGAGGCCTCTGGAGTCGGCGCGGCCAGTCCCAGCTTCTCGGCTATCTGAGGGTGGATTGTGGTGAGGAGCTCAGAGTACAGGAGATCCGGAGTTTGGGTTTGCTGTTTGGCCTCGAGCTCGTGGTACACTTCCAAGAGGTGCTTCCGAGAGAAATCGGACTCGGTACGCTTGTTTTCGTCGAGGAGGGGCTGCAACGCTGCCAGCATGCCGCTCTCCCAGTCGATCAAAGTGCCGTAGACATCGAAGGTGAGAACACGAAAGTCCTTGAGGCTCGTCATGGTTTCAGAATAGCGCTGCTGGTGCTGGCTGTCGTTGGGATGGTGGATATGGTTGCGGTTTGGAGACTGTGAGTGTCCAGTTGGTTTGGTGTAGAATCGCTAGCTTTGAATGCTGGCAGAAGAAGATCGTAGGGGCCTGGGGATTTAATGGATTTGAAGCCAAATGTGTCTGTATTTGTGAACTCTGCAAGTATGAGGCTGAAGTGGTGACAAGGACAACCTCCGCTCGGAAGGGCGTAACATGTAATGGGTACGTATTGCTGATCCGCGGACCCCGCCCCGATCGGGTGGCCGTATCCGGCCGATCAAGCGGGCACGGTGGCTAAGCGCGGGTAGCACCGGCCCGGCGACCGTCATAGTGACCGGCCCGGGCTCTTAATTGTCTATGCCACATCGGTAGATCTGGTCAACCATGTGTTCCGGCCTTGGCATCGCATTGTGGATGTTAGTGGCATTGCATTAAATCCTGAGATGCCTACTTGCAATGGTTCGTTGAGGGTTCTCTGTAGTGCAATGTGGTTTCTTGAAAGCTACCGCGAACTCAACTTGGTCGAGGACGTCCGGGCCGGATATCCCCATGTTAACATCAAAGTTCCCGTAAAACCCCCCAATCTGTGCAGTGCCGCAGAAGAAGAACATATGTTGTGTGGGTTAAATGCCGTGATCAGTGGTATGTTTTCGCCAGGCCTGTCTCGTGCAGCTGCATACCTGGGTCTCATAGCTGAGCGACCTATGCTGCTCCATGTCACTATCTTTCATCAGAAGCCGAGGGTGTACGTTGAAGCAGGCTTTCCCGTCGCCAGGAATCGGTGGCCCCCAATCCCGGTCACGGCACCTGCCCCGGCCGAGTCCAGCCGCCAAGATATACGCTCCACTAGTCTAACTATTATCGAAGCGGGGGGAGGGCTATGTGGGGGAACACTGCTCGACGGCGCGACAGTCGCCAGCAAAATGTCTCAAAGGGCCAAAACCTGTATGGTGACTAGAAAGTTCTGCTCCTGAGAGGAATTTCTCCTTAGAAACTGCAAATTCCATCCGATATTCCAGCCAAAAGCTTCCGGCATAGACTATTTGAAATGGCACCGGAACCGGATCTGCTGGCTGGCTTCCCGGCAGAGGCCCCGGCGAGACCAACCGCCAAACTCCGCTTCGCAGACGTGAGAGAACCCCCCCTCTTTCTTAGCTTCCCCGAGCCTCATGCATACACGAACCGACAACGATGAGCTGACTCGCCCATCCTAGGTCGCAGTCACGGCAACGGCGAAGGACTTCGCTGGCTTCTACCGCGGCAAGCAGTACCACCAGCCGGACTTCGACGCCGTCCTCGACCGCGCCCTAGCCGCCGGGGTCGAGAAAGTGATGCTGACGGGCATGTCCCTCAGCGACGCTGAGACCAACCTCGCCATCGCGAGGTCGCGGCCCGCGGAGACCTGCTTCGTCACCATCGGCATCCACCCGTACCACGCAGCCGAGCCTGACGCCGAGAAGGGCGGCGAGGACGAGCATTTCAGGAGGCTGGCGCAAGTCGTGCGAGATGCCCTGGAACCCACGAAGGAAGGGGCATCTCAGCCGGTGTTGACCGCCTTTGGCGAACTTGGTCTCGACTACGACCGCCTCAACCACGCCTCCAAAGAGGCCCAGGTCCGCACTTTCAGACGCCAGCTCGACCTGTTCGTCGAGGCGAAGTTCGACCTTCCCTTATTCCTCCACTGCCGCGCCGCGTTTGATGACTTCGTCGACATCATCGGACCGTATGTCCCGAACCTGCCCCGCCGGGGTCTGGTCCACTCCTTCGTCGGCACCGCGGCCCAGATGAAGGCCCTCGTGGAGATGGGATTCGACGTCGGCGTCAACGGCTTTAGCCTGCAGGATAGAGAGGGCCTGGAGATGGTGCGTGACGTGCCAATTGGCCGGTTGCAGATCGAGACGGACGCGCCATGGGGCGAGATCCCCGCGGGCTCCGGCGTCGGGAAGCGGTATCTGGCGAACGCGCCAGCCGCGCCGCAAAGCAAGAAGAAGGACAAGTTCGAGATGGGTCTGATGGTGAAGGGGAGAAACGAGAGCTGCGCGATGGACAGGGTGGCTTACGTCGTGGCGGGATTGAAAGGGCTGAGTGTTGAGGAGGTCGCGGATGCTGCTTGGAGGAATAGTATCAATATGTTCGGACTCGGCGAGAGATGAATCAGGTTTATGAGTGCAGTGTGTATAAAAGAATGGATGCTTTTCTATCGACTCCTATAGACTTAGAACTTGCTTTGGGAATCGCGATAGAACCACTGCATTTGTGATCAAAGCTTTTAATCATAAATTTCTGCGACGTCGACTCACTCGATAGTCTTTTCGACCAGCTTGATGCCCTCCTCCTCAAGCTTGTTGCGGATGGGGTCGCAGATCTCGGCCGTGTAAGGTGCCAACACCCCGCGCACATTGAGAGCTGGCTCGCCATCGAGCAGCAACTGGGCAGCGATACCACACGTAACGCCCACCGATCTAGCCATGGCAGAATGCCCATCAGGATCCCCCAGAAGCTCCAGAGTCGAGGTAATTGTCTCCTGGATACGCATCCCTCGTCAGCATGGCTTGTCACACAACCGCGGAACGAGGGTCGCCATTCCGAGGTCTCTGTGTCACTTACTCGTCTCCCGTCACGCCACTCGACGACAAACCTGTGCTGGAGCATGACCAAGTCTCGCTCACCGGGCTGGAAACTCATGAGCCGCTCGAGTTCGACACAGAGGGTATCGAGGAGGTTTCCGCGGAGGGCCGCCGGCTTGTCGGAGAAGAGCCCGATCCATCGAAGGCCGTTGATAATTCTCCGCCTCTCCTCATCGTCGGAGAACCCGCATAACTCATCAATGCGCGAGACAAGAGATCTACACTCGGTAAGCAATGATGAAATGTAACAAAAAGAACCGATAACTCACTCCTCATTCACCTCAGCAGCACCAATTGCGCGCCCAAACACCTCCCTCAACGTCGACTCACCGCCCTCCTCCGCCAACCACGACCTCGGCCGCGCGTCCAGCCATCCCAGTTTTACCAGCGCTGCCACAAACTCCGGGTTTCCCTCGTACCGCAGCGACCCACGCACGACCGTCTCCGCCTCGGGGATCCCGTAGAACCGTCGAAACGGCATCGAGTCGCGGTTTGGATACGCCACAAACGAATAGCCGTCGACGACGTGATACGGCTTTGCTTGGGCCATGAGGTCCCGGTTGGAGACCTCGATCACGTCGCCATCTTGAAGGTACGAGGCGGCGTTAACCTGCGAGAGAAGGGCGCCACGCGGGGACCAGGAAAACTTGAAGCGGAGCGGGTTGTCCGCACACTCCGGGGCCGGGAGGCCGCCGCAGTAGGAGTGGAACTCCTTGATCTGCCGTTCGTTCGTCAGCCTTTTGAACTGGCTCTTTGGAGAGTACCTCCTTGAGTAGTGAATAAATACTTGCCTTTCCGCCTTTCTTGTGCACCTCGTCGATGGTCTTGATGGCGTACAAGTGGTCCACGCCTGAGGATTTACCGTAAGCCAAGTCCTCCAGAGCAATGTGGAAAGACAGGAGGGTGGTGTGTCTTGCCTGGATCAACGCCAACTTCGTTCAACACAGTGATGCCCGCCGCCACGACCTCACTCTCCAGCTCCCTGATAGCCTGAGACACATAGCTCGTCGTCACGACGTCCGTCTTGCCCCTGATTCCGGCTTTTATCACGGTCGGGTGGTGCACGAAGGGGACTAGGGATATGACCAGGTCGTGGGCCGCTACGTGGGCCTCGAGTTCTGTGGAGGCGACGTCGAGTGCGATGGCCGTGGCTTGGGGATGGTTTGACGCCAACGTTTGAGCGGTGGAAAGGGTTCGGCAGGCTGTACTCGGGAAGTTAGCTGCCTGAAGCAATAGTTCAGAGAGAGAGAGAGAGAATGAACGGGATTAATACCGATTGTCAACTTGTTCTTCTCGTTTCGCAGGAGATATTCGACACAAGGCTTGGCCACCAAGCCGCTGCCGAGGATAAGGATCTTCTTTTCTGACATTCCGGTTGACCGTAGGTGATCTGGATCTGGATAGAGATTCACGAAGAAAACAAAAAGGGCGAACAATCGACTCGTACATGTATACTGTTGGAAGTGGAAGAAGTCAACCTCGACCGACTCATGTGAGTCTCAGATATTATCTGCACAATGTTCCACCGATAACAAACTTGTTGGCCATGAGTCATCCGGCGAACTGTTTCAACAACCGTCCATCAGCGATGATGTGCTCGATGCTAGCAACAGGTATCAAATCAAAAAGTGGATTCTAGACTTTATTTCCGGAAACACACTTCAGCCGCCAAGGAGGAAAGAAAAATCGACAGCACGTGGTGGGCTGGTCCAGACTTGTGCTACAGCCATAAGAGATATGGTCCTCACGTTGCAGCTTTAATGATTGTGTAATTAAGAATAAAATGCGACTTTGGGGTCCCTTGAGCTTGAGTTGGCTGCTCGCCAGACCACAGACAACCCTGCCCTGATACATTTGGACAGCTCGTATCGACACTAAGCTTTTATCCATTCTCCTCCTACAAGCACTGATGATACCAAGGGTTCAGCACCGTACAGCTGCTTCCAGCCGCACACCTCGTTGGCCCCAAATGGTTCGAGCCTCCGCACTGTCCGTACTTAGTCTGCGTGGCCTCGGGCGCCGGAGGCGATGTTGTGGACGTGCTCCGCGACAAGGTGGTCAAGAAGCTAGTCGTGGAGCGGACCGTCGATGTGGCTGTCGACGGCGGAACCCAGACTGTAATGGTCTCGATCACGGTGTCAATGTTCGTGACCGTCACGACCTGGGTCGTCCAGCTGGACACGATAACCGTCACGGTGGAGCCTCTGGCCGAGGAAGATGACGGAGCTTGGGTTATCGAGGAGGATCGAGTCGAGATTTGGGTCACGTAGCTGGTGATAGTTGAGATGGTTCGAGATGAAGTTACTATTTTTCGTCTTAGTATCACCATGTCCAAGATAGCCCATCCGGCAGTTGGTAAACTTGAGTCCTACCTGTGGTAACACTTGTCGACGTCGTGGGTCGCGTACTACTACTAGCTCGAACCGCCGCAGCGCTCGAGAATAGGTTGACAAGGCCCGTGTAGGCCGGTTTCTTCTGAAGATTGCTGTTCCAGAGACAGGCATCCCCCTGACCAGGAAACGTTTGCGGAACCCAAGAATACTTGTGGACGAAATCAGCTCTCAGAACCCGCACGTCGCGAAGGGAGAGGTCTCACCTGGTCAGCAAAGTCCCACACCGTGATCCCGATGCACTTGGGCGTATCGAGGCACGCTTGCGCAACGGTCTGGTAGTCCCGACTCTGCTGTTGCCGGTCCGCATCGGATGCAGGGAGTCGCGGATGTCGGATGTCGAGCTCCGTGTATGCAACCTCGTCCACCAGGGCCGCGAATCCGGTCAGCACTGTCTTCAGGTTCGTCAAGCTCGGTGTCTGGCCCACGATGAAATGGGCTTGTAGACCGACACCGTCGACCCTCGCGCCGGCGGCCTTGATGCTGCGCACGATGTTGAGAGCTTCATTATACTTGGCGCCTGGGTTCTCAATGTTGTAGTCATTGTAGTACAGCTTCGCGTCCGGGTCAGCGGCGGCAGCGGCTTGGAAGGCGAGGGGGATGAAGTCTTTGCCGAGAGCGCGGTACATAGGGCTGTTGCGGTAGGTGCCGCTATCCTCGAGGGCTTCATTGACGACGTCCCAGGCATAGCACTGGCCTTTGTAGTGGCCGGCGACGTTCTGGATGTGGGTCTGGAGCACCCTTGTCATGGCGTCGCGTCCGTTGATGTTGTTTACTGCTGATTGTCAGCGGCCAACGGTGAATGGTTCAGATTCGTGACATACCCCAGCTGGGCAGCTGGCTATGCCACACAAGGGTATGGCAACGAAGGATCTGGCTGGCCTGTCGCGCTTTGTTGGTGACGGCATCGCCGTTGGCGTAGCTGAACTGGCCTTGGGAGCGTTCAGTGGAATCCCACTTCTGTCCGTTCGCTGGGGTAACTTGACCGAACTCATTCTTGTTCGAGGCGATGTTCATGTACGCCTGGTTGTTGAGCCCGGGGTTATCGACAGCTGTGCCAAAGTACTTGAAGCCTGCTGCAACAGCGAGCTGATTTAGTTGTGCGCTGACAGTAGCACATGCAACCAGAACGATCGTGAGAACACTGGTTAGGTGCATCGTGACAGTTGCTTGTGTTGCTCAAGCTTCGCAGAAGACTTCTGACGCACTTCCAAGAGCGCGGCTTCGGTGCGGCATCACGGGAGACATTTTAATAGTATTGTGTAGGACTGTTTGCGAGCCACCACATGGGATGACTTCAGGCAGAATGAACATTGTCCCGGCTGTGTTGATGACTTAATATGGAACAACAATGAGATGGTTGCATGGAGATAGAGCCTGAGATTGCGGACCATGGATTGGCATTGTGTTCCCTAGTTCTGATGAGGGGATGGCGTTCCGGTTGGATCTTAAGGCCTCAAGAGCATCGACATGATAGGACTGACGGGCTTCCTGAAGATTTGCAACACGCTCTTGTCCCAAGGAAGCCATTGCGAGAAGCGGAGTTGGAGAGGCAGATTGTGAGGTAGTCCCCCGTGCAGACTCAATCTGGCTAGATCCAGAATGTTGTTCCACTAACGTCTCGCTCTGCGAAGAGACTTGTACGTTTTGGCACACGACTCCAACCAAGCACTGTTTAGGCTGAATAAGACGCGAATGTTCGGTTCGGCTGTGAGGCTATTTGGCTCAATAGCCAAATCACATTCGCAACAATGTGATGATGCTTTCAAGGTGGGTCCAGTGGTCGTTTCTGAGTGCTTCTCTAAGGAACGGAAAACCAAAGAGCCTATGTAGGGTAAACTGTCGACTGCGTGACTCCGGTAAAGCTATCAAGCTTCTGATCGGGACGGGCAAGATGCTCTGTCAGCTCCGTAGAACCAAAGTGGACTGGCACCCGGATGATTTAAATACAGCAAGGCGTCCGGGACGCGCAGAAAGCCATGCGCTGAAAGCAGTTGGGCTGATTGGAGTCATTCAGACTAGCAACTTCGACTTGGCAGCGAGGCAAGCTACCTTGAAATGAATGCTGACCAAAGCTGGCCTGCCCTTGACTTTCCTGCAACTGTGCCCAGCAGCAGGGTGTAGCTGGCTCATGCTAATGGCGATCAGTGAAAGCCTCGATCCTCCAGCAACGTTCAACTCTGCCGGAGTACGCACATGCAGCCGTGCGTTCTTGAAAGAAGCCTCGTTCAAGGGACGCGGCTGGGGATCCATTAGAGGACCGGGTGGTTGCTCACCTCGAGGCCATCTCCCAACATTTGCTTTACGCGGCGTTACATTGTTTCGGTGCGCAATGCGATACAGCCCGTATTATCGTACGCGCTACAGATCGACTAATTCATTCCTTCTTCTACTGATCAATATGCCATGGAGCAAACACTGACGACATGCTTTCGCCTTGTTTTAATCCCCTCGTCCTTTCGCGTCATCCCTCATGATGTTTACCCGGAGGAACATGGAAGACAACGAGGGCCCAGAGGTAACAGCAGCCTTAGAGACAAACGAGGTCGAGAATGGAGTAGGAGAGAAATTGATGGAGACGGCGTGTGATCCTGGCTGTCGCTCGTCCGTCGCTCGTACTAGGCTCAATGGCCTGAGCATCTTTGCGTGCCCACCGGTGCCGGCATCTCAATGCAGGCCACAGAGGCCACGCATTCTGCTCGTCGTGAGGCGATATGACGATCGTCAAACTCGCGATATCCCTGCTATGTAGGAAAGCCTCGGTTTCGTTCGTGGAGGAGGTGACGCCAATTGGGCCTCGTGTTGCTGTCGTCCACTGTTTCGGAGCAGCCAAGGTGACGATGCAGCCCGGCCGATGAAATACGGCTGGAAATTGATCGTACACACCCACTTAGAATAGAAATGGACTGGACCGTTGTCGATTACTGTTCATCGGCAGTTTGAGGACCGACAGATCCGGAGGTGACGGCGTCGATCACGGCAGCCTTGGGTTTCCAACACTTCGGGACCAACACAGAAGAAACGGAAGGGTCCAGGGGTCGTCCGCATCGTTGAAGAACCCGAGATCCTAGTTATATAGAATCCCGGCTAGCAAGCGAGTGGGCGCCCCCCTTCTTTCCTTCCCCGCACGGCCGACTCGAAGCCGGAGGCGATGATCGCCGTGATCAGCGCACTTGGCCTCCAGTGACTATCATCCGCCTTACGCCCTTACCCTACCCACCAGGTCCATCTGTGAAAGGGACGAGCTCGAAAGCGCGCAGCACTATGCTGGGAAGCCACGAGGAGGAAGGCTCCATTCCAGCGTGTCCGGGCATAACAATGGGCGAGGAGGGACTGGGGGAAGGACCTGCAGAAACTGCAGTCTAGTCCCGTCACTGGATCTGGCAGCAGATGGACCCCGTCGTCGAGAAGTGACTGACGAATGGCAAGCACCCAACGCGCCGTTTAATGACGAGGATGAATGCGAAAACCGACGACACAATTTCGTGGATGGGTTGTTCCGACGCAATGTGCAATGTCCGAAGGTGATTCGTAGTGGCAGAGAGGTAGGATTACTGCGGGTGCGCGAGGCGGACCGTCATGGGGTTTGCCGCCGTCCGCCTCACTTTGCCCATCTCCTGCAGGCTCACCACCCTCGACTTGTTAGATGGAACATGCGTGCACACACGCACACGCACCCACGCGCGCGCGCGCGCACACACACACACACACACACACATACATCCAGAGGGATGGATGCATGGATGGATGGGTTCCCACCTCCTGATGAGCATCGACACAACAAGCGAGTATGTGTGGCGTTCGTCCTTGCATGCAGGCATTCCAAAGGCAGGTTCTGACGACTGAGAGCCCGAAGCGGTGAAGAAGCCGACAATAGCTGTGCCCTTTCGAGGCAAGTCACCAAAAGTGCTCTTCTTGTCTTTCTTATGGCCTTGGAAACTCGTAATCTCGACTCTTTGTTGCGGCGTGCGAGGATTGGCGATTGGCGCAGCCCCGGAGCATCGCGTAGGGGCAACCCGCCAGGATAAATACCGTCTCATTCCTCCTAATCGTCATAGCTTCTTGACAATTCGAGCCATTTTTGCCCTGAACCAGGTTCGCGTGAGGGCAGACAAATCGCATTTCCCATGTCCCAGCCGTTGCCATGTCTTCTTCAACAGAGATGAACAGGTACTGGATCCCCCGGTTGGACATCCACAAAAAGATCATCACTCAGGAACTTCCCTACTATCTCGGGCCCGATGCAACCGTCAGGCCGTACACAAACGAGGTGTGAAGAGCTCTCGTCCGAGGTGATTGAGAACACCTCTCACAACATCTACAGGGAGAAGATGGGTTTCTCATCACTACCCCAGGCCCTTGCCTGACCGACGTGAGCCTGCCATCCGGCTTCTGTCTCTGCAAAGGAGTATATGTCGCTGATCGTCTTCCTAGGAGCAAATCGACGACATTTGCAGAAAGTCCAAGGAGATTTGGGAGCGGCAGGCGGCCATACGAGCGCAAGAAGCGGACAAGCCACTCAAAAGGCCGCTGCACCAGCCGGTGGTGATATCTCGAGGGTCGAATGATTCGTCGCGGAGGAGACACGAAGCTCACCGAAGCCACGAGCGACACCGACGGTACGACGACAGGCGGCGTGAGTGAGCCGGAGCAGCTCCAAGCTTGGTAGCGCCGGCCATTGTGATCGAGATCTCTCAGATTGGGTCAGACATTTTCGGCTCTAAGCGTGAACACTAAAGGCGTTGCAGGCGGCCGGGTTGGCCCTTTGATGCATGTCGGGAGGGATTTGTGGGATTCGATGATTCGAGGCGTGCAGTGATGGAAGGTCGTGTTTCTCTGGTGAGGGGAAGCGTTTGAGTGGCCTCGTTGATGGCCGCAGCGGACAGTGGACCCAACAGAATAATCGTTATTTGACTGGCCGGGCAACAGAGGCGAGACTAAGCGGCAGAACAAAGATCTGTTTGATTGGGGATGGGCAGAACTATGTGCCGTGGAATCGTCCAGCAGCAGTCCGCCATCTGGCAAAGCTTTCGAGGAGGACCCAATGGTAACGACCGACCCTCCGGCGCGACCTTTCTCGCTCCTAATAGGTATGCGTATGCGAAAGTGTTGTGAGAGACGCGCAGCAAAAGTGCAGCGCCAGCGGGATGCGGCCAGCTAGTCTTTGCTCGACCAGATACCCAATTGTGCATATTTCTCAGTTCCCGAATAGACAAGATGCATTAGAATCGGACCAAGTTATCGTTGCAGGCGAACGGCATGCATTGTCCTAGGTTCTGTGCAAGAGACCCTTCCGTCGGGACGCCAAGGTCCGGGGCTGTACTATACTCCGAACGGGTCCATATCCGGCTTCGAGGATTGGATAGTGAATTCATCACCAGCCGGGAAAAATCAATCCTTATCGAAGTCCAGTAATTCGTGGTTTTGGCGCCGAATCGAACGGCCTGGAAGCAGCCTGGAAGCAGCCTGGCTGCGGTGATGAGCATGACGAGCATAATACGTTGGCTCTGGTCGACGCATGATCGGGTCAGGCGGCAGCTTTCCACAACAGGAAGTGGACTTTACCTCGTCGAGGGAGGCGGCCGCCGTGGGTTCGCCCTGACTCTCTCTCGGTCAGGTTGTTGCGAAGGAATTCTCGTATCGTTGAAGATCGAGAGGGCCGGCCGACCAGAGCACTAATGCTTGGATGGCTACTTTCTGTGGTCCGCGGGTCGTCCCTTTGGCCCGCGTCCCCGGAGGCGGCGGCGTGACATAGCCAACCACGTTCACCCACTCGCCTATTTGCGTTTGACTCGACTTCACAATGCCAAGCAGGAGCCGAATATCAACCAAAGCAATGGTGTTAGATTCCTTGGGGAACCCGTGCTCCAGTGTCAGCACCGCTGATTGTGTCAAGTATGAGGTGACGCTGAAACCACATTAGTCAACACCAGCCGCGGAAGGGATACGCATCGTACCAGCCTAAGAACCTGACTTTCTCACCTGGCGACTTTGACGACAGGTCTGAGAGAAGACACAGCTGTGAGGGAAGCGGACCTCTAGACATGGCGACAAGGCTGTTTAGCCTAGCAAGAGCCGTATGCTTTAATCGTCGTTTACAACGGAATGGATGATGCCTCATGCACCAGAGTCTTTAGTCATAGTTGGGTGATGATAACGCTCGTTTGACGGACATTGCCGGTTTGACTGATGGAGTGGGTTTGGCAGATATTGGACGAGGAAGTCCAGTTTACCCTTAACATGTCTTCCGAAGGTAGATACAGATAGAAGCTTCCACGAATACAGCAGCTGCCGGCGCTTGGAGGTTATGGCGCTAGACTGTTGTCGGCGATAAGATACCGTTCTTATCTGCTGACCATTTGGACTCCAAGTCACGCGGCTGTCTCACATGACCGGCTCAACCGCGGCTAAATGCGGCGGGCGATTGTTGCTGGGCAGAAGCGCCGTCATCGCCCGCCCACTAAACGACATCGCTAGCCAGTCGGGAGCTTGCATCATACTGCCTTGACTTCGTGACCCTATCTCTCAGCAATCAACTATCGACACCACGACCTCCTGACCTGAAGAGCCGCGAGCGTTCGTCGCACGACATTACGTCCCCGATAGCCGTATTTATCACTACGCTGACCCGGATCCGCGGCTCGTTGACGACGACAACGACGAAGGCGAGTGCCCGCTTGTTTCCCGTTTCGGTACCCCGCCATCAAACTTGGGCGAAGTGCCACGCAACCCAAGAATACGGCTGCCTTGGACCGACAGCTGCCTGCGCACAAACTCAAAACCGACTCGATCCCTCCCGATCCACTCGGTCTCAATAGTCAATACCCCTAAACCCTACAGCTCATATCATCATGTCTGGCGTCTGGGGCTGGTTCGGCGGCGGCGGCGGCGGCGCCAAGAAGAAGAATGACGCCAAGGACGCGATCCTTGGCCTCCGGGTCCAGCTCGATATGCTCCAGAAGCGAGAGAAGCATCTGCAAACGTTGATGGACGAGCAAGACGCTATCGCGCGGAAGAACGTCAGCACCAACAAGAATGGTAAGTCGTGTGAGCCGTATAGCGTTGGGGCGACCGGAGGCTGACGAGCCACCCTGATAGCCGCAAAGGCTGCCTTGCGCCGCAAGAAGGGCCATGAACACAGCCTCGAGCAGACAATCTCGCAAATCACGACACTCGAGTCCCAGATCAACGCTATCGAGTCGGCAAACATCAACCGGGAGACGCTCCTGGCGATGGAGAAGGCCGGCCAGGCCATGAAGGGCATCCACGGCAAGCTCACCGTCGACAAGGTGGACCAAACAATGTACGTGCTCGAATCCTGCGGCTTGCTCTGGGAGATGGCTGGAAAAAATGCTCACACGGCGGCAACAGGGAGGAACTTCGCGAACAGAATGCGCTCAGCGAGGAAATCGTCAACGCCATTACGACCGGCCAGACGGACGACATCCTCGACGAAGACTTGGACCAGGAGCTGGAAAACATGCAACAGGAGAGTTTGGACGAGCGAATGCTCAGCACTGGTTCGGTGCCGGTGTCGGACGCCGTCCATCGGATGCCGGCCGCAGCAAACGGAGAAAGTAAGGCATTCGTTCCCCGTTCTTCCCCCCTTTTCCTTTCTTTGGACATGCCAAGGCTCGGTAGCTAACAAATACGAATCAGTCAAAGGCAAGACACCCGTCGTCGAAGAGGACGAGGAGGAGGCCGAGCTCCGCAAGCTGCAGGCGGAGATGGCAATGTGAGAGGTCGCGGGCGTCATGAGACCCTGCGGCGACGGACGAGAACGAACGGCATAGCATTCTTTGGTTGGGATAAGACTTTCGGTGACTTGTACGGGATCGCGACACAAAGGTGTGGCTGATGCAAGACCAAGCCTCCCGGGAAAAGGAAAGTCGACTTTGCACGACATACACGCCTCAAACTCTGCACACGCTTGCTTGCATGCTTGCCTGCCTCCAACGGCGACATATCCGGAGCCGTCTTCGTCCACACATGTTTCTCGGCTATCTTGGTCCATTTTCCTCACACCTGTTCACTGGCGTTGGCGTTTTAGGGGTACGCGGGGGTGTCATTCGATGGAAGTTGATGGGAGTTTGACACGCTTTTTCTGGTTTGCTGGAGTGGCAGTTTTACAAGTCTCCGAGTTCTACCCGAGTGTCGTTTATTTTTTCTCTCTTCTTCTTTCATAGAACACCACATATTGAACATTGTTGAGGAACCATGAACGACCGCGCATGGGGATCATGTGCAGAATGCCGCGTTGGGCGCCGCCTTTCCTCCGGGATGGAGGAGTGTTCTTGTTATTTTATTTTTATTTTATTTTGGGGTTGGATAACGCGCCGGAGATGCAGCCGCACAGTAGCGGTGTCTGGGTCCGGCCGGTGAGCGAGTGAGGACGGTGGACGGCCCACATGATCGGGACCGGAACAGGACTGAGGAGCCAGTCAACGCTCACTTGTCTCGGCACACCGCCAGTCGCTTGAAACGACCGATCGTGGGCGTCCAGAAAGAAGCACGGTGACCTGATCTGGAAGTGCGTTCGATGGTGAGTGAGGTGGCGGGCGTGACTGTCGCGGAGGTCTCGGCTCGCTCGAGTCACGTCAAAAAGATTGGACCTCTTTGCTGTGTTGTACTGTTGTCCTTGCACTACTTAGCTGCTGTACGTAAACATAGGCACTCGATCTTTGAGGTTCAGTAAGCCAAGGTTCCTGTCATCTGGGCAGTTGTGTGGGCTCGATCGATCGTCAGGAGGAAAGCAAATGAGGCTTTCCAGCCTGATCAATGCAAACACCCAGAATCCACTACGACAGTGTGGGTGCATATCATGGATGGAGGGGTCTGAAAGTCAAGGCGGTTGGGCTTATCATAAAAGTGAACAGCAGTAATAAGACTTGCTGTTCACGTTGTTCAAGGACGTCCCCAGGCTGAGGAGGAAAGTGAAAGCCGCTGGGCGGCACGATAGGTACGACTGCGATGAAGAGATATTCGAGAAGTATTTCCTCTGGCGCTGCCAAAGCCGATTTGCTGCGAAACGGCAATGCCAGTACATGCGTCTTATCGGAACAGAGGGTCCACTTGCGCTGTTTATCAGGGCACGTAAGGACAGGCACAATTTCATAACAAGGCGCTAGAAGTCAGAAGGGGGGGGCCCTGAGTTGGGTGCCTTGTCGGATGTTCAAGCAGGGCGACGCAGGTGTTCAGCGGCTGCCCGCCTCATACTAATACCCTATGTAGTAGGTACCTAGATAAGTAGGTACCTTGGTAGTGAGATAACAACGCCTCCCAGCCTGCTGGCAACAGCGCCCAATGCTTCCTTCCTTCCAAGTTCCCGGCAGGAAAATGAAGCCATCTTCCCTGCCGAAAAGCTCGGGTCACCACCGCTGCCGCCGACGTGGGATTTTTCTTCCCTCATCCACCTCCCTCGGAAAAGATATGCATGGATGGCCCCTCCCCCAGCGCAACAAAACAGCAACTATTTACTGTGTGAGTTGAACTGGCCATCAGAGAGTCCACGACATCAACGGTCAGCCAGCCCCTCTCCCGCCCGACCTTGTTTCTGTACCTGGCGGATCTTACCACGTGCTCCTGGTAATATCACACAACACGCGCCGACCACGGCTTTGCGATGGCTTCGTCCACGTCCGACCACCACAACTCCACAACTTCCTCACATGACAGAGATCGGCCCAATGCCACACCAGCCATTTTGTTTGTTTGTCATTTCTCTCGGCGCCCAATCGCCGCTCAAGCAGTGTATGGCTCATTGAGTCCTCTCGTCCCGCCCCAGCGCGCGGACGCATGTCGTCAACCCAAATCGGGCTCACGCAGGGCATCACCAGTAACACCAAATACCACACCGGCTGCATCGCTGCACTGGGCGGTGGGCACTGCAAACCTGGCCGGGCCAGACGCCGCCAGACCGGCACAACGGAGCTACTGCATCTTCAAGACACCGTCGTCGGGAGGAGCCATGCCATCCCACCTCGCCACCACTGGCACCCATCGATCCGTCCGGCCCAACCTCCGCTAACCTCACCAGCAGACTGCAGTTGGCTGCATGTGTCAAACCTCACCAGCTTCCAGCCCAATCTCTCGCCCTCTGCCACTACCGCTGCTGTATCGGCGAGATACAACATACAGCAGCCGTTTTCGCGACATGTCTCCTTACTGACTTGGTCAAGGCTTGTGTTTCCATCCATTGATTCGCACTCGTCTTTTTCTCTAGTCTACCAATGATGTTCTCGCCGTCAACCTCTGTAAACGCAGCCCGAGTTGAAAACCGCTCGTTCGAGTGAGTCGCCGCCAGCCCAACCCCCACCACCACTCGTCTGTGGGCGCCACTGTCCACTACGGTCACATCCGCCCCTCCCGCCAGCAGTGGTCCTGCCCTCTGCTGCGTGGGTCTTCAGAGGCGAGCCTCAACCAGGCGAGCCACGTTGCACGTCGCTGACTGGGGGTTTAATGGCCGACGAGAAACAAACCGCACCTCCCACCCCGGCCGCTGACACACACTAAGCACCCGCCTGCTGTCGAAGTCCGCCTCTGGACTTCTGGCGGCTGGATGTCCCGCCGACACATGTCCTACGTCGCATACACAGCATTCACGAGCACAACCTTTCCCAACGCCGACTAACTGCATCGGGCGAGACCGCGGCTTCTCCCTTGTCCACCCTCCTCCTCGAACAACGGATGGCAGGATGGTTGGGGTTGCAGTACCCTCCCATGCGGCCCAGGAACCACTCTTCCGTCGGCAATCGCTTTCCTTGCGTCTTGACAAGTTGACAGGACCCATGAGGGTTTTTGCAAGGATTGACCTAGCTCCACTGGTCCGGCCCATCGACCTTCCTGGCCCCGATTGCCCGATGCGTGCGAGTTCGCCGTGCCAGACATCGGCGGCCAGCGCACACAGCCATTCTTACCACTGAATGGATGGATGCTTGACGATCGACACATCAAAATCCGTTTTCTTCCCCTTGTCGCGGGAGAAAACTGGAAAGTCTAGGCCTCTTCAAGCTAAGCATCTCACTGTAGAGTGTATGATCGAGTTCCAGCGACTACCGGCTCGTCATTGCTGAGGATAGTCTCCTGGTTATGACGCCTATTTTTACATTGCAATTGTGGCTTGAGCCCTTCCCTTCTCATTAGTCTTCCGTACCAATGTCCAACCGCCGTGTGTGAACGTCAAGCGACCTATTTCCACGGCGAAGTACTATAAACGGTACGACTAGAGAATGCGACACCTCTTCGAAACTACACATAAGATTAGACCATAAAAAGTAGAGCACATATCCCGAAAGAAATCACCGGCGTTTATGCCCGGCCTCATCGAGCTCGTCTCTTTGATTATGCGGGTTGGCGACTCGCTTCCAATCGAATCGTGGTTGGGCAGCCATCATCCCTCCACAACGTCTCCTTGTCCGTCCCATGGTCAACCTTCAAGTCTGCACCCTTCCTGTCTCGTCTTTCTCATCACATCATCCATCAAAGTCACCCAAGCTGTCGAGTCCCCAAAAGCCGCGCCCCCCCTCCCAAGTCCAACCCAAATGCGACGTGGCGCCAGTACTCCTCCCGCCTCACTCAAGCCAATGGCTCTCAGGCACGCATGACAGTGATCACTTGAACTCTAGAGACTGCCCGATTTTGTCTCCATTCGTGGAGACACCGTGGGGTAAGCCTGTGTCAGGGACCCCTTCCTCCCGCGCCTTGAACCCTGTCCGCTGGCCAGTGATGCTTGTGTTGTGTGGCGCCGCTGGGTAAGCTCCCCCCTGTTTATCGAGAGTCTACTTCGTCTCCCACAGCTCGGCCCAATCGTGCCCTCCTAGGTTTCTCGTGGTTCAAGGCGCATCTCGTCATTCTAGGTCCCTTATTTCCTAACTCTATCCTTCTTCAAGCCGAGACAAGAAACTTGCTGCTCCCTTGTCCATGCCATCAATTGAACTTTCCTCTATTGTTTACGCCATAACAATCGTCTCACAGGCGACGAGATACCATTCTGCACTTGCTTTTGTATCTTGCGATACCCGCTTGAGAAACTCGAACTTCTGCATCCAGTTTGGGCAGCGAATATCAACAGAATCCCCGAGAAACCCCCAGCAAGACAAGAAAACCGAAGCTCATTCTTGTGCCAAAGGCCATCGTCCCCGTGCGCCACAGACAATATCAGACCATCTACCCTGATTAGCATTGATCACCTGCTACGAGGCAAGGAACCCCCCAACCAACGGGTCCCGGAAGCATGAATTCGGAAGAGCCAGTCGATTACTGCCCTTACCGGCAGAACCTTGACTGGAGCCATGTCCAAACCCAAGACTTCTCCAACGTGAAATACTTCCAAGCCTCGGATTCCGAGTTGGAAAATGGTGAGTTGCCCACGTTGGTGAGCATTTGCATCTCACGAAATTTACGTCTGACTCAACCAAATCACAGACGGCGACGTATACGCGAATGGCGTGACGTATTCTTCACAACCGGCCCAGACCAGCGGCAAGAAGAGCAAGAAGAAGACCAAAAAAGACAAGAAGGCAGCACAATACACATACGACGAACCGCCATTTGCTCCCCCCGATATCCCCGCGCCAGAACCGTCTCAAGATACCGGCGTCGCCGAAGACGAGTGGCCAACGGCACCACCCCCTAAGAAGGACAAGAAGAAGAAAAAGAAGAGCAAGAAGGAAGAGACGGCTGCTGCCTCTCCTCCGCCCCCTCCACCCCTTCTGCCCGCAGAACCAGAGTCCGAACCCGAACTTGAGCCCGAGCTCGAGCCTGAGCCTACTAAGAAGGAAGAGACCGTTGTAGAGGAGAAGCCGACAGCTCCAGTCAAGGCGAAAGAGTCTTCGAAAAAGGACAAAAAGGACAAGAAAAAGGACAAGAAAAAGAAGAAAGACAAGAGTGGTAAAGGCAACGAGGCGGAGCCGGTCAAAAGCTCAAAATCGATACAGTCGCCGTCACCGCCGCTGGCCGAGGAGTTGAAGCTACCAAAGATGGAAGAACCGGCGGCACCGCCCCCAGAGGCGGTCGTGCTGGACACCAAGGACGATAGTCTTTCTGTCGAGCCCCCGGCCGAGTCAGCCCCAGCCGCTGACAGGGGTTTTAACAAGCCCAGCGACGAAAAGAAGCAGGAGGCGGACGCGCTGACTGCCGCCGCCGGAGCTGTTGCGGCCGTGAGCGTGGCGGCAACGGCAGCTGCGTTGGCCAACGCCGACAAAGATGCTGTTGAAACGCCCGCCGATGCACCGAGTGACGAAACAGAAGACTCTCCCCCGGGTGATGCCTTGGATTCCCCCTTCGACCAACCGGACACAACCCCCGAGGCAGCAGAACCCGAGCCCAAGGCTTCTGTTGAACAAATCCCTGAAGAAGAATCGACTCCTGAAGCAGGAGTAGAAAAAGATGCTGCCGAGGCTCAACCGAGCGACATAACGGTAACTGAGCCTGATCCCAAAGCCTCGGCGGACGGGCGGGCTGAACAGCCTGCGGATGAAGAGTCAGAAGATTCAACACCAGCCGAGCCAACTTCGGACATCAAGCCCGAAGAACCCGCACCCGCATCGGAAGCAGATGCGTCGCCGGAACTTTTGACAGAAGCTCCTCCTGGCGAAATCCTGGATGACTCCGCGTCCGCAGAGGCAGCTTCTGATGTTCTTGTCGAGGCCAAGGATGGAGTTCCGGCTTCCTCCGAAGAGCCGACACCGATCGAGTCTGCCGTCGTTGAACCTACGCCTGTCGCAGAGCCCCCGATCGATACCTCGACAGAATCCAAGCCAGAAAAGTTCGAAGAGTCTGCATCCGCCGAGGGGGGACCCGGCCAGGCACCGGATGACACTCCTGCCGAAGCCAAGCCTGACGACGCCGCGACAGCTGAAACTCAACCGGATGATCCTGTACCTTCAGAAGAGCAAATAACAGCTGAAGCCCCTGTAAACGCCAAGCCAGAAGACGATGCTTCCGCCGAGAAGCTGGTTGCCGAGATTGTAGTTGAGACGGCGGACGAAGATGTTGCGCCTGTATCAACGGAAGCGGAGACCTCGGCTGAAATTGCGCCCGCTGAGCCGGCTGCCGAGGCTCCGTATGATGCCAAGCCGGATGAATCCGCTATCACCGACGAGCCCACGAAAGATACCGCCGCCGACACCCCCGTCGAGATCAATGCAGGAGATGCTGCAGCGTCAGAAGATCTTATGGACGATGTTCCTTCTAATGCTCCAGCCGATGCTCCTGCCGATACTTCTACTTCTGTGGATTCTGAACCTCCAGCTCTTGAGAAAGCATCAGTCGAGACAGTCTCTGAAGCCACCGCACCTGAAGAGCCTGTGGTTGTGAAGGCAACTGAAGCTGGAGCGAGTGATACTCCTCTTGCAGAGACGCCACCGCCGGAGACTCCCACTGAGGTCAATGTTGAAGAAGTGGCTTCAGCCGAAGCTGAATCCTCGATCGAGTCTCCTGAAGACGTGAAGTCCGACGGGACAGCGTCGGCGGAGATCTCATCCGGCGAGCTGGTTTCGACCGCCGCAACATCAGCTGCATCAGAGGCTGCACTTGAAGCCACCGAGGAGGGGGCAGCCGATCCTAAGCCGGCAGAAGCCACAGTATCTATTGTAGAAGACACTCCAGTTGCTGTCGCTATCGTGGATTCGGCGCCAGGAGAAGCTGAGGCGACAGAAGCCGTAGTCGAAGATCCAGCTACAGAAGGCGACGTTACTCCTGTCGACGAGGCAAAAGCGGAGGACACTCCCAAGGACGATGCTCCTGGGCTGACAACCTCTGAGCCAGATGTGTCAGCCCCTGCTAAGAAGCAGTCAGAGGTGTCTGCAGACAATGATATGGAGCCTGAAGTGCCATCAGCAGCTGAACCAGAGGCTTCTCCTGCAACATTAGGAGAGCCACCCATAGTTGATCCTGCTGCCGAGCCACCCGTCGAGACTGACACTCCTGCCGAGGATACCGCTTCCACGGGCTTTGTTGAGTCAAACGAGGACGACACTGCTTCAGTCAAAAATATCGAAGCGGAAACCGAAGTAGATGTTCCCGAGGCAGTCGTCGACAAAGTCAAGCCTGAAGATTCCGCCGCTGTCTCAGAGCCAGTAGCACCAGAAGCTGCAGCCCCTACAACAGATGCGGAAACGCCAACTCCCCATGATGCTGACGAAAAGAACGAAGAGTCCGCTACCGTTGCTGAACCCGCTGACGGACTTGATACCGCAATGACCGCGGAGACTCCGCCGGCTAGTGAGCCAGCCAAGTCAGAGGACATTCCCACTGCCAGCGAAGCAAATGAGACACTTGTTGGAGCAGCCCCTGAACTTGAAGATGTCACTAAAGCCTCACCTCAAGTTGAAGAGACCGACGAGCAGGAGCCTGTTGAGGAAATCGAGCCCGAGACTGAAGCGGAGGCTCCCAACGAGTCTGAAGCCGGGCCTCCCGCGCCAGTTACAGCCGAAGCTGAGATCGACGCTCCCAAGGCCGCAGAAACAGAGTCACCGCCAGCAGCCGCCGCCGCCGCCGACGACGACGATACTCCTGAGCCAGCAGATCCCGATGTTGCCAAGACCAATGTTTCAGAGTCCAAGGAGGAGCCTATCGTCCCACAAGAACAGGAAACACCACCTGCGGCTGAGGTCGAACCGGATGTAGTCAAGGCAGAAGGCTCCCAAGCGACCAAAGAAGAGCCAGATGTTCCCAAGGAGGCCGAGACTGAAGCCACAGAAGATGCTGTTCCCGAATCAGACACTGCTCCAGCTGATGATGTCTCGCCCGAGCCCGTACAGGCTTCTGCCCCCGAAGCTGCGAACGAAGCCGAGTCTGTAGTTGCTGTAGATGTTGACGCCAAAGGATTGCCTGCAACGGAGCCCGCGGTGGAGGTCCAAGATTTCGAAAAGACGGCACCAGAGAGTCAAATTGAGGCCCCTAAAGAAGATGAGGCCGATGCCGAGGCTGTGACCGAAGTCGAAGCAGATGCTCCTCAGGTGTTTGAAGCTGAGCCCGCTGCCGAGCCTGCTGCTGAGCCCGCTGCCGAGCCTGCTGTCGAGCCTACCGCTGAGCTCGCCGCCGAGCCTGCTGCTGAGCCTGCTGTCAAGCCTACCGCTGAGCTCGCCGCCGAGCCTGCCGCCGAACCTGCAGCTGAACCTGCCGCTGCGGAGCCAGACCCCGGAGCCATTCCAGATGTAGGGGCCGAAACGACTAAGGACGAGTCCGATGCACCAAAGGAGGCCGAGACTGAATCCTCTGCACCGGAAGGAACCACAGCCCCGGAGCCTGATTTCGTAGAATCGTCTGCAGATTCAGTTGTCGCAGACGATATGGTTATCTCAACAGAAGGTATGGACGGTTACGGAATCATCAGTGACGGCAAAGAACTCAACTTCACAATGGAAATACTCTCCCCAAGGATCAAGGATACTAAGAAAGAGATAGAAACAGCAACTGAACTCGAAAAGACACCCGAAGAAGCCAATGTCGAAGAGTCAACCCCTGATCCGGCCACAGAGGAGTCCAGTACCGCCGCCGACGAAGAAGCCAAAGATGAGCCAGAAGCGGATGGGGAAACCCTTACTTCAGCACCCACAGATATAACTGAACCTGATGCGAGTCCCGATGAGGTTAAAGCTGAAGTTGCCGAGACCGATGTCATTGCCGAGCCACAGGAATCTGCCACAACTGCCGACGAAGCCAAAGAGCTCGAGAAGGAAGCCGCCGCCGAGACCCCCGCACCCGAGACTGCTTTCGCCCCCGAGGACATGAAGACCTCCGATCCCGAGCCAGAATCAGAGGTTGCCTTTGAGACCAAAGAAAAAGAATCAGAGCCAGTCACCGTAGCTCTGGACCCAAAGCCTGAGCCCGCCGCAGGAACGGTCACCGAACCGACACCAGAACCCAGGGACGCTGAGCCTAATGCGGATCCTGGCCTGGAAGCCAACGACCCCGAGCCAGAACCAGCATCTGACGGGCAACCCACGGAGCAATTGACTGAGTCAAAGGCGGAGCCCGAACCCCCGGCTGAGAACCCTGCTCCTGTTACGGAGGAACCTGAGGCGAAGGCTGAAGATCCTGAAGCAGAGCCAGCTTCAACTGCAGAGGCTATCGACACGGTTCTCGTGGCCGATGCCAAGGATACAGAACCGGAACCAGAGACAGAAGCTGCCTCGGATTCCAAAGAGCCCGAGACTGAGGTTCAGGCTGAGGCCGAGGCCGAAGCTAACGACCCTGAGCCGGAGCCTGAAGCATCAGGAACTGTTCCTGACGCCGAAGCTGCTGTGGAAGCTCAAGAGCCTATGGCAGAGGCCACGACTGAAGCTGAGGCCAATGAGCCTGAGCCTGAACCACCAGCAGATGCTCACGAAGCCGCAGCCGAGTTGCCTGAAGTGGTTCCCATTATTAAAGAGGCCAAAGAACTCGAGACTGATTCAATCCCCGAGTCGACGGAACCTGAACCTCAAGCTGCTCCTGAGACGAAGGAGGTCGAGCCTGCTCCTGAAGCCGAAGACTCTGGGCCCACTCCGGAGTCTAAAGATCCTGAGCCTGAGACCGAAGCGCTCGAGAAGGCAGATACGAAGGAACCAGAGACTGAGCCAGAGGCGACGGCAGAGGAGACAAAGACTGCTGAGGCAGAGTTGAACGCGGAGCCCAATGACCCGAAACCTGCTGCCGAGGTCGAAACAGCTCCGGAGAAGGAACCCGAGCCTGAAGCTGAGGCATCTCCTGAAACAGGCACTCAAGAATCTGAACCAGAATCTACACCAGCGGCAGACGCGGTCGAGCCTGCTGCTGCTGAGGCGAGGGATCCCGAGCCTGAGGTTGAGGCACCTCCTGCAACAGTTGTCAAAGAATCTGAACCAGAACCTACACCAGCGGTAGAGACGGTCGAAACTCAAGACCCTGAACCTGCCTCTGAAACTGCTATCGAAGAGGAAGCCATGGAGATGGGGCCGGAGGCAGTTTCTGCTGAGGAAGTTTCTCAACTAAACTCCGAGGGGCTCATTGCGGAAGCCGATATAGCTCCTGAAGCCAACGATGCCGCTCCCGAGCCCGAGGCTGCCCCCGACGCTGCCCCCGACGCAGAGACCAAAGAATCGGAGCCCCCTTCTTCAGATGTTGACATGGTTGAAGATACTCCCAACACTGAAACCCTAGAGGCAGAAGCCCTGGCACCTAACGAAGACGACAAAGAGTTAGTGTGTGCTCCCGAGGAAGCCATCGCAGATGAATCCAAAGATTCAGAGCCTCTGACCGAAACTTCCGACGAGCCAAAGGAAGCTAATGCCGAATCCGCCCCTCATGTTGTTCCTGAAGAGACCGTTCCCGAGGCTGCGGAAGCACTAGTTGATTCTCCTGCTTCAGTTGCGATGGCAGAACCCGTCCTGGAAGCCAAAGAGCTGGAGCCAGAGCCGGAGGCTGAGCCGGAGGCTGAGCCGGAGGCTGAGCCAACTGCCGAAGATACCAAGGAAGCAGAGCTTTCTGAAGGAGTTGCGGAGGCGGAAGAAGCTGCTGTAGTTGAGGAGACTTCGACACTAGAGCCTCCATCTGCCGAGGATTCAGCACCCACCGACCCAGCATCTGCTGAGCCAGAACCTACTGTCGCCCCTGAAGCTCCCACAGATCCAACACCCACTGATCCAGAAGCTTCCACTGAGCCAGAAGTGCCTGCTGTCCAGTCTGAAGCCCCAGTTGAGCCTCAACCACCGGCTGAGGCAGCGGCACCCGCAACGGAAGGGGAGCAAACAAGATCCCTTGATATCGATGAGAGCAAGGACACGGTAGGACCAATTGCCTCTGATGCGAGAGGTGCAGAGAAATCAGGTGAGAACTCCCTTCCTTCCCCTAATTCCGAATACCCGGATGGAGATATACGGGAGGGACAGGGTGGCCAAGACCCTGAAGTTCCGTACGAAAACGACCATGTCGACTGCCCGGAGTCGGAGACCCCAGCCCTCGCCGCGAACGACACACCAGATCCGGATTCCGAGGACCCTGCCGAAGGAGTTGAGGCGGCGCCGGTTCCCATTGATTCTGCCAAAGAGGATCCTCTCTCCGATCCGCACGCAGCAGAGGAAGATCCAACCCCTGCTGCTGTTGAAGAACCTGCCGCCGTCGAAGATCTCGTCATCGAGGAGTCTACTGCCGAAGAGCCTACTGCCGAAGATCCAACTGCCGAAGAGCCAACTGCTGAAGCGACTGAAGAGCAAGCGGTCGAAGAAGCTCCTATCGAAGAATCTGTCAAAGAGACTGTTACTGAGGATCCTGTCATCGAGGCGCCAGCTGAACCGACTGTTGAGGAGGCATCGCCTTCTGTTGATGACGGATCACCATCCCCTGAAGTGTCCCAGCCCGATGAACCGGAGGCGCCATCCCATGACACCACAGAAGCTGCTATGGAGGATATACCGGTTGAAGCATCTTGCATTGGCACGGCAGCTGAGGAGCTCATTTCCGACGACAACGCGCAAGATGAAGTCAACGACTCAACTTCTGAAGAGCCTCAAGCAGAGTCGTCGCTGGATGAGGAATCTGTACCGGCAGATACTTCACTAGAAGGACCATCACCAGCAGAAGATGAAGCGACAAAGGAAGCAGTATTCGAAGATCCCTCCGCAGTAGAAGCTCAAACCTCAGAGCCCGTGATTGAAGAGCCACCCGCCGAAGCACCTGTCTCGGAAGACGTCCCTGTAGACTCGTCTGCTCCTGATTCAGCCTCTGATGAGACAGCGGCTGACGAAGCTGCGACTGAGGAGGCTATCGCCGTTGAAGACCCTGCCGCTCCGGAGGTAGTTGTTGCTTCCGAAAACCATTCTGCGGAGACAATACCGGCGACGGCTGCTGAGGACAATCTTTCTCAGGAACCTCCTGAGGATGATGTCTCTGAGGATGCTGTGCCGGCTGAGACAATGGAGCAAGAAGAAGACGAACCTATGGCAAATTTGGCCAAACAAACGGAGGAGGATTTGGAGGCTGCACCTGATGCAGTGCCAGAAGATTCCGTGCCCGCAGAGACCGCTACAGACGAGGTCGCTTGCGAAGAACCAACGACAAGTGCGGCCGCTCCAGAAGACCCGATGGCATTGTCCGAGCCTATTTCTGAAGAACTGCCAACTGAGAGTCAGGCTCTGGAGAACACTGCCATAGATTCTGAACCTGCCGACTTCGTCGCCGAGTCTGTACTTGAAGGGTCTTCAGAGGTTGTTTCGGCCGCCCCTGAGGAGGCTAGTTCCGAAAATCTTTCCACGGTCGATGAGACAGCTCCTAAAAGCGCTATACAGACAGAGCCAACAGGCGAAGAGGTTGCAAAGGAGGCCGATCTCGAAGAACCAGCGCCAGCGGAAACCGTAGCCGAGATACTTTCAGAGAAAGCGCAGCCAGAAGAGCCTGCCAAAGAACTTTCGGCCGAAGGTGAATCGCCTCTTGAAGAGTTACCAGTAACACAGCCTGTCAACCCGGAAGCAACGTCAGAGGAAACCACCGTACATCCTGACACTGGTTCCAATGACAATGACACACTCGCTTTAGGAGCGACCGCCACCGGTGTTGCTGTTCTGGGGGGACTAGTTGCCGCCGACATTGCCAACGACTCGGTTGACGATGAAACTGCCAACGGTGCCCCCCGGTTTAGTGCCGCAGATGTTATCTCGCGACGAAGCTCATCGGATAAGTTGACGCAGACTCTTGAGATCGCTCTAACTCCTACAAGAGCCGCCACGGATGGCCAGAAAGACTTGGATGTGGATTCAAACTTCAGCCCCGTACAGAGAGAAGGCTTCTCGGACTCTGGAACGCAAACAGACAGCTCAGTCTGGGGCCTTCGGCCGTCCACGCCCGCCGTGGTTCTTCCCGAGCTTTCCATGTCGCCAGCGGCCAAGCAAAGAGCAAAGGTTCTGAGACGTCAGCGCAGGATGGCCATCAAGCAAGCCGAAGAGCTCGTGGCGACTGCTGTGATCTTCTATGCCACGGCGGAGGCTCTCCGCTCAAAGACAGGCCCTTTACCGGAGAACAGCGCCCAGATCATCAAGGCCATGCCTAGCTGGGAACAACCAGTCCAGATCAAACGGAAAAGGACCTTATTCTCGAGGGTTCTCCCCGGCCTTCTTTCCAGACGCAGGAGTACTACCACTACAGGAGCGGACAAACCCAGCAGAATTGATACTGACTGTTTTATAGAAAACAAGGATGCAGAGGCTCGCGAAAAACACAGGCGACGCCGCCACTCTTCCACTCACCACTCTTCATCGTACTCCAGTCGCAGCCGAGGCGAGGACGAAAGCAGGGACGGTAGCAGACGGCACTCGCAGCACTCACACCAGTCTAGCCGACGACACCGCACGGATAGCGAACGATCTCTCCGATCCGGCGACTCTGCCCCTCGTACCCCAACAGGACCACCAAAGCGACGAGACAGCGGGTTTTCTGAAAGCCCACAAACTGTGTCTCAGCGAAAGCATCGCAGCGAGCGTAGCGATCGCAGCGAGAGAACTGAGAGGAGCGAGCGTAGCAGTCGTACCGAGCGCACGCCTGAAGAGCAAGCTGCCCACGATCGCCGCAAGGAAGAGCGCAGGCTTGCGCGGGAGAAGGACAAGGAGCGCGAACGTGAAGCTGCCGAACGGGATCGAGACCGTGAACGGGACCGCGACCGCCAAAGGCGCCGTGATAGGGAGCGCCAGCGTGAACTAGACCATGAAGCCGAGGAAATGGAGCGATCGCGTCGCAAGGGCAAGGAGCCTGAAGTCATTACCAAGCCGGATGAGACCGGAGACCGCGGCCATCGCCGCTCACGCCGGCACAGTACCGCAGAGCACCATCGTCCGGAGCGTACCCTCAGCAAGAGAGAGCCCAGAGACCCATCACCGGAAAAGTCCAAGAAATTCTTCAGCGTCAGGAATCCAGAAGGTACGGTTGAAGCTAAAACTCTTCCCCGGGACCCTCCTCCTCCCCCAGCAGCCAAGGACGACATACCGACGGATGACGATGCAGGTCAACAACAAGAAGCAGCTGGTTCTCGTGGCATTCTCAAGCGATCCAGCACAACGCGCGATAAGCACAGCCATAGACACAGCCATACCCGTCGGTCCGAGGACGTGGGAAGGTCTAGCAAGTTGCAAAAGGCACGCGAGCAAGTTGCCGAAGAAGCATCGCGCCAGGCGACCGAGAAGCCCAGATCGAAGCATTCGGACGATTCCCGGAGACGCGCGCGCGAAGAGGAGAGAAGAAGGACAAGAGACGTCGAGAAGGATAGGGAGAGGGAGAGGGAGAAGGAGAAGGATAAGTCGAGCGGGATCAAGGGCATGTTCAAGCGGCTGTTCAACTGAATGTGCGTGTAATGTGTTTATGACGATGATTGTACGCGGATTGTAATGTGTTATGAAAACGGGATAGATTGTTTTATTTTGGATTTATGGTTTGGGTTAGGAGTTCGATCGGTGGGAATGGTTCCAGGATTGTCAACGGTGGCTCATCGTCTCCTGTGGCCATTTGCTGCATGATTAATGTGTTAAGAGTCTGAACACGCAATGCTCAATGAGATTTACGATCCAACTTCACAGGGAGCTGGCTACTTTTGAGTCGTACTCGGATCTTCGTACTAAAGGTTGAGATGTCTAGTTTGTACGAAGATAGGCTCGTGTGCCGGGCCAATCCACAAGACCTGGTTGTTTTCCAGCGTTGTTCAGCAGACGGAGCTCGGAACAGTTTTATTGAGTTGGTGGTAGACGCGTTTCGGACTGAAATGAAGCGAGACCATCCATAAGCGAGTTCGTCTGCTTTCTTTTGGAAGACGCCCAGGTGTCCGGGTTGTGGGTTTCCCGCCTCCAGCAGCGGCGGGCGTTCTCTCCCCGCTCGTGCAGTCGACATAGGTGTGCGTATTTTGCTCGCTGTCATGTCGCATTCAGAGTCCCTTATCTATGAATTAACAGGCCAATTACTTCCCAACGGAACCATCCGTCTGACTTTCGTATGTACATTCATTCATTTTGTGATGCATCGGCTGCATGATACCGTTTCCCGGGGGTTGACGCTAGCCACATCGGCCCGGGACGGGTTGTGGAGTACGGGTTGTGGGATCCCGGACCCGGACCTTGGCAACATCTCTACATCGCATGCGGAGCCCGTTCTCTTGCGTCTTTTCTCGTTGGGGCGATTTGGGGTTCAAACTGATAAATTGAGCCCAACTCTCGACCGAAACATTTCTGATTGACTTTCTCGAGCAGTTGTCTTTCCATCGTTCGGACGGTGTGGTTCCCCGGGGACTCCCGCCGGCTCCCGGGATGTGGGGATCACGACGTCCGCCGACCGACCCGGCCGCCTTATCTTTCGCTGCCTTCGCAGACGCGCCGGGCAGACGCCTTGCCACCCACCCTGTTCTTGCATAGTCTTCGGGAGTAAAAGGCTGATGGCTTACGGGCATTGTCGGCGCCGAGGTTCCTTCCGGGCACAATCACCGGTGAACCCCCAGGCAACAGTCGCTGTTCGCGATGGGAAAATTGTGCATGTAGCCCTTCGTTCATCCCCTGTCTGTGGAGAAGTCCGTCGGCCATGTCGACTTGACTCCCCCCCCCCCTTTTAGTTCCACGCGTCTCGACCATCAGCAGTTGCCGTTCGGCCGAAAGATGCCTGCTCGTCGCCGGAAGGGAAAAAAGAAGGAGCAAAAACTGACCCAGAGTTGTCTATGACGCGTAGAGTCTTGTCGAGCGGGCAGAAACACAAGCCGATTGCAGTCACGTAAACGTCCCAAGCTTGGCGTCACGCGAGGGGATTTGGTAGCCAGGTGCTACTGCACGATGATCTGTTTCGATCTCGGAAAAAGATCTGCTTTGGTTGTTTGTCTGCATTCGTTCGGAGTCCGCTCATCTGGTTTGTTAGTGATGTCTACGAGGATGCCTGGCAGGCTGATGTTCTGAAGCAGTGTTCCCCTGAAGGCCGGAGAACGGAGCTTGAGATGGTGCCCGTGTAAGTCCTGGTCGGCCCCGCTGTAACTGGGAGGGGGGAAAGTCTTTGTCGTCACTTTTTCGAAATCTACAGTACCTTGCAGATTTACATTGGGGCGAAAAGCAGTTTTGCAGATACTGCCAAGACCCCGAGCCGCAGCGAGCTGGCTGGTATACCACGAGTTTGTGTGTCGCCAATATTCTTCGCCGCCGAGTCCGTAGCGCCCGGAGTTAGTAACGAACTAGACGCTGCTGTTATCACGACGCTATCGGTCTAAATTTCGGGGTTGTATCTCTTGGCAATGTCCACTATTACGGGAAGAAGCAGATGTTTCTCTGCCCGTCCGCTTCGACGAGCGATGATGGTGGGGGCAAAAATGGCGGCCATCTGGATCTTATTCACGTCGGGGGTGGTTTCTCGTATGTGTTCTCGTGTCGATGGTGTGAACTTTGTAGACAGCGCCGAGTGGATCAGCGAAATAATCAAGTACTACGGTATCACCGGAACGGAGGTACGCGGGACATGAAGACCACAGAAGTCGGCGTCTAGTTGCTTGTATTGACTCTTGCGGCTAGTGCGGATGTTATCGCATAGTCATCTATGCATGGGGAAGGCGGAATTATCGCCAGAAATACGGTTTATAGCACAGCAAGCCCTCGGGCGACGTCTTTCTCCGAGACCGAATATCGGCGAGATCGTCGCCGGCGTACGGGACAGGAGGTCTTCCCTCGGGCAGCATTCGGCTCCGATACCCGACAAGTCAAGTCGGCGGTCCAGGCACCGGAGATGGGCGCGTGATCAGGTGGCTGCAAACCTTCCAGACAGAATTGCGACGGAAGGCATCGTGAGGTTTCTCAGATGTTCGGTTACAGGTAGATAGCCTCCTGACGCTAGGAAAGCAGAGTATAGCATTCGACGTCAGAAGCAACGGGGTGAAGCCTGTGCCTAGACTCTCATTGCCGAACATCGCCGTGGATTTTCGGTGTATAGCTCATGCATAAGATTGCCGGCGTAGTTTCCGAGTTGGCGAAGAGAAGAATACCGATATAGAACTTGGGAAAGACAAGTGACGATAGTGTGCATTCCCTCGTATTCTTCGGCAAACCGAGCTTTCTTCGCCAATCAGCATGTCTTCTATCGTCCAGTTGAAGAGGCCAACTTTCCTCAATCAGTATAGGGCTCAAATTCAATCTCGAAAGGATGGTAGATGCGGGAATTGGCGTTGATCAAATGCTCTGGTTGGTCTTTCGGTTCCTCCGGCATCTTCGGCAGCAGCTGACCAACGAGCACCGTGTACGGGAGATGGCCGTCAGCTGGAGTCTGAAGAGCCAAATTGTCATCGTTGAATGAAGTTTGCTTCGAAGAAATTCAAGAAGGGGTGAACTTGAGACATTGTAGATTACAAGATGGTGTTGTCAGTAACGTAACGACATGAGAGGCCATTCAGAAGGAAGAGGCGGCGGTAAATCTCCGGAAGACACCACTTTCAGAGCGAAGCACGGGTGGTAGTCGTCAGTGGGGGCCGAGAGTCTCTTAGATTAAGCTGCTCTTCATTTGTGATATCTTAAGGTGTAGTATCATTAGGGAAAAAATGTCAGAAGTTAATGTTGTCAGGAGCTAGGTAGTCTCTGGGAAAGTTACATTCGTCGTCGTCGTCGTCGTCGTCAAGATGGCGGCTCAGAGTGTCAGGGAGCCCCCTCCACCCGCCAGGGGATGGCGCCCCCCCCTGCAAACGCGGGAACCGGTATTTATCTAGCGCCGTGCACTGTCCGATCGTGCCTGGACAGGGGGCCTGCTCTGGCGGGTTCTAAAAGCGGTAGCGGCCAGAGATGAGGCTTGCGTGGCCAGCAAGCAGGGGGGCCATGCTTCCCTCTCTACCCTCCTCTCCACTGTTTCTCAATCACTGTTCTCTCTCCCACTCCGCACCATATCCATATGACTTACACGACACTAACACGCTACAGAATCCTTGCAAGCCACATACCCCCCTTTCCGACCCCGCAGAATCTCACTTTTCAGGTGCTGGTATCTCTGTGACTCCATATCCAGAGTGTATACGTGATCATGACAACCCTACCACCCCGCAGGGCATGAGGGATTATCTACACGTTCGCAATCGAACGCCTGAGCCCGCTGCTGCGGAGACTGACGGGAGCTTCTTCTGGTCAAGCATACTTCCCGCGGTTACAAGATCGTGACGAGATTGGAATCAGAGCCTAATCACCAGGAGGCAATGCCCCTTGCTGATCCGGCACGAACGGCCCCTCGCTCGCTTTCGCGTCGCATCACGCTCCCCTGGTAGTCGCAGGCTCGCAACAGACCCTCTTTGTTCCATCACCTCTTGTCCCACCATCCGTTGAGAGTTCCTGCGGGAGAGACCCGGAGTTCGACCGGCCCTCCCCCCCCGTGACCCTCGGACCTCCAGCGATGGACGTTTGTTGCCTGCTATGTTTACGTGCCCTTTGGCCCCGCGATAGGGGTTCCCACGCACGTGGGACGAGAGAATGCAGAGTAACGGTGGCTTTGGACCTCTCAACAGGCAGGCCTGTCTCAGAATCAGCTACACGCAGGGGAGGGAAAGGGGAGGGGAGGGGGGGAGGGTGGCAGATTCGCCGCAACTAGCGTCGGCAAACATCGACACAACCGCTGTAAGTCCGATGTTGCTTTCCGCCGAGTCAGAGGTCCAACAACGCCACAAACGACATGAGGAGAAGGGCAGTAGATCCTAGAGGCTCTTGGTATCCAGCGAGAGTGCGACCTCGTGGCCTGTGCCCGTCCAAGACGAGATGGTAACTTTCTTTCCCATCTTGCTACACCGGCCTCATGTCCGAAATGCTCCTCGTCTTGACGCTATTACATCGGATGACGTTGACCATGAGCCAGGATGGTGACCCCCAGAGCTTGCTCGCAGGTCGAAAGACAGGATACCCCGGCCAAGCCGCGTCTCCACGGTCAACTAATCCAACGGAGACGCCCACAGATTTGGATTTTTAGCAGCCTCTGGCGCTTCCTGCTATATGGCACCATGTCTTATTCCTCCATCCTGATTCAACTTTCCCACCGTCGATGTTCCTTCCCGACCTGCCGCGCTAACTTTCAACGGCCCTCCTATGTGATGCTTGGCTTTCGGCGTTACCTCATTGGATGCCCGGGGTGGAATCTCTCCTTTCTGAACCGGGCACGGTAAGGCTCAGATGCTCCAGGGTTATCTGAGAGTATGCTTGTGTCTAGCTCGATAATGCTGGAATAGAGGAGACGTCCTGAGGATATCTCTCCGCCCTGGTCCACCACAGAAGTGGAAGACGTCAACGACTTTCTATTCTTCGCTCGCTTCTTCCGAGACGGCTTTCGTAGTGGAAAGGAAGACACCGCACCATGGTCAGCTTGGCGGTACCCTTGGGAACGATTGCGGCCACACAAGCACGGCTCAGTAGTCATCTTGTCTGTTGAGATGGATGACTACGCGTCTGCAATTTCAAACTTTGATGGGGGGTGGACTGACCAAGGGAAGGGTCGCAGACGATGCACTTCCGATATCGACTATAGGTTTGCAGACGCACGTGGCAACCACGTCCCCTCTTCATTCACCTTACGTTCATCGTCGGCTTGCTTCCCTAGCCGCCTAAGTCTCAGACGAGGTATGATAGGCCAAGATAATCGGGACCTCTTTTCCTTGCCACACAGTACAACTGGCTTGCGTATTTCTTGTAACGGCGCCTACATGCAGGCGTGCGTGATACATGCAATAGATCCATATGGACTGACCCCTGAGGTGTCTGAATGCAGGGAGAAAGCTAGGGTGCATGGGACTATGGACTGATAGGAGACCCTCCTTTCTAGTGCCTGTCCGGCGTGAACTTTACTTCGTATAGGCACCATGCTCGATAGCTTCGGTTTACACATGACATATGGAGCGTGCTCACCGGAGCCCTTTTACGGCCAACGACCGAGTAACAGACGAACCACATCTCACGGCCTTGCCGGATGGGTGATGGTCTTCGATGCGGGACTATTTCCTCGAGTCAGGGGTGGATGATGGGCCTCTCTTCCCAGACAGTGTTCTCAGAACGCAACATTGACGGAACGGTACGGTTTGGTTGGATGTCGAGTCCACGCCGGGGACAGGCCCTAGACGAGAAAGGCGCCGACTGGCGAGACCCTCTCTTCGGTCGTCTTGAGGATGCTCGAATCTCGTATTCAGACTCTATAAGACGAGGCAGATCTTCTCGTCGTTGAGAAGTTGTTCTCAGACACCATCACTCGCTTCTTCACGCTTGGTCTTCCTTCATTCTGTTGCCTCACTCGTTTCTAGGCATCCTTCCTATCGTTCTTCTTATACGCTGACCATCGGCTCTACACTCGTTGTACTCTACAGTTACCCCGTCATGCATCAACGCTCACTTTTGGGATGCCTCGCGCTCCTGTTGCCCGTCTTTGTCTCCGGCGTCCCTTCTCCCAGGAACTCGGTCGAGAAGCGTCAAGACTGTGTCTTTGACTCTGCTCTCAATCCTTCCTGCTGGGATGGCACCCACGATCTCTCGACCAACTGGTACGAGGAGGCCCCCAAGACCGGGGTCGTCCGCGAGTACTGGTTCGATGTCACCAACACCACCATGGCTCCCGACGGCGTCGAGCGCATGGTTCTGTCCATCAACGGATCCGTTCCTGGCCCGACTATCATTGCTGACTGGGGTGACACTGTCGGTAAGTAACTGGTTTCTTGACAAAACCTCTCTGCTGTACAAGCTCCTGACAACACCGCCAGTGGTCCACGTGAAGAACTCCCTTCAGAACAACGGCACCAGCATCCACTTCCACGGTATCCGCCAAAACTACACCAACGAGGCCGACGGCGTTGCCTCCATCACCCAATGCCCAACTGCTCCGGGCGACTCCATCACTTACACGTGGCACGCGTCCCAGTATGGTAGTTCGTGGTACCATAGCCACTTTGCTCTCCAAGCCTGGTTCGCCAATCCGGACCCTCACAGCTTGTGACTTGACTGACAGCATCCCAGGAATGGCGTCTTCGGAGGAATAATCGTCCGTGGTCCTGCTTCCGCCCCCTACGATGAAGACCTCGGCACCATCATCCTCAGCGACTGGTTCCACCGCACCACGGATGAGCTCTACGAGGATGCCGCCTCCGCCGGCCCTCCCCGCGCGCAGACGGGTCTCATCAACGGCGTCGGCAAGTACGGCGACCTCGGCTCGCGCTTCACGACGGCCTTTGAGAGCGGCAAGTCGTACCGCATGCGCCTCGTCAACGCCGCCATCGACACGCACTGGAAGTTCATGATCGACAACCACACCCTCGAGGTCATCTCGGCCGACTTCGTGCCCATAAACCCCTACAGCGTCTCGGACGTCTCCATCGGCATTGGCCAGCGCTACGACGTCGTCGTGCGCGCGAACCAGGCTGCCGGCGACTACTGGCTCCGCGCCATCCCCCAGCTCGCCTGCAGCGATAACGAGAACACCCTCGACATCAAGGGCGTCGTGCGCTACGACCCGTCGTCGACATCTGACCCGACGGGAGAGGTGCCGACGTACATGGACACCTGCGCCGACGAGCTCATGTCTAATCTGGTCCCCGTCGTGGCGATCGAGGCCGGGCAACAGAGTTATGACGATACGCTCACTGTCGGTCTACAGGTCATCGCCAGCCAGTTCAAGTGGACTTTGAATGCCAACACCTTCCTGTCCGACTGGGATTACCCGAGTAAGTGGCCGCCATCCGTCATTCGATCGTGCCACATGCTAACATGGGAAACCGCAGCTATCGAGCAGGTACTCGAAGGCAACGACACATACTCGGTGCAGCAGAACATTGTCCAACTCAATGAAGCCAACGTCTGGGTGCACTTCATCATCCAGAACCCCATAGGTCTTGTAAGTAGATTTCCTGAAAAGAAGGAATCTCATTTTTCTAACTATCATCCCCCTCCTAGACCCACCCCATCCACCTCCACGGTCACGACTTCTGGGTCCTCGCCCAGGGCTCCGGCACCTACGACTCTTCCGTCGCGCTGCAGACCGTCAACGCCCCGCGCCGCGACGTCGCCATGCTGCCGGCGTCCGGATACCTCGTGATTGGCTTCTACACCGACAACCCGGGCGTCTGGCTGATGCACTGCCACGTAAGTACTCGTCCCTGATCGGTTTCGGGGGGGGTTTTTTCCTTCTCCCCTTTTGGTCAGATATCTATTAACACCAGTCCACACAGATCGGCTGGCACACTTCCCTTGGCTTCGCGCTCCAGCTCATCGAGCGCCCGGCCGAGATCGCCGCCCTCACCAACGCCGACACGGTGAATAGCACCTGCGCCAACTGGAGGGCCTACGCCGAGGCGGAGTCGGTCTACCAGGAGGACTCTGGGGTCTAAACCACAAGAGTTACATACACACACACACACACACACACACACACACACACACACACACACACACACACACACACACACACACACAGCATACACCACAACGGCCTCTGACACTTCCGACATATGCGACGACAGCGTCATGAACTTTCTCTTATATCTTGCTTTTCCATGCTTCTTGTTTGTGTCTGTATTTTAATTCGGCAGCATATCATGCCGCAATCGACTTCTGCACATCTTTCTTCTCTTCTGTAATGTATGTATCGATAATTATAATGATATCAACTGCTTCAGCCTGTATAATTATGCTGCAAACGTCTCATTCTATTGCCGTCATTGTTTGAACCCCCCCCCCCCCCCCCACCCCCCCCCCTGGCCCCGCCAAGGCAAGGTCGTTTCTTGGGTCCCGAAGCTTATCCTAACAAGTGCCGAGCCCGGGTGTGGATCCCCTTCCGCCATATTATGGGGCAATCCGCGGTGTTGAGCCGTGCCGACTCTGGTGGGTCCACTCGGCCGGATGCCGGCTGTGGCGTCATTCCGGCTTTCCCCCATGTGTTTTTGGCTTAATGACCGGCAGGGGGGGGTTCGTCCTGTTCAAAACTTCTAACGGCAGGGGAAACCACAACCGTCGCCATATTCATTGGAGCGCTACTGGGCTCACTAGAACTCGTCTCTGCACGTCCTCGTCTTTTCCCGGCCACTTGACGCCGTCAGCGTGACCAATACGACGCATCTGATGTCACATCACAAGCGTGTTCGTAGACCTGCCCTCCCCGGACATCGTTCGACACTTTGTGACGGTTCACGCGCTATTGGTACGGATTTTGCGGAGTGCTCCGCTGGACCCCAGTCCCTTTCAACTCCCCACCCCCATCCTCCCAACTCCCCCGCACTCTTGCCTCTAACCCCGGATTATGACGCTTCTTTCTTGGGTGCGTGAACTTTTCCGTCTGTGAGGGGGGGACGGGGGAGCGTTGGGCCCAAGTCGTATCTAAAAAATTGCATCTACCGAGTTGGGGACGCTCCGTTTCTGGGTCGTGCCCCGAACGCGAGAACGAATCTTGCCATGGCTGCGGGCTGCACATCTAGCTACGTTGGACCGAAGGGAAACTAGGGCGAGTCCCAAGTTCACCGAGATGTTGAAGCATAGGGCCGCCCCCCTGCCCGCCCAGGATGACAAGCTTTGCCGCGCCCGATGATGAAGAGCTTGGGACGATCGCCCAACGTTGGCTCCCGTCGCGGGACTAGAAGGGGGGGTGTTTGGTACGAACGGGGGAAAACCATCGTCATTACTGGGCTCTGAAGAGTGCCGCCCTGACAACTGTGAATGGCTGGGAACACGCCATCCCGGTGGAGGGGAGGGGGGACGGTGATTACCCCGACTTGAGAAAAGCTGGGACGAAACCAACGGTGCATATGCCCTTGTCTTTTCCGCGCAGAACGCAGTCGTAGCTTGAGGTGCGGAGTTATAAGAGGGTTGGCATCCGTCATGTTTTCCACCCACTTCCCCGGATTCGTGATTGATCGCTTAAATAGAATAATTCGAAGTCTACAGACAGGCAACGAATTACGCAGTTTTCGGTGCTCTGGTGATCAAGATTTCGAGGGCCCTCAATAGACTGAAAGCACAGTCAAGCTACGCCAGATACGACATCCGCGGCCCAAGGAGGACAGCTATGGCGGGCGGAAAGCTGACAGAGGTGGACCACGTCTCGCTGCATCACGAGCACCGCGCCGGCGACGTCGATGACCACCCCAAGCCCTCGGCCGAGGCCGAGAGACGGGGCCTGCGTCCGCCGCCCATCATCGCGGCCATGACGCACGAGTACCGCGCCGCGCTGGAGAGAAAGCTCAAGCGTAAGGTCGACCTAAGGCTGCTCCCGATGATTGTCATCATGTACATCCTGTAGGTACACGGCATAACCCCCCTACCCCCTCCACCCCTCGACCGTCGTGTCACATGTGTGTTGGACCCGCTCTCATCGCGGGGAAAGAAACTACATCGACAGGAACAACATCGCGGCGGCGCGGCTGGCCGGTCTGGAGCGCGACCTCAAGCTCGACCCCAACTCCAGCCAGTTCCAGACGGCGGTGAGCATCTTGTTCGTCGGCTACCTGCTCATGCAGGTGCCCTCGAACCTGTTCCTGAACAAGATCGGGAAACCCGCGCTGTACCTGCCCACCTGTGTAAGTCGCACGCCGGAAAGAATTATAACGTCGTCCCCGGACTTTTGGTCCGTGGAAGGAGTTGGGACAGAAACAGCTGACCCGACAACACCCTCGCCAGATGGTCGTCTGGGGCGTCATATCGGCCGCCACGGCGGCGTGCCGCAACTACGCGGGCCTCCTCGCCATCCGCTTCCTCCTCGGCTTCGTCGAGGCCGCCTACTTCCCCGGGTGCCTGTACTACCTGAGCTGCTGGTACACGCGCGAGGAGCTCGGCCTGCGCACGACGGTGCTGTACACTGGGTCCCTCATCTCGGGCGCCTTCTCCGGGCTCATCTCGGCCGGCATCACGGGCAACATGGACGGCGCCCGCGGGCTGGGCGCGTGGCAGTGGCTGTTCCTCATCGAAGGCGTCGTGACGGTCGCCGTGGCCTTCGGGGCGTACTTTGTGCTGCCCAACTTCCCGCGGACGACGTCGTGGCTCGACGAGGAAGAGACGGCGCTCGCCGTCTGGCGGCTGCAGGAGGACATTGGCGAGGACGACTGGACGAGCAGCGGCGAGCAGACGTTCTGGCACGGCTTCAAGACGGCGCTGGAGGATGTCAAGACATGGATCCTGGTATGTTTGAGCATCTCCCGTTCCCTCTCTTGACTCATATATACCTCCCCCACCCTTGCCACCTACCCCCGCCCCGCCACCCTTTCGAAGCACGATTAACAACCGACAAGCTTGTCCTGGTCTTCAGCATCGTCGCGTCGGGCTCCATCACCAACTTCTTCCCCACCGTCGTCCAGACGCTGGGTTACAGCCCGGTCGTCTCGCTGCTCCTCACGTGCCCGCCGTACGTCCTCTGCGTGATAACGACGTGCCTCAATGCGTGGCACGCCGACCGCACGGGCGAGCGGTATCTGCACATCGTGCTGCCGCTCTGTGTGGCCATGGTGGCCTTCATCCTCGGGGCGGCGACGCACACCACCGCGCCGCGGTACGTGTCGATGGTGCTCATGGTGCCGGGCATCTACACGGGGTACACGACGGCGCTCGCGTGGATCAGCAACTCGCTGCCGCGGCCGCCGGCCAAGCGGGCGGCGGCGCTGGCGTTCATCAACGCGGTCAGCAACTGCAGCAGCATTTACGCAAGCTACCTGTACCCAAAGAGCGACGGGCCGCAGTACACGGCGGCGTTCGTGCACAACTGCGTCGCGTGCTTCGTGGCGGTCTGCGCGGCAACGGTGCTACGGACGGTGCTGGTCCGGTTGAACCGCAGGCTGGAGAGGGGCGAGTTCGTCGAGGGGGCCATCAACGCGGCGCCGGGCGAGGCGGCGGCGCATGGGTTCCGGTTCAAGGTGTAAGTTGGCGGCGGCGGCGTCGTGTCTGTTCAGTTCTTCAAAGAGACCGGATGATAAACGCCTCCACCATGTATGCAAACGTGTGTTGGTGTATGTATGTAATTAGTCCGGTGCCTGCATAAGACCACAGGCCATACGGTGTCGAACCAACAGCAACTCCAGACTACCTAATGAGAGAATTCCATGCGATGACGGGTTGACAGCTGGCTCATTGATGCCCAAACATGTTCGTTACAGGTCTGATAGTGTTGATCCAATCCCAAGAGAATGCAGTGCCTCCTTTCTCTCACGAGTATCGTGCGTTTTTTTTGCCCCCCCGCCACGGACGTTGCGAGGGTGTCACTCCCCGACGATTCCGTTGGCCCAATCGCAGCTGGACCACCCTGAAATAATGAGCGTGACAGTGTATTCCGCAAAGTTACGGTTTCGCCAGTGTTAGCAACCACGTCGAGTCGAGCCTCCTTTGGGGAGGCAGAGAGAGCGCTGGTATTGCCCGGCAGCCATGGACAGACAACATCGGACGAGCCAGGTCGTGTACTTTGAAGGACTTGGCGGCCGGAATGCAAATAGAGGCCCTCGAGACATGACGGTTTCGTGTTATGTGAACCTTTTTCCACACATGTGCTTGCCTAGATAAGTTTCTTGAGGGGGAGGGGGAGGGTTTGAACTCATAGGCCGCATGAACGACGACGGACAAAGGGACGACAAGCGTCAAAGGCAAAGACGAAACGACTCATCGGACGTACGACTCTGGTCTAACGCCGGGTCTACTGAAGCATCTCTCTCCTTGGAGAGGAGAGAGAGAGAGAGAGAGTAGAGACTTTCCGGTAGAGTTAGGACTGATGTGCACTTCCCGACCTTGACTCCCTTCTAGAAGGGCAGCGGATGCGTGGGATTCCCGGGTTTGGTCTAGGGCCCCTTTAAGCACCCGGGCTGTTTAGGGTTTCACCAGCAAAACTCGTCGGGATTTCGGATCCGACGTACGTTTCGGGACAAGCGACTTTTTTTCCAACGAGAACTCAAGTTTGGCGGGACAGCTCATTGGGTTTTCGGCCTCTGCTCGCTCGGGCGGGCGGCTGTTGTTGGTTGGGCGGAGAGTCTCAACTTGTCTTCAACGGTCCCAAAGACGAATCAAGGCATGGGACGATGGGATTCACAGTTTTCCATTTTATTTGGAAAAAAAAGGGGAGGGGTTAGGTGACAAATCTTGCCATTGAATGGCTGGGTCTCGTAGACTTGCCTTGGTGCAGTTGGTTGGCTCTGATATATGTATGCAGGAGGTATGTACGTCTCACTTCAACAATGCCACATGGCATCGTTGCCGTTGAAACAAGACCCGGGTTTCGGGCCACTTTGCGGGTTACAGCGGGACAGGAGTGTGCTGACGGCCGTTTTGGGGTGCCTCTTGTCAGCACAGGTACATATATATATATAGGTACCTAGGCACACGCCTCATACATAGAGAGTGTTTCCCACTGGACTATGTTCAAGCTTTTGATAGAGAACAAACTTCTCGACAACTCGCCACTATCGCATCTCATTGATTCCCCCCCGTGCCCTGAGTTCCCATTCATCCATCCCCCCTCCCCAATGAGTCAACGCCAACCTTCGGCACCAATCCCGGGCATCTCATGCGGTGGTGCGGAGTACACCCAGCCCCCACTAGCGTAAATGTACTCTGTAGGCCGTCCGTCCACCTCCAACGTATCGACCTACCTCTCTCGGTAAACCCCAACGCGGGAACCTAGGCAGGTATTACGTACAGAAGGAAGCTCTGCGTTTCTGCGTTCTATCTTGCTTGTATTTGCCCCTGACTTGGCGGGTTTTGTGTGATCTATCTATTTCCCGATCCTCGGAATCCCTATTTCCTTGCCAGTCTAAGCCCGTTGGAGAGACAGACCCCCCCCTCTCCTCTTTCGTGGCCTCATCGGCTAGAACTCCGGACACTAGGAGCTGTGCAACCGGGGAACTTGGCCTCCGAGCTCGCTGCGACTTGACGGCTTCTTCTTGCATGACGCCATACAACTTTCTTACTATCTCTCTGTCTCTGTCTCTCTGTCTCTCTCACTCACTATCTCTCTTTCGAATTCCTCTCAAATAGGATCCAGCGAATCCCAGTTTATCCAGCATCCAAACTCATACATATTCTTGAGTCTGCTCCCTCATACTCCCCCGTCTCGGTTATCGCACTCGATAACCCCGCATCGGACGCTTTCATCATGCCCCTCACCAGCGAGTCCCTCCACTCGGCGCAAGCGAGCGAGTTCGCAAAGTATGGCAGCCGCCGGAGCGTCGTCCACAGCACAAAGGGAATCGTGTCCTGCACCCAGCCGCTGGCCGCGAAATGCGGCATCCAGGTGCTCCAGGCCGGCGGTAATGCCGCCGTAAGTTCCAGTGCCCCTCCTCCCTCTCCTCCGTCATCGAGTCCCGTAACTGATGCCGTGAAAATAGGACGCCGCCGTAGCAGTCGGTTAGTTTCTTTTCGCTTTCTTTCTTTCTTTCCTTTTCTTTTTCCTTTTCTTTTTCGCGGGGGGCGGGAACGGAACCCTCAAGCGATGGCTAACACGCATCCCCCGCCTCGCAACAGCCGCCGGCCTGAACATGACGGAGCCGTGCTCGACCGGAATCGGCGGCGACATGTTCATCCTCTTCTACGACGCCACCACCGGTAATGTCTCAGCCATGAACGGGTCCGGCCGCTCCGCCAAGAACGCCACCCTCGACACCATTCGCCGCGACCTTGGCGTCGCCGACGGCGCCCGCGGCAAGATCCCCATGAAGAGCGTCCACGCCGTCACCGTCCCCGGTGCCGCCGCCGGCTGGGTCGACACCGTTGACCGCTTCGGCAGCGGCAACGTCTCGCTCGAGCAGGTCCTCGCCCCGGCCATCGAGCTCGGCGAGAAGGGCTTCCCCGTGTCGGAGCTGACAAGTCACTACGTACGTATTCACACCCTCGGAACTGCTTCCGGCCCTCAATGATGGGGGGGGGGGGGGGGGGGAAGCCATGGGTTACGCACGCCATGCTGATTATTATCACAAAAACAGTGGAACACGGCGGAGCCCCAGATCAGGGAGGCGTCGCCCAACTTCGCCGAGATGCTCAAGAAGGATCCCAACGCGCCGGACGGCGTCAGGGCCCCTAACCCCGGCGAGATCATGAAGAATCCGACGCTGGCCCAGACCTTCCGAGCCCTTGCCAAGGACGGCAAGAAGGGCTTCTACACGGGCCGCGTCGCCGAGGAGCTCGTCAGCGTCGTCAAGAGCCTCGGCGGCCACCTCGAGCTCGACGACCTGGCGCACCACCTCGAGCAGGGCAGCGAGCCCGTCGACCCCATCTCGCTCAAGTTTAAGCCCGCCCTCAAGAGCACGACGAACGGGCACACGAACGGGCACACGAACGGGCACACCAACGGGCACACCAACGGGCATACCAACGGCCACTCCAACGACGGCGCCGTGGAGGTCTGGGAACACCCGCCCAACGGCCAGGGCATTGTCGCCCTCATGGCCCTCGGCATCATCCAGGAGCTTCAGGCGTCCGGCGTCGTGCCCGCTTGGTCCGCCGAGGACCACAACACGGCGCCCTACCTCCACGTCATCATCGAGGCCCTCCGCCTCGCCTTCACCGACGCGAGCTGGTACGT
This sequence comes from Colletotrichum destructivum, assembly GCF_034447905.1. Taxonomy (NCBI): domain Eukaryota; kingdom Fungi; phylum Ascomycota; class Sordariomycetes; order Glomerellales; family Glomerellaceae; genus Colletotrichum; species Colletotrichum destructivum. Next base: position 1,363,010 of record NC_085904.1, read on the forward strand.
CACGGACCCCAACGTCGTCCCCGTGCCGTCCGCCGGCCTCATCTCGCCCGAGTACTCGGCCGCCCGCGCCCGCCTCTTCAAGCCCGACAGCGCCATCCGCGGCGACGAGTTGCGCGTCGGCTCGCCGCCCGGCAAGCAGCAGCACGCCTCGCCGGCGCTGCAGAGCAGCGACACCGTCTACTTCACCGTCTCGGACGAGCACGGCAACGCCGCCTCCTTCATCAACAGCAACTACGGCGGCTTCGGCACCTGCATCATCCCCCGCGGCTGCGGCTTCACGCTGCAGAACCGCGGCGCCAACTTCAGCCTCGACGCCGACCACCCGAACCGGCTCGCGCCGCGCAAGAGGCCCTACCACACCATCATCCCGGCCATGGCCACGAACCAGGCCGACGGGTCGCTGCACAGCGCCTTCGGCGTCATGGGCGGCTTCATGCAGCCGCAGGGCCACGTCCAGGTGCTCCTCGGCCAGCTGGTGGCGGGTCTCTCGCCGCAGCAGACGCTCGACGCGCCGCGCGTGTGCATCGTCGCGGGCCTGCCCGACCGGGACGACGACTTCGACTGGACCGTGAGCGTCGAGGAGGGCATGCCCGATGAGACGGTCGAGGGCCTGCGGGAGCTGGGCCACAAGGTCGAGGTCGTCCGGGGGACCGAGAGGGGCATGTTCGGCCGTGGCCAGATCATCCGGTACACCGTCGATCCGGTCGAAGGGACCGGAGTGTGGTCTGCGGGTAGCGATCCGCGCGGCGACGGCGCGGCGTACCCGGCGCTGTAGCGGGAATTTAGTTGCATGGATGTAATCGTCAGAAAATAGTACAATACGAGATGCGAATACGAATTCAAGGGTATGCCAATAAATACAGAGAGACTGAAAGTAGTAAAACTCTCATCACGAGCTCAATAATGACGCAAGCCACTGGGCATCTTCAAGCGCAAGCGAATTCCACTTGTAGAAAAATCGTCCGTCGACCGACCCTCGGTGTAAGACTTCTTGTGACATAGATGATAATCCGTGGTGGCGTCTCCCATACATAGCGACGGACCTGCAGTTCCTCGGCCTGAACGATGGGCGGATGGTCGAGTTGAAGATGATCAAGAGACCACATGCTTTGCCAATGAAAAGCCAATCTATTTCCCGGACATGTCCCACGTGTGGTTGTCCCCCATTCGGTATGTTACAATTGTACAGTTTCTCCTAGTGTCCTCCTCGTGCCGAGCGCTCGCACGCGGTTGTACCTGCTCTTCACTCCTTCTTCTCGGCCTCGGCCTCGGCGAGGACTTTCTTCTCCTCGAGCAGCTTCGCCAGCTCGCCGTTCTGGTGCATGGAGACGAGGATGTCGCAGCCGCCGACGAACTCCTTGTCGACGTAGAGCTGGGGGATCGTGGGCCAGTCGGAGAACTCCTTAATACCTGTGTTGTTTCGCGTCTGCAGTCAGCTTCTCTCTCTGTGGTCTCTCCGTCTCGGATGAGGTCCCGCACCTTGACGCAGCTCCGGGTCGGCCAGGACGTTGAAGGCGGCGAACTTGGAGGGGTCGACGCCCTGGAGGCCGAGGATCTGGATCGAGGCGCGGGAGAAGCCGCACTGCGGGGTCTCGGGGGTGCCCTTCATGAAGAGCACAACGGGCGCGGAGCCGACAGCGCTCTCGATCGCCTGCCGCGTCTCGTCCGAGAGCAGGCGGTGCTGGGTAAGGAAGGGGAGGGGTGCGCGGAAGGCGATCGGGCGCGCGGCCGGGCGGACGGCCTGCCGGGCGAAATTCTAGTGAGCGTTTGGGTCAGCGAGGGGACCTTCTTTGGGAAGGGCAGCGGGTCGGTGATTCAACATACTGAGCGAAGGAACGTCCTTGAGAACATGGTGGGCTGTGGGTTGTGTGGTGCGTTGGAAGGGGGGGAGGGACACAACAGAGAGAGAGGGTTGATGAGAAATGCGAAATTGATCGGATGGCAGAGAACGGGTGATGTAATGAGGTGAGCTCGGTGAAGAAGCTTGGACCATTCTCTTACCGAGACTCACCGACATTGCGAGCTCCATGTGGGTTCGTCTCGCGCCAATCACTCAACAGCAAATGTCATCCCTCTTACATGTATTCCACCGCCAAACTTTCCCTCTGGTACTTCTTCCAATGTTGTCAATTCTGTTGGTCCTCCCGTATATAAGTCGGCAGTTGATAACTTGAACTTTTCTGCCTTGCGACGGAATCCTCACATCCAACAAAGAACCGTCAAGGTTGATTGCGACTCGGTCATCCAGATCACTATGCTCTGTTTGAGCTGATACGTTTGCTAGGTACTTTGCTTCATGGAACATCGCTCTCATCGCGGTCTGCAAAAACGTCAGAAACACCACGGAAAACCGGTTCGCTGGACATGAGTCTACAAAGCGGACCTCCATCTTTAAAATAGATGCCAAAAGCTTAACGGGGATGGACTTGTAGCCAACACACCGGCCGCGTCTCGAGACCAAGTACAAACAGTTCCCGTGGCGGATATAATGAGACGTGATCATGACAATGACAGCCTTCGAGAGTCTCACTTCCAGAACCCATAGCCTCATACAGCAGTTCACCTTCACACATCTTACCTCCCATCATCCCTGAGCCCAACCCGCATCTGCCCCTTTCCACCCCGATTTGCCCTGAAATAAAATGGCACAAACACGAGCTCCCGCCTGACCCCCTCCCCGCCCCTTTGTAAATCCTCCGGCGACCTCTCCCACCCGACCGTCCTCAGCGCGACATACCCCTCCCCGTCGCCCCCTCCGTCGGCGCTCCTCCACTCCTCCCGGACCGCCTCGCCCCTCCTCACGCCGACATCCTTGAAGTGGTTCCCCTCCCAGCCGTGGTCGGCGTCCTCGACGCAGTACACGACCGGCCCGCGCGCGAGGCCCAGCGTCCGCTGGCCCGTGTACGGGTGTGGCGCAACGAACCGCGGCGCGAAGCCGCCTACGTCCAGCGAGAAGACGGCGTGGGCCGCCGTGTACGCCGCGCCCAGCCGCAGATACCCGCCCTCCAAAGCGGTCGTCCCGGGAGCCGCCGCGGGCGTGAGCACGAATGCGCCCTCGGCCCAGGCCGGAATGCGCAGCCGGATCGTCGTCTCGAGCGCCTCGGCGCCCCCGAGCTCGAACTGCACGTTGCCCTCCCACGGCCAGTTAGACTTCTGCGACAGCGTCACCTCGGCTCCGCCCGCGGCGAACTTCACCTCAGCGTTCGTGTACAGGTGCACGTTCACCCATGCCTCGTCCTCGCCGCCGCCGTAGTCCCAGAGGTACCCGCCCAGGCTGCCAAACAGACGCGTCACGTTGGGCGGGCAGCACGCGCACCAGAACCAGTCTTCCCTCCCGCTCGGCGCGCCCTCGCAGCTCGCGAGCGGGTTCTCATACGTAAAAGCCCGCCCGTCGAGGCTCATGGCCGTCATGACGTTGTTGTACAGGCACAGCTCCATGACGTCCGCGTACCGCCCGTCCAGCTCCGGGTCAGCGTGCAGCAGCCGCTCGGCGAGCATCATGACGCCTACTGACGCGCACGTCTCGGCATAGCACCCGCCCTCGTCCGCGCCCTGCGGCAAGAAGTAGTCGATGCCAAACCCTTCCCACTGCGCCATGGCGCCGATGCCGCCCGTAAGGTACATTTTCTTATCCACCATGTTGGACCAGAGACGGCGGAGTGCCGCGAGCCAGTCCGGGGCGGCGGCCAGCGGCTGGGCCGGCGCCGAGGCGCTGCCTGTCCGGGAGAGATTCAGCAGGTCGGCGGCGGCGGTGAGGAGGTACATGGCGCGGACGGCGTGGCCCTCGATGGTGGGCTGGTCGAGGATGGGCGCGTGGGCCTGGCAGTACCAATAGGAGCGATCCATGGGGAACGAGTTGGGCCGCTTCCAGCGCGGCTCGCCGCGCCGCTCCATCTCCCAGTCATAAAAGTGCTGGCCGTCCTGGCCCGTGGGGTTCCCGCGCTCCTCGAGGAAGAAGCGTGCGAGGTCGTACGCGTCCCGGGAGCCCGTCACCGAGTAGAATCGGAGAAGTGCGAGTTCAATCTCGGGGTGTCCCGGGTAGGCGCGCAGCTGGCCGTCTCCGGGACCGAAGCGATGGCGGATGTGGGCGATGTACTTCTCGATGGGCTCCATGAGGAGGTCGTTTCTGTAATACTGCGTGTGCGCAAGGGCGGCTTCGATCAGATGGCCGGCGTTGTACCTACAGAGACGTGAGCCACAATGCGCTGCGTTGGGACAACCCGGACGGGAACCGACATCTCGTGCATATCGCGAATGTTAGTCCAGCGCTTCCCCGGCTCGACGACGGAGAAATGGATGTTAAGGTAGCCGTCCGCGTGCTGTGCGCCGCGGATCATGGCGACCAGCTCCCGTACGGCGGCGTCGACCTCGACGTCGTATTCGTCGGCCAGGAAGTAGCAGGCGCCCTCGATCCACTTGGCGACGTCGCTGTCCCAGAACAGATGCAGAGGCGCGGGCCAACGCGACTTGTCGTCATAGATAGGGTGCCATCCCAGCTTGAAGCAGTCGTACTGGCCGTTGGCGCGGAGCTGGTCGAGCTGGGCGCGGATGGTAGTGCGGGAGATGGTGCGGCGGCGGGCGAGGAGGAGCGAGGGGCCCGTGAAGGTCGTCTGCCGGAATGTGATCTGAGGGTTGGACATTCTGTCACTGTGAGAATGTTTTATTTGGTGAAGATGTGACGGACTGCAACAGACGGTTCTTGGTAAGGATTCCTGAGAGAGACTGGGGGATGAGGGCAGCCTCGGAATATGAGGAGACCTTGCTATCGCGGGGTGGGAGCGATGGCTATGATGAGCAGGGATACAGCCTCAAGCCCCGGGTGATCTGGAAGCCGAGAAGGGAAAGTCGAGTTGATAAGGATGAAGCGGAGCTTTTCCGTTGAAAAAGATGAACGGATGGCGGCAAACAAACTTTACCGGCCAAACTGCGTCGGCGAGTCGAGGGCATATATGCGATGAGAGAGAAACTGCAAACTGACCTTGCAGCTCTTCTTCGATGATAAAATGACAGACAGTTGGAGAGCGAGCAGGTGGGCGGACGTCTAGATACGAGAGGCAAGCCAACCAGAGAGCATGAAGCCTCGCATCCCTCTCTCACTCAGTCTAGTAGTGACTGATCTCCAGTGCGGGGTCAACGACGGTCGGCGTCCGGCAAAGCGGTGGTCACGGGGTTTCATGGAGTCGTACATCAGCCGTGGTGCATCACAACTTTTTCATGTTCATTTGGAATTGGTATCGATTAAAAGAGGTCGTCAATCGCCTTGTCGGCGTCCTTCTTGATGAGGTCGACCATCCCCTGGAGGCCGTTGGTCAGTATTGGTTCGCTCAGCAATTCACTCGAGAGGATGATAGAAGACGAGGTAGAAGAAAAATGGGAATGAGATCTCACCTCGGGCATGATGGGCTGGCCGTCCTTGTCGGTGACGTACTTGAAGGGCATCTCGGTGCTCTCATGCTCGCTGAACTTCAGCTCGGGGTAGGTGACATAAGGGATCTTGTCCAGGGGTGCTGCCGGCCGTCAGTAAAGGAATGCGATAGGTGTGAGCCAGACGTACTCTTCTCCTCGACGACGATTCTGGTGACGCGGACGGCAGTGTCGGTCGTCATCTGCGTGGGACCCAAACGTCTGCCTTCGAAGCCCTTCTTCCTCAGCTCCGAGGTGCGGTCTGCAGAGGGGTCAGAAGAGAGTCAGAAGATGTCATTCACTTCACACGACAACGAGGAGTAAAAATACCGCGAGGGGGGTCATCGCCTGGAGGAAGAGGTCAGCGTGCATTCAGAGCATTCGGCGCACTCGCCAGGCAAACTGCACGTACCCAGGATGCCGCCAAAGAGAAAGGCGTCGAATTTTTCACCGTCCTCGGGGCTCAGGTCGCTGGCAGCGGCTGGGTCGAGGAGGCACACGCGGGACTTGTCGTGGGCGTAGAGCTCCTCGACGCCCCGGCTCTCGGCCTTGAAGGCCGGCACCTGCTTCAGCTTGTCCGGGGCGACGAAGCCGGCGGGCAGCGAGGACAGCAGGAAAGTGCCGGCGGCGGCGTGGGTTTCTTTGGCGATGGCGATGTACTCGAGTTCGGACCACGGGCCCAGCTCCGGGTCGAGGTGCTCGACGATGTACGTCTTGCCCGGCATGGTGCTGGTCGAAGTCGTCCTAGAACCTATGCGCGTTTGCCCTTTTTTTATTGTCCCGCCTCGATCAATGGAGGGACGGCCAGGTACGGAAATGGAATGGTAGGCCGCGTAATGGCGTTAGGTAGTTTGCGGAGGATTCAGAAAGGCTCAGGGCGCTTTTTTTTGGTGGTGGCCCATGTACAGTATTGCGGGCTGAAATTTGTGGTCAAACGCTTGTTTGGGGGGACCATTGACTGAGATCTCTCTCTCTCCACTTAGGCTTCAAGCCGTTGCGGCAAGGTCAAATGCTTAAACTGCTGCTAGGCCTGCCCTAACTTGCAGCTCGGACAGACGCCTCCCCAGCCTTGTCTAGGTAACCAACGAATTAGGGGCTCTCAAGGTATACTTGTTTCGCAAGTTCCGGAGGGTTTGGCTTTCACTTGGTAACGGCCGTCCCGACAGCCCGGGGTGTGCGATGCATTTAATCTATTGCTGGCGCCGTCGCCTTTTGCATTGTTGATGATGCGCATTCGGTCGGAGATCTCAGTGCCGGAACTGTCAGAGTGAGATGAACATCCGTCTTGGTACGGGGACGACTCGACTCACTCTCGAAGTCTCAGGTTACCGTTGACACGGCTAAAAAATGGAGATAGGCGTTCCTTGGCGAGCATGTCTTATATAAGCAGGGCCGGACCTAGGCGCTCTGTAACCGCACTACAGACAGTCTGGACTGACTGGAGGAAGAGTATCTGTAGGTACCTACCTACCTAGCCATGGACATGAGAGTGATTGATTGACCATGGTTTTCACTCCATTTTCTGCCGGAACAATGCCCAGTCTCATAACAGCTTAAATATGAGTATACATGTACCTCGATAAAGCCTCAAAGTAGAATTACGCCGTATCTTCAGCGCCCGGCGATCCATCCGCGGCTCACTCTCAACCAGCACTGTGGATAGGTACCCAAGTATCCAGACAACCCCCCTATCCGGCTGCGCTTACATCCGCTGGGCGATAACAAATCCCCTAAATCCTTCCAGTCTGTGCCCACGCTCGCTCCTTGCTCCAGCTCCCAGCTCCAGCCTATTTCGGTAGGCGGAACAAGGGTGGGGCGGCGAAGAGGTACGCGGCCGGGGTAGGAGAGGAAGAAAGACCGGGGACTCCCGCAAAGTACAAGGCAAAGGCGAGGCACGAGACACCGGAGAGTACACATTTCAGATCTGGATGGGACGGACGGGACGGGGACAATTCCATCGGCGTCACTTCTTTTTTTCCCCTTTCTCTCCAATCTCTCTCTCCCTCCACTCCCATCCCTCTGCAGTCGCCCTCCCTCCATACAACATTGCCGCTTAATCACCCAGCAGCATCTGGGTTTTTCTCTTGCTGCGGTTGATTCTTTCCTTTTCATTTAATTCTCCTTCTTTCAGTACCCGGGGAGACAAGCGCCTCTATGCACTCTCAAGTTGGACCACGCCCCTAGCCTTTTATCGATCCCTCCCAAAGGTAGCCTCGGGGAGGCCAACACTTCCCCCCATCAATGGCTATCCTATCGATGGTGCCAGCGCTGCTTCTTGCGCTGGCATCATGCACCCCGGCCGTCGCCGCCCAGAGCGCCTCCGAGTACTTCGTCCACGACCTGCCCGGCGCACCCAAGGAGCCCTTCATTAAGATGCACGCTGGGTACGTGACAACTGCTCCCGATGCTGCCATGCTCCTCCCCTCCCCCTCCTCTTTTGAACTTGTGTGGAGAAACATCGTCGCAACCCAATCCGTGAAGCTATCCCGCTGACGCGCGTTTCCCATCCCTAGACACGTAGAAGTCACACCCGAACACAATGGCAACCTCTTCTTCTGGCATTTCCAGAACCAGCACATCGCCAACAAGCAGCGCACCGTCATCTGGCTTAATGGCGGCCCGGGATGTAGTTCCGAAGACGGCGCCCTCATGGAGATCGGCCCCTACCGCCTCAAGGACAAGGAGCATCTCGAGTACAACAACGGCTCCTGGAACGAGTTCGCCAACCTGCTCTTCGTTGACAACCCTGTCGGCACCGGTTTCAGCTATGTCGACACCAACAGCTACCTGCACGAGCTACCCGAGATGGCCGATCAATTTGTCCAGTTTCTCGAGAAATGGTTCGCCATGTTCCCCGAATACGAGCAAGACGACGTAAGTTGAAACATTCCGGACGACCTCCACTTTGGGTCTGCTTGCCTCGTTCTGACACCAGTCCAGCTTTACATTGCAGGTGAATCCTATGCCGGCCAGCACATCCCATACATAGCGAAGCACATCCTTGAGAGGAACAAGAAACCAGGAACCAAGACCACATGGCAGCTGAAGGGTCTGATCATGGGCAATGCATGGATCTCTCCCAAGGAGCAATACGACGCCTACCTCAAGTACGCATACGAGAAGAAGCTCATCGAGAAGGGCTCTCCCGTCGCACTCAACCTGGAGCAGCAGTGGCGCATCTGTCGCACATCGCTAGCTGTCGGCAACACAGTCGACTTCTCTGAGTGCGAGACTGTTCTGCAGAACCTGCTCGAGCAGACGGCCAAGGTCAACTCCAAGGGTGAGCGCGAGTGCATCAACATGTACGACATTCGCCTGCGCGACACCTACCCCTCGTGCGGTATGAACTGGCCCCCAGACCTGGTCAACGTGACGCCGTACCTCCGCAGAGCCGATGTGGTCAGCGCCCTGCACATCAACCCCCAGAAGAGCACGGGCTGGAGCGAGTGCAGCGGAGCCGTCGGCGCCGCTTTCCGCGCTCAGAACTCGGCGCCATCGAGAGACTTCCTGCCCGATCTTCTCAAGGAGGTACCGGTCGTCCTCTTCTCTGGCGCCGAGGACCTTATCTGCAACCACATGGGAACGGAGGCCATGATTGGCGACATGGAATGGAACGGCGGCAAGGGCTTCGAGCTCACGCCCGGCAACTGGGCCCCGCGCCGCGACTGGACCGTTGAGGGCGAACCTGCCGGTTTCTGGCAAGAGGCCCGCAACCTCACCTACATCCTCTTCTACAACTCATCCCACATGGTGCCCTTCGACTACGCCCGTCGCAGTCGTGACATGCTTGACCGCGTCATGCAGGTCGATATCAGCTCCGTCGGTGGCATGCCCGTCGACTCCCGCCTTGACGGCGAACAGGGCCCCGCCACGTCGGTCGGCAACATCGGCAACAGCACTTCCGCCGACGAGGAGACGCAGAAGAAGCTGGACGACGCCAAGTGGAAGGCGTACTACCGCTCTGGCGAGATTGTCCTCGTCATCGTCATCATTGCCGCCGGCGCCTGGGGCTGGTACATCTGGCGCGAGCGCAGCAAGCGCAGGGGCTACGCCGGCATCATGGGAAACACGCCGCCGACCACCCATCGCGGCACCTCGCGCGGCCTCGAGGGCTTCCGTGATAGGCGGACCGCACGGGACGTCGAGGTGGGCGATTTTGACGAGAGCGAGCTGGACGACTTGCACGTGGCGACGCCGACAACAGAGATGGACAAGGACCGCTACAGCGTCGGGGGGGACAGCGACGACGAGCCGCACGAGAAGCCCTCGGCAGCGAACGGAAGCCGCTCGGCGCGGTGAAGAGGAGCCCGAAAACTTCTAGCTATGTGAAGATAAGTCGGTTTTGGTTGAACTACTTGATGCTCCTCAAGAACAAATGCATGGAAAGTTTAGCAAAGATGATTTCCCTTTCATCGCTCTTCTCAGAAAGGGGGTACGGATGAGAGATACTGGGAAATTCTGCACGGGACGGAGTTTTTGTGTTGCGTCTTGTTTAAGGAATGGAGTTGAGAAAATAGTCACGCCTCTTTCTTAGGAGGGAGAAAGTGATCAAAATTTCCATTTGAATTACGGCCCAACCCCGAATGATTTTCATACCACGAGGCATATATAATGGCACAACCTAGTCCCGTTGCTGATGACTGGCGTCGTCCTATGATCTCATATTAATTCCCATGCTTCAATCAGTAATCGTCTCCTTTTCTTTCCTCTCCCTCTCTCTCTCTCTCTCTCTCTCTCTCTCTGTGTGTGTGTCGTCCCCCTCTCATACGCCGAAACACCTGTTTTGTCTCAAAAGTGAAGCAAGCGCCTTTTCTCGTTCCAGTTTGGCTTCGCTGCCCGATCCCTCGTGAAATGCATGAGCCGACAGATATATGTTATATGTGTGTGAGTGTGTGTGTTCCAGGCTTTCCCCCGCCCCATACCATGATAATGAACGCCAGCCAGTATCCGAGTTTCTGTCCAAAATGATGAAGTAGAAAAAAAGAAGGAGAGGGTGGATAGCACACCCTTGTCCTCTACAGCTGGATATCGTTGTTGAGGATGCGCACCTCCTCGCCGGGCTTGAAGGGCGGCAGTCCGATGTAGGGGCAGCCGTCGCAGCGAAAGGCGTCGCCGAGGGCGCAGTTGCCGCAAGAGCCGACCTTGCCCTGGACGGTGAAGTCAACCTCGGCGAGGTCGTCGGCGCCAAGCTTGACGGCCTCGAGGGCCTTGTCGGCGGAAGCACGGGCGGCGGCGTCCTCAGCGGCTATGCGCTCGGCGAGGCCGCAGGTACAGTCCTTGCAAGCGCGGCGGCGCTTTCCGGCTTTGGGGGCACATTCGGGGGCTGTTTTTAAAGTTTGTGTTAGCTGGGTGTCTCTTCGCTTTCCCTCTGGTCTGCTGAGGGGTTATGGTGGACGAGGGAAATGACAAGACGTACGGATGTTGAGGGGACGCGAGAGATCCGCATCTGTAAGAAGGGTATCCTCGTCGATGAGGTCGTCGTCGTCGTCCATATCGAGATCATCGCTAAAGTCGACGAAGCCCACGCCAGCGGGGGGCGCTGAAACGGGGGGCGCAGTGGCAGTCTTGCTCCCCAGCGACACGGCGCCGTTGGACTGCGGTGCCGCCTTCTTCCTTCCGAAACTCAATGTAACGACCTGGTCCTCGTCGTAATCGGGCTTCGTGAAGCTCCCAGCAGCGGCGACCAAACCAGCGAGAACGGCCTCGCGCGCGACGGTCGGGTCGTTGGCGAGGTTGCCGCCATCCTGGGCCTTCAGCTGCGCGGATGGCTTGAGGGATTCGGCGACGGCCGAGAGCACGGCGCGGGCAGAGAGAAGGCGGGTGGACTCGACTCGGGAACCGTCGGCGTCGGTGAGGACGAGGACGAGGTCGTAGGCGGACTGGGGCAGGGAGACGTGGCCGGCCGAGAGGCGGTCGAGCATCTGCAGGTCTGTGGTGGCGCGATCGTGGGAGGCCAGAAGGGTCTGGAGCTTGTGGGGGTGGGAGGCTATGGAGGGGGGGGCGAGGAGGAGGGTGCGCTTCGCAGGTGTTGTCGTGGCGGTTGTGACAGAGGAGGGGGTAAAGTCGAAGTCGGAGGTGGTGTCGAGGGTAACGACGGAGGGCGCCATTTTGGAGAATGGGTCAACTCGTTGCGAGCGGGCACTTGATTCGGCGGTGCGTCTTCTGGTGTAGTCGGTTTGTTTGAGGACGATGGAGGAGAAAAGGAGCCGTCGAGAGGTGAAGAGAAGCGGTCGAACAACAAAGAGGTTTCTTGAGAGTTTGTTGTGAGGACTTTTTGCTGGGCGGGCGAAGGATGGATAAGGTAGGGCGAAGAGAGAAACTTCCTTGGCGGATTAGTCAAACTGGGAAAAAAGCGACTGTGTAGCGGGAAGCGGCTGTACTGTAGGACGGCGGTGCTTGATAAGCGCTGGAATGATGAGGGGTTGGCGGGGTGGGCACCGTAATCTGTGTCGGTTGCCGCACGGTATTGCGTAGTAGGTACGGTACTGTATGGAGAAGTTTGATTGACTGATTCCGTGGCGGGGAGGAGTGGCTCCAGGGTCAGAGTCACTGTATCCTTCTGCGGATAGACCGTCGGTTGGGTACGATTAGGTAGAGACGCTGAAGAGAGGGGCAAGGAGGGGGCTTGATGGAAGGGAAAGCAAAGTACAGTGAAGGTGAACGGGACGGGAGTTGAAACGGAGATGCAAGATCCTACAAGAGATTACTATCAGATCATTGCTTACCAGATGGGAAAAAGGGAGACATATATCTATGCACTTCACGCAGATGGGGGTCCGAAAACGGCGGCGGCTGCAGCGCGGCACCCCGCCCCAAAATCGACTTGACAATCACAAGCATGACATAGGTATCCTGTAGCGTATCTATGTCTGTACTAGGTACAGTAAAGGGCAGAATGACAGGGGAAGGGGAACGAGGGAGGTGGACTGGGTGACCCAAATGCTGACGCTGCATTACCGATAGCGACAACTGCCCAACCACAGAGTTTCCAATCCTCATCAGACCATGTGTGTCCCTTTTTTTTCTTCTTGTCTTCTTCGGCCCTTGATTAGTGCGTACCCGCCGATGGATTGTGAGTACCTAACTGAGTGTTGTTTGAGTGGTGGGTGACTGCACAGTGGGAATGCTGAGCGAATTTTGCGTCCCTGACAAAAGGCTTTTCTCTCCCATATCATTGGCCGGCAAACCCCTGCCAAACTGAACTGGTCCCCTGGGCCGGTGGGCAGCATCTCTCGTCCACTTCCGCGGGGTCGTGCAACCTGCTTCCTTCGTCGGAGTTCTTCGGTGCTGCGCCCTTCTGCGTTCTGAACCGCATTGAGCATGCCTGCCTTACCTATTCCGCCGGCATCGGGTAGGATGGCTTCCCTCAGCAAAAGGCTGTTGGAGATTTACATTTGTCATTCGGCCGGCTGATTGATTACGGGAGCTTCTAGGCTCCATCCAGACCCCCCCCCCCCCCCCCTGCGCCCTTGGCGCGGTAATATCGACACTTGGATTTCGCAACTCAATTGCCCAAATTTTTGATTTTTGAAACTAGTCCCAATGACTAGAACCAGGGATGCTTTGTGATACATGAGAAAAAAATACGCTCTGGACGACTGACTGTCTTGTCCAGATTGTGTGTGTTCCATTTCCGAGCCTCAACGCCGTAGGGGAGCCAGGAACTATGTCCATCCTCTTCCTCCCACTCGACATCGCCAATGCAGACAGAAAGACTGACAAACAGTCTCGAGCAGACACAGACAGAAAAATAGACCAGGCACACAGACAGCTCCTCCATTACAGCTTGAAGCTGCTGCTCGTCGCCTTGGCCACCGCCTTGGCCTTGTTGCCGTCCACGTCGACGACCTCGCCCTTGCGGTTGATGACCTTGACGCCGCCCTTCTTGAGGTCCGCCATCGTGTCCTTCTGCATCTGCGCCTTCTTGCTGAGCGGCTTCTTGTCCGTGCCGCCCGCCTTGCGGATCCGTTCCTTCTCGCGCCGGCGCCGGCGCACCTTGTCCTCGCGCGACATCTCTTGCCGCGCCATCGGCAACCCGCTCTTCCCCACCACCTCGCCCGCCTCCGCCGTGTCCTTGCCGGCCTTGTACACCTCCTGCGGCGCAATCATGCTCTGACCGCCACTGACCCCCTGTGCCGTCGTTGGCTGCGCGTCCTCCATCGCGATCGTCGCCGCGTCTGAGACCACCGTGAGCGACGGCGCCGCCGCCTTGGGCTTGTAGTGCCAGCTGCTTAGCGAGTCCAGCTTGGCACTGAGATCCTTCCACAGCTTCTCCACCTCCTGCTCCTCCCGCTGCAGCTTCTCGTCCGACTTGCTGACGTAGTTGTCCGGGTCCGCGTTCTTGATGTGCTCCTCCTCGTAGATCTCCGCAAGACCCTTGCCCGACTTGGAGTCGTCCAGCTCCACGAGCCCGCGCCGCGTGTTCGCCGGCAGGTCCGCATCCGGCCGACGTCGGAGCACCTCGTCAAAGTCCTGCGCCAGAATCCTCCGCTTGATAAGATCCTCGATGCCCTCGCTAACTTCGGCCGTGATGACGGGTACCGGCTTGCCGAGGTGCTCGAATGCCAAGTCCTCCTCCAGCAGCGAGTTCATCGGCCGCTCGACGGCCGAGGCCTCACCCGTTAATGTCCACTGGCGCTTGGCCACGGACTCCGCCTCGAGCTTGCGGATCTCCTCGGCGAGCTTCGCTTGACGCCTCTCGTGAGCCGATCGACGAGATCTCGGATCGCCGGCCGACACGTCGGAGAGAGCGTCGTCCGAGTCGTCTCCGTGGTCAGACTCGTCGTGGAAGAGGTCCCTCTTGACGTCCTCCATGGCACGCTCGACATCCTCATCGGTGACCTTCTTGGGCGCGAAGCGTACGGATCTGTTCTTCTTGTATTTGCCGTCCTTGGAAGCCTTCTTCGCCGGCGGCGCGAAAAAGTCCTTGAAGTAGATACCGTTGGCGTTGAACTCTTGGTCGTCTTCCATAGGATCGTCCATGTCCTCGTCGTCACTTGCACCTTCCGGGGCGTCGAGGTCCATGTCGCCAAACGTCGGCCCGTCCTCTTCTTCGTCCTCCTCGTCGGAGCCAGCATCCTCTTCCATCTCATCTTCGTTCTTGCGTCTTAAAGACTTTGACTTGCTTGATGGCGCTAGCGGGTCGGCGGTCCAGTCGATGTCTTCGTCGTCGCTGTTGGCATCCGTGTTGGGGTCTCCTCGCGCGTCCTGCTCCTCAAACCACTGCGTCTGCTTGTTGAAGTCGTCGATGGAGAAGAACCCATCGTTGAGGCCGTTGGGGTCCTCGACGTACTCTTCTTCGTCGTCCTCTTCCTCTTCCTCTTCTTCCTCATCCTCGTTCTCAACCTCTTTGTCGTCGTCTTCGAGATCTCCGGTAAGACCCTCGACATCAGAGCCGTCAACCTGTTCTTCGTCGGAGTCCTCCTCCACACCCTCCAGTTCGGAGCCTGAGGGCTCGTCATCGTCACTCGAGTCCTCGTCGTCGTCCTCGTCCTCGTCAATTTCGGAATCGTCCGCGTCAGAATCGACGAGGCTCCCCTCGCCGATGACGCTGCTTGTAACAATCTCCTTTCGCTCCTCGAGCTCCTGTAACGTCTCCTTGGAGTGGTTCAGGGCGCTCTGAATAATGCGGCGAGCTTGCTGCCAGACCTGGCCCGTTTCGAAACCGTCGACATGGACCTTTCGGATCTTGAGAACGTCGACCCGTGCGCTGCCGTCAGCCCGCTTGCGCTTCTTTGACGCCTCCTTCAGTAGGCGCAACTGCTCGTCGCTGATCTGGCCGGCAAAAGCGTCCAGGGTGTCCTTGACGACCTGCAGCGAGGCGGACGGGATCGCGGGCGGCGGCTGGAGAAAGGCGTGACGTTTCTCGGCGCTCAAGTTATCGTAGAGGGCTCGCACGTCGGCGACGCCGCCGGGGGGGAGCTGGGCGGCCATACCGGGAGCGAAAGTGAGCGTGTTGGTTGTCGACGTCAGTGAGGAAGACGTGCTGCTGCCCGCCGCCATGATTTTTTTTTTCTTCGGGCTTGGGATATGCGTGTTTCGGCCGTGCAAGATTTCACTTTTTTTGGGGGGGACCAACGCTTTCCGTTGGAACCAGCAAAAAAATTTGGGACCCCGCAAAACGCCCGTGATGGTGGGTCGGCTGTGATTGGCCAATGAGATCAGTGCTGCCTGTCGAGCAGTTTTATCTAATCACTCACTCTGGCTCATGGCTGTAGTCCCTGCAGCTCGTCTGTCGTTTGTATCTTCCACAGTTTAAGATCTGTGATATTGGCATCTTTTATAAAGGGTTGTATTTTGAAGGTCTGACAATCATCCTATGATGGGCTTTGCTGCCACGAGGGGACAAGAGCACTCATTGTTCTGGCGTTTGATTGTCATGCAGATGTACACTAATGTTCGACACCTACCAAGCAAACCATGGGGTTTCAAACGAAAAGCAATATTCAACGAGGTACGATGATGAGCACCCGCTGGGGTGCATTCGAGCCCTTCCTCTCAATGGAGTTCCAGGCATAAGCTGTCCGGCTCGGTGGCGGGGCCGCTGAGCCACTCACTCCCTTCACCTCCGAAAGTGATTACTAAGTGCACCGAATCTTGAACTTACATCACCCTACTACGGCATCTTATCGACTAACACATTCCGTAATGTGACATTACTGTTCTAGGCAACCCTCCAGCACAGTATAAAACTCCAAAGTAGCACACAACACCAAGGATCCTATTTTGCAAGGCGGATTTTTAGCTGGACTTCACATGTAAGTTAGCAGGCTTCTATTGTAGGAAGTGGGGCGAGCCCGCGCCTTTTCAGAGATGAGTATTATAGCTAATCCTCCGATATCGACTATCTGATCACCCTTCTTCATATACCTCACCTACGTTGACCTTGGCTCCCCCGAAGAGAGCTCTCCAGGATTTGACGACTTGCCACAGAAACCGTTTCCGACATGTCTCAAGCCGGACCCGCCAACGACCCGGCGGCCTCCGTAGCGGCCTCCCGGTCGGACGGCAAGAAGCATCTCCTGATCGCCTGTAGCGGCTCGGTTGCGACCATCAAATTACAAAACATCATCCTGGCCCTCGCCCGCCATGACATCTCGATCCGTGTCATCCTCACGGCCTCCGCGTCCGAGTTCCTCAACGGCTCGACGCCCGAACAGCCCTCGCTCGCCGCCGTCCGCGCGCTGCCCAACGTCGAGGCGCTTCACCTCGACGCCGACGAGTGGGTGCAGCCGTGGCGGCGCGGCGCGTCGATCCTGCACATCGAGCTGCGGCGGTGTAAGTCCGCCCGAATGAGCGCAGAGAGCAGTATGCTGTTTTTCGATTATGCAACTAATGCCGGGTCCAGGGGCGGATCTGATGCTCATCGCACCACTCTCGGCGAACACGCTCGCCAAGATCGTCAACGGCTTCTCAGACAACCTCCTGGTAAGTCGAGATTCATGACCTTTCATCACCGGCTGCGTTCTGACTGATGCTTTTCAAGACCAGCGTCGTCCGCGCGTGGGACCCCGAGGGACTCATCGACGGACAGAAGAAGAAGATCCTAGTGGCCACGGCCATGAATTCGGCCATGCACGTGCACCCCATCACCGCGAAGCAGGTCAGAGTCCTCGAGGAGGAGTGGCCGTGGTTCGAGGTGCTGAAGCCGGTGGAAAAGACGCTCGCATGTGGCGACACGGGCAACGGAGCGATGATGCCTTGGGAGGACATTGTCAAGCTCGCGGAAGGGAGGCTGGGACTCGAGGCTGGCGTTCGGTGATGGACTCGATAGACGGGTTGTTGCCGCTGTCGTTGTTGCTAGGGTAAAGGCTATGCGTGTGCTGAGAGCGTCAATTCCTGATCAGCAGATACGAACGTATCACGGAAATAACTACCAGGCAAAAATAAGTTGCGGCCGATGGCAGAGGTATCGCCTTTCATGGATGATGGGCACCTAGGTAGGTAGTGTACAATTCTAGCCAGGCTCGGTACCTGGCGAGCGACGCAAAAAACGCGCGTGCGCGCGCGCTCGCTCTAATCATTGCTAAACACCTTACCCCATTATGCATAATCCCCAAGACCCCAATTCCCTAGTCCATGGTTTCCTTGATGCAAATGCTAACCTTCCGGTTCCATGATAATGCTATGCCAAAATTCCGAGAAACACATCGCCTGTAATTACAAAACACTCCATCCCCCCACCCCAATCCGTTCCATGGAAAACATCCGAGGTTTGGTTCAGCCTCAAGCATCGAGCTTTGTTGTCGATGAGGGAAAAAAAAATGAGTAAGGGGGACAGGCTTTGTCCCCTCGCGATTCAGCCAGGAATGAAGTCGGATATGTACATGATAAGCCCACAAATGGTTGCGGATTAGTTGTCGTGTCTGAACGTGCACTTGTCACCCCTTGCGCATTTCCCCTGCTGCCAGAAACTGCACGGCTTGGTTCCGATGAGGGCACGGTTGACGGGACGATGGGGAGGGAGCGTAGCGCCGCCGGGAGCGTTCCCTTTGCGGTTCTTACCCTGCTTGCCGCCTTTCCCTTCACGATCGCGCCCGCGTTCCTTATCGCGCCCGCTGAGTTGTTCAAACTCGTCTCGAGTGTCCCGATCGCTGTAGTCGACCAGCTGCCGCTGCAAATGAGGAGGCTTGAACAAGTTTTGTTCGTGGTTGGGAGGAGACTGGGAAGCAGTTGGAGGCGGCGGTGGCGGGGTATGTTGTTGTTGTTGTTGTTGCTGCTGCTGAAGCTGAGCGAGCATCATCAACTGTTGATAGCCAGTATCTTGCGGGTTGAGCCCATACGCAACGCCTTGGGACGCTGGCTGCTGTTGAGCCATCTGAGCAAGGAGTGTCTGGAGCTGGCTGTCGCCTGCCGGGGCAGGAGCTGCTGGTGTAGGTTGGGCTGGTGGAACAGACTGAAGTGGCTGCTGAGGCTGGCTACCCTGCAGCATGGCCATGTATTGGGCGTACTGCTGCTCCTGTTGCTTGTAGTATGCCGCCCATGCGTCACTGTGCTCTTGAACCTGGGGCGCAGGCTGTTGTTGTCCTTGTCCTTGTTGTTGTTGCTGTTGTTGCTGTTGTGGCTCTACCTCGACACTGGGACCGGCTTGCGCCTGATCACCCGCACCCTTCTTCGTTCTTGCCGTCAAGTCTTTCTGATACCCGGCCCACCACTCCCTCACTCTCTCTTGATTGTTGGCAAGCCAAGCGGGCGGGTTAGTCGCGGGGTATGGCAGTCCCTTCAACGCTTCTGATGCCTCCTCTACATCATCGGCGGCGGCCTGAAGAGCTGGGTCGGGGTAGTCGTGGCGTCGATGGGTCTGCTGTGCAGCCAAATTGAACGGACTGGGATCCTGCCAGTTTTTCACCTTGTCCGAGATAAGAATGTCGTGCACCTTGTCGTCGAACGGGATGACCGGAACAGGCTGCATATCAGCGGCATGAGGCAAGATGGGCTGCGCGTTCTCCTTGGGCGGAGTCATGTTGTATGGTTCAGGCTCGACTGCCGGCGCGATCGGCTTCAGGTTGCCCAAAATCGAGTTGAGTTTCGTAGCGGGGTCATCCTGCGCATCGAGACGTTGGCGCGCATAGTATCCTGCGGCTTCCCAGCCGAATTGCTGTGCTTCCTTCCACCGCTTGTGGATCTCATCGTATTTCGGCTCCCCTTGAGGCAGCTGGCAGGTCTTGCCTTGGGAACTACTAAGCGTTGCGGACTCGGGTGGCGGAGACTTGGGCGTTGGCGGAATGTCCGAGATGTCCATGTATGTAACCATCAGTTCCTTCTTCTCCCGTTCCTCAGTGGTCCTCTGTTCCTCGGTATGGAAAGTGAGGTTGCCTCCACGAGTGACGTAGGATTTGTTGCGGTAGTCCATCGGGATACTGGACAAATCGGCAAACATTGGTCTGGCCCATGGCTTCTGGGGCAGGTCGTCCTCCTCGTCATCATCCTCGTTGTATGTGCGCTGCTTGAGCATCATTCCCTCAGACCGATCATCCGCTGCGTCTTTGGTCATGTTGTCCTGGTCTTCGGCGGCTTCTTTATGGAAGATGCGAACCTGTACCAGCTCCGACTCGGGTTTCCAGCTGACACGAAGCTTCCGGCGTGCTTCCTTGCGGAGCCGCTTCTCCTTCTCTTCGGGAGTTTCCGAAATGTCGTTCTTGCTGGAGTCCTTCGCTTGTGCTGAGGGGCCACCATCCGCCTTGGGTGTGTTGATGGAGTCAAGCAGGGATGCGATGCTGGAAGAAGCGATGCCCGAAGTCGTAGCAGCCTTTGCCAAAGGCACTTTTGCCTCGGGCTTGGGCGCTGATGTCGCTGGTTTGTTGTCGACATCCATTGCAGACGAAGCAGACGCTTCAAATCTCGAAGGTTCGGGTTTGGCAGAATCTCTGGTGCCCGATTTAGGGGCAGGCGCTCGGATTTTGCCTGCGAGAGAAGTCGAAGCCGCCGGGCGAGGCTTTGTAGCGCCGAACTTGGATTGAAGGGATCCGGCAGCCGGTTTGGCGGCCGGTTTGGTGCCAGAGGCTGTGTTTGTTGATTCGATGGCCATCTTCTTGACATTACGGGAATCGCTGTCGTCATCGCGAACTCTCTTCGCGGAGGGGCCATCAAGGGGTTTCGCAGCAGGCTTTGGCGTTTTGCTGACTGCGGCCGTCGACGGTGCCTTCTTGGCGTCAACGCCATTGATCGGTTCAGCATCCTTCTTGATCCTAGACGCGATCGTACGAACTAATTCTTTGATCTCATCGTCACCCCTATCCGTAAATCGCTTTCGGATAGTCTCAAAATTGACTGCGTCTGCGATCTTCTTGTGTATGCTGATGTTAGACATGAGGCGGAGGAGGGCCTTCGGCAATGGTCCCTTGAAGTCAGCTGCCTTGATGCAACCAATCAGCATGTTGACCAGGCTCAATACACCCTTCTGATGACCACCGAGGTTCTCCAGAACAGCTTCGTCACCATGCTTAGCTGCGGCGTCGCAGACCCTGGTGAAGATCTCCCTCTTCAAATCCAGCTTACTGTTCCATTCGGCCATGACAGACGGAGGCTTCCCCTCCTTGCTCGCCTGGTCGACCTCCTGTCTCAGTCGGTTCAACTCCGATCTGAGCTTCACAAGGTATTCACCCAGAGCCTGCACAGTAGTGCCAAGGAGGGCAGTCGTTCTGGTGGCTGAAGGATCAATATAGGCGATGCCAAGTACATCCCATACGGCAGCTTCTACAGGGTCGGTTGGCCGCGTCTCAGGGCGAATTGGTCTTTTTCGTTCTTCCTCCTCTTCCTTTCGCGCCTTTCTCTGGGCCTTGGACTTGGCTGCTTCGTCGGCCTTCAGTTGCTCCTGGAAGGTGAAAGGAAATTCCGAGTATTTGGGACGGCCAGATTTAAGATCCCCCATCTCACGTCCATACTGCTCGATGAGGGCTTTAGCCTCCGTCTCTCTATCCCCTGGCTGTCCGACAAAGTTCACGGACGGTCTGTACTTGTCAGTGAACCTGCCTTGAATCTCACAAGGAAGGTCACGACCGAGTTCTGGAAGAATGCGTCGTCCACTAGACGATGGCAAAGCGACAAGTGGTGCGAGCCTGTCGTAACTCTTAGGCGCGGCCAACTTGACAGTGCCTGAAGAAACAAGAAATGGCGCTCCTGGAATCGGGGGGAACTGTTTCTTGGATGCAGCACTGCGTTTTCTGAATTTCTCCATGGCCACCATCTCCTCTTCAACACTCGAAGGCAAGACCAAAGTCTCACCATCGTCAGCTCTCTTCGAATTTGGAGAATCCGCCTGTTCCGCCTCGCCCTCCTTCTTCAGAACCCGTTTACGCTTCTTCAGGGGCTCAGGTTGGAGGGCCGGGTCGATGACAGGTGTTCCAGGTTGGGACGTAGGTGCTGCCGCAATGGGCTGTAAGTGTGGCTGCTGCTTTTGTGGCTGCTGTGATTGCACAGTACGGGCCGGTGACGCGACTGCCTTGACTTGATGAGTAGATTGTTGTTGAGGTATAGGCTGCGGTGTGTGCTGAGGTGTTGAGTCTTGATCAGGCATCTGCTTCGCAGCGACAGGCTGAAACCCAGATCTTCCTCCCGGCTGGGGATATGAGACCTGCTGAGGGACGAACTTATGTTGCTGGTAAGGCGCAGTTTGGTTCTGCTGGAAGGGAGGCGGGGTCGGGTTAGAGAAGCCCTGACTGCTCTGCTGGTGGGACTGTTGGGCCTGAAAGGAGTGAGGCGACTGGGAGAAGACTCGTTCCGGTTGTGCCTGGTGTTGTTGTTGTTGTTGTTGTTGTTGTTGTTGTGGTGATGGAACATAGCCTTGAGGGGCCGGCGAAAATGACTGGGAAACCGAGTCGAAGCGCTGTTGTAGTTGTGCTGGTGTTTGGTGACCATGCTGGGGAATCAATTGGGTGTCGGTGTATTGGGAAACGCCACTATTGAAAAGCTGATTGGCCTGGCCGTTGTACTGAAATTGTTGTTGAGTGAAGTCAGGCGTGTGGCCATGGTTCAAGTTGTCGATATTGGCACTGAAGTCTGCTTTGCCCGGCTCGCCGTACATGTCTTGCGGAAAGTCGTTAAGACCAGCCAGGGCATCCTCTTGGCCAGCATCAGTATAAGGCGTGTCCAACGGGAACTGGCTGTGGCCGTTGTGAAAGCTTCCGTGGTTCAGAGCAGACATGCTGCTGTGCTCGGTTGCCACAGTTGCATGGGCTTGGTGAGGTGAGGTATAGATATTATTCTCAGCACCATTGCCTCGAGCGCCGAGATGCGAGAAGGCATTCTGATTAGGAAGTTGATGATGCTGCCAGTTTTGGGATGCATCGAACTGGTTCGTTCCATCGGGAAAAGTGTAACCACTCGACCACATGTTATTATGGCCCTGAGGAGAGCCTGCCTGGCCATTTGGCTGCCAGTTCTGCATGATATCGGCCTCTTGAATTGGGAGGGAAGCACGTGATGGATGTGGAAGTCAAATGTCCTCATACAATCATTGGTTTAAGGCACTGCACAATAGGAGCCAATTAGCATGAGTTCCTCAAGAGTGCACTTGGTATGATTCGCACGCGGACTGGCTTGGTCGTGCTTCGGGGGGTGATGGTCAGGGCCTGATCAGACGAGGACAACTTAAAAAGCCAACGCTGATTGGGCCAGACCGGGGGGTAGGGGGGGGTCGCAACGTCTTTAAGAGGAACCACATCGAAATGGTGGGGGGTGAATGCAAAATAGAAAAGAGGGGGGACGAGAGTTTGGGAAGTGTTAGGGGATGGGCGGGTAGAGACCTGAGGGAAAAGGTACATTCCCAAGCAGAATCCGCGGGTAAGGAACCTACAATAGACGGAGACTAGGACCCCGACGGCTAAATGCCGGTCAAAAGGCGTGCAGCTTACCTTTATATGAGGCAGTGAATGACGATGGAAGGCTAAGCCGAATGCGGAGATATAGCAAGGATGGTGGTGTGAGGAGTGCGCCCAAGGCACCGAAGTCGATGGGAAGAAGGGGATGAAAAAGAGCGGTCTTGTTGTCGTCTCTTTTTGTCGTAGAACTGTTCAGACTGGTCAGCTTTCGAAGTCCGACTTGAAATGGCAGTAGTAAGCAGCAGTGCTGGTAATGTGTTTGTTATGGGGAATTCGACATGTCTTGAGTGAATCGCTTGGTCCGGAGGAGGTATGTCCACGGATGGTGATCTGGCGCCCTAAGGCGACCCAAGAAGTTGCAGTCTTGGAAACCAACATATGCTCGCTCGATTGGTGGGAAGCCCGACTTGTGGCACGTAAGGGACACCGAAGTGACCACCCCCTTCGAGTTGAAGATGATGGGTATGGGATTGGTTGCTTGGACGGTTGATCTCGACCCAGATGCTCAATTGACGGTTGCATTGGTATCCCTCGATGGACGGCTGAGGTCGGAGTTAAAAGTCGAGGCCGAAGGCTGTGGACTTCCTGATAGTAGCTTAAGGGCCGAAAATCCTCCATGCCTCTTGTTTCCCGGCGCGGCTGTCTCCAAGGTGGCAGCGAGTTGTGAGGGCGAGATGAGGTGAGATTGTGGTGAGTTGGCCTCAGTTGTTGGGTGGTCCCTTGTTTCCAGTGGGCTTCATCCTGCCGACCGTCCGCTGTGGTGGAGGTCCAAGGCACAAACAGCGCAAGACACTCTGGAAAAAGCGAGATGCACCAGCCCCTGCACCCAATCCAGCGCTGGAGCCCGCGCAAAAGCATCTGTATGTAGTGCCCCAAAGAAGTCGTGGTCTTCCAACGGGAGACTGAGTAGACTGATGGATGCGAAGATGAGGATGGCAGCGATGGCAGTGATGGCCTGCAGCATCAACCAGTTTTCCGAAGAACCGTGTCGTCTGGAGTGCTCGGTTTTCTTTTGCTTCTTCCTCTTTTCCCTCCTCCTTCAAGAGTCCCTTTTTGCATAGGGTTCCAGCCGTTCAACTGCGCTGAGGAACAAGGCGTTCTGCTTTGCAAAACATTTTAAACATGAGGATTTCTCGTGTGTCCTTGTCCACATTTCCACATGCGTTATGTGTATGTGTCTGCCCCTGATCTGATCCGACTTTGCAGGTTTATCGCTGCAAAAGTCCAGTGCGGGTTGAGTTCGAGCGCCATGGGTTTATTATGATTTTCACTCAAACAAACAGTGCCATGTCGGCGTCTCCAAGACGGAATTGGTGGTGGGTTGGCGGTAATGGGGGATTGCGCTGATCATGATGGCGGTGCTGACGGGGAAGAGAGGGTGATCTCGGGGGAAGTGGTTGGGGATTGGGGGGGAAAGTGTATCATACCCTGCAGTTCTTGTCTCTGTCCAGCGCAAGTTATGACGCGTTCGGAGAAGAGCTGTCTCCGCGACCTTAACGTGGTTCGCGGCTTTTTGTTTGGATTGATGATGGATCGCGAAGATTACAACATGACGGTCGACCACCCGTGCAAAAAAATGGGCTAGCGAAGACTGTCTACCAAAAGAAGGGGTATGGAAGGACCGCTGAGGATCCGGGAGGCGACAGTCAAAAAAGGCAAGTTAGATGCCTTATATCGCCTTCAATAGTCCCGGAAAATGAAGAGTTAATGTAGTCCAGAAAGTCGTCGCCAGTGGCCTTCCGGCGCGTGTTCCTGTCGATTATGTTCGTGAGTCGGTGTTGACTTTGGATTGATGATGAAGGAGGAAGAAGGAGGGCGCTGTCATTGCGGAGGAGGAAAAGCTGGTCATTGTTCCATAGTCGTGCCTGCCTGCCCAAAGGGATGGCGGGAAGATCTGTTGTGGCCATAAATTCAAGGCATGTTTGTGGGTCCAAAGCAAAAGACCAACCTTTTCCAGGACGGAAGGGGGCCACACGGGCCCTCGTGTCTCCCATTCTGGACCTGAGCAACAGGCTCACACACTCAGCGGCTACAGCAGACCGCTGAGACCAGAACCAATCCAGGCACCCTTTGACGGGTCATTCGGGCCCAGACAGAGAAATCCACCCCCCACCCCCCCCCCCCCCCCGGCGGTCATCCATTTCGGGTCCACTCGAATGTCTCTCGTCGCCTGTCGGGATCCGGAGGCTTAATAACGCCGATCCATGACATCGCCCCTCAGCTTTGGGAAGGTATCCACTCGTCAAGGAAATGTGGCTCGACGGCACTATGAGTAGCCTTTGAGGACACCGATGCTGAGCCCTGTACGTACCTCTGTCTGTCGCAACTGCAAGTCGCCAACCTCAATCTGCCAACGCGACTACGAAGACTGGCTTGGAACATCAGCATAAACGCTCGATAGCTCTTGTTAGCCTCGGTGTTTGATTTCATGCGACTTGTCGATACACATCCCTGGCAAACCCAGCTTCATCAAGCTAGCTAGAGCTGCAAAGCTCCCCCACCATCGCCATGGCAGCGAAAGGCCATTCGCTGCGCGATCGCCAGATCTGTACGTCACATTGCCTCCAACCACTATATCCCGTATGATCATGAAACTAATGTCTCTTAAAGCCGCTCTGAAGAAACTCCTTAGCTTGAACGACTCCTTTACCGAAAGCGACACCGATAACACCCAAGCCAATGGCGGCGCACTTGGACCGACGGGCGCCATCATAACCTCCGATGGCGATCCCTTGTGGAAGGTCCTCGTCTTTGATGATCTCGGCCGAGATGTCATCAGCAGCGTTCTTCGGGTCAGCGACTTGCGGGCGTTGGGCATCACGATGCACATGTAGGATTAGTCATGTTCCAAGCTCGGTGGCCTGCTAACAAACGGACAGGCATATTGGGTCCTCCAGACACGCGATTCCGGACGTACCAGTCATCTACCTGCTCGAGCCAACGGCGCAGAACCTCCAACACATCACCAGCGATCTCCAAAAGGGCCTCTACAACCCCGCCTACCTGAATTTCCTGTCCTCCATCCCCCGACCGCTGCTGGAAGACTTCGCAGAGCAGACGATAACAGCCGGCACGTCTGACAGCATTGCCAGGCTTATGGACCAATATCTGAATTTCATTGTCGCGGAGCCGGATCTTTTCAACTTAGGCATGCAACGAGATCACACATATTGGGCGCTGAACAGCGCAACAACCAATGACGAAGAGTTGGACAGAGTCGTCGATAGAATCGTCAGCGGCTTGTTCAGCGTCATTGTCACCATGGGCGTCATTCCCATTATCCGTTGTCCTAAGGGCGCCGCCGCAGAGATGATCTCGGCGAAGCTCGATCGAAAGCTGCGCGACCACATCCTCAACTCGAAAGAAAACCTGTTCTCCTCCAGTGCCCGGCCGGCGTCTTCTGCCGGAACGCCACAATCCCGCCCCGTGCTCATCATTCTCGACCGCAATGTGGACTTAATACCTATGCTTTCCCATTCCTGGACCTACCAATCTCTGGTCCATGATGTTTTGAATATGAAATTGAACCGAATCACGATAGAGACGCCCATAGACGAGAACAATCCTGCCAAGGGGACCACCAAGAAAGCCTACGACTTGACCGCGAGCGACTTTTTCTGGACCAAGAATGCGGCCGTGCCGTTCCCTCAAGTGGCAGAGGACATTGACGCGGAGTTGACGCGATACAAGGAGGACGCCGCAGCGGTAACAAAGAAGACTGGAGTGACGGATCTTGAAGACCTTCAAAACGACACGAGTGCCAGCGCACAACACTTGAAGGCAGCTATTACTCTGTTGCCAGAACTGCGCGAGCGCAAGGCGGTGCTCGACATGCACATGAACATTCTGGCGGCGCTCTTGACGGGCATCAAGAACCGGCAACTAGACAACTTCTTCCAAGTCGAGGAAGGCGTTATGAAGCAGACCAAGGCACAAATATTGGAGCTCATCAAGGACAACACAAAGGGCGACGATCCCGTCGACAAACTGAGACTGTTCGTCATTTGGTACCTGAGCACTGAACAAGACGTCGGCCGAACAGAATGGGAGGGCTTCGAGAAGGCCCTTACCGAGTGCGGCGCAGACACGACATCTCTCCCGTATATTCGGCAGTGAGTACCGCCGACTTTTAGCAGAATGCCACTTGACTAACAAAACACTCCCAGAGTTCGTGCTACTACCAAGATGACCCAGCTCACCACCATTTCCAACCCGAACACAAATCAGGCAGCCTCCTCTGACATCTTTGGTCGCTTTTCCTCAATCTCCAACCGGTTCACCGACCGCCTCAAGGAAACGGGCGTCCCCACTGGCCTGTCTTCCAACTTCGAGTCCCTGATTGGCGGCATCAAGAACTTCCTCCCCGCCAACCGCGACCTGACCATTACCAAGATCGTGGAGTCCATCATGGACCCCTCAACCGCCGCGAGCTCTGCAATCGCCAAGACGGAAAGCTACCTCTACTTTGACCCCCGTTCCGCCAACGCCCGCGGCACTATGCCCCCACCAAGCGCAATCCGCGCCGGCGCCGGGGGCTCCTCGGCGCCAGGCGGCCTCCCGGGTCAGACAATCGCCGGCCAGACCGCGGGCACCGGCGCCAGCTTTGGTCAGCGCCGCCAGGGCTTCTCCGAAGCTGTCGTTTTCACCGTCGGCGGCGGCAGTATGGACGAGTACGGCAACCTGCAAGAATGGGTCGAGCGGACGGGCGGCGACCGCGCCAAGAGGCGGGTTGTCTATGGCAGCACGGAGATGCTCAACGCCGAAGAGTTCATCAAGCAAGAGCTAGAGAGGCTCGGAAAGGAGGTGTCTTCGTAACGCGGGCCGGGCTAGCCATGGGAGCTTTTAACCAGGGTGGTCATTTTGACCAACCTCGCGGGCGCTGGAAATGAAACCAAAGAGTAAATCAGATTCCCATTCTGGTTGGTCCATATTACATCGCTCCCAGACTGCAACGGTCATCTACTTAGTCCTTGTAAGACTTGCACCGGTGCTGTCCTCTCGCATGGTCTTAGTTACACCAGACGGAGGGAGGGTAGGACTTGGCTCCTGATTGACCAGCGGGGTAGCCACGCAGAGCACGGCCCCTGCTTCACCTGCAAAAAAACAAAAAGGCAAAAACGCATGCGTGCAGAGCTGTGGTCTTTACCGGTCATGCCAATTTTGGGTCTCTTGTTTATTGGTCTCATTTCGTCATTGATGTAGCCTGTTTATTGGAAACCCCCCTCATAAACCCCCCAAACTCCTCTTCCCGGCCAACCGCCGACTTCCCATCCCGTCATAAGCGCTGACGGCCCAACCTAGTCCAATCATCCATCAAGTGTGACTTGAGAGAGAGGCGAGGTTGAACAGCATGCAGAAGAAATGAACCTCCAATGGATGTTCCATGTGATATCAGAGAAATCGAAACGCAACAAAATAGCGAGGTGGAGAAGTAGGCGGCGTGTGAGTTAGAGGAGGGAGGAAGGAATAGACCAAAACGCATGATCCGAAAACGCGTGCGGGTAATGAAAGAAAAAAAGAAAGCCATTAGAGTTACATCCAACCACCCAAGGTCGTACTCCAAACATGAAGGGAGTTGAAAACTTCCCCAAAAAGTCGTGTTCGCCATCCACCGAGCCTTTCTTTCCAAGAAAGGGGCGGGTATAATGCTCACAATAGAATCGTCAAGAAACACGCAAAAGGCGGGGAGCAAGTGTTCTTCGCCAGCAAAATGACCATCTCTCCTAGACAACTAGACACCTCTGAACATGCGCACCACGAGGAACCACATCGCGCCGATAAACTTGAACGCCGACAGCCCAGCGACGGACCAGAGCACGACTGACATGTAGATATTGGCCCGGCCGTCAGTGTCGTCGGTAGTGCCTGCAGAGGGGTTTATTCTCTCCAGGCCAGCGGCACTGAGGACGACAGCGGCGAGACCGAAGTTGGAAATCATCCAGGCAAGCACCGTGACGGAACGAACGCCGCGATAATAGTCCATCTGGGCCTCGGCCAACTGCGATTCGGTCGGCTGCTTGACCTCCTTCACGAACTTGGTACTGAACACCTTGAGTTCGCGTTCGTACTGTGCGTTCAGATCGGCCTCATCCGGGAGGTCCGTCTTTCCAGATCCGTCCTTGGTACTGACGGTAGGCAGGGTCTCTGCCTTGTCGTCACCCTTTGTACCCCAAGAAATGTCGTGCGTGTTGCAGAACGCGTAGACGTTGAGAATGTTGGTGTATGTGGGCGTAAGAAGCATGTACTGCGCAAAGGACGTGACCATGTGCCAAGGGTCGAACATCAGCAGCGAGGCAATCAGCCAGATACCGTATGTCGACATGACGGAGATAATGAGGGTGTAAAATACGGGGTTCTTGAAGAGGTCGGTAACGTTGAAGCCGTTGGCATCATTAACATCGGCGATGATGGCCTTGACGGCAATAAACACGGCTGCAAACAACAGATACCTAGAGAAGGTCAGTGGTAAGAATCAGCAAATTCGGGTGGAAAGACTTACACCATAATAAAGGCCCAGAAGTAAACCATCGTGATGTAGTAAGGACCCGACCCCGCTGGACGATTGCCCATGGAAAGGACGAAGCAAGTTATGAGAGCAATGCCGTAAACCCATGTGAAGACGACTCCGAGGATCTCGCCGGTCCTACCAAGCAAATTGTCCTCACCCAGACTTGTTGTCAGGATCTTAAAAACCAGGAAGAAGTTACCAATGGCGAACCAGGCGAAGATCAGGTTGATTGTGTTGAAGACAAATTCGATGAAGAACATCAGCTTCCGTAGCATGGAGTGGTCGGAGCGGAAGAACTCGTAAAAGTGGGCAATGGCGTAGATGCCGGCGAAGAAAGAACCGTTCAACCAACGACGACGTTGAAGAACCAGTTCCGTGACCGTGTCCGGCACGTCGGTCTCGCCAGTAGCGGACTTGACGTACTGAAGGATCCAGTGGCAGTTGCGCTTGGTAACAAGCTCGAAGCAGAGAATACGGTCCTCGGCGAGGTACATGTTGGACGTGAAGATACCAGCGCCGGCACCCTCGAGCTTTTCACCGGCGAAGTACTTTTCCAACGGACCCTGCCCGTTCTTGTCGTTTTGCAGGGCAACATAGCGGTAGGCCGAAAAGGCGCCAGGCAACACGGAGATGAAACCAAAGGCGGATTCCAGAGGCTTGTCAAGGATGTTGCTCATCTTGTACTCGAAGTTCTGCGTCGCCACCAAAGGGTTAAGGAGGTGCTTGCCGCCCGTTCCCAACATGGCCTTGATTTCACCGCAGGCACCGGCGCACATAGGTTCGAGATCGAACGCCTTCCACAGGTGGTAAATCGAGTTGCCGCCAGGCTTGGTACCAGCATCGATGAGGACGCAGATGTTGGGGTCGAGGACGCGGCCGAAAGCCTGAAAGAACCATCTGTGGGAGTTGATCTTTTTCTGGTTCTTTTCCTTCAAGCAGAACAGCATCTGAACAGGCTGCTGCTTAGGGACCAAGGTGACCACGTCGTTCTTGATTGACATTCCGACCTGCGACGTGTACTCGTAGATGTGGGCCGTGACATCCTTGTTGTTGACTTGCTGCTTCGCGATGCCCTCCTGATACACACCCATACCTGCCAGCAGAGCTCTGGTTCTAGGGTTAATCTTGGCACGACCGTCGCTGACGACGCACACGACAATCTTCTTCCACGCATCCTTGCCCCACGACTTGCTCTCCTTCCGGCTGCACATGTATTCGACGTTCTTGAGAACACCAATCATTGTCCGAGCGAACAAGATTTCGTCCTCGTTATACATGGTGACAACGATGAAAAGCTCCGTATGTCTTGGCTTTGAGAAGAGCTTCTGTCGCAGAGTGAAATTGTCATCGTAGAAGAAGTCGGGGTCGCACGTGGCCGCCGAGTAGCGCATGTGGGTGAACTCGTCGCGCTCGCCGTGGGGGATCTGGTTAAGAAGTCTTGGTGGCACGGGGCAGTCGAGGACCAGGTTCCCACGGTACAGCAACACTTGCTTGACAGTCTTCCACCTTTTGATTCCGCCGGCTGGTTGCGGTGTTGGGTTGTCCTGGTACCCATCGGTAGCCGTGCTATCCTGATGAGGCAGCATTGGCCTATTGTCGTCGTACTCGCTATAACCGGTCGGCTGGTCATAGGGCATCGAGGGGTCGTGCGGTGAAGGCTCGTAGGGCTGGTTGTAGTAGGCGTCGTGATGGGCTTCCGGGTTGACGCCGTATTCGCCGTGGTTGACTGGTGTTTCGTATCCGCTCAAGTTGCTAACAGAGTGCTAATTGCGAGCTGTTAGCAGACGGCTCACACAAGAGGGCGTTGAGCCGACTTACTGCTGCGTTGAGTTGCAGCTGGTCACTAGGTGTGCCATACCGAGCCGGACCCGTGGGGACATCGAGCTGCTGGTGAGGACTGGGACGACCGTAAGGGTCGTCGATATGTTGGGGCGGGGCCTGCTGGTAGGCGGCGTTGTTGAAGGGGTTGTCCTCCAACTGGTAGCCATGTTGAAGCGGCTGGCCCGGTGAAGGCGTGCGATGGTACCTGGGGTCCATGCGGTCGTTGTAATAATCGTCGTCTAGAGCAACAAAAGGTTAGATTCGCCGTCTTAGCAAGTGACTGAGGACTTGGTGGGATATGTATTAAGAAAGCAAAAAGAGGTTGTAGGAGGGGGAGTAGAGAAGAAGCTTGCGCCACGGAAGGTGCGTATTCGTACTCTTGGACGACGGACAAACAAACTCTTTGACGAATGGGCAGCGCGATCAGGGCCGAAGTGACGGGATGGTTCAACCAGACAGACACAAGGGTGTATTCTCCGGACAAATCAAGACGGGGCTTTGTGCGGGAAGGGGAGGGGGGATGTGGGATGAATGACGCCAAGGGACAAAGTCATAAGGGGACCAAGTTACTTGCCTAAACGATTATACGACATGGTTGCGATGGTATGGGGGGTCAGTTAAAGGAACCAGTGTCTGATGTCTATGACCAGGAGAGTCCGTGGGTGGATATGGATATGGATCAGGGAGACGAGTCGCGTCTGTCGGGGAGAGCGGGATATGTTTCTAGGTGTTGGCTTGCTGCGGATGCGACGTGCTGTGCAGATTGGGGGAGGAAGGGATGTATTGACCACTCGGGGACGTCGTAGACGAGTGCGGTGAAGAGGAGATCGAAAGAGAGAGAGAGAGAGACAGAGCGAGAGGTCGAGATGGAAAGTGGATAGGACGGGAGGAAGTTGGGACAGTTCGGATCCAGGTCGCAAAGTTGCAGTTGCAGTCGCAGTCGCAGAATCGCAGTCGTCGGATCGGTCCTGTCGGCGGTTCAGCTTCAGCTGTGCCCCTATTAATTTTTTATTCTTCCGCTTCGGCGACGGTACCTTGCGAGTACCCTGGTTGCGTGCCACAGATGCGTAGGGTTTGCTCGTGCGGTGATCAAGGAGGTTGCTGGCTGTTTGTACACTGCTGGTGCGGGCGGAATGCGCAGCAGCGTGTGCCTGTCTACGGTGTGGTGTGTGGGCGCGCGGGTCAGTGCTCAACTCAATGTGCCTGACGGGTTTCGGTGTGACGGGAGAAGGGCCCAAGGGAGGGGGGTCAAATGCGTTTGATGGAGGAGAGGGAGAGGATGAGAAGAAGGGATGTGTTCGATCGAAGGTCAGGGAGGACACGACTTTGCTGAAAAAGCTGGGCCGGCGCGGTTTCAAGCTGATTGAGCCCGTAGCAGAGTGTCTGCGTGCGGGCAGAGAGGACACACAAGGCAGGCCGTCCAGGACAACCACGACAATCAGGACGGGGGGATAGTTGGATAGACAGGGGTAAGCCGCATTCGGTGGTCGTTGCGCAGCAGCAGTAGGAGCCAGCTCCACGTCGCTTCCTTCCTTCTTCTTAGTATCTCGCTTCCTTTCTTTCGACCGTTTCTTCCTTCCCTACCTGTACGTACCTAGGTACCTACCTACCTTACCGTACCTGGGTAAGGTACTTAGATAGGTAGATAAGCAGGAAATGATCCTCAGGGGCAGGCTCGTCTCACCTTACCTCTGTAGACGTTCGATTCGAACAACATCTATGTATCTGTACTCTGTACTCTGTACTCTAACTTGGCCAGGTATTTAGGTAGGCACGACTGCGCCGAACGCCAGCCAGACGGGGGTCGAGTTGTCGCGTTTCAGGCACTAAAGTGTGGCGCGGGCAGTTTTTGACTTTGGGGTCTTGGGGTTGGGTTTCGGCAACGAGGGCAAGCAGCAGGCTTGGCGCTTCCAGAAGAGCGAACGGCTTTGCTTCGGAAATGGGGAGCAAAAAGAGAAATACAGCGCCTACGACAATAACTACAATCTACATACGCTGTACAGATCCATCAGCGTTGTCCAGCAACAACAATGGGTTTCTGCTCCTCATCGGGGCAATTAGGGGGGCAAGTGACGTCGCTAGGGGGTCTAGGGACCCTCTTCAAACTTGGAGACTTGGGTGCAACAAGCTAACAGGCCAACAGCCAACAGCCAACGGGGCAGGGTATCCGCGTATCTCAAGGTGCGTGCGTGTGACAGGCTTAGCGGCGAGGACGGGCCACAAGAGGGTCCCTGGGCCAAGTCGGCAATGGCAGCGAGACGTGCATGGCCACAGCTTTTACTTCAATTTTTCTCTCTCGACTTGAGGGTGTATCTGACTCTCGTCAGTCAGCCAGTCAGTCGCAGTGACATGTCGACAAGCGTCCCATAGCAACACACCACGGTCAAAGCCATACCTATACCTGACAGGACTGAACAATCCGACATCTACCACTAGCTGCTCAACTCTCTGTCATGCTGCACGACATCCGTAATGAGCGCAACACTGAGCGCCAGAGAGAGAGGTTCCAAGCAATCGACAAGTTGCCGCAACAGCCGTTCGTTGCCCATTTGAAGTCGCGTTCCCATGGTTGCATGCGCTGCTGGGATCCGTTGTTTAAATTGAGGAAGGAGGGGGCGCTGACGGGGTAGACTGGGGAGGGGCCATTGACAGGGTAACCAGCACCTTCCCTTCACGACCAGGGTTTAGGTCAAGACTGGAAAAGGTACGTACTACCTACACCATGAGGCATCTTGATGGCTGCGGGGGCTTGTACAGCTGTGTGCCTTTGGGGATTTAAAAATAAAAACAAGAGCAGCCATTCAGAAAGCACGCTGCTCCAGTACATCTGGCAGTACGTATCCGTATGATCCCCTTCGCCGCCACACTCACTCACGGGTGACGACGCCTCCAACTTGCATTCCCGATGCGTCTCCATCGCAAATCCGCATCCTCGCCTGCTCAGCCTCGCTCGCTCCAGGACTTCCATCCGAGTTCCAACCCTGCCTCGTCAGCCCTCAAAGACAAAGACCCCCTCTGATCCAGGCTTGGGACGGTCGCCACACCCAACCACGCTCGTTCTCCCCACCATTGGGGCTGAATCGCTTCATTCGGGTTCCAGCACTCTCCTCCCAAGACCTGCTGCGGTCACCACTGTTTACGTATTCATGTGCCCGCCCCTCGCCTCTCCATGCGTCTTGTCCGCCATCAGCCCATCACTAACTTCCGCTTGGTCTTGTTACCATCCCGCGCCGCGGCGCACTCGGTTAGCATTCCTGGCAAGGAGGAATTCTCATCCCTTTCCGTATGGGCAGTGGCCTCACATCACCTCCTGAGGCGCTTGGCCTGGCAGGAAGGCCGCTGTTTGATCGTCACATGATACCCTATCCATCCCAGAAGCCTCGGAAACCCCAGGCTCGAGTACCGGAACAAAATATGACTGACTTCCCGTCAATGATGATGATCCCATGTTGCTTGCTGAAACTCAAATTAATCCGAACTCTACTACACCACCTTGCAACTCATCCCGATTCTAGACACGGGCGTCCGTCGGTCTCCCAAACCGTGTGACACCGAGGCCACCCAGGCTTCAGCTCTGTTCTTTAGAGTTTGTGGCGGCCCAGCCCGAGGCAAAAGTGTGGCATCGACGGGTGTCCAACGTTATCGTGGCGGTTTGATGGCGCCAAGTGCGCAGTTCTTGAACTTTTCCGTAGCCAAGTCGATTCGTCTCTTGTTGTGATGTGATCAGCTTACCATGCGGGCTGAGCCTGTAGACTTCGTCTCGGTGAGGCCGTTTAGTTGTATTTATGAAATGTCAAATTCAGCTGAGTCAAGCCGGGCCAAGCTTTCCCGACGCGGGTGGTTCCTTACAACGTGATGCTCCAACACACTTCGTTAGCATCAAAAGCGACATGACCAGGAACACCATGATACTAGTTGTTTAATATTGAAAACCAGAGGAAGCGCCCCCAGAATCATAATCTCAAGTACAAATGTCAATGTCAAGAACCCACGATTCAATGGGGCGATTCCCAGTGTAGTAATTGAACCAAAACAATATGGGCCATCATACCAAATTCGACTCGGGCAAGCTCCCAAGTGTGGTTGAAGGAAAAGAAACCACAAAGTTAAAGACCGTGTGCCAAAAGACCATCCAGGTTAAGCAATCAATCCTGGCCCACGGAAGTTTGAAACTTTGCTCAATGGAGGATGCCTTCGAGTCACAATACCAAAAAACAAGCAGTCGGCGCCAACTCAAGCTATAGAGTGGGAAGAATCCCCCCCTCGTGTGTTGATTTAGTATTTGTTTAGCATCAGCTGTACTTCCGAGCCACCCGCATGCCTACAACACGATGGACGCTTCGAATCCAGACTCGTTAGTCAAAACCCGGTTTCTGGTCATCTCGGACACCCACGGCGCAGGATGCTTGCCGGGGAACAACAGACTCATTGGCCCCGTCGACGTGGCCATCCACTGTGGCGACCTCACAGAAGAGAGCAAACTGGCCGAGTTTCGCGCAACCCTCGAGCTCATGAAGACGATCCAAGCGCCACTGAAGCTCGTCATCGCTGGGAACCATGACTGGACGCTTGACACGCTCATGTTCAAGAAGAAGATCGCCGAGGTAGCACCCCCGGTCGATATGGAGTTGGTCCGGAGGGAATACGGCGACTTTGGCGAGGCACAACGCATCCTCCAGGCATCCGCCAAGAACGAGGACGACGACGAGTCCGGTATCGTCTTCATGGACGAGGGCACCCGCACCTTCGCCCTCTCCAACGGCGCCTCGCTCACCCTTTTCGCGAGCCCCTACACGCCTTCGGCAGACGACTGGGGCTTCCAGTACGACGCACGCAGTGGCCACCAATGGGACATCGGGGGCGACGTGGACGTTGTCGTCACCCACGGCCCGCCGAAAGGCGTCATGGACCGCACAGCCATCGGATCACGGATCGGCTGCCCGGGCCTGTTCGCCGCCGTCGCGCGGGCCAAGCCGCGCCTACACTGCTTCGGACATGTGCACCGCGGCTGGGGCGCCAAGCTCGCGCGCTGGCGCGGCGGCGAGGCTGTAGGCGGTCCGGCTTCGCACTTCGAGGCCTTCGACAACGACCGGTCGGTGGTCGTCGAGACACTGGCCGGCCTGACGCCGCGGGATTTCGACGGACCCGACGCCGTCGCGGAGAAGAGGCGGAGGCTCGAGGCCCGCACGGCGGCGGGATGCTTTGCGACTTCGCATTGCGCCGGGGACGAACATCCGTTGAGGAAGGACGAGGGGACGCTGTTCGTCAACGCCGCCGTCCAGGGAGACGGGAAACAGCCGCAGCACTTGCCGTGGGTCGTCGACATTGAGCTTCCCAGGGCCGCCCGCGATGCTGCCGCTTGACGTTGTTGTGGCGCAGGTGAGCCCGCCGTGGCTTCTCGAGCAGCATCTGGGAAGCAGGGATCTGGCAATCGCGGTATGCAAGGGACCTTTGCAGCCGGGATGGGGGAGGGGGCAGAAGGAGGGTGAGGTTTTGGCGAAATGAGAAATCGCGAGGTTTGTGGATGTCCCGAGATCCACCGCAATCAAATTGCGGGATGAAACGGCGCAAACGGACCTCGGATCCCCAAACGATCGATATTAGCTTGATGCTGATGGTATCGGGGTCATTAAACTCAGCACACTGCCTAAGATTGGTAGAAGAGACTGAAGGAATATCAATGTATGGCGCAGTTTCCGCGAGAAGAGGAAACGCTTGTGCTCAGTCCGTCCTCGTCGGACACGAACCCATTCTCAAAGTCGAATAACAAGCTCCAATGTATGTGTTACGTTCTCATTGTGCGGCGTGCCATCTCCGGGTCCTCGGTCGAAACACCAAACACAAAAGACTAAAACGCAGCGGCGTGGGTCTTTTTAATCTGCGCTGAGCGGATGCAGGGTCTCGGTTCCCCTCTCCTCCATTTACTGCCCACAGTAGACACGGACTTGTTGACATCGGCTACCGCCCGCATGATCTCCGGCTAGGATAATGGTTGCTGTCGTTGTCCGTCCCACAGTTGCTCCTTCTAATCCGCCGGTTGGACACGGATACACCACAAACGGACGATGACCGTCGTAGATTCGCGCTAGAATGGGTTCGATCGTGGTGTCTGGGCGCTTGGCCGAACTCGCATCCGTCCGTCTCAGCAATGCATGCCGTCTGGGGAGTTCGTTTGTATGTGGTCCTCTATGTAAGAGACGAAACTGTTGCTTGGAGTATCCGTTGCCATGCCAGTGAAGATAAAGCCATCGTCCTCGTGACAGATGAATAGTTTTGGGCAGTTTCCGCGCATGCGTGAATGTTTGAAGAACGATTCGATCTGTTGAGCTTCAACTTGGAAGGGCCACCTAACCAAGGGGTATGCAGTTACTGAGTGATACAGTGTCTACTTGAGAGCAACAGCAGTTTCTCTTATCAAGCCACTCGGTTAAGCTCGTAGCACTCTTGAGAAGGATTCGTATTAGGGAGGAAATCATCGTCTTTCCTACAGAACATTGACGGACAAGAACAGAAGCATGGTTGAAAATTCGGTTCCACATGTCTAGCGTCAAGAGTGATTTCCTCATGATCCTCTTAGTAGGCAACGAGAAGCTGTTGTGCGTTGTGGGCGCAAGCCTCGTCTACTGAGAGCAGACTTCCTCCACGGGTCGCATTTTGACATCTCTCGGGTTGGCCTCAAGACTCCTTCAACCCAGTATAACAACAACGGCGTCAAATGTCTTCAAACCTTATGGAAAAGCTGAACAAATGTCGCAGAATTCTAGCACATGACCTATCGCTCGAGAATCTCTACCCATCGCGCACGCCGGACTTCGTCACAGCGCTAACGTTGATATCTATAGCCTGAGTGTGACAAAGTGAGGCTGGATACAGGAGTGCGAGTCTCCGACCACAATGTCGGCACCGAATACGGTTTCCAGTTATTCCAGCCCTCCAAGAGCGGGTTCCCCAAGTTGTCCAGGCCCAGTGATACGAGGGCGAGGGTCATGCTATTAATGAACCATCCCACACAGCATCAATGAGGTAGACGCCTATGCTACGAAGACCTCAGACAGAAGCGAAGCGAAACAACCAAGAAATAAACCTCTTACAGAACCAAGGAGATTGCACAGATAATTCGAGGACACAAACTAGTTTCTACTCTTCCAGAGGACTATAACTGAAACCAAAATCTTGGAACCCGTGTTATAGGACTTGTGCCATGGTGTCGCTTAGTTTGATCCGTGATGTAACAATTGAAAAGAGCCGACAAATCTGGCCCAGGCTCTAACCTCTAACCCCTATAAGCAATTCCCGTCTAATCCTATAGTCAGGGCTGTTCGAGACAGCGTCGGGCGACGAGGGCAAGTAAAGTATATTGGCTGACGAAATAGCGACCTGTGCACGGCTTGGAGTCCTACATACATAGACAGCGAACACTTGAATATTGACTGCCAAATTTGATCGGCTAGCGATCGTGCTCCGCTTAACGCAGAGCTGGTATCTCATCATCCTCCCCAATCGTACATTCATCCTGTTAATCATGACCAGGAAAGAGCAACAAAGATGTACGACCGATGTGCAAACTTTTTCCATCTCAAACAACACCCGAGGCGCCTTTAGTCCGAATGAGACTCCTAATTAGACTCCGAGCTCGTACCACTCAAATCATAACCGGACATCTCGTCACTCGAGTCCGAATCCTACGTCGACTCCTCGTCACTGGTGGCCTCGATGTTGGACTTCTTGGCCTTTAACTTCTCCTTGACTGGCTTCTTCAGTGACTCAACTGCCGTCGGTGCGTCGCCGTCTTCCTTGACGTTCTCGACGTCATGGCCTATTGTGCGGAGCTTCTCATTGATAGCGGGAATGACCTTGACAAGGGTCTCGTACTGGGCTACAGTGAGGGAGATGCCCTTCTTGCCGGGCAGCATTTCGCCATCCTTCTCATAGTACTCGCGAATGTTGATGAAGGTGGTGTTCTTGAACTGGGAGATGCCAATACGGCGCTTGTTGGAAAGCTGTTGGGGGAGGAGCAATCAGCACTGGGTGGTGGGAAGGTAAGGGAACACACGAGACACGACGCGGGGAGGGATATTGCATACATCCCAGAAGGCGTTGCCCTCCTTGTCAACACCGCTTGCACTGCCCTCGGTCTCGGAGGTCTTGTTCTTCTTGGTTGGCTTAGTGGCAAGCTCGTCCTCGGAGTCGCTGCGCGAGTCGCGCGGGGCACCACGCTTGGTACCTTTCGTGAATGGCATGTTGGGCTGGAGGTTACTAGCTGTGCTGCTTTGAAAGACTGTTTTCTGGTCAAAATGTGGCCTAATTTACGAATTGAGAGAACGACGTGTGTTTCAGTGCGGAATGTCAAAGGCGCAACTGACGAAGTTGCATGTGAAGCGCGTTGTCCATTACTTGGCAGGCGCGTTGTGGTCAATCGCGGAAAGTGACCCGGTCGCGATTTCTTTGGGATGACGTAAGAGTGCAAACGCCAGAGCATGTGACTTTGATCACGTGAAAAGTTAGTCATCATCACTTGTGTTTGCGCAGAGGACGAATACACACAGCGCCAGGGCCTTGATAGACAGTGGTGTCCTGCCACGACTCTCGGTGCAAGGGACATGGCTCTTTCGTCTCACCTCGAGAGCTCACTTCGCCGCCCCCTGAAGTCCTGACCCGGAATCGCTGCTTGAGATTTGTTTCAACCCCATATTCTGCCCAGCTTTGCCTTGCTATTCATCAATCATCGGCTTCATCGTGTTCCAATTAGCTCCTTCAGCCCATTAATGTACAACAGTTGGAGCCCCTAAAGAAGTGGACTTACACGAGTGGGGAAAGACACTGCCCAGAACCACGGGGAATTCCCTCTTTCTACGCGACCGTACAACTGCAGGGGGTCTGTCACCAAAATTAGGAGACGGGAGCTTTTGGCGAGCATTTCTCGAATTTGAGCACGAGCTAAATTCCCATTCCAAGCGGGCCAGCCTGCCACAAAAATTCCCACCGCGAGACGTCAACAAGAGTCCACTGCCATCCTTTTCTCCAAATCTCCCCCATCCGCGCTTAGACCTCCCCTAAAACGACATCTGATTCCAACGCCAGTATCAGTCGATTCAACGCACCGCCTCTTGCTCTCCGAAACACTACTGTTGTAGAGTGTGGCTGACAACAGCCATCTCCTCCCGGAAGAGACGGACAACCTGTCCTCCTTTTATTTTTAGGCTTGCGCCTGCAGCATTACGACCGAACGACCGATCCACTGACTTAACGTTGTTTGAAGCTTATAGCTCGAGCGAAGAACTCGCTTACTTTCCCTACTCGCTTGCTCGACTCGATTGCTGCACGCTTGGTCTTCACCTCCGGCATCAGGGATGTGAGAGGGCGCGGTCCCCCAAATCGAATAACCGACGAACTAGGCAAACATGGACTCGACACCTGCCGACGTGCATCCGCCCAGCGGCGCATCTGCTGCCTCTGTCAAAGAAAAGGTGCCGGCTACTGAGACGACGGCGACGACAACATCCGGTTCCCCTCCGGCTAAAGAGAAGCCAGCGACTGCTTCCATCCCTTCGATAACATCTGCACCGTTGCCTGATGCGCCAAAGCCTGCCAACGAAGAAGATGATCTGGCATCTAAGCTCCTCAGGTTCTTGTCGACCGCGACCCCCGAAACCCTCGGTGCCGTCGCCGTCGGCCTGGCAGCCTCGACCTACTTTATACTCGGCAAGGTCGGACTCGTGCTCATTGGCGCGTTTGGCGGCGTCGTCACCTTCATCACATACGAGACGCGCCATCCAGAGGTGTCGCGGGCTGTCCGGGGCGAGAAGGGCATCGACATCCTCCAACGCCTGGCGCTGGTCAAGATCGCCGAACCGCCCAAGGATGATGCGGAAGAGGAGGAGCGGCTCATACACGGCTTCGATGACTTTCAGCCCGAGACCCGCGAGGCGTTGACTGGCCTGGTGGATGCCGTCATCCGCGACTATGTGAAATGGTGGTACTCGCCCATCCTTCCCAACGATAGCTCATTCCCTCTGTCCTGCAGGAGGCTCCTCAATTCGTTCCTCCTCTCCGTCTCGAACCATCTCCACCGCAAGCGACCCGCCGATTCCTTCATCGATTTCATGACCAACTCGTCGTCCATGTTCATCGTCTTCCTTTCCGAGCTATCCTCAGCATTTACCGAGCAGCACAATGACTCCAATTCGTCGGCTGTTGACATCATCGCCAAGTACCTCGAAGAGAACCCCAATTCGAACCTGGCCAATCTCCTGAACCACCCACAGCAGGCAGCCAAGTTCCGCAACGTGGCAGATGATCTGCTTGGCTTCCTGGACCGGTCGGCGTACAACTGCGACCCGGCGCGCGTGTTTTTGAGAGAGATCCTGGCCGGGGTCATCCTCGAGATGACCTTGCAGTCATGCTCGAAGCCGGAGTGGATCAACGGCTGGATCGTATATCTGTTGGAAGCTGGAGAGCCCGATTTCAGTCAGGCCATCGACGTTGGCATGCAGACAGGACCTGATGCTGCCAACGCCAGCAACGCCAGCATTGCGAACAACAATGCCTTCGTTGACATTGACGGAAACCTCGGCAACATTGCCTTGACCAAGGGAAACCGCAACTCACTGGACATGGAGCGAGAACGTCGGAAAGGTTCATTGGTGACGCACAGGAAGCAGCTCAGCAAGGCCGACGAAGAGATGGAAGAGGCCATGGAGGAGATGAAGCGCATGAACGCCTTGATTGCCGAGGAAGAGGCTAAGAGAGCCAAGGCACGACAAAGCGTTGATTTGGCACCAAAACCAACAGTACAGGCCACCGAAGACAAGGTTGTGTCCTCGCCTGGGGAATTGTCGCCGAGATCACTGTCTTCGGCAGAGAAGCCATCCACAAACGGTTCACATGGTTCTAATGGGTCTAACGGCTTCAACAAGGACGACGGCCAGCACTCACCCGACACGCCGAGATCTCCTGCGGATTCATCCAGTCAGAAGTCGTCGCCGAACCACACGTCCAACGGGAGCGCATCCCAGTTCCTGAATTTCGACCAAATTGTACCACCTGCCAAAGAAGAGCCTGAAGCATCGGAAGAAGGCTCCCGCAAGCCCCCATTGACCCTTCACAACGCCACTATTACTCTTTATGAAGATGGCAATGACAGCAGTAAGATTCGGAGTAAACCGACGTGGGATTACATGGTTCAGATCGAGCCATCGTCTTCCCACTATCCTGGTTGGATGATTGTCAGGCAATATTCGGACTTTGAGACTCTGCACGAGATACTTAGGCGCATTGCAACGATCTCGGGCGCGACAGCCTTTACAGAGCAGCATTCCACGCTTCCCAGCTGGAAGTCGCACACACGGGCGTCGCTGCGGGGCGAGTTGGAACGGTACGTGAAGGATGCCTGCTGGTACAAGCCCCTCGCAGAAAGTGAGGGTATGAAGCGCTTCCTGGAGAAGGACTCAGGACATGGCCACAGTAACTCCAAGTCTGGCTTGGCATGGGATACTGTCGGCAAGAACATGTTGGACGTCTTGACGATGGGTCCAAAGGGTGCCATGGAGGGCGGCAAGGCAGTGTTTGGCGGAGTGACTGGCGTGTTCAACAACATCGGCCTCGGTCCGAGAAAGAATACGGCGTCTTCCCTGTCGGAAATCCAAACATCGAATCGTTGGTCAACAGGAACACCGCCACGGATGGACAGCACCACCAGCCTCAACGCGGCAGTCACGTCACCAACCGGAGTGGGTCCCCGGAAGGGCAGGGATAGTCTCGACAGCCAGAGATCATCCATCGTGTCGACCCAGCCTGGCAAGATCGCTCCCATGGAGCGACGGCCCAGCTATGATCCGCGTGGAGACACCGAGGCGGACAGCCTCAAGCCTCGTTCTGACCGCTGGGAAAGGACCTCGCCGAGCGCCACCGGCAGTCGCGAACATAGTAGAGCTTCGAGCCTGGCGCCCTTGCAGTCGCCTGCCCTGCGGTCACCGTCTTCAACGAGCCTGGATGTTATGAACCTCCAGTACCTCCCACCGCCTCCGGATGAGATGCCCGAAGACTATCAGTCGCCGACGCACGGGGACATGCAGGCTCAAATGAAATCGACCGGGGCCGTTTCACCCGGCCTGCCGCAAACTCAGGCGAACAAGAAGGAGCCGAAACCCGCACGACAGTACGCCCCGTTATCCGAGCAAGAGGCGAACGTGGCCGTGGAGCTGGTCTTCGCCATTATCAATGAAATGTACACGCTCTCGTCCGCTTGGAATATCCGACGAACTCTTTTGGCCGCCGCAAAGTCGTTCCTCTTACGGCCCGGCAATCCATCTCTGCTCTCGATTCAGAAGATGATGCAGGAGTCGGTTATCGACGCCAACACAAAGGACGAAGGTCTTGCGTACCACCTACGCAAGCTACGAGAAAACACGATGCCAACTGATGAGGAGCGCGCTGCGTGGCCAGCCGAGATGACGGACGAAGAGAAGGAGAAGCTGCGCATCAAGGCGCGCAACTTACTCATCAAGCGAGGTGTCCCGGCTGCTTTGTCTGGTGTCATGGGACAGGCGGCGACGACCGACGCCCTTGGGCGCATCTTTGACAGCCTTCAGATCGAGGAGGTGGCGCGAGGCTTCATGTTTGGCATGATGCTTCAAGCCGTCCGGGTCGTCACCCACTAACTACCCTTTTCCATCAACTCCCCTGGCGCCGGCGTACCTCATATTGTATTAGCAAACGGACACGCAAATGATGAGGGTGGGACGAAAGCGTAAAAAAGACGTTGTTTGTAAGATGAGATGACTTGAAAGCAAGACACGGGAAACGAACGATGATGGGCAACCTGTCGGGCAGGGGGCATATATGTATACATACATTTACACACTTAATAATTGACGAGTACATATGAGACACCGCCTTCGAGGCCTGTTGCTTTTGCATTGTGAGGACGGACTTGGTCCACGAAGAATTTACACGTTCCTTATATACATGTAACACATTAATAATTACGCAGCTGTTTTTTGAAACAACAGACACCAAATGGGGGCTCCAGTCCCATGTGCGCGAGGTGAGTTTGATGTCCTCGATAAGGACGAAGACTAGACCGACCACAACGGCGCAGCGGAGCTCCACGACCAGTTAATAGTGGATAATGCCACTGGCGAACACCCCATAAC
The DNA here is from genome assembly GCF_034447905.1 of Colletotrichum destructivum. Lineage (NCBI taxonomy): Eukaryota > Fungi > Ascomycota > Sordariomycetes > Glomerellales > Glomerellaceae > Colletotrichum > Colletotrichum destructivum. The sequence continues at coordinate 1,407,214 of NC_085904.1, forward strand.
GATTGCGTAGGGCGGGGTAATGCACGCTAATAGCGGGGTGCGGAGCTCAAGCTCGTTATCTTATCGGCGACGGCCTCCGATCATGATGTCGACCGTTAATCATCGACGAATCATTCTTCTGACGAACCATCTACTCTTCCTAAGCGGTGTTATTGAACCTTATCTCCAAATTTCAGACTTCATTGACAGTTCAACTACCCTCTGCTATAGACACGATTGGTTTGTCCGTGAAGAGAGCTACAAGAGGAACACCCACAGGTACACCGGAGTCACTCACACAACACGCACCTCTCGAGGTCTACCCTCACAATGACCTTAGACTCACGAGAACGCGGCATCCGCATCGCTATTGACCGCGGGGGAACCTTCACAGACTGTGTCGGTGAGTTCAACGGCAAGGAGACCATCATCAAGCTCCTTTCCGAGGACCCCGCCAACTATAAGGATGCGCCACTCGAGGGCATCCGGCGCATTATGTCGCACTTCCTTGACCGCGAGATACCCCGCGGTGAGGCCCTCGACACGAAGCAGATTGATTCCATCCGCATGGGCACCACCGTGGCGACCAACGCCCTGCTGGAGCGCAAGGGTGAGAAGATCGCCATGGTCGTCACCAAGGGGTTCAAGGACTGCCTTGCCATCGGCAACCAGAGCAGACCTAAGATCTTTGATCTGGCCATCCGTAAACCCGATGTCTTGTACGAAAAGGTGGTCGAGATCGATGAGCGCGTGACCTTGGAGGACTACGCCGAGGACCCGGAGAGGACCCTGACGCAGGCTTCTGCCAAGGCGGGGACGCCCGAGGCCGCCGATGCGGAACTGGTCCAGGGTACATCAGGTGAGGCCGTGAGAGTACTCCGGCGCCCAGAGGCGGGAAACATCCGAGGCCAGCTGCAAGACGTATATGACTTGGGCATCCGCAGCATAGCTGTGTGTCTGATGCACGGCTATACCTTTCCCGACCACGAAGCCCTCGTCGGCAAAATCGCCAAAGAGATTGGCTTCCAGCACATTTCCCTTAGCCACGAACTGATGCCCATGATCAAGCTGGTGTCTCGAGCGACTTCGGTCTGCGCGGATGCGTACTTGACACCCGCGATCAAGAAGTACATTTCCGGCTTCCAGGCTGGATTTGAGGGGAGCTTGGGTACCAGGAGCGTCAAGCAGGAAGAAGGCGCCAAGGGGGCACGCTGCGAATTCATGCAAAGCGACGGCGGCCTTGTCGACGTGGAGAACTTTACCGGACTCAAGGCCATCCTGTCGGGGCCGGCGGGCGGTGTGGTCGGGTACGCCATCACGTCGTACGATGAAGAAACTAAGGTCCCGGTGATTGGGTTCGACATGGGCGGCACAAGCACCGACGTCTCTCGTTTCGGCGAGGGTCGGTATGAGCATGTGTTCGAAACCACCACTGCCGGCGTGACTATCCAGTCGCCGCAGCTGGACATCAACACCGTTGCCGCGGGTGGTGGCTCGATGCTGTTCTGGAAGAATGGTCTTTTCGTCGTAGGGCCAGAGTCTGCCGGAGCGCATCCCGGTCCGGCATGCTACCGAAAGGGGGGTCCTGCGACGGTGACGGATGCCAACCTCTATCTCGGTCGCCTGCTACCCGAGTTCTTCCCCAAGATTTTCGGCGAAAACGAGGATCAGGAACTTGACGCCGAGGCTAGCAAGGAGGTTCTACAGGAACTTGCCGATCAGGTAAACAAGGAGACTGGAAAGAACATGAGCGTCGACGAGGTAGCATATGGTTTCCTGACTGTAGCTAATGAGACCATGACGAGACCCATCAGGTCGATCACCGAGGCCAAGGGGCACGACTCCTCCAAGCATCGCCTGGCGACATTCGGTGGTGCCGGCGGCCAGCATGCCGTTGCTATTGCCGAGGCGCTCGGCATCCAGCAGATTCTCATTCACCGATACTCATCTGTTCTTTCGGCGTACGGAATGGCCCTGGCTGACGTCGTTGATGAGCGTCAGGAGCCCGATTCCAAGGTCTGGGAGTATCCGGGCAAAGCGGTTGACGAGCTGAAGAGCAAGATGGAAAAACTAAAGGAAAAGTCCCGCCGGACACTGCGCGAACAGGGATTCGAGGAATCGGAAATTGTGTTCGAGGAGTATCTCAATATGCGATATCGTGGTACGGAGTCGGCCCTGATGATCATCAAGCCCGACAGCAATGAACGGAAGGAAGCCCGGGACTGGGACTTTGGAACCGCCTTCATTCAACAGCACCGTTACGAGTTCGGGTTCACTCTGGATGACCGGGACATAATCGTCGACGATGTGCGCGTCCGAGGCATCGGAAAGAGCTACAGACACGTGGAGAAGACTGTCGACCAGCAACTGAAAGAGCTGCGGCGCAAGGACGTAGATCAGAGCAAGGCTCACAACCGACAGAAGGTCTACTTTGAGGAGGGCCGGCTCGATACCCCCGTGTACAAGCTTGAGGACCTGAGTACTGGCGAAACAATCAAGGGCCCTGCCATGCTGGCGGACGGCACACAAACGATCGTGGTCACCCCCAAGGCCACTGCTTTGATTCTCGATACCCATGTTGTCATCGACATACAGAAGGAGGGCTCAAAAGAAGATGGGTGTGTATCCTGAAGCTTAACAGAGACGATGATGCTGACAGTTTTGATATAGCGCGCAAATGAGCCATGAAGAACGCGAAGTCGACCCCATCATGCTTAGTATATTCGGGCATCGCTTCATGGCGATTGCAGAGCAGATGGGCCGGGCGTTGCAAAAGACGAGTGTCAGCACCAACGTTAAGGAGCGCCTTGACTTTTCTTGCGCCATCTTCGACGCGACGGGAGGTCTCGTGGCTAACGCGCCCCATCTGCCCGTTCATCTGGGTTCCATGTCCACCTGCGTGAAGCGCCAAGCCGAGATATGGAAGGGCAATTTGAAGAAGGGCGATGTCATCATCTCTAACCACCCCTCGTACGGAGGTACCCATTTGCCGGACATCACCCTTGTGATGCCGGCCTTCAACGACAAGGGCGACAAGATCCTCTTCTACGCGGCCTCGAGGGCGCATCATGCAGACATTGGCGGCATCACAGCCGGCAGCATGCCGCCACATTCCAAGGAGCTGTTCCAGGAAGGCGCCGCGATCAAGAGCGAGAAGCTTGTGAGCGAGGGCCGCTTCGACGAGAAGAGGGTGACGGAGCTTCTGTACAACGAGCCCGCGCAGTACCCCGGTTGCAGCGGCACGCGCTGCTTGGCCGACAACATCAACGACTTGAGAGCCCAGGTCTCAGCCAACCAGAAGGGCATCGCATTGATTGAGGGACTCATTGAGGAGTACGGCGAGGATACGGTGCAGTTCTACATGATCCATATCCAAAACAACGCGGAGCTGTGCGTCCGTAACCTGCTGAAGGAGGTCAGTAAACGCTTCGAGGGCAAGGACCTCCAAGCGGTGGACTTCATGGACGATGGTAGCCCCATCCGGTTGAAGGTGACGATCGATACCGACAAGGGCGAGGCCGTCTTCGACTTTGAAGGCACAGGCCCCGAGGTCTACGGCAACGTCAACGCGCCCGAGGCCGTGACCTACAGCGCGATCATCTACTGCCTCCGCTGCCTCATTTCCAAGGACATCCCCCTGAATCAGGGGTGTCTCAAGCCCATCCACGTCCGGATTCCGCCCAAGTCGCTGCTGTCCCCCTCGGACGGCGCCGCGGTCGTGGGCGGTAACGTGTTGACGAGCCAGCGCGTGACGGACGTCATCTTCAAGGCCTTCCAGGCGTGCGCGGCGAGCCAGGGCGACTGCAACAACCTCACCTTCGGTTTCGGCGGGAACGTGACGGGCCAGAAGGAGATCAAGGGGTTCGGGTACTACGAGACGATCGCGGGCGGCAGCGGCGCGGGGCCGAGCTGGGAGGGGACCAGCGGCGTGCACACGCACATGACCAACACGCGCATCACGGACTCGGAAGTGTTTGAGCGGCGATACCCCGTCATTCTGCGGGAGTTCTCGCTGAGGGCGGGGTCCGGCGGCGACGGGCAGCACCGCGGTGGTGACGGCGTGGTCCGCGACATCGAGTTCCGGATCCCCGTACAGGTGTCGATCCTCAGCGAGAGGCGCGTATACCGGCCGTACGGGCTCGCGGGCGGCGAGGACGGCGAGTGCGGGCTGAACATATGGGTGAGGAACGTCGAGAAGGGCAGCTGGGAGAAGTCGCTCAGGAGGCTCAACAAGACTGGCGGGGAGCAGCAGCACGTCGACGACGAGGTCGAGTACGAGGAGAGACGGTTCAACCTGGGCGCCAAGAACAGCGCGCCGATGAAGCCTGGTGAGAGGATCATCATTCACACACCCGGCGGCGGCGGCTGGGGGAAGGTCGGGACGGAGAAGGCGTTCAGCCGCAAGAGGGACCCGACGGAGGGGTGGAGGAAGGGGAGCCACGCGAACAGGGAGGATACCGCGCTCCAGGTGTGAAGGGATGGTGTGATCTAGAGTTTAATCTTACGGGTACATTTGGAGATTAGATGAAATACATACACGCCTGCCACTCCCCAAGCAATGGGAACCCGCACTGGAGATGATGTCTGGCCTGACCTCACCTCATCCCTAATGCTGGGAACTGGTCTTCAGCTACGCTCCAGCTGGTCTTTGCCACTGCCTGCATTCATGCCGACCAGCTGGAGAAGTTCACGCCAGCTGGTAAGAACACATCCCTCTGGATGAAGCCTTCACTGGTCGATGACTACTGTCATTAACTGCTGTAGCAATGGTGGACCTAATACAACTCGTTTTACAGAGTCTACTCGCCCTTGTGGCAGTCCTCACCTTCCCCCTTCTCCTCCTCCACCTTACAGGAATCTCCCAAACCCAATCCATCCCATTGAGAAGGAGAACAAATTGAACAAGGCGCTTACCTACCACCAATACTTCGGCGAGCGGGCGGGAGAGAGCAAGTACATAGACTTCAAACACTACAGGTGAGGTCCGGGCACGACCGAGTAGCAGATGAAGAAAGACGCGTCCAGAAGAGGACGAAAAGAGTGCGTAGACTTATTTGATTACAACGGTTGAACTGCACCGTTCACTCGGTATCCTCACACAAGGCCGCGGGAAGATCTCCCAGGTCGCGATACCCTACAAAGTATGCAAGAAGGGTCCCCAAGAACAGGTGTCTCTGATACCTATCTGCCAGACTCCAAACTCCTTGCACACCACACCATCCATGTATCAACACACTCTCATTCTCTTTCGTTCATCCAGCTCCAGATAAACCACCAATTGTCTCGTGAGGGTAGTCTGCCGCTCACCAGGCGGAGTAGTGGCCCATGAGAGATCCACGAGGCAGGCCGGTCTCGCGGCTCTTGCCGACGGCGGACGCTGGGCGAGCCTCGGTGGCCGTCGGCTCAGCAATCTTTGAAGCGACGACCACAGTCTGAAGAGTAGTGGCGGTGGATACGGTCGTGGCAATGGCCGAGGCCTCGGGGTCCTCGATGGCCAGCCCAGTGCTCGCGCTCTCAAGGTCCACAGCGCTGTGAGTCTCCGCGGTGGAGATGGCAGACTCAGGAACCGGAGACTCTGTGGTGGGGGTGGGGACGACGAATATGGTGTTTCTGGCGTCGAAGATCTGAGGGCCGTTTCTGAGGAAGGCGTGGAAGTCTTCTTCCTCGTTGGCCCAGGGGCCGACGGGGTTGACCATCTGGCGGCGATGGGTGAGAGAGCTAGCAGCCCACTTCCAATTGCTGGCGGCGAAGGCGGCAGCAGCGGGGGTAGGGTCCGAGGAGAAGGAAAACGAGGATGAGGAGGGAGTCAAGGTAGGAACGCGGGCGGCCAATGTGGCAGAGAGAGGCATGGAGTGGGGTGCCATTGTGTTTGATGTGTAGTTGTGCGTGTAGAGGTGAGTGAAGTGGTTTTTGTAGAGATGTGCACAAGAGTATGTGTACTTGATGGTTTGATGGAGTTCTTGATGATGAAATGGACGAGAGGTTGAACGTGGTGTGTTGATGATGGACGAGGAAGAAAAAAAGGGAAGTCGTTGCATTTATATAAGTCTTGGAAAGACACTTTGGTGGTGGTGTTAAAGGGCATCAGAGAAAGTTTAGTACATGTCTGACGGATCCTCCATGGATTCCATGGTTGTCTCCCAGGCAGCGATCCAAACGTTGGACTCAACCAGAGCCAATATCAACGTTATGGTCGGCATGGCAAGGAATAATGGCCGGCCTCATCTGGGTAGTGTCCGGTCCAGGCTTCTCGGCTCTCACCTGTTTACACTTTTCTTTTCGGTCTGCTGGTGAGCTATAGCACCAATCCGTCGCGTTCGAGAAATCTTTAACCGTCCGCGCTGTCGCTCAAGCGGAATTCAGTTGGTTCTGTCACGGAACCTTCTCGACTCATCGGGTTCGTGGTCTGGAGTAGACGAAGAAAGGGGGTTTCTGACGAGGACAACCGAGTAATGCCGATATAAATATAGCTTCTAACGCTGAGTTTGATGCCGAATGAAAAGATATCAAGTATTTTTCATTACTGTGAATATTCCACTTGGAGATGTTGTGGGATATGTACTTGGATGGCACTGGCGTCCACAGCAGGGCTGTAATCGCCTGGCCGAAGGCCTATCGCTCCTACTGTGCCGTTTATTTTTATTGACGGACGAGTCAGCCCAACGAAGAGACTTTGAAGAAAAAAGGTAATAGACGCCCAAAAGGCGACGAAAAAGAGACAAAGTGCAAAGAGAGACAGCTTCTCAGAGTTCCCAGCCCATTTTGGCTTTCCTACAGAGGGCAGCCATCGAGGACAACGACATAGATAAAATAGACAATGACTGTAAGCAGAAATCCTTTACCACCAATACATGCCTCTCCGTTGCATGATTTCTTGCATAAGGAGGTCCTGCAGTGTATTTGTAGTAGTTGGACGTCGACCTTGATGGCGAGTAGAACAACCATGGACAGCGTCACCACCTTGATAGTAACAAAGAGGAATTCCTGTGTCTCCTAAAACTCTGCAGCGGTTTAGAAAAAGACCGCCGAGAACCGCAAGGGCTCTCACAGATTGGCGCGCTGGCCTTTGAGCCCATCGGGTCGTCAGTGTTGCGTCCCCATCATCCTCGTCCCTGCTCGCAACAGTCTTCTACTCACTTCCAGACCAGACATGTCAGCTTCGGTCTCTCTCAGAAACACCTAGCATAGTGACTTGGAGGAGGGCGAAGGGCCTTGTGGCGAGGTTGGTGTGCTCCTACTCGACTACATCCATCTGGGGTACCACGCCAAGTACAATCAACGAACCCTCATAGGTATGTGTCAAGGACGAGCTGCGGAGCCGTAATCTGTTAAGAAGTAACATGTATTACTTGATGAAGTATTGCGTCTGTCATACTCTCCTGTTTCTATGACCCAAAAATCTTCTCCAGGTATCTCAACCAGTTCTCGCCCAAGACTTTCTTCATCTTTTCCTCGCTCCAGCCCTTCTTCGCCATGGCGACGGCCAGCTCTGCCCGATCAGCCAGCGGCCCAAGTGGCTTAACGACCTTTTGGCTCCCCCATGGTGTCAGACGCCGGGCATATCCCTTATCCCTGTTACACCATTCCAGAAAGTCGCTTGGCCTTGCGTGTCCCTCGCTGGCATCTGATCCAATGCCGACCAAGTCTTCGCCAATCAGCCCGATCACATAGTCCAGGACATCCACATAGTCCTCTATTGTGCTGTCGTTGCCCTTTGGCATATGCGGCCCAAACTGGGATAGGCCGACGAAGCCCCCTTTGCTCCCGATGAGCTTGATCAAGTGATCCGACTTATTGCGGGGGTGGTCGACCAAGCCACCGGGAAGCACATGCGAGAAACACGGAGGCTTTGCGTCCGGTGCGTACATGATCACGTCTTCCGACGTCTGCGGCCCGACGTGGGAGAGGTCGCACACGATGCCGAGACGGGCCATCTCGTCCACCACCTCGCGCCCGAACCCCGTCAGCCCGCTGTCCCGCACCTCCGAGTACCCGGCGCCCGAGTAGTTTTGCGTGTTGTATGTGAGTTGCATCTTGCGCACGCCGAGGTCTCGGAAGACGCGGAGGTAGTCGAGCTGGTCCTCGATGCCCGACGTGTTCTGCCACGACAGGAGCACCGCGGTCTTGCCGGCCTCCTTAGCGGCACGGATGTCGGCCGCGCTGTGGGCTTGGAGTATCAGGTCCGAGTGCTCTTCGAACCACCGCTTCCACTCGACGACGTTGGCGAGGCTGCCACGGAGGCCCTCCCACAGACCACATGTGCAGGAGACGCCGGTTATGCCGCCCTTGTGCCAAGATTCGAAGATATCGCGGGACCAGTTGGCGATGTTGAGCCCGTCAAAATGGATTGACGAAGCATAGATTGCTCGTGCTTCTGTTTCTGTCACCATGGCGTCTGTGGAAGTAAACGGATTCGTTGGCTTGGTGCTCCAGATCGGTAGGTTCAATCATAAGGCTTGACCGAGGAATACGACAACAAGAGATACCGGAGAATAGGGCGTTGAATTGAAAGCAGACCACTTCTTATGGAAGCCTCATGAGTTCGATACACCATGGACATCCCACTGGTACGAGAACGGGGCCGAACCCGGAGATACGGCCAGCAAACTGGACGTCGGAGAACGTCCGGTAGGCGAACCACATGGTATGGTGGTATACGGCCCACTACCTGCACTGGTCTTGACAGATCCTTCGATAACGCCATTCCATGGTATGATTGAGCCATTTGAGAAATCGGCATACACAGGGAATCTGGTCCCAGAGAATGCCAATTTGGTTGGTGAGTTTCGAGATCGGTCCAGCCTGGGTGGATGCTTGACTGCTTCTATCGTGAAATCTCACTTGTCGGTTCTTCCATCACGAGGGCACTTGGCTTCAACCCATTACAACTATCTCCTTCTTGCCCCGTAAAAATTATCAAAACTCTCCTCCTCTACTGGAACAAAAACCCGGAAAGCTTGACTTGTCGGAGATTTATCCTACGTTTACTAATCACGTCGTCCACCTTGAACCCCGGTCATACTCACATGGCTAGTTCAAGTGATTGCGACCATACTAGGTGTGATCGGGGGTCGGGGAAAGTGCGCTCATGATCACCGGGCTCTAGGCCGACAATGTCTGGCCTGTTGTCGGAGTGTGTCCGACGGTGGTGGTTGACGCCATCGCCGGGGAAGTCAGCCCGAGCAAAGCCGGCCTTCTGGAGGCTTTACATAAAGCCATCAATCTTGCAACCGGGTTTTGGGCATTTGGAGCTGCAATTAGAGTCAAAAATTACAGCATCTTGTATCATCGTCGTCGTCTTCTTGAGTAGCACCCGAACGAGAGTGACATCGACATGGACCGTTCGTCGGAAAACGACGGCAAAGACACCGCTTCCGTCGCGGTACAGCGTAACGAACAACAGCCAAAGCGCTCTCTTCGTAAAAGAATCGCCGCGGTAGTTTGGGATAGTCTGGACAAGGACCCAGAGGAGCGCAAGTTCATCGCCAAAATAGATTGGTGGATCTTGAGCTACTGTTGTGTCGCCTATTTCGTCAAGTGTGAGTTCAAGATGGTCTCGGTGTCGGCGTGAGGCTGTCCCATAGCCACTAACATCTACCCTAGATCTCGACCAGACCAATGTCAGGTAAATTCTCCATCGCATCCGAGACTCTTGGGGGATCGTATTTAACGCAGGGCTTATAGCAATGCATATGTATCGGGAATGAAGGAAGACCTGCATCTGACGGGCAACGACCTCAACTACCTCACGACCTTCTTCAACATCGGCTACATCATCGGCCAGCTGCCATCCCAACTGATCCTTACCCGTATTCGACCTTCCATCTGGCTGCCAACGCTTGAGCTCATTTGGAGCTTTATCGTAATGGGCATGGCTGGGGCGAAGAACGTCCAGACCATGTGTGCGCTGCGCTTCCTCGTCGGCCTTCTCGAAGCCTCTGCGTATCCCGGCATCATGACATTGTTGGGCAACTGGTACACCCCGCAGGAGTTAGGAAAGCGAGCTTGTATCTTCCAGGCATCGTCTTCAATCGCGCAAATGTTTTCTGGGTGGGTCGTCACGTACCCTTTTGTGCCGAGGCCAAGTAGGGGTGTCTGACAGAGTACAGTTACCTGCAAGCCGGGTTGCTCGCCGGCATGGATCACCGTCATGGAATCCGGGCGTGGCAATGGCTCTTCATCTTCGACGGTTTGTCTTCTATTCACTTCGATCTCCTCTCGGACCAAACGGCGACTAAGTCTCACGCAGGAATCATCGGCATACCGGTCTGTATATACGGGTACTGGGCCATCCCGGACCAACCGACATCGTCTCGCGCCCGCTGGCTCAAGCCGAACGACCGGAGAATGGCCATCGGCCGCATGGAATCCTGCGGTCGAGAGCCCATCCGCAAGCTCACCTGGCGCACTATCAAGGACATCGCCAAGGGCTGGCCCGTCTGGCTTTTCAGCGCCATCTTCATCGCCCACGTCCTCGGCATCCGCATCTATGCATACTTCAACGTCTGGCTCAAGTCGACAGGACTCTTCACCCCCGAAGAAGTCAACTTGATCCCAACCGCAGGCTACGGCACGCAGGTCTTCTTCACGCTGACGTACGCGTGGGCAAGCGACGCCATCGGCTTGCGGTGGCCGCTTGTGATTGTCGCATGCACCGTCGCCATGACCGGAACCGTGATCCTCAGCGTCTATCCGGAGGACAACATACCCGCCATGATGGCGGCGTGGATCCTCACTTTTCTGGAGACCGGGGCCGGGGCGCTGATCATCACCTGGATCAACGAGGTTTGTTCGCACTCGGCCGAGCACAGAGCCGTCATCATCGGCGTTGTGGAGACGGCCGCATTCACGTTCCAGGCATGGGTGCCCTTGCTGGTATATAACTCGGGGGATGCGCCCAAATTTCCCATTGGCTACGAGATGGCCACCATGTTCTTTGGCCTGGAGATCGTGTTGACTCTGGCGATCCTGTGGTGTTCCAAGAAGTGGCCGGTTAGGAAGATTGAACGAGTCGGCGATAGCGAATAGTTTAGAAGCGAACTATTTTATGCAAGTACTTCCGGCTCAAGGTGTGAGTATGTGTACTCGCATTACAACGATCTCCCATTGCTCAAAGATACTTGATACAAATTATTGTCTACAAAGCTGTAAAGTACACAATTGCGGCGATGGCGACAGCTGACCAGGTACTACTGAGCACTGAGGTTTCTCGCCACGAGTAGGCAGAGCTATCCTTTCGCCACGAGTAGCACCCAAGACCGCCGATGATTCCTTGTTCAGCCAGCTTTTTGAAAGGCTCACAGTCAAACGTAGCTATGTTGTATGGATTGAGCCTGAATTCATGCAGGACCTTGGGTTGGCTCGTCGTGTTGACTGTGGCTTTTTGGTACTCCAAGAACGATTCGCTGGGAGAGGTGTCAGGCAATATTAAGTATCGCATGGCGTTGTGGGGAGAAACGTACAAAAACGCGGGCGTCAAGTTGCCACTCCCGATATCGACCGAGAACATATCTTTCTGTGGCCAGTACCATGATCTGACCCACCCGCCCTTCTCGTCAGGCATGTACTCTGACGTCAAGTTGACTTCGGTCCGGGAAATGGTGAGGCTGAAGTTGGACCATTGTGCTGCTTGTGGTGGAACAGAGACCCATGTCATGTATTCCTCCGCTTCTAGGTAAAGCGAGCCAAGTTGGTCAAAGGGTAGGTGCAAATGTGTCATGTTGGTAAAGGCTGAATAATACTTGTCGGCAGTCAAGTTTTGCAAATTGGGGCTGCGTCGAAAGCCCGATATAGCATACTGCATCTGCATCTCACCAATGTGCATCGAAGTCGTAGATTCGCCGCCGAGAACAACTTCGAGTTGTCCGGCGTCGGCGTCATCGGCTCCATATATTACAAGCTTGGCCGACTCTTTGAACCCCACAACAAGTCGCTTTACCCTTGTAGACGCGGTGAAAGAGGCGGATTCGACTTTGATGTTGTTGTTGAAGATGCTGTCGACCGACTCTAGGCTTGTGGTGCCGATCAGGATGCCGTTCTGAAGCCCATATGTCCGAGCAATCTTCTGAGTATCGTAGCTAGGACCAACGCTCCTCAGCGCTGTATGCTTCAAAGTAGAAAGCTCCGGTGCTATTATTTCGATCGATCCAACTGTGTGAAGATTTGTGACGTCGACGTAGGTAAGGCCGTATGGGCGCTGAAGAGCGAACGTACCACCAACGGTTTGGAGATTTGGAAAGCTGAGGTTTTGAATGGACGTTATGTACCATCTGCCAATTATGGTCAGGTGGCCGTCGACCCTTGTCAAGGTGGTGGATGCAATATTGACACTGCTGTTCGAGTATGAATGGTACTCGTCCCCAAAGATACTGCCGTGAATGACCTCTGGGCCACTGAGATCGATATCGGCAGAGTGCACTGGGGAAATGACCAGGTTGCCGTTCACTTCACGGCAGTTTCGTAAAGCGTCGGCATCGCCAGGCTGCTTGATCAAAAGCCCTTTGCCCGGAAAATCACAGACTTGCCCGAGAACACCTGGGCACTGCGGTTAGAACTGCGATGAAAAGCTGCGAGCCGTCACACGACACTTACCATGGCATAGCGCGATTACCGTGAAAGCACCAGCCTGCAAACATTTTGAAAAGCCGATCATGACTCCGAATGTGACTAAAGGCTTGAAGAGCCATCCTCCTAAAGACTGGCGCTTTCAGGAACGTAGCCCATTATCATATAAGGTTGCCCGACGTCGCGTCGAAGATGCGCTGGGCAGGGGAAATTACGAAGCAGTACATGCCGAAAGTGGTGCCAGCCAAGATGCATCTCAGCGGCACAGCACACGCCAACTGGTGAAAGACTGTCCTGAAATCGCATGTTGGAGACAGGTCTGCAGGGAGGAAATTAGCTCGGGCGTGGGGGAGCCAGGGGTTTACATCCTCTTCTGGAGTCTATTGGAGTATTGCTTTACGCCCGACTGCGCGGAACCCCCTGTGGGCCATTGATATCGTGTTAAGAGACCACGTGGGCATGCTGCAATGCCGAGAATGATTTTTTTGGGACGTTTTTCTGTTTGCAACCACTGAATTATGCCTAGTAGCTGAATTCTCTTGTTAATTCCAAAAACGGCATCATTGGCGAGGTAGGCGCCCGAACACCCGGAGGCATCAAGCGTCCGATCACCGTCCGTTGCTACCGGTCCGAGATCCGGCAGCGCCCCGGTGTGGAACCCCGATTGGGTCCTCCGATGGCGCATTGACCACCATCTCCTTAACCCCGCGTCTCCGTCCCCATCGCAGACCGCCTAATTCCATCGAAAACCGCCGGTGACGCACCAAAATCTAGACCACACGCACCGGAGCCGACCGAGCAGTAACTCCACGGATCCTTGCCTATCTCGCCGACGTCGATATCCACACTGCGGTGCGTCTGAGATACCTCATAAAGCCACGACGTCCGCCGGACTCCTCTGCCTCAATCCCATCTTCCCACACAAACCCCGCATTTTCCGCCCATCATGTCCCTCACAAACGAAGATTGGGAAGAGATCCGCCAGGACATTCCCTCGGTCTCGGACCCTTTCATCGCACAGTACATCAACGGCCGCGAGGCTCTCATCGCCCAAGAGCACAAGTCACGCGCTGACGCTTCCTTCCGCGCCGCGGCTTCGCCCATTGCCCGCCGTGCGGCTGACATTGTCGCCCGCATCCGCGACGAGGAGAAGCGGACGATATGGAATGCGCAGGCCGAAGAGGACCTCGCCACGAGCGAGGGTCTTGCACCTTTCCCCGGGATGATGTTCACGCTCGCCAAGCAGCGCCTCGAAACGACCCGTCTGTGGCGCATTGTGCAGAAGATGCCCAAGGGCTCTCTTCTCCACGCTCACTTGGACGCCATGGTTGACTTTGATTTCCTATTCGATGTTCTGCTGAACACCCCCGGCATGCATTTTGCGGCGGACGAGCCCCTCTCGAACGAGGCGGCCAAGTCCAACTCTGGGGTTCACTTCAGATTCAAAAAGGAGGAGAACAGCCAGACTTCACCGTGGGAGAACAGCTATGTTCCCGGAGAATTTCGGCTGCTTACCAAGACGGCGGACGAGTATCCCGACGGCGGGAGGACGGGATTTCTGAAATGGCTGAAGGCGAGATGTACCATCACGCTGACGGATAGCATGGAGCAGCATCACGGTATTGACGCCGTGTGGCGCAAGTTTGTCTCATGCTTCACAGTCACCAGCACCATCATCCACTACGAGCCTATTTTCCGCGCCTTTCTGAAGAGGCTCATGGCGTCGCTGCTGGCGGACGGCATCTACTGGATTGAACTCAGGTGAGGAAAACGCAACCTGCCTCTTCGCTTTCGACTCAAAGATCATGGCCATTGACAGAAACCAGGTTTACTTGGCCGCTCAACTATTGCCGCGACAGGCAAGAGGAGCCAGAGAAGGACTACAACCACATGTTCCAGGTAATGGAGGAGGAGCTCGCGCTCTTCAAGTCCGACCCCGACAACGCCGCCTTCTGGGGCTTCCGCACCATCTGGACCACCATCCGTCAACTGCCTACGCGCGACATCATCGAGAGTATGGACAACTGCATCACCACCAAGATTTCGTGGCCGCACCTTATCGCCGGCTACGACCTCGTCGGCCAGGAGGACCTGGGCCGGCCCCTGCGCGACCTGCTCCCGGAGCTCTTCTGGTTCCGCAAGCAGTGCGCGCAGGAGGGCGTCAATCTCCCCTTCTTCTTCCACGCCGGCGAGACGCTCGGCGACGGCGACGAAACGGACCAGAACCTCTTTGACGCCATCCTCCTCGGCACGCGCCGCATCGGTCACGGCTTCTCCCTGTACAAGCACCCGCTCCTCATTGACATGATCAAGGACAAGCGCATCCTTGTCGAGTCGTGCCCCATCAGCAACGAGGTCCTCCGCCTCTGCGGCTCCATCATGTCGCACCCGCTGCCCGCGCTGCTGTCCCGCGGCGTCCCCTGCGCCCTCTGCAACGACGACCCGGCCATGCTGGGCCAGGACACGGCGGGCATGTCGCACGACTACTGGCAGGCGCTGCAGGGCTGGGAGAACGTCGGGCTGCTGGGTCTGGGATCCATGGCCGAGAACAGCGTGCGGTGGTCCGCGTTCGAGGACGAGACCCCTGAGCAGTGGACCGCGGGTATCAAGGAGGCGAGCCTGGGGTCAGGCGTCAAGGCGGACCGGCTCAAGCAGTGGGCAACCGAGTGGGAAAAGTTCTGTCTCTGGATCGTGGAAGAGTTCGGCGAAGAGTCGGGGAAGGCATAAGGGAAGAATCACATGGGGACGCGGGGGGGGACGGCGGTGACAAACTTGACTTGGGCGAGTACGTTTCAACAATGGGGGCTGTCTGGGTTACATGAGCAATGAAATTGGGCATGGGGACGATATGTATACAACGGAGTTTCAACAGTAAAATGTGCCAAACGGATTGGCCGGCTCAAGGGGGTCACATTACATTCAACACGGCGAATAAAAGGGCATTCAACGCAGCTCTGGACTGAGAGAACCATGGCAAAGGCTACTTAGGGACTGGCTGTATGTTTAGGCTGCACTACTCAGCATCATAAGGCATCCGCCAGCTTAGACAAATACTGCAGATCGACATTGTGAGCCATGGTGAATGCGCCAGTGGCGAATAACGTCGACAGTTCAGGCTGGCTAGAACTGCAGATGCCGTCATGTGGTGACCCAGAGTAAAAAAATGTTTATGATCCTAATAGGGTCAGAAACGAGAAGTCGCAGCAAAGCTGGAAAGTGACAGCAGTGGCAACCCCAGCCCTGAGCCTGTGGAACCTTTGCTGTTTGCCAGTGGTTCAGTCTGAGCATGTGGGCGAGACGAAAATGACTGATTTGACCTGCTAAATCTTATACCATCACCTTGGTTGGCAGAACGTTTACAGGCCGAAGGCTGTTGTCGTACGAGAATATCCGGGTAAGAATTCCGCGATCGAATGAGAACAGACACCCCAAGCGCTCGCGGCCAAATCCCTTCCTCCCCTCGAGGCTCATCCGAGAAGCAAAATAAGGCCAGTTTCAGTAACGACCTCCATCAGTGTCACTGCCATTGACGGTGAGATTCGAGTTCAGCATTTGATGTCTTCAGCAGCAAGTATCGTGGAGAAAAAACATTCAGAGGACGAGAAACCGGATTGCCTACATGGCTGAGTCCCGATACGAGACAGTCGATTGGGAGCCGCAGATCATCCGGGGTTCAATCCACCTCCAACCACGCCCCGATGTGGACAATGGGCATACCCCGGCTCAGAACCTTGAAGCGTGGCACGAGATGATAAAAGTGGAAGGACTCATCTCGACTGGAGAGTCCATGAGGATCGACTGGCTCGGCCCTCACGAATGAGTAGGACGAAGTCGCACACAGCTTGGGGTCCAGCCGATGAGGACAGCCGGGTCTGCTCTGGTGATGCATTCATATATGGGCTCTCTCCTATATGTGGGGTAGAAACACGGGCCAACCAACATGATGCACACACACTTTTGGATCATCGTCGAAAAGAAACACCAAAGGACTGTTGCGACTGGAAGTTGTCTCTTCACTGTAGTCAGGGACATCCCGGTCAATGTGCTTGTCTGCGCGCAGAAACGCGCCCCCACCTTTTCCGTGTTGAGTGGACGCTCGAGCCACATCGGCCAGCGACTACGGACAAACGAATGTTCCGTGCCCTAATTTTTCCGTTTTTTCCAACCCACACAGAAAATCCACTCGCCGGCGGCCGAAAAGTTCGTGAGAAGAAGACCAGGCTCAACCGATCTCAGTCAGACAATTCTTCCCCCCTTCCCTCACCACACCCACAACAACCAGACGCAGGATCAAACTTCTTTGCGTTCCGCACAACCGTCCAAAATGGCTCCTCAAGCAGTACGTACAACATGAGACAACCGCTTTGCTGTTGGCCCAGCCCGCGAGCTCGAAAGAGCTGCGCGCGGCGGCGGCGTGAAACAGTAGGCTAAGTCAAGATTCAATAGGCGATCAAGCGCACCGGCAAGGGCAAGAACCAGAAGGTCACCAAGAAGTTCATCATCAACGCTTCCCAGCCCGCCTCGGACAAGATCTTCGACGTCGCTGCCTTCGAGAAGTTCCTCCAGGACAAGATCAAGGTTGAGGGTCGCGTCGGCAACCTCGGCGACCAGGTCCAGATCTCCCAGCAGGGTGAGGGCAAGATTGAGATCATCGCCCACAACGAGCTCTCCGGCCGCTACCTCAAGTACCTGTACGTTGTCCTGCCCGTAGCGTTTGTCCCAAACATTGCTGCATTTGGTAAGCGGAACAGACCGCTAACATCACCTCCCCCTCACAGGACCAAGAAGTTCCTCAAGAAGCAACAGCTCCGTGACTGGCTCCGTGTCGTTTCCACCTCCAAGGGTGTCTACGAGCTCAAGTTCTTCAACGTCGTCAACGACGAGGCTGAGGATGATGACGAGTAAACGGTTTCTATGCATGGGTCAGGTTACTTTGGTCGGCATGGCACTGGAATTTTGGCAAGGTTAATGGGAAATACCATGGGGAATACCAAAAGTTAGCACCATCGTGTGCCTGTTGATCTGCCACTTCCTTTTCACTTTCCGATCATGATTCGCAATTCTGAGATGTGATTTATGGGGTATCCTTGAACAGTCTATGTATGAATTGATCCGGTTGCCCCTGTTTACGATGTCCAAATGTTCTACAATCCATCGTACACGCACTATCTCCTCCCTACTCGGGCAAGGCCCTCATAACCCCCTCAAATGCGACCAATGCCATGGCATTGGCCGGGAACGCCCTAAGGAAACACGGCAGAAACCCGCGCCAGTAACCCTTCCACCCCGCTTCCCTGTACACCGCGGTCGCGGCGTCCCTCCACCGAGGAAATCTCTGGACGCCGTCGTTGAGCCCGCCGCCAAGGGGATCCGTCATGATGCGCTGCTTGATCACATCGGACGGGTAGCTCGTCAGCCAGAAGACCTGCGCGCTCAGCCCACCAGCCCAGAAGTTCACGGCCGGCGCGCTGAGCTTCGTGTTCTCCCTGAAATACCTCGAGAACACGTCGTAGGAGCCCCACCAGCAGAAGAAGAAGCCTCGGAACAGCAGCGTCGCGCTCAGGCCGTGGTAGACGCCCTTCACACCGTGGTGCGCGTAGATCTTGCGCAGGCAGTCGACGGGCCCGCTGTACAGCCGCTCGGTCTTGTTGGCGGCGTATTGGATCTGCAGGCGGGCCTTGACGTGCTCGACGGGCGCCGCGATGAAGCTGACGGTGCTGCCGGCCATCATGCCCGCGATGCCGTGGCCGTACGACGGCAGGTTCTCGACGCTACCGACGCGGAACAGGCTCTCGGCGAGGAGCCGGCGGTAGACTGTCAGGGAGCCTAGCATCACCGAGTCCATGAACATCCAGCCCACCAGCGGAGGTGTCGCGCCCTTATACAGGCCCGGGACGCCCTCATTCCGCAGCGTCTGCGTGACGCATTGGAGCGGCCCGCTGAAGCGCGAGGCGTCTGTCGTCTGGAGGCGCACCTTGATCGTGTCAAAGGGGTGGCCGACTTCGCAAGCGTCAGTGCAGTCCCCACAAGCCTTTGGACGACGGGAAATGACAAACCTGTGAGTTTTGCTATTCCGGAAAAGACTCCAGCGACGAAGCCCTTATAGTTTTTGACCACAACCTTGGGCTCTTCCCTCACGTCTGCGGCCATGGTGATATCTGAGTGAGGGGGAACCGCCGTGAGATCACTTGCAGCGGACATCGAGTCCGTTGATAAGTCACAAAAAGTGCAACCACCTCTGAGACAGGCCGACGGAAAAATCCGAGAGTCCTGGTACAAAAAGTGAATACCAGTTCTATCGTGTACTTTTTTGTGAGCCTTATACGAAATCCATCACAAGTGAGTTGGGGTAGGGATATGTGGTGCGCCCCGTGCTTCATGAATCATGAAGCTCTGATTCTCGCTAGGTAAGCAAAAAAAGGAGCCGATTCCGGGGACAGCGCCCCCCCCGGTATCTGCGTCAAGGCCCGCTCTGATTGGTTAGGCGAAGCTATTTGGACCCTTGAATCAGGTTTCCTTTCTGCAGGGACTCTCTGTTGGCATCACCATTCAGTGTACCGGGCGCCTCGGGGATTAACACCGGACCACGAAAAGCTGACATCCTGGATACTAAACAGAGTGTCTATTTCCTTCTATTATATATTATGCATCCCATATGAGAATAGCCTTGGTTCTATCTATAGTGCGATACCAAGTTTTCTTTCATCTGTCAGACTACTTCCACGCCATTCCGAGATCTTTACCCAACCCGTTTCCTTTAATCTGTCGCGTCCTCCAGCCAAGCACTTCGAAGCCATAATTCCATGAGTCGTAATCCGGTGCCTCCAGCTTATACACGCTACTTTTCGCGTACCTTGAATGAGCCTGCGAGGTGAGCATCATTTTGACCTCGACGCTTGGCCTGTGAGCCGCAACATGGCCAGGCTCTCTGACGATGTGGACGTAAATATTCTCAGGCATGGCCTTTTGCTGTGACAAGGGACTATCGGCCCGCAGGTGGAAGGAAGCATCGCATGCCCTGTCAAGTCGCGAGCATCTTACAGTCCTCATCCCTAGCGAGAGAGGATCTACTTCCTTGGCTCAAGCGAGATTTTGTTCAGCCGGTGTAACAGGTCACTCGCTAGTTCTCTGCCTGCCATCTTGCCGAAGAAGCTCTCGAGAGCTAGGAAGTCTTGGAAAGCCAAGGGTTGGTCACAATGAGGTGCGACATCTGCGTACATGCGACGGCACGCGAGTGGCAGAGGCCGCGGGTGGACAAACCCGTTGTGGGGGCAGCGGTAGCGTTTTTCATGTCGATTCAGTGTCGGATTCGATCCTGTGGACTTCGCCGCATAATATTTGCTTGCCCGCCGCTCTCAAATATCGGCGTCGCTGTCGTCAAATATTTTGTTGAAAACTGCACAGAAAAGATGGCTTCTTGCAATCGAATCTCCAAATTCGTTGCAAGAAATCTCGCCGTCGACATCTAAGTCGATAAGTTGTTATAGACGGTCGTGCGAAGCTCAAAGGGAGCCTGAAAAAAGGCGATTGTCTCTGCGATTCAGACGGTCATTGAGCTGGCTCGTTGACCTCGCTCTCGATTATCCGCGACATTGTTCTTGATGTTCCAAGGCCTACTGCTCCCAAGAGAAGACGAAAAGCATGAAAACCTGGCTCTATAGTTGAACTATCACTCAAGACGTCTACAAACTAAGAGGCGGTGAAGGGAACAAACAGCTAGAGGGAGCTGAGCAAGAAACTGTGCCTTTGACCATCGCTCCTGCGGCGCTTTATGGCGGGATGGCGGGATGGCGAGGCCAGCTCTTAACTTTGGGGTTAGAGACATTAAACATCTCATCAAGCACCAGAACCACTGCACTAGCTGATTCGGGCGAGGTTCGAAGAGAAAACATCCGAAATGAGCATGAGGACGGGATTATTGAAGGGCATGTGAAATAGCCTCAGTGCCTGGCAAGTTGCTACTGTCTATGGACCCAAACAATCGAATGAATATCCGAGGGACTTGTCTATGCATCTAAGAAGAATGGAAAAGACATGCATCAATGAAGAAGAGTCGCTTTGTGGACAAGGATCTGGAGCTCCCTCCGAGCTCCCGGCGCTGACGTCACGTGGAGTACACACCCTCTCGGAAACACCTTCGCCCATCCATCCCACCTGACAGCTTTGGAGCGTTTGTCCGAACCACTCTACAACTTCGAGGGTTACTCCAAAAACGAGAATCTCGACAACCACGATACCCGAAGACGAACCGCCACGATGAAAGCCATCTACGCCGTTCCGGCGACCTTCGCCCTCGTATACCGGGCCTGGTCACACCAGTCCCTCACCCCTGCGGGCATCGTCGCTGCCGTCATCACAGCCATTGCGCACGCCTACCACCCGTGGAACCTGCCATTCGCGCTGCTGTGCACTTTCTTCCTTGCCGGTACCAGAGCGACAAAGGTATGAAGATGCTATTTGCTGAGGAGCGGGTGGCTGGTTACATTCTGACCGTTTCCCCCAGGTCAAGCACCATGTCAAAGCTCAGATGACGATGGCCGCCCGAGGCACGCCGGGAGGTGAAGGAGCGCGCACCCACGTCCAAGGTAAGAGTCCTACCATCACCTATAGCCGCTGTCTCTAAGTCAATCTAACACCTGAACGATAGTCTTCGCCAATTCACTGATGGCCTCGTGTCTCTCCCTCCTCCACGCCTACCAACTGAACAAACGAAAGGCCGCGATCCTCGACTCGACGACCCCGAACCCTTCTGGTACTCTCTGCTACTCCTGGGGCGGCGACTTACTTGTCGTCGGCATCATCGCAAACTACGCTGCTGTCGCCGCCGACACGTTCAGCTCGGAGCTGGGAATCCTGGCCAAAGGGGAACCCCGCCTGATCACGTCCCCGACCCTGCGCAAGGTCCCGCGCGGTACCAACGGTGGCGTCACCCCGCTCGGCATCGCCGCCGGCGCGCTGGGCTCCATGATCGTCGTTACGGCCTCGATGATCTTCCTCCCGCTCTGCGGCGATGACAGCGCCGGAATTTCCGCGTGGACGAACCAGCAGCGGTCGACCTTCATGCTGGCGATGACGCTCTGGGGCGTCCTTGGGAGCCTGCTCGACAGCGTCCTCGGCGCCGTCTTCCAGCGCTCCGTCCGCGACGTGCGCACTGGTAAGATTGTTGAGGGCGAGGGTGGTACCAAGGTCCTCATCTCGTCCGATGCGTCTGATCACGCCGACAAGAACCAGAAGCGCGCCGCCATCAAGGCCGCGGCGCTCCACGGAGAGGGCAAGCGCGCCGTCGAGCAGATGCAAGAGGTCGACGGCGTCGAGCCCGCCGAGACCAGCGACGCGAAGAAAAGATACGACCCTGAGGACAAGCACCGCAAGCCGACAATGGGCGACGCCAAGCCCTCGCGGGTCATCGAGACGGGTTGGGACTTGCTGGACAACAACGACGTCAACTTTCTGATGGCCTTCACCATGAGCATGGGGGCCATGGGCGTCGCCAGCTGGTTCTGGGGTGTGCCGATCGAGTCGATTCTCGACCTGTAGAACTAGCAATGCATACATACTTTTCTTTCTTTCTTGCTATCCCTAGGCCTTTTTGGATTCCAAGGATGTGAGGCCTTCATATTCATCATGTCTGGCCATCGCGACAAAACCTACCCTGCAAGTCATTGGCATCTCATAGTCTGTCCGAACCAACAGGATCTGTCAAGAGGACATTCTCGCGATTCAGAGTAAGCCCCCGCGGGTCGATTGTCTCACATTTGCATCTTGTCAATCTCTTGTCAAAGTAAGTGGTACTGAATTCCTTTCGTACCTAGTGTACTACACAATTGCCCGATCCCCCCATATGCCGTACTACTTCTTCTACAATGATTCCCCTAGTCGGAACACACCTCTGATCATCCCTACTCCTTCACTCTGGAAACCGTACACTTCGAATGCGATCGCGCGCGCCTCCGGAGAACCCTTCCATTCTGCCCAGCCTTATGCACCATGGAGCTTCGCCATGATGCTCGCCACGATGGCGAGAAAACAGCTGCCAGGAAGAAGAAAGCGAATAGGAGAGAAACAGAAAACGGCAAGAAGAAAAGAAAAAACTCCAAATTTCCCAACGCCAAGCCCGAAAAGCAATGCTATGCCTTACCTTTCTTTTAGTTCGCTACACGACCTCGCTGCTCTTCTTCTCTTTGCCTCGCTCTCTTCATCTAGTATAAGCCTGAACCGTAAAAGCAAACAGTCGGAGGCGGCGCAGAAGACAGTCCGCCCAAAGGAAAGGAAAAAACTTGGCCCATTCTCCCATCATGCGTCATGCTCGTGGTGTTTCAGTCATCCCTCATTTGGCGTTGGCCGACTTGTGAGACTCAAGAGCGCCGGCCAGGGTCTTGGCCATGTCCTCATTCTTGACCTGCACCATCCACGTCTCAAGACCGTTACCGGCCTCGTTGGAGGTGGTAAGCTTGACATACTTCTTGTCCGCCTTGTAGGTCTCGCCGGGCAAGAGGGAGCGGTTTAGGACAACATGGCCGCGGGGTTCCGCGCGCAGAAGCATGCGAACGGCGCCCGTGTTCTTGTGCTTCAAGAGACGGAACGGGCCGACACCCTTTGTGGACCACGGACTCTTGTTCTTAGGCTGATCGTCGCCGCTGTCCTTGTCTTCTTCGGACCCGGGAAGGATGAACTTCATAATCTTGGCGCGGACGTCGTGAACTACAATCTCATCCTCCTCACCGGGGCCACCCTCGGTAAGCTTGAGCTGCTCGTGAGGCTTGCCGTCGGCATCATCACCTTCACCACCGCCAGCGGCCTTGTCAGCCTCTGCAGCCGGCTCGGGGGTTCCATTGGCAGGGGTGGTGGCTAGGCTGGATGCGCCACCAAAGTTGAAGGGCGAGTTTGTTCCAGTGGTCGAGGCGCCGGCCGGGGCCTGCAGGCTGCCGAACATGCCGGAGGTAGGCTGGGCGGGCTTAGAACCAAAGAGGCTGCTCGTGGGTGCCGAAGTCGATGCTCCGAAAAGCGGCTTTTGAGAAGCGGGCGCCGAGGCATTAGCGGATCCATTCGAGGCGCCAAAGGCGAAAGTAGGAGTCGACGTCACGGGAGCCGCAGGCTGGGCCGGAGCACCGCCTCCAAATTGGAAGGGGGAGTTGCTCGACGGCGCAGCAGAAGAACCACCGCCGAACTGGAATGGCGCAGAGCTGTTTGAAGGAGCAGAAGATCCACCGCCGAAGTTAAACATGCCTCCAGATGAGGGGGCTGGAGCAGAGTCAGTCGCACCACCATTGTTGGATGCGAAGGGGTTGTTGAAACTCTGGCCCCCGCCGCCGCCAGCGCTGAACGTAAAGGATCCACCGCCGCCAGAGCCAAAGCTTGGAGGGCCGCTGGCTCCTCCGTTTGTCTGAGCAGCAGGTGCAGCACCTCCAAATGGGTTGGATGAGGGCGCAGTCTGGCTTCCTCCAAAGTTGAACATGCTACTGCCCGACGGTGCGGAAGGACCATCCTGCTTCATGGGGGCGCCGCCGAAAGGAGAGTTGGCAGCCGGGGCAGACTCCGCCGGCTTGCTGGCACCGAAGCTAAAGATGGGCGCCGTGGGGGCAGGACCGGCTTCGGGTGCCTTGGGGGCCTCGGTTGGCTTAGCGCCGAACAGGCTAGAAGTGCCCGACGCCGGCGCGTTGTTGCCGAAAAGAGGCTTCGACTGGAAAGAAGTAGAGCTGCCCGAAGTGCTGGCACCGAACAAAGGCTTGGCAGACTCAGTGGCAGGCGCCTCTTGGGGGTTGCCGCCGAAAAGAGTCGAAGACTGCATCACAGAGCCCGCAGGCTTGTCCTGGGCACCGAAGAGGTTTGAAGCCGGGGCCGGTGCCTTGGTCTCTTCCGCCTTGGGAGCGGAAGCACCGAACGCGAAAGTCGGCGCAGCCGCCGGCTTGATAACGGCCTCATCCTTCTTGGGCTCCTCCGAGGCCTTGGGCTGGAACCCAGACGAAGAAAATCCGCCGAAGAGCGACTTGGCAGGAGGTTGCGAGCTGTTTTCCTTGTCAGACTCTGCCCCCGTATCCTCCTCAGAGCGGGAGCGCTTCTCGGCCTTGGGCTTGTCGTCCTGCTTGGGAGTGGGAGCACTAAACAAGTTGGAAGAGGCGGGTGCGGCCGGCTTAGCACCAAAGATAGAACCGGAGCCGGAGCCGGAGCCGTTCGTAGACGCGCCAAATAGACCGTTGCTGGCCGGAGCATTGGTGTTGAATTTGATCGGAGAGTTGGGGTTCCAGGTCGCGTTGACGGGAGCCGGGGCGGGCTCCTTGGTCAAGGCAAACGGCGCCTTATCGGCCGCCGGCGTGGGCTCAGCTGAGTCCGCGCGGATGGGGTTGCCATCGTTGCCCTTGTTAACGCGGTCGAAAAGGCTCTTGCCAGGCGTGCTTTCTCTGGCATCAGACGAAATGCTAGAGGGACCAGTCGCGGCGCCAGTGGAGAAAAGGGGCTTCTTGGCACCAAAGGGGTTCGAAGCCGGCTGGGCCAAAGGTGTATCGGCGCCACCACTAGCGGCAACACTGGGCTCGTAGCTCTGCTGGCCAGCTTCCTGCGTGCCCGCCTCATCGTCAGAGTCGGTCTCACTCTCACCGTCAGCCTCCACACCGCTGTTCTTTGCAGAGCTGGCATCGGAGAGGTAACCAAAGATGTTGGACGGTTGGGCGGGCTTGATGTTGGCCTCGAGTACGGAGCGGGAAAGGTTGTTGTTAGCAGTGGCTTTCGATGCGCCAGCGAAGGGATTGGGCTTTGCCTCTGCAGCCTTGGGGGTTGCCTTGGGGGTCGAGGTGGGTCCCTGGTTGTTCGCAACCCTTTCGAACATGCTCTTGGTTGCCGACGGAGTCGAAGTCAACTTCTGTGATTTGCTCGGCTGGTTCTCGTCCGACTCATCGGTCACGGTTGCCCTTCTCTTGTTCTTGATCGCAGCCGGAGTAGCTGGCTCTTGCTCCTCCTCCCTGTCCACAGCACGTCTCTTGTTATTTTTGTTAGGAGAGGCCGTCGAAAGCGCAGCGTCCTTGGGAGTCAGTTGCTCCTCGGCCTTGCGCTTGGAACGCGTGGTCTGCCTCGAAGGACTGGAGTCGGCGGCGTCATCCTCGGGCTCGGGCAGATTGTGAGCGGCTCTCCACTTCTTCAATACCTCCTCCGAAGGCTTGACGTTTTTGAACTCGTACAGGCCGTATCTAAGCATGATTAAGCTCCGACTCTTTTCAAACTCCTTGGCGAAGTTCATGATGTTGAGCTTCCAGTCCTTCTTGTTGAAGATCTCATTGGCGGCATATTTGAGGCGGCGAAGGTCCAGGACGCAGAAGAGCTGACGGCGCTGCAGGTCGTCGTACTCGGGAGGGACAAGATGGCCAAGGTACTGATCGGCGTATACGGTGCCCTTGGCTTCGAGCTCGGGGGGGATGTCTCGCGCAAGTGCTTCGCCAGAAAGTTCAGGCGGCGGAGAGGGAATGCGCATCTGGAAAAGGTCGACGGACGTGGATTTGGCAGTCATGCCTCGCGGGGTCGCCTGAGCAATGGTCTCCCGATACACCTTCTGCGAGGCCGGGGTCGCACCCGGAGCAAAGACCTTCTTGGCAGTGCTCGCAGACAGGCTTGGCGCAAAGGGGGAAACGGCCGGGCTTGCGCTAATGGAGGAGGAGCGGAAGAGATTGTGGGCAGTAGAAATGGTGCTCGTGTTGAGGTTGCTCGAGGGCGCGGGATCGCGGTTCAGGACTCTCTGGGACGGAGCAGTCTGGGGAGTACCCAGTCGCTTGTTGGGGTTCAGAGGCGAAGCTTGGTAGCTCCGGTTCGCGAATTTGAGCGACGGGCGCGGGCGCGGGGTGCTGTTTCGGTGATCCATGATGACGAGCGTAGAAGAAAGATGCGGGATCAGGATTAAAATTAGTTGTTGGAGATGGCAATGTGGTCGGTCGACTCGGCGTCGGGAGGAGGGTCGCGTCTCGATTCACGTAGGATTCGCAGACAAAGCGACGGGGGGAAGAAAATGGGGGATGAGGGACGAAAGCAGATGCTGCAGCGGGAAGCAGCTACTCAGGAGTGGATGCGAGTGGATAAAAAGACTCGAAAGGCAATGAAGCTTCGACAGCAACAAAAGGCAATAGCGCAGCGATCAGAAAAGCTGATGCTGAATGGCGCATCAAAGACGGCCTTGTTGGTGGATTGGCGGAGAGGAACCAGACGAAAGATTTTGGTGCAGGATGTTTTTTTGGTGTGGCACGTCCGGGCGACTGGCGACTGGCGACGGGCGACGGGGCCAGCTGTTGGGAAAAAACGAGCGACGGCGGGTGCAGGGGGGCGAGAACGAGCACCTACCTCGACGATGGCAGCGTCAGGATCGGGATGAAATGGTCCACTTTTCTGCCGTACCTATCCATTTAACCTCAGGCAACCGTGACCGCCTTCAACACGAGTTGGAGTTGGTTTACCGCTGGCTGCAACACACACACACACACACACACACACTGCGGCGACGCGACTGGACTGGCTGGTTGATTGGTTGGATTCTGGCGCTTCCCATTCCATATCTCTATCAGAGCTTTCTCCGATCTCTCACCAACTCCAGTCGGATCTCGCGTCACTGAATGTTACCGAAAGGCTTAGCTCTGGACAGTTCACCAAGTACCCGCAAGAATACGTGCTGTAGCTTTCTGCTTTTCTATTGCACTGCTCTGTCGCCGTTTAGCAACATCCGGGGATCGGAACCGGTGCTGCTCCGGGCCTCTTCCACTCGCGTCTGCTGAGTCAGCTCGGGTCATTCTACCCAAGCTGACTGCGCTCCTGACCAGCACCAGGAGAATGAATGCACCTGCGCTACTGAAACCAGGGGGCATCTGTCCAAGATTCCAAGTGGCGGTTTTGCTCATGGATTAATTGGTTCCTACAGCCTGCGTCTTAGAAGCCGCATGGCGCCCTTTTGTCGAATGTTAAAGCCATGGGTTTTTCTAGAATGGCGAGCGGTTATTGAAACCTACCTATGGTTACCGACTCGGTGGTCTCGTACAATGATATTGCGACACATCTGGCCAGAGCCGGCTCTCAACGGCCGAAAAGCACACGTGAAGCTTGCGGCGCTGGCTCCTCCACCGCCCGGCCAAAACTGGGTCTACTGACTCGGGCCGGCAATGGTCGGGAATCGCATCATCGCAGCCCCAGCATTGCTGCACGCGGAGGAGACGGAAGCACGTGTCCACGTGTCCACCAGCATGAGCATCGGACGTCCGCCATGGCTAGGGGCAATGTTTTTTTTTGCGTTGGCCTACGAATCTTGGTGGCAGTCATGTGCAACCAGTTGAGCACTTCACGAGGTTGCGAAAGTTGTTGGCGAAGAACACATTCATCATCACATGCTTTTTTTTTCCCCTTTCACCCTCCCAAATGCGCCTATGCGACGGACCATATGCGCATCTCACACCGCGAATCATAACCCTTCATACCAAAGCGGTATCAATGTTCTGTTTCCCCCATGAGTCTCTCACCTTTTCTTCTTGGAAATATTCGATCATATGCAAGATAAATGGTCATATTCTCGTTTCCTACGGCAACGCTACATTTGGCGCGCATCCAGGTCCAGCATCCAATGGCCGATACAGCTGGTAGGTATGGTACAGGGTATTACCGACAAGACAATGTCCACCACGACCGTCGCGACAAATTTACAACTTGGCCTTGGTCTGGGCCTTCTTCAGAATGGGCTCCATCTTGGTGGCCTTCATGACATCGCCCTTGATCTTGAGCTTGCCCGACATAAAGAGCTTCTGCGCGTTGGCCTTGCCCTGGACGAGGTTGCCAAAGTCGGCGTCGGACAGAGACAGTGTGACTGGTGCGAACATGTCAGATTAGGGCTTCAGCGCACGCCTTATTGAGTCCACAATACATACCGGTAGGCTTCTGGCCAGTGCCCTTGCCAACCTCGCCCTTCTCCTTGAGGTCAATGTGCCAGCTATCGGTCTCGCCGGCCGCGTTCTTCAGGGTAAAGGCGAAGATGGCGTTGCCCTGCTTGATGGCGTCCTTGCGATCGGGCTCGCTGGCGCCGAGTACGGAGTTGATGGCGTCGAAAGCGGCCGAAGAAGGAAACTTATCTGCGGGCACATGACGTTAGCGCTGGGCGACGAGGGGGGAAGTCCCATGTGATCGAGTACATACCGTTGGCGAGACCCATGTTGACTGTTTGTTTTGGGGGTATTTGGTGGGTTTGAGTAGGAGAGTGATGGAATCTGTATGTTTGGGTATAGGGGATCGCGAAAGATTACCGAAACGCGGGGGGGGATGGCCGGATAGTTTAAATACTGGCAAGATGGCAACGGTTAAGCCGTGCGCCGGAGGTTTGGGGGGTGTGGAGGACTCGCCGGACGGAGGAACAAAGAGACAGATGCGGTACATCGAAAGCTGGATGACGCTCAGTTGTCGCATGTGAACCTCGGCGATTTGGTTCAGCGTCATGTGCACCCAGACTCCACCCATCCAGAGTACCCAAGGTACCTACATCGTAAGGTGAGAGTATCTGTAGGCACTAACCCCAGCTGGAGACTTGCGACAGGCCTGCCATGGTTCACTGGAATGCCCCATAGCTGCCACTGCCTGCTACAGAATTGAGCGCCCCAGTGTTTGCCTTGGGTACGTACATCTTTCATAGACGAGGCCCCGCTCGGTTGACGGCCCCAGCCGAATCCGAGCACTGCTGACCGTACCTAAGTCCACAGGTGGCTGGCTACCTACCCAGGTGCAGTGCCTATCTAACGCGCATCAAGCCACTCTTTATCCACCAGTCATCACCAACTTTGGACCGGCGTCGCCATTGACATCTGCATTCTGGAACTTCCATTCTTTCTCCTTGGCGAGTCGCGGGCGGTGTGTCCAAAGCCGGACCGCCGCGGCACTCTACCTTATTTTGCTTAATTTCCGCTTCTAGTAACCAGACTAATTTGCGGGTCATTGACGCCACTGCATGTTCGACGTCTCAATTCAATGGCTTCTGGTCTCTTGCAATGTCATGGATCTGGCCCAGCGCCCTTCAAGCCACTATGATGGCTCCAGAACCCAGCCAACTCTCTTCACCTCAGCCTAATTCTTTCGTTGTTTCGCGGAGACCGAGGCACGATGAAAGACACGAGGCTGGTCAAAAGCCCGAAAACCGCCTCAGACAAGACGAGACAAGACAAGACAATCCCGGCTTTGCGGTCCATTTACACAAACAAGCTTCAGACAACCCAGCACACATGAGCGAATTGCATTCTGCATCCGGTTTCGATTTCATGCTGACGCGGTTCAAACGACTGCGTACAACGATCTTGGTTGCTGCCTCTTGCCGATGGCAAGTAATTGATCCAGATCCCGACAATCATCCCATGCCTCATTGACAGCAGCCGAGGGAAGTTTGAATAATTGAAAGCGGGGGGCGGCCGACCCAGAAACTCTTCGGCCGAGTTGGTTAGCACTGACGAGAACGAGTCCGAGTGCGGTCATGCATTGTGACAAAGGACTTAAGAGTCAAGACCATCGACAAAGGGGCCCTTGCTGGAACCATCAAAGGGGCCTCGACGCAAGTTGGTGCGACGTTTCGTTCGGTCAGTTCGTCCGACTACACTTCGGTCCCCAAGTTCTGGTATCGGTATACGCTACATTGCTACATTCGCACCGCCTACATTTCGTTTGTGTCGTCGTGCCGCAACATGCGACCCCTGTCTGAAGTTCAGGACGAGCGCCTGTCCTCAACTGCGGGCCCTTTTGGGACGCCGCCGCACAGCCAACCGCGACCACTACACCTCAAGCGCCCGAGTCCCTCAGATACGCGGCAACGACGCCGCCCCACGACCCCGGGTTATCCCTCGCATACACCTCCCACACGGCGCCGCCCGTCTTGTCGTACAGAAGGATCGTCGTACTCTTCGTGCTCAAGCCGAACCAATACGTGGACTTGGCGCTGTCGGCGAACGCCTGATTGGTCATGCAAATGCCTCCCGTGTTTTCGCATTGCGGGTTATGCCACTGGTTGTCGTTCATTCCGTTGAAGAACGCCCACAGAGCCGACCCGTGGATCACGATCTTGGAACTGCCCGTCATGTAGTGGCCCCACGACCGGAAGCAGTGGTCACTGTTGCCCTGCCCCTGAGCTGCACAGTTGCTGAAGTCAGGGTCGCCGTATGCCGGTTTTACCGTCCAGGGGCTCGGCGCCCTTAGAGGAGTACCTTGTCCCTGCCAATACGCGCTCTCTGTCTGCTCCAACGAGATGTAAACGTTCTGCGCGTTGTGGAGATTGTATTGATACAAGACGCAGTGCTCGAAGCTGGTTCCGACCAGCCACGTGGGCTTGGTGCTCTCGATGAGCGCGCCACGCCCGACGGCAATGTTCTGCGCGCCGCCAAAGGTGTCGAGCGAGTGGTCAGCCACCCAGCCCCAGACATTCTCCAAGTAGGCAGAGGCAGTCGAAGTGACGTGCATCAGCGCGAAGGCGGCCTTGCAGGCGGCCGGGTTCCCGCCGACACAATTGGTGTTGGTGATGGAGTGCCTGGTGCCGCCGACGCGGAAGACGCTGCTCCAGATGCCAACGTCGCCGGGCTTGGATCCCGCCATATTTACCTGCACGAGGGTTGCGCCCTGGAGAACGTCGCCGACCTCGACAGTGATGTCGGTGATCTGCGCAACGCCCGTCTCACCGGGGTTGCCGACCTTGAGAATGGGCTGAGGGTCGTCGGGGTTCCACCATCGCGATCCGATACCTGTCAACGTTAGCACTCTGTCCCAAAGAAGGCTTGCGTTTCCCAAGCTAAGGACGTACCGTTAAAGATGCTGAGGGTCTCGCCAATAAGCCTCGTGCCGGGAGGAACGTAGATTGTCTCCTTGGTGAGGTAAATGCCCTGGGGCACGAAGATGATCTTGCAACCTTTGTACTTCTGCAGGATGGCGTTGATGTTCGGCCCGTCATCGCGGTTGTTGTCTCCGTAGACAGGATACTGCGGGTCGCCCTTCAAGCTAACAAACTGATCCAGGGCATACTTCTCGTATTGAGGTAGCGGGGCGGTGAAGTATTTGCCCGCAGATAACAACCCAGCCGGGCGCTCGATTGGATATGTCGTGCCGCGCTGCAGGTTGTTCGAGTTGACGTAGCCCATGACCCACGTCTGGCCCGCCGCGACCGAGCCGGCCCTCAGGGTCGACCCATCGCTCGCCGACTTGACGGCTGTCGCGTCGGTGACCTGGAAGTTGTCGATGACGAGCGAGTTCTGGCCGTACCCCGTCACCAGGTTGTTGACGCCGGCGTTACAGGCGCGGACGCTCGAATCCACGAGCGAGACGACGCCCGTCTTGTTGCGGCCCATGTCAATGCCGAAGTTGCAGTTGGCGAACGTGACGCCCTGCACGACGGCAACGTAAACGCTGTCCATCGAGATGCCGACATTGCAGCCGTTGAAGGAGAGGTTCTTGAACTGGTACTGCTGGCCATTGACCCGGATGCCGATGGCACCGCCCTCGAATTGCTGTATATTGTGTCAGCCCACCTCGTTTCCCTTCCCTTTGGGATGTTGGTACTATAAAAACGAAGGGAAAATGAAGGGAGAGGGGCAAAACTTACACTATCACTGATCAGAATCCCAGAGCCGCCCTGGTTCATCGTGATACCGACATGGCTCGAGAAATTAGGCATGCGGATCTTGACATTGGACAGAGAGCACCCCTGCGAGACGCTCCAGTCGATGCCCACGGCCGGCACGCCCGTGCCGACCTCAGTGGTGTCGACGACGACGTTGCGTACCGCCATGAGGAAGTTCTTGGTCGCGGACCCGTCGCCCTGGTGCGCGTCGTAGCCGTTGATGACGGGCTGGCCGCCGAGCGCGGGGTCGGCGATGAGGACGGGCGGGTTGAGTGCGTCGCCGACGAGAAAGGTCGTCACGAGCATCTGGATCGGCTTTTTGATGCGATACCGGCCCGGCGGTATGTAGACGTAGGCCGGGCGGGTCGTCACGGTGTTGCCCGTCCGGGTCCATGCTGCCGGAAGATATCAGTCAGGTTGTGTTGGTAGCGAGGTCTCTGCAAACAGCTTTTCGCGCGCGTGCGCGTACACACACACACACACACACACGTACCTTCGATGGCGAAATTGAAGGCGTCGGACGAGTCCCTGACGCCAGTGTTGTCCGCGCCGTACTGAACCGCCGTGCGGTAGTACTGGAACGTCGGGTCAGAGCTCGTGGGCGCCGTGCCGTTATGGTCGATGGCGGCGCGCCACCAGGTCGACGGGTTGCTCTCAATGGGGCCGGAGCACGTCTGTCGAGACTCGAGGATGCTTGCGGCGTCATTGGGTTGGGGGTGGGCAACGGCCCCGATGCCGAGCGTGACGAGGAGGGCGAGAAGCTTCATGTTGGCTTTGGGTTTCTGGCTCAGCTACCGATCCTCAGTGCGCATCTCAAGCTTGGGGTGCGTCTCATGGTGGGGTACTTATAGGTGTTGGAATCATGATGCCGCTCTTCAGCTCATCATCGTCAAGCATTGCCATGGTCAATTTCCAGCTAGTGAAATAGGCTAGTTCATCTTCACGGCCAGAAGAAGAAGAAGAAGACACAACCCCCGGGCGTATAGTTCGCTTCCTGCGTGTGTCTGAATAATCGCCCAGCCCGCTTAGTCCCGCAACCGCACGCAGCAAGGGTTCGAGGGCCCAGAGCCAGTTCCAAAGCTCCACCGCGGAGGAAATGATGGGTTCATTGACAATTACCGTTGTATTTCGAGGCTGATGTGAGATATGCGGGTTGTGCATTGCCTTGCCCGCTGCCCCCCTCCCCTCTCATAGTCGTGCCTTGATTGTAATAGCCAATCTCGAGCGGACTGGATACAGGATGGAAACACAGGTGGACAGGTATCGACTGCGAGCATTTGCTTGGTTTCGGTGTAGGGCTGCCTACCTAGGCACCAAGATTTGGGGGGGGGGGAGGGGGATGGGGCGACAAGGGTTGTCGAGCTAGCCGGAGCTGAGTTGCGGTGGGACAACCACCCCTGGGACGGGAATGCAGGTACGAACCCCATGTGAGCGGTTTTCTCGAGCCGTCATCTATGTCTATAACCGTCGATGTGTGTGGACTCTGTCTCGTGATGCCAAGTACAGCCGCAATTCGCTGCGTTGCGGATGCTTGACGCTTACTTGATCCTCGGAGTAGAAGTATCGGCTCAGGTGCTCTGGTGACTGCGAGGCGAGGATGCAGCATTGGCGTGTCGGGCCAATGGGGGTTGTCTGCTCGTTCATGTCTGCTGACTGTGCCGTCGATCGATTGAGTCGAGCTGTATGCAGTTGTCAGGCTTTTGGTTGCATGTTCATCTAACCACGGTGAGTGCTTCGCTTTGGCCAGTCGAAAATAAACGTAGAGGACGGCGGCCAATGGCGTTGAGCGCGTCGTATCCCATGATCAGTCGCTGACTTTTGCTTCTCGACTGTACCGTAGGCGACGCCAGCTCCCCGGCTTTTCAAGTCGTGTGCGTTTATGTTTTCCCCCCTTCCTTCAAGTCTGACAATGGACCATGGTGCCGCCGACAGCGATGTGAGAAGGAGGTTGTTATGATGTTGAATGATTATTGTGTCTTTGGCCGAGGCAGCTTCAAAAGGGTCGTTGGCACGAGCTTGGGGCAAAGCGCTAATCACGTGTAAGTCTTATTGTGTTAACTGCGACGGGTTACTTCTCTGGAAAAAGTTGGGGGAGCCTTGGGACTCTTGATGTTAGTACGGAGGGAAAACGATCTATTAAACACAATGTTGAGTTATCCCCCGAGGTCAACGTTCCATAGTGCTCAAGCAATCCACTGCATACAGGCGAACCGGAACAACAAGCAATAATATCAAGCAGGACGACCACATTAGATCCGGGGATTGGAATCTTTGGAGGCCGTATCTACGGGGGGTCTGTTGCTGTTTGGCTGGCCAAACTCGACTAAAACGCGGGCACGACGCCGAAATCTAGCATTGTAATATACTTTCCGACATCCGCTCGGAAACGCATTGTTAGCTCGCGCTTTGAGAGATGCGGATGTCATGAATTCTCTTATTCCTGTCACTGGCTGAACCCATCCATCCAAGAGTGCGACGCCGTCCCTAACAAGAGAAGTAGGTTTTGAGCACGTCAGTTTCCTCGCTTGCTCCTTGGTAGATAGATAGCGCCAAAGTCTCTAGGCCGGCAGTCGAAGCATTCAAGGCTTCCAAATGCAGATTTCGTGAGAGGGAAGGAAAAGGGGTATCCCGTCTCGGTCGAGGCACTCAACTCGAGACCGCAACAGAACAAAATGCCAGCAAAACAATGAGCGGCGCGACACCCGAACAGGAATCAAGAAAAAGACGCAGCACTCTCCTCCACACGGAAGACGGAAAGTGTTGACAACCGTGCGGGAGGACCAACGTCCTCGACGACTGAAACCGCCCTGTGCTTTCGTGGGCGGCACCTTGATATCCATGCATAAGACCCCTCCTCTTCTATACATGCCCTGCGGGAGGGCGTTTCCAGCCTCCCCCCTCCAGGCCAAACCATTCCTCTGCCCACTTTACGACTCGACCTTGGGCTGGCTCACATCAGGATACACGTCGAATCGCCTCTGCGTGTTGATGGGGATGTTCCGCCTCGCCTCCTCAATCTTGTTCCCGTCCAGCTCCCAGGCGACGATGCCCTCCCCCTCCTCCGCCTCAACCAGCACGTTCGCCATGGGGTCGACGATGAGGCTGTGGCCCCAGGCGTGGTAGGTGGCGCCGAGGTCGCGCGCAGGGCTGCACAGGGCGACGTAAATCTGGTTGTCGATGGCGCGGCCCTGTCCCAGCAGACGCCAGTGCATCGGCCCCGTCGTCAGGTTGAAGGCGCCCGGGTACACGAGCGCGAAGCAGCCCCTCCGCGCGGCGATGGCGGCAAGCTCGGGGAAGCGGATGTCGTAGCAGATTGCGACCGAGATGCGGCCGTAGCCGGGCAGGTCGACAACGGTGACGGCATCGCCGGGGCTCAGGACCTCGGACTCGCGGAAGGTGATCTTGCCGGGGATGTCGATGTCAAAGAGGTGCACCTTGCGGTGGGTGGCCAGCAGCGCGCCCTCGGGCGAGAAGACGAGGCTCGTATTGTAGAACTTGCCCGTCTCGCCGTCCAGCTCGGGGATGGAGCCGCCAACGAGGTAGGCGCCGCTCTCGGAGGCCATGGCGGCCAGCGCGTGGAAGCTGGGCGACTGCTCCCGCGTGGGCGGTGAGGGCAGCAGGGTCTCGGCGTACTTGGGAAAGTAGTCGCAGCCATAGGGCGAATTGAAGCACTCCGGAAGCACGACGATCTTGGCGCCGTCGCGCGCGGCCTCGAGGACCTTGGCGCGGGCATTGGAGAGGTTGGTCGCCTTGTCGGCGCCCGAGGCGAGCTGGATGCAGGCCAGCTTGACGGGCTTTTTGAGCACCGGGGAGGCGGAGGCGGTTGTGGCGGTGGTCATTTTGCGAAAGGGCACGAGGCGGTGGGCGGCAGGGTTGAGGACGGAGGATGCAAAAGGGCGAAGGGTCCGTAGGACGAGGCGCATCGTTTGTTTAAAGGAATTGGGTTGTTCGGACGGGGGCGGCGGACCGAAGTGACGTTGGAGGTTAGGTCGGGGATGGGGGGATGGATGGTGGGGATTCGAGGTTGTGAGGAGCTTGGTGGGGCGGGGGAGGAGAAGGCGATAACGGCGGGGTAGCTTTGCCCGCGCGACGGCTTCGCAATCGGAGCTCTCATCCCTGAGCTTCGGCTAACGGACAGTTTTTTGCACTGTGTGTGTCTGGAAGTAGTCGGGTAGTTTGTACAGTGCGAGAAACATCGAATGACGCCGAATTGTCCGATGCGCTTTGTCGGGAAAATGTGATGATCGGCCCCGGTCCGATCGGCCTTTGCGTCCCGTCCCGAGCGCCGGTGCTTGTCTTTAACCCCCCCTCATCTTCCTCTCGCCCGTCGCGACACTGCACTCAGCCCAAGCGCTGTTTCTCGCGCCGTCAATGGCTTAGCTACCCGTTGTCGGTCTTCGATACGAATCTTTCATCATCGACTTCTTAATGTCTTCAGTGTCTTCAGTGTCGGCCGCTGCTACTGTCGAGCGTATGCCGCGATTGGGCCTGGTAGTTCTCCGCATCGTTTGCCCACGAAGTACACGTACCACCCGTCTAGAAACCCTCGGCGACAGCTCAAGGGCCGCGTAGCGTGGCAGACGGCAGCAGTCCAGATCCGCTCACAGGACCAACGGGCCCAAGACAAGCCTAGCATGATCAAACAGTCCTACTACTCCCCCCTCTCCCCCTGTGGCCCCTTCCGAAGAGGTGGAGGGGGAGGAAAGGGTGGGAGGAAAGTTGGGGGCGGGAGGCAAAAGCAAGAAGCTCCGAGTCGTCCGTTCCTTTGCCATGTCTTTCGCCTCGTCGGCAATCCCCTTATTTTTATTTTTATTTTGCTGCCTTCGCCCCCCCTTCCAACGTTTTTGCTTCCTTCTTTTGTTTCCCCCAAGTTCGTCTGTTCGTGAATCCGTGCTTGAAACGCTCCAAGTGTGCTTACTTGGGTAGGCCTGGGGAGGATCAAGCGTCGCCGAAACAATGACAGCCTACCGTTGGGGCTTTGTCTATCTACGAGGGGGCCGCAGGTTTGGAGACCTCCGCATGGGGGACCAAGAAGGAGTGCAAATATTCTAGCTCTTACTTATTTTGGAGGCCAGAGTTAATGGCCTGATGTTGTCAATGCGAAGCTCACACGCATACGATACGCGACAGGATTCGGCTTTTTTTTTTCTCTTCGAGGCAAGACTGTCCCATTTGGGGCACTTCGTTCTTTGGATGATTTTTAACATGTTTTGTCCAGTGTTTGTATTCTCCTTCGTCTTCTGCTCCCTCTCCTCTCGGACAAAGATGAGATGCTTGCTGCGCAACCGCTGCGCGCCATATGGCCTTCGCGACACCGTCCAAACATACATCTTTCCCAGACCCAAAACGCGGGCGACGAAACTTGAAACACTTGATTAGGTATCAATCCATCGCCCTCAACAACATAAAAAAAAAATGAGGAAAGAAAAAAAGTACCCGATTTGCCAGAAAAACATCCTCAGCCCAGCCTCTCTCTGGGATGCTTTCGTTTCGTCTCATTTGAAGCACCTTTTGCAACCTCCATTTCCCAACCACCACAAGCCTTATTCTGCCGTAAGGCTCAAACCAAGGGCCAATCGCAGTGCTCTGCTCTTCTATTGGCTTTCAACACACGGTGCCACCGGTCCGTCGCATAAGCAAATAGCATGCGAAAAAATGGCTAAAGTGTTCCAGCCGCCCATTTTGCAGAAACTCTGGGAAGACCAACGCCGGCATATGGACAGTAGATGATGAGAGATTAAAAACAGAGAAATCCGAGTAATATACATCCATATCGGTTTCAGGAGCCTCGCTGGGCTCGTTGGGCTGTTTATGACGCGGAAAGCTGGCGTTGGCACGTGCGCGCTCGTGATCCTACAAGACGTCGGATGCCGTGGATGAAGGGCGCCGCCGCACGGAGCCAGGACAGGATTGAGATTGAGGCCGAAGTGGGCCGCGGGTATCGATTAGAGTCGGCATGTTTCAAGCACGCCGAACGGATAGTGTAGGTTGATTTGGGACCACAGGGTGGTTAGATTATCGCAGGCTCTGCCTTATAGTATCAGTTGTTTCAGATTGCGCTGGATGATCATGTCCTGGACCGAGCCCATGGTGATTTTGAGCAGGTTCGTGTCTGTCGCGTTGGTGAAGTGCCCGTAGATTTCCTTCTCCGTGTTTCTGTTTAGGGCGCGGAACTTGTCCAAGAAATATTTGCTGGCAGACTTCCAGTCTTCGGCTGGACCGTGGTAGTCTGTGAAGCCGTGTGATGTGATGGGGTTGTTAGGTAATTTTTCCTTGAACAGATCCATCTTGTTGAGGAAGAGGATAAGCGCAGACTTGGTAAACCAGTGCGAGTTCGCAATGGACTCCCACAACATGAGTGCTTCGTTCATTTGGTTCTAGTAGGGACGTGATCAGCTTGGCACGGGGAAACGCGACATGGGCACACATACGCCGTCTTTGTCCTCAACTAAGCATTGGTCGTAACCGCTGATGGCGACGAGGAAAAGCAGGCAGTTGACGTTTTCGAAGCAGTGAATCCACTTCTTTCGTTCCGAGCGCTGACCGCCGACATCGAACATGCGGTATGTCAGCTGGCCCAGGTCGAAGACCGTTTCGGTGATTCCCGTCGTTCGCAATCTCGAGCGCAACAAATCTTGGTCTGTCGGCACGTAGCTCTGATCCCAGATACGATCCAAATCGTCGCAAAAGCTAGCTGTGTCAGCGACCGCTTCCGTCACGGCGTAGGGTCGAGCTTGGGTGCTTACTATGCCAAATTGTCGTGGAGAGCAAACTCATTGCCCTTGGCAATGGCTTGCTTAACACCACCATCGAACCAAAGCTCCTTTATAGGTTGAAGGTAATCGCGCGGGAGGGGATCCTGGGCGTTGATCTCGTGTTCCACCAGTATATGCGCCATGTGCTTCTACAGAGACACGCAAAGTGTTAGCCCGACCGTTTGGTTCCTTGTCTGCACCAGTCGCCGAGTCTCGCGCAATTGAAGCACGCGATTGGTCTTGTCGGGGGGAAGGGAGTGTGCTTGCCTCGTTTTCGGGGTTGCTAAACTCGATTCCCATCTCGGTCATGGCATCTTGAATTAAGCGGAAAGATTGGACAATGTTGTTGAAGACGACGGGCTTCCATTCGAGTTTCTCGTTTTTGCTGAAGCCTTGGGCGTAGATCAATTTCATCTGCTTCAGCACGGTAGACTTTCCAGACTCTCCGGCACCTGTCGAGGGAAAACCAGTCAGCGGACAGGCCAGGAGGCATCACGAGATGGACGGTCGCGTTGGCATACCCAGCAACAAGAGCTTGACCTCCTTTGACAGTTTCTTCTCGTCCTGGCGAATCAGACGATCGAGGTCCCGCGAGCGGGCAGCGCTGCCGTCATCCTGTTTTCGAGCCCCGAAACACATTTCTATTCTTATTCTGTTGTGGCCGATTGACAACAGCAGTTGTTGAGAAGCAAACCGATAGGACAAGCGCTCGAGAGGTGGAAAAATAAAATAAAATAAAGGAACGCGGCCCGTCGGTGGATGGAGAGTGGGCGAAAGTGAGGATGCGAGGTAACGGCGGCGGACCAGTGAAGATGGTGGAGGTGGTGAAGAAGAAAAAGAAAAAAAAGATGACCAAGACGAAATCGAGGTGGGTAGAAGACAGGCCGATAGTCTGGGTAACGAGAATTTTGGGGAATTGGCGTCCAGGGAGTGCGTAGTCTCGCAATGATCCGAGGGTTGTAATTCGAACGTCGAGAAGATCAGACGAGAGAGGAAGCCCAGAGTTGGCCAAGCCAGACAAGGAAGCAGATAGAGACGGTCGAGTCGAGTCGCAGGGCAGTTTGACAACCTCGGAGGAGGAAGGAGGAGGAGGTAAAGGCGGATGGGGCGCGATTGCAGAGTGCCTGTCTATTACCTTTTGAGCACGGAGTAGCGTAGGTGCTAGGTCGGTAGGTAGGTAATGGTAAAGTAGGTATGTGAGGAATGGAGCCGTGGTGGGTGGAGGAAGCTTTTGTCGGTTTGAGAAAAGCCCCACACTGTCTGCAGGCACGTTCCTCGGCAAGTGGGTGGGTAGGTAGGAGGTACCTTTAACAGCGAAGGCAACACGATATGTACGGATTGGGAGGAGTAAGAGCTCGGAGGGAAGGACAGGCCGAAAAAGAGAGGGAAAAAGAAGGAAAAAGAGGAGGAGAAGGGCCGCTAAAGAGTCCTGTGGCGTTCGTAGAGGACGCCCGGAAGGCTGCGGGTTGCTAACGCTAATCCCTCTGATCTCTGTGTTTTGGCTGCCCGGTGAGTGCAATGGCGTGTCAGGGGAAAGACTAACGTGCTAGCGCAGAAAACGGAGAAAGAAAAGAAAAGCGGGCGACGAAGACGACGATACAAGTAGACGATGTAGGGAAGAAGGATTGGGAGGACAAGACAGGATGAGGGCTTCGCCGAAAGGGAAGAAGGCGAAGATGAGGAAGGGGGAAAAGCAGAGAGCAGCGAGGTTCAAGGGTTCAAGGGGTTCAAGAAGCAGGAGGCATATTAAGGTATCCTTAGATATGCACGCACGAATAATCCATTGATGAATGATGAATGGAGGCAACCTCACACTTCAAGGTGCATCGACGAGGGTGCGAGTACGTACCGCACTGGGTTATCCACCTACCTACCCATACCCTGCCTCAACTCAGGTATCCATATGAGTAGGTAGGTCATCGACGAGACGACAAGGTAGGAGGTACATTATCGCGTCCCTTCGCCTTCCACTGTACCTCATTGCGAACCCAGCTTGCAGGTACACTGCTGGATGCAGTGGCTGCTACGGGCACGCTGCAGACACTGCAGTCTTCGACAGCTTGGACAGGCAGGCAAGCCAACAGGGCAGAGCTGGAGTGACTTGTGAGTTGGACGCAGAAGAACAAGGCAGTGCGAGTTCAGCCAGCGGCCGATATTGTTGTTGCTGTAATTTTTCTTTTCCACAGAACTTGCAACATCGGCCAGCTACTCAATTTGAGGTGCACAGCACAGCACAGCACAGCAACAGGACTTTACGACCAGGAAACAGCAGTACGCACAAAGCTCTCAGTTCTCAGTGGCTGCGCTGCGCTGGTACATACATCTCCAAACAACTGAGTACGTACTGAGTTCTGGACCTGCTGGGTCCAGTAGACGATGTTATGAGTGGGGGCGTCCTTTCACGTACCTGATGGGTATTTTTTGCTCGATTCGTTTTGCGACACTGGCCCTTCTTGCCAGCAAGATACTATTGAAGAGACTTGGCAAGTACTTGCTTCAGGATTATTCTACAACGCACTCATGTTGAGGGCAAGCCACATCCAGTGCCCCCGTCGCTCCCACGACGGATCATACGTCCCACCTTAGATTCCAGTCCTCACAACCTCACCTCAACTTTCCTCACTGGACGCATCTAGAATGAGTGCAGTGTTGCTGATGGCGCGGGCAGATCCCTCCGTGGAAACAAAGACAAGCATTCCATCATCATCTCAGACATCTCATCCGTCACTAAGTCAGCCAGTCTCCCAGTCTACCGGTCCATTCATTGCTTATTCTCCCGACTCTTCCGACTCTCCCGCGACCCTCCCCTTCGCCATTTGGCTCGCTCAGTCTCTCGCACGACACATGCCGCACCGACATTATGACCGCGGCCGCGCTTCCAACACGCAGGATACGCAACCACAAGCTTTCTGACAGTGTCCCCCCCCCCTCTTCCCAAGGTGTCTGCGTCCGAATAAAAACGCACCCCCATTACCGGCTTGAACTTGTGTCTGCAGAAGCTCTTTCAACTGTTGTTCGACGCCCATTCTGGTGCGGATGCACGGTGCCGGAGCCTGGGTGCCCTAGAGATGCAGGTTGCAAGCTGCAAACTGTCCCCCCCCCCCCATGACCGCAGGGCAAACTACCGGCATATGGCAAACAACCGATCAGGGACGGGACACACGCCATGGACGATATATTGCCGGACCATGGGCTGCACATGGCCGTGTGTGGATGTTGATTCAGTCAAGTCGATCCGCCACACGCTGCTGCTGTCGTCTCTCTTCTCCTGGCGCACCCTACGACCAACCAATGCAGTAACACACCCACCATCACCTGACGATTTCACCTCGACATGTTTCAAACCCAAAGATCCGTAGCCTCCGCGTCTAATGTTTAGTGCAGCACGGATAGCCGTTGTGTATATCTGTACACTATTACCTGACGTACATGAGGCAGGCTCGCGGAGACCCGATAGCCCACGATTCAACATTGTTAGTAACGTCAATGCATCAACTGATGGCCCCTATCGAGCCTTCATTTCGTCGTCTCCATTATCTAAACAGAGTCTCCATAACATTTAGATGGGTAGGAACTCGGTAACCTGGACTGAGCAAGCAGTGCCGCCATCATGGTATTTCGCAGACCTGGAGCCACCCCGATCCCTGGACCCCTGCGTACCACCAGATCGCTGCCGCACAACCCCAATCGGGCCCCTACTCCGGAAACGCCTCGTGCGCGCCGCCTAGCCCTTCTTCATCTTTCATGGTCGTGGAGTGATGCGGTGCCTTGCGTCGCTCGCTTCTCGTAGTGCGCGAGAACACAAACACAACTCGCCTCTCAGGCTCTCCAGACTCTAGCACAACCGGCAAAAGCCAGCAGAGATCGTGGCTGCATTTGCTTGCGGAACTGCGTCCCGCTCGTCCCACTTCAGCAACGCCTCTTTCGTCGTTTCCAGACGTAGCGCTGCTCGCCACACAGCCATCGGGCAATCATTTCCCTTCATCTGTCACAATGCTCTTTACCACCTTCTGCAGATTGTTTCCGCTTCCGATGATGGCCCTTTCATCTTGGGGAAGAAGCCTTCCACCGTACCCGAGCTCCATGTAGTATATGGATACGCTGCATTGTACTCACTGCACAACCATGCATCATGCTGGCCCTTGGTTTCGAACAGCGGGGCTCTGGCCGAACACGTCCGCTCTCTCTCGACCCCTGATTCATGCGGTTACAACGCTCACAGCAGCGCACGAATCTCTCGCTTTATCCTAGAGTCACATTCTGTCAAACAGGTCCCCAATAATAATTCGGATCAGCGTTGCAGACCCCAGTGGGAAGATTGATCATTGGCTTTACGGGCTACTGACCAGTGACGGTTCATTGGGAAAGGGGAGGTTCTGCAGCACCCATGGCAAGAGGCCCGCAGAAACGACGGCTCTGGCGAGCTGGGATCCTCCTGGCCGTCAAGGCATGACAGCAACAGGGGGTGAGAGTCGCAGACATGTACCTGTACTCGGTAGCTCGTCTCACTCGACGACAGGGGGCTCGTTTATGGACGGATTGCACAACTCATGGCATTCTAGCGGGGATCTGATCCACGGCCGTCGACGGGACAGATCAGCGCAAGTTTCTAGAACGTCAATGACCTGTTGCGGTTTCTGATGCTCCATCCTGCTGCTGCTGCTGCTGCTCAACACGGTAAGGCACGGGCATCGACCTCGCCGAAAACCTGCCCGAAATAGTCGAAATAGCCCCTTTACAGCCACTCAGGACTTTGCACAACCGTCCCAAAATTGTTGCAGGCAAGCAACCGTATGCATTAGAGCCTCAAGTCAACGGCGGCCGACGCGAAAACCAAGCTTGCGAGGTCGGGCGCCCCGCTGAAGCTTTTGAATCGTCACTCGGACCTTGTGGCCAGGCCCCTATGATGCGGAAGAAACGGATGAGGCTTGGCCCAGCCATCCTTCCGAGGCTCAGCAGCGAGACACAATGTTCCAGCCCGTCATGCTCGATCAGTCAATTACAAGGCGCGGCGCAATGGGTTGCTGCCGAGGAAGGCTGTGTGTTCAGCCATTGCCGGATGCGGCTCATCAGGACACAACGGCCCAGTATCGTTTCGAATTCGAGGGACAGCCAGTTGGAAGGTCACCATTCGACAAGAAAGCAACAAAGACAACATTCCTGCCGGGCTTCTGGGCGGGCGGATGGTACGCAAGTTTGTGGAAATAGTCTCTAGCTTCGTCTAATATCAGGCTGCGATTCGATGGGTGGTGGTATGATGGACGCCAGCAGCCGACAGCGAGAAGGCAGGCTGCAACTGGGAGAAGGAAAGGCAAAGACTCGCGGACCGTCTTTCAAACATCACCACAGGGTCACGGTAAGCTTCGGGCTTTTGTCACACGATGCACCGCATGGACTGGCTCCCCAAGTCTATTCAAGGTTTCTGAGTCTGCACATGGCATCACATCGGCGCACTGGGAATTGCTGGAAAG
The DNA here is from genome assembly GCF_034447905.1 of Colletotrichum destructivum. Lineage (NCBI taxonomy): Eukaryota > Fungi > Ascomycota > Sordariomycetes > Glomerellales > Glomerellaceae > Colletotrichum > Colletotrichum destructivum. Next base: position 1,451,577 of record NC_085904.1, read on the forward strand.
CATTAGCCGGGAGAGATGGTGGCATGCTGTCTCTCTTCACGTCTGTATTTGGGGCCAGCCCTGCCAAATATTTTTTTACTTTATGCGGGACCAAAGCAACACTGCGAGGTTGTGACAGCCGATGAGTAGTAGCATGTGTCGTTTGAGGTTTTGTAGGTTAACCTCTTGGCAGCAGTGGCGCCTGCGGATTGGAAGCAAGACATAGTTTAGCAGGGTTTAATAATCGCCATTTCGACAACACCGTATAAGGTATGTGGTAACAAACCACGGTGCAAAACTCGGCAGTTGTTAGATAAGGTACCCTCGGGCTACCTAGACGCGACTCAAGCCTTCACCTTTACATTTCTTGCGTTACCCATGGAGGCTGTTCCCAGCTTTCTGCAAGTCATGGCTCACTTCGAATGTTTAAACCTTGTGGTACATGCATGCTCAGGTATTACAGCAGACAGTAACTGGCGGTCAAATCTTGTAAAGAAAAGAGTGACTTTGCCGATGAGTCAGGCAGCCCGTCAGTTGAAGCCCATAAAGGTCAAGATGTGGTGTTGGTAGGCTACAGCCTAGTAGCTCCCGATCATCCCGTCTGCAAACCGCATTGCAATACGTATTCGTTTCACGTTACCGGTGAGCAAGAGGGACTGCCTTGTCCTTACGCAGTGCGTGTCTTGCATTGCCGGCCGGCGATGGCGGATAATTGTCCGCATATGGCAGAGGTTACCTCCATCAATATGAACCTCATAAGTCACTGAGGTTGGCGGTAAGAAGAAAAGCGACAACAGGCTGGAGATTTGCGATGCAGCGGCGGGCCCACGGCCGTGTGGGCAGCAGGCTATAGCTTACTATGGATGATTTACTGCACATTGCACGTGTGTATGTCTTGCATGCTACACTGCCGCGAGTTGCGACGCCGGTACAGATATTAATAGGTACATGCACTGCTTAGACCAGTGGAGGGCGCGGCGGCGGGTTTGCCTTGACAGACAACGAACTAGGTTGGTAGATAGGAGAGAAGAGCACAGCAGCGGGGTCTCTCCCGTTTTTCCCGCGCGGTCGCCGAGCAGGGCAGCATGGGTGATGGACGACTTTGTTGGTTGCGCGCCACAAGTCTTGTTTCTGCGGTCTAGTTGCCGCTGAAGAATGCCCCGGGCTCGCAGCGCTTAACACGCACGTCGGGCCGGCAGAGTGAGAGAGCATGCGTGTCTGCTCTCGCTCCCGGCATCCGTGACGAGGCCCAGATTCAAGCAGCAGGTGGGCGCCGTTGACTGACGGCGAAGGAGCGAAACCGGTTCTTGGGTCTGATGGAGGACATCCTTTCAAGTCCGCGACGAGGGAAGGGGAAGAAGGGGAAGAAGAGGAAGAAGAAAAAGAAAGAACAAAAAGGAAGCTGCATCACGGTGTCAGGCAAAGAAGGTTGGGCTGGAGATCCCAGTTCGCCACGTTTTCTGCAGAGGCACGCCGTAATACGCTAGCTACCGTCGCTGCCGCATCCTGATTCCTCCCTGCGGCCCTGCCCAACCAACGCTAACGGGGGGAGGGGGTCACGGCGGGAAATTCCCTCAGGGTTTGTATGTGTTTGCCTTGGGTCTTGGCCCACAAACCCTCCGGCGACGACGGCCGAAGAGGTTCCAGTCCCATGGTGGCTGGCTACTGGTGGGAAATCCCCGTATGGTTCGCAGCATCGATCAATATGTGCCACTGCCACAACGGACTGCCACGGACGGGCATGGCTGTCAGTCAACTTTGGGCAAGAATCCGGGTGAGTCTTGAAATCCATTCTCAAGGCAATCGTCCTTCGTCCGTCAGCCATGGACCCAGAGCCATGGCCAGATATAGAGTTTGTGCGCTCCAGTAATCGCTACGCGGGGCATCTGTACGGATGTCATAGTATCCATGGTGGTAAGGTTAGATCCCTGGGTAAGTAAGGAAGATTGGGTTGAAGGGTTGTTGCTGCCTCTCCTCAACTCCCAGCGCCCCCCCCCCCCCCCCCCCCCCCCCCCTCCCCCTACCCCCCGGACCGACAAGAGTCAGGAACCTTACTCGGGCGGACGCGCAATGACTATGACATGAAGTCTGATGATGGCACGGATGCCTTTTGGATATTGCAGAGGGAGATTGGGTTCAGTGGAAAAGCCGTGAAAACCCAGCTGCAAGAGGGGGAAGGGGAAGGGGAAGGGAGAAGGGGATGATGGATCTCGGACCAAAAAGGCTTGCTCTTGACCAGTCATGCATGGCCTTTGCGAAATTCTGGAGCCCAGCTTTTTTCAAAACGAGGCCACCCCCGGAGCCACAAAAATTTTCTTGCTGGTTTTTCACGCGGCCACGGACAAACGGGCCTCCCCCCCCCCCAACCTAGGTACCTACAGATAGGTAGGTATGCAGGCAGACTGCTCTACTCCTCTGCCCCTCGTCTCCCCTTCTCCCCTCCTCAATTCACACCGCATCGACAGGCCAACCACGACTCACCACACACTCGACGTCAACGCACACTAGCTAATTTGATATTCGAGGTTTTTTTTTTTTTTTGGGTTTTATTTTTATTTTATTTTAGTTGTCGTCCTGGCTTCTCTCCGTCATATAATCCCTCTCCCTTCTCAACTACTGCGCCCGCACCAGCGACATCTGTCTCGTTTGCCCGCGCCTCTGCCTTTGTTGACCTGTCGATACCTACGACACCATCATCTATCACACAATCCAAGTTGTAGCCCTGCTTTCAAACCCCCGTCTACCGCAAAAATGAGCGAAATTGCCCATCCTACCATCCAAGGTTCGTATGGTCCACCACCCCCTTCCGTCCTCCCTCCCTCCCTCCTTCACACGGGTTCTCTCTCTCTCTCTGCTCTACGGTTGCCCCCGAGCTGTTATTCCGTGCTGCCGCCGCCGCCGCCGCCGCCGCCGCTGCTGCTGCTCGCCCTCCCGACACTTTTGTCGCCGCCCGTCCATCCCCAAGGGGCCCCCGGTAGCACTGGTCTCGTCATCTCCCCGCTCTTCATCACTTTTGCCTTGCGAGCACCGCATACCACACACCACGCACCACGGCCAACGGGGAATATCGAAACCGGCCGCGCTGGGCCCAGTAGTCTTGTCTTGTCTCGTCTCATCTCATCTCGTCTGTATCGCTGCCCCCGTTGGCAGCTCGGGCGTGCTCGGCCCGCCCCCGTCCACCAACCTGGTCAATCGCCAACAACCTCCCGCAACTATTGACGGGTGGCTTGTCCGCCTCTTCCCGGGACCCCAAACGAGCCTCAGCCCTGACTCCCTCCACCGTCTGAGCGCCCATGCACCATCCTGTCATGCCACTCTCGGTTAAGCAACTGCTCAGGAGAAACATTATCCCCCCTGCTTGCAGATCGCGCTCTCTTTCGTACAGCATACCCCTCCCCCGAGGAGGTAATATTTGGATATCACGATTCAAGCTGGCCGCTGTTTCCTCCCTCCGGACACTGCATATTTGGGCGCATCGGCAATGCAGGCGGCGCAGTTGTGGACGCACTGAGAACGACACCCATTATGAAAAAGACAAAATGAAACCAACAAGTTGAGAGCGTGCTAACCTGAATGGTAGATGGCTGGTTCCGTGAGATCTCCAACATGTGGCCCGGTAAGTTCAACCTGTCCGACATGTTCATGAGATGATACTAACGACCTATTGTAGGCCAGGCCATGACCCTCAAGGTCAAGAAGGTCGTCCACCACGAGAAGAGCCAGTACCAGGATGTCCTCATCTTCGAGTCCACCGACTACGGCATGGTCTTGGTCCTGGACAATGTCATCCAGGCCACCGAGCGCGATGAGTTCTCCTACCAGGAGATGATCACCCACCTCGCCATGAACTCTCACCCCAACCCCAAGAAGGTTCTCGTCATCGGCGGCGGTGACGGCGGCGTCCTCCGCGAGGTCGTCAAGCACGAGTGCGTCGAGGAGGCCATCCTTTGCGACATTGACGAGGTGAATAGCATCACATGCCATGCTGAGTCATCCTAACAACAAACACTAACACGGTCTCCCAGGCCGTCATCCGCCTCTCCAAGCAGTTCCTCCCCAACATGGCCGTTGGCTTCGACCACCCCAAGTCCAAGACCCACGTCGGCGACGGCTTCAAGTTCCTCGAGGAGTACAAGAACACCTTCGACGTCATCATCACCGACTCCTCCGACCCCGAGGGTCCCGCCGAGTCCCTGTTCCAGAAGCCCTACTTCCAGCTCCTCCACGACGCTCTCCGCGAGGGCGGTGTCATCACTACCCAAGGTTGTACGTTCCCATTTGTTCAGGACCATCAGGGGAATCAAGGAAGTCTCGGGCTTAGAAGACGAGAAAGAGGCAAAGCGCTTTGCAGGTCGACTCGACGTTGCCTGTGCCCTTTTCTCCGATTTGGCCTGTCCTCGATTACTCCCGTGGAATCACCCGGTTCATATATATGCCCAGCGGCAGCCGGCGAGACCTGGTCGTCTCCAGGATACGCTCTCTCTCTCTCTCTCTCTCTCTCTCTCTCTCTCTCTCTCTTTCGTCTCCTTTGTCTATCTGAGAGAAACTTTGCGCGTGTGCTTGAGACTTGTTGCTTTCTTCTCGTGTTCTTCCTTGCCTCAACTCCTCCTCGCTCGCTGTCCTCGGGCTCCCCCCTCTCTCTTTCTTCTGTATCTCAAACCTTGAAGATCAGGACTAGCTAACAGACCATACACAGCCGAGAACCAGTGGCTTCACATGCCCCTTATCTCCAAGCTCAAGAAGGACTGCAAGGAGATCTTCCCTGTCGCCGAGTACGCCTACACCACCATCCCCACGTACCCCAGCGGCCAGATCGGCTTCATGGTCTGCACCAAGGACGCCAACCGTAACGTCAAGGAGCCCCTCCGCAAGTGGTCCGCCGAGGAGGAGGAGAAGCTGTGCAAGTACTACAACTCGGAGATCCACAAGGCCTCCTTCATCTTGCCCAACTTTGCCAAGAAGGCTCTCGAGTAAACACGTTTCAACGTGATGACGTAAAGAGGACAAATGGGAGGGATTCTGTTTCTGGGTTTTTTCATGACATGAGGTTTTGCATGTGTAGGAGGGGACGGCAAGGCATAGAAACCCGACGGGGTTTTGACAGATGGTTCTTTTTGCCGCATGGGACGAACAACGAGAAGAAAGACAAAAAGTTTAGTCATGACGCGGACAATTGACTCCAGCGTTTTCTCAATACATTTTGATTGAGTCATGTTTGTCGTCAGGCCCTTGTTGGCCATGTTTATTAGCTGGGACCGTGTCTCTGTCGAGTCGGATCATAGGTCGTCGATGAAGCGACATGCCCAAATTCCCTCCATCCCCTTCTCAGCTAAGTTGTGTGCGAAAGCTTTCCGGATACAACGTCCATTCTCCGATGCTCCCGGAAACTCATCCCCAACTTGATCGCTCGTCGTCCGTCCCTCGCCCCTCCCTCACGCATCACCAATCGCAGCTTTTGGACAGTAGGGCAGCGAGCTTCTCCAGCCAGACGCGGTCGACGTCGTCGAAGCCGCCCGGCAGGGTGCAGTCAACGTCGATAATGGCGACAAGCCTGTCGCTGCCATCCTCGCCCTCGGCCGCAGGGACGACGACGGGGACGACGACCTCGCTCCGGCTGTCACCGTCGCAGGCAATATGGCCCGGGAACGCGTCGACGTCCGGCACGAGCTGGGTCTCGCGGCTCGCGGCGGCAGCGCCACAGACGCCGCGGCCGAAGGGGATCGTCTGACACGCGACCTTGCCCATGAAAGGGCCCAGGATCAGGGAGGGCTTGGAGGGTGTGGAGAGCGGGTCGAGGACGTAGAAGCCGGCCCAGTTGACCGAGTTGGAGGGGGCCGGGAGGGAGTGGTAGGCGTGCCAGAGGAGGGAGGCCGCGTTGGAGAGGTTGCTGGGAAGGGTCCGGTGAGTGAGTGACTAAGTGAATGGGAGGTCGGACGAGGTGCCGATATGAAGAGAGTCCTCCCTCGTAAGGCCATTAGGGAGTAGCTTACCAGACCTGAGGGGTTGTGTCAGTTCGCGTATCCAAGCATATGATGGTTGAGGTGAGAGTGAGAGAGCGTCTTCGGGGGCGGGGAACATACCCAGTTTCTCTGGCCGTCAAAGAGGCCCTCTGCTTGCAGGAGGACCTGCTCGTAGGCCTCCTCCTTGGTGACGCCGTTGGCAAAGTTTGACGCGTCGGCGTGAACCTAATTCGCTTGTCGATTAGTACACGGATGTGAGTAGGGTTTTATGGGAAGGGACTCTTGTTGTGTTTTGTCCCGAGGACTGAAATGAGGAGCTCACCATTGTGTCTGCAGTAGAGGAGTTTCCAGGAGTATATGGGATTTCGGTAAAATAGAAGAGGAAAAAAAGAACAGTCTGGAGAGAAATCTTTGGTACCAGATACGACCGTTCACTACGAGTGAGGATGAGATTGGCGATGTTGGGGCTCGAGACGGAAAATGTGTGTTGAAATCCCCTCGCCCAATCACGTCAGACTGTTCGGTGAAGACTCGGTGAGCGGGGCCTTTTCTTTCCTGTTCGTCGGCGGGGTGGGCTTTTGTCAGCAAGATGCTCCTCTTCCTTCGTGGTCCCGGCCCTAAAGCTCCCCGATGCGGCGCTGACAGGTACTAGGCGGGGCATTTCCACCCGCGCTCTCGACGGGCTTCCGGCTCCTGGGGAGCCGAAGACGCGCTCCTACGGCGGGTTCTCCCAATCCAATCGAACAGGATCCCGCACCCACTGCCTTGGGAAACCCCACCCCCTTCAGATGGAGATCCGTGCCCGAGGTGCGGCTTCTTTGCAGATCACTTGGGGGGAGGTGGTGCGGGAGCGCCGTTGGGGGTTGTCCCGAACCCCGGGGAGGGCAGGCGTACTGGCTACTGGCTGTGCTGTGACCCCTTTTTCCTCGGCGCAGGCGTAGCTGGCTACGTAGTGCATTGGTTGAGGTAGCCGCATGATGTCCCGTCTCATCTTTCACTACTTATATCGGCTATGGATACCAATCCCCTAAGCTGGCTTCTGGTCCTATCCACAGGCAGGTGTCCTCTAGTCACGAAGTTGGATAAAACACCGTAACAGATTCCCCACGCCCCCCTGTTGCCATAACTCGACATATTGAAATGGCCTCGGAACACCAGGCCCCGCGCTTCTGCGCCGATTGCTTTAGGGGCACCCTGCGCGGCGACGTCGAGCCCCAGGGCACCGAGGAGACGGTCCACGGCCTTCCGACCTACGTCGCGCGCCCCGAGCCGGGCCGTGAGCCCGCCGGCGTCGTCGTCATCCTCCCGGACGCCTGCGGCTGGAAGCTACGCAATACGCGCGCGCTGGCCGACGCGTACGCCAGGAGAATCCCCGCAGTTGTCCTGCTCCCCGATTTCATGAACGGTCAGTAACGTTCTAGTTTGCTTCTTATGGTGGACTCTCAACCAAAGTCTTTCTGTACCCGATCACCCCCCCCCCCAACCTCGCTCGTGCTGACGCGAATGAGACAAAGGATACGGCCTGCCCGAATCCGTCCTGGTCGTCAGCGACAGGGTGCTGGGCGAGAAGTCGTGGTTCTGGAAATACCTCATCTACGGGCCCGTCGCCGTGGCCACGATGATGCGGCACTTCATTCCCCTCCTCATCGCGACCCGCCCCGGCGTCGTCGTCCCGCGCATCGGCAACTTCTTTCGCGCCCTCCGACTCGCGCCGCCCGAGCCTTTACCCCAGCCGTCGACCTCCTCGGCTTCTGTCGTCGACGACGGCACCGCGACGGTGCAAAAGGCGGCGCGCATCGGCGTCGCGGGCTTCTGCTGGGGCGGCAAGTACGCCGTGCAGCTGGCGCAGCTCGGCGCCGGGCCGTTCGGCGACGCGCCGCTGATCGACTGCGGGTACACGGCGCACCCGAGCTTCCTGAGCCTGCCGGGAGACCTGGAGAAGGTCGCGCGGCCGCTGAGCATGGCGAACGGCGACGACGACATGATGATGCCTCGGGCCAGGATGGCGCAGGCCAAGACGGTGTTGGGGCGGAAGAAGACCTGCGAGATCGTCGAGTACCCGGGCGCGAAGCACGGATTTGCCGTGAGGGGGGACCCCAACGACCAGAGCCAGGCGGATCTGGGGAGGCGGGCGGAGGACCAGGCCGTGGGCTGGTTCCGGCGGTGGTTCGGGCAAGGGGCGGAAGAGTGAGGGGGATTATTGTTTTTAAGGGGTCGGGCCCATAATACGCCAATAAGTAAATATGTTCTGGTTGTTTCATGTCCAAGTTGTGATTTCCTTCTTGGTGTGGTTGGCGTGTGTAAGGCGTGGAGTTGAGGTTGATCGCACAACTGAACCAATCCGTCGCGGGAGCAAACATCTATCTCATAAAATTTACTTAATTAGTCCAACTGCAACATTACGATCTCCACCGCTACCTCCAGGAGAGAGTGCGAAGTTGCGACTGAATTTGGGTTGTTGTCAGTGTCGGTAGAAGGTTGCTAGAGAGCAGAGGAACGAGGAAAATATGGATTGCAGAGGCAAGGTCTTCATACACAACTCAACAAAAGGCATCACAACTCATCGGTATGTAAGAACAGATATTGATCGATATTGGGTTTGAAAAAAGCAATAAAAATGAAATTCTCTCCTTCCAGAATCGAACTAGAGACCTTTCGATGACAACGTAACCATTACAGTCGAACGTGATAAACCAACTACACCAAGGAGAGAAGATATTCAAGGCTAAGCCTTGCTTGGTTGAACGGAGCGGGGAATAATCAGTTTGAGTAGTGTACAGTGGCCCACAGGTTGATCAGAATTCGGTTAAGCAACGAGGTGTGGGTTGTGCCGCTCACATGCAGGTTGCACTTTGGATCGGATGGCAGAAAGCTGGCAGGACTTCGAGGCCTTTAAAATGTCCATCAAGAGTGGAAAGAAAAGCAGGAAAGACCACGGTGGCTTTGGAGTGGTCACCGTCGTTCTGAACTGCAATGCGCTGGTTTTCATTCAAGGAAGATTATCACTGAATATGCACACATCTTTTCTTGACAGGCCAATGGATTGGAAGCACTTTGAGAACGAAAGGAGCATCTATTCCTAGTCTAATACTTTACAGGCGCATTTCGTTTTCTTCAATAGGTACTCAAAATTGATTCTGTCAGAACTGTCTTTTGTTATACTTGAGCAATTAGAAAGAGAACTTGACCTGTACAAAAGCAGAATTGTGATCATCGCTTCCTCAAATCTTCTTAGCCATTGGGTAGACGATCAACCGGGGTATCCCGATGATGCATGTGAACCATCGCCAAGGGGAATAGCAAAGCTTGATTCGCGGCCGCTCCCCGGATACCGATGCGGCGGGCGGGTGGAGGCTGTTAAGTGGGGCCGAAGTCGAGACCGAGGCACGATAGTCGATAAGCGATACGAGATAAGCAATTGTAGGTAATCAGTGACGAAACGTGCCCTCTTTTATTTTTTAATTACCCAGAAATCGATTACCGTATCACTTTACGGACACGCTCTTTACATATCCTCCGCGACCACAGCTTCGTCCTCGACCTCGATCCTCAACCCACAACCTCCCTCCCTCCCTCCCCCCCTCCATCCGCCCATGCGATGAATCACAGCACGACGCTGCGCGCAATGCGCATCCCGTCTTCGCGCCTTTGCGCAGGCTCCATCCACTCGACTTTCCTCCTCTCCTCCATCGCGAGAACAGCGACTCCCTACCGCCGCTTGGCGAGCTCCGCCGCAACCGGATCCACCCCCTCTTCCTCTCCCTCGCCGCCCGTTCCGAGCGCCAAAGTCAACCCCCCGGCCTCGACACGCCCGGCTCCCTTGGACCTCCCCGAGCGCCAGCCCGACTCCTCCAAGATTGGCCACCTAATCGCGACGGGCAAGGCCTACATCAAGTTCTACAAGACGGGCCTCAAGGCTGTCTTCTCCAACCGCCGCCTGATACAAAACGTCATCGCCGAAAAGAGCACCTCCGTCGAGGGCTTCCGCTCGCCCTCCGTCTTCACCCCTGGCGTCATCCCCAAGGGCTTCTCGCGTGCCGACTGGATGCTCCTCTGGCGCGTGCGCCACGACGTCCTACGCGTCCCGCTCTTCGGCCTCGTCCTCCTCGTCTGTGGCGAGTTCACCCCGCTCATCGTAATCTTCGTCGATGGCGTCGTGCCCTACACGTGCCGCCTACCGAAGCAGATCGAGTCCAGCTTCAAGCAGGCCGAGGAGCGCCGTCAGAAGTCGTTCCTCGAGTTCGAAAAGGCCGCGCCGCAGGGCGTCGTGCCGGGGATGGCGCGCGCCGCCGCCAGGAAGCACGTCCTCCGCAGCCTGCACGTGCCCGGCATGATGTGGGAGAAGCTTGGCTTCTTCCCGCCGGGCCTGTGGGCGACCAAGGGCCGGCTGCGGATGGCCTTCCTGGAGGGCGACGATAGGTTATTGGCGCGCGATGGCGGCGCGGCTGGGTTGGAGGAGCAGGAGGTGCGCATCGCGTGCACGGAACGCGGCATCGACTGCAGTGGTCGCGACGATGCGGAGTTGAGGCAGCTCCTCGACGAGTGGCTGCGACTTGTTGATGCCGAGGAGGCCGAGGAGCGGAGGAAGCGCATGACGGTCCTATTGACCACGAAGTAAGACCCCGTGACAATCATCTTCTACTTCATTACTGACTCATCGACTTCTACAGGCTCGAGAATTGGCCGAAGGACAGGAACTTTGAGCTTCCCAAGTGGCAACTCTGATTCCTCGGTGCACGACACCCTACATCTCTGTACAACATCTTCGCCCGGCGGAGGGCAACAATATCCGGCAATTTTCTTGTCAGACCTTGCATCATGGCAGGCGCCAGGCTTGTGTACTATTGTATTTCCCCCTCGGTATGGGAAGACGGACGGGCACCAGAAAAAAAAAGCATATGGTCGGGGCTCGGGGGATTTGAACGGACAGCGGCACGTCTGCATATATAGACCAACTCCCATTTTCCGGAGAGACAGTAAACAATAACGTCAAAATGTTCTTATTTCAAACGAATGACCAAAGACCAAGCTAACGAAGCAGAGCCCTGGATGGCTCTGCGCTCTCGTTTTCTGCAAATGTCTAGTACATGGACAGTCTGCGGAAACCGGTGCCCGGTAGTACCCGGGCCATCCGTAGAAATTTCTAGGCAACGGGGCCGAGCCTGACTCTGTTTATCGCTTCAAGGCCATCTGGACCCTAGACTTACACTCATAACACAGACTCGCCCCATTGACCCTCGCAATGGCCGCTTCATTCGTCATCAGCGTCGCCATCTTGGCTTGGAACGCGATCGAGGCGGCCACGACGAAGTCGCTCGGCAGCTGGCACGCCAGCCGCTCCCATGAGACCGGCGAGCAGTTGCGGACGAACAGCTCCTTCAGCTTCTCGAGCAGGCCCTCGAGCTCGTCGTCGCGGCGGTGCAGGCCCTCGAGGGCGACGTAGCCGTTGGCGAAGTTGAACACCCACCACTCGGCGCAGTGCGCCTCGCCCAGCTTCTTGGCGCCGACGTTGAGCGTCTCCCGTATGGCCGTCGAGACCTTGCCGAGCAGCAGGTCGTCGTGGAAGCGGTCGCACAGGGACCACATGTCGACGAGCTCGGTGAGGTCGTGCGGGGTGTGCATGTCGCACGGCTTCAGCGTGAAGGGGGACACCTCGTACGAGTCCTCGGTGTGGTCGGCGGCGTTGCGGCGGGAGCGCTTGACGCGCTGAGCCGTGAGGCGGGTGAAGTAGCAGAGCTTGACGTAGGTACCCAGTGTCAGCGGACTGATGCTGACGTTGCCCTCGCTATCGTCCGAGTCGTCGTCGAGGTCGATCGTGTTGGTGCGGGACTCGGTGAAAGGGCCATCGAGACAGCGCTGGAAGTATTTTGACGACTCGACCAAGAGGGACTTGTGGATTGCGAAGGACTGTTCGGCGGTTTTGAGCCAGATGATGGTCTGCGGCTGTCTGTGCCTCAGCGGTCAGTGTTGCGGCTCGGGATGAGTTGAGGCATGATGCTGCTCAACTATAGTTGCTAAGGGAGGCTTGGAATTAAAGATCAAGGGTTCTGCCATTGGCGATGATGATGATGGCATGAGGCAAGTCAGATTGCCTCTCCTTCAAAACAGGAGACATAGTAAAGTATCCCGAGTTGCCGCCGAGATAAAGCGCGAACTGCTCCAAAAAACTCGTACACGTGTCAATAACTCGGTAGACGCTGCCATACTTACCTCAAAAGACTATCTACATCGCTGACTTCTTCGGGTCGCTGTGCCCCGCGGTCGAGCATGTCGGTCATGATACGATTGTTTTCCGGATATGTGACCAGCGTTTTCGGTTTTCACCACATTGAGGGGTACCGCCGAGAAGATAGATAGATAGAAAAAAGCCAATCCGACTAAACAAACGCTGCTCGCCGCTCGGTTTGACACCCCGCGCGGGATGCGGCCTCGGTAGAAGCTTGTCTGCTTCATCCGATGTCGACGCCCAATCGGCGCGGTTTGCGTGACTCGATCATGTACGGTGAAGGGATGATGTTTTCCTTTCTTTTTGGTTTGGATTACGTAGTGGGCGAAGAGTCTTGCCCGATTGCTCAGTCTCTGCATCTGGTTGATCGATACCAGATGCTCGGTTTCAATGATCATTTCAATGGTTGAAGACTCTTAGCTCGTTAGTCCTTCATAACAGAGTATACTATGCCCGACTGAATAGTATTCATGCTTCGGACGAAGTGCAAAGGCGTACTTAAGAAATCACGAGAGAGGATAAAGAAGGCAGTACAAGTATTTATATGTGTTTACTGTGCCTCCTTCATCCCCTTCGCATACCCGTTCTTGCCCCGTCTCATAGCGGTGTTGTATACTTTGACTCTTCTAGATACCGAACAGCGGAACAGCGTTTCGACCGATTTCTCATACTAAGAGGACACGACACGTCTTGTGTCACTTTTGGTGCTAATCATGCGCCCAGATCGATGCTGCTAAACCATCCCTTAAATCCAACGTCTGAAGATCACTGCATTCCTAGGCCTCTTTTTTGAGAGACTTTCAGCTTACCAGCTGAGACCAAACACACAGCCGTACAGAGATGGCGTCTTTCTCCTAGATACACGTTACACCTCTAGCCAGTCTCAACGTCCGATGCCAAGAAATGCTGTCTCAATCATCTGGGACGGACATCCGCCGTTGGTGGGTTTCGAGCACGAGGCCGCGCAGGGCATAAGGTCTGGTTTTATAAGAAGACCCAGAGGTTATCGAACTGATTTCACGAACGTTCTCACGCCGTTGCCTTCTTCCTATGATCGTTGAAGTTATCGAGAGAGGCCTCCCCCTTGAGTGCGTTTCGAATAGATCCTGCTCCCTCACCATCGTTTCCTCAATTCCCTTGACTTTTTATCCTCTCACGCTCTCTTCATCGCAATGGGTTCGCTTCTGATACCGATCGTCTTCATCTCAGTAATACTGCCGGCGCAGTGTTACTTCAGGTTCAGCAAGATCCCCTCTGACGATGACGAGATCTTCCCGTACTGCCTTGACGATTCGCCCGACTGCGAAGCGAAGCCCGTTTCACTCATCCGTCGAGCCAGGGCGCGATGCAAGAACGTCTTGTCGACTCAATACCGAGCGGCCTGCAAGCTGCGACTTCGCGGCAAGGGGCTCCGCAAAGCCTGCTTCGTCGTGCCCGGGAATGCACGATCATTCTGCCACGGAATGGTGAGCGCTCCCCCTTTGAAAGCCATCTCAACCTGGGTTTGAGACATCCTTGGCGCACTTTGTCTTAACATGTGAACGCAAGGGCGCCTTCCTCAACAAGAATGTTGATCCGGGATACGTGGACAACATCGGGGTCATGCTCCGATCCCTCACCCAGTACATGGACGATGTCGAGACACAAGAACACGCGGCCAAGTGCACCACGGAGGAGACTCACAGATGCGCGCTGGAATGGACGACGAGGAGCGATGTCGAGCTATTCGCCGGGGTCTCTGAACTGACGCACAATACCCTCGTCAGGACTCTGATGGGCGACGACTTTTACGAGTCGGCCGACGAGCTCCTCAGCCTGGTGCATGCCATGGAGCGCGATGTTGACAGTATCTGGTCATCAGTCCTTCCCGACTGGGTGCCTTCTCCGCCATCCCTGCGACTGCGTCGTGCCCGTGATCGTGTCAAGGAAATCTTCTGGGAAAGACTTACAGAGAGACATATCGCAGCCAAGAACGGCGAGCTCGAAACCGACTTGCCGGACTACATCACGTATATGCTACACGACACGAGCACGGGACCGCTAAGCCGCTACCTCGCTTCCCACCTCACTCTCCTGATGTTTGCCTCCCACACCTCGACAGCTGCCGTCATTTCGTGGGTCATCGTTTGTGTGAGTGTTCAACGACGCAGCGTCTGCTTCCCACTGAAAACTAACAAGACGACCGCATAGCTTTTGCGCCACCCGGATGTCATGGCGGCCGTCAAGAGAGATGCTCGAAGCGCAGCGGGCGAGTCGGTACTGCTGCAGGCTTGTATCAAGGAGACGATGCGCTACTACGACGCAATGCAATGCTTCCGCCCAGCCGCGGCCGACGCGGAGGACTCGACGTGTTTTTCGTTGCCCTACACGAAGCACGACCTCCCCGGGAACTACCCCCACTCCGACACCTGGATGCCCGGGCGCTGGCTGAACGCCGAGAACAAGCTGGTCGACCTCGAGGAGAAGGCCGAAGAGGATTCCGAATGCATGGCCGGTCGCCGATGCCCCGGCGAGAAGCTGGCCGCGATCCTCGTCACGCAGACTCTGATGACGCTTCTACGCTGCTACGACATCAAATGGGCGACACCAGGTCAGCCTCACACTGCGCCCCTCGACGACCTCGATTTCGAAAGGATTGGTTCGCCGTGGCTCAAGGTAAGTTGGTAGCAAGTTTTCGACATGTTGTTGTCTTGGCGATGGTCTTTGCTAATGCTTCTTCACAGGGAGGCCTGAGGGTGAAGGTTTCCAGACGGGTATGGCCCGAGTTGATGGGAGGATGCTAAGAGAATGAATATCTGGACCAGTGTAGTTTATGTGTCCTGCGGAAAAGTAAAACATTTTTACGACAAGATATCCGTCAGTCTATGCTTTGGAGGAAACAAAACCAGCTCGAGAGTCACTGGTCAGAATTTAAACGCCAAGCAAACATTTAACAACTCGGGTTGGTGACTCTTATGACGTGCGTGTGCGAGGCTCCTTTTCGGAAGAACATCATTAGAGATATCGCGCCAGAGTTACCTAGCCAGAAATGGTCATATGTACTCCTTCTCCTCTTAAGAAAAGTGTATAAACTAGGAGCGAAGCCTCATATATTGTCACCTGAAGGGTGGAAGCGGGAGCCGCCATTCCGCCTCATCTCTCGACGATGAGGCTAAGGTCTCTTCAAATCCTTTCGTTTGTTGTACACGGTGGTTTTCATACTCCGCGGTTGGGGGGCAAGCCAGCAGCAATGATATTGAAGAGGGGCGCAACTTGAATGGCATCAAATTTCTTTACCGAGGGCCATAGGTGCTTGGTTACTGACCAGAGGTCAGACAGGTCAAACTGTCTTCTTGTCAAAGGGTTCCCTAGTTGGTGTTTGTTGATTTCCATCAGTCCGCCTTCGTCAAGACAACCTGCGATTGCCATCGGGCCAAATGTTGCTGATAGGAGCCATTTAGATCAGTAAATCTCAGGCAGCGGTCGACGTTTGTCCTGATATCCCACTCTGGCCTGTGGCGAGCCGAGGTTCGGGTACTGCAATGATGGGCTGTGAAATCTGACGACTTGCCGGTTGTTAACTGTATTCTCTCAGGGAGTCTAGTAATAATCACATCATCTAGGAACACTCGTACTACCAAAGTTTTGCTGCATCTAAATAGAAGTACCGCTGGAAACTGCGTCCGATCTTTATCAACGCTATGCTTACCCTGAATGGCACCAATTGACCGTCGGAGATCACACTTTTAGCAATAGTGCATTGGAAAAGTACCTTCAAGTAGTGATTGTAACCATCCCTGACTGTTCACCAAGAATACCAAAGTAGTACAGCCACTCGGCAACATCTCGCCTGGCGATGGTGTATCCAGGAGCCGAGTTCCCTATCGTACCAACCCGCACCGCCTAGAGTCCGTAAGGTTGATCATATGTGAGAAGGGTCGGCCTCACGACCAGGCAAGAGCTGAAGGAATGATAGTCTTGCCATATGGCCTTCTCCATGAACGATTTGTCGGCATGGGGACACCTCGCTGCCATACTCGACATGGACTCTGCATCGGTCCCGTCCGTACTGGTTTGTTCGTCACTACTACTGTTGGAGCCATCGACGCTGTCTGAATCATTTTTCTCATTGCAATAATATTTGTCGTGAGATCCTTCGTAGTTAAGTTGTGTAACGGTGCGCTCACTACTTGTGTCGCTCAAGTCGCTGTCCTGGTCCGTCGGGCTGCATTGAATCCCCTCCGAATGCACTCGTCGTTTCCCCATGAACCACTCATAAAGCGGCTTGACCTTAGCTGCGAGAGGGTTCCACGACCGGTAGATCTGTCTGCTGATTGAGATGGTGCCTATTCCGACAAGACGAGGCATCTGCTGAGACTCAAAGCTTTGGTAGCCCTTTTGGAGAGCTGCGACAAGCGTGAATATAGCTTCTTCAGAAATGTAGGAATTTTCCATGGTGCCCTCGATATCTGCAACATTCCAGGTTTTAAAGCCTCCGATACCATAGAGGATGATGTGCACAGGCTCTCCTTTCAGCTGTTGCGGAAAAAGGACGTCGATCAGGGTGTCCATGTTGTCCAAGTCTCCCGCGATGATGCGTAAGCGACCGGTTTGCTTGGGAGATAGCCCCCCCGACGTTTCCAGCATTTCTTCGAAAAGAAGTTGGTTTCTGACATCCGAACAGCCTCTTTGTAAGAATAATTATTGAATTGGGCATGACAAGGCAAAAGCGGTAGAAGAAGACGATGCTTTGAGGCCGATTGCTAGCCAAGACATGTGTGGAAATGACTTACAAACATGACAGACAAGAGTAGGGTCGTGGAGTGCATGCCTTAGACACCTGAAGAGGGTCAAGCCGGTAACGCCAAAGAAGGCGACATGGCGTACGAGTATCTCGACGGTGGAGTCCGAGTCGTCTACGGCAGGCTTCGGAGGCTTGAGCGTATTGTTGCAGCAGTTGTAGCCCAGAGAGGCGATGAACAGACGTAGTGGTGGAAAGGCAAACGAGCGGATGATTTCGAGTTGATGACATCCTAGACGCCAAGGTTGCGAGGCACGTACTCGCCGAAAAGCACGAGTAAGATCCTTTGCGTTGACCATGGCAGGAGTAACGATGTATCAGAGAAGACCGGGAGCAATAAAGCATAGGATGACACAGTATTTGAGATGTAGAATAGTCGTGGAGCCGTTGAGAGGGTGGGAAATGGGCTGATGATGCGGGATGGAAGCAAGCGAACGAACGATCGATAGCGAAAGATACCGGGCGTTGGATACGAATGGCGAGCAACTAATACAAAGCCTGACGAGTGAAAGAAAACCGATTGTTTGCTATCGAATGTTAATGCTGTCCTGAAGGAAGACGTCAAGTGGAAGTGCGGAAAATAGCTGAGACACAGGTCAGGTGGCTCCTGTCGTCCGGATCGGAAAAGAAGGGCCACATGCGCGCCTTAATTAAAGAAAGAACTCCCGAAGACATAAACTCACATATTTTTCTATATGGAAAGGATCGTAGGCTGTCCCAGCTTCCTCCTGAAAGGCATTGGGGTTGTAAGACAACCGCTTGGAAACCCACTGTCTTTCTACTCGCCTTCGATTCGAACTTCCACGTGGAAGACACATTTGATTTCATCAACAGAGTGAGACGATGAGCAGAAGACCTGCACTTCAGGTAACTCTGAAGTGGCAGATCTTTTGCCACCTCAACTAAGGAGGTAGAGGTCAGGAGCATCGCCGAAAGCCGCCCTGGACCAACAATTCGTAATCGATCCTGACGGCACTTTGTTTGAAAAAGAGACTGCCTATCCTTTCTGATAGGCACTCGGAGACTCGCAGTGAAAGATACCCGACGATATAGGTGCATTTAATTGGGGTCCCTTCTTGGATGAAAGAGTCAGATGGCGGGCGCTATATGGCCGACTCGTCCAGATAACATACATCTTTCGGGTCGTTAGGCTCAAATCTCCCATTTCATCCAACACGGAATCGAAAGTCTAATTATGGGTTCCCCAGCAAGGAAATGAGACAAAAACCCCGCCGAGAAAACCAAAGAGACTGGGTGGGGATTACTCGAGGTTTTTTTTTCTTTCTTTTTCTTTTTCTTTGAGCATGTTGTCATGGTTGAAGTTGTGGTGACAGAAAACTACTAGGTGGGTGGGTGGTGGATTGAGAAAAGAAGTTCGATTAAAGCTGCGTTTCCATTCTCAGAAAAAAAAGATACGTACCTGGACTGCATTCTGCAGGTGGGGGCGTGGTCGGTGTGTCGGTGAGCGATAAGCTTGGTATCCACTGAAATTTTCTCTGGTCCAGTGCTTGCGGCCGCCCCCCCGGCATGCTTGAACTTCGCCCTTACACCCCTTCTTGACGCCGCCCGGATCATTTGCTTCGAGGCGAGAACGTACAACAAACCATTCTCGACGAGTTACGACCCAAGTACGGGACGAAAAGATTCGTCCGTCAACTTCACTACTCGAGTGACGCCTACTTGTCTCTGCGCGCAGCTTCCCTTGGTACACACGAAGCGCCGACCGCCGACACCCTACGAGTCTCGCACTCGAACCGCCCAAAGCCTCTTCCCCAGCGAAACGTACGTGCCGCGAACCCAGGCACACACAAACACACACAAACACACACACAAACACGCAAGCGCGAAGAACAATGGCCCAGGGCGGCGTGAAATCCTCCTCGCGTCCGGCGCCGACGGGCAAGCCCAAGCAAAAGTCGACCAAGAACGCATCGCGCGTGGCGAAGCCGCAGAAGGCCAAGGCCCACGGCTCCGCCGACAAGATGCAGAAGAAGCTCGCAGCCGGCCTCGTCGGGCGGACGGAGAAGCTGCTCGGCGAGCGGGCCGGCCACCTCGAGCTCATTGGCAAGGGGAAGAAGGCCAAGGGCGCCAAGGATGAGAAGACACACAAGGGCGGCAGCCGCAAGTACGGCTAAAGGGGACTTGATCAGTACCTGTGTGTTGTGGTGGGAGGATATCACGGTTTGTGCGGGGCATTGGTTCGAAGGAGTGCTGCGTTTGACGTGGCAGAAGAGGGCAGCTGGGCACAACTCGCGACGAGCGATGCGTAAGGGGAGATGTCCCCGTGTTGCTCGAGCTCCTGACCTGCGAGAATGGGGCTGGAAACCGCAAAACGCACATCTGGCCCTGCGATGAGGCAAACCGCAGACGAGGCAGTGCTGAAATACTACTAGCCTTTGTGGGGTTGCGATGATCGAGGGTGTTTGACGACTAGATACCCCCAAATAATCGAAAAGCATGTTTTCCGTTTCAAGACATGAGCGACGGCCAAGCTTGAGAGTCGAGGGCTTCACGTTGCCTAAGGCAGTGACTACGTTGACCGTCGGAACATGCGGAGTGGCGGATCATGATCGCTATAGGTCTTCGAATTTGAGGTGTCAAAGGAGACCTACATTGCTCAAGGAGGCCGAATGCAGAAATACCAAGGGTATCGCACACTGAATGATGGAAGTCCCGGATTCGGTTCCCTACGACGCAGTCTCGAAATAGTCCTGGCTCGTTTCCAAAGGGGCCTGTCCGAGTGAGTAGGGGAGGGTAGAAAGCCAGATGCGATCCTCTGACCCAGCATTTTCGTATCAGCCGTCATGCTCCTGAAAGCCAGAGACGGGCCATGTCGATTTGTTGTGATCAATGTGCCTTCTTCGTAGCCCTGGCTCTTGCGGAAGGCCACGGGGATAACGTGCCTCCTCCCGATACGCCAGCCAAATCTACCTGTTTAGGCTAACCTTACATCGCGGGAGCTTCCACGAACACCGCCGGGTTTTTATATATAAATGTTATGAACACTGATTCAATTATCTCAGAAACAACCCTTGCGTCCTGTATAGCCACTTGGTCATGCGTGCTCTTCTCCTTGAAGCCAACCGAATGCATGCAAGGCTATCGTACTAAGGCAAGGCATCCTAATCATCCCCCTCAGCAGAGGAAGAAGTACACGAGAAACCAGACATTTAGCAATACGCAAAGTTAGCCATTCAGGGTCTGTAATCTGATGCGCCGGTAGATCATAATGCAACGGAAACGCCCCAGTCTCGAAGTTACGATATGGCCAATGCTTTCACAGTCTGCAGAAACAACACAACTACAGAACGTGTCCTGTTTATAAGCTTACACGGCAAAAGGCCAATAAAGAAAAAAAGAAAAAGAAAAAAAGGGCATGAATGAGATGGGGGAAAACGTCGCAGATCATCAATACATCTATCTGTTGGGACGTTTTGCGCTCCAGGGGTTCGACTCCATGCCCAGGTCCGGGGCCACTCGGACGTCCGTGTGCTCCGCGATCGACCAAGATCGGGCCGGGAGCATTATATACAGTATTGAAACAGGAGAGAAGAACCGGGGAGGGGAGGTATGTTTTGTTGGTGAGATCCGCGCAGAAACTAACCGGGGTTTGAAGTATTTGAAGCCGGGATAGCACATGGGCCATTGCTCACCATTGGCATAGAGTAGTTGTTGGTGTACACTGGCAAATACTCTCTTGTGTCTCGGGTCGGGACCAAGGTCATCATGTAGACAGTGCCACAAATCGTACATCAACAATGCGTCCAACATCTTCATATACGCCCATGTGTGCTAGTCTGCCCGTGAGCTCATCCCATAGAATCTTTGTTTATATAGATGTAGCGCATTAAAGTAGGGGAAAAGTCGACAAGCAAACATGAGTTGTGGCCCAAAAGAAAGATGGTAATGCCACGTCCAGCGTGGCAAAGTCGGGCAAGCCAAAGGAGCGTTTTTTTGTTTATAGAGCCGGCATGCCTCATGATCTGTATACATCCGTACAAATACAAAAAGAAGAGGGAGTTTGTACACGGAACCTCTGTCTCACGCAAAGAGAAGGAAATGAATTTTCTTTCAGTAGACAACGGCTACCCTCCTCCGCCGGCGCGTAGGATTCTGCGGCGGCTGCCCGCCCACCACCGGCGGCCCGGGGACGGAGTACTCGAGGTTGTCCTTGTAGATGTTGAACTTGATGCCCTCGTCGTTGGCCCTGTATAGCTCCGTCGCCCTGACGCCCGGGGGTTTCTCGGACCCGCCGCCCTGGACGTCGATGTTGACGCACTGCGGGTAGTTCTGCGCGCCGCCCTCACGGCCCGCCTCGTGCAGCGCGATGGTCTCGTGGCGGAGCACGTACTGGCCGGCCGCGATGCCGGCCGGGATCGTCATGGTCCATGACCGGTTATTGGCGAGCATGTCATCCGAGCCCCACCGCCCGGGCGCCTTGGTGCCGTCGACGAGCCCGACGCCGTCAATCTTGAAGAACTGCAGGTCCGCCTTGTTGACACCGGCGCAGTCGCCATTGCAAGGGGCCAGGTAGTCGATCATCGGCCCGTGGTGTGACTCGGGCCAGTCGGGGGTCCAGAAGACGGTCAGGTTCGAGCCCGCCGTCACCTTGGCTGCTATGGGCGCTGGCTCTGCCCCGACGTGGCAGATGATGTCCGGGTCTGCGTACTTGTCGACGGCGACGAAGCCGTTGGATAGGTCCTGGGGGATGGACCACCCCACGACCTGTGGCGGGGGTTGCTTGAACTGCATCTGCGGACTGTAACCCTCATAGCTGGGGGCGGGGGAAGCATTGGTGTTAGTGAGCGTGAATCATAAGAGGCCGGGTCGGGTCCGGGCTTACAAGACCCCATCTGCCATGATACCATTCACTGTGCCATGAGCACCGATGGTCCGAAGTACAGCTGAAGCCAAGAAGGCGTATTTCCAGGCAATCATTATAAGACACGTTCGTGTGAACTTGCTTCTTCTTATTGTTGTTGAGAGTTCGAGTGAGGCGATGGCTTGATCGATCCAGAGAGAAAGAAGTACCAAAAGTGTTACCAATTAATGATCGTCGTTGACTTAGTATTTCTTCGTCGTGAGGGGTGAGCGACTGTGGGTGGTTTGGAAAGGAGCGTGTTAGTCGACCAGCGCGCTGTGTTATTGTCAAGGAGAGTGTGTAGAGTGGCTTCCCGAATGCGACGTCGGTATAAGAGAATAGAGGTCCTTGGGACGGCCGTTGTTATATCGTGCCAAACAGCAGCAAGGGTGCCGCGTCGGAAAGGGCTCGCAGACTTGCTTCACCCGTCCAAACAAGGCCTTTTACGCAGACCCGACCCTCCGTGCGCTGATGTTTCGGACCACCCACAGCACGGTGGTGTAAAACATCAGACACAGAAAGTATACGATGACCTCAGTAAATCGGCTAGGATCTGATCCATGACTGGCGAGGATCGGAACTTCGCTATCCAGGAGGTTGGTTCTCGGGTATCACTTGGTCATGTACCTTGTTTCAAGACCGGGGGCAACCATTCTTCGAATCGGCATCGCTTCCCGCAAAGAGTCCGTGCCAGTACCCTTCTCAGCCTCATAGAGTTATCTTCCGACGACTCTTCCGCTTGCTCTAGTGTGTTGTGGGCTGGAAGGTTTCGCCCCGAGCTCGGATAGCATGGCCACCCTGGGCAGATTCCGGACTTTCATCTCGCAAGTTGTTTCTTCAAATGTCACCAGCTTCGTCTCGACACTTTCCTGGCCCGGCAGTGGCTTCCGCTCCGTGTCCAGGCCTTCGATGCCATCTTCATACGATCAAGTCTTGTATTTGCTGAGCTGGTTGATATACGGCCAAACTTTTGCGACCGTTTCATCCCTCCCCAGAGTGTTCGTCTCCTTGCCCGGCGCTGCACAAGCCCGCATGACGTGCTACTGCGACGAAACTTTGGTGCTTGCTGCTTGGATCTCTCGATGATTCGCTGGCATTGCTCGGCATACTTCGCGTTTGATGAGCTGACAGAGTTGAAGACAGGCGCTGGTTGCTTCATCTGCGAGAGGCGTTCGCCCCAACAAAGCCCTCCATAAAAACGAATCTGCTACCCCTCAGTCTGTCGAGCATCTGGACCAAGTGAACCGTTCCGATAGCATGCATCAGTCGCAAGCGGCTCGATCTGTCCCCTTTTACTCTAGCAACTGGTTAATTTGTCTGCCTCCAGCCTTTGCCATGTGATTTACCGATTATTCCATTTCCATAATCCCGACTCAGGGAGCGCCATGCGGGACAGTGTAGGAGGCGAATACGGTGCCTAGTCCTCACAACTCCATAACACCACAACATATTGTCGAAAATCAAGTTCCAGGCCAAAGCGGCAAGCCACCCATCCGAAAAGTAAATTCGTCCCGTGTTACAACAGCTCAAAGTCGTCCAGCTTGTCGCGATACTTCATGATGTTCCGCTTGACCTTGCTGCCCACAGTCCATGTGACGAAGTCCTCCATGCTGCGGGTGACCAGGAAGGCCGGATCGACGCATGTTTCCGTACCGACACGTACATGTCCTTGTTCGATGAGCTTTGTCGCTGCCTGTACTGTCTCGGCCATGCTACGGTCTCGGTTAGCATCGTGATCACATGAAGGGATACGCCGCGGATGGTAAGTATTCCGTACCGAAGGCGAGTCATGACAACGGGGAGACGCCGTCTTGCAAACGCGCTGACGGTGACGTTGTGCTCGACAGCAGAAAGCTTCGAGGCCGTAGACAAAACGCCCATGTCGTACAGTTTGTCGAGGAGCAGCTTCTCGTGCTTTCGGCGGGCCGCATTTTCCGGGGGCATGAGACTGATTCTGTGTGCCAGCTGACGGATGGACTGCACAAATTTGTTAGTTCTTGTCACAGTGTATAGTCGCTCGCAGAATATGCTCGATTCGGATTGGCGGTTGTCAAACTTACGCCGCATAGTCTGTTGTATTTATGCTGTCCACCCGTGTTAGCAAGTAAGCCTTTGTGATGGAGGATTCGGAGACAACACTTACATAATCTTCAGGCTTCTGGATCATGTATCGGCGAACCTGTTCGAGTGTTAAGGTATGTCATGACGCTCGCCTCTCCTGGAAACCGTACCACTGAAGCATCGCGGTGATCGCCATCCTAAGAAAGCCATCGGTTAGCACGTGCATCCCCGTCTTGCTACAGTGCGCAAGCGGCGACCGTCTCGGTGTACCTGTTTGTATGTAATGAAGTCGTGCTTCCGCAGAAGCTTCTGCTCGTGATACTTAAGTTTGCGGACCATTTTGGGCGTTCGGCGTCGCGAGTTCCCGGTTCGATATGGTGGATGTCGTCGGTGACGCGGGTTGTCTGGGTTGTCTGGGAAAGAAAAGTTCTGGGAGCTGAGGCGGGACAGAATCCTTATCGGACGACCTTATCGTAGAAAAGTGGAGCGGAAGGTTCCGCCCCGGCCTACCAAAGAATTTGGCCGTGACAGCTTCAACACTTCGCGACAGACCACGCCGCCGACCTGGAGACCCGACCAAAATCTCACAAAAACCAGCCATGCCTCCCAGATTACCATTTCTCTCAGCCTTGAAGGCCCCGAGTGCCCTTTCCCCCCGGATCGCACGGCCCTTCTCATCAACTCCCGCCGTTGCCAGTACGTCAATGCCTCTCACCAGCCATCCATCTCTCCTCGAGCCCTCGCGTGCGCGCGATACAGCTAACACTGTTCTGCCGCAGAGCCATCTGACCCGATATCAAACCTTTTGAACCTCGACGAGAAGCCCAAGGTTCACTCGACCGACCGCATCCGTGGCCTCATCAAAACAGGCAAGGCGCGCATCGATGGGGTGGCGGCCGCCCGCAAGCTCACCATGCTCGAGTCCCTCCGCGAGAAGAAGGTCAGCGACGACTACGTCAAGCAGATGCCGCGCCGCTGGAACGCCGGTGAAATCTACGCGCCGCACGACCTGAGTCCTGTCGAGATGGAGAAGTGGCGCAAGTCGAAGCGACCCAATGTCGATGTCGTCGACCTCCTGGGCCTGAACCCCCTGGACCACTACAGGGTATGTATGGCTGGCCACCAAGCAGGTTTCGCGGTACTGACGATGCTTTGCAGAACTTCTCTATTATATCCGAGTACATGACCCCATTTGGACAGATTGAGCATTCCAAGTTCACGGGACTGCGGCCCGTGAACCAGAGGAGGATGGCGAAGGCCATCAGGAGGGCGATTGGCATGGGTATCCACCCCAGTGTGCACCATCACCCCGAGCTGCTGAAGAAGAGATTCCGTCTCAATGCGTCGTGGAAATAGATCCGGATAGGGCTGTGAGGGAGGCTTGCATAACCTTTTGGAGCATGTCTACGGGCATGGGGATGGTCTCCCGTGTATGAATTGTACAACATCTTGGCGTCTATTATAAATGTACAGATACAAGAGGCTTCTCTAGCATTTTCTTTTTGTACACATCATGCCTTCAGCACCCGCTGCAGCTTGAACCTCTTCAACTTCTCCGCCGTGTAGTAGTAGCGGAACTTCTCCACCTCGGCCCATTCTTCCGGGAACTGCTTCTTTGCCCATGCCTCGAATTCACGCTGGAGCCCTTGGCCAGGCAACGCGTTGAAAGGGATGCCAAGTCTGTTGGGAAGTTAGCTACCAAATCAGAAGAGATAGTTGAAAGGGGGGTTGCTGTTAACTCACGTCATCGCATCAGGCCCATACCCTACAGCTCGCTTCATGGTCCTGATTGTGCTCTGCACCTCCTGCAAGTTGCCATTGCCTGCGAGACCGCCGCAATAGGCAGCAAACACCGCTGGAGGAACGTCGATCTCCATCTTTTCAATCTTGTTCCAGATGTCCCGGGCAATCTGGTCGCCAAAGGCCTTGATTTCGCAGAGGAAGAACACAATCTCGAGACTGTTGTATGATGGGCCTTCTGCCGACCGGACGATGTCCTGCCAGAACTCCAGCCCGAGACTTGGTTTTTGGCATGCTCCGTAGGCAATCATCAGGGCGTTAAACATCTTGGTGCTTGGTTGAATCTTGGTATCCATCTTCAACATGTTGTGAACTAGTCCGAGGCTGTCCAGATCGGGACACCGGCCCATGCCCTCGAGACATTGCACGTAGACATCGCTGGTCGGGTGGAACGTTGGGTTGACATGCTGACGCATGTGACCAAAGACGTGAATTGCCATATCGGGCCGGTTGCGGTCGAAGAAGGCGTTCATGAGCTGGACGCGACTCTCGACGCTGGTTTCCTGGAAGTATTGCCGTAAGATTGAGTAGGCATCCCAAACCCTTGCAGTGCTGTTCTTTTTGTCCAAGCAGTACGCCACAAAGGCGTCCCTGACAGACCGCCGTTGTTCGTTGCTGTGCTGGAATACATTGAGTGACAGTGTGTCCATGACCTCAAACTGCTGGTCGTTCTTGAGAAAAACGGTGCACAACGCGACCACTGTCTCTGGGTCCAGCGTCGCGACACGTTCCTCCAGGATATCCAGCATCTCGCGTATCGCCTTGAAATCCAGTTTCGTTTGGTAGCACAGCGCCTGGAGATACCTGTTAACCAGGGGTAGATCATCCTCCCCGCTGACCTCTGTCTTTGGGAGCTGCATATATGCTGCCCTTGCTCCGGCCAAGTCTTTTGCCCGGATCTTGAAGTCCATCTGGAGAAGATATGTCGTCGCATCAGGCCGAATGCCGAGCTCGGTGGAGAACGAAACGAGTCTGTCCGCCAGGTACGGATCGTTCTTCTCAATCGCAACCTCCAGGAGACCGTTGATGGTCTCTATGTCCGGAAGGACAGAGCTGTCGTCGGGGTTATGGCGGGCAACGACATCAAACATGCCCTTGATATCATCAAGTCCCTTTCCCATGGATAGTACTGCCCACTGGTAGATGACGTCCCAGTGCCCCTTGCTCGGATTCGCGTCGACGAGCTTCTTGAAAATTGGTGCAGTCCAGCCACGTTGGTTGGTTCGGACCGAGAAGTGTAGAATCTCTTTGAACGTTCTAGGGCTCGGTTGTTCGTGGTTCAGGGTCGGCCTCAGAAACCACTTTTTCGTTTCCAAAACGTTGTCTTTTTTTGCATAGAAGACTGTGATGACCTCATGAATGCTGGACGAAAAAGGCAGCCCAAGCTGCTCGGCTTTTGCGACAGCAGCGACCAGCTCTGCCTCGTGTCCTTCCTCCGCCAGACCCTGCAGGACGTTGACCCAAAGGTTCTGCGCGTTCGATCGCGCTGCCTCTGGTAGCCGGGTCCAGTGATCTTGCAAGGCCGCGAAAGCTTCGGTTGATGCGCCGAATAACGTCAAAGCGACAAGGTACGACTCGAAATCTTCAGCAGCGCCAGGATCTGTCGGATCCAGTGCCCTTTCCGCCTTAATGACATCATACAAGAGCCTGGAGAACTCCAGATGGTCTTTGGTATCTTCTTTTGGAAGCTTCAACAGCGCCTCCCGTATAGTCGTCAAGTCGGTCAATGTCAACCCCGGCCCCGGCTCATCGTCCTTGTTCTCGACCAGATATCTCAACAGGTTTCGGCAGTGCAGCGCTTGGGTACTGTTGACTACGACGTTGTAGCGCAGCTTGTAGCCAAAAAGGTCCCGGAGCGCTTGAACCAGATCCGTCCTCGTCGGTGGCCGTACGCTCTCCAGAAGGTGGTTTCTCCACGTCAGGACCGCCGGCCACCCGGGCTCATACTCTGGCTTCTTGATCTGTCTCGGGGGCTTCTGCAGTATGCCGAAGAACGTCCGGCGCGGGGCTCGTCGGGATAATGATATCGTTGATGCTACCGGGAGCTGAGTACGCCGGCAGGCTGGCCGAGAGAGAATCGAGCACGCGGGAACGCATCCATTCGGAACGAGTACCCGTCGGGAGACATGGCGGGCTATTTGCGCCCTCATAGTGTGGGTTCAGTGCTTCGATCGAAGGGTTCTGCGAGATCAATTAGCTGGGGCCAATCATGGTAACAAAGCCTCAGCGCGACGAACCTGGGCATCTCCGGGCCAGTTTACTGTATGCGCGGCATGTGGTAAAGCTCAATGCCCGGCTGCCAAAGCTCTCGAAGATTTGCGATTTGGAATTTGGACATACTGGAGCTTCGGGACTGGGACAGCGCGGTAGCTGCCACCAAAATGCGACCCGCGCGTGGAGGAGTTCCCGCAGATTAGCCGAGATTAGTCATCCCCCGCATCTTGCACTGCTCAGCACCTACGCTATTAGTTGAATCAATGATGTTTTGATTCACCCAGGACCTCGCGATATTCAACATGAATAGCTGAAGTGTAAGTAGACGGAACGATTGATTCGAAACCCTTTCGGTCGTTGTTTTTTCCATCAGTCCCGATCGCCCGCCGTCGATACTCTGGTAGTCAACTCTCTGGCCATGACCCAAAATCCAAACCATCACTTCTCTCAGTTATTTATCAGAAAATGGACCAAGTCACAGTAAAACAATCCTCGTAAGGCCCCCCCCATTCTTGTTCGTTCGAAAGAAAAATTGCTGTTATTTTCTTTTGGAGATATGTACGTTAGAGAAATAACCAAATGCCCATAAGTAGGTTGCTCTGAACAGAAGCAAATGCCACAGCTCGATCCAAGCTACAGAGATGTTTGCTATGGTGCCCATCTCGCAGCCTGGATATATCGAGTCGTGAACGAGACTTCATACGCTGTCGTCGTTTTGCTTCAAGGTTGGGATGACACCACGTTACGGAACGGTCGTCAAGTTGTCATGCAACCCAAGTGAGATCTCGATTCCAAGCGGGAATAATTCAGACGACCCGGAGTGTTTCCTCCTGAACCGCGAAAAGGAACCACTATGCTTGACCGTAGTTCCATGCGAGATCGGTCGATGGCCAGAAGAGGCAATTTGATGTCAAATGATCTTTTCCAGCACGCTTATCACTTATAAATGTTGTCGTTTAGTAAGAAAGAGAGATCTCCCTCGGCATCAGCCTTGAGTTGCATGAAGCAAGAACACGCTCAGACCTACCATGGAGCGATGAAGTAAGTCAGTGCGCCCCCAGAAATCGCCAAGATGGCATGAAAGTGAATCATTCGAGGCTATAATGAGTAAGAAAACCTGCTTCAAGCCCCGCCTCTTTCGGCTTCTCATTAGATGCAGCTTGCACCGGATCTCAAGGCTTGTATCGCGACTTGCCTTGAGTAGCAACCATTTACAACAAGAGCGAGCAAATCTTCCGAGATGCTGTGTCTAGGTGAGCACCGTCGTCCAAGTCTTCCATTACCTGCTTACCTACTTCGAGCAGTTCTCCTCTGAAAGTCGGCAAACAGATGAGCAGTTACTGTTTCGTTACCGAGCACGATCCAGCGCAGTCCGCAGGAAGCCGACAAGCTGCCAGTCAGCACCTCGGCCACCAGCATTTAGGGGCGACAGCTCTCGTTAGCCAGATACCTGGCTATACGAGTCTCTCCCTAGCTACATGCCCGGGCACAATCCCAATCACGACGCTATTATGAAGTCACAGCCAAAGACACAACAGCAACAACAACAGCAGGCAAAGAAGAAACTCGGAAGCCGGAACCCCCAGTGCTACTTCTGCTGTTGCTGCTGTTGTGGGCTCGTCCTTACCTTGGTCGTGCTAACATGCGGCTTCTTATCTTTCATGTTCACCATCCTCCCATTGCCGGATACTGTAACTCCGGCATTGTAGGACACGACTGAGGAAACACCCTCCGGCTTGTTGCTTACTTCTTTTTCTCTCCCTTCCCCCTTTTTTACCCTTTTTCTTTCTTGGTCTATCATGACCGCACCTTCACATCGTGGCCCCATGAGATGACGTCGGCTCTTCGAAGGCTACCACTCCCTTGTGATCAGCCAACAACAAGATCGTCGGAGAAGATACCCCGTTTTGATCGGTGTGGACATTGGAGTCGAAGTTGCGCACCCGTCCATCAGTAAACCCGTTGGCGTCTTCCTCACAATCTCTTGCGGCCTTACACGAACGAATACACAACTTGTTAAAAAAAAGACATTATCGGTATCGCTATCTCAACCCGTGGTCTTCCACAGTCAGTTCGAGGTAATGGATAGTCGACGCTGCGCCCGGCTCATGTGGGTTCCGTCTGCGGTTGCAGCAAGCCCTTCCGTTCGTCTATGAGAACGACGATTATAGCGTCTTCGGTGTATTCTCTCGCTTCATTCTCAGCCTTGGGAGTGCTGTTGGTGGTACACTGTCGTCGGATGGGCCAAAGTATGCCAGACTGGGTTCGCTCCCATAGTCCCACTCATCGGGACTCTTGTCTTCTTCCAAACCCCACTTCGAAGTCTAGACGTTGACGGCAGGCCGGATGGTTAAGTTCGGATCCCATTCCCAAACACATTTGTCTCGATCCCGGCGCATAATCCTCTTCAAGACTGAGACTCTCACTGCGGCTCTTTCTTCCCTCCAGTCATTTGGCCATTTCCCCTTTCTCTTCCTGGCTCGATTTCGGTCCGTTTCGGAGAATCGATGTTGTCGTTTTCGGTATAGACACCATGTCGACGTTCTTCATCCTTCGTTCGAGAATCGCCGGTCGGGTAACATCAAGACAGACTCTCTGGCGTCTTCGTCTGCTACGACCCCAGCCTTCCGTCCAACACGTGTGGTTGATATCTCCGCTCTTTCCATTCTCCCAAAGCCTCTCTCTTGTTACAATTATTTTCCTCAAGCGTTGTTGCGGCGGATGCTTTCTTCATATCAGTCCGAATGTCCATGGCTGCGTCTTCCCTCACCAAGATGGTGCCCTGACCGTCGTTGTGGAATTGTCGTTTGCGGGTAGAGTTGTCGTCGCGTCGACCTTCACAGGCGTTCTTCAGCGGAGTGTAAGGTTGCTTCGAAGCCCGTCCCGCCTAAACATTTCCCATCTGTCGAATGCTCCTCTCCCCAAGAGGCCATCGACCGGCGAACCGGTTACTCTCCGCGCAGAATACCCCTGGGAATCGACTCGAAACTCATCAACGCCGCACGTGTTGATATCGAAAGAGCTAACAGAGCATAGTGTGTCCTCAACGTCGAAGAGGATATGTCGAGGAAGGGAGAACCAAGAGCTATATATACATAGGAGCGGGAGGGTAGGAAAAGCAAGCAAGCAAGCCGCGCAATGCTATGAGGGGCAAAGAGCTAGAATGCTGGGGGGTTGTTGTACAAGATCCATCACACTCCGGACGATCTTGTCCCGTCGTCGACTAACCCGCTGCTGCTGTCCGACATGACGACGGTCTCCAGCTAGTAGTGTTGTATATCCCTCACACTCGGTCAAAGACAACTCGTCCGGTAACCGAGGAGACCGGACCAGGAAGAAAGAGATGGAGTGAGATGATGGGTAAATGCATGATGGAAGGTACAGAAAGAGACGAGGTGCTCACCGACTCACCACAATATAGTCCTGTACGTTTGATTCGCACCCCCCCGGAACCATGTTGCTCTTCTCTAGTTCTTTCCTCTAATTTGTCGAGCTTGCTAGTGATTGGACCCGAGTCCAAGCTTGCGTAGGCTTTTAGCTCGTAACCCCCTACCCCTCCTCTCATTCCTGCTTCTCCATTGTTTGTCCGGGCGCGCGTATATTGACTTGAGCTTTTGCTTAGGTTTCCTCGTCTTTTCCTTGTCGTCCGTCTCTAGTCCGCGCGGCATCCTTGATCATGGGGGCGTGAGACTGACTTCTGTATGGCTGGATGAATACGGGGAAAGTCGAGTTTGTCGACGGGCATGAGAGAGGGTGTGGAAGAATGCCTCCTGTCCACGTTTCATAGCTGCAAGCGCAACTCATGGTTACTGGCTGATGTCGACTTTAGGCGCCCCCTCCAGGTCGACTTTGGGCTCCGTGTTTTTCCTTCTGTCTCCGACCGGGTTGGATCACTATCCAGTGATGGGTTTCAGACTGACGTCGAGTTGGCGTAAGGCTTGTTGAAAGGTTGAAAGACCTCAACGAGAAGAGAACCCGGGCTCAGTAGGGATGAGTTGATCGAGGAGAAGAGGTGGGAATCGAAAACAAACAAGTGGCGGGCAGCAGCAGAGGGAGCAGCAGCAAGAAACACGAGGCGGGTCGAGGGACAGCACGAGAGATGGAGACGGAACAGGCTAAGCCCAGTGCTGCCATCTGGACGTCGTCCTGATGCCGGTGATCCGTGGGACAATGATCGGCAGTTGACGGTTGACGTCTCGCCCGTGCGCCGACACTCACGCTCCTTCACGCGCACGCGATGGACTCGGAGAGCAGAGTTTCGGGTACGGACTGGCCTGATATCGCCGAGTCGACGAGGCAACCGGCCCACGTCAAACACACAGAAGCATGCAGTTACCGGACGAGACGACTAGGAGGACCAACGCAGAAAAACAACCCACCATTTGAAATACTATAGACCGACGCACTTGGCTCGCCAGGATCATTACGAGATGCAACCCGGGATGTTAGCCAGCGTAGACCATGTACGGCTACATGAACTTGCGAGACGACTGGAGTCAGGATACAGAGAGATACAGAGAGACACAGAGAGAGACAAGAAGCTGCGGCTAACCAGCGTCGTCAACTGCAGACGCGTGGCACGACACGCGCAACTCCGGGACACCGCGACAGTGCTTGCTTTTCTGCAGCCAAAAAAACAGACACCAGTATTCTTCCCTACTTCGCCCCCTTCGTCCCCGGTGATGGCGCCTCCTCCGCCCCCATCAGGAGACCAGGGAAAGGAACGGACAAGGCAAAGCAGGCCGGGGAAGGTTGTTGAGGTTGAAGCAGGGGCAAGATCGCCCGGCAACTCGCACACAACGACACTCAACGGATCGTGATCCCGGCAGGTGTGTGATGCACTTTACAGACATATCGCCCAAAGGAGCGAGGATGTAACGGACAAAGGCGTCTCTTACTGGCACCCCAATACCGGTCAGCTCGGGCACGAGGACTCGGGACCGGTGGCTGGTCTACGGACTTTGACGGAGTTGTCGTCGATATCGAAGTGTCCGGACGACTGAATCGACCAGCAATCCCGAATGTTTCTAGG
This sequence comes from Colletotrichum destructivum, assembly GCF_034447905.1. Taxonomy (NCBI): domain Eukaryota; kingdom Fungi; phylum Ascomycota; class Sordariomycetes; order Glomerellales; family Glomerellaceae; genus Colletotrichum; species Colletotrichum destructivum. The sequence continues at coordinate 1,484,490 of NC_085904.1, forward strand.
GTCTGTCTGACATTGAGCAACGGGGGGGAGTGGCCGAAACTTTGCCTCACATGGAGCAATGCAAAGCAAGTAGCACCTTGTTGAGAGTCAATTCGACATTGTGTGCCTGTTCTCTCTCCATGGCAACAATAGTCGACGTCGGACATGTTCGCTGCCGCACCACCGTCCCGTTGTCTCTCACGAAGCGCCGACCCGCCGAGATCAGACTGGACGAACCAAAGCACCCCCTGGCAATCCTATAGATACCGGGAAAAAGGGATGCGAACGGCCGGCGGCGTCCTTCGTGGCATCTTACAATCACCGTCTCCGTCGTCCCATTCCTGTGCGACCCGGGCGACATGGAAGTGCGCCGCGCATACATCCGTTAGGGGGAGGGAAACGGAGCCACCCAAACCTATCTACCTACCCCGGAGACTCGTCGTCGACATTGCGGCTCGTCTATTATGCTCTGCAGTCCTGACGACCTGCTGCGCTAGCCTGCAACGGGTTTCTTTGCCGGCTGTAGGTCGCCCTAACAAGTGTCCAGCTTGCCGCATAACATTGCTTTTTTTCCCTACACGGGATCTTTTCTCTTAACGCCGGAGACGGTAGTGCGCGTCAAGTCTGTCCCGTTGACGGCCAGGGCCTTTGTAGGATGAGTCTTCAAGGTCCGGATACTACTTCACGTCGACGCCATCGAGAGATAGGTTGCCCGGGGAGTCCATGCAAGGGAGACAGACAGGCGGAGCGCGGTAGGAACAGACCCAAGTTCCCGCTCTGCATGAACGACGTCCGCAGAATCGAGGAAGGGTGGTGGTTGTGGTAGTGGTGGTTGTTCAGGAACGTCGTCCGTTCCGACGATACAACAATAAGATCTCGTCTCAAGATCACGCAGCTACTGCGTCCGGTGTGTCCAGTCCAGTCCATTCAGACGTTGCTTTTCCTCGAGAACATGGGGGAAGCAGAAGACGGCGTAGGCGATGTCGATGCCCGACAAGTCTCTGAGCAAGTCCGGGAGTAGTTGCAGGCGCAGCGACCCTTCAGTTGGGGGTCCGACGTCCCCAACTCCGTGATTGTCCGTGGGCACTGCCGCAAGACATACAGACAGACTTCGGGTTTGACAAGGAACAAAACCCATCCCTTGATCTCCAGCGCTTTTAGAGAAGCACTAGCTACGGCCATTGCAACTTGCTTCACGAAGAACCCGAAAACCAGCAGCCGATCGCGCCCTCTTTCCTCGATAACAGAACGTCGTCACCCTTCCCCTCACTCACCCTGACAGAGGTCGCTCTGCTTGCGGGCTTCTCGGTCAACTCGAGCGAGTCTCGCACCCGGCGCCCCGGCAGGGAGGGAGGGAGGGAGTGGGGCACAGAGACGCCGATCGAATCGGCATCGGTCGGTCATCTCGGTCGGTCTTTCGGTGTCCCTAGGAAAGCTTGCACTGGCGCCATCACTCGATGGAGGAACAAAGTGATGGGAGGGGGATACAAGAGAGCGCGCAGATGTATTTCCCAGCCCTGTGGAACGACAGATCTGCCGACGCTTCGCTCGGACAGCGTCCCGTCGGGCTTCAACCGATGCACTTGCATCGACTCGCCCACCCTCGACTAGATGGGCTCTGACACCAGATGGAGAAAGAAAATTAACAGCCTGTGGGTAGCGCCGGTCTCTAGACCGTCCCTCTCTCGACATTCTACACGATGCCCCTCGAACGATGCCAAAGCCAAGAGCTGAAATCGATGACGACTCTATCAACCGGCTTTCCCTCGCATGGGGGACAAGTGAGCCTAGCATTAGGTATCGAAGCCCCCCCTCCCTCCATTCGAACTCGAACTCGACCCAATGGGTGGGCAACGGCGTGGGTGTGCGTGTAGGGGGTGGGGGGAGAAGCAGGAGCATCCCCCGTAGGAAGAATCCATACTATTTGGGTGGTCGCTCAAGGTGTGGTGCTCTTGTCGCACGACGATGCCGGCCTCGGCCGAACGACGCCTTTGCGAAATGTCGTGCAGGGCCGTTGGCGCCGTCCCGCGGGCCCTCTCTGCACCCGAGCGGAAGGGCGTGACCTCCCCCAAAGACCCTCTTTTCTCCCAACGCGGATCCGCCAGCTCGTGCGGGAGAGAGAGAGAGAGAGAGAGGAAGAAAGAGAGGGAAATAAGGATGACGAAACGGACGACCCAAGTCCTCTCACGACACGACGCGAACAGACAACGCAGCCGAACATGGATGGGAAGCGAGACCCGCAGGAGGGCAGAGGAGGATGAGGTCTAAGACAAGACGGTTCGATTGCATCAACACATTGGTTGACAGAGGAAGAAGGCTGGTCTGAACTCCCTAGTCCAAGGGAGAGAGGCAAGGTGAATGACAGACAGCCTTGCCATCCATAGTCATCATCATCATCATCAACACTGTCGCCTGCGATGCCAGACGACAGGGCCATCATCATCCCCCCCGGTCCCCTTGGCGGGCTCACCGACTCCGACTTGCCCGCATATGCAGTCCTCAGGTTGACACGAGCACATATGCTCACCAAGGCCTCCTTGGCGGGGCCTGCATTTTGGTAAGCGCCAGCCAGGAAGATGCAAGGCTCGATTGCGGTTGTACTGATGAGATCTCCCTACCAGCCCAAGAAAACAGATCTCCGTTCTAATTGCACAAGAAGCTAAATCCTGGCTCATGGGATTGCATCCTTCCACCCAGGCCGCTGACAGTTGACAGGGCAAGGAGCGAGGCCTATATCTGGGCATTGATAATCGATAAATGTGCGGTATTATTACCCGGGCTGATGCTTATTTTTGGGAACGAACGAATCTACCCCCTTGACTATTCCATGTTCTTTACCCTTACTACTACTAGTATTATCATCATCATCATCATCATCATCACCATCCAAAGCCCCACGAAGCCACCCCTCTGTCGTCATTGTTGCTTACCCTGCGAGGCTCGAGATGGTTACTCCCCCCCACCCGCCCCCCATCCTCCAGAGACACTGGGGCACACACACACACACACACTGAATTGGCCGCAGGCCGAGATAAGGAGGGAAATCTCCACGTCTAACTGCTCTCTCGGTCCTCTCACCGACAAGCGAACGAGTGAGGGCGTCTGCCGCCCGCACTCTATGCACGCATGTCTCGGGAATGCGAGAAGCGGGCGCGATCTCAGAGAAATCCCGGCAATGCGGGCTTCGGTATTAATGCCCCGGTAAGATTGCGAGGCTTTTTTTTATCTACCACTTGCGGGTCTCTTTCAACACGTATGACATTGGTACTCAGATGTGAGCTCTTCCTTTGGTCATTGTAACTCTTGCAGACACACCCACACCCACTCTCTTTCTTTCTCTCTCTGTCTCTCCGTCTCTCTCTCTCTCTCTGTCTCTCTCCTCTTCTATTCTGCCCAACAATCGTGTAAGTGTCCCTAATCCCTGTCCAGCCCCCCCCCCCCCCCCCCCCCCCCCCGGTCGCGGCAGATGTTGTAGAACCTCGGGCCAGTCGGGTGCAGGACGTGCTTTTGGGTTGTGTCGCAAAGCGAGAGAGTTGTCACAACCGTAAAGACAACTTGTCAACGAGCTGTCTCCAATCCGGCGGGCACGTTGACAGGAGTCAAGCCTCTGGTAGAGTTATGGCGTCAGAATTCTCCCCGACAGGACCGCGTTAGGCAATCGACCCATCCCTTCCTCCTCCTCCGCCGCTGCTAGGTTTTCCATCGCCGCCTGTATCATGTAGTGTCGCTAGTGGGCAGATTTGTCGCGTGTTGGGATGACAGGCCATCTGCCTCCCGCGACATCCCACACAATACAAACCCACACAAGCCTCGCAATCGCAAGGTCATGTCAGAATCGGGAAGAGCGCTCGCACCTCGCCAAGCACCTTCAAGGGTCCGACCTTGGAGGGCATCCGAGCCGAGTACGACATACGCGCAGACGTTTGATGCGATGACTTGTCTTGGCTCGGCCAAGGAAGAGGAAAAAGCCAAATGTTGCTCGTTGCGTAGGAATCCGTCTCCCTCACTCCCTCTCTCGCTCTTTTGTGTATTTGGGTTGGACTCTTTTTTTCTTCTTTTTTTTTTCTTGCAAACTTCTTGTTAACACCACACGTCCAGGACAGATTTTCTCGCATAAGGCGCGCTCTCGACGCTTCTGAGCCAAGGTGTCCAAGTCGACAGGTTCCCTTGCAGAGATGCTTGAGGACCGGCGGTTTCGGAGTCCCTTCCCGCACTACTGTATGCACCGGTGCGGTACCCGCGGAGACCAAGACTGGTGTTCTGTCGTTATCTTCGTCTGCTCCGGCGTCGAATCATTGGACGTGCAGGTCATGGCGCCACCAGCTTCAAGACGACGGCGGCGATGGCGACGACCGAGTTGAAAGTGAGGTTTTGCCGATTCCATGGAACTGTATTTATACCCTTCCTGTAAGGCGCCACGAGGCATCACCAGACGATTGTTGTAGCGTGCCTTTCGCTGCCCGTATCAATACGGAACTCTTTTGTTGCAAAGGCATTGGCGGATTGTCCGCATCGAGGACCCGGTGGCAGGGACAGCTCCGTGCTGTTTCGTTTCGACCGAAGTCCTCACATGGCTGCTGCATCCCAATCCGTGCCCACCTTGTGTTTTCTGGAGGAGGCCGGCACAGGGTGGCATTACCACCAATAGAGTCCAAAGATGTTTCGACGTCTCTTGCAATTGCCTGGTCCGGCTGGTTGGCCGCCTCGCAAACCCGTCAAACTCTCGAGTCGGCGGTGGCGTCTGTCACAACTGTCTGGTGCCCCCCTGCCACCAACCCTGCCAAAAACATATGTTGATGGTGTCCTGCTGTCTTGTCTGGGACGTTGCTTGACAGAAAAGGGGAAACGCACGTCTGAGCGAGCCCCCGACATGACTCATCTTTTCCGCTTTTGGCCATCGCAGGGGGGGAGGCAACAAACCGGATTAGCGACCTAAAACTCGGTCGTCTGGCACAAAGAGCAGAACGATAACAAAACACAAACGAAGCAACAACAGAGACCGGGGAAGCTCGGTTGAGCGGGCAATGAGGGCGCCACCGCCAGGTGGAGGCGCGAAATGGGAGTTAGGAGCAGGCTCGAGCACTCAACGGTCTTCTTTTTAGCCTGGGTCGATCGCGACCTGATACGGCGGCAAGAACACTGTCGTCAACGCAGAGTGGATCGTCATCATACGGGGTACAATAGACGAGTCAGCTGTTGAGGCTCTGCGTAGCGTCCAAGAAAACACACAGGCTTCCCGACATTTCCGGTGGCATGCCGCAACTGGTTGTTGTAACCCGTTCGCTTAGCCTGGTGGGAGTGACGATCGGCGCCGGGACGAGTGCTTGACATTAGGACGCAAAAGATCCCCGCCAATAGCCCCGAGAAATAAATGACGAGATCGCGTTGCCGGTTCCGTCCTTTGCCGACATTGGGCTGTCCCCATCACGGGTTGGCTAGATGGCGAACCGTGGCAATGGGCGAGTGAGAGAAGGTCACGTCGTCGGTGTTGACAGTCGGCCGCAAAAACAAGCCGCGTTGGCGAGAGAGGCAACAGTTGGAGAGACGTGATGAAACATTACGATCCTGCAAAAGGTCGAGATCCCTGCATTCTGGGCCGCATTTGGTTCCAACGGTGGATTCGTTGACCAGTTGATGACTTGCTGGCGTTGCGTCTTTGACTTGCGCTGACTGCGAATGTGTGTATCCGACCGAAGGGATTTAGCGGCACATGGCCTTGCGGCGTCATCACATCTTCATCATTGCCAATGGTAATCAGGGGTTGTCAGTCTCTCACCTTGATATTGATGTATGCAAGAATGATTTGTGCGGTGGTGGCGCGTATACATCGTACGAAAGCGGCTGTCTTGGAACATGGGTAGCGGCTCCCGAATGATGAGGAGGGGGCAAGGGGTTTAGATGAAATATCGTGCATGCGATGCCATGTTCCGAGAGTCTTTCCATCGCGAAGTCAAGCCCAGGACTGTATTTCGCATTCAGGGTGATGCTGAAACGGCGTTTGACAGAGGGCCGAAGTTTCTGCCGCCATCGCATCAGAAGCTCGCATCGCCTTACTGCAACGCAACGGCACAGCACAACTCAAACCGCACGATGCCCGAAAATAGGAAACAAGAGTTGGTAGCAGCTGACTAGCCGTGTGGCCTTGAGATCCAAGAACGGTCGTCGTCGAGAGAGGACAATGCGAACCGTGCAACAGAAGCCCAGGTTAGCAGGGACTGGCCTGCACTTGGACGGCTCATTACATAGGCAGCTAGATGTCTGCTTCCTTGTCACATGAGCCCGGACTGCTTGATGAGTAAAAAAAAAAAAAAGGGGGGGGGGGGGGGGGGGAGGGGTTGATTGTCGGGACGATTACTGAGTCGGGTTCCTAGGCCATCGAGAATGGGCAAAATACTAGCAAGCTCGAAAGCTGCCGAATCGCCCACCGTTTCGACGGTCAATCTCGTGTTGTTGTCTGGTCTTTCCATCCCATCGGGCAGCTGTCTGAGCGGCCGTATGTTCTCGCATCATGACACCAGCACGCCCCGCGGGAAACAGAACGAAGAAGGGGAGGCGACCGATCGTACGTCCGTGAACTGCGTGGCTTATATGGAGCAGGACGGTTGGAATGGCGCGAGTTGCGAGAATAGCATACTGAATAGAACTGGGTTGCCCACTGTGTGGATGTGGTCGCTCGGTCCAAGGCTTGGGGGGGGATGCATCTTTCAAGGGTCAAGAGGCGCCGAGATTGACATTGGGGGGCGGGCGGCCCCTCAAGTGTCGGCTTTGGGCATCCCACAACCCTGCTGACCCCAAATCGCCTGCTGGTCCCTGGGCGGATCAGTGGGTAACCGCATCCAACCTGCTGGCGCCACTGCTGGCTGTGGTGGTAACGACGATAAACGAGTTAATGCCGTCTCCACAGAGATGTAGATCCCTAGGGAGGTGAGAATCGCCCTCATACATGTCGGGGAAGCAAAAGGAAACAACACCTCTGTGTTTCGGCGGCAGGATCATCTAGTCGTATCCCAAGACCAGCCGGCTCATCCCACGCCTATCTCCAAAATCCGCTGATAAGGGCGCACGGTAGGGATCTCATGGTACGTCTTAGCCGCATGGCAGCCGGGAGAGGGACAGGAGCGCGCTAGCAGAGACTGAAATGGCGAATCCCATTGCGAGGAGCTTATTTTTAGGCGTCGGTGGCTGCGGATAAGTGCTGCCGCATTTCTTTCCTCCTGTCTCGATTGTCTCTGGCTGGTACCCGGGTTTCTTCTTCTTCGTCCGAGTGGTGACATGTAGATTTGGATCAAATTCTGAGTGGATGAAGACATGTCCCATTATGTGAAATATGGGTTTGTCCTTTGCTTCTTGTGCTCTCGTGACCCATGGAACTAGATATGTTGCAATTCCAGCTTCACGTTGAGTCGTGTGTACCTAGGTGGGCTGCCAATTGGCGATGATGCTGCTGTCATTTGCCGTCTGATGACATGCTTACCTGACTCTGATTGATTTGATTGCGCACAGTCCGGGCGGGTGTGTGTAGATGTTTCTCGAAGCTGCGGTCGGTCAGATGGCGCCTGTGAATTTCAACTCACCTCGCCCAAAAGACACTTGGGCAATGGACCATGAGGTGACGAACAGACCAAGAATTTAGTCTGGGTGTTGGTGTCGCCGGCGCTGGTCCACTATGGATAGAGCGCTAGCATTTTGGATACTTGGAGCGCAGAAAGGAAGCTGGGCTATATGGAATCGAGAGCCAGAGAACGAGGTCTGACAAAGAATAGAATCCACTGAGTAGGGTTAACGGCTCAGGCTGTGGAGATTCCAGTGCACACGACTCGGGGAGAGAGAGGAACGTGTCTGTCGTACATCGAGGGAGTAGGTCCTAGATGTGATCTGCTAACCCGGATGGGCCGGCTTACGGTAAGGTACAGCAAAGGAGGGACTCTGATTACGTCCCAGCACAGGACGATGCGGCTTTCCTGTTTCGTCTCCAGTGTGAAATGTACAGATAGTTATGCATCTTCATTCGCGTTCGTCATGACTACAATTGCCGGCTTCACCTTGATGTGTCTCACCCTTCGGAGATAAAGTGAAGCGGCAAGGATGCAATATCGAAAAAAGGATGAGCTTAGACGGACGTGAGAGAAGCAATGGCGAGACCTACCAACCGACTATGTACCTAAGGTAGACCGGGGGAATGATGATCGCTCTGGTTGGAGATGGAGTGGATGAGAGGTAGATGTGAGGTGGAGGTGAAAGGTGGGAGGAGAGGGAGGTGGGGGATGATCGCAATTCCCACAAAATCGGAAAAAGGAGCGGGGCCGGAAGGTGAGCGCCGCGAAGCACGGGCTCTCTATCTCGGAGACCCATCTTCAGCCGATGTGTATTATGTCAGCTCGTGGCTGAGTAAGTGGCACCAAGCAGTCACGGGCTTGGAGAGGGAGGGATCAGAGGAAAAAGATACGTACTGTGCCAAACTTGACATCCCACACTCCCACCCACCCTTCCACACACACTCCTTTCCTTCCCACCACCACCACAATCATCTCATTTCTCACCCTTCGGAGCGACCGTAGCGATGGTCTCTGAACACACCGGCACACATCTTCCCTGCTCCCCTTGCTTATCCGCTCTGGTGCGTTTTTCTGCCCTGGCACCACTGGCTAGCGTACAATGTATTGTCCCCTTCTCCCGCACTACCTGCACACCAAACGAAGGATCTTCGTCAACCCGCAGGTTGATCGTCCACCGTTTAAAGCATCACCGAACCTTGCAGCTTTGGCGCAGCCATCGTCGCCCCGGAATCGACTTCATCCCTTGGCGCAAATACGCCTCCTGAACGCCCCCCCTCCCCCCCACCTCGGGCGCCTTCTGGCCTCCGCCGCCAAAATCCCATTCCAATTACGATGTGCAGCGCTTGTCATCAATGTCAGCGAAAGCTCCTCAGCTTCCTGGCACATATCCACCCACGCCCGTCTCTCGCTTCTCGGCCTTTCAACAGCTTCCAATGCTCTCGTTCGTTGCCTGCAGATGCGGCAAGAGAGAAAGCTCAGTATCTGTAAGCATCGTCGACTGTCGCTTCGCGCACCGCGCACTATCGATTTTTTGCCGCCTCATCGACACCTTGTGGCGGCTTCTCCCCCCCCCCCCCCCGGTGCTGGCCTGTCTGGACGCATCGATTACGTACGTCAAGCACAGCTAGTCGGTCCAAGAGTGCTGCAGTCTGCTATTTGGCCTTGAGGCCGAACACCCGATTGCAGCAGTCTTTGCCGCCGCATTGCCTGGGCGAAGGCCACAGAGAAAGAGACAGTCCAGCAAGGAAGCATCAGACTCCCTTTATCTCTCTATGTACATGCGCAGTGCCAGTGCCTACGTCTGATTCTGCGTCTACGCGGCCTCAGACGCAACATGATGCGGATGCGAAGCGCAAGCCACCTCTCGGCGTCGACGACCCGAGTTGTCGACAACCCTCACAACTGTTTAGTGTTGTAATAAGTGTCCAATTGAGGAAACCGCGGCGCCGTTCCCGCCAGCGGGCCTGTGTGAGGCAAGGTAAGGCAAGGTATCCCATCCCGTCCACGCCTCGAATCGGAGACACGCAGACTCAGCCCAGCCTCCCACACGAACCGTGACGACATGTCTCCCACCTTCTTTTTTGCATTTGCCTAGGATGCGAGTGTCATGCTGGTCGAAGCAGAAACAGATGGCACGCGCCAATGGCCTCTCATGCTCTGTCGACATGCTCCGTACCATGAAACCCGGCAGCTCGCAACATACAGAGCCATCCCGGCCAATGCCCTCTCCGCTCTTCTTCCCGAAATCCGTACCAACATGGTTGTGTTCTTGTCGTGGCCTGGGCCAACCGCTTGTCAGCAGCAACATGACAAGCCCCCCCATTCTTATTTTCTCTCTCCCGAGGTCCCCTGTTGAAGTCAATCCGGCTCGCCATTTGACTGCCGTGGCCCGAGTGTCAATGATTTGACTGTCGATATTTCTTGGCTTCCCGTTGCCCTTGCCAACCTTGCTTTTCGTACTCGTTCGGCGGGCACTGATCGTATCTCGACCCCAGCCCACATACAGGTACGCCTCGGTTAACCTTCTCTGACACTGTCTCTCCATCATCTGTTGACTTTTGTTGTCTTTCGCTTTCTCTCGCAATTCTCAGAACAGTCATGCTCGCTCGGCTGTTACCACAGCTCACTCGCTGTCTTGGCCTGTATTTTCTGTTCCTGATAACAAGAGTTTATCCACAAGGCATTCCGCCCCTGGTCCCTTGGAAAATCATCTCAATTCTTGTCTGTACCTTGGCATCTTTGTTTGACCGGCCACCCCCCCCCCCCCCCCCCCCCCCCCTTCCCCCCCTTCTACCCCCCCTCCTCTTTCTTTTCCTCCTTGACACTACTTACAACTTGGAATGCCGTACCCTGACCGCTCGCCGAACGCCCCCTCCCCATCCACTAAAGCCCCATGGGCGTCCTTTCCACCCCCGTTGTCGTCGTGGTCGTCGCCGCCGCCGCCGCTACGGCGCCGCGGTCCCTGTCAAACATAGAGCTTACCCAACTGGGTTAACCAGCACAAGCACACCACTCAGGTACACCTCGCACCGTTCCCCAGCCGGCCTTGGCTGTTGATTGTTTGGACTGGTCTAGTGGAAAGTGGAAAGGTTTCCAAAGTACACTAGGCAATACGAAAACAGCCGTGGACTGTATATGCACCAAGCGGCGTACACACACATGGACCTACACAGATCCCTCCTGATCCCATAGCACGCACTACTGTATCCTGTTATGCAGCCCGGTGCCTTGCGTGTCTTTGTTCACCTCGTCACAATGGCCTCTTGCTGCTCTTGAGGCCCTGCACATCCATCTGTCCCCTTGCCTGCGCCGGCCACAGACCCGTGGAGTTGCAGTGGGTGCCCACTCTGATCATTTCAATCTTTAGCCATGCTTCCAAGACTCGGTTTCATTGCTGCTTAACACGTCGGCGCCGTTTCTTCCTCTTCTCATAGTAAACCAGCGGCCGGCCATGGCTTTTCATGTCTTGTATGTGTACCCTTACCCTTGCCCAAGGACCCATGTTGCACATCTCCATGTGCCCCAGTGTCTTGCGTTGGGCGACTGTGCGTACTCACTCTGCTTTTCGTCCTGAAGCAGGCACCGCCTCGGCCGCCCAAGATCCCATCGTCCGTCACCCACACCTTACCTTGCCTTGCCTTGCCTGACCTGACCATCCAAGCTATTCCCGCTCTGCTGGGAAGACGCCGATGCCTTGCCCAGACCGCTTCCGTATTCGCCGAGCTGACGGGTCCCATGCAACCCCTGCCCGTTGCGCCCGGCCCTGATCCATACATTATTCCTTCATGTATCGACCTGCTTCCGCGATATAATTCAAAACCATCCACCCATTCCGCTGCCCATCTTACAGAATCCTGAAGGAACCCTTCTTTCGTACTACTCCTTTGCACTCGTCTTCCACCGCCGTCAGAACCATCTTGGATGCGAGTTCGTCCAGATCCCTAATTAGCAACGTCGTCACCCACATGCACTGCACTGCACTGCCTTGTCGAACTCTACTTCTTCGGCATTTCCGCCAACCCTTCTTATTTTACGGCAGCCCACTTCTCACTTGAATTGACCTCTCCTCATCGCTCTCTTCAAATACACCGAGTCCAACTCCTGTCCTCCGATATACCTGGCAAGACAAAACCATCGAGTACACACCACAACAACATAACCCGTCCCTCCAACCTGACGCCTCTGATCAGCACAACCGGCTTGTTGTTCTCGCCCATCGAGTTACATCGCCCAACAAGACACACCGTCACCTTCTTGCAGCTTGATGATAGCATCTGAATAGGCAACCTGTCCGACCAATCGCTTCGTAGCGATTCTCCGAAAAAGAAAAAACATAAGGAAAACCGTCACAATGGTCTTCTGCGCATACTGTGGGAAGTCCTTCACCAGGAAAGAACACCTGGAAAGGCACATCCCCAGCCGTATGTCAAGAACCTTGAGTATCGTCAATGGTAACAAAGCAACAACTGACACGTCGGATACAGATACCAATGTCAAACCTCATCGCTGCAGTGCTTGCCAGCTTTCCTTCGCACGACGGTCAGTCTTCACTCATCTTGCTCTCATCTTTTCATGAGTCTTTCTTTCTTACACATCCAACAGCGATCTACTCCAGAGACATCACTCGACATACCATGAGGCACGAGACCCCATGGAGCCATTGCCCGGTGGTGTACCTACAGTGGCAGGCCGAACACCCATCGCTTGCCAGAACTGCGCCAACGCAAAGACTGGCTGTGACAAGAGGGTGCCCTGTTCGCGGTGCGCCGAGAAGAACCTGCCTTGCGCCGCAAGGTTTGCGCGGCGGTCATCCAAGGCGGCCGTCAGGGCTGCGCAGGCCAGCGCTGCTTTTCAACAACAGATGATGCCCACTGTACCCCAGCCTCCTCAAGCCGCCCAGCCCGTTGCCTTCATGGACCTAGATCCGTCCATGCCCAAGCAGGACTCCCCGGGCAAGATTCCCTCTGGATCTCCCATGACCACCATGGATCCTCGTATGATGGAAGGGCCCATGAAGAAGAGCTCCCCGACCCAGTCACATCGCAGCTCTGACGACTTCCCGTCACCCCACAGTCGGGTTGATGGGCTCGATGAGTTTATGCTGAACAACGACTTCATCACGCCCGACACCAACTACCAGGACATGATGGTCTGGCCCGATTACCCCATCGAGCTCGACATGTACTCCGGCCAGCTGCCCATTTCGCGCCCGGATATGTCGATGCCGAGTTTCCCGGAGCTGAGCGATATGTCGTCGAGCTCGGCGTCGGAGGCCATGACGGCCTCGTCGTCGCGGGGGTCCATCCACACCAGAAGCACCAGCATCATGTCCACGGCCGACTTCGACACCACAATGAAGCCGGCAGAGCCTGCCCTGGGCATGCTGAGCGAGGCGACGATCCCAGAGTTCGAAGTCGTCATCGCGGCCGAGGACTCGTGGCCGCTCGCCCGTTGCAACCCGCCCATCTACTCGGGCACTTGTCCGAGAACGGCCATCGTCCATTTGGAATGCCTGGAAAGGAAGTCCAAAGAGGACGGCACGTGGAGCTCGCTGGAGAAGTACCTTGAAAATGTCGACTGGGACACTACGGATGCTTCCGTCGTCCCTCTCACGTCGCGCACCCGCGACCGGATGCTGGCCATCACGCAGTCGTTTCTCCAGAAGGCGCTGGACATCCACCGCAGCGGCTTGAACAACGGGTACTCCAAGACGGGATATGCCACGCCCAGCGAGTTCAACTTCATCGTCCTCCCTCCCACCAAGATCCTCGAATACTTCCTCCGTAGCTACGTCCGCAGCCTGCAGTACTACTACCCTCTCATCGTCGCCGGTTGTGTCGACCCCAACGAGATGCTACTCAACAATCAGGCCTCAACGCTGTTACTCCTGTTGATGATCGCACAGGGCGCCTCCGCCGTGCCGATGGCCGAGGCTCGCTACCTAGCCGCCGGCCTGACAGAGACATGTCGCATCTCGCTCTTCGACATCATCGAGAAGGACGTCGAGCTGTCGGCCGACCCTATAGCCTTGAGATGCGCGTTGCTGTTCACGCTGCAAGGTGCCTGGAGTGGTGACAAGTGGTTGATGGACATCGCCATGGGCCAGAGGGGGATGTACTTATCGGTAAGCAGCCACACCACAAAGCAATCCCGCCTCCATGTATATGTGATATGGCATGGAAGAGAACGAGCCAACTGACAAAGTAACAGATGCTGAAACACGCCGGCATGTTGGAGCCCCAACCGTCCATGATTCCGACCTTGAACAGCACAACAAGCACCGAGCTGCAATGGCGCGCATGGCTTCATCGCGAGATGCAGAACAGGCTCGTCTACAACTGGGTCATGTGCGACCAGGAGCTCAGCCTGTTCCACGACACGCCGCCTCAGCTGGCCATCACCGATCTCCAATGCCCTCTCCCCAGTCCCGAGGCCCTCTGGCTCGCGTCTAACTCGGAGCAATGGTTTGCCAACGCCCAGGGCCTCTATGGCTGCACTGCGAATGTCAACCCGCAACTCCTATCGAGCCCTTCCCTTACCCCCTCACTCTGCGAGCTCTTCCAGGACTTCCTCCACGACAACCTTTCCCGCCGCCAGGCCGGCCTCTCGCCCCAGCAGCTTCGTCTCCTCCTTCACCCTCTTCAGTCCTTGCTATGCCATCTACGACAGATGCTCTCATGCTTTTCCGATGTGCTCTCCACCAGACGGGCGACCTCAAGGACCATCACCAAGTCGAGCACCATGCTCCGCCTCGAAGAAGTTCAGGCGCTTCTCCAGAAGTGGTACGAGCTGACCATGTCGTTCCACAAGAGCAACCCCAGCTGCACCACCACGCGCTGCAACCTGGTACTCTACCACCTCATCTCCCTCAACGCCGTCACCAACTTCCCCGAAATCGAGCGCCTCGCCCGCCGCGACGGCTTTGACGGCTCTTACTGGGAGCTAAGCTTGCGCCACAAGCGCTGCATCTACAACCGCGAAGAGGCCATCTTCCACTCCGGCCAGGTCATGCGCCTCTTGCGGTCCATGCCTGCCGACCGCCGCCCATGCTGGTGGCCTGCCGGTGTCTACCGCGCCACTCTCATCCTCTGGGCCGACAGTGTCGCGCGTCTCGACCCCAACTTCCAAAAGACCCAGGCGCAACAACAGCAACAACAGCAGCAATCATCGTCGCCTACGTCCCAACACCAGAGCGCAAGCCCCGAACACCTTAGCGGCGCAGGTACCTCCAACGCGGCCACGAGCGGGCAGCTCGGCAGCGGCAGCATCGTTGCCATCGATCAGGTCACGCCGGAGGATCCCGCCCTCATTTCGTACCTGTGGAGCGGAGGCGACGGCATCGCCCTCCTCACCCGCCGCGACGGCACCACGCTGGGCCTGGATAAGCCCGTCGAGGTCATTAATTACGGCGTCATGGCCATCGAGGAGGGTGTCACCTGCCGCATCGGCGATGGCATCAGACGCAAGCTCATTACCCTCAACACCAACTGGAACGTTGACAGCCTGGCCGCCACGGCAGCCGCATGAAGACGCCCTATCTCTTTATCTTCCATGTAGTCTGTCGTTGACAGGCTAAACACTCAAAAGTGCTTCTCTTCTTGCCATGTCCTTTTTTCTCACACGCGATTTTGCACATATATTGTCTCCAATTGGATACCTTTTCTTTTCGGGTCATTATCAAAATATTGTACAATTCTCTGCTCTTTTCCTTCTCTCTTTCCTTTCTTTTTTTTTTTTCTGTTTCATTTCGAGGCGTTTACGAGTAAGGAAACTCTGGGGTAACCATATTTGAGCAAAATTATATGAACCAGGAAGAGGCCTCTGCTCCGAGCACGCCCTTTGCTGATGATCTGGGAAACACTTCAACGGGACAAACGGCATTTGCAAACATTGGCGGCGATAATGATCAAAGTTTCTTCTTTCTGTCTCATTCTCATTTTCACATACATCGTATACTCGTCTACCCAAGATACCTCGGGGCCCGCGGGCCATTGACAATAGGGGGAAGGGCCTTCGCTTCTGCTGCAGCATGTACTTTATCCTTCGCATACATCTACAAACTTTAACTCGATCGGCCTCAAATAGCCCGCATGAGAATCCTTCTCGTTTATCCGTTTCTAGTTCCACACAAAACATTCATAAAGAACTCAGTGAGAGATCGTAAAGATTGACATCGGTGATCGCTGGTCGATTTGGTACCAGACCCCCCTCCATCTCAATGGGGACATGAGATCGCATTGTTTTGGCCGAAATTGACAGAAAACCCTGAAGAAAAATGACAAGAAGATTAGAATTTTACAGGGGCATGTGACAGATGACAGGATTGGGCAAGAATCTCGTGATTCCAACCAAGGGGGGAGGTGGGAAAGGTGTCACGAAATAAGTGAAAACGAGACTCTCACCATGTGAGAATCCGCACCCCAATACCCAAGGGGAGGGGGCTCGCAATCATACTGCCTCGAAATGTTGTCAATAGGATGTAAAATTCAAGTACCTGTAGAAACTCGTGCCGAGCGCAGAGACGGGATGTCATGTCAAAGGATACGAGGGAGAGCCAAGGTCCGCCTCCCACTCAAAATCCGCCTGCCGCGACATTGGTTGTCCAGGATCCCCTTGTGGAGAGAAGGGTTTAAAGGATAGAACGTTTATTTGCAGTACAGGTAGACTGCGACCCGGCAAAGCGGCCAGACCAAGGAGATATCGGATGGAAGTAGAGCACATACGATGTACGTACAGTGGTCGGGATTCGGGGGCGGGGTTTCCTAAGGGCACGCTCGGGTAAGAGGGCGGACAGAGTTCGGAGTTTGGGTCCATCACACGAGCGTTGGAGATGGCGTTGTCTGTTGTCCCTCACCATAATTGAAACATGCAGACTTGACATCATAATAAACGGACTTGAACAGGGTCGATCCCCGATAGCACGGTAATAAGGAAGAGAGGTGTGTGTGTGTGTGTGCGCGTCCTATCGTCCATCATGGTTCCCCATGGTTCCAAAAGGGGTAGGAAAAAGAGCCTCATGTATGGGAACAGGAGTTTAAACCAAGCAGACTAATCGGATTTTGAATAGGTAAGATAGGTAATGCCATGGTTGCAGGCAAAAGTTTTTCCCATTGGGCAGGTATATTGTAAATGTGCCGCCACACTTAACTCAGCATCAGTGTGATGTAAATCTGGCTACTCACGGACGTACTCTGTTCGCTTTCTATTTTCCCTGTAGACAAGATTAACTGTATGTCGCCAGTCTGATCTGACAAGGGCAGGGCTGGTTAGGCGAACCTTGCGCAATGCCTGACCCGCAGGCAAAACTTACCGCATACCACACGATTAGTGATTGCCTCGGCATTATTTTTTCTTCTTTGCATGGGAGGGCCCAGCATTGGATGGATGGTTTTGGTGTAGTGAGACGCAAAATGTCGGCGCAGGGAAGCTGGGGGTGTCTGGCCGTGACGTCCCTCTTTGGGTTTCTCGAAGTGAACCGAGTTCTATTCACTGGAACGTAAAGGGTTCGCCGGCTGGCTGGTTACCCGTAAAGCCCGAAGAAGGCTGTCGGAAGGGAAACGGTTTCCGAGAGAAGATAGAATCTGCGTCCTCGGGCCTCACTGCGGGAAACGGAATCCGTACGGGAAGAATCAAAGACGAACAACACACAGTGGTACTGGCGAATGCGAACTAGGTCCGAGGGAAAACCCTCGTTCCGTCAGACCACTGCTACGGCAGAAGCGGTGGGACGGCTCGGCAGAGGCGTGGTGGCCCAGAAGAGCATCCGGCGGCGGCACGGGTCCCTGCGGGCGCCCGACGGATCCTCCGGATCGAGTGGACGGTGATACGAGGTTGGTGTTGTTTCACGAAGACGAGGCGGTATCGTCTTCTCGATTCGGCGTTCTGTCACGATGGGCCCGGCAGTTGACAACGGGATTGACAATAGCGGAACCGAGGTTGGCACTGTCCACCGTAGCATGCCCTGGTTCCATCCCCACCACCCTGTCGGTTTTTTTTTTTTTTTTGGCTTCCTCATGGCATACTCCAAGTGTTTGGACAGTCCCCTTTTTGACATGAAGGTGCCGCGGAAAAGAGAGTTGACTGGTGCTGGGGAGGGGGACAAGGCCGAAAAGAGATGATTTCGGCAGACGCTTCTCGTCAAAGCGAACCCCTTCCGGACCCCTATTCCCTGGGTTGGGGAAATCCGCGACGGGTGTCAATTCCGTCGGGATGTGTGCCTGTTATGAGAAGGGAAGGGCTTGATCAGTGGAAAGATCCCGCCCTCTGTAGGCGTGTCGAAACAAACAAAGAAACTCGTCCCAAGTTTCTGAAGAGTCGTCGAGTCTGAGCTTACGATTACGTGATGGCCAGGGGGGGGGGGGGTGTGATCGACGAGGTCCCACAACTTGCCGAGAGACGAGTACCGCTGTCCGAAACGCGAGGATATCGGCTCCTCGTGATTGTGCTTTTGGACGGCATTGTTTAGTGAACTACCAAAATCATAGGCGGAAGGGGTTTATAGGAAACCCCGCAGGAGATGGAAGAATTCCAAGATCTCCCAACGCCCAAGCAGTGGGGGAGTACGACGGGAAAGATCTTGATAAGGTCGTTATAGACTTGTTGATTGAACCCTGTTTTCTTTTCCAATTTTTGATTTGTCTTCAGAGGTGCGTCAATGTGCACTTTTCCCTTTTTGACGAAGCCGCGGCTGTCTTTTCGAGTCTCGTGATCATGGTGGACGTGTGTAAGTGTGTGTGTGTGTGCGCGCGCCCGCGATATAAGCTTGTATATCTAGATGCGGTAGCTTTCGGTTGCAGAAATTACAGCTCACTAGCCAAGATTGCGAGCCCGCTTAGCTTCCGGTTGAGAAAAAGTCTTTTGAGAAACGATAAATCAAGAACATGACGACAGCTGCCAAACGTCAGTCAGCCAAAAGGCTCTCAACGACTCGGGCCGCGGGTATGGCCATCAAAGGTTTCTGGTACTCTGACATCTGACAGACACCTCTAGCCGAAGGTATGAACTGTCAAGCTGGGGCCCAGCGACCCAGGTCCATGGATCATCGAGCCGGGCGCATAAGATGAGAGCGTGAACGCCTGGACTTGGTATATGGCGCTAGGAAAGCTTGCAAGTGAAGTCGCGGATCTCCATCTTATTGGGCTGCTGCTCGCTTTTATCGCTTTTGTGGTTTTTGACAGCCCGGAGACGAGTGCAGGACCCAACGGTTGCATAATGACACGCGGAAGAAGCCTCAGCTTACCGAGTTGATTTCACCCGACCAAGTACAGAATGGCCTTATAGTCTAGCATTCTGATTTGAAAGGTTACAGCGCAAGCTGAGCCAGAAAAAGAGGAACAAAAAACTTGGCCATTGTCACGGAGCGGCTTCATCATGATCAGAGATAATTGTGGGCACTTGGGGGATCGGGCAAATGGCCGCGGTCAATGAACGCTCGAGCTAGAAACGAGGGTTTTATTCCAACGTAAGCTCGACGTAAGCCCTACGTAAGCTAAAAACTACATGAAAGAGTAGGTATATAGAAACCAGACTCAACGATGGCGACGAACGCAAATCGTGGACCTCGATATTACATGATAGACGTTCTGGGTACCCATGTACGTACCCAGATATCTATAAAAAGGTGCGTGTGCGGATATATATGGGTCCTCCCGCTCCTTGTATGCACTCCCCGTTGCTCCACATTGATAAGTAATACTAACGGTGACTAAGCATATTTTGGTCTCCCCTCCTTCCCTCCCTTTGCACACTTTCGATCCGCAAGCTGGCCGTCTCCTTGGTCAAAAACCTCGGGCTTTCGCGCTTATGGTGAACGCGGCGGCATCGACAGCCTTCTCCCGCACTGCAGCCAGATCCACCGACGACCGTCCTATAGCACAGGGACCCCGCCTGAGATTACAGAAATAGGTGGACAGATGGGACCTCCTATGTGCGTGTCCGGACCTCCGTTGGGGGTTAGTGGGCGGTCCCTCCGTGGCGGCGACGGTGGCGGCGGCGTGGTCGCGCCGGTCCCCTTGCGCCGCGCGACCGCCCTGACATGGGATTGACCGGCTGAACTAGACGCGACGCTACCGCCAAGTCTAGTTGTCGCATCGCCATTGTCCGGGCTCAATTGGGCAGAGCGGCCGAACCCATACGTGTGAGTGCCATGGCAACCAGACGATGGACGGACGAAGGTTTCTTTATTTTTGTTTTGTTTTCGAGGAACCAGTTGTGGACAGAGAGGAACACATCGGCACACAACACCACGGAGCAGGGTTTGGGATGCAGTACACTCTCTTCCAGAGACTTGTTTTTGTCGTGGCAAACATGAGTCTCCAACACTCCGGTGATGGGGGGAGGGCGGGGTCAAACTCGCCTGAACCAGACCAGCCCGCAGTTCCTATTGCTGTGTCTCAGTTGATAACCGTGGAGGGCCCGGCACGGCGCAAGAAGCCAAAACTGGCAGTGATCCAGCCGTGGTTTCAATTACACGGCGCGTGTTGATCTCAACAGCCATCCGTTGCCTTGGACAATCAACCAAAGGCCACCTCGAATGTTCCGCTACACGAAGCCACGGCCTGCCCTTCCCGCTGTGGCGTTCGATCTGAGGACGACGGACTAGATGGCTCTGCCCTTGTCTCGCTCCACCGGGGGCGCGAACGCGTGGGCCTCGCTCGTCTCCATGTCCTTCATTCCTTTACCCCCCCGGGCCCGGATCCTAGCTGAGTCCACCCCCAAATGCAAGGCGTCTCGCTACCCGGCGGAGGTGCGACGGGCGCGGACCGGGCGGACATGCGTTCGGTTCTTCGCCATTTGCCGTCACATAGCGCCGACTGAACGAAGCGAGAAAGAAGCGAGGCGAGTCATCCCCGTACATATAACTTCCTCGTCTCGACCGCCGTAACCAATTCCTTCTTCATCCTCATCCTCATCCTTCTCCCCCATCTCCCTCTCTCTCCCGCCACAGTCTTTTCATAGCAACTATGGCGCCCTCAGCGACTGAGAACGCCGCTGCCCAGCTGTCGGGCAGTTACGATGCGGCCCGGCCCTTTGTCGGCAAGGTCGCCCTGATCACCGGCTCCGGCCGCGGTATCGGCCGCGGCATCGCCCTCGAACTCGGCAAGCGCGGCGCCAACGTCGTCGTCAACTACGCCTCGTCCGCCTCCGCCGCCGAGGAGGTCGTCGCCGAGATCCAGAAGCACGGCTCCAAGGCCGTCGCCCTCAAGGCCGACATCAGCAAGCCCGCCCAGGTCGTCGACCTCTTCGACCGCGCCGTCGCCCACTTCGGCCGCATGGACTTCGTCATCTCCAACTCGGGCAAGGAGGTCTGGTGCCCCGAGGAGGAAGTCACCGAGGAGCTCTTCCAGAACATCTTCGATCTCAACACCCGCGGCCAGTTCTTTGTCGCCCAGCAGGGCCTCAAGCACTGCGGACGCGGCGGCCGCATCCTCCTGACCTCCTCCATCGCCGCCCAGATGGGCGGCATCCCCAACCACGCCCTGTACGCCGGCTCCAAGGCCGCTGTTGAGGGCTTCACCCGCGCCTTCGCCGTCGACTGCGGCGCCAAGGGCATCACTGTCAACGCCATCGCCCCCGGCGGTGTCAAGACCGACATGTACGACGAGAACTCGTGGCACTACGTCCCCAACGGCTACAAGGGCATGCCCATCGAGATCATCGACCAGGGCCTCGCCAACATGAACCCCCTTAAGCGTGTCGGTGTTCCAGCCGACGTCGGCAAGGTTGTTGCCTCCCTCTGCCACTCCGACTGCGAGTGGATCAACGGTAAGACACCCCGCCCGCCCGACTCCCCTCATCATCACAGGAAGCTGGATTGCTCTGTCTCGGAACGGTGTTACTGACTCTCACGAATAGGCCAAGTCATCAAGGTCACTGGTGGCGGCACATAAGTGCGACAGTGCCATAAACTCATACGCAGTCCTGTCCGCGCGGGGCTGTAGCGTGACACCTTAATGAATTGGATCGCGTGGTGCGCCGGACGCCCGCGATCCTCGGGACTGGGACTGGTCGGTAATGTGGGAGCTGAAGAGGGGGACACCTAACATAGCTTATATCTAGGACAGGCGTACATAGACATGAATCCAATGGAGCTTGACTAGAAACCTTGCTGGTCTCACCGGACCTCGTCTTGGAATGACTCGTTTACATTATTTGAGGGAGCTCTTACGGATGCAGACTCGGTCTCGGCAAATGGTAACGTTTCGCATTGTGGCCTTCGTTGAAGCTGAGTGAATCCGCCCCGGGCCATGAGACCATGCAGTAAATATTCTTTCATTCGCCCAGGCGGTATGTGGGGTTTGCTCATGGAATGTCCCAGACGATAGGGGCAAAGTATCGTGATCATCACGAGATGTCAGTCGCCAAAGCATCATATCGAAGCAGCTATCCATAAAATATCCGAAATCCACAGCTGCAATGGTGTCGCCTCTACACAATTCCTGATAAGAGGGCCTGGCAGAAGACAAGAGGGCCGCTGTCTATGCTATTGGAGACCAGTTCTGTGAGTAATCACAGGCCACTACAGACAGCATATCCCCTTGGCTACTCCCGGCCCTCGGTCTCTCATGGTCAGTGTACGAGCACCGGGTTAGGTTGGATACATTCATCGCAGGTAAAGCACCGTCCCTCCCAAGCTAGATCTAGTATCAAGGCACTCCTCTGGAAGTGCGAAAGGATGACTACTGGCGCCGTGGAACAATCCTCCCCGGCACTCCCTCGGGGAAAATGGAGGCAGGGGGGGGGGGGGTTCAGTATTCGGACGTAAGATGGGGCAGAGAATCAGTGTCCCCCGGAAGTCAGCCAGCCAGATATCAGGCATTCTGGACGAGAGTAGATTCTTCTCTGGCTCTGTGCGGACAAGACGGTGCGATCGCGTTGGGAACCGGCTGACGCTGACGGCGGCATCGCCCTTTTCTGCCAAGGGATCCGATCCTTGCCCTTGCTCTTCTTGCTGCGCCGGTGAGGCCGTGGTGCTTTCGCACGCGGCATGGGACAGCTGAATCAATGCGTCAGAGTCGAATCCTTTCCGGGGCGGAGGAAAGGAACCTATATCGAACTCGGCAGTACTCAATCCTGACTAAAGGCGTGCCGCTCATCGCTACTTTGCATCGTGGCTTTAGAGCCACCGAAGCCGTAGAAGGATGAGCTCGGTGGTCGGTGGGGTTCAGATCCGGTGCGACTTCCGGTTCAAGCCCGGGGTTTCGCCGAATGAGAGTTCGCCGATCGGTGCCCCGATGTTTCATTATTTCGAGCCCCATATATCCGGCGATGCGGACCCGACCCCCTCCCAGTGTCACGGCTCATATCTGTCCGGCGGTGCCACCAACACGGTGAACCTATTGATGACACTGCAGGCAGTACCCTGCGCTCTGGTCTGTTCGAAGCAATAGCTAAGGACACCGGGGCATGAACTTTGACAGGATAGCATGGCAGAATCATGGTGTGATGCCGCGAGCCGGTTGCCCGCTTTGGCCCGTATTGCAATCTGTCAAAAGCCGCAGCGTCTGCATTCCTGCCTGCTCACATGACGACCGAAATCCCCGATCGACGATGAAATCCGTCATGAGTAAGCATGGGGCCGGCATTGCTCCTCGTCCGGCATGCCCAAAGTGGCTCCGTTGCGCCGTTGCACCAGCATGCAGCGCCGTTTATGTCCCATTCGGCTGGTCACTGTAGTGATCCGGTTTGCTGGACAGGTGGACCGTCAGACAGGCAGTAAGACGCCGGTTATCCCCAAGACTTCTTGCCTTCAACAACCGCTCTCTGCTAGACTCAACCTCTTGTGGGTTGCTTCGCGTATGTATCTGTGATTCCAGGTCCTTGGAGGAAGCTCCATGCTTTGTCGCGATGTGGACCCGGTCATATCGCCTCCATATAACGCTTTCGTACTCTGACATACATGCACCCCCCCCCCCCCCCCCCCCCCTTTCAAAGCATCTTGCGACTCGTACGATGCCGCAAAAAAACCTCCCAAATATAGCCATGGCTGCTTTTCAAGGATTTCGGTCTTTTGCAAAGAGAACAAAGTTTGCCAGCTGCGTCATAAGCTCGCTGGGCTGTGACGTCGAGAACGAGGGGCTTCCCAAGTGCCACTTCAGCCCTCGGGCTGTAGATGATCTAATCCGACTCAGCCGAGGTTTGCAAAGGCAGTACAACATATATGGGACGTGGCAAACGAATTCACCGCCCATCGAGCGCCGGGGGGCCTGCATTTCTTGGGCCATAGTCGCCGCTGACACTGCAGAACCAGCGGAACGACACATGAATGCGAGAGGTCGTCCACTGGAACCCCTACTAGTTAGACGCACACGGTCTTGTGTAATGTAACGCCACTAGAGAACAACCAGAAGCTAGAGAAAACGTTCGGATGGGAGGACTTGGAACCCGAATCAGGCGACCCAGAAGCACAAAACGTAGTGACAGCTTCATGATTTGAGCAGACCAAAGGCAAAGGTTGCTCGCCATAGTTTCGTCATTATAACGGGGACTTCGGCAGTGTACGGGTGGAGGTACACGGCCACGTCCTGCCCAGCGGATTTCAGCTGGATTGAGGCAGGCCTCGGTGGATTTGACGGCGTCGCTTATCGCTCCAAGGGCGCCTCAGAGGCAGTGGCGTATTCGAGCTGGGCTACTCCCTGCTGAAGAAAGCCACAAAGTCCAATTTCCAATGCACAACCTCCTTTGGGATGGCAAGTTGAGGTGGTACAATGACGGGCGTCGCGGTTGGCTGTGGATGCTTGAAGGAATCCTTGAGGGATTCGTGGGAGGTATTCAGGATACGATACAATAGTGCAAATGTTTAGTGGGCAAAGGTTCACAGAGACGAAGGGCAGTAGGCACCTAGACTGGGCGGAATATATGCACACTTGCGGATACCGAGAGGACAACGCACAATCAGAGGGGAAAGACACAAAACGAGACCATTCGAAGTGGAGAGAAGCAATGTGAGGTTACACAGGCACTTTGTGTATACGGGACCTGGGGGTGGTTGATTGCCTAGGAGGCTGACACGCCGTTGAGGATAAGAAAGCATGTGGATTACAGACTAGGCCAATTTTGCCAAGACATGGCCGACCATTCATGATCCAGGGAAGAAACGTGAATACGGGGGAAAAACACGAAGACAAAAAGAAAGGACATCATGGTCTTCCTGAGTCGAGGGGAAATGGGCAATCTGGGTCTGGGGTACCATGTAGATCAAACAGGCTTGCTCCCAAAAGGGCAATCAATGACTGCAACGCCGGGAACTTTCCCACGACACTCTGCTGATTGTGGTCGATCTTGCAAGTGAGACATATTGCGGGGCGAATTGGGCTGGCTCGGGACCGAACGCTCATTTATCGGAGAATTGCTCAGGATGCAGGCCACTTGGCACCTCTCACATGCTGGACCCAAGAGACGAAGGCAGAGCGTAATTATCGTATCCTCCAGGGGTCGTGTTGCCCCGAGATGAGCAGCGACAGCGTGCCAAGAGCTGGCCGATTCCAACGAGAAGCCAACCCTCCTCACTTGATAGGACGAACTTCGAGCATCGTGATGGTGGGGGGTGGTGGTGGAATGGCGCGGCTCCACGGACGACTCCCAATTCGCGCGGGTTCTGGTTTTTTGCTGCAAGAGAACTAGGGCTAGTGAGATGTTCTTGTCGCCAAGGGGGAATCAAACAGACAGACCTATGGAGCGATGAGCGTACCTTCGTCAGTGTAAATTAGTGCTGATAGCGGAGGCGCGAAGTAGGGTAAGACGGATGCGTCTGACGCGCCCTGAAAAGGGGGGGTCCTGCGGGTGATCCCATGCCCGCTTCAACTCGTAGCCATGTTCTCTTCCCTGCTTGTCGCCTTTTTGGGCATAGGAGGAAAGAGAGAAATGGCAGTGGTTTGCGAGGTGCTGTGCTGTTGGGGTTGGGGGCACTAAGGATGCATGAATATATGCCTAGGTACCTAGGCAGCTAGGTAGGTAAGTGGGGTGTAATCATCAGCTTGCGTTGATCACGTCCCTGCCCTTTGTGTATGGGAGCAATGGAAAGAAAAACGGGCTCGGTTTGACATGTTCACGTTTGGGAAAGACAAGCTCATACTGCACGGTCTACCCTTACCTCACCAGGCATTGTAAGGCAAGGGCGAAGTATGACTCAGCACCATCGGGTCTAACACCGGCCGTAAAGGCCCCCCCCCCCCCCCCCCCCCTTGCGTTGGTGGCCAGCCGTCAGAGTCTCGTCGCAACGTCACCTCACTTACTTCCTTCACCTCACCGCGTCTGCATCTCCAAGTCTTCGCATCATCATCCTCCATCATTAATCATCCACCGACAACATCACCACAAGAATAACGGCAAAAAACAACAACAACAACAATAACAACAACAACAACACCAATAAAACAAATAAAACCAATAACACCACACGTCGCGTAATCCACAACCCAATCGCTTCCCGTCACTGTCAGCATGTGTGGCCTGATCCCGCAATGCTAAGACTCCCACCGCAGGGCTCTTCAGCTCAATAAATGGCGCCGGTCAAGGGAGATCCCTACCCCGATTCGCCCATGGCCATCCATGCATTCCGTTTTGCTATCAAGCCTTTAGGCAAGCTCAGCTGCATACCCCAGCCGATTCTAGATGTGCAGGGCGGGCGGCGACATCACACTCCTCAGCTGCATGTCGCTGGCACAAATTACCACGGCCTCACACAGCCTCCTTGTCTAATTCATGATCCGTTTGCCCTTGGAGGTCCAACTTTTACACACACAACACACGCAACGAATGGGACACTGCCTGCGTATCTTGTCGAGGCTCGTGCCAATAATCATATGCAAAAGATCGAACCACTCTGACACGGTTCGAAGCCAGCCGTACGGCCGGAACTCGCCTTGGGTATACCACTGCCAAACTCTCAGAGTTGACTTCCAGTACGGCACTCGATGCCGTGCCCGTTGAGGTGGCAGGTCTCAGGCTCTGCACGGTCCGAGCAGACTGGAACTCGAGCAACGGAGAAGCGAGCGACCTTGCTTTTGGGCAGCCATGTGAGATTTTCAAGGTTGCTCCAATGCACCTTTCCGCACTTGCCCGTTGTTACACAGGCAATGATCCTCTCGACTGGAATTCGACCGTGCCAACTACAGCACGCACTTTGGCCTCGGAGGCCTGCCGAGACTTGCGATGGTTCAATCAGATGCTCGGCTGAGATCGACCATTTTCAAAGCAACACTCATATCAGGCATTATCCGGAGCCCCTCCAGGCGAAGACGTTAGACTGGAGGCCAGAACATCAAAGTTCAAGCCCTGAGTATTTGGGTTCGGGCGCTTGTTTGACGTCGAATTGCCCCGGAAGCGGATTGATCGACGATGGCACGCCCCCAGGTCGCATTATGAAGCGGGCCAAGCAAGGGTTGCGGGAAGCGGCGTCATCGACAAACACTTCCGCATCGACCTGCTGCCGGCCTTTTTCCCGCTGGTCAGTGGAGAAAGACATCCGACTCGAGACGAACAAGGGGTTTTTGATAGGGGCGGGGGCGGCTGGCGGCATCGGATCGGTTGGAGATTCGAATCGGCGGCATACATGAAGCGCAACTACCAACCGTTCGCCTGTTTCTCCAAAGAGTTGCCTCTTTGGGCACACGATCTGCCTCCCGAGCCCCAATTACAGCCTCCTCTACCAGAGACCGAGCTCACACGAAAGCAAAGTTGCTATCAATCTTTGGGCAGCTCACACCATGACAGATCCTTGGGGTATGTGTCCGGATCGTGGAAGAAAAGGCTGCGAAGCGTTCCGGTGGTTGCGGAACGCCACATCTCATCCAAAGCAATTGCCATCTTTCCATGTGCAAGTGCAGTTGTGCATGGCCCTTGAGTTGGCCGGTTTAGTCCCTGGTGCTGGCCCCCTCACTCCGTTCGTTCTCTATGTGCGGACAAAATCTCTCAAGAGTGTCAACTCTTCTCGCCAGGATTACTTGTCTCCCATGATTTTAATTCCTCGTGGTCTGGCTTGAAACTGCGTTCCTCGACCATCACTTGCCGGCGGTATCTCGGGCTTCCGTATCATATTGCACCGTCATGGGTAGTGATGCCGTTTTCCGTCCTACCCAATCACGCAAGCTTCCGCAGCTTCCATCATGGCCTCGTCCCTCTCTGAGGGCTAGTTGAAACCGCTTTCTGCCATAGTTTCTGTAACGCGACAACATCCGAGATGCTAGGCATCGATCCTCTTGGTGTGGAAGGGCCTAAACGGAGCCGAGGACTCGTCAGCCACGCTGCCTCGGAAGGGGCTTTCGACCCACGTGTGTCCGATATGCTTCCCCCCCTCTCTCCCTAGCTTTTCCGGGACTGCTGAGCTTTGTTACCTTGTGGTTTAGAAGTATCTGACATAGGGACGGGAGAGCCAGACACATCGAAGAAACGGAGGTCCGCGTCCTAGGCCAAGAAGAACCCTCGAGACGGCATGGTAGACGCTCTCTTGCATGTAAGGGCTCGAGCCCCGGGACCCGAACACCTCTTCATACCAGGCTGTGTGTACTGCACCGTTGCCTCATAACATGCAGGCCAGAATTGCATCTTTCTCATTGTCACCATCCGTGCTCTCGTTCTTCCATCCTTCGGACTGGCGTGTTTCCATACTCTGCGGATTATTCAGCACAAGATGAATATCAGAGTCAACCTGTTTCTCCTCTGTACATCATCCCTCTCGTGCGCTCCTGATATCCCCGCTCTTCCAGTTGCTCTTCGGCCTCGGCACTTGCGTCAGGTTGACCACATACCGCCCCCGCCCCCCTTGTCGTTCGAGACTCTCGCCTCAAGGTACGTATACGCAACTCTCAGCCTCAAGAATCGTCAAAGGGTTGAGCTGTCAGTCAGCATCTCTACATCCAAGACGCTGGTTCAAGATAGTGCGAGTTGCCACCCGAGAACTATCATAGCCCCCCCTCCCAAACATGTGACGAAAGCAAAACCTCAAACGAATGCCAGACAGGATCATAATCATACCAAGGCCACTATTGCCTTGTTTCTATCGTGAATTTGTTTCCACCTATACACTGCTGGTTTCGTAGGTAAAAAGCTCTAGGCGTGAGGTCAGCAGTGACTTGCGTGCTTGGAAACATTCCGAGGCGGACGGTGTAAGGTCCCAACCTGATTGGGTCGAGCTATCAAAAGACTTTTGTTGGAAGTGCCGTCCGCGCATGAAGATAAGCCCCAAATCCTCACGTACTTCCCGGACATCTCCAAACCGTCCGTGCTCTGGCGAGGCAGCTCGTCACGTCAGCCACAGATCACAGACTATGGGAGTGGCGGCCGCAGACACATTTCACACCTAGCATCCAACACTGATTACGATATCGAAGAGAGATACAAAAGGTGAGAAGAGAAGGAGAACGCTGGAAGGTGAAGGGGGGGGGTGGGGGTCATCCCGGGCCCGGCAGACTTTGCTGAGCGATTGGGATTGGCTTGGGGGCTCTGGAGCACACTACCTGGATTGGCCGCAAAGGGAGAAAGTGACACGGGTGTAGAAATAGAGTAAAAATAAATAAGGAAACGGCTACTACCGCGAGTTGGGGGAGGGAGGGAGGGGGGGAGCGATCTAAACAGCCACCGCCCGGCAAGGCTAATGCAACCTCTTCGACAGGAGGCCATGCAACCACCTTGACGAAAACGCGCGTGGGAGGACGAGTACCTATGGTGTGTAAGAGTATATGTGTGTGTGCGCACACACACACACACACACACACATGTGTCTTCTTCTTTTCTCCTCCTCTCCTGGCCCCTTATTTGTACCATAGGCGGACACAAAGACGAAGAAGGGGTGGGAAGGAACACACCAACGCGTGAGATTACGTCAGGTGTGTTGGGGACGCAGGGGCGGAGTTCATGACGAGAACCAAAAGAGAGAGAGAAGGGGAGGGGGGAGGGGCAGAGTATCCTCCGGCTGAGGCACAATAATGACATGTAAACTCCCATTATTACTAGCTATTCCTAGACGTACCTCAGGTAGCTTGCTGATACAGCCCGGCGCCCGTCTGTCCTCATGCCATTGGTCTTCTCCCGTCCCTCGCTCCGTCTTCCCCTTACCTTGTCCACTCTCATCCAAACCGTCGAAGCGTCGACAGGAGGGACACAGTACGGAAATAATACAAATAAAATATAGGATTCGAAACCCGTTCCATCCGATGAACTCCCCCCCCCCCCCCCCCTTCTCACTCCCCTAATCCGTTGCTCCGTTTGGATGAGACCGACGAGAGAAGTCATAACCAAGCCCAACAGAGAGAAATCGGAATAAATAACAAAAAGACACGAGGGTTTGTGTGAAAGTTCTGCTTTCCCATTGAGAAATAAGAGGGAAAAAGAAAGAAGGATCTGACCCGTGCGTTCTGTTTTTGATTACCCTTCTCCTTGTCGGCCGTCCGGTTCTATACCGTGTTCCCCGTAGTATGTTCCATAGCGAGTGATTTCGACAAAGTACGTCTCTCGAAGGGAAAACGAAATAAAATGAAAAGAAAATAGTCCGGCAAATAGGATCAAACCACTTCTTTCGCCGACCCCCACCAGATCGTGTAGACTCGGTCAACGCCAAACAATGTACATCCCCCTCCCCTTCTCCCTTAATAGCCGGCCCATACTCCATAAAATAGAATCGGTAGTGGTGAATGCTCGTATCAGTCGTGACGAGAGCGCGTCTTCATTCCATCGCTCTGTGTAATCTCACCCAGGCTTTTGTACGAGGCTTTCTCTTTTTTGTTCCCTCCGCGTGAGCTCCCTTTTGTTTTGCGTTGAATGGCACTAAGCATAGCTCATGTCCCCTCTGCGATGGCTGACGACCTCGAGTGTCGTGCCAAGATTATGGCCGAGGTAGCCAATCATGGCTTTGCTGACTTCGGGGTCTTCCGAGAGATCGGCGCAGACGTCGCGGAACTGCGCGTAGACCTCCTCCAGCTTGCGCAGCTCACGATTCAGGATCTCGAGCTCGAGCCATCTGCCATCCTCACCACCCAACGTGTACGCACCAAGACTGACACCGAGCCCACCCCCGGGACTGAGCTGGTTAACCTGGGGCACCATGCCGTTCTCAAAGTAGGTGTGACTGGCGTTCTTGTAAAAGCTCGTGATCTTGCCGATGACAGTGGCCAGAAGCATGGCGGATGTGTGGGTCCCCGAGCGGCTCATGCATCTGTTGCAGGAAAGCATGGCGGCGCACCCCTCGACAGCCTTGCGGTTGAGAGAGAGCACGAGATCAAAGGGAGGCGCTTGTGGAGATGAGGCATTGTGTAAAGCTTGTAGTGACTGCAGGCAAACGGTAAAGCAATTGCAAGAACTGCTGCCTCCTGAGGACGAAGACTTGTGTCTGACAGCTGGGCGCATGTTGGGTGTGGTGGAGGGACTGGGAAAGTAAGCCGCCGCCGCCATGTTGCTCGGTGTGGGCATGGCTGTGTAAGGCATCATGTCGTGCTGAGTTGGATCTCCCCACGGCGCCGCCGCCATATGAGCTGCCATGGCCATATCCATGGACTGAGAGCGCCCGTGGTGGGGGTTCATGTGTGCGCCGGCCATCGTCATGTCGGGATACGGTGCTGCAGAGAAGTCTGTAGGAGGTGTCCAAGGCATACCGCCTCCGTACATGTCTCCTGCCGGATCTTGGTGGTCTCTAGGGGTTGTGTCGTCGACGCCGAGCATGGCAAGCCCAGAAGAGATGGAGGGGTTTCTGCTCATGGCGCCCTCCATGCTTGTGGGAGTATGCCAACCGGGCTCCATCTTGTACATGCCGGGGTGCTGGCTAAACATCAGGTTTTTCTCGTCCATGATAGGAGATAGGTCGGTCATGTCCATGTGGACGGTGTTGGCGTGGCTCGGCGCGCTGTGATCCGACTTTGGCTTGCCGGCTCTGCTTGAGGGGGAATAACGACATTCGAGACCGCAAGCGAGGCATCTGGAGCAGATTGGCCTTGCTTTGGAGCATTTGACCTTGGCCAAGAAGCACCCGTCGCAGGAGGCCCGAAGTCGGGGTTGTCGGGGCTTGGAGCTGGAAGACATTGTTGACTATGGCGAGTCTCTCGAGGCTGAAAGGGAGTTTCTCTGTAAAGAAGGTTGGGTATCTTGATCTAACGAAGAATTGCGTGTCCCAGAGAACTGCGGTGATGGCGGAAGGGGCAAGCCACTATTAAAGAGCTGGGCAACGACAGTAGGTATTAGAGTTCTAGAGGTGGTGCGAGTGAGATGTCTGTGTGAAGATCGATAACAACAAGGTAGAAGTCGAAAGAGGATTAGCAAGCTACTCAGGCTTCCTGTGAGGGTGCGACTGGAGTGCAGGAGGAGCTCCGAGAGCGACGGGTCGAGGATTAGAGCGAAAGTGCGCGGAATCTAGCCGACTGCAAGGCAGACAGCGGCGAGTATAGGAAAGAAACGGGGTTACGAAACAGGAACGGAAACGGTCACGGCCATTACCCAGTGTCCAAGAGGGACGAGCATGGAGCGAAAGTCCGGGTGTTTCTGTAGGAAGGGACGAGAGAAGGGACTTGTAAGAGCGAGGAGCATGCGACATGGATGGAAATGAGCGGGCGATGAATGGTTAAAAAGCGAAGGCTCCGATTTAGAAGTGTTATGCCTTTGACTTATACGCAGCAAGTTACCCCCTCTCCCCGTCCATGTACAAGGGGGGGCTGTGATTTTCACAGAGGGCGTGGCCAAACGGACCCAGGTATTCGTGAGCGGCCCACTGTGGAAAGAGAGGTGGGGGGGGGGGGGGGAGAGAGAGAGAGAGAGAGAGAGAGAGAGACAAGCGCGCGCAGTACGCAGTGAGTGAGAGCCAAACCCTTACCCAATGTGAGGTGTGCATGTATGTATTGAAAGCTACTAGTGTGCGCGACTGTGTGTGTGTGTGTGTGTGTGTGTGTGGTAAGAAATGAGGGCAGATGGAGTTGCAGAGCGAGGGGAAAAAAGAAAACGGGCCATGTGAACGCCCAGCAGGTTTCCGTACGCTGCACTCATTCAGTGTCATGGTGGACATGAGCTGGCTTGCCCACACCGCAGAGACCCTTGGTCCTCGAGTGCGGTTGGCATTGGGTACGTTTCTCATCCATGCAGACCAGAGCTCTCTCGACCGCTTGGACGAGGTGGCCTGACCAGATCGGGGAGACAGCGGAGGCGGCAGCTCAGCATGGGGCGACGCAGAACGGGATATGCCAAACCAGGCCAGATTTGAGGCATGTACAAGACGATTTGGGCTGGGTGAAACCATTAATGGGCATACCGGCAACGTAGGTGGCACCCCCGTTTTTGGTCGGTGTGAGAAAAGAGATGGTTGAGCTGAGAGCGAAGCCATTCGAATGCGTGTTACGAGTGGTGAAGGACCTTAAATTTGTCCTGCTGGGACCCCCGGTCTCGTCACGGGCTTACGGCTACAGAATTGGGTCTACCGGCAGTAAAATGGAATGTATTTCCCCATGGCAAGATCCAGATCTAGATCCAGATCCAGTGATTGACCCTGGATTCAACAGGGGATGGGCGAACGGACGATGGGCACTGTTGCTATCCATCTGTTAGGTGGCCGGACAACCAGGGCGAGAGATGGTGCGAGCAGATCCCATCGAATGCCCTGTGCTCTGAGCCCTGGTCCGGTGCGGTGTGGTTCCGTGTTGTGTGAATTGATGCTGAGGATGGACTGCACGGCGGCGATGGCGATGGCGATGGCGGTAGGGCGGGCTGAGAATGGAACTGGAAGAGTGAACAGCCCAGGGACAAGACATCCTGGCTGGGCCTTGGATACGGCAGGCCCAAGGTAAGACGTGGGACGGAGGGAAACGGTTCGTTCCAAGTTGACGTGGGAAAAAGTAAAATGGGCAGAGACAGCCAGAACTTGGACCAACTGAACAAGGAAGCGAGGTGGAAGGGAAGCGTCATGACGCCGGACCAGAATGAACCATGGGCCTGTGTGTGGTGCCGCGTTCGGACGTTGCCGTCAGGCATTGGAAGGCAGTTAGAATGCTCCATGAGCTGAGGTAAGAGAGTTGCCAAGATCTCAGAGGACAGGACGGTAAGACGGCAGAGTAAGGCGAGGCGAGGCAAGGCAGAGGTAAGAATGGCTCAGGCGCATCTGTGGGCACTGGGCAGCAAGCTCGGCCAGACACAGGCCCGCCCGACCGAAGCTGGTTGGGCGGTTGGTGGATGGACGAGATGAGGCGATGCGCAAGGGTCGAGGGTTAGGGGCAGAAGGAGACGCGGCATCGGGGAGCAAAACCGAGGCATGGGATGTGACGATGCGATGGAACAATCGCAACAGAGAGAACAGAGATGGGCATGATACCCGGTTCCAGGTATGCCGGGCAACGAGGGCATACCTAGGTAGGTACCCAGGTAAGGTATGTGGGCAGGCCTGGCCATGAGAGGCCTGTTCGAATGGACCGGATGCTGGTCCGAGGGCGAGGGTAAATGCATGTGCGTCTGCGTGTGCGTTTGTCTGCGTCTCCGCCTGCGTCTGTGTGGAGACAACGGCGGCGTCGGCGGCGATAACGACGAAGGCGACGACGAAAACGATGCAGGACGAGCGGGACGAGAGGGGAAATCAAGACACAGTTGGAGTGGCATGACTGGCCGTCGGTTGATGTAAGGTGTCGAAGTACTTTGAAGTGGGAAAAAAGACCATGGCACGACTGCCTTGCCTTGCCTGCGCGGGAACTTGGAAGGTGGATGAGGACCGGAGAGGGACAGAGAAGCATTGAGTGAAACGGGCTGAAATTGGGCATCAGAAAAGAACGGCACAGTGCCACTTGAGTCCAGAGCAGACTGGTACTTGGGGAGACGGTACATGACCACGACACAGCTGGCTGTCCTATGTGGAGCTGGGAGCAGAAAGATACATCGAGCCAGGTATCTAGGCACCCTGAGCCTCTCTTGTCCCTCCTGCCCACCTACAGTCCGGAGTACCTTCCTACCAACGAGGTATGTATTCGTGCATCAGAAGGAAGGTAGGTCTCATCGATAAGGTGGCTGACAGAAGGTACGTACTGCTGTGCTGTCTTTGGAACTTGTAGATCTATTTCGTTGCCGTGTCACATCATGTGACCTGGACTCGCACACTCCCTGAAGTTCCATCAGTGATCGCATAAAAGTAAGAGTGGTAGCGGGGAAACAGATAGTGGAACCACGAGCCGAGCCCCCTGTTCCCGGAGCTCTTGTGAGCAGGGTAGCCCTGACTTGTCCGAAGGGTGGGTAAGATCCCCTTGCCCCCCGTGCCCGTCCCCCCTTGAGTCCTTATTCCTTGATGAAGAAGAAGCTTAGGCCCCGGCTGGATCCGCAGTACGTACCCGTTCATCAGGGTGGGTTAATTAGGTATGTTCTGGATCATGGGGTGGTGTCTTTTTTTCTTCTTGTCCCTCCCTCCTTTCCCTCGGAACCATCCACACTCCCCTTTCTTCTCACCTCAGTGCTCATTCCTCCCTCCAACCGCAGACCAGCCAGGCATGGTTCAAAGAAAATGGTAGTAGAGCATACAGTGCAGGACATTGTTACCAATTACGTTGCATGTTTTATATTGCACACTATCCCATGCGGACTGTAGTCATGGAGAGTTAGATGAAAAGTGCCGCCCCGGACTCAACAATGAATGTGCCTATTTGTTTCTTTGGTCTTGAGCGGGTTCCAGATCCGACTCCTATGCCAGATAAGTCTGTCAAAACGGCTAAAGCATGGCAGCGTACGTACCTGAAATAAGATGTGCTGCTTCGTCGACGATTGGGGAGAGGGGTTTCACCCATGTTGTGGACACAATATCTAGTACGTATCTTCAGAATGGAGCTCTGAGCAAGCTGCGGCATATGTAAACAGTGAACAGTGGGTATCGAACGAACACTTCGTCCGCCTAATACCCTTGCAAGTAAGTATCTCGGCAGTGGCTCGGATCAAGCAAAGCCATCGAGATTCGGATGGTAGATACGATCCGATATTGCAACATCACCTATTGTTATGAAGCGGCATGTTCGCTCCGCAAGGTCGTGGAGTTTGGAATCCCGTTGCCATGACTCAGGCCGCGTACCCAGAATTACATGCTTCCGACGGCTCCCGTTGGACAGCGTTGACGAGACTCCCGAGGGGGTTGAAGTGTCCTCGTCATCCATCATCAGCCTCGACCTTGCTGTCGTCTTACAGTCGAAGATGATGACCATTGCGGGCTGTAGCAGCCGGACCTGATGCGTGCTTTGTTTCTGCCTTCTGTCATCCGCCTCCCTCTTCGAGGCAGTGATCCCAGCTCTCCGCCTCTGCGCGGGTCTCCCCCAATGGGACTTTTCCAATTCCTCAGGTCCCCATGGTCCGGATGGAGTAGCGATTTACAGTCGCCGCTGACGAGGAAAACTGACAGGCAGGAGAGTGGCCGGAGTGTCGCCGAGCATCGACTGGTGAGAAGCACAGAGAGAGCGCGAACTATGCTATGCAGCGGTGCGGTAGTCGCGCGTGGCCCAGTCATCGCGATGACGGATAACACGCAATTCCCGCAGTTCCTGAGACGAACAGGAGGAGGCAAACAACATGTTACCCCGTGCCGAAACTCTAGTAGCGTACTGCGTCAATCAAACTGGTGGTCAGTGGCCCGGGACACTCGCACAGAGCTCGGGATGCCTTATCCGAGGAATGAAAATCTGGGTTAACGTTGTTTGATGCTGAAAAGCCCCCTTTTAGGCTAGGCGTGACAGAAGCGCAGAGAAGTATATTCGCCGACTACACAGTACAGTTATCGTCTCCCGCCATGGTCAAAGTGTGCTGATATCTATGTCGACTTGGCCGTGATAAGCCAGAACATGACCTTTCATGGTGGGAGGAGGATCGCGTGGTGAGTCTCAAGGAAGGCAGTGATTGCGGGTTGCTCGGCACCGGCATGGCCTCAACCTATACTAGTCCACCTCAGATTATGCACAGCACAGAACAAACGTCTTGGGTGGCTGTCGAGGTGCCTGAGAAAAAGACAAGTCAAAGTGACGATGGAAAATAGCTAGGCCGATCAAGAGAGAAATGCAAAATAGCAGCCGAGACCCACTTCAGAGGCACAGAGCCCGGCTACCGTGGCGGTGGAAAGGGCGGAGGAAGAAGGCGGGGAGGTGGGGGCAAATACCTACCTGGGCATACATACACTTCCTTGGTAGGTAGGTAAGGTAGGTAGGTACCTAACCAACCGAAGGCAACGGCAGTTACAGACAATCGCTATTTCCCTCGGCACGTTTCGCCTGGTAACGTAGGGAAGGTACAAGGACGTTGACAGGCAGTGTAGGCGCGTGATGCTACCATCGTCTCTTTCCCCACCAGAGATCATACGCATGGTCAAGCAAGGCACTCATGATTGACACCTACCTGCTGGGGGACCGCAGGACGTGCCTACCTACCTGTCTACCTACCTACCTACCTACCTAGCTACCTAGGTAGTCACCAAGGTATCTTACTTGCCTATGTGGGTGGATATCTTGTGTACCTAGGTAATTGGGTAGGTAGGTACCTTCCCCCCTTCTCTCAGTTCTCACGTCTTGTATCGGACCAATCTCCGATTTGACGAACAGCAACCTGACACCTTACATCAACCTCCGCTCCCAAGCAATTCGGCTTACTAGCTTGCCGTCTATGCCGGTCCAACAATTGATTGTCCGCAGTCCTTCTCCCTGATTTCTAGAATCCCATGTTTCGAAACGCAAACAGCTGCCGTCGTCCCAGGAACTGCACCATCCTGTACCTGTGCGCCCTACAAACACACGCGCCCTTGGAGTCCTAGCACCAGAGCCCGCGGCAATGGGCAATGGCAAGGACAACGGGCAAGGCCAAAGGCAACATGATCCCGTCATCACTAACGTCGACTTCATCGTCATCATCCGCGCCAGCAGCACCAGCACCAGCACCAGCAACAGCATCAGCATCAGCATCAGCATTAGCATCAGCTTGCCTTGCATTGCACTGCACCGCACCGCACCGCACTGCAGATAGACTTCCGCTGCTTCCAGTGTCAGACCAGCTGCTGCACTCAGACACACAGAGCCAACACACGGCCGCTTCACCTGCCAAGTCCCGACCGCAACGTCCCTACCGAGGAATACGCGCCATCTGCTAAGACGCAAATTCTTCTGCCGCCACCTACTTCTTTTTTTTCTTCTTTTCTTTTCTCAGCTGTCAAGAGTTAATGCTGCCTCAGACCAGCTACATGATTATCCACGCTACCTCGACAACCGCATACACGATATCTCAACCCCTGTCTTCTCTCGGACCTCCGTTGGGAGTCGTGCGTCGCCCGTCGACCGCTTCGGCCATTTGCTGCCTTGAGATGCCTGTCATCCTGTGCGATGATTACCAACTGAAGCACCTAGCTCAGTCGCTCTGTGGGTGCCGCACCGCCCAGACCAGCTCCTTAGCATGACGAGGTCCAAATGCACTCTCGCCGATTTCACATACGCTTGGTCGCCTCTCCGGCATCGTTCTTGGGACTTCCACTTCGACTCCATCATGGCTTGCTTGGGCCAGTGCAGGGCATTTTGCTATCTGCCGTGCCGTCTAAACAGCTTATCCATGTTCAAGATTGCGTCCATCCTCAACCCCACCTAGACTTGGCTGCCAATGGTTTGATTCGAGTGTCTAACCACATAGCCAGAAGGCACGAAAGAAACCGCCATCACAGCGCTGACTTTCCCTCTCACCACATCTGTTCCACGTCCGCCACGCCTAGCTGCAGCTCTTGTGTGACTGCATACTTGCCACGACAGCTCATGAAACCCAATGCAGCAATATTTTGCCAACGGCCGGCCGATCGCGTCGATCGTCGCGCCAGCATTCTGTTGCCCTACTCTGGTCTGGGAAGCCTGCCCAATGACTCCCGCCAGCAAAAAGCCGTTAGCCACCAATCATAATTCCCATCATCACACATCTTGAACTCGAATCCAGATACCTCAAAGACATGGCGGCGGGCTCAAATCCGTCATCGGATGGATTCTAGCTCATTTTGGGGCGCCTCGAGTAACGCCAACAGCAGCCAACGAGGCATAAACAACTCCTCTATCAGTTGTCTCGGATGGCTGCCTTGCATTCGAAAGACATCGGAGAATTACGCCGAGTGAGGTTGGAGGTTGAAGATTGACAGCGGCCTGGCGTATGGATATGTTGACGATCGCCCTCGATAGTGGCTTACGCCGTTGCGCCGAGGTTGCTGCTGGGTTATGGGTTATGGACGGGAGGGCTGCGGCCAGCCACGGAAACCCAGTATGTTGCAGTGAATGTGAGGCATTGTCCGCCCTCCCCTGCTCTCTCTCCACCCAGTCGTGCTTATTTGGCTCGCCCAACGTGGCTCTGGTGCTCTGGCTGGTTCACGCTAATCTGGCATTTCCACAATCGTCCGAAACACCATGGCGATAATAGAACGACAAGTGACACCGAGTCCGCCGCACCAATCAAGCTGAAAACACCAAATACAAAGTTGAAGTGCCGGAGTCCAATCCCGTCCACTATCTCAGAATATTGGTCACTACGCATGTGGGAGAGCAGCGTATTCTCCAACAAATCTTGGCCATGATCAGACATGATTCACACACGATGACATCACCGCCGCAGCCGTCGGCGTTAACGTGGCTCTCCCAAACCCGAAATCACAACATACTCTCTCCTAAACCTAGAGCATTCTTGGAAGCATCAGCTCTCAACGTTGGAGCGTGGCGTAAAAAGTGACGCGGAGGTTAGTGAAGTACTGGGCCACAGAGGCGCTCGCTCACTTCTAGTGTAAGCAAAAATGTTTCACTTGCCGCCCAATTCGACTACAAAAACAAACACTTGTTTCTACGTTGGGACGGTGGTGCCGTTCCATAGTTACTGGACAGAAAAAAGGATGCGGTCTCGTTGTCAACTTAGTTAGACAAGTCCTCTCGAGTCGGGGGTTGGTGTGGAAAAACAAGCTCAACGCTAATTGACAATGGCAGGCCATTTATTTCCCTTGTCCCTTGGAGCTAGAATGACCAACATTCACCCGCCAGGGAATAGAAGTCTTGTACCGGGGGATTGATATTGGCAGCCCTTGTTCGATCTTTCTATCATTTTGGGCACATGGACTCGGGGACTTTAGGAAGAACGACCTACGCGTCATTGATCTTCCTTCAAAAGAACCCGTAAGCGCATCTCGACATATCGACTTCGGCCTCGCGGCAACATCTAGAGACTCATTTCGACTACTCAGCGGACGGTACTTGATTCATATGCTGGCACCACATCGAGACGGGCGTTTTCTGATTGTTTTTTGTGTGAACAAGATATTTAACGATGTCGGGCCCCAAAAAGCAACCGTCGAATGAATGGCTGGCCGACCGGCCCGACTCAAATCATCCCAACATACCTTGTGGCTTTTTATTGCTTCTTCTGATCAACTTGCCCTTTTCAGGGTGCCACTATTGGCTGACCACCCATCCTTCGATGCCTTCACGGTCAAGTCCTTGGTTCCGCAACTCAATGCTATGTACCTATCTACGCAAGCCGCTGTAGATCGGGATGTGGAGTTGAATGAGAGCTGCACTCAAGACACCGCAGTATTGGCCGGCTGCTTCGCTTGGCTATGTTGGTGGTATCAAGAGCTTTCCGACCGGCAGATCCCGCTGCATTTTAGTACTCACCAGCCAATATCTCGGCCTCATTCACAATTCTTAATCAGTCTAGCGGTTGCAAGGATTGTATCTTCCAAAATAGCACGAACGAGGTCATCGGTAACCCGCGGAGCCGTGCCATCTGCTGTGCATTGGCACTTGGCTGATTCTCAATTACACACACTCTCTGGTTCTTTTGCTGCTTTGGCAAAGCCAAGAACCTTCTTCGATGGTGAAGAGAACCGTAGTAGCACGCCAATTGCATTTGTACTGGTCGTTTTGACAGTAACGGCAACAGCGACGAAAACAACACCCATCCACTCTGCAAATATTTGAAGTCGATCCAATTGGGCTGTCTCGCTTTTGGCTGTGTCGGAACGGCTGACGAGGAACCATAGGCCGGGCATTGTCAAAATAACCAACTCGGGCCTAGATGCAAAAAGTTGCACTTGCGACTATGGCGTCTTCCGTTGACCCCTCAACTACTGGCCGGAAAGATCTCGAGCTAACAGGTCTTCCAGGTCTCCAGGCCCACGTCAGTAGTTCACAACAACGTCTGAGAGGCGGTTCGAATGCCTTGATGGTTGGAGGTCACAGACAGAGGTATGTATATCTAGCAACTTGTAACCAACTCTAGCTTGTTGTGTGGGAGGACCGTTGTCAAGCAGTTCGTTGATTACTGACCATATCCCAGTTATGAAACCCCCCCACGATCGTTGTCGGGCCAACACAGACGGCTCTTGGGGGACGAGAACTCAACACCTAGTCGAAACTAGAACTTCCCGGACTTGTACAAATTGTTCCATCAGTTCCATCGTTCCGTGCTTGAAATAGCAAAAGCCTTTCCCACCTGCCGCGAGGGATTCGAGGGCGGCCGGTCGGAGCAAAAACGAGTCTCGCGCGAGCACCGAATTACAGCTGAGGCATTGAAAATGGTACTGCTTACTCCGAAAAACCATCCGTACTTTTCTTGGATTGGATATTCGTGTGCATGCACGAAGGATCCCCCTGCATGCGGCCGATGGTTCGAGGATGCGGACCAGGAGAGAGACCGTAACCCGGAACATGACGAACCCATCCATGACCAACACCCACAACTGGGCTCGAGGGGTTGGACCGTCACTTGATCGTAAGCATGTCGATTGATCTTGGATGGCGAATGGTGGAGGAAGGAATGGATCCAAGATGCAAGCGCCCGCAAACCCTGCCAGCTAAGGACAGCAGCCTGCCAGAACTTTGATGGTGTTGTTCGTTCGGGTTCGAGACCGGCTAAAAGATTAATGGACCGCTCCAAGAACACCCGAATCGAAAATCCTGTTTCCTCTGGGCATTTCTCCTCCTTGCTGCGGGAAAGAACCACGTGTTTTCTCCTCGCCTGGGCTCGCTAATCGGCCATCCGGGCAGGGGGCGGGGGGGTGGATGGCGGCCAGCTCGTCAACGATTGCGTGCAGCAGCTGGGGCAGGCAATGCTGTAACTGCATGGAGCCCCGGATGGGATTCTGATTTCGAGTCTTGACGTCTTAGACGAAAATCAGCTTCATGGACTACCACCCGCCCCCCCCCCCCTCCCTTGTCCTGACTGTGGACATTCTCCGGAGTCTGCGGGCGACAGTATTACATTGAGGCGGCATGCGCGGTGCAGTTGTTGTGATGACGATGACATTTGGCGAAGCGAAGGGCCCAGCCCTGACTGACTCGCCTTACGTCCGCAAGGGAGGATGACTTTGCCGTGTTACCTGCCATGCCACGATACACCAAATGACTGCGGCATCCGGAAAGCATTGGACGGGAGGCGACAAGTCCTGATGAATGCGCACCGTTGGCACACATTTGGGCCCAACATCTTCGGCCTCTGCCGCATGGTCCGTCCGAGGCGGCCGGGACCGGCGGGTACCATGAGGCAGTCGATTCCATGCCTTCTGCAGCATGGGCCGGCATCTGTTCCTCGAAGCAGAAGCTTCACACTATCCCACTCGTATCGCCCAAGTTGTGATACAGCATTCGATAGTGTTGGTCACAAGACTCGAAGGCCAGGCGTATCATTCATGTCCTCGTGGCTGTTCACCTATCCCATTTCCCACTCCCCCACTCCCCCTTGATAGCAAAGGTCGACAAGCGCGTCGGGAAAACGTCGAAATGTCTTCTTCCATGTTGCACAAAAAACTCATGGGGGCCAGGCTTCGTGCATTATCGCTTCCGTCGCGAGGTCTAGCGGCGGGAGGGGAGGAATGCAAAGCCGGACCCCTGGACCGGGTCGCTTAAAGAAGAATCGTACCCAGCCAGGGTTGACGGAAAGCGACGTTGGCGACGAACAGGGAGGGTATCGGACGGGGGGCCCCATGCCCGAATCGATGATGCTCACCGACGGGGAGCCGCATAGGAGAGCTCCAGGGATGTTATGGACCAAGATCGCCCCGCCGATAGATGCAACCTCGATGTAGCCGCTCGCCGAAGCTGGCACACGTAATTCGGGGGGAGGGGGACCAACTGTGGGTTATGAACAGAGCTCCAGATACGGGCCTCCCCCCCCACTCCCTACTCCCTTGTTATGATACGTGATACAAGACTCCCTCGATGTGCGCCCGAATCGACGAGAAATGAACAAAGAGTAATGATGCGACTTCGAACGATGCATCCCCCCCTCCCCCCCCCGGCTCATAATGCGAAATTATCCACGCGGCTACGGCAGTTTCGTTTGACGCCGACCTCGGCCGAGGAGTCTTGACGCGAACAAGACGACGGACGACGGCAACACCAATAACAACCAGTATCAACCCTCCCCCCCCCGAGACTGAACCTCCGCCTCTCCGCAATTTGCTGCCTGCAAAATGCAAGCTTCGGGATGACTGTCTCACTTGAGAGATTTGGGCGAGGAAGAGGAGGACGAGGACGGGGAGGACAAGGGAGCGGGGTTGCGCTTCGTGTCAGTGATGGGAGCATGACGAAACGAAATCCTCTTCTGTACCCATACAAGTCCTCGAGATCTCATTTCTCGTGTTGAGGAGGGGGAGGGGACGGAGACAATCTCTTTTCTGGTCCAGCATAAAAAAGTTCCATGGTACACGCACGCGCATGGTCTTCTAGCGTATATCGCACCAAGCATAGAGTACAAAGTATGTCTTGAGATGAGAGAC
Organism: Colletotrichum destructivum; assembly: GCF_034447905.1. NCBI lineage: Eukaryota > Fungi > Ascomycota > Sordariomycetes > Glomerellales > Glomerellaceae > Colletotrichum > Colletotrichum destructivum. Next base: position 1,527,720 of record NC_085904.1, read on the forward strand.
ATGGGGTAAAATAATGGAGGTCGTCCTAGCAGAGCGAGAAGAAAAGGTTGGGGGGGAGGGAAGGGGGGGCGGAAACGCGGGCCCTCGACCCAAGCTCCGCAGCCCGGCAAGTACGAAGAGGTGTGTGGGACAGGGGGGGGAGCAGATAAAAGGGAGGGGGCGTGGCTAGGTATAGAGATCGGGAAGAGAGATCTAGAATGACCCAGACTTCTCGTGCGGGCTTTTCAGTCGACGGGGAGGCCGGTGATTGCTCATCCTGGCCTAGGGAATGCACGACATCCTGAAGACCGCCGCTCGCTAGAGTCGGGAGCGGCATGTGTTTATGTGTGTGTGTGTGTAGCGGGGGAGTGTATGTATGGGCAAGTCTGGTGAGTGCGAGGCCACTTTCGTCCGTTTGTCGAGAGCCCCGGGAAGGGGGGGGAGTGTTGATGTCCAAGGGTTTGTCCTCGCGATATTTACGAAGTGGTCATCTCTGGAACCACTGGTGGTTGGGCATGGCATGAACGACGTCGTTTCCCCGGATCGAATGTCCATCTCGATGAGTGATTCCGGAGACAGCGTGCGCTGGTCTGTGTTCGATGGCATGCCGGAAACGAGTGCTCAAAGGGACGGGGATGCTCCTTCCCATGATATATCGCAGCCGCATTCATGCGCCCCTATTGATCATCACATCCTCGCACTGCTTTCCCCCATCATGAATACCGGTGAGCTGTACGGTCTCCAAATCGTCGCAGCGAGTCTCTGGCTACAATGCCGTCTAGACAGACCATGAGCAAGAGGACACGCCCATCCCCTGATCCTTCGGTGTTTACCAACCCATATCGCATCCTTTCGTTTCTTCTCCCGGCTATGCCAGCGCCAGCACCTCGTAGGGCAAGTTGGAAACGGCTCTGAGTGGGAAACGCTGGGTTATGTCATGGGAAAGGGGGCCGCCCCTTGACGACGCGGTTCCCTCCTTCAGCTTGCGTTTGTCTTTCGACCTCCCGCGGATTGGGTTCGAACGGATTTCGCATGCTTTCCCTCGCGAGGCCCGGCCGCGCTCTTCTCACAACAGAGGAGAGCAGCCTTCGCTGGTGGCTCTCGATCGAGAGGCCCTTCCAAATCTGAAAAAAAAAAACTACTAAAAACTCATGGCGCCTCTACGTCTCACCCCATTCCCCTGCTCTGTCAGGCATCATCGTGGGATAGACCTTGCTGACGGAGATCGTGACTGTGACATACCTCCGTTTCGCCCATTTACGCCCCCCCTACCCTACGGCGTTTCCGATGGGGTATGGTGTTGTCGAAACTGGAAGTCAGGCTGTGGGGATCACAGCACCACCGTCGGAACCGGGGTTTGGTTGTAAATGAGGCTGACGGCGGGAGAAAGGGGGGGGGGGGGGGGGCATCTTTTGGGTGAGAGACTGGATGGGGTGGTTCCCAGCCGCGAGGGCTGCTGGGAAACGACCCATGGAGGATGGGCGGACGGTGGGAAATGCTGTTGTCTCAGGGTCCATCATCATAGTCAAGATGAAAGGAAAGGTGTAAGTGCCCGTGGGGACCAATGAGTTTATGGGATCATGGAAAGGTGTCCCCGTCAAAAGCAATCGAGAGTAAGGGGTAGAAGAGTTCCATAGCACTCACTCCATAGAGATAAACAACAGAGTCCACGCAGTCCGAAATGACTGGCTTACACGGCGTAATATTCACATTTTGGACGGCGAAGATGGGGGAAATGGATACATCGACTGCGAGGGATCTGGGCTTCTTGGGGACTTCAAGAGCAGGTTAACGCCTTGTCACGAGGGATGTTTGGGGACGTGATCGATGCACCAGACGATACTGGATGCCAATCATCGTACGAGGAAAAAGCACGCAGAGAATATCGCACCCCCCGTGTACCTAAGGGGAGCTCGTTTCTTTCTGGGAGAACAGGTCGGATCATTGGACTGGGTTTGCAAAAAACCGACGTCCTTCGATCTGGAACCATGTCGCTGAGATCTCAAGCTTAACGGGGCCACCCAAGCAGCAAGAACCGCACAGACAGAGATCGCCCTTCCAGGTGATGTTTTGTACGGCAACGGGCGAGAGGAGACGACGTGCCTCGGGATTTGGGAAAGAGTGGATACGCAGTCAAGCGTCACGTCACTCGTAACGACGAAGAGGCCACGGGAAAGGGAGGAAGGAAGTTTGACCGAACATCACGGTGCGCAGGGTCACGAAGTGCAAGGGGGCGAATGACCTTGTCGAGAACACGTCGAAGATGCCAGACAGCGCGATGGCGAGTGTTCCCAAGCGCCGGACCGAGGCCGTTGGGATTACATCGTATTCTATGTGCACGGAGACGCCGGGACGGCGGGGGAAACCGAAGCAACGCGAACGCGACGGCAACATGTAATCTCTTCACTTCTCCTGGCAGCAAAGCCCATTAGATGACATGGTACTTACCATACCGTCATGGGCCGAGAGGTTTCCGCAGTGGAGATTCGTCTTCTTTGGGGAGCAGTGTGTACATGAATTCCATGAAAAGGGCAAGGAGACAAGAAAGCAGGGACATGGATGGGTGCTGACAATGGCAGAAACCAGTCCGTAAGAAGGGAGAGGAGAGGGTGGGAGGAGGGATGACAAACATAACGAACGGGGAGTATTCGGGAAAGGAGAAGAAACACCAGATGACGCAAGTTGTCCGGTTAGTAGAGGGAGTAGGAGGGAGGGGGGAACGGACGGACGAGTAACTTGTACGATGTGCGGCCAGTTTCTCACCCCTTTGTCTGCCGTGCCGCGGAGGGAACGACAGGTTTACGATGTACTTGCAGACATGGACTCACAACATGATGGCCGGGAACACCCTTCCTTATACCTTCGCAGGTGTGTACCTGTACGTGAATTGGATGCGAGAGGATGGCCACATTGGGACGGCCCCCTTCACTTGCGGGAGCCAAAGTGACAAAGTTGGCTTGAAAGATGAGATGAGACGTCAAGCTGACAGGACAGGCAATAAAGCAGACAGCTTGAGACGGAGGGAGTAGGGGCCGTGGAGTAGAGCGAAGGTGACCACATCAGACCGGACTGGTTCGAGCACCCTCCTCACCATCTCTTAGTAAGAGCCACATCAAGGACGACAAGGTAATTTTGACTTTGTGTATTGTAAACTCAAAGTACTACTATCTTATGGGGGGGGAGGGCGGGGGGTACGGCTAGTGCGTACATTCTATCAACCGTTTCCACAATCGAAACACTAAAACACCGAAAGCCATGTTTGGTTTGTTGTAAGGAAAGACAAGAAAAAAGCAGATCGTGACAGATAAGGAAAAAGAGACCATTATGAGACAGCTACAACACCCCTCGTGTAAGTATAGTCCTCCATCCTCCAGTGTTTCCCCCACCTTGCCCTTTCGACGTAAATAAGGAATGATTCGTAGATGTATACCGTCGAACTTGTAGTACAGTGAGCGGATATCAAATGTTAAGACAGGTAAAAAAAAAAAGAGAAAAAAGAAAAGATGACGAGAAGATAGTCAATGTTGTGTAGAAAAAAGACAAAAAGGAAAGAAAAAAAGAAGTCAGTCTCATAGCATGCTTGCGTCATGTAATGTCCTGTGTCCCCTCTCTATACCCTGCAATGCATGTGCTCATATGCTTCGCTATGTGAAGTTCCTTACTCGCAAACCGCTTCACGGATGAACTGTCCAAGTTGTTTGGCCTGGGATGATGGTTAGCACTCAAGACCCATAGTAGTATGGACATGACCAAGACTTACATAATCGCCATGCATCATGGAGAAGTGGTTGCCAGGCATGTGCCTAGTCCTGAACTTGTTGATGTCCAGATACTCGTCCCAACGGTTAGGGCCGAAATCGGTCCTGTTGTCCAGGAGGAAGAGAGCATGGCCGGTGGGGTATGGGTCTGGGCGGGGGTCGGAGGGAAGGTGGCAGACACCGTCCTCGCACCAGATGGCCATGACGTTGGGGCACTTGTCCTTGGGGATGGGCTCGGCGGTGTAGTTGCTGAGGGCGGTGACACTGGCCGCGAAGTGGGGGAGGAGCCAGGACGGGATCTTCTTGTTGTCATCATCTCCCTCACCGAGAAGACCAATGGAAGCGAACCAAGCGTGAAGGCTCTTGGGGAGAGGCTCGATGGTGATGGGGCAGGGAGCATCGATGACGATGAGGTTCTCAACGCTCTCGCCTGCCTTGGTGAGTTGGTTGACAATTTCATAGGCAATGACACCACCCGCGGACCAACCCGCCAAGGAGTAGGGGCCTTTGGGCTGCCTGGCCTTCATGGCCTCGATGAATTTGGCTGCCATGCCATAGACACCGCACTTGTACTCCTCAGGAGTCTTCATGAAGGGGGAGAAGAGACCCCAGACTGCCCACTGGCTGGAAACCTGGCTGATCTCCGTGTACGAGGTCGCGCAGCCACTGCCGTCGGGAACCATCCACAGGTTCTTGGTGGCGGTACGAGTGCTTCCCTGGAGAAGAATCGAGGTGGCCTTGCGGTGAGGATAGTTGTCAATGATCTCCCTAGGAGGGGGCGGCTTGGTGATGGAGGCAGTCGTGTTGCCGGGGTGGGTGTTGATCTCCCTAGTCGGCTCAACCTTCTCGCGGCGAGGGGCGGGGGCCGAGGCAGCCTTGGAAGGCTTAGGGGCCGCCGGAGCAGACTTGGGCTTCGTGCTGATGCCCAAGGCCTTCTCAACCTCCAGGAGAGAGGGGTTGGTGACGAAGAGGTCATTGGGGATGTCCATGCCCGACTTCTCGCGGAGGGTTCCGAGAATGGAGAGACTCATGAGCGAGTCCATGCCCAGAGCAGCCAGGTCAGGAGCAGCGACAATCTCATCAACCTCAACACCCATCTCGGAGGCGATGGTGTCACGGAGGATGTTCTGCAGATCGCCAGAGGCTTCCTCGTCACCGTCGCCCTTGACTGAACGGTCACTCTCCTCGTAGGGGGTAGTGACGTTGGAGTCAGATTCCAGCTCGGGCGTCTCGGAAACGGAACCGCTCGAGTCCCCAGAGTCCTGGACATAGCTGTCCTTGCGGTCAGACGTCTCGAACTGAGCAAGGAAAGCCTTGAAGGCGCCGATGGTGGGGTACTCGACAAAGGCGTGGGAGTCGATGTCGATGTCAAGCTCCTCACGCATTCTACCGGAGACGGTAAGCGCCATCAAGGAATCGCAGCCCAGATCGGTGAAGGCGATGTTGTCGGCAAGCTCGTCCTGGGTGACGCCAACCTCCTTAGCCAAGATGTCAAACACGTCTTGGACAACGGAACGCTTCGCAAGCTTGGCGTTGACGGCCTTGAGGTTGCTGGCAGTGACTTGCTTGGAAGCCTTCTCCTTACCGCTCTTCTCCTTGGCCGGGGCAGCTTTGGCGGGAGCGGCAGCCTTGGGGGCGGCGGCAGCGGCAGCGACTGCACCTGCGGCGGCACGTCCACGGGGAGGGAGGACCATGTTGAGGACCTTGCGAGGGATGGACTGGAACTTGACGTCGCCAGCAACACCGATGATACGGTCGCCGTCGAAGACGTAGGCGTCACCAGCCATCATCTTGGTGCCCTTGACAGGCTGCATGCGGACGTAGGAGCGGTAAGTCTTGGAAGCGTCAAGCTTCTCGGTGAACCTCATGGAGCCCCATCCGTGGGAGATGAAGACCTGCTCGCGGGAGTCGATGGCATCAGTACCGTTGATAACGAAGCCAGAGAGATGGCAACAGCTGTCAATCCAGTAGGGGTTGAAGAAGAAGCTGCCGTCCTTGTCCGTGGTCTGGAAGCTGATCTTGGCGGTAGCCTCGCACGTCTTGCTGTCCAAGATGACCTCCTCCATTCCCTGGTACTTGGTGTCGTAGTCGACCAGGGCAGTGAAGAGTTTGTATGTCAAGCCGCGGCCGATCTTGGAAGCCTTGCCCTGTCTCTCGGCCTCTTCAAGAGCGTCGATACGACCCTTGATGAGGTAGCTGACGCGCTCGAACTCGTCAGCCCACTGCTCAGTGCTGCCGTAGACGACCTTGCAGTGAGCGTGCTCGGTCTTCTTGGACCCCTCGCCAGTGTGGAAGCTGACATCGGCGTAGCCCAGAGCCACGTTGGCAGTCACAGTAGTGCGGAGGACGTGTGCGTCAAGCTTCTCGTCGAAGATGAGCGTCTTTGGCACCTCCACGTTAGCGACGTTCAGTCCAACGGGCTCGGCGTCAGGACGAAGCATCTTGTACGCGTAGTCGGCAACGGTCATGGCCATGTCAGCGTAGAGGGTAGAAGGACACAGAGGAGCTCCGTTGCACAAGTGACCCTCGACGAGGGGGCGGGTGTCGGGACGAGAGAGGTTAGTCTCGGTCTCGATAATGGCAATGTCGCCGTTGACATCCTCGTTGGTGACTGCGTGGATGGATGTGGTGGACAGTCTGGGGCGGGCAGGCTCGATCTGGAGAGGAGCCTTGACGGCCGAGGGACCACGGTTCTTGGTAAGACACCAATCCCCGGTGTATTGGAGCCAGTAGTTCTTCTCATCGAAAGAGTAGGTCGGCAGGTCGAGGAGACGAGTGCACTCGGTGAAGTCGCGGTGGAACTCGTCCCAGTCCAGGTTGATACCAGCAGTGTGGAGAGCGCACAGCGTGTTGCTGAGGACCTTGTAGGTGGACTCGTTGCGACGAAGGGTGGGAACAGCAACAGAGCTGATGCCGAAAGAAGACTTGACAAAGTTGGCCAAGACCGGGTGGGGGCCGACCTCGAGCCAGACCGTCTTCTCGTCAACGGAGCCGGACTGCTGGGCGTGAACAAGGCCGCCAAGGAAGTTGACGGCGTCCCGAGCGTGGTTACGAAGGTACGCGGCGTTGATCGGCTCGGTCTCAACCATCTTGCCGAGGAGGGGCGAGATGATGGGCACCTGAGGCCTCTCGAAGCTCACGGAGCGAGCCAGAGTCTCGAAGTCGTCCAGAATGGGATCGACCTGGGCAGAGTGGAAGGCGAAGGGCACCTTGAGCTGGGTGCACTTGAAGCCGGCCGTGCCGAGGTGAGACGAGATGTCGCTAATCTTGGCAGCCGCGCCACTGAGGACAGTCTCGCGTGGGCCGTTGATGCAAGCAACGTTGACAGCCTCGGCCTGGGCACCGAGGGCCTCCATGATGGCCTCGACAGGGCCGGTGACGGCGAGCATGGCGTGAGTGCCAGCTGTGCACTTCTGGACAAGAAGCTGAGCACGGGCTCCGACGAGGTAGATGGTGTCGCTGGCAGACAGAACACCGGCCGCGTTGAGAGCAGCGTACTCGCCGAGGGAGTGGCCCATGACGGCGCTGGGGCGGATACCCCACGAGGCCCACAGACGGGCGAGCGCCATCTCAAAGCAGCAAAGACCAAGCTGCACGACGACGGGCGACAGCTTCGTCACGTCAGGCTCGCTGCCGTCAATGAGAGGCAAGAAGCTGGGGAAGCCGTGGATCTGGGCGAGCTGGTTGAACTCGTCGATGCTGTCACGGAACACGCGGTAGTGCGCGTAGAGATCCTTGCCGAGGCCGGCGTAGTGGGATCCCTGACCGGTGAACATGAAGGCCACCTTCGGCTGCTGGGTGGAGATGGGTGTGAAGTTCTCCTTGAGCCTGTCCTTGATGAGACGCTGGGCCTCGGGCAGGTCAGAGGCGGCGACGTTCATGCGCCAGTAGTGCTGGATGCGACGGGCAGTGGTGGTGTACGCCAGGTGAGCGAGGGGGGTCTGGGGGTTCTGTTCCATCCAGCCAACAAGTCTCTCGGCGTTACGGATCATGGCGGCCTTGGACTTGCCGGTGACAGTGATAACCTGGTGGCTGCGAGGGTCGGCCTCGGACGCCTTGAGGTGGGGAGCATCCTCCAGCAACAGACCGGTGTTTCCACCAGCGGCACTGAAGTTGTTGACGAAAATACGTCTAGGCTTACCGTCTCTCCTCTTGAAGGGAGTCAGGTGGAAGGCAATGTTGACGTTGCGCTCCGACAAGTCCTTGGGGAAGGTCTTGTTGATCTCCTTCTTGATACCGACGTGGGGAGGGATCGCGTTCTTCTGCATCATCATCAAGACCTTGGTGAGGGCAGTAACACCCGAGGCGGCCTCGCCGTGACCGACATTGGACTTGACGGCGCCCAAGTACAGCGGGCGGTCGGCAGGTCTCTTGCGGTCGGCAGGGGCAAAGACGTTGGTGACGGAGACCATCTCGGTGCCGTCACCAGCCTGGGTACCAGTGCCGTGCATCTCAACGTAGTCAACATCGAGAGGGTCAACACCAGCCTCGTCGAGGATGTGCCTCGACAAGATGGACTGCGTAGGACCGTGGGGGTGAGTGATGGAGATAGCATCGGCGGAGTGGTTCGTAGCGGTGCCCAGGATGACAGCCAGAACGTTGTCCTTGTCGGCAATCGCGTCGTCGAGACGCTTGACAATGACCGAGGCACAACCGTCGGCACGGCAGTAACCATCGGCGCCGTTGTCGAAGGTAGCGCAGGGTCCGGTCTTGGACAGGAATTGACCGCGAGACAGACCGGCGAAAATGTCCGGGTTGGTCATGCAGGAGAGACCACCGACAATGGCGGTGTCGCAATCCTTCACCCACAGGGAGTTGCAGGCTACGTTGAGCGCGGCGGCACTTGAGGAGCAGGCCGTGTCGATGTTGAGACTAGGGCCGCTGAAACCGAAGTGGTAGTTGATACGACCAGGGCCAAAGGCTCGCACACCACCGGTGATGTAGTAGGTGTCGACCTCCTGGGCGGCGTTGATCTCACGCCAATCGTCAGATGTCTGACCGTAGAAGGTACCAATGCGGTCCAGTCTCGTCGAGGGCGTCCGGTTAGGGACGTAACCGCACATCTCCAACGCCTCGTAGGCAGTTGTCAAGGCCATACGCTGCATTGGGTCGGTCTGGAAAGCCTCACGGGGAGACATGTTGAAGAACCTGGGGTCGAAGTAGCCGGGGTTCTCGATCCAGCACCCGTATTGGGAGTGACTGGTGTTGACGGCCTTGCCCGTGATGTCGTAGTGAGTGGCGACGGGGAAACGGTCAGCGGGAACGACCCTGTGAACGTCCAGACCCTTGGAGAGGAGCTCCCATAGCTTCTCGTGGCTGGCGGCGTCGGGGAAGCGACCGGCCATGCCAACAATGGCCAGCTTGCACTTTCCGCTTGAACCGTGGTTTCCAATGGGGGAGTTGATGCTCTCTCTTTGGATTCTGGGCCCAAGGCGGACCTGGACGTCCAGCTGTGTGCGGTCCTTGATCATCTTGGACAGAGTCTCGGCGTTGTGGGTTGGGCCGTAGGGAATAACGAGGCACGTAGATCCCTCGAAGTCGCGGGCCGTCTCGATACATCCCTCAATTCCCTTCTGGAACTGGAGGACGTCGACGAGACACTCGTGAGCGACAGCCTTGATGAGAGACTTGGTGTCGGTCTCGGCAAACCAAATGCCCTTGGTGCCAGACATGATGGCGGAGCGGGGCTTGCTCTTGGCGAGGGCCTCGACAACCTTGGGGTCGTTGAGACGCAGAATCTTCTCAATGTCGGCAGTGCCGTGGAGGTGAGACGCGTGGTAAGGTCCGTAGACGGGGATCGCCGTCGGCTTGACGCCGAAGACATTCTGGTCCTCGAGCGCCCTCAGGGTAGCAGGCGGTCCTGAGATAGCCAGGCTGGATGCCGACACAGCGCTAACGTATGCTTGGCTGGCGACGGGGATGTACTGTCGGGAGTGTTAGCCGGTTCATAGTCGCATGATGTGATGTGAGAGAGGGGCGGTGCCAGGGAAAGAAATGCTCACATTAGATTCATGGAAATTAGTAAGTGCCTCTTTGGCTTCAGATTCCTTCAGGCCGGGAAGGATGTGTGTCCAGGGTTCAGATTGTCCGACCGGCGGGCTGAGCCTCTCGGCGAGCGAACCGACGTGGGAGCCGGTCCGGAAAGCCATGAGAACCACCTGAACGGCGATGGGGATCAAGGTAGAGACTGAAGGGGTCGAGGCGATGGCGGCGGCGGCGAAAAGCCCCGTGCAGAGACCCATGAAGAAGGTGTGATCGTGAGGTGCGGCATCCTGAGGCTCCTTCTCGGCGCGGCTGTGATATTGTCAGTTACTGGATGGGAAAGGTGGCTTGTGTTCCCAGATAGGGAGTCCGGACGGGACGACCTACTCAATGTAATGGGCCAACTGGGTGATGCAGAGCAGGGCACTGTCGACACCCGGGTGCTTGATGCCTTGGGCGTGGTACCGCTCGTTGAGTTGTCGGAGGGACAGGAATGTAGGGAGCTTCGACCGTTCCAACTTGCCCAAACCATCGATCTCCTCCCTCAATGCCTGGCCAGCCTGGTCGAGGAACGTCTTCGCAAGGGTGCTCGGATTCCCTGAACGGTAGAACTCGGCGAGAAATCCATGGGTATCAAGCGACTGATCTCCAAAGAGGAGATAAGACATCATATCGGCCATCTTGAAGGACTGTCGACATAGATTTCCTAGGTGTTGAGGTTCCCGGTGCTCCAGCAAGAACAAGAATTCTGGATGTCGGGAGCGAGTCTTGAACTTATAAGATTGGGATGGGCTCGACACAGGACGGGGGCCGACGGGTGGGCACACCAGGCCAACAACAGACCGTCTCCCGAGTTACTCAACCCAGCTGTCAATGTCATGGCTGATGGATAGCGGAATCGCAACATGGAACACATGCTGGGTAGAGGGAGTGAGTCGAAGGGGGTGCGTGGGGAGGGAAAAAAAACGTCCCATGTAGCCGCACGCCCCCTTCGCACACCTCCCGCTCCACTTGGCCCATCCTCTTGTCGCCCGGGTGGCTAGCGCCTTGTCCGGTCCTGAGAGCTCTCGGTGACCGAAGGTCGTGGATCATGTCCAGTGTCTTGCCGGATCGGTCGAGGCCCATTGGCTCAGGGCAGGCGATCGAGTCCGCCACACGGGCTTCCTTGCGCCAGTCCGCCGAAGCTGACTTATGAGAGCGGGCGGACAAGCGGACAGGCGAGAGAAGCAGGAAGAGCAACAACAGGCGGCAGCGTAACAACTCAAGCGGAGGTCAAGCGAGGCAGAGCGCAGTCTCGCACGCTCCTTGCGGCGACGCTTCTTGCCCTCGATTCCACACGCCCAGGATAGCGGGCTCCGCGGTGCGAAGAATGCTGGGCTGACAAGACGGTGTATCATACACCCCCATGCATCGGGCATCCTGACAGCACGCATCTGGTTCTGTGCTTAAAAGTAAACATAAACTGTACTTGTGCCTGGGGCAAGTCAAGACCACCTGAGCCAGGAATGACGCGATAACACCAGGCTATCGCCCTGAATGACCTCGTCGGAAGATACAGAAGCACGCGTTCGAGGACCGTATGGGGCAAGCGGGCAGCACAAGGTGTATAGCGAGCCACGGGAAGGGTTTCGAAGACCCCGTTACGGCAGGCGACGAGTACGAGGTTTCGATGCCGTCAGGTTTAGGAGGCAGAGAGCGATCGATAGGCGTGAAACGGGTTTGAGGGCAGGCTCGCTGGTTACCTCGTTCGGCCGTCTCGAGGGCTCTCGAACGGCGTCAACCCAGCAACAGGGACGAGGAACACACTGCGAGAGCGAGCGAGGCGACTACCGGACGACTTCGGGCCTGCACGAAAACCTGCTGCCAGAGTGCTGCTGAAGACGGTAAGCAAAGCATGGATGCGAAACACGGCCACGCAGCGCAGTGCAGCACGCCAGGAGAGAGTGTCCGGTGAAACTTGGGAATACGAGCATGGGTATGTGGGAAGTGAAGGAGAGAGACAGCCTCACACAGCTTGCGATGAGGCTTCTCCACATGGGAGATGCACGGTTTCGGACAAATCGGGGTGTCAGGCCTGTCTGATTCCTAGGCAAGGGCAATCGATGGACTGAAGAGGCAAGGTAAACAGGGTGTTCCTTTGCGAGTTGCGGTTGTGGGGGTGAACACTGGTGACGCTTTGTCCGACGGACATCCCCAAAGACATTGCTAAGGCGGGAACCCATAGATAGAAACCAACCCGACACGCCCCACGCCCCCCCCTTTTAAAGAAGGGAAGAAAGCTTTGGGACCTGTATGATTATAGCGTCGGAAAGAGCGGAAGAAGAAGAAAAGGAAGGGGTCGAGGGGGATAATTTAAAATGAGGTTGCTGATGGGCATTGATGGAATGCATAGAGGCAGTGTTCTCCGGATCCATCGTTGTTGGAGGTCAAGATGACAGCTGACGAGGCGACAACGTTGTTTGGTTGAGATTCGGAGAAGAATAGGAGTAGGTAAGCAAGATAGATAGAGTGATAAAAAAGGGACTGACGTCGTCCGGGGAGTGGGAGGGGGGTCGGGAGTGGGCTGCGGACCACGGCTGCGGCTCCCCTGGCCCGTTCCACACCAGAGTTTCATTGGCTGTCCTTCTCACATCGCTATTGTGCCCATACCTTATCCACCTACCTACCTACCTACCTAGGTAGGTTCTTGGGGACCTGGGTACCTAGACACTCACCCATAGAAGCAGCCGGATAGGGTACCAATTGTGCTGCCCTTCTTGTTGAATACGGTTCTTCCTCGGGTCACGGCAAGGGTTCACCAAGGGGAAAGGGAAACCAAAGGAAAGAGAAGAAAAAGGAGAAGGTACGTATCAGCTTGCGGAGTCGAGATGGATGCAAATGTACCTAGTCTACAGCATCAACCTCTCAGCTCATTGTACATGCATCTGCAGGCATGAAGTTCCTGTTCAAGAGAAAACAAAAGAAAAAAGTAACTGCAATAGTCTGTTTTGCGCTGTTTCCGCTGCATTGGGCCGAGTTCATTACCCTGTAAGAACATACGTTGATTGATCACAAAACATCGTCGAGGCGGCCGGAGAAAAGGGAAAGTGCAACAGGTGTGCTGTACCCCTCTCCCCCGAGTCTTTCCCGCCGGTCTCCTTCCCAACGCCGGCAGCAGTGTCTGTAAGTGGTAGGTACCGTGCCCAGGTACCTACCTACCCGTGGTTCGTTCCCTCGACCATGCTATGCCCCTTTTGGTAAAACCAAGGGACCAGGGGGGGACCTGGTTGGTTCTCTCGTTTCCTCTTACGCTTATTCTCGTTCCTATTCTCTGGAGCCGTCTGGGCTGCAGATCATGTCTCCCGTCCCTCTCGCCACGCCGCCAGGTACGGAGACCTGTACATGATACATTCCATCTCATGGACCGACCGCCCCACGAAGCAAGCCTGTCCTCAACCGCCAACATTGACCTTCGCACCTTACCCGAACGACTAGCAAAACACTCGCCGCCATCTCAGTCACTACGCACCCTATCGAAGCCATTTCGTCCGATGCGTTGCCCTCGGCTCGGCCGGTCGCCAGAAACACTTGGACGCCCAACGCGGACCACTGACAGAACGCGCACCACTCTGGACTTCTTCAACCTCTCTCTAGGGCCCTTTGCTCAACTTGGCTAAGATAGATACAGATGCGCTTTCATCGAGCACCTTGATCGAGTCTCCAGCAACCCCTACACTGACACGCTTGCTCTTTACCCCTTCTTTTCCAGAATCAGCTGGAAGTCGAATGCGAGATTTGATTCGGCGGTCCGGCGGCAACGGCCCAAACACATCTCTCTCAGAAGCTCTCGTCGCCCAAGCTCGAATGCGCGGTATTTCTAGAGAAGTCCAAGACCACGATACGTGCCAGGGGCCCGAAAGCATGGTTTCGGCAGCACATCTACGCTGCTAGCGTCACGGCATTAAGCTGCCCAGCGATTTGACACACGGTCTCATTTCATTCTCGCCTTTCATCGCAGCAGAGAGCTTCGAAGCCTTGAGTTGGGGTTGGATAATGCGACAGCTCCTAATGCGAGACCGAATTTTGCCAGTTTCCCCTCCCCGACTGCTCTGCTCCCCAGTACCGAGTAGCACTCATTGGTTCCCGAGTTGAACGTGGCTGTGGGGAGAAAAGACAAGGGACATGGAGAGGAGCATTCGTGGGTGCCGACCGTTTGAGTGGGTACAAGAGAAGGGGGGTACGCCTAGTCAGCACAAACGTCTCATCCAACTTCAACATCCTCCGTACCAGGGCGGCGGCTTGCATACTTGGTCCGGTCATTCGTCTCATCATCTGGCGTCTGTCCCGCGGCAACGGACAGCCGGGGTTGAGAGTGTTCTTCCCGGACGTAGCATCTAGAGGCGAAAGAAAGAAAGGGGAAAGGGAAAAATGGTTTGGACCACAGCGACGGCGTCGGATGCAAAACCGGTGGTTCGACTCGCGGAAATGGAAGAGATGCATCAAATTGACGCGTCGCTCACCTGAATTTCGGCGGTTGTGGACGGACGGGCTTGGTGCACGGAGCCAAGCCCACCCGGGCTACCACGTCAAGCCTTTTCAGGCCGCCGAGGGGGGCAACGGCCGGTGCGCGATGATTTATCAAGATCAAATGCGACTGATGTCTGAGGTGGTGGTGCTGCTGCCCTGTGGAAGCCCGTATCTGGGATGGGCCACGACGGCGGCCCATAGACGCCCTCGGCCACATCGTACTATTCGCGAAGATCCCAATGCTGCTTGAGGGTTTGGGGGATGGAAGGCGGACGTCTGAGCGGCAGCCGACAGTGGCTGCCACTAGAGCATAGGACCGCTTCCTCGTCCTTTGCAGTCGCCCAACTCGATCTCGAGACAGGACAGGGTCCATCAACAACAAGCAAGCAGTTAACCCCGAGAGTGCACTGGGGTGCTTGTCTTACCTGGCCCCTGGGGTCTATCGAAGCTCACTGGCATCATGGTGCTTCCTTCGGCTGCCATTTACCGGGTGGGAAGAGGGAGGGATTCGGACGACATTCTGGTACTGAACACAGCACGCATCATACAACCCGACAGTTACGAAGATGGGCGGGAGTTGGACAGTATAGACCTTGGGGACGCACTAATCAGGATGGGAGCCGTCGTCTCGCATTCTTGCAGGGGATTGAGGAAACAACCCATGTACTAAGACAACAAGAGGCATGGCGGGATCCTCTAGCGGCCATTGTATCGTCGCAGGTGAGGCAGTCCGATGGATGTGGATGCCAAAGTCCAGTCGCCTAAAGGATTTGTCCGCTGGCCGCCGCGCCGCCAAACCCACAGGTACTTGGGCACCTGCAGCACCTGCAATCCTCCACGAGGATCAGTGCCCCACTACCGGAACCTTAGCGGCCGCTATCGCCGCCCGAGGGCGCCCCGCCGCCACCATTCGGGGCATTTGCTTGGGTACCTACCTACCTACCTATCTTACCTGCCCCTGACTAGAACAAGCTGTGGATGGCAGCAAAGTGGCTTTCAGGCTCCAGCGGTCTGTCTGCGTACTCTGACCACCTCCCGCCCGTTGTGCGGCCATGGCTGTCGAACGAACGGAGGGACACTCACTCATTCGTCAAGCCCCGGACGCCGGATTCATGGACACACCCGCACCGGTAAGCATTTCTGTCTTGTTCTTGTCATTCTCTCTCCTTGTCGCGCCTTTGAGCACCGCGACTCACCTCACCTCCGGTCCGAAGGTCCGGAGGGAGGTGTGGAATAGGCATCCTTCTGATCCAACACGTCCGTCGGCCGCATCCACGCCCCGTATTCACATCCTCTTCCAGTCCCCTTGTTCTTTACACACACACTAGGACGAGCTTATCTTTCCTGACAAGATCTGACTTCGGATTGTCGTCTTTGTCGACGAACGTTCAATGTCCCCTGGACGAGCCGGAGTGCGGCTAACCACCAGCATGAGAAAATCGGCTTTCCACCAAAATAGATCTGGTGGCTTAGCCTTCATGACTGCACTCACGATGTGGTGGCATCCTGCTCGAGTGCCGGCATGACATGGTGTTGGTCTTCCGTCACCTCTTGACTACGAAGGAATCCGTATCTGAACCCGTGGCCTGGTCTGGCCAAGACACCGCGATAGGATCGACAGCTGTCTGGCATCATGCTCGATCGGAACCGGCACCATGACATCCACTACCGCCTTCCATCTCACATCCCCCTGCCCAATCCAGCAACGCCTGGCGTGGACCGGACAGCAATGGTATGGGTCGATCACGTTTTCCACCAAGGGTTCGGTGCCCTCGATCCTCTCTCGCTTACACCGAGCATCCCAGGCTTGCCCATGGAGCGATAGATGCTACGTGACACGCGCACCCACGTCATTGTACCCTCCAACAGAAAGCTTTTCAACAAGGCGGTACCATGAGTCTCGGCCTTGGTACACTTACCAATGACACTTCAACAGGTTTCCATGAATCCATCTGGACTCTGCCATCGCCTTCCATCCCCCGAACGGTCTAAGTGGAACACTACGCGACTCTCCTTCTGTCTCCAAGTCCGAGTACGGCACCCGAAACGAACAAACCTGCTTGGAAAGCCGAAATCCCGGTATGGTATTCTCCCTCAGCGCCGGGTCGGGTCCAACGTTGCGCTGGCTGCCGTCCCGCATCCTTAACGCAAGCTTGGCTCGCCTTCTACGGCGGCCGCTGCCTGTGTCGCGCTGCTTGCATTGTGCCTTGGTATGCGGCACAGGTATCACAGTCGCCCGTCCTTACCGTCAAGTTTTCGGACTAGACAGAAGTCCAAGATTGCGTCCGGGCGTTTGTTTGGCCAAAGCAGCGAGTAGTCCTAAGAGGATGCGAGACCACCCAGCCAGGGAGAGGTTCGACCAACGCAGGTTCCACGCCTGTGCCATCGGACGTCCGACCACTCCTGCATGGCGTGCCTTGCTTCGTCCCTCTAGCGCGTCCAAAACTGGCATGGGGTCTTAACGGTCCTGGTTAGACAGAAGACTCCATTCTGTTGATTATGCTGCCTTTTTTGTTGTGGTGTCGACGAACATCTCCTGGCTGACTGAGTGCCGCTCCCTTGGACTGCCGAAGACTGCATTTCAGCAAAACCGTCAACCAAGCAGACACACTGCGGAGGGAAGGAATCTGGGTGTAGCGGGTAGAAGGAGTCCAATCGCATTTCAGCGAGCTATCGAAATGATGACGCTTCTTTCTTTGCACCCAGGGCGCCCTTTCCTCAAGCAAATCTCACTTCCACAACCCATTAGTGGGAGGGGTGCGTATAATCTGCTGTAAGTTGACCACGATCCACTCTTAGTGGTATGCCAGATAACATGTTTGACAGGGCAGTGTGACTCCTTCCAACGGCCGGTTGCCCTGCCTTTTCCTCTGTTGTGTTCGTGCTTGTGGTACCGTACATCATGTCGATACGGCGGACATCCATATGTCCCGCACGAATAGCTTGAGAACACCCACCACGGCCGCCAAGCGTCTTCCCCACGGCCGCTCGGATTCTCTCTACAAGTCTATGACCCGGACGTGCTCCCGGGCTAGTCGAGACAATTTCCTCGTAACCCTTTCGGAAGAACCCCGTTCCCCAGCGATCGAATCCTTCCGCAACTAGCTTGCCCTCTCGAAATAGCAGGCGCCTCTTGGACCGGCCATCTGCAGGTCCACGCGGGCTGGGGCAGCCCGTCGCATTGAGGTCATATGAGAACATGCGGTTTGTAAGCTAGATTTTGGGTAGAAGGTAATTCTTGGTAAAGGATCCCCTTGCCTTTAGCCTGCTGTCTATGGTTTGGGAGAAGACTAGACGTGGCAGTCCCGGGGACCCGTCCTCGACACTAGTCGAGGTTGCTTCCACTGGTGAGTTTGCGATCATCATCCAACAATCATCTACCTTTGACTAATTCCAGCCCCTCTTTGGATGTGCGGCTTCTTTTGATTGTTATCGATCGATGGCTGCTGGAGTAATCAAGTTCTTCAGTCCGAGACTGACAATGGCCTGACCGCCCATCGATATGGCGAATGGAGCCATTCGTCATACTCTCTCGAACTCCAATCCATAACGACTCCAGCTGCCTTTTTCTTTTCATCACAGTACCTTAGAAGAATGGCGAAAGTATAGTCAAGGTACTGGAGATGTTCCGAAGAGGCACAGTGATGCTCAACCACACCCTTTCCTGGCACCCTACCCGGGATGACACGCCGCATCTGTGGCCTTCGGGGCTTTCCTTCTCTCATCTCCAAACGGCTGATCCGACTTGGTGGTCTCGTAGGAAAACCAGAGACGCGGCTTGCATGTATTCCATGTTCGGCCAAGACGTAGGACGCAGTGTGCGCTCTCTGGCTTTGTTATGTTGCCCAGCAAGTCTTCTTCATCAGCCTTACTCGGCCGTGAGACCTTGGTGCTGCCAAGGAGCATCAATCGTTCCGTTTTCACTTTCCTTACGTTTCTTTACTTTCTGGGCTGCGTTCTCCGTTGTCTCAGCTGGCTCTGGCTGTGGTGAGATGCAGATTCGGCCCTATGGGCTTTTGAGCATGGAGGATTGGCCGCTGCTGTTCATCCACTCACGTCTCAACTTGGGTGTCAAATCTTCATCCTCATCAACGGGCATGGCTGCTTCTGCCGCTACTGTTACCGCTGTTTTACCAGGTAGAAAATGAGCATCCACGGCGCATCTGAACATCGGGCATGTCTCTCTCTCTCTCTCGTCCTAGCGCCCGAACTTCGGCCCTCGGCTGATTCATGCCTGTCTGAACAACGGGCGTCGCCAGGACTTCCCAAGCGGGGGGTCGGTTTCTGTATGACTGGGCTCGCTTCCGTCAACTCTTGGCCCAGTCTTCCGTTCTCACCCCCATGGGGCACAACGAACGTAGAGAAGCAACAGGCTCCTTTGCTTCCCGCCGTTACCATCTCACACGCCCCTCATCTTGCTCCTGGGCATGCATCTTGGCTCCTGCCAGATCCAACTTAATCAGGTTTTTCCGCCGTGCCGGGGCGTTTGTTTTGCCCTATCTCCGTCAATATGGGACGACGATGCGGAAAGCAGCCAAGATGGCGGACCTGGTTTCGTTTCTTCTTAGGAGATCGCTCGGCTCGGAGATCCATCTCGGAACTGCTTGTAGTCCTTTTTGGTAAGTCTTATGCCGCAAGAAGCCAAAGAGATGCGGCACTGTATGTGAGGCAGTTGATACTTGTTTTGGATGAGCACGAGATGTCCCTCGGGAGAGGTACAATTATCAACTTAACTTTTGTATCAGTTACCATGCTTCTGCACGCTGCCTATGTGGTTGTTGAAGTTACTACCTCGGAACTTCTCGGCTAGACACCCAACAGCCAACGATGGAACACTTCAGCTAACATCGAGAGAGACCCCCAAAAAGTCTTGAACGTCATCTTGCTTCTATCGAAATGTGGGAAGAGATGTATACATGTGCGCCGCGAGTCTTACGCAGCCACCCTGACTCGTCTTGTTTCTCGGGCCGCCACGAAATGGGCATCTCACGGGAACGGCTGCAGCCCAAATGTCTTCCCAAGATCCCAACGGGAACGGTTACTTGTAGCAGACATTCACCGATCCACCGCCCGATAAGAAATACCCCGGGTGAGAAGAAGGGAGATGAACACCTCTGTCGTAAGAAAAACAATACTCAAGATGGCCGTTCTAACTCCACTGACGCTCCCTCCCCCTTCCTCCCCGTCTCCTCGGAACAATTATTGGTTCAAGAGACTCGTCGTCTTGTGGCCGTTCTCGAATGCAGTTGTCAGGCATACACCCCTTTCGCTCGCTCACTTCTCGATCTGGTTTGCTTGATTGGCTGAAGTATCATCGGCTGGAGTCCGGTTGAACTGCACAACGCACGGCACGCCGCTCAGCCCTCGTCTTTACCCGAGGCGTACATGTCCTGACACAAGAAGTAAGGAACACCGCGCAGGTCTTGTCTCATGCAGCCAACTCTACTCTTCCCACCACAGGCTTTTGGCTCCTTTTCCTATCCGATGAGGGAGCCATGAGCGGCGGACAAGTGAAGATTGGCTTAGCGCATCGTTGAGGAACCTAACTCTACTTCTCATTTCTGGGTTGGGTATTTGCTTTCTCCTAGTCTTTCTTACCTCCCGGTGTACGGAAAAGTCTCTGGGCTGCCTCCTTCCCGGCGCGGTGGGAAAAGTAAGACTTAGCAACCAAACAGTCGGGATGTTGCCGAGATGTCTTGAATGTTTCAACCAAATCATCCCGGCAGTCTGTGAGTCTTTTTTCGTTATCCATCACGATCTTTCCTACTCATACTCCCCTTCCACTGACAACTCCCCCTCTCCCCCGTCGGAAGTAGAGGAAATTTGACTAGATAAAAACAAAAGACGACTGATGTACGTTTTTGAGTACATCCGAGAAGACGGGGAACGGACGTTTAGTTCCTCGGTTTGTATGCCGGGCTCCTCGACGGATCCCGCTAAATTCCCGTCTTCCCGCTCGCCCGGGCTTGTCGTATCTGATTCCACCGACTTTGGGAGAACGAACATGGCGAGGTGGGCCACTCGTTGTTTCCTTTTTTTCTTCTTTGAGATATCCAGGGATGTTCGGCCGTTTTCCAAGCAGCGGGAGCACATGAACAATGACCAGGCCCGGTTGAGGGCGTCCACGAGAGCCGAAAGCCACTCGGCGTCTCTTCACAGTTTTCCTATTCGCAGAGAGGAAGACCCATGCTTGTCATGGTTATCATGCCCGTGGGGGCACAAGACCAACGTTTGCAAGGAAGAAGGCCGAAGCTAGGTCTAAACCGTCAAGCCCTTTTTCCACTGTACCGCGCGGAATGGCTTGCATCAGTCATCTAGCCCCCCCCCCCGGGTGCGACCTTCTCGAGCTGAGAATGAGAGGTGGTCTACGGAAGCCCAGCCTACTGGCCCCTCCAGCCGGATGTAATCGTCGTCCGTCTTCCTCTTCTCGATCCTTCTCCTGCTTCCCTCGCGGCTGGCTGATCCTTCCATGTAGCCCAACCCGTCCTCACGCAGCAGTAGGTCAGCCACCCTCTCGGCGGGAGTGGGAAGAGCTGGGACCGAACATACCTTGCTTCTGCTTCTCCTTTCCTGGATCCTCATTCACAACATGATCCCGTCATCCCACCATATCGCTCTTCCTTCCCAGCCTTTACCCCTCCCCTTTATCCTCCTTCGATGCTGCTCAGTCTCATCACTCGCCTGTCTCAAGGCCGTACCGCGGATCTAAAGGACCCGAAGTACGGCCCTTGGGGGTAGATACTTCCGCGAGAGGCACACTGACACGCGGCGCCTCTGCTGATTTGAGGCCCATATCTGGTCTCCGCTTCTTATTGTTTCCCCGGATGTCACGCCAAGGGCTGACCTGAGCGAGGCTGAAGCGTCAAGCCTCCCGGTTGAGAGGCTTCGAGCGAATCCTCGAGCCTCTCCGCGACCTCTCTGATCCGTGTAGTCCATCCGTGTGTGCCCCGGAACGAGTGCGCGGCAACTTCTTCACAATCTTCTTCTTGTGCTCCTCGCTCGTGCCCTTCGACCCCGACCCTGCAGGTCCTGGTGTAGGCAGGGGCACGCAATGGAACACACACACACACACACACACACACGCACACACACACGCATACACACAAGCACGCACACGTAGCAGGCACATCCCAAGCAGCTCCACGCCGAAGCCATAACCTATGGGGATGCCCCAAAAGCTGCGCTACGGGGTTCCAGATCCCGCAGATCGAAGCGGTTGCACAGGACGCATTGTATATGTGAAGCAGGTCTGCGCACCCCCACTCGGCCTTCTTGCAGGAGTGGTTCGGTTGGTATATAACTCTAGGCCGGGTGGCAAAACGGCCGTCTTGACTAATCCGACTTCCTTCCTCTTTCCATGTTCCCTTGGATCACTGACCGGTGCTTGTTTCTTCGATATACCCGTCGATTCCCTGTTCCAACCCTTCGCGTCTGGTTCCCGGTTCCCTACTCAACACAAGAACCATTGGTAATCCTCCCGCTCTCATCATCACCACTCGAAACCATGGAGCCCAAGCCGACGACCGCTGTCCCTGACACGACTCACGATGATACCATCTCCCTCATGATACTCGAGTACCTCTAAGCACCTCTCAGGGTAGCCCTCTTCGTTGTCCGTCTTCTCTGGTCAAGCAAGTCGACGCTTCAATTCTTATCTTCATGCCCAAGTACCACATTCAAACTGGACATGACACTGTTCTCAACACGAGACGAGGCATAACTCCACCATCATCTCCTTTCGGCTCCCGAGCATATTCTCTCCACGGTCTTCTAACCTCGCAAGGCACCGCCATGATCGCAAGCAAGACCACACAGACGACAACTAGAAGAGCTAGAGGGAGAGAGAAGCTTCGCCACAAAGAGCCGCCACAGAGAGCATGATGCCTTCTCCGTCAAGCTCTCGCTACCTCAACCTTGAACCCTTCCCCGAACGGAGGTCATTTGGGGGGCTCCTCGCCGGCTTTCGGCACCTTTCTTTGTCTCGGTCTCTACAAGTCATCCAAAATCTCAATCATCGTGTCTCGGTGGCTGAGGGCAGCTGTCTCTGCAAGGCGGTCCAACCCAACCGCTAACCCCCCGCCCTTAGGAAATGTTGAGCAGCGGTCATCGCACAAGCTGGTGGAATGATGACCAGCCGAAGCGTCTCACGGCACATCGGTCCCCTCGCCGGCTGGGCGAGCTGGGCGAGTGCGTATAATCTCGGATCCTTGAGAGAATGTCATCGCTCCTCAAGGCTTTCAATGCTGGCTTGAAAACCAACTCACAGACTCCTCAGACCCCCCATCCAACTTGGCGGCCAGATCCGACGGCATGATCGCCCTTTTCCTAACGCAGTCAAAGCAGAACAACTCGCGCTTAGGGGAGGGTGATCGCCCACAAAAGAATGCCGGCAACATTCTCAAAAGGAACTTCAGATTCTTCTCAAAATTTACTCGGAAGTGCCTCAAGGGGGGGGAGGGGGGGGCAAGATGTACAAGCCCGTCCCTTACAAGACAGCGCAGCCCATCGCCAATCTTACTTTTTCGTCTTCACAGCTCCAACATCTCGTGCTTCAAGACGACATCTTTTCAAAAAAAGATACAGGCTCGCTCGCGGAGTGCATCGACGGGTCGTCTCCCGTGCCTCATCCAATGGGTGGCTCTATCGCTCAACTCTCAACCTCTACTCACGTCGTCTTGCGGCCCCTTTTCGCATAATTCTTCATTCAGCCTGCGACCTTCCCACCTTCACAACCTGGTTTACGCCGCGGAATGCGCATGAAAAAGAAACAAGTCATCTCCGGACGTCTCCACAGGTTTCTTCTCCCAACCCATTCCGGGTGACACCCGTAGCCGGGAACACTGAGAGAGCGGCGGCAAGGACCAACACATCGTGAGAGTCAACCGGTGTGTATCGCCATTTCCGTTTGTTTTGAATACCTATTTATATATATGGCCCTCGTCTACGCTCTTGGAAAGAAAATGATTTCAGTCTGCCAGTGTCGCCAACCCCCCGCCCTTCATCGAGAAATATCTTCAGCCACTTCAAGCACCTCCAGCATCTACAAAACCTCTCCCCACTTGCGAATCTGGATGATGGAAGAGAGGAGTTGCGAGGGAAGGAAGGGAAAGATTCGCTGATATACAGGCGATGTTGTGGTGATTAATTATTATCCCTCCAACCCCCCAACCCCCCCCTTTCCATCACTCCGCCATTCATTCGACCCTAAACCGGTATCAACCAAAAATGCTTCACATATGCACATGACATCATGGGTACTATGTACAAGAACGGGATCGGGATCCATTCAAGAAGAAAAAGGGAACGTATCAGGTTTTAGGGGTCTACCGGGTTCAAAGATGATTGCCGACGACGCGCGAGCGAAGCCTGGCGGCGGCGAGGGCGGGAGATGCGGCAGCGGAAGCAGAAGACGCGGCAATGGGGGCGGGAGAGGCGACAGCGGGAGAGGCGACAGCGGGAGCGGCAGGGGGGTTAAAGGTTGCACTAGATGTATCAGGTCAGCTTCCAAACAGAACATGAATGAAGACAGAGGAAGAGATAAGTCGTCGACGGAGGGGACTTTCTTACCCATGGTACGTCGAGGGTGGCTCGAGGAACATGCCGGTCTGGTCAAGCGGGTTCTCGATATTTCCGGCAGCATTACCGGCAGTCGGGATGCCTTGGGCGAGGCAGGCAGCCTTGTGGTCCTCCGGGATAGCGAGGTTACGGAGGCGCTCGGGGGCCTCGATGATTGTGGCGGTGAGGCCCATCTCGACGTGCCACTCGATATGGCAGTGGAAGAGGTATACGCCCGGGTTGGTAGCCTCGAAGCGGATGACGGCGTGCGAGCTGCCCATTACCGAGACGGTGTCGCGGCGCGGGGGCTTCTGGTTGAGTCGAGCGCGTTCGACGCCGGGCCAGTCGCCGGCGCCGCTGGCGGCGCGCCGGACGACCTGGAATTGGTGGCCGTGGAGGTGGAAGGGGTGGATAGCCGGGTCCCTGTTGTTGACGACGATGTCGACGACGTCACCGTAGTTGACGACGAAGGGGTGGATGGCGCCGTACACCAAGGGGTTGGTGTTGTTCTCGCCTGTCGTGGCGGCGGTGTAGAGCGTGGGCACCTTCTGGTCGACGTAGGGGGAGCCGTTGACGCAGGAACGGGGGATACCGCTCTTGTCGAGGCAGAAGTCCCAATCAAACTGGAAGATCTTGGTGGCTTGGGGCAGGATAGGGGCGTCTCCGAGGGGCTCGAAGACGGCGTCGTCCGAGGGCCGCCACTCCTTGACGACATCGGTGCCAAAGGGTCTGTCGGGGAACATGACGAGCTGGCCGGTATAGTTGAAGGGCCAGCTCTGAGAGAACTGCTTGTTCGTGAAGTCACGGTTAATGTCGCCGGCAATGAGGAAGCCATAGTTGCGGTTGTCGCGGTCAATACACTTGACGAGGACGTCGTACCGCTGAGCGGGGGCAACGCGCAGCATATACGTGGTCTTCTGCTTCACGTAGGCCGCGTCGGACATGATGACGTTCATGTCGTGCGAGTCGAAGTGGACCATGAACGAGGCCAAGGCGGCGTAGTTGATCATGCGGATGCGGTACGTCTTGCCCTTCTCGAACTTGAAGTTGGCCCCCATTCCGTCATTGACAACCAGGCCGTTGGGAATGGGTGGCGTAAAGCGAACGTTGGTCGGAAGGAACATTTTCTGCACCAGGGGGATAGCCTGCTGGTTGTACCTGTAGCAAATTAGTCTCAGAAACATCAACCCCTAGTTCTCCCATACGGCTACTCACCAGTCCGACATGGACAGGATGTACTCTTCGTCGTACTTCCCAGCGTAGGGGTCGTTGGGGTCATGGATGATCATGGGACCACGCATGCCGTCGGGGTACTGACCCATGTTGTGGGAGTGCCACCAGAAAGTGCCACCCTCATCAGCCTTTATGTCTCGTTAGTCAATCATGAGTGTCTTTTTTTTGTATACTGTATGCCTGTGTGCGGCTCAAGCTAAGAAGCATGCTCTTTCTTTGACGGCTCTATACTTACAGTGAAGGAGTATGTCATGGTCATGTCGGGAGGCAACGGGCACTGGGTTACCATGCTCGGGCCGTCCATCGAGTTGGTGCTGACCTGGTTGATGCCATGGAAGTGGATGCCGGTGGTCTGGTTACCGAGCCTGTTGGTAAGGTTGACCACGATGGTGTCACCAACGTTGGCCTCGATCTTGGGGCAAGGCCATTGACCGTTGATACCGATGACAGGTCTCGAAACACCTAGAGGAGCAGCAGTGACCCAAGTGGCTTCCCAGTTGAACGTGACGGTCGCGGCCAGGGCGACGTTGGCCCAGGCCAAGGTGATGAGAGATGGTAACATAATGATAGGCACGCAAGACCAGACAGACCTAGTCGGGCGAGCAGCGAGCAGCGAGATGATGGTTGTTACTCTTCCAGTGAACGAATGTAGAAAGGAAGATCTAAATACAAGGGAAAGGAAGGAAAACTAAAGCGCAGATGGGAAGATGAGCTTTGATATTCGTCTTTCGGGAAGGGAAGCGAGAGAGATAGAGACCTTATAAGAAAGAGGCACACGAGACGGGCCCCCTGGTTTGTACAGTTTAGCCAAGAGGTGAGAGTTGGCCGCGAAACGCAATAGCCTTCTCCTGAACCTCGGGCCCCGGCTGCTTGGTATAGTTGGAGCTCTGACATGGCATGGTGCCGGCCTTGGGTTTGCGAGAATCGATCGATGCTCAGGCGAGAGACGAAGCACCCACCGGAAGACGACGGCTGAGATGACATATGGCGCCGTGCTGACTGCTTGCACATGGCAGGTACTCTGGGGCCGGTCATGGCCAGAGATACAGTCGTATAAGCCACACCATGATTTAGCTCGAATGCATGGTCGGATGTCCGTGGCCTGCAGCAAGCTGTGAGAGGAGGTGGAGGGGGTGGGCAAACCCTGTCAAGGCCATCTAGGATGATCAGTATTGTTTAACTCTCGGGCAGATGGCATCGCAGAGCTGGTGTAGCATGTTCTCAGGAAAGAAGAGGCGTTGGAAGAACAGACGACATTCAGACGGACGGGATTGCTTGCTTGAGACAGCGGTGGCACATTTCGCGGTGCTACGACCAACAAGGAAATCTGGAGCTGCAGGAGGGGGAACAGAGGCACTCGAGATTGGACTCCAAGCTGCCGGTGAAGGATAGACACGAAGTCCCAAATGAGGGAAGAGGGCAACAGGAAAAGGAAAATGAGGGAAGCAACACGCGCAGTTCACGCTTGCGACATAGCTCTGGAGCTCTCCAGGGTACGCCAGCTGTTCGAGAAGGTCAACCGAGAGACATGCAAAACTAGTGGGATATACACGATTGGATGGTGCATCTCTCTACGCCTCCATGCAGGCAGGGCTCTGCAGATGGATGAGCGAAATTGGTCCGGGGGAGGTTTTGAGGGGCACGACAGCGAGTGCTGGCGCGGGTCCCTGGACTTGCAGGCGGAGGGAGACGTTGTGAGCAGGAGGTCAGGTCGGTAGACGGCGTCGATGCTGGCTTTGCAGTCCGCAACACGAGATGCATATGAGCCTTGCGAGTCCATTTTCGCCTCCACGACCCCGAACGGCTGCTCGGCTATCGATCCACAATGTGCCTTAAGCAAATAGAGTGAGAGAGATAGAGAGAGCGCAACTGACACAGTACAGTAAGGCGACTAGAGTCTGGAGCCTCGAGTCTGGTGGGTGCAGGAAAGAGCTAGAGGTTGCAGATCTAGTTCGGCCGAAGTGCTCAGGTACTCGGCGACGTCATGGCGGTAACTTTTCAGAGTCGAGGTTGGGTCGGCACCGTCGGTGGATTGAAGGGTGAGAAACGGAGCGCTCCCGGCGGGGTGAAGATGGGACGGTCGTAGTACTCCGCCCGTCGGGTTCTTCGTCTCAAGTCTATCTTGACATGGAGAAACACATGTTGAAATCGTGGGGGGGGGCTAGATCAAGATCAAGAGCATGCGAATCCGGGTTCCCTGCGGCGGATGTGGAACAACTCAGCGCGTGCGATTGTGTCTCAAGTTCGTCTACTCGGCATGGGCAAAACGTGTGGCTTTCTTCTTGGCCTGGCGAGTATCGGCCGTCATTGGAGCATCTTTGGGCCTTTTGCGTATGATGTGACGAGATCTCTTCATACGCTCCACAGGGTGTGCTTGGTCTAGCTGCCACGGCAAGTAATTCGACCGTATGTAGATAGAAGTGGCCGTACCGTTCTCCAGAAAGACGCGCCAGGCGGTCGAGGATCCCTTGGCGTCAATACCAAACGAAACAAAGGAACAGAACAGGCGGTTGGGATCATCGCTGACCTGACTGAGACGACGAAGAATCCGTGTGTACGCACATGCCTATTGGCGTACGTGATGCAGCCAAACGTACATAGGGCTGGATACATGGTTGGGCATCGGATCGACTAGGCAACGTACGAAGGTGGACGAGCAATATTGGGGGAGGCGAGGAAAGGACTGCGTGTGTTGCGTGTGTCCAAGTGGAAAGAAGGTCGACTGCTGGACACACGGCCAAGCCTCATCCATGCTTACCTGGGGAGCGACCTGAGCATCGGGACGTCCCTAACTCTGGAAAATACCTTGGCACAGGAAAGTCAACTCCAGTGCCCTGAGATGCCCCCGGCATTAGCGCTTGCAGGCATCGTGTTCCCCCCTACCCACCATGCTATGCCCGCCAAGTCTTCCTCCGCAGCACTTCCGCAGCACTTCCCCCTTCCTCAAAATAGCATTAGGGTACATAGAATCACATAGCTTTCTACAGTATCCGTATGTATTTCGTGGAACTAGTAGCGAGCGACGTGCTATCGCGTCGGCCCAAGAAATTTAGACCGTCTTGGGAGAGTCCACCTTCTCTTGGTCAGCATTAGTACCGGACTCGCAGCTTAGGGGGGTTAGAAGAGCAGGCTGGCAGTTCCATATTCGCTTTCAGACTCGATGTGATGATCTTGATTGTGCGGGCTCCGAAGGTCGTCGTTCTGTTGGTCTCTCTGGGCCACACGGGCCAGTCCTATTTCTGGGACCTGTCCCTCTTTCAGAAAACCCTCAAGCTTCCGGGTCTAACTCTCCGGCCATCGCTTAACCTTCGAATGTACTAGCATAGTACAACAAGTATTATCTAGTCAGGAAGTCATTGGCGCCGGCTCGCTTCTCACTTACGTCCTCTACCCAATGGGCCGAAGCCCAATGAATGATGACATGACTTCTGACATCAGTCAGTCAGACAAACCCACAGTGGCCCTGTTCTTCTGCCTCTGCTTCTAGTCCTGCTCCTGGCGCGCCTTTATGCAGGCTCGACATGACACTAATGTCACAGGTAACGAGAAGCAGACCGTTTTTGCTGAGCTTGCATACAGTACAGTTCTCGACTGAGACCAGCACACAATCTTCCGAGAGCGAAGTAACCCTCGCACAGAGACCACCATCACCATCGTCACCGTGGAATACGAATCACTACTCCGCTTCGCCGGACACGACTACGGGCCAACTGACCGGTCCCCTGGTTTTTCAGGTGGCCCAGATGCCACACACACACACACACACACACACACTCCATCGGCACCTGTGTCCATGGCATCCTTGTCAGCAACTGCTGCAAACGCCCGCAACGTCAGGATGGCCCTTGTATCTGCGCAGCGCGCTAACTTGAGGCCCAAGGTTTAGCTGATAGTCAAGTATTTCCTCGACTTTTACGATTGGCCAACCTTTGCACGACATGCATGGTGCATCGCAGTGTGTACTGTAGTACACTCTTCCTTCTCGCCAGCCTGGACCGCTTCCAGACGATTCCGCCCGCGGGACCCCGCTAGATCAGATGGCCAATGCTGTGCTGCCAATGCTTGCCAAAACAAGTCAGCGCTCACACCGCAGTGTCTGTTCTGTTTCTTTCTTGCGTGGTGACACGCGCTCCCGAGACTGAGGCGGCGGCGGCGGCGGCGGCGGCCATCGATACACTTCGTTCGTTACACGTCGTTCGTTACACGACGAGCGTGTGCTTGCTGCCTTTGACAGCGACAAGAGTTGCCATGCATGTAATAAGAAAGAAAATGTGCCGCTGATGCGTCGATGGACACACGTCAAACCTGCTTTGGAGGCGTAGATAAATGCAGCGTCCAATGAATAACAACCCGTAATCAGGCCGACCTCGAACTAATCTAATGCCCGGCCAGCCAGGCCCCTCGTCAGTCAGTGAGATTTCCATCCAACAGCGCACATGCATGGATCATGGAAGCTGGAGAAGGACCATCTCTTGGCGTTGTCTTTTCCCGCCTTTTCCAGCCCTCGCAACCCGTGTCGCCGCCAAGCTCGGCGCTGCCTACTCGATTAGCGATTTCACCGCGTTTTCCTCGGCGAGCCTGCGCATGTCGTTTCTTTCGTGGACACAGTTGAACGGCGATGGTTTGGCATCACTCTCTTTCCAGGACCATGACGGCAACATCGCCGAATTGTACAACTCGACAGGAAACGGGGAAACCAACTGCTTTAATTCAAGATGCCATCCGACTTTCGCATGGTTTGCGAGTATCCGTGCTGGCCCGGCTGGCTCAGAGCCTCGGGACTCGGACCCTCTCATACTAGTCAGTCACCAAAGCATGATACGCTGCGCTGTAGCACATCTCGTCGTGTCACCATGGCTCGATGATTTCGATATCAGGCGAAAATGGCTCGCCCGTCCCCAATGCGGCTGCCTGATACCTGCTTCCAGTGCCGTGTCGGCGCATCATTGGCATGGTCCCAGTCGGACGGCTCACTGTTGACGAGCAATGGCCTTCTTGGTACACAAAGTCATAGTTGGCTCAGAGCCCCCAGGCGTCACGTTGGTTAATTTTTTATTTTATTTTTTTGGATGCCGAGCCCGACATGCTCTCCATCTGTTTGCGATACCCCTGGTTGGTCAAGTCCCTCAAAATATCCTCCTACAGGCCAACGGTAGGGACCCCTTTAGCCTTAAAACTAATATCCGAAAGCAGATGTAACCCAGAGGCTCATGTACACCCTCAGCATTGTGCATACTGTACACCGCTGCGGAAATATTGCTTCACGCGCCGCCTAGTGGCCTCACGCCGTCCCCTGCCGTGAGTGGTTGGATGCAAGGCATCCCGCCCTTAGCGCCTACCATTCACCGAGCTGTGCATTAGCCCCCGGTCCCCGTCCGCATCCTCATGTGGTCTACAACAAAGGAAGTGAGAGTCGGCTCTCTCGACATCCGCCCAGGTCCGCAGGGGAGGGAGGGGAAAGACCATCTAACAACCTTGACGGGCCTGGTGCTGTATTCCTGCGCCCGGCCGTTGACAGCGATCATCACGCGTCGGTTGGTCTAGCTTCAAATCCTCCGAATGCTGACCACCGGGGGGCGGTACTCGATGTCTTGGACCCAAACCTCTTCAATCCGTTTCCCCACTTGGCGTGTTGCCTGAACCTGCAATCGGCTCTCGCGTCTCCACTTCGGTCGGCGCCGGTCATTCGGTTCGCCGGGTTGGTGACGACCGGATGTGGGGCCCGGAGCGCGAGTTCCGGATGTCCTGCCTCATTGGAGGGGGAAAACCCCCCCAGTCGCTGCCCTGACCTTCACTCTGCTGGTTCCAACCTTCGACACTGGCATAACACAGCACCGCAGAATCGAAACTTGAGGGTCGTTTTGTTTTGTCAGGACCCCTTGCCTCATCCGAAACTAAGTAAGCGTTTTGTT
This sequence comes from Colletotrichum destructivum, assembly GCF_034447905.1. Classification (NCBI taxonomy): domain Eukaryota; kingdom Fungi; phylum Ascomycota; class Sordariomycetes; order Glomerellales; family Glomerellaceae; genus Colletotrichum; species Colletotrichum destructivum. The sequence goes on from NC_085904.1 coordinate 1,558,645, forward strand.
GACAAGCAGAAGTTAAGCAAAGGAAGGGGCTACTGTTCCGTATCTATGGCTTGACCCAAAACCCTCCATCCGAGAATTGCACACATTAGGGTCCAAGAAAGAGATCGTGCGTTCCACCGTTCCTGACTTGCCCAGGAACGCGCATCTCGTGTCTGCAGATAAACAATCGTTGTTGGTTTGTTCCTGTCAAGCTCGCTAGCGTGTGTATGTGTGTGTGTGTGTGTGTGTGTGTATGTGCGTACGCGCTTTGACGCCAGGTGAGCCGGGAGGCTAGGTTCCTCTTTTCTGTCACGCTCTGATCGCGATAGACCGCGAGCGTTCCCGCAAAATCCATTGTGGAAGCGCCGTAAAAGTTGCCTCTCTCTGATGATTCGCTCGGTCCCGGCTTGCGAACACGAGGAAAGGCACTGACGGTCTCGTTATCGCCGCTCCCGCCTTCTGCCCGGCGTCCCTTGGCAAAACAGTCTTTGACATCGGTTTAGTTGTCGCGGATTCTCCCTGTGGCCCGCAAACCTTCCGTCTCCAAGGTTACGGCCTGGCATCACGGGCCCCGGGGCGGCCGCAGGCGCTCCAGCCGAGACCTGCGGTGGCTTCGGGGACTTAAGGAATGCGAGCGGGCTCGGTTGTGGCTCCCGCTTCGAACACATAGGGTACACCACAACCTCAACATCCGTGCTCTAGGAACAATGTTTGGGATGTGTCAATAGGAGGGGGAAAGGCAAGAAGTGATATGGCCTTGACAACTTGACTCTTGATAACCGCGTTGGTTCACGCCGGGACTCGATGTCTGGGTTCGGCGATCAGGGGCTTTGATTCCATAAACGAACCAATCGCTTACCTCCTTGCTTACAGTACATCGTGGAGCCCCGTAAGGCCCGTAGGGCTTTACCGATACTCCGGATCTTAATGATCTGATCGTGTGTGAGTGTGCCTCACGTGCAGAAAGTATATGGAAATCATCCAGTCAGAACCATACTTGCGGGTGCGTGTGCTTAACACCAAGTTTGAAACATGGAGAAACCCTCTTGCCCCATTTACTTCCGACTGCAAGCTCCTGTCATTGAAACGACAGCCTCGAGAGATGCCATACGGGATATCTTGTCCTGTCAAAGGGGCGACCCAGGTCGTTGGGCATGTGTCCAAGTTTCTGCCAAGTACCAGATTGTCAAGGTTTCTGCAAACCTGCAGCTTGGTACCACTCCACTTCACACGAGTTGATTCGATGCTCTTGAGTTCAAAAACTCCACTGAGACAACTACCTTCAAACAGCTCCCGATATAAGAACGGGGGGTAAGCGGCAAAGTCAATGTCTTGTCTGAGTTTCGCGTCTTTTCCACTTCGTGGTCGTCAAGACTGCACCGCCACACACCACCTTCCCGTCATCGGAACCCTTTGACGAATGTCGGGATTAAAGTTTCAGGAACGACTTGCGTCCACAACGGCAGATAACACGAAACTAGGTTCTAGAGTCAAATTCTTCTGGCAGGCCGTAACAGGTGCACCTTGAGATGGAGGGACATAAAACTCAGGCTGTCTTCCCCACGGAGTTCCGTTTTACCCTTCATAACCATCATCACACGTCTCTTATCGACCAACCTGAGTCAACAGACCAATTGAGTCGGTGAGTACGCGAAACCGACTCAGTATTCTTTGCCGACTGTTATCCAATTCGGGGCTGCCAAGGTCTTTGTAGCTTTCAGGCTCCCTTCGTCGCAACGAATCTTGCTCATCGTCCGCCACTGTCCACACCTATTCCGACTTTTCGAATGAGGAATAGCCCCGAAACATGCCCTTCATCGCCGGTAACACCTCGATTTTCGGTGCTTCAGAGTCCCCCCCCCGGGGTCTTGGCGAGATGCTTTAGCGAGATCAGCTAATGGCATTTGGTCAAATGTGCTGCCATCTCGAAGATCGAGTCCGGTTTCGATTCTCGTTTCCTCGATTTAGAGAACAATCCATCAAATTATACCACGTGACTTCGACTCGAAAGCGCCTATGACCGACTTCAGATGTCTGAAGAGACGACTTGTTCTCGAATCATGAAAAGCGGGCGACCATAGCGGAATCGACACTCAGGGTCGACACCTTCCACGAGACCGGACTTTGTCGAGCCGGGAGCAAGCCATACTACATAGAGAGTATCTGATCTCTTCGAAGCAGGAGCGACTGATTACTGAAGGTACAAATACTAATCGTGTTGGAAGGCTGTATATGAAGACTTATACGTACGTACGTGTGTTGTAAAAGGCTCAATTTATCTAATTCTAGGTGGCTAGAATGCATGCCTTAAATAGGCTTTCCGGCTGCTGACTCATGCGTACGAACAGAGTGCAGAATGACATTCAGACACTCACGCTTTTTACTTTATCGTACGTGTAAGTCAGTAGGAGCTAGTTACACTTTTCTTCCCTTGTTTCATCCTTCCTGCCACGTATTCCCCTTTTGCAAGACTAGTGAAAAGGGTGACTGTTGGTGTATGGTCCTTTCGTACGATGTTGTGTTGGTAGAGGAATTTGCGGATTTGTCGGAGAATTGTTCGATCAATTCGTACGAATTTCTCTTGTGAATAGTTGGCAAAGTCCCCAAGCCAGTCCCTATACATATCTCCATCTATAGGCTTAAAGTCTGGTCGGAGTACGTCTTCTAGGTACTGGGTTGCTCGATAGGTCTCGTACGTCAGTGGACGTGGGATTCGGAATTGAAGGTCGAAGGGTTGGCGATCCATATTGTCTTATACGGGAGGCAGTTGACGACAACGTCGTGAGCTGGTTCAAGATCTCGTACGTGTTGGTGTAATGCGTATCTAAAGGATAATAGTCGAACGACAACGTCGTAGATATGTGTAGGTCCCTTAGGTAAGCGCGTAATTGACGCCTAGAAAATAGGGAAAAAATCCAGGTCCGACAACGTCGTGAGGATAAAAGACCTCTTTCTAGAAGCTGTTAGAAGACGCTCGTCAACAGCAACGCTGTAGCTGCAGAGTCTCTATTCAGCTTGTTCTTAGCACATTCGTACGAGCTGGGCTCGTACGAATACCTCTTCTTCCTTGTCCATATATGCCCTCTGGCATTCATGAATGTTGGAAGGCTGTATATGAAGACTTATACGTACGTACGTGTGTTGTAAAAGGCTCAATTTATCTAATTCTAGGTGGCTAGAATGCATGCCTTAAATAGGCTTTCCGGCTGCTGACTCATGCGTACGAACAGAGTGCAGAATGACATTCGGACAAATCGGGATTATATCAACAGACCCTCACACTACGCCTCGAAGTAACACCTGTGCGGTGTTGATCAATAAACATATCCGCGCGGCAAGGTGCCGAGTCTAGTACCCTTTCACGCGAGGTCCTACTGCGTCTTCACGCCGGATAATCCATCAGCAGATAGCTGCCCGAGTAGCAAGTGACTGAGTACCATGTTTGCAGAAGCACTCAAGATGAGGAAGTCTCGTCATAATTTGGTTCTGCCCTCTAAGGACAATCCAACATGGACGAATCCACTCAGTATCACGTACAAATAGCCTCTAGTTCAAGTCCTTTGCCAGTTTTATCCTTTTCTTTCTGTGGATATCCCTTCAATCTTGGGCCGACATCTCCCTGGAGCATTTCTCTTGGGCTTTCGCTCTTCACTAACTGGAAACAAGAAACAAGACGTCTTCAGCTGTCTGCGCCGTTACTCCAGCAGAATTTTGGTCACTTCATTCATCGTTGTAACATGGCTGCTTAACTTGCCCACTACGTCTCTTCTAAGGTAGCAAATTGGATGCAACAAGGAATTTGTAAATCTTAGTGACAATCTTGAACTCTCGCAAGCACGCTTAGATAGTTTTGCGAACACGATGCTCAACTATCTTATTATTGTTGACGACCACTATGTGATGTGCCTACCCTTTCTTCGGCCTCTTCAGTGAATTGTGATGCAGATCATGCCAATACATGTGTCAAGGCCGACTCAAGTGTCCATTCCAGTAATCCTCCAGACTTAGCAGGCGGGTGGTTGTATTAGTTCCGAGCCACTGCATCTCAACGCTCGCTTGGTTGTAATCGAAATGCTCGTCCTTCGACTCCGTCTCTTTAATTTTGCTCCGATTTGCACCGTGTTTGGTTTCCGCAATCACGTTGGCAGAACTCGACACTGAATGAAACCCCACACAGTGAGCTCTTGTGAGTATTTCTTTTTCGAGGCTTACTGAGGTTGTAGCCTTTTGGTTCGGTCTCTAGTCTGGTTACAGAAAACATTGTTTCCTGGTTTTGGGGCAAGAGAGGCATCGCAGTCAACATGTCACATCTATTCGCTCTTTGTCACGAGTGGACTTTAGGACAAGAAGAAGTACCTCCTAATTCATTTCAATCAGTCAAATTACCTATAATGCGGTCGAATACTAGTTTACCAGTTGTCTAGGTCATTGTGTTTCCTCAGGAACACTCTTAGGGAGTGGTCCATCAACAACATCATCCTCAATAGTCTAGTGGTGGGACCTCCTGCTTGACGAGATGAGCCATACAGGCTATATGCACTTAAGAATAACTATTCCCCCTTCTTATAAGTAGTATATAGCTGCAGGGACGTCAAAGAGCAAACAAAGAGAGAGAGATATCACAACATTAACTCCTACATCGACTGACAGCCACCTCTTACAGCAAACCGAACAGGGTACACAAGCTGAGGGTCAGTTTCACAAGGTAGACAAATGTTGCTGGCTCTGAAAAAGGAGTACGAAATCGGTCCAAAAGTCGAAGTTGATGAGGTTTCACTTGAATAGCCCGAGTCGCCAGTGATACCATCGGACTCAATGACATCGCTGACTTCTTCATCACTCTACCCGGGCCACCCAATTACATGTCAATGGAGTTCATGGGCAAGAATGTCTTCGGATTTCACACCGATAAGACATCATTCGGTCTCGTATTGCGAAACCCTTAACTTTCCAGTACTCCTCCCGGCACCCCGGGATGCTCCGCGACCCGTTCCGGTACATGGCACCGATTAAGCGGGTCCGCTCGGGGCCGGGGTTCGGGGGAAACTCGAAAACGGGGGGTGTCGCTGACTGCGAGCAAACCGAACATGCCAAGATATACAACCCGAGGGGGGATGAACGTAAATCATGCAACACCTTATCCAGCGAATGTATCGTCGCATCCGCTCGAGCAAATTCCCCTAGATGTGCATAGAAAATCCCGTGACAAAGGGACATCAGAAGCACTTCCACCTCCGCTATCTTTCCCTGCGATCCGCAAATGATTGCCCCCACACTTCCAAGTTCCATACTCGCACAGTTTTCCCCCTATTATGGGCTGAAGGCAGTTGTGTTCATGCTCCTCACTACTCCGTCTGGTTTGGGTTCGCATACAACATCATAAGAGAATGATAGATTGACTCGCAACTGTCGAGCAGTTGTCAAGAGCTAAGTTTGATGCTCACAAACATGCACACAGCCAGGCGAATGGGTCACGCCACGGGAACCAGCTTTTGTTGCTCCCTGTCTCAACTTGGCCTGCCAACACGCTTCAGCTGACGACTCTAAAGCAAGACTACTGCTGTATCCAGAAGAACCGAGAGTAAGCTGCCCCAGCTTGCCGGAACTGTCTTTTTGTGAACACCGGTCCTAACCAGCAAAAATCTCCTCCAGGCCGCTCCACGTGCCCTTGGACCTCTCTTCCCAGTACGAGTCCTTGCCCATTCTCAGCTTCCATACCTCCTCACCCTCCGGGCCTTGGCCGACCTTGACAAACCACTTGGGCTTGTGCTCCTCGCCGTTCTCTTCTAGTACGCGACGCCGGGCTCGCTGTGCCTCCTCTAGCTTCACCTTCCACTCCTCGGCCTGGTCGAGATCGCCCTCCTCTGCTAGCCGCTGGTCCGGTCTCAGACGGCTGTCCGTGGGCGGCAACCTGCCCTTCTCGATCTCGGTTACCTCATTGAGACCCGCTGCAAATGTGGTCATTCCGTACGTGTTGGCAGCGTTGTCAACAAGTTTTCCAACACGCCATATCTCTTGCCCAGCGCCCTTTCCGGCCTGAACGATACGAAGACCGCCAGTCCATGTGCCGGAGAGGCTGCTACCAGTGTGTACGCCATCCGGTCCGTACGTCTCCACCTGGACATCCTCGCCTCGGCCGCCGAACATACCCTTGCTCCGGAACTCGACAGAGGCCTTCGCGCCGCTCGAGTCGTTGCAGATCTGCATGACACCTACTGGTTCAACATACTTCTCGCCCATGACAACGTTGCGCAGGAACATGGTCGCGTGTGTCCACGAATACAGCTCATCGGTTCCGTCCGGAAGTCGAAGAGCGACCCGGACGCGGCCTTCTGTTGTGATTTCGGCACTCTTGCCCCAGAATTTCTGCGATGGCGCCGGAGACTGGCTGAAAGACCAGTTGGCCGAATCAGCTTGCATAGCAAGCCTGACGGGGCGATGTGTGACCTTTTCCACAAGTAAGCGGAACCCTCCTGGAACTTCCTGTTCCGTCCGCAGCATCTCGTACGTCTCGCCGAGAAGAGGGTTAAAGGGCTTGCGAATAGCGCGCTCCTTGGCACGGCCGGTACTAAACTGCGACACAGCAAATGCCGCGACGTAAAGCAGACGGTCCTTGGCTTCTTTCTGCCGGACAGCCTCATCAAGGAGCTGAGCGTATTCCAACTGTTCTGCAACGCGCTGCAACAGCGAGATGGGTTCGTTCGCGGACACGGGCATACTGATGGTGCTAAGATCCTTGCCTACATTCTTTCGCACGAACGCAATCAGACTCGGAGGCTGCACCATGGCCGGTGGAATCGTGGACCGCCTGGAAACTGAGATGTCCACCGGCAGAGGAGTCAGGCTCTTGGGCTTCGCCGGATAGCAATTCGTGTCCTCTGAGCCGAGCCCCTCATCCTCCTGGGCCGACGAGATGGAAGATGAGTCACTCAGATGCTCATCAGCCTCCGAATCCGGGCTCTCATCCTCGCTTTGGGCAATCCTGACAATTTGCGAGTTTGTTTCACCGGCTTCAGCATCGAAGAACTCTTCCGTCGACACTGTTTCCATACTTCTCCGGGAGGGTGCGGCGGACAGGGGGGCGGGTGTTCGACGGCGTTTGCTGTTTGCAATCAGGGTTGTAAACTCGGACACGACGGAGTCAAGGTCGTTGAGAACTGCTGCGCAGTGCTCCTGCGTACTCTTCTCTTCATGGACGGACTTCTGCTTCGAGTGTCGCGAGCCATTGGCAGCAACGGTCGTCACGGAACTAGGAGATGGAACAGCAAGGGCAGAGGCGGCAGCGGCGGCGGTGGATGCTGTGGGTGTCGCGTTGCTCGATTTGCGCTTCCAGAAAGGGCGTCTCTGGGGCTGTTCAGTGGTAGTGGGAGGGGCGAAATAACCGTCGGGCTCTTCGCCCAACGTGCTGCCTGGGGATAGGTAGTTGGAGGCAGCCATACTGACGGGCCTCTGAGTTGACATGTCCTTGACCAGACGACGGAGCGCATCCCTGGTGCCAACCATGCGGCTGACAAGAGTCTCGACCTGCTGCCATTCGCGATCTTCGTCTGGGTTCGATTGCGTGGGCTTCAAATGCGTCGTGTTGACCCTCAAGGGGGCGGCCCTGTTGTTGTTAGGCTGCTGCTCCTCCACGCCTCTCGCGGCGCGACTGGCCTTTTCCAAGGCCTTGGCCCAATCGCTGAAGTCCTTGGCATTGGATGCCCGCAGATGCCAGATCTCGGCGCCCGAGTCAATGTTAATCTCCCGGCGGCGCTCGTCGGCGGCGATGGCGGCAAGACTCAAAGGGATGGCACCACGAAGAGCGGACGAATTGCGGTTGTAGTAGTACGACAGCGTGCAGGATGAGTAATCCAGTGAAAAGAATCTACGCGCGTAACCCTGGCCCTTCTTTCTCCTCCTCTTGTGCAGGATGCCAGTATGGTAATTGGTGGTCCCATCACTGCGGCCCGAGGCAGATGTCGGGCGTCCCGCGGCAGGCATGTGGCTGTGGAGGCTGTCCTGGGATGCCGAGGTGACGGCGGCCATCTGCGGCAGGCTGGTTTTGCTGGCGGTGGCGTTGGACCCGGCCTGTAGGTTCGGGAAGCTGTGAGCGGTGGTCTGGGGCGGTGCGCCGGTCGGATAGGTGAGGAGGACGAAGGTGGCCGTCTTGGAGATCTGCTTGGAAAAGGTGTTGTCAAAAACCAAGCCGAACATGCCGCCCTGACCGTGAGGCACGTCCCAAGTGCCGGTCGACACCTTGTCGGCATCGCATTTCCCATGCCATTTTATGGGAATGAATCCCTTGTTGGCGAGCTGCTCTTGGGCGGTGCTCGAATCCCTCCTGGCGAACGGTTTTTTGGGCTCGGCGACGCCAGAGGTGAAGGAGCCCGGGGCAGCCGCTTCGTCGTTCTGGTTGGTGATGAGGCCGGCGGCGCCAGTGCCGGGATGCTTTACAATGCCAAAGTTACTGTGCCGACGAACGTGCTGTCAGCAGGTGGGCGGCGTGGGAGAGACAAGGAGAGGAAGTGGCAGCAAGATACTGGGCACGCACATGGATTTCTTGTGTGGTTGAACGCTCCAGGATATGGTGTGGCCTTCGTCGACCTTGACCCATCGTACGATGTAGGACTATTTCGAGCAAGGCATAAGTCAGTACGTCGAGGTGGCAGGGCGGTTGACGACTTAGGTACCTTGCTATGTATCTCGAGCTGCTCAATGCCCGCCATGTTTGCGGATTGAAATGGGAGGAGCTCGAGCTGTGGGTGAAATTGAGGGGGAGGGATTCGAAATTGGCGATCGAGCAGGCGTTCAGGTTCTGGTTCGGGTGGAGATCCCAACACTATTGAAGGACCATGATGTGGAGGGCGACGAAGGAGGTTTGATGACGGCTCAATGGGACGGACAGGAGGGAGAAGCGGAGGGCGAAGGCGAGGGAGAGGAGAGAGAGGGAGAGGGAGAGGGAGTAAGACGTAAGTGTTTGGTTTGCATACGAGAGGAGGGTGAGAAACATATGTCACCCTTGCAAGAAGTCGGGGGGAGCTTCCTCGCACCAAGCACGGATAGGTATTGCGGTATCCGTTCCGTACCTACCTAGGTACGCGGACAGAGGGTACATGCCTACGAATAGAGAGTGTGGGACGTCTTTTTTGGACACTTCGCCCAGCCTGAACCCAGCCACACCTTTGCGCCCAGCGGGGCACTCGGCTAGTTGGGGGCGGGACGTCACTGTACACTACCCATTCACTGTCACTGGTCAGTGGTCAGTGACGAGACTGCTTAGGGTGTGGGTGACAGAGTGGAGACGGGGACGGGGACGCTCACGCAGGCCGCGACAAAACGTTGGCAAACGGGCTGTGCGAGCGCGGTACGATGCATCTATATGTACTCTGTACACTCCAATGCCATGCCATGTCAGCCTCTGGCCTGGCGGGTCAAAAGCATGAGTGTTTTACGCGGAACGTTGACATCAGGAACATCAATAGGTACTGTGGAACTGATTTGCGGCAGACCCGTCTGGTTGATATCCATTGACCATTGTGATGAGATGCCAGTCTGGGTCACCCAATGACAGGTCCAAGAGCGCGCCACCTGCCGCTGCCGTATCTTATCAATGCGCAGTAAGATGGCGGTCAACCCGAGTCTCGACGAAACATGATACCATGTGAACCGCATACACCACATGTCTGAGTACCGCCGTACCGCCTTCCTGAGTAGGTACGCGCACGATACACCTAGCCCAGCCAGGTCCCGAAATTAAATTTATACGTGTAGTTGCCGTTCGTATCGATCGGGACGTCAATCCTGTGGTGGGTAAGGGGTGAAAGGGGGGAAGGGGGAAGAAGCAGACATGGAGCACACGACCAGACCAAACTGGGTTATCCCGACCCTCGGGTTCCCTCCTCGAAGAGTCGTTCCGTCGAGAACGCCATATGGAGCCGTGAACAGCTCCAGCTTCCCACGTCATATCGCGCAGGGACGAAGCGTTGAAACGGTTGCAGAACAGGCCCCGAGCCGTCTTGTGCTGGGTGCCACGAGGACGCCGGGAACCGCGGGGGCGCCTCTCATGACCGGTCCCTCTTGGAGCGTTGGCCGACAGAGCCGCGATTCGCCTGCCAGACACACAATACCCGCCGGCGGTTCAACTCGACTATTCGGCGACTCCGGATACTGGTGGCTGAGGGCTGATTGCCCTACCCAGTAAGGGTAGGGGAGAGGAGGGTAGGGTAGGTTGAAGCTCAATACTGGGTATGTGCCTACTGTAAGGAGCCGTGATGGATAGATGGGCGGGCTTTAGAGATAGGCGGATAGACAGTTGGGCGGATACATGTCAGGGCGGCTGACTGCTGCCGTTGTGAGCTGGTTGCACGAGGCGGGTTGCAGGAGCTGAAACCGCTGCTTCGATCTGGCTGTCCCGTGGCTCCGGGACCGGGAGCTACAACACCTCCCTCTACCTACCCACCTAGGGTTACCTAGGTAAGGTAGGTAAATGTAAGTGTATGCAAGCACTGCCCACTCGTCCATGGGAATTGACAGACTGTCTGCCACTTTGACAAGACCTTGAGTGGCAGTGACAACGACCGAGAAAGGAAGTGAAAACTCAAGACTCACGATGCCCTTTGCTGGGGTACCGATGCGTGTCTATCAACGATAGGTATCTACCTCCTTGTGTGTGTGTTGGTCCGGGAGCGAGCTCATGCTTCACTGACCTTCAGGAGGAGTGGCTCGGCAGCACCCGGACCCGCGGCACCATCGGAATAAGGTCGGGCCCTGTCAATGTCATGTCATGTCATGTCATCCACCTGCCCTGCTGGTCCGCTCACTGATCAGTCCATCAATTGGGTATGCATCCGTAAGAAAACACGGGATTTTATTCAGGTACCTACTTTTACTTCCGTTTTTCCCTCCCAAGCCATCTTGGCCTGTTTGCCAGACTGTCCAGACCCATCGCCTGCGCCCCCCAAGTCCAAGACACTACGCGCTACCTTCTTTAGGTTAGACACACCGACTCCACCTTGAACTTCCCCTCTTGTTGCTTGCACCGTGTCTGTCTCTCTGTCTGCCATCGTCCCCTTTCTCCTGAGTCGCGCGCACTATTCTGCCCCAAGACCACCACAACCGCCGTCGTCACCACCACCTCAATCCGCCAAAACACTTCGGGCAGCACAGGTGGAGCCTCATCTTTCACTGCTGAAGCATTCTTTTGTTACTCCTTCTACCACGCCATCCGAACCATTGCGTCAAACTTGACAACGAGGACCGCCTTCACTCTCTACGCCCCCTTCTCGAATGTAGACTGGCTCGGCGCCATCCTAACCCGTCTCAGCCTCCGTCCGACAAGCTTACGAATACTTACCCCAGCCTCCCCAACGCATGATTGAGGCAATGGGAGTCGTCGCGCTTCCCTTCCTACCTTCGACATCGGGCGCCCTTTTCCCCATTGCATAATTTCTCCCATGCTACATCTTGTTTCTTGATACCCCTTCCTGTCCCGCCCGCCTAACCGCCCGATCATCCGCCGCGCCCCCCTCCCTCGCTCCGTGCTTGGCCTGAAGGACCCCTCGATCTGCCTCCCGATCTCGACGAGCCGCATCACGCCTTGTCCACCCAAAACAAAGTCTCCTCCACAAACCACGCCAACCCGCGCGTGCACATACGCTGTCGCCAACGTTAACCGTTGCACTCCTTATTCAATCATGGCTGGTGTCTTGAGTAAGCGCCAGCAGGCCCGCAACGAAAAGGTCCTACACGATCTGGTTCAGTCAGTCCCAGGAAACAACTTTTGCGCCGACTGCCAGGCACGGAATCCAGGTAAGCGCCGCCCTGCTCTCCCGCTCAGACCTTGTTCCAATATTGACAGTAGTTCGCAGCATGGGCCTCATGGAGTGTAAGTGCCGTTGTCCTCCGTCCATCCCGCTCCATCGATTCGACGTCAATTCGAACCATGTATCGAAACGCGCGAGCAATACTGACAGGGGAACGCAGCTGGGCGTGTTTCTTTGCATGAGATGTGCCGCCATCCATCGAAAGTTGGGCACGCACATTTCCAAGGTGAAATCCTTGAGCATGGACAGCTGGTCTAACGAGCAAGTCGAGGTTCGTCCCAAATTCGCTCTCGTGAACCTGCACGGTGACGCCCTAACCCGTAGACCGCAGAATATGAAGAAGGTCGGCAACGTCAGATCCAACCAGATCTACAACCAAGACAACAAGAAGCCACCCGTCCCTGTCGATGCTGACGAGGCCGACTCGGCCATGGAACGTTTCATTCGCACCAAATACGTCAACAACAAGCCTGTTCCCGTGCGGAAACAACACTCCAGTCTCTCGGATGAGGGGATCCCACCGCCGTTACCACCCAAATCGGGAGGCAAATTTGGCTTCCGATCCGCCTCGTCAATCTTCCCCCTGTCGTCTCGCTTGAAGAAGGATTCGTCATTGCGCAGTACCATGTCGAGCCCCAGAGACATGCCTCGAAGCCCTTCGCCCACCGACCTCCCAAATAAGCCCTCCAAGGTGTTCGGCGCGAGTGTTTCCTATGAACAGGAAGACACAGAAAGGAAGCTGGTGAGCTTACGGGACATGGGATTCTCTGATGGCCAGCGCAACGCCATGGTGCTGAAGGGAGTGAGCGGAAACCTGGAGAGGGCCATTGAGACCCTGGTGCGATTAGGAGAAAGCGACAGGAGGTCGCCCTCTCTGACTGGACCGCGTGAGAGCTCGTTGCGCGGATCGCGATCGCATGCGAATCTGTCGACGTCCAGCGGCCTATCTGCGCCACAGCCAACATTTAGTGACCACACTCAGTCTCCTTCCACCGCCTCCAGCAACAACCCGTTCGACATGCTGCCACCGCAGCCGCAGTCTTCGCAATCGACCGGCACGCTACAGAACAAGAACCCATACGCGAACAACCCCTTCGGAGCACCGACTCAGCAGCAACAAGACGTCAACCAGGCCTTCGGCAATCTGTCGCTGGCGCCCGCCCAGCCCCTGTTCCCTCATCACACCGGCGGTCTCCCGGCTTCGCAACCGTTCGCTCAGCCTCAGCAGATGTACCACCAGTCGATGACGCCGCCGGTACCGCAACAGCAACAGAGCTACAACCCTATGAGCTTTAATAATAATAATATGACGTATCCTCAACCAATCCAGCCGCAGGCGACAGGCTACAACCCGTTCTTCACGAATCAGATGCAGCCTCAGCTCCAACAGAACCTGGGTGTCAACACTGCCCCGACATCGAGCCCATTTGCCAACAACCCTTTCACGCGGTCTCCAACGCGGATCCAGTCCCCCTCTCTAGGCCAAATACCCGAGCAGTCGCAAACAAGCTTTTACACGGACTCGCCGCAAACGGCTTCACCACAAACCAGCAACCCGTTTTTTGCACAAAGGGGCTCCCAGCTGCCGCAAGCCCAGCAACAGATGCCACAAGCACCACCGCAGCAGTCTTATCAGCAGCAGTTCCAGCAAGAGCAAAATCCGTTCCAGCAGCAGGGACAACAGCACTTTCAGCCACAGGGGCAGCAACAGTTCCAACAGGGGCAGCCGCTCTTCCAGCAACAAGAAACGGGGCAACATCAATATCAAGCTCCAGCTTCTCAGCCAGCCTACCAGCAGCCTCAGCGACCTGACAAGGCCTCAATCCTGGCCCTTTACAACTATCCGCAATTGGCTCCTCAGACTTTTGCCGCCCACGTCCAACCACAAGAAGCGGCGCAGACGGAAACCGCGGCGCCTCGGCAGCCGGACCACGACACAAATGGACCGATGCAGACGGCAGGGAACAAGAACCCGTTTTTGGCAAACGGTACGACATCGCCTGCCGTGGCCCCGGTCCAAGGAATCGGAACGGAGGTCGGTCCTCGCAAACCGGGCGTCAGCCGGGAGAGCATGGCCTTCACGGACATGCAATGGACAAACGGTCGTCACAGTCCTGATGCCTTTGCCAGCCTTAGCGCGAGGCACATGTAAGCCCGGGGCGGGGGGGTGGTCCCTCATAACCCTTCTTGTACATAAATGCGCTCTGTTTCGTTCTTTTCTTCTTTCGTTAAATGTAAGATATCGCCGATTCGAAGACGTTGCCAGTATTCGCATGTCTTGATGTTTGGTTGCCCACATGAATAGCGAGGGCTCTTGTATAAGACGTCAACCCCTTTCGATTCTAGAGGGGGGGGGAGGGTTTACTTTATGTGCCATCCGAAATCAGACTTTATGTTTTTTTTCTTTTTCCGATCTGATGTTGCGAGCCCATGTTGCTGTTTACATTGTACACACCTTCCTTACCTACCGATACCGTGGTTCCCCCAAATGGGGAGACTTGTTCCGGGGGGAGGATGCGGATCCCTGCGGGCCAGAGAGGACCGGCCCCGACGATGCCGAAATCGGGCATGTCGACCGCACTAAACCCGGATCGGATCTTGCACCACCAACCATCCTCCGCGGGGAAATTGCCGACTACACCGATATCACCGCTGACCGAATTCAAACGCCGGATGTGACTCAGATCCCGGCTTGACGAGTACAAAGACCGCGAAACCAAATTCTATCTATCGTAGGGCGCCATGGTACACTCTGTGAAACAATAATACCACTCACATTACGAGAAGACCTTGAATTACACCCTTACCCGCCTCCGGCATCATGGCATCTTTCGACTTACATGCTCGGCTCCGCGCCGCCCTCCCAGACGGGGACAAGGCCCCCACTCTCCCCTCCTCGATGGCCCTCGCCAACGCGTCAGCTTCACTTCCACGGCCCACCAAGGAAGGCTACCTTTCACCGCTGGGAACCGAGGCCACGCTCACCCACATCCTCGACGAGGTCGTCCCAGGCCTCAACGGGCAGGCGCGGAGCGGGCGATACTACGGCTTCGTCACGGGCGGGTCGCTGCCCGTAGCCGAGGCGGCGGACAACATCGTCTCGGCGCTGGACCAGAACGTGCAGGTGCATCTACCCTCGCAGACGGTGGCGACGGAGTTGGAGAGTGTCGCTCTCAAGATGCTTGCTGATGTGCTGGGTCTCGAGGAGGGCGTGGGCGAGGCGGATGTCTGGGAGGGGAGGACTTTCACGACGGGGGCGACGGCAAGCAACATTCTTGGTCTGGCCTGCGGAAGAGAGGCCGTCATCGAGAGACGAGGCGGCAGAGTCAGCGAGGCAGGCATCCTGGGCGCGTGTCTGGCGGCGGGTGTGAAGGAGATTCAGGTCCTGACGAGCATGGGACACAGTTCGCTTTTCAAGGCGGCGAGCGTCGTCGGGCTAGGAAGAGCCAGTGTGAAAGAGGTGCCTGCAAGCACGGACGAGCCGTGGAGGTTGGATCTGGATGCCTTGGAGAGGGCCTTGAGCAGAGAGGGCGTGGTGAGTATCATTGCCGTGAGTGCTGGGGAGGTGAATACGGGCAGGTTCGCGACAGGTGGGTTCGCGGAAATGAGAAGGCTGAGAGACTTGGCTGATAAGTTTGGGGCGTGGATTCATGTCGATGGAGGTACGTCTGTTGTTTGCGCTGTGATCCCAAGTCGGAGCGTTCATGTTGCTGACCGATGAGTGTAGCTTTTGGTATCTTTGCGAGGGCACTGGAGTCGACGCCCGAGTTTGAGAAGATTAGGGGCTTGGCATCGGGTTTGGAGTTTGCGGACAGCATTACTGTCGACGGCCATAAGCTTCTGAATGTGGTGAGTATGATTCTTGGGTAACCTTTTAGACCAGACGATCTATAGGGGGTAATTGGCGTGGGAAACACTGACCATAATTCGTCATAGCCCTACGACTGCGGCATGTTCTTCACGCGCTCCCTCGCAATCCTCACGTCTGTCTTCACAAACCCCAACGCAGCTTACCTCTCATCCGGCCCTTCATCCATTCCTTCCCCGCTCAACATTGGGCTCGAGAACTCGCGCCGCTTCCGGGCCCTTCCAGCCTATGCGGTGCTCCGATCCGAAGGGCGGGCTGGCATCGCCGCAATTCTGGGGAGAATGGTCCTTCTCGCGCGCCGGGTGGCTCGGTGGATTCGCGAATCGGAGGCGTATGAGCTGCTCCCCGAGGGGGCCTGGGACTTGGAGGAGACACACATGGTCGTCCTCTTCCGGGCGCGTGATGAAGCGGCCAACGAGGAGTTGGTGGGACGAATCAACGCCACACGAGAGATGTACGTCAGCGGAACGAGCTGGAAGGGGAGGAATGCCGTGAGGATTGCAGCGGGGAGCTGGAGGGTTGACGTCGAGAGAGACTTTAACGTCGTGACGCGGGTGTTGGGGGAGATGGTCAGGGGATAAGGTGGTGAAGAGGGTGGAGGGGGGACTTGGGCCTGGAGGCCATGGCAATGGTATACCTAGGTGGTACCTAGGTCTGACGAGCTGTAGGCGATGTGGTAGATACCCGAGGGAGGTGCCCCCACTATATGCCCTCTCTCGCTCTTTCCACCTCAACCACATCTCATCCCACGCCTCTAACCCCCCCTCCAACCGACCCTCACGTGTTGTACCTTACTCGTGTTCCTATCA
Organism: Colletotrichum destructivum; assembly: GCF_034447905.1. NCBI lineage: Eukaryota > Fungi > Ascomycota > Sordariomycetes > Glomerellales > Glomerellaceae > Colletotrichum > Colletotrichum destructivum. The sequence goes on from NC_085904.1 coordinate 1,575,102, forward strand.
CAGGAGACCAAAGAGACACCCTCTCTATTCGGTCCCAATTCCTTCGTAATGATATCGCTAACATAGGGGCGGACCACTGAGCGTGGTGGTTGCGATCGAACCATGCGATGAGATGTAGCTTCCGCCGAGGGAGTGGACTCTTCTGACTTTTGGGCGATACTACCATTTATTTAATAAGTATTTCCCTCTTTGTCTTCCCTTAGGCCAGTCTCTGTACCTGACCAAGGGCATTTATTACAAATGTCCTACGAAGAGCTTGTTGGTGCTGGAAAAATGAAGAGTCGACCACTTTTTTCTTACTGCGGCGACACAACCTAATCACGGAGACAGACATCTTTGGGTTGTTCTTACCAGCTGTCGACCGACATCTCGCAAACTAGACCCGCAGGTCTTCTATCTTCAGACGACGGGGGTGCAGATGCGTGTTGACGCTCGAAAGTCGCCGGTGGAAAATGTCACTCAAGGGCATGGCGAAGCTTTGCACAACGGGACAGAGATCCATCCAACCACAGGACGTGGGAGCCTCAGCAGAGCGTCTCGAGCCTCCTGTGCTACCCGAGTGCTTACCTACGACATGTCATGGCACCTCACATCACCGTCCATCGAATGCCTACCCAGCACGACTAAGCGCAGGAGAAGGCGTTGGCGCGCCGAGAGAGAGAGACAACCCCCCCCCCACAAGCGTTTCGGCATCCCCTCAGATATCGTGTCCTACGTAGGGGTCCAAAGACATGGTAAACACAGACATGGCAGGTAATTGCCTCAACTTATGACACGGAACGAGCTTACGATGACCCGGGGTGTTGTCGCCGAGCACCGCGAAACCGTCGAATGTAAGTTTTCGATTCAACATATGGCCACTTGCCGTACGGTCTTGGTCCCTCTCCCTTTAGCTACCCAAAGATACGGGGCAAGTAACACATGAGACGTCTTCGGCTACAAGATCAGACTCTTTAGTCATAAACGGACGAGCTCATAGCCCGTGCCATTGACACTTTTATCTATACCATGACGGCGCATCGTGTTTCCGTGCATTTCATGACAATTTGGATAACTCAGTTGCAATTTACTCTGGCTGTGGACTTAGCACGTTCTCATTTGTATCGTTTTCGGAGTGTCTACAATTGATACTGCAGTGGATATAAGATACATAAAATATGTAGTTCTTCAGACTTGGCGTCTGTGAGTTCTGCGAGTGCTGTCGGTGATGTGTTTCAATGACGATCCTTCGCGGGATCTCCCTCTCGTGACCTCTTCAACAGGCCAGCCCGTTTCCATACTCCTCTCACCCCTCCTCCCATCTCCTGATGTGTACCGTCTTGATACTCGTAAGGTGTCGAGGCAGCCGTGTGACCCTTCGCGGGCCGTGTGCTTGTTGTAAAGGAAAAAAAGAAAAGGGCCCTTCCCCAGGCCGAAAATGGTATCATTGTTGTACTTTCCCCCAAACGCCCTTTTGATGACTTGCCGTAACGCCAGCGGAATGAAAGATGAAAGTGGTGTATAAAAAAAACCCTAGGCTGTAGTTGTTTTCCCTCGCGATAGGGTTTCAGTGATCAATTCCGCGTCATGGCCGAAGGAGGGCTCATGATGGTAGATGGGGGCGTTGATGGTGACGAGCCGGTAGCAGTGCTATAATCGGGTGGCATGGAGCCCCGGCTACTACCTGCTGTGGCGCCGATGGGTGGAGGCGGAGGAATAGAACCGGTTGCGGTGTGCTCGACGTGAGCCATCTCGAAGCTGCCATCTCGGGGGAGAGTCTGTCCCGGCTTCGCCTTCGGTTCGTAGGCGGGAGGAGCCTCACCGAACTCGTCCAGGCCCTCATCGCTGCGTGTGGTCCATGCCCATCGACCATTTCGTGATGAACGTTGACCCCTTGTCCTTTGGCGATTGGCTTCTAGATCGCGGCGGGGCCACGGACGTTGAAGGCCAAGCTTGCGGAGACGGCGGCGACGCTGGAACTGGATGAGTGTTGCGAGAATGCCGATGGCGAGGAAGACAACGAGGGGTGTGAGGATCCAAGTGTAAGGCGTATCGGACAGCGAAAGCGAGTTGCCTGTGTTGCCGAGAGAACCATCTGAGGAAGACATGATGGGCGACTGGAGGTGAAGTGAACGACGGAGCTTGATCCGGTGGGAAAGAGCGAACAAACAATGTTGCTTGTCTTATTCAGAGATCTGCGGGAGGGGGATGAAGTAAGGCGTGGCAGCGGCTGTGACGGTTGTTCAGGGTTTAGTGGTGAGTAAAGAGAGGGGGCTTCTTGTTTGGTTTTCTGGATTGGATCGGGTATTGTCGTCTATTCTTGGGATGAAAGGGAAGGAAAGCTGTCGGCCGGTTGTACTGGACCGTCTTACAAAGACGCAGAGCAGAGGGCGAAACAGGGAACGGATAGAAGCAGTGATGGTGGTGCAAGGGCGAGACGTTGACTCTTTCACGTCATCATAGCGTGGCTCAGATTCTCGGGATTCGCTAGCGTTGTCTAGATGTACCAAGCTTTCGATAGCTGGGTCGCTGTATGTTGCTGTGGTGGAGCGGACCGAACAGTGGCCGAAGGAGACGGAGCGGACGGGATGATGTGACGAGATGGTGGGAAGAGATTCGGGGTCGACGGGAGCTTGGTGTTCGGTGGTTGGCGCACGCAAGGAGGGAGCCTGCGAGCTATGATGATTTAATGGGGCTCATGTGGGTAAGTCGGGCCCAGTTGTTGTTGTTGTTTCTTGCCTGATTGCAGGTTTGCGGGATGCAGATCGGATCGCGGATGGTCGGCCTGGTTGGTGTTTGACTTACAAGGTAGGGGGCGAGACAATGATGGAAAGAAACGAAGAAGAAGAAGAAGAAAGCGAGAGTCGAGGGGAGGGAGAGGGAGAGGAAGAAATGGTGGCGGCAGTAGATATTGGATATTTGGCTGCAAATGCCAAACACGACTCAATAGCGGAGGGGTCGAAAGTGGAATTCCAGCCGGCAGGGGTTGGAAGGAAGGAAGAAGCCGAGAAATGAACCATGTACTGCGTGCGGTCTACAGGTGCTCTATGAACCTTGAAGCAACCAACCCCCTTCGGGCTGCTATCAACTTCTAGGGTGTGGATGGATTTGTCTCCGTATCCGTAGTGAGCCTGGAAAAGGGCTGGTGTTGGTCTCGTTGATACGGGGGATGTCTGGAAGACGAGACAGGGTTGGCCAGGTAGGAGATTTTGGGTATATAGCCAAGTCTATAGCTCGTGAGCCGAGCTCCTGTTAAGCCACGCCAGCCAGGAGAACAATTGTATGAGGCTGCCACGGCTTCGGGAAGTGCGTGCGAATGCGGACGGCCGTGAGCGTGAGCGATTGCGAAGGGTGAGTGTAGGACAACCAGGGGTAGCAGTGCCAGTAAAATAGGTACCAAAAGGAGGTGCACCGCTGCAGTCTGCAGTCTGCTAAATGTGGCTGATGATGGCCGAGTGTGATGAGAAGCCAGGAGCCGAGGGACGGGGATGGGGCGAAAACTCTAGTATGAACGAAATCGATGGTTGGGACGGAGGGGAGCGTCCTATCTATCAGGTGTTGGATGGTTTGACTGTCCTGGGTCAGCCATCTGTGCTGGGTGATTGTCATTCTGCCAATGTGTCATTCTGCAAATATTCAGGTCAAACAGAGTTAAGCAAGTGCCAATGGGGACAATTGCACCCAGCGTCAGGGTGATTTGGGCCCCATATGCAGTGGACGGCCGCAAAGTGGACTTGAATCAGTGTTGCATCTCATTCTATTCTCCAGAGACAAAATGAACCGGGGCCGAACAAGCAACAACCCTGGGCCAGACGGGCGCCGCCAATCTACAGGGACCATTTTGGCTTTTTTTTCTTCTCTTTTCTTCCGGGGATCCCACGTCATGCTCAACGCGAGCCCGTAGCGTGTTTGGCAGTGAGCAGCGTCAGCAAAGCAGGAAGGGATGAACGAGACTGGTCCACCGATGACTGAGAAACAACTCAATCCCCAACACATCAAACAAAACCCGGCTATCGACAGCTTGCACGTTTGGCACCTGCCAGCTTACGTCTCATCTCCTTGGGTACTCACTTACTTACCTACTAGCCCACCTCCATAGGCGGATTGAACACACACGCCTGACCTTCTTCGGCCTGAGAGACGCCTACGGGGAAAGCGATAGAGAGAAAAGAAGACATTACTAGCAGCTCCCTGGGATTCTTGGGATTCTGGAGAAGGACGTGCAAAGGGAACCTGCTCTAGCTGCCCTGCATGGCGGCTCTGTAAGGTACCCCACCCATCCGAGGCTCTCCGTATGGACCGTATCCTCCCAGGTGCATATGCCGTCGGACTTGGCGTCCCCCTTCGTATCCTCTGGACCTCTCCTCCCCCATTGCGACCTGCACATGGCGGCTGTTTCAGAGACTCGCTTCGTTCCAGAGCTACAGATTGTCAAACCAAATGCAGCAGCTGCTGCCACCCTGTCACAAAATATATGAGCATGGCAAACGAGCAAACAATGTCTCTGTCTGTGTCGGCTGCCTATACTTGCGTGGCAGCCGTGCCGCCCTCCTCCTGCCTGAGTCCCCTAACTCACTCAGGCTTCATCAAAGTTGCCTCGGCAATTCCATGAGAATGCGGCAGAAGCCTCGTCGCCACGTCGGCTCGGTTTGGGAACGAGTAACCGATCGGAACGAATCTGTCTCGCTCTGCCCGCGCTTCAAAGACGATATTGCGTGGCGTCCGTCCATACGCCGACCTCACTCACTCACTCACTCACTCACTCACTCACTCACTCACTCACTACGACCTCAATGCCCAGCTCCGACCTTCACACATAAGGTGGATAAAACTGGCAAGCGAATTGTAACGAGAAGAGAAAAAGAAAGAGACGGGGGGGAGCCAAATTAGACGATGTACCCTGTGACCGGACAGAGTGGAACTGAGTCGGAGGAGTCATATGCATCCCTGACGATCCGATGTTCTACAGTCTGACAGTGTTGGAGTCTCACATTCAATCTTGCGATCCGCCACTGGTTGGCTGACCAAAACCAAATGCCAATTTTGAATTCAAGCTGGCATAGCATGGGTGTTGGAAATTGGCCCTTGCACATCAGGATCGGGTGAAAAAGTCTGTGGGGCAAGACTGGCCAACCACCGACGCTGCTTCTCTCCGTTCTTTGTTGTCCTTGCCTCAGGCCCCTGCTGCACAGATCAGATTACGGATACCCTGCAACGCAATAGTGCAAGCTGACAACCACCGACTTTGAATCCACTCAAGTTCGTCACAATAATACTCTTGAACCCTAGTAACTCAAGCTCAAGCTCATCACGCGACCACCGCCGCGCCGCGCTTTTCGGACTACGTCACGAAGAGGTTTGCGAATAGCCTCACTCCACTGCGATTTCGTCCTTCTTCCTCTCACGTCACGTCACATCTGTCGACAGTCGTCATGCCGCGCGCCATCAGAGGTAAGCTCATCCGTCACGCACCGCCTACATGCTGCGTGCTCAATTGGATACGTGCCATGCCCGCCAGCTACTGATTGACATGGTACTGACATTCCTGCCCCGCCTTGCTAGGAGTCCTCATCGAGTGCGACCCCTCCATCAAGTCCATCATCGTCAACATCGACTCCAACAACCACGACTACATCATCGAGGACCTCGACGACCAGCACGTCGTTGTCAAGGAGAACATGGTCGCCGCCCTCAAGAAACAGCTTGACGAGGTTGGTTCCTGATTCCCGATTCCGTCCATCTCTGGACCATTTTGCAGGGACTTGGTTGGGCATGCACGCTAATGAACCATTGCTTTCAGCGGTTGAAGGAGACGCAGCAGCCCGACGAAAGTTCAGACTCTGATTGATCGATGGCGACGCCGATCCATCCATCGTTTTAAACGCACTACTGTGCCTTCCAGTGCCCCCGCTTACCCTATCTCTACTACGTGCCTTCGTCTCTATTGCTAGTCGCCATGTAACAGTGGCTGTGCCGACCGCCGCCTGACAACTCTATGCAAAGCCACCTTGGCGCCCTGGCACAGTCATGTTCTATGATACATCCAAAAGGGTTTAGACATCCTTGGTGCCATTCTCCTTCGAAGGTCAAGTGACGACGCAGGGTTGGTCGAGTTGGAGACTATGAGCTACTGGACAAAGGGAGGTTACGTCCGCACATCTCGCCCAAGAAATGCTGTCAAGCACGATGCTGTCCCGTTGAGGCCCTCATAAAACATGTTCATCAGAGCTTCTCAAATGTGGGCTTCTTCTTGGACAAACCAGACATCAGGGCGGTCTGGAGATCGCTCGACTGCAGCATGGCCGAGTTCCAAACAGTCGTGTAGCGCAAGTCTTAGCAAGCATATTAGCACGGTCTCTCTCAAATAAACTCCCAAGCCTCGCCATTGAAGCCAGGCACTGCGATCTCACAATCATGAAATGGGGGAGCCAGTGCAAACTTACTTTCCTCGACCGAGTGGTCCCTCGCGTGGTTCAACAGCTCTTTGGTGCCCTGCACCGCCACGGGACTCTTCTCGGCAATGAAGGCCGCGAGCTTCAGTCCCGCCTCGACGGCCGCCTCCTTGGACTCGAGCACCCGGCTAACAAAGCCGACGGACAGCGCCTCATCAGCCGAGAAGTCGCGCGCTGAGAGGCAGACTTCCTTGACCCATGATGTATTCCCCACAAGCTTGGGTAGCCGGCTGAGCGTGCCGAGGTCGGCGGCGAGACCGATGTCGACCTCCTTGACGGCGAAGCGCGTGTTGCGTGCGCAGATACGCACATCGGCGCAGCACGATATGTCGATGGCGATGCCGATGGAGACCCCGTGGAGTACGCAGATTACGGCTGCATGCTGTGTGAGCTTACATTCCTGAACTCGTTTACCGGCTTCTGGTCATGAAATAGAGGGGCCGGGGCGGTTGATTCTTCGGGGTTTCAGGGTAGGAAGGAATGGCCTACGCTTCTCGCACTTTTCCGCCGCTGCGATGGCGCTCTGGAACTCGACAACGTGTCGACGCATGACGGTCGCGTACCGCGCGGGGTCCCCTCCGAGCCCCGAGCCGAGCGGGCTGTTGGCGGCATCCTGAACGTCGAGGCCGGCGGAGAAGGCGCGGTCGCCGACGGCGGAGAGGACGACGGCGCGGACGTCCGGGTCGTGGCTCAGGCGGTCGAAGACGGCGCCGAACTCGCGCCAGACGGGCTCTGAGAAAGCGTTGAGCTTTTGCGGGCGGTTGATCTGGACATGTACGACAAAGGGCGCCGGCGAGGTGACGAGGAAATAGGTGTAGGTGTAGTCCTTGAAGGTCGCCATGCTAGCGGCGATGCTCGTGATGCTGTTGAGAGGTGCGAAGCAGGAGGGTTTCGAGGGTGATGAGACGGTAAGGCCCGGGGTCGTTAGTATGTTTGTGTGCCTCTAGGACCTTGTAGATGTATTGGAATGATTGCGGCTCGGCTCACAGTTGGCGACTTTTTCCCGAGTGCGACGTGCGATGAGTGACGTGTAACGTGCAACGACGATGGTTTACCGCTGATAGTGGCTGACGGCACCGACCGAGTTGCCGAGGCTCGTCGCGCTCGTCCTCCCCGACCAGACTAGTGGGTGCGCCTCCCCCGCTTGATCTGGGGTACAATGCGGTTCCCGCCTGGGGCGTGGGATTAGTGATCACTGAGCAGCGTCGTTCGCTTCTGAAAGTCCACTATAGCGGTCGGGGAGAGTTCTCCCAGTTTTGGGGGTTTTCTTTTTAGGGGGGGGGTTCTTTTTTCTTCTTCTCGAAACCATGGCCTTCGACACCGTAAATCCAGGTCGTTTGCTGATGGTTGCTGGACGAGATCGTTGGGGCGGCACCAATTCTGCCTCTCTCTTCGTTCCGCGCCGGCCGTGGACCTCCCTCTCATGTAGACGTTAGGAACACAGGCAAAAGATTTCGTGTGATGCATCACTACATACACTCTCTTATAATCCTAGGGTCGTCTGAGATGCTCCAGATCTTGGTCACGTTTTCTCCATGTCGAAGCGTACGCTTCCAGAAGATGGTCCTGCTGCTATTCACGGAGAGTCACCTTGTCACATCCAGGTACCCTATATTTAAATATCCGTTCACTTCCCTTCGTAATTCGGAGCTTCTGCGTTGTGTTGGCCGTCGCCATACTCCTATAACTCCTGGGTTTAGTCCTGCCTTCCTGATCCCTTTTCTGCATTCGCCGATACGTCTCATAACATTTCCGATTTGGCCCTAGGTACCTAGTCATTATCCATAAGGATTGAATATCCCACCGGGGTGGGGTTGTCACTCGGTGACATCAATCGAGTAATATCTTAGGCCAGTTGGTATAGTTAACAGCATCATCCAACCAAACGGGTAATCATCCATCGTTGAGGTGGGGATATGTTTGCTTGGAGAAAACAACAGAAAAACAAGCCCCTGGCATAGAAAGGTTGTAGTCTGTCACGAGTGTGTTTGGGCTCCGACGAAGCAAGAGACATGGAGAAATCGTCATCGTTTCCTCGTGCGGCAACGTTTCTTTCCAAGGTTTTCCTGTTTTCCTTTCCCCTTTTTCTGAGCAATCGATTTGCACTGACCATCAGCGGTGGGTTTCATCATGTTCTGAACACAATCACGGTTTCCCTCCTGGTAAGCGGAGGACGGCCAATGTCTAGTTCTTCAACACCGACACCCGCCGGCCCTGCTTCGCTTGTGCTCTCATGTTCAAAACACCAGATCGGTCACAGACAACGTTTTGCAGCATCAAGCGAAATATGCCGAGAGGGTTCGATCAGCTTCGACGGCTGCGATGGCTGTGATGGTTCGATGCGCCTTCGTAAGTCGGTCGGAAATCCCCATCCGGCCCGCCCTGTTGGCTATAGGGGAGTAAGGACTTAGCAATATTGCCAGAGTTCTAATAGCCATGCGAACATACATCGCGGTGTATTTTCGCCCAATAAATCAGCACATGGCCAGGCAAAACCATTTCCACAGACAGTTTGTCTCCCTCAATGTAGATTTTCAATACGCCAAGTGGAGGTCCAATGTCATCATTTGGTGTCTTTAGGTGTGAAAGGAGCAAAAAGAGGACTTCCAAACGCTTGCCTGCATTTCTCAAGAATGTAAGGAAAACAGGCAGTGGAAGTCCCTAGTGTTTCGTTGTATTGTATGGAGATATCTTCCTAGAAAAAGATGCGAGACAAACGTACCTTTACGTCTGTCGCCATGTTTATGAGGCTCTTCTCTCCTTCATAGCTTTGAACCGGCTCGTGGAAGGGGAAGCAGAAAGCTGAGTGCAAATGTGAGTCAGCTGGACAATATCCGAAGATCCACATTCTCTTTTTTGCTTAACGAACATACATGACTGAGCAGATTCAATTTGTTCAATTGCAACGAGCGGCGGCTTGAGCACGTGTCCGGCCCCAAAGCTGGCAGGAAAGAGCACAAGCACCCTTAGGAGCACTCGACGGGGTATACAGAAAACAGAGTGAGGTTTACGGGGTTGGTTTGGGTCCGTCGTGAGTGTTGAGAGAAAAAGAGACTCAGGCCGGTTGCATGCCATCTCCCACCTCGCCACCCTGGGTGGTGGGTGGCTCGGCTTGACTTGCTCATCACATGGTATCAAGGCGAGCAAAGACCGAATCTCTTCGAAGATGGAACTGTCGCAATGAGTGGTAGATGACTCTGACATGGCGTTTTGCAGGGGAAAAAGGGGGATGAGGCTTGCTGCGTCGCCCTCTAAGCACAACAATAGCCATCGTGTTTTACCGATAATGAGCTATCTTTTAACAGAAAGCCCAGTTTGAATGAACATGGCGACATTATAGGCTATCTTTGTATCTCTGGGGATGTTTCTATGAAGGAAGGGGTTGCCTGAGCCAGACGTTGCTTGCGGAAGGCACACATACCCATCTTGGTACAATCAAGTACATCTCTGGCTCGTTACATTCGACCAGTAAGCAGTGCGGCACACAAATTCTCCCTCCATCATCACCGACCTCTGTTCGTTCCTCAACAATTCCTTAAACACCTATCGACGATAACTCCCTTATAACCTCACATTGATATCGTTATCGTCACCCCGCTCATCCATAGTCCCATGCAGCATTCGTCTTGAACCCCATGTCTCAGGCCAGGCAAACGCGGTCCCTGACGCCTCCAACCGAAGTTCAGCGCCTAACAGATCCAAAGACTTCAGTCTACAAGCAAGCAGCCTTGCGACGATACAGTTCGGCCGAAAGGCTTAGCGAGAATCCTTCCGATATCCTTAGATCACACTCTCCAGACTCGCTACCGACTGCTGTTCGTATCGACTTCTGCTGCTCTTCACAGGAAGATCTCGCCCTGAATCCCCAACTCTTGGCGAAGGATCCAGAGATGTTGTCAAACTTCTTCCACCCAACTAAAGCTGATGACAATCGGCAAAGAGAGCGATCCGATACGACTGGCGACTTTGAAGAAACCCCGTTGCCGAGCCTTCGACCTTCAATGGCCGACATGTCGTCGAAAAAGGTTGAGGATGACGTCGCCTCAAGCTTTTCCGCGACCAGAAGTGGTGCCTTTCGCCATGCTCTTCTCCAAACCTCTTCCGGACGACCGAATGTCATCGATAGGGACTTGCCCGTGCCTCCTATTTTGAGTCGACAAGCGAGCAAGAACCATCGCTCGGACACACAAGACGACAAAGGTGACTACGAGAACAGGTTGAAAATTGCTATTCCATCCAGAAAGTACCCGTACACCCAGGCGCACGACAACACTTTTCCTTTTATCGATTCAAGGCCTTCAGAGTCCATGTCTAACATTAACCCGTCCTTTTCGAGAGAAACGGTCTGCGTGGATCCTCTTTTACACCCGGACGAGTCTCATATCAAAGCCCACCATCGCGGTCTCCTGAAAGGTGCCGACTTCTGCGACGCTGGCGTTCCAGGACAGCCGATAGCGCAATTGCCACATGCATCCTCAAGCTCTTCCTCGTCATCGTCCACTTCCTCAGAAGCAGCAGTCGTTCACGCTAGAGTCCGCCGTGCCATGACTGGCGACGACCTATGCCTTTCCACTGTCGAAGTTACCGTTCCAAAGCACGACGGCCACAGCCATGCCACAAAGATAAGGCCGGCCTTTAATTTACACACCTTCCACTATCCCAGAGGGGACCAAGAACAGAATTCCCCTCTTGGAGTTTCCAAGGTACGGTCTTTTGGCCCAGCCAAGGAACACATGTTGCCTGAAAGAACTATCCTTCAATCCTCGGTTGCAGCGGACAACAACAACAACAACAACAACAACAACGACAACAACGGAAGCCTTGCGGCCATTCCTGTATCCAAAGTACGCCCGTTTACCCAGGAGCCACCCCAACTGAACCGCCACGCGGGGCATCAGCTGGTTTCTAAGGTACGCCCTTTTAGCGAAGAGTCCTTCGCCGACAGCGAGAAAAACCGGGAGGGATACTTTGCGGTTGGGTCGGACGAATCGGCGAAAGAGGACGTTGCCAAAGTCGACAAATCACGATCCTCTGCCACCTCGCGTTCCAGAGCAAGCACTATCGACTACAAACGCACTGCACAGTGGATAAGACAGTTGCTGAAAAATCCAGAGACACACACTGCGAAGTTGACAGAAAGGCCTTCCAAGGAGAAAAGGACATTTTATACTGCACTGAAGGACTCCCCAGAGCACAGCCCAATCTCCCGCAAAATGACTCGGCATACAACCCTGCCGCCGTCCGATGTTGAGCCCAGTATGTTCCAAAACACCTTTGGGGAGCTTGAGCGTCTGCTCCACGAAGCATTGGCGTTGGCCTCACGAGCCGTGGACCGCGAAGAAGCAAAGTCTCCCGACTCTGAGCAATCCCCACGCAACATCTCGAACGGAGTGGCACCACTCACGGCCCCCGACGACGATACTCAGCAGTTCTCAGACATCAACTTGACTGACAACAAAGTGACCACCAAACCCGCCTCGAAACGCGCTGCCACGCTTCCCAATGCCGCGCGATCCAATGAGAGTAATGTGGACGATTTGTACAGAAACATATCTCTGACCCCCCAGACAGCAGAACTCGAGAACATGCTTGGGCAAAAGATTAAGCTGCACCGAGCAGTCGCGAACACCAAACGTAGGCATAAGTCCCGTTCGCGTCAGGCTGCTCCTGTACCAGAGAGGATTTCGAGCAGGAAAAGGAGTAAAAGTCTGAAGAATACGAAGCGAAAACTCAGACCATTGCCCACAGATTCGGATGTGACCAGCATGGATGGATCCAACGACTCCTCCGATGTCAAAATCGCGAATCAATCGCAAACTCAAAACAGGAGCAGTAGACCTACCCGTCCTCGGGTGAGCACCAAGCGAATTCCTTTCATGTCTCACAACACTGGCGAGAATGTTCTTCCAGAGCGAGATCCGGCCGGACGCCCGGTCCATAACAGCCGCGGTATCAGCCTACGCGGCAAGTCCCATGTCAGTCTGCGTGGTGCGCAAGCATTCAGCCTGGCTAAGTCGAAACGACGCCAACCAATTGCCCGAGACTGGTCTCCGGTTCGGAAGAGAGCCATCGCAGCCGTGGCTTGCATCAGTACGGCTCTCATTGGCATGGTCATCGGAATCTACGCCGGCTTGGTACCATCGCTGCAATACTACATTCTCGACACGAGTCACTCAATCATCAACGGAAACGTCGGCTGCTTCCTAGGCATGGCTATCCCAACGTTCTTCTGCTGGCCACTTCCCCTCATGCATGGGCGCAAGCCATACATCACAACTAGCCTGGTCTTGACAATGCCGCTTCTATTTCCGCAGGCTCTGGCCGTAAGCGCCCAGCGGTTTTATAATCTCACCGGATAGAGGATGGTGCTGCTGGTGCCTCGTGGCTTCATGGGTATCTGCCTAGGATTCGCGAGCATGAACTTCCATTCCATTCTCACTGACCTCTTTGGCGCATCTCTCATGAGTAGCAATCCTCATCAGGAAGTTGTCGATGACTTCGACGTAAGGAGGCATGGTGGCGGCATGGGCGTTTGGCTCGGCATTTGGACTTGGTGCTATATTGCATCCCTCGGTTTCGGGTTCCTGATTGGGGCGGCCGTGATCGACCAGCTCCAGCCAGCGTGGGGATTCTACATTAGCATCATTCTCGTGGCCGTGGTCCTCTTACTCAACACTCTCTGCCCCGAAGTGCGCCGCTCCGCCTTCAGAAGGTCAGTTGTGGAAGTAAGAACCGGCACTGACATCATCCGACGTGTTGCTCGCGGTGAGATCATGATGCACCGCGTCAAAGATGGACCCAGGTGGTGGGGGCAGGAACTGTTTCATGGAGTCGCCCTTTGCTTCGAAATGCTTCGGCAGCCCGGCTTTGCGACCATGGCCGTTTACTCTGGCTGGATCTACGCCCAAGTCGTTCTTATCATTGTCTTGTTGGGCTCACTATCATCAAGATTCTATCGAATGCGGTCGCCATACGTCGGACTCATGGTTGCAGCGATGGCGTTTGGCGCTGTTGTTGCGATACCGTTTCAGAAAGCAAGCTTCTTTTCCCGGGCAAGGCATACACAAGTAAACACCAGCCGTTTGACCTTTGATAAGCAAGTCACATGGACATCGCATCTCCTCCGCCGCTCTGTGTTCGCTGTCGGTCTTCCACTGGCAGGCCTCGCATATACCTTGGTGAGCACTGGCCCGCCAACGCATCCAAGTGCGCCCGCCATTGTTGCGGCTGTGATCGGTTTTCTTTCCTGCTTGGCAATTTCCGAATGCAACGGACTCATCATGGAAACTTTTGATACTTCGGACCTTCAGCCTGGGATGACGGGCCGTCATCGGGGCAACTCGGATATCGCCCAGAAAAAGAAGAACTACTCGGCCTATCCTCGTGTCACCGCCGGGTTCGCCGTTTGTCATTCAATGGGCTTCATCTTTGCGGCAGGAGCAACTGCACTCGGCGGCATGGCGCAAAGAAACTTGGGTCAGAGAGCAGCTACTGGAGTGGTTGCCGGCATACTGCTTATTCTGACCGTCATGCTACTGCTGTGCCTGGTCCGTTTCAAAGAAGTTGTCATCATCCCCGAGAGCAAAACCGACGAGATGGACAAATGGACTGCCGCCCGGAGACATTCCATCAAACGGCGCGATTCAATGCCGGCTGGCGCAGTTGACGACAAAGATGTCATCGCCGAGGAGGAGCCGTGGCGGCCTTTCATCGTTGGCAATCCCACCAACAAGACACGACGAGTCAACGTGCTTGAGCTGGGTAGTATGTCGCGTTTCACGGAGATCAGAAAGAGGAACAAACTCATCGACGCCAACCAGCATCTTAACCGAGCCGCTCTGGATGCTGGGCTGGATGCCCTTGACGATCAAATAAGCGACATTGTGAGCGACATTGTCAGCGACGCCAAAGATCTCGTCAGAAGAAGCAGTCAACGAAGTCAGCGAAGCCAGCGCACCTCCCACTCGCGGCGGAATCATCGAGGCGCGTCAAGCGAGAACAGCAGCAACTCTTCCATTGAGATGACTTCGATGGACGACAGATTGTCACTCAATAGCCATCGCCCTCGAATGCCTGCAGATGTCTACAACGAGCGAGAGTGTCTTCGGGGCCAGACGGTGAAGGAGGAATGAGCGGCAGAGTTGGACGAAGTTGAGTCAGGATCGCGCACGCCGTCACCATCCTGAGAAACCACCTACAACGTTTCGAGTGCATACAAGCTTGTGTTGCGTGAGAAACTAGAATTCATGGGCAATATAGTTTACAGAAGCATGACAGGGGGGACATAAAATGAGAAACCCCTTTTTCGATCCTTTCCGAAGACCAATTCCATCATTGTCATGACCATCTGCTATCTGCTATCTCTCCCTGTCTCTCTCCTCTACATCCATCTTGGGCTCGTCTTACCCGAATTGCCGAATCTAGTGAGGGTGAGGGGACACAAGGAAATGGTGCTAATCATACAGATAGTTAACTAAGGGAAACGCATGCTGGAACTCGCGGAGAGCGTGGGGTATAGATGGAATCTTTCGCTTCGCCATGTATAAAAGAATGAGGTTGAAATGTAGAAGAGAGAAGCAGGTCTCCCATAGATAGGGACCACCTTTTTGAACGCCCACCGCGTACCTGCGGCGAAGCTCTATCATTGCACGTTCAGAAACAAGTCGTCACCCCGCCGCGTAGGCGTCAGTGTCGGCTGCCAGGTCGGCGTGCTGGGCAGGTCCCCCGACCTCGCAGCGGCAAAGGACCGAGACGGGAACCCCGGGGCCGCGGGGAAGAAGTTGTCAGGCGAGAGGAGCGTGTCCACTGCCCCACCCGGCCGGTAGGGTCTCCAGTTGGGGCTGTGGCGGATGCCCGCCGTCGGGAGGGCGAGGGCGGCGGCGCGTTCGGAGCCGAGGCGCTTGGAAAGGAGAGAGGACGTCGTCGAGGGCGTGGCGACGGATGGGGAGGTTGCCAGAGGGGATGGGGGCCGGGGAGGGGGTGCCGTTGGTTGTATCGTTGATGATGATGACGATACTGATTCTGGGGTAGAGGTGAGGTTCGGTGTTGGGCGCAGGGCTTGCGTTGCGACATGGTGTGGCGATGGGGAGGCTGACAAGGGCCGTTCGGGAAGGCGTTGATTCGGCGGCGGGGATTGTTCGGGAAGCGCTGCGGGCTGGAAGGATTGCCTTTGCTGTTGCTGGGAGCGACGGCGCTGGCGCTGCGAGAAGGATTGTTGGCTTGTCTGAGGGTGAAGCTGTTGAAGCTGCCGATGCTGCTGAGAAGGAAGAGCCGCGTAGCTGGACCACTGCTGCGGCTGCTGCTGCGGTGGCTGCTGCTGTTGTTGCTGAGTAGCACGAAGAGGCGGGTCCCCCCAGAGCGCCTTGTGGACGGTCGCCGACTGAGGTTCCTGGTACCGGGGCGTGTGCTGGACCTGTGCCGTCTGGGGTTGCGGGTGGAAATCGCTACGCTCGATCCGCGGCCGTTGGGGCTGGAGAGGTGGGGGGTAGAGGGGCTTCATCTGCGGCGGTCGCTGGGTCTGCGCAGGCTTCCAGTGGGGTTCTTGTTGCAAGGCTTCCGTCCCGGAGGGAGGGGACGGGGTCACAATGCGGAGTGACGGCGAGCCGGTCGCCACCTTGCTCGGGTCAGCGGTGGCGGCGGCGGCGGCGGCAGCAGGACGGGGCCTGGCGATAGGTTTGCGAGGCACGTCGTAGCTGGCCATGTACGGCCCTTTGCGGGGCGGCCGTTGCTGCTGTGTCATGCCGAGAGTAGGACTGGGCTGGCCGGGAGGGAATCCCCCGTAAGTTCGCGTGGGAGGGGCCAGGAGATGGGGGTTGTCGTTGCGAGCCTTCGAAGTGGTGCGTCCAGGGATCGCGGGGTAGGATACCGGGGAACGGCCGTTCGGGGACGCGTTCGAGACCGGGGACTCGACAACCGGGGAAAGACTGTTTTGCTCGATGACGGGCTCGGGCACGGAGCTCGCGAAGGAGGAGGCGATTGTGGTGACCGAGGCTTGCGAGTCGTGGCTGTCTGAGCGTTTCGGGGCGTTGACGGTGTTGGCCGCGGTGGCGACTGCGGTCACGGGAACGGCGCCGGTGTTGACGGCTTTAGACTTAGAAGAGCTGCGCCGGCCGAGGGAGTTGCTTCGACGGCGTGGTGGCTCAGGGTGAGAAAAGGACATGCTCGGTGCAGGGTGGGATGCCCCGCCGATCTGAGGAGCACCAGCACTCCGGACGCTCGTGTTAGGCCGCGTGGTGCCCTGAGAATAAACACTCGACGATCGTGACTGGTAAGCCGCCGGCGGGGCCGCGAGGGTGCCGGAACGGACAATCTCTGCCGCGGGCAGAAGCACCGGAGGCGGAGGCATGCGAGCGGCAGACGGGGCGACGGGGCTACCGGCTCCGTGGCCGATGCCCGCTGTGGTAGCCGTGACTGCAAGCATGGCCGACTCGGCGTAGGATGGCTTCGCCCTGGCCCCTCCTCCCTCACTCGCGCCGGAGGCGTCGAGCTCGGCAATCTGTGCCATATGAACGGCGCTCTTGGGGTCCCCGAGCACCCAATTTCCGTTCTTGTCGGCGACGTAATATGTCGCTGACTTAGGGTTGCTGCCGGCTATGGCCGACGGCGGCCTCCAGATATTGTTCGAGCGAGCAGACCGGGCCGAGGTGATGGCGCTGTCTTCCTCAAACTCGGTCATTGTGCTCTCCCGGGCATCATAGTGCCTCTTTGGCGGTGCTGTGAGCTTGGCCGTTTTGAAGATCTGGGAGTTTGTCGGTTGAGACTCGATCTGCTCTTGAGGCTGGGAAGGTGTTGAGGCCGAGAGACCGTTTTGGGGGATCTTGAGAGAGAGAACCGGCTTGGGGGACAAGAGCGAAGGCTTTGCGGGGAGGAGCCGCGAGGTAGGCCGGTTCTGTTGCGGAGGAGGTGAACGGAGCGCTGTGGATGGACTATCGGATCGGGATACCGCCATCCCAATCGCTCCCGGCCACCAGCTTGTACGGCCGCTCGCCCGGACTTGTGCCGCAGGAGGCGGCCGCGGTGGTGGGGAAGGAGACTGCGCATGATGGACGGGCGGAGAGATGTGGAATATGTTCACGGGGCCTTCGCGCGGGTGGTGTCCCCACGAGTCCTTCTCGCGCACCGGCAAGAATCCCGTCTTGACGTCTGGGTAATTCCTTCGCCGTCTGCGACGGGCAAGACAAATGGCGAGAACAGCGAGGCCGAGGGCAGCCGCAAGACCGACTGCCAGACCTGCGATTTGGCCCGTCCCCAGCCGCTCAGAGGACCCAGAATTGGCTTCTTCGGCTCCTGGACCTGGGAGTGCCGTTGCGGAAGGATTTGTCGTTGTCGATGATGGCGGCAGGGAGGGCAGTATGTTCGTGCTGCTCGTCGCAGAGATGCGGGAGGTGTTTGACCCGGTGAGGGTCGTGGGCGTCTTGGGAAGGGATGGTGTGCCTGTCGCCGAGATGAGTGTTGTCGGGATTGAAGTCGTCAAGTGGACTGTTGATGTCGGTGGTATCAATGGCGTAGCAGTTCTCGGAGGCACAACGATGATGCCTCCAGATGTAGGCAAGATCAATGTTGCAATGATAGCCGTATGCGTAGGCCGAATTGCACCCGGTTGGTTCGCGCACATTTGATGCGCCGCGTCGATGACAGTCTCTGTCGGAGGTCAGTCGCTTCTCTCTCTCTCTCTCTCTCTCTCCCACTCTCTCTTAAAGACCAGAGTGTGCATTGACGTACGGGGAGCGTCGCTCTCACGACAAAATCCGATGCTCTTCTCCGCCACGATACATTGAACTGCACCCTCACCTATGGTAAGGTCGGAAAGCCCGACATTGGCGCATAGGCACTGCAAGGATGGCGCGCTGCCGCATGTAGCGAGGGCGTAGTTGGCGCTCAGGTGAGAGTGAAAACATTCACGGGCACACAATGGCACAAGTCTCGTGATTTCGCTCGACAGGTTGAATGACGTTGCAGTGGTGAGGGAAGCCGACAGTATGAGTGAGAGTATTCGAAGCAGAGGCTTGAGGGCCATGGTATGAGTGGACATCTAGTAACCAAGAATCAGCAACGGGAGACATGGTCGACGGCTTAGGATTCATCTGACCTGGTCGAAGGTCCCATCCTTCATACGGTCCGATGACGACGAACTTGGTCTTGACGATGTCAGTATTCTGAGAATCCAATAGGTGCCAAGTATCTCTATGTTCAAGGCCTAGAGCAGTGGTGAAGTTCCCTTCCCTGGATGAGTGGGCAAGCAAACTGGAATACGAACCTGTCGAGAGAGAATACCTATTAGGTTATTAAGAGATGACCTGCATCTCACACTTGTTGTTTATTTGATGGCAAGGGAAAAAACTGTGGATGCTGAATGAACCGGAGGTTTTCTAAAAGCTGAACGTAGCTGAAGACAAGAAAAGAAAGAGGCTATTCCAATCAGCACAGCCGAAAAGGCGGTTTGTAAAAGAAGAAGCTGAGAAGAAGCAAGAGTCCGAAGCGAAAAGAGACGCACCACTGGGGCTCAGTGATGCACATGTAACTCTTCATACATGAATGGAGACATCCTAAGAGAGAAGGAGACTTGACAAGTCGCGGCGGATGACGAGGCAGGCAAAGAAGAACAGATACGGGTGCCTCCTCCGTCATACTGGATGCCGCCGTTCACTCGAGTTCGACTCGGATACCCAGCGCGCTTGTTCTTCGTCTGGCTTCAATCAAACACAGTAAACCTGCCGTTACAACGAAAGTGGGCAACGGTAAGGAGTCCATTTGTCCTGCCTCACCATGCTGCCAATCTGCAGGGCTGTGTACCTAGGGAGGTAGATTCGGTTCCTGCAATCGCTTCCAGCAGCGGCCCGGCGTGCTCGCGAGCCGCTGCTGGGAACACCTCCAGAAAATGACGAAGGCCAGACAATCCGGGAGCCATCCGGCCCCTGTTTCGAGCGCTTGCCACCGATTGCTGGTTGGTTGGGTGAGTCGCTATTTACAGAGGGTCAAGTAGTTCACTGCGCATCTCAGAGCCAGACTTCCATTGTGTGTGGCGGCCTAGGCCAGAGTGCAACCCTTCCTGCATGTCATCCATCATACATACCAGGCCAAGAAGGTCGACTGTCCAATGGGCATGTACAACATGTCGGATGGATGCATGCACATCCAATGGCTGAGGTTGTCCCACATCGCCCCCTCTCCGATTTTAGGCGCTCAGTCTGCTTAAGCGCGGAGGTCGAATAAGAACCAAAACATCGCGTCGAACCGCTCCCGAGCGAGCCCGGCGCAAAAAAAAAAAAAAAAAAAGAGTCAACTGCATCACGTGCTAGTGATCAGAGGGCATCCCAGGCCAATGAAAGCTCGACTCCTGCCTTGAGGGTTGTCATCAAGCGTCAGACTTGTCGCTGACCACTTGTTTCCTGACGCCCTTGCCATGGTGCGACTGTCTCCTTCGTTTCGGAAATCGTGACTCTGGGATTGATGGATGTGACTGATTCTGCAGTCCTCAGACAATGGCAGCCCATCATGCGAAGTTGGTGAACATCACCGCGCGTGGCTAGGCACCGCGACAGATCCTGATACGCTTCTTCGTCGACGACAACCGACACAAAGTATGGATGCAACATGACGGCTGTCAAGTCACATATAGACCCCTTCACTCTCCCGAAGCCCTGCCTCCTTCACACTCGGCTCCTGTGATCTTCGTCGAGCCAGACGTTCTCACCCGGAGCCGTCATGTGAATTAATGTATACTAGCCACCCCCAACGCAACCCCGTTTCTCGCCCGGAAGAACCAAGCCTTACTATCCCTGGTATTCTTTGCAGCCGCCAGCCTCAGGCCAGCTCCGGCGCACCGTTGTTCTCTTCTAGCTTCATGAAGCGCCCTGCTTGTGTCAGCTGCATCCCGTACAAGCCTTCAAGCGTAGAAGTAGACGCCTCTTTGGGGTCCGATCCAACCAATGGACTAGCCGAAATTAGTTATGCTCAGTAATTTCCATTGTTTCTTCTTTTGATGGTATCTCAGTTTTCGTAGCCTCTGCTTAGAGGCTTCAATCCTCATCCGAGGACCGCCAACTCCACATACATCCGAATGCGGCAACTCTCTAGAACAGATCACTTAGCCTCGGCTGTCTGCACATCGTTCTACAGCCATCCCGTCTCGTTTGGTGTAGCCCTCCCGTCGACAACCGAACTGGCGGCGGCAAGATAGTTCTACGACTTGGCGGCGGCATTGGTGGCGCCGGTGTCGGTGGCACTCGGTGCGAATGCGGCCTTGGCACGGTTCGATTTGATGACCTTCTGCACGTCCTCCTCCGTCTGGTCCCAGTCGTTGGCGTCGAGCTGCACGAGGTCGATCTCGTACAGGTCCGCGATCTGCTTGAGAGCGTAGAAGCTTTTCTTGTCGTAGACGAAGCTAATACTGACACCGATGCGTCCGAAACGTCCAGTGCGGCCGATACGGTGCAGGTATGTCTCAGGGTCGGGCTCCGAATCTCCGCGTCCCTTCATAGGGATATCGTAGTTGATAACCATCGACACGCTAGACACATCGATACCACGAGCCAGCACGTTGGTGGTAAGAAGAACCTTGGACTGGCCACTTCTGAACTCCTCCAGCAGGCGGTCACGCTCGGGGCCGTCTTTGGCACCGTGGAGGGCCGACACACGATGGCCATCAGCCTCCATCCGTCGCTTGATCTCGTCGGCGCTCTCGCGGGTCTGGGTCGAATCGTTAGCTTGCGTCATGCTTCTCTCGACTGTCCGGGCCATGTCCACCGTACCTTGACGAAGATGACGGAGGAGCCGATCGTCATAAGACCGTAGAGCTTAACAAGAACCTCGTATTTGTCTTGCTCGGTGGGGCAGTCAATGTACATCTGGGAGATGCCCTTGACGGTGAGTTCGGTGTGCTTCAGACGGATCTGATCAGCTTTGGGCGCAAACTTCTCGGCAAAGCCCATAACCTTGTCCGGGAAAGTGGCAGAGAACAGGAGGATCTGAATGTCGCGGGGGAGCATGCTGCGATGTGTTAGCATGCTGGTCATAACGACGTCCACAGGCGAGCCTTACTTCTTGACGCGGACACACTGATCGCCAAGGCCCTGCTGGTCAAGCATGTTGTCGGCCTCGTCAATAACAAGGAGCCGAAGCTTAGACACATCCAGTTGGCGTCTGCGGACGATGTCCATGACGGTACCAGGAGTACCGACGATGACGTTGGCTCTGACAGGGGCGTTGCGCTCAAGGGCACCGGGAAGAGCTGCAGCCACCTTAAGACCCTCGCAAAAGCTACCAATTTTGCCAACGACGCCTTCAATCTGACGCGCAAGCTCACGACTGGGCGCAAGAATAAGAGCTTGAGGCTGCTCGAGCTGGCTATAGTCCACACGGGACAGAGTGGTAACGACGAAGGCGGCAGTCTTACCAGTGCCGGATTGCGACTGGGCGATCATGTTGCGGGGAGGGTCGGCAAGCATCAGGGGAAGAGCCTTCTCCTGGATCTTGGAGGGCTTCTGATAGTTGAGGCTGAGGAGACCGCGAAGGATGGGCTCGGGCCTGCATAATGGAACAAAACGGTTAGATTTGTATTGCGACTAGGGGGACTAGAAACCACCTACAGGTTCATGTCGCTGAAGGTTGCAGCAGAATAAAGGGTGCTGGTTTGGTCGGACTGAAGGTCGCCAAGCTTGACATCGACATCGTAGGTGTTTTCGATGAGACCAGATCCTCCAAGTGCTTCGACGTTGCCGTCAGCCTGGGGAATTTGCGCATCCTCTGCTGCGCCCTCAGCGGGAGGCTCTGTGATGCGACTGGCAAGGTCGGCCATGGCTGTTGATATTGCGACGAACGCGGTCGTGAAGGTAGTACAGGGCAGGAAGATCTAACGTCGCGTTGGGAGCAAATAAGTTACCGAAAATGCAACAGCCTTACTTGGCAGGTCGTTCGGTCGTTCGGTCGGTCGGTCGTAGGTAGGAAGAAGTGGCGGTATGCGCACGTCACCTGTACGGCTGCAGCAACAGATTAGCTGACAGCTGGAGCCAAAAGCAAGAGTCGCAAACGGGATTGGATTGAACAGTATGGGAGTTGGGTGGCTTACTTGATATGAAGCCTCTCCTTCTCTGCCCGTCGTGAATGCAGAGGATTGGTGGGTAGAATGAGAGGGTGCTTGACCGAAGGCGACAAAAAAGGGAGTTTATTTTTTTTGCGGTGGCAGTTTGGGAGGGGAGCTCTTGCGATTTTCTGGGAAGCTACGTCGTCTGTCACTCTTGCCTGTGACGAACGAAAACCACTCCAAAGCGATGGCGGGGCTTGGTACCTACCTGCGCGGGGCACTCTTGTAGCCTGATAACCCAGGCTTGAGCTAGGAACACCACGTCCTGAACCTGAATATCTCGATGGGGTTCCCCGATGATTTACCGGTCAGGCACGCGAACCTAGATAGGGCAAGGCACCTACTGTGTAGACATAAGTCTCAATCAGGGTAGCATTTCTCCATACGTACCTAGATAGGTATTTACAGGAGCTTCATGTCTATGATTCTTCCTCGCTCGTGCTGCTCGTTTCATTGTAACCCAACGTCTCTCCTGCCATTGAAAGCCTAGCGCTGAGGTCTGAATGGCATCGTATCGAGCTTCAAGCTACAGCCTGCATAATTACAATCGTACCCCTCAGTAAACTTGAACGCTTGCTTTGGAGAAGCCGAATCCGAGACCCCTGCTTTCAGGCTTCGACTGGCACCCATGGGTGGGGATTCCACAAGTCCACCACAGGCCTCTTCAGCGCGCACCTACCCACCCACCTAATCAGTGGACCAAGCAGCCAGAGAAGCCACGCCAGTGACTCGTGAGGGAGAAGGTTCCAGTTGGCCAGGGGCCCAGGGGAGGAGCTGACGACGTCCCCGTCCGATGCCAATGCCCGTTGCGGGCCCATGTTCCCAGCCAGAGGTACCTGACACGCCCAACGAGGCAGGTGAGGTACATAAGTACCTAGGCAGGAGTACCCGGGTTACAGGAACGCTCATGCTGTCGGCGCAGCGCAGGAGCGCAGAGGAGCGCAAAGCAGCAAAGCATCGACCTCTCTTCTCTCACTGCCTGTGTGCGCTTGTGTGTGTGTGTTGATCACGGCCTCTTGGGACTTCCACCCGACAAGGCGAGCCATATACACACACACAACGCGCTGCTTCAGCTCCTTTATTCGCTTTACTGTACATATTGTTCGGGCGGCCTGCGCCTCCTGCTAGCATCCATCTATTGCCTCCGCCCGGCTTCCTCCCAGTTTTAACCGTTTTGGCGGGGTTAGCCTTATACGATTGCTCCCCCTCCCCCATCCACTGCGCTGACCTTCTGCTCGGGCCGCAGCCCACCGTTGGTCAATTATCCTCCTCCCGGTCTCGCTGCTTCGGAGGAATCCATTACGAATCCCTCCTTCTCCCGCCAACAACACGCCTCTCTGGTCACCTTGCACGATCTGCAACCTGCTCTGCTGGATTCCCGAGCGTTGCTTGCTGTTTCAGCGGCATAATCCTGGACAATGGCTGATGTCGATGTTGCGCCGACTTTCGGCACGGAGCTCAAGGTCAGTATTTCGGCCACTGTTGTGCCCCCCTCTTCACTGGCTTGGCCCCTCGAAACGCTGACATGTCCTCTAGGACGGCTTCAAGCCCGCCAACACTTGGGTGGCCCACGGAATATCATGGCTCGACGAGATCCAACAGTTTTACCGCGAGAGAAGCGCCATCGAAAAAGAATATGCTGCGAAGCTCAATGCCTTGGCCAAGAAGTACTTTGAGAAGAAAAACAAGAAGTCGGCACCCCTCAGTGTTGGCGACACGCCTGCCATGACACCGGGTTCTCTAGAGAGCGCTTCTCTGACGACCTGGTCCACGCAACTCACCACCCTCGAAGCCCGAGCCGACGAACACGATCGATACGGAAATAACCTCCTCTCACAGGTAGCCGAACCCCTCAAGTTCCTGGGTACCCGCTTTGAAGAGTTGCGCAAACGCCATGCCGACTACGCCGGCAAACTAGAGCACGAGAGAGACTCCCAGTACGCCGACTTGCGCAAAACGAAAGCCAAATACGATGGTGCTTGTCAAGAAGTGGAAAGCAAGCGCAAAAAGTCTGAATCGTCCTTTGACAAGGCCAAGGCGCAAAGCGCGTATCAGCAGCAGATACTTGACATGAACAACGTCAAGAACACATACTTGATTGCTATCAATGTTACAAACAAGCAAAAGGAGCGCTACTACCACGAATACGTTCCCGAGGTTATGGATAGTCTGCAGGACCTATCCGAGTTCCGCACCATGAAGCTGAACGGTCTGTGGACCATCGCATCGCAGCTGGAAGCCGCTATGCTGCAGAGCAGTAAGGGCCTGATGGAGAAGCTCGGAACAGAGATATCCCGCAACCAGCCTCACCTAGACTCCATGATGTACATTCGCCACAACCTCGGCGCGTTCCAGGAACCAGCCGACAAGACGTTCGAGCCCAGCCCTGTCTGGCACGATGACGACCAAATGGTCGTGGACGAATCGGCCAAGATCTACCTCAGGAACGTCCTCAGCAAATCCAAGGCGCAACTAGGGGATCTGCGTAGGGAAGTTGACAAGAAGAGGCGCGAGGTAGAAGCCATCAAGCGCATAAAGCAACGGATCAGGGAAGGCACTGAGAAGAAAGATGAGGTCATGGTGGTCACACAGATATTTGCACTGCAGGAAGATCTCCATGCTGTCGACAGGCGGAGGGTTACCGCCGAGGTCGAGACTTCCACCATCACCTCGGCTGTAGGCGACGTATCGCTCGGCGCAAAGAACCATAACTTCAAGGCGCAAACTTTCAAGATACCCACTAACTGCGACCTATGCGGAGAGAGAATATGGGGCCTGTCGGCGAAGGGCTTCGACTGCAGAGACTGTGGCTACACATGTCACAACAAGTGCGAGATGAAGGTTCCTGCCGACTGTCCGGGCGAACAGACCAAGGAGGAAAGAAAGAAGCTCAAGGCCGAACGCCAGGAAGCAGCCAACTCGCTTCTCAGGCCGACGGCGTCCTCGCCCACAAACGCGTCGGATTCGCCGACTCTGACGAGATCGAACACGATGAACTCGTTGAGCTCGGGATATGCGCATAGCGCACGTCGGTCGATAACGGGGGGTCCGACGTCACCCATAGACGAGGCTCCGCCAGAGCCATCAACCCCTCGCCCTGCAGCTCCTGCATCGACTGTCAGCTCGACCACGACCCGTAAGAGGGTCATGGCTCCGCCCCCGGCCGCATACATCAGCGAGCTTCCGGGAAGTGCACCGAACGGATCGAGCTCATCGGAGCAGCAGAAGGGCAAGATGCTATATACGTTTGAAGCTAGTGGTGATGGAGAAGTTTCCGTTCCCGAGGGTCGCGAAGTGACGATGCTCGAGCCGGATGGTGAGACCGACCCATACTGCTGTTGATCAAAGATACTGACATTTCTCGACAGATGGTTCCGGCTGGGTCAAGGTGCGCGCTGGCTACAAAGAGGGCATTGTGCCAGCAAGCTATGTCGACTGGACGGTCGCTCCTGCATCGCCCATGGTTGCGCAAAACACCGGCGCGTCGGCACGACCAGAGTCGACGTACTCCAACTCGGGCTCCTCGATAGGAACAGCAGGAGCGGGGAAGAAGAAGGGGCCAGCAGTGGCCCCGAGGCGCGGAGCCAAGAAGCTCAAGTACGTGGAGGCGTTGTACGAGTACACAGCGCAGAGCGACGCAGAGCACAGCATGGCGGAGGGCGAGAGGTTTGTGCTCATCAAGGACGACCCCGGCGACGGCTGGGCCGAAGTCGAAAAGGGCGGCGTGACAAAGAGTGTGCCCGCGAGCTATGTACAGGCAGTTTAGGAGTCCTGTGCACGGAAGAAGAGAAGCCACAGAGAACCGGTGTCATTCGGTATGACATCCGCGGAGGATAGGGCAGGTGCTGTGCCGCCAGACATGTTACAGGAAGCCGACGAGCGAGGAGTCACCCACAAATCACCCGTGGGATCAGTCCCTGCGACACAGGCTCGTTTTGAGCCAGTGACCAGCGTCCGGCTGGTAAGGCGAAACCAGAGTCAACGGGATCGGCGAAATTCGACGTTCAATGAGGTCGCAGCTTGGCGAGCGTCAAGAGATCGAGGAAGCAGCATTGGTTAAGGTGCATTCATACCGTTTGTAAAGAAGCAGGCGAGAAGGAGTGGGGACGGTTAAACTGAAGCATTGTTGGCTCTGGCGGTTCCTTTTCTTTCTGTTCTTTCCTGGAGATTTTGAAGTGGTCCAAAATAGCAAAAGCATTATTCATTTTTTTTATGTTCTTTTTTTGTTATTCCATCGGCCAAATCGTCCGGGATTTTTCTTATCTTGGAGCAGTGTCTGGTAATAACGAAAAAGAAGAAAAAAAAGTGCGCCAGACTTGACTGCAAGACGTTCCGAGCCTATATAGATCCGACGCCAGACATGCGAAAGTTTGTGGGAAGGTGTTCGTCTCGTCCGTGTCGAGCGAAGGTAAAGGGGAAAAAACCTAAATAAATAAAACCATGCGGGACGAAACCTTCGCGTCATTGGCGACTCCCTGCAAGCAAGCAGGATACAGTAGGGCAGTGACGGAGGGAGGGGTTGTGGCCTTTACCGTTTGAGGCCAAAGGGGGGGTGATGGGAGGATCGGGGAGATCCAACCGGCCATCCCGCTGCCAGAAGTGCGAGCGAGAGCCCACGGACCTTTTGCGGGGGAGTGCGTTCCCTGTGACGAGTCGACGACGACTCGCAGCAAGAGGACGAGGAATTGATTGTGTTGCACTGTGCACTGTGTAGAGAGAGCCTTTTCTGGCCGGACGTTGCTGGCATGGGGAGACCGTAGGATGCCAAGGGCTATATAGGCACTGTGTAGAGAAGGCACTCAAACTGTTACAATGGAATCTGGTGGGAGTTTACCGGATTCCCTAGGGGCCCTTCAAACTTCCCACTCCTGAGAAATGTTGATTCTCACCCGTATTCAAGGGCCAACTTGGCAGAACGGGTCCGTGGTTGGCACAAGCAGTGGGAAGAAGCAATGGTGGGTGAGAAGGTGAATGAGTAGAGCGAGCAGAAGACTTCCCAAGACGGGCCAAGCATTGGCCAAGCACCAATCAGACGACCGGTGAAGACGGATAACCCCTGACGAGCCCGCTGAAGGGTGTGTCAGAGAGATGGGTGTACACTGCTTGCGTGCAGAGATGGAGGGGTTAATTTGGGACGAGTTGGGCATGTAATTTCTCGTGCCAAAGGGCTACATTGCTCCCGGGGGGTTTTCAACGAGAGGATCTGCGCAAGTTGCCAGGGTGAGGGTCCCGTCCCTCCAAGCAAGTCGAGTCGACTGACTGTGCAGAGCATCCCCATAGACAGACACCAACAGACCTTCCAAACGACATGCCAGGTCAACAGGAGGGGAGGATATCGGAGATATGCCTTAATGGCACAAACAGAACAACAGTGGAGGCTGGGGGTCTTGGTGGCAGTGTTGACGTGGACTTGGGCGGCGCGGCATTCTCGAGATCGCCGGCGAAGCGAAGTGAATCTTGAAATGGCGGTTTCTTAGCTGCATGATGCTTTTCTTGGACCTTTCCTATGGCCATTTTCCGGAAAGGGCAGGCCGGCCTCAGCCAATTGAAGAGGGAGACGGAACCATTCTCGCGGTGGAAAAGAGGTACAAGAGACTAGCCTGTACAGAGTACAGATGGATGGACGCTGAATCGGGAGGGGCCAGGTCGTGGCAGGCAAGGGCTTCCATTAATCGCTGTGGCAGTGCATGGAATGTCGGCTTTTTTGACTGGGTCAAAACACTGGGGGATCCATCCCCACTGGCCACCAGCGGCTGGGTCTTCATGTCTCTTTCGGCATGCGGGAAAAGGGGTGGTGGTGGAGGAGGAGGGCGGAGGCAAGGAGTGTGGGTGAGACGACACGACGCGGCTTCACATCTGCCGTCAGGCCCGGCACAACTATGTGCTTTGAAGTCATACACACCACCATGGAGATTGGCGGTTGTTGGCTGCGATGTTAAACATTTGGTGGGCAGGTCTGGTTTTCTCGCGCTTGTCGTGAAATCCAAGCGTATTTCGGTTGTTCGTTTTGTCGAGGGTTAACTCTTCCCCCTCCTTTGTCGTTGGGCTGGAAGCGCGTGTCAACGACAGTGTAATTGGGATGAGGCACAGATGATAAACATGATTTCGATACGAGCAATCCCTGGGGGGGGGGGTAACAGCGAGGTGATACCGGGAGGCGACTCGGCGACTCGGCACGCTCTGTGGCTGTTGCACTAAGGACCACTGCCCAAATCAGTGAGGGTAGGAACCGATCGTCGTTTCTCTTTGTCGCGTTACAGCAGGTTCGACGAGCGATGAAAGAGTTGGCGTTGGGATAATGGGATTGTCCCAAGACCCGTCACCCGTCACCCGCTACCCGCGAGAGAGGGACAGGTGAGAAAGGATCAACAAAACGGCAAGGCGGCGACGGGAACAGTGGTCGGACGGCTGTGCCCAGACGCGCCGGTGTAGCGCGCATAAGAGACGGACGCTGGACGACGCAAGGGGATTACATCACCAAATTGGACGGAAGTATCTCTCTCCTTCTGTGTGTGTGTGTGTGTACTTTTGTTTACACGAACTTGGGAGCGATGGGCTGATGAACAGGGGTGGCCGTAAAGAAGACCATCCGGTGGGTTCGCAGCCTTGCAGCCAATTGAGTTCAATCTTTCCCTGCTGGGAACCCGATTTAGCTCCATCCCACTTTCCCGCTGGTTGTAGACACCCCCTTGTTCTCCATGATGCCTTCAGCGACACCTTCCCGTCGCCCATTGCCCCTGAACTCACAAGTGACTTCCTAGCTGCCAGCCTGTCACTGGCCAGTCATATTTCACTCGTCAGACCAGACAGGAGTGACTGGAACCCACCAAGCGAATGAACGGCGGCTCCCAACCCCCGGTCGTGGTCCACCGTCCACGTCTCCTGTCGGTCCTTCCTTGGCATGGAGTGGTTGTCGTTGGTCGAGGACTGGTGGAGAAGCACCAGAAGTAAATGCCCAGTCCACCTACGCTTGACCTTGGACGAGGAGAGAAAGAGAGAGCCTGGCACTTCCGGGTATCGACTCTTCGGGGGGGGGGGGGGGGGGGGGGGTGCTGAAAGGTGGAATGCGTTCGTTCTTTCGTTTCGTACCTTAGCTACCTAGCACCATCTCCACCTCCACCACCACCGTCAACCACGCCGTTTTTTAATCATCCAAGTCCCTCCTTCCCGCCCGACCTTGACTTTCCCTCCTTCTCGTCATTTTCCATCCCATACCGCCCGACCTCTCTCGTTGCCGCCTTCCGGGTCTCGAGTGTGCCATTCCCCCCTCCTCTTCGATAAAATCACAAGTCAGCTCCCTCGCTTTGGTTGACATTTTCTTCTCCCTTTGCCTTCCAGTAACCGACCAACCCGTTTTTAATCGCCAACCTTTTGGAACCCGTGTCGCATCACCCCTTCACTGCTTTCACCCTGTCCCTCACTCTTTCGGGGCATTCTATCGCTTGGCACTTTACGATCATCAACTTGGTTTTGGGGAATTCTCTTGGAACCTCCACCACATACACATCACAAGATGAAGTCTGTCGCTGCCATCTCGGCCCTTGCGGCCTTGACCGTCGTCTCGGCCAAGCCTACTGCTACTGAGCGTGAAGCCCCCATCAAGGCTCGCTCCCTCCCCGTCGTTTCTGCTTCGGGCAATGGTACGCTTCACCAGTCGAACGGCAATCCGCTAGGCCGTATAATCAACTAACAGGCGAACCCCTCTAGCTTTCTACGCCGATGGCACTCGCTTCTACATCCGTGGTGTCGACTATCAGCCCGGCGGATCGTCTGAGAACGTCGACCCTCTTGCCGATACCACCATTTGCGGCCGTGACATCCCCAAGTTCAAGGACCTCGGCATCAACACTATCCGTGTCTACAGCGTCGACAACTCCAAGGACCACAAGGAGTGCATGCAGC
This sequence comes from Colletotrichum destructivum, assembly GCF_034447905.1. Classification (NCBI taxonomy): domain Eukaryota; kingdom Fungi; phylum Ascomycota; class Sordariomycetes; order Glomerellales; family Glomerellaceae; genus Colletotrichum; species Colletotrichum destructivum. The sequence goes on from NC_085904.1 coordinate 1,605,516, forward strand.
AGCTCGCCGACGCTGGCATCTATCTCGTCGCCGACGTCAACAACCCCAAGTACTCGATCAACCGCGCTGACCCCCACCCCTCGTACAATGCCGTCTACCTCCAGAGCGTTTTTGCCACCGTTGAGGAGTTCGCTCAGTACGACAACACTCTTGCCTTCTTCTCCGGAAACGAGGTGATCCACGACGAGGCCAACACTACCCTGACCGCTCCCTACGTCAAGGCCGTCACCCGTGACATCAAGAACTACATGGCCTCCCGCGGCCTCCGCCACGTCCCTGTCGGGTACTCGGCCGCCGATGTTGCCGACAACCGCATGCAGAGCGCTGCCTACTTCAACTGCGGCAGTGATGATGCCCGCAGCGACTTCTTCGCTTTCAACGACTACTCGTGGTGCAGCTCCAACTTCAAGCAGGCTGGCTGGGATGTCAAGGTTAAGAACTTCACCGACTACGGTATCCCCATTTTGTAAGACATACCCGATGTTTGCATGTTTGTGATGGCACTAATTCTTTTCCAAGCCTGTCTGAGTATGGCTGCAACACCAACACTCGTACCTTCAATGAGTTGGAGGCCCTCATGAGCGACGAGATGACTGGCGTTTACTCCGGAGGTCTCATGTACGAGTACTCGATGGAGGCCAACAAGTACGGCATCGTCGAGATCTCTGGCAACAACGTGGAGGAGCTTGACGAGTATGCCAACTTCAAGAGCGCCCTGTCCAAGTATCCCACCCCTACCGGTGACGCCGGAGCCGCCAAGACCTCTCACGCTGTCGACTGCCCTACTTCCGACTCCGTCTGGATGGTCGACCCTACCAGCATCCCCACCATCCCTGAGCAGGCTGAGAAGGTGAGTCAATATCGCAGATGCTAAACCAGAAATATGACTAACGTCTCGACAGTACATGACTGAGGGTGCTGGTGATGGCCCTGGCCTGAATGGCGATGGCTCCCAGACCGCTGGCGACAGCGCGTCCGAGGGCGAAACCACTGGCGGCACTGCCTCCCCCACCGCTTCCAGCGCCGGCTCTTCTGGCTCTGGTGCTTCCGGCTCCTCGAACGCCGCCCCTGGCATGACCTTTGGCGGCCCCATTGAGAAGGCCCCTCTGGCCATCGCCGGTCTTGCCACCCTGTTCACAATGTTCGGTGCCTTCTTGTTGTAAGAATCGAAGCCAGAGTCATGGCCCAGCCATTGCGCTGGATGTACAAACGATATCCAGAGGGCACTTGCTCTCAATTCGCACGAAGCACTAGATTTGATGTGCGGTTTTGCCGCTATTTCATTAGTTTATCAATGACACCCAGGATCAGTCATCTGGCTGCCTGAATATTGAATATTATCACATGGGCACATTTTGTTGATAGGTCTGTTACCTGTGATGGTGACCAATACTAATTGATGCAAGCCGCGATGGATGATGGACCCAATCCTATGCAATCGCAAGTTATTAGTGCGTGCTGTTGCACCAAGCCACGACGGTTGTAATTCTTTGGCTTACCCCTGTCCCGCCGTCTCGTTCACTTGGAAGTCGCGATGTAGGGTTAGGAAGAAGTCTCTGAATCTCTTGTCTGCAAGTCGTCTCGCGTGTCTTCATTGGCGTTGGGATTGACTTGCAAGCTTCAACTGTGCAGGCCGAGACACCGTTCATATGGAGCTCGCACCCATCCCTGTCATCCGTACCATGACATGGTGCCACCCCCAGCATCAATCTCAACCGCTTGGACGGAATCTGTGCGCATTCCTCTGTCGCCTAGCCGTGCCGCTGAACTTAGCGTCGGCAACACTGCGAGAGACTAGGCAATTGGAAGACGTATGGAGCCCAAGTGCCGTTGCGATCATCATCAGGGCGTCCGGTTGCATGAAAGTGTGTGAAAGTAAAAAAAGTAAAAACTGCAACCAGGACATTAAAGAGCGAGTGAAAATTGCATTGTTTGGATTATCCACAAAACCAAACTTTAAGCCCTCAGGTGATGTCCACCATGATCCTCCCAGTATCACTACCATGACAACAACTGGGCATAGCCATGCGCAGCTCAGAGATATGGCTGCATCGCCGTGTCCGTCATCCAAGCCATTTCTTGGCCGGCACAGGCTGCCGGGACCGAGGTTTCCTCTACCGTCGGCGCCGGGGGATGTCACCGGGACCGAGTCGGGAAAAGCGGGTCCATACAACACCGGCTTCCGCCGGCTGCGGTACAGTGTGTATGTCTACAGTGCGAGAGACATTGAGTAGGTGGTGTTTCCCCTCTCTACTCCCGCAAGATACGGTCACTCGTCACCGCCGTCTGTCGACCATCTTATGTCCGTTTCTGTGATGCGAGACTGAAATCATCCAGTTCCCATCAAGTCCCCAACGTCTTGATAGGCCATTGTTAGGCTCTCATCAATCTCGAGATGCAGAGCATCAAACCTGAGACATCCACCACGATTCACACTTGATATTTGGCTGTCAGTCAATCCGAACGTACGATCTCGGGAAGGCGGCAGTTGCGAGGAAGTCTGGGGGTCGCAACGACCGATATTGACGTATAAGATGATTGGTGGACTACCATGAGCAGGTTTACGGGTTAGTACTTACCAACTGCGGACCAATACGCACCAAGAGACCCCGCCCGACAACATGCCTTCACCGCAGACTCGCCATGTCCCTTTGTGGCATATTTTGCCAAGCGTCAGCCCGCTTGGCAGATGAATCAGGCCATGGTTTTGAGCACCTCCGAAGGGTTTGTTTCCTTGTACGGAAAGCTCGCGGACCTTCTGGTCAAGTTGCAGCGTTTCCCAGGACTCAAGCTGGACTCAACACTCGAATCATCTCGTATGCCGAATATCCGGCCCCGCCAGGCGCAACCAGTGATCCTTGGCAAGGCGTTGCCAGGACGGCGTGGAAATCTCCGGAGGTTGTATTGTCGCGTTTCCGGTAGCCTGCCCGTCAATTTCACACAAAACTCTCTTTGGCCGAACCCCGCGCAGCACGTTGCATCAGCTTGGCACAGGCCTCTAGACGGTAGACCAGATCAGGGAACTCCTATTCCCGACTTACCCGTCGAGTCCCTTGAAGAGACACCTCTTGGGACCAGGTCGTTCTAGCTCATCTTCACCATGGACATCTCATTTTCATCTCACGGCAGTTTCGCCCACCTTTCAAGACAGGGGGCAGCATGCTCCAAAGACGGGCTGTGCGACGGCTTTGCCCCATCATCGTGGCTTCCGCCCTGTGCCTGGTCGTCTATAGTATTTTCTGCCCACATGGCGGGCTTCAGATTCGGCTGGCAGGGCGATTCTACGACTACCTGCTGCCCCAGCATTCTGAGTTTCGCCCTTGGACTGGCACAGCGGGCGACTTCAACAACCTTCATCTGACCGAGGAACAGTGCCAAGTGACGTTTCCTGGTCTGACGGAAGGGATAGACGCGACCGTCATGGAGGGCGAGTTCCGTCTGGGCCTCGGCGATATCTCCGTGTCGCTGTTGGGGCAGATTAAAGACAACAAAATACTGGTCCTTCAAGCTCCAAGACCAGTGGACATGTCAGACCAGTGGTTGGAGGTCGGTGACATCCCGAACTTCTCACCCAACAAGAGTTTCGAGCAGCAGCGTCTGGAAGCAACGGCTGACATATACCAGCGACAAAATGCCGCCCTCCATCAGCTATACCGAGCACTTACAACCTCACCGACCCCCCTTCCCAACACGTACTTCAACCTCTACGTCCAAGACACTCCCGTATCTCGTTCATGGTCCCATAGCCGGCCTGCTATATCCCCGTCTCCAAGACATATCTTCACCATCCCCCACTTCTCCTTCTGGGCATGGAACCAGCCCTTCATCCGCTCCATCCCGCACGCGGCGGCCGCTATTACCAACATCGAAGCCAGCCTTCCCTTCGACCTGAAAGACCCGCGTGCAGTGTGGCGAGGGACTGCTTGGTTCAACAACGGCGCCAGCGCGAACCCAAGATCGCGACAAGAGCTTTTGAGGGTTACCAAGGATGCCAAGTGGGCCGATGTGCAGGCGCTGGACTGGGTAAACAGCGGAGGAAACGCAACCAACGCGCTCATGATTGAACACTTTTGCCTGCACAAGTATATCATTCACACGGAAGGGGTGTCATACTCTGGTCGTCTGCAGTTCCATCAGCTCTGTGAAAGCGTGCTCTTGAGCCCGCCCATGGAGTGGATGCAACACACGACACACCTTGCCAAGCCGGTTTACTCGAGCGTCTTGCTGGGCCGACACCAGGAGGCATACACCGACAGCGTGGCGACAAAGAAGCTCCAGAACGGATACCCGTCATCGACAGCTACGATGGCCTGGCCTGTGACGGTCGGCCCGGGAGAAGCAAACATGGTTTTCGTCAACCCAGACTGGTCCGACCTCCAAGCGACAATCCGTTGGTTGGAAGACCACGCCGAGGTGGCTCGCGGCATTGCTCGCCGGCAGCGAGCTTTGTTCTCCGAAGGCGGATACTTGAGCCCTGCAGCTGAAGTCTGTTATTGGCGGGCACTTGTCAGAGGTTGGAGCCGGGTTGTTCGCATCGACCACGCCATTCGGGGAGGGAACGAGCCCGAAAGCTTTGAGGAGTTTGTCACCAGGACCAAAGCGGTCCGGGAGAGGCACTGAATGCTCTTCCGACGACGACAAGACACCCTCAGAGCTCGAGAATATTGTATTTCTGGGCAGCGGTGTACCGGGGAGAAAGATTGGAGGCTGGACTGTTATTCTTCTGATGCATGGTGGAAGTCCGAAGGTCTGATAAGTTACGAGCCGGACAATCCGTTCCCCGTTGAGCCCAACAACGACAACGTCCCAAACCCTGCACTGATAGCCTAAAAACGAAGAGATTATCTGCTCGAGGCAAGCATATAACAGAGAAGGAGAACGCTGACGCCCAATCTGGAGGATTAGTCAGTTAACCACCGTCCGGAAAGCGGCCCACGATACAAGCAATATGCCTCGGCATGTCTGCTTCTATACTCATAGGCAGGTCTGGGAAGGGCATGGCATCTGGCCTTACTCTCCCTTATCTGCGCTCCAACTCCAGGGACTGCCTGCCAGATTTTAACTTGGCCAGGACTTATGCGAGATGGGTCAGGTATGTCTACCTGGCTTGCAGGGAGTGGGACGGCTGGGGCCCAGCCGAACCGAATACCAACTCTTGGGGACTCGGTCTGCATTGCGGCGACAACATGGGCGTTCCGCCACGCCACCCACCCACGCATTCCCATGCACAGGGCCACACAGACGCCTACATCGCACGGGAGTCTCACGTCGGAACCAATTTGTTGGAAAGCTGGCTGCACCGGCCTGACGTTGTTTCTCGTTTAAGCCGCGTCCGATAAAAACTGGCGAGAGCGTTGGGGTAGACAGCAAGGGTAAAGGACGGTTCAGAAACCAAAAGGCATATTTCCGGCACCAGTGATGACCGGCCAAAAACCCCGACTGAGGGTAGTCTCTCGAGCTCGGCAAGGTCGTACGGTCGCGGTCGATTGGAACACCGGCAAACAAACACAGAGAAGCCATGCTTGTTGAGAATTATCCCACAACGTGCAGTTCCGTCCTGTCCCGTCCATCTCGCGTCGCGAAGCTCGGCCTGGCCATGCGGGCCCGTGGGACATTCAGTGATACGATGCATCTAAGCATGTAGGGGCCAGGGGGGTGGTTGCGTGGATGCATATCTGGTTCGACAGGCTGTATATGACATAGCAAGTTTGTGACATGGCAGCAACAGTCATGCATGCAAGGTATACGACGAACCAGGCTCTTGGAACGACGGCGGTTTCCCTAACCGTGAGTAAAGTAATACCATGTCTTCTTTAAAGAGAAAGAGAGAGAGAGAGAGAGAGAGAGAGAGAGAGAGAGAGAGAGAGTAACGATGTTAGTTGTTGGTTTTTAATGGTACTTTTGCACATCACTCCCCGCTTCTACCCTCCCTTGACGAAGACGAAAGCTGGGTACAGGGCCCGAGAACCGGGGAAGTTTAGCTTTTGCGGCGCAGTGACAATCCTAAGGTAAGCTGCTGGCATCCGCTCAGCTTGTTGCGAGGAGGGGGACGGACAAGATGCGGGCTCCCTGGCTGCATGCGCATCACGCCTGCCGCATTGCCTACGCTACGCTGGCTTCCGTCCAGGCAGGCCGTCACACCGTCTTTCGACCTGCCCAACACGATATTCACAGCTACCTACCTAGTCAACTACCAACAGAGACCCACGAGCGAGGCTATCGGCCAACCGCTGCCAATGGTCCCGGTGCTTGCTGCTGGGGTCATTTGGAGAAGAGAGGGGTTGTCACTGCCAACGTATGCTGATATGGAGCGAGGGGGAGGGGAGGGTGATCGGTGAGGTTTTCGACCGACGCCCGGCCGGAGCAGTTCTCTCACTCCGTCTCGGGTCGCGAGGCGGATGCAACCCCAACTCATCATCCCCCCCGCCGAACTTTGGGCCGTGGAATGGAATTTGCTGGTTCCGCAAACCATGGGCCCGTCATCCTATCAGATCTGGGCGTTGGGTCTGACACCACTTGCGCAGCATCCCACCACCCGGTTTGTGGTGTGTCCTCCCCGCATAGGTGCATGTCGTTGCAATCCTTTTTTTTTTTTTTCTATTTGTAAACTTTTTTTTCTTTTCACTTTAAAGAGAGGGGTGAAGGAGGCGTTCATTTTGCGTTCATGTTGCGTCTAGCCTCCCCCACCCCCCTCTTTTTGGTTAGATGTCAGGTTTGACTTCTCTACCTTCCTCCCAGCCGGTAGGTAACCTTGCGGCGGCCGCGGGCGGGAAGGGCGGAAGGGGGAGCGACGCCGTTTGGTCGATGAGGTTGAATTTCCCTCATTGAACCTGAACCGAACCACATGATCCATGCACGTTTGACGCTCTTCACTCGAGGCGGCCACCCCCACCCCCCCCTGTTTTCTGCAGCCGGATGCATCTTCTGGACCCAAACCTGTTGGTTCCAACCATTTTTTTCCCTTCTCTTGCTTTTCCCACGCACATCATGCACTTTCCTCTTTTCGCCTCCTTCCCCCCTCCTCGTGCACCAACCAACCACCTCAGCAGTGCCAGCCCACTCCACCAGACCTTGAAAGCGGATATGCACAAATCCCAAGATGAGGGGGCGAAGAGAATAAGAGAGAGAGAGAGAGAGAGAGAGAGAGAGAGAGAGAGAGAGAGAGAGAGAAGCAAAACTCGAGCCAACAATGAATGAGGAAGGGGAGGGGCTTGATCTTGGTAATTTGTTGTCTATCCCCCTTCATACTGTGTGCCTATGCGACCTCAAGGCAGACCGCCTTGGCTACCTATCATAGTTGTCTGGCCCCTTCGGTCGGCCGATGGCAACATCGCCTCCCACCGGAAGGGCCCTTCTGGCTCCCCTGTCGGTTTCTTGACTCAACAAGTTCCCGGAATCCGGTAGCAAATCGGGGAAGGAGGCGTCTCAGGACTAGAGGGCTCAAGGGGGGCATCACTTGTCAGATATCCGCAAACGCGCACAATCTGTGTGTAATGGTGGTAGTAGTATCCATCCATATCTGTCTTAGGAACCTGGGTTTCGTTCCAACCAATTCCGCTCCAAGGCCCCGCCCGAGAAGGACAAGGATGAAGAAGAGGAGAAGAAAAAGAAAAGGAGGAGGAGGAGAAGGAGGAGGAGGAGGAGGAAGACGAAGAGAGGGGCAAATCAAAATCCCAGGTCCCAGGGTCCAGGGTGCCCGGGATGCTGGTATCGACACCAAACATGCCGTACGAAACAGACCGAACACCAACAACCCAACCCAATCTATTGGGTCTGGGTCTCCCCATGTTTTCGTTCCCGCCTTTCCCGCCCTCGCGGACTCAGACCGACTCAGGCTGACCCAGCTGTCTGGGTCCAACGCACTCACTCACTCGCCATCTCACTCAATCTTACACCCAGAGACCTTAACTTCTTCCCTCCACCCCTCCTCCTCCTCCCCCTCTTCTTCTTCTCATTCTGGTCATTCTCGAGATCGACGTTTTCAAAACTCTGTTTTAGCTCAGCTCGGGGATTTGTTGCTTCGCTCGAGAGTCATCGCTATTTGTGTGTGCGAAGCTCAGGATCTGCGTCCTCGGGGGTTACCTTCGCCTCCTTTAGTCGACTGTCCTCTCTCTCCCTCCCTCCCCCCCCCCCCCCCCCCCCTCTCTCTCTCTCTCTCTCTCTCACACACACACACACACACACATATACTCTCTCCCTCTCTTCCATTGTCCCTCTCGCGTCTTTGATGCCCAACCCACCCACCCACTCACTTCTTGGGCGATCCCATCGTGTCAAATCGAACCTTCGGCAGAAAAAGTCGAGACAAGCAACACGCTTTCAAGCTCGACGAAGCAATCTCGCATACCGGGGCGGGTCGTTTTTTTTCTAGGTTTTTCTTTCTTCTAGATACAACTGAATCCCCTTTTCCTTTGTCCCTCAACATTCCTCGAGGAACCACAAGCAACCGGCAATAGACTTTCATCAGTCTCCACTTGTTCCATCAGGCCTTCGATGGACTGAGACCTGGACGGCAATTGTTTCTCTGTTGGTTCCGAAACCGTCAGCTTAAGCTCATACCAAGGTTCGTCATAAGCGTCGCCTCGCGTGAAAGCTGCACCGTCGAGCTCGCCATACTCTCTCCTCTTTATCTACGCCTCGATCTCTCTCTCTCTCTCTCCCTCTCTATCATTTTTTGGAGACCTCTCGTCCATGTCACCGGCCGCCGTCATGTCTTTTTATCCGCCCGGTGCCGTCAATGGCCGCCTTCATGGCTTCGAGTTCACTTTCGAGGCCATCCCCGACAAGACATCCCTGCACGACAGCCACATAGAAGTCGATGTATGTTGAAACTGGGACCGCCGCCCTCTCCATCGATCTACCCCGTTCATCCCATGTCGCTAACGAACCCCACCAGCCCGATCCTCATGAGGGGTATGCCTGCCACTAAAAACAACAGCTCCCGTGCAACTCACTAACAGTACTGTCTAGCGAGACCGACTCTCTACCCGACGACGTCGAGTGTTTTCCTAGGCATTTCGGCAGGACGTATCACGCTTACAGAGCGGGCTGTACGTGCAAAGACTCCCCATCTTGAAATGTGGCACACACACACACACACACACACACACATAGGGAGAGAGCTCACACCGCTTACACCAATTTTTTACAGCCTACGTGTTCCCCAACGACCCTGCGGAGCAAGAGCGTTTAGACCTGCAGTCGCTGGCTCTTACGGAGCTGTTCAATGGCAGGTTACACTTTGCACCAATAGCCGCAGAGGGCTCTCCTAGACGAGTCCTCGACGTCGGCACGGGGACGGGAGCTTGGGCCATGGACATGGGAGACATGTATCCGGAAGCCCGTGTTATTGGAGTCGACCTGTCGCCGATCCAAAGCAACGCCGTGCCGCCCAACGTTCATTTTTACATCGAGGACGCGTAAGTAGCTCCCGAATCACACAAGCCCCCTTCCCCCTCCCGTCTGAACAGGTCAACAGCGCGCAACCATGGGCATGGCCGGATCCATTCGACTACATTCACACCCGCGTGCTCCTTGGATCCTTCGGTGACTTCAAGAACGAGGTCATCCAGCAGGCCTTTGACTCCCTCCAGCCGGGCGGCTGGCTCGAGTCCCAGGACTTCAACCTCGAGGCCGTCAGCGACGACGGCACGCTGACGCCGGACGCGCCCCTGTCCCGCTGGGTGCATGACATGAACTACGCGAGCGAGCTCATCGGCCGCCCGCTGTCGAGGTCGCATCTGCTGTATCAGTGGTACGAGGAGGTTGGCTTCGTCGACGTGCGGCAGCGGGTGTTCAAGATCCCCATCAATGGGTGGGCCAAGAACCCCCGTCACAAGCACGTCGGGAAGCTCTGGGAGCAGAACTTCCTCGACGGGCTGAGCGGATTCAGCATGGCCCTGTTCACGCAGGTCCTGGAAAAGAGACAGGAGGAGGTGCAGGTAGAACCCCCCCACCCTTCCCTCACCCACTCATCCCTTGCGAGCGCATGCTGTTGCTCTGCCTATACTGACGCACTCGGGGGCAGGTTTCACTGGTGGATGTGCGTAGAGACATCTCCAACATGCACATACACGCTTACCAACATGTCTGGGTCGTCTGGGGTCGCAAACCGTACCCAGGCGAAACGATCGCTCCGAGGAGTTCATCGGAGGACAGGGCCATGGCCGAGTGAAATGACACGAACCGAAACGACCGTATGATATGATTTTCTGTACCTAGACTGGCTTCCTCGGCGTATGGACCCAACGGAGTCTCGGGGTACTTTTGATGATTTTCCCAGCACGTCAGCGAGGCAATGATACTCCCACTTGTTTTTCTTCTCCTTTCCTTCGAGCCTCGTCTCTTACGAATGTCTCCCATGTCGGCGCAAAGAAACCGGTAGTCGAAATTCGCCTCCGTGGCTCAAGCAGACGAATAACACAGGGCCATTGTGCCCGATATGACTGACGCTTCACGCTGCAAATTGCATGACTCAAATGGTGCCAGGCCGGATTATCTGATGGACTGCAACCTCTAACCTAGATGGTTGCTGTGACGAGTGGGAACGTGTCGGTCACATGGATCTCAGGCTGGAAGAGTCGAGAATGTTGGGAAGGAGGAAACGGTTTACCTACCTTGCCCTTGGGTCAGGCAATCCTTGTGTGGCTCTTCTGTGGCTGGTGACTCCCCGCCACATTCTCTTATCGTTATCGTCAGTTCCAGCTAGCTCTTTCCACAGGCTCCGAAGATGACGGCATCAACGGAGCTCATTCATTTTCCGACACATTTCACATTGATTTTCCCGCCTGGTCAACAAGTACCGCCTGTCGCTTTTCCTTTGCTCGTTTTCTCCTCCTTCTTCTAGGGTGCTTTGCGCCGCGGTCGCGACACAGACACCCGCCTCTTGTCGCTGCTGTCTCCCCTTCCCTGTTGCCCGCCGTCATGTTCCCCTTCGGCGCCCTCTTGCGGCCGCCCGCCTTCCTTGCCACATACCGCCCGTCGCCGTCTCGCCCACTGGCCGGCGTCTCCCCGTCCGGTCTCCTCCTGCGATCGCGTAATCGAATACCTCCCCTCCCGACAATACGAAGCCCTCGCGCCGCGCACCCCCACCGATTCTTCTCCCAAACCCCTCGCCGGCCCGTTCTCCGGCCGCCCACGCCGGGCGGCTACGACCCACGCAACCCGGCGCACCGCGAAGTCCTCCACGAATACCACCTGCGCACGGCGCGGCCGCTCGTCACCAGGTCGAGCTTCGTGCGGCTCGCCAAGTCGCGCGGCACCCACGCCGTCCTCTTGGCCGCCGTCCTCGCGGCCGTGGGCTTCTACTATGCCAACCTGCAGACGGTGCCCGTCTCGGGTCGCACGCGCTTCAACTGCTACACCGAGGCTGGGGTCAACCGCATCTCGGACGAGCAGGTCAAGCGCGTCATCCACGAGGTCGAGTCGCAGGGCGGGCGATTCTTGCCCTCGTGGGACCCGCGCTCGCAGATGGTCGCGCGCGTCATGCGGCGGCTGATTCCCGTGTCCGGGCTCGACGGGCAGGAGTGGGAGGTCCGCGTCATCGACGATCCGCACACACTCAACGCCTTCGTGCTGCCCGGCGGCAAGGTTTTCGTGCATAGCGGCATCCTGCGCGTGACGCGTAACGAAGACGGGCTGGCGGCCGTTCTAGGCCACGAGATCGCACACAACCTCGCGCAGCACGTCGGTGAGCGCATGAGCTCGTCAATCCTGTCCAACATCCTGCTGGGCGGCCTCGTGATGATGTCGGGCATGTTCCCGCCGGCCATCATACTGGTGCAGTACCTGGGGTCCGGGCTGATGGACATCGTCTTCAACAGGCCCATGGGCCGGCTACAAGAGAGCGAGGCCGACTACATCGGGTTGATGCTCATGGCGGAGGCATGCTACGACCCACGCGAGGCCGTGGCGTTCTGGCGGCGGATGGACATGGCGGCCAAGAGGGGCCACGCGGAGGAGGTGCCCGAGTTGCTCAGCACGCACCCTTCGGTATGTTGTGCCGGTTCCTTTTGCCCTGTTTCCCTGGATTTTGGTGCTGCGAAAACTTGACAATACGGAACGACAGTTTAAAACACCCGGGGTACTGACAATAACGTCCATGTAGACCGAACATCGAATCGAAAAGCACAAGGAGTGGATGCCCAAGGCCATCGAGAAGTGGGAGGCCAGCGACTGCAAGGGGACGGCCGGCTTCGCCAACATGTTCCGGCGGGCGTTGGACCGGGGAAGCATCATTGTACAGTTCTAGCCGGGCGCACGTAATGGGTAATGGTTGCACGGCACGGTATAGCATGACACGGCACGGCATGGCGCGGCGCGGCATGGGCTACGGCTTTTTCGGCGCTGGCGTAATTGGACCTACGGCGCGATGGATGGATGGGGTTTTTTTTTTCTTCTCTCTCTCTTTTTGCTTCTCCTCCTTCTTGAGTCTTCTTCTCTCACCATTATTCCCCTGGGTCGTGTATCACCCAAGGTCGTGAACAAACGACATGATGGTATACGGGCCCGCCTTGTAACAAGATACCAATACCACGATTTCACCTTCACGAATGCGGACGGCGACTGTGAATTGGATGCTTGTTTGCCGTAGCGTCGTCTCGAGCGGTCGAAGAGCTACACTTGCAGAGAAGCCAATGCTGTCATCCAGACTGCACTGTACGGTACACCTGGAATGTCCCCAGCTCGGTCTCACGAGCCGGTAAAGTCAATCGAAGAAGCCGGCATCCTTGGCTGTCGCATGCCACCGTAGAACATCCCAGAAAAGAAAGAAGGAGAAAGCAAAAAAGCTTGGCGGGGGAGGAAGTCCCGTGGAGCCTCGGGGCCATCATCTACAGTACCTAGGTCTCTTTCCCAGACCCTCAATCCCGCGGGCTGAGAAATCCGCGTCTTGTGATTTGCTCCCGCGCTTCTACTCCAGGCACAGGCCGTCTGGGGGTCGGGGGCGGAGCAACCCCCAATCAGCGGGGGACGAATGACGTTAGAGCGGCTCTTTCGCGCCCAGATGAGCCGAGGTAAGTTGACTCGTGTCACGCTCACTCTGGCCCGTCACTCGCGCACGTACCGATCGGACCGCTGTGTGTGTGTGTGTATGTGTGTGTGTGTGTTGTTTGCGTGCGACTTCGTTTCTTCTAAGAATTTCCTCCCTCATCACTCACCCACCACTCACCAATCTCACCTCGCAACCAACATCTCACGTCTCACTGCCTTCGCCTTTTCAGCAAGACAAATACCGACCGCCACTGTACAATCTTCACACGACACACGGCACTCTTACTCCCCTACCGAAATCGCCAAAATGTCCAAGACGTTCACCACCCAGGAGGTCGCCCAGCACAAGACCGATAAGGACATGTGGATCATTGTCGAGGACGGCGTTTACGACATCACCGGTAAGAAAACCAGCCTCTTTCCTACCTCAGCTGTCTCTCTCTCTCCCTCTCCCCTTCCAGGTTCCTCAGTCCATCCACCTACCCTTTGTCCCCACCACGCTCTCACCCGTCCTTCCGCATCTCCCGTCTCCCCTCCAACTCTTCAGATGAGTCTCAATCTTCAGAGACTTACTTTCACTCACGAGTCACCCCCCCCCCCCCCCCCCCCCCCCCCTCCCCCCTCCGAGTCCCCAAAATACTGACAGTCCCCCCTTCGCGTCTAGCCTTCCAATCAGAGCACCCCGGCGGCGAGAAGATTCTCAAGCGCTTCGCAGGCAAGAACGCGACAAAGGTGTTCTGGAAGTACCACAACGAAAAGGTTCTCGAGAAGTACGGCGGCAAGCTCCGCATCGGTACCGTTGGCGAGAGCGCCAAGTTGTGACTTCGGCTCATTTTCCTCGTTCTGATCCGCCCTTTGTCCTCTTTGTACCACGGTTTTCATCATGATTGGCATATGCGTGCTTGTGGCATTTCTTCTTCTTTCATTTTCTTAAAGCGGCATAGGATGAAATAAAAACGTCCTTTCACTTTTTATGGTCCCCAGCTCTGTGGCTTGCAAGGACGTCGTGGGACGTCTTAGACGCCTGGTATCTACTTGTCTCGTCACCACACCAGACATCTATCAAACCGTGTTAGTCATTAGATATATCTTCGTAAAACTATGTACAGCCGCTGCCGCAGCAGCGGCCAGAGAATATTATCGCTGCAAGCCCCGTGCCGCAAGCATATCCAACCCCATTTGTGTGGAAAGCACAGGGTGCGCGTCTGCTTCGTGCCCGCCCCCTCCCTTTCCCCCCCCGGCATTCTCTTTCCAAATGCAGATTTTCTGTCTGTCTAGATGTTTGAATCATTGATTGGAACCCCAATCAGTCTCCCTGCGCATGTTCCCCTTTCTATTGTATTCCCCGTAAGTAAGACCGTCATCTGCCTGTCCTTTCCCCTTCACTTCACCCTATCTCCTGTTCTTTGCGCTTCCCATTCCCAAATCATAGAGGGTATAGTGCAGTTCGTCGTCGTGCGTTATACAAACGGAACAAAGAGAAAGTTGTGTTGGTTGATGATGTGAGCATAAGCATGCGGTGCCATCGATTCCAAACGGACGTTATTCATTCTTGACTGGAAGAAAATAAGAAAATAGCTTCGTCAGAAACTCGTCGCTGTTCCCTCGCGTCGCCTTGCCGGTTTGGTTCAGTACCCGCCGATAAGGGAGTCGTCGTATCTGTCGGGGCTTCCCGCACCGCTGCCGTTTGCGCTGTCGCTTCCCGAGAAATAACTTTGGTCAATGCGAAAGATCCAGTCCCTCTTGTCACGCTCGCTGCGCGCGGCGAACAACCATGTGTTGTCCGTACCGTAGATGGCAAAGACGCCGGCTTGTAATCGCTCGCTCAGTCTCTGCAGACCGCCGCCCGCGCCATTTGCCGCACCGCCTGTGCCGGTGCCGGTCCATATGGTAGAGATGACGCGTCCGGATGCTGTCCGTCGGTGGCTCGGACGGAACTCTTCGCCGCTGCCGTTGGTTTGGGAGCCCGTGTCATCGTCATCGCCAGACAGCAGACCAATGACGCCAGGCTGGCTGTCGAGACGCGAGTTTCGCAAACTGACAATGGCTACCTCATCGCCATCAGTGACAGAGTGGATGTGAAGATATGGCCGTCTCAACTCGACAAACCGCTTGACCCATCTCGTCGAGCTACTGTTCGGGATGAGCAGGTAGCCTCCCTTGAGCACCTTTGGGTTTTTCGGCACTCTGATGATGGTCGGAATCAGGCTCGGCGGAGCCGACGCCTCCGGCGCAGACCCGTCTGTGGGGGGATCGGTGTTGGTTGGGCTGAGGATCTGCAGCAGTGGATCGGGATACTTGTGCCAGAGCTTGATGCATTTTCCAAGCATCTGCCTCTCCCGCTCTGGCATCTCTGTCTCCTGCGGTGCTTCAACAGTCGCTATCTCTTCTTCGGCTTGCGGCGTCTCTTGACCGTCTCCGTTGACGAGGTCATCATCCTCTGGCACCTGCGAGCTCTCCGGCGTGTCGTTCAGCAGGTCGTCATCATCATTTTGGTATGTCGACTGGGGAGGTAGGTCCTCCTCGTCTTGGGTCTCCTGCTCTGCTGGCTTGGCCTTCGGTTCGGGCAGGCCGATCTTTTTGAGCAGAGTCTGCACGGCCCCAATCTCGGCGATCCGTCTTCTCTTCTTACGAGCGAGGATGAAGTCGCTGACGAGGGAAACCCCACGGGGAGTCCATGTGGTGAGTTGTTCTTCTCCCTTGACATAATCGTGCTGGCTGCTCATCCGCCAGAGGTCGCCTATCCTCTTAATGGGCGCAGGGCGCATCGACAGCGTAAAAATGGCGCTGGTCGCATGAACAAATCGGACGCTTTGCCACAACGAGGAGAACATTGACGTCTGCCGCACCCATGATCTCGACATGATCTGACAGCAGACGTGCATCGCAAACTTCATCGGTTCCGCAAACTTGCTAGAGCTGACTTCCCAGGCCACCGTCATCTGAACGCGGTACTTATCCGCTGTGACTCTGTCCAGCAACAAGGAGTTGTGCAGGCTGGAATCCCACTGACCGGTCATTGTAATGCTTCGGGTGCCGTTGGCATTGTCGCGGAAAGCGGGCTTGTTGGCAAGCTTGAGAGCGATGGTCGGGGACGTGGAAGTCATGTCGGGAGACTTCCCTGCCTGGTCCAGGAGCTGGATTTTGCCCACCCTGAGATTCATCGCATCATCCCAAGGCAACGCATCGCCGGAGCTGTGCGTGATGTTGATGGAGATGCGACGCTGCAGCCCCTGGTGGAGCTGGAACGTGCCGCCATCCATCTCGCTCGTCTGCGCGACTTCGACAGGCGCATACTCTCCTTCTTCATTGAGCTCGAGGATCTGTATCCTTGCCAACAGGTCATGCTTCTCCTCCGTGTAGAACTGCGACTCGGCGATTCGTGCGCCTTTGGGTCTACCTCGGGACACCGGTACAGCATCTCTCATATCGTCCCAGCTCAGCAGCTTGTCCAGGTGCATGGCGGATACTTTGGCGAAAATGGCTGCCCGAAGGGTGACATTCTGCGGGCTAAAAAGAGGGACGCTCATACTATGCACGCTCTCAAACCGAATCGGCCCTTCGTCAAAGTCCTTGACCATCTGCGTAGTTGTGATGCCATCCTCCTCCGACACCCCGGGGATGAACAGCTGAGCATGAACCTCTGTGCCCTCCCTCTCGGCGAACCCCAACATCTCGTGCATAACAACGTTGAATTTTAGCGTGTTGGATGGGGCTCGGGCATGTGACGGCTCCAAAGAAAGCTTGATCATGCCGATGGCGTGGGAGGTGTGTGGTGAGAGAACGTCGAGCGCAAAGTCCTGAACCCTGCTCTCGAAGACGGCCTTCAGAGGCACGTCGACTTCTCCCACAAGGGTGTACTGCGGCATGCAGGTTTCGATGAAGGGATTATCAAGGCTCAAGTGCTGCGCATACTCGGGTTGATCGAGGTATTGGTGCATCTGTCGCATTTGGCGAACGCGGTCGTGAAGCTTCTCAAGACTCCAGAGATGGACAACGCAATTCTTGTAGTCGACGACACGAACGCCGATGCATGGCTTCTGGGTCTCGTCGAGAGCGATATCGTCCCCTTCGCCTGTCAACCCGTTCAAGACCATGTCGTAGGTAGAACAGATGGAGTGGCCAAGGTCGACGACGGTGAACTGGAAAACCACGCCTTCGTCGAGCTCGTTACTCATGATCTGTGCTTCCTTCAACGTCGAGGCGTGTTGTAGAACCGCTTCGGCCATTCGCACGTAGCGTCGGGTCCGCCAGTGGTTGACGACCTGCTTGGCGGTTTCGATTTCCTCGTCGGACAGCTTGGGATTAGCCTTTGGCCTCTTTAGCGGATCCATTTTCTCGAGCTTTTCCTCGAATTGGCGACGCTGAACCTCCAATTGCTGCTGCATGTCTTCTTTTATTGCCTGCAAGGTTTCTTCCATCCTCAGCTTCTCCTTTCTGATCTCTTCCACTTCGACGTTGGCTGCTTCAGCTGTCTTGAGCTGGTCTTGATACTCCTCTTTTTGCCGGTCGAGCTGGGATTGCATCTCCTCTCGCACTTCTCTGAGCTTGTCGTCCACTTCCCCCTGTTTGGGGGTCGAGGGCATGGTGAGCGCGGTATCGAGAGAGAAGTTGTCAAGGGTGCCAGTCGACATGTATTTTTCTCGAATAGGATATGAAGTGACTGACTCCGCATCATCGTCACCCTCACGGCCGTTGACACGCTCAGCACGCGCTCTTTGGATGCCCTCGAACAAGGCATTGAGTTCCTCGTCCGTAAGGCTAGCCAAGTTCTGGTTTGTACCGAGTATAGCCTCTGCAGCCTCGCGTCTCGCAAAGCTCCAATCGTTATCGCGTCCGGTGCGAAATGGAATCGGAGAGTCCGGCCGACTGTCGCCAATATCCGATCCAGTCTTGCTCCAATTCCGTTCGTGTCCTGGCCGAGGGCTGACTGCCGGCGTAGGTATGCTCTTTTCGAGGTTCTGCAGCTGGCTGGCTGTGACAGACTGTCTCAAAAGGCTCTTGTCTGCTCTCTCCTTTTGGGCCTCCATGGGATGGTTGAAACGGAAGATGTGGAAATCACCCAAAATGACTCGATAACCAGAGTGGAGCTGCTTAGGCTCTTCGATCCGTTTACCATTGACCATGACAGAGGCGCCTTCGCTGGGGATGACCATAACGGTACCATCTGGTCCGTTCTCGAACGCGCAATGATCATGTAATATTCGCGTCCCGTTGAGGCGAATGTTCGCCTGGTTGTCGGCATTCGTGTCCATATTCCCCACAGTGGTTAATCCTGGCTTGAGGTTGTACACCAGGCATTCGGCGAGCAGTGGATCGTCCGAGAGATTGACTAAATGGGGCATCTTCTTGGGCGTGGAGAGTCCGATAAAGCCCTTTTCGATGCTGATACCGAGCTCCTCAAGCGCGGCTTCGCGCTCCTTGTGAATCTCTTCAGTTTTGGCCAATTTCTGCTCCCACGTCTGGTTCAGGTCTGTGAGCAGCTTCTCGCTCTGGTTAAGCTGCTCAGCAATCTCGGCCTTAGAGACTTTCTTCACGGCGCCGTCGCTCGATGTGATGGACACAAATTGCTTCTCTAGAGGCGTGCCTTCCGGATAGACTTCCTCGGACGTGACAACGCCGCCGGCTGCTCCTCCGGCGGCACCTGCTGTTCCGCCGCCGCCGCCGCCCCCTAGTTGATTCCTCAAGAGGGCAAGCTCTTCCTTGAGTTCTCTGATCATACGAGCGTTGGCGTCTTCGTTGACGACCGCGTGGTTCTTGATTCGCTTAGCCGAATCAGCATATCGTAGTGTACTGAGAGTTTCGTCGTAGTTGATGTCTGCTGGACTGATGGCTGCAATCATGGCAGTCATGCTGTTACCACCTAATGAATCTTTGAGCAGCCAAGTCAGAACACTGTCTCGATAGGGGACCTGCCCGCCAGGTCCCTTCTTCTTCTTTCCAGTCGAGATATCAGCGAGCGCTGAAATTACACGGCCTAGAGAGGACAGTGACCTGTTAATCTCGGCACCTTCCTTCAGGCGGGCGCCTGTAGCGCCTGTTGATGTGGCTCTTTCCGAACCAGCCAAATCAACGAGACTGATCTTGGCGACCTTTTCCATCTCCATCTTGGTTTCGGGGTCGAACTTCTTTTGAGTGAGCATCAAAGTAAAGACTGCATGACTTCGGCTAGATGTCTCGTTCATATTGGTTGCCGCGACAGTTCTTGCCTTGTTTCCCTCGTCCATCAAGTGCTCAATCTCCTGGAAGCTGCCGACCACCAATTTTGCCAAGTCTTCGACGTATGGTCCAGTCGAAGGGTGCTCGCGAACCTTGAGGTTGCCTTTGGTCGACGGGTTGAGCAGATCTCGCACCCGCTCATTGTAGATCTCGAGGTATGACACTTCCACCGTACATCGCAGGTTCTTGTCCTCCTGCAAGGCCGTGATTCTCTTAAACATATCTTGGCAAATATTCGGGATGATGCCGACCTCCTTGCCGTATCCCATCATGGAGTACGACTTTCCAGAACCGGTTTGACCGTAGGCGAAAATACAGTTGTTGTAACCTCCGAATGCGTTGTCCAAAAGCGGCTGGCCAAGATCGTCGAATAGGTTGTCTTGACCGGCATAGTGGGAGTCCTTTCGATCGAACGACCAGTATGATCTATCAAAGGCGAAGACTTTTTGGCCGGCATCCTTTGCGTTCTTGGTGTGGGCATCGGGAGGTGTGGCGAGGATCGTCTGGTTGTCTTTCATCTCAATGATGCATTTTGAACCACGATCGATTTCTGAGCTACAGTCAGCATTTGTTCCGGTGACCAAACCCCCTTGTGCGGTCTGTCTAGCATCAAAAGGGGTTCAGACTCCAAGGCATACCTCTACTGTTGAACGGCCTGACTCTCACCACCACCTTGATGTTTCCACCACCTGCTGGCGCCATCTTTGCGACTGGGTTCAGGGCACCTGCCGCCCGACTTCACGGCAGAGCGCGCCGGTTGTGCGGATGACAGGCCTTCGGCCACGGGCTGCTGGTTGACAGCGTCCAACAGGATCGACCACCCTCGGGGACTGGGCGACAGCAAGGTCCACGTTGTCCGGCTATCTTCCACTTGTGATGTCGACAAAACTCTCTCAGAAATTGGCCGAGATCATTCTTCGGGTTCCGAGGCGAGCGGGATGGTTTGGCGAGCAAACCGGAGGGGATCGTCAAGCGGGATTCCGACCTTTTCGATGGCTAAGTATTTCCAAGAGCGGTTCTTGGAATGACGCAGACAGGGGCCCCGCAAACAGGCGATGCTGTGTCGGCCAACGCACGCTGGACAACTCGTGGGGTCTTCGCTCGAGCGCCTTATCGCGCAAATCCAGGGTCGTTTCGTGCGTCGTAGGGTCGTGGTCGCGTAATACAAAGGGGAGTTTAGTCGTCGAATGGTCGGGTCGTCGAGCAGAAGTGCTGGAAAAGACAGGGTACGGAGTACTTCAGTGTCAACAAATTTCGGGAAGGACGCGGTCGCGCACCGCATGACGGCTCTCTGCAGGGAACTGGCCGTGTTTGATTGGGCGGGAAATTAGCTTTGCTCAGGGTCACTTCACGTGCCAATCCGCTCAGCTCAGAGGGGTGACGGGCGAAGGCCACTGTCTCCCAGCTGGCGTTGGCATCGATGTTTTCTAGATGACTAAGCGTCGTCAGCCAACATGTTGATACCCATAAACCTCCTCACTCTTTGATCATCTTCGCAGCTTGTAGAATGACCACATTAACCGGCCTAATGGCATCCGAACCCTCCTTATGCCACCATGTCATTTTGCTTTCCCCTGCAGCCTCTGTTTGGCGACACCGCAGTCATCAACTGAACTCCACTCGCGGAGAGTTAAGGTTGTGGCCAACCTCACTGGTTGAAACAGTCGAGGAAGTCGGGAACGCAGGTGTCTCGAGCGTTGCCTCAACAGCAGTGTTCGAATCTGATTTTGTACAGCGTATCAGCGGTTGCGGCAATGTGTTGCCGCGGCAGTCATGTTGCCATTTCCACCTCAGTGGTTAGTCCTGTCTCGCTGCCTAACCTCTAGCAGCTGGCATTTGCCATTGAGTCTCTGCTGGACAGCGCTGCGCTCTGATGATGTTCGTCCCATTTTTTGCAGTTTCTGCCAGTTACATCCCTGTCAAGTCGATTCCCAGAACGCGGGTATCCGATTCCGCTGTTCGGTCGTTCCCGTTGCTCGGAATCAGACAACGGGCTTCGGTAGGAGAAGCCATGCGGGCAGGTGATTTTCGGCGTTGTCGTGCCACTGCTACATGCCCGCCAGCCTCATTCGCTTCCCACGACATCTAAATCCCAACCAAACTGCAGCAATGCGCGATCGAAGATCACTTCGGCCAAGTTGGCCCAGAAGAAAACACGGCCCGCGGGACACAGGTTGAACAACCAATTACTCCTTCGCGCCACGTCGAACATTGCCTTTGCCGGGACCTCAACTCGTTCCAGCGTTTATTACTTACACATTGGGGGAATCTCAAGCCTGACGCCTTAATGCGCTGAGCCGATTCTCGAGATCACACCACATCGGCATCTTGCGATTCGTGGTACACATAAACGCTAAGCTATCTACTTCGATACCCGTGCGGCGGCTCATTCAGTTGGAGCAGCATCAGCCCGCATGTATCTGGGTGTTGTTCGCTCTCTCAGCAATCGGCAACTACTACCAGATGGACTCATGTGCAACAACCAAGCCACCAAAGCTCACAGCTGCAAGCAGAGCTCCGTGTTCGTCCGGTACGTCACGGAGACCTGCTCCCCGGATGTGGAGCATTCTTGCAAGCCCTCTTAGGCCTTCGCTGTTTTCACAAGTCGGCACAGCTGGTTGACCAACTGACACCCGGCAAACCGGCACGCGAAGATATTCCCATGTTAGGCAGGTAACCCTCTATCTGCGGCAACTAACGCATCTGTGAAGGGGGGGGGGGGGGGGCTTGGCCTTCCCCGGGCGTCGAAACAAAACCTCCGAAGATAACCTACTCAAATAAGACCTTCTCCAGCCCCCCATCGTGACCATGCCTGCACCTGCAGACTCGGCGACATCCACCGGCTACTCGCATATATCCAACATTACAGCTACCGGGTGGAGCCGGGAGTCAACCTTGGGGTTTCTTTGACGACGGGGTCATCTGTCAGCGTCCTCCACCATCCTGCAACAGATTATATCTACGCGAATGCACCATTAACCACAAACCTCAACTCCTGTCTCCACCAACCCTTCCGCAAGCTCCTAGAGAAACCCTCCATCCTTCCTCGTGTTGTCCTCGTCTCAGAAGAACGAGACCCCTCGACGGCGGCGCACCGGATGGAACGCCCGAGAGGTATTGGGGCATGGAGCACAGATGCCCTGCCGCCGCCACCGCCGCTGCCGCTGCTGGTGCTACTGCTTCGACTCGGACGTCCGCTGTCCAGGGCTGGTCCGTACGACGTGACTCCGGTGTTCCAGAATACAGAACAACCTTGTCGAAAGACTATGTCCCCGCAAACCACAATTTGGCGATGCTGTGTAGATTCGGCCGCAACGTCGGCTCCGCTCAACACTTCTGTCTTATCACATTGGGCGAACACTACTAAGATGCAATTACACCCCTGCCCCTCTGTCTCGAACCGACAGCTGCCTTGTTCAGGGGGGCAACCCCTCTCTCACTCCTTCCCGAGAGACGCGCCTCCACGCCCGCCGCCGTAGCGCCTCCCGCCAAACGCGAGGCGCTCGCATACCCACTGTGACAGCCTGACAGGAAACGAAGCGAAAAGAAGAAAAGAGGGAAACGGTCTAACACAGCACGCTAGCGTTTCGATTTCTCTCTGGATTGCCTAGGCGAATGGGGACTCCTTCCATAAGCCAAACAAAACGGTGATCGCTGCCGACACCACGGCTCGCGCTGGCTAGAACATGACAAGGCTTGGTCACTGCAGGCTAGCAAGGGGGGGCCGTTTGAGACTTCGGGCTCCTCAAGAGTCAAAACACTACACTGCGTAGCCGATCCATAGACCCCGGCCCAGTCGCTGCCGTCGAGCTACTGCAAGGAACGGATTGCTTAAGACATGGCAGCCGGGCCGGCGTCAATTTTAGCTCGACACACGGCAGCCAGGCATCAAATGACGTCTCGAGCCCGTCATATCGCGCGATGAAACTCTCAGAGGTGGCCAAACACTATCAACAAATAGCCTCTCTACTTACACAACCTTCATCCCTTGGCGCACAAGACGACGAGAATGCCCGCTCGGATCGACATTAATTGTTGCAACCGCAACTGTCACGTCAGCATCGGGGCCTGAATCGGTTTCAGTGAGGGGGCCACAAACAACGACACCTTGCATGACGACGTCAACTCTGCTCGCATGTACAGGTACTCGGGCTGATGGAAGCCAAGACACGGGATCAAGGGGACCTGCACCGTGGCCCCAACGTAGCGGGCAACCCGCAACTCTGATAGATAGAGAATACGCCATCCCGCTCCCGTAGATCCCCCCCCCCAAAAAAAAAAATTGGATAAGGAATAAGATGAGAGAAAACTTTCAGCGTCTTCACGGCGATGGGGAAACGGGTTTGACGCTCCTCTACTACTGTATTTACGACTGGATAACTACCTCAGGGAACACAACAAACCGAATCATGACGACGTCGCAGCGCCCACACGCCGATCGTCGTGCTTTCTGCAACTCTACGCTCTTATCTCGTCATAAGGGAGGGGGGCTATCAGAGGCGCATAGTCCATCCTCCCCTTCCCTGTTTCTTTCTATACCTTAAACACACAAGGTCTTGGAGAAAGGAGAAGACGGCCAAGCAGGAGGACGAAAGTCTTCTGCGTGGGAAACCCCACCTGACCTGGAAACGCCAACCGACCTTGGCGGTTGCTTGACATGCTTGACATGCTTGACGGGGTTTGGTCGAGACGCAACGGAGAACTATTGCCTACCTACCTGTAAAAAGTTCGCGGGTACGTGTCCGTCGATTGGCCTGGCGACGGCGGGCCTCTCGAGTCGCCGTTATAAAACGCTTCCAGGAAGTCGCCGGTCTTTACGGCCACGGCCCGGGGGGGTCAACCACTCGGGACAGCCGACCGCGAACTTTACACGCATCCATCTATCCATCTCCATCGCTGAAGCTGAGGGACGTGGGCGTGGGCCTCGTCTGACTAACGCACACGCACCCGTATCCACACACAAACAACCAACTCTATCGACATTCCGATCATCATTTTGTCTATATCGCGATCTACGTCACGCGCATACAATGAGACAAAGTCTAATCGGCCACCAATACACACACGCACATCTCCTGAGAAAACGATCAGCAGGGTCTGCTTGGGAGGGTGGGTTCCGCTGACTGGCCAGCCCAAGATGTATGCAAGTAATGGACTCAGCTGCGAGTAATCAGCAAATAAGACCAGGTATCTAGGTAGACAGTACAAGGAAAAAAGTACGTTCGCCTCCCTTTTCCACGCCCCTGGCCCCGTGCATCGCCATCGATGTCCTGGGAGAAGAATACTCAACAGGATAGAACCCCGCCACCCGAATGCCAGGCATTACATGGCGTCTGTCCATTAAAAGAGCAATGACTGATAGAGGCTAGTCAATTCGGCCATGCAGTACATAGTAATTAAGAACTGTATCGCACTGTTTATACATAGACCCTAGCAATCGCCAAAACTTGTAGCTCATAGCACTTTGCGAAGACACGCCTTTACGAATGCGCAGTGGAGTTGGATTAAGTACTGTTGCTTTTGATTGTCCCTTTCTAGGATGGAACATGATTATCTCTTTTTGAATAATACACTATATTGTATTCTATGGCCTCTAAGGCCGGCCAGGCACAGAAAGGTGATACACGACTAATCTTTTTACATGAAGAGAATAGTATCCTGCTCTCAACCTACACGGGTCCAGACCATTTCCTTGACCAGAGCAAGTTTGGGCCACCATCACCAGGTAGATGACATGAAATTTATGCAAATGAGGAAGAAGACAATGAGATGAATGAAATCGGTGTGGCGGTCGGTTTATGAAACAAATGCCATGAAGAAAAGAGGGAGCGTCGCGGACGGGTATCAAGTTGGTGTTAAGAAAACAAGATGGACGGTAAAACAAAACACAAAATTGAGAGGCGCTTGTTGGAAAGGAATGTAATTGGTCGGCCGTGATGTGGTTTGAGACGTAGGGAGCGTAAGCGTTATACGGACAACGGTTTCAAGAGAGATGATCAGATGAATTGTTTTGCAAGGTTGGAAAGTTGGAAAGTGTTGGAATAGGGAAGATGGGACGAGGGACTGGGCCGAGAGTGGCTGACTTTTCAGCCTCGGAATACGGCACTGGTGAGGAAGATGGCCTCGCCGTCTGCCGGGCTATTCTTGGCCGGGGGCGAAGGTGCGCGGGGAGATGGGACGGTGTTCTTCGCATCCGTCGAAAGTCCGCTGAGAGCCTCGTGGCTGCGCGCCCGATGGATCTCTTTCCGCTCATCATCAGAGAGGGCGGCAGTGCTTTCGGGCAAGTTTGCTGCTGCACTCATCTTGGTGATTTCGTTCTCCACGTCGGCCAAGAGCGCGTACACGTCGCTGTCGGCGTAGATGCGGATGCTTTCCATGCCGATGCGGCGATGGCTAAAAGCAGACTCGTGCTTGTTGGCCAAGGCTCTGGGCGTCTCCTCGACCACGGGCTGCTCAACAATGGTACTGGGGACCTGCGCGACGACTCGTTGCGGCGAGGGGGAGCTGTTGGCAGCGTGTGAAGAGAATGCGTTCTTGGTGGGGCTTCGGGGGGGTGTGGAGATGTCCCCAACGCCCGGTGGTGGAGGCGAACGGATCCCCATGGCCAGCTGCAATGACTCGCTCGCAGCCGTTGCCGCCGGAGTGGGAAGTGTAGCGGCGGCAGCAACGTGTTCCAGGAGCTTTTGGCGTACCCGCGTCCGGCGGTTTTCGGCCTGTTCGAGCTTGTTGACCCAGTCATCAATTGAGGTGTCGAGCTCAGCAAGAGCTTCCTCTTGCTTCAGCATCGAGTCCGTGCTGAACCTCGCCGTCCGAGGAGAGCGAAGGTATTGACACATGCGAGAGTGCAGGTTGCGTCGGCCAGCTCGCAAAGAGGTGTAGGTGCGACGAAGGTACTCAGTTCGTTCGTCGAGCTGGCGCAGTTCCTGCGAAATCGCGGTTAGTTCTGTGTCGGAATATGCTGCTGGCAAAGCTTCGTGTCCTACCTTTGAAAGCATCTCGACGTCATCCTTCTTCAATACCTCAAACCTGGAGGCCTGGCCAAATGCCTGCTTTTGTAACGCCTCCAATTCGGGTTGTCCCATGTAATTGGCCACCTCACCAGCGCGCCATCCGGTCGGGAGCTCCTCGAAAGCCCGACGCTCAGCGCTCTTGTTGCGTGTCGAGCAGCTTCGCTTGGGAAGAGGACTGCCATTGTTTCGCGCGTCGCTCCGCTTCCTTGGGCGGCCCCGATCCATGATGCTACCGGATTCGGATTGTCCCCTCCTATGCGAGTGAACGAACGGCCGGGATGCAGATTCGGTTTCGGGCGGTGCCGAGGCGTCATCGTTGTGTTGACCGGGAGTCATTGCGATAGGTGTGTTGTTGTTCTCCCATGGCTTGGATGAGTCTCGGGCCTCCATGATGGGAGCAGACACGGGTGTAGTGGCAGATTGTATACTGTGGCAGGCTGACAGCGGCGTTGTCAGGGCGGTGGAAGCCGTCAAAGGAGTGTAGGGGGTTCGAGACTGTGACCTGGACGAGTCGTCGGTTCGGGCAGAAAGCTGGCCAATATCCTGACTAGAGCCGCCTGATCGCATGCGACTGTGTGAGGTTTGTCTGGCCAGGCGAGGCACATTGCCGATGTGAGTAGGGATGACGAGAGGGGCCAGCTGCTTCGGCGAGGCAGGCTGACGAGCTGTCTGGGTTTCCGAAGCAGATCGTTGGTGCCGTTCCGGAGAGCAAGCGTGATCTATGTACGCAGACCTATCGGCAGTGGCGGCGGCGGCGGCGGCGGACGAGACGGAACTAGTGGAATTGTGCTGCTTGATGTGATGACCAGGGGCGCTGACGGACCTCTCGTGCAGAGGTGGTCGTCCCGGAATGGTGGCTAGAACTGGTCAGTAGACTTCTCCCGAAGGGAGTTTGGATGCGTGCACACTTACGTGAATCCATGGGAACTTCCTGGACTGTTGTCATTGGGCCCAGCTCGGGAATGCTCACTTTGCGCCGTCTAATGAGGTTGTGCTCCTTGATGCGTAGCCGAAGCGAGCCGCTGCTGCTGCAGGGCTTTTCTGTCTTTTCGTTCTGTCCCATGGCGAGGGCGAATGCTTGCTCCGGGTCGAGGCTCTTTCCTGACGGCCGGTGCTGACGATCTTTGGGAAAGAGCTGGTACTTCCGAGACTCTGGCTGGTGCATCCTCCACACGAAGGGTTTGTAGTCCGCTGTCGGCGGTGGCGGCGGCAGTTGTGTCTAGTCCAAAAGACTCGGTCAGTTGTTGAAGGACAATGCAACAAGCAAAGAGCGTGTAGATATGTAGCTGGGGGGGGGGGGGGGGGGGGGGAGGAGCGATGTCCATACTGGTTCTGAGGGAGGTAGTGGGGAGGCCGGCTTGGCTATATACGGCAGAGTGGTGGGCTCGCCTTCGACACCGAGCATACAGGTTGCGATGTGAGCCATTGGGAGGAAGAGGAGTAGGAGTGCGGATGACTGATGCAGGGTTCTGAGGTGAGGGATAGATGGCAGCCAGTACAAGTCAGGAGAAGATCTGGCACAGCTATAGCCAAGGTCAGGGTAGGTATAGGTTCCACGCTATGTAAGACAATGGCTCCCTGAGCAAAGAAGTCGAGCAGTGAGGCTATATATGTCTTAGGTATTCGCAGACGGTGGAGAGGAAGCAGATTGGAGAAGACTGGAGAAGAGGGAAAAAGCTCGAACTTGCACTTGACAAGGGGCCCCCTTGGCTGCTTCGATATGCACGTCGGTCTGTTTTCTGACAGGGAGCCCTGACTCTTTCTTTCTTCCTTTCTCTCTCTCTCAGTCTGTCTCTCTGGGCCGGGAGGTTATGGGCCCTGGACTGGCAGCATGGGGGGGTATGTCAAGGGGTGGGACGGGCAGAGAGACTGGGAGAGGGACAAGTATCCGTACCTACGAAAGTTGCTGGGGGGTGTGGGGGGACAGCACGAGTTGGGGCGAACGGGGGAAGGAACCAGAGAATGTGAAAGTGACGATGAGCTGGGTTCAGTCAAGAAACCAGGACTTTTAGGTTTCCAGGTTAGGATGCGGCGGGAAGAATTGGACGTTCTCGGTTTTCTCTTGTTACAAAGGCCCCTGGATGAAGGATGGGAATGAGGAAAATAAAAGGGCAGACAGTAAGTATTGTAGACAGCTGCGGATGGGAGTGTGCTTGGAGGCAACGGGACCACCGGGGTTCCATGAGGAGCAGGTGCGGTACGGAACCCGTATACCTTAAGTATGGATGTTCCGTGCCGCATACGTTCTGTCTGGCTAGAACTTAGACTTCCTGAGTAGCTCTAGGTAGATAGGTACATGCATGTAAGTGCCAAGCAGAGACCTGCACCTACATCTGTACTTGCACCTGCCGCAACTGCGACTGCGCTGCAGGACGGGGACGACGGGCACGGAACCAGGCAGGAGAGACCGAGGCGTTGCTTTCAACGCGCTTCACTAGGACTTCTTCAAGACAGGACAGGGCCGAAATTGCATCTCGATACCCGGTCGAATCCTTACCGGACCTAGGCGAAACACGAGGGACGCAGTGTTCGACTGCCGGAGAAAGAAGCAAGATTGGGAATAGGGCAGCATTACGGTAGGGGTGGCAGGCCGGAAAGATACCAGGGGTCCGGCAGGCCGCGGCGGAGGAGGTGAGAAGAAGGAGCGAAGAAGACAAAGAAGGTGTGGGAGCGGCGGAGAGAGTGAGGGTGGGAAGGAAAGGAGAGAAACGTCAGTGTGGGTGTGTGTGTGTGTGTGTGTGTGTGTGTGTGTGTGTGTGTGTGTGTGTGTGTGTGTCTGATCGTGTCTTTCTGTTTTTGACAATTAGAGAAAAAAAGGCACAGATGTGCAAAGGGGGAAAGATGTGCAAGTCAAATGCAATCCTGCTGCGTCGCTCTACGTCTGCATCTACACCTGCATGGGAGGTGGGGAGGGGGGGCAAGTTGAAACGGGCTTGAGAAGCAGAACCAAAGCCAGGTATATATTGGGTGGTCATGAAGCAGGGGAAATGGCAGAGAGAAGCACCTGTAGCACCAACACTCAAGGAGAAGGGGGGAAACCGCTGAACCCCTCCGAGGACTAGTAACCCCATTTATCGGGACTAGCGTCCCACTTGAGAACGATGGAGTTTTTGGCGTCTGGGAGAAACGTCAACCTGGGAAAGACAGGGTTTGCGGTACGTACAAGGACAGGGGTGAAGCCCTACTAGCGCGATGTATCCGTCGCCCCTCTCGCCATCTCACGGTCCACCCTAACTTGAACTTCCCTAGCCAGCACCTTGTTAGCCCGGGATGTTTATCAGGAGGAAGACACTCAGAGTGTCTGCTCCACTTCCCTCGCTTCTTGTCCGAGTAACCGATGCCCCGTTTTGCTGGTCGATATCCGTACCGCGAGCCCAGCGCGATAACCTTCATTCTCTGATCTAGCTGGGTGCTGGCTGCGTAGGTACATCTGACCAGCTGCCCATCTTATCCCGCTAAATACATATCTGCATATATACGCACACATCCGTCAACCTACCCAAGTAGATATGCTGTCGCACATTAACATTATGTGAGCAGTTGAAGAGTTGCCGAAACGAGACGCTGACAGATAAGCAACAACCCTGGCGAATCGTATCGTCTCGTCTCAACGAGGCAACTTGTCTTGGTCTCTTGTCTCCCTTCGTGATTCAGGCTCCTGTACGCTGTTCTCGTGTCCAGAGTTGCCCTGAAAAAAGGATGGACCCAGACTGCTTAGCTGACCATTCCTTCCAGTTGTGAAGACGTCATGGCTGGTTGGCTGGCCTAGGCCCTTCCGGCAAGACGACCACTGGTTCTGTCCAATAACAACAGTATCAACAGCAGTAACAGTAACGCACAGATGTGGCGACTCGCGTTTTCTTCTTTTGACCGGGTAGATGCCTCTCTGTTTTTTTGCAAATCCCAAACTCAAAGTGAGGAGGGGGGCTTGCTCGACAATGTCTTGTCCTGTCCTGTCTCGGCTTCAACCGCACTAAATAACCTCCACGACACATCTCGCCCACATCCATGCGTCTTTTGTCGTCTCTTGTCTTGCCCCTCTCTGCTATGGCCGTCCCGCGGCACCGCTGCCACCGACACGAGAGCTGGGGATCGCGCTAATCAACGACTCACGCCCTCTCGCCTTACTTGCTTGTTCATTCTAGAGATTGCTCCAATGGGCTTATTCAATCTCGCATCGAGACCGCCTGACCCTGAGCCATGACTCTCTCCCCACGCCATGTGGGCGCGCAGCGCGTCATCACCATACCAAAACAAGACGACACCACCCGAGCGCCACTCGATTGCATTGGAAGCCCACTTCCTCTCTTATTTGACAAGCCATTCAGCATCCTAACAACAACAACAACAACAACAACACCTATCCATCCATCTGGCGTGCTGGTAGTGTACATGGGGTTGAGCTGGTCACCGAAACTCAACCCCAAGTCCGCTCGAACCCTGTACTCGACTGCAACACGACAAACTTGCCTGTCCGCTAGCCGTAGACATCTGTTGTTGGAGATAATCTTTGTGCCAGGCATGTCAACACTTGGACGCTGCCCGTGTGTATGCAACAAGGGGGGCTGCGAGCGGTGCCCTGCACAGCACACGGCTTATGTACCTCTCTTCAACCACGGGCTCCCTGCCTCGCTCAACTTTGACATCCATCAGCCACCGCATCATCATTGTTTGGTTCGCACGTCCCTCCAAGCGCAGCCGGTGTCTCGGAGACGATACCGGCCGTCGCCTTTCTCATGTCGAGCTGCAAGTCGAAAGCCGCCACCGTCTCACAGTCTGCCTTCAAAGCTTCATCTAAAGCAAAATCGCGGCTCATCGGAAGTACTCGGACCACTTGTGTCTATGGAGCGCATCGTCCCTGGTGTAACCCCGCACGCTTCACTCAACTAGACCACCTGCCAGGCTTGCGACTGGACTGCCCCTTGTCCCAATTACAGCTGCTCCGACGAGACCACGCCGTCGAATGGCCTGTCGCAGATGCCATCTATACGGTTCGACAGAAACAAACAAGCTAACGACGCAGCATCGTCCCTCACAGGTTGGAAACTGACGGCGCCAGCTAAAGGGTTTGCATGGATTGTCTCCGCCTGAATAACCACCCACGCGGCAAGTTGCTTGCTCGACCTGGATCGTTCTCGGCGCTCAGGCTCCGCGGTTGAAGACACCACCACCACTAAACACCTCCGCTCGCGCCAGGAACGACCTGGCAACCCAACCATACGAACCGGAGAATTTGCGGTATTGACCGGACGTCAAACTCGCACAGGCCTTCGGCGGGGATATTTCGCATGAAGTCGCATGAATGATGAGCCCAAAAGAGACGAGGCGGATTGGACGACGGAACAAGCATATCAGGAAAAGAGCCACTCACAACGTAATGAGATGGTGCTGACTTGGAAGCATCCGCCACTTATTGCAGAATCATGACTGAGCAGCGACAACCTGGGCTCGTCAGGGTTCAATGCTTCAATGGCTCGTCGTCCACATTGGTTCTTCATCAACCCGTAGCTCCCCCAAACGGGCGGTGTGGGGAAGTCCACGCCCTACGTTTTTGGAGCTTCCACTAGCGAGACTTGTCCGTTCGGAGACTCGGGAAGCAGAAGCCAAAACTAAGGCTTCGGTCCCGAAGGCGCTAGCAAGAAAAGATTGACGTCGTGGCTTTGGGCTTTGTCAAGCGCCCAACGGCCATCTCAGCACCAAGTGGCGTAAGTAGCGTTCTCGTGGACGGTTATTCTGGCGGTACGCTAAGGCCTTCGATGTCAAGTTATTCCAGGCTCGCCCGTTAGCTTCGATTCTCGGCTATTTAAACTTCTGTCAGTTGCATAGGTACCGGCACGCCCACTCCAGTGCCACGAGACCGTCAGCAAGCAAGCCTCATGGATGTCCGTCCTGACTCTCCGTCCACTGAGCCATCAGTCTGTCGCAGCAACGTGCTTGCGCTACGTGGCGGATAAAGGTCCATCCATCTTGCCGCCAGCTCTTTCCTCGGGCCTCTACGGATGCTTGTCTTGTCTTTGCTGTGTCTAGCCAGATTGTTTCACCTTAATTCGCCTTGCAAGTTGCAACTCCCGCTCGGAACGTCCGCCGAATTCCAGCCGCCAAGCTTTCTCGGCCCAGCGCTACTATCGGCCCAGCGAACCTTTCAACGTTCCCCCGGTCTTCACGTATCCGCACACTAGGTAAACCGTATCACCAAGGGGCATTCAAGGAAACAACGGCGCGGCTCCTGGATCGTTGTGCTGCCTAGGACCCTCCCAGACTGTGCAACCCAACACCGCGAATCCCAATAATTTTGTCCGCCCTGACACCGTCTCCCCCCCTCATCGGGCGCGGCAGCGAAAAGGCGCGGAGGGCGCGCCATGCTCAAAATGACAGTTGGGCCGGTCAAAAACATCAAAGCGCACCCAAGTCTTCCTCTCTCTCTCCTCTTCTTCGACATGGAGATTGATTGATAGGGTCCATGTCCACGGGGACTTCGGCCCAACTACTCTGAATTCATCTCGTATCACAAACAGCCGCCTGCAGGCGACTTCATCCACTTGATAGGGACAAAGCGCACATTGTGCAGAACTCGACACCCGCTTTGGGTCAGACGCTTTCCGAAGCGGTCTCCTTAGCGGTCATTTTCTCCATAAAAGAAATGCTGCGAATCTCGCTATCGGTCATTCGGCGGCATGGTAGTCCCCACCCTCCACCGTCACCCCGCTGAGGCAGGACTGTCGCCATCGACAGTTGATGGTCTCCCGCCAGCCCACTATGGGTTCTTCTTTTTTCTTTTTTTGGGTCTGTCCATCACCAGGGAGGCCTGGCTGCAAGTGTTGGCCGGGCTTCGTTCCCGAGGTAGGGCCCCCTGGTCCGTACCCAGCCGCAACCCTGTCCTTAAGATCATCCTGCCTACCACGCCTCTACTTACATCGTATCCCCCCAGAGTGGCCCAACCAGTCAGAGTACCTACCACATTCTTCTGCTGCGCAGAGACTGCTGGGAGTGGGATGGCGCACCCGGATGTGTAAGAGTCGACCCAAGCCAGACTTGACTCGAGACATTGCAGCTGCAATCCATTTTCGAAGCCACGTGCTGCTATCTGTCTACGAGCTTCACGCTGCATACAAATGTACGAGCAGTCGATTGGCTTTACAAGACATTCTAAGTTGACGATGGGGCGCAAGCACGGGACAGGTCTCAAGCACGCCATGCTCACTTGCACGTATTCGTATGTCGTGCTCACGAGGCGCGATCCTTGATACCCCAGCCACACATGGCTTGCACTGACCTGGAAGTCGGAACCAACGACCTGCGAGATTGCGGCTTGACAGTTACGCGTGGCTTGTCTCTCAAGCTTAAAACCACGCCCCAGCATAACGCAATAGTTCAGTGGATCAGAAGCAGTCGCTTGATGGTGATTAACGTCGGTTTGAGTTCACCACATTTGTGATCCCGGCCGTTACATTGTGTCCCAATAGTTCATGTTCCAATAGTAGACAGTAGAAAGAGACCCAGGTCTTGACGTCGCGGGAAAAACAGCTTCCCTCCCGCATCGCAACATGGCTGCGTTTCCGCATATTGCATGCGACGTTCGTCCGACATCTCATTTCACTGGGCCGAAACGGGAATATTTGGCTGGATTTGTCGACCTCCTTTCCATCTCTGGGTCCGTACGCAAAGCAGTTCTCTCCGACACCCTTGCGAGTGCAGCGCGAAACGTCTGGAATGGGTTCCCTCTCCGTTCCCCATCCTCCCTCCCTTCCTCATATAGCGACCAGGGTGCCTGGTCTTCAGGCTCTGACGAGGCCCCCTGTCAAGACAACGTCTCAGTATTGGCTGGATGAGAGCTCTCAGCTCCAGTTAGCAAACACCTACGTAGGGGACTTGGCCATTCCACGGACGGTGACAGAACAATACTTAACCCAGTCGAGTGGGTTCTGCTATGATGTATGGGATCGTGGGTGGTCAATGATGTCAATATCGCGCGGTAATATTGAATGGAATGGGCCAGGTCGGTGCGCATTCGTCTGCTGGGGAGACGTACATACGACACAGGCGGAAGAGGCGTCATCCACCGACCATGGTCCCAAAACAGTGTCGTTGATGTGCAACGGTGCTGCCGTGTGTGGTCTACAGCCACCGCCAGGTGGACAAGTCGATGCTCTCGGGACATGTGGTCAGTGTACGCAGACTCACCCGGCGTTGCGATCGGCCGGCTACAACCTGGTCTATTACCCTGCCGGGTGCTGCGAGGGAGTCCGTATCTGCCATGATGTCGTATTCTTCACCTCGCTTGTATACAAACGCGTCGCGATTGAGAGAGAAAGAGAGAGAGAGAGAGAGAGGGAATGTGTGTGGACCTTGCAGGACTGCACACACACACAAGTAGGTCGGTCATGGGACCAAGTGCCAAAAGAATGGAGGACGCAAACTGCAACACCTTGATGCAAATGTTGCATCGCTTGTGGAGGTTGGGCCCGCGCACCACACCCAACTCGACGATTGAGGGACTCTTGACATGAAGAACTCATGGCCCGGGGCCTCGGTGGTGTCTCTACAGAACCCATTGCTGGTCGTTTGGACCGTTGCTCAGGGTAATGGACTGAGTGATAGCGTCTAACCGATGCTCCATGATTCGGACAGCTGAAGGGAACCGCCGCCGATTTCATGCCTACGCCATCGACACACGCTAACTGTATACATACGTACACGTTGTTTGTGTTGTCCGGGTCAACGGCTCTCCACAGGACAAGTGCCGGCAACTCCACAGCATTCACGCGTACGATGTACGCCCGTAACTTTTTTTTTCGGTACTGATGGTGTGCCACCACGACGTTACCCCCCAGGCGAGTGAATCTCCGGGGTTCTGACAGGTGTCTGAGACTTTGGATCTTAGGCCCCCCTGGCTAGTCCTGGTGAGGGTTTCAATGTCGATCTGCTGGCTCTTTGGGATGACCCGTCAGCGATCACTCTTCTTCCCGCTACCAAAGATAACAGTTGACAAACATAAACGCTGTGTTACTTCCGTGGCCATTGCTCCCATCGTTGCAGCTGTAAATTGTCACAGGATACGGCTAGGCATATGCGGTTTGATGTAAGGTAACGAGCATGTTGTCGCCGTACTGGACTATGCACCACTGTTTTTTCTTCACGCTATACTCAGTGCCGAACGGACGCCTGGTCCACGAGACTCATGGGATGGCGCTGCGGCAAAGTGAAGTCCATCGGGACCATCATGTCACCAAAGGACATTTCTTTCGTCCTTCGGGAGGCCCCTCATCCGAACCCCAGGTCCGCCAGGGAGAAACATCGTATGCCGGAAACAAGCTTTGTATACAACCTTAGTGGCACCGTAGCGGTAGCAGCTCGAGGATGAGAGACAACGGAAAGCAATCATTCAAAGTAATGGGAACGAAATCCTCCTGAGAGGCGACCAACCAATGCACAGCGGAGCACGAAGGGGTGTCACTCGGACTTGTTGCCATTTTGCGGAGCAAACACTACAGCAGGCATCCCCCATCCACCGAGCCTGAGAGAAGTATGGATCCGACTTTGAGACAACATGTGATCGCTCCGAGATCCCTGAGACGCCAACCTATAACACATGCATGCTGATGTAGGCAAGCCAGAATCATGTTCGTCGCAACCCCCTGGTTAGCGTTGCTATCTTTCATCGCTTAAGAACTCTCCCGAAACTCGCCCTGCGGCAACCCCCGCGAGAGAGATATATGGCTACATGGGATTATCCCGCCTGCCTGCTCCCGCCTGCCTGCTTTCAGGGCCATCGTGAGACTCGTCCAGATTGGCCTCTGACTTCGACAAGCCGTGTGCCTTGCATGTCGCGAGTATAACTCGTCAGGGGGGGGGGGGGGGGGGGGGGGGGGGGATGGTCACTTGGCTGACGAGCACACTCGTATACAATCCAACACCAGAGCGATGAGAAGGCCAAACTAACCCTCGGAGACATCATGGGTGAGACGTACGCCGAATTGATTGTGCACGTTTCTCGAGGCCCTTCGGACGCCCAGACCTCCAGTCCAAGCCTGGCATGAACCGTCCTGTAAGATGGGACAGGTCACTCCTGTGGCTCACCGGCGTCTGATTACAGCCCTCCCTCCCAAAGAAGAGACAGATCTGGGTCGCGTTAACACACCCTGCGCCATACGAGTGCGGGGTTGAAACAGCAGTTCATCCAGGACGGCCGCTCTACCATTCGCCCCTAGCCTACGATTCGCCAATGGCTATCAAGAATCCACCCTTCCTTCAACGACGGCAGGGAAGATGAGCGCAAGGTTACGACATGCCTCCTTTTTGGCTGAGGGAATCTAGGCAAATACTTCCTCGAAGGCCCCGTTTAGGACCAAAGCGACAAGTTTGGATCCTGATGATTGGCTTGGTTGCAGAAAGCTGGATAGGTTGATCGGTTGGGGGTTGAACAATGGGTCCACGCCGCTGCAGAGGGTTCTTGTCGTCGTATAACCCATTCTGTGAAGATCAGCAGTCGGTCTCCAACCAACGTGGCAAGTTTTTCTCCGACGACTAGTGTGTGCAAGCGGACAAATGCCGGCGCCCCATGATCAGCCGGGCTATCTCTTTCTCTTCCCCAGCGTGGTCAACTCAACAAATGACGAACGATCCGATTGATAGACGTCACGCCCCTTCCAAAGCCAACCAGTCATGATAAGCTCAGTGCTGCTCCTGCATGACAAAAGCCATCGTGGTTGCAGAGGCGTCGGAGGCCGGTGGAGAGGGGACGGGATGAGGGGCCGGGGCGGGATCCTCTTCAAGAGCACACAGACGGCAAGCTTCGTTTTGATTAAATCATTGTTGCTAAGGTTTGGCCAA
Organism: Colletotrichum destructivum; assembly: GCF_034447905.1. NCBI lineage: Eukaryota > Fungi > Ascomycota > Sordariomycetes > Glomerellales > Glomerellaceae > Colletotrichum > Colletotrichum destructivum. The sequence goes on from NC_085904.1 coordinate 1,642,565, forward strand.
CGGCGCCAAGCCGTCATGTCAAAATCTCTCGGCGCCCTCTAGCATAGTTGTAGTTGGCGTACCGAAGGTGCAATCGAGGGGCATCCCACCGCCGGTCGGTCCCTTAACCGAGGGAGGGGGCGCTGTCCCACGTTTATCGCGGTCGACAGTACATCGTCCACGATGCACCATGCATTATGCATGACAGCAGCTTGCAGATTTTGGCATAAGTAGGACGAAGCGGCGCGCAACGCCCGAACTCGGGCCTCTCCTACGAAGGCAATGCAATCCCGTCGCCTCGGCACCGACTTTGCTCGACGCCCAGGTTACTTCATCCCCGCAGGACCAGAGGATCAAAGCCATCGTTTCGGACAGCATTCGCACACGTTTATACCCGGCCTTCGGTCAGTCGGCACCGATCTAGGTAGTCTGTGATCAGGATGCCGCCGCCGCGCCTGTTTGCCCCCTCCCCCTCCTTTAACGAACCCGGCCGGCCGCCATCGCTAGTGACAGCGCGCCCGGCGTGAATGCCAATCCATAAAAGCCACGCGCGGTGCCTGAAGATCTGGCACAAAACTCCGTGCCGAGCTTGAATTATAGCGTCCCTCCAGCTTGGGAGGAGGGGGGCACCCACCACGTAGACTACCTTGTACGGATATCATCTAGCGCGTTCCACGGCCCAGGAACCCCCCATCGCCATTTGGTCACGCCACGCCGCACCATGTCGCGTCGAGTGAGCTAGACTCGGAGGGGGCAGGCCGCTCTACTGGGTTATCCCCGGTCTTTACTGTTCCGCGGGAGCGCTCCGCGGCTCCTGCTGCTGGTGCTGTTCAACGAACCTCAATGGTCAAGGTCGTCACACACCTGCAGTGGCGCGAAACTGCGATCCATCCGACTTGGCCATACTCGAAAGGTGCACATCCTCCGTGGGTTGGAATCTTTGCTGCGGATGTCACGACTTGCCAGATGTGCCCCCTGGCAAATCATGCGGCCACTCGAGAGGCTAGGACACACAAAGTTTGGGGGAGGGGGAGCAATTGAGCGGCGAGCCCTCATGGCCTTACCCATACGATGTACACGCGCAGCTATCGAAAGCGCGCTCTGAAGGTTTTGTTTGTCAAAGCTGACAGGCCGGGGTTCGGTCCAGACCCTCCCCTCAAACCGCCATGCGAAGTACCCTGGGTAGAGAGAGAGAGAATGGGGTAGATTTCACGATGTTTCTCCCATGATCCAGGAAACGATTGGGCCGGCGGCGGCCGCATCCTTTGAAGCTGTTTCAAACGACGGACAAGATCTTTCTCCCCTAGATCTTTGCACAGCCCAGAACCAGACTAGGTAAATCTCAGGGACCGTCACATCTCGCACACAAACCGGACAAAACAAGCGCGGACAAGTGTTGTTGAACAACCGGGGCGGCAGTTCCCAGAGCGATGGCTCGGATCCTAACTTGGGCGGAGTGGCATGTATGTCTTGTGATGGGAGCGAAGATGTGGCATCGCCCTCCCCTTTCCAATCTGGAACCCCCTCCTGACCTTCCACCAGGAAGCGGCCGGGCCCCTGTCTGCTGCTTGCGCTCTGGTTGGACGCAGGCTTCCAGAAGAATGCGGGTTTCACTCACACAACTGAGTCTCGGGTCTTGACATTGCTGGACCCCCTTCAATCGAATGTGGGGTAAGGATAGTGTATCTGTACTTGTCCATGAGCAAGACTGGTCCGTCTGTTATCGGCGATGGATGGATTATTCCTGTCAATATTGTTGAATTGGCCACCGGACCCGGGCTCAAGACGGTCGGTGATTGCGGTGTCTTCGGCTTCAATTTCGGGAGCCCTCGTCGTTCTGAGAACATGGCCCGGGATGAGGATGGGTTTCTCTGTCTCTAGCCGTGCGAAGCGATATTGCAGAAACATATCAAAGCTCTCCTGTGAGTTGTACCCATATACGTGTCCTGCCGAAGCTGTCACGCACGCGCACCCCAAAGTGGGATTTGCCCACGCGCAGGCCAGCCGGGGCATTACGAGTTGCTCTGCAAATCCCGCCTGCCCCTTGGGTATGGCCGTGGCAACCGTCACGATGATGCAGGCTCTGTCACATATCTCTTCGCACCCGACCCTTTTTAGCCGGGAGCAGCTCACGACGACGGGGCCAGCCACACCCCGGGGATGCTGGAACGGTCGGCTCCACAACTCACGCCATGCCGCGCCGCCGGTGTGACCGCGACGAGCAGTAGCGCAGTGAAAGCCCGCGACGACGGATTTGCAAACGCGAGACCCTTGCTCCCGGCGCTGCCCCGTTGAGGAGGACTTCGGGGAGGGCTCGCTGGGGGGAGGCGCTGCGCGAGGACCGAGTCGAAAAGGGGCAGGAGGGGGTATCCTGCGAAGCTTCTTACGGATGCTTGCAGACGAAGGAGATTTTTTCTTCCATCTTCTTTTCTCATTTTGGCAAGTGCTCGAGCCAGGGGTCTGGACAGGAGAGAGGAAAAGGAGGCGGCACATCGTGACAAGCCCCCGATCGAGAGGGCGCCCCTTTGCTCGACCTCAAGGGGACAGACGGCCTGAAAGCCCCGGCACGCGTCCGGGAACAAGACTGTCATCACCGTCGACCCCCGCGGGCATGTGGCGAGGCCCTCCGCCGGCTGAAGGAGTCTGCGTCGAATGGACAGTTTCGAAACCTTTTTCAGATATGGGCCATGGCCTAGACCAGATACTTCGAACGAACTGGCTGGCACGCAGTATCCAGGTCTACCCGTAGGCCTTGGCACCAGGGCCGGGTCACGAAGGAGACTTTTCGTCCGGTTTCTCACACTTGGAAAGGACGGGGAGGGCGCCTTTACTCCCCCCCCCCCCCCTTCGTCTTTTGTCTTTCGGCCTGCGGAAATATTCGGTGCGCTTATCTGTGTGTATGTCCGCGTGGGCGTGTTCCTGGGACAGGCAGAGAAGGGGTGGGTTACATGGCATCGACCCCGGGATGCCCAGCAGGCACAAGGTACGGGGCAGGCACATGCCTTAACCCGGGGCCAGATTCCGACGTCACGCAGGGAGATCCCATCTCAGAGAGGCAGCGCCGTTTCAGCATGTTGGCCGTCCCGTCCTGCAGGTCCAGTGTCACGCTGTGTGTGTGTGTGTGTGTGCTGTGATGGTAATTGCAACGGTATTGTACAATGTACCTGAATCACATCCCGGAGATGCCCCGTGCTGAGCTCGTGTGAGCCTATCGACGGTTGAGTTTCTCGTGCCTGGAGTTTGCAGAGCTTAATAAAATGGCGGCCCATCGGCGAGGTGTGGCTCGCGTTGCAGGTAATGCTGATATGTCCAGAAAGTCGCAAATGGTCGTGGCATTGGCTGAGTTGCTGGAGAAAAGGGTTAGTTGATGTTAATTGTCTTCATTGTTATCTTGATTGCCTTGGACGGAAACTTGAGTGAGTAATACCAGGGATGATTTCCAGCCGGTGAAAACAAACGTTGAGTGGAGCCAAGCCGAGTCGGAAACGGGTCTACTGTGTGTGGCGTTGAGTGTGGCTTGGCGCAATGGAGCTTGATTTGCGCGGCTGGAGCTACCCCTCTAGTCCAAATGTGGCAAGTGCTTCCAACGACATCACGAGAGGAGTTCGAGATATCAAATTTCTGGAGACTGGAGCTCCGCAAACTCAGCAGTTGACACCCACACATGTTGCGATCTCTTCTGTCAAAGGGGTCGATTCCGCTCAGAGCAAGTTTCACCCGCCTCACCAGCCCCCAGAGCCACGCAGCCGCCTTCGGCACCACTACCGCAAAGATGGCGACCACCTCGGCAAACAGGGACCCAAACACCCTCTCCAACTACGGTGCCTGGCTGACCAAGCACACCACGGCCAACTTCACCATCGACTTCAAGGACAAGTCTCTCAAGGGCTCCGTCACGCTCGAGCTCGAGTCCCTGACGGATAAGCAGAGCAAGGAGATTATCCTCGACTCGAGCTTCCTCTCAATCTCGGGCGTCAAGGTCAACGCCGCCACCTCAACTTGGGAGCTCAAGGACCGTGTGGAGCCCTACGGCGCACCACTGCATGTCTTTGTGCCCCAGGGCGCCGCCAAGGGCGACATCGTCAAGGTGGATGTCGACCTGGCCACCACGGACAAGTGCACCGCGCTGCAGTGGCTCACGCCCGCCCAGACGAGCAACAAGAAGCATCCGTACATGTTCTCGCAGTGTCAGGCCATCCACGCCCGCTCGCTTTTCCCCTGCCAGGATACCCCCGACGTCAAGTCGACGTACACCTTCGTCCTCGCGTCGCCACTGCCTGTCGTGGCCAGCGGCGTCCTCGTCGAGGGCGAGGCCGAGAAGAAGGGCGATGACACGGTGTACCGTTTCGAGCAGAAGGTTCCGATCCCTTCGTACCTGTTCGCGCTGGCATCCGGCGACATCGCAACGGCGCCCATCGGCCCTCGCAGCATCGTCGCTACGGGACCCGATGAGCTCAATGAGTCGCAGTGGGAGCTGCAGAACGACATGGAGAAGTTCATGGAGGTCGCCGAGAAGCTCGTGTTCCCCTACCGATGGGGTCAATACAACGTGCTGGTGCTCCCGCCCAGCTTCCCCTACGGAGGCATGGAGAACCCTATCTACACCTTTGCGACCCCGACCATCATCAGCGGCGACAAGCAGAACGTGGACGTCATCGCGCATGAGCTGAGTCACTCTTGGAGTGGAAACCTGGTCACCAGCTGCAGCTGGGAGCACTTGTGAGTTGTAGACGCTGGCGAGATTTCAGTGGCGGAACCGATGCTAATAATTCTATTCTAGCTGGCTCAACGAGGGATGGACCACGTACCTCGAGCGCCGTATTGGCATGGCTGTTCATGGCGACGCGGAGCGCGACTTTTCTGCCATTATTGGCTGGAAGGCTCTCGGTACGTCAAAGGGTTCTTCCCCCTTTAGGCGACAGCAATCATACTGACTGGTTACGCAGAGGACGCCGTCGCCCTTTTCGGCAAGGATTCCGAATTCACCAAGCTCATCATCAACCACAAGGGTATCGACCCCGATGATGCCTTCAGCACCGTCCCTTACGAGAAGGGTTTCCATTTTCTCTACTACCTCGAGGGCCTTGTTGGCCGCGATGCCTTTGACAAGTTCATCCCCCACTACTTCACCAAGTGGTCTCGCAAGTCCCTCGACTCGTTCGAGTTTAAGGAGACCTTCTTAGCCTTCTTCAACGGCCTCGGCGACGAGGAGATCAAGAACAAGGTTGCCTCCGTCGACTGGGACAAGTGGTTCTACCAGCCCGGTCTGCCGCCCAAGCCTGAGTTCGATACAACCCTGGCGGATGTCTGCTACAAGCTCGCCGAGAACTGGAAGGACGAGAGCTTCAAGCCCTCTCCCGAGGACGTCGCCTCCTTCTCCGGAAACCAGAAGCTGGTCCTGCTCGAGACCATCGAGAAGTTCCCCAGCCCCCTGTCCGCCGACCGCGCGCGCCTGCTGGGAACCACGTACGACCTCGTCTCGTCGCGTAACGCCGAGCTCAAGACGGCCTACTATAAGATCGCCCTCGCCGCCGAGGACTCATCCGCGTATCAGGGCGCCGCCGACCTGCTGGGCAACGTCGGCCGCATGAAGTTCGTGAGGCCCCTGTTCCGCTCGCTGAACAAGGTCGACCGCGAGCTTGCACTCAAGACGTTCGAGAAGAACAGGGACTTTTACCACCCTATCTGCAGGGGAATGGTGGAGAAGGATCTTGGTCTTGTGTAAAGTAGTAAAATCGGCCGCCCCCCCGTCAATAAGAAGAAATTAGCAAAAAAGGAGGATCAAACATACCCGCGTAACAAGAAGGGATGCAGTTGTCTGTATTCTGCCTATCCCGGTACGTTGGGCCTTTTATTGTACCCGACAGATCACGAATCATTGTTAAAAGACGTATTAACGGGATGGAGCAAGCCATGGAATCGAAACTGATGCCTTTTCAGTGCTGAAACATCCTCAAAGATGGTCCCCCACAACGTTCACCCTGCGCAAGTACGCACTCGAAGAACCAAATACCTGTTCCAATTGTCTTCGACCACAACCCCCCTTCGTCCACGCTACTGCCTTTTAATGAGCTCTCTTGATGCATGCTACAGTCAGCCGTCGTCCAGACGTCTTATGGTGCAGGTTGCACCTCACACAATCACAAGCTCGCGGTACAACCACCACAAGCTACAAGAAGGAATGTCCCCGAGGAATTGGATAATCACAAACAAGCATCTACTTTCCAAGGCGTGCAACTCTGTTTGTTTGAACAAACTGACCGCGTTGGACGGTGACCCTTGCCATCATGAAGGTTTGGTTCCTATCTTTCCATTAGATACGCCCAAGGTAATGCTGCTCGCGTCCTCACGCAACTGATGCACCTCACAGCTGCCCTTCTTCCGCCCGTTCGTTCGCCCTGGAGGTCTCACGCTTGTCGGCGTCGGCGTTCGGCATCGCGGGCAGTCGAGCATGAGTAAAAACGCGACCATCACGCTACAAGGGAAATATGCTACCCCCTCACCCCACCCCGCCCGTAGAGACGAAAGGGGGGGGGGGCGGGGGGGGGGGCTCGTTGTTCCTTCACAACTTGGCCTGCTCCTGCGGCGAAAGCTTCCGCAGCGCCGGCCCAGCCCGGCTGCCGTCACCGGCCATCCGCAACGTCGTCTCCCCGCCGACGGCCTTTCTCAGCCTCCACTTGTCCCGCAACGCCGTCGACGCCTTGCGCTCGAAGCAGTCCGCGACGTGTGTGCCGATGACCGGGAGGAACTTGAAAGCACTGTGGTTCTCTGAATCAGCAATCTCTCTCTCTCTCTCTCACACACACACACACACACACACACACACACACACACACACACACACACACGTTTCCTCCTCCTTTCCCCCTCGAAATTCAACCGATCCGTGGAAAATGGAAATGCCAGAAAGGAAGCGGGTGGGGGAACACTCACTGTCCAGCACCGCCGGTCGCGAAAAACAAACCCTCCAAGTCGGGGTGGTAATCCACCACGAAGTCACCCTCGGGCGTGTCGGTGTACCAGCACAACCGGCGGTAGACCCATTCCCTCTCGGCGAACTCGGGGAAGAACAGCCGCACGCCGTCCCGCAGCCCCTCGTCCGCGTCCCGCGGCAGGAACCCGGACGCGGCGTTGCTCCCCACCAACTTCGGGCTCGACACCTTTCTCCTCATTCCACCACCCGTCGCCTCCCCGTTCCCGTTCCCCTCACCATCATGCCCGTGGCTCGCCACGGTCGGCGCCTCGGCCTCGAACTCGGTCGCGTACCCGAAACCGTGCCTCGCGACCTTGAGCAGGTTCGTCTCCGGCGTCGGCGGGAAACAGAAGACGCCCGTGCTCATGTTCACCATGACCGGCATGTCCCTCACCCTTTCGGCCTCGTCGTCCGACAGCCGGATGAACCCCACCGGCTGCGCCGACGCCGCGACCGCGTGGCTGACGCCCGGCACCACACGATTCGTCCACGCGCCCGTCGCGAGCACGACCCTCTCCGCCTCCAGCGTCGTCCCCGCCGCCGTCCGCACGCCCGTCACCCGCTCTTCCCCCCCCGCCCCCTGCCGCCGCAGCAGCGACACGACCGTCCCCTGGGCGCCCGTGACGAACGAGACCCCCGCGAGGGTGCACCGGCCCGCCAACGTGCGGATGGCGCCCGCCGCGTCGGCCCATCCGCCCGCCCTATTGTGCGTGGCCGCGAACTCCCGCAGGTCCGCTTGCACGCCCCTGTACAGCCTCTTGACCTCATCGTCGGCGTGCGGCGGCTCGAAGAACTCCAGCGGCCTCTCTCTATCCTGGGCCGTTTTCCACTGGCGGTACTTTTCAAAGTACGGGCTTGGGCGCTCCCTCTCGTCGGCCATCATGACGAAGCCGGACTCATGGTAGTGCGGCCTGTACACCTCGGAGGTGCGCCAGCCTTGGAGTGCGTCGGCCGCCAGGGACGAGTACAGCGGGTCTGCGTACTCGGTGCGGATGATGCGTGAGACGTCGACGGAGCTACCGTCCGGGACGGGCGGTAGGAAGCGGTCGAGGATCGTGACGGAGGTGTAGCCCCTATTGGCGGCGAGCTCATGAGCGAGGCTTAGGCCGAAGACGCCAGCGCCGACGATGAGCACGGGGGTGGATTTAGGTGACATTGTCAAGTAAGATTATATAGGTTTGTGTATATTTGTGTTGTGGTGAGAAAGTGTGAGACGGGTTACAGTGGACGGTGTCAGATGTAGACCAGGTCGAACAGAGCCCCGAGAGCCTTCACTTTCTGCACAAAACGAGCGTGGATGAGTGAGCCTGCAAGTGACAAACTAAAGAGTTGAAAGAGAAAAATCTCAGAGTGAGCTGAGATCAAAGCGTGGAAATCGGGCATGGTATGTTTTTAAACCGTCGAGACGTCCATGTTGGTGGTGGCTGCCAGGGAGGATGAGTCGAAGTGGGAACGGGCCGGCTACCGTGCCCACCTTTTGACCAAATGCATCGAGTGGAGCCTGTCGCGAGTCGCATCTGCGGGTCTTGCAGGCCTCGCATCGAGTAAAAGATGAAGGGGAAGGCGTCATTGTGGACCCGTTGCGGATACATTTAGCTTCTCTCTCACTCCCGCCGTCCGGTCCTCCGGAGTCGGCGCTGTGGATATATATATGCATGCGGGACGGAGCGGGCTCGGTCGGTTCCAAATACCGGAGGATGCCGGGCGGTAAGGGAATCTCACCAAGGGGCTGACAGGTTACGTCAAGCTAGGTAAAACAAATGACCATTTCGACTGAAATACTCCCGAAGATAATCCTAGTTACGTTTCCAATATACAGTCTCATCGCACCTTGCATAGGTAACCCCGAAATTCACGCCCTCCATAGTCCGTTCGTCCCATTAATGGAACTGGTCCTCTGTTACGCCCTTGCCCATGGCAGCGGTACTGCTGATACCGCCCGTGACCATCTTCTGCAGCTCGTCGACGTACGTCGCACCGCTCCACTTCTGATGCTTGACTACGTCGACGCCCGAGTCCATCTCGGGCTCCTGCACGAGCTCGCCGTACGCCCGCATGCCCTGTTGGCTGTATGCCTTGGCGAACTTATCGCTGATAAGCGCCGTCGTGTGCAGGCCAGCGAGCGTAATGAACTGCCAGCAGTAGCCGAGCGACGCGAGGCGGCGGATGTACGTTTCCTGTTCTGCACGAGGCATCGCCGTCTTCCAGTTGAATGAGGGCGAGAGGTTGTAAGCGAGCCTACACGGGAGAGAAATCACACGTTAGTATCCGGTTGCCTGAAAGCTTTGGCTTGTTCTCGTTGCAACTTACTTCTGCTCGGGCCACACGGCGTGGACGCCCTTGGCGAACTCCTGGGCCTGCTTGAAGTCGGGCAGCTTGCTCTCCATCCAAATGGCATCGCAGTAAGGTGCGTAGGCGATGGCACGGTTGATAGCGCAATCGCAGCCGCCCTTGAGGCGGTAGTAGCCCTCGCGCGTACGCGGGGAGTCCCAGTCGAAGTGAACATCGGCACCGAGGATTCCCTTCGCAAGGGCGCGTGCCTCGACGTTGCTCTTGCCTTTGGCAGCCGAGAGGTACTTCTGGACCAAGCCGTCCTTGTTGGGCTGGGGGCTGGCCTTGATGGCATCGACGACGGCCTCGTCGAAGCGCTTGAGATTGGCCTGCTTGAGCCAGTTGTCCTCAATGGCCTGGAGCTGCTCGCCGTTCTTGCCGGCGAGCTCGGCGGCGATCATGAGGTCATTCAGGGGCTGGAGGCTGGGGTTGGTGGAACCGAGGATGAAGGCGTGGTCGCGGGGGTCAATGTTCGTGCTGAGGAGGGTGGCAGCCTCGGCGTCGGTGCGGGCGACAGCGATGAGGTTGGAGCCCATGATGTCGGCCTGGGCACGGATGGCGACGAGGCGATTAATGTGCTCCTGGATGGGCACGAGGACCTTGCCGGCCATATGGCCGCACTTCTTGGTGCCGGGGGCCTGGTCCTCGATGTGGATGCCGGCAGCGCCCTTCTCAATGAAGAGCTTGGTGAGCTTCATGACGGCGGTCAGACCGCCGTGGCCGGTATCGGCGTCGGCGATGATGGGTCTAAGGTAGTCGACATTGGCGAGCTTGGCGCGGGCCTCCTTCGGGACGCTCAGGCGCTCTTGTCGCTGCTTCCGGTCGTGGAAGAGCTGGGCCATGAACAGGTGGGCGACCTTGTTGGGGACGGTCGTCTGCGAGGGCTGGTCAGCAACAAAGGGGGGCGCCGAGAAGACACAGACGAATGGCTCACGTAGGGGTAATCTGCCAGATCCGGGCCAGGTTCGTCCGAGGCGGAGGCGGTCGAGGATGACTGCCAGCCCGAGACGTAGACGGTGTCGAGGTACTTGGCCATCTGGGTGACCATTGTGGGCTCCAGACAGCCGTAAGTGTAGCTGGCGTCCCTGTTCTTGAAGCGCTTCTCGAGAATGTCGAACAGCTTCTTGGACTGGGCGTTGCTCGGGTACTCAATCTTGAGATGGCCTCTCTTGGAAACGATCTGCTCGGCAGTGAAGGGCCGCTTGGTGTTTCTCCATCGCGGCTCGCTCCACCACTGCTTCACTTGGTCAACCTCCTTCTGGAAGAGGTCGTCCTCGACATTGGGGTCCACAGCGGGGTTGACCATGTTGTTGGCAGCCATAATGAGTGATGTGGGCAGCTTGTATCTGCCGGGAAGATGACGCTATTCCGAAGGGATGTTGAGAAAAGAGGTTTGCTCGGGAATATGCCTCGAGACAATGTTATAGCAATCGAAGAATGGGAGCGGAGGTGCGACAAACACCTAGAGACTTGGCAGGCCAGGGACAAGACTTGTAGTGTAGGATAGCACCAGATTAATGATGCTATTCAGAGCTCAATTGATGGCAGACGGAGATGAAGGATGGATATGGGAAGGAGGGTTTTCGGAGAGGAAGATGGAAGGAGGGGGAAAAGTCAATCTCGCAAGAGTCACAAGCAAAAAAAAAAAGTTGGAAACCCAAGAACATGCGGCAGACATAAATAACAATAAAGGAAGTCGGAGCAAGCACTAGCAGGACAAGGCATGAGGGCCGCCGGCAGTGTTCGGCCAAAAGGCGTTCCTGGACCAATCGTCTTACATCTGTTTCGAGACAAGTACCTTTGACCTTGGGCGCTGGCCAGCTATTGAACAGTGTGTGGTGTGAGAGACTCTTCCGGTTGCTCGCTCATCTGTGCCTAGTCGGCGTGTCGAGGCCATGACCGTGGGTAAAACAAGAAACCTCGGAAGCAGTTGAGGTAGGTACAGTGTACCTTTTTTTGTCTCGTCCGTTGCCAGTACTTGTACACTACTGTGTGGGCAATAGTCCATGGTCGTCGTCTCCTGGTGTGTGGGGAGGGGACGGAATGCCTACGGAATGGATGCCCGGGGTTGTGGCCAGTCCTCGAAAGTGACGTGAGGTTGGCCGGTCTTGGTCGTCGTCGTCGTGGTGTCAGTGTCAGTCTGGATTCGGCTCAAAGGGGGAGACAGACGGACTAGGGGGGCGAAACCGCATGTGGCTGGCTTCTTTCCCCATTGCCGTCATTGGCCAAGTTGCCGAAGCTCCTTGCATCTTCCCCCGCCGTGCCCCGCCATGCTGCCGTGACCGTGACCCTCTTTCTCTCTCTCTCTCCATCCCCCCCATCTCTCCCTTCCCGCTGTGCGGTCGGCCGGTGTTAGTGTCTGTCCCCTGTGCAGTGCAGCCGGCCGGGCCATGGGAGATAGTCTACGGACTGCCAAACTACATACATGCCATCCGCACGCTGTCGACTCTGACGTCTGCCGACGCCGACCTTCTGCAACGCCGCCTCGGCGACACGCCTGATGCTCGAGGGGTTGCAGGCTTGCATCATGCATTTACCTAACGTCCTGGTTTGTTTGCAATACAGGATCATCAGTCCCAAGCAGTCACGCATACTTTCCTGGGCCACAGCTGGCTGGAATAAAGCCTTGTCTTGCCTGATAGCGCCTGAGCGAGAGCTTCTCCCCGTCCCAGTATACTGGTACCTGAGCTACCTAACGAAGAGGAGGTGGGGGGGAGGGTACAACCTTTGCTTTGCGGGGTAGTAGAGCCCTCGAGCGAGCATGTGAAGACTCGTTGTGCCCGAGTCGAGTCTAATTCGAGTCGGGGGACGGAGAGGCTGATGAGTGACGGATGACGCTCCTGGTGTGTCTCACACATTCCGCCCTCAGCTTCCTCTCTCCTTCTCCTCCTCCTACCTCCCTAAAAAGATACCTCGGCCCTTACTCGCATCGCACCGAATATTCCGCCCGAACCCAGCCGCCCATGCGACCATGATTTCCCGGAATCACCCTACCATAAAACCGTGCCATGCTCCGAATGTCCTCCTGTCAGTCACATGCCTTGCCTCAGCCAGCCACCCACACCCACCTTGGTCCTCGTCCTCCTTCCATATCATCCTCGAATGAGCACCAAGATGGCACGGAACTTGCCCGATCGACACGTGCCGCCTCGCTTCTTTGTTCCCCTCGGCCCATCCCCATTTCCCCAACTTTTCACATTACACTTTCTCCAAGGTTGATTGATTCATCGCATTGGGTGCGTGTCTGTCTTGGTCTGGCTTCGCAGCCACTCTAACCTCTTTTGAACATTCTTAACAGACAGCCGTGCCTTCATACAATCAATCAAGCCCAAATACCATGCATACAACAACATTCAACTTCGGTCCCCTTGCCAACTCCTTTCCCAACCTCCAATACCCGACATGCCGCGGCAACAACGCACAAAAAGAATACGACACTTGGTCTGAGGCAAAGCAACCTGTATGCTCACAAACATCCCACTTGGATGAGCATTGGTTGGTACTGTGCGACCGCGCTCAAAGCATCCACTTTGCACTACCACCAACCACTACGACCTCTATCCACATCGACACGCGCTCAGGAAAGCTCAGCCAGATGCTTCTCGTTGTTCTGCTCGATCGCATCGTGGAAGGTATTGTACGGTGTGAGTGTACCCAGAGCACGCCGCATGTGCGCGTTGACGATTTGCAGGCCGTAGACGTAGCTGGCATTCACCCATCCGAATCTGGTCTCCCGTCAGTACCGCTGATCACGCCAAATACATCGCCTCACCCGACAACTTACCCTTCCTTGGCCACGCCCTTGAAGTCGAGGCCCTGATTGCCGTACTCGGCATCGACCCTGTGGGGGTCAATCGGGCGCGTCACGTCGTACTTCTCCACCACTACCCCGTTGAAGTCGACAAACGCCTTGGTGATCATGAACAGCCATTTGTACGCCAGACGCTCGGCCTCGTCGGTGAAGCTGTACCGTACCAGTCCCGTCCACGCGAGCATCTGCTGCGGTGCCCAGCCGTAAGGGTAGTCCCATTGACGGTTGGGCCTCTCCAGACCCACCACGCCGCGAGATTCTTCTGTGCCTGACAAGAGACCGCCGACGGCCTCGAACTTGGGCAGGGCCTTTTGCACCATCGTCGCCGCTTGCTTGGGCGACGCCACACCCGCCCACAAGGCCCAAAAGGTTGTGCAGCTTTCATACGTGCACTGCTCCTTCTCGACCGTGTTGTAGTCGAAGTACATGCCCTCTTCCTCGTTCCAGAGGTACTTGTCAATGGCCAGCTTTCTGCGCTTTGCCCGGCGGTCCCAGATGGCCGACGTCACCACCTCGCCGGCCTTGAGCGGTCCGACAGCAAACTCGGCCGGGATCACCAACTTGTCATTGAACACGTTGCGGATCGTGCGCGCAATGTCTGTCTCGTACTTGAACAGGAGCGAGTTCAGGTCGATGGTGGCCAGGTTGGCGCAGACCTTTTCGAGCCGGTATGATGTGTCGTGGCCTGACTCGCGCACGGCTCGGTCGTGCAAAAAGTACTCATCCAACTCGGGCTCCTTGATCTTACCACTGTTGTAGGCCTGCACAAACTCCTGCCAGCTTATGCCATGCTTCTCTGCGTAGGGCTCGAGAACGTGGACAAAGTGGCCCGCCTCGGTTTCGGGTGGGACTCCCAGCCCTTCAGGCCGGTATCTCGAGAGGCCCGTCACAGGGTCCAGGCGAGGTTCGGCGACCCAGACGCTGTGGTACTCCTTGATGGCAGCGAGCATGGATGTTCGGAGGAACTCCTTGGCGTCAGGCTCATGCTTGATCTTTTCGTAGACGCGGAGGGCCATGTCCGTGAGGAACGGCGGCTGAGAACGGCACAGATAGTAGGAGCGGGTGGCGTTCAGGATCTTGCCATAGTGTCGAATGCAGAAGCAGAAGTTCTGCACCATGGACTTGGCGAGATGGACCTTGTCGTTAACAAGAAGTCCCAGAGACTCCATGTAGCTGTCCCAGCCGTACAATTCGTTGAAGCGACCCCCGGGCACGACAAAGGGGAGGCCCCTCAGTGTTTCCTCGCCCGTCTTGGGGTCCTTGATCTTCTCCATCTCGACGGCGAGGAGGCCCGGCTTGGCATTCATGTCGCGAACCAGCTCGGGAGTGATAACCTCGGGGAGCTTCTGGACGTCCAAGCGAATCTCCGGCCTGTCCTTGGCAACCTTGGTGTAGAACTCTAGCTGCTCGGGGGCCCCGGCGGGAACGTAAATGCGAGGGCGAGGGTCATCGGTCCAGTCCTTGGGGTCCTTGGCCGCAATCTCGACGGACGAGGCATCGATTCTTCTCGTCAATCCCTCCCAGAAGTGATCACGAATAAGTCTCGACAATCGGTTGACGGGGTTCTCGTTCAACCGACCCTCGTCAAGGATGATCTGCTTGCGGCCGTATTCCTTGGCCAGCGAGAGCTCCTGCAACAGGTTGGAGAGCATGTAGGTGCCTCGGACGTCGAAACGGTTGTGGCCCGCGGACGCGGCGGTCCTCAACGACCACACCTGCACGAAAACCATGTCAACTCAGATTTCAAAGCAATGTTGGAGCGGGAAGACGGGCCAACGGGCACATACCTTGGGGCCATTGTCCTCAATGGTAATCTGCATGTTCCCGTCGGTATCCTCCTGGGCCTGCAAACTCTTCAGCGTCTCGTCTACCTGGATGAGAAACTTTCGGTTGTGAGGGATCGTGGATTCGTCTGAATAAAATCATGATCAGCAATTCGGCCATTAGACAGCAAACCATTCACAGTTCGGGGGGGCGGACTGACCGTGACTGCCTCGACGGAAGGGTTCGCGAAGCCCCATGCGCTCAAACTGCTGGAATAAGCTGTTCTGGAGTCGAGTTAGCTCATCCTTGCTCAAGGTGCGAAGTGCGGTGACAGGCGGTCAGGGATGGGAGGTCGACAGCGTAATCATACCTGCGAGTAGGTCCGGGTTCGAGGGCCAGCGCGGTTGACGTGGCGCTCCTCCGAGGTGTAGTAGGTTTTGGCATCGTCGAAAACACCGGCGCCGTGGTCCTCGCTGGAGCCGCGGGGACGGCGTTGGCTCGTCGGGGATGTCATGGTCGAACAGCCTCGGCGGGGTCGGGGAGGGCGATTGTTTGGTGACAAACACGGGATGGGATGCTGCGATTGAGAATTGACTCTGGCGGGACGAGCGAGGATGGTCGATATAGGTGCGAGTAGATGCGATGACTGCTAGTCTGATCAAAGCCGGATTGGAAAGGGTGTCGAAAACAGAACAAGGTAAAGAGAAAGTCGTGCTGCGTCTGAGTCGTGGCGGCGTCGTTGGCTCGGTGAGCAATGGGGGGAAATTTGTTGTGTGAGAATTGAGTGTCACGAGGCCCCGGATTGTATGGGAGAGACAAGGGCGGCGGCGTGGGATGGATAGTGGCCGATGCAGTGCGGTCTCACCGTCTCTCAGCTCAGCAATGCGGCAAGAGGGGCCAGGGTTGACAAGTAATAGGCTGATACTTCAGGTAGGTAGGTAGGAAGGGGTAGCAGCTCAAGCAAGCACGCAAGGTACAGAGCTAGGTTTGGGGGTAAGGGGGGTTCGTGCAGGCCGTGCTGTAATAGGTGACAGTAAGAGAAAGAGGAGAGGGAGTTGGACGTTTGCAGAGGAGACGTTGGCCCTTCTACCCGCTTGCCGTTGGAGCAGCAAAGATACCTAGGTAGCTATCAAGATAATGCCAGGCTCTTCCGCCGTCATCACATGGAAAACTCAGAGATCCCCAACGAAGGTATTCACCACTTTTAATTCCAAGAATTTGGGCCTCTCGCTCTCCATGAAGTTCCAATGACGATATCGCTGCCAGTGGTCTCCCCCACGCCCCAGTGGGGACCCATGCACCAGTAACACCACCTATCACTACATCACCTCGCCTCAGCTCCGGCTCCTGCAGGGCGCCAGCGGCATTGCACTGGTGTACCAGCTAACCTCTCAGCTGGGTGCAGCTGGTGCCCAGGTACCGACCAATCAACTGCATCCGTCCCACTCCTGACCTCAACCGCCAATCATAGTAGCCATTGCCGACGTATGTGGTGGGCCCGATCTCACTGCTGTATCACCCCCCGATTTGGTCCAGCGGCAATTTCCTACCAAGACATCCAAGGCTTCAGACCCTCAGTCGAATCGCTACTGGCCTCGCAGAAGCTTGTCGACGCTCGTTGCAACCGAATTGAATGGAACTGAGCCTCACGTAACATCTTCCTTTGGATACCCAGGTAGTGGGTACGACGAATTGGTTGCCCGGTGAGATGAGTCTCCGTTGATGTGTCGCCAACTCGGGTCTTTCCTTCTACACCGACCAAACTCTCGGCAACGGCTTTACCTGCAACTCCTCTTTGTTTTTTCCGGTTTCACTCGTCATAGCTTTGCCGGTGTACGAGGCTGTAATTTCCGTTCATCAACTCTAGGAGCGGCTGTCCCCGTCGCACTTACACGGACAGTTGCGATATTCTGGTAACTGCACCCGGGTCACATGGGCGGCGAGGTTTCTTCTCCAGGATCCAGGCGCCTGGTTGGTCTATACTATCAACAGTCTCTTGGAATCAAGCCCTCGTTCATTGTAGCATTAAAATGTATACATCTGGTCGTTCAGGAATCAGCCGACTTGGCCGGTGTCTGCGATGCCATCTAATCAATCGAATTTTCCCGCTGAACAGAGCATTTATGGAAGCATGAGTTCAGTGACTGGCTATTCAATGTAGATTCCCAACTAGCAAGGCTTACTCCGCACCCTAGGATGATTCCATCTGTGGAGTGTGGATGGTTCTCACTGACGGTTCCGATCCCTAGTAGAAGCCCGAAGTGTTGGCTTTGGCATAAGTTTGACTGATGTTGATAAGGTAGCCAACTCTCGTAGTGCCATTGAGAGAGAGAGAGATTATCAGCGTTCGTTCATAACCGCTGTACGAGAGTGTGTTGATCGAACATCGTCTCCCATGGCCAGGCTAGTCCAAGTGTCCACATTAAAATACTACCAGCTGCGATAGAGAGCAGGTGTTCGTTGTCAAATATCGTAGGGATGTGAAGAACAACTGCCGCTGACCGAGGCGTTTCGTGATCTACATTGTTTGTTCGCTTGGCTTACGAATGTAAAGGGTGTCTCACGTCAGGAGGCGGCAAATCTTGTGGACAAATAGTGCCTCCGGTCGATGAATATATGGGAAGGCCGAGACAACGAACGACCCAACAATTTCTTTCCAGTCGTGTTCGCCGGTTTCTGGTTCAACTCTTGAGACTATTCTCCTCCGGGGCCTGAGTCTCGCCTCTCACATCAGCCCAGGACCCATCCCAGGATAAGCAACAAATTGTGACAGAAGACTGCCGCCTGAAGGTTTCTCTATTTACCTTGACAGGTCTACATGATACAAGATTTGGCCTTCGGGTTATCACTGGGGATAAATAGTTTCAGATAGTAACTAAGGTTGCTTATCTGCTCCCTGTCCACTTCGTGTTACGTCGTTATTCGTGTTAAGCAACAGTCCTCGCAGCTGGTCTCGGACGAAGAAACAAGTCTGGACTCTCTCGCAATAGGATGCTCAAGTTTGGTCTCGCCTGAGACTCAAAATAGTGGCTTTGCATCAATGTTCATTATGTCTGAGATGCCGTTTCAATTCCTTCACGAGTTGCTTCGCAGTCAAGTGACTAGGGGGGATTGTTCTGAAGAGCCGCTCATTGCTTGCGCCATACCCTGGGTTCTTCTGGTCGTAACAAGTTCCCGCTCGTTGTTTCCATAAGCTGAATTCCAACATGTTACTCAAGTCTGATCTCGACTCATGCTTTCACACCAAAGAACCCTGCATTCAGCCCAGTCGTGGGACTGTCAATCTTCGACACAGCTACTGATGCTCAAAACACTCGAACCCCTACTGTTGTCGCACACAAGGGTATCGATACTTATGTCAAGATAAGCCGGCAGCCCTCTATCCACTTCGACTTCGTTAAGTTCGGCCTCGCGGATACTAGAGCCCTTTGATCTCTGATTACAGGACGAAGGCTGAGACTTTCCTCTGGCCACCTCCTAGATTGAGATACGAACTTTCCCAGTCCGAGTACCTCATCTCCAGGGCACACCAACCAAGTGGCTGAAACCTTCAACAACTACGCGTGGATATAATAACCTCAGTGAACAAAAAACTTATGAACGTCTTCTTTATCGGGTGTAGTATAAGCAGTCCCTCAGTGGTCTCATCTTGGGATATCTTGACGAGAGTATAGGGCGTCTTCCGCTTCATCACATATTGTCCTAGCGTAAACATCGACATCTCCGCAGGTGGTGTGAGATATTACCTTCAGGTTGTTGAACAGCGTCATGGCCGAAGTTTTGGGCGAAGCCATTGTTAGATTGGAGACGTTGGGGTCGGGAGCATATTTCACCAGTCCTCATGGCTTTGCTTGTAGTGCTACAATGAACAGCCGGTGTTGAAAGCTTCATCTGAGTATGTAATTGAACAGATTAGCCGTACTCAATAACGCAATGGCTTTTCCAATTAGACTTGAAAAACTGTCGCAAGACATGGGGAGTCATACATAAGCATTGATTTTGGACTGGTTTGAAACGAACCCAGCACAGCAAGTTCCCGCCGCCTCATCTACTCCAGAGACCGATGAATCAGTTAAGTCGCTCTCAATGATACTATTTTCAAATTTAAATCGTTGGAGCCGAGAACGATGCTTTGTGTGAGAATCAACTTGTGCCTGAGAGCCGGCTGGAGTCAGGGAGATTATGACCACGCCTGAGGGGCAGCAGGCATTGGGAAGTGAAGACTGGCTTTCAGAACATTACGATAAAGACGAACCAATGCCATTCGAATCTGATTTTTCTCCCCAATATCAGTCTTTGGTACTTTGAATGTAAAACCTCGAAGTATATGGATGAATATCAGTCGAGACTATGCGGCAGTTCCTGTTGCTACCTATGTCAGAACTCATATCTTGACCAAGGCTTCATCAGATCTTTTCACTGTCCCGACAGGTCACATGAATGCTCAATGATTCTGGCAAGATATGCTGCCATAATCATTCAATTCAGTATCAATGCGGTTCTCAATGTTAAGATATCTAATTCATAGTCACTGTGAATGTATCATCGCTGATCTTCAATATTGCACATGTGCGTTTCGTTGCCGAGAAAGGTCTTGCCTGAGCCTGCAATATTGTTGCAGATTTCGCCGGGTCATGTCACATATTCAAGTCAAAGCTGCATTTGCAGTCTTGATAACTTGTCCTGAGGTTTGTCGTCCATGGGTCGGCCTCAGCCCGTAAACAAGCCACATATTCCGTCAACTTTTCCTCCGAAAGGCCGAGTACCTCGAGCCTAGCTCTAATCACTAGAGAATCGATGGGCCCTCGTCATCACACAAGACTGGACAATGGCCGCCCAGACAAGCCGCAAGCCGATGGATGACTTGACTCTGCCATTCGAAGGGTGACATGGACAAAGCCAAGTGAGGATTTTCCACCAAAATTGGTCTAAGCCGGCCCTGCTGTAAATAAAAATTACGCCGTATTCAAAGTCTTCTCAAAACGCGCATGTCTACCCCCAAAAACTGCGGCTTGGATTTCTAAGCAAGATGCGTGATGGAAGATTTTGTAAATGCCAAGCGCATCATTCTCATGCCTAGAGGTCAACGTCTTACTTACGATGTTCAGAGATTGCTCTGGATCATGCTGCTGGGTCCGCAACATCCGGTTTCGAATTCCAGGCATTCAAAGGCTGGGTCTACCCTCTCTCCAGCCGATAGGAAACCCGAGAATACTTAGTATGGCACAACCGTAGTCAAAGCTTATTACACCAGTGTCCCCTCCAGCGGCAATATGTGTCTAAATGAGTTCATATCTAACGTTCACTCGACTCGGAACACGGGTGTCTAATAACAACGACTCAGCGCCCGGTTTACTACAAGGTAGGGCTAAGCGCCATCATATTCGCCGACCAGTTGAGTGGTAGTGATGTTATTTAAGAAGGGCTTTCCAGCGGGACGCAACTGCGCTTACAACTACTTCTGCACCCAGAGATCAGCATCGTTTTGAGAACGGCAACTCGAGTTGTCTCCATAGCCAATCAGCCTAAACTACGTCACTACACCCCGTTGTCTCCAGAGACAACTGGGACCAACTACGTCAGTTCAAGAGAAGATCTTTCACGTAACGGTCGAACATAACGTCATATTGATACCATTATTACATGCAAGCAGATCTCTTGAGTCGTAACTCACTGTTTCCAAGTGGATCTGCTCATGTAGATGCGTGGGGTTATCTTCAACCTTAAATTGTGCGTTCTGGCTTGCACCCACCTGCACAGATCACCGACGTGTCAACCGCAAAGGATCTGACTAAGGGTTAGGAACCGAGTGGTCCTTGCAAAGAGTCGACAGAACTTGCCCAGTCTTACCAAATCGTCTTTATCCTCGGAAGAACCATGACGCAGGCTCTGGGCAGCTTGGTGTTCTGCCACAGGCTGCAGGGATATTGTCTGCCACCGACTCAGGTCCAGTATTTGGTCAGCTGTCCCGTATCCGATGAAAGCTTCCACGACACGCTTTCCGAAGTTCTCGAAGCCCCTCCATCAGGTCCTCGAGCCGTGCCAAAACCGGGTATCCCCCGTTCCGCCAACTCCCCCATCTGTGACGAGCTTCTTGTCACAGTGGGTAAAAACATCATTATGGTGTGATGTTGGCGCGGTCGGTTGCTTCCATAGTTTTCAGTGCGAGTCTTTCGCGCACTCCGTCGCTCGAACGACCCCGTCTGAAATTGAGACCGTCGAGTAAAGCTGTGATAGAAAGACGTGGCTTATTGCGTCTTTAGCCGAGGGGTGAGTTAACGTACCACCGGCTGCCAGTTCCCACAATCTGTACAGAGCGCACAAAGGCATATCCCATCTTCCGTCAAGGTTCGACTGCCTGGATAATTTCTGATTAGTCACAATCACCATGGGTCAGCTCTGTAGAGTGAATATTGCAGGGGTAAATATGGTATAGCATTCTGCTGACTCTGCGAAGTGTCTTACAACTGTTTCCTAGTAGAACGAACTAGATCGGCATATGGAATAAGAGGCGTGACCAGAAATCAACGGAAAATCTACGGCTTTACTAGGTTTGGAGAAAAGTCTAAGAATTTGCAATACATAAAATTTTGATGGCATTGAGCGTGCATCCAAAGTTCTGGGGTGCCGTGTCATCCGCACCTCAGAAGCAGCAGGCTTTCTAGCTGTCACACACACACACGCACACACACTCTCTCTGTCTCCGTGGCGCAGCAGAATCTGCTTGGTTTGAGGAAACTCTGAGCTCCCACCATAGCAATGTAACCTAGTTTCGGGTTTTGAAAAATATGCTTTCCGGGGTTTGATCCTGGATGACACATGACGATGTTTGACACGCACACACACGCACCAATTGGTGTTTGACTACACACCACAACTTGGATTTAACCTTTTGGCAGCTGCACGCAATCCCGCTCCGGTTTCCACGAAATCTGTTCCGGCTGGCAAACATTGGACAACGGATCCTGTCCAGAAGCTCGAAGATTCCACGAGGGCCTCGCCTCTCGCAGCAGGTGCTCCGGTAAAGGCGAAGAGCAAAAAAGTTGAGAAAGTGAGAAGAACGCGCCCCCACATCACGACCAGGAGGGACGACTGCGAGCCAAGTATGACACGCATGCCCGAAAGAGGCAATACGATCGCAGACGCCCGGCCCGGTCGTCATGTTACACTGGAAGTCGTTATCTACGCAGCCAATTTGCTGTGTGGTGTAACTTTCTTGGAGGGGCTGAGATGCTCAGAGAGTTCCATTGTAATACGAGGCAACGACATGGCTTCCCATATTAATGACATTCGACGATGAAAGGTCTTGGCACTGCCGTGAGGAAAAGGGCGACTTGAATGGGCAGGCGACTGATTTGATTAAATCGAAAGCTTGTTCGATGAAGCGACCAGGAGCAGGGCTCATTGAAACCGAGGGACCCTACACGTGTAAGGCTCGGTGCGGTCAATGCCCGATACCGATTCTACCTGAACCGCAATTTTAGGTTCGCAGAGGGTGTCACGTACCGGCAAGTCACTCTCGAGATGTGTCATGAGGACCAACGTCAATACCTACCATGACCCTACCTGCCACCCTGCATACGTCAGTCAGGATACGGCTACCTCTGTTGTTACACGTGGAAGCACGGGTGAGCAACGGCCGGACACACCATCTCAGTCAACACCACACCGCAGAATCGAGACCCTGTGGGGGTCGATCCCGGGAATCTTGCCGCCCGGTCCGCACGCAGCCACCGGCGAAATCGTGGACAGCGAGAGTCCTGCGATTCTTCCTGCTGCCAATTTTGGGCAGGATTTCCGGATGACGTGAAACAAAACTCGTCCGGTCAGATGTCACGACGATGGCATTTTGGCTTCGGGGCATTTCACGATTGGGGTAATTCCCTCCAGAGTCTAAAGCCGAAAACAGGAGAGAACGCCTCTTGCGCAACGCAGTTCAAACCCCCCCCCCCCCCCAATCCACCCCGAGCAGAGCAAAGCCCTTCCCAGCCTTTGTCAGCAATACGTATCTGAAACATCACTTGCCACGCTTCTAGAAGCTTGCCATATTGGGACGCCCCAAGAAGCGAGTCAGCCCTTGAGGAGCGCGACTCGGGATTGATTCGGCCATCGCCTGACGGGCCCGCCCCTGTCGGACGCTCTCTGTCGGACGGGGGCACGGTTGCTGATCCAGACGCAAGCCCAGCATCCGTACAGGTAGTCCGTTTCTTGACGCGTAACAAACGGCTGGGGAGGGTCCTACATAGTTTCCATCAGGCATTAGTAATTTACGCAGTATAAGCCAGCCCACGCCAACGGAATGAGCTGCTGGGCGCTTGACAGTGGGACCCATTAAGAGCTCGCTGCTTGACTCGAGAGAGACGCCCAATACGCCGCAACTTATGTCAATGCTTGCCGGGTTGCCATCTCGCACCATCATTTAGCGGGGCGTCCTCTCGCTCAGGGGGTTCCAACCAGGGTTGATTCTAGCCACTCTCAGTTTTGGGAGAAGACACCGTCCACGTCCGGCAGGCAAACTTGCAGCCATGTGGAATCATGGATCTAGAACAGCGGGGGAGCTACGTGTACGGTATCCGTACATTCCCTCAAAGTATCGAATACGATGCACGATACCCGCCGCCAAGTGGACCGACCGGTGAATATTGCACAGATCGAAATGGACGAAAGGAAATGCTAAACAAGGACATATTGGTACAATGAATCGCAACACACTCTTGACAGTTTGCTAGGCATTGCCGTCCTCATAGTTTAGACTTCCAGACGGTCTCGGCAAAAGGCGACAACCCGCTCCCGGAGGCCATCAGACATAGAGAGGGCAAGAAAGGTCCGAATGCTTTATGTGACGGGGCGAGGGGGGGGAGTGCCGTTGACCTGACTCCCGCGACAGCCGCCACACGCGGAAAACCCACGGTGGTGACAAAGCCTTACAAATATAAACCATCCGAACTATCGAGATCTGTGCCTGTGTCATCATCAGCCTTCAGCACTCAGCAACCTGCAAGTCACTCACCCAGGGGCGCACTCACCCACAGATTCCAACTACATACTCCAACAGTGCACCCCCCCCCCACACTGAACAGTTCTATATTCACCCCTCATCCACACACATGTCCCCGATCCGAGTTGCCGCCAAGAAAATTATCCGTAGTGGGGGTAAGTGGGCGGCATTGCATCAGGGACCCAGAGGCTCACCCACCGCGACCCGGACCCGAGGTGCACCAACCGGTTCGGAGGAGCTCGGGTTTTGCCAAGATCAACTTTGCATACGGCGTAGTCTTTTGCGATTTCTAACTAACGGCAAAAATACTCGCCTGGCGGCGAAGGCCCTGAAAAGCAAAGCTGTGAGTAATGTGGAATCACGAGAGCGTCCTAACCTTTCAGCTCGGCGGGGCCTGGCAGCATTTTGAGTTTGCACCCCTGGTCATAACTTACAAGTAAGCGCTTGTACTACACTACTTTGCATCTCAAAACCTTGTCCTCATCAGGCTTCCCCCCCTTGCTGCTTGTCGGCCCCTGCACGGCCCATCGCCAGTACTTCGCTAGGCCCTGGTCGGGCATGAGGAAGGGTCCTTGAGAAGGTTTGCGCTATTGATGCCCTCCAACTAACCCATCCTGGACTGAGAGACGTGATCACCATGATCACCTGCCGCCTGCAGAGTTTGGTCGTACTTGTAGCGGTCAACAAGGCTGAGCTGAAACGCCAATGATGAACGTTGGATGCTTCGACCGATATTCAGAGTTTACCATGGTGATGATATAAGAGACCCTCTAGAACCAGTATGCTCGACCACGGTCGACCACGGCAACCCGGGCTGGCCAGATTCCTCTGGGGCCCGAATACCGGCTATCGGGGACGGAAGCGCCGTCGGTTGGTGGAATCGCAAAACGGCGAGCGGCCGGGCCCCCATAGCTGACTTCGATAGAAAGGAGCTGGAACCTGGGACACGGTTTGGATCGTCTGTGTTTGAGCTCCACGGAGATACCAGGGCGGGATCTGCAATGCTGATCGGTTCTGATTCCATTTATCCCAAGCATGTCCCACTACGTAAGCAATGCCCTTGGTTTTCTTTCGGCTCTGTCCTATTCTCAGCGAGTCCCACGGATCGCGCTCCAGAGTTTGGCTTAAAACTTGGAAGTTGACAGCTCTTGACCAATGTCCGTATAAAGTTTGCGTGGAGATGCCTGGTGCTTGCTTGCTTTCCAAAGGAAGTAATTGTCATCCATGGATGAGTCCATCGGCGACCGCATCGCTACTACCAGCCAGGCAAGACAGGCTGCGCAGTGAATGCCATCTTACGCAAGAGAGCCGAGGGTTGCTGAGAAGCTTTGGACGGAGAGTGGTGCAGCCGGGCCTGTTGATACTCCAACATGTCACGAAGCTTGAGCCATCAGGGAGCTTGCGATGTGGGAGCCCCTGCTTCGTACATACTTACACCCCGGGTCCTTTCGTCACAACCCCCAGCCCGGAGTGGATCGTGGGGCACCGGCGAGATCTTGAGGGAAAACACGTACGTGAACCTTTTTCAAGACGAAGGATGTTGGCTCTCAGACGCCTTGAAATCTGCCTACCAAATCCATTGAATCTTGATTCCTGACCTAGGACGAGACCTACACGAGCCAGTGCGAAGACAACAAAGCGCAGCGCTTGCGCCAAGATTTGTAAAGTAGGTTGCAAACACACAACTTTCAATGATGACTTTCCGTATCGCCGCTGGTGACTTCAGCCTGCAGCAAGTGTAAAGAACGGACCAGTCTGTGCGAGAGGGTTGTGTATGTGGGCGGCGGTAAATTTGGCCGGCCTTCAGATGTGTTACGTATACGGATACGCGGTAAGCAGTTGCCGCGCGGACTGAAGTGAGAGTAAGGTTTTCCAGCTCCCATGGCAGCTGGTGCAGTACGTACGTGTCTCTATCTGTTCACCGGGCCGACTTCCGAAAATCGTAGATGGAGTCGGAGGCCGGGACTAGTCTCTTCCGATCTCCAGCACGTGACTAGACCAGAGGGCCTCTGGCGCACTGGCGGCGGCATGTTCCGCTCAATGTTCCGCGTCTGCCGGCTGCCGATGCCATTGCAGCTGGGCAATATATCGGCTGAGCTCCATTTTCGTCAGATTTTTCCTCCGAACCCACGGCCAAAGGAACGATTCGCGATTTGGCTACCATAGCGGAGCGTCACGAAAAGTATCACTTGCTCTGATCATACGACGGAGCCTTTCTGCGAACCTTTGGGCTAATTGTGCCTGCGCCTCTCCCCCCCCGGAAGCATATCGGAGAAGGTCGCCCATCCACGCGGAGTTTACGGCGATTCGGGCTCAGCAAGTCGTGACAAGCTCCCAACACTAACTCTACCTCCAGTCAAGGTTTATCGGAATCGGCGCGTCCCCATCTCGGCCATTTTCTGCTATCCTCAACTCGATTCGACAGCCCACTCACTCGAGGAACACATTCTTTATTGGAACCCGGTGGCCTGGCTCTACCAAACATCAACATGA
This sequence comes from Colletotrichum destructivum, assembly GCF_034447905.1. Lineage (NCBI taxonomy): Eukaryota > Fungi > Ascomycota > Sordariomycetes > Glomerellales > Glomerellaceae > Colletotrichum > Colletotrichum destructivum. Next base: position 1,668,914 of record NC_085904.1, read on the forward strand.
TGCGACCGGCTTTCCAAATGGCGACGATCCCCCGCCGAGCGATACCGGCATCGAGGCAGAGTGTATGGGAAGCAGCGTGGAAGAAGCAACCTACTGCGGCGAGGAGAGCGCTCAAGACAGCAAGCCAGCGAACGTCGCGATGGTCTCAAACCTACACTTCGAACTGGATTGCCTCTCGTCTGGAAACTATGTTTTCCTCGTCGCGCCGGACATTTCGGTTCTCCGCCCGGCAGAGAAACGCAAAGGACGCCACGGCACAGGAGTCGCTTTCGCTGAGTCAAAGGCTAAAGAAACTTTCGAGGGAATATGGCTGGTCAGCTGTGGGCGTATACCTGGCCTTGAGCGTTCTTGACTTCCCGTTTTGCTTCTTGCTTGTCAGGATAGTCGGCACGGACAGGATTGGTAAGCGACACGCGCATCTGTTTGTGGCGAGTTGGTATTGACAAACGCGCGGCAGGACGACTTGAGCATTGGATCGTCTCTAATGTCAAGAAAGTGATCCCTGATTCGGTCCAGAATCGGTGGTCCGAATACCGGGCTGCACTGAGCAAGGCTGAAACCGAGCAGCTGGGAAGCGATGATATCAGCGAGGCCGTCGAAATGGCGGGTTGGGGGGTTGAGGAGGCGGAACGGCGCAACAAAGCAGAAGCCAGTAAGTGCATGCCGCTGCTTGAGACATGACAGCAACCACAGGTCCGGGGGGTGGGTAACAGCTCCAGAACTGACTTTGTCGCAGGCCTGGGAACTCAGCTGGCGTTGGCCTACGCAATCCACAAAAGTTTCATTTTCCTTCGAGTGCCTCTGACCGCAGCGGTGACACCAAAGGTTGTAAAGGTGCTTAGGTCTTGGGGGTGGCAGATCGGCAAACGGCGGAGTAAGTGAGCCGCGATACGGAGACTTCACCGCGTTGCCCAGCCTCCACCTGGTCGACGGGGTCGGGAGTCCCTAAAATGCCGGGCTCGCCTTGCTGTCGGGATTGGCGAACGACTCGGTCCTGTATTTTTATTGACATTTTATAGACGAGTAAAGATCCACTCACCCATAGACCAACATGGTCATGAACACTATACGCAAACTCTATGTGAATATTTGTCCTCCGTACATAACACAGTTTGGCTTGGCTCGATAGCATTTGCTTCAGTGCAAATGCTACCGGAGCGCGCGGCACGGCGGTCAACAGACGGACCAAAATTTTAGTTTTTTTTTTTTTTTTTTTAAATCTGTTCGCAATGCAAATTTGGCGAGGCTCGCTCACGGAGCCGTAAATCCCGGATGTTTGGGAGCATCCAAACTCTTTTCCCTTTTCTTCTTTTTTTTTTTTTTTCACTCAGCCGCCCATTGTCAAACGCTATATTCCAGAAAGTCAAAGCCGAATGAAGATACTTGGCGTGGGGACTGGCACGCGAGGGGCAAAGCATGCATCGTCCAAGCGCATGTAACAAGTTGCGCTAAGAGATGTTCTTCCGGACTTCGAGAATTATGCTCGATTCAATCCAGGGTTGCTTGTTGGGCTTCGATCCCTGGTGGGCCCTTCTTTTCCTCCTTTTTCTTCTTTTCTTTCTCTCTCTATTTCTTCTTCATCTTCTTGACCCCCTCCCCTCCGGATCCCTGCTCTCGTTGGACCTATGGTACACAAGTGTTGGCCACCAGGACGTCCGGACCGCGTCGGGTCATGGCCAAGGTTGGACCGACTCCGTGAGGGTATTCCCAGCCGGCTTTGAGTGCCGTATCGATAATGGTGACGCAGCTCTCTGGCATCATGGCATGACCGCGGCATGGCCGCACCGTGGGCACACCAAGCATTGGAAGGTGGTGGCTGGAGTGGGCATCGGAATGTTGCCGACACAGGGGCGGAGGTTTCAATACCCATACTCCAATAGTGAACGCTAGCCGCGGGATGAGGAAGCAGCAGGTGGCCACGATGTGCTTCCCGTACGAGGTGACCCGCCCACAATCTCCCGAAGTGTCTCTATGGAGGCGTCCAGGCCCTTGAAGATTTCTACGTTGGCGAGCGGAGGCCCAAGTGCGGAATGATGCCATGGTGTGCATTTCTTCTCGCTCCACGACTCGCCTCACCCCCCCTCGCCCCTCGGAAATCCCGTGGGTCCGGATGATGGCAATGTTGCGGAGGTGGTGTAAGCAAACGAACGTAAACTCCACACATCAGGAGCCGAACCCCGGGCCCGGGAGCAAGAGTTGGCTGGCCGGTACACTTTGTGACTTCACGATGGTTGAGTTCAGTCTCATCATCATTCGGTCTTCTCATCATCATCCTCTCCAACACACACACACACACACTCACTGGGTTGCTGGATGACAACTTCCTGGTCCACCGCCAGCCAGGACCGGGACCTGACGTTCTATCTCAAACGAGAGGCATCCACCAGTCCTCACATCTGCCGTGTCACTTACTGTTGGTTCTGTGCCTGTCCGTCAGGCCTCTGCATGATCACCCAGGCCCGGCTCCGTCTTTTCTCCAGAATTTAAAGTTCTCGGTCTTCTAGAATGTGGACCAGGGCAGCACGTCCAATCGGTGGGAACTGGTGGGAACTGGTGGACCGTCGAACGCTGACTCGCCCCGATTTTCCACGGAGCAGAGCCCTTCTTTCTGACTTTTGTCGTCTGTCGTTGTCAGCGATGAGTGAGATGGGGTTTCCAAAAATGACGACCATGTGGAAGCCACACAAGCTGTCTAAGTTTTGAACCAAAACTCTGTTTCCTTCGCGGGACCCGGGGCCCCCCCAGCAACCTCGGGATCTGAACTTGGTCCCTACCCCTTCCCCTTCGGCGTCTGAATTGACCAAAGGTATCAGGGACCCAACCATCATACCGTCCGTTGGCCCAGAGTCGTGTCGGATAGTACACCGACCCGGTCCTTCGGCCGGGTCATCATCACACGAATTCTGACTGACGAACCACCCCCCTCCCCTCCTCTCCCAGTTCCGCCTGATCTGATGACCCCATCCTTCCCACATTGCCTGTTCCGTTCCGTGCCCAGCAAGCGTGGAGCTCCAAGGCAAGTCTGCAAAACGAGGCAAAGTGGCCAGGCGTGCCAGAGGAGACGATGACCGAACTCCACAACCAGTCCGGAAAACCCGTTGTTCAGAAACAAACTCTGAACGAAGAGGCGGCCGATCCGTGGGGGAAGATAGGATGCCGTTTTACCTTTTCAGCGGACCGACTACTATTTCCCAAACGGGACACACCTCCGTGGTGAGCGACCGGCGCTCAGTTGTCGAGCCTGTTTCACGACGACCTCCCTCGGCCGCGTCCATCCCCTTCCCTCCTTCCGTGCCGTCGTCAGCGCAATCCCGCCGGTTCCCCGGCGTTGACTAATAGCGAGATTTGCATCTGCCGTTAGGAGGGGGCGTAGCGTCGGAGCCGTCATGTCCGTTGCTTCTTGTTCCGGAAATAGGATGTTGCATCATGAGAAGAAAAGAACAAGAGCCACATAAAAACAAATCAAAACAAAACGTGATTTGTACAGACGTACGCACGCACACGTGGCGCCACCGCCAATGGTTCGAAATTTTCGTCGACTGCCTGTGTTCTTCAGCTATTTTTTCCAGTCAGCTTGGCTAGAGTCCATCTTTAAAGACTCAACGGGCTGGTCATCATCATCGTCGTCGTCGTCGTGAAAACATGTTAGTCGTCGGCCATCTGAACAAACGGGCTCGTGGCACTATGCGGGGCTCGAGTCGTCGGCTAGATCAGAGATCGAGAGCCGCCCCGGAAAGGGAAGGGGTTCAGAAGGGGGTTCAGGCAGGCTAACGCTGTTACGTACTAGAGCGCAGCGGTATCAATCCTGCTACCTGCTACCGCGGTCCGGGCGTGGTGGCACCACTCGCTGCCGTACCAGGCTAAGGAACGGAGATGTCGACTAAGTGTGGTAATGGTTTCGAGGTTTCGTAGGGAAGCCAAGACGTCTTTCTGATTGCTCTCCGCCGCTGTCCAACTCCCATGCCCTGGGCGCGTTCAACCAGTCGAAAGCCCAGGCACGCCTACAATGGCAGAACTCCACAGCGGGGATGATTCGGGTTGTTCGTCCACCATGTTTTTGATTTCGAGAGGCGCTTGAGACGGGGGCCAAAAAACGGCCCATCGCAGGACAGGGGAGACTGGAGACAGCACTCTGTCGATCTCACAACTCCGGTTTACGAGCGAGCTAGTTACCTCACGTAAAGAGTCAAGATCATTTTCCTGGCGATGAAGAGTCACGCACGCGCCCGAGGTTTCATAGCAAAGAGAGAGAAGTACGGATACGGCAGTCCCAGGCCATCTTCAGGGTCCGCGCAAAGACAAGGCTGGAACATGGGCAACTGCCAAAAGAGGCGACCGACCCAAGAAATCCCATATCGACATAATGATCGAATGACACGACAGATACAAAGGCTTTCCCTCTCTATTCTGGACGTAGGGGGAGTGCAGGCAGGTATGGTATGCAAAGAATGGTTGGTGGCGGTAATGAGGTGGCCCGGCATAGTTTTTTGTACTATAGGCGAGTAGGTTGGCACGGAACAAATGGTAGCTCGCGCAAAGTTCAAAACGGAATCCCGTAATCTCAGGGTCCCTTGCTTCTGTGTGTCCCTCAATGTTACGCCACAGATGGATGATGAAGGGTCAGCCCGGCTTTGGTGGGTGAGGCGTGGATGATCGCACTCATGGGGCTGGCCTCGGTCAAAAGCCGAATGCAAGTATGGCAGTTGTTTAGTGTATCCGTACTGAGCCCCCCCGGCTGGCAAGTTAGTTTGGCCAGGTCGACACATTCAGGCGCAGCAGTCAGAGGAGCCGAGGTGTGTTAAAACTGGGTAACAGGCTGGTGACTACGAGTTGTTTGGAGAAGGACAATCAAAAGAGAGTTTGTGTCATGGCAGGGCCTCGTCTGACTCTCGACGACGAGAAAACCCCTTTCCAGCCATTCAGCGGCGGAGTGTTGTCCTAATCGGGAGCATGTCCTTGAGATCAGAGTGTTTGAATTTCGGGATGTGGTGACAACGCCTTGGGAGGCGAAGGGAACTGACACAGCCACGAAAACGAGGTGCGCTGAGAGAAAAGTCCGAGGTGGTTGTCAGGAGCGTGAAATGACGACGTCGCCTCCACCACGCAGCTGATGAAGACGCTGGGGGCAACGACGGGAATGTCGAGGAGGGGCGAGGGGGAGGGATGGAAGCTTGGCTCTTCAGCCGTCGTATACTCGAAAGGTACTCCCCACGTAGGACCACTCCCTCGAGACCCCCCCCCCCCCCCCCCCCCAATCCAGTGTCTCCTCCGTCCCGCCGCGACTCGTCAATCCCGGGTCGGAAGTCGGCTCACTACCTCCCAGCAACTCGGAAAGATAGAGTTTACGGTAAAACAAGGCACCTCGCTGTCCATGCAGACAGCAAATTTCCACATTCCTGGCGGCGTCGCTCCCTGAGTCCCCTGCTGCCAGCTAAACTTGAGAGACATTAGTGTCAGGCGAGGCAGCAGAAAGACTGAATGAGAGAGCTGCCAGGGCATGCCCCGGGATACACAAGAATTAGCAAGAGACAGGGGAAAGCTATTGAAGGGGAACTGGGGAGGGAGCGATTAACCTGACTTCCGACAATGACCGTGGAGAGTTGATCATTACGGATTGAGCAGATAATACGACACAATGGAGAATGAGAAAGTCACCATCACAGAACGTACATTATACTACGCAGAACAGGTATCCTGGTCCGATGGATTCAGGGGACTCGGAGCTGGAAGGGGTTGTGTTTGTGGCTAGTTTGCCGGTACACATGAATGCTGCTGCAAGACGTGGCCAAAACGGATCGCAACTCCATCGCGGTCGAGATAGGCATCCATGTGTGTGTGTATTCATATACATTAATATCCGTGCTAGCAACTGCAGCGACAATGACTCTCCCGGCTGGCAATCAGTCAATCAAGCAGATCGGCTGCGTCGCGTATGGCCCCCAACCTCCGGTGGTCGACACCTTATAGTGTCATAGGCCAGGGATATTGGACGGGTCGCGGCAGATCCCTTTCTCCTTTTGTAAACGTTTCCTCTTTCGCTGTCTGGCATCTGATACCTGCCTGTGATCCATGGTCACCCACCGGATATAGGCAATAAAACAGTTTCCGTACGCGGTTGAAGGGGTACAGTTCCTAATAGGTCGTTGGCTTGTAAATTGTTAGGTAAGACACGGATACGGAGCGAGCAGAGGGGTGCACAGCTTCATCGGGTCCGAGACTCGTGGTGGTGATGGACTGATAACACGCAGGGTGGACGTTTGAAGGATTCGGGCCGGGGTGTACACAAGTGTGTGCTTGGTGGACGAAATCGGTATGCAATGTATTATCTCTGTTAAGAGTGTGCATGTCGTGACGAGATGGGCTCCAGGATGGACCCTGGTAAGGGTATCCGCACTTTAGGCTCTTGGACATACGCACTTACGTATGTCGCAGGACCTAGGGTAGCAATGGAGGAGCAGGCGTGGAAGATACACATCGGATGCGATGTTGTGAGAAGTAGAGAAAGAGAGAGAGAGAGAGAGAGCGAGTAGGTTGTGGCTCTGAGGGAAAAGCTAAGCCAGGCCAGACTTGACCAAGCCGTCGAGGTTTTTGGGTTTCCAGCAGCTGGGTTGATTGTCGAGTTTGCCCCTTGCGAATCCGTGGACCCTACTTAGCGCAAGGAACGTTTTCCTGAGTCGAAAGCCACAGGAGGTAACCTACCGGTCCATGAGACGATGGGCGTCGCCGCATGGGGGTGAAGACGCGAGAAAGACGCGAGGTGAAGGAGGGGGCTGGGGCTAGGAGGGCGGCCGCCCGGTGGCTCAATTGTCTTCAGCCCCCGGATACCCCATACGTCTTCCAGTTTGCGCAGCACTGCGGTACATGCTTTAGGGTGCAATGGTTATTGCATTGGCACGGGATGAGTAGCCTTGAGGTTAGTTGTTTAGCTGGACAGCAAGCTCCGTGGATGAGACGGTAAACCGGGCGTAGAGTTTTGTTGTTTTTTTTCGTTTTCTTTTCAAGTGTCACCTTCTAACCTCCCTAGGACACCACGATCGCCCCCTCTCCTCTCCTCTGCCACCCGCTCACTCGTCAACCTTGGCCAAGGTCAAAGCCAAAGGCAGAGCCGAAGACACAGTAGAGCTGAGGAGAGCGGTGGGCTGGGCGCGAATGCCCCCATTCCGGTGGTTAGTGGGTTGCGAATAACGACAGGGCTCAGAATAAGGTTACAGCAACAAGCCATAGGAGCGAGTCACAATCAACCGAACAGCGTCATTCCGATAGCGGGAGGTATGTAGACAGCATGTAGCCATGGCAGTATCGAATCAGAGACACTGGAATTGTCTCCGCGGTGTTGTACGTACCGTATTGGTTGCCCTGGTAAGCTGAGCTCTAGGACAAGACAGGAGTGAAATATGACAGAAACCATGGCCATATTTATTGTATGTACATAGTAATGTGCAGTCGAGAGATGTCTATCCGCCTACCGTAAACTTGTAAGCCCCCCCCCGGGGCGGGGGCCGCGCGAGACGAGCATGACTAAGGACAATGTGGGTAGGAAGTTCGGACACCTAGGTACCGATCCTAATACCTGCCTGGGAAATGGGGGGAGGGGGTTCCTGGGACGAAATTGGACCATTTTTCTAGGACCCGCTTTTTGCCTGCCCTGACCATTCCAAGGGTGCCAGTGACACTACATTGAACCAAGCCTCATTCTGATTGGTTCCCGGAACACGAGTGTGACTGCCACGTCTCTGGCCTCTCACTCTTTCTCTTTCTCTCCCCCTTCGTCTCCGGTCTCTCTCAGTCTCTCCTGCCAGTCGTTCCTCGCTTGGACTGTAGTCAATTACCTGTTCACACGCACCCGATTTCAGTCGCCGAGCAAGTGAATGACTGCCGACTCACTAGCAGTTCCCCTACTGCGAGCAAGGGCCATAGAGGTTTAGCTACAACTGCTGTTACCTTGTAACCCTCCCGTCTGTGTTTGCATCTGTCTGATAGCGGCAGGCCTCTCTGCTCTCTGTATTCTGTCTGCATGGCCGCCGCCCCGGACAAGAGGCTAAAGAGAATGAGAGACACCCAGGAGACTCATGGGAGCATCCGTCCTCCCTCTTGCAGCCACTGGGCAGCAATTCTGCTTTCTGCTCAAATGGCTCGCTCACCTAGACCGAGCTGGTCAATCGATGGGTGCGTCAGCAGCGACGTTGTCCCGTTTCTGCCCCTATTCCTTTCTGCCCACCTACTCAGCCAGGACTGGCCGTGTAATGCTCAGGAGCATGCTTCTAGACCTTTTATTCCCAGCTACGGTGACTAAAATGCGGCTTTGCTGCTTGTTTGCTTGCACGAGGTTGACAGCTGGAGGCACAGGCAAGCTGCAGGAGGGTGCCCCGCCTTCCTCATTCGTCCTCCGTACTTCTCTGACTCTCTTCTTTTTCTCTCCCATTCACTCACCGATAAACCCGATACAACGGTGTCTCATCCTTTACCAGACGCCGTGGAACGCCATCTTGCACACCCACACTTCCGTATTCTGGCCTCATCGCTGTGCCTCCCTCGACGTTTCCCGCTCCCCTTCGCCACACGGCCTTGACTCTTTGACGGCCCAGCCGAACATATACTTTTTTTCTTCTACAACTTACACACACTTACATCATACTTGGCGCAAATGTTGACACACACTTACTCTTTTGCCCTCAGTCTCACTCCCAGTCTCACCTTCAGTCTTACTCCCCCTTGCCGGACTCTCTCTCACGGCTTACCATATGCACAAGCCGGTGTTTGTGCTCCGTCTCAACTCTCGGAATTACACGCGCATCCCGATATGCCCCTCCACCTTTCTCAGAGACTCTATACGAATAACCGTCGGGTACTCTGAATTGTATTCGCACGCGAGCGATCGCAATCCCAAACAGCTTGGTCCAAAACGGAAATACCTCCGTTCTGGCTGTGTCGCAGAGACTTTTGCCCATGTGGAGTCAACACATGCCTCTCCTGTTCCATCCCGTCCAAGGGGTGATTAGTATTCGCGTCCTTTCGTCGTCTATCCGTTTTCACCACACTGCCTGCGGCACAAATAGAATTCCACCGTCATTTGGCCTCGACTGCGCATTTCGGGCAAGGCGGCGAGGCAGGCAGGCAGCAGAGAGGCATGTGCATTTAATTTCCATCGCAGCACCACTGCCGCACACGAGCACCATAACATCTCCAGTGCCAGTGCCAGCAGAGGGCAGGTGGGCAGACGGCAATACATCAAGGCTCGTTACAACATCTGTGAGCTTCCATCGAAGCTCGAGTGAGCAGCCGGCCCACCTGCTCCTCTTCTCCTGGAAAATACGGTTTGAAATGCTGACGGGTTGCTGTCCGGTCTATGAATTCACTACGGGACTCGAATGCGATGTGGTTTAACCCGTGACTCAAGTAGATATACTGAACGTCTCCCCCCCCCCCCCCCCCCCCCCCCCTCCTTCCGAGGGCGAGGGTCAGTCTATGTTAGAGTTTGGTTGGTTCCTTCGTCGCCTTCGTCCGTCAGGCATTGTTACCTACCTACCGTTGGTCCATGGTGTTGTCGTTATTGTCGTCGCCGCCGCCGCCGCCGCTTGCTGGCTAGGTTCATTAACCTTTCACGTCCTCGACCACACATCTCCACCCCTCCCCTCCCCCCCCCCCCCCCTGACTCCCTTGCTCCCCCTGTCTCTTGCCCTTTTACCCATTACTTCACCCACCAGAATCTCCACTCTGCTACACGCCCTCCCTTCTCCATGCTCATCACATCTCTCCACTTCCCTGTGGGTTGGGATCTCTCGTCCGTCCACGCTACCTCCCCATGAAGTACTGGACCGTTTGGCCATGCAACCAACCCATGGTGTGTCGCTTTTGCTATGATCTCTAAGCTTCTCACATATCTACTGGCCATTACTGCAGTCTGTGGCACGGCTGCCAGCCTGTGCAACACATGCTCTCAATGCCAAGACCAAGTGCGAGGCTAATGACTGCCGCCACACTTCGGATACACTCTTTGAGTACATGGCGGTTGGATGCTTGCACTAGAGTCCCCCTCCCTCCCTGGTGACGGGATGCAGGTCGCATTACTGTCAAAGGAGAGCCCGCCCATCTGTTTCCTCGTCTCGTTTTACTGCCACGGCCCACGACTTGGATTGGACGGGCTGGAAACTGACAATCTTCCTTACCCTCCGGGAAACTCACTACTCATACACTCCCTCCCCTCTGATCTTGCACACCCCTCGTCTGTCCCTCACACAAACACACACCCCTTCCCACACCCCTTCTCACACGCACGCCCACACTCTCTTTCCGCACTTGTCACTCATTCTTGCCACACCCCCCCCTCCTCCCGATTCGAACTCAGAATCGCCCACTTCCTTCCCAGCTACGTACCCCTGATACGGACGATTACACTTTTTACAACCCATGCCTGACTATCCATACCCGTACCTGTCCTGGGCGGCTGCCCATCCGCTCCCTCATCCGCCGCAGCGGCAAAGTCAGTTGCTATAAGAGAAGTGTCTAATCCGGGGTTGGAGTCTTTCGTCGGATCGGTGTATTTGTATCGTACATTGAACCCACAGCAACGCAAGCTCAGCTCCAGCTTTCCCCTGCAACAGACATCGCAAGCCAAGGCACGACGTCAAACAGCTGTGCGCTTCTGAATTGGAGGAATTCCCAGCATCCCGCGTATACATTTTTTTTTGTGGTTCTGGTACCTCCCTCGTTGGTGGCCCCGGATATTTCATTAAATATCGTCGCCCCCTCCCCGTCACCTAGGCCAGATCGGACTCGGTCATCACATTATATATCATCTCTCATCCTCCCAGCTCTTCCACTCTCTTGGCCACACTCGCCTCCTTCCAAAGGATCAACACACTTTGGTCATTTATTCACACATACGCAATCACACACACATACACACATCTATATAAACACACGCACTCGTCACCTCTTCGTCCTATTACCACACTACGATGCTGTCCATCACACCTCAGGGAGACCACCACAGCCAGTCCCTCTACCTGCCCTTTAGATCGCTGTCCTCCCCGAGCCGGCCCGTCGACGACTTGCCCTTCCTCAGCTCCCTCGCCAGCAGTATGGGCCACAGCCTCCACGTTGGTAACACGTCGGCGACGGCAGTGTCTGTCAAGGACGCCGCCAGCGTCGCCCAAGCTCTCGAAATCGCCAGGGAGAGCCCCGATGGCGCTTCAGATCCGACTGTTAGTAGCATCCTGGAGAGCGCTATCAGCCAGATCTGGGCCAAAGTAACCGCGCAACCCGAGTCGTATGTCATGAACCGCGATGAGTTTGCCGTCTTCAACTACTTCCAGCACCGCTTTACTGGCAACAAGATTGCTATGGCCGCGCGAAAGCGCTACTGGGACAACGCCCGCGCGTGACTCCCAAGACCCCGACTTTGCTAAGAGACAACCGCTCTCTCTATCTCTCCCCTCTTTTCAGTCACTCCGCGCTCTTGAGGGAAGGCTCATCAGGCGCCGAATCCGCGAGCGGCAACTCTTGCCATCGCAGCTGCGAACCTAAGGAGCGTTCCCTCTCCCCGTTTGGCATTCCGTCATTCTGTCTCCCGGCCAGAAAGTCTCAAATGCACACATACACACGTACAATCATCAGACACACCCCCAAGAATGATCGCCATCAACTTGTGCTCCAGCCATGCACAGGCACTTGGGAGAGCAACCGATTCCGCCTTCCTTTTTACAGGGGCCCTGTCAAGGTGCTTGCCGTACCCGAGAATCCAAGTCTTGGCTCTCTGGGAGCGCCGCGGTCCCCTTATCCATCCTATCATCTCATCGGCCCACCTACAAAAGAAAACCCCACCGGACGCATATATCCGCCTTAATACCCGAGGAGAACCCACTCATCAGACCAAACCCCCTGTTCTGGGCCATCACTAGCGAATAGGGAAGATTGGTGTGGGTCTTGACGCCTACTGCCCCCCCCTTCGTCTCCAAAAGTCACACCCCTTCCCCAAAAACAGAGCCCCTCACCTCACTGTCTTCCCCCTGCCCAACTGCGCGGCGAATGTCACAGCGCTGCCCGCACTGGGGCAGAGAAGACTGAAAAAAAGAGGCAATGAGACTTGGTTCCAGCATGCGGCAATGTCACGAAGCCTGCTGGAAAACGACGGCTTTGGAGTGTGGTGCCGGAACCCGGTTCGAACGCCATGGTCTTTGGTGGATGAGAGGACGATGCTGGTCTTCACGACCAACATCCATCTGTGTCTCCTATCCAGCTCGTCCTGGCGAACAGCAGGGCCAAATCCAAAGATATTACACCACTCGACACTAGCACCGTCGGGAAGATACGCGTTAGACCCTCGGTTGGTACCAGACATGGAACCGCCTCTCTGCCGAGGTGAGTGCGTCACTTGGACGAGAGCTCGCATGTTCTCGCACCGCCACAACACTGCTCACTGTCGAGCATACTACCCCGCACGCTTTGGCCTGGCAGTGGTATCGCTTCCTTTGGGACGAATGGAGCCTGGCCCGAGTCGTTCCGGACGACTTGTTGGTTTCGGATCACTGGTTGCCGATGGCCATTCAAGCCACCACTTGCATTTGTGGACAGGCCGAGTGTCTTTGGAACCGTGGAATGCGCGGGCGATGATGGGATCGGCTGTGGCAGTCTTTTATTAGACTGGGAGCCGGAGGTGAAGAATGGCTATTGCGGAGTGAAGTCGCTGTGCGCGTGTGATATTGGAATCATTACGTCGGACGGCCGGCGTAAAGCGAAATGGGGAAAATCATGGGCATGCATGTGGCGCCTCAGCATCACGTTTGCGAGTGTTTGGCGCTTCGGGGACGAGGCTGTTTCTATCTTTTCATTTCATGATTTTACTCTGCCTGGTCGTAAAGAGACAGAGCAGCATGGCATTGCTTGGTTCGCTTCCTGTACTACATAGACATCATTCCGGATGTTGGGCGTCCTGGAAGGCATTTGGCAACAATTGGATACAACTTTCGATTCATGACCTCAACTACACCTCCCCCTCGCACAAACATACACCTACACACACTTCCTGGGCCGCCTTGGTGACAGTAGCATCATGACGTGCACACGTCCTCACATGGGCGGAAACCTAGTTGCCTTTGACCAACAATATTTATTCTCTCGTGACTGATCAACGCTTGACTTCCTAGCCCATTGCGCCATCTGCTTACTTTTTGTCCTCAGAACGACCTATGGGCTGTATCCATATCGTAGGGATGTAATGTAGGTGGTAGGCGGCCTCAGCTCGTAGCCCAGGCCAGATGACGCTTTCCTCCCGTAAGAGAGTTTTGAAGGTTATTCGGTGTTGTGTTTGGCTCTATGACACACCAGGGGGGAGGTGAGGCAACTTGTGTGTAGGCTGTTGATCCATCCGTACAGCAAGAAGAAGTCTGTTTGCAGTCTGCTCCTGTCGCAAAAACAGTGTCACCGCTCACGTTTTGAGTGCTGAATAGCACGGGCATAAATCCCCCCTGGTTTGAGAGGGGGGGAAGGATGGCGACCATTCCACACACATCTAGCGAAACAACTCGGTTTTCGCTCTGATGAGTTACCGCCAATTCTTCCCTCCGGCTCAGCCGCGAAACAACCCCATCGAAACCATAACTCAATATCCTGTTGGTAAGTGATTCCTCCTCGGCCGTCCTCTTCTCGGACTCGGTAACTGCGAGAGGGGGATTGCCAGGCCTTTTTTTAATCCAACCATTGCCGTTGCCCATTCTCATCTCTCCTCTCGGCTCTCTGACTCTTGGCCTCGATCTGGTTGATTGACGCTCGTCACCGCTCTTCTGCTGCTTCCGCCCGGGTCCTCAACATCATAGCACCTCGTACTTTTTTCGGATTTTTCCCTTTTAACCTTTGGACGGCGCTCCTCGCTCGTACCTGGAGCTTCATTGCTCAATTTCATTTTGGGGCTATTTGCCAACTTGTGTCTTTTCGCAATCTGCTTTGGACCACGCATGGTGTCGGACCTGTTCCACCTCATCTCGACACCTTGTTCGTTCACTCCCCTCCTCCGGGCGATAGTGTTATCCTTCCCAATCCTTGGGTACCTACACTGTAGTGAGTACAAGACACCCCACGCACCGTCAGCACCAAGTGCCAAACCGCTTGTGGTTCGGCCTACAGCCTCCCCACTGGCTTGCCTGCCTGCCGCCGCCGCCGCCGCCCAAACCGTTATACTTCCGATTGATGCAGATCCGCGTATTGTAGCCCTTCCTCTCCCTCTCTCTCTCTCTCTCTCTCTGTCACCCTCTCTCATGGCGTGCATGGCGCCACCCAAGCCTCTAGCGTCAATCAGCTGCTTGCACCGGCGCCTATCCTCACTTTTTGCCTTTCGGTGGCGTTCATCGAGCTTGCACTCCGCCGACCCCTCCCCTCTCCCTCCATTCGCTCTGACCGACTGCCTGGGATTTGGTGGCTTGCTTCTCGCTCGATGCGCCGTTTTCCCCACACCTTGTCTGTTGTCACGCGGGTTCTAACACCAAACCACCAGCCCGCCTAGTCGAAAGTCGTAGGGCAAACCGGCCTTAAGGTTGCAGAGTGTAAGCGGTTAGGCCAGCAACCCCCCCGGCCTCCCTCTCTGGAAGGGCTCTCCAATGGCCACTCGTGCGGTCACTAGGGCGCTCGCCTTCTCACTCTTTGTCCTCGCTCTGAACACGGGTTACGTGGCTTCGCGCAATCTGATACCAGAGGCGGCGCTGTCAGATTATGCCACCCGTCACCAGGGGATCATTGCCGACACTCCGACGCGTTCGGGTTCTCAGACAGATGCAGATCAAGGCGGACGACAACGGCCTCTGGAATGTTTTCAAGTCGCGCAGCCAGTGCTGGGACCCCGTGGCCCTATTTACCAAGAGGTAGCCCGCGGGAGCCTTGTGGGGGGGGATGGTGGTGGCGGCGACGACAAGGGCAAACCGCCGGCGGACAGCAAAGAATGTCGGGTGCAGCTCATGGACCACTCGTTTGGTACCAGCTTCGACAAGCCTTTCGTTGGTAAGCTCGCAGCGTAGCACATGACAGAACGGACGGGGCACACGCAGGGGGCGGAAATTCATATCCTGACTTGGTGTTGATAGGCGAGTACGCACCTCCCGGCTGCGACTTCAACCGCGTCATTGTAAACTTTACTGCCACGTCTGCAGGCCGCCAGCTGGACCGGCTGGCCTTGTGGTATCTCGGTGACACGGAGGTGTGGAGAACATCCACAGCGGAGCCCAGAGCGGCGCCCGGCATCATCTGGACCTATTGGAAGGACATGACACCGTACCTTAGCCTCTGGAAATCTCCTCAAAAGATTATCTTTGACCTGCCCAACCTCATCGGTAAGATATTCTCAAGTCATGGCCCTAATCCAACCACCACAACCACAACCATTCTACCTAGTCCTAACCAGACCAAACCAACTCAACCCCCGCCCCCCCTACTCCTCCTCGGGGACATCGGAGTGGGGGCCAAAACGTCTAACGCTGCCAAGACGATAGATATACGGGTCCCTTCAACTGCACCCTGACGGCAACCTTCTTCAGGACCGACGTGGAGATCGACAGTACACCACCCGCTGACCTCATCATCCCCATATCGTCGCGGAATGCATCCTCCAACACGGGGAGTGCCTGGCAAGTGCCGGAGCGTGAGGCCGTCAGCACCGTCCATTTTCCGCGCAATGCCAATCGAGCAGTCTTCTCCGTCTCGGCCAACGGCCAAGGCACCGAGGAGTTCTGGTGGAGTAACGTGCTCGAGAGCGATGCCGCCGCCTTCAACGCCACCGTCGGCATGGCCCCCGCCGGAAGCCCCTGGCGCGAGGTTCAGGTCATCATCGACGACCAGCTCGCCGGAGTCCAGTGGCCCTTTCCTGTCATTTTCACCGGGGGTATCGTGCCCAGCTTCCACCGGCCGCTCGTCGGCCTGGACGCCTACGATCTGCGGGAACACGAGATTGACATCTCCCCCTGGCTCCCGGTTCTGAGCGACGGCAAGGAGCACACCTTCAAGATTAAGGTCGCTGGCATTGCCGACCAGGGAGATCGTGTGGTTGTTAATACCACCGTCGGTAATTACTGGGTTGTGTCGGGCAAGGTCTTTGTCTGGCTCGACGACGAGGGTTCCGTCACGACTGGTAAGCCGCCCACGGTCTCCGTCCGCGACCCCGAGATCCGGATATCGGGTCGCGCCGTCGGGAAGAACGCGACCGGCGCCAATGAGACGCTCGTCTTCAACCTCGACGTGACGCGCTCCATATCGGTCAAGGGCGAGGTGGTCTCTAAAAAGGGGACCAAGAGGCCCGAGTGGACCCAGAACCTGTCGTACAGCAACAAGGCATCGCTGGGCCAGTTCGGCCGCAACGGCTTCAACAACTTCGTCATCGCGGGCACCGACGCGCTGCTCAACGGGCTGGTCAGGTACCAGTCGACGTACTCGTACCCGCTGATCGTCAACCAGACCGCGAACATGACGGCGGCCGGCGACCTCAGCCTGGACGCCACGCTCTTCCAGGAGCTCAGGCTGGAGGTCGAGGGCGCAGGTGTGTACCCGACGGGCCTAGAGGCCTACAACGCGCCGAACCGCGGCAGGCAGGGGCAGGGTAGGCGGTACAGCGTGTCAAAGCTGTCGACATTTCGCAACGGCACGGCCGTTTTCAACATGCCGGCCGACATGAAAAGCAGTTCTGCGACTGGCACGACACGGCAGGTGTTCCGGTTCAGCGGTGGTCGGGACGGGGCACGTGATGTCGAGTTGTACATGAGGAGTGTAAAGGCCAGCAACAACACGGTGGTGTCGGACGAAGAAAGGTCTGCCGATGGCCGGGGGAGAGTTTCGTCCGTCCCAAGCCTTTCAGGAGGCGCCACTTAAGCCGGGCGATGGATAGAGGTTTCGGTCGGCATCAATCACAGGTGGAAGAGAAAGCTGCCTGAGGGGCAGAGTAGCATGGACAAATATGACATGTCGGACTCCGGGTTGCACCGACTGGACAGATGAAAGAGAAAGGGAGACAGAGAGAGATGAGAGGCGCCTACGCGCTCCGTTCAGCTGGCCCGGGTGCGCTAGGACACGCGCACACGCTTGCGCTAGCCCCGTTACGGGCAAAAGGTGAGGATATGTCTCACCTCAAGCGAAGTCGAACTCGGGATTTGCTTTTTAAACTTTCGGGGTTAGAAAGTAAACGGCCATACAGCCGTCCTCCTAGCCTCTGCCTTCTGGCCTCTCCGGTCTAGTCTAGGTAGTCGGTAATCATGTTTGGGTCCATGTCCTACACCTACATAGTAAGTATAACACCTACCTGGGGTTGTTCACTTGTTCTTCTATTAGCGACATGTCACTGGGGGTGCAGAACCCAGAGACCAGAGAGAGAATGAGAGAGGACATGCAAGGGCCGAACGCGAGCTGTAGCCAAAGAGACCGATGCCAAAGATCAGCCCCCCCCCCCCCAACCACCTAGTCCTGACAAGGGAGAGGGGAGAGGGGAGAGGGGAGAGGGGAGAGGGGAGAGGGGAGAGGGGAGAGGGAGAGAGCGGGACAGAGGGAGCACAGCCTACACAAGTTACGTTCCTCGATTTAAGCTTTTATGGCGCGCCTGCCAAACCTCGTTCCCCTTCCGCCCCCTGAACTCCCGGTAGCGATCTCCAACGAATCTGGATGGGTAGGGTAGGTTGGCTGAGTTGCATCGCATCGCATCGCATCGCATCGCATCGCATCACAGCGCGGCACGCAGGAGCACACAAAGTTCGGCCTTGGAACCGTACCCCGTCTCCAAAGTGGCAACCGAAGGCGGAAGAGGGTGGATGAACGATGAATGGCCACGGCATTTTGCCCTCCTCGTACAGGATCGCGGCCTTAAGGCGCTTTTTGCCCGGCGGAAGGGGGCGGGGGGGGGGGGATCCCATGCGCTGCCAAACTCTATTAAAAAAAACAGGATGCAAATCCCACGGTAAATCGAAAATCCCATGGGCCAGTCTTCCGCTGCTAATTAATTAGTAAGCGTGAATAGGGACGGTCGGTGTCAAGGCAAGGGAGGGTTCAGCTGGCTGCCTGGACGCTCTGTTCCACTCCCCGGTGCCATCGTCCGTCCCAAGATTCCTGTCATTCCTCACATCCCATCCAGTGCTTACTCATACAGAGATATGCGTACACATACATACATACTTACATACATGTATAGGACACCAGCCTCGCTCTCTCTCCCTCTTTCTCTCTCTCTATATATATCATGCCTGGTTGGGATTCGCAAACGCCTCGATCCTAAGCCTCACACATCACACGAAGCCCGGCAGTCTGGGGAAAGGACGAACCCTCCATCCCTCTCCTTTCTCACACCTCTGCACGCCTTTACAGACCAGTCAAGTTCGAGGAGGCAGAGGGGAACGGGGAGCGAAAGCCCCAAGAGGGGTGTGTGTGGCGTTAGACTTTTTGATCTGCTGCCATCCCACTCACAGAACAGCAACCAGTGTCCACCCCCCCCCCCCCCCCCTTTCTCGCTCACAAGTTGCATTTCCAGTTGGGCAACGCAGCGAGGGATAAGGAGGAGGGTCCATCGCCGCCACGGAGCATCGTCGATCATTAATAGACAATGCCAAGTACTATCGTCAAAACCTTAATACTTCCTTCTCCTTGCCCTTGCTCTTCCCCTTCCCCTCCCATGCTTGCCTCAGACCTCCTCCTATCATTCATCTCTCGCTCGCACTCCCACTGCTCGCCTCGGACTCGAACTTTACGGGCCCTGTCTCAAGGGGGTCACGGGTCGTCAGATCCTCGACGACCCGGTCCCAGATAAGCTTCGGCGGACAAATTTCCCTAAGATGGGCGAGAGAGAGAGAGAGAGAGAGAGAGGAGGGGGGTGGTCCCATCTGTACATCTTCTCGTGTTCCGCGCTTCCTCTCATATCAAAACATTGCGACGCCCCAGCGATCGATCACGAAGCGGGTGCCGCCCAGCCAGAACACCACGCTACCGGGCGGCCGCTCCTTGTTCTGGGACGGACAAGGTCACGACGAGACGACGGCGCATATTGGCGTGTGCTTCTTCTGGGGCCACCCTCTTCCTGTCGCTTCGTCGGACGGCTCACGACACGCCTCGCGCAGCGCTGTCGTCGCCTCTGTACGGCTGGGTCTTGGCGCCGTTTTTTTCTTCCTCCTCCTCGAACTGCAGGTACTGACTGACCTGAATGGTCTGCCAGGCAGGCTTTCGGCGGTATTCCCTGCTTGCTCTTGGCCAATGATGGGCCCTCTCGTCCTCCCTGTCTCCTGCCTTGTACTTGTATGTACGCACCCCCTGTTGCTGAACAACACTTTTGGAGACGAATGGCCGACCTAACTGCCTCCCAAAACCGGGGGCTATTACAGATATTGCTAAGTTGAAGCGAAAACTGGGCTGGTGAATGGAGTATGATCTTCTGGCCCTCTTCCTGTTGCTTGAGCCGACAAACCGGACTGGATTCCCCCACCCCCTTTGCACGCCCTTTTCTCAGCTTACACTACAAGCAGGCTGGTCCAGAGGGGACGGGAAAACATGGAGGTGGGGGGCAGTGAAAAGAAGGTTTAGAGCCGCCGTGGGTGCAGATGCAGACAATTTCGTTCTTATTCTTCTACATCTACATCCTTCGTTCCGTTCTGGCCTTGGACAACGCGCGACGTGAAGCACGGAACCCAAAAGTGGTTCGAGACAACTTCGACCGGTGGGGTGCGGTTGTGGAAAGGTGAACGGCGTCCGGCGGCAATTCTTCAGTCCCGGCGGCGCAGACAAACCCCCATCGGTACATGGCAGTGCGGTCTCGGGGGGGAGGTAGGCCGCGGGACGCGGTCCGTCGCAGAGGGGCAGTCGAGGCGACCCAAAAGTCAATAGGCGAGGGCCGGCCGGGTTGAAAGCAGGGCGGATCTTCCCCCACCCACCGAAAGTATAGAAAGTCTAAGTGACCGTGTCATATAGGTGTGCGTGTGTTCCCGGTCGTATTCTTTGTCTTCTCTAGGGTGTGTTTCTTGAATGAGGGAGATCAGAACGCCCAGCAACTCGTCGGGCTTGTCGTGGATGCCGTGAACATCTACACCTTCTGACTGGGCCGGGATCGGGCCGTTTCGGACCATGCTGCCTCGCGTCTCCCTTGTTCTCCCTACGGACACGGAGTGTAGAACCCCATACAATACAGGGTGTGTGTTCGTCGGAGCGGCTTTCGCATGCGTACGAGACATGGAGGTTAAACTCTCTCTCACGGACTACAGATTTGCCATTCTGCTGGAACCGCACTTGGCATGGTGTGTGTCTCTTTTTCTCTCTCTTTTTTGGTGTGAGGGGGTGTTTTTTGGCGCGCGGCATCGCCGTTGCGCGATCACAGCCATCGCTTGAAAGTAATTCACCTGCCGGCTCAGACGTGACATCCATCTGGACGCGAGAGTCTAGATTGCATGGCCAGGATGGAGTAGGGAAGAAGGGGAGGTAGTCGTTGCGGAAAGGCTGCTACTGCCGGTGTCGGTGCCGACGCCGGACGCCGCCGGGGCCAGTGTCAACCACCGACGCCGCGGCAGATGTGTACATGCTGCATCTGTAGGTTCTTTGGTTTTGCATCAGTGGAGCAAGACGGTCCAGCCGCATTGCGGTCTGAGGAGGAGGGGCGTGTGCATGCCGACCTTGTACACATTTCCAGCATCTCAGGCATCAGCAGTACACATGTAACTGCAGTATCGACAGGGGAAGGACCATCCTCTATGGTGTACCGGTATCATGGTAATATTCCCCATCCCCCTGGCCGCTGGCAGAAGCGCATCTATGGCGTGGCCAAACGACAAGAAAGGCGGAGAGCGAAGAGAACAACATCAAACGCGACGTCTGACGAGAAGACAAAGGCTCTGAGAGGATGGCGTGCGATCCTGACTTCTCTCGTCGTGGGGTTTTCTGAGGGGGTGGCTGGTCTAACCTACTACCTACATACCGACAGTACGAGGCGACGATGTGTGAGAGGGTCAGGGGAGGGGGGTGAGAAGAGGATGGACGTGTGAGGAAGGAGGACGGGCCAGAACCTTAATTACCAAAACGTTCACGTACATGAGTCCAGCCCAGATCTAGTGTGCTTTGATGTGAGGGGGGTTGAGTGACTAAGGGGGGACGTAACTTGACGAGGGAAGATCAGTTCAGGCCACACATCTCGCCTTTTCTTGGCAGCATAACAGAGGAGACACTGCAGCTGTCTTCCGCAGGTAGCTCCCGCAAGAAGAGGCAGGTCATGAGTGGTGATCTAGTGTAGTACTGCTGCAAACCTCGTGCCGGAGTCTCGCGGTATTGGTATGGATAAGAACAAGACTGGAGATGCAGGCGCGAGGCTTCAGAGGCGGGTTGGCAGTCAGCCGGGGTGGCTTTAATTTGTGTTCCGTACGATGTCTAGCACATCAGTGTGTGGAGAGAAGGTGCTGGCAAGGCAGAGCGGGCGCTGTAATGCATGACATGCGCCGCAGATGGCATGTTCATCCCGTCCGAGCGGCACCGTCAGACCTTTTTAATTTTTGCATCTATTTATTTATTCCTGAACTCTTTTTCGGTGTCGGCCTTTGCGCGTTCGTTTGGGAAGTCCAAAGAAATCTCCGGGGTACAGGGGTGGAAAGGACCATCGCATTCGCTTCTGCCGATGTCTTGGCTGGTTGAAACTTTCTCGATTTACGAGTGTACAAAAAGAGTTAGTAGGCAAGTCTGAAGGGTAGTTTCCGTCTGTTCAAAAAGCATACTCTCCAGGGACCGCGAGGAGGCTGGAGAAAAGAAGATGGAGACACAAACCAGGGACCGATGAGACATACTTTCTTTTTCGACTGTGCAGGCTTTGTTTTGGTTGAACGTAATCAGGGGTAGGCACTAGCTGTATGATGTTGACATTGAGGTTCATGTTTGATATTGAGGTTGGTGTTGGTGTTGGTGTTGGTCCGGACTTTCGCCCAACCGGACTTGGGTAGTCAAAGCCGAATAGTGTATCATCCAACACATCATGACATTCTTGTGAAGCATACACTCTTTCTTTACGCAATAGGGAGAAACCTTGTTTTGGGCAGTTGACGGAAATCGTCCAGAGCGTGCCGACAGACCGGTCAAGGAAGATATTCTGCCCGCGCCACACCCCTTGCCCCAACCGTACCAACGGGATGCCGGCAGGCAAGATCACACCACTCAGCTTCGTGGAGATTCGAAGTTGATTGTGCGAGCACTTGTCGCTAAGGTGAGGAGAAGTGAAGGGGCGTGGACGCACACCATGTTCCACGTTGAGTTTGCATAGCGCAGTGTGGCGTCGCCGTCAACAGCCTTGCGTCGCGGCGAGCCGCTGGCCATGCTGCACCATCAGAGTTAAAACCCGTCATTGATGATAGACTTGTAAGCCCACCGTCGGAAAGGACAGTGGGCAAAGGGGGGTGGGGGGCGTTCTTCTCGAGGCCGTTAGGTTCGAACTATCGTGAAATAAGTGTGAGTGGCGTTTACGGCCGAAACTTCAACAACTAACACCGCCACTAAGCCGAAAATTGCACGCGGGACGTAATCGTAATACTGAACGAAGGAACGCTCATCGGAGTCGATTCCGGTTGCCTAAGCAAAAATGAAACGCAAGAGGGCACTAGGCAATTCCAGACGACTTCGTGACCGCAAGACCTACTTGCCTGGACGAGAAGCAACTGAACAGATCGGCCGGCCACAGTGAGAAGGCGTGAGAACGTGTTGTTGATGCTAGCTGCTCGGCCTCTGACGACCGAGCTGAACTTTCCCGACTGAACTATAATCCTTGTACTAAGGGCTGGGTAACCAGACAGACACTTACGACACGGTGACGCGGAAGCAAGAGACAGGACAAGACTCTCTCTTCAGTCATGTATCAAACTCTCTTACCATTCGCCACCGCGCCACATGCCGCCAACACCCCCTTCGTGTCTCTCTTTCCCAAGTCGTGTTTCGTAAAAGAGAGGGAAGCGCTCGAGACCAGTGTGGGATGAACCAAAACCCTGTTGCTCCATCGAGAGAAAAGCGAAGGTTTTTGTGGTGGATTCAAACTTGCAAGTCGACAAAACCTTGAAGCAATGCACGACCACGCAATGTATGGCGCAATCCAGTCATAAAGAGAAGGGGGGGGGCAGAGAATGCCCAGGGGCCAGGCCGAGACCAGACGTATAGAGCACGTTTCGTCCCGTTTTCGGTCGTCCCTTGGCTCTGTCCCGATCTTCGGTGGCCTGCAAAAATCTGTATCCCACTTCCTGTTCCGAACTCATCCCTCCTCTCACCCATTTGGTAATCCGTCATTGGCGTTATGGGTAATCGTGCGTGGGGTGTAGAGTTGGGGAGGAAAACTTGGACGAAGCACCGCCCGCGACCATCAGGTATGCAGTGTACGTAGACAGAGACGTCACGACGTGGGGTTGTTTGATATTGTCAGCATCACTAAGATGAATAGATGGATCGACGGACGCCATGGCACACGGTGGTCGACCAGTGGGGAGGGCGGATCGATGTCGGAGAGTAACAAAGTTTTCCCAGGGCTGCGTCGAGAAGGACGATGCCAAGCGCTCGCATCCCGGCCAACATTCTGAGTTCGGCAGATGGTCGTGCGACCAAGAAGAAGAGAGAGAAGGGTAGAAGGAAAGAATGGCGCGTCCCCGTAGGCGGGGCACCCTCCACTTCACACGGCGGAGAAGGGGACGGCAATCGCGGCTGGTCCGGAGATTACTGCCGTGAGTCCTAGACTTTAGGGGGTCCCGCAACTGGCTGGAACTTCGCCGAAACCTCCTCTTGTCCGGTCGACCGTCGCCGGGAACATTAGCATGAGCTCAGACCGCATCTCGCATTGCGTGTAAATTATGTGTGTTGTGTCTGACGCGAGTCTCTCTCCGTCCCGGGGCCCTGAACGATCCAGTGTATCGTCTGAAGTTTTTCCGCGACGTCCCATGAATTCGTGAGGGCCCCGGGCGGCTGGAGGGAGGCAGGGAGGCAGGGAGGCCGACAGGAGGGAAAGGGTTTTCCCCGTCAGAAGGGGGCTAGATGCCGCAATCCCCCTCTCTCTTCTCCCTCTGCCACGGGACGAGGAACCACCATCGTAGCCCGTGAAACTGACACTTAGCTCCTTCAGGGTCCAACGCCCGCTGCCTGCCTCCCTGTCAGCCCTTTATTTTGACTTTGCTGTATCGCCGTCCGGACGGAGCTGGCTTCTGTTTTGAGCATTTCCAATGGCTCCGGCAACGAGTGATTGAGCCTCGACTTCGGTATCCCCCCTCCCCTTATTATTGAGGGGGGGTAAGGGGGGAAGACATCCAAACCGTTCACACTTCGGTTCTGTTCTTGGCGCTCGTTTCCATGAGGCTCTGCGACAACACGCCCCGAGGGGTCAGTAAATGTCATGTATCACACGGCCCATGGTGTATGATCGGAGATGTGCGGCACGCTGGACACCAAATAACACATATGCACACACCACGGAGCCGGCTGCCACTTCCAGTCAAGTTTCTCGCCGCCTTTGCGTATCGTCTCCCATGGTTGATTGTTTTCTCGTCCCGCACTCCCGACGCCGTGAGGCTCTATTGCGGTCTCTGGATGAAAACCTGTCGGTGCGGGTATCGGATATCACATCTTCTCCGGTCAAGACAAGACCTCTCAATATTGCGCCGCAGTTAAGCCGTCAAGAACAGTGTTGATGCTTGTCTGGTTCGAAGCCTAGTCGACATGGTAACAAATTTTTGTCTTAAATCACCCCCTTGCCATGTTTTGAGCATAATCTGCCATCCCGTGCATCTCGGCCCAGCGGCAGGGAATACAAAGTGCCCTTCGTCGCTTCAGCCAAAACGAGGCAAAGCAGAGCCACGGCATTCCGCTGTGTATAAACAAAGAGGGGAAAGCAACACGCCCATACATCTCCAGCCCACCCAAACTCCCCTGTCCTCATAACCTAACGCTGCTACGTGACCAACCGACCAGCCTTACCTTGCCATACCAATCGCCGAGTTCACCGTTTTGAAGTATTTTCTTTTCCTTTTCAAAACGGAAGACACCCCGTCAAGAGTGATAACGGAGCATGACTTAAAAGAAAAAGAGGAAAGGAAGAAGATGAGGAATTTTCAGTCCGCTTCGGCTAGTTGCATGATCAAGCGGGCGGCCATGTCCAGGAACGGGAAAGGACTTGTAACATCCTTCTCTTCGAGCAGTCTTCTGTCGGCCGTCTCGTAGCCGGAGCATTTGAAGTCCACGAGATAGACACCGTGCTCCATCTCGTATATCTGGATATCCATATGCAAGGCCACAAAGTCACGCTTGACCTCGTCGTCGCCGACGACATGATAGCTATCGGGCGTCTTGCTTCCCTCCGTGGGGGTTCCTGACGTTTTCCGCAGCGCTGTGGTCTACTTAGTAACAATCTCTCGTGTTGGACGGATGGCACAGAACGGCTTACTCTGTGTTTCCCAGCGGACCTTGATATGCCACGGGTCGGCAGGCAATTTGTATCGCTTGAGGGGATCTATACTACTAGTTGAGCCATTGCCCCCCTGGGATGCATAGTCGTCGACAAAGCTACCTTCGTTGCTGGGCTGATCCGTTTCTGCACCATGAACTTTCTCAAAGTCCTCATCAGGCACGTAGGTTGCGCCCAGCTTGTTGAGCGCTTTATGAATGCAAAGCAAGGCTTCCCAGGGTGCGTTGCGAGAGCGGATGCCAAACTGCCATCTAACCGGTTTCGTCTTCTTGGCTTGAACGACAGGTGTCATACCCTGAGGTCGTTTGGCTGAGTCGTCGAGGCGCACTTGGCTGTTTCTCGAGTGAGGTTTCAAATGCCGGGCTGTCTCTTCCCTCTCGGCGTCCGTACGGGCCGAGAGCCCTGGTTCGTCGACCACAATAGTGGGCGTCGGATGATCTTCGAAGCCTCCCTTTTCACGTTCGACGTATTCCTTATGGTACGCCGGCAAACTGCTCGGCAGGATACCGATCTTGCTGATGTAAGGACGCTGTCCGCCCACAGTAGACCCGCCCGATCTAGCTGATGAAGCACTAGGTAGGGGGCTACTTGACCCGTCCTGATCGACTGAGAGCGATGACATGGCCTCTGCGAAGGCGTCAGAACGAAACATACCAAACGTCTTGCACGAAACGTACCATTCACTTGCATAAGCTTGTTCTCGCGGACAATCATGTAAGCATCCTTGATGGCGGATGGTTCCGCGGCTTGCAAGGCCTCCTCGACATCCTTCTTTCCATATCCCATAGTCTTGCTGATCTTCTCCGTGACCTCGTTGTGCAGCTTCTCCTGCACTCTTGGAGGGGCGTTGGGGGCGATATCGCTTTTCTGAATGGCCTTGTTAGGATCCACGCCCGTGTTGAAGAATTCCTCCACCGGCGGCGCCAAGTAGGCGGGCAGGTCTATCATGAACCAGGGGTCCTGTCTGATATCGTCAATTGTGGCACGCTGTACGGGGTTAACGACCAGCATCTTCTTAATGAGTGTTGCGGCGCCCGAGTTCATCCATTGCGGTATGCTGTACGTTCCACGGGCAATCTTTGCGAAGAGACTGGGGATGTGTTCGTCATCGAATGGCAATCTGCCAACGAGCAGAACATAAAGAATGACGCCGCAACTCCAGACGTCCACCTCTGGGCCAGCATAGAGCTTCCCACCAATCACTTCGGGTGCTGCGTAGTTGGGGCTTCCGCAGCTTGTCTTGAGGAAGTTTCCGTCCGTCATGATATTACTCAAGCCAAAATCGGCAATCTTGACATTGAGATTGTCGTCCAACAGCAGGTTCTCGGGCTTCAAGTCGCGGTGGACGATTTTGTGTCGGTGGCAGTATTCAACGGCGCAGAGCATCTGCTGGAAGAAGCGGCGAGCTTCGGGTTCCTTCATACGTCCGTTCTGCACGATGTAATCGAAGAGCTCGCCGCCGGCATACTCGAGGACCATGATAATCTCATTGGGCGTCTTGATGACAGTATACCTGCGGCCATCCGGATTAGTGAGAAATTTGTATTACAAAGGCTTACGACGACGTACAGCTTGATAATATGAGGGTGGCGCAAGAGCTGGAGGTATTCAATTTCGCGCTCAACTCGGCCGGCCATGTCGCGACTAATGAGCTTCTTCCTGGCAATAATCTTGAGAGCGACCTGCTGTCCAGTGCCGTTGTGTATGGCCAGCTTCACCTTCCCAAAGGAGCCCTCGCCCAGGGTCTTGATGATCTTGTATGCGCCGATGCGCTGCTCCGTCTTGATCTTATCCCGCAGCGGGGCGGTCGTGTCGATGGGAGGTCCCATGTTGGCGGCGTCGGACAAAGGTGGTTGAAGTTGGTGACTACCGGCGGCAGCAGCAGCATCGGCAGCGGCAGCACCGTGCTGCTGGGAGCGGCGACGGATCTGGGATGGCGAGAGGCTGATATGGAGCTCCTCCTCGTCGAAACCGGAAGCCATCTTGTCGGTCGGGGGGAGGGGGGGAGGGTCGTTTTTGTTTAAATGGGTTGTGGCCGGAGCAAGCCTTTGAACCACTCTCAAGTGGGCATGACGAAGTTGGATGTGGGTGGATTGTGGAGGGGGACATGGAATGGCTAGGTGGAGTGAGTGCCAAGAAGCTCCCTGGTGCTGCTGCTGGTAGGATTTCGATTCGTCGTGACTGACTGGCTGGTGACTAAGTGGCCTGCCAGGTGCCACATTGCACTCTCAACTCTCACCTCTCACCTGCCTGCCCGCCACATATGGTGGGGAGACTGGCTGTGGTCTGTGCATTTCCGATGTCAATTTCGGGGAAGTCAGCGGAGGGACAGCCAGCTAAAGAATATAGATAAATTCGGCGCGAATCGGGTAGCTTTCTGCTCATTGGGCTGACTCGTGTGTGTGTATGTGTGATGCGCCCGCGCGCATGTATCCTGACCGGTGCAGCTGCACAGATTTGGGCTCGCCATGGACTCATGGAGGCATGGGATGGTTCAAGTTGACCAAGTTCCCCTGACTCCGTTCGGTGAATGCTGATAAGTGACAGCTCATGTGCCTGTGGTGAGCGAGCTGGGCCGACTTCAAAGGTATAGGATCACCAGCAATGCCAGACTCGTGACTGCCCTGTGGCTGCAATGAATCCAACAACAGATAGGTCCATCTGCCCCGACAATCCCAATCTGGCTTTGGTTGTCGGTGCATCGTCTCAACACACCTTCAAATGTAGAGTCATCAGCCGTCGCAACCACTATAGACCTGGCACATTCGAGGATCAACTGGTAACGAGGACGGCCAACAAATATCGGAGAAACGGCTGCCCAATACCCATCTCCCTACACCCATTAGTACACTGCTACCCTTTGACACAATGATGCGCTCTTGGCCGCCGAAAACCCCTACTCGCCTTGACTCGAGGCAAAAACCGAGCTTGACGGATCGCCGCCCGCCTGCATGTCATCTTTTGGACGGCCCGCCTGCTCAGAGCACGAGTCGGTCAAGGCGCCGCTGCACCTCTGGACAAGCAAAAGAACCCGGATCAACCTGCCACACATGGGGCCAATGGCATCGAATCTCAATAGGCCCGAAAGCTCCAAGGGCGTCGTCGGAGCTACAAGAAACGTGGAAAGAGACGAGACGAGACGAAAGTTTAGGCTCAAGATGATTCGAGGCCTTGGAACAGGGAAAAAAGCCTTCCAGGTTCTATCGGCGCCATCGGCGGCCCATGCCCGGAAGGGAAAAAATTCCGAATCGGCGGTCTACTTGGATGGGATGGACTCGGGTGCATGTGCCCGTTTTTGTCTCGTTCTCCTTTCGTCGACCTTCATAGTACAGCGGGAGTCGAGTACGGGGTTGTGGGGGAACCCGTGTCTGCAAGACAAAAGATTTCTTCAGCGACTCCAGTCCCGATGTTGCGAGGGCAAGTTCGCGATCCCCTCCGCGCGCTTATTCCCTGCCGAAATAGTAGTGCAAGTGGAGGTAAGTGGGGTTCGCCAAATGTGCCCACGTAGAATCTCCCTGCTTGGGGCTCCTTTCCTCTTCGCCCAAAGTTACAATTCATCGCCTTTGGAACAGCACGACTCGGCGGAACCGGGTGCGGTTCTCTTGCCTCAGTTCAAAGCGTCCCAGAATCATGTGCGGTCCCAAATAGAGAGCCGGGTTTACACTCCAAGCGTCGAATTATACAGAGTGGGACCTAGCGAAGTGGGCTGAATGCCTATGGATTTCCACTCATCATGCAAGAACACCTATGACTTGTCCTTCTTGTCTTCGGCACGGAGTCTCTCAACCAGCTTCTCTGCTAGGAAGGGGCTCAGCCCAAGGCTGTATGCTGTCAGCTATGCATTCCGTCCCAAGCATCCCGAGCCCTCCACTTACATTCCCTCATTGGTGATGATACGATATGTTCCGCTAGGCTCGAGCTTCCCGATGATGTTGCCGCTCTGATCAACCTCAATGCTGCCCAAGATATCCTCGGGCCATGCAATTCGGCCAAAGTCTGGAGGGTTTCTTGAGTCGCTGAGATGGACATAACCACCGTGTCCGCCTCCACCGGCACCTCCTTGGGCACTGGCACCTCCGGCGCCGCTCCCTCCGGCGCCGCCACCACCGCCAACTTTGTTTGAACGCTTCTTGTTCTTCTGCGAGAAAAACGCACCTCCCGACCCAAGAGTGGCTCCTCCAGGACCAGCAAAAGCTTGCGCCTGCGCCAAGAGGTCCTTGTCCTTGTGAGCGTGCTCGGAAAGGACCTCGTACAGTATCTTGCTGAATGTCTGATTTTCGACAAAGGAGCCCGGCGTCGGCGGGTCTGTCGTAGAGAAGCCAATGGCTAGCCTCTGATTGGGCGGCTCATCTTCAAGATATGACAAAAGAAAGGAAGCTCTCGATGCATCGGCGGGGAAAACTTTCTGTACAATAATGTGACACTGCTTAGCGTCTTTCGTGGTCGCGCCGTCTGAAAAAGACTCACAATGTGTGGATTCGACGAGAGACTGGAAACTGGGCGGGAAAATGTTGTCCTCGAGACGAACCTCGGGAGAAACCGAACTGCCGGTGCTAGCATTATGGTGTTGCAGGGCGACGATTACTTCAAAACAGCAGTACCTCGATTCCGAAGCTCTTTTGTCGAAGGGGAGACAGCTGTTTTCCTGTCCAATAATGACGACATGTCTGGAAATCGACCGGAGCTTCAGCCACATTACAGAAATAAAGCCACCAAATTCCCATTGCTGTGGGGCGTGCGACGCAACGCCAGTGATTCGCCAGTCGCGGTCCTTAGAATCAGACGCGCCTCAATTAAACGTGCCCCCCATCCAGATCAGGAACCAGACTCGCGACGGCGGTTGATTACCCATTGCGACAAACCGTCAGAGCGACTTCGACTCAGGTTTGTTCTCGTCATATTGAGCTATAGTAATTCGAAACGTACGAAAGAATACCGCCTCGACTATGGATCCACCGCCGTCAATTTCTCCGAAGCGCAAGCAAAAAATGCCCATGGCTAATATCTTCGCCGCAAAGACACCTGCCCCTCCCTCTTCTTCGATACCCTCATCTTCGCCCGCATTTGGCACCCCAGTACACCCCCTGAAGCCGTTCAAAGTGTCAGCACCTTCAAAGCACGCGATTCTCCCAATCATACTCCCACCGGCCACCCTCCGCCCCTTGGCATTTCGGACGTTTACCAAGAAACACAGCTTGACGCTGTCCTCGACTGCCCTCCAAGAACTCGCAACCTTCATCGGCCGCCATTGTGGCTCGTCATGGCGGGAAGAGGGCTTGGCAGAGAAGGTTTTGGAAGAGGTGGCCAGGTCGTGGAAGAATTGCAATGGCGGTGTCATTGTCGACGGCGCCAGCCCAGAGCTGAAGGACATATTGAAGACTTTGGAAGGCAACATGAGCGGGGGCAAGATTGTGACTGGCGCAAGGGGTCTGAGTCGACAGAATAGTCTTTTGAACGAACCGGGGCAAGATGCGGACATGTCGAACACGAGACTAGGGTTACGGCCAGCACAGTCGTCTTTGGTGCGAGAGGATAGTCAACAGAGCTTCGGCATGTCCAGTCTTGGCGTGGAGGAGGAGGATGACGAGGATAACGTCAGGGATCCTCGGAAGTGGCTCAACATCATCGACGCATACGACCAACCGAGATTTTCTTATAACGTTGCAAAGAAGCATTTCGAAAGGTAGGGGACGATGTATTTCCTGTGACGAGAACTCGCTTGGCTGACGCAGTAACAGAGAAACGTCGAAACCCTCCCTACTGCCACCAGCAGCTCACAAGACTGCTCTGTTCCGGAATAGGTATAATGTCATACACCAAAGGCTACTCAGGAATGAGTCCTTTCAAACATCAGCCGTTGCAAGCGCAAGAGCACCCTCGCTCAAGCGTTCCGCGTCAAACCAACTGAACCATAAGATCACACCAATTGCGAACCTCTTAGGTCGACATGGAAGCCATCACATGCTTCTGGGTATGCTGAATATTCTACCAGCGGGCGGTCTCGCAATCAGCGACCTGACAGCCACAATTGCGCTCGACGTGTCTCAAGCAGTTGCGATTCCCGAGGACTCAGCGTGGTTCTCGCCAGGCATGATCGTGCTTGTGGACGGTGTCTACGAAGAGGAAGAAGAGTCCGTCGGAAAGGGTCTGAGCGGAAGCAGCGGTGTAGGTGGAACGCTCGGCGGCAGATTTCAAGCCTTCTTCATTGGCCAGCCACCCTGCGAGAAGAGGAAAGCCACGTTGGGTGTCAGCGGCCCGGACGGCGGCCAGGACCACACCATAGGAGGTGGGTTCGGCTGGATCGACTTCCTCGGTGTGGGCAGCGAGCGGGCTGTTGGATTCAAGATGCGGAAGCTCGAGCAACGTCTGCTACCCCGGCA
Source organism: Colletotrichum destructivum (assembly GCF_034447905.1). Taxonomy (NCBI): domain Eukaryota; kingdom Fungi; phylum Ascomycota; class Sordariomycetes; order Glomerellales; family Glomerellaceae; genus Colletotrichum; species Colletotrichum destructivum. The sequence goes on from NC_085904.1 coordinate 1,700,699, forward strand.
TTCTGCCGAAGAGGTCCCCAGCAGGGGCAGGATGGTTATCCTCGGCGAGCTGAACCTCGACCAGCCGCGGTCGTTGCAGGCCTTGCGGAGGATCCTCACCATATATGCAGCCGAACCCGAAGGCGCGACGCCTATGAGCTTCGTCATCACGGGAAACTTCACGCAGCACGCCGTGCTCGCGAGAGGTGGCAGCGGCGGTAGTATCGAATACAAGGAATACTTCGACGCCTTGGCTTCGACACTATCCGAATTCCCCGCTCTTCTACAGACTTCTACCTTCGTCTTCGTCCCCGGCGATAATGACGGCTGGGTGTCGTCCTTCACCGCGGGAGCTGCGACTCCGCTACCCCGGAAAGGGGCCCCGGACGTCTTCACATCACGTATCCGACGAGTCTTTGCCGCGGCCAACGCGGAAGTCGGCTCCAAGAGCGACGGAGAGGCTATCTGGACGTCAAACCCCAGTCGTTTGACACTGTTCGGTCCGAACCACGAAGTCGTCGTCTTCCGTGACGACATCTCAGCCCGCCTGCGTCGCGCAGCCGTACGCCTCAAGACGCCGAAACAAAGCCGGGGCCAAGACGAAGAAAACCAGCCCCCCGAGGCCGAAGACGGCACGGATGACGTTGTCATGGGCGGCAGTGGCCCGATCGAGATCTCCGCTGAAGAAGAGGCTATGGACGTCGACATACCCAGCAAGAAGCCTGCTGTCAAGCAGGTCAACTCGAGCGTCCCGCAGGACGTGCACACAGCGCGGAAACTTGTCAAGACGGTCCTGGACCAGGGGTACCTGTCGCCGTTCCGCCAGTCGATCCGTCCCGTGCACTGGGACTATGCGACGGCGCTGCACCTCTACCCGCTGCCGACATCCATGATACTCGTGGACACGACGGCACCGCCGTTTAGCGTCACGTATGAGGGCTGTCACGTCATGAACCCGGGCAGCATCCTCGTTCCCGGCCGGACGCGGGTTGGCCGTTGGATAGAGTATGAGATTGGGAAGATTGGGAAGCTGCGGGAGACGACCTTTTGAGGTGGCAAGCCAGGCACGCGGCTTGCCAAGTTTGCAGATAGGGTGTTACGGGTGCAATTCAGCTTTGTAGCTGGTGATGTCGATTTTAATGATTGATGCCTACAAGGAAGGGCTATTGGACTCTTCGTCACAGAACATAATTTCCCGTTGAGGTGTACGAAAGTCTAGAAGATGTGCTCCGAATCAGAAAACACATGCGGCCAGGCAAGGTGTGCTCGCATTGCGGGCTTGGTTCCAAATGGTCTTTTATCCTAAAGAACGCGAGTGAATTTGGTTCGATGGTGCTCCGCAACGTTTATGCCCAAACCAGGCGTTATGACAAGTAGGTAGAGATGGCAAGCTACACGCACCGTACCCTCGTGGTGCGCATGCATCTGTTTCAAGTCACCGCCGCTTTCCCCGACGACTGAGAGTGTCTTCAAGTGCTAGTAGCGGCACGGCAGCTGCCCTGCCCCCTATTCCTCATGCACCGCGTAGCTATTGAATTCTTTGTCGAATATTCTGGTGTTTCCTAGCAAGAATTCCGTCAGCGACACAAACTTTTATGAACGTATTGCTAGTCGAAAAATTCAAGTCAGCAAACAGAGCAACCAGCACACTGTGTGACAGTTGCAGCAATGTTTAACTGGCAGCCTGTAGTCGGCAAAGTGGCCAACGTTGGACATCCTGTCTCGAGTCTAGAACGATAATTCTTAGCTGTGTATTGAAGATATTATTCCAGAATGATGCCGTAGCTCAGTGAAGGGGTCGTCATTACGGTCGATAGCAATTTGACATGATAGGTGATATGAGGCATCATCTCAACAACGAATGCTAATCGACACAGCGATGAGAGTAGAGTGCCCGTCCAGTTCCATCCGTGTTGGGCGAGTCTTTGCAGGCCAGCTTGGGTTCGAGGCGGATCCCCTTTGGCGCGGCAGATGAACCACTTTCATGCAGATTCAGACTTGTAATGGCATCATGCAACCATACCACCGTTCGTTCCGGTTAAGGATGACACTTGTCTCGTGCCCGAGGGCCGTAATGGTGTTGTGTGTGCGTCCATTGAGGGGGGGTGGATTCGTCCTTTTGGAACAGTCCAGACCTTCGCTCGAATAGTGCCTTTTCGCCCGTGAATGCGCTTGACCGCCGCTGAGACTGAATTGATCAGAGTGCGGTAGTAAGTTCTGGATCTCCTTCTTGCGGGCGACCGGGGCACAATACAGTCCCTTTTTACCGGGTAGGCTGCAATACAGAGTACTAACAGATAATACATCGGTCCAATGCGATCTTCTTACAGCAGTTCGGGTACCGGAAGTTTAATGCTCAACGTTCCTCTTATCTTTCCTTCGTGCCGAGCAAAGATTCCTTGGGGTACCTAGGTACTCACCCACGCTGCCACTAAGTGCTAGTGGCCCTGTTCAGTATCTCTATCCGGAGGTAGATAGGTACCTCGGGAGGAAGATAGGCAGGTAGTAACTACTCGCCAGGCGGTCCACCAGGGGCCCGGGCCAAGTTACGGCACCTCCTCGTCTTTCAATGTCCTGGCGCCGTGCATCGTGGGGTGTCTGATCGAGATCTCACCAATTTCACATATCATCCGGGCAAGGTCCCATTTCGCCCCCCCAAAGGCCTTGACCATCGCAGTTCCTTCACAACGACAGCATTTGCAAACCAACTAGGCCATCACCGGCATCACGAACACCAACCGCCACCGCCACGCGCTTGCTTTGCTCTGTGTTGTGCGGGCAGCCTCCTCCCCCTTCTTACGTGTATCGTCATCCACCCCCCTGCTTGCTCGCCTGCTGCCGTCGCCCAACATCGTTTTGAGAGCACATGGCGAATCTTCCTACCGTCTCTTTGCAAACGCCACCTCTCACGATTTGACGGCTCCTCCGTCTTGTCCCTCATCCTCAGTTGTAGCTCGCACAGCCTTGCTACATGCTGTATCGAGCGTCCGCCCGCCTCCGCTGCTTCTGATATTGCACCCGTCTCGCTGGCGTTTATGGATCCCGACGACACCACGCTTCCCTACCGCCGTAACCGCTCTCAGTGAACCCTTGGAATAACTTGCCTCTTCTGCCATCACCCCGGTCATGGCATTGTCACCCGGAGGCATCGTCCCGGCTCAGTTGGGCTTCCTTGCCATCTTCAATCCATCCCTGGGCAGTACGGATGAGACGCTTGACGACCAAATTGTCTACTACGCCTCGGTGAGCACTCAGCGACAGAAGCGTCGTCACCGCTCTCGCGCCAAGCCCACAGAGAACATCTCTCAAGAGGAACGCAATGAGCGCCTGCGCCAGATTGGCCTTGCCCAGGGCATGGTTGAGTTCAGCAAGAGTTTCTCTGGCGGCCAGCCTGTTGACTCCATTGACACGGAGAAGTCGCGTGTGATTCTCCACGAACTGGAGCCAGGTTGGTGGGTTCTTGCTGTGCGTCTGACCTCATCCACGCGGTCCTGTTTACTTGCTGATTGTCCGCAGTCCATCGATCTCACCCGCATTCCCTTGCCTCCCAAGTTGCAGACTGGGAAGACCCAAGAATCTGCAGAAGAGGTTGTTGAGTTTTCATCTAAGGAGATCAAGCCCGCATCTCTTCTGTTGCAAGATATGCTTCGTGCTCATTCCACCTTCCTGCTTCACCACGGCACCTCGCTCAGTGCTTTGTTTGTCCGTTCTCGGAGGACCAATTTTCTCAGCCTTCTCGGCCGATATTGGGATCTGTTCTTATCGACATGGAACGTCATGTTGCAGGGCAATCCCGCACGCACCATCTTTGGCGGTATCAACATTGCCGCTTCCGGCGAACTGGGCATCGGCGTCGGTGAAGAAGAGCGAGGCAGCGGAGAACGAGAGGTATTAGAAGGCCTTGTTGGCAGGGTTGAGGGTCTTGTCGACCTCGTTGTTTCCAAGTTCGGATCTTTCAACGCCGACGACGAGCCCAGAAATGGCAAGGAGCGGCAGATGCCGTGGTTAGGCACAGGGCAGGATCCAGGCCCCGAGGATGGTGCGATTTTCCTAGGAACAGGAGCTTTGTCTCGGAAGTCGGTCAGAGATGTGTCGCATTGGATGGAGGACTTGTACACTTGGGGTGAAAACGCCTATGGTGTGATCGAGAGTCCGACTTCTCTGCGCGCCGCACGACGTTCGAGGAAAGCTGCACCGGCGCCGGCTTCGGCTTCGGTTCCCAAGTCATCGGAGAACCGGCATGCTCCAGTTCGGCCTCTAAATCAGTCCGATGGCAATCGCTCTGACTCCGGCTCCGGGTATGGAAGCTCGGGGTCTACGAAGACACTCGCAGAACGGCGTGGTCGGGTAATTGGCATCGTGAAGGAAGCCAAGCGGACAGAATCCACTAAGAGGGACATCGCCGCTACCGCCACTCCTTCTGCCCCTGCCGCAGCTCTTCCAGCGCATGAAGAGGGAGACGGGCACATGGATAAGCTCATGACGTACATGAAGCTTGGGTACGGCACCTACTGGTCGATTGGCAAGTCAGATGCATCGTCACCTGCAGACAAGAACCAATTGGCCGCCGCCACCGCCGCCTTGGCAAGCGGGGAGTCTTCCAAGCATGCCTCCACTGCGGCACGAAAGCCTAAGCCGATAGACGACGATACCGGTCACTACCTCATCGGGCTGATAGGTGACGTTGAGGAGGGCAGTGGCGGTGAAGGCGAAGACGGCAAGGGCTCCGATGATGCCGATAACATTGAGCCGAACTCTCGTACCATGCTTCGCACCATCCATGTCGAGCTCGAAAAGACGGGACAGAACCGTGCCGAAGCAGATATCGTGAAGGACCTCGGCAGCCTGACGAACGAAGTTACCCCTCTTGGGGCCAACGACGTGAGCTCGAACCCGCTGTTCGGAAACCAGGACTCCAACAAGGCGAGTAAGATGCGTGTCGTTGTTTATGTTAATAGACCATTCATCTTCACCTTCCTATTCGAGTTGAGGACCGATTCGCTGGCTTGGGACTCATTTTACAAATCGCTGCATTGCCAGCTTGCGTCTATCCAGAAACCGCTGCGGGCCTCCATCCATTACAGGCCAGAAAAGCCAGATGTGGGTTCCCCAGCGTCAAATATTTACGACCTCATATGGGATGCCGAGGCCATGACTGTGCTCTCCACCATACCCAATATACCCGATCACGCACAAATGCTTCAGTCAAACACGCAGCTAGCTTGGTCGCGCGTCGAGGCGATGAACACACACATGCAACTTCTCAACATTTTCAACCTCACCCGGCAGGAGATTAATCAGCTGGAGCGGACTTGCAAGACGAACCGCGGGTGGTGGGTAGTGTGGCAGCGTATCCTGGATCGACACACAAACGCGACCGCGGCAAACCGATACTCGGGGAACGAGGATGATGGCGACGCGCCAGCCTCCGAGAGCGAGGAGTCGTTGACCACGAGCGGCGATGGCTCCAGCACTCAGAGGCCATCCCCGTCCCCCTTGCTCAGCCCAATGGTTAGCAAGGAGATATTTCTGATCCGCAGGGCGAGCGACCATGCGGGCTACCGCGGCGTGAGCTCGTCATACGCCGAGGCCAGCGGAGCAGGAGCGGGAACGGGGTGGGGCGACGGCGCGGGCCGTCTGGCGTCGGGGATTGGCATTGATACGCGCAAGTATATCGAGGGACTACTGAACTTTAGCCGGTGAGGGAAGCACCCCCAGTCTTGGGTGGGAGACTGCCCAGCAGTACCGCTATGGCATCATGAAGAGGTAAACATACGCAAGGATAGTAGGGAGTGTATGCTAGTAACATGATTTGTTCCATATTACGATGAGAGGCGGCCCAACTCTGCCGTTTGTAGCCACAAGTCCGCTGTTCTCCATTCGTGACCACGATGAGTCTACTGCGCTGGTGACGCTATTGAACGACACTTGTCATGCTCGATGACGATGTGCAAACCGTATGCCGAATGAATTCCTTTTCGCCAAGATAGCGATGAGCAAGCACCGTTTCGCCGCCACAACGCTTGCTAGCGATGCTCTCTCTCTCTCTCTCTCTCTCTGGGAAATTGGTAATTCCACACGTAGCAATCGATGCCAAGATGCACCATGATGCCCCACTGTGCAGGCCGGGAAAACAGCAGAAATCATCTCACGAGTTCATTTTGGGTTTCGACTACTACCCTGGCTGGAGTTTGTATATGACTCGAAAAGAACGGCCGTGGTACAGAGGATCAGATAGGCTCCATAGGTTAGAATTAGGGTCAGGTCTCGATCGAGTGAGCCGTTCAAGATCCTCCAACGGCTGCATCAATTCATTGATAACACTCCCAAGGAACTCGTTCTCTATTTAACATCTAAGTCTGTCCCAATGGCGGTCATGGTGGCAACGAGATGTCTCGAGGCCCTTCAAAATGCTTCCGTGGCATGCTTTCGGGGCTTCAACGGTCCGTGTCTCACCATTTTATTCAATGTTCGGCAGGTTGGTTGAACACTTGACTCAAGCTTGCGACGGGGGCGTGGGGAGTACGGGAGGTCTTTCGACGTTCTGAATTTCGATACAGTCGATTGAACCACATGAACGTGGATAGTCGACTGTGAGGTGTTGCGGTTTGTGGCAGTGGCGAGAAACAAAGAAATTCGGTGATCATTGATAACCTCTTTCGGACCGGCGCCAGCTTCCGAGCAGCACAGTAAAGGAAACACCGCGGAACACTGCTAGGACAGTGACATCGAAGTATCAAGTTCCGGGTAGATGCTGCCGGTGGGCGTCTTCCAGTCTGGTGTAGGAGAAGACGATCAGAGTCTGGGGAGTAAAGTAAGCAGGACAGAGGACTACTCGAACCGTAAGACAACTACAAAGAAGCCAGGCTCATGTCCATTTTCAGGCTCGTGGCCATGGCACGAACAGGACGACCGGAGAGTCGAGTGAGGATCGCTTTTTCCGAGCGGAGAGCGCCGAGCTGCAGTTGGGCCAGGACTTAAAGAGACTATGCTTTCAAGACGGGCGTTGTCTAGAGATAAGATGATGAGTGTTCGGCGGAGTTTACCATGCGCGCCGTGAAAGGACCCGTTTCGGACAGGGTTTCCATAGGACCAAAGTCATGGAACTGGAAATTGTGAGTGTTCTAATCTTTTCAATCCTGTTGAGTATTACTCCAACTACGTCGAGGATACCCAGGCAACCCAAAATAGAAATAACGTTCCCGAATTACTGCGGTCTGTCTTGTTTGGTGTTTGTCCTCACCGAGCCTCGCGATGTCCTTCGCAATTGGAGCCCTTCCGTCACCGTCGCGCGTATGGGCTGTAGCTGACTCCTGAGACTCTCGAGGTGTGCCGGTAGAGTTCGACTTTACAGGCTCGCGCTTGCGGATGTGGTGGCTCACCTTGTTTCACGGGGTAAGTCGTTGAGGATTTGATACGACGACAGCGATCGGAGCCAGGGGATGCAGATGTTTCCTTCTGGGGGTTGCTAGGCCAGGATTGCGTTTCCTTCCGGGACAGCGAATGGCCGGGGAAGGCTGCTATCAGATCGGAATGGGTTTTGCTGCAGGGACGAGGGAGACAGCCCGGTAAAAGGGGCCAGAAAGAGGGGCTCAAGACTCAAAAAGTTGCCAAAACAAGAGGGAGGGACGCTGCGAGGCTCGTCATCCACTCGCGAAACCAGCATTCGCCCCACCGACAGGGAAAGTTAGTTGACAGGGGCCTTGGGGCGCCAAACAAAACGAAAAAGGGAGGGAGAGAGGGAAGACAAAACCTTTTTGTCTTTTGTTCCCCCTCCTGCCAGGCGCCCTGGCTCAGGCCAAGATCCTTCAAGTTTCACTTTCTCGTCCATAGAAAACGTCGAATGGGAACGGACATGACTCTAGGAACTATGCGAGATGCAGACATCAGCCACAGCCTCCTCGCCCATTGGGGGGGCAAGGGGGTTCAAGGTTGTGTCGGGCTCGGGGCCTGGAAAGCTTCGGACATGTCGGGAGAGGCACCCCTACTTTTTCCACTACGGGTTTCGTCTAGGTGGTCTGCTGGATCGCGGATGACAACTCGCTGGGCCCGGTGGGCGACGGTTGCGGATGTTAGCTGAACGCGGCCTCGTCCAAGATGTTTAGCGGCTGCTTCGGCGCCGTCTTGGACCCTTGGATGATGCCATTGAGCATCCCTGGAGACGTCAGGCGCCCGAGCACCCGAACCGAACCTGACCAAGCAAAAAGGCATAAGAACAACAGCCCACGGCACAGATGATTCGGTACGTACCTGTCTGGTGTCCGTGTCTGTGTGTTTTTGTGTGTGTGTGTGCGTGTGCGTAGGACGGAAGGCATTGGCTGGTGAGGTCATACTTCCCGCAAGTGCCGATCTTCACGGAAGTCATCGAAAGCTCTGCTCTGTGCCAGTTGACCGCTGCCGCTACCTCTGGATCATGTCTGCGTGCAGCCGCAGCAGCGCGTGTGCTGCGCCCAGAGTCCCCTTCCATCATCCATGTAGTGTCCATATTCCACGGCCTGGGAAGTCCCCTTCTCGATCGAATCCATCCCGCCCTCCCTCATGCCATTAAAGATACCCTGGCCTGCTGTTGCTTCTGCTACACGCGACCCTACTCACCCGACAACCACATCAGACACAGCTGTGTTATTTGTCCCGCGCCACCCTACCCAGACTGCTCCACGGCCGCTGTCGATTTCCGCTTCTTCGTCGCATCGTAAACACAGTCCCAGTCATCCAAGACCATTTCTCAACCGCTTTACAGAACAGACTTGCAAAGACTCATCATCACCGAAGAACTGCTTACGCTGCTACACACAGATAAGTGTGGATCCTCGGCGCATTTAAACAAATCGACGTCAACTACATTCCATTCGAACTTCGGAGAATTCCCTTACCAAAACAAAACCTACCTATCGTAATCACCAGTCCACCAGGCTGCTCGTCACAATGGAATCAATGTTGCAAGTCCTCGTCCGGGGCCTCCAGCTCCTTTGGGTCCTGCTGGTTACCGCATTGATCGGCAATGTCATTGCTCTCAACATCAACGGCGCCGGCTCCGCAATGGCTGCCATCAACTTCTCCATGTTCGTCGCGGTCGTCTGCTGGCTTGCCTCTCTGTACGGCCTGGCCGCCGTCTTTGTCTCGGCCATTTCCATCCCCATCGTGTTGCTGGCCCTTGACGGCGCTGCTGTCCTCTTCACCTTCATAGACGCCATCGTCTTATCGGCCAAGCTCCGCGTCGTCAACTGCGGGTCGCTGGACAGGGGCGACTTGCCGGGCGACTACATAGTCTGGGGCTCTGCCGACAATGAGAAGCGCTGCCGCGAGATCCAGGCCAGCACAGTCTTCATGTGGTTCCTGTTCGCCAGCTTCTGCGCAGGCGCGTTCTTCACGTTTATGAACTTCCGTCGCGGCGGCGGCTCTGTACGCAGTTCTCGACCCAGCATGGCGCAGGTCGGCGTCTAAAGCTAAAGCGCTTGACATCTCGCCCTTTGGTGGCTACGACGGACGTTGCCACGTTACAACGCAATCCGTTCGGCGTCCCTAACAGATGCCGCAACTGGGGCTTGACACGGCTTTCTTACCATTTTTTCGGATGGCTCGTTGGGTACAACGGCGTTGGCGGCAGGCTGTTTTTACCTTTCACGACATGTGGTAGTAATGAATGATAGGATATGGCATACAGAGTATGGGATACGGAATATGGGATGACATGGATAAGCTGCTATGGGTACGGCGGGGCTTACAATTACACTGCTTTGGAAGCTGCGGTAAATAGCCGTAGGGCTATGAACAACTTCATGTAGTACAACACTGCGAATTGATACTACTACGTACAAGATCTGGTTTGCACTTGGCCGGAAACCTTGAAGCATATGCCAATGGCCATTTGATGCATCATCCAAATGTGATGGGAGTGTCAATGTTGTAGGCACAGAAAACACAGCCGCACATGCTTCTCGAGGCTGAAGTAGGTAAGACAAACGTAAATATTCAAATCTATGTGGTCAGGCTAGATGCCTCACCTCTTTAAGTGCCGCCCTGTTTTCTATGACGGCTTTCCTCAACGCCAAAATTATATATACACGCCGAGCATTGTATCGATGCCTCTGGTTCAATGATGCAAAGACCACGCGTTGGTGGCCGGACCTGCAGGTCTTGATACATCTCTTATAATGTTGCCGCAGCCTCTGCCGCTCCGGCAGCCTTGAAGGCGCCCTTGTTCGTCCACCGCACCTCAACGTTGTGCATCCATTCCATGTACCGTGACCAGCCTGTTGTGAATAATCGTCAGCGACTGAACAACAACGAGAGCGGCGACGAGAGGGGCAGCCGGGCCGCAGCTTACTCCAGTATGCGAACTTTCGGCCAAAGTATTTGCCGGCGAACGGCACAATGACCATGGTCAGCAGTAATTGGATCTGCTCGAGACTGCGCTCCCATTCCTCCTGGGCGTCTGATTCATCTTCGGAGTCTAGCACACTGCTGGATATTGAGGGAAGCGAGTCGAGCTCATCGTTGTCGGAGGAAGGAGAGACGTCGTCGTGGAGGACAAAGGAGTCGGTAGACGCCATCATGTCGGAGAAAAAGGCGACGTCGACTGTTTGGCCGGCGCTCGGCTGTTGAGCTTGGGGTATGCGTTCGACGAGCCGGGGAGAGAAAAAGGGAGGGATATCGGGAACGGATTTCGGTGTCTTATTTCACGGTGGTCGACAGGCTATACAACCTGAAGGCGTGATTCGATGTTCGTAGCCGTCGGCAATGCAGGACGATCTACCGGATGGGCGTTCGCGGGGGGAGGGGTTGAATCAATGACCGCGATGCCTCCGATGATTGAAGCCATGCAGCTGCCAGCTAGAGGTGCCAGTAAGGGTCGGAGCGCCTGGCGGCCTGGAGCTCCCCCTCTCCTTCAGCCACGGACGTTGACATTGTGGATGATGATTGGGTATGGTGATCGGAAAAATGGGTCACCCTCTTGCGTACTCCGGACTGGTGAGAGCACGCTGCATGCCTATGTAGGTACCTATAAGTCACATGACTTGTTCCATCATTGAGTCACAGCCCACCGTCGCCCAGGCCTTGGGTGTGCACAGCACCACAGCGAGCGACAATACTGGCTGCTTCATTCAACCACCCTCACGTCACACTCGCATCCCTCAAGAAATCTTGCAGTGCTGCAGCCAATTCCAATCTCTCCTCTCACAAAATACGGACCAAGCTCGTTCCGTTCGACATCTACAGACCGCTCGCTTGGAACTTCTGCACTATTTGCGCCCGACGGTACACGACCTGTTCAACGGCCAACCGTCCCCTCCCGGACCACTCCAGAAATTCACCCAGGCCAGAACGCGCCCAGGACACGCACCAGGATACCTAACCGAGACTCTGGTTTAGTGAGACACAGGCCGCAATCATGGATGTCGAAGTAAGTTTCCCTACCTACTGTCAAGTAAGGTAGTTAGTTAGCCCTCCCTCATACGCACTCCTGAGCACTACCGCCCACCACGCACACACACCACCCACTCGCCCCTCCACCAATCCATCATTAATTACCCCACTGCACTTCGAACCGGAACCAGACACGATTTGAACAGAACATTTTCCGTGACTCAACTCAACCTCAAATTGCCAAAGCTGCAATACATCACCGCCTGACGTTGTTCTCCCCTCCCCCCCCTTTACTGCCCTCCACTCCCCTCCGAGCCAAAAAAATTTTTGGTACTCTATCCCTCAACGGAAAGAGAGAAAATACTATTGTCGTTTTTTTCCCTCGCCGTATTCTAACATAGGTGCCTCGTCAACAGGACACAACCCCCGTTCCCGATCGCAAACAGCGTAAATCAGTCGCCTTCACGGACGAGCAAGTAGTCGTCGACGCCGACGGATCAGTCACGATGGTCAACGCCACCGAGGAACCCAAGGAGACAGCCCAGTCGCACACGCCCCGTACGCCGCCGCTCACCGCAGCCCTTGAAGCCTTACATGCTGATGCCAATTCTCAAGCTGGAGCCGAAGATGCGACGGCCCCCGCCCCCGAAGCCGCTGTCGAGGATGGCGGTCTCGACCTGTCGATGAAGAAGAAGAAGAAGAAGAAGGTTCCCAAGGACGGTGACGACGCCGCTGAGGACGCCCCTGCCGGCGAGGACGGCGGACTGGATTTGACTATGAAGAAAAAGAAGAAGAAGAAGAAGGCTGCCGAAGATGGTGAGGAGGACGAGTTTGCTGCCAAGCTCAAGGCCCTGGACCTCGAAGGCAATCAGGAGGGCGGCGAGGCCACCGAGGCCACCGCCGACGACGGCGACATGGATGCCGGTACCGGCATCTGGCAGCACGACGAGACCAAGGCTCTGAGCTACAGCCTGCTCCTAAACCGCTTCTTCCACCAGCTCTCCCAGAAGAACCCCGACCACGCCCTTAGCGGTTCGAAGAGCTACAAGATCCCTCCCCCGCAGTGCATGCGTGAAGGCAACAAGAAGACCATCTTCGCGAACATTGCCGAGATCTGCAAGCGCATGAAGAGAACCGAGGAGCACGTCACCGCCTACCTCTTCTCCGAGTTGGGTACCAGCGGTTCCGTCGACGGTAGCAGACGCCTTGTCATCAAGGGTCGTTTCCAGCAGAAGCAGCTCGAGAACGTGCTGCGCAAGTATATCAGTAAGCTCTGGTCCCGGCGCTTGTGCCACGCTGTGACTAACAAACCCCCTTCTTTACAGTCGAGTACGTCACCTGCAAGACCTGTAAGTTATCAAAATCTCACTCTACCGTCAACACGAGCCGCAGCTTGCTGACATAATCTTCCAGGCAAATCCGCCGACACCGAGCTGTCCAAGGGAGAGAACCGTCTGTACTTCATCACCTGCAACTCTTGCGGTTCGAGACGTTCCGTCACCGCCATCAAGACCGGTTTCTCTGCCCAGATCGGCAAGAGAAGAAAGATGCAGGGTTAAAAATTTGTGACAAGAAACCACGCAGTCCTACGGACGACAAGAAAGAGAACAGTTGGAGAGGGAATTTTATTCTGCGCTATTTACGTCTTTTAGCGTACTCTTGTCTGGTAGATGTGGCCTTTGCTGGGCCAGCAGTGCGCGGTGCAGCAAATCAAGGGCTGTGACGCTCTCCGGGATGGCCGATGGATGGATGGCACAATAGAGTAACAATTGGCGTTTTCACCCTAAATGCTGTGCAGAGGCCGGGCAGTAATGTCAAATTGTCTATTCCCTAATTTGTGGACTCTGCATCTGAGTATTATGCTCTGAACCCCGTGGATGTCGCACCAGCAACCCGCCTGCGACGTATGTGGAGAGTACCTCATACTCTTTTGGATTTGCGTGTGCGCTGATGGGATGCAAGGCCGCAGGGGCGGGCGAAAGTCGACCGACCTCACTTGGCCGGAGATAGGGCCGGAGGCGGATGATCAACCACCTCGCTCGCTCCTTCAACACACATGAGCTGGCACATGACTCAACCAACCACGCGACCAACTTGCGAACGACCAAGAATTCAACAACATCTATCCGTCAAGGTGTAGAAGCACACAGTTCCGAAAAGTAACCCGAAAAAGTGATCTTGATCTAAGTCCGGCCGCTACTTTATCGCTCACTCCATCTACATTTACTCCACCTACATGCACTCCTTCGCACACCACATACAGGGCTGAATAGGTAGACGACCATGACGGGCGCAACCCTCCAACCAGGCCAGGCCGACCTCCCCTCGGCCAAGAGCACTGCGTCCTACTGGCACCGCGAGCCCTCGGTGGCGCTCCTCGGCCAGAGGACCACCAGTGCGTTGCCCCCGACCGCAGACATTGTCGTTATTGGTAGCGGCATCACGGGCGCCTTCGCCATCAAGGAGCTGCTAGAGCGGCAGGCGGGGAAGACGGTGCTTCTCCTCGAGGCGCGGGAGATCTGTTGGGGTGCTACCGGGCGGGTGAGCTAACCTTTTCCTATGTTTCTAATTGCGTTTTGCGGGTGGTTCTTAATCCATTTGTCATTGTTTTCATCTTCGCCCGGAAAGAGCATCTCATCGTTCATCCACCACCATGATGCATAAATCCAACTGCAACCGCTCGGGAAACTAATCCACCACTCACAGAACGGCGGCCACTGCCAGCCAGTGGCCTACAACCCCAACACCACCATCGCGGACTTTGAGCTCCGCAACTACACCCACCTCGCCGACCTTATCACCGCCAACGCCATCCCTTGCGACTGGGTGCCCCTACAGGGCGTCCACGCCCTCCTGACGCCGGACCTCGTCGCCGCCGCCGCGGAGCAGATCGCGGCGCTGCCGCCTCGCCTTTCGGGGCTTGCGAGGCTGGTCACCGACCCGGGGGAACTGAGAACCCTAAAGGTCCCCGATGCGGCGGGCGCCGTCGTGCAGGAGAGGGCGGCGAGCGTGTGGCCCTACAAGCTCGTCGCGTGGATCTTCGAGGATCTGCTGCGACGCTTCGGTCCTGGTCCTCGGTCAAAGTCCGTGTCCGGGGCGGAGACGACAGAATCGGAGAATAGGTGGTTCAACATTCAAACCAACACTCCCGTGACCCGCCTCCAGCGCCTACCCAGCGGCGGCCGCACCTCTTCTCCCCCCGACGAGGCATCGTGGGTCGTCCACACGGACCGCGGGCAGGTCGCAGCCAGTAAAGTCCTCCTTGCATCCAACGCCTACACGAGCCGGCTCCTTCCCTCGTTTGCAGACCTCGTCGTCCCCGTGCGGGGTCAGGTCGCCGCGCTCCTGCCCGAGCCCCGCGCCGAGCTGGGGCGGAGCTACGTGTTCATGGCGAGCTCCGACGCTGCCAGGGGCGAGCCAAACCAGGACGACTACCTGATCCAGCGGCCCAGTCCCGGGCTGGAGCTGATTCTCGGTGGCGGGCGCGCGCGCGGCGCGTCAAGGGGCGTGGGTGTTTCGGACGACGACAAAGTCGACCCTGTCGTCGCGGCGTACCTGCGTCGGGCCGGGGTGACGAATGTCGACCTGAGGCCTGGGGAGAGGGGCGAGGCCGGTGGCCCCAAGGAAGAGCTGAGGGCGAGCTATGAATGGACGGGCATCATGGCCTTCTCGCGCGACGGGCGGCCATGGGTCGGCGCCGTGCCGTCAGGTCCCGTCCTCGGTGGCGGAGACGGATTGTGGGTCTGTGCTGGGTACACGGGGCACGGCATGCCGCAGGCGGCGCTGTGCGGGCGCGCGGTGGCCGGGATGATGACTGGATCGGGGGGCGTCGAGCTGGACATCCCGGCCGAGTTCTTGGTCAGCGAGGAGAGGGCCGAGAAGGCCAGGGCCTTGCCTTCGATCAAGGAGATGGATGATCTAGACATGTTCCTCCTGTAGCCTCGTGGCCCCAGAGCCCCTAAACCCCCGTTTTCGCCGCTTGCGATGGGCGTCTTGTGTAAGACTATGGTGGCGATCAGCCGAGCATCTGGATCACCGCACGAAGAATGGACGGCAGGGGGGGTTGAAAAGGAATGTGGGGGCGTAGAGCGAGACTCGGCCGCACCGTGAGGCGGACACTGCTCGAGATCTCCGGGGAGGCGCCGAAGAGGGCGGTGGAGGAGAGAATGCTGAGTCTAGCTCGCCGGTCCCAGGCCAATCTGGATTGTTGCTTAGCGAGACACTCTGGGGAGGTGCGTGGGGTTCATCAGCACACATACTCATTGTGCAACCACGGTGTAAACTGCGATTCAGGATGCTACTCTCTCATGTTTCTCGACGTCACCTGAGCCAGTCGCTGGAATGTAGAATCTGTTGCCTCTGAATAGGCAGCGCTCGGACTGCCCTTCGTATGCTGTTGACATTTCAGCGAGCCCCCTGTCATTTTCATTGAAATTGAGCGTAGGTCTTGGAGCTCCGCCTAATACCTAGGTAGGAGGCATGTTGTCATGTTGATCACATCAGACACTCGGCCGAATCAAGTACTGAGACAGACACAGAGATCGACTTCAAATACTTGTGTCCTCTTGTTATTTAGGGAGGGGGGTCATTTTAATTTTCTTCTTATCTTTCCGGTGCCGTTGTGGTACCAAACAACCCCAATTGGGAGGCTCACGAGCCTCCCTCGTAAATACATACATTGAATTTTACGTCTATAAGCCGGTCGGCAGAAATTTCCACAAAAGCAAAACACCGTTTGTATCCGCCCAAGATGGACCCGAGAAGAATGGGAAACACATCCACAGGTATATAGATAATTGTCATCACGTCATCAAAACCGGAGTTTCGTTCATTGTCCTTTGTCATATAACCCGAACCCGTGCTGTTGAGCCAGGCGCGGTCCCTCGGATGAGGCCAAAGGGGCTGATGTATAACCAAGCTTGTTATTTGTTGGGAATTCGGGTCGAGAGAAAATGATTGAAGGCTCTTTGAAATCGTAATGATTGGGTGCACCTAAAGAATAAGGCACCTCCACTGGGAAAGCGGCACATGGCCGAAGTCGAATGACAGCGCGTAGAGCCCACGACGAGCTCTTTGAGGCCGAATGGAGGAAAGATCATGCGCAATGGGGCGCTCAGATGAAAGACCACTCGACAGTCTGACGGCCGACGCCGAGGCTGTCGAACATCTCGAGGAAGCACTTCTCGCTGACGTCAATGTCCTCAGCTTTGCAGCCCATGCACTTGTCGCGGACAGTGGCGGTGGTAGTCTTGCCGTTGACGCTGATCTTGACTTTCCTGCCGCAGTACGGGTTGCCGTTGGACTGAGCACCCATAACAAGGTGTGAGATAGCAACGATATTCTCAGTCAGGTCCTTGCCGCTATCGTCCTCTCCGCAGGCACCCAGGCCGACGGCATAGTAGGTCAGATCACCGGAGTGAACATCGCCGCCAGAGCCGCCTGAGGGGCTGGTTGGTGTGGCACTAGGGGAAGCAGCCTCAGTGGTGGGCTGAGGAGCGGGGGCGGGGGCAGAAGACGTGGTAGGGACAGGCGGAGGAGCAACGTAGACGGGGGTGGAAGGCTGGACAAGCTCGGGAGTCGGAGTCTGAGGAGCGGGCGCAGGAGCGGACGTGGAAGTGGAAGTGGTAGGCACGGGAGGCGGGGCCTGCGAGACGGGCTCCTTGACGGGGGAAGCGACGGCGGAGGGCTTCGTGGAGGTGGACAAGGTGTTGTAGACCGGCTGGTTGGCAGGCTCGAAAAATTGGGCGGGAACCGAGGTGGTCGGGACAGCAGAGCTGGTGGACGAGACGTCGGGGTCGATCCAGACGGTAGTGGTCGAATCAACCCACTCGGTCACGTAGGCAGTTTCTGTAACCCACTCAGTGACGAGAGCGCGCTTCTGGTGCTTGCCGTGGACATGGCGACGCTTGTTGGAGTGCTGGTGAGGCTGGGCGATGGCAGTGGAAGCCAGGACGGCGCAAAGGAAGGTAGTGGTCTTCATGTTGGATAGTGAAGCTTCAGAGTTGCTAAATGTGCTGCGTTGTCTTGGAGACTTGTACCGTCTCTTGGTAGTGGTGATGCTCTCTTCGGTAGCGGACGGGCTAGAAGCGAAATGAATGCGATGGGCTAAGCCTCTCAATCAGGGAATGTGCTTGTGGCAGCGTGCGAAGCTGTGTCGGGTTCAGGGTCGATAATAGGAGCTCGGGGCGCGCCTTGGTATGTACTCTTTTGAGTGTCGATGTTTGCTGGCAGGCTGTGAAGATGGGACGAAAGGGATAGTTCACTGAACTGCTTGCTCTGTGCAAAAAGATGGGATGGATCCGTTGGCTGCTGCTGGGTACCTAGGTAGGTAGTTTGGATGAACCTCGAAACAGAGTGTTGGAAAGAATGAATGTTTGGACTGGTAGTCGGTCGAGCACTGCTCAAGGGTCCAGAAAAAAAAGGAATGAATGGGTGGTTTTTTTGGTCGAACAAGAGGGAGCGTTGTTGGATGGAAAGAGAGAAAAGAGGAGGACCGAAATGGAAAGGCGATGTAGGAAGCGGATGTTAGCCAGGATTTGTATCCCATGCAACGACTCGGTCAGGCCTAGACGACAGGTACACACACACACTTACAACACGACGAGCAACAAGTTCCAGGGTGAACAGCGCGCGATCCACTTTGGGACTGGCGAGACTGGCTGACCGGAAGGGGGAAGTGGAGGCCTGCAGATGGTGGCACCAAAAACGCCGAGTCCTCGTCCTCGAAGGGTACAAGCTACATAGCCGTACAGAGTACTTGTACAGGACTGGGCGTACGGAGAAAGGTACCTAAGTACTTGGCCTCTGGCCCCCTGGGACCGCCCAGTCCAGGGGGCCGCCACGTCAAGTGCAATCGGCAAGGTACCTGACGAGGATTGAGCAAGCGCTGCGCCGTCGTAACGGTTAGCGTCCAGCAAAAATCGCAAAAGCCCCGAGAGGGGAATAAAAAAAGCAAAAAGTGGAGAGGAAAAGAGGGACTTTGATCAAGGCCTGTTTTGCTGCCATGCATCTATAATATTCGTGTGGATACCATCCACGACCAAGGCAGTTTCTCTACTTTGCCATTTACCGCTCTGTCAACTCGTCGCTGTTCGAATGTTAGACCGGGACTGTTGCCAAGTTCCAACTCCAGCTGGTCTCCTTCTGGTCCTCCAGGCCCGAAAGAGGACGTACCCACACGGGACGAACCAAGGCCCAAAGAGTACGAGAACAGCCCCAGGATCTGCGGATATGCGTAGCGCAGCCACCACCGCTTTGCCCACCCGTAACAACGAATCCACGCACGAAAATAAAACAAAATCGTGCTTTGGGCCCTATTTGTTGCACAGCTTGCAAGGGCCCCCCGTTCTTGACCCTCTAGGGCTCGACCGATCCACCACTTCCGTACTGGTGAACCGGACCCCAAGCCGCTCTTCCTTATCTGGAGGTTCGTTGGTCGGGACAAGTAGGGCGAACTAACTGCAGACTACCCAAACATCAGACAACTGAAGGCATTGGTGTCGAGGAAACACCCATCGTCTTGGTAGTATTGCCTGGGGGGCCAAACTGTTCCCTTCGGCATCAGTCGTTGCGTCACCGTCTGGTGTTCTTGACGGCTGAAGCAAGCTCACTTACCCCTGCGCGACCTTGTCAAACTGGCCACTCATTCAACCCTTCCTTTCGCCTCGTGCTCTCTATGGGCTCTCAAAATCCATTCGTTCACTCTCTGTCGTTGTCGCTTGTCATTCTGTCTGCCCCCCCCCCCCCATCCTCCCTCGGCAATTCACAACTAGGCGAACCGCCGGACAGGTGCTTGTTCCTTGAAACACGCGGCCACCGGGAAGAGGGCTCCAGCCTTTCCCAGGTTCAAGAGGGGAGGGGCTTGGGCGAGAATGGCGGTGGAGAGGGCCCAGGTCCCAAGGACGACGATCAGCCGGGGGAGGGAGCCAGTGATGGGGTACCTGCTTGGCCAACAACCTCTGGCCAGGCGACGGTCTGCGGTCAAATCAGCTGGCGCCACGGCGGCTGCTATGCACCATTGACCAGACAATGCGCCTGGAAACGAGGGTAAACAACCCTGTGGTCGAGAACTTGAAATGCGACCTTAGCACGCCGCTGCTGCACCGTCATCCAAAATGACCTTCTTTCTTTTGCTGTCTGTGCCTAAGGCTTACCTGTCCTTGCTTCTGGGGCGAAGGAAGGGGGAGGGGGAGAAAAGTTGGAATGACGCAACAATAGAAACGAACCCGAGAAGCGACGCCCGAGCAAACTCAGCCTGCGCGGGTTCCTTGCAGATGGATGCAAGGTACGCGCCAATCACAATTTGGCTCTGCTATAAATCCCTCTTTAAGCCCAATCCTCACAGCCCATCTAGACCCTAGCAAGCGGGTGACAAAAAAAGCTGGACTCCTGTGATAGAAAATACCTTTGTTAAGTGCAGATAGTTGGAGAGGAGAAAGTACCGCTTATCAACGTTGGCCCCAAAACACCTAACTTGATCATTTTTTTTTTTTAAAAGTCCGGCTTTTTCTGCCACCCGCCTGCCTAGCTCTCCCCTGTCCGGCTCTGATCCCGGGCGATCAGCTAACACAGGCAATGCCACATCAGTCGACCAGTCGACCACGGGGCTTGTCCAGCGATGCCAATTCCGGTTCATCTGTCCTCACCCCCTCTATCTCTTGAGTATTGACATTGGGCTGAAAGGTGAGGGTTGCTTCCGGGCTTGTCTGCCTGCAGTAGTAGTTGATGGGTATGCCGGCACGCTGGGCTGAGTTCCGAATTCCACGACGTTGGCGGACGCAGAGATTTTCTCTACCCTAGTCGCTCACTGGGCGGATTGTTAACGACTTGCAGCAGACCTGCAGCTTGAGAGAGAAGACGAGAAAACCCCTCACGGGTTGGACGGCTTCAGACTTGGCCAGTGATTGAGTAATCACTGACTACTTTTGGGGGGGGCCTCCCTTGCAACACTTGGCCAGAAAGGGAACAAACAGTTGTCCACCGCAGGTGTTGTGTCTCCTCAAATCTTTGTCCATCAAGAACGCAACTGGGCCCGCTGACATTGTTCTAGGCCATCTATTGTCTCCACTGACTCTGTCGATCGACGCTGCCTCGGTCCCGTCCGCGCATGAACTATTGGTGACAGTATGGATTGTTGGGCCAAATACTCATTAAATTTTTTTTGTATGGGTTTCCGGAACTCATTTTCGCTCATAACTCCAACAAGTATGTTCGCTATCGTCACTGTTTTTCCATGTAATGTTGGGAAGGGAACATAGCCGTCAAGTGTCATCCTCTCGAGAGGTGTACGGCATAGATCAGTCGCCTGTCTCTGCGAAGCCAACTCGACAGCCGAGACTATTTTTCTTCGGCAGCCAGGTTAAGAGCCACTTGGTACAACGGACTGATGATCCCGAGCACCAACTTTGGCCCACTAGTCTCGGCTTGAGCGCTCGTCAGACTTGTCGTCGTCTAGCCAAGGTCCGTAGACCCTAGCTGAAGCTTCGCCTCCGCGACTCAAGCTCTGTGTTGTCCGCATCCCTAGACAACTGCCCGCGAACAACACATCATCGATCGACAATCATTACTGTCGATTGCCGCTCGTTGTCAGCTTCTTACTCGTGAAGGTGTAGAGGAACAGGCCCTCCCTGCTAAATATTGGCCGATCGTCGTCAATAATCTCCGTCACTTGGAACTTCTTTTGGGCCTTCTTGAGGAATTGCATATCTGCACGTCGTCTCTTCTTGAAGCAGAAATAGACCGTTGCATCGGGTTCCAGGGACAACAAGTTTGTCAGAGTCTCCAGCAACAGCGGGAAGGCCGGCTCAAAGTAGACGCAATCAGCTGCCAAGATGACGTTTGGCTTGAAATCGACGACGTCTTGTGCCAACGGCCCGCCCCTGTCTCGATTCATTAGTAACTCGTACATCAGCTGCTATGCAGCACGCACTGAGCCCGCCTGAGCTTCAACTTCCACTGCATTTCTGCAGCGCAGTAGTGAACCGCTCGTGGTTTTCGAAGAATGCGATGGCCACTATGCATGTAAACCACCGCCCTGGCACCAGCTTTGTCAAAGTCCGGGGTCAGGGCCTCGGAGGAAGCTCACGCACGGCTAGGTTTGGGCATCCTAGGAGGAAATTACGCACCAGTTCAGGACAAATGGTTTAACCTTGTTTTGGAGGTTGTTCAACTCGGTGTTTCTGCCCATCAGCTCGAACATTTCGTCCTGGTCTGTAAGGTACAGCGGTGTCTGCTGTAGTTCACAACCCAAAGCGACAGCGAGACCAACGAGTCCGCCGCCAGCGCCTAACTCCAGTCTGTTTGACCCGAAAAGCCACGAGTCAGCTCTCTCTTTCTCACACAACAAGTCTTTGGCACTTTCTTTGGCACGCAGTGTTCGGACCCTCACAAGCACACCGGTGATGCACATGCAGCAGTGGTAGAACGTTGCGAATGGCCCCGGGAGGGGGAAGAGGGGCAGGGATCGTGGCAGACTGCAGTGGGATGGGATGGAGCAAGGTGACTAACATTCTCGCTCCTTTCAGAGCTACCCGATGGTACCGCAGCATATGTTTGGTAAGCACCATGCCTGCCGGCCAGGTCTGACCGCCACATCCTGAAGCGAGGTCTTCATGTAATTTGAGGGGAGTCGAAAGAAGACCACAAATGTTGTAGGACGACGTTTGAGCGGCCTTGTAGGCGGGGAGCGGTGTGAGATCCTCGCCGATGGCCAAGGGCGAAAACTCGGGCGAGGGAGACCGGTCGGCGGACTGCATTTGCTCGGGGATGAGAGGCGTGTTAAGAATTCTCATGTTACTATGGTTTGCCCTCGTGAGAACACGAGTGAGAAGTAGGTACGGTGGGCTGAGGCGAGTTGAGCAAGATCTTGACGACACGGTGGCACAACCAAACAAGGAGGACTTGTTTCTCTTAGGTAGGCAGTGATTTTCAGGAAAGATGCAGAGCTATTAAAGATAGGAGCAAAGAGCGGTATCCCTGGCGGGGGTTGTTCTAATTTTTTTACTGGTTGAGGCCGATGACAATCTAGACTTTCCGATAAGGGGAGGTGCGTTTGCCTCAAGCGGGGTTGCCCCTTCCTCTCTCTATTATTTGCGCCTTCCCCAGTTCGATCGCCCGGCTCTCTTTCCCACCCGGTCAACAACGACGTCTCAATTGAGCCTCACACTGATTTAGAGAGGAAGTCGGGACCAAGTGACCTCCGTCATACCCTTGCAGTACCAAGCCTGCCCGATGCCCAAGAGGTGTGATTTCGGCTTGCGGTTCCCCCTTTTGATGTCTTCAACTAGAAGAAAGGTTCCGCCTCTCATGTAATATTAAAGTGACTGCGCCGACCAAAGAGGTACTCTGCTGACCCTTCGGGCGCGGAGATCGCATTCCACACGTCGCCGAAGCCCAAGTCCCGGGTGGATATGTCTCATCCCGCCTCCCTCTATTACTCGATCCCAGACCAGCTCCCAAACGCCCTCGAAGCCCTTCAACCCATCGCCGGAATGCGGGCTTCGATCAGTAGTTCCCTTCCGAACCTTCAAGCAGGGCAAGTCGACTTCAGCCACTCTGAAACTGTGGCAGCGGGTGTCTCCTCCAAATGAAGAAGCGTGCTACAAGATCACCCACATGGAAGGGCGTCGGTAGTGTGCAGCACGCGCCCATCCGCGATTCCTTTGCGAGGGCGCGAACGTTGGCACGAAGGGAGACATCAAGCACCAGGAATCAAGAGCCATAGGCACTGGGATTCGCGCCTAGTATGTCCTTAACGGGAATCGTCCTACGCTCCTCTCGTTTCTGACGAGATTACCTCCTGCTTGCCATGCCCTTCTCTGACTGATTTTGTTTTTGTTTTCCGTTTCTCTGGCTCGCAGATGCCGCTCATTTCGTACAACGCATCAGCCATGGCACTGTACGCGATGCTGTATGTATTCCCGTTTCTAGCTGTGCTTGCGGAAGCAGTGCCAGTAGTCTACTTTCCCTTCAACTCCCAATTACCGCCTGCGACGAGGATATCCGAACCATTTTCATACACTCTTTCCCCGCAGACATTTGCCTCCCAGTATCAATTCTCATACAGCCTTCGAAATGCACCATCGTGGCTCTCAATAGATGCCAACACTGGCCGTCTCTTCGGGACACCCCAGGATGACGATGTGCCACCAGGCGAGGTGGTGGGGATACCGGTGGACATCATTGCGACAGACAGTTCGGGCTCGGCGACAATGACAGCCACGCTGGTGGTAACGAGAAGACCAACGCCTAGGCTCAACAAGCCGCTATCCGAACAGATCCAGCAGTTCGGCGAGACAGCGTCACCGTCTGCTGTCGTGGCCTTTCCTGCGTCCGATTTCTCATTCTCCTTCGCCAAAGACACGTTCTCATACGCAGGAAATGGCCTGAACTACTATGCAACCTCGGCCAACAATAGTCCTCTGCCTTCCTGGATCAAGTTCGATGCCACCAGCCTTACCTTCACGGGAAAGACGCCACCATTCGAGTCACTGGTCCAACCGCCCCAGAAATTCGACTTCAGTTTGGTTGGGTCTGACATCGTTGGCTTTTCGGCCGTCTCCGTCGTGTTCTCCATCATCGTCGGCACCCACAGACTCACAACAGATACACCCGTCATCCGACTGAACGCGACTCAGGGGACCAAGGTTTCCTACACGGCGCTGGCCAACAGTATCAAATCGGATGGCAATGCTGTTGTGCCAGCCGACCTTAATCTTACTACATCTGGATTACCGAGCTGGCTCTTGGTTGATGATACAACACTCGAGATACAAGGAAACCCTCCCGATAACGCACAGTCATCAAATTCGACGCTCATTTTCCGAGACAAGTACTCCAGCACTCTCGACATTCTTTTATCTGTCACCATCGTAACAAAAATCTTCCGTAATACAAACATGGGGTTCGAAGCCACACCGGGGGGGGCATTCTCATTTGACATTGAACCTTACCTTTGGGTACCTTCAGACACCGAGCTAGAAATCGACTCTCCGGAGGGTTGGATCAAGCTCGAGGGACTGGTTTTATCAGGCACCCCACCCAAGACCGCGTCACCCGACAACATCAAGATCCTCGTCAAGGCAACATCGAAGAGCTCACAAGAATCCGATACGGCTACCGTGGACCTCGGCTTACTGCCCGCACCAGCTGTTTCTTCAACTACTCCTACAACTTCAGCGAAGCCAACAAATCCGGCTGTCAGCGACGGCTCAACACAAGGTCTGAAAGCCGGCTATATTGCCCTTGCAATATTGATCCCTCTGCTCCTTCTTGCCATTATTGTTATCCTGATTGTCTGCTGCCGCAAAAGGAGGCGGCGAGATTCCGCCCATGACGACCTAAAAAGCAAGATATCACAACCTATACCAGGAACATTCGTGATGAACAGCGGGCCGCATAGCAGAGGCGGATCCGATCATTCCGTTGTTGAGATGATGAAGGCGCCCGAAGCCAATCGGCGCAGTAGGGGGTATTTCAACTCGGCCGTACAGAGGATGAGGCAATCAAGAACGCTCTCGACCATCACCGGTTCCCGTATGTCCGAGTCAAACAACCGCTCCTCTTATCTGTGGAGAGGATCCGAACGAAGCCCGACGCCAAGATCACCATCCTTCACGTCTTCTTGGCGTACCGAGGGCGTGCTATTCCAGCCTCAACACGCGCAGCAGCAATCGACAAGCACCTACGATGGTCCAAGTGATCTACTTTCAGGCTCGTCCGGCTTTCTCCAAGGCCAACGGGACGATTCATTCCGAAGCGTATTGGACATCACCATCCCATCCATGGAGGACGAGCCGAGCAGCATCCAAGCAACGCCCGAGTTGGCATACACGAGCCCGTGGGGAGAACCTTCCAGGTTGGCTCTTGATCGGTCGCTGCTACTGCCTGCCGCATCTGGTTCCGATAGCCTGGCATCCATACCAGAACAGCTCACGCCATTGGGATCGAACCCCACACATGGAAGGAGGTTCTCGCCCTCGCAACGCCCAAGGAAAAGATTCACTATCTTGAATGACTCGGGAACACAGAGTAGCTTCCGCAGCTCCAGGTCCGGGTCAGGACGTGGCAGACTCGGGCGACAAGGCTCGGAGCCAGCATCACGTTCTGGTTCACTCTCACGGCCGATCAGCAGGAAGTCGGATTCGAGCCCCTTCTTCGGCGGGCGGTCGGTTGTTCCATCTCGCAACCGATACAACTTGGACAGCGACGACTCCGACTCGTTACAACCGGCGAGAGGAACAGAAAACTGGCAAACGATACCCCCTAGGGATTCCCTCGGCATCGCTTATGATGAATTGACCCGGAGCTCTCCGTTCATGAGACATACGCCATCTCTTTCGCCTCGACCCCTCAGCATTGTCAAGAAAGATTCAGGCGGGCCGAGATATACAAGAGACAGCCGAGTAGGGAAGCAGACGCCTCTGTCACGGAAGTCGTCGTCCAGTTCCAACATCATATCGGGCCATTGGAACCGAGACTCTTTTATGCAGCAGGGCGCTGCTGCAAGCCGTCCGGATTACCCGTCGTCAAGGGCGAGTAGCGAAGTACTGGGCAAAGGGAAGGGGTTGGCCCGATACTCTTCAGGACATGACTCGGAAGGCTCTGACTGGGTGACGGAGGTGGGAACAGTGGGGAAAAGGGGTCCTCGGAGTCGGCTGAGCAGCAATGAGGATTTTCGTGTATTCATGTGAGAGGCACTCGTCCCCTCTTGTCAAAAACCACAATCGTCTCTCGTTTGGAAGCGTTGCGATTTGTTATACCCGCCGGTCAGCTCGATGCTCGGTGTCTTATTCATTCTGCTTTTTGTCAGTTGTGGAGCAAGGAATTAGGGGATTTGGGATTGTGAGATAAGTGGGAAAGAGCAAACATCCACAACCCTGAACAGGGTACCCAGACCGTAATGTTGAATTGACGATGCCACAAAAGTTTATCTCAGAGCGGGCGATGACTGATTCCCCGCGGACCCATTTTTCCCACTTCCTTTGTCGTCTTGAGGCTTGAGCAAAACAACTCTGCCTGAAAGGTTTGGGCAGGGGGGAGGGTTATCCGCGCACACTGCGCCGACAGGTGGGGGCTCAGCCACAGCTTAGCTAAGCTGTTGCAAATAGACTAGTGTCACTTGACGCACCAGGAATGGATTACATAGGAAAGAAGAAAACCCCACCGTTGGGCCGCCGGGGAGGGGCCACAGGGCCAAGCATTTGGGGCTTGGATCGGATTTCCCGAGGGCAGAGGAGAGCTTGGGCCTAAATTTCCTGCCCATTTTCGTCTGCTTCAGGTCTTAGCCTCGCTCGGGCCAAGAGGGAACGGAAACACTGGCACATCTGAAAAGGGGAGAGGGCGAGGGAGGGGAAGATATGGGATTCTCTGTTTTTGGGGCGGGAGGGGGGCCCTTGCATGAGCACGGGGCAGCAGATATGGCAGGTGGGTGGGTAGGTCGGCTTGATTGAACATGATGATGGAAGTCTGTGTGACTATCAGTTAATCATTGCAGAGGCACGAATCCATGTGTTTCGATAAATAGAGACGTTTCTCTCTCTCTCTCTCTCTCTCCCCCGTGAAATATACAGATCATCAAGGGCTTTCTTGCGGCGCAACTCGGACAGTTAGGTAGATGGAGTTGGTACGAGGTAGGGTCGGCATCTGTCCGACTTGAGTATGACGCAACTACAGGAAGAGAGCAGACAGAAAATACAAAAACTCTTTCCGTGTCGGAGCCGTAGCACCTGCACCTAGGATGTCAAGTGCTGATAAATGACGATACTGCAATTGCCGCTTCCCTGAGCGATCCTATTCGCCGTTCTATTGGCTGGCCTGGCCGTTGGATACTGGGGCAACATGCAAGTTACGGCGAGAGGAGGAGAGAGAGATGGGGAAGAGGCGCGGAAAGCCCTTCTATCCACGTTTAGTTGTTGGTTTATTGGCGGGACAGGCAATATTGGCTCTGCCCACAGCATTGCCGTGAAAAGTCGAGGACTCCCTGCTCCGTCTCACTCGACATAGGCTCGAGGCAGGCCTGGTGATACTCGCAGGGCAAGTGGACCAGTTTCGGCGGCTCTCTGTATGCCATGTCTTTCCCGGCCACCGTGAGAGGATAAAATATTGAGGACAGGTCAGCTTAGGCGAGGGGACTCCCTCCTATGGCATTGTTGGTGTTGTTGGTGCAAGGGGGTGGAGACAACGACAAGAGCCAGCAACACAGTGCCACCACCTTTGCCATTCAGTCATCAGTCAGGGTGTCCTTCTGACGAGTAACAAAATTCGGCCCCTTCCCTTCCTATCGTTGTAGTCGACTGGTAATTGTACATACTACTTGGTAAGTGTGAGGTAGGTAGGTAGGAGGTACCTAGGGAAGTACCTAGGCAGCTAGGTAGTTAGGTAGGTAGGTAGTTTCGCTAGGGGTACGTACCGTTTTAGGAGTCATCGCAGCCAGCCGCCGGGCAGTAGAGGGAGAGAGGCAAGCAACCAACCTTGGACACCCTCTCCAGCCTGGCCTGGCCTGCCTGTCCCGCCCCTTCCTCTGTTGCTGCTTGCGCCTCCCCGTACCTATCGTACAACACCAACTCCCCCGAGAGTACACTGCACGCGACCTGACCTACCTCTTACCTCCTGCCTTCACCATCTGTGTGGAAAACTCTTTCAACTCACAACCTCACCCACACCACACTGAGCCACGATTGAGTTCGGCTCCTTTCTCCCTCTTCCTTCCTCCCTCTCCCTCCTGCGCATCAAGACCGTTTCTGCGCAACAATTCCCTCCTCCGACCTCGACCCTTTCTCCCTCTCCCAGAAAACAATACCCAACAACACTTAGGGATCGACGCCTGTCCCCTGCTATTTCCCTTGCGATTCGGATACCCCGCTTCCTGGCCCCGAGTGTGCGCGATCTAGAACCTTTTGCTACCGCACTGCACCGCACAGCACAGCACCACCTTCCTTCACCTCACTTCTTTTTTTTTCTCAGCCTTCTTGCGCACTGCACGACAGGCTTTGAAAACTCTTCCTGGCTGCGATATCAACCTGCACCCTACCAGAAACTGACCGACCGAACACCTGTCCACCCTGGTAGTTGTGCTGCCAACACATCCCATCCATCACCATGGGTCAAACTCTCTCCGAGCCAGTTGTCGAGAAGGTATGTCATTACCCTCCCTCCTGCGCCCACCTTGGTCCAGCTCTGCCCAGATCAGCTCTGGCAATGCGCTATCTCCTCATCACCCTCCCTACCTTCATATTTTCTCCTGCTTTTGCACGCAGCAAGCCATGGAGAGAACCCCGAACCCCGCTTGCCTTGTCCTCTACACACGGTGATACCGCTTGCGCAGGCGACATGGCCAGGTGGCTCGGGGAACCACATTCAGCCTCATTTGCCCATGATGACGTACCACCAAACCTTTGACAATTTGCATCCCACTGATCTCATTATCATCACTACAGAGCTCGGCCAAGGGCGAAGATGAGCGCCTCCTTTACGGCGTCTCGGCCATGCAGGGCTGGCGCATAAGCATGGAGGATGCCCACACTACCGTCCTCGATCTTCTTCCTCCCGGCAGCGACGAAGCTAAGAAGCACGAGTCGAAACTCTCCTTCTTTGGAGTCTTTGACGGTCATGGTGGCGACAAAGTGGCTTTGTTCGCTGGAGAGCACATTCACGACATCATCAAGAAGCAGGAGACCTTCAAGAAGGGCAACTATGAACAGGCGTTGAAGGATGGTTTTTTGGCGACGGACCGTGCGATCCTCAACGGTAATACTTCGAACCCCTCAAATCTACAACGTTCTGGGCGTCTCGGTCTTGCAGCCATGGCCGCCTATTGCCCTTGCCAAGGATGCGTGTGCTAATCTTTGGGTTTCTCCAGACCCCAAGTACGAGGAGGAAGTATCCGGCTGCACTGCCTGCGTTGGCTTGATCTCCGATAGCAAGATTTATGTGGTACGTTGGAACAGGCCGGGGCACGCGCCATGTGTCCGCATTACTGACTGACAACCCCACGAATAGGCAAACGCCGGCGACTCGAGAAGTGTCCTTGGTATCAAGGGACGGGCTAAGCCCCTGTCCCAGGACCACAAGCCCCAGCTCGAGGGTGAGTTCTCGACGCCCGTGGCATGCGCAACTTCCCGACGCTGACCTGCAACCCTCTAGCCGAGAAGTCCCGTATCACAGCCGCCGGTGGCTTCGTCGACTTTGGCCGCGTTAATGGCAATCTGGCACTCTCCCGTGCCATTGGCGACTTCGAGTTCAAGAAGAGCGCAGAGCTCTCCCCCGAGGCCCAGATCGTCACCGCTTTCCCCGATGTCGAGACCCACGAGATCAGCGATGACGACGAGTTCTTGGTCATCGCTTGCGACGGTAAGCAAAACAGGCTGGTCTTGCGTGTAGATCTGGGAACCAATGGCTGACATGTTCTTCTGCAGGCATCTGGGACTGCCAGTCCTCTCAGGCGGTTGTCGAATTCGTTCGACGTGGCATTGCGGCCAAGCAGGAGCTGGACAAGATCTGCGAGAACATGATGGACAACTGCTTGGCTTCTAACTCGGAGACTGGTGGCGTCGGCTGCGACAACATGACCATGGTCATCATTGGTCTCTTGCGCGGCAAGACCAAGGAAGAGTGGTACGAGGAGATTGCCAAACGGGTTGCTGCTGGAGACGGACCTTGCGCCCCTCCCGAATACGGTACGACTGAACCTGAATCCACCTCTTAAGGCGTTGGACGCGCGCCGATACCTCCGCACACATTGTTCTGAGACCTCGCTCTCATTCCCTTTTAATACAACCGTTATCCCCCCCTGTTACAGTACATCTGTTTCGTGTCCCAGTTTTCTTTTTCATTCTTTTAAAAGGAGGGAGAGCTGATCCGTAGCCTGCAACTAGCTGAATTCCGTGGCCCCGGAGTTCACCACAACTTTGACGACAGCGACAGCGGCTACGACGTGGATGTTGAGAACAAGGGCAAGCCCTTTGGCATTGGCGGCTATAAGGGTCGCATCATCTTCCTTGGCGACGGCACTGAGGTCCTGACTGATTCCGACGACACCGAGATGTTCGACAACGCGGAGGAAGACAAGGATCTTGAGAGTCAGGTCTCCAAGGCCTCCTCTGCTTCAAGCAAGGATGGCGAGGCTGATAATAAGTCGGCCATAAAGGCAGAGCAGGAGAGCAAGGCAGGCGTGGACAAGGCCCAAGAGGAGACAAAGCCGGCCGCAACCTCGCAGTCGACAGAGTCGCAGGAGGTCGACAGCAAGGAGAAGTGATATCAGCGGCTGACGACGTCGACTTTTACCTTGACGAATGATGTGGCATGGACGTGCATATTGGCTCGGAAATGATCGGACTGCGCTTCCGTATGACTTAAAGAGGGCTCGAAAGACTTTACACGGCTTGGCTGGGATGGATGAATGAATGTTTCCTCTTGTTTTCATCATATTGGGTGCCTGGGCCGTCGACAGATTTGCGAGGGATGGGAGGCTGAAGCGGTCGCTGCGGCTGAAGGAAGGAAGGAATGGCCGCTGGTTAAGAGGGCCGAGAGACGAACTCATCCATGCGTGTCGCCAGGTGTTGGCCTCCGTGGGCCTACCTAGTAACACGTTTTACACATGAAATCATTTGCATAAACCATTTTGCTTTTGTCGCTGAGCCATGTCGTAACAAGACTGCCCGCGGGGGGGGTCCTCCAGTGTGCTAGCGAGTTGACGAGGGAGGGCGGCAGCAACTCGACGAGCCGCTCATCCCATAACAGACCATGCCGACTTGTAGCACCG
Organism: Colletotrichum destructivum; assembly: GCF_034447905.1. Lineage (NCBI taxonomy): Eukaryota > Fungi > Ascomycota > Sordariomycetes > Glomerellales > Glomerellaceae > Colletotrichum > Colletotrichum destructivum. The sequence continues at coordinate 1,731,804 of NC_085904.1, forward strand.
TCGTTGAATGGGACAGGCCGACCGACCGGATGGCTTGCATCGTTCCGCGATCAAAAGTCTTCATTCGAGACAAAGTCAATGAGGTCCCATATACTGGTTGTTCCGCAACACACACACAAACACACACACACGCATTCGTCTAGATGGTGGCGGGAAAAGGGTCGTCCCAAAAGAGGAAGTCAGAATGCTAAAGTTCATACAGAGTCTATGGGTATTGTCTAGCGAATAATGGAAGATAGTTGTTGTTGTCGTCGTCGTTGTACAGGAAAGTTTCTTTGTACATGCTCGTCGAAGCCTTTCTAGCTTCGGCAGTTTGTAAAGTTATTTGGAGTGCCCATGAATGGTTTCTAGATCTGGCCCTTTCGTGGCATCGGGGTTCCGGTCAGGGGATGCATTCTCGCCGTCGTCTGCAGCCGGTAGGCCACACTCTGGAGCCAGATGAGTAACCGTCATTTCGATGCAGGAACGTCTAGGGGACTCAAGGTTAGGTCCCCAAATCTTCAACTCAGGCATCCATATCCTCTGGCGGAGGTATATCCGCATGCCTGGAACAGTAATCCTAATCGCTCGGTCACTCTGCTGCTTGGCTTGCTTGACTACCTGGTGGATCCGGCTGTCGATTTCGCGCGACACCTCCAGGAGCTCGTGAAGGGGCTTCTCGGCACGATGCGTTACGTATCGAGAGTACAAACGGCCAGCCACCCAGGGGCCAAGGTTCTTGGACGGCCGCGGCGCCATATTCTCCTCATGGAAAGTAGGCAGTGCCGGGAAATCATCCGCGGTCCGCTTGCCGTCTGTCCTTGTTTGCCCTTCTGGGCGCTCTTCCATCAAATCGGAAACGCGACGACGCATATACCAGCTGGTCTTGCCTTCCAAACAGGCGTAGCGCCAGATGAGACCCATTGCGTTTGGTTTGCGGAGCCGGAAGGCCAAGCTGAACAGCTCGTGGTACGATTGCTCATTGAGCGCGATCCCGAGCTCATTCGCCCTGCGCAGAACTAATAGGGCGATGGTGAAGTTGCGTTGCGACCGCGCATGTAGCAGAATCATGTTGATCGTCAGAGAAGTGGGGGTTGTCGAAGGCAACTGAGCCATGATATCGAGTAAGTCTTGACAGCAGGCGAAGTGACCCAGGCGCCCGAGCTCGTTCATCATCTTGTTCATGGCACCTCTCGAGACCCAAGATGTGCCGTACTTGGCGTTCTGGCTCCGAAGGAACTCGCGAATACCGGGCCAGCTATCCCGGACGCGGTGGATCTCGTGTACGACGAGAGTCTTCGCGATGAGTCGGATGGCGACGGGGTCGGTGAACAGGCCAAGTCTATGCATCATGTGGATCGCATGGCGGCGGACTTGCTCGGACTCCGTGAGTTCAAGGAACAATGACCAAGTTTGTGCATTCGGTAGGCAACCATAATGAATCATCAGCCTCAAGACAGAGTCAAAGTTGTACAAGTCCTTGACCTTGACGCTTCCGCTCAAAACGATGTTGAATGTGCCAGTATCAATTGGCAGGGTAGATTCCGTTCGTTTCCTTAAAAACTCGCGGGCGTCGTCGCGATGAGAATGACCGTGCAACTCCATGAATTGCAGCGCCTTCTTGAATGCGCGGACCGAGTGTGCCTTGCTTGTAGCTCTGTCCTCAAAAGCAGCATGGAGGAGGGAAATTGCTGCCTCGTTTGCCGCAGTACCTGAACGGTAATGCCTTGATACCAAACGCTCAGGGAATCTTACGTTCGTGATGGCAGTGATATAGGCAAGGAACGTCTGAGGAGTCCACTTTAGCGGCTTCGGAATCTTGTGATACGGCCTGAAATATGTATAATGGCCCACATAGCCCGGACGCTGGCTTTCCACGGAACTTTCCCACAGCCTCTCTACTGTACACGACGACGACTCTTCGGTTTTGGTAGTCAAGAGTGTGCTGTCGATGACTCCGTCGATGCTTATTTTGTTGCCACTTTGAGAGGCAAGCCGAAGGATCTCTTCGCTTGCATGCTCCAGAGCATCCTCGTCTCCCGAAAGTAGCAAGTGAATCCCATCATTGGACTCTCTGCCGTTAGCGTCCTCGGGCCAATAAAGCTCGATATGGCATCGCGTCTGCTCTTGTATATCCCAAATGGTGTGGTCAACCTCGTATAACAACTTGTTCCCAAGATCTGGACCAACTGAAATCCTGCGTGCACGAGTCTGCCAGGGGCTCTTGAGCGGCCGAGTCCGCATCCGCATAATTTCCAAAGTTGCGCGCCAGTTGGTGAGGGGCTCCTGCTTGATAAATCGAATAGCCTGGAGCCGCAGCTGTCTGAAGGAGCCCTGTGAAGATCGCTGATAACTCGTCTGCGTCTCGCGCCGGGCATTGTATTGTATGGCTGGTGCAACCAGCACGGGATCACGTTGTTCGGGGGTAGCGGCGGTATCTTTGGGCATCTCCTTGTTCTTCTGAGAGGGCCTTTTATCGGGCTTGCTCGTTCGTACGACAAACTTCCCATAGTCCTTTTTAAACAAATTGAGAGGCCGGGTTCTTCGGACCAATAGGGGCTTTCGCATCTCGCCCGCGGAGGTAGATGCTGCTGTAGCTCGCGAGGGCTGTGGTTCGTTTTCTCGTGTCTCAAAAGCCCGATCAACATACTCGGCTCCTCTCCCCTGGTCGGTCCGTCTTTCCGGTGAGAGGTTGCCAGCGTCGACCACCGGTTGCTCGCCTGTCCCCACCGTGGGATTGCCGTGACTCGCTGGTTCAGGTGGACTCTCTGCATTTGCTTCGTGTTGCGGTGCGATGGCATTTCGGGGGCTGCACTTGGTGGCTTCGGAAGATGAGTGCATCCAAAAGTGGGAGGGCGATAGTTGAGCCGGAGTCGCCCGAGACCATCTTCGAGGGCCCCTGGGAATCAGAGAAACCCCAGGGACGCCAATGCAGTGGGATCGGGCTCTCCATGGTAGCGTGACTCCCAGGGACATTAGCTAGGAATGGCCCATGTTGAATGCTGGGCTCACAGTTTGTCGCATCTGAGATTTGGTAGGAGTTGAGGTTGCAAGGCTGGTTATCTTGGCAAGTAGATACTTTCAGGTACGAAGACATTCAGTAAGGAGAGAGAAATTTCCACTTCGCGCCGATTGATCCCGGTCCCATTTTTTGAGTTGTCACTCACCCCACAATAGGTTGTCTACCTGCACTAGTACCTAAGGTATCAACTACCTAGGTTAATGAAGTGCCGAGTCAGTTGCATCGCTTTACACTCAAGAGGTAAGCAGCTCCTTGTCCCAGGATAACAACGACTAACAAAACTGTATATATGAAGCCGGGTATACAAGAAAATAAGTCTCCCCTCATCACTATTACTTTTTGGGCGACCCAGGTAGGGCGCCAAAGTGGGCGTGGGCTGGGCCACTCTGGTCAACGCCCTGCCAGCCCTCGTTCCATCCTTCGTCTTCTGCCACAGCGTGCTTAGCCTCGCCGTTCTCTGCCAGACCCTTAACATCGCTCCAATATGACAATCTTTTTACCTCCTCGTCAGCATGCTTAATCGCAGCGGCAAGGTGTTCCTTTCTCTCCTTTGCCTTGTCCAATCCCCCCTGCTGTTCATCTGTGGCGACTGCGTCGTCATAAATCTGCGTCAAGCGACTCAGTAGAAGCCTCCTCGAGGCCTGAAACACAAAGATGCCCATGATGTCGTGCATCTCGTCCTGCAAGTGCTCGAGGTTGTCTCTGGCATGGGATAGGTAGTTTTCGACGGCCTCGATCTTCTCGCGGTCAATTCGGGAAGCTCGCAAGACCGCCATCAACGTCCGGACGTCTTCAATATCGGGCTTCTCCTCTTCAGTCATGCTCGTCTGTACGCTCGTCTTGCTGATGCTCCCTCGCCGGCTGCCCGCAACACTAGAGGAGCGGCTGTGATTAGCAGGCATGACGGTGAAATAGTCTGAGTTCAGCATATGCGGGTCGTCTGAAATATCCTCGGGCTTCTTCTTGATTCGCTTGCGAACCCAGCACCTTTTGCGAACAAAGGAATTCCACCACTTTGGCCCATGCCACGAGAACTTCTTGGAGAACATGAAGGAGTATTGCCACCCAAACTGATCCATGGCCACGCCTTCTGGACGATGTACTCTCCACTCAGGCCATGCCCATTCCCAGGATGGATCGGGGACTTGGGCTGTCTTCGTCGTTGTGGGACTCGTCTTGTGAAACTGGTTCTGCCATGGCGAAGGGTCGAGGTTACCCAGAGCCTTCCCAGAAAAGAGGGCGACACCGCAAGCTATACAACCTCTCTCGTTCTCCCACAGCACATCAACGGCCGTTTCCCGTTCCGCCGTGGTCGGTCTTGTTCTTTGAGTGCCACTTCGTGCGGGCACTGAAGCCTCATGCGGCGTAGGTCCTACATCAAGAGAAACGTCAGGAGTTGATCTCGGTTTTTCGAGTGGCACACGATGGGCTTACCTTCGATTTCGATTGAAGGCGCCGTAGCAGCCGTTGTAATTTGAAGCTCGAGCGCTGACGCCTTTTGTCGTTTTGCGGGTTTGGGGTGCTGGTTCTGTTCTTGATCTATCGATTGCCTAGGGGAGCCGGCGACGTGGCCCGCGTTGTGGCCTGTTTCGCCGTTCGCATTTGTGTTGGCATCATGGTCACCCTCTTCGTCTTCGTCCCGAAGCAGTTGTGATCCTGTCGAGACACGGGTAGCTCCACCAATGGTCTCAATGCTCGGCGATGCAACGCGTTCGTCGTGGTTGACGAGGTTAATTTCGTGGTCGTAGTCACTGTCTTTCAGGCCTGTAACCCGTCGAGAGCTTCGAAACGATGGCATCGCTACGTGTCAGAGCTTCGGGTGCCGGGCGTCAAACGGTTGCCACTATCATGCGGCCTCAAGACCCGACGCCGCAAAGGGAGACGCAAGTGGAGAAATGCAGTACCAAGCTGGGCATGATCTAGCTTCGCAGAGCTAATGACGGCACTGATCCTGGGATGTTGGAACACACGAATAGAGACTGGGCTACCCAGACATTGCCAACCCACGGCTGTAGAGGGACGGTATTCCCAGGCGCACCGTCGAGGGGTGGAAAGGGGGCAAAAAGGTCGTAGTGAGGAAGAAGCCCCAGATAACGAGGCCGCGGACTGGATGCGCTGTGAAGTGGATAGTTCTACAAGCTAGTTGTATGAGGAAATCAGTTGGGAACTGCGCTTTCAGACCAAGGTAGCATGAACTAAATCGTCACCAGCCTCGTAGTGGCCAACCGAAGACGCCGGACAAGGTTAGTACAATGCGCGAGCTGTGCGGCGGGATGGCGAAGCGGGCTTGGTCGGAGGCGAGAAACAGAGGTAAGGCCAGGGCATGAAGCGGCGGGTCCTCAGGTCCCGTTGATGATGTAATGCCTGCGATGTCACAACGTTTTTCGAGGCGTTGAGCACCCTTGTCGTCAGCTCTGAGTGCCAGAGAGCAAGCCTAGTAGCCCAGATCAACGCTGCCAAATCGAAATGTGCCGGGCCAGGACGCAATGGGTGATTCGGGAGCCACAAGGCAGCCGTTCAGCCGGCGTAGGGGTCTACCAAGATGATTGGGCTACGGCTCAGTGAGGTGTTGTCGAGAGACGAGAAGAAAAAGAAATCTTGTCGCTATGACAGCTATGACAGACTGGGATGGGTTTGGCATTGGATTGGAAAGAATCTCTCAGTGCGACGTGGAAAGGGGGAGATCAAGGTACCGAGTTTGTCCCTTCTAAACATATGGCCTGTGCACGCTGGCTGCGGTTCCCGCTTGGGTGCAGGATTCGGCCAGGAGCGGCTGGGGAAAGCTACCTACCATTCCCCGCATTCATGCTGCTCTACGTCATGTATCTCTCACACCCTCACGTCAACCAGGAGCTTCCGTTGCTCGAAATTTCTTGCCTAGCCAGTTAGGTGAGGTATGGTCGCTCACTGGTGCGAAATGCGCCAGAAGTGGGAGAAGGGTGTAACCGCGCGGAATGAGGCAAGAGCTTGTGGCGCCCGTGATTCGGCCGTACTAATACATCGTGCCATCCTCCAAGACGGCTTCTGTTCCTCTCTTTCTTCCTCTTACAATTCAATCAATCAAATTTCGCCCATCTCGACAAAAAAGTTACATACAGCCCAATCGCTCCGAGAAACGACTAGTCACCTTCCTCTACAGACATCCACAATCCACAAACATGTCCAAGTCCAAGGCTCCCGTCTTCCTCGGTCTCTCCGCCGCTGGTGGCATCGGCTACTACCTCTACAGCGCAGGCGGCAACCCCAAGGCCGCCGAGGCCAAGTTTGAGAGTACGTCCACCTCATCACTCGCTCCCTCTTCGGCCGCACAAAAGCCTCGAGGTCCTAACCAATGCGTCATTAGGTGACGTACACAAGGCATCCGCTGAGGTCAAGTCGCACCTCCCCGGCGGTCGCACCCCCGACGCCCAGAACAAGGGCGCCCAGGTCGGTGCCAAACTGGACGAGGCCGGCGCGAAGCTCGACTCTGCTGTGGGTTTTCCCGTGTTCATTACCATGCCATCTATTAGGCGAATACTCGGTTTTGTCGGCCGACTAATCACTCTCACAGGTTGCTGAGGCCGACAAGAAGTTCTCCGCGACCAAGAGCAACGTTGAGGCTTACGCCAAGGACGCGAAGGCGGAGGCCCTGAAGAAGGTTGACGCCTTTGATAAAAAGGTCGAGGACGAGGCCGCAAAGGCCAAGAGCGGCATCTCCAGCTGGTTCGGCGGCAAATAAGCTCGCAGGGTTTTGGCGTTTCTTCTTTTCAAACCTGTTTATACGGGTCCATCATGACACGGGGCATCGGTTGCGATTTCAACTCGGGAATAGGAGTCTTGTGTGATATGAACCAATTCTAATAGGTTGTCTCAAATTCGCTGAATATAAGTCTGTTGGCTTCCCATCGATTTTCATTGCCTAGCGCCCGGCAACGTTGTTGCGTGACTTATTCATTCCTTCTCTCGGCGCAGCAGGAATTTGGTCGAATACACATACATTTACATGATATCATTTCTCCAACCTTTCTGCCACCATCTTAAGGATTTCTTCGGTGCCTTTCCGAGCGTTGGCAGGCTGCTTGGCGATCGCCTGCCAGTATTCCCCGTGTCGAGGCTCGTTCAAGACGCACTTGTTAATGACGTCCGCTCGTTTCTCCTGGGATCCAGTTAGTTTATGAACGGTAAGCTTCGGCCTGGTGAACGGGAAACGTACGTCTGTACCGTGCTGGAGCAGGAACTTGTAATACCAAGCCCAGGTGTCGCCGTTGTCGCTGTCCAGCACCAGCGCCTTTTCGAACCAATTCTGAGCCTTCTCGAGCTTGCGTTCACCCCAGAAGATACGGGCCACAGCCACAAAGAGGATCGGGTCGTTATCCACCTTCTTGATGGCCTCCAGTGACCGTGGCTTCCGCTGCGTGCGTGGCTCCAGGTGCCAGATCTGCTCACTCCAAAGGATACCACTCTTCGGTACTTCTTGAAGTGCCTTAGCCATGAGCGACTTGGCCTGGTTGATGTTGCCCGCACGTCGCTCGATACGGACAGACTCGCACCATAGCTCTGGCGACTTGGGAACGGCCAATCGGGCTCGGTCAAGAACGCTCCGAGCCTTGACAACCAGTCCGGCCTTCTCTTCCAGGCGGGAGTAAAGGAGCCACAAGGGGACAGATTTGGGTACCGCCTTGACGCCTGTGCTGTACGCCTCCCGCGCCTGACCGACCTTCTCAAGGTCTTCGTAGATTTGTCCCTTGAGCATCCACAACTTAGCCGTGGCCGGGAAGTACTGCAGAGCCCGTTGAACGAGGTCCAGCGCTGCGTCGCTGTTGCCCAGCACTCTCTCGAACACTACGCTCTTCATCCACACGCGGTCTGTAGGGGCCTGGTCCCGCGCTTCCTCCAATAGCTTTCGTGCGCGCTCGGTTTCCCCATTCTCAGCTTCGAGCTTGACGGCGGCGAGCCAAATGTCTTCGTTGTCCGGATTTGACTTGAAGGCTCTGGCGAGCACCAGCCTGGCATTGTCGACTTCGCCAGCTTGCCACTTCTCCTTGGCCAGCATCATCCACAACACCTCGCTCTTGGGGCATGCCTCGACAGCCTTCTCCAAGACCTGAGCAAGAGACTCCTTCGTTCCGTGGTTTCTCTCCAGGTCGGCGGCGGCCATCCATAATGTCCTGCTGTTGACGAAAATACGTAGCGCGTAGGAGTAAATAGCCCGAGCAGTCTCGTACATGCCGCGGTTGATACTGCTTCTTGCGTCCTCCATCCAGGTGTCTTTGCGGTCGTCATCCTCGTCCAGACCGTAGCCCAAGGTCTCTCTGATGATGTTTCCACAGGTAATAACAGCGCCCTCCTCCTCGCACTTCTCGGCTTCGCCAATCCACTCTTCGCGCTTGGGCATGGCAGATTCCTTGACGAGAACCGCGACGGCACGTTTCATGACGTTCACCTTGGTGCCCTCGCCCAGCTGCTCCTGCAGACGAGCGGCAGCGATCCAAATCTCGTGAGAGGTGGGAACCGCTTTGCGGGCCCTGTTGAGTACCTTTTGGGCGTTTTCGGGACTTTCTAGTCTTGCCAATGCCAACCACAGATCAACGGATAGGGGTATAAGCTCTGTTGCTTTGGCCAGCAGCAGCCGAGCATCTTCCGGATCTTCTTCCAGGTTGACCGCTTCTTTCCAGAGAGCCTCGGATTCGGGAATGTGGTCTAAGGCGAGTCTGATGACTCTTTTTTTCGCTCTGGGTTCGTTCTCCAGTCTCATCGCCTCGACCCAGAGACGCACTGACCGGTCGTTTTTCTTGATGGCTTCCGCAGCAATGATCTTGGCGTTCTTGCCCTCGTTAAGCCGGATGTTCTCTAACCAGACGTCCTCGCTCTTGGGGCAGTGGGTACATCCCCGCGCAATCACATTGCGCGCAGCAACTGTCTTGCCTGCCAGCTCCTCCAGCCGCGCGGCCGCGATCCAACCTGGCGCATTGTTCGGGTTGGTTTTGATGACAGAGGTCAAGAGCTCGCGCACACGGTTGATGTCCCCAACTTGAGCTTGCGACTCATTCAGGACACTCTTGTTCAAGCTGGTGATATAGCCCTTGGGATCTATTGTCGACGCGCTGCCAGCGACCGACTCAGTACCGTCCTGGGACGCTTGTTCAAGTCTTGACTTAAGAACTTTGTCTCTTGCAGCACCGATCTTTGCGAAATTTGTCATCGTACCGTCTGTTGCGTCTGTGCTTGATGAAGCGCCATCCTCTGCAACGGTGGTGCCCAGTTCGGACGAGTCTCTTGCGGCAGCAAGAACGCTGTCGGGAACGGCATAGAATCTCTGGCGCAAGTTCTGCTTGCTCCTGCGATTCTTTCCTGTCAGATCTCCAACCTCGGGGAGGTTTGCCCATTCGTCGTCCGTGACTGTCGAAAGCGCTCTCTTGAGGTCTGCAAACTGCTGCTGGATCTTGGGGTTCTTCCGCTCATATTCCTCCTGCTCGGCCTTTTCGCGCGCTTCTCGTTGTTTTTGTCGCCTCCTTGCCATCTTCTCGTCTACCTCCTTCCATATCCTGTCGGCCTCCTCGTCGTCCTTGTCGTATACGCCACCAGCGAACAGGCCAACCTCGTTGTCGGGATCTTTAAATCGGTCGTCATCGTCGTTTTCGTTGTCGTCCGCCTTTTTGCCGTCGGTTCCAAGTCCAAGTTGCGCTGCCCGCTTTGCGACAGCCTCCTTGATTTGATCTTCTGTTGGTCCTTCACGCGCAGGGCCCAAATCGGATCGCGTCGTAAAGCCGGTGGCACCTCGACCAAGACCGGCAACGTAGTTCTCGGGAGCCGGCTGGCTTAAAAAGTCGCGTCGTCCAGACATTGTATCGAGTGCGCAGTTCTCTCTTTGTTGATCTGGAAATTTGGGCCCAATGCGCACCGCCTGGAGTGATGTGGAAAAGGCAGGGAGATCTTGGGAGCGGCTGCAGCTCCAGAGCTACGCAAGGCTGAAGTGGTACTAAAGTTTTTAAAGTGTGGAATCCCTGCCGCCACGACCTTTAGTGGATAGGGTCCACTAAAATTTCCAAAAGGCTGCCCCTCCATCTTCACCGCAGACTTCGACATCATCAAGATTCCGGGATCGCATTCGCTCACGCTTTCGAAAAGTACACATACGAGTACTCTGCAGAGGTTTTACCCTTTGATACAACGTGTGCGAAGAAACAGACACAATGGGCAAGGCCAAAGCTCCTAAACGGAACGCCGCCTCCTCATCGGGCCCATACTCTCGACCCTCCCAGAAAACCAACAATGTGTTCAAGTTCAACGTATGTAAAGTGCTATGATGGTCTCGAACACGTTCTAATACCTTTTCAGACAAACGTTGGTCAACATATCTTGAAGAACCCCGGTGTGGCGGACGCGATTGTACATGTATGCCCATTCATGCCATGCCCACGACGAACCGTACACTGAACAGATCCATTTAGAAAGCCGGGCTCAAGCCCACGGATACCGTTCTAGAGATTGGTCCCGGAACGGGTAACTTGACGGTTCGGATACTGGAGAAGTCAAAGAAGCTCATCGCGATCGAGTTTGACCCTCGAATGGCGGCCGAAGTCACCAAGGTGGGACATCACGCAGGCAAGACGATGCTCAGGGACTGACAGGATACGCAGCGTGTGCAAGGAACGCCCGAGCAGCGCAAGCTCGAGGTCATGCTCGGAGATGCTATCAAGGTTAGCTTCGCCCCTGTCCCGAAGGCTGGTTCCTGCAAGCACGGTGGCACTGTTTGGTGGATTGCTGGCGGCCCTGCTTGCCGTGAATCATGGTTTGCTAACAGCCAAACTCAGGTTGAATGGGTTCCTTTCGATGTTCTGATCTCCAACACTCCTTACCAGGCAAGTCATTCGAAGTCTTACCACATGGACCACAGGGCTAACCCACTGCTAGATTTCGTCGCCTCTCGTTTTCAAGATGCTCGCCATGCCCAAGCCACCGCGACAAGCGATTCTTATGTTCCAGCTGGAGTTCGGTCAGAGACTGGTTGCCAAGCCTGGAGACAAGCTCTACGGAAGATTGAGCGTCAACGCCAATTTCTGGGCTACATGCTCCAACGTGGTGGGTGACAGGCACAACACAGCTAGTTAAACCCGACTAAATTCACTGACAGCCCCGTAGATGAAGGTTTCCAAAGCCAACTTCCGGCCGCCGCCACAGGTTGACTCTTGTGTTGTGCGCATCGTGCCCAAGCAAGGAGCCGAGCGTCCCACCATCGCCTTCGAAGAGTTCGACGGTCTTCTCCGCGTTGTGAGTACTGAACCAGCACGACTTGGAGCGTTCTCCCTTTAACAATCAATGATAGTGCTTCAACCGTAAGAACAGAACGATGAGGGCAAGGTAGGATATCGTACATATGTTGCATAAGCCAACTATTCTGACATCAATACCAGCTGGCTCGGTACCAAGGAAGTGCTTCAGATGCTCGAGAAGGTAGGTTCTTCGAGACGTCTACTCAGCGGTGCTTTGATTTGCTCACAAAACAGAACTACCGCACATGGGCAGCCATGAACAACGTGCCCCTGGACGATTCGCTCGTCGAGGACGATGAAGACGACGCCATGGAGATGGACGACGACGAGGACGTTGGCGCAGATGACAACGACGATGTCGAGCCCATGGACGACGACACCCCCGAGTTCTTCAAGGAGCTTGGTGCCGCTGCCGGCAAAGCGCCCGAGAAGACCAAGAGCAAGCGCAAGAAGACAAAGGTCGCCGCGCTCGTCCGGAGCAAGATTGAAGGCGCGCTCGAGAGCACCGGTCTGCTGGAGAAGCGCGCGCGCTCGTGCGACGAAACGGACTTTTTGAAGCTTCTGTCCGCCCTCAACTCTGAGGGCATCCACTTTGCTTAATCTGGCAGCCTGGTGAGGGGCAGGGGGGGGGGGGGGGGGTGTCATTTACCTTGGATGGCATTTGAAGGCCTGGCGTTTGGGCGTACAAAAAAGCACTAGACGGAGAAGGATATGAGGTTGCGGGTATAGAATGATGATATAGGGCAGGTAGAACATTCACAATATCGACAGAGATGCACAGTGCTTGCCTGCGATTACACTCTGCTTCGCATTCTTCCAGTGACCATCGCTCGAATGTCATGTGCTTATATGCACCACGAGGCAGAGTTCGACCGTCGTACGGGGTAGCAAGACACTTAATCTCGTCCAACCTTCCATAGGTCTGAGTTATTCGATTAAACTAATGCGAGGAGGGAGGGAGTTCGGCTGCTTCTCCCCCCTCGACGCTTTCGCAAATCTTCTGGAAGCATCCGGCGAGGTCATATGTCCACATCGCAAGCCTAAATTTTCGTTCTCTGCAACAAGAGCCTCTCTCGCGTCAACCCACCGCGTACTGAAGCAGGCAGAGCCCGTACAAAACCTCCTACCGTACCATGTAGAAAGAGATATACATGTCCACACCTCGTCCATTCCTTCCGTGAAGGGGAGGGGGGAACAGTGCTGGTAGTGGCCGACGGGGGTGGGCTGGTGGTCTTCCTGTCAGGCCGTCAGGCCGTCATCATCATGCGCCTTGCAAAGGGACGCACACTGCTGCATGTCGGCTGGATTTCTCTGCGCAAGCCAGCCGGGCAGGCACGGAAGGCTTGGATGATCATTGAAATGGAAACCGCTTCCCACAAATAAAAGGCGTGAGTTACCGACCATGTCGCTCCTCCAATCCGGATTGGGCCAGTGGAAGAGGCGGGCAATTTCTTCTTCTTTCTCTTCTTCTTCTTCTTCTTCTTCTTCTGCAATGAGTTGCTCACCGGCAGGGAACACCTTCCATATGAGGCATACATCATATACTTCTCGCATGGGTATACATCGCCGAGAAGAACAGGAACGAGTGAGGTGTGGCTTGCTGCATGCAGTTCCTAAAAACTACTGGACAGAAAACATGCACGTCAACACACACACCTTGCTGCGCCTTACAAGTAGGCCACCCATCACACCTGGAGCTATCTAGAGAGGAAGGCTGCCCTACCCGCGTAGGTTCTTCCCGCCAACGCATCGCGACGAGACGAGCAAGCCCCCGTCCCATCTGACAGGCGCCCGCCATCCAGGAAGGCGGGTTGAATCCAATGCCAAGTGGGTTGGCTGTCATGTCCTGTCTCGCCTCGTCTGGCCGCCTAGAGCTGCCCGAGAGAGGTGCGGCACGTCATGGCTCAGTCCTCTCCCCTTGTTATCCTTGGTTGTCCCAACCTATTGACTTCCGGGTTCCTGCGCAGATGATCAACGCCCATCAAGCGTTTAGCCTGTGGATGAAAATACTCTTTGGGTTTTTCACAGCACGCGCTGGCGAGAAGCGGCACAGATATGAGAATCTGGAAAATTGCGTGTCAGGCAAGGTACAAAGCAAGAAACGAATAGGATACTGGGCAACGATTTTGGTCTTTTAACAGCGCCTGGTCATTCTCCGTGTCCATTGTAATACAACTAGCCCAAGGGGCCGGCTGAAAATTCCCAGTTGAAAACTGCTCACTACTTCGGCACAATCACACGGGAGTGTGAAACCTACTTACCGATCCTCTCAGTGCCCTCTTTTCGGCGCTGGCATTATGTTGCGTGGCAACGAAGCCTCAAGTACGTCGGCGCCCTCATCTCTGCGCCCGACTGAGCCACCCTTGAGTGTTCCTCCCTTTTATTACTCTGTAGGGGGCGTCTTCGATGCAACCTGGGCTCAAACTGGAGCAGTAGCTGTCGGCGAATGCTCGTCGCTCACGTCCCACAGCATCAGCCGTCAGATCAGCTATAAGTCGGGCTTCGGCTTTTCAAGCATCACGGCGGCCGGTGAATGCCTCGGTCAGGGCGCGCAACGGGAAAACTTGTCAGCTTCGTGCGGGCCTGTCATGAACCATCATACGGTGGGCAAAATTATTGACCAGCCCGATGGGGATAGGCGTTGATGAGAAGACACCAGGAACGGTCTGGTAAGGCGAGCCCGGATCCTGTCAAAGAACAACCATCACCGCGAGGGGGTTGAGTGATGGTGAATAACAAGTAAAACAAGTAAAGACCAACCGGTAGCGTACCAGTGCCCTTCTGCCCCCCCCCTCCCCTCCCCCCAACAACAAGCCGGTACGGTCCCATTGAGGTTCTGTCTGGGAAGCGCAGGTAATTGCCTCGTGGGCAGGTGGGTTCAGTCCACTATGACATTTAGTCGAGGGGCCGGGGGCCGCTGTCTTACTCTCGTTTGGGGAAATGTCTTGGGTTTTCCAGAACCAAAGGCGATGGTGCCCCCCAATAGCCCGAGATTGGCCGCACATGAAAACGCAGCCAGTCGCGTGCCTGCTATGTCGTCCACTTGGCCGCTTGTGAGAGGCTCAGAAAACCTGGCGTCACGAGTTGAGTCGGTGTTTGCGTGAAGCGCAGGGGAGAGGGGGGCTTGGCTGTAGACGGTAGGATACAGAATGAGGACAAGCAGTGTTTATGGCGTATGCAAGCTATGCCCGTACTTTGTTTCTAGGGCATAGGATTCGACAGACTTTGTGGGTGTTGGACCTCCTTGGCCACAACGGCTCAATCGAAGCATCGGAACGACGGGACCGGGAGAAAAGTCTCACTGTACCAGTTTTCGACATGAGGGGGTCTGCTATATGCCTAGATGCCATCATATGGATTGATCATTTGAGGGCCAAACATCCGTTCGCGGCGGGCATCATGATCCATAGTCTGTGAAGGCTGGAGTGCGCAAGTTGTGCTGGAGTTGACCACTGTTATGGTCCCGATTCTCGTGAAGACAAGCGACATGCGTGAACATGAGATTTGGATATCGTTCGGCCCCGGGTCCGACGCCCACGTAATCGCATCTGATTTGGCATGCCACACAAGAGTGCATATTCTTCCGAGCGGTGTCGCGCCTGTAGCAGGTAACCGGCGATAATAGCACATCAGAATGGGTAGCTAGACTTCTTCTCCCGTGATCTCGCCCAAGCACTAAGCTCCCACCGCACATCTTCGTCGGGCAGGGCAGGTTCGTAGCGAGATGACTGCAATCAAAGGGAGTCACCGTAGTGCCCTGAAATCCATTTCCTGCCAGACATCCGAGATTTGGAAATAGCGCAGTTTAGAAGCAGGAAACACACCAGATTGCAGGTCCCATTTATGCCCTTCGTCACCTTCGCCCTGGCAGTGAGTTCATAACAGCCCTGCTGTTAGAGAAGAAGGAAGAATCTAGAAGCTGGGGAATAGTTGATTAGTGTAGAGAGAGGCGAATGGCAGCGCAAGCGGCAGTAAGAGTTCAATCGAACCTGGAATTCACTCTCGTCCACCGTCCAGGAACAAGGGGCGAGAGAGAGGGACAACATGCAAAGCAGGGGCTCTTATTGGAAGAGCGACGTCCCGAGGTTCCAAAAGCCCGATCCCAAACAGCGGTGATGGCGGCGGGGAAACTGGATGACAGCCCGCCGCCGGTGCAACAGAAAAAAAGAAGGGAAAAAATGGAAGGAAAAAAAGAAAGCCGAGTGGGTCTTGGATGGGGATCAGCTGCGCGGTATGTCCCGGGTTTGCCTTGCTTTGTGCCTGGTGTATTTGTGAGCGACCACAAAAGTTGCATCAAGCAAAATTCCAGGCGGAGGATGGAGGAGTTTGGGCGTAACTAACTACCTACCTACCTACCTAGGTACATCACAACCTAAAAGATACCTAGGTACCTAAGTAGAAAGATAGGGTACCTTTGTTTTGAAGGCAGCGGGTTTCGGGCTGCAGTCATCACCCACTTTCATCCACAGGACCGCAACCCAAAAAGAACGAATCAATCTGGAGAAAGGCATCTTGCAGAGAAGTTGCGGTCTGAGGCATTGTCTCCCGTCATGGTTTCAGGGGCTAGGAGGCATGGGTCTCTTTCTTCGATGAATCGGCCCAAAGCAAACGCCCCAGTCCGGAAGGCAGCAGGAAGAAGGAGTTGTGAGAGTTGAGGCAGGGCAAGCGCAAGTGCGCAGAGTACCGCCTACCTTGCCTTGGACTTATCGGTCTGCTCGTGCCCTCGTATCTAGTACCTGTTTGGAAAACGGAACTCTTCCCCCGCCTGAGTGGTCCATGTCTAGCGGGAGAAAAAGTACATAGCATGGATGGTGGCCCGGACACTCCAGCTACGAACTCCGATAATGTTAACGCTATGCCTGGCCATGCCGTCTGGCGAATTGTATTGTGGGACCTGTCGCGGCTCCTCCCCTCAGCCTTTCCCCCTTCGCCGTGGCAGAATAAGTTTCCTCGCCTGGCCCTCCCCTCCGTCCTTGGTCCTTGGTGACGCTATGCTGGGACCTGCAGCAAGTCGGGTCCATCTCTCGCGTTGGCTTGAAGGAATATCCGTCTGCGACGCCGCCCCTCATCCAACGCTCCGGTTTTCCTGTTCAGCGGAGAAGGGAGGAGAGGAGAAGAGGATGCCCAGGGGGTGGCTAACAACCGTGACCAGTCTGCGCAGTCCACACTAGTTAGTCAACCGCAACCCGTTAGGAGAGAACTGAAAGGTAGAATCGGGGGAGGGGGGAAGCCTATTGCTGACCTGTTCTGATGGGTCCTGACACAAAGCTTCTGATTGCTGCGGACTGTCAGGGACGCTTCCGCGGTGCCATGAGCACCAAGCTCCCAGACCCAGTCCCAAAACCTGTCCAAGCCTTCGTTGTTTGCCCCCTCCCCCACCTCAACGAGACGGCGAAGTTGAGCAGAAACAAATTTATGCCAGGATGGAGCTAGGAGACTGCCTAATCAGAGCAAACATAAGGGACAAGGAACGGAGGGAGACAGGAACGGAGGGAGACAGGGACGGACGGCAGTAGCTGCAATTGAGATATCTCGTTTCGCGAAGAGGAATTCATGATTCCTAGAGAAACACAATTGGAGGTGGGGGGCGGGATGCCCATCCCTTCGTGAATCAGTACCCGTCTGCATAGTATGCATTTTTAGTTTTTAATTTTCGTACGAATAATGTAGGTTTCTTGGTGGTTGCTTGCCTCGTTGGTGCAACTTACTCGTCTGCTTTGTCTTCGCGCCCCCTCCCGGGCTCTCGTCCTTTTCGTGGTTTCCGACCTTTGTCGCTTTGCCCGCAGGAAACAGGGCGAGGGGCTTCGCTCCGGACCTGTGAGAGGTTTTGTTTGCATCCCATCCGTGCCGTTCCTTCAAAAGGCAACCTGCCTCGCGGTTGGTCGGACGGCCCAAGGTATCTCAAGGGGGGGGGGGGGGTGGGGTGTCTACAATTAGAATGAATGAATGTGTGCGTGTTGTGTATATCTTGTATTCCATATCTTCCGACAATTGAACCAAAGAGGCATGACTATCTGTTTTGGCAACAGTGACAGCAGTGACAGCAATAGGCGTACAATGCTTACTTCACACGAGGTACATACATAATAAAATGGTGATGAAAAGAGTGCATTTTCATTAGCCAAGCAGACACAATTAGAAATGCCCATGATCGTCAGCTCATCATACCTTTCTACCATCCCCTCCTCTTTGCTCCTCGACAGACGGCAGCGGAAGCAGCTGTGGCATGAGAAGGAGAGTGTCCTTCACCCGATGTCGACTTGGACGTTGCTCGGTACCTGGTTTGTTGATGACCGCCTGATGGCCCCTGACAACTCGCGAAGCGCATGGGTCTCGTCAGATGGTAAAGTACTTGCGCTACGTACCGTCAGACCTTGAACGATGTACCTGCCCCCTTGCAAAACAAGGCACTGCTTCTTTCGGTGCTGCTGAGGTCTCTAGTAGTCGCTTGCTGAGGAGGCCATAGGCGTCACCTTACCCAAGGTATTGACTAGTCGATGAGGTACGCCACTGATACCTCACCTAATTGCCCAAATCAGCAGCACCAACGAAAAATAGGTACCTCCCGTCACCTACGTGCCAGCGCCAACACACCTAGCATTGTCCATTACCCCCTCCGTTTTACTTTTTCTTTGGCTTTGCACTGACAGCGTTACTGACCTCATTCCCGTCTGGTCTCCCACAACTACCGCCGACCTCCACCAACCTCAGCCATCTTCGTCTTCGTCTTTTACATCAGACACACCACCACACACACTCCCACTCCCGTTTGATCTTGCACCACCACTTTTGATCTCTCCCTTCCCCTCATTTAGAGCTTCTCAGTCTTCGTTGCCAAAGCCATAATCTATAGCAGTTACCGTTCTGCGGCTCACTCTCACTCTTGTGTCCTGCCAAACAAATACACAGAAGCCAACTCGCCCGCAGCTTAGCAACTCATCGACTACGAACCCCAACACGACGGCGCATTCGTATTGCGTCAACCCGGCCTTGAGCAGCACAACAACCCGCCGAGACGACATTTCCAGATCCCTAGTAGGACCGCATCCTCCCGCACAGAATCCCATCGCATCCCACGTCGCATTGTCGAACATCATGATAGGCCTGGTTCCGAACCACGACTGCCGGCTCCCGAGTTAACAAAACCCAACCACATTCGATTGGTATGAGGACTAGACGAGCCTCCATTCCCTTTGCTGTCTCACTTGACAATCCTTGGCCATGGAAAAGACACCCATCACCACGAACGGGTCCTCTGACGCAAGCCAGTCGCGATTAGTACACGCAGGGGCGTCTGTCACTCCTCCCTCCAACACTCCTACCACCACCGCCGAACCCCAGCCGCGCTCCAAGGAATCCTCGGCCACCACATCCTTAACACCATCGCCGTACAACTCCCGCGACACTTCGCCCTCAAGACAGCCCTCAAAGCCCACGATTGCACCTAAGTCGTCCTCTACCCCCGGGCTGAGGTCGCGCAAGAGCAGTCATCAGGACTTGACCGCAGTCCGGACGGCCAGGTCCAGCAGCAGCATACCAGGCCCGCCGACATCTTCAAGGGTTCTTTCCGCAGCCACCACTCCTACCCTCCTTCCAAACTCGCAAGAATCCTTTCTTAAATCCATCAACCCCCAAAAGGCGCCTCTCAACATCGAGGTGGCCCAAACGAGAGATAGTCCTCGCTGGCCGGTGTCACCTCGCTTGCGCTCGCCTCCTCCGCAGCTTAACAAGCCTCAAAACCCGCCCGCGCCACGCCGGGGCGAGCAAGAGACGCCGAGGATCAACCTTACGAGAGCCTCTCCTTCTCCTCAACCAGATCCCCTCCCTTCCATGTCCGAGAGCGAGACGGACGATTCGCAAGTCACCTCTGGTGTGAGAACACCGGTTACCGTAAACGGATCGGCTTTAGAAACAGTGCAGGAAGTCAGCTTGCCGAACTCACCAGGACAGATGGACTCCACGTTGGAAAAGGTCAACGAGAAGTTGGCCCAAGAGGCGGCAGCTAGCGCCGACAACCTCACCCAAACATACAACAACCGGACAGTTCGGCTCAGCAGAGGCTCCCTTCAAGCTACCGAGACGAGCGATACCGCAACGCTAAGAGTGCGATCCCAGAGCTCTGCACCGGTAGCAACTGTGACGCGGCAGTCCAGCGTGCTGTCAAACAAGCAGGGGAAAAGCAAGGCGACGGGAGAAGGATCCTCCCTCATCGTTGAGACGGAAACAGTATCCTCCATTCCCCAGGTGGCACTGGCGCCCGCTTCTAAGTTGGAAGCTGGGACCGGCACACTCAAGGCAAAGCCTAGCACCGAGACAATTCGACCCAAGAAGGAAAAAAAGAAGACCAGCCGGAAGCAACCGACTGTTAACTCTGGCAATGGTGAGACGCAATTCCATCTCTACATTTCCCCAGCGCCTGTGGTCAGTGTCCGCAGCAATCCATCTTCCGCCGCCCACTGAAACTTTTTCTCTGGTGCCGGAACGGAAGCTGGCGGTGGTTTCGCGGCAGCCCGCGGGACCCATGTTTCAGCTCTCAACGTGTAATCTTTTGGGAATCTGCCTATTTTGGGACTTTTGTTCGTTTGCGAGAAATTTACTGACGATACGTCATTCAGCTTCCTCTAAAGCAGACATCTTTGAGGCCAAAGTGGCTAGCGCAGTTGATGAGGCCAACACCTCGGACTCGGAAGAGACTTTCGTTTATGATTCCAACCCCCCTGATGTAGGGGATAGGCGCCGGTTTCACTCCCGAACCCCAAGTGCCACTTCAATGATAAGCCAGGCGGACAGGCCTGGTGGCATGGGCATGCGCTCGATCCACGAAGCTTTACAGGGCGGCGGTGCCGCAGCGGTTGGCCTCAAGAAGAGCATGAAATTCGTCAATACTTTCAACAGCAACGGAGCTGAGACCCTGGGCGTCGACGAAGATGGCAAAGGCAGCGGCAGAAGCGTTGGGCCTGGCTCGGGCCGAGGCACCACGAGGCACCATCACCACAATCATTTTGGACGGTGGGGACGACAGCCTGGTAGCTCACATCCCTCTCTCTTCGATAACGAGTCGCTGTTCCCCAATGCTGCACGATCGAAGCTATCGGGAAACACCTCAAGGCAGTCGTCCGGCCCTCCTAGTCCTAGGGTCGCCAGTTCTGCCAGAGGTGGCTCGCATGCTCTCGGAAAGCGATCTTCGATACAGATGGCTCGTTACGACGCAGCCGATGACACCACAACTACTGGGGCAGACGACGAGCGTACCCCGCTGATATCATCCACCGTTCGATCTGCGCGAAGAAGCCGGCGTCAACCCACCAACATGCGGAACCTCGAATCGCAGGCATACAGGCAACAACCGTCTTATTTGAACCGGTTTGCCGCCTGTTTAGTGGTGACAATGATGCTACTCCTCGTCATTACCGGCGCTATTGGCTTTATGTTCGCCACGTCACAACCGCTCACGGATATTCAGCTGGTTTCCATCAAGAACGTCCTATCTAGTGATCCGGAACTCATGTTTGATTTGACGGTCAAAGCTCATAACCCCAACATCGTAGTGGTGTCGATCGATCAGGCGAATCTTGAAATATTCGCCAAGTCACCTCACGCCGGAACGGACTTTGACTGGTGGAAGCGGCCACATGACGGGAAGGAAATCGATTCCGAGGACCCAGACATGCATGTCCGGGATGATCCTCCTGACGACCCGCCAGACGATGATGCTGCGCCAAACATGCGCCTGGGTACCATCACCGAGTTTGACAGCCCATTATCTTTTGAAGGATCCTTCTTTAATAAGGGTGTTTCAGCATCGACAGGCACCATGAGGCTCCATCTCCCAGGTAACCATTCTGCCGGGGGCTCGGAGCGCTGGGGCCGGATTATTCAGGATGAGTTCGATTTGATCATCAAAGGCGTTGTTCGTTACTCCCTACCTTTGAGTCAGCGGGTACGAAGTGCACCGATATCTGGAAGAACGACAGTCAAGCCCAATTCTGCCAACGATCCATCCCTTCGACCAAACACGACTTTGCCCGGTGAGGTACCGGGTCTCGAACCGTAGGGCCCTTTCACTGGCAGTCAACACAATCATCCCCCCCCCCCCCCCCCCCTATTTCCTTTGTCAACTTTATATTGAGCGTGCATGGCATGGCTAGCATTTTGAGGTAAAAGTGGCGTTGAGTGGGATCTCTCAGCAACAAGGGCTTTGGAACAAAGACAAAAGCGACCTGTACATACATACATCTCTTGATGAGACTGTCGTCAATGACGATGGCTCTTCTTCTATCTTGAGCCTGCGTATTTGCGCAGGCATACCTTTGCGTTGCTTTCCCTCAACCTCCATCCACTTGTGGAAGACATGCCCTCATCCAGTCGGCATAGCGCATCAGGAGGCGTATCACACTCCTTCAGGGATAGGGCTTTTCCTACCATAGGAGGCAGCTCTGGGGCTCACTTTCCACCCAGAAATTTTCCTTTTAGTGGACTAGGGTTTTTCCTTGTTCAATACGGCCATTTCACACTTCAGGGGTTCATATTTTATTTCACATTTTCGCATTAGAAGGGGAAAAGTGGCAACTACACTGTTGTAATTGTAACGAAACTTGATGAGTAGGAGGAGGGACAAAAGTGGACGAAGAATCAATTGCGCCCACAGAAGCGGTTGACTGGGAGAGAAATTACACCCAGCAACAGCAAAGGTATGCAATGCAGATTGCGATATTGAGAGGCTGGTAATGAAAGCGTCAACGTGAACAGACTCAGATACGGCCTGAGGGCGATAACACCAACCACATAGTTGTTTAGTAGACAAGCCTCGTCATCTCACCTGCTTGAAACATGAAAATGACGGGATGTCATACCTCAATCTCTGGGTAGGCAACATTTCGACCAGCAATGACGTCGAGGCACACTGATTTCGCTCTATATTATCTATGTGTGTCTCTGGTCTCTCTGGATAACCAAGTGCAGGTCGGAGTAGCTAAACAGATTGCCAAAAAGTGTCCCCATCCGCTGGCCGTCATTAAACAGTTGTGAGCCCATAACCAGTCTGGCACTTCCGATAAAAACATTGACCGCCTTTAGTGAACGTCAGAAAGGGGATGATTCGTGGGTAAAGTAACCCCCCAAGCAACGTGGGGATTTGTGGTTCATTGCGGTTCGTCCTTCCAATCCTTTTTCGCCTTGGAAACTTCGTCTCCGATCGGAGCCAAACTGGACCCACCATGGCATCTTATCTCACCCTGGTCGATTCTATCGTTTGTTAGCCTTGGGTTGCGGAAAAGGTACTCACCGGACACACCAGGAGTGTGCGTCGTTGATTTCAGTGAAGCAAAAGAAGAGAGATCCCAGAGGCAACCAGAAAGGACTAGTGGGCAGGCAGTGGAGGGCTACTTCAGCCTCTTTCCCTTCATTACATGGCATCCACATCTGATCCACTCGACGTAGCTCCGGGTTCGAAGCGGGCAACTTGGCCGAGCGGTCTAAGGCGCCAGACTCAAGATAACGGCGTTCTAAAACCCACATCTTCCCTGTTGATCAGGGAGCATTCTGGTCTCGAAAGAGGCGTGAGTTCGAATCTCACAGTTGTCAAAATACTTTTTGTCGGCATTCTCCTGCCTCTCCTTGCTCCCGACCCTGTCGTCTTTTGTTCCTCTTTGCCTCAGACATGTTAGCCAGATGTTCCTTACCAAGGCAGAATAGCTGGTTGTTAGTTTGTATGATATGGTCACCAGAAGGACTTCCTTCTAGCACATTATGCACTCACGTATGCTCTCTTCCGACATTCACTCCAGCGCTATTGATCCTTCCTTAAGAACGCTTCCATGGGGCCGACCACTTTAGTTAGAATGTCATGAAGTCGTATGGCTGGAGAAAAAGGCCCGAACAGAGGCAGCAATCCAACGACGCGCTCGAGGTGATTCTATAGGTTTAGTTTGCGCCCAAGTGTCAGTCACTTCCGTACACTCGGTTAAACTTCGGGACGCATTCTCCTACCGTCAGATAACGCAAATGATTGTACGAATTGTGCCATTAGCGTTCTCAACGAGTCATATAACACGGGTCTAACGCTCCTTCGCCCACTACTCAACCAAAATAATAATAAGGAAAAGCGAGGGCCATTTTCTCCGAGTTTGTTTAGATTCCATAACTTCCAGCTCTTTCAGGGTGGATAAATAAGGCTTAACAGACACACGTTTACACGTAAAATGCCTGTCATCACCACCAAGGAGTCCGCCTCAGCCGTCGCCGACGCTCTCAAGGCTGAGGCCAGCGAGGCCAAGCCGGCGTACCTCGTCGTCTACGCCTCGCACCGTAACGGACGCTCGTGGTGCGGCGATTGCACGGCGGCCGAGCCATACATTGAGAAAAAGTTTGGCGGCGACGAGAACACCGTTCGGGTCGTCTATGCGGGCTTGCCCGAGGAGTGAGTGGATCGAACCCTCCCCCTCATCCCCATTTCCACACACCTAGGGCGCATGTGGAATCGCCAAACGGAGTCGCATGCCGCGCCGATATTGCTGTTGCTGACGCCGGGGCTACAGGTGGAGGACGAAAGAGAACCCGTGGAGACAGGCGCCGTTCAACG
Source organism: Colletotrichum destructivum (assembly GCF_034447905.1). Taxonomy (NCBI): domain Eukaryota; kingdom Fungi; phylum Ascomycota; class Sordariomycetes; order Glomerellales; family Glomerellaceae; genus Colletotrichum; species Colletotrichum destructivum. The sequence continues at coordinate 1,755,637 of NC_085904.1, forward strand.
TCACGAACCTGCCCACCCTGATCAAAGTTTCTGGCGAGAAGGTGAGTCTTGCCCGTTCCCACATAGGGCCGCGACCTACACAAACGTCCGCCCTCGCGACTTCTCACAACGTCATCCCCGACATGACACCGCTGACATGTGAGGATCAGAAGTGGGAAAAGCTTGTTGAGGCGGATGTCTACGACCAGAAGAAACTCGACGCCTTCGTCGGCGGCAACAGCCGCCTGTGAGTATCCATACAAGCAAGCTCGATAGAAAAGAATAATAAAAAGTGTAAAACATTTGCAACTTCCAGCGGGTAAGATGTCGTCCACCCATCGTCCCTTGTCGACAGTGTTGTGAAACCATGTGTAGGGCGCGGGCGAGTGCATAAAGGGTCGGTATTGGCGCGATCTCATTGAAACCTTACGTTCAGACCGAGACAAACACACAATATGTATTCTGGTGGAGGTTCATCCTGCCCAGGTAGTAACTATTAAGGGTTTCATATAGGCCAGAGGAATTATTTCGCCATGAAGTCGGGCCGCGAAGGTTGGAGTTCTACGTGGCTTATCCAAATAACAAAGCCTCAGAGGGTTGCGTCCATGGAGAGCAGGCACTCAGCTGGGCGAGTCAGCTCAAGTTTCCTTGGCGAGAGCCAAACGGCCATGAAGTAGTTGTCGATGCAAATGAGAAAAGCAAGAGCCAGAACAGAGTAATTACTTCCTGCATTGGTCAAGGTGGGCTCTCTCGATTGTCTCGTAGCTAGCTGTGTGCTTCGCGCCCAAGTCCTTGCCCATCTATAGCTATCTAGAATAGACAGACAATCAGTCGGTAAAAAGCCATCCATACACAGAGACACGATTGATTACCCGAAGAAGTAAGCCGAGGGAATGTTCGTAACAACGACCGACTGGCTGTCCCTTTGTGTAAAAATACACAGACCAACTCTGATCAACTCACAACAAAGTGTAGAAACTATCTATCTCGTATTGCAGCGTCCCACACTGGCTCTCACGAGGCAAGGAGGCAGATACCGTTCTAACATCAAGCCATCTCTGCATTACTCATGTATCTATCCAACATTGCGTCTAGCTAGATTACAAGCCCAAGGACTCACTTGGCAGTCCACGAAGTCATTTATAGAAAGCAGACGCGCCTGTCATCAAATATCTAGCACTTACTAGGGAATGCTGGTAATCATGATTAAGGAAAGAAACCCCATTTCCAGTAGCGTCAAAACAATGTCATCACTCCTACCCACCCCCGGCTCTCCAAGTGACCAATTCGGAAGGAGTAGATGCGATGTGTTGGTTTAATAGAAAGAAGACAGACGTAGCCATAAGAGAAAAGTATAAGTAGACAGCGGGCATCTGCGAAAATGGATGGAAAGCGCCTCCGGTCCCAATGTTTTGTCGGCATTCTACCTGTGATGCCCGACCTAGACACCATGTGCGAAGAAGTGAAACTCCAGCAGTGCATGAGGAAGACAAGAAGTGTCTTGGGCGTGAGGAAAAGGGGAGGGGAGGAAGAGTGATGGCATCCCGCCCTGTTTTATATCTTTTCATCTTATCCAAGCAAGGCCAAGCGTGCTGTAATCGAGAGATATAAATCGATGCGTAGCAGAGCAAAGAAGGTCATAAACATAACGACGTAATTATGTGCCGATTACTCGGGAATAGCTTCGTTGGATGCCGCTGGGGGGGACTCGTCCTTCTTGCCCCAGCCGGAGGCCCAGCCTATCCAACTGGTTCGCTTGTTATTCTCCAGTTTGGCTTCATTGTTCTCCTGCACCAGGCGCAGAGGGCGGGGTTTGTTGCCCGCAAAGGTGGTTTGCTTCTCGTGATGGGACCGCGGAGGCGACTGCGAGGGAGGCGTGGTCAGGTCATTCGAGTCGCCGCTCGTGCTCGATGTTTCACTGCGCATGCCGGGGAAGTTTCCTGCCGTTGGCGCTTGCTGGCCGCTGGGTGCCCGTGCCGCCGCGTTGGGGTTGCCGCCGAAAAAGGTCTGCGAAGTTCGCGGGGTGCGAGGGGAGCCCAGGGGCGGGGAGATGGGGCCGTCTGGTCCCCTATACATCTGGTTGACCAGGTTGACGCCGGTGAACTGCTCACTCATCGGGCGCGCACGGCGAGTGCTGGAAGATCGAGTCAGATTCCCGATAGGAATGCTAGGCGCTGTCTCCGGATCGGTGTGTGCTGAATTGGCTGGCTGTGCCGAAGGCATGTAAGACATGGGCCTCGGTCTGGGCTTATTCGGGCCGACGGCCATGGTCTTGGCCCTTTGCAACAGCGATGCTCCGGAAGCGCCCTCCTTTGGCGGTGGGGGCGGAAGGTCTTTGTTGGTATTGGCGGTCAGTGGCTTGGGCTCGCTGGATGTGTCCAGAATGTGCTCAAAATCCTGGTGTTGGAGAAGTCTCTCAATAATCTTGTTGATGTAGAGCGTAAGCGCCTTGTTCTGATCTTTCATGGACTTGAGCTCTGACTCGAGGCGGCGGACCACTTCGTTGTCGTTGCCAGCGTCGGATGCATCCTCGGACAGCTCGTCCGCCAGGCTCGCGCCGCCAGACCGGCCCTCGAGAGCGTTGAGCGCATCCTGGTTGGCGGACACCCCCATATAGCTGAAATCATTCTTGGAGAAATCGCCGTTGAGAGTCTTCTCCTGGAGAAGCAGCTGGTAGCTTTCGTTGTCTTCCATCAGACGGGCGTTGGCCATGCGGGCTTCCATCAGAAGGCGTTCCACCTCCTGCAGCCTGCCGCCGCCCTGATTCTCGGACTCCACCAGCTTGATCTGGGCCTCGGCGAGTTCCAGTCTCAACGACTCAATCAGCTTGTCTTTTTGCAGCAAGATCTTGGAGTTGTTCCGGGAGTCGCTGCGGTTCAGAGACGAAGGAGGAGCGAAGCTGCCGTTGTCGACGTTAGGTGACGATGCTGCGGCTTGGAAATTGTCAGCTTCTGTTTTCTCAACGGTGGCCTGGTGAGGTGAAACTTACATTGCCGTGACGGACGACCGTCTTCGTCGTTGGCCCGTTGCGACAGGGTGTCCTTCAGTCTCTGGATGATGGTCTGCATCTCCTCCTCTCTGTTGGACATCTCTTCCTTCTCCTTGGTCATTGAGCTCCGCTCGGCCTCGTAAATCGCCTCCATCTCGCGCATCTTCTTGGCGGCGTCCCTCTTCTCGTTTTGCAGTGTCTCAATCTGCTCTTCTGCCTCGTGCACCCTCTCCTCCAGTTTGGAGGATTCCTTAATCGCATCGTCAAGTCTCGTCTGCAGCACTTCAGCCTGTTTCCTATATTGGTCGGAAGAGATCTCGGCCTTGGAGAGTCGCTCCTTGAGGTCATCCAACAGCGCAACGGTCTCGGCCCTCGCAGCCTCCTCGGCTTCGGCGTTGCCGTTGCCGTTGCCGTTACTCAGGACGGAATCTCTTCTGGCAGCAGCTGCCCGGGCGGACACAGGTGTCCCTGATCGAGCCGGCGCTCTACGCGCAGCAGAAGCAGCGGTGGGCGTGGAGGACCGCGTGGGTGTTCTCGCGGGAGATACAGAAGGCGACGACGCGGAATCTGTCGAAGACACGCGACCGACGCCCGCAGCGGGCGGTTTCTTTGCGGTGGCAGCGGACATGATAGTCGCAGAGGGCTTGTTGTTGTGGTTGTTGTTGATGCAGTTCGCAGCGGAGGGTAACCTGGGGAAACGGAGGGTAAGCGGGGGACCTCGTCGAACGGTTAGGAAAGAAAAAAAGAGGCAGCGGTCTAGCTGCGGTGCCGGGTGGGTTATTTCTGTAGTGACGACGTTACATTCCACAAAGTGAGAGAGAGAGAGAGAGAGAGAGAGAGAGAGAAAAGAAGAAGAAGAAAAAAGGCTATCCTACCAGGCGTATGCAATTCCCTATTCTTGGAACAACAGACGGCGAGGAAACACAACAGCAGAGAGTTGTCGATCGTTGGGCTACCCAGAAAATGTGAGTGTCAAATAGGAGTGCGGTGCAGAACGGGAGGGTGTGCAGCAGCAGCAGCTTTGCAAGCTTAAGTCGGTGTCAGACGGCCTCAGCCCCGGTAAGCACAGTTGGGTCTTTCGCGTTGGCCTGTTGGATCCTGGTAGGCGACAGGAGGTACAGCATGCGGGTGCATGTGTCTGTGTCTGTGTCGGTGTCGGTTGTCCAGTCCACAGGTTGTTCCAGTGAATCTCCGATATTTCGGGGCGGCTCCAGGGGGTCCAATTCGCTAGAGTGTTCAGTATTAAGGACGTGGCCTAGCTAGGAAACGGGATATGGAACGAGAACAATGCTTTTTTTCTTCTCTTGCTCTCCCAAGTCCCGACCCCGGCCGCTAATCGTTCTTCGCGTTGCTTGAGCGCTGCAGAACGAACGAACAAACAAACAGAGTCGGCCCCTCCCCATATCCACAAAGCCTATCTTTCGGAATGGCACTTTCGTGCCAGTCCATATTGGTCTGACTAGCGTGGTAGGTCAGGCAACGATAACCTTGTGCTACGTGCCCTGCGGATGCTATTCTCGATCGATGTTGTTCTCAGGCGTTCAGCTGGAACCTGTGGCGAAGCACTCGTTTCAGTCCCATCCCTTCGAAGCCCGACGCTCGTAGCTTAGGTGGATGACGGGAGATGGCTACCAGTGACAGGCTGTGGGTGGCCAACGCGGCGAATGAGATGCCGCACACGCCGTCTCGTCTTCACATGAGATGCGACGGAAAGTAGCCTATGGACAATCTTCCTCCTGTCAGCAGCCCCCTTCCAGTCTAGGCTTTTTCTTTGTTGCTGGCAGATAGATGGTAGGACCACAACTTTTTGCTGCATGAAGGAACAAACTTTCAGATATCCCATAGCGTTTGTAGATGCAACTTTAGCATCGCATTCTCAATGACGATAGCATGTAGATAGGCCGTGTAAAACGTTCTTTGCGAATAAGAGCATGCTATAGTCTGGATTGTTAAGAGCCAGGCATTGCCCTTGGGACAGGCAGCCCCCTGACTTACTTCGTCTTGAACTGCTCACTTCACTTTGGCCGGCTTGTTTGCTTTCCAAGGGAACAGTGTAGTTTGAATCCCGTCCGCAGACAGCGGCCAAGTTGTCCTAGAAGAACATGAAATTGATATGAGTCCTTCACGCCATGCGCCCCATCTATTCCCACCATACTCTCTCACAAGTAGAGTGCGGAGCCCATCGAGGAAAGTGGGCTCGGCCCGTCTTTGTACCCAAGGGATCCCCCGGGCCACTGGGTGACAATTTCGATGAGACCGGTCAGTACTCACCTCGGTGGGAACTGAGAAATTATCTTCATGTTGCCGTCAATGCAAGACTCGCGACGGCATTCCCGGTGAGATTAGGAACCGCTCCTTCACTTTTGACAATTAGCCAACCAATCTTGTCGAACGCCCCCCCCCACGCCCCCCCCCCCCCCCCCCTTCATTGGAGACAGTTCGGGAACTCATTGGATACCTGCCATGCCGTCGATTAATGGAACATTAGTCTGTCCGACATCATTTTTGACCTGAGCTTCGGTCCCGATATTTTACGCATAGGCACACAACGTTATAATGTGAAAGTTAGGAAAGAGTTCACATGCTACGCTGCGACATGAATCCTGCTGACATCAGGACTGGAATAACAATTTCACGAGTGGGACTCGTTACATGGCGGGGTAACAGGCGAGTATCTTCGATTGAAAGTGCCTCTGGTCATCAGTAGTCTTGTCCTGGCGACAAGACTGAGGTATCATAAAGGCATATCCCAAGCCGCGGTCCAAATTTGCGAATCGCATTTTCCTTATTTTATTGACCATGTTCCCCAACGCCGTTCCCAGCCAATCTGTGCTTCATCCACTTAGGCGACCTGATCGCTGAGAATGTCAGAGTCACCGGCGTCGAGGACCGCCATGGTGCCGCATCTGAAGATCTTTCCCAGAGCCGTACCCATCTCAATCTGTGTGGGACACTAGGTAAGCAGTTGTTCGCCCTCCGAAGTCTACTAGACTTCTTCGCTGGGTTGACCATGGGACCAGTGATCCGCAGGGTCCGTAGCAAGGCATTGAGCAATGCGCTCAGTTCGAGTGATGGATGTTCAACTTACGTTGGTGCCGCTGAAGTGATGGACGGGCGTCTTGGCCAACATGGCGTAGTACTCCAATTCGGACTTGCGAAGAGGAGGGGTGTTGCCAGCGATGAGGATGAGCCTGCGGAGTGTTAATCTTGGGCTCACATTAACAAGTTGTGTGTGGAAGGCGTACTTGGCCTTGCCGGTGCGCAGAGACTTCAGCGTGGACCTATGTTGTTGTTAGTCGCATGATCTATAGATTGACCGCAGTGCATGCTTACTTGTAGCCAAGAGTGACCTTTCCAGACTTGATGACCTAGGAATTGTTACTAAGACCGTCTCGAAACATGATCGTTCTGAACGTACCAAGGCAAGCTTGGAGTTGATGGAGTTCCTTTTTTTCTTGTTAGCACGTGGACATGGCAATCAAAAACGCGATGCAAGCAAAAATCCAAAGCGCAAGCGGTGCTTCGGGGAAGCCATGAGATCAGGATAACCTACTGGTCCTTCTTGCTCTTCTTAACGGGGGCCATCTTGGATGATTGTAAGGGGGATTTGGCGGGTAGATTGGTCGATGGGCGCTGGGCGGTGGTTGTCGTCGATGGTCATAAGAAGCAATCTTCAAGGCGAATTTTCAAAGTTTGGTTTTGTTGGAAGTGAAGCTCGCCCCGCACCGACTTCTTCCGTCTTGGCCAATCAGATCTCGTTCTTGGTACTCGCCATGTAGAAACCCTAACGCCGGCAATTACGCGAGCCCAAAGTGGGTCTGGTTTGGCCACCGGTTGCTTACCCAGCGTTCTGCTTTGAAATCAAAACTGCTTTTCGGTCTGACGCATCGTAGCAACCTTTACAAAAGTGAGTGACGCCCAAATTCCGGTCGAGTTCGACACCCATCCCACTAACCAACCACCAACAGCAGTAACGAGTGATCCCGTGAGATCTCAATACCGTCAAGATGGCCCGTCGTCCCGCTCGTTGCTACCGGTACTGCAAGAACAAGGTGAGCCGATTCCATCACACCCTGGTTCCCCGCGACGACGTCCGAGATACTACTACGACAAATTTGTGCATCGAAAGAGGAGGATTTGGACCTGGTCACCGAGAAGGGCTGGCATTACACGATGGAGCAACCGGATCGACTTGATGCAGCGACGTGAAATACTTGCGATGGACAAGGGTGCTCGTCGCGGTTTCCGGGGATGCCCTCTTCCGAAACAAGACATACTAATCTCCCGCCTCTCAGCCGTACCCCAAGTCCCGTTTCAACCGTGGTGTCCCCGACCCCAAGATTCGCATCTTCGATCTTGGCCGCAAGAAGGCTACCGTCGATGACTTCCCTCTCTGCATCCACATGGTCTCGAACGAGTACGAGCAGCTGAGCTCCGAGGCTCTTGAGGCCGCCCGTATTTGCGCCAACAAGTACTTCGTCAAGACCGCCGGAAAGGAGTCGTTCCACCTTCGCGTCCGCGCCCACCCCTTCCACGTCGTCCGTATCAACAAGATGTTGTCTTGCGCCGGTGCCGATAGACTTCAGACTGGTATGCGTGGTGCCTGGGGTAAGCCCAATGGCACTGTCGCCCGTGTCAACATTGGCCAGATTATCATGAGCGTTCGCACTCGTGACTCCAGTACGTTTTACCTAAACTGCTCACGCTGAACGACGTCACTAATGCTCTTCTGCAGACAAGGCCGTCGCTCTCGAGGCTCTTCGCCGCTCCCAGTACAAGTTCCCCGGTCGCCAGAAAATCATCATCTCCAAGAACTGGGGCTTCACCCCCCTCCGCCGCGAGGAGTACCTCGAGAAGAAGGCTGCTGGCCGCGTCAAGGTTGACGGTGCTTACGTCCAGTTCCTTGCCAACCACGGCTCTCTCGAGCAAAACATGAAGCGCTTCCCCGACGCCTTTGCCTCCGAGGCTTAAGGTGTGGGATTCGTGTTTCTTTCGGGATTTGGGTTTCTACAGGCTGGCGTCTAAAGTGGTTGCATGTCAACATGATGGGAGTCATGCTGCGGCATACTCTAGATAGGAATTCAATCATTGGCACTTGACAGACTTGCCCCTCTACCGTCACGACGAACGAGATCTGGAATGGGAAAAATGATTCGCGGATTAGGATAGTAGGCAGGCTTCGAAGGAGGCTCAATGTGAAGAACATATCGGGCTGACGAAATATCCTTGACAAATTTCCGGAACAAGTAGACGCGGAAGGTGGCACCCAAGGCCGAATCTAAGATGATGTCAATCTCGAACCGTACGTGTCGGGTGAGGACGGTTTGGCCCGTGGATCACCCGTGTGGCAATGAATGACACCATGTGGACACGTTCTCGTCTAGGTCACGTAGACGAAACCCATCTGCCCAGCTGCGCCTGGATGTCTTAACGAGGAGAATCTTTGAAAGTGGCTACGTTGTGGCTCCCTCCATCTGAGTAACAGAGATGAAGCGCAGTTTGAAGCTGTGGTGTACGCGATGGAGGCTATTGGAGGCAATAACGACAGTGTCCGACATAGGTCGAGTGGTAGAGTTTCTGGATCCGCGAAATGACTGACAGTGATAAGCAAGCGCAACAGCACAAAAAAAAAAAACCCCCGCCTCGAGCTGGTATTCCACATAGGCTATAATAACAAGCAGTTGCACGAAAACGATGGCTCCTCACCATATATACTGCCTTCCAGTGCGAGCTGTTTTCTTTCGGAGCCAGTGCAGGAACAGCACGGCCAACCGCCTGAACCTTTCAGCCCCTACCAGGGGTGCAGATAGGTGCAAGCGCAGGTGCAGACGGGCAGATCGCAGACCACCTGGGCAAACGGCAGGGGCGATGTCTACTGGCGCTCAAACGTTAGTGGGGATGGGACGACGTGCAGACGCCCACGGAAGAGCGCGTGGAGGTTGAATGCTGCCGTAGCGACTTTCGGAGCTAACGTTCAGTGCTCGAAGGGGCGGCGGCGGCGATGGGCGGCGATCAGGTCCCACCGAGATCCCAGGTGACCTGAATGAAGTTATCGGGATTTCGGATGGTGTTCGGTGTGAGACTTAGGGACTTTGAGACCTTGATTGAGGCTTGGAGCACGCTGAGATGCCACCAAAAGAACCTTGGAACACCTTCTTGATGGGTTTTTCGGTTTTGTTGGTTGAGGCAAATTCGGTACTGGAGCGTTGGGCCTTGCTTTTCCTCAGGTTCACGACTCGCGACAGGTTCGAGAATTCTTCCCAAGCTTGCCCCGAAAGTCGGGATAGGGGGCGATGACAGTCCGAGGATGTGCGAGAGTCAGTCCTGGGCGCATCGGAGTGGGACGGGGGCTGTTGGACGAGTCTTGCCCCTCTTCTTTCCCCCTTCCATTTTTCTCGTCGAAGGGCCGAAGCCTCGGAATGGAAGGGCATTGATCTCGGTGATAAGTTGATGGAGTTGGTATGGGATTCCTGGCCTAGAGACTTTTTCTAGAATTCGCGAATGGGGCACGCAGATGTGCATCGCAGCATGGCATGGATATGCTTGTTTTGGGGGGCAAATATTGCCGTCAACGTGACCCCCCCGACATCGTTTGGTTGAGCCAGTATGGCAGTCCACCACTCATATCTCCAGTTCGTACAAGTTTGGCAGCGGGATGGATGGAGGCAAGAGAGAGAAAGTCCAGGTAAGGAGGCACTCATGGTTCTGGCCCGCAAGAGTGATTCGCAAAAAGCTAGAAATGACATGAACATTATTTGACCTTGCTTGGTTCCGCTGTCCGGACACGAAGTATTCAAGAAACAAACAGAGTTCATAGCTTTCCCTTCCCCATTCAAGTCCTACCGCCATGTCTCAGCATGGTACGCCGCTCTGAGCGCATCCGAAGTATTGCAGACGGGAAGGTGTGGCAGACTTGCTCAGCGCGGCCAGTGGCCAGGCAGCCTGAAGAGGGGCCCCAACACGCCATCCCAGCAAGGTGCAGCGCGCAGCGTCAGTTGGTTCATGCCTAGCTGCCCTGGTGAGTGGGTTGTCAGTGTCAGGACACGGCCGTCCATCAAAATGGTGATGATCTCGTTCTTGCGTGCCTCCGCTTCTCAGAACTCGTCATGCCCCCTTTTTTCTCCCTTTTCCTTTTCGTTTGTTTGTATGCTGCCTCTTCCTCTCAAGTCCGTTGAATGTCCTAGGTAGAGTCATGAATTAAAGTCAAAGGTTCCTTGGAGGAGAAAGGAGTTGATTATGGTTTGTCCTTGGATCCCTTGCCCGCTGCACGCGATCACATCATCCACCCACCACTTATCTCTGGTCTGACTCTGCGCGCCCTTGCCCCCCTTCCAGTGGCATCCTGTGGCTCCCCCAATCTCTCAATCTACCCTCCCTCTCCGAATCTCCTGGCTGGACATGTGTTGTCTGGGAACACCGCGCCTGTTCCGCCCTTCCTCCGAGTTCGCCCATACACTTCGGGGTTACTCGTAACGGCGTGCGGTTCCAAGGTACATGACCGAAGTGGGAGGTGCAGTACTTGGCCCGCTCTTCCTCGGTGACGCCTTAATCAGTGACAGTGACAGACCCAGTCCGTCATCCTCTCTCTCTCTGTTTGGTCCGGCCCCCAAGAGAACCCACCCCTCCCTACCCCCCCAAGGGCCCTTATCCTCTTATCACCCATCCCGCATTCTTCCTTCCTTCTTGTCGTTTGTTGGTCCCAGTAGTTTGCTGCCACATATATCCGCCGCGTAGCCTACATCTGACCGATCTTTGACCTCTCTCCTATTTTGAACCTTTTGACCAGCCTCGAACGTGAACTCGTTCCCAGATTCCATCGATACCGAGACGTTGTCAAACAACGAACGGACGACACGCTACGGATACGGCGCAGCTATCGAGACGTCACTGCGATATCGTGACTGCGACTGGGGGGCCTTATCGTAGTTGCTTCCCCTTATCGAACGAACACATCCATACCTACCTTTTACCTCCGGCCTCTGGTTGTGTCCTTCCTTCGGCCAACTTGACGAGTTGGCAATAAAGCGTACAACATGGCTTTCCATCAACCTACCCGGCGGCCGTCCCAGCTACGTGCCGCTCGTCCTTTGCACGACGAGGAGCGAGACGTTCCCCAGCTCCATATTCAAGACCCAGCTGCCACCGACACTTCCCACTCGTGGGTGCTATTCGAGCCCGCCGATGACGCGACAACAACCTCTTATCTCAGCGAAGAGGAGGAGTCGCTCCCCACACCGGGCCGGTCAAGGCTTAGTGATATAGGCAGCCTCAATACTTTCCTACACTCGGCCCGCGACACCGAGTCGCGGCGGTCGGGCGCCCTTTCCAGTGCTATTGACGAAGAGTCGGTCGAAGATGACGCCGAACTCGACAGTCTTGACAGTCACCTGCCCGAGTTTCGGACAGTCCCAAGCCTCTATACACAGTCTGCGGGTGCTGCCGCGGCCCAAAGCGTCCCTGTGCTTCCTGCCCATGATGGCTTGGGCTCTTTCAGGTTAGATAGCCCCGAGGTGCAGGAGCAGATTTACGCCTTTGAGAGATTCAACCCTAAGCGAGTGCGAAGGCGTCGTGAGAGTCTCGAGCTGGCCCATCTTGAGATGGAAGTCGAGCAAGAGCAAGAGACACACAAGATGCAGAGGATCGAGGCCTGGCGTCTGGAGCAGAGTCGCATCCTTCTGGAAGAGATCAGCAGGGAGACCAGACGCCGCCGCCTGTCGATGGCCTCTGTCAGGCCAACTGTGACGGCCGAGGAGAAGGTGGCCGAGGATGTTGCAAGCTTAAGTGCGATCGGGAACGAAGACGATGCCGACAGCATGGACTGGCACTATGAGTCGACTGACACCAAGGATGACGAGCGAGGGCTACTCGTCAAAATTACCCGCAAGGTCCTCAACGACCTGGGCATCGACGAGAGGTTACTCTCGTTTCTGCTCGGAGAGCGACTTTTGTCAGATGATGACCTGTCAACGACACCCACGGCGGGCGTAGATTTGCCTAGCACGCCCAGTCAGGAGACCAATGACTCATCTTGGCAGCTGCGGGCGTTGGATCGCATCGCAAAAGAGCTCGGCCTGATGGTCAACCAGCTGTCGCATCACCATCCTGGGGCCTTCTCGACATACACTGGCATGCAACAGATGCCCATTCCATATGCCGGCTTGCCGGTCATTCCAGAATCGGGCGCTAACACGCCAATTGCTCCCCGGGCACAGGAAGTGTCCACAAAGATGCCCGAGTTCCAACCAACAATGGTTCAACACGCGCGCCCCATCAACATCCCCTCCCGGGCCCAGTCGGATCCTCCCGTCCCACTGACTAGGGATGAGTCAACCCCATTACCCGTGTCTTTCACACAAGAGGAGTGGGAGCAAGACCTGGACGTCAACCTCGTCTTCAGATACCTGCGATCCCGCTTCAGTTCGCGGTCGGCACCATCCTCTGCCTTTACAACCGGTACTTCCCACCTTGCCACCTCAAGCACGCCAGACACAGCAGCTAAGGCCGCGCGGGTGCGCCAGCATCACCCGCTCGTCTCCCGAGCCCGACCAGTGGAGCGCAGGACGTTCAAGGCGACAGCACCGTCTAGCCCCGCTGCTATGCGGCACGCGTCCAGCTGTGCTAGCCAGAGCACACGGAGGTCGGCGAGACGCAGCAGCGTTTCGTCTCGTCACTACTGGGATATTGGGGGTTCCCTTGGTACGGGGTCAGTCATCGCTTCGGTTGGCCCCATGGGAAGCTGGGGCGAGGTCTGAACACACCAGATATTCCACGGCAGGGTTGGGAGTTATTCGCTACTTTATTCACAACACATGTGTATTATTACATGAATCAGCAGGAGGCGACGGGAAGTCTTACGTTCTCAATGTGTGTTGTAAGGGGGCTAGCATTCGCATATTATTACAACCACAAAGGTTTGGTTAGAGTTGGTTATTAGGCGTTCCTATAGAAAGTAGGTAAACAATGTCAGGCCTCCATAATAAAAAGGTATCTTTATGATTACTGCACAATCATAACTGGTGACATAAGCTTGGCAAACAACGCTATCTGCAGGTGATACATAGACGGTGGTTTAAAATGTCACTACTTACCTCAACAGGTAAGAAGACATGCCATGCCGTAAATGCATAGCCCATTCCAACGGTCCTTCTTTCGGAAGTACCGACCGGACGGTAGCAGATGCGGATCTTGGCTCCGGGCCAGACTACGGACGGGAAGGAAGTGATGGCGTGTCAGCGTGCGCACGCGTATGACCGAACAGATCTCTCACGACATGACCGTACGGCGTGGCTTGCGTGGTTCACAGACACGCGTCCCAAAAAGCGCATTGTTCATCCCTCAATTCGTCGTCATAACATCCACAGCTGTCCACCCTGTACTATTTGTCGCAAGACACAGGGATATTTTCATCATCACCATCTCCCTCCCATCGATTGCACCGAGCCAACGATGTATCCTGAGGCTTTGACTGAGATTGCACAAACCGTCTAACGGTCGAGTCCAGCCACGTCCCGGCCAGTCATGTCGGACGCCTCGCCTTCAACGGGTCGACGGGGCGGACCCCTTATGGCTTCAAATGAACAGCGTCACCGAGTGTCAGCCTGGCACCTGGGAGACCCATGCAATATGCATATCTACTTAGGTAGGTCCTTCATCCACCGCTCGTCACCTGGTCTTGCCGCCTCGAGGATTGAAGGGAGGGGGGAAGGCGCAATTCACCAAGCGGAAAAGGCGTGCTTGCCACAGCCCCAGAATCTGATTGCAAAAGAAAAGAAAAGACAAAAAAAGAAAAAGGTCGGGCGCTCCGGCAATCCAACCAAACCGAGTCAATGACTGCCATGCCTGTTGCGTCCTTCCATCTCTGGAATGGAACAAGCGGTCTCGTCGTTGCTTTTTCGGCTTTCCACCCACCCCCTTCACGCCCATCCCTCAAAGGGTGGTCCGCGTGCAACTGGATTGTAGGACGCGTTATTTGGGGCTAGGAGAGAGGACAAGGGGAGAGGAGACGTAAGTCATTGCAGGAGAATCAACTCCTGGTGTCTGGTGATGGCAAGCTATGCTGTCGGAGCTGCAACTCTTAGATATACAAACAAACCTCTGCATCCCAAGGACGCTGGGATGGAGAAAAACAAGCAATACCGTATACTACCTAGATTGTGTTAGTATCTAGTTATCTCTGAGGCACTTATGTAGGCAGCAAGTATGAGAGCGCGAGGGCGGGTAGAGTCGCACAGGGTGGGGGCTATTTGACCAATTGGATACGTAGCAAGGGTACGCAAGCCACCAGCACACTTTAACTTACGGCAGCGAGACGCGTTCTCTATTCCTCATCCCCCTGCGTGGGACCTTTGCAACCGTCGTGGTCGGTTAAGGAACTGGAGCGGGATCGCCTGTGGATGCACACCTTCCACAGCGGACTACGGCCAACTGCCGCATAGTAAGAGGGACAAAGTAAACGGGTTACTCGCCATGCTTAGCGTGGGCTTCCACTCATACGCACATGGCGACAAGCCTGTTCTGACAGACAGCAAACGGAAAGGCTTGGGACAGGACTTGGATTACCAGGAAACCTGCAGCTCTTCGTCGAGTCATCCTGCCAGCCTGCACCTGCATTGGCAGCCATGCTCCTCCCGATAAGACTGTGACCTTGGGAGAGTTCCTTGAACTGTTCATTTTCTCCACATTTTCTCCGTTGCGCGCGTTCCTTCCCCCACCATCATCAACCAACACGTCCTCGCTCCCGTCCGTACCTAGTGCTTCTGCTGCCCAATCCAGTGGCCGCCTTACTTTCGATCAACAACACCTCGTCCTCCACCACTGCATCGTCCGCCAGGCTTGTCTGTCCGCCTGTTACTTTTCACCAGTCGCGCATCTATTCCCAGAAATTGGCGCATGCAAATATAAAGGACGATCCCCTTCCGCAGTTTGTTCTGCTGCACCAGACCTATCTTTCGTATAATTAATCCGTTGCGGGTGCGTTTGCTTTGAACCTGAGGATCATCCCGATCGGCTTGCGAATGCCAACTTTCCTACCTAATCTGGACATTTATACCGTACCAGGACAGCGGAAATCGAGCTAACGGCCATAGCAGCTGCAATGTTCTAGGTCTCTCGGATTGCGACCCTGCCGGGCCTGATTTTGGGCCGCGTAGGGATTTTCTCTTCCTCCTCTCTTCCGACATCTCCTTCTCCCAACCTCTAACATCAACATCAACATCGTCGAAATCCCATCTCAATTCATCTCATCAACCTCGAGCTCCCACGCCCGCCCTGTCTCCGTCCGATCCCCACTGCCCAACTTCCCCGATGAATGTCGCTGCCGCCAATGGCAACGACACCACTTGACCCCCCTCTGCCGGGTTCCTCATTCTTCGACATCTACAACGATGGCGCTGCCCAGCGCAGCCCCGTCCTTCTGCCCGGAGGAGCCTGCAACTACGTGGACTTGACGCCCGGTGCTAGTGGAGCCAAGTGTGGATGCCGTCGTTTCTGGAGCCGTTTCGCCGTTGGGAGGATGTATACGGATAACCTGGGTACTGACAGCTCCGTGTGGTGTATGTGTTCGCATCACGCCTGCTTTCACGATGATGGACGCGCCGCGAGCGAAGCGCCGGCGCCCACATTCATCCACACGCCCGTAGCGCAGGTTGTCGGCCATGAGAACGAGAGACCAAAGATGCCCAGAGAGCCCCTCAGTCCCGTCCAGTTGCCGGATATGTCCTTTCGGATGCCTGCCGGATTCGCGCCGACCATGGAATTCATGAACCTGGATGCTGCCATGATACTATCCCCAAACAAACCCAAGGAACCCAGGCCTCTTCGACCGGATGATTCTACACCTCGCCCGGAATCGACTCTTCAGGACACGTTAAGCTGGGGCGATTTCATCCAGTCCCAGCCCGGACATACTGCGTTACCGCCCATACCGGCCCAGTGTCTAATGCAATCTCAGCCCAGCTCCGCAGCATCATCCAGTCAGGCCCGTTACCTTCGTCCGTTTGCTGGGAAAGGCCTCCAGACACTAAGTGGTGTTGCTGCATCTCATGTACGATCTCCACAAAGGGACACGTTCCAGGATGCTAAAACAGCCGCCGAACATGATCAATCGGCCAAGGACGGTACCGGGACAGCGGCTCCTCACAGCGAGCATGGCGCGGATACTCCTAGGGCTCCTCAATTTCCTTGCGCCGTTGAAAAAGTTGACGCCGTATTTGCTGGACCTTCCCGAGATACCTTTCGACATCTTTCCGATACTGTTCAAGGACACGAACACCGGCTCGAGAGGCTAGAAAATGTTTCCTTCTCCGCTGCTGGTCACGAGGAGTGCCACGAGAAGCACGACGCTACTGACCTCCGCGTGACTGACCTTGAAGTCCGCGTCGAGGAGGTTGAAAAGCTCATGAACGATAATGGTAGTACTACAGTCCGCCGTGCCGACCGCCAAACATTTGACGAGTCTACCAACAGTGTCCTCTCAGTTGCGACCAGCACCACCACTGCCCGGGCCGGCCACTCGGGCGAGATACTCGGTCAGATTGAATCCCTGCAGGCTCAGATTTCCCAGCTTCAGTCGCTACTCTCTACGACTGCGCGACCTTGGGAAATCGAGGTTGTGTTTCTACCTTTCCCATTGAAGAGGATCTGGCAGGAGCTTTTGGATTTCAAGTCGGATGGTCCGTCGAGCTTGGACGAGTGGACACAAATGCCCAACACCATGAGCTCCGCGACTCTGAGGGCACAGTCGCCCTTTTGTGCCGAGTGGGCTGATCCCGGCCATGACTATGAATGGCTGATGGCCAAGGCGTGTAGTCCTACGAGCATCATCAACAAGAGACTGGAAAGCCGCGGCCTCGTGCGAACCATCTCCGTCAAGGGATCCGATGCCAGAAGTGTACAGGCCGCAATGCACGCTGCCTTTGGTACCACCTTTTCCGAGCTATCGGACAGCTCACGTTCGACTTCACGACAGCGCGGTCTCGACAGCAAGACGAGCCGCTTTTTGGGCCTACAACAACCATGGGTTCCCCTCCGCAAGATTCACAAAGACTCACGACTTCGATTCTTGACCCCGGCAGAGATGATCACGCCTGCTATCTGGGATGTCTCGTTTCTCAATTCGGTCATCATGCGGTCCTCCGAGCCTCGTCTTTTCATCACCCAACCGGATGCCTATCTCCAGGATCTGCCCGCATACGAGAGTGGCTGGAACTGGCAACGCCTCCGAGAGATCAGCCGATTTTACCCAGACTTACATGCAACTGTACCCGAGGCTGATGCACGAGAGGACTACTGGGTGCAGAATGACCAGCTCGACGAGACCCCAAGCGCACAGTCGTCTCTCAGCATGCGACAAGCCGGTCAGCGGGTGCCAACTTCTCCTTCCTTACATCAAATTGCGATGCAATCTTCAATGCGGTCCTCTAGTCCCATGATGAACCGTGGCCAGACACCCGCGAGGGAGAGAAGAGCCTCCAAACTTCCGTATATCCGCACCGCCTCGCTACCTCCCGCAGTTCCCGCAACCTTTTCACCGTCGCAGCAAATAAAACGTCGCGTGTCGTCCTTCGGACAACAAAGAGCAGCAATTCATATGCGAACCAGCCCTCCGAATATTTCAACAGCTTACAAACGACGCCGAACCCGATCTCCAAGCCGTCCCCTTAACACGCCGCGCTGGACCATATCGCCAAGTCCTATGCCTGGTGTGATACCCTCCGAAGAGCGCCACCCATCGACTCGCGGTATCACGCCACACTACTACGCTACGCCATACAGCAACGCGCCTCTAACTGAGACACGTCCGCGCGGTTCGGGCGGTGTCGTGGACGGTTCTCCCACGGAAGATGACGAAAACCTGGACCCTGACTACGGAAGCACGAACCCGTATGATGACGACGAGGAGAGCAACTACAGCGTCGAGATGGTGGCTCAACCAGTACCAGTACAGGAACGCGACTCATCGTATGCGCGGCAAATCCAGTTGCCTGAGGATGAGCCTTGGCCAGGCATCGAGGACCAGGACCATATATCGGACGGCGAAAACATCGACCCACTCTTCTCCCCGACGGCCGAGGACGATGTCCACTCAGAAGTGAGCAGCCAGCCGTCTGAGTATCCCAGTACTCAGCGCGGCTGGCAGGTCCCTGGCACCGATGGCGAAGTCGGCTTCCGCATCCACGAAGATAACGATCGGATGCAAGGCTGGAACTAGGAAAGAAATTGTTGCTTTTCTCACACATTTTGCCACTTATTTAATGACGATGACGCAGCGAGTTTGGGACTTTGAACTGTCATATCAACCATATACATTGGCATTTCTCGCGGGCGTTCACGAGGAGTTATGCAGTCCTTAGGCTCGGCTGCTTTTCCTTAGGGTGCGGTCCAACAGCGACTAGACAATGAGGAGATGAAGATACGGGTTTCTTCAGTTAGTTTGAAGGAGGAGGCCGGAGAAGCTACATCTTCGTTTGCATAGGACCGTACGTCTGTTGGGTTGTATGCTGAATTGACGGATCCTTGGAAAAGTGGTTTGTTTTGCCGTATGTCATGATAACCGGGCAAGCTGGAACGGCCCGCGGCCACACCCGGCTTTGATACTCCTCCTTGTTGTATAACTAGAACAGAAACTCCTCCAAATGATACAATTTGCAACCCGTAACGTCCGGGCCTCGTCGTCAGTGCCCAACACTGCGGCGTGATATCGCCAGAGTTGGACATGAATATACCACTAGGCCCCGTCCACGCGACCTGCCTGTTTCAATTTTCTGCTTCATGCCGCATTACGGACACTCTGAAAGAACAGACTCGAAAGATCACGTTCAGTTCGAGAGAAAAGGCGCATACCAATGTTTTATGACTACTACGACTAGTTGATGTATGTATGTGTGTGTGTGTGTGTAAGTAGGTATGTATGCGTTGCTTCCCGTGCTCTTTTGTAGCGAATCCAGCCCATCAAACGGGGAGACAGGATTCAAACATCGTGAGCCCAGGGCCAGGAAAATATATCCACCTTACTCGTCGACATTGGTCTGCGTATAGTTGATCCAACACCAGTTAAGGACGACTGTTTTGTCCCCCACTCGACCCTTTTTTCGTTCTTGTCTTTGCTCCCCGCTTTCGAGACCACATGAGCAAACACACTGTCTTCCTCGAGGGGGTCTCTCGTCAGTCTCCGTCCCCCCGCACGTGTGCAAACACACATCCAGCTACTGCAGCAACAGCGCCTCGGTGTTCAACACGCCAAACAAGTTCTCAATCTCTCTCTGCACATACTCCAGCTCCTGCGCGACCTGAGCCGTGACCAGGGTGTACGCGTACAACAGTGCGTAGTCCTTCTCCTCCACGACCACGTTGTTCTTCGCAATATGCATGTTGTATCCGTTGCTGTTGCCCCGCGATTCTTCCTCCTCCTCGCCGTTTCCGATCCTAGGGGACGGCGGCTGGTGATCTTTGCGGAACTGGTAAATCTTGCCCAACAACCGGTCCTTGTTGCCCACGACCGAAGGAATCGCGTCGGTGAGCGGATACTCGAGCATCATGGAACTGGCGAGCACTTGGAATACGTGGCAGATGCGGTCGCAAAGCTGTGCGCGCTCTGGCGCCGTATATTCGAGCAGCGCCTTCTCACCAGCGGACAACTGACCTCTTCTAGAGGTCACCAGTCGCATGGCATGGAAACCATCCAGTATCTTGCCGGTGGATTGCATGATGCGGGCGTAGGCGGCATCGGGAAAGGGGCCGCGAAGTTCGAATTCGCTCTTCGCCGAGTTACGCAAAGCTTCGAGTTTGAAGGCTGGGCCATGTGTTAGCGTGCTTAAGTCCTGGCGTTATAGGCGGCTACTTACCATAACGCTGCAGCGCTTGTTCTTCGCCTGCCTTCATATACGACCTTGTGTTGTCGCTCCTCAGAAGTATAGCAAGCGGACCTCTCTTCCAGATGAGTCCCAGCTGAAGATAAAGCACTGATAGACCCTCCTTGAACTTCTTCCTGCCCGAGATGGGCCAGATCGCCCGGCACACGAAGATGCCCCAGAGGATTCCCAGCGAGACGGCAACGAATCTGTGGTAGCATATTTCAAACATGAGAGGATTAGAACCGCCCTCGTCATCGTCGTCATCATCCACCTTTTGCGACAACGAATAGGCATAGAGAACAGTGACGTTCCATGCAAGAAGCGTAATCCTGCCGAAGGGAGCGTTATTCTTGACCAACATCATGTAGAAGCTGAAGAAGCTGACCATCCAGCCCAACAACGCGAGGACCACGCCATTTCCTTGGCTGATGACCCAGGCTGTGAGAGCAAAGGTGACGCCAGCAATCGTGCCGATGAACCTCGCAGTTCCGGTAGTGTTCGCCGCTCCCACCGTCATGGACGCAACAATCATGAAAGAAAGCAAGCCCCATTCGCCTCGCCAGTGTTGATACGTCGGTCTTGTTGCCGGAATGAAGGCGCAGGCTGCCCACACCATGGCACCGAAGCCTACTTTAACACCGAATCGAACTGTACAGCATTTGTTAACAACGTTTGAACGGCTGATCGGATTCCCGTCCACTTACTATCATCGCGGGCCAAGACTCTCAAACATCTAAGAAGTTGCTGCGACATAAACCTCATGATGGTACTTGCATTGGGCGCAGCGTTCCAGCTGAAGGTATCCCTTTGCTTGATCATGGTATCTGGAATTCCTCTCGGCAAGGCCGACTTCCTGATGGGGCGCACAGGTTGCTCGGCGGGTTCCATTGGCTGTTGCAACAAGCGCTCGGTGTCCAAGTTATTAGGATCAGTTTGCCTGGGTTTTGTGGGCGATGAAAAGTAATTCCAGATCCTGAGCCAGTTCCAACTGCGGGAACCCGTCTCGCGGGCGTACTTCAAGTCTTCCAGAGCTGTAAGATAAGCATCAATGTCCTCGGCGACATGCTGCAGACTGAAACTGAAGTGTCCGCAGGCGGCGGCGACCTCTTCGATATCCGCCTGAATCTTCTCCGATCTTGCTCTGCCCAGTTCGATACTATTGTAAAGCTCTTGCAAGGCATGGGTCCTTGCATTGCTGTACAACGCCATGGCATCCTGCAAGCTGTGCTTGAAGTGAGGGTTGACTGTTATCGTAGAATCTGCCCCCTTGGCGAAAGCTTGTTCCCTCAGAATTTCCGAGAGGGTGTATGCCAATGATTTCATTGAGGGACCCAGCAGCGCTATGAAGAGCTCAAAGATCTCTGAGGGCGATCGGAACGTGGGTAGCGGCGCCGGCGGCTCATCTGGCGTTTCCTCGGGGCTTGGATGGCTGTCGAGATCGTCGATCTCGTCGTCCTCCTCAATTGATGCCAAGGTCGCAAACCGGTCTCGAGCCCCCTTGAGATATTGAGACATAGCACGAGATAGCGTCGGAGAGAACACGGTGCTCCCAGGAGACAACTGTCCGGCCATGGGGTCCTGCGGCATTTCCTTAAGTAGGGTGAACTGCGTGTTGGCAGCACTCCTCAGGCCTCCTATAGCCTGCGAAAGCGACTCGAGCGACTTCACCAGGGCCTTTTCTAGGTTGTAAATCTTCTCGCGACCCAGGACCCAGTGCTCCAGTTTGGACTCTCTAAGACTCTTCGTCATCTTACCGTACGTGGTTTTGTACAGTCTCGCAACCTGAGAAAAATCACCCGACATGATTTCGCTTTCGGAGCCGTTCAGAAAGCCGCGCGTGATCATGGACAGCATATCCGCAAGCGAGACGGCGGCAGAATTCATGGAGGCGCGCAGAAGCGCCCTCGCCGATACCCTCCATATGAGGAAATTGACTGTTGCGGTGATGGTGATGCCCATGACCAGCATCTTCAGGACTTGCACGATCTTGGCCTCGGAAAAATGCCCCTCATGGATGGCCTCCTCTCTAGTGATTACGGCGATGATGGCGATTGAGGACAGCGTGCAGCCTACGTTGACCAGTGGATTATTCAGCCTTTGCTTCACCCATCCGATGAAGCCCATGCCGCCACCGATGCAAAACGTCAAGATGAGAACGTGCGACAACGGAATGAGACCGAGCTGCCCTCCGACAACGACAGAGAAGGCCATGGCGAGCACGGACACAAGTTCTGCATACAGAACGGCGATGGTGGCGATGGCGACAGCCTCGACCATGGAACCCCACGTGCGACTGGCGTGAAAATAGACCGTCAACGTCGCGACAACGTGCTTTCCATCAGGCTTGCCCAGAAAGGTCGAAATGGGCGAGAGGAACGTCGCCATGCTTCCCAGCAAGTATGCGACGGTGCATTTCACCACGCCCTTCCCTGCTGGGGACAGGAGCCAATCCCAGAAGTGCAGGGCGGTGGCCTTGATGTTATGTTTAACCACGTCAATGGACTCGCCCGCGGACTCGGCGGTCAACAGAGATCTGTATCCGTTCACCTCGGGCTGGGGTATCTCGATGCTCGATCCGCGAAGGGAAAATTGACGGCGGCTGCGTTCGCCGGTGCCCGGGACGATGAAAGTGCCATTTCGGAGCTTCTGCAGTAGCATCGCGCGTTAGCTAAGGATCTCGGCAAGCGCACTTCTAGTCCTAACATCACATCACTCACGCTCCGTTTCGACGGCCGCCTAGGTGGCCACTGGCTGCCGTTCGACGAGCTCATCACGGTCTGGTGTTCGCCGCACCCAGCCGTTAGCTGTGTTGGAACAACCGTGGGAAGAAGACGCGCTCTCGACAAGGGAGCTTTGCGGGAGCTGTCTCTACTAGGTAGGTAGGTAGGTAGGTAGGTAGGTCCGGGTATAACGTAATACAGGTAGGGTATGTAAGAGGGATGAACGTGTGGCGGCAGCGTCTAGGTTTATTGGATGTAAGCCATATGAAGTTCAATCTTCCCAAGAAATTGACTGTTGCTTCAATCAACCCTATCAGGCCCTATTGCCAGCTGCAGGGGTGTCTAGACAAGAAACTCAACGGCCGGTCATGCTGGCAACAGTTACTGCTGATCTAGGGTTCTGTACTAGGTACGGAGTAGAGGCTGGGCACGTCGCATTGAATGAGAAAGCTCTCCACCCCACCCAGACCCAGACCTTCTCTTGCCTTTGAGAAGATTCCACCTGCCCAATGACGGGATCAGCACTGTGTAAAAACACCCGCCCAACCATATCAGCACTGTCCTCCCAATCGTCATTCTCGATTCGGCTTAAGAGAGTTTAAGTACTCATGTCGACTTCTCTAAATAACATTGCCAAAAAAGAAAAGAAAAACCCAGTCGGCCAACAATGTTCCGAAACCAAGGCACATAGATCTTTCCCTTCCCATTTTTTGGCCGTCATAAGCCGTCGGTGACAACACGGCTCTTTTATGAAGAGGTTTATTTCAAGTATGACGGCAGCAGCTCCCCGCCGGTTTGCTCCGCTGAAGCCTGGCGCTGCACCCAACTCAAACGCACCCCGACTGAAGGGCGTTATCTTTGACGTGGACGGGACATTATGGTATGTTTGAATCCCGACTGTCTGTAGTGAATCAGCCTCATGTTTTCTCCGGTCTCAACCGAGAAATGCGGCCTTTGCTCGAGTCGACTCCAGACCCTCCCGTCTCCTTCGACAAGCATCTGGCACATGAAAGGCCCATCTAGGCCTTGATGCCCAGGCAAGCTCCCAGTGCTCTCTGCGCTTTACTGATCAAGGTTCAGTGAGCCCCAAAACTACATGTTTAGTGAGATGCGCCAGGCACTCGGCATCACCAAATCCATCGACATCCTCGACCACATCTACGCCCTCCCCACAAAGGAGGCCCAGGAGACGGCCATGGAATCCATCCGCCAGATTGAGCGTACCGCAATGGCTTCCCAGGTTGCTCAGCCGGGTCTCACCGACCTCATGTCCTACCTCGACCGCCGCGGTGTGCGCAAAGGCATCTGCACCCGCAACTTCGACGCCCCTGTCGCCCACCTGCTCGGCAAGTTCCTCGAGGGCTCGCTCTTCGAGCCCGTCGTCACACGTGACTTCCGCCCGCCCAAACCCGACCCAGCCGGTATCCTCCATATCGCCCGGACCTGGGGACTGGTCAAGCCGGCAAAGTCAGAGGCAGAGCGGGAGCCTCGAGGCGGAATTGTACCTGGAGCCGAAGGCCCCCTAGGCGATGCTAGCGAGTTGATCATGGTTGGAGACTCCATCGACGACATGACGGCGGGCCGGAGGGCTGGCGCGGCGACGGTGTTGCTTGCCAACGAGGTGAATCTGCATCTGGCTGACCATGAGCACACTGATTTGGTGATTCATCGGCTGGACGAGCTGATCCCCATTCTCGAAGAAGGGTTCAGTGGCAGGGAGTTGGCGTTTTCAAAATGAAAAAGCAGTATTCGGGTGGTGCTTTCCAGACGGCTTTCTACTGACTTATACAATCTTTGGCTGGTCAGTCATCTCAATGACACGTCCTCGGGCAGCAATGAAAGGTCACACAGGGTAGGAAATGCACAATGAATGCCCAAGCGTTCATCACTTTGTCTAGAGAGTAGAGTACGCCTCCAATGAAATCCGTCCTCCAAGCATGCCAGATACGTTGTCCCTTACATGGGTGGCCCTTTTGCGACAAAATCCATACCGTCCTGGCCCCAGCCGATCAAGGTCATTCTGTCCAAGCCAGCAAAATGGCTTAACCATCGGCAACTTCAAGACGCCCGTATTTGCAAGAGACAGGATGATACCATGCATACGCCGAATGATGCCGATGAAGAGAGCGAAGAAAACTCTACTGTGGGCAGGCCACCTGCCCGGCAGTTGGGCCTTCGCGGTGATATAGAAGTCCGACAGTCTTTGTGTTGTTTCTAGATAAAAGGGTCTTCCAAGCCAGCAACATTGTCTGCGCGACACTTTCTACGGCATCTGATATCGAGTGCCGGTACCCGTTGAGACGGGTAGATCGGGGCTGACGCGATCGCGCGTTCCGCTGGATTATCATACGCGGGCCGAAAAGCCGTCTGCGCAGACAAATTGCAGGTCCTAAGCCCTAGATCGAAAGATGACTCTGGTTGTTGTAGCGAAACAGCGCGACCCAAGGCTCTATTATGCGGTGTTGCTTCTTGGTATGACTGAGGCACATCGCCTTGGATATAGTTGAAGCCCTCCTGCGACTAGTTGGAGGTACCATTGTACACATCGCTCGCGTAGCTCCTGGGTGCCGGGGGCATACCAAAGGTTGCCTGTCGCCTGTTCTCGCGTCTTGGGTCGTCAGGAGTGCTCTTACGTGGAGGGGCCGGCGGCAGGGGGCCGCCAGGTGCCGGGCGAACAGGCAAGCTGAAAGAAGCAGCGTTGGCGCTCACGGGCCCTGCGCTATTCGGATACTCGCCAGCTTTGGGGATCGAATTGGTTGTAACAATCCTCTGTCCCATGCCAGGATGCCCACCCGGCTGTCGACTGCTCATGGTGTTGAGCCCGTTTCGAGTGGGGGAGCGATTAGAGTGGCTAACGGGTTCTCGTGGAGAGATGATGCCAGCGCCCGCAATGGGGATCTCTCCCGAAGTCGGCGTGTCGAGGGATCGATCATTTCCAGACCCGCCATGGTAGGTCGGCGAGTCGCTCGAGTTCAGGAGATCGCGAGTGGCCGGTGACAGTTGAGGTGCCAAATGAGACTTGCGGTTGTCTCTCTCCATCATTCCGACCGCCCATTCTCTCAAGTCGACCGGTGTTCTCTTGGCAGCTTGGACAAACGGGTCACGGTCCTACAGGGTAAATGTCAACAGAAGAATCCAGGCTGTCATGGTTGGCTTTAGACTTACAAAAAGTTCCTGGGGAGTCGGCCGTTCGTCGGGAACCTTTGACAGACACTTTTGAATCATGTCTTCCAAGATTGAGGGAAATGCATCGCTCTTTGGTAGTCTCGGCGCGGGCTCGTGTACAATTTGCTGCAGAAGATCCAGAATACCTGCCGGTGCACACTCGCCGTCCGAAAGTTGCTCGCTCGCGTTGAATGGAAACTTTCCAATAGCCATCTCCATTATGGTGAGACCGAAACTCCAGACATCCGACTTGACTGTGTACTTCTCACCCTGAATTCGCTCGGGGGCCATGTATGTCGATGTTCCGACAAAAGTATCTGCAACGGAGTTGATGAGTTCACCAGAAACGCCAAAGTCGCACAGCTTGATGCTTCCTCTGGAGTTGACAAGGATGTTGGACGGCTTGATATCCCGGTGCATAATGTGGTGCTTCGAGTAGAGGTAGGTCAGACCTCCCAGCGTCGCCACTGCGATTTTGCCCAGTACATCGACTCGAACCGGGCCAAAGACCTTCGAAACTCGATCAAGGGCACTGGATACGAATTAATATTAGATTGCAAGGCCATTTGAAACAAAGCCAAACCTACCCGACGTCCATATATTCCATACACATGATGACATCGTTGTGATCGTTCAGGAAAGCGCCGTAGAAGTTGACAATGTACTCGGACGAGCAACCATGCATGATCTGGAGCTCACGAACAATGCGCTTACGCATCTCCTTCTTGGCTTCCACGTGGATAACCTAGAATCGGTCAATGTCGAGTCCATACATGCATTCAATGAGGCCACTGACCTTGCGTGCCATAACGGTTCCAGTCAAAACATGTCTGACTTTGCTGACAGTGCCTCCATTTCCGGAGCCAAGCTCCTTCAGAATCTCGAGGTCCTCTGGTCTCAGGTCCAGCTTGTACTCGATGCCGATTTCCAACTGCGCCGACTGGTCCCCGCCATCCTTATCGCGAGGATCGTATCCAGCTCTGCTGGTTTCAGCGGTTGGGGGCGGCTTGGGCGCAGCAGGCGTCAAAGCGAGACCCTTGACGTTCTTGCGCTTCATAGATCGAGGCGCAAAAGGATCGGCCATGTTGGGCTACGGATTCTCGCTCGCAGAGTGAAAATGAAACGAACCGAAAGTGAAGCTGAAGTACACTAAGAGGTCGCTGTCATGCCTTGCTGACCGGTCGAGGAAAGTTGTATGCTCCCCGAAGAAGCGTTTTCCCGCGCCGTATCTAGAACTGTACCTGCTGTCTCTGATTTCCAAGCCGTCGGCAGTCGTGACTGCTGCGTGCTGCGCAGCGGTTATATCGCAAAGAGGAGGCTGAACACTGGCTGGGGAAGATACAAGATAGTAGTCGCGCCGCCTGATCGGTATAGCAATCCGGATTGCCACTGAAGTCGCGATTATCGGCGCTGGTCGGAGAAGAAGGGGGGCGAGGGCTAGGTGTGAATGGTCGGGAGTATTGAGGTCAGTGTGTGATTGTAGAGCGACTTGCGTGCCGACGAGGTCTGAGGCGAATTTTAGTATCTGGCGATGCAGTGATGGACAGTATCCGAGGTCGACAAGTGGCTGCAGGAAAGGGGGCCAAGAGGGGCGTTAGGATGGCTCGAAATTTATCGGTGTGATTGTTCTCGATGGTGTCCCCGTTTCGGCCAAGGTGGGGTTGGGAGGTAAGGTAGGTAGGGAGGCGACTCCGAGAATGGGCGAGGGGGGAGGGGCAAACGAGCAAGAAATAGGCAACGTGCTCCGTGTTGCTGGATAGGAGTAAATGAGAAAGCCTGGTAGAAGTAAATGAGGTTGCTCTCGATCAGTAAATCGGTGATACGTGGGTCGGGACGGGATGTTGAAAAGAGGAGAGGAGGGGGAAGAGGGGGTTGAGAAGTACGGATAGAGTGGCCACACAACCTAGTACATGGCCGAGCAGAAGAAGCAGAAAAACCAGGTGCAGAAGGTAAGAGGTGAGGAAGAGAGTGGTGTCGGTCGGGTCAAACAAAGGTTCGCTTTCACTTTGACACGGCCAGCACACACACCCACCCACCAGGACGATGGTACAATGTGTCAGGAGCCCAGGTGCAGCCAGAGCAGCCCACCAGAGCCCACGGTCCAGTCCGGTCCCGTCCGGTCTAGTGTCAAGACACAGGTCTCCAGCACATCAAGTCAACAAATGAGGGCTCAGAAATGGTTTCGGATCTAAAGGCGGCTTGCTGTATCCGTATTTCTTGTTCGAGACCTGAACCTGGGCATCCCCGGGGGGTTGGCTTCAGGTACCAATCCCCGCGCCGGCGACAGCGCCAGTAGGAACTGGGCTTTTCTTCTTATCCTTCCCCTTTTCCAGTCCTTTCAGGCGGAGTTGGTCTTGTTTTCGCCTTCGACTGACTGGAGGAGAATGGTCCTCCTTCGTTCTTCGAGTACGATGGAAAAATCATGCCAAGACCTGGACAAAGCGACATGATCCAAACGGGTCAGAGGCGCTAGACGGGGCCAGTGTTTTAAAAACGTCAAGACCCAGCTCCGGAGTACGGAATAAAGGTGACTTGACGCACGTTTTAGAGCCACAGTAGCAGCAAACCGCCTGACTTCCTAGGGGACCCTGCAGTTCCGTGGAGCCAGCAACGAGTCCACGACTGAGCGACGAGGTGGGATGGGAATGGATCTCTCAACCTTGTCTAGACCAGGGAGCCAGGTGCCAGGGGCCTCGGGAGAAGTCAGGGAAGGACCTCCTATCTTACCTCATGGCCACTGACACATCAGCTACAAAGAGTCTGCACAGTCCATCGCTTCATCTTATTCTTTTGCAAGTCGAGCCGGGCGCCGCTTCACCTCGACTCTTCAACGACCAGACTTGGCCTTCTGATCTATCGCTTAGCACACCTGAGAAACAACCCCAACGGCGTGAACAGCACTAACACCGCCTGTCTCTTCAACAAGCTGTTCTCTCCTGGTCCGGCAACCGCCAATGCAATTTGGCAGGGCAGAAAATTCTGTCATCCATACAACACAGTATTAGTGTACCTAAATAGAGCCTGAAGCGCCTATGAGAGACACGCGCGCCCCGTCTCTCTCGTTAAGAATAGCAGTGTTCCTCGTCCGTTCTTGTCAGTGTCCATCAATGATCGCCCATCCTTCGGGCTTCACTCTCCTTCACACAACAATCGAGTCCAATCGAATCGCCGTCTCCATCACACTAATGCCCATCACTCCAGAGCATGGCTCGCCGCCAGGAGATCTGGGCGTCGTCTTTACGCCTCATGTAAGCCGAGGACTGCCACACTGTGTGTCGTGAGGCGACCTGGGCATTTAGGTCAACGCTGGTGAGGCACTGAAGAAATCTCACTTTGTCCTTACACCAGGGCCTTGAATCGCAAAACGGCCTGGTGTCTCAACGTCTTGCCGCCCGCCCCCATTGGTTTCTCACACCCCAAATCAATTAGCATCATTGCATGCCTGTGTGTCGTGTCTTGTCTGCTTCCTGACAGGCTCCAGATAGATGGCTGCCCAGGCGCGAAAGTTGCCAGCCAGTCGCTGCATGATGGATCTGTGGCGTACTAGTTGGTGTTGTAAAAGCGCTTCCTTCCCCGCGACTCCCTTGCCTGTGTCATGTTGATGGACAAAATTTTAGTAGAAAACCATGAGGTGCTCCTATTCAACTCCCTTTTGGCTATACTTCTAATCTCGGACTCGAAACAGCATCACAGGGAGGGGGGGTGCATCGGGTACTTATCCTCTATTGTGTTGCCCCCTCCTTCTGATGGGCATGCCTGGATTCGTGGTCGGCATGGGCCGGGCTGAAGCAGGATATCCAAGTCAGCAGTCTCGTACCGAAATATTTGTTACACACAGCCGACCCAAGACAGTTTCTTTTTGGAACCCTCACTACTGGCGGTGCCGATAACAGCTTAGTGCGTCTCCAGCAATGCACGCTGCTACCTATTACGAGAAGCACGAGCTGTTGACTTAAGTACCTTCCTCCTCAGTGGGTTGATAAACATGGCTCGTCTTCTGCAAGTCGCAACGCTGTGACCCTAGTCCTAGGTGCAGTATCCAGTAGAGTCATGAACGAGGTCCTTGAGCGGCGGGATGTGGGTAAGTGAGCCTGGGGTTAGCCAGTTTTCGGAAATCTGGGATTCATGATAGCGAGCAAGGGATGGGGAATCAAAACTGATTGCACGTGAAATATATGACATCGGATAAACCGATAAGATAAGTCTTTTTGGCCTCCGTGGACGGATCAACCACCTCACCAGCCTCAGTAGGGCTGAGCAGCCAGACGAGGCTGAAGCCTGGGTCCTTGACTTGGAAGGCGCGCTGGAGCAACCTGGGGGGTCCAAGCTCTCAATTATTCCAGCGCAAGTCTGAGCAGCGGCGACTGAAATTTGCCTGGGCTAGGACGCCTTCTGTCAACTTTCACATATCTTTTCTTCGATCATCTAGGAACCACGTCCCGACTTCGATTTAAACAGACGTGGGGTTCTACGTCTGTTTTCGGGTTTAAGTCTGGCCGGTTGACGCTAGCCAGCACAACGCGCCCCCAAGATCCCTATCGGACACGACGTGACTTTCAACACGCGCTGCGACTTGCACTCCTGGCTACTTGAAGATGAGCAACTCAATGCGAGATTTCGTCGATGGCGAGGCTGAGATCGACGATGAGGATGAGGAGTCCATAGACGAAGACGTGGTTTCTTCGCGCAGAAGGAATGCGGCTCCGGAGGATTCTTCTGAAGAGGAAGAGGACGACGAAGACGAGGAGGAGGCGCGTAAAGTAGGCAATGTTGTCCAATGGCGATTTTGTGACGCACTATTCTGACACTTGCAGATTCGCGAAGGATTTATTGTGGATGAGGACGAAGAGGAGGAAGAAGGTGAGGACGAGGATGCCCACGAACGAAAGCGAAAACGAGAGCACCGCGACAGAGAAGAGGAAGAGCAGCTAGATGAGGACGACTTGGAGCTAATCGGAGAACAAATCGAACGCCGTGCACCCACACAGGTACGATATCATGGAAGCGAAGTTTAAGACATCTTGCTGATGTACACTTTAGCCTAAGTTCAAGCGTCTCAAACGGGGCCATCGCGACGAAGATGACCGTGGCCCGGAGCGACGCGGCTTGGAGGACATGTTTTCTGATGACGACGAAGAAGCCAACGAGTCTCGACCCTACAACCGCTCCAACTACCGATCACAAGCCGATGAATTCGACGACTTTATTGAAGAAGACTACCCGGAAGACGAAGACGAACGCGCGCGCCAACTTGAAGATGCCGAGGTTGCCCGACCTCGTGACAAGGGTGTGGGAGGTGTCGTCGATACCGCTGGTCTTGACAAAGACGCTTTGGAGGATATGGAGGCCATCTTCGGAAACGGAGAAGACTATGACTGGGCTCTTCAGATGGAGGACGAAGAAGAAGATCGTGAGCGCGAGGAGCAGGTCATTGAGCTCAAAGATGTCTTCGAGCCGTCGCAACTCAAGGAGAAGCTCTTGACCGACGAGGACAACCAGATCCGGTTTACGGACGAGCCTGAAAGGTTCCAGCTGGATCGGAAGCCCTTTAAGCACTTGCAAATCAGCGCTGAGCAATTCAAGGAAGAGGCTCGGTGGATTGCGGGCCTGATGTGGCCCAAAAAGCTACTCCAATCCGAGCTGCATGGACCTTTCACTAAGGCCATCGGCAAGGTTCTGGAGTTCTTCGTCGTCGATGACGTGGAGGTCCCCTATGTTTTCCAGCATCGCAAGGACTATCTGATTCACGCGAAGAAGACGAAAAACCCAGACCACCGCGATGATCCCGACGCCCCTGAGTGGATTGTTAGTGCAGACAAATTGCTCACCCAGGACGATCTGTGGCGCATCCTGGAACTCGACATCAAGTTCCGGTCGCTCATCGAGAAGCGGAATGCTCTGGAGAAGACGCTCGAGAACCTCAAGTCGACTTCGAGCTTCAAGGACGCCGTGCTCGAGGACATGATTCCTCAGGCTGCAACAATGGAGGAACTGCAAGACCTTCAAGACTACCTTCATTTCCAGTACGCCTCCGAGCTCAAGGACATGTCCTCGATCAACGGCAATGGTAGTCAGATGAAGCGCCCAGGCTCAAAATCAAATCTTTTCGACAGAGTCAGGCGGAGCAAGGCCTTCGGTTTCGTCCGCGCTTACGGTATCACTCCGGATCGGTTCGCCCAAAACACGCTTCGCGAAGGGAACAAGGTTTGGGCCGACGACGACAGCCAACTTCCCGACGATCTTGCCGACTCTCTTACCGATGAGGAGTTTCAAACTGGCGATACAGTCATGTACGCTGCTCGCCAAATGTACGCAGAAGAACTCTTCGTCAACCCTCGTATGCGCAAGCATTTCAGGGTCAACTTTTACCAAATGGGCGAGATCAGTTGTCGTCGGACAGAGAAGGGCTTGAAGAAGATTGATGAATCGCACCCGTTCTATGAGGTCAAATATCTCATCAATCAAACCATTGCCGATGTCGCTCGCCAGCCGGATCTATATCTCAAGATGATGAAGGCTGAAGAGGAGGGCCTCATTGAGGTCAAGCTTACATTGGAGAACGACGATGGGTTCAAGCGCCAATTGCGCCAGGAGTTCATCTCAGACAACTACAGTGAGCTCGCTGATCGCTGGAACGAGGAACGCCAAAAGGTCCTCGACCTTGTCGTCCCCCGCTTGTCCAAGATCATCGCCAAGGGTGTCAAGGAGTCGCTTCGCACTGCCTGCCAGGAGGAGGTCCTCAAAACCTGCCGTGAGGAATACTCCAAGAGGCTCGACCAAGCACCGTACAAACCCAAGGGCATGATTCTGGGCACGGTGCCTCGCATCATCACTTTATCCAACGGCATGGCGGATCCAGCTCGTGACCCCACATGTTGGGCCTCGGTTGAGGAAGACGGCCGGGTCATTGAGCAGGGCAAACTGGGCAATCTGGCTCGTGACGAACGTGCTCGTGAAGAGTTTGTTGAGATTGTCAATAGACGCCGCCCTGATGCCATTGGTGTGAGCGGGTGGTCCGCCGATACCCAGAAGCTCGTCAGAGACTTGGAGAGCTTGATCAGCGAGAAGGGCCTGATGGGGCCCGAGTTCGATGACCCTGAGCTTGGCGAGTACCGCACCGAGCCGCTCGAAGTAATTGTTGTGAATGACGAAGTGGCTCGTCTATACAAGGACAGTCCTCGAGCGGTCGCCGAGCACCCTACCCTCAGTTCCCTCACAAGATACTGCATTGCCTTGGCTCACTACATGCAGAACCCGCTCAAGGAGTATGCGGCCCTCGGAAAGGACGTCACTTCCCTGGCTTTCCATCCCTGTCAAAACCTGCTGCCACAAGAGAAGTTGCTCAAGCACCTTGAGTCGGCAATGGTCGACATGGTCAATCTCTGCGGTGTAAACATTAACGAGGCCGTGGGCGACTCCTATACGGCTAACCTGCTACCGTATGTCGCGGGTCTCGGTCCCCGAAAAGCCACGAGTGTTATCAAAGCCATCAATGCAAACGGCGGAGCCGTCAGCAGCAGAGACGAGCTTGTCGGCGACCCCGACAGCGGAAAGCTTCCGGTGGTGGGCCCCAGAGTGTGGAACAACTGCGCCAGCTTTCTGTTCATCGACTACGACGCAACGAATCCCACCTCGGACCCTCTCGACAACACTCGTGTTCATCCCGAGGATTACGAGCTGGGCCGCAAGATGGCAGCTGACGCTTTGGAACTTGACGAGGAAGATGTTAAGGCGGAGACTGATCACAACGGTCCTGGGGCTATTGTCCGCAAGCTGTTCAAGGAAGACGAACAGGAGAAAGTTAACGAACTCATCCTGGAAGAATACGCAGAGCAACTCGAGCGGAACTACAGCCAGAGGAAGCGCGCCACACTTGAAACCATCCGCGCTGAGCTTCAGGCGCCGTACGAAGAGTTGCGCCGCAACTTTGCACCTCTTGGACCTCACGATATATTCACCATGTTCACCGGTGAGACGAAGGATACTCTTGCTCAAGGCATGATCATCCCTGTCAACGTACGCGTAGTTAAAGACGATTTCGCTATCGTCAAACTGGACTGCGGCATAGAGGGCCGTATCGAGTCACACGATGGTCCCGACGGCGTACGAGTCAGGGGTCTTTTGACAAATGGGCAGACGGTGCAGGCCAAGGTTCTCGAGATAAATTACAAAGACTTTCTTGCCAAGCTCTCTGCGAGAGATGCCGAGGTCAAACGACCGTATAAGCGCCCGCTGTACCATGGCCATGGGCAGTGGGACGAGAGGCTGGAGGCGGCGGACAGGGAGGAGCTCCGCGAAAAGGACAAGAGTACTGGCCGCACTCA
The DNA here is from genome assembly GCF_034447905.1 of Colletotrichum destructivum. Taxonomy (NCBI): domain Eukaryota; kingdom Fungi; phylum Ascomycota; class Sordariomycetes; order Glomerellales; family Glomerellaceae; genus Colletotrichum; species Colletotrichum destructivum. Next base: position 1,789,664 of record NC_085904.1, read on the forward strand.
GCGAGTCATCAAGCACCCTCTGTTCAAGCCTTTCAACGGTTTAGAGGCAGAGCAATGGCTCGGCACCCAGGCCGCTGGCGAGGTTATTATTCGTCCCTCCTCAAAGGGTAATGATCATCTAGCTATCACCTGGAAGGTCGCCGATGGTGTCTTTCAGCACGTTGATGTCCTTGAGCTCCAAAAGGAGACCGAGTTCTCCGTTGGCAAGCTGCTGAGGGTCGGCGGCAAATTCACCTACAAGGATTTGGACGAGTTGATCCATGAGCACATAGAGGCTATGTCAAGGAAGGTGGACGAGATGATGCAGCATAAGAAGTTTGAGAAGCGGTCCAAGACGGATCTCGGTAAGTTTTTCTGCGGTCTATGGACTTGGTAGCTGAGAGCATGACTAACATTCACTGCAGAGAAATGGCTCACCACGTACATGGAGGCCAACCCTGACCGCTCCGACTACGCTTTCTGCATCGACCCTAAGCACCCCGGCTACTTCTGGCTCTGCTTCAAGGCCAGTCGCTCATCGCGTGTCAACTCGTGGCCCGTCCGTGTCATTCCCGGCGGTTTTGAGCTGCTCAAGCAGGCTTACCCCGATATGAGAGCGCTATGCAACGGCTTTAAGATTCGGTACCAGACGGAAATCACCAAGATGCAGAAGGGCGGTAGATAGGCTCCTGTTCATGGCATGCGGAATTCCCATGGGTCCGGAGATCTTCCCGGAATGAGAAATTACGACAACGGCGGCTTGTCGCTCGGGAGCTACTACTGAGCTGGACAACAAAACAGTGCAGAGATTTGGTTATGAAGGAACGGAAGAAAAAACCAGTCAGGGCAGAAAAAAGGGCCGTTCTGTAGTGAGTGAGCGGAAATGGAGTGTTTTATTTAGCAATTCCTTCGGTCTCCTAAAATTTCAATGGGAGCAGAAGGGGGAGTCGAGCAGCATCATTCGTTCATGTAGATTAGTAAAATCGGCCCTCGAAGACCAAAAAGCCATTAGACAAAAACCTGGACCCCCATGACGGCAGCGACCATCCAACTCATTTTTGCCTCAAAAGAAAATTTCACAAGAAAACTTTTACAGGCGTCGGCAACACAAAGCTTTTCGGTATCATTGATTCAACACATCTTTTTGGGAAGTCAGTAAGCCGTGCAATTATGACGTCTCGCATTCAGGTTCTCTTATCACACAAATGACTCTTCGTGACTGTGTAAGCCAAATTTATTACTATCCGTCTTGCATCGAGACGTTTCTAAAAATTGTGGACATATACGCATTCTTTTCAACAAACAAAAACAGGAGGTGTCCTGTGCCGTCAAGAATGTCTGACTAGATCCATACTCGAATACACGTTGAAACATTGCTATATCGTCTGTCTTCACTCAGCATTTACGTTTAGACGTCTACAATGCAAAGACGGCGAACGCGCCAAGAGCCATGAGTACAAAGCTGGCGCCGGCCTGGACGGCGGCGTTGACGACAATGACCGGCTTGGTTGGGCAGCTGGCGCCAGAGCAGCCAGTGGTGGAAGCGCCAGGGGCGGTGCCTGAGGGCTTAGAGGGGGACAGGGTGGAGGGCTTGACTACAGAGATGCTGGAGTTGTAGCTGGGAGGATTGCCACCGGGAGCGCTGGGCTTCAGCGGGATACCGGAGGAAGAGACCAGGGAGAGTGTCTTGGTCAGGCCGGGTACGGAGTCAGGGCCGGAGGGAACGACGAGCTTGGTGACCATGGGCACAGAAGGGCCGGCGGTGGGGATCGACGTCGTGAGAATCTTGGTGGTGACGCTCCCGATAGGGCAGTTGGGGACGGAAGACGGGCACTTCGTGATGGTGTATACGGTAGTAAAGGTGGTGGTTGAAACGTCAGGACCGGGATGGGGTTTGTTGTTACCCTTGACCGATTCCGTGGGCTTGGGGGCAGGGACCGACGAAACGGGGCATACGGTAGTGTAAAGAGCAATGGTCTGCGTAGTGACCTTGCCAATACGGTCGGGGCAGTCGGTAACGGCGGGGGGGCAAGCTGTAATCGTTGAAACCTTGGTGGTGTAGACGGTCGAGGTGGTCAGCTGGACAGGGGCCGTCGAGGAGACAAGTTGAGTCTGCTTGCCGGTGATGTCACTTCCGGTGGCGACGGCGCTCTTGGTGATGACGGCGTCCTTGGTGGTGATGGGAGTCTTGGTAATGACGTCGTCGTCGTCCTCGGTGCAGACGTCCTCGTCAGTCATGCTGTTGGACTTGACGGAGATGGAGCTCGAGCCACTGGCAGACGAGGATTCGGTGACACTGGCGCTCGCGGTTATGGTGCCGGTAACAGAGGCGGAAGCAGAGGCAGAGGCAGTACCCGTAGCAGTCTGAGAGTCAGAGACGCTTACGGACTTGTCGGTGACGTTGGCCGTACTCGTCTCCGAGTAAGACCTACTCGCGGAGGCAGGATGGCTGGTACCTGCAGACGCAGATGCTGAGGGCGACACGGAGGCAGAAGCAGAGGTAGAGGCTGAGGCAGAGGCTGAGGCAGAGGCTGATGCTGATGCAGATGCAGATGCTGACGCAGAGTCGGTCACGGAAGTGGAGTGGCTGGTGCTGGCAGACACGGGCGCCGAGGAAGTGGCCGAGGACGAGGTCGAAGACGATATCACAGGCTTGGTGCCTTCCTTAAAAATGCGAATATCCTTGATCTTGAAGTAGGTATCCTTGTACGCTGAAGGGTTCTGCGCAACGTAAGTAGAGCAGACGGCGTGCCCGGTAGACGCTGCACACTGGTCCTTCCAGATGTACTCGTTGCCGGCGAGAACACCACAGAAATCGATGTTGATCACGAGCCTCTGGTCCGAGAAGTGGCTGTTGATGTTGCACTTGTCGTTAGAGATCAGCATGGAGGGGGTTCCCCAGGAGGAGGTGTCCGGGGAGTCGGAGCCGACGTCCTTGGGGGCAGCACCGTGAGTCCAGGCTAGGTAGAAGCCAGGTTAGCTGGCTGTCAAAAGTACAGGTTAACTAGTTTTGTACTTACAGAAGAACTTGATGTAGTCGTCGGTCCACTCGACAGCGTCTGTGAAAGGCGTTAAAAACAATGATCTTGAAACTCGGGGAACCCGTCCGGTTTGACTTACAGATACCACCATCAGAAGAGCCCCAGGGATCGGCAGAGGTAGCAGTTGTAGTACAACCCTCGTTCTGATATTGACCAGGAGCCCACTGGTCACAGTTGGGTGTGTTGACCTTGGAGGTCTGGCCAGCCTCGGTGATGATACACTGGCCCTGCTCGGACGAGTGGTAGGTGTGGGCAGCGGGCTTGTTGGCAGCCTACGACGCTCTCAGCAAAGGGACACATCTGGGGCACGGTGGCTAATGTTCTTACCGCGTTGTTCCAGCCCTCAAACCAGTCAAGCTCACCCTTCTTGGGCCACGGGGCACCGTAAGACCAGCTTCAGTCATGTTAGTTGAAGTCCCCATTAGAAACTTTTCAGGGTGTGGGAGGACTTACAAAGCAGACCAAGCACCGCAGACAGGCTTGGGCAGGTGAGAGAAGCGAGCAACCATAAGTGACTTGTTGTAAATGGCCTTGCTCTCGAGCCTCACACTGGAACGGCCAACGCCGGGAAACTCGGTGACATTGTGGGCATTAGGGCCCAAATAGACCTCACCACCGGCGTTGCTGATGAGGCCCAGCTTCTGAGCATCGGCTCTGGTCCGGTAGTTGATGTAACCCGAGGTGAGATCGACATCGTTGTAGTCTCCGGTTCCGTATCTGCTCTCGAAGAAGTCGAACTTGTCAAAGAAATTTGTCGAGTCGTAGGTGTCGTCGAGCACAAACTGCTTGGCAACAGCGTCACCAGCCAAGGCCAGAGCAGCTGTGCCAATGGTAAGGAGTGAAGGGGCCATGATGGCTGTATTATGATTAAGGAATGAGAGACTTGGTGTAAGTCGAATGGGTTCAAAACGAATGACTTGACGTGAGATACGTCGTGGGACGAGCAAGACGGCTCTAGGGGTTGCTGGACGGCACGGTCGTTGGCTGATTTGTGCTGTGTGGGAAGAAGAGGGACAGCTTTATTCTCGTATCGGGCGGACAACGAGCTGCTTATGATCCCCATGCCTTTTCATCGTGAGTGCTCGGGCATCTCTCCTGTGCCGCTGGCTAATTAGTCACTTTCGCGCCCCAGAGGCCCAGCGGTATCGTGGCCCCCTCATGCTGAAAAACACCTCCCTAGGGCCAAGCCCATCCAGCAAATCTTTTACTTGGTGCGGCCGGGCTGTATTGGCCTCGCAGTCTGTGCGTCCCGGAAGGGAAAGGAGAACTGCGAGGAAGCCGTCACGGTGCCAACTGCGCATGCAAGACTCCATGAAGGCAGCCGGGGCCAAGCATCACGAGGTCCGGGCGAGTAGGCGGCGGTGGGACGTCCCCGATCAGATGCGAGAAAGGGGCCCGGGAAATTGCACAAAAGGGCGGCGATTGACGGTGATTGGGGGGATTTCGCAATGGCTGCCGAGTGCGTCGAGCGACGTGGTAGTTTTCGACTTGCATCGGTCGACGGGCTAACTAGAAGAGGATGTTGGCTCGCGACTATTAGAACCTCGTACCAACCGAAAGAAGGCAGCAGCGGCTGGACTGGGTGGCTTTGCGGCAGAAAGGACTCTCACCGCGACTTGATATAGCCGCAGTTGATTCGATTCCCATGTTCCAATGGGGTGATGACATTGCAGGTTGGCGTTGGCGCAATGTCTAATGCAGGTACACGATAACGGCTGGAAAACAGGGGTTCCCGTTATTGCAGGCGCTGTGCCGCGAAAAAGTACTTTCTCCCTCTCCCCACGCACGCTGGTGCCTGGGTCACGAGTCGTCTTTTCCCACTCTGACATTATCACCACCTCCCCTTGATGGCAACCGCGGCTCTACACGTCACTGTCCGTGTGAAAAGCGGCATATTGCTGCCCTCACCCTCACGTCAAACTGCAGGCGAAGGCGATCGCACTAGCCTCCTTGACGGGCTGCTATTCTTGGACGGAGCTGAGCCTGACAAGTCGTCGGAGCGCAATAACGGACATCGCTTGGCAAGGTCCCAGCGCTCGAGGAAGGGGGAAATGGGGAAGGGAAAGGTGATGAAATCAAGTAGAGGGGGGAGCTGCTGGGACGTTGCGTTGGTAGATGCCCTGCGGCACAATTCGGGAATGTCGGTCGACATACCTACCTCGAGCTATGACGATTCCGGCCTCAGCGCCGAGCCAGGAGGCTCGCGGGTTGCGAGGTTGGCTACAATCGCCGAAAATCCGCATCGCACCAGGGTCTGTTGAATAAGACAGACGTCGTCATGCGGCACGGAGCAAGCAACTTGCAAGCATGGGTGAACAATGGAAAATGATCTTTTGTAAGCCTTAGAGGCGGGGCTCCATGCGATCCCATGAAGTTGAAAGTCCTCTAGTCACTTCAAGAATCACAGCGAGCAGTCGTCAGCTTGAGAGCCAGCCGCATATTGTCGCGCCGAGTGGTTTGTTCATTGGGACCGGCTGAGAAATACGATACAGCGGTTTCGACGCTATAGCCGTTATGGCTAAAGTGAAAACCCGACGAAAGGGAAGGTAGGGCTAGGCTGTTCAGAGCCGTTTGATTGGAAGTAGGGTGCCCAGAACATGCTAGCAACGAAGAATTTTCGAAAAGGGGGGTGCCGCAACTGGTTCGTAAACTTGTAGGCACACAGGTGGCTTTGCATTGTTTCTGCCGAAGACGCTGGCCATCGTCTCGGTCGTTGGGACCAATATAGCTCATGATTATCTGCGCCGGTGTGCCTTTTCAAGTCTCAGCTCAAAAATCTTCTTTTTCGTTAGGTCCACCTCGGTTCTAGCCAGAGGAGCATCTGTGTGGAATGTTTTCTATTCATGGGTACAGAGAACACTGCCGATTCTGATGGCCAACAGGCGAATCGTCACGCCTCTACTGGCGTACCTTTGGCGGGTCCTCTGACCTTCGTAATCTGATACCAAGTTAGTGTCTGGTATTCAACCAACTATGATTGTGATTTAAAAAAAAGGCTTTCTTCCATGCTTTTCAGACAAGGTTGAGAAGATATTGTAGCGCGGTTTTCGTCGACATGACACCGTCGGATCTAGGACAAGCCCATTACCTCAAAGTGCTCCGCTGGCCCCGCGTGCGTCATCATGTGGAAGGAAGAAACGGGTATGAGAGAGAAGGTCAACTTACAGTTAGAACAGTGTGGTGTAAATGGGTATCTTGTTTGGTTGGTTGGCGAGACGCTTCACGGCAGGATCATGTCTCGGGTCTGAATTTCCCACGCTTCTCCTTCATCGCGTCGACCTTCTTACGGTCCTCATCGAACCGCTTCATCAACGCGGCCTGCTCCGCCTTGCGACGCTCGCGCAGCTGGAAGCGGTAGAAGTCCGTGGTTTCCGACTTCTTCTTCTCCGCCTTGTCCACCATCTTCTGCCGAGCCTCCTCTGCCTCGGTCTTGTTCGCCGGCGCCACGCGGCCGCCGCGGACGACTGTGACGAACCCGTCCTCGTCCGGCTCGTTACGTAACCGCTTGGCCATTTCTGCCGCCTCCTTCTCTTTGCGGTTGAAGACGTTGAAGAAGGCGTGTACGGACTTCTGCGTCGCCGCCTTGTCGCAGCGGGCCAGCTGGATATGTGCCGAGATCCACTGCGAGCCGAGCTCGGGAAGGTCGTCGGAAACACCGTCTCCCCAGACAGTGAACTTCTTCGATTTGTTCATTTTCTTGATGGCCCTCATCACGAGGTCCACGCTCTTCTCGTCGGCCAAGAGAACAATGGCGCTGCTGCCACTTTTCCGAAGCCTCCTTGTCCATATATCGGGCAGCCGAGCAACCTCTTCCTCCATTGCCCTCTCTTCTGCTTCTTGCTCGTCACGCTTGCGCTTCTTGCCGAAACCCGTCACCTTCACGGCCTGAGCCGGGTCAATGGCTGTGACAGTCTTCCGTTCATCCTCGAAGGCTATGCTCTCAAATCGACCGGGTCCGATTAGGGCCGCAAACACTTGACGGAAGTGGGCTTCGGTACTGTCGACGGGGACGTTCTTGAGGAAAAGACTTCGGTCGTCGATCTCGGTTGGGATCTTGGGCGTATTCCGTCGAACCCGGATTTCGTGAAGGGCGGTGATGGGGCAAGATGCGAGAGCCGGAAGCTTCACGGGCAGGGTGATGAAACCATCTTGTTGGGATTCGGCGGATGACATGGTGGCGGAGTGTAGCCTACACCAAGAATTTGCTTGTCGTCCACCAGAAGCTGCCAAAATTCTCGTCGGATCCAAGCCAAAGAAAAAGCAAAGGTGGGGCATCCATCCTTATCTACACAGTTTCCTATTGGCTAGCATTGAAGATGTGAACAGTGCTCTCCTTATCTGTTGTGGATTCTCCATGCCTATGCACGCCGAAGTCCTTCACAGAGGGGGGTTTTAGTCTGTACTGCAGCCCGCGAATCTGGTCTGATTGATTTGCCTGGTACTGATCTCGCATATCCTCTGTGTGGCACCCTACCCTCCCTCGCTACTGGCTCTAGAAGCCGTACTCCAGTGCTCGAATACGGTGAATGATTGAATACCAACGCCGTCATATTTCAATGGAGATTCTTCCAATTCCACGGCTCACGCAGCTCAGCATCGACTCGACCTTGTCCGTAGACGTTAACGCCGTGCCTCTGTGGTCAACCCGGCCTGCTTTCAGTCCGACCTTGCATGTCCCACAATTGCCGACCTCGCAGCTACTCGCAACATCTCCTCCGACCTCTCGCTTGAGCACCTCCAATAGCGTTTCTTCCTCTCCCACCTTCAAGATCTTGCCATCGCGGTTCACGACCTCCACCTCGAACGGGTCTCCCGACGTGTCTGCGACGAATGCTTCATAGTGCACGTCGTTTTCATCGAGACCACACTGCTCTGCCGCTTTCCTCACTGCCTCCATTAATCGTGTAGGTCCACAGACGTAGACATGGCTGTTCCACTTGAGCGTCCGCATGATGTCGTCAACGTCCATCCTCTCTCCTTTGGACCCGTCATACAGCCGCACACTGCGGCCAAAGACTTCCAAACGCGATTGGAAAGGTATGTCGTTAGCGGAGCGCACCGCGTAGTGCATCTCGAAGTTGTAGTGAATCTCGTGATAGCCCTCGGCGAGAGCAAGGAAGGCGGTGACGCCGATGCCGCCCACTATGAAGACGTGGTTGCTCGACGCGCTGGACATCTTCACGTCGGTGGTGATTCTCCCAACACGGAGGACGTCTCCGACAGCCATGGACTCGTGGAGGTAGCGGGAACCTCCCCGACTGCTGTCATTTAGGGCAATTCCGAGTTCGAATTTGTTGCGGTCTCCCGAGACAATTGAGTAAGACCGCAGTAGGCCATTGGGAAGCTTGAGCTTTGCGTGGGCGCCTGGGTTTAGATCCCCCGGGTCCTCCCTTATGCTGACGGCTTCGAGAACGAACGACGAAATTCGCGGCGTTTGCGTCGTCTTTTCGACGATCTTGAAATCGCGCCATATGTCGCCCTTTACTCTCTTCTCCTGTGCCTGGGCCTTGGCTACTCGTCTCTGAAAGGCACCGCGACACTCTTTTCCCAACTCTTCGATCGCCGCTAATTCCTCGTTCATGGCCAAGTCATTCTGGTTTCTGTGCAGGTATTCCTGAATTCTCTCAATGGTCCACTTGGGCCACTTCCGCTCAATGAGCCTAATCTCATCGCCAGCCTTGACCTTGCCTCCCTTAAGGACTCGATAATACCAACCAGTCCTGCTGGTCTCGAAAGTTTTCGGGGCAAAGTTCTTCAGCTGGAATCGGTGGTTAAGCTTGTAGCACGGTTGGCGTGGCAGGCTGACTTGCAGTACAACCTCGTCGCCAACGTGGATGATATCGCCGATGCAGACATTCCGCTCATTCATGTGCTTGGTGACAAAGTTCTCACCAAAAGCGCCCGGTTTGAAGCGATCTGCTGCCGTGGGGTACTCCTTTCTCCAACCAGGATAATGTGACGAGCAATCTGGATAAATGTTTGTCAAAACTGTAACTTGTCGAAAGAAAAAGCACCGCAGGGGAAGCAGGTGAACTGCTTACAGCCGTGAATGGCTTTGTCGGGACCTCCATGGAAGGTTGGGTCATGCTCGTCCAGCTCAAGGCCCAGTGAAGCCACATGAACTGGCCCTTTCCTCAAGCTCTTGTCTATTCCTGATGTGACTTCGAGCCCTGGCATTTTTGTCATCACGCCAGTCCGGACCTCCAACAGGATGTCGCTGGTAAATGGCGACCATAGGTCGATCTCTTGTGTAGAGCTCATGACTGATATTGTAACGCATATAGAATGGGCGAATGAGAAACTGTAGGAATGAGGGAATTGAAGGATGTGTTTTTGAGAGAAACGAGAAGATGGAAGCAAAGCAGAAGGTGAAGTGGAAGATGAATTGGAAGGAAGCTGCGCTAAGTCGTATTCGGCTGCAACCTATGATGATGGACCGTATCAATTGTGATATGCACAGTGTTCTTGCTGACACCACCTCGGTAAGACGCACCGTGCTCTGTAGTTCTGGGAAGTGAGTTCATCATTGTAGCAGCTGGATAAGGTGTGCAGCTGCAGATATCGATTTGATGCAAGGTGAGATAACCAAAGGCCTGTTGCGGCAGGACAAAATGTGTAAGTTCCATTCGTCCTCCTCCCGTCAAAAAACCTAACATGGCGCATCGATGCTATGCGCGAGAATGCATCTTGCCTGCCATCCTTAAGTATGAGATCTCCGGGGGAACAACACCAATCATAGTTGATTCTACAACAGAACCTGGCTGAGTTTCCTGCGGCCGTTACTTCGCTATTAGCGGGTCTGTTCCGCGCCCTTTATTGGAAATACTGCATTGATTTCCAATTAAGTATTAGGGGCCAGGGGAGTTGCTAAGAGGCGGCCTTTGAAGAGGCTCATCCTTTTTGCTTTTCCGTGACATACATAGTCAGCACTAAGGCAGGTAGTCAGGTCTGGCCACCTGCCGGATTGCCCGCGCAAAATGGACCCCCTGCGTCGGCGACAGGGTCTTCGAGGGAGGTTACACTACGGCAGCAGAGTTGAGATGATGTCGTTCACATTCAACAACACCTGTTCATAAGGCTACCCGCTTGGCAGGCCAGCACACGACTTCTTTGTTTTCTTGAGGACAGAGTCTCATCATAGCTGAAGTATAGGTTCCTGCTGCGGATTTCTCCGGACGACAACCAGGTCAAAAAGCGAAGCACTGGGGCAATTTCCCCTATTGAATCCTCAATAGCCAGGGGGCGCATACTCGATAGTCTGAGTACAACGGTAATATCTCAACGGGTGCTTTTCCTTTCCAGACAATGGCTGTCGGGTTTTCGAATCGATCAAGCAGCAGTCTTCTTGCCACCCAGCATGCCTGTATTAGTTAACAGCCTGCTGACGAAGAATCTGAGGTCGACGGCTTATACGCCGTCGGTTGCATGTCGTCGGTGACACTCTTTCCTGTAGCTCCTCTGGGAACTAGAGCCACGATTCAGGGTCTCTTTATACCTACTGTTACTAACTTGCCCAGTGTTAGGCCAGATTGTCATGTCCATTCGGAAAGCAATACGAGATCAATGACATCGATGTGTACGTTTTCCCCTGCACTTTCAGGCCTCGAAATTGCGCTGCGTCAGATAGCCATGGCTGGCCAAGTGAGCTCCACACCTTCATATCGAGCGCTTCTTGTCGAACTCTGCCCTAAGTAACGCTTGATGTCTTGTGCGAGCCACCAATTTCCGAGAAACGTCCCGCGAATGAGGCGACGCCACGTACTTTGCTCACGGGTGCGACACGGCCTGTATTTGAACCGTTGAACAAATGTCCCCACGGACTGTTCAGTCGTCTTGGGGGTGGCATTGATGGCAGCGAGTGAGACAGAAGCGCATTGTGAGCAGGCAAATCCCCAAAGACGACACAAGCCCTACGATGCTGATGGCGCCAGCCTCAAACAAGCTGGCATAGGTTGGCCCCATAGCAGGATGATACTCCATCACTGGGAGGAACTCCGCAAGGCAAGTGAGGCTCTTCAAGGAATATCGTCAGCCGAGTGGCGGCAAAAACGGGCGCAAATAAGATGTCAGAAAACCCGAGTTTCAATCTGGTAATCCAGTTGGTGGGAGCCGCGTCTTTCACGGCATAAAATCTGGAAGCTGCTCTAAGCCACTAGAAGAGACACGCCGACAGGTTTGTTGGAAGCGGCGGGGCGAGCAACGCTACTGTAGGCAGGCTGGCGCCCAGGTGATATTATGAGCGGTAAAGATTTGTCTGTTTTGAGCCGCAATGGGGGGAGGAACAAGTGGCAGCCATGCATTCCGAAAGAGTGAATCACGAATCAGACTTAGAGGGGAAGAGCCTCAATAGTGGAGCCATTTCTGCTCAATCATTGGACGAGGCCTACACGAACAGGTCAGGTAAAGCCGAGACGGGAATGCAGTGCCCTTACTTGCTACATATAAATGCCCAGGTACCCACAGCACCTACCTACCTTACCTGAAGAACCTAGGAGGTATCTAAACGTGTAGGTACCTCCCTCGTACCTAATTTTGAAGCTGATCGGAGCAGGGAACTCCTGGCCTCTTACTCAAGAGTTGTCTCCAGAGCCGCATCACCCTCAACCCCCTCCCTTTTTCCAATTTTTCTGTAATTCAAACACCCTAAGAGACTCATGATAGTCATGTCCATGAGCATTGATTTCTTTGACGTCACAAATGTGATATCAGCCAAGGGTGAGCCGACCGGCCCGTAAATGTGTACTCCAGGTCAGGCTGCCGCAAGATGAAGTCCATCTACCTCGATTCCGGCGCGGGGTGTGTTTAAACATGCAGGACTGCAATGACCCAGCTCAACGCTCAAACGAATGTGCAGTACTACCTAACTAACGAGGCTGTGCTTAAGCACCCTTTAATCTAGGTAGCACACGAAAACAGCTTCAGAGGCCGAGGTGTTTCTTCGTTGTCTACAACCACCCCTTACCGGATAAGTCCATACATGCGGCTCTGCTTTTATGCGGCTCTGCTTTAGGGTCTAATTTAAAACCTGTCCTTTGCAGTCCCCTCTCTCCCACAGAAAGTATGCTCGATGGCATTCTGTTGGGTTACATCGTCCGCCTGATCCTGATAGGGCCCTTTTTCAGTATCCGTCTCGCCTTGTACCATCATCCTTCCGCACAATACTCACTTTCACTCGGATGATAGAGAGACGGGCTCAAGGCGGTCGTCAGCTTCACCAGGATGCAACGGTTGCCTATCGAGATCATGACATACATAGCAAACTCCCTGGACTTACACGATACGTTCAACCTCAGCCTGGTTTGTTCCCAGTTCAGATATCTTGTAGTCAACGACGATATCTGTCGGGCCGCACTTGAAGCAAGATATCCCTCATCCAGTAAAAGCCTTTTTATGCCATGCTGACTGAGTGAAATAGATCAATGCCCCGTACTCAGCCGACGTCCAAGATGCATGCTCCTCCAAGCAATACGCCCGTTGCTTGCGGCGACTGGTCAAGATCCAGAATGCTGTCGCTACCGCCGCGCCGTACTCCGCCGCAATTGCTGCTCATGTGGATGACTTCATCTACTGTGATGGAATGCTTTGCTACACTCAAGGCTATGAGTCGCTCCGCCTTCTCCATCTACATGGATCTGCGGACTCGGAGATCGTTATCGACATCCGTACGCTACTGTGGGCTATCCCAGGACTGGGCATTGGGAATGGTAAGTTCAAGTTTCGGCCAGTACACTTCGCCTGCGGGATTGTAAGCTGTCTTTACAATCCACCAAAGACAGGAGGTCGAAGCCGACTTGTCATTATAGATGTGCGACAAAGGAGGCTTCTAACAGCTCATGTTCTCGAATCAACATCCAAGCTGTTTGCACGCAACAACAAGGAATGTCTCTACTATGGCACCCACTCAATGATTGGAGATGACGGCTTCAAAAGATGGGTTCTGAGGCGATTCGACATCTGCAAGGAACAATGGGCTGCAGGCCGTTTGGACCTCGAGGACCTAGTCGGATCAGACGTCGGCTCTACTGTTTGCTTTGAAGTCATCGACAATAACTTTTATGGAATCTCAAGCCTGAACACTTTTGATGTCTACGAAGCTGATTGGACCTCACACTATTACGGCTTTCGTTTACCGGTGGGAAGTTTAGAGGCCAAGGACATGCAGCTAACATCGGAAAATGCCATGTGGCGCCGGCAACACGAAGAGGGGCCCATTGATGATAGATGGAGCACTTTGCAACTTGAAAAGGACCAGGTTACTGGGAATATCATGGTTTCAGAATGTCGAAGAGAATGGCTTGTCGACGAGTGTTCAAGCACGAGATCATCGTATCGGACAGAGCTTATCTTTTCTAATCGACGCAACCGTGCAAACGACTCAGACTCCGATTCCGACCCCGAAAGCGATGCCGAAAGCAGCGAAGTTCCACCCACTCATTCATGCTCAACTGGTACAGCAGTCCAAGCCAACAAACAGCGCGAGTCTTCAACGTTTCACAGAGGCGATGACGGCTCAACGACCCCAGCAATAACTCTTAGCCAATGCTTCATACGTTCTTATAACCATTCCTGCGAAACGTTCATCGACCTGGTCAACGACCCTGATGCTTCCGATTCTATGATGCGAAGGCCGCAGCTACGTTCAATATCCCGTTTTAGCCATGCCAGAAACAACCACGGTCTTCAATGGTCACCTGCAGACGGCGCGGGGCAAGGGGCTCTCCAACCCGGTACGCCAAATAAGATCTCATGGTGGCCGCCAAAAACCGATACAAAGCAGAAAAACTTGTGCCTCACAGAGTTGGATAGCATTCTCAACCCCAAAGGCCACAATACGTACAGTCCTATCTCAGGGGTTATGGACGACCGCTCGATAGTCTATGCCGTCGGACCACGGGCATCCCATAGTACGCGGCCGCTGGTGTTCATCTCATTCGATCCCGCTATCAGGCTTCCAAACCTCAACAACTGGCCCGGTGGCCCAACGACACCACCACGAACTCAGTTCAAGACACAGGGGGACGACGTGACAAGCCCCTGTCAATATCCAACACCGCAGTCGCTGCCGATCTCGGGGCCTGCCTCAAGGAACTCCTCTTTCAGTGAGGGGTCATACCCTGGCCCAAGACGACCATCACCCGACATACAGTCAGAATTATGCAAGCCTGGAGTCTCAACTTGGATAAGGAGAGCTCCAGCCGCGTACTTGCAGAGAGCTTGCACTCCTGGGAAGCCGTTCGGCTATGATTTCGCTTACAGCGGGCACAATTCGGCATCGTCTCGAAGTTAGAACGGAGAGCCTGCCGACGGCTGCATTCTCCCCATGTCCATCAAAGGCTCTAGGCGTGTCACACATCTTCGGGCGAGGGCCAGATCCACACTCGGGCATCCTTAAACAGGCTGTTCCAAACGGATATTCCGTGGCGTAAAAGTACCTTGCCGAAGGAACGCGTTGGATGGAGACTCGGACATGGGTGGACGACTGGGTTCTCCTACAAACAGTCCTCATCAAAGCCCCGTCGCAGCAATTGTATCGCCGGACATGCTTGCTTATGATTTTGTGGTAGGAAGGGGGGGACGCCAATTGCCTTGTTTTCCCGAGCTCCTTGCTCACCCCCGCTTGCGGCCGCTCGGCGGCGGTGGTTCGCACAATGGGGATGTTCGCCTTGCGTTAGCTTTGCGAGCTACTGATATTACCCCCCTGTTTGAAGAAGGGATTACGCCTTAAGCGAGAGACAGGGCCACAAGATCCATCTATCATCTGTAGTTGTAAGAATCTACAGATACTCTGAACTGAAACGCAAGTGACTAACCGCGCGTGGCGTGTACATGCAGAGCTGATCTCCCGCTCGATGTAGGTAGTCACGGGGGGAGCTTGGGACAGCTAGCGGCGTCTGGACGCTATCGTTAGGTCTCATACATCCATCGTTATATCCTCCCAAGAATTGAAAGGTCTGGACCGCTTTCAGTACTAGCTCTCCCTGGCGGCCGATTGAGAGAGAGCTTCCCCTCTACGGACTGCATTCAACGGCCATGGACAGGAAGCAAGTGAGATGGAAAAAGGTGCACTTTGTTGGGCGTAGAGTGGCCCGAGAAGCATCCGCCTGCGTGGAAGGGGAAATTAAAGCTTGCGCGCATTGCCCGAGCCTGAAATGTGATAATACATCAGGGCCCAAGGGGGGGGGGTTACGAAGAGGAGGCCAGTCTCATGCAAACAGCATTCCCTCCATGCTGCCTCACGCAACCATCAAGCCCCACGAATAAGGGGTATGATCATACATAAGACACGTTTGCAAGAGCCTCAGCAGAAACCCTGTACCTCGCAACATGCTAAATGCAGGCTCTGCCCTTCTTCCGCTCCAACGACGGAAGAGCCTCATTCATGCCCAAGCACCGGGCTTTCTTGGACACAGCAGGCTCGAGAATCACCAGACAGACCACTGCTACCTGAGAAATGACGACAGGAAGCCAACGATCCAATTTTGAGCGTGTTTCCAGGAATCACATACGTGTAACCACTGCATTTTGCAGATGGACACTCGCATTAGTGTTGTGGAGAAAGACGCCACGGAAGACGTGAGAAAGGCCGATACTCGCAGCTGGAAGGTTTGTGATTGACAGCAGCACAGTGGTTGAAAAACAAAAGAAAAGTAGGTATGGATCAAAAGACCCCCCCTTTACTATGCCCACTACCACCCCTCTCACCACCGAAAAGCCTTCTGGGAAAGTGAGGCTACGGGTTTGTGTCACGCGGAACGCAACGAAAGCGACTTATCTCCTAGCCTTCTCCCCTTTCCCACCCTACATCCAAGTGTATCCCTCCTCTACTACCCACCCTGTCTTCCATCCCTTTCCCTCTTCACCCAATTCTTTTCCGACTCGAAATGACAGGCAATCCCTTCTGCGTACGCCGAAGACCCCAAATGCAAGTGTTTCGCGCTATCCCCCTCGGTGTCCCAACGGTCGTTCATTAATGTGCCTCTGCAACACAGTGTATTCGGACGAAGATCAGAGATGTCAGTTGCAGTTGGCGAGTGCGAACCACATTAGTGACTCAGTTCAGCTTGACGTAGTTTCCTGTGTAGACGACGTTTGGTTAATCTCTGTTCTCAATAAGACCGAAGGAACAACAGGCGGATATTTACCTGGGAACTGGCCAGACTTTCCATTCAACCTGCCTGTCCACCATTCGTTTTCGTTCTTTGTGCGACTGACGATCTCGATGACATCTCCGGCCCTGAAGCTCAAGTCGCCCTCTGCTTGTGCGGCATAATCGTACAAGGCAGTAACAGTTTCTGCAGCAGGTACGCCGCTGAGCCGGCTGGGCTTAGGCTTGGGTGGAGGTGGCTTCGACTTTGCTGCGGCGATGGCGGCGAGTCCACCGCCCGAAGTCCCGTTTGTTACCGGTGGAGAGTATGGAGGCGGAGGGTTAACTTCGGAGGTTTCGCCTTGCCGAGTGTAACCACCAAATTTGGAGGATGGTGCCGAGGTTGTTGCTACGGAGGTTGATGAGGAGGAAGGGCCGGCGGTAAGCAGGTGCTGCGGCTTGCTTTCGATCGCCGGACGGCCATATTTTGGTGGGCGCCTTTGGCCAGTCGTCTTGAACTTCACAATGGACAGGCTCTCGGCCTGCTCCTGGATATCGCCCCGTTTCTTGTGGAACGCCTCCAGCACGTCAAGAGTCAGATCGAAGTAGCCAATATCGCAATGCTGCATCTTCTCGTGTAGCGTGTAAAAGATGTTGAGCTGCATGTAGTAGAAAGACTGGAAGAGGGGCTGGATGAACTGCTGTTCGAGGGCGAAAAGGCGCGGCAGCTCCTCCTTGAGGAGATCATTGAAGTAGTTGAACTCTTGCGTCGCTTGCTCGACGTCATTCTCAGCTTTCCACAAAGCCTTTTCGTCCTTGGCGCTCCGTTCCTTCTTGTCCTGCAGCTTCTTGAGGGTTTGCCGGTGTCGGTCGTAGTCGAGCTTCTTGTGTTCGCGCTTGGCTGCCGTCTTGCGAATGACCTTGACGACGTCAAGCAGTTCGTTAGCCGGGCGAATAACCCTACTTTCGATCATCTCCAGCTCCGGTGCAAGAGTCTCTTGCAGGTCTTTGACGACGGCCTCATACTCTTCGCAGGCACGGATACCCTCGGGATTGCCGCGGACCTCCAGGCTGTCGGGATCCGACATGCGACCGGAAATGGGCTTGTAAATCTCGGTCATGGCCTTGCTGAACTCGATTTGGTGGCTGAGCATGCCGTTGATGGCTTCGAAATACTTCTTGGACTCATCGTGTAATCGCTTGGTCTCGGTCTCGAGCTCCTGAAACCTGCGCTCGGAATCGATGTAGACAGCATCCTTTGTGTGCTCGCCGATGTTGAAGCGGGACTTGAATTGCTGGGGCGCCTGTTCGCGACGAGAAAAGAGACATCAACAATCAGCAATCTCGTGTATTCCGTTGTCACGTCACAGCGCGGAACAGACGGGAAGACCCCTCAATTAGTGGAAACACATACCCGAATGACGCTTTTCTGGAAGCCCCGGAAGCTCATGGCGGGGTGGGATTGTGGTTGTGATGTAGCGGAATAGGTGTTGCAGAAAAGTTGTGCCAGTGAAGGGCAGCGGCAGTGGTTACCGCGGGATAAGGTCACGACGTGGGTATTCGTTGTTTGAGGGTATTCCACGTCCAACCTTATGAGGAGTGGGCTCTCGCAACCTGATTGTCGCTGGTGACGACGTAGGCGTGGCTGTGTCGGTCAGCTTCTGCGCAAGACCGCTTGGCTGTGGCGCATGCGATGCCGATGGACAGGAGCTAAGGCCTTGCTGTTTGGGAGCTAAGGTACCCAAAGTAGGTGCCTGGCGGGGAACGAACGGCAAGGACGGAAGCACGGTGAGTCTGTGAGGCAACAAACGTGTTCTGCGGTGATCACTCGTGGGATTCTGTAGACGGAACGGGTGGATTTAGAAAGAAGGTTGGGTGCAATGAAAGAAGTAGAAGCTTGAACATATTCAGAGTGTCGAACTGGGAAATTGAGCAATGCAAAGCAAAAGAGCAAGCGGAATACACTTGTTCGGTCGCGGCGATTGCGGTGGGCTGGCTGACAGGCTCACAACGTATCAAGGCGACTCCGAGAGCACGTCCCGTTTTCTACCAAAAGAACCTCGTACCCAGTCCGCATCTAGCAAAGGACCAATGCTTGACCCAGAGAGGCCTACCCAGTGTGCCAGTGTACGTTCTGTTTAGGTAATCAACAATGCCGACGCTATTTCTTCAGTAGTGCACCAGCCCTGGGCATTGAAGGTCGGCCCAGTCTTTGGCCTCTGCTTCTCGGAGGGTCGGTCTTGACAGGTGCCGTGACCGAAACCGCCCCCTTGACAGGCCCATATCTGAATGGGGAACGTCATCAACTGGAGGGGAAGCGGAGATCTGACCAATCACGGCTCACTTGTTTATCCCCGACCCCGAGGCGGTCGGAGACCCGATCGAGATGGCAAAAAAAAAAAAATACCAATAGCGAGGGTGTCAGCTTCTCCTAGAAATTCACTGCTCCCATCTTTTTTCTCCCCCCTCTCTACTTGAAGCTTATTTCCCTTTTCTTCCCTACGCCATTACCATCGACCACATAATGGCTAGCATCACATCCACCGCCTTCAAGCAGGCAGGTCGCCTCTGCCGACACACAACCGGGCCTGGGATCACCTCGCGAGGCATTGCCTCATTATCAAGGGTGACGACAGCCCCTGCGCAGAGATTATCTCAGCAACGCAGATATGTTTCCGAGACAAAGCGTGATAATGCTCAAGTCAACGTTGAGACCGCCATCAAACTTGACAAGAAGGACTTCATCGACGTCGTCCCTCAATCGCCCGATGCGCCAAATGTCATGGTTAGCCCCATGGCCGAAGTGCTAAAGCAAGTCACGACAATGGAGGAGGGCCAGCGACCCATCTATCTCGACATGCAAGCCACGACTCCTGTCGACCCGCGCGTCCTCGACGCTATGCTACCATTCTACACTGGTATTTTTGGAAACCCGCACTCGAGAACACACGCCTATGGCTGGGAGAGTGAAGAGGCCGTTGAGAAAGCACGAGAGCACATTGCGAAGCTTATCGGTGCTGACTCTAAAGAAATTATCTTCACCAGCGGCGCTACCGAGAGCAACAACATGAGCATCAAGGGTGTTGCGAGGTTCTTTGGCAGATCAGGCAAGAAGAGGCATATCGTCACGTCGCAGACTGAGCACAAGTGCGTTCTCGACAGCTGCAGACATCTTCAGGACGAAGGTTTTGAGGTCACATACCTTCCTGTCAAGAACTCTGGCTTGATCGACATGGACGAACTGGCTGCCGCCATCCGCCCTGATACCGCTCTCGTCAGCATCATGTCCGTCAACAACGAAATCGGCGTCATCCAGCCCCTGGAGCAGATCGGCAAACTCTGCCGAGAGAAGAAGACCTTCTTTCACACTGACGCAGCGCAAGCCGTCGGCAAGATACCAATGGACGTAAACGCTATGAACATTGACTTGATGTCTATCTCGTCCCACAAGATTTACGGTCCCAAGGGCATCGGAGCTTGCTACGTCCGCCGCCGGCCGAGAGTTAGGCTCGACCCTATCATTAGCGGAGGTGGACAGGAGAGAGGGCTGCGAAGTGGTACTCTCGCCCCGCCACTGGTTGCTGGCTTCGGTGAGGCATGCCGCATCGCATATGAGGAGATGGAGGTACGTTCTGGTTTGATTTTGTTGCTTGCTCTTTTCCTTTTCTGCCCTCCCTGGATGATGATTCGCTCTATACATGCATGGCTTTCTGAATGTCCCGTGACAAGGACGCCCATGTTGCTTCATAGCACCGTCTCTGATCCATCTCTCCGTCATCTGTCACGTTGGCTGCCAGTGTGCCGAAAAATTACTGACAAATGTTCCAGTACGACTCGAAGCGCATCAAGGCGCTGTCTGACCGCCTCCTCAACGGTCTCCTCTCCCTGGAACACACAACTCAGAATGGTGATCCCGAGCACTTTTACCCTGGTTGCGTCAATGTTTCGTTCGCCTACGTTGAGGGCGAGTCCTTACTCATGGCTTTGAAGGACATTGCCTTGTCTTCCGGCAGTGCTTGCACTTCTGCCTCGTTAGAGCCCAGCTACGTCTTGCGTGCTTTGGGCAACAGCGACGAGAGCGCCCACAGCAGTATCAGATTCGGTATTGGGCGTTTCACGACCGAGCAGGAGATCGACTACGTGCTTAAGGCCGTCAAGGAGAGGGTTGACTTCCTACGTGAACTGAGCCCGCTCTGGGAATTGGTTCAGGAAGGTGTTGATCTGAACACGATCCAGTGGAGCCAGCATTAAAGCATGGTTCTACATACTACACGCACCGGCGCATCCGACCTCGTCCATCTCGCTTTGAGTCCACGAGCGAGGTTCGCGCAGGACGTCGCCCGCATCTCTCCAAACCGGAGTTGCTTGTATTAAAACCCACATTTGAGATACCTAAACAGCCGGCCTTTCGTTTTTGTGCTCGGGGATATTGGAGTTGGGATTGGGGCGACCAAAGGGAAATGAGAAATTTGACCGGAATGTCCACCGGCGCTCGAGCTCAACAGGGTGACAATTGGCCATTGTTGAGGAACTTAACCTTGTACACTACTACCTATACATTACCTATCACTGGCATGAATGACAATCATGACACCCTGTGCAACGAACGATCCAGCAGATTAGGCAAACGGCGTGAGCTTGCGACGTTGCTGAGTAACCAGGACGATGTCCATTCTCCGAGAAAAAGCACGCGCATTATCGAATTGATTCCGTGCTATTGGACGCCTAAAGCTGCCAGTGCTCCGGAATGCACTAGCCCCGTGTTTTCCACTTGAACTCATGAAAGGGCCATCTGAGGGTGGGGCGATTTAGTTCCCCCCGACGTAATACAAGCAACCGATAGCGCTTCCCATCACGAATGCGAAAGTTCGTGTTCACGCGATCCAGGCTGACAGTCAGTTGCGTTGTTGCGCCATGCTCACGTCCGATTGTCTGATTGCCCGGGATGCACCTTACCAAGGCGGACGGCAGATGTGCATCATCTACAATTCCTCATTGGGCGACACGCTGGGGAAGGAGAAGGCCCTCATTACGTCTTTCGTGGGCTCACATGGCCACTGCAATACGTCTCAGCTTTTTCAGACGGCCAACAGGGAGAAGTTGTCTCGGGAAGGGGGCGTCGATGGCGTTGTTGGCTAATAGAAGGATGTTGAATTCGTGAAATGACATCATGTGCGGCGTGCAAGGTCCAAAGCTGCCCCTCCTTCCCACGTTCCTATCCACAAGGATCCCCTACCCCCCTTCGCGCTTTTGCATCCGGAAGGGCCTTCTCCAATATGACATCACACCTTCCGCTCAGCCTGACAACCACGATCGCGATTGCCAAAATTGACGATATTTCACATGTTGCATATGCTGGCTACCTCAGGACTAGGTACTGAGACCCTGGGGGTTTCCCGACTTTTGAGTAGATAAATACCGATCCATCCCCCTCAGCTCCAAACAACTTCTTGAACTACACAACAATTCAACAGATTACCTACATACAAATCCATCGACCAATCAACAAACCAGTCCCACCAAGCCAAACAACCCAAAAACCACTATGTCTGCCTCTAACGATAACACCTCCACCCTTAAGTCCTACGTTGACTCTGCCACCGGCGCTGCCCAAAACTTCGTTGGCTCCCTCACCGGCAACACTGCCGACCAGAACAAGGGCGAGGCTAAGCAGGACAAGGGGCAGGTCGAGCACGATGCGTCCCACGCTACCGCCAAGCTTCCTGGATTCACTGCTACCGCCCAAGGTGTGAGCAAGGACGACCCTGATCGTGCCAGCGGTTCCTGGAACCAGACCGTCGGCTCTGCTAAGGAGACTGTTGGTGGTCTCGTTGGCTCCGAGGTAAGATTTTTCAAGTCACACCCACCAGCGAATATTATCGTTGAAAAGAAGCTGACATTTGAATCTACAGAACCTCAAGCAGCAAGGCCGCGAGCAGAATCTTGAGGGTCAGTCGCAGGAGGCCAAGGGCCAGCTCAACGATTACACTTCTGGCATTGGCAACCGTGTCCAGGGAACCATCGGTAGCGCCGTCGCTGGCCTTACTGGTGACAAGGCTGGCCAGGAGCACTACCAGGGTCTGCACGACACGGGCAAGACGCAGCAGCGAGGTGCTGAGCACGACATTCAGAAGCAGGCCGAGGCCAAGCAGTAAAGTATGGACTCTGTTGCGTCACACGATTTGATTGGCATGAGCGATGCCTGGTGTGTTTACACACACATGGAATTTGATACCCCCTTGCACCAGAGAGAAGAATGCATACTTTTAAATAGTCCTACAAGTAGAGGATGAATCATGTCATCCACCTCACGCTTTGGTTCCTCGGCGTACGTTGCTGTGATATGAAGTACGATTGTGCATCTAAGAAATGGGAACCCGGTTTTCCAGACACATTGCTGCGCCTTCCAGATTGGGAAAGTGGGTTGGTGGGATGTCAGTGGTGATCCAGTGTTCTCGCCAGAAACGCACTGCATATTGACATGTTTCTAGAAGGGGCAAACGGTAAGCGGCAAGCCGATGGAGAATAGGGTCTGATTTCATTTGCTCACAACAAGGAGATAGATGGGCGACAAAATGAACATCGATCGACACCACCACATCTCTGGCGGCCTCGATTTTCTATCATGCACCTACCGGTGATCACAAGGAGCTAAACATCCCCGCTGACCTCGCTTTGCAGCGCAAGTGCATGCAGAACAATCTGGACGCCGCCGAAACACGCTGTCCCCAGCCTCTTGCAGACCTTGGTAATTAGCTAGTGACTTAGTGCAGGGATCCAAATATCGACCGTAGGTTGCAGCGTTCGGATGGCACACTATGGCGCTGGAAAACATGTAAGGTACCTGAGATTAAGGTGCTGGAGACAAGACAGCACTTCCCAACGTTGCACAGTCTCCCGTCTCCATCCCTCCTCATCGTGGTTTCGGCAAGCAAAGCGCACCAGAACCAGACATGCTATGCCATCTCAATATCCTCCTTGACCGCTGAACGTTGGCCCCTCGCCCGCTGCCCACCGCAATGCTGCGTTCCGGGTTCTAGCCCCTCCCAGCCCCGTCTTCTAATGGCTATCAAAAAGCAACCATCCGGCGCCAAAATTGCTGCTTCTTTTCCTCTCCAAGTGAGGGGGGGAACATGGGCCCTTGGTCCATGACATGCAGCGCAGTGAGTGGATACATCCATCCATCGTCTATGCACAGAACGAAGCCCCGAAAACGAGGGCCACGACGAGGTCGGTGCTAATGACAATATGTGCTACCACCGTTGGTCACACGTCCAGCCCTCATTGATGGGTGGCCCATCTCGCCATTCTCAAGTTCCCAAGAGGGCGCCGGCACCGGCGGATCGGTTCTAGAGCCACGCTCGAGTCGCAGTGAAGCCATGCTGCTGGATACAGATATGTTGGCCCCTCACCTGCTGTCCAGTGACAGGTGACTCGCTTTCACTTGCAGCTGCAGGGGAGGGCACCAAATTACCAACCATCGGGGCGTCGCATCCCACGTCCACGAACGGTCTCCGTACGAGAGCAGTCTCGGTGGTATTATTGGCTCATGCCGCCCAGTGGCTGCATGTCACAACAAGAAGATGCAAGGGAGATGCGCACCGGAGAGGGGCGGAGAGACGTAAGGAAGAGGAGGCATTATCTGATTGCGACAGCGTCTGGAATCGACTTACAGACCCTAACGTCGTACTGACGCACACATCACTACCTTTATTCGTACCTACCTCTCTGTGCCATTCACTACCCTTCCGCCGCGAGCCCTCCTTGCCCTCATGTGCGCACTTCTATAGTCATCCTCGTTGCCTCCTCTTCCCCTTCCGTTTTGCCCCGTTCCATCTCGCTTCGTTTCCCTCCGCGTTGCAGATCGCGCACATTCACAGACTCACTTTCCGACCACCAAACGCTGCTCCGTCGCATCATGTCGTGGTAGTAGCCCGCTGCCATTTGTCCCGCCGCTTACACTCTCCTCTCCCGTGCTTCATTCTCTGCCATGGCCGAGACCGAGGCCCGCCAGTGGACGATAGTCCTGATCCTGTCCGCACTCGTCCTTTCCTTCGTCGTTCTCTCCCAGATCCTGACAACATACGCAACTGCCTACCGTGCCGCTCCCAACGAAATCACCTCCTTCATCGATGCTGTGGACTTCTCTGTCGAGGAGAATGAGAGTTACGATCGCGACGTTGCCAGAGTCCAGCGTCTCGAGGATAAGCTCCGTCTGGGCCGCTTGCTGCGTGAGATTCAGAAGGGCGGCGACGACTTGCGCGAGGACATCAACTCAATGCTCCTCTCCAATGACACCGCCACCCTGCACATGAGCGCGCGGCTTCTCTGGGCCAGCAAGCGCCGCGACCTTGAGGAGCGCGTCCGCCGGCTAGATCTTGTGAAAATGCGCTTCCTCGTCGTGTACATGGGTGTGGTTGCAGAGCGGGCGAGTACCACGACGGAACGACAGGCGCCTGTGTTGACGCCACAAAGAGACACGGAGAAAACGCCCGTGTCTCCTTTCACGCCGCCCATGAATGCGGTGAACGCCAATTTGACGCGCGCGCTGACGGAGGAGATCCGCGAGAGGCCGCCGCTGAGGAGGTTAACCACCCAGGCCATCGGTCATCGCGAAAATACCGGAACAGGGCACAAGTTTGGGTGGGCGGGTGTGGTCCAGGAATTACAAAAGAGTCCTCGGATGCACAAACGACGCTCTTCTATCGAAAGGTCCATCGAGCAGGAGCTGGCGAATGCCAAGCTGACAATCTGAGCTGCGATGGATTGAAAAGGCGTTGCCTGTCGCAGCAGACGGTTGCGAGTGTAGACGGCGGCGACCACGGGCCCACGGGCCCACGAACAATGACGAAACAACGATACAATCGGCTTATGACTACAGATAACATGGTATGCACGATGTATGAACCATTGCAAATGCCTCCAGGGCGGATGGCACACGGTCTTAGCCACGCTCAATACCGGGGCCAGTATGGCATATTGTTTGACGACATCGACATCACTTGCTCGCATTTGGCATTTCTACACCTTCGATCGCAGACACGAATTATGAACAAAACCGCGGATGGGGGTTTGACGATAGGCGCACGGGGACACAGCGGAGCGGGTTGGGCTCTTGGGCGGATATGGTTTTCTTTTTAATTGGGCTCGCCGTTTCTTTGGGAGAACCTACACATCGCTTCACGTAGGTAGATGAGATACCCCTTTTCACGGCATCATTAAACCCCTTTTGGCCTATATGGCACAATCTACACTGTACCTCACCTGTCAGTGTCCTTTCCTTTGCCTCTTCAGGCCAAAGTGATGACCCTCAACCCCGACTTACCTCGCATAAGTCCTCGACGCTGAGACCCACCTCTGAAGGAGCTCAATGCCCAATAAGAGAGACATCGTCGGGACCGGTGCTGTTCCTCTCGCCAACTACATGTTTGTTAGAAGTGGTTGCGTATCAGGCACTGGAGATCATCGTCTTACCATCAAGGGCCACCAAGAACCGGCTCACGCAGTTGTAGCATGCAACCTGCATCAGTTTGTCAGCCCACGCCCCCTCTTCCTAAGCCATTAATCAGTCTCACTTACCGTCGTTGTAATTTCTACAACCTCCCGCTCGCTAAACAAGGCCTTGAGCTTTTCAAAGGTCTCATCCTTGACCCTGACGTTCCTCGTCATTTCGTCCGTGTACACCAGCACGGCCCACTGCTTCTCGTTCAAATACAGGGCGGGTCGGGCGTCGAGTTCCAGCGGCGACTCGGCCTTGACCGCGTCCATGGCATCTGCCGGGACACCGGCGGCGACGGCCAGCGGCGCGTGGTGACCCCACTCATACCAGGCCCGGTTGACGACGGCGACGCGCGAGATGGCGAGCTCGCGCAGGTCGGCAGGGATGGTGGTCTGCGTGCGAATAGCCCCAAGGAACGAGTTCCAGCCATCAGCAACGGGCGGGGCGTGGAGCAAGGCCAGGTCTAGAGGTTGCAATGGCCGCGGGTTGCGACGGGCCTGGATCCGGGAGACGATAGCGGCCTCCTCGGGGGTAGAGGTCGGTGGCGGGTTGGGGACGTAGGGGATGCGCATTTTGCGTCTGGGGGCGACAGGTTTTGTCGTTGGCTGAAGAAGTGCTATTCTCTTGAAGAGGCTCAGAAACCTAGGAAGGGGGGGCATGTAAGAACCTCTATGGGAGGAAATGAGCTTGAAGTTGCAGGTCTGAGTTGACGTGCAAGGCCCTGACTCTTGATATCTTATATTGTTGTATTCCGGAGGAGCGCGGGGTTGTAAATCCCGTCTCCACATCCCGAAAATCGGGCGGGCCGAGCGAGCGTTCTTCCCCCTTTCTCTACCACCCGGTTGAATGCTGTCCCGGCACTTTGTCGGTGTCGGGTCGCCATTGATTCTGGCCCCGGCGAGCCTGGGAAGATGTCCGTTGAAGTGTCGGTAGCGGCAGGCGATTTCCAGTGGAGAACTGGATGACACGCTTGGGGAAAGTATTGCAGTTCGCGTGACAAGTCTATTGAAATGCTGCGAGTAGACGCCTTTGTACAGCGTTTCGGCTATGAACCGATTGCCACTGCGATATGTAACACAACGCCGCAAGCCCGACCAGCCAAGCATGTCTGGGTATCTAAGTGGCTAGACGCCTGGTTTCGACTTTGCAAGGTCCTGTAATTAAGAAGCTTCACCATGAAGGTTGCAGCTCAACGAACCCATTACAGAGACACCTGCCGACCTACCTCCCTGGGTGAAGGGTGCAAGAAAACATTAGAGAGATGATCAGATGCAATATCCACTGACAGTCATTGCGGTTCTAACATCATGAAGCATTGAGTCCACCTAATGCGCACCTCAAAACGTAAAATTGGCGGCGGAGGAGGCGCCGACTTTCTCATGACCCCGCCTGCATACAAATCTGCGATTGTTAGCATCCTCAGTGATAGATGTCTGCGGGGATCTCGCGAAATTAGGTACGGGTGTTGAATCTTTGGCTTCCTTACGCTTCGGGCAAGCTCGCCCTTGAACAGCTCCTTTCTCGTCCACTAACAAATGCCCACCCACTGGAGTTTAGGCACCTACCTACCTAAGGTACCTAACCCAGGCCAGGAAAAGGGAGGCGCGACGCGGTCACGTGAACTGCTACTGCCTTGCCCAATTTACGCGGTGGATTTTTCGGATCTCGCGTCGCCCCAGCAGCAACCTGGATCCTTTCGTTCTTCAACCCCTTCCCTGCTACCCTATCCGTCACTCACCTCGCAGCGACGATGGCGGAGATCAAAATCGACAGCAAGGCTTTCCACGAGCGCGTTACGCGCCTTGCGGGCGCCTGGAAGAACGACCTGCGATCCAAGGATGGCAACATCTTCCATGGCGCCTCGTCCATCGTTGTCATGATGGGCAAGGTGGAGGAGACACCCGAGCTGCACAAGAACAACGCCATGCATGTCAGTCGCATTCCCTCCCACCCACAACGGCGCGAGCTGTCCAATTGCGTCTGCCATCATACGGTGTAGAAAACAAGAGAACTGACCTTTTTCCTGCTTCGTAACAATAGTTTTGGCTTCTTGGCTACGAGTTTCCTACGACGATGATGTTGCTGACGACCGACAAAATATACATTCTGACGACTGCGAAGAAGGGTGAGGAGTTTTCGCTATCACTGCGTCACACGTGCGATGAAAACCGGCTGACGTTAATACAGCGAAGCATCTTGAGCAATTGAAGAACGGTCGATTCCCGCTCGAGGTTCTCGTTCGAGGCAAGGACGCAGCTGAGAATGAGAAGCTGTTTGTCAAGCTTGCCGAAGTCATCAAATCTTCGGGCGTAAGCCGTTGCCCTTAATTCCACATGCCTCAACTACCACTAACACAGACCTGCAGAACAAGGTTGGCACCATCGCCAAGGACACCTCCAAGGGCCCCTTCGTCGAGGAGTGGAAGAAGGTCTTCGCCGACCAGTGCAAGGATGTCGAAGAGGTCGACGTTTCCCAGGCACTTTCCCAACACGCCTTCTCTGTGAAGGACGAAACCGAGCTCCGAGCCATGCGAACTGCGTCCAAGGCCTGCGTCGCCTTGATGACCCCCTTTTTCCTCGAGGAAATGTCGGACATTCTTGATAAGGAGAAGAAGGTCAAGCATAGCGCATTGGCAGACAAGGTCGATAAGAAGCTCGATGACACCAAGTTCTGGAAGACGGTCGAGCTCCCCAACAAGACCAAGCTTCCTCAGGACCTCGACCCTGCACAGCTGGACTGGGTTCTGGGTCCGCTAGTGCAGAGCGGTGGCAAGTACGATCTGAAGATGAACTCAGAGAGTAACGACGATATTTTGCATCCTGGCACTATTGTTGCTGCTATGGGCCTGCGCTATAAGTCGTACTGCTCTGCCATCGCTCGTACCTACCTGGTGGATCCGAACAAGTCGCAAGAGAGCAACTACAAGCTTCTTTTCAACATCCACAACATGATCCTCAAGGAGGTTCGCGACGGTGTCGTCATCAAGGAGGTCTACAACAAGGCCCTGAGCATGATCAAGGCCAAGAAGCCTGACTTGGAGAAACACTTCCTGAAGAACGTCGGCTGGGGCGTCGGCCTGGAGAATAGGGACCCGACCTTGATCCTCAACGCGAAGAACTCACGAGCACTGAAGGACGGAATGACCCTTGTCATCACGACCGGCTTTAGCGACATCGAGAACCCCCAACCCCAGGACAAGAACAGCAAGATCTACTCCTTGGTCATTACTGACACAATTCGTGTCACGGCAAGTGAGGCTGTTGTCTTTACCGGCGAGACTCCTATTGATGCGGATTCGAATTCCTTTTTCTTCAAAGACGAGGAAGAGGCCCAGCCGACGCCAAAGAAGGAGAAGAAGGATTCTCGAGTTGGCGCTGTTGCTACGAAAAACATCACTTCTACGAGACTGAGATCTGAGCGAACCACAACCGTCGATGATGACGCGGACAAGAGGCGTCGCGAACATCAGAAGGAGTTGGCCACAAAGAAGCAGAAAGAAGGCCTCGCGCGTTTCTCCGAGTCTACCAGCGGGCAGAACGGCACCGAGGTGAAGAAGTTCAAGCGTTTCGACTCGTACAAACGTGACAACCAGTTCCCCCCAAAGGTCCGCGATCTGCAGATCGTCGTCGATGCGAGAAACGACACGGTCGTTTTGCCCGTCATGGGCCGGCCTGTTCCCTTCCATATCAACACGATCAAGAATGCGAGCAAGAGTGACGAGGGTGACTGGTCGTTCCTGCGAATCAACTTCCTGTCTCCTGGTCAGGGTGTAGGTCGGAAAGACGACCAGCCTTTTGAGGACGCTTCGGCTCATTTCGTCAGAAGCTTGACTTTCCGTTCCACAGATGGTGATCGCTACCAAGAAATTGCGACCCAGATCTCGAACATGAAGCGGGATGTGAACAAGAAGGAGCAGGAGAAGAAGGAGCTGGAGGACGTTGTCGAGCAAGACAAGCTTGTCGAGATAAGAAGTGAGTTGAATCTCTTTGCAAAAGCCCTCGCGCTGTTTCTAACAAAGTGAGCAGATCGTCGTCCCGCCGTGCTTGACAACGTCTTCATCCGCCCCGCGATGGAAGGCAAGCGGGTTCCTGGCAAAGTGGAAATTCACCAGAATGGTATCCGCTACCAATCCCCGTTGAGCACCCAGCAACGTGTCGACATTCTGTTTTCAAACGTCCGCCACCTCTTCTTCCAGCCATGCCAGCACGAGTTGATTGTCATCATCCATATCCATCTGAAAGATCCCATCATGGTTGCCAACAAGAAGAAGACCAAGGATGTCCAATTCTACCGGGAGGCAACGGACATCCAATTCGATGAGACGGGCAACCGCAAGAGGAAATACCGTTACGGTGATGAGGACGAGTTTGAACAGGAACAGGAGGAGCGCCGGCGCCGCGCCGAACTCGACCGCCTGTTCCAAGGCTTCGCCCAGAAAATGGCCGAGGCCGGAAAGAACGAGAACCTCGAGGTGGACGTGCCTATAAGGGATCTTGGCTTCCACGGCGTGCCGTTCCGAAGCAACGTCTTCATCCAGCCTACTACCGAGTGCCTGATCCAAGTCGTCGAGCCGCCATTCATGGTCATCACCCTTGAGGACATCGAGGTTGCCCATTTGGAACGTGTCCAGTTCGGTCTCAAAAACTTTGATCTCGTATTCGTCTTCAAAGACTTTACACGACCACCGTACCACGTCAACACCATTCCAGTCGAATTCTTGGATCACGTCAAGGAATTCCTGGACTCCTCCGACATTGCCTACTCCGAGGGTCCTCTCAACCTGAACTGGCCGACGATCATGAAGACGGTCACGGCCGATACCCATCAGTTCTTCATCGACGGAGGTTGGTCCTTCTTGCAAGCCGATTCCGACGACGAGGATGCGGGATCTGAGGAACAGGAGAGCAATTTTGAGATTGAATCCGACGAACTCGAAGAGGCTTCGGAGTCGAGCGAAGAGGATTCTGACTTCGGCTCCAACGTTTCCGACGAAGAGGATGACGCCGAGATGAGCGACGAAGACGAGGGCGAGGACTGGGATGAGCTTGAGGCTAAGGCTAAGAAGCGTGACCGCGAGGATGCTCGCGGCGGTGTCGACGAAGACGAGGCCCGCGGCCGCAAGAAGCGGAAGCACTAAGCAAGGTCACTTTCCTCGTATCTGGTATAACATGAAGACTCGGTGTGCCGTCGATAAGGCCAGAGGCGACCTCCGCGAGTGCGTTGTTCTTATTATCATGTCAATTGTAACATCAAAATTGTTGTGTAGGCGTCTTGGAATGAGGGGAGGAAAGGTCTTTTGGTGATCATTAGCCCGCCTCCCATGGGCGGCGGAACGACGAAACAGATAGCTTTCTTTTTTAATCAAATATTCCTGCATGGATAAGCCGGCCGTTCCAATTACTATCTCATCCCCATCGCGATGTTTTCATACACAAGGTATGACGCATTGACTAGTGGCCTGCGCGTGTCGACAGCATACATCACTGATTTCACGCGGCATGCATTGGTGGCTAATGGGATAGGACCGTGATGATTTGCCGGTCTATCCTATTTTGAGTCCATGAACTCCGGATTCCTTGGTAAGCTAAAGAGGGTTTGGTTTCTGTTCCATTTTCTGCCGATTGCCTACCTCGTCCTAGTTCCTGTGGTGTGGGGTGTGAGAAGCCCACGCGAAGACGGCACGCGCAGGAAATGAAACCCCCAAAAAGTCATATGGGGATAGGAAAAAGCAACGCACGTTGACAAGCTGGTGAGGAGCAGCAGCAAATAACAAAATACCCCCCCATTTGAGTCCTCTCCTAGGCAGCGGGAGGCGTGGGTGATGTAGGGGAGGGGGGATGGGCCGAGTAAATCCTTAGGCCCCCATTACTCATACAAATTTCATGTCATTCCATACAAAACGCCGCAGGCCATGCCCCCGCAGGTCCACCACCCGCCGGCCTCACAAAGGTGACAGGGGAAGAACGCGACGCTGTTCCTCGACCGACGATGCGGTGACGCTGTATGCCAAAGCAGTCGATGCCGTGGAAGGGTTGGTGGCGTTGGAGGCTGTGCGGTTGCGGAGAGGGCGCTGCGATTCATCCTGGGCCTTCTAGGCGTCGCCGGGTCGTGCGTCGCGACCTGATGCCACTGCCGAGCTGGCACCGGCGCCCTGCTTGGACCCGGGCGCGTTATTCCATGAGAGATAGGTGTGGTCGCCCAGCTTTCTATTCGGGGGTCAGCGGTTGCCTTTCTGGCTTCAAGATACGGGGGATATGGCTACTCACCTCGGCTTGATAAGATGGGTGACTGTGAAGACAACGCCGAGAAGAATGCACATGCCACCGACGACGACGTATGCGATTCCAAGGAAAGGGTTTCTACCACCCATGATTGTACGCGTGGTGATGACGATTGACTTGGTTCCCTTGTACTCCGTTGTTGGGAAATCTAGAAGATGTCAGATATGACTGCGTAGCACAAAACCTTCCAGAGTAACTCACTGTCCGTAATGTTGACTTCGTAATTGCCTGTCACCATGCTCTCGTCGTCGTTCCGCTGGTACAACTTGCTGAAAGTCGGCAATCCAGCGGTTCTCATCCAAACCTGGAAAGCAGGCCACTTGGAGATGTCTGGCGGAAGGTGATCAGCGGTGTAGTTTGGGTAGCGGACTCTCCAGTTCGGCGGCGGCACAATATCTTCGGGGTTGTACTGGGTTTTGCCGTAAAGATCGGAATCGGACGCCCAGGCGATGTTCTCCTCGGTTGACATCGGGTATATCGAATCCCCCTGCAGCCAGCGGGGCGAGGTGAATGTGTCGTTGAACATGGAGTTTGCAATCAAACCTAGCAGCTTGTTAGCCTACGGACAGGAGAACTCGAGGATAGTGTCAGGCCTTACCACAGGGATAGTAAGGCTTCTGGGCTTCCGAATCCCACTCGAGGGGCTCGCAGGAGGAACTGTTGACATTGCTGGCGGATTCCGCATTGCCCTTGAGTTGCTTGTCGTAAAAGGACGCGACGTATCGCCGGTGATTCTGGTAGAAGTTTGTAAGGTGATAGTAGAACAACACCGGTGGTCCCATCGGCTCAGGGATGTAGAATTGAATTGTGCATTGCTTCGCCGGGTACGTGATCGGTCCGTCCTTGACTTCGATGTCCCTTACAGCCCACAGAGCGTTCTTTGTCTGGGCATCGCTACTGAACGCAGTGCTAATGTACTTTGAGTCCATGGCCTCAAGGTTCTCTGTCGCTTCAGTAAGGCAGTTGGTGTAATCGATCCGGATCTCCTTGACCTACGGGCGCATTGGTGAGCGATCGCTCCAGAACTAAGAAAGTGCGTAACCTACCTTTGAACTTGCGTAGAGTAGCAATCCACCGATGGGGGCGAATATGATGCCGATAATGAAGAACAGAGGCAAGACAGTTTTGGGTGTCAAGATTGGTCTACAACGGTCAGCCACCGAGGTCTTTTGCGACGATTTGTCGCCGCAGAGCAAATCTCTCCAACTTACTGCCATGCCTTCAAACGCTGCTGCCGAAATGCCGTATCTAACCAAGAGACTCAGTGTCAGCACTAATATCCTCATTGCATTTGAATCCCAACGCTTCCGCTTCCGCGACCGCCGAGAGGAGGAGGTTGGCATTGTTCCGGGGCTTCCACATACTTGCCGGTCGGCGGCTCTTCTTCTTGTCGTCCTTCTTCCCTGTATCATGTTGCGGGTCGATAGAGTCAGCGTGGTTGACACCAGGCGATGGTTCGGGCATCTTGGGCAATCGTGCACTCTTGTTTGGGGCGCGCGCGATTGAAATGTTGACGAAGGGAATCAATTGCTGTCAAGGAAGTCTGGGCTTGGGACGCACTTGCCCGGCAGGACAGGAGGGTTGGAAGTCAGCAGGAGCGTGGCTTGGCATTCAATGCATGGATTGAGCCTAGCGCTGTGGCTTAGCGGACCACTGTTCGTCAGTCAGTCAGTCAGTCAGTCACGAGTACAGGCGGCAGGCTCTCCAAAGTTCTTGATCACAGTGCATAAATGCACTCACTTCTTAACAACCAAGCCCAACATAATCCACATGTGTAGGGGACTAAGAAACACCTCTGCATTCAGCAAATACAAATGATGGTAGTAGAGTAGCGCTGACAGACAGGATGTTGACAGTGAATGAGGTACCCTGTTCTGATCTAATAATATCATTTCGATAGAACTCCACTGCTCCACCACGCGGCTTTGCAATGACATTCAACCCTGGAAAGGCTAGATACAGTAGAGTAGAGTAGGCATATAACTGACGTGCATGACAAAACACTGCAGGTGTTAGAAGACAAGCAGACAGTTGTTTGTTATTGGATTGTCCTCATAATTGAGGATTGAATCCAACATTTTGTTTCCAACCTTTTATTTCCGTTTTCTTCCATTCTAAGATTGTGACTCATGGTAAGGCAAGCCGTGGAACACTTCTTGTGCTATGGTTCGTGCACCTCTGGCTTTATTACAGGAATCAGTTTATTTTTGCCCCCTTACTCGTTCATTTTATAATGAAACGTGTACGGAAATACGCGATCAAAATTACACGCCCGTGTCCCTCCTTCTTTCCATCACCAGTCATGACTGTTCTAGTGCGCTACACGGCTAGAAGAACTGAGAAACAATCAAAAGTAGTGATGAGACGTCAGAAGTGCGGGATCAAATATTGTGCCGCCGGCCTACTTGTTGTTTTATTAGTCGTCACGTCGTGCATCGAGAACGCGCATTCATGCAGGGCCCAGTGAAACACTAGATTTAATAATTTTGGCATTTGTATGGTGTTGCTTTAGGCGAGAAACTGATCAGCAAAAGTTGACGGTTTCTGGTTTGCAGTCATGACAAAGCTGGACAAAAGTGGACAGAATCTTCAAGCGTCTACGAAGATCTGTTTCCGAAACAGATTTGTCGGCGGCTGAAATCTCTCATCATATATGCTGGAACAAAAACACGAAACGACGCATTCGCAAGCCAACATTAGGTGTTGTCATCAATCGCAACGTGGCTGGCTTTGGTTACACGAGAGACTTGGCTGTCTGAGATGAAATCGACAAGTCGCCCAGGTTTACCAGGCGAAAGCAGCATGCTGAGACGGGACCTCTGCTGGGAAAGGGATCGGGCTCCCCTTGGCCACAACCCAAAAATGGCCGTACCGACTGTGATCAACGGGCTATCGAATGAACGAGCCACTGACAGCCGAGTTTCAGTGAGGGGCATTTGCGGGCGGACGGGGTAGGCCCACCGAAAGCGCCCTGAAATTCCACGGGAGGCTGTCCCCATGATGACATGGCCGAAACCAGGGGACCCAAGGTGCCATGAGCTTGAGGCCTTGGAGAGACGGGAGAGCGAGGAAAACGGTACGTACCTATGACTGTCCATCCCTCCAAACAGAGGTAATCGCTGACGCGAGGAAAGGTGAGCCAGTCAAAAGTGGCGCTGAGAGCTGCACAGAATGGCAACCGAAGCGGCTTGGAAGTGGAAGCTGAAGCCCGGACACTTCGGGCTGCAGGGAAGAAGAACAGAAGCGGACCACAAAATGGTCCGTGCGCCTTCTAGAACCCTTCGACGCCCGTGACTGGTCGGCCGGGGCAGCAAGGCCCCTCAAAAGCTAGGACCTTACCGTCACCTTGAGGAAGGAGGAGGGGGAAGGAGCAGCATTGATGAGCACCAAAAGGAGGGGAGCACCTGCTTCTCTGCCGCTGTGTTTGACTGGAAGCAGCGATGCGTCAAAGGGGCCCTCCCGTGCCTCCTCCTGCTTCTCGACTCCCCGCCTTCTTCCCCCCATCCCAGAGTAATCCTCGTCCCAAACCGAACCCAAAAAGCTTCCCTTCCCTTGGCCCTTCCGCTTCCTGTGCTCCTCCATTTCGTGCCCCCATCCCGTCACCTCCTCCCGCTTTCCTCGATCAAGGCACTCAAGCGAACGCTATCCTCGTGGCCTCGTCTCGCACCCGGACGACAGTACGAGAGCAGTAGATACAGAAACCGGCCGCTTACCACACCCCCCCCCCCCCCCCCCCCCGGCCCCTCCTTTACATACTGGCCGCATCCTCATCCCGGATCTTCATTGCTACACCGCACGCCGTGATCTTTCTTTCTCTCCTCCCCTCCTCTTCAACCCACTCAACCAAGTCGCCAAGCATTTTCTCTTGGTTGACAGCTCCTTCGGTCTTGCCAGTCCTTCGTCTTAGGATCTGGTTAACCACGACTCCCTACTCTCAAGATTCCGTGGTCAATATCACGGATGCTCTCGAGCTCCCCACTCCGACTCGCCATCGTCCACTAGCTAGCTTTGTACACTGTCCTCCAGTAAGTGATAGCTCCTTTCGTGGCCACGCGCCGATCCAGCCCACGTTCGATAGTCCAACCCGTTCACCATCGGCTCCCTATTTCTTGTCATCCCGTTTCTCCGTCAGCTTCATTGTATTGCAGCAAGATTGTTGCGTTCGCCGGTTTCTTTCATCATCAACCCACAACTCGGAAGCGTTCAGTTGTAATTCCTATCTTGTTCCTGCCCCCCTGACCCCCTTCTGTCACTTCCTTGGCAACATTTGGGCATGTAGTCATCCCTCTGCGTCACCTTTGCACGATCAGTGTTGTTTTCCCACTGAGATCTGCATCATTATCCTCTTGGGCTCTTCGAGTTGTAGCCAAGGAGCCGTGATCAGCTCGGGTCCTGCAGCTCGAACGCGGGGACGAAGCACCAGGTAGACCTACGCTTGCACCCTGCTCATCAACCCCACCAATTTTACCACATTCTTTGTCCACCACCCTGATAACCTCGGAGACGGGGCAACTATCCAGCATTCCTTCCTATTGCTTCTGCCCATTTTTCCCCAGTTAACATTGACCAAAACAGGACGAGTCCTCAGTCCCGATTCTTATACAAAACACCTCCGTTCAACGCCCTTGAACTCTGCGCCGACTCGTACCGACCCCTCAGCAGCTAGCCCCGCGAAACGAAAATCCCATATACGAAACGAACTTGTTTGCACAAAGGCGTCCTACACCAGAAGAATGTCGGGCATGTTCAAGAGTCCTTTCGGGGCTAACGCCAACCCTTTCGGAGGGCCCAGCGATGGGGCCCCGGCGGGAGGCAACGCCATCCATCGAGTCGTCGAGGAAGAGGAGAACGATACCGTCACGTCTCCTACGTCACCAAATTTCGGCATGAACGCAGGTTCAATGTTCAGCGGCCCATTTGGAGGCGATGCGGCCAATGACGCTCCGCCGTCTGCGCTCAGAAGCCCGCCCAATCCAGAGAGCTATCCCGCCCAATACAACTTTGGCCGCCGAACCTCGGTCTCGGCCGAGTCGTTGAAGCCCAGCGCAGATACTTATGATAATTGGTCACCGCCTTACCACCAGAAGAGCAAGGAGCAGCTGGGCCGTCTGCAAACTGCCATTGAAGGCAACTTTCTGTTCAGTCATCTGGATGATGAACAGAGCGCTCAGATTCTGGGTGCTCTAAACGAAAAGCCCATTCCTGCTAAGGATATCAAGGTAACATGACCTCCGTGTCTGCATGGCGCTCGAGCCGGGTTCTGACAATTTACGATAGGTTATTAGCCAGGGCGACGCTGGCGACTTTTTCTACGTAGTGGAGAAGGGATCTTTCGATGTTTATGTCAACAGCAGCGGCAACTTGCAGCCTGGTCCCGAGGGCATGGGCCAAAAAGTCGGGACTATCCAAGCCGGCGGCTCGTTCGGTGAATTGGCCCTGATGTACAACGCTCCTCGCGCTGCAACCGTCATCTCGGCCGAGTCCGGATGTACCCTCTGGGCGCTTGACCGTCTTACTTTCCGCCGCATTCTCATGGAGTCGACGTTTGCTCGGCGACGGATGTACGAGAGTTTCCTCGAAGAGGTACCCTTGTTGCAGAGCCTCACGCCGTATGAGCGATCCAAGATTGCCGATGCGCTGGAGACTCAGAAGTACGCACCTGGGGAGATCATTATCAGGGAAGGAGACCCC
This sequence comes from Colletotrichum destructivum, assembly GCF_034447905.1. Classification (NCBI taxonomy): domain Eukaryota; kingdom Fungi; phylum Ascomycota; class Sordariomycetes; order Glomerellales; family Glomerellaceae; genus Colletotrichum; species Colletotrichum destructivum. The sequence goes on from NC_085904.1 coordinate 1,827,239, forward strand.
GGACACTCGTTCTTCCTTCTGGAGAGCGGTGAGGCCGATGCGTACAAGGGTGATAGCAAAGAATCCGTCAAGCACTACAGCAAGGGAGACTTCTTCGGCGAGCTCGCGCTTCTGAATGACGCTCCTCGTGCCGCTAGCATTGCTGCGACGACGGATGTCAAGGTTGCTAGCCTGGGCAAGAACGCCTTCCAGAGGCTTCTTGGTCCCGTCGAAGGCATCATGAGACGGACGAAGTACGAAGGCGTCAAAACTGGTGTCGAGGAGATGGATCCGCTCCAAGCGGCCTAAAAGGGATAGAGGTGTGGTAGGTTTTTTCGTTTTATCCAAGATTGGATGGCAGGCTTTGGGAAGGTTGAGAGTGGACCGTGAAGATTCACAACGGCGTTAGCGGAAACCCCTTACCCTCGCTTCCTAAGAGACACGGCTAGTGACGTCCAGATACCTGTTAGTAAAGAATAGTTCATCCACAACTTTGCTCTGACAGTGGGTGATTTGAGGGTTGGGAGGTCCCCCTGGTATCATTGCTTCTTGTTGGTACATGAAAAGTGAAGAACGAGCTGGCAATCCTCATCAACTAGTACGACCTAGTCCCTGCCCACGCCGGCGCAAAGCGGACCGCACTAAGCCTCTCTTACTCTCAATTCTTCCAGGACCTCCCTCCTCAGTTGCTCAACGGCAATCTCGGTCTCCAAAGTTCTTCCAACCCCCTTCTTCCAAGTCTCCTCCAGTCCCTTCATCTCAGCTGCCACCTCCTCCTGCTGCCGTCGACGAGCAACAGTCAATACATCGATCAAACGCCTCGTTTCGGCGAGATCCCGCTCAAGAGTCTTGAGTTCATTCTCGAGTTCCCAGTTGCCAATTAGCCAGGCATTCTTTCCCCATTTATCCAGCAAACTGAGGTTCTGAGCACGAGCATCGAGATAGGTATAGGAAATGTATGCCTTTTGAAGAGCGTCGGCAAGACGCTGACGGTCCTCTGGTGTCGATAGTTCCCCAGAGTCCGCGAAAGGCTCTTGTGTTTGGTAGCGTTCGAGGTCGACGGCCTTGAGGGGTTGTTGGGAGGCAATACGCTCGAGCTCGAGCTCGATGAGAGGAGAGAAGGTCGGTTCTTCGTAGGTCGGTGCAGGTTTCGGTGAGGATCTGGATAGCTCGGCCCTAATCAGGGACTCGGCAGCTTCACGTTCCGCTGGTGTGGGCTCGTCATCAATGTCTGCGGACGTGTGATGTTAGTTGAGATGGCGAGCGCGCGCGCGGCGGAGCATGCGAATAACAACGTACATGGAAGAGACTCGTGGAAGGCGTTCAGGGCGGACATTGTGCGAAGAAATCCCGATGGAACAGCGCTGTATCGAAGAAGAGGGCCAAAGATATAGTGTCAATCGAGCCGATAAAATACCAACGAAGCAGTTTCGAGGGTTATGGACGATGGCGTAATTCAATCTGTCGACGTCAACCAAAATGCACGCGAGGCTGCCACGAACTGAGGTCTAGAAATTTGGGACTTGGACCGCCCGATAAGCAGATAAGCTGGCTACAAGGAAGTGAGCCCCCCTGTTTGCCAAATGGCACAAGTGGAATGTACTATGTATGTAGAGGCACGGTCATCCGCCAGCGATGATTGGCCTGGGTCCGTGCTTGTCCGTCCGACCCAGCTTCCAAGTTCCAGGGCAGACCGAGGGGAAACCTGACGTGCAAGCATAGCGTTAGTTGGCGATCGTTCTTTTGGCAGCCTGCCGACCATGACCTTTCCTTCTTTTTCTTCTACTTCTTCTTTTTTGCTTCTGTCTTCCTTCTTATCTCAACTCACACTGGTTATCTGTACCTGAAGGAGGGATGCTTGATGAACATACACCTACCTCTTTGGTGCAACCTGTTGTTTTCTTTGATACTTCTAGTGCCGAGAAACACTAGGAGCAGAAGACCCGAACCGGCGTATGGCCGGGCCTAGCGTTTGCGTTCCATTCCAGACGTCCCCCTAATGAGGAGGGACGATGCCATGTCATGTCAAGAAAAAAAAACCCCAAAAAAACTCCCAGGAACACCACATCTTCATCGCCCCCTCTCGCTCTTTGATTTTCCTCTGTCGGTCACGTAGACTTATCTTTGCAATCATTTTTGCTCGTAATGGGCCTCTTTCTCACAGTCCATACCAATGCTTTTTGACCAACTAATGACCAACTAATGACCATCTACCTCTTACGTCCCACTCGAGGCTCATTTCACAATATGGTCAGTCTTTTACCCCAATCAGAGTCAGTTTCCGCCACTCGGATCTTTGTAGCTGGCCGTTATCAAGCAGCTATCCTAGCCAGGCGCCTGGTTCCTCGAGCAAGCGGAGAGGATGGTGGCCGGGGGGCGAAAGTGTTCTGCCTGTCAAAAGCCGGCTGCTATAGTGTGCTTGTCTCGAACCCCTTACACCCGTTAGAGAAAGGTAGCTGCCATTGGTCTTACCGGAAGCAGTGGCCCGTCTACGCTCTATTGCGTTTTCTTCATGCTCTAGCAGCGCATCCACCACGTGAAGGAGCTAGAGGGAGGCCGCCTCGCGCGCCTTGTTAGTATTGGCTTGGCGTGGCGCGCGCCAGACTTGACCATCGCATGCGGCACATCATGTTATCCTGAAAGAAGTTCCGGGTTGTAACTCCCGAAACATGACTCCTGGCTACCCTTAAATGCTGTCAGAAACGCCCACACTTCCCCCTTCATGGGGACCTTTTTCCATGTTTGGGCGATTGCGTAGAACGGGATCACGGTTTTGGTATGTCATTCCTGCTCCTCAAAACGACAAACATATCCTCTTACAAGATGCAGGATCCCGGAACGACGTCCGAGACTTGTTCATCGAGACAACGGGCATACATCGGACATCATGCGGCTCTTGACGTCTCTCACATTCGGGGTGTTTACACTCCTAGCGTTACCAGTGTCTCTATTGGCAGCCCAGAAAGTCAACAACATCACGGATGCTGTAGCACAGCTTCCTACTTGCGCCGTAAGCTCCACGCTTCTTGTGAAGCTAACACTCTTTTTAAAGCTTTTCTTACAGCTCTTCAGGTTGCATGTATTCTGTCGGCAGTCCAAGGCTCAACGTGTGAGTTGACGAACGCGACTTGCGTCTGCTCTGATTCGCAATTTGAATCCACGACCGAGGGCTGTATAACATCAGCATGCCCCATTAAAGATGCTCTTCGTTAGTTGCGGTGCATTCCAAGGTCCCTGGAAAACGGGCTAACAGCGAAGCAGATGTCAAAAACGTCTTCGAGACAACCTGCAACAGACCCCAGAGGGACCATAGCCCGGAGTATGCTCGTTTGACATGGGTATTACTAGGTCTTACTACTTTCGTTGTAGCTGCCCGCTTGATATACAAGTCCTTCTCGTCGGCACAGCTCGGACTCGATGACCTGTTCACTTTACTAGCCTACCTCGCTGTTCTTCCGTCCTTCATCATCAACGTTGTCGGCCTCATCCCCGCCGGGCTAGGCAAGGACATATGGACCCTCACACCACATCAAATCGAGAGTTTCGGTTACTGGTTCTACCTTTTGGAGCCCATGTATTTCATCCAGATGGGCTTAGTTAAGATGGCAATCTTATGCTTCTACATGCGCATCTTTGACCGCGCCGGCCTTAGAACCCTTTTATGGGCCACGGTTGTCTTCAACGCTGTCAACACTGTCGTCTTCGTCCTCGTCGGCGTCTTCCAATGTACCCCTATCTCGTTCTACTGGACGAGGTGGGATGGCGAGGGAAAGGGCACTTGTATCAACATCAATGCGGTCCCGTGGGTGAACGCCATCATCAGCATTGCTTTGGATCTTTGGATGCTTTTCCTACCCCTGTCGAGGATCCGGACTCTGAATCTTCATTGGTGGAAGAAGATCGCCGTCACGCTCATGTTCTGTGTCGGTACTTTGTAAGTTATTCACATTATTTCCATTCGAGCATGGCGACCTAACAACATTCAGCGTAACCATTGTCAGCATTCTGAGACTCCAGTCGCTGGTTCGCTTCGCGAATTCCAAGAACCCTACATGGGATCAATATGGAATCGCCTTTTGGACATGTCTTGAGGTCCCTACCGGGATAATCTGCTGCTGTATGCCGGCTATGCGTCTCATTCTCATAAAGTCGTTCCCGAGGCTCTTCGGGAAGCTCACCGAGCGCCACAATTCAAAAAAGTATGCAGTTCCCTCAAACGAGGAGGACCGGAGCCGGAGCCGTAATCGCATTTCTCGCGTCCCGGTTCCGGAGGGCTCGACTACCGAGCCCCAATCGGCTCCGCAGAACTCCAAAAATATCGTATACGCCGGACAATCTGCGGTCGAGGCTCACGACTCTTCGAGTCTGTTTGCAATGACAGAATTAGAGGCGGGGAGCGCCAAGGATAGCATGTCTCGAAGCCATAGATCAACGTCGCCCTCGCGCTCCTCCAGCGCAATGTCAGGCCAGGAAGTATCCATACGGAGGTAGGTAGTCAGAGTGCCCTGGAAACCGAATGTGTAAAGTTATATGAACTTGATTTGGCAAAAGCTCGTGGATTGGAAAGGTAGAGAGATGCCATGCTCGCTTAGCAGCGTACACCAACAACAACCAAAAGTGGCGGTTATAGGATGGCAATTGGAAACACTACGCAGGCGTCAGGAGCTACGACAAAGTAATATCCTGTTCGTGCCTATGGGCATTAGTACATGGAAATTGGTCATTGAGTTGAGGTTTTATTGGTGAAGAAATATTTTTGAGTAGGCTGGACATTCTGAAGGAAAGAGGGAGACAACCCGCATGGAAGACACCAAGGTTCAAAGCATTCGCGCACACAATTCCCACGATATATCAAATAAGAAAACTTTGTTTTCTGGGCGGCTCTCAGCCTGCATCATGCGGCCTTTTCGGGGTGACCCTCCTCCACTGACTATGCAGCATCTATCCCAACAAGCCTTCTCGAAGTGTCTTCTTCCTCTCGTCCCCCTCCTAAAATCACTTCACATGCTCGGTTGCCTTTGGTACTTCAGGCCATATTCCGAATGATATGTCTCCGTAAAAGTCGTGGAATTGGGAAGATGTGCCGATACCAATGACAAGGCAGGCACGAGGATGGAGGTGCCCCTTCCCTCGAGTATCTCAATACCCCTTTTCCTTGCCTTCCCCCTTCCCCAGGAGGGACTGGGTTCGTTTCCCTTTCAAGGCACATTTCGACAAAAAATATTCTGCCCAATGAGTCAACCTTCATTCTGACTGTATTTCCGTATCGAAACATCTCCATTGTTTTCTTACCAGTTCCTTGTCTCACAATGTCAACATTCTCCATCCAAGCGTTTTATCAAAAAGAGCCCCTGACTTCGTCCGAAATCACCCTGGCCATGAAGTCATCAACAAAAGATGTTGCTTTCACACAGGCAGAGGTCGAGGCCGGCCATAACCCTTTGAAGCGTCCATGGAATCCAACGGAGGTCTACGAAGAGGTCTGTATCGGCCATATCCAACCGGGCCCAACCCGCATCCGCTTCACTGGTCGCATTGTCAACTACGCTGCGGCTTTCCTTGGCATCAAGAACACCTATAGCCGTCCGGCACATCAGTTAGTTGTCGCAGATGGCACCGGCGCTATAGGGGTACATACTTGTGCTGCTACCCGAACGCTACAGTGACTAAATTCCACATAGGTCAGGCTTATTCCTATTGGCATACCGGCCTCTCTTTTGATTATAGGAAAACTCGTCACCGTCTGGGCTAGCTGGGCACGTACCGCGGCCGGTCTGAATCATGGGAACATTCCCTTTGTGACGATGTACACGCCAGTCAACCCGTCAGACGCAGGTACGAAACAGTTCATTCAGTTCTTGCTCGATACTCCACAGAACCAGCGACTGTGCCGGGCCCCCTTAGAGTATGATGATATCGACACGCAGAACCCGAAGCCACTCCCTGGCCTGATGACTCTAGGCCAATATCTCAAGACAGGACATGACATCCAGGGAGCTCGCATCTTGGTCTGTGTCAAGAACGTCGGCGCCCGCAAACTTATCATGATACAAGACCGCACGAGAGAGGTTGCGCTGCTCGAAGTTACAGTTTATGACGACACCGCCAGCTGCGTCTTGACTCTCTGGGAAGACAAAACCAATTCCGCCAAGCTATGGAAGCCCAGCGAAACAATTCTGCTTCTAACGAGTCCAAAGCTCGTGCCTCCACGAGACACGAAGCCAATGCTTTGGAGCGCCGGCATCAGCCTGAACTACAACACACTCGTTGATGTTGATCCAGACTTCCAGGATGCCAAGTGGCTTCGAGAATGGGTGAAGAACAGAGTAAGGAAGGAGGGCGTGTATTTGTCTTTCCCGAAAGGCCTCTGGGATGCAGACAACGCTGTTCATGGCCCCTTCCGGCCTCTTTTTACCCTTGCCGAAGTGGACGACTTCGCCCGTAGCGACCCGGCCACGGACTTTACCGGCAAATTGAATCTTGCGATCCTTGAGTTCAACCTGCTGGAGCTCCATCGAAGAGATATGATGTGCAGTGCAGAGTGGTGAGTTCTCTTCTTCCCGACGTGTTCGTTATTGTAGAGGATTTAAAAGCTCATTAGTCGTTCATCCTTAGTTGTGGAGTACCCATATATGCAAACCAATCATCCGCGACGTGCAAGAATTGCATGAAGGAGAATCCTCTCGTCCTAAACCCCCGTATAATGGGTACTCTGGCAGACGAAACAGGATGCGTTGTACAGGGGAAGCTTGTCTGGAGTGACGAGGCCTGGAGCGAGCTCTTCTTCCCCGACACCATGTCTAACCACCCGAGACCGGAGCCGGAGACACTGGATGGGGCGAAGACGTCTCCTGCTCCCGTAGTTTCGCCTTCTTCATGGAGAGAACTTACTATGATGGAGACCAATGGACTCAGAATGCTGGAGGAGCAGATGCTGTACGCTCGTCTCACGTTGACATTCGGCTAGTCTCCGTTTGTTAAGCGGCTATGCGTACTAGGAGTCGAGTGGTGAAGAGCCATATTCTGAAGAGAGTGGCCAAAAGTGGGGATTGCAGTCATTTGTTTCGTCAGGGTGGTGTCGACCTACACAGTACACTGGGCTCTATCCCAGATGAGGGGTCATGACAAGGACGCTACCCATTTAGGGGTTCAAGTGTAGGATGGTGAACTTTGCTCAAGAACACCAGGAGATTTGCGAATAACAAAAACGTACATGGCTAGGTGATGAAATCTACATAGCTTACCATCACCATCTATAAGTCGGAGCGGCTATTGTCCATGCTCCTAAAGGGAAAGAGTACTGTTGTGATGGGAAACCAGTATTGGTGCCAAACACAAGCAGTGTTGAGGTTCGTCATTGGTACCTGGCCGTGAGGGGATTCAAAGTGAGAGGGGGTGCAAGGGGCCTCAATCCTAATCAAACAGAAGCTTCAAACCCAACTGGGTAGTGGTTGGGGCATTAAAGCATCAGTTACAGCACTACAAGATGCAAGTTAAGCTTCACAAGACGACGAGAAACATCAGAGTGTTACAAGGCATGGATCTATTCTCAAGATCATTGGCCATTTTTGGCTTGATAGTACAAAAGCGACACTTTTCGTCGCCAGGTCATGAGAGTTCGTGATGCATGCTGTTATCCGCCGCCGAGGCAGTCAATCTTTGAGCGAGGATCCCCATTTGATCCCCGTCCCGGTTTCCTCATGATACAAAGCCGTAAGTCGCCGAAACTGTCCGAAGCATAGAACCAGAAGCATATAATATCTGCCCTCCCTTGCAAGGTTTGTTTTGTTTAAATTGTTTGTTGTGGTGAAACTCCCCAAGATAAGGGAAGCTGTGGGTAAGATGACTGCCGTGCCGGAAACAGCGGTTATGAGAAGGAATGCACACGAGTTGAAGACATTGTAGTAAGTGAGATGTCACAGATTAGTGCTTAATGACCTTGTCGTCACCGTAGGCCGAGGAGCGGCCACTCTCGGAAGACTCGGTCTTGGTGAGGTCTTCGCCGTCCTCCTCGGCAGGGCCGTGGACAGACTCCTCGAAGACGGGCTCAGGCTCGTTGACGTCGAACTTGGTCTTGAAAGCCGCGATGTTGTCGGCGAAGCCACTGCTGTTTGTGCGGCGGCGAGCGTTAGTGAAGCGGAAGTCCTCGTCAACGACCTCCTCGCCGGCGTTGCCCCTAGGCAGTGATATCAGCCAGACGAACTTTGTATCAAACGAAGGCAAGACAGTCTTTGAGGGCATAGGTCGGTGCTATGACACGCCAAGCGGAAGAGAGGTGCGTGTAAGTGGAGTAGAAAGGGGTCCAAACATACCAGTTACTTCTGCCACCACCGTTCTTCTTCACCTTTTTGGGGTCGACACCCTCGTGGCCGTGCTTTGCGAAGTAGCGAGGCAGGTGCTCCTGGGGGGAAGCAGTTCCGTCGGCCAAACCAGCATGGTCACGGTCGTTGTACTTGTGAGAGCGAGTCACTGGGGGGAAGCTGTTAGTAAAATGAATACCAATGTATCAGACAGGCAATTGGCTGTTGTCGAAATGGATGTTTGGGTATGGATGTTCATGGGGTTGGAACATCTGTGGTCATCTCGAGGGACGTAAATTGGTGAAAGGGAAGGGGGGTTGAAGGACGTCACACGGAAGTGATTGTGGTGCGGGGCAGATGAGAGCTTTTGAGAAGCGATAGGGTGAGGAGGGTTACGTACTGTTGGAGTAATTGGTAGTTAGTAAGGTGAGATCGTTGTACGTGTTGTTTGGAAAGACTCGGTTAAGCGGAATGGATGAGATAGTCGAGTGTTTGTTGTTGATGATGCCCAGGAAAGAGATCGTCGTTGATGAGTTGATTTGATGGATTGGAGAGAGAAGCTCGTTGATGAATTGTCGATGGGAGGTGAGGATGGAGGGGGGAGAGGGGAAGATATGTAGACGAGGAGACCTGCGTGGGATGCTTTTAAAGGTCGAAGGCTTGAGAGATATGACAGCCTATCACATCACGCGATCATCAGACAGCTTGCCCAATGAGGTGCAGAGCAAGGGCGGGTTGCATCTCGCAGGTCCGGGAAGCCTGGGTTGGGGGGTTTTGGGTCCTTTGATGGATCGGTAGAGAAAGCTGGATCGCGTGACCTGCTGCAGCGGAGGGGCTTGTTGCAACTTGCAAGGGAAGCAACGATGCAGGAAGTGGGCTGCATCGGGGGCCGGCTGGCTTGAACTGCCCCCCCAGGAGAGGGGAGGTGGGCGTGGACTGGCGCCAGAGTAAACCTCCATTGGTATGCCGCTGAGCTTTCTTGCAATTGTTTGTTGGTCAGGCAGGCATATTTTCTCCTTTGCCTGCTCCCTCTCTCTACCTATTCTATGGTACCACCTATGTTCTTGCTTGGCCTGTCCTTGGCGTAGCCGTCTTTCTTTAGGGTATCGGCCATTTCTTTTTGAATCTTTTATTTGTTATTATTTGCTTGACATCATAGCATCTTGACCGACTCTTTCGGTGGTGAACCCATTGGAAGCAGCAGATCGTTCGTTATTCTTTCCTCAGCCTCTCCTGCAGAGTAGTTCCCCCTTCCATTTCGACCACGGGAGCAGAGTGACGCAAAGGGGGCCCACTCAGGATCCGGGGTCTCAGGTACCAGCGCGCAGCTGGGACGGGTGGTCAGATTGCGGGGTAGTGGGTACATAGAGTACCAATCGCCGCTAGCTCGCTACCTGTTCAGAGTCACCCAGCCGCAGCAGCTACGCAAGTACCGGTGCAGCATGCGACCGGTACCCGCAAACCCCTGCTCCGACAAGCCATCGAGCCACTTCGACGCCGCAACTCGGAGTAAACTGCCCATCGTCAGGGTCCCATGCCGGCTTCCTGCTCCTATCGTTACTACCGCCCACCCGTTTGAATATCGACACCTCCGGTCTTTCCTTGACCGTTGACATCAGCCCAAGGACACCTGCCGCCGAATACCAAAAAGCGTGTCCCTTGTGCTGCGGATTTCCGACGTCGGATGGCCCAAAGAACCCGCCGGGCGTGGCTGGGGCTGTTCTTCCCTCGCTTCATTTTAGGGCCTTGTGGCAGCTCGACCGTTTTGGCCCGAGCATGGCTCCTTGCAACGACTCCATCGTGACAGTCTGCAGCGACGTGGCACATGACCATACTCACGCTCGGCGACTGCCGCTTCTTGCACTCTCTTCCAGTTGCGTTTGTCATAAGTTACACAAGTGACATCTGCCTACCTACAGAGACCATACGAAGCTCCACGACAATAATCTCAGCTTCAACGATGGCGAATGGAGTCTTTGATGGGTCTTCTCCATCGTCAGCTGGCCAGTGCCTGCCCCGATTCCGGATCTTCCTCCCAACCCATTTCTTCCTCAACAAGTCTGGAATGCTGATGCATATTGCTGGACGTGACCCGTATGACTGGAGTTCCGCGTTTTAATCTCGGTCCCCAAAACCCCTGAACCCGCCAAGCTCGTCAGGTCGCCGAGCCACATCCAATTGACCAATGGGGCCCACTCGGTCCAGTCGGAGAGCTTTCTGGAGCTCCCTAGAAGCGAACATCTGCCCGCCATGTCACCATTCCATTGATGTCGCAATGCTTTCGGACTGCACCTCTCATTTGGGTCATCATCAGCACACCAAACTTCTGTCATAGGAGACTCGTCACCTACCCGCTTTTTCTGCCGCTGTTTCGATACGACGCAAAGACTGAACGTCCCGAGAACGACAGCAGAATAGACCCCCTTGACTCGCGCAATTCGGTTCTCCGCCGTCTGTGCTCTTTGCCCCTCTGATCTACTAACAGGCCAACCGTCATGACAGCGCGCTTGACGTGGTTCCCATTTTACCTGCCGCATTCCTCTCAATGCTGCCGTCTCATTCGTCGGCTAACGGCCGTTCCCCCCGATCAGCTCAAACGGCCTCCGGCTCCGTACCCAGGCTCGACCATCGGACCTCTTGACTCTGTCTAGTCCGATCAGCTAACTTGTTCAAGTGCTCTTGGGTCTGAGGACCCCTATAATGCACGTGTGCAGTCACCATTTGTGGATGTCAAGTCACGTCAGTGACGGAGGAGCGGGTGTTTTCAAGGTTTTTGCTATTGCAAGAGTCATGAGAGTCAAATAGGTGGACAGGCAGATAGGTAGTAGGCAAGCCAGAGAGAATTGTCCATCTTGTGAACCGCCTCTGAGGCGGGGTCCGCGATATTGACGAGGCATGCTGCTGGTAACTGGCGGGGTCTCGGCTTCCCCACAGGTCCCGTGATCATCATGCCAACCGATTCCTTTTGCACCCTCTTCCGCACATCGGCAGGTCCCGACCCGTCAGTGCTGGTGGTCTATCGAGTGAGTCAAGCTTCCAGGTTGTATCACGACGATTCGCCACGCTTTGTTGGGCAGTCCGGAAACGGTAAGTAGCATCAAGTAGATACGTCGTGCCACTGAGTCATCGAACCTTCGCCCAATTTCCACAACACACGACTCTCAAGTTGACTCGAGCTTCTCGAAGGGCATGGCGAGAGCTCAAGATCAGATCGCGCGATTTTCACCCTTCATTTGACGACACAAGAAGCACGACGTGGATCTTCGTTGAGACGATGCCGTCTCGAAGGTTCTAGACCAGCTTACCACCGACCACTGTTGCTGTCGGAGACGTCGAATAAGACTCTAGTCGCCTCGGTACTATCAACAGCTATCTCCGATTCAGCCTATCTATGTTGAGGACACGTTGCAAATGCCAGCCCTCGACTTGCATTGTGCCTCAAGTGCCGCCGCTCAGTTATTCAGATGTCGCCATGCTCGAGAACCGCCCTTGCAAGCAGCCTGGAATCTCCCAGATGAAGAAACGCAATGCTCCGTTGTCAAGTCTCTTCCAAAGAATTCGCAAGGTAGCATGGTGTCTCCAGCTTGATAAGAAAGTCACTTGCCAATATTCTGTGTCAGTAATAATAAGTGTCCGAAGAAAAGAACACTGCTCTGTGATCGTCCACAGTGAGGCAAGCTTAGAGTAACATGTTCAAGAACTTTCGACTCTATATCACCACAAAGAGAGACAAATGGCCTCGATGCCACGCGCTTGTGATCATCGAAAATGCAGCTCTAGGTCTTTTTCTGCCTCGTTAGGGTTCGACAACGAATCCAATGGACCGGGAGATGACAAATGCCTCAGTACGAGAGATGGGTTTACTTTTTCTCCCGACACGCCCAACTGGCACGATATAAACATGTGTCGTGATGTCTTAGGTTAGAAATATGAGTGTGTCTATCGCGACTATTCAAGTTATGGGAACTGGTTAGGTGTATGTAACCCAGTTTTAGATCAGCCAGTGGACTGAAGCCTGTTAGATTCATATGACTCGAAACACGACACGCAGTCAGGAGATAGGTAGACAATGGCAAACACGCTGAGAGGCGAGTGATCAGGAGCAACCGAGTCTGCATCGACTATGAAAATATGACCGACGGCTATGTGCTTCGCTTGAAAATGCTTCCATAACAACACAACTGCGGTCAAATGTATGTTACTGAGTGCAAGAGAAGTCTTTGCGGTTTGTTACCAGTGCTGAGGTTTATGTCCTCACTCTCATCCCAGCTGCCGAGTGACATACGCCATCTTGCCCTTCATTGCATGAATTAACTGTCATGTGGTTTTCTGTTGAGCGAATCGTCATTGTGTATATGGTCTCTTATTCATTAACTAATGCTTTCGTTTATCTGGTAGTCTCTCCTGTCGACGACTGTGAGCTGCGAAAAGAAGATTGCATTAGCTCCTTGAGCACAAGACGGCCAAGATACATTGGCCTTTGATACTTGCCGTCTCTATACTGATAGCAACTTGATACCCTTGAGAAAGGTTGATTCCGCATAGCAGCAGCCTATTTCGTGTCATTACTTCCTGTCATTACATGGTTCATGAGCCTACGGCAGCTGAGTAAAAAACCACGTCTGCAGATGGAAATCGCTCCTTATCAACATATCTAGAGATAAAATCTCGTAAGCAACGGCTTCGAACGGATTTCTCGTAGAATTGGTGCGATAGCTCGAGGTGAAGTCGGTTGCCAAGGGGCACAAGGCACGCACAACAGACACCGGGCGCGATGGTTGCAACTTGACGCACGTCATCCAGGAAGGCTCTAAGAACAGTTTTACGACATTCCAGCGCGGGTTTTATGACGACTGCCGAGATAACGTTCTATCTCTAGGCCGCGTCGCAGGCCATAAAGATTCCATCGTGAAGATGGAAACTGGGAGCTGTTTTGTTTTGACAATGAACTTACCATTCCTAGGACAAAGCCTTAGTGCTGCTCAAAACAAAAATTGGCGTCTAGACGTTTTAGGGGACGTTCCCGAATAATTGAGCTCGGTTCTGGCACAGAAGCGGGTGGTTCGGATATTCACTGGTAGTACATGGCAACTCATTCAATGTCGACAGCCAGGGCTTCAACAAGCGACTATAAACAGCATCGAATATGATGACAGGGTCACACTGTTAACTTCAGGATAGGGCCAAAGGGCTTCGGATCGGCGTGCCAACCAACTACTGGCGCTCGCACACAGGTTTTTCGAGTTTCTGTTTTGTTTTTGGTGGAAAACCTTCTGGCGTCTGCAAATCTGCCTCAAACCCTTTCCCCCTTCGGATGATTTCCAGGAATGAGACACCGTTTGAGCTGTTCCCCTCGCTCCGATGTCAGTATAGTGAACATGGCGAACATGGTTTTTTTTATCGCTTTGGTAAGAGAGCAGTCAGCTTCACCCGGCCCGACTCTGTCATTTCATCCATCCTCGGCGACACCGACATGCCGAGAACCCGCAGCGCATATGCGGCACAGCACACAGAACGACACCGCTGAGAGTAATGTAGCATGCCGAAACCCGTATTGCTTATTCCCCAAATCGCATGAAAATGGCGCAGGAAACCTCGTTTGCTCGCATAGGAAAACCGCCAGACTGACATCATTTACGCGGAGAAAACCGGCCGCGACGCGATTTCTTTGTGTGTACATACAAGACGTGGATGGCATGAAGCTGCGTGATTCCCCGATACGGCAATAGGTTAGCAAGCAGGCAAGTCATAGAATACCATACTCGAACTGACCGCGAACCGTGTCCACGCCCATCCGACTCTCACACCTTCTTGAGCTCGTGCCGGAATCCCCGTACCTCCACAGATTTACTTTTGTCATTCCTGTCGAGTTGAACTCGCACGGCCATGCCACGCCACGCCGGTCCGTTCACCAACGACCATCAACGTAAGCTCGTAAATCCAGCTTCCCTGATCATCTCAACGTTGCCACACGTTCACGGGAGCGACCACGCACACGAAGCCCAGCCGCGTCTACCCCCCACAGCCACCTGTTTCACCTCAAGCAGCGCTTGCAAACTGTCATTCCAATCTTAGAAAAAGCTTGTTTCCCATGTTGCTCGTGTCAAGGTCTCCGCACGGAGGGAGGCTAGAGCCTGCAAGCTCCATTGCCTCACATGCGCTCAGTAAACGGATCGTCGAGAGCCGTGGAAGCTTAAAAGAGATGATCATTCTGAGGATCCAACGCGTCAAGTGAACCCCCAAAAATCCCAAGACCCCGGATTTGGCTCCGAGATCCATACCGTGGACCCCAAAGTGGCGAAGGCACGACACTAAAAATGTTCGCCCTCGTGGATAAGGGCAGGGAAACAGGGTGCTGACGTGAGGCAATGCTGAGTAACTAACATCCCAACGACCACGGTGACCCCCCCTACAGGGCTGAAGACAGGGTTGCTGTGCTGTCGGTGAAGCCAGATCTGGTATCAAAGGAGACGACGAAGAGCAAGCCAAGCCTTGCTACATGCGGTTTGAAGGCGCCCAAAAGCTTGGAGGAACTCTACACGAGCGGGGCTGATCCTGAGATGGCCCTGGCACACACACAGCCTTTGCCCCGACCTAGGAAATTTAGACAGCAAACCTGCCATCCTTTTCGGGAAGTCCTCAGTCGGTCGAACCACTTCGTCCCCCGTCCGATTGGGAACACGACCCCCGCACTCTCGTCGTGTAAAGGCGATATTTATAACCTCACCCAAGAAACAAGGTTCCCCAGAACGAGAGCAGCAGAGGCCAAGCCCCAGATTCCCTGGTGGTCTTCTCTTCGGTTACTCAGACCGAGATCCTGTCATCGAGTTGCGGGGTCGTCCTCCACCAAGGTGGCCCTGGCAGACAAGAAGCCCCTCGAGGTTCTTTGGATTGGCAGTGCTTGTGAAGATAGGATTCTCACGTGTTTGTTATTCATGCTTTCTTTCTCGACTATCTCCCTTAAGCCTTTTCCATCTTGTACATCCTCGAGTATGTGCGCACGATTGTCAAGGTCAGCCAACCCCCCACCTTCGCGCAGTTGACAGCAGCGAGCTTCTCTTGAGGATAAACTTCAATTCAAAGAAACAAAACAAAAGAACTCCACACCCAAAGAAACGCCATGACAACAACAAGGGCCCAATGCCTGCCAGCTGATACCTCGCCATCTAGTAACAGAGCCAGCCAAAGGAATCAAGCACGCCGGGACCCAGAAACAGAAGGAACCAAACCCAAAGAACCAGAGCATCAAAATCAGTCGAGCCCCCATGTCCGTAGAACCAATCGGTCGTTTTCCGTTCGTTTGTTTGCGTGACCGTCGTAATCCCGTTTCTCCTTTCCAAGACCCCGGTAAGACAAAGCAGCAAGACTCATCTCGCCAGAAAAATCAACAGAGAGTCAGCTTTTGCCTATGTTTCCTTGCCGTACGTGTCCATGACTCTCCCAGCCACAGTCAGATATATACCCCGCTCAAAGGGTATAACTCTGCATATCTTGAAACATATACATGTTGTCGGCAAAATCCATTGTCCCTGTATGCGTGGGCATGACCATGTGAGCAGCGGCGGCGGCGGTTGCGTCGTAGGACATTGGTGGTGCAGTATGTTGCCGCGGAACCTGTTGCGTCCTCGACTGCAAGCCCCGGAGCTTGAGGTACTCGGCATGAAGGGACGAGTAGGCTTGACCGAGGGAATCGTTCTTCTGCTTCTGCTCGGAAAGCATGACCTCGAGGTCCTTGATACGCTGGTCTTTGCGCTCGCGATAAGCGCGTTGCGAGGCCCTGTTTTGTGCCCGACGTCGCTACGAACAGGATGTGTTAGTCTACCGCCGAAGGATCTTGTAAAGCTGCGCTATGGGGGGGGGCACATGGCGGCATGCCGAGGAAGGTTCGAGACTTACCGAAAGGACTGATGGCGGGGCATTCTTATAGCGGTTCTCGCGCTTCCTCTTGGCGGGTGCTTTGGCGGTAGTCGCCTTATCGTCCGAAGTTGGTTGCGGTGATGCTGTGTCGCGATTTGAGCTCATGGGGCTGGGATACATGCTCTGGTCCACGCCATTGAAGTCATTCACAAAGGTCGTATCAAACTAGGTCAAGTTCAAGTCAGTCTATGTCCCCGGAGTGCGGGACGAGCCAACTCACGCTTGACATGATGGGACTCGTAGACTCAGATGAGCTGGCTGTGTCCAGATATTGTTCAGGCTCATCATAGATATAGGGCGCGTCCATGTCCAAGAAGGCATCCACGTCGTCGTACATGTTGAGCGGCAGCGAGTGATCCATGTGTAGCAATTGGGTGCCGGAGGGGCCAACAATGGGGATAGTAGGTTGAGAGAGGTGGCTAGTGTACGAGCAGGCCAGCTTTGATGTTGACGCGAGTTGCGAGAGATTGGAAGTCAAGATGAGGGTTGGGACGATATATACAGAAGCAAGGGAGGGCAACGCGTGGTCTGGATCTGTGTCTGAAGAGTGATGTGTAAGGCGATCTAAGCTACGCCATAAGGATTTGCAACCGGGCCGAGAGGAATTATATAAGGTGCTCGGAGTGGAAGAAGCACCACGAAGGCATGCCCCCCCTCCCCAAGACAAGGTATCGGTACGTAGTCTATGCGAAGGGTTGAGGAAGCAGCAGCAGGGCGGTACCCACACGCACGCATGTGCAAAAGCCGGGCCCTGCGTGTGGTTCGTAAGTACGTAGGTAAGCAACGTTTCTGGCAGACTCCTTTGAGGACGACGAATGCAACACGCCGGTAACGCAGCAAGCCAGCAGGCCACCTGTCGGATTGGACCCCAGATAGCGCACTTCCCGGGCTGCTTAGGTGCATGGCGCGACCGCCTGTCCATCCTCCTGTTCCTGGTCCCCTGGTGGTGGTCAAAGTTGCGCGATGGGGAAGGAAAGCGAAGAGCACGAGAAGAATCGCCGCCGCCGCCGCCTATTTGGGCTTGGTGAAGAGCTTGTACGCTAATGGGTTGGTGGTGGTGGTGCGGGCAGGGGTGGAATTGGAGACAGCCGCCCGCTGTCTTGTCTGCATTTGCGCACCAAGTTACGTCTTGAACGGGCTGCGACAAGGTAGCAAGGGACCCCTGCAAGAACGGAGCCAGATCCTACCGGGGGAGGATAAGCAGGACGGAAGACGGTGGGCAAAGACGGAGGAGGTGAGGGGTCGAGAGCAGCCGACGCGGCGCCGTTAAGCTTTGAACCTGCCGCCGTTGCATGATGCTGAGCCTTCCTGCCGACGACGCCTCGTAGGGTGAGATGGGACAACTCCTCGTAACCACCATTTATCTCTCCCCATATTGTGGCTGGCTAGACTTCAGACGGTAGGTTTACGACAGCATCGCCGCCACAGCCAGAATCATCTTCTCCGTGTGTCATAGTCAAGGTGATCAATTCGTCCCAGCCCTACAAGACAAAAAAGCTTGAGAACACGGTGGGGGCGAAGATACTCTTCTCCGCGGTCTCGCCTCTTTGGTACAAATTGCACGACGGACTTGACATTGTTCTGGCCGTGCCCCTCAAGTTGGCTAGACTCGCTTCGGTGTCCAGACAGAAATGTTCGCCACGAACTAAGGGCGACTCATGCGGCCCTGGTCTCGCAAGCGTTTATCGACAGGCCGTCTTGTCTAACATGACTGTCGAAGCCTCGGAAGTATACTGATATTTATTGCTTAAAAATTAAGGGGAAGGAAAGAAGCAGAAAAAGGCTACACCCCGAAATTGCCATGGGCCAATTGTTATCTCGTTGTTTGAGAGTCGTTCACGGCCAAGAGTAGGGAGAGGGGTGCCGGAAAACCAACGAGGTGGTGCCGCTAAGCGTAGCAGTCACAATCCCGCCTTTTCGGATCGCTTCACAGCAGCGAAGCTTCATTCTTGGTGGGAATCTAGCGGCGGAAGGGCGGAGCCCAATTCGGATTCGAATGGCTGTGGGGGGCAGCATGGCAAGGGCGTATGCATAGGACGACGGCAGCGTCTGATGCACGCCGACTCTCGGTCGCTTTTCTTTCGTACCACTCGAAGAAGAGATGTCTAGTGCGACTGTGCGTCCGTTGTATTCCTTGCATTATCCCATCGAGTGTCGAAGAGGAAATCATCCCGAAATTGGATGGAGTCGTGTCTCTTTGATGCTAGGTAAGTTGAGCGCAATCGACAGCAACGGCTACGCTTGCCCGCCCGTGATGATGAATTCCTCGCTGACCAACAGTCAGTCATTATCGGGCCAGTCTCGGGAATGCGGCAGCATGTCAGCCTCCCCATCTCAAGCTGTGCCGGTGCAGTATGACGACAGTGATGACTATTAATGCACCGTCCTCACATGGCCTAGCCGTCGTGGGTGTCTACAACTCTGTGTCAGTCTTTCCTCAGGGTCCCAAGAGCCTTTACACCTCCGTGATCCTGTTCGAATGCAGTATTGGTAGGAACCACGAACGGCAGGCAGGGCGGCGGCACGATCACCGCACCAGTGCATGTGGCAGGGGAGCGTTGCCTTGCCAGGCTGGCCCAGCGCCCTAGCCCAAGGCTAAGGTACTCCGCAATACCAACAATAGAAGCCTCCACGGGTCCTCGTTATAGATAAAGGCGAGCGGGTGCTTTGCTTCCTTACTCAGGTACACCAAGACTCCCGCGATGGTTTATACTTTATTGTCGGCGAGGTTCCGAACAAACTTTGGCTCGGCCATAGACCGGGCATACCGTAGGTAGCGAGGGTTCCCCAGCATAGGGGAGGGAGGGAGGGAGGAATACACAATCATGCTCCCGCAGACAAGCCCCAACTCAATTTATGTCAAGAACGGCCGAATGGCCCGGTCTGGTTTGGTCGATCGCAGAATTCAACCGCGCGTGTCAAGAAACCTTGTGCTTCGTGTTACGACGCCGAGCGGGACTGTACTTTGGTTCGGGGGGCCATTCATCTCGTCGCAATCCGGGAGAAGGTGGTGTGAAATATGCGAGGGGGGAAACATGGGGATTGCTATCTTCCCCCAGTAATCCCATCATATTTGTGCCCATTGTTTCTGAATCCGGGGATGATTAACGTGGACGCGCAGGCGAGGTTGGGCGCAGGCTGTGGGATCTGGTTCTGCAGTGCAGTGCTGTGTGGCCCACTTTCTAGACCACACGGGAATGACTTTGTGTTTTCATACGTCTGCTCCTCCCCCCAGTGCAAGAGCGGGCTATTAGATCCCACAGATGAGATAAAGCGGCATACCCTTGTCGCAGCGGTACGGAACTCCATCTGATAAGCGGTGGCCCCATTACGTGAGGCCTAGGACGTGTGGCCTGGGTCGGTGCAGGGCATATATATTGCGTCGAAGTCACACGCAGCTGAGTGCGTTCAAGGAAGCAACAAATAACCTTTGTTGTGACCGTTTCTGTAGAACAGAGAAGAGAGTCTCGGCGAAGTTTAAAATACGGTCTGTGGTAAATACTCGTTGACGGTTGTTCAAAGAAGTCCGTCTGATTGCGCCGCAAACATAGTGCTGTGTTTACCAACGCCATGTGTGACGTTTGTTCGACGTCGTGGAATTCCGCCGCACTAGTAATTAGGTCCAGGGGGGGTTCGGGTTGCAACGTTTGAAGGGATTAGGGCTCCAATCGGGAACCGTTTCCGAGCCGTGCCGTTTTACTACTTCCGTCGGTTTATCTGCACAAGCCCAGGCTAGATGACTCTCGTTAGGGGTGGCACCTCCATTGCCCTCAAGTCACCCAATGCCCAGTTCTGCCCTTCTCTTTTTTTTTTTTTTTGTTCTGCCGTTCACCTGATCCACAGGTGCTCTGGCACTGAACAGACCTGTGCTGCCGCCGTCAAATAACCTTTAAGCTCGGGCGACCGACGATCAGCAAGCAATCCTGTCCCGCCCCGGAGCCGAATCCTGGCACCGCAGTCCGCCTCCCCCGGATGGAACTCCACATCAGAAAGCCGGAAACTGCCGTCAATCACCTCACCAAAGGTCATGAGAAACTCCGCTGCTGAGCCGGAAATAGCAGATCAAGGAGACGACTGCCACCGTACCGCCCGCATGTGCGCGCGAAGCCTGTCGGTTCTGGGTTGGGCTTCTCAAGTTCTCCAAAAACAGAAAGGAAAAAAAAAACACCCCTTCATGAGTCCCGCTACAGCCGGGAACTGATCAGGCAGCCATAATTGTCCCTGTTCGAGCACTCCCCAGTATCGTTACATACCTCCCACTACGATGAATTCGGCGGGGTTCCAGTGGCTGACTGGGCTTGGGGGTTTGTCTCCATCGTGGTGATTTTTGAACATCAGCTCTCTGCACTGTTACGAACGGTCCAATCAGAAGCACGGTCTGTTTTTGTCATGCTGCTGCAGCTGCTAGCGCTATGAGTGTCCCCATATCATATCTCATGGGACCATACACTGACCTAAGCAACTTCTAGATCCGTACGGATACAGGGCAGGGTATTCAGGCATCGCGGCCCCCGTAGTACGAAGAGGGCTGGAGTCAAATCCGGCCCTTTGGCAGAGAAAATAGTTGCCGTAGTCCATATTTTTGGTGAACGAAAAGATGAGGTGATACCACTTCACTGGCCCGTTCGGTCTCATCGTCCAGTCCTCCATCATCCCCTCATTTGGCCACTAAGCCCCTGGGCCGTGTAGCTGGATATTTGCCGGAGCAGAAGAAGCTGGGGTTCGGCCGAGTCGAATCTATTTTAAGCGGACGGCCCCCCTTATTGCCAAACTAAGTAATTTAGGTTGCTGACGGAGCACCACAAGGTCGCATCCTCTTTCTTTCCGCCTCAACCCTCATTCATATGTTGCCTCAAAGGTCCTACAACCGATGGTCGAGAATTGAATGCCTTCAGATTATTGCCATCCCATTAGTTCTTGCACTGAGAGGCCCCCTTGTGTCCGATTTCGCCTGCAGCATGGATGGGCAAGACTCTTCGAGTCTAGACACCACTAGTCGGGCGGAACTCCGTTTGAAAACGTCGAGGCAAATTTCCGTGTTGCTCCAACGTTGCTTCGTATGTATGGCCACGGCCCCCCAGGGGGGGGGAGAAAACGGACCGCTCTCGCCGCCCGCAGAGTTCTGTGTCTGTATATATCCATTTAACAATATCGCAGTGCAGTCTGATTCGAACTGGAAGAACAATGTGACGCTGCCAGGCATAAGAAGCCATTGCAAAGTTTTGCCTGGTGAACCCAACACGCGCTTGTGTGCAAGGAGATAAGATATCGGGATGCCCGGCTGGCAGGCATCCATTGGATGCAAATCGCCTTCTTCTTGTGACATGCATGCAGCAAGAGACCACCAGAAATGAGGAATGGGGTATCTGCTATGAAGCTCGACCACTGCAACGGGATGCTACGTTCCCAAATGCCTCAGGCTAAAAGAGACCGGCGTGGTCGCCCGCAATCCCGCAAAGTGCAGTGACATGCAACGGTTACCCTGACGAGCAAGCGACCACGTGGAGGCGGAGAGGTTCGCATTGTATCTTCCGCTCTCTGCAATATGTGTTTTGCACATGCTCTATACTCATTGTATGTTTTCAGATGTGAACCAAACCAGGCGTGATCTATCGAAATCGAAAACCCTGGCTGGTTGGTGCGGTAGAAGTTGCCGATCCGATAAACACACGTGCATAGAGAGAAGTAGAAAACAGTTCCCTACTTCGCTTTCACTTGAACCGAAGCTCGTCGAGCATCACCAGATATCCGTGAAGGGGCGTGTCTGGGCATACTTGCTACCCGGGTGCGCGATAATTTCTGGCTTCCTCGAGAAGCCCACCTCACTGACCGCCTCTGCCCACCAGTTTAGTTCGCAAGGGCATGGCAGTGCACCTCTACTCCGAACCTCCACGTCCGAGTATTTGGAATGTGCCATCATGCCGCTCCGGGGTTAGCCACTGGTGAGGATCACCGGTTTGATCCGTAGTACAATGGTCGGAGTAACGGCCTCTGAACAAGTGAGTTGGTGCTTCAAGCCCCCGCACTGCACAGGTCTTGGTGAACGGAGCCGAATTAGTCTCCGTTTTGCGCCAAGGTGTTGATGATGTACTCGGCTTCGCAAGTACCAGATGACACCATTTTCCACAGTGAACTAGGCAGAAGGAATCTTTGCAAGTTCGCCTTGGGTTTGCAGTATCCATCTTTCAAACTTGTCCAATGGGTCAAGCAGTGGCCGCCCCTCCTCGCCCAACCGGGCTCTTCTCCAGTGGAGACCATCTATTTTCCCAAAAGGGTAATTTTCCGCTCGAATGCATCGATGGGGATGTGCCAGGGTGAGCATGCAGGGGACTGAACCGAACCCGTCGACATGCGTCCGCTGGAACGCCGAGCCGCTATGGCCCGGCCACGCGATTGGCAACGACATATTTGGGGTCCGAATTGTTGCTTGGGTGTACGTTGGCACAAGCCTTTTTGAGGTTGAATCGTGAATAGGCAATTTCGCGGTATTTACAGAGTCATGCAAATGCCCCATTTCTGATTTCAGTTTTTCACGACTTCTGGACCTGAACCGGAACAAGGCATCGTGGAGAGGGCGAAGCGCAGCCTGTCCCTTATCCGAACTTCGTTCCCAGCCCCACGGTGACAGGTTAGGCACTTCGGCAGCAACAAGCACTTCGGCTGCAATAACAACGACTTAGACAGCTGACTTGTTTCCCATTACCTGCAGGTTCTACCATGGCATTGCGGTGTCTTGTGATAGCCATCAATTGAGTCCAGGTTTATTGAAACCGCGGCCAGCTCTCTAGCACGGCAGCTGATCCGCCATCATTCCGAGTGGGCGGTGGCTCTAACAAATACAATGCTTGCCGGGTTCCTGTGAGGCTCGCATGTTGCTGTCCAGACACAGGCGAGGTCATGTGTGCCGGCATGGCACTCTTCCGCCGCCACAGCCGTCCCTGTCAAAGGTTCCAAGGACCAATACCAGAAGGTAGTAAGATATCAACATCTGAAAAAGGTCAAGGATCTTAGAATCAAGGTGACTGAGAAGCGGCAGGGCTGAGTAATAGCAGCAGAAGCGAGCTCCTATCTTTTCTTGCTTAGCTCCAGCCCTATGCAGGGACTTTGCGGACATGAACGAGGGTGCCTAAAACGCCACTGCCCTGTCAACGTCGAAGGTGGTACCGTTCTATCGAGTACGGGGTCCTCAAGTCCTGGCGTATCGAGGAGCAGCGGAACAGATGCGTAAGAGCGGCCGAAGCGAGTGTGTCCTGAGGACATCTTAGAGCTCCTGAAGACCCGCTTCGGCCTGAGAGACACCGGAAGCGAAGCCAATCTTTTTGCTCATGTCGATGGCCTGTTGAAAGCGTTTCCTGGCGACTTCTTTCTTTCCCAACATAGCAGCGATGTCACCCATGTTGACCAAAGCCACAGCACAAGCCTCGTCACACTCCTCTGTGCGCTCATCGCCTTGGATGTCCTTAGAGTGTGAGTAAGCATTGCCAGCCCAGTTCTTGGCGGCTTCCAGGAACCCGGCACGGTCCGTTGGCATATCAGGGCTGGCGATTGCGTTGGATGTTGCAGGGGCATTCGGGACGATTCCTAGCGGGGTTTGAAGAGGATGCTGCGCAAAGGCCACGGCCAAATTGTTCACTGCAAGACATGTCAGCCGGATCCAAATATACTTTTTGGGGGCAGCGCTCAGAATAGGTGAGTGCGATGAGACAACAACCTACTGATAGTAACTCGGTGACAGGGGCTGGCGCAGAGACGCAATGCCTGGAAGAAGAGCGGTACTGCCAGATGAAACTGAGACTTGGACTCGTAGTGGTGAGCCAGGGCTGGGATAGAAAGTCAGTACGATGTCGCCGAAAGCTGATTGTAGTGAGTCAGATGATGATGGGTAGATGGCAACATACATTCCATGGCTCCTCCAATCTCCTCTGGGCTCATCCAAGGGCCCTCCTCCTCTTTAACACCTTCTTCACGACGACGCCGTGACTCTGTCAAGGCAGTCTCGACGGCCCACGTCAAGCGGGTCTGGGCATTTTCTGGCTCCAAGACGTGTTCGTCTGAGTAAAGAGCGCCGAGTTTGGTGCTGGTGCCAACAGCCTTGGCCAGCAGTCGTGTACGTTTGTGCCATAAATTTTCAACAACAACCTCTTCGCCATTCTCTGCGACAACCGGACGCTTTTCTTCCGGCAATGCTCTGACGGTAGGTGGCTTTCCGGACTTATCGACTGCACCGTCCGCGACGGACTTCTCCATCCACTCCACCCACTTGAGGCAGTCCCTCATTACCGAGTCTAATACAGTTATGGCTCCCTGATAGTTTCCAATCTTCTCAAGCCAAGCGGCCGTTTGGATTCTAATGCCTAGTACATCGTCGGAGAATGGGTCCAGCTGGAGCTCGTTGCACTGCTCCAAGGCTTGCTTGTAATATTTCCTCGCCAAGTTCGGGTCGGGCTTGATGTTGGTGTAGTATAGCGCTCGACGAAGAGATTTTGCGATCGGCTTGGGATACTTGGTGAATTGACGAGCCATGAAGTAGTCGAAGTAAAGCTTGACAATGTATATTGAGACGCCTGCCAAACCAGCGAGACTTAGGCGCAGACAAGTCAGCGGTACAGCTCAGTGATAGCGGTAATGCCGGACAACTCACATAGCCAAGGCCAGAATAAGCTCCTCGGGACTCTCTCTGAACATCTTTTTCATCCCTTGCGGTGTCATTGAAGTCAAAAGCGAGCGAAAGGACAAGGCTCTCCAAAGCTGGCGTGCTTGGGAAGACGGCGGTGGAGGAGCTGGAGAGTTTGTCTTCTTGGTACCATTGTGCGATGAACCAGACGTGCTCTGCTGCCTCAGCTGGACATGCCTGCATACTATGGCAGTACTCGGATGGACACCGGCTCGCAGTTTTACAGCGGACGCCGAAGGCGATCGGATGACCTGACGACGGCACAGGCTTTCGATAGCCCGGCATGCCGTCATGCGCGACGCCGCCATCATGATAATCAATCGAAGAACCGCTAAAAATGTGATCGTAAAGATGTGGGTTTCGCAGCTGGCTGTCGGACGAAGCTGGTCAACGGCACATGTCGTCGTTCGCCGTTTTAAGGCGATTGTCGAGTGACGTATTTTAGCTACAAAATTTAATGAAGGATGGAACGGTTCAAGAGCTCTTGCTATGGTGGGTCCACAATGTCAATGCGCAGCGAATCAGGAGAGGGAAGTTACACCGAGGCTCACCCAGCCATGCCATCTCTCGCGGGTGCCCCACTCGGATCGTGGAGAAGCTTCGGAATCAGAGGGGCAAATGTCGAGCTTCTTCCCCCGCCATTCACCGTCTCTGTAAGGGAAACCCGACTCACTTGCTTCTTCAACCCTCAACTCACACTCGACGCCTCAACAGCAGCGACGCACTGTCAGTAATCTCTCTGTATCATATCCCATCTCATTCAGGCCCAAGAAAATGGCTGGAAAGTTCGAACCCAAGGTACCCGTCAACCTGGCTCCTCCCAAGGACGACCCTATTACCCTCGAGGAGTTGGCCAAGGCCGATGGTAAGTTGCTCTTACTTTCCATAAGCTGGATTTGAAATCTCTGCGGTGTAATCTTTCTCATAGGAGAATCATCGAGCGACGTGTACCTTACTTTGAGTGAAGATGCTTGTTGTGTGCCCTGGGAAATCACTGCTGCACGCCGTGGCGTGGCATCGATGACGGTCACTGCGGCCAACTTTTGGACGAAGCCAGATCCTTTTTGTCTCTCTGATTCAAGAAGCATTCGCCAGTACCTTTCAAAATTCATTTCCAGTTGCCGCGATCTAGGCCATTCGAATCACATGCAAACGCATCTTACCTCACACATTGCCGATGAATCTGACAGCATCGCAGGCTCGGATCCCAATGGAAAGACATACGTTGCTATTAAGGTAGATTTTAGGCCTCATTAATCTGCGAGCCGTGTCTGATGTTCTGGTACAGGGTATCGTCTATGACGTGACAGGCAACAAGGCATACCAACCAGGAGGTTCCTATAACGGTAGGCTCTTGAACGCTCCCTAGACCCAAAGAAGCTCCCAAACTGACGCCTAGTTAGTTTTCGCCGGGAAGGATGCCTCCCGCGCTCTCGGTAAAACCTCAACGAAGGCCGAGGACGTCAGTCCCGAGTGGCAAGATCTCCCCGACAAGGAGAAGGGCACTCTCAGCGACTGGGTCACCTTCTTCTCAAAGCGGTACAACGTTGTCGGCCGCGTTGCCGGAGCTACCAACACGGAGTGAAGGGCCAGAGCAATGGAAGCGCGGCTTTGAAGGGCAAGAGGCAAGAGTTGATGGATGAAATGGGGAGAAGATAGGAGGCCAAAGATATTCATCATCCGCAGGTGTGACGTTGCCGCAAGCGAGCGTAGACGTAACAAATGTCATGAGGCCTTTGCATCAACGGCACCACACCAAAACCTCCGAACGTTATTTCCCTCCTCCTGATTTCTCTCCCCTCGCCTCTGGCCGAGAAACACCGACATTGATCTCAATTGCAACCTGGCAGCTCCATATCAGCCCCTCCTATGCTAATGCTTATCCGTGGAAGACATACTGATACGCTCTCTTCTATACAAAGAGCCTCGCGCAAATCCTTTCGTTCATGTGCGATGCTACTATTCTCGTATGACGTCCTTACCAGAATACAGACCTGGTGGTTGCTGGATCACTGGGCGTCAATTGGAACCCAACTGTGTCAAAGAGGGGTCTTATTTTTCTGCAGAACCCAACATTGTCGAGACCAAATATAATAAGGCCACATCGACTTGAAAAGATCCGAAGTCTACATACGAGGAATGAGTGGCGCGTCTCGCGCCATCCATCTCACCCTTCTGCTCAATATTTTTGTTGCACAACAATAATTACAACAGTCTACGTCTCTGCCCTTGAGACTGTTTCTCTGCCCCCCTTTCCGGCTCTGACCACTTAGAGCCATACTTCCTGCAGTTTCCCGACAGTCGTTCCTATGGAGTATGACCCTCTTGCTGTCCTGTCGCACAAAAGGGCGTTGCACATGTTGGTTGCCGTTGCAGTGCTCCAGCTGGTTTGCAACGTGGATACGAACGCCTCAAATCTCAAGACTAGTGATGATATGTCATCTAAATCCAACCAAAGAGCAGACTAGCTTCCGAGGACAAGTAACCGAACATATTGCCTGCTGCCTAAAGTCACTTTCTGATCAGGCCCAACGAAGTAGAGTGGAGCGTTGAGGTACAGATCAAGACGATTCCTCAAAAAATGAGAAACCAACATTCAAGTTTGGTCAACAACTAAGGCTCACTTTCTATACGAATGCAGGTGGTATCAGCTTCTTGGTTTGTTCTGCGTATCATACGTTGCTATCCGAAGCAAACCTATTTGGCAAGTATGAAAGATTATCACACGTATCTTGCGGGAGCCACGCCTACCCTCGAAATCCCCAATCACTGCAACCCCTCCAGTAAAGCTACGTAGGCATGTCGAGCAACTCTACATCGATACTCAGAGCTAGCTGAACTGCCACGTAACCAGTCTCTCTCTAATATCTCACCTATTTTTCAGTACCGAAATCGGGTGAGAGCAGGCTTGCCTGTGTCGGGTTCCCACGCCACTTTGTTTCAGGTTCATCTCGATGCAGTATCTGTATACATCATTTGATTGATAATGGAGCACCATAAATGTACTTAAAAGTCTTCAGGCTGTCTATTACGCTGTAGGAACGGGGAAAGGCTGCCATTCGGCCGACTCGGACAGTTGAATGTAGAGGGTAAATACGGCTTGATCTACGAAACATCCAAAGCCGGAACGGCAATTTTGGAGCAACACAACCTGCAAAAGACTCTCGTAGGCATATGAACTGATATTTTCGTTATTTTCCTGCACCTTCCAAACACTGTTTAAACATGGGAGTTACATGTGCATGTGAAGGCACGCTCTCCCTTCGCCGGGCCACACTGAATCAACCTTCAGACACAATCTCGGTTTCTTACAAGCCCACGTCAACACCCTGGAAGATATATATGTGGGGGAAACATCCTTGCCATGGAACATGAACGCTGCTGCTGATGGTGCTTTCCAACTCAGCGACGGCGACTCTGGCCATCAATGCACTCTAGGCCGGCAGGGAAGCTCGGGTGCCCCCCACTGTGCCAGGCCAAGATGCAGTTGTCGCACGGAACGCTCTGCTTCCACGAGTTGCGGAGAACTTTGACGCCGAAGCATTGGTGGTTCGGATCATTGCGGGCGAAGTGGCAATACGATTTCAGCCGTACAATAGAGTGGTTACAGGTGAAGAGAAACTCTTCCCAGTCGCACATATTGCAAGAATGGGGCCAAAGGATGCTATTGTTCCTTTGGATTATTTTGAGAATAGATGTCTACAGTATCAGTTCAGAACGTTGGGTGGTCTGAGAACTCTGGCAGCGTTTGGAAACATACCGATGGAACGCTCAACTAGTTCTGTGGATGCTGGTGAAGAGTTCTTCTCCTCTTTCAATCTAAGTTGATGCTGGAAACCGGGTGCTATGTGGCGCCGAATGCTTTTTGGTACGAATATTGCTATTGAATGTGAAGAACTGTGTCTCGATAAAGAATGGAGCACGTCTTGGTCTGGACAGTCAACCCCTTTTTATAGATGCTTCGCCCAAGGCCCTCGCTTCACAGGCTGGTGTCCAGAAATCGTTATCATGAAGGGTGAAAGTTAATATGCAACTGGATGTAAAAAAGGCTTGCTCGAGGCCATCGACATGTCTGGTCATATGGACACTGTGTGTGCATCCCTACCTGGTGTGATGGTGTCGCGCATTGACGATATGCTTGTTCGCGAGGATGGTATGTAAGCCTAGATGTGATGCGGGGCGTCCATCTAAATGGTCACCTCGTACGGGCTTCAGCAGATACCACATGAAGTTAGCCTTGGACCGGGAGGGAAGTTGATTGTGCATCCCCGGAGGAAGAGGCTGCAGATTACAAGCACGGTTGGAAGATGGCGATGCAGGAACTACCACACCCCTCCTTTTACAAATACCTCGGAATCTGGCCTGTGGGACCGAGCTATGTACCTGGTATCAACAAGAAATTTGTTTGATAGGAGAATCCAAACGTCTACAAGTTCGATCCAGATTGTCCGCTCCGTCAGCAGTCCGAACCCGCAGAAAGAGGTATACTGCTGCTTCCCAGAGCACTCATTTGTTGCTCTGGTCTCGGCAGAACATCGTCAGTAAGAGCAATCGATGGACGTTTAATCACCCTTGGGAGGGTTTTGTGTACAAACAAGATTGAGGTGGTAGTCCCTATACTACTAAGATGTCGTCGATACGTTCACCCGATGCCAGATCGATTCGTCAAATTGTATCTCTGAGTTCCTGTCGACGTAAGATGACCGGCCTTGTCCTGTTTTTCTCCGGGCTTTCTGCAATTCGTACGTGTGGCACAATGAACGTCAACTCCTCTTGTCGATGGAGAAAATGTTATCTGCAGTACCCAAAGGACATCTGCTTCCGACCTAAGCCACCTGCATCTTGCGGAGCGGCCCGATAGGCGGGTTTACCTAGCTGAGATGTAGGCTCGTTCCTTGGCGTAGAGCAAACATCGAACAACTGCATAGCAGACGAGACCACGACGCAAACTAAAGATACGGCCGAACAGTCACCCGACTATCGCGATTTTCAAATAGTCTTGCTATTGGATAGTGGAGCAGATACATACGGCTGCGCTGTGTGAACGAGAGTGACCATCTGTCACGGTTCTTGCACAAGAAAGCTGCACTCGTAGTAATACTGTGCAACAAGGGACGGCCCCGCGCACCAGACATCCCGCAGCCAGACCATGTAGGTTCCCTCAAGTACTTGGTTGTTCCGAATGTGAAGAAACACATCTGAAGTGAAGCTGACAGCACCTGAGCGGGTTACGTCTAACCGGACGACGACATTGAAAAAATAATAATCATGTGTCACATCTTGAGTGACGGTCGCGTGTTCCATCAGTCCAGTGTCCAGTCGGTATCGGATCCATCATATCATGTGAGACAATCTCTAAGGACACGTATACAAGGGCGGAAAGGGGAGGGGGGTTGTGCGTTTGTTTCTCTCAAGAATGTACTTGCTCAGAGGGATATTCGTGACACCGAGCATGTGAGCCTCGCGCTGCTCGAGGTGGCACTACAGGCAATGTGAGAGTGATAACGAATACCTTGGCACAAGCTTGATGTCGAAGGACGTTTTCGATCTCGAACTGTACGAAATCCGGTAGAGAGGTTTACTGATTGCGAATCAAGAGCCCAAATCGCCTTAGGGAATAGCTGGGTCTCCTTAGGAGAACATCATCGAAAAGCCGAAACAAGATTAAGTGTTTTACCCTCTATCAATGGCCCTAGACCTCGGAAGTTGGCGGCTCAGTTGTGCCAGCTGAGACATTTGCCGCTGTGGAAATGGCGAGCATAAGCGAGGATAGCGTAATCCTTTACCCTCTGGTGTCCTGTAGCATCAACCCATCCAGAGTTCCGTCGGCTCCGGAATGGCTACCAACTGATTCGATAGCTCACTCCCACTGCAGATACCGTGGATGCTAGTCCGAAAAGTGCAGCGAGCGCCGAAAGCGCGATACGTGACCGATAGGGATGAGCCGTAGAATCCAAATTTGAATTCGAACCGTTCGTGCATGTCAATCTGCAGAATTTTGTACGGTCTGCTTCATATCGTAGCCGTGAAGCACTTTGGTGTTTGACGGTGGATTGTGCAACAGAGCGAGACGTGACGATGTTCTGGGCGGTTTGTGTGCTAGGTCAAAAGCGGAGGCAAATGCGACCCATTTCCATGGCACTTGGCTGCCTTGCTGGTTGCCTTGTGTCGCTGCCTGGCGAGTTTCCGGGCGCCGATTGGCTGGATTCGGGCGACGACGTGTGCTGCTCACCGAGAGTCGCCCAAAAAGCAAGGCGAACTAGCGAATGGACCGCGCCCTCGCCCAGCTCCCTCAACGTGTGAGTGTCTCCCAATAGTACCTCATCTTCCCTCACGTTACGGTAGTCACGCCGGTTCCTCATTCTCAAACTCTTTCTTGCCCATCCTTCGCTGTTTCTTCTCGTCCGAATGACTACAAGTTCTCAACTCTCCATGTCCATGTCGCCTGACTGAACCCTTTAGTTTCTTCCATTTGGTCCGTCTTCAGCCAGCAAGCAGCCTTCGTTTGTCCAGCCACCCATGTCTTCCTAGTGCCCGGAGTCAGCCGTCGTCACTTTCCGGGCCCGACCGACCCACTATCGGACCGGCGATTGAGGTTTATCAAGTCGTCTTTTGACTCGGCCATCCGGGCTCCATTTCGCTTTGACAACATCCCTATTCCTACTAGCCGGCCTTTCTCCCCTCTCAAAGAACGCCGACCAGCTTTAAGCCCCAAGAGCCGAAAACCATTCCTGTCTGGCTGGACTCGGGCTCGAGCTCGAGTGGGTGACCCTCGTTCCCTTCCGTGCCCATCACTTCAAGCATCACTGGCAGTATTGTCTTGTGGAATCAGGCCAGTGCCTGCTGCCCCATATGCAAATACCCGCAGGGTCACCATTTACATATCCGTTCTCTAACATGTAATTAGTCGCCTATTGCAGCTGACAGCTCGAGTCGACTCCCTTGCTGGCTCCTCGCCTCAACGACGACCCATTAACAATGGCAAACCTGCCCAAGGCAACGGATATGGAGATGGATCCCGCGAAACAAGGCCAGATGGTTTCTCCACAAGGCCAAGAGACCGGGGTCAACGTATCAAACCCTTCGGGCCAGCTCTTCCATCAGAAAACACCGCCGATGCCATGGGGTTTGATGAACTTCTATGGCGGAGAGCAGCCGTGGGTTCCTCCCGGCATCTTTGGCGCATCTCATCAAGACCGACAAGCATCGGCACCGAGCACGCAGAGACGAACACCGAATGGCTTCCAAGGGTGGCGAAGCACTCTCCCTTCGGAATGCGACACCGGATTCCCGCCTTCCGACTCCGGTTATGAAAGCAGGACAAAACATAGCATCGAAAACACGTCCGTCTTCAATGATGTGGACAGAAGCCAGGACACCCAGAGCCTCTCGGGGCAGATAATGGAGTATCACCCCTTTGGCTTGACCCCCAGCGATGGCAATTGGGACATGGCTGCAACACCAATCCCCGTTCCCGCATCCCAAACCAGCGCCGTTGAGAACATGTTAATATGCCCGGGCTGCCAATCACCTTGCAAGACTCGGTCAGAGTTAAAGTGAGTTTGCACACGGACGGACGTTGTTAGTCCCGAAAAAGCGTGCTGATATGTCTCCAAGCAAACACCATCAGCGGCACCGCAAAGCGCACAAATGCGATGTTCCCGGGTGTGCCCGCACAGAGGGCTTCGGCACGCTAAACGACCTTGACCGACACAAGGGCAGTGTGCATCCCGGTGTCTTCAACGCAGGCCCTCGATATCGTTGCATCATTGGCTCTTGTCAGACCAAGGACAAAATTTGGCCTAGGGCAGACAACTTCAGGCAACATTTGAAACGTGTGCATCGCCAGATTATTAACCCCGAGGATGACCTCAGCAGGTTCATTCTGTCGTAAGTGCTTCTGTATTAGTCCGTTGTCGGGTATGAAACCTAATACCATCGTAGGCAAATACCCCAGAGGCCTCATGACGATTCATTTCAACAAAATGCGCAAGATGCTTTGGAAGGTGTTGGCTCGGAACTCTCCAGCGAATGTCCTATCGTCTGGGATAGTCGACCGCCTGTCTTTGAGGATATACAGCTTTCTCCGCAAGAAGAACAGCCAGAATCCATGGACCTCATCCTCGATCCATCACTGAAAAGTGTCGACGGGCCAACATCGGACGTATCTCTCGACACAGGCATGATCGTGCCCAAGGCACAGTTGCAGAATCAAATTTCCGAATCATATTGTGAGCTTACCGGTCACGAATTCGTACAACCCAAGAACATTACGAGAGCTCCATCTCCGAAGGCCGCTGTTAGTGAGCTGGAAGACAGTGGCTCCGATGGAATATGTGCGAGCCAGCTTCAGTACACCCCAATCAACCCGAGCTCGTGCCTGAAACAAGACGCCCCTGACTCGAACAAGGCCCGAGACAGGACCTTTGAAGGCTCCCCAATGGAGAGCATGGACTGCGACGCTGTCGCCAATGATCCAGTTCATCAAGAACCTACCAAATCCATTAGGGAGGAAGAGTCTGTCGACCAAGACTTTCCTCAAGAGAAGGTGTCGATGCATCGCTTTCCCTCGGGTCTCCCGGACAAGGGCCTGAGTCAACAAGCCATGTTCGATTATCTCTCACAGGTGCCTAAGAATGTCATCGAGACATACTTGAAGTCCCAAGCTGAAGCCGCCCCCCAGAAGCGCGCGTCAGCTCCAAGTATCAATGCAAATAGCCCACATCACTGCCCACATTCGGACTGTCGAAAGCCTTTCAATCGGAAATGTGAGCTCAAGTATGTAATCTCCGCCATATCCTATGCGAACACTGCGCTAATACAGAGACAGGAAGCACATGAAGCGGCATCTTAAGCCGTATGGGTGCACATTCCCCAGCTGTTATAAGAGGTTCGGCAGCAAGAACGATTGGAAGCGACATGAGAACAGCCAGCACTTCCAGGTGGAAATGTGGCAGTGCCACGAGAAGAGGGCTGATGATGAGAACGAGAGTTGCGGCAAATTCTGCCTCCGCCGGGAGACCTTCCGGAGCCACCTTTTAAGGGAACATAAGATGAAAGAATCCTCGCAAGTTGACAAGGAACTCGAGAAGTGCCGCGTTGGGCGCGACGGCGAGCCAAGATTCTGGTGCGGCTTCTGCGTCAAGATTGTCGACATCACCCAAAAGGGCCCTAACGCCTGGGCCGAGAGGTTCGACCACATCGATGACCACTATGCGGGCCGAAATAATCTTTCCAAAAAAAACCACTCTGACTGGATACCCGTCGGTCCCGAGCTGCCCGATGTTGACCTTACTAGGTCTTCGGATGCCTCGAGCGATGCGGGATCGATCGATGAGAATCTTGTTGCTGTCGCCTCGCGATTACCCCAGGGTGTGAGTGGTCAGACGAGAAAGAGGAGTCTGGGTGACGACGACGAACGACCCAATTCTAAGCGGGCGAGGACGTACATGTGGCGCTGTGTGGGTAACCCTCGTTTACCATTGTGTGTTGCAATGAATCCTTGCTGACAAGATATCTCAACAGTGCACATGTCAGTGGGAACTCGTCTACGAAGTGAACGCCAGCTGCATCGCCTGCTCCCACATGCGATGCAGCAACTGCGATGTAGACTGTATTACGTCTCAGGACAACAATAATGCTGGTCGTCCCGCCCAGAGTCAGGAGTAGAGGGTTGTAACTTGAGATGAACTATATAACGATGATATCCCCTGCAGTATTCTTGTGCATACTGTTGGTTTTTTTATGACGGGATTGGAGTTACGGAACATGGCGGAGACTTATTGCGAAGCAAAGGTATGCATCCCAGCCTTTGTAGACTTCAGTAGGATTTCCAAAGCATCCCAATTCTTTAATGCCCCTTCATCATTGCAACAAACCAAGAGAAGGCAGTTTTCTCTGCCAGTATCTGCTATTAGTGATTGTATTCGTTGCTTATGTTAAATCTTAATCGGCGTAACTTTTCGTCATACCTTTGCAATCCCCGCCTGGACGAGAACAGCACTTCCGGTCGGCAAATTGCGACTATTTTCCGTCGTGCCTTACCAACATATGACTAGGTAATACCCCTGGCATCATATATCTGTCCCCCACCTGGGGGCTGCAACCATGCATTGTGAGGCTACAAGACTTTCAGTCCCACCACTCGATGGTCACAATGCGAGAAGCTCTAGGCCCAGGAGTTCAGGACTACCAGTCAGAGGGAGGTCCCGTAGACGCGTCCCTTGATAGGGCTGTTCTTCCTCAGCAGCGACCCCAATCTGGGGTTCGGGTCTTCAGGTTTGCTTCCATCATGGAAGCCGCGTCGGGCAGTGGTCTAGAGGAAAGGTGGGGCAGGGGTGGGGGGGAGGGTGAGTTGACATTGGAATTCATCATGGGCTTCATGTCCTGATCACCGGCCGTCCAACGCCATTCCATCTTTCACCCTGTCGTCTGATCCTCTAATTACATCGTATACTCCTATCCACCCCTGACATGTGGTCCGTTGTTCAGCATTTCATCTCAGCCTCCCTCCTCCACGGACTATTTGTTATTGGGGCCAGTAAAGAGTCAGTTTCCTGACGGAAGCAAGCAACAACAAGGTTCTGATCCGCATTCCGAGGAACATCGGGCAATCTCTCTGGAAGAAACTGGTGTCGGTCGGGGGTATCTACACAGAGAAGGGAAGGGTGGAGGGGGGGGGGGGGGGGGGGGGGGGGGTAATGATAAAGCAAGGCTGGACTAGACCTGTCCTGAGTGGTAGGGGAAGTAGCAAACAACGCGGCAGGGGCGTTATAATGATGTATATGGAACATTCTCATGGAACACAAACATGCGGAGATGCATGTTTCCTTCTCATTTCCCCATCTCTCCTGATCGGGAGGTGGCGTTGAGGTGTGAGTGAAGAAAGATGTCGTAAAAAGGGAAGAAGGCACATGCGGGAAGTATCGGCAAGATGCTGGCGTGATGTCTCTGTGCGGCTGAGCAGACGCGATGGTTCATGTTTCAGCCGAGGAAGAGCGCCGCGGTGATTTGATGAAAATAGACACGCAGATCCCCAGATTTTGACCACGGAGGGTTCGTCAGGATGTCGTCAAAATGAGGCCAGGCTAGCACATGGTATGAGTGCTTGGCATGGTAGCTCGGGCCACAAGACTCCGCTCTAGATTGTTGAACAGTGAATGAGGCGACGTGATGGTTGGGGAGATAATCCTGGGCCACAACATTCAACTTTGGGACAGGTTTCTTCTGTACTGGCCGCAGGACTGGCTAGCTGCTTCGACCTGGTGTCGGAGGAGGCGACTTGTCAGCCCTGCCGCATCTGTAGTTAACTGCGAATTTCGACGGAGATCTTGCAGAACTGCCACCAACGATTACTCGACCATACGGAGAGTCTTGCTCTTGGTTGGCGTCCCGTCATGAGGTGTTTCAGGAAACCATACTCCATCTGCCGCCGTACAGGTATTTCGTCGTTGGCTAGTGGGAGGACCGCCCGTATCCCAGTATTGCCAAGTGTAAATCCAAACTTGTAATGTTGAAAATATGTCCAAGACCGAACTCGGGCTTTCCGGGTGCCAAGGCCACCTGCGATTGTATTTGGACTGGACGCCTTTGAACTCCGATTTTGAAAAACAAAAGTACCGAACCATGAGAATGACGCTACCAAGGAGCTGGAATCGACACTGGCGGACGTTTTCTCTCCATCAGGCCGCTGGGGGAAGGGGGCTCTCCCCAACAATGCCTGTGTAATATCTATCACTTTTGAGGGACCTCTTCATGTCTGTCTTACTGGGGGAGGAAGCTGATCAGAGCATCAGATATCTGTTCTATTTCTTATCTGCCCATTCTAGAGGCAAGGGGCTGGAAAACCGAGGACGCAAGTCTCTGAAACCTAATGCCTAACCAGGGAGAGGGATTCAGCCCAATTGACGATTGTGGATACCACAGACCTCGTGCGTGCAATGGTGCGTTCAAGAATAGACATGCCGCTCCACCCGAGCCAGTTTGCGCCTTTGTCTGCCTCTCTGCCAGTTGCGCGACTTGTGCGGGGATGGAAACACACAAACGATCCGACGTTGCTGGAGCCATGTACTTGAGACATGCATTCGTAGCTTAAGATCCAAGAGATACGTGGGCTCGCAACCATGGTGGGGATTTGAGACTTCCAAGACATATCCGCCGTAAAACTTGCGGCACAAGGTGGAGAGCGCAGCACACTGGCACTCATATCATCTCTAACTCTCCACCATAAAGACGCTGTCAAAGTGCGTGCCATGTGGTCGAGTCGGGCTCGGCTACAATGATATGGGAGCCAGGGATCAAGCGGAGTCCGGATTAGGATAGCAAGTCATCAAGAGATCGCAATGGCCGCGGCCCGGGTAGGGTTGCTGCCGCTCAGTGATGGTATCTTCAGCTCTGACATGGCCCTCCAATGGTCTTTGGGACATGCATCTCTTGTTCCAGATAATGGGGCCCCGAAAGGAGGAGCTTCCTATTGGCCGCCCATAGACAGGTCCGGAAACTGAGAGAGATTGCCAGGAGCGAAACCTACCGCCAAAGTCAGACGTCGCTTGCCGCCCGGCAACGCCTTTTCGCCGTGTTTCTCCTCAGTGCATTTTTCCGTCAAGGAGGCAACAAACAGCGGTTTGAAGACCATGCAATGCTGAATATCTGTACAGACCAGACAGATTTGTGGCACTACGGCATGAGCTTTCGTTGGTGACTTATTACGGGCTTGTTCGTGAACTACGAACAATAGCGATGCAAAATCCCGATGCCATGCGGCAGGCAATTGCGCAGATAGGTACGCGAATAAGCGCATCATCTTTGGGGTGAGATACTACCCCATCCAGGCGGGCAGACAGGTTATCGCAATGTTGGCCAGGTTGGTTCCCTCAACCGATCAACAGGCAAGTCCGAAGAAGCTAGGGTATTCGAGTTCTAGACCCTTCGCATGTTGTCCAATAGGATGCTGGTAAGTGGCCCTAATGTGCTGGGATGTTGGCTTCCATGCATCTGCGTAGGGGCGGCCTGGCAAACCGGACGGTCTTTGAGATAATCAGCGGCGTGGTAGCGTAGCGTGCGTGATCGCACGTGTGCAGTATTCATGGGCCGGCAACCCAATCGATCAGGAGTAGCAGACAGGACGAGTGCGAAAGAGAAGTGAGTAGCCCAAGGACAAGCGGGTCTTCGGGACTGGCTGTTTTGCCAAGGGTTGCGGTTATGGAAAGGAACATGGTTGAGGTGAGGTGGAAATGGGTTCACGCCATCGTTGCAGTGCAGGTCTTGCATGAACGTCCAGAAAGGGGTCGATGGTCCGGTGACTGTGACAAGTTGGGAGGCTGGCCGGGCGGCGGAATTGTGACCGGCCCAGTCATGGGTATGTAGCTTCCTGATGAACAACCACTAAATGGAAGACTTGGAAAACGGTGTGCCATCTGTCATGGTGCGGACTGGGAAGTGACGACGTTGAAAATCGGGTGGCCGAGAGAGTTTTTGTCTCGCGAGCGCATGGAGTGATGTCGAAAACCAGGGATATCGCGGGGAACGTTGTAGTCTGGAGCGTGGAGCACGTTTGCGGGACGGACCTAGGGTGGTGAAGTGGATGCGCTGTGGGCAATTGTGGGAGGTCACACAAGAAGTACGTTACTCGCTGCTGGCCTGATCGAAAGCTGTTAGGATGCGATGGAGTGAGATGGGATGGGAATCTAGCAGGTGATGTCGGGTTTGGGTTCTTTGTTTTAGTTTTTGCTGCCCAGTGGCTGGCCGCTTCTTCTGCCCTTTTGGGAACGGCAGTGCCATTCGGTTGAGCCCCTTTCCTGTCTCCTGCCTTCCGCAAAGACTTTACAGGTAGGAGGGACCCGATAATCGAGGCAGCGACTTGAGGCATCTTATTAATAGTAATCAAGGTACCTACCACCTGGGTAGGACCGTACATAAGTGTCCCTAGATTTGGATCTCTAGCACCACGCATAAAGTTGGAATCGAAGGTGTCATCTGTAAGCAGTTGCCCTGCTGCGTTGGGACTTAAAGAGAGGGGGGCGTCTTCCGTTACCTCCATGTCCACATCCGCATGCGCGCCCCTCCCCCTTCGGACGGGTTTAGGGGGGGTGGGGGGGCGGAACGGTATCTCTTGATGCCACCGCTAGTCAGCCCGTGGCTGCCTTGCTTGGGGTACGCCTCGTGGGGGGTGGAGGGCGCAGAGCGGCCAATCGCGTGGCTTACATGGGTATGTAGAAATGTTTGCCCGGTCCAAGTGCGCGATGCTGTCTCTCTACGCAATCTTCTACTCTTTCTCGGCCGTGATCCGTTGCTCATCCGCCTATCACCCTCCCCATCTTCGCCCCTCGACTTCTGCCCTCCTCTTGTCCCCCCTGCAAATTTCCGGCTTCCGCTTCTCCTTCTCTCGCCGGCCAGCCCAGTCACATCCCCTCGTCCAAGACAAGAGGCGCAGACTGGCTCAGATTTCGAAATTTCCCTACATAACGACTTTTGGCCTTCGCATCATCTTCTAAACTTCTCCTCATGCTCCCCTGTTGTCACTGGCTAATCCAAATCCGGGTGTCATCTTTGCTTTTGGCCGCTGACGAGATGCAACCCCCCTTGCGGCTTTCTCCATGGTACCTAAGGAGCATCTGAATCCTCAGTCTTAGTCCTTCGGCCGCGGTTGTTCTTCAGTAGAGCAGACATGACGGGCAAGTCTGGAGATTCGAGACACAGACTCTACCCCTCATGACCAACCACCTACCGATGATTCATTCCTCAACTGAGAGGCAAGTTGTGAGCCTGTCTCCGTTATTGAAAGCTTTAAGTGTCGCTTTAAAAGTTCTAGGCTTGCCTAACACCTCGAGCGCCATCAGGGCTAAACAATGCTTCGTACGTTGGGCGTGCAACTCGTCCAACCCCTCTTTGAACGCACACCCTTCCTGTTTTAAGGTTGCCCAAATGAATATACACTCCTATACGGGCAGCAGTAAAATTACGTTTGCAAGCTGCCTCACTAACACCAAACCACAACTGACCGATATTCCGAATGACGACCGTCGGTGACGCTGGCAATGCGTCCTCAAGTAAATCCCAAGATAGCGGCTGTGGCAGTCAAAACAGACAAATCTCGATGCTTTGCCGCCGAACCGACAGTAGGCGACATGCACAAACACAGCACGTGGATGTATGGAGACTGACAGGTCTGGGAATGGTCACTTGGGGCTCTTCGTGATTTGCTGGCGACGACGAGGCAACTGGAGCGCAAGGCGTCCGCATCTGCCTGGAGACAACAGAAGGCATGTCTGAGCCAGCTTACCTAGGAGAGACAAAAACCCAACACCTACTCGTCCCGTCGGCTACGGAGTCGGAAAGGCAGACAGACCAAGGCACAGCCCTGGCGGCTCCTTTCGCCCACTACCGTCATCTTCCACCTTCCGCCAGTGGGCAAGATGGTGTGGCCCGCGTACCATCAGCCAAAGAAACAACAGCACACAACGCATTTGTATAATTTTATACAGATGCTCCTGCAGCCACCAGACGCTAGGTATTGATTGTGGACCAGCCCACACCATACATATTCCCTGCCGCAGTCTCGGACTTCAGGGGTGTACATATATGCCTCCGCAGCGTCTGATGAGGATGGCCCTCCACTGCACATCCTTGCTTCTTCTTTCACACCTGTTCATTGTGCCCTCCTACCTATAGCCGGCTTCTTGTCTCCGCCATGCGGCTCTGCGTGGAGATACGTATCTTCGTTGATGGGGTTTTGTCCCTTCCCCCAGAGCTCTTTGCTCTAGGAGAGCCTAGCCAGCTGCCCTGGCGCATTTGCTGTGCCACTAGTCACCCGAGTTACCCCGTGAACTTATATACACCTAGCATCGCCATGTTGCTAGGTCTTCGATGTCGGTATTTTGTGTCTCGATGGCCACAACAGACACCAAGACAGCAGTTCCTTGTTAATTGAAAACTTGAGCATTTGTTTTCTTTTACCACTCTGTTCTCACATCAACCTTCTCCTTGATTCTTTGCAACCTTCCGATTGTCTTCAAAGGCAACAGTCTTGTGTGGTCTTAGCTTGGACATCTCATTCGTCAGACTGGGTGTTCAACTTATACCGACGCTGCTGTTCTTTCGTCTAGTTACCTGCCTGCTACCCAGGGCTCAACCATCAGGAAGAACCTCCTGCCACTATTTGGCTCCAGGCTTGCTCGAGAGACAATCGCTTCCTTGACGGGTCGACTTCCACAGCAGGGGGGGAATCCCACAAGATGGCCTACTTCTACGAACATGTCCAAGGAGGACATCTTCCTGACGAGCAGCTATACTACGGGCATCAAAACTTCAGCCAGATGCCCATGTCTTTCCTTGAGTCTTCGTCGTCTTCGGACTCCTCCACACCGGTCGACCCGAGTTTTGCATCCTACCCCCCTGAGCCGCAATACCAGACGCCATGGCCGGTGAACCAGACTCATCAGATTCAACAATACATGGAAGGTCCACGAACTGCCTTTTTTGTCCCTGAATATGCCCAGGTATTCCACAACATAGCCCGTCCGACTCAGGAATCAACCACACTACCTCCAGCTTCGCAGCGAAGACATGGTTCCCCCTGCTCTCAACAGACGCTGTCCAGCAGCGACTCCAACAGCCCGCCGACGGAAAGCGATGTTCTACCCGCAACCCCTCCAGACTGTTCTGCCACTTCCCCTTTCATGCAACACAAGCAATACACCGGTGACTGGGAGACCCAGCAGTATCGGTCTCATACGCTGCTTGGCCTTGGCAAACAGGGTACCGTTTTCGTCAATCCCCACGAGGTCAATATTTCTCAAGCCATATTCGAAGAAGAGGCCATGCCGACCCCTTTCGATCACAGCCGTACCTTCAGTTTCTGTTGTTCAGACTCTGATGAGTCGAGCATTCCCCAGCAGTCAGCTTTCTCGTCTCGTGAAATGACACCGGAAGCTCTCGAACCCATCGTCAAGAAAGAGCTTCCCACGGCTGAGCCATCTTACCAACAAAGCTACCCCGAACCTGAACTGAGTGAGCAAGACTCCCTTAAATCGACAACCAAGATCGAGCCCCTCATCTCATTC
This sequence comes from Colletotrichum destructivum, assembly GCF_034447905.1. Lineage (NCBI taxonomy): Eukaryota > Fungi > Ascomycota > Sordariomycetes > Glomerellales > Glomerellaceae > Colletotrichum > Colletotrichum destructivum. Next base: position 1,869,169 of record NC_085904.1, read on the forward strand.
GACGACACAAAGGACTCGGATTACAGGCCCGAGCACCATACACGAAAGCGCTCCCGTAATACGCATGCCAGACAGATATATAGCCCTGGCTCAACACAGGAAAGAAAGAGACCGAGGGTCAATAGCGATACCGGTGGTCTTGCCCCAAGTCGGCTCAACGCGCCTATCCATTCTGCGCGGAACCCCAAAATTGTTTGTACAGAGTGCAAAACTCCCTTTTCCGATGAGAGCACCTACCAGAAGCACATGAAGCAACATCACACCCGTCCCTTCGCATGCATTTTCAATTACGCCGGCTGCCCATCCACATTTGCCAGCAAGAATGAATGGAAGCGTCACGTAAGCTCTCAGCACCTGGCACTCCAATACTGGCTCTGTGTCCAAGATGGCTGCTCAAAGACCACCAACCCTCCGACTAACCGGCGTTTCTCCTCCTCTTCTTCCTGCTCCGTCTCGCCAACACCGCCTGCCTTGCCAAACGGCGCCATATTCAATCGCAAAGACCTCTACACCCAACATGTCCGCCGCATGCACGTTCCCCCTCATGTCAGGAAAGCCCAGAAGCTGAAGAAGCCCACCCCTGAATGGGACGATCACCTTAAGGACCTCCAAGCAGAAGCAGAACAGACACGCTGCGACCTACCTCAGTACATGCGCTGCCCTGCCGGTGACTGTGGCCATGAGTTCAACGGCCCGCAAGCCTGGGACGAGCGCATGGAGCACGTCGCACGCCACCTCGAGCGCGCAGCTGACGGCAAGGAGCCCACGGTTCACTTCGGCGGCGAGACCGACCCAACGCTCACCCAGTGGGCGTCGAGTCCTGGTGTCTACGTCGTACGGCAGACCGATACCCCCGGCAATTGGGAGCTCATAAACCCACTTAAAGGGGAGATTGGGCCTTCCTCGGGCAATGGAAAAGGGGGCAACAGCGGCGGTAAAGCATTCTCTTCCCTCAAGGAGATTGTCGTCGCCGCCTGCTCCGACGAAGACGCTGAGGGCGAGGAAGAGGAGTGATCAACTCCATCACATAGTCTCTTCCGCCAACACTTTTCGACATCCATACGTTGGCTTTTCTACAGATGCCCAATTGGCGTGTCAGGCGCTTGGTGATTCGGATTGTGCATTTGACCTCACCGTATTAGATACCTCTTTTTTATTTGCTTCTTTCTTTTATCGTTCTTTTGTCGTTCTATCAGCACCATGGAATTATGTGCGGGAGGGAGCTTGGATTTGCCTGTCTTGGCACAATGTTTCGAGGGAAGTAAAGGGGACATTTATAATGCATATGAAAGGGATAGAATCGGCTTACATGGACAAACATGTGGAGAAACCTGAAGGATAGTTACGACTTGTTCTGCCATGATAGCACCAGATATTTGATACCAATTTGTTACTCCCGCGCGATAATGGCTTGATCGTTTGCTCACGTGAAGAAGGTTTCAAGCCATCAGTGTGCTACATGACAGAGTGACAAAATCTTCGCCCTAGTCTTTAGGGTGATCAGAGCGACTCCCCATTGAAAGATGACACTGGATTCGCTGCGACCCACCACACCTGTCTGGCGATGCTTATTATCTCTGTGAATGCGAGGGTCTTCGGTATGAGAGAACGCATAGAGACGCTGAACGTTGACCAAGCATGGAGACTGGTCCTTCGATCCAGTAGATTACCGTTCCACTACCGAGCAGACTGATAGCCGAGACAGTCGTGAACAACCCACGAGACTGGAGGGATGCTAGCCGCCAGATATCTCACCAAAACTCACGTAGGCGCCTCGATGTAATCGCCTATCCCTCTCCTCAAAGCTGAAGAGACGCCGGAGAGGCGGCTCTGTGTGTTTGGTATCGGCGGTAACGAGCTAGGAGGCTCGTGCCCGTTTGACTTACACGGCCACTTACACGGCCAGCCGCCGATCGACCAGCCCTCCAACTCACAAAACCCGTCGCGCAAAAGTCTCCAGAGACAAGGTAGGTAGCGACTGGGAGCCGGGGCAGCCCGCAAACCCTGAGCCACGCGGCTCAAAAAGGCTCAAAAAGGCTCGCCCTGGCGCTAACCGACACACCCGTCATGGGCATCAGTAGGGCGGGACTAGTCTGGGCTCCGGGGGGGGGGGGGGGTAGAGGGGTTGACAGGCAGCGCTTCTGACCCTACTAAATGGAGGGGTGCGCGAGAGAAGAAGATGTACATACGTTTTAGGTCCTTTTCCTGCCCTGGGGCAGGCCCGACTTTTGGTCCGGTCTGGTCCGTCCAGTCTCATCTGTCAGGCAGTGTATCTGTTGTCCACCCTCCCCGATCCCAAGTCGCCGGCGACATTCCTCTAATCCTGCATATCCACCCTGCTTCTCCTCCTGTAGAGCCGAAAAGGGGGTGGGGTGTCAGAAAAGAACCAGATGCGCCTATGGAAGCCTTGGGTGTCAGTTCGGCCCCCAACGCCCATGGAAACCTGATTTTCACCCTCGTCCCGCTCCCCGAACGACTTGATTTCGTGGGTGGGATCGCAGCCAACGAGGTACTAAGCATAGACGCTGTCAGCACTAGTACCCGTGGGACACCGGCGGGTCCTGCAGCTGCTTGGTGGGATAGAGTGATGACACTAGGACACACAGCCACGCAGACTGCAGCTTTCAGATGCCAACCAACGGCTCCTGCGGCTAATGATTGAGCATCAATCTGCGTGGGAGCGCCCACAATGATAGGCCGGTTCGGTCTGATGGGCGACTGCGCCGCAAAGAGAATGGAGGAGAGGCACAAGGGTACACCATCCGACGACACAGCTGTCCGTTACCTTTTCCAAAAATCCACTCACGTCTTTGGACTTTATCGAGATAGAGTCGCGGCAGTGCACTTCCGCCATGGTAGGCTGCGTGGCACGGCCCCCGACATACCATGTGGCCAGGCCCATCATGACGATTCCCAGGCTCTGAAAGTACTTTATTGGTATGGTCAGAAGTGGAACAATGATGAAGGGGGAGAGATATGGACGGGATGTAGCACAACGGTCTGCGGTTGGGGGCTGAACAAGGATTGACCAGTTATGACTGCATTCCTCCGCTGTTGCATGTTGGCTGCACCATTCCGCCTCGTGTTCGGGGTGCAGGAAGCAGCCATTATGTTCCCATTTCTCGACTTTCTTTCATCGACAAGGCTTCTTGTACAGACTTGATGGAGATGTCTGGCCCCTAGAGTTCATTCTCGCCATGTGATCTTTCAGGGTGCGTGCGTCATGGCTAGCAGTAGGGTTGTCCGCCATACGAGGAACCCGAAGCCTGTAGATGTGCAGGGGAAAGACCGAAGAGCTGAACTGGTGGAAACTTAAGCCGACCCAGCCATGGAAACGGTTTGGATGGAGCTGGAGAGTGAATAGACCGAAATAGGGCATAGCAAGCGTCACGAACAAGAAATCGACATCGTTGCGGCAGGGAGCTGAATCCAGCCGGATCCTTCTGGTCACAGCTGAACAGCCGTCAGCTCCAGTCGAATTGTAGCTGCAGCGATCCAGCTTGGGGGATGGAGTCGCGTACATAGATTTTCTCAGGAAGGAAACAATAGTCGGGACCATCCACCCCAAGTCCCAGGGACGGCGCCGATGAGTGGGTCCCGTATACCGATGGGGCCGATCACCTGCCGCGGCGCCCGAGTTAGAGGTATCGGACAATTGCGAAGCACATCACACGAGCCGCCGTCATATCTCGGAGAAGAATTATCGGATTCATGACTTCCCTGGCCGATGTGGTATGAACCGATCTGTTGCCGCCCGCCCATGCAACGAGTTGAGGGAAGTGATGACGATCTCTCCAAGGAGCATGCATCGCACAAGCGTCGGGTTCAAACGGTGCCCGGTGCGGCCACCGTTGTTGGAGTTCATCCAAGCCCGGAAATGTAGAACGCAGGGCAACAGTGATAATTGCAAGGGGATCGATCAGTCAACATGGGTTGTGTGCTGGGCGCCTCGTTGGCCTTTGTTGACGACCGCGGCTCGTGATTGGGTTCTCACGTCCCCAGTATACGGCGATTGAGGGGCGCAGGTGGGATGTACGTTGAGTCATGCTGAGGAACGGATATTTGCTGTTGTAGCACCGTTGGGTCCTGCCGGTTGGACATTGGATCGACGCCAATGGTATAACTGGGGGAGTTCCCAACCAGCGATGAAGTTTCGAGAGCAAGGTGTCTCCTTCCGGCGATGAAAATGAGTGTTGCTGCTAACCTGGCGAAAGAAACAAATTCAGGGTCCTGCATAAGCAATTATCAGGTCCTGGCGTGTAAGACGACCCCTCAGGACCCGGCTCCCCAATGGAGCCGGCGAACTGGTACCTGCCTACCCCACCAATAACACTGCCGACGACTAAGGTGCCTACGCAATAGGGCGACAGGCGACGGGTGCCACTGGAGGTATGTGCGCCGGCCGTTGCCGGGCTCTTGATAGGACGGCAGGAGCTCAGGGAAGCCCGCTCCCCCGCTTCCCACTGCAAGCTGAGCCATCCTCCATCGTACTATCTACCTACGTACAAAGCCCGCCCGTTGCTGCTGAAAACAAGCGCTGGGTGGGTGATACGAGGGAAGGCGAGGGTAGGAGTAATATGGGAGGGAAACTTTCTTTTCTCCCTTCCCTTTTGTCTCCCACTCTATAACAACAAAGCATTTCTTCGCCCTGCAGGACCACAGCCTTTTCCCCGTTGTTTCTCGTCTTGATATCTATCCGCATCCGGCGCCTGTTTTCACTGCCCGCTTACAACCCACCAAAAAGATCCCCTCCCCCCGGCTGAGGTGAGCGTTACTTCCTTGCTACGTCATATTGTCAAGGTCGTCCGTCCTGACCGTAAGATCAAAGTTGTCAGCATACAAACTTGACCTCGTCCCACGCAATCCCGTCCACTATTTCCCTCCGTCCTCCACCCTCTTCCCCATCGACTATTGACATCCGTATTTGTGTGGACAAACGACCTACCTACCTCAGCAACCATGGAGTCTTTCGGAGCTCTCAAGCGTCGGACGACCGAGATCCTACAATCCCTTCCCCAGAACCTTCCCGCCATGCCGAACATACCCAACGTGAAGAGACCGTCTCTGTCGAGCGGCAAAGGCCCAAAAGCTATGAAGGCCACATGGGAGCGAATCGACGTCCCGCCCCTCGCCCGTTCCTCCCACACCGTCAGCGTCGTCAACGGTTCTGCCTACGTCTTCGGCGGCGAGATCAACCCTCGGGAGCCTGTCGACAATGATGTCCATGTCATCAGACTGCCTTACAACAGTGCAGGCGCTGATTACTACAAGATCAAGTCCGCCCCGACGAAGCAATACATCCCGCCCATCGAGAAGAAAACCGACGAGACGGTTGAGGAGCCGGCCGAGGAGCCGGCCGACGCCCCGAACGTCGCGGAAAAGGCCGCGCTGAAGGAACAGCTCCTTGACGAGGTTTCCCTTGCCTCTCCGGGCGTCGCAGGAGACGAAGAAGATTTGTCCGCCGAGACCGGCGCGGGAAGCACATCCTCGGATCCTGTCTTGGACAAAGGCAAAGGCCCGGCTCTTGCCGAAACTTCCTCTTTTGGCGATGTACCGTCTCCCCGTGTCGGCCATGCCACCGCCGTCATTGGGAGTCGCATCTTCCTCTATGGAGGTCGCGGAGGACCCGATATGAAACCCCTCGAAGAGGGTGGTCGCGTCTGGGTCTTTGACACCCGTATCAATACTTGGTCCTTCCTCGATCCTGTGCCACCCGCTCCCGGAGTGACCATCTTGCCGATGCCCTCGGCGCGCAGCTACCACTCAGCCGCCGCGACTGATCGTCCTCGCGACTTTGCTCCCAAGCACGCGCGTGGCAAGCAAACCTGGAGGGCCTGGGCCCAAGGCGACAGCGCCGAGGTGGGCATTCCTCAAGCTCCCATTGTTGGCCACGCTGCCGTCAATGCCACGGACGAAGAGGATGATGGCTATGGCACTTTCTTCGTGCATGCCGGTTGCCTGGCGAGCGGCGAGCGCACTAATGACCTTTGGGCCTTCGACGTGCGGTCCCGAGTGTGGAGCCAGCTGCCCTCGGCGCCCGGACCGGCGCGTGGTGGCGCCGCCATCACAATCAGCAAGAGCCGGCTATTTCGGTTCGGCGGCTTTGATGGCAAAGCTGAGATTGGCGGACAGCTTGATTTTATACACCTTGAGATGGATACCTTCGACGACGGTGTTTCCAAGGGTGAAATCGCAGTCCACGGCCGTGGCGGTTGGCAGAGCATTGTCCAGGGTGCCAACTCTGGCGAGCAGGAAATCCACCTCATTCCGGGTCAGACGTGGCCTGGAAACAGAAGTGTGGCGGGTCTCGAGGCCGTCACCGTTGGTGCCGGACGCGAGTACTTGTTGCTCATCATGGGTGAGCGCGAACCCAGCTCGGATGGTCACTCCGGCGCCGGCTCCATGTGGGACGATGTCTGGGCTTTCCAGGTACCGCCTATCGGCATGACCGCTGCTAGCGTGCGGGATGCTATGTTGCAGGCCATTGGTCGGCCGACGGGTGAGGGCAAGTGGACAAGACTCGTGACGGAGCCGTATGATGATGACAACGATGATGGTGAGCCAGCGCCGCGCGGTTGGTTTGCAACAGCACCAATGGGGGATGTGGAGGAGGCTGGTGTTGTTATCTGGGGAGGACTGAGCTCTGAGAACAAGAGACTGAAAGACGGTTGGATTTTGAGGATCCCCGAGTGAGATATTTTCTGGAAACCCGACTCTGCTTGACGCATTTTCGCTTCATACCCCCCCATTCAAACACCACATATTTGAGCGCATAGCAAAACCATCACATTTAAACCAAAGGAATACAAGCAAGTATCCTCGGTCGGGCACAGGAGTTTTAGGAGAGTGCCGTGGATCTTTAAACCGTTTCTCCCATGCATATCGAATACAGCACATTGTGTTTTATATACAAGCCAGACCATGCTCCGGCTCTATTCCATCCGCTCGGCCCATTCGTGGGGGGTCCCCTTCGACTTTCGCGCACGCGCTAAAAACTCTCCTCAACCTCTTCGCTCGCTCTCCTGGTCTCGGTTTTGTCTTACAAATCGCTCCTCGTCACCTCGGGGCCCCACGGCTCGGAGGTAAGGTTTGTCAGGCCCTTGCTGTTTTCGCAGGTTTGGCGGCCGCTGTTGATAGGGCCGGGCTTGGGAACCTGTGCAGCGGCGGCGCCGCCGGTGGCGGTCGCGGTGGCCTTGAGGGCGTCAAGCAGCTGGACAGTGGTCTCGGGGGTAAGGTCCTCGTAGTAGTCGTCGTTGATCTGGACCATGGGAGCGTTGACGCAAGCGCCGAGGCACTCGACTTCGAGGAGAGTGAAGAGGCCGTCCTTGGTGGTCTCACCCTGCTTGATACCGAGGTGGTCGATGATGGCCTTGACAATCACGTCGGAGCCGACGCCGCCAAGCTGGCATGGAGTCTGCGGATTACTTGTCAGCAAACAATCCGTTCATTCAGAATGGCATCAATCCCCGTAGCCCTGGCACGGCAATGGCGCCGAACAGAAACGGCTCCCAGTCTCTGACCCGGCCACGGGAAACTCGGATAATAGACGTTTTGAGAGATGGTACGTATTTTGTGACGAGGGTTGAACTCACGGTCGTGCAGGCCTGGATAAAGTACTTCCCGACGGGAGTGCGGTTGTACATGGTGTAGAAGGAGGCGACTTCGTAAACGCGTTGGGGGGGCATCTCGAGGAGGCGGGCAACCTCGTTCATGACGCTGATGCTGGTAAAACCGTGCTGACGCTGGCCGAGGTCCAGGATGGGCATAACGGCGGCCTTCTTGTACTGCGGCGGATAGCGCTTGAGGATCTCATCGATAACGGCCTCGTTCTCCTTGGTGAACTTGAAGGGGATGTCGGCGTTGTTCTTCGGGGAGTCGCGGTGCTATGTCGGACGAGGTGGCTGATTAGCAATTGTGTCTCGACGGAGGACGCCCACACCGTCACATCCTCGTTTGTAGTTCGCTGCAGGGGTTCGCCATACAGGCAATTGACGTCGGCAGGGGAAGGGTAAAAGGATGTGCTTACCACTTGAAGTGTGTCGCTTGGGCGGACGGCTGTGAGGGAGAAGGCGCGGAATTGGGGCCTCGCCGCTCGACACGTCGCCGAGCGGAGGGCTGATCTGAAGAGGAGGGGCGAGAGTCTGGAGGCCATGGCGAGGGACTTGTGGTGGCTGCTCAATTGACGATGGGCGAGCGGGCGGGCGAACGGGAGAGGTTGATTTGCGGATATCTTGCGCTGTTCAGATTCGGGAGGTTCAAAAGTCGTGAGCTTCTGCTTGGATAATGCATCGTTGTGATTGGCTGAACAGATCATAGTTTGATTATGTAATAGTATGGGGCAGCAATGCACAAGATGCAAATCTAGGCCAGTGAGCGTCATTCGAGATTGCATAAGTCATTGTGCATTATCCGTATGCTGGCTGCTATGCGTGGAACCGTGCGTTCAGACCGCTTGTTCTTCACATCCAGACGGGCCGGCCGATGTTGCATTCCATTCCAAGAACAACTCAGTCACCAGAAAGGTATTGACTGCTTGTCGTGTGTCTCCACAACCCTTTAGCTGTGAATGCCAAGTGGCAAGTCAGTCACGCTGACAATTTGAGAACGTAAAGACTCGAACATAAGAGCACTGAATGTTAACGTTTACTTCTCATCAGTGTTAGCATGTATGTTTCTGTTAGTAGGCCGGACGGCAAACAAAACTCGCTGTTAAAATATTCATACAATTATGAAAAAACTGTATTCTGCTCCAGTGGGTGGGTTTTGGTGACATTGAATCTGCAAGGTGCGGAGAGCAAAAACACGGAGCTGCTTACGAACCACATCAGGTCGGCTCAGAACTGCAGGCCGATGCATCTCGCAGGCATAGGCGTACGTACCTTCAAAAATACCAGGTCCTCGGAGAAATGCAGCTAACTGGCGGCAGTCTTGCTGCGCGGTATTGAGCGAGCCGCAGAGCAAAGCCAATCGAGGTGAATCAAAGATTGACCATCAAACCTATCTCAAATCTCGCGAACCTCGTCACACAACCGAACTCTACCTCGGGCGAAGGCGGCTCAAAAGCGAGACGTGGGCTGATTCTTACACTATTGAGTCGATAGGACGAGCGAGACCCTGTTACCGAGGCGAGAAGTCAACCACGCAAACACCAATTGGTCAATGCCAGTTTGAATCAAGCCCTTGATCGCTGTGTAACCTCAGTAGATTATCTGGCAGATCCCAAACCCTCAGATGGAAACATTCTCGCCAGCGCGAGACAGCAAAGTCAAGGAAGGGTCACAGGACAGGGTGTTGTCGGCTTTGATCTTTTGATACATTCGTCGAGCGATGACAGGTTCTCTTTCATACCGGTGGCCTTTAGTGAGCTGTTTCTTTGACGTCTCAAACTATACACAGTAGTGCACGATATTGGGAGCTTCCAGTGGACAGTCACTCCATCTCACGCTCACTCAATTCTGGAATCCAAATAAGCGAGCTTCCAGGGCCGGGATCGGCTGGCATCCATCCAACCTCCGCGTCACTTTCCCTCTTAGACCTTCGCCCGCCCGGCAAAGAATGTGGCGTTCCGCCGGCAAAGTTGAGCACGCCAGAACGACATGTAAACCCTTTTGGGAAGTGCGAGGTGTCGTCGTTGCTTACCATTCTCCTTCTCCTCCCAACTTTCTCGGAGGCTCGTACCTCGGCTTGTCGATTCCCCCAGCTTTTTCTCCTCGAGGCCCCCCGCATTCGACAGGGGTTTGATGCGGAGATCTAGCGTCACGAAGGTGCTCTACCGCACCCCCCCATGTTTGGATTGCATCAATTGCAAGCCATGATCTCGCTGGAGAGCCGTGACCATTGGACGGAATGGCGCGGGGATGGGTGGTTTCGTCTGGAGTCTTTCGACTACCTAGGTCGAACCAATACTGTACTTATATGGGATCCGCAAGTCCCACTTCTCCGTATCCGTCCCGCCTGTCTCCTTCCTCAGTGTCGTCGACTTGAATCCCACGGATTCTATTCTCTCTCCCTCCTACATTCAACAAGTAGATTTCTTAGTTGCTTGAGTAAGTTACAGGCCCGGGAACATTCCGAAACAAAATGATCTTAAACCATTGACTCGAGCTCAGGCATCCTCCATTGCTCTGAGTAAGAGACCTGCTGCTTGGACAGAGACTGGGATCTCGAAAAGAAGCTTCAAACCTTATTGAAGCAGGACGTTCCTATCGGCTGACATCCTGACACGCTACGATCCGCCAGCTCGACGGAAAGCTCCTACGTCTATTGCGTCTACTACGTACGAACCACACTAGGCCTCGACGCGTGTGAGAAAGAACATCTCCCACTGCAGCCTCTATATTAACAGCTTTTCTAATCCAACGAAGGCACACGGCAAACAGCAAAGATGCCAATAAGGTCACGGTGGACGGAGCTCATTCCGAACTGCTCCTTGCAGACATGGATTTTCGGCTCCTCTTTTGACCCTCTCTCTGACCGCAAGGCTTTCTATGATGCCGACCGTCCAGACACACACTACCTAACCTTCTCCGACTACCGCACTGTGGCCAAGCAGATCGCCATCGGTCTCAAGGCCGCGGGCCTCAAACCCGGTGACCGCGTGCTGCTCTTCTCGGGCAACAACCTCTTCTTCCCTGTCCTCTTCCTTGGCGTCCTGATGGCCGGTGGTATCTTCACCGGCGCCAACCCTGGATTTGTCACCCGCGAGCTCGCATATCAGCTCAATGACAGCGGCGCGACCTTTATGGTCGCCGCCGAGGGCAGTCTCGACACCGCCCTAGAAGCCGCGAAGCAGGTCTCCATGCCCACGAGCAACGTCTTCGTCTTCGACACCACAATTCCCGGCTCTGGCAAGGCCGAGAAGCCCGCGCGGGATGGTGCCCGCCACTGGACCGAGCTGATCGCCCCTCGATCGCAGGCTGAGAAATTCGAATGGGTTGAGCCTTCTGACGCCCGCACTACGACGTGCTGTCTCAATTATAGCTCCGGCACGACTGGCGTACCCAAAGGCGTCGAGATTTCACACTACAGCTATGTCGCCAATGGCACTGGCGTTGTCAAGGTATCGGCTCTGGAACAGGACCATGAGGCATCTATCGCCCGCTCCGTTGGCCTTTGTTTCTTGCCCCTCTACCACACCTACGCCCAGACGTACTTCGTCGCCAACTTCGCCAAGCAGGGCATCCCCGTCTACATCATGGCGGGTTTCGATTTCGTCAAGATGCTCACCTACATCCAGCGCTACCGCGTCACCCAGCTCGTTAGCGTGCCCCCCATCCTTGTCGCCCTGACCAAACACCCCATCACCGCAAAGTTCGACCTCAGCAGTCTCGAGAGCGTCGGCTCTGGCGCCGCACCCCTCCCAGCCGATGTTGCTCGCCAAACGGAGCGCATTCTCAAGAAGGACGATCTCATCGTTCGCCAGGGCTGGGGCATGACCGAAGTCACCTGCACCGCCATGACCTGGGACCCGACGCGCCTGGAGCGCAGCTCCTCCGTTGGCGAACTCATGCCCAACTACCAGGCGAAGCTCGTTGGCGAGGACGGTAAGGAGATCACCGAGGCCAAGGTGCCCGGCGAACTCTGGGTCACGGGCCCGACTGTCATGCGCGGCTACTGGCGCAACCCTAAGGCGACCAAGGAGACGATCGTTACAGACGCCGAGGGCAACCGCTGGCTGCGTACGGGAGACGTCGCATACGTCCAAGAGTACAAGACAGGCGGTCTCTTCTTTATCGTCGACCGCATGAAGGAGCTCATCAAAGTCAAGGGAAACCAGGTCGCTCCCGCCGAGCTCGAGGCCCTTCTTCTCGAGCGGCAGGATGTCGCTGACGCTGCCGTCGTCGGCGTCACCCTCGACGGAGAGGAGTTTCCGCGGGCCTACATTGTCCGGTCGCCTGGGACCAGCGCCACAGGCGAGGAGATAGCCAAGTGGTTGGAGAAACGGGTTTCCAAACACAAGCGCCTCAAAGGCGGGGTTGCGTTTACAGATGTTATCCCCAAAAACCCTGTAAGTGTCCTGCTTCCCATCTTTTGCAGTCCAGGCGGGCAGGCTAATTATATTACACGGCTAGTCGGGCAAGATCTTGCGAAAGATCCTTAGAGACAAGGCCAAGCAGGAAGTTGGCAATTCTGTTTCAAAGCTATAGCTATAGGAAGAAGAGAGTTTCGACAAGGCAACAAGCTGATTGTAGTTACTAGATCTAGCGGCGCCTCCACAGACAGAGAGAGCTCGCTACATATATGGCTTCAAAGTGAAATATCAGCTGTAGAAAGAAGAATATAGTGGTGGACTCTCTAGGGACCAGGAGAAGAAGCCTGTGATGTATGTTGCATTAAGTAACCTGTCACGTTCCGCTAACTGAAGCCACCCTATTCGCCACCTTTCCGTGCTTGCAGGCTCACAGAGAGCAAGTAATAGGGTATCGTCCTTACTGTACAGAACCCTTCCTTTGCCAAAGAACCCTAAACGCCTCCTTGGTTTCTTTGATGACGTTGAAAGCGTACGAGCCCCTCCCCCCCCCTTCCTCTGATATCCTATCTCGGGAAAGTCAATAAGAGAGTATGTAGAAACCGACCGAAGTGCCAAAAATGGCAAAAAAAAGAACCAACGACGCCTTTCCTGATGCTAATGCTGACGTGGGGCAATGCTGGATATCCCCAACTTCCAAAACCCAGCAAAACAACCTTACTATGTATTCATCTTCCTCTTCCCCCCTTTATCATTCCGGGAACGAGATGAAACATGCCTTTTCTTTCTTCTCCAACCCCATAAGCGCGCCCAGTCCGTATAGATGGGATGAATGCCCTGAAGAAAGCGCTTTGAGTAGAGGATGTCCCTGTTAGATACCCATGATGATCGTTGTGGTGGTTGTCCGTACTATGACCCAACCGCCAGACACGATTCCAGCACGGAGTCAAGAGCGCCCATGTCTTGAGGATCTGCGCCTTCCCACCACGACTCCGAGTCGATATCCATGGCGTCGACGTGCCCGTTTGGCAGCTGTTCGGCAGCCAGCGGCTTGACGGCGGGGGCTTCTCCTGTCTTGGATCCAATTGGCTCGTGGCCTGGAAGCCAGGTATAGTCGTGCCAGTTCTCAAGCTCTCCTTCGCGATACCCGTACGATATTGCTGTGTTGATGATGGGGAACTGTGCCAAGCCGCTGTCTGCCATCTCGAGAGCGATCCGTACATCTGCCATGCCAAGGGGTCCGCGCTCGCTCGCAGCTTTGGACTCGATGGGTAACAACCCGCTCTTATCGCGCGTAAGCTCGCCTCGTAGAGCAGCATCCTCTTCTTTCACAAGCTGATGCCGATACTTGTGTGTTTGGATCCACTGTGTACCAGCGCCGAAACCGGCGGTTCCGCCCTCCCCCGGGCCATTGCTCCTTGTCTTGGAGAATATAGCCGCCAGCGATTCCTTAATGAACGTTTCTGTCGCAACAGACATAAAGTGTGGCGCTTCTTGAACATGGCCGCTTGTAAGTCCTGCTTCATAGCAGAACGGTAGCATCCTGCCTTCGACTACAGCGGCGTCCGGAAATTCGCCCGACTCCACAGCCAATGGCTGTGCAAAGCGCTTGCGAATTTCCAAGTCAAAATCTGCATTGCCATCAGCACTCAGCTTTCAGAACAAGTTTGAATTTCCACATACTCATCTTATTGATACCGCCAATGCCTCCTGCGCTGGGCGGTACTTCGGCTGGTTTAGGCTGTCGCCTATGACTGTCGAGAAACACGTTGGAAAGGCTCTCGTGAGGATCGAACTGGGCAAGACCATTGTCAGTAAGAAGTGACGGAGAAACGGAGACAGAGATAATAACATGGGAACCGACATCATTTGAAGCCAGATCCTTGATGCGCCGACGGTCTTTTGTGGGCAGCTGCATGACATCGCCCTTGAGACGACGCTCCGCAGCATCGCCAGACACAGGCTTACTGCCGACGGGAGCGGCGGGCTTGTCATTGGCGCTGACCCAAGGGGCAAGCCCCTGATCCGGCATCTCCCTCGTGACATTGCCGTATATAGCAGCTATTAGCTGATTATGGAGGTGTTCCCTTTCGCCATTTGAGGATGCGAGGATGGGATCGATTCGTTCTGAGTACTCGGTCTGGTTCAATCGGCCTGGAAAAGAAGATTAGCAATCAAGAAAGTGAATGCGCAGGTGTCGGGGGCTGCATACCGACGAGGAACTCTGTTGTTGACTCCTTGTACACGACCCATGCTTCGGGGCCGATAGCTTGCTTCAAAGCGGTATATAGCGGCTCAAGGTCAATGCGGGCGGGAATGATCTGGCTTGTTTTGGAGGTTTTGAGGGACCCGGGGGGTTGTACGGTGATGGTCTTGGTGGACAGAGTCGGTGTTGAAAGATTCACAGATGGGCGGCTGCTCAAGGCCGCGGGGTCGATGTCGGGCATTGCGACGACGGGATGCCAGAGAGGCAGATCACGTCGTCAAGCGTATTAGTGGAGCTGAGCGACACTTGCGTGCGCGGGAGCAGCAACGGCGGGCGGACGACTGGGCGCAAGGCGAGAAATATGTTCATGAGTAGCAGTCAGCGAAAGAGGTAGACGATGCGATCGCGAATTCGGTATTATCTCGATGAACGGGACATGTTGTGGTCGCTGGCGTGATGGCGAAGATTGGGGGGAAGTGGTCCCGTGGTTGGGTCCGTCTCGGTCACTCGATTGCGGATAGTGGAGGAAGACGGGATGCGATTGAGAGGTGCTGCACTGCGTTGTCGATGGAAATTTTGCCGAACTGTCTGACGACAAATGCCAACAGAGAGGACCGAGCCTGGGTAAGAGGTAGAAGAGACTGAGGAAGGCGCGTGATTTGTATGGTCCTGAGGGTTCAGGGTACTTCATCGAACGCTTTGACCACTCCCCTTGTGCCCCTGTGGACGGCTTGCAATTGGCATCAGCAACACTGTGAAGTCGCGTCCGGCGCGTCGCACAGCGTGCTGCATTCGCTGCGAATACACATACCGAGGTCGATACCGCTCCGTCACGACGAAAGCCTCTCTCTCATTTTGGGGGATTTGCTCGAGCAGGTCTCGCCTTCCTCCCGGTTTTTGACTTGACCCATGTTCGGCAATGCCATCATGTCGGCCAACCGCGAGCATCGCATTGCTGGCGCTGTCGACAGCCTAATCGCACACCTGATACCCAACGACCCCCACGAGGATGATGTTGCTGCCCAGGAACGACATGACAACTGCTTTGAGTTGGTGAAGTCAATATTGGAAGCGTGAGTCTCGCAAACGCCCCAAGACACTGTGCGATCCCGCAGCTATCTTGGTCCTTGTCATTGACCAAAGCCGTCCCGCAGCCCCGCGTCCCCCGCCATTTCCTCAGATGTCAATCACGCTTCGGACCTGATCAAGAGGAAGCTCATACAAAGCAACCCGACACAAGCGCTGCGCTTCTCGAATCTATACACCCGGCTTCTCTCTCTACCCGTTTTGGGACAGAAATGGGCCATCCTGTACCTCCTTTACCAGCTCGCCGATTCCCCGGATCCAAATGAGCCACTGCCCCTGCCCCCGCCGAACCCCCCTTCGCAAGCACAACGCGACCCGTTCCGGAAACATGAAAGAGACCGTTCTTCTAAGAACTCGACGCCAATTTCAAGACAAGAAGAGGAACAGTTCAACGATGCCTTTGCACCCGAGGGTTTGAAGAAATTCCCGCCGAAACAGCCCAAGAACCGGTCAGCCGACGAAAGGGAAAATGAGCAGGAGAAGGGAAACGAGACAGACGAGGTTGAGGCGAACAAACGAAAAGTCGGTTTAAAATCCACGCTGCTCGCCGACAACTACAACGAGATCGAGCCTTCCGAGACCATTCTGTTGCGGGACCTCCCCTTTACTTTACAAGGGCTGTCATCCACGACCTTACCTTTCTCAAAACCAGACACTATTACGTTGCCCCCGACATTACCATCTCCAATTATCTCGCTCTTGCACACTGTGTCTGAGCCGTCTTTATTGTATCGGCGTCTTGACATCTTCGTCAAGTCCCCAGCACAAGGTTTGCTGAGGCAAAGCATCCGAGCCGCAATAGGTGGAGAGTTACGGTCCTACCTTAGCTTAGTCGCGACTCTTGAAGGCCAGATCCGAAGAGCATTGTCCTCGCTGGACGATTCTGCGCCAAGAGGCGGGATTGGGAAGGCAGGCGTGACCTTGAAAAGATGCGTCGTGTGGACACGGGAGGCTACGATGGGTCTGAGGCTCATGAGTCTCATCGCCGAAGAGTCGGAGAGCAAACGAGGCGGCCAGCTCATCTCTCTCATCCATGGGTTCTCATCATCACACGGCGACCCCATGGTAGCGGCGTTCGCTGAACGGTTGCTTGTCCACGTAACACGCCCGTTTTACGACATTCTGCGCCGGTGGATATACGATGGCGAGCTTCTCGACCCTTTCTGCGAATTTTTTGTCAAGGAACAGAAGCAGACAGACGAGCCCAAAACGGGAGGCAGCAGCGTTTGGGAAGACAAGTATGAGATTGACAAGGACATGGTCCCCAGCATCATAACCCAAGACTTCGCGCAAAAGGTCTTCCTCATCGGCAAGTCTCTCAACTTCATCAGACACAGCTGTGGCGACTCCCAATGGGTCGAGGACTACTCCAAGGCGGCCTCGAAGGAGTTACGCTACGGCGACACCGCTACCCTTGAGGCTTGGATCGACGAGGCCTACAAGACGACGATGAAGCGTCTTATTGACCTGATGGCGAACAAGTTCCACCTCTTTGAGCACCTCCAAGCCTTGAAGAACTACATTCTTCTCGGACAAGGTGACTTTATCGCTCTTCTCATGGAATCTCTTGCTGCGAATCTCGATCGTCCTGCCGGTGCACAATACCGACACACACTTACAGCACAGCTCGAACATGCTATCCGCGGCTCCAACGCCCAGTACGACTCTCCCGAGGTCCTCCGCCGCCTCGATGCACGTATGCTTCAGCTATCACATGGCGACATTGGATGGGACTGTTTTACGCTCGAATATAAGGTCGACGCGCCAGTGGATGTCGTGGTCACGGATTGGGGCAATCGCCAATATCTCAAGGTTTTCAACTTCTTGTGGCGCATCAAGCGCGTCGAATTTGCCCTGGCCTCGACGTGGCGCAAGTGTATGACGGGTTCGCGTGGAGTGCTTCAGAACTCGGATCCAGTCGTCGTGCAGACCTGGAAGTCAACCCGTGGCATCCTCGCAGAAATGATCCACTTCATCGGCCAGCTCCAATACTATATCCTGTTCGAGGTCATCGAGTCGTCTTGGAACGAACTTCAGAAGCGCGTACATCGCGAAGGCTGCACGCTAGATGACCTCATCAAGGCCCATACCCGCTACCTCAACGACATCACCCACAAAGGGCTCCTCGGGGCGCGGCGCAGCATCCGACATGCTGACATGGCGACTGGCGAAGACGACCGCACCTCTTACCTCTCTCAGCTTGGCGACCTTCTACGCGCCATGCTCAGTTACCGTGACTCCGTCGACGGCCTCTACAGCTGGAGCGTCTCCGACTTCACACGCCGACAAGAGGCCGACGTCATGCGCATGTCAACCCGCGGCGTCCGGCATCAGAAGAAGCCGTCGGAGCCGGGCGGCGACGGCGAGGACGACAACCCCGCCGTCGCTTCGGAGTTCCCCGTTCTCCAGGACCGCCTGCGCCAGCTCGGCGCCACGTTCCGCTCCCGTCTCCAGATCCTGCTCGGCGACCTCGCATATCAGCCTGACGTGGACATGCGTTTCCTCGGCGTCGCCATGAACTTTAACGACGTCTACCAGCCCTCGAGGAGACGGAGCAAGACGACCTCGACCGCCTCTGCCAACACTTCCAGGGCCTAAGGTGGAATGGAATCTGTTATCGATGTGGGGAGGGGATGGACGTAGGATTGCCACGGGTCGTGGGCAATGGCTTTCCCTTTTAAAGTGTGAAGCACAAGCCCATTTGGTTGGAGCCTTTGCGCAGATGAACCTGAGAGCCCCTATGAATGACGAACTACCTATCCATCATTGCGATGTCTGACATTACGTTTTGTTTGTCGTGTGACAGGAGTTCGCGTGCATAGACTTGTCCCTGTGCCTCGCGAGGAATACATGGCGTACCAAGTCTATGAGTCACAGTTTGTGGGAAGAACACTCAAGTCATGCTAGAAGAGGCTTTAGGGTCGATTTGAATGGAAAGTTCATAACTATCATGGCATTTCGTCATGGAATCATGAGCCAAAAAAAAAAATTGCAACCTCCCTGTGACAAAGGGAACAGGCGCAGTCTGGCCAGGAGATGATCTATCTGATCTTTGGGTAAGTCCGCGTGATACGGCTACCATGCAGTGTTCCTTACAAGGGAGGGGGGAAACCCCGCCCCCATCCAGGACGGTGGGTGGGCTCCAAGGCTCACGACAAAAACAAAACCCCTTTTCCTTTCCTCCTCTCTCCTAATCGCCCGACGATACTGACACAATTACCCATATATACATAGCGCGAGGCGTCCGAAATGCAGCATGTGGCCTCCGATTATCGTCAGAGACGCCCCTTGCGGTCGTTGCTGCACAATGCCGTAATTCAGAGACGAAACCGAAACGAGACTCGTGAGCTTCTTTGAAGTATTTTCTCCCTGATTTCCGTTTTTAGTTCTCGTGCTCGACGCCGAGTGTGCTGCCTAGCCTCTGGCCTCACTGTCGCGTCTCGAAAAGAATACAAATGTAGTCTATACATGAAAGTCTGGTTCGGCTGGAGCTGTGACAAAAGAAAATGGCCTAGTCGTTGAGCCATGCTCCGGAGCCACCGGACTTCCAATTGATTTCTTCGAACAAATAACTTTGGCGATGCTTTGCTAAGCAATGCCGATTGATTGGTGTGTGTATGCCGAGTTTGTTTTGTCGAAAGTCGTTTGCCGAGCCGAACGATCGAACGTTTTCACACATCGTGAGGCGGTCAATCAGGAACGACAAAAACAACATCCGCAACAGGCCTTGCTGAACACATCTCATCGCAAGACTGAACCGTAGCATCGTCATATCGTAAGTCGAACGCCGCCGCAGTAAAGAGATCCTTAATCCAGCAAAAGACCACGAGACGCGGGCTCGTGTCCCAACGCCATGTTCCAGAATTCCAACTCCATTTCGCCGTATCCACTTCATGAGCGATCCAGCCAGAGTCGTTCAATCCAGATAAAACGCCTCAGAGAGCTCTACGCACACTGTGCATATCCTGAGCGGTGAGCGGATTCCAAGCCGACTGGTGCGGCATCTAAGGTAAGTGCATATGAAACGTACTCAAACGTCCATCATTTCGGTGTCTTCGTCCACCAAGGTAGGGAGTGCGGTCGACTCGCTAGGTCCCCAGACACCTTCGAAGACAGTCGCAGCCGATCTGCGACGTTGAGCAACCCAAGTCATCGAGGGCGTAGACAGCAAT
The DNA here is from genome assembly GCF_034447905.1 of Colletotrichum destructivum. Lineage (NCBI taxonomy): Eukaryota > Fungi > Ascomycota > Sordariomycetes > Glomerellales > Glomerellaceae > Colletotrichum > Colletotrichum destructivum. The sequence continues at coordinate 1,888,601 of NC_085904.1, forward strand.
TGCTGAATGGTGGGTCGCTCGCTCGGCTCGGGGCTAATCATCCATCGGACGATTTGATCAAGAGAACTAGGGTGGAAGGGATCGCTCATGAAGTCCGGAGGGGATCTGAGCTCGGTGCGCTTGCGCGTGATGAAAGGGCTCTCGTCGTCCATGACCACGCTCACCCGAGTAGGGGCAGCTCCCGAATGCAGGCTGATGTCCGGAGCGCTAGTTTGGCCGAGCAATGGGTCATCTAAGGACTGCATGGTAGGGACCCCCGCCGCGTCCCGATGAGCGCTGGTCGCAGTAGTGGCGCTGAAGGTCAAGCTGGGGACTTCGGAGAGGTCACCGGAACGGAGAGCAACCCAGGTAGGCCCGTTATCGGGGAGGACAACGTTGGCGGCCATCTCGATCATGATCAAACCGAGCGAGAAAATGTCTGCGGGCTTGTTGAAGTCGCCGCGTAGGATTTCAGGGCCGATGTATTCTCTGTCACCTTCCGCGTCGACGCCTTTGGCAGCAGGCCACTCCGTTGCTAGGCCGAAATCGCCAATCTTGAGGATGCCTTCAAAGGTAATAAGGATGTTCGCCGGCTTTAAGTCGAGATGAATGAACCCAGCTTCGTGAATACTTTGCAGACCCTGTGCCAGAGCGTTAGTTCTGATTGTCCGACTCTGTGGAAACGCCGTGTCAACATACCAACCCAACGTCGTGGATGACCTTCCAGATGCGGAAGTCATCTAGTCTGCCTTTACGACCGACATTGCTGAGAAATTTGTCCAGGGTACCTTCGTCGCAGTATTCCGTCTGGATGTAAAGGTACTGGTTGTACTCCCAGCTGTCGACGTAGTGAACAACGTGGTCTGCGTGTGTAAGGGCCTGAAGCGCATGGACTTCTCTGAGCTTAGACAAGCGGTCCTTGGGTCCCGTGAATTGGCGACGGGCCTTCTTCACGGCGTAAATGCGGTCTGGCTCGGGGCTTTCGCGAGGATTCTTGGTAGGGGTTCCACTAAAAACGGAAAGAAACGAGGCGCGAGAGTACCCAGCCTTGACCACGCGGTATACGGAAGAAAACTCTCCCTTGCCAACCATCTCGACCTTGTCAAAACGAGAGTAAAGTGAGTCGTCAGCGTCCGAGTTGGCACGACCAGCATTGACAGGAGTCATGAGCTGAGTGGTGGTGCTTTGCAAAGAGTCACGCCCAGAAGGCGTGACCGGGGTAGCAGCACTCTTCGACTCGGCAGGATTCGAGATCGATAGGCAGCTGGCATCGGGAAGAACGACGTGAGTCGAAGGAGTTCGCGGGGAGCGTTGTTCCACTGGACTTGCTATATTTTGAGTGGTAGTCTTAGCCAACATGTTCATTTGATAATCGAGAGCCGCACTGCTTAGTCGAGTTCGCAAGGGTGAAGGAGCCCTGAAACCCCTTCCCAACCTCGAACGACCAAAAGACGGCAGAGAAAAACGCTGGGTTGGAGACAGTCCGTCGGTGGGAGAGATGGCAGTACCAAGCCGAGAGCTCGGCTGGCCACTGACAGCCCTGTCGTCGGACTGTTCCTGGGATGTACACTTACCAGTAGATTCTCGGGAGATCATTGGCCGTACAGCAGACATGGGAGGTGGAAGTGTCCTCTTGGCGCTGGGGCTCTCGATGCTCTGTTCGCTCAGGTTGCTGAAGCTGGGGGTGAGACCCTGCTTGGTAGGAGTCGGAGGGGCATCATTTTCAACCCCAAGACCGACATTGAAGTTTGTGTCAAGGGAGAATTTCTTATCTTCATCCAGGCTCAGGACACTGCCTCGGCGTGCATGACGTGATCCGAGCCGCTGGAAGATGCCCAGGCCCTTTCCGGGATTGCCGAATGTGCTCCGAGATGGGGCCCCTGGAGCATTGAAAGGAGTGGAAGGCATGCCACCAAAAGAGTACCGATTGCTCTTCTTGATTGCACTGCCAGGTGGTGGCGGGAAAGTCGCGAAGCCGTTGGTGGGCTTCTTGCAAGGGGTGTCGGGCATCGTCAGCTTGTTGTCCTCCTCGGGATTACGGTTCACCTTGGAAACGAGGCCAGTCGACATGAAGGCTCCCGCCCAAGGCTTGGCAGACTTGAAAGGGGTGACGTTCTCGCCCTCTTCCTGCATGAAGGATGGCCGGGAGGAACCGTAAGGCATCGACTTGGCAAAGTTAAGGGGAGCTCGTGGTCTCTCAAAAACGTAGGGAGGAGGCATGCTGTTGTTCTGCTCTTCGAGGCTATTGCCGGACGTCGAAGTTACCAGCGTCTTGGACAGAGGGTGAGGCTGATGGGAATGTCGCTCAACCGGGTGAGCAGAAGGGTTGGGCAGCGGCCCGTTCGAGGTGAAGGGGCTGTCCCGAGGAATTTGAGGAGGGAGGAACTGATCCATCGAGAGACGCGGCCGGTTCTTAACGTTGGGAGTAGAGAACTCTCCGCCCATTTGAGCCAAGTGGTTCGCACCAGACTTTCGTCCCCAAGAGCTCCGATCGTGCTGTCTCTGCTGGAGCGTCGACCGGCGAAGCGAACCGGTTCTTCTCGGGATTTGAGGAGGCGGGGTTGGCGAGGGGAGGGGTTCCCGAGCAGCAGGACTTGAACCGAAAAGCTCGTACTCACGCTCTCGGCTAGCTTCGTCGTGAATATCAAACCCGGTCTTAGCTGGAGTGCTGCTAGTGTTGTCGAAGATGTTGAAATCAGATGTGTTTTGGCCAAAACTCGAGATACCATGTAAACTTCGTCGCTTCGCGACCGGACTGCCCAGAGAGGCCTGGTCCAGGTTCATGATGGCGTCGCTGCGCTTGAGGGCGCCCGATCCTGGGGCCCCCTGCGGGTCACCCTGAGCCTCTAGGTGCTTGAAAATATTCGTCTGCTGGGCGTGGCCGGATACGTCGAGGTGTAGGCTATGGCGAGATGCTTTCTGAGTTGATGATCGCGAGTGCGGGCTCTGTTGTGCAGAAGACTGGTTATTTTCCTGGCCCGAGGCCACCGAGTTTGAAGATGAGGAAGGAGTGGAATTTACCCCCGATTCTGTTGTAGCGTTGAGTGCGCGTTTGAGGGGGGATTTGGGCGATGTCCGAAGTCGGGTAGCCGGCCTCGAAGGACTGCCCGTCACCTTGGATGACTTTGCAGAGCGTAGAGAAAGCCGAACGCTCGGGCGAAAAGGTGTTGCAAGGCTCGGAGGGGAGCTGAAGGGAGTCGTCGAGGTCATCGAGGGAGGGAGCCCTGCTGGAGTCTGGCTTTGGAATAACTCCCCGTAAGCGGTAGTGTTGTTGTTATTGTTGTGGCTGCTGCTGGGAGGAGTTGGGGTTGGTGTGTATCGTCGGCATGGCGACTGCTGATGCACAGGAGTGTGGGATCCGCTGTGAGAGCTCTCGGAGCTGGGGGAGTCTGTACGCGCCAGGCTAAACTTTGATGGTGATCGAGACAGGGACCGTCGGAGGCTCCTGACTGAGGATGCAAGCACGTCGACATGGTGGGCGTGCGTGGGGCTGGGAACAGTAAGGGTTCCACCGCTGCTGTTGGAGAACGACATGGTGATGGTGTTCTTTCGCGTGCTGTACTGGTTGGTTGGTTGGTTGCTTTGTCTTCTTTTGAGTGTGTTGCTGTTGCTGTTGTTCGCTGTCGAAATACAAAGAGCTGAGTCACACAATGCGATTTGGTGTAGGCCCAGCAAGCAATGAAGCAGTCCTACTACCAAAGAATCTGTCGCTGGTATTTGTCGTCGTATACTGTTTCGCTTTTGACTGTAGGGACGTAGGTAGGTGGTGGCCGAGAGTGGTCGGTGGAGGGATATGCCGTAGGTTGAAGGGTATAGCGCGTGATGCTATCCGTGTTTCCGCAGGAGGCCGACAGAGAGAAGACCTGAAGGATGCTGGCCGTGGGAGCGCAGGGTCGTGTCGTCGATGTTTGAGGGTATCCGTCCCAAATGGCGATAGAGACGACGAAAGGGCGTTTTTGGGGAGCCCTGGTATCCAGGACTGGTTGCACGTGGACGGGGCGAAGTGGCCTGGTCAGCCGGGGAAGGGCGCCCTCTTTCTTGGGAGGATGATGGGGGGCGGGATGCGCGATGTTGCAGGAAAGAAGGCTGAGAAAAGGAGGGAGAGGGCCCGGACAAGAGGAGGGCGAAGCGAGGCGAGAGCAGAGAAAGAAGGGACGGGACGAGAGCGCAAGTGCATCTACTGCATGGCGCTAGGGCCTTGGGGGATTTGGCAAGCAGGAACGTTCAGGTATGCGTCTTGCTTCGCATCTCCATTCCCCTTCAGTCGCGATTCGTGATCGACAGCCGACTCATTCAAGTCATCGCATGAAGGAGTGGTAGATGGTCTTCCTCTTAGGTGGTGGTCGGGGTTATCTGATGCGCGCGGGTGGCGAATCAGGCCCTTGGTGCGAGGCAACTCGGATTGGTAAGAGATCCAAAAACCTGGAAACACGCGCAGTAGATACACGCAACACACCAAACGGAAGGGGGAGGGAAAGTTGGGATGGGTGAAGGTGTGAGAGAGGCCGGCGCAATGGGGTTGGGGAAGGGAATGTGATGCGCGGTGAGTGTGTATGGCGAGTTGTGTGCGCGAGAGTGGGTGGATGGCTGGGTGCGGGTGCGGATGCGGGTGTAAGTGCAGCGCTGCGCGAGCCAACGACGAGTGGGTGGGCGGGCGCGCGGGATAGGTACACTACCCAGGTATCCGTACAGAGAGAGAGAGAGAGAGAGAGAGAGAGAGAAGAGGTAGAGAGGGAAGATGGGATGGATGGCAAGGCAGGTAGGTGGGTGGGCGGGCAGAAATGGCACGTCTAAGCCGGGGGGATCGCAGTCAGGATGGATACTTTTTTGCAGTCAAAGCCGGGATCTGACTGGATAGAGGTGCTCAGGAACGGGGGAAAAGAGAGGGACGTGGAAAGTGTGTGCGGTGGAAGTATGGAGTGCCTCTTGCCGCTGCTTTTCGCGATGGCGCGCGAGGCGTATGTTGTTTACAATTCTTCCGAAAGGGGCTAGCTTCCACGTGATTGCGCGTTCCAAAGTGGGGGGCTCTCTGTTAGAACGAGACTCGGACTGAAGCCGTTCGAGAGACGCCGGGTTGAAGCTGCAGGTTCCGGATTGAGGAAAACAAATCTCGTCACCTGGGTCTAGACATGCAGACGTCTCAACTGAAGAATCTCGAGGCTGTAACATGTCTTGCTTCTTCGCATCGAACCCCAGCTTGGAACTCTGTGCCTTTTGTCTTGCGTTATCAGACACTCTAACAAGTCAGAAAGCCCACACAACAAACACCCACGGCCTCTTTCTAACCCTGACATCACTTACCCAACGGCCTGGCAGGCGAGTGTGCAAAGCAGGCCAGGGGGGGGGGGGGGGGCAACTTCGAACTGGGGGACGTTGATTGGGGGTCTACCGCCAGCACTCATTGGCCGCATCCCCCCCTCTGCCTGCAGGGTCCCGCCCACGCGTCTGAGGTCTCATGCAGCCCGACCTCACGACAGAAGGGGAAAATGGGCAAAACAACAAGGGAGATCAACACGTTCTGGAGACGCTTGGAAGACGAGACTGCGAAAGCTGACCGCTAAGGTATAGGCACATAGCTCAACTACGTATCCGTTTTTCTCTCCTGTCCTGTGCGTCGCACATCAAGCGTCCGCACCACATGGCCCAACCAAGACCAGACGAATAGACGAGGCTTGCGCACTTACATCCCTCTGATGGAAAAGGCGCCCGTATTCCTCCAAGATATTGTTGACACGCCCTTCCCTGTCTGCCAACGCCTCCTCTTGTTCGTTCGCCTTGATCATGGCCAGTCACGGTCACAGCCACACTCTGCAGTATTAGCTGCAGTCTGCAGAGTCGAAAAGGTCCCCTGGTCTTCAACTGCCACTTGTTCGTTTGGACTCCGTCAAGACGCAGCAATTATACTTCTTTTTCCCACCATTCCGTATCGTCATGGCTGGCTTACACCAGCTCGCCGAGGGGACGAGTGGCCGCAATTTGGCGAGAAAAGGTGGACAGGGATACTTGTAGGGGGGCGCGACGGCTGGTCCATGGACCACATCGGCCATGGACCTGGACCTGGGCCACTGAACAAACGCGACAAGCCACAGCCGCGAACCAAAACAAAACAAAAACACCAACACCAACAAAACAAACACTTCATCACAGTCCACCCCTCCAAGGTACTTTGCCTCCTCCACGCTTGTCTAATTTTGGACGGGGTCACCACCGTCGTCACCGTTGTTACCATCGTCATGACCACCCAGACCAGCCAACAGCCAACAGCCATTGATTGACCTTGCCCCATCGATTCCCTCCCCAATTTCCCGGGCCATTCAGACCGGTCTTGCCAGTCGCTCCCTATCTCGGCCAGGTTCTCCCCACAGCCGCTTCGTAGGACTGAGGTCTCAATAGGGGAGTAACTGGGTCACCGATTGATTGCGTCTGATATTACGAATTCATGCTTTATAGATGTAGTGCTGCATCGCGTCGCTTCTACTCGTAATCCGGGGATGACGCCACAACGTGCTCGGAGCCCTCTGAGATGTTCTTGGACGTGACTGCGGGTGACAGATTGCCTGCGGTGGAAAGTCAATGGAATGGGTAAATGCGCAGTCTTTCCAGCCCGGGACACGAAAAGCTCTCTTCCAGTCTTCCTCCAATCTCCTTTTCTGCCCCCCTCCCCCCTCCGGTAGAGCTCTTGAGACACGATAAACCAGGCACTTGGGACAAGGCAGCGGCTCTACTAGATTTTGCTGCAAGAAGAAACTGGTGTTTCTCCATCTTTTAACCGCCTTGGCTCTTCTCAGCCATCGACTGGATCTCCCCTTTCAATGGGCCGCCTCAATTTCAAGAACAAAACGGGCGCGAGAGAAGTCCGGTGTCAGGATCACGCTTGTTCGGTCCACCATCACGGGGAGGTTGGAATCGATGTTCGAGCCTCGAAAGCTCGGACACTCTTTGACTCTCGCCGGGAGTTGGTGGATAACGCAGGGACGACCTACTACGTACAAGAGACAACCAGGTTCTTCCCGGGGTTGGGGAGGTGGAGCGGGCTCCGGCAGGAAAGGACTCGCCGTCGCATCACAAGGGGAACGGACGACGGGAATGCAAGTCTAAAAGTCGAGGTGTCAGCCAAGGGTTACACCAATATTGCACATATGAACCGGAACACGAACAACAGGAAAAAATGAAGGAGACGCGTTGACCTTTCGACTTGGGAGTATTGGAAGAAAAAGTGAGCCGGCCGAGCCCTTCCTCCGTGGCTATCAAATCTGTGATGCGATGCAGCATCGTATTGGGGACGCACACAGACCGACTAGACGGACAGAGGTGTCGGTTTTCACAGAATGACCTCCGGGTTCTGTCCACCAGATTCCATTCCGATGCCGCCGCCATGGCATGGCAGTACCGGAAAGTCAGCCTAGTATTTGGTAGGTACGGGTAAAGATGGCACCCGACCCTGTACTCACATCACCTTTCACCAAACCAAACGATACATAGGTACCTATCCAGCACAACCCGTGTGGTCCCCCGCCAATCTCGCTTCCGGGGACGGGACAGGGTTTTCAATGTTTTGTTTGGGGCCGATTTGTTGACTTTCCCATTGTTTATTGACTTCCGATCAAAAACAATCATTTTCTCCTATCGATACCGCCCCCTCCCGCTTTCTATTCGGTCCCCTTCCCCCTCTTCGATCCCCCTCTATGGCTCTCCCGCCTGCCCCCCTCCGATTTTCTGAAGCAGGACGCAGGCATGAAACAGCACAGACTCCCGCACAATGTGACAAGAGGAAATGGACAAAGTCGAAAGGGGATTGAAGAGGAAGGAAGGGTGGGGGGGATCAGACGACACCCGTTGAAGTCGTTCATTTGGACTGACCATTGTCTCGACCCAAAAGACATCCGGACCGAAGGGTGGTAGCACTTACAAGCACCTAGTCGATAAATAGATAAAAAGTAAGAAGAGTTTTAGGATATAAAAAACGGCAAACGAGCGACTGCTCACAAGGTACAGAGTACCTTGTCTAATTGCAGGGTGCGTCTAGCTCCCGTCTCACCCTCCAGGCCCAGAGTGGAAGGAAGGAAAGGTAGCGCCCAGCCCCGTGTGACCTGGCCGTGGTCCGGCGCCGCCACCCGACGCTTCGTCCCCGGGGGTGGTTCATCCGTCCTTTTCTGAAGTTTTCTTGTAGGATTTCTTTGCTTTTCCTCCCGCCCTCACCTGCCATCCTCCCTTATTTCCGTCGCCTCCCTCTCCCCCCCTTCCAAACATCAGACTATTTGTGATCTATTGTGTCGAAATGTCTGCGACATCCCTCCCGAGACGCCCGAGGCGAATTGTCCCTTCCCGGCCGCAGCTCAAGACATGGTGTGGTATTGAATCAGGCGGACCCGAATGGACGGCGGGGCGCGGGGGGGGGGGGATCAGAGGGGAGAGGAGAGGGTGGAGATGATGCGTCCTGCGTCTGGGGACCGATCCAGCCTGATGTTTCCCAACTTGATCTTTGGTGCCCAAACCGCAATCTGAGCCTGAGGGTAGGGGGTGATTTGACAACTGACGTATCCAAAAGAGGAGCCAGGGGTCCAGGCCAGCATCTCAGCACGGTAACCAACGTCATCTTGATCATCTGTTCAATGTTAGGTACATCACTTTTGCTGTGTTTTCCACCGTGGTTTCCAGATTGTGTACCTGTGCTACCTTGAGAGAGACCGGACCGCCTCTGGGCACGCATCTCGGTCTCCTTCATATTTACCATCGTCATCAGCCCCACTGGCCGTAAAGCAAAAATATGAACCAACAATCGGACTAGGGGGAGAAGACGTCACAGTCAGCTGAGCAAGGCAAAGAGGCACCTGTCGATCGACCCCAACAACCAACATCAGTCCTATTCCCGCCTATGTATGCGCAAGAGATCCCACTAGTGTACCGCAGGAAACAAGAAGCGTCATCATAATTAACTTTATTACTGTCTTTCTTTCTTTGCGGGCTGTGGACCGGCAGGAGCCAATGGATGAATGTTCCTTTCTGTCTGCTCACCAAGCGGCTCTGCATTCCCTTTGTTTGGGTTAACTGCCAGTGAATAGCTCCTAACGTCATCGGCCAGCCAGCCAGTTACCAAAATACAGACCAGGCCGCCGCTGCTTCTCTTCCTCCCAATAACCCAACGCCATGAGCATGCAGGCAAAGTTACATTGCCCAAAACCCCCCAGCTCTCTTCCAAGATTTGTACACTTGGGGATCCTGAACCTTCCTTTTCTCTGATTCAAGAAAAAAACACCCCCCCCCCTCCAACCCATTTAGGAGCTGATGGCCCTGTCTGATGAGCAAGAAAAGGTCCTCCCTCTGGGTATCAATTGTACAGAACAAACAAAAGGAAAGTCAAAATAATACCCAAAGGTCATGCCGTATGGGGTTTGTCTTAGCGTCTGCCAGCATCCGAGAGCTACGATAGATTCTTTCGAATCCATTCTGCCCAAGAGCAAAGGTCTTCCATCACTTCCAGCAACCTTCCCAGGTCTTGCGGGGTAAGCTGTTTGTGTTTGCCCTTGTCTGTTTCTGCCACATCTTCGCCGTTGACAGGAATAACGTTCTGTGAAACGACGTGTACCAGTCCATTTTGTTGAATCTGCAGGTCGATGTTGGCTGTGGCGTTTCGGAAAGGGAAGACGACATGGAGGCCGGCCGACGGGTGAACGGTCAGCACCACGTCAAGTGTAAGCTCTTGCTCATTGGTATCGTATGTCCGAGACATGAACCTGTCGTACTCGACTTGCGTCGTTATGGTATCGTTGATGATGATGGAATCGTTGACGTCCGGTACGATCTCGCCAGCAATGTTGGAGCCGAAACTTCTCTCAAGTAGAGTTGATATAAAAGCGTACTGACGGAGAATAGGAAGCATTGCCACCAGTTGCCGTGGATGGGAGAAGGAGAGTTCCGTTACCGTCTGGCCATACACAGGCTTGTAGATAAGCAGCGTGTTCTTGTGCTTCCGCGACGATACGGTGTTGCCGTCACCAGGGACCTGAACCTGAACCTTCCTCTTGCAGGAGATAACCCGGAGCTCGCTTGCGTCATGGTTGCTGCCCTCGGGTATCGGGAAGGAAATGCTGTCGAACGTGTAGGTAGGCAAAGGCATGGGCTGGGCCTGTGCTCCTGTAAGGGTGTGCAGCGTGTTCCACACCGACTGTGGCACGATCACTGAGGGGGTAAGGGTTGCTACGAACTTGACGTTTGGATATTTGTGCGTTGTGCCATCCGGCTGCACCACGTCAATGCCTGGATCCTTATTATCGTCAGTTTGGGGTAGCGTGGTGGGCTCCGGCTCTAGCCAGTCGAGAGCCGGTCCAGAAGCAGCAACGAGGATATCCTCGGGCCCAGGTTCGGCCTTTTCCACCTTCTGGGAAATCCAGTTCTCTGACACCCGGACTGGAGGAAACATGTTTCCATCCAAGGCCTTGCAGCCTATGAGAATCAACCAAACCTTCTCCCTAGTCTCGCAGTAGCGCATTGTCTCTGTAGTTTTAGGAATGACATGGCGTCTCTCAGTCCAATACTCGATGCTGAGTCCCACCATGTCTCTCGTGTGCATCATGGGCCGTCCGCTCTTGGTGCACATGATGGTTGTTTCGAGAAACCGGTCTGGCTTGCCGCCCATGGCAGGGTCTTCTCGCAGCTTCGACAGCTCCCACTTGTGGAGTCTCTCAAGACTCTCGAAGATGCCGGCCAGAGCCTCCTGGCAGTCGAGTCCGGGAATGACGCTGAGCTTGTCGAGGTTTGCCAGGCGCTCCAAGTTCGCAGAGAACTTTTCCAAAGTCTTGGTTAACGGGCTCTGGTCGGGGCGAAGCTGCAAATCCTTAAGGAGGATGTTCCCCGCGCGATCCTTGTGTCTTGTGACGATGGGGCCCGATTCCGGAAACCCCAGCGAGACGTTTTCCACGATGTTGTTGTTCAGCTCGATATCGATCGTCAGAGCTTGACCGGCGATGACCAACATCCTCGTTTTCCTGCCGTCGGGCGACCTATGCTCGTCCCACATGCTAGTAAGACCTGTTCGAAGCGTGAGTCGCTCGAGTCCGGCTTCGCTGACTCGTCCTTTAGCCTTCTGCAAGACAACGGGTCAGTCTTCATTCAAAAGGACAGCGTATTACATCTTGACCTACTCCGAGAATTTCAATAACCGCATCTAGCCTCTTGATCTTATCGTCCTCGCTGCCTAGTGCCCCCAGGCCGCCAAATCCCCCGACGCCGACGTGATCCAGACCAATGTCCAGTCCGCCACTGATGCCAAGCGCGCCCATGGCAGCCGCTGCAGAAGGACTGTCGAAGTTAAGGGCGCCATTCGCCGGGTGGCCCATCAAGGTGGTCGAAGTCGCAGGCGATTTCTTAAACTGCTGAGGCGACGACCTAGGCCCTCTAGGCGAAAAGGCCGCGTGGGCTTGCGACGCCGAAAATGGCGTGGATACCGGAGGAGTCGCTGCGGTAAGCTGCGAAGGGGTCCTTCCCTGCTGCGAGGCCGCATGCTTCATCTGAGTCGGGGTCGCCATGGTGCAAGTCGGTCGCTTGGTCGAGAGCGTCCGTGAATTCGCAGGTTGACTAAGTGGAATTATGTCGCCGCACCGCAAGATTCTACTGGTATGCTTGCGACCATTGATTGGCTTCTCGATGTGATGTTTTGCCTTCAATCTCGGGATTGGGCCAAGAAGCCAATGGGTGACGCAGATGTGAGGAGCAAGTGTTGAAGACGGGAGCTCGAGGTTGAGCTCGAGTCCAAAATCGGCATGTAGCGAAGGGCAGAGCTAGTGGCCTGCGACTGACCACGTCCCGAGGTCAAGTCGATAGTGGAGTCGCGCGCCCCGGTATTTAGCCGGTTGTGCCTTACCTTCCTTGAGTTGGTAGGCTGGGGCTGGCTAAGTGGTTGGCTTCATCCGTGGACTTTTGTACAGAGTATCTATCTAGACACAAGGGAACTGTTCTATGCCATCCATTCATGCCGGATTCCACTTCGGGGTTTCATATGATGGGTTCTTGTCTCGGCTGGAAATGATCTGCCTGGCACTGTGTCTTTAAAGTGATTGACGTCAAGCCATCCGAAAATTGCATCGCAGGTAGGTAGGTACATTTGGTGAATGAGGTATCAGTACTGGCCGCCTTCATGCACTGCATTCAACATGCGACCGAGTCAATCCGGTTATAAATCTGTGGTCTCGGTCCTGGTGTCTTGTGAGTTTTCGAGGGCCCCAAGACTTTCGCGGGAATACATGGCCAAGCTCACCTAACGTGCGTCGAGTGCGAGCTTTCGAACCAGTGACTGTATCCGGGTTACGACTGCCCTGTCTGTGTCAAGCAAGTCACTTTGCAAGCTAGCCCATCTGATGCCGTAGCTTGAATACGTCACTTGAATTTGCAATCACACAAAGCTCGCGGCGGGGAGCCGGAAACATGGCTACTAGGTTCTGAAGCAGCGAAAGCTTTTTTTATTCCGTTCATCAAGTCGTTACCTAAAGAGACAGTCTCCAACACGCGTCTCACCCTTTTGTGAAAGGAACAAGAGTCGTCATAAGGTCATCATCTTAATCCCCCATCCCTGGCACACACACACACTCGTGTCAGATGATCCCCCGCTGTATTCGAAACTGAGGCAAAGGAAAATGTTGTTAATGTTGATGTTCGGTCCTCCGAGGTGGTGTTTGCATGCTGCTTTGCCCGAGTGTCGTAACGGGTCAGCAAGCCGTGTATCCAACCCCACCATGCTCTTTCGTGTATGTTGCCCAGAAGAGGTCCGGAAAAAGAAGAATGGTCGAGTCTTTAGGATTAAGTCCTCCATGCAAGGCGTAATTCATCAGCATCTACAGCCATGATGGACGTTTAAAAAAACAGGGAATGAGGAAGTCGTCAACTCGTCAGCGTCGTCTCCCGAGGATCGTCGATGCCGATAAGTCGTCTTGCAAATACAAAGAAAAAAAAGAAAAAAAATGGTGTGCAAGGAGTGCCGAGAAGCTTCGTTTGTTGAAGCTTGAAGATCATCAAATCAGATTCTCGTGACTGATCGTGCCTCGTACCGATTGCAGCCCCAACGCCATCAGGGAGGGACTGACGGAAGGTCGGAGTTTGGGGTTACTGTCGCCCAGAGACGTCGCCGTTACCTTCGCTGGGGTTGTTGAGCCATCACAGGAGGAGCTCGAGCCATGGTGTCGTAAGCAGGAACGGCCGCGTTGATCAAAGTCTTCCTGCGCTTGAGATCCATGCCACCGCCGCTGAGCGGACGCTGAAGGTCGTCGTCATCGTCGCGGCTGCGCTTGATGCCACTGGCGGAGCCATTAAGCTGGGACGGATAGCTATTTGACATGGAGCCCATATCCGCTTGGGGTTGGTAGACGTCACTACCACCTGCAGCAGCCGAGTTGCGGTCGTTGCTCATGACGTTGTACAGGTTGCTTGACGACTGTTGGGCGACGCGCGGGGGAGTGCTGTAGCCAGCCTGCTGAGAATAGTAGGGCTGGGGTGCAGCGGCGGTGCGGGGAGTGGCACGACCAGATGCGGGCGGGTGTCCAGGCGAACCAGTCATCTCGGGAGACAAATGTTGATGCTCAGCAGGAAGCGTTCCAACGGCAGGGGCAGAGTAGTTGTAGGAACCGCGATTGGCGTCGTAGGCGCCACTGTCATGAGTATACTCGGCATCGTGATCATGCTCTGCCTCTTCCTCGCCAGCGGGCTGGGAAGCACTCTGATCAGAGTGCATCATGCCGTTCGGGGGCTTTTGGTCTTGAGGGGCACCAGAGGTCGCAGGCCGTGCTGACGGAGGACCCATGTCGTTTTTGGCATACGGATCGTTCTGCCCGTAGACAGAGCGGTCTTGCGAGGTCTGGTTGGTGGTCTGGTAGGGGGACTGCTGAGCAGATTGGTTGTACATAGGCCGCGAGTTGTCATATTGTTGGGTGCCAGACTGCTGGTAGGGCTGCATGTTCTGGATAGTCGAGCCCGGCGGTGTCGAAGCAGGTGTTGCGGGCATGGATCGAGCGTTGCTCAAGCCCGTATCAATAGACATGGGGTTTTGAGCCTGGGCGTTGGTCATGCCCTGAGGCTGGGCCCATTGGAAGCCGTTGTCTGAAGCGCCCATACTGCCACCCATCACGCTGGAGGCACTGGTGGGGGGTGTAGGGAATGTGTGTGCCCGGTCCAGAGTGGGACGGCCAATGTTGGCATGGGATGGCAGGGACTGCTGGGGTCCTGGCAGGCCCATAGAGTGGTGATGATGCTGCTGAATCGACGGCAGACCAGGCCCTCCTGTTTGGGGAGCACCACGCATCTGGCTCTGTTCTTGTTTGCGACGTTCAGCAGCAGCCATGACTTGATTGGTACGGGTTTGGTTCGTAGGGTGGTACAACAAGGCACCAATGTTATGAACGAAGAGGGGATAGAGTAGCTCGGTGATCTTCTCCTTGTTGGCGAAGTCCAAAGCCCGCTCGAATGGGATCCTTATTCATCGTTAGCAAGAGACCGAGGATGCCGTGGAATGTGAAACGTACCAAACACCCTTCAAGTGCATGGGGCCAATCTTGACGACATGTCTCACTTTCTCGCTCTTGAGAATGCCATCGCGGCGACCACGGGTCATTCCCGCAACGTTCAACAGTTTTGTGCCATTGATCATGTGATTGTCTAGCGCGGTGTCAGTCAGCAAGGTGATCGACAGTCAGGCCAGCGTAGTGTCGGCCGAACTCACCCTCTCTGCGCGCGACGCAGATTCCTCTGGCCTCTACCTGAAAGCACAAGCTTCCCTCATCCTCCCATAGGGTAGCCGTCACTCTGGGCTTCATGCCAGGCGGGGCTACTTGGCCGGTCGTGTCAAAGCCCTGAAAGCCCTGGTTAGAAACACCAGGCAGAGGAAGGACGTTCTGGCCACCCATTCCGTTGTTTACAGCGGGAGGAGCGTTCTGAGGCGATGTCAGGCCATTGGTGTACCCGTACGGCTGGGCGTACTGGGTCTGCTGGGCGTATTGAGGCAAGTGGCTTGGCTGTAACGGCGGGGGTTGGTGATAAGACATGTTGCCGGAGGTGACAGTCTGGGGCGGCGGCGCCTGACCGGCAGACATATGTTGCGAATAGTACATGTCTGCTGCAGGTTGATTCATGGCGGAGTAATGTTCGTATCCGCCGACGGTTTGGCTGGATGGTCCAGGAATTGCCGAGTTGATGGGCAGGGTAGGAGAAGGCGTTTTGGGGCCGTTTGAGGATGCGGCCGACGTGAAAGACGAACTAGAGCCTATGTGAGAGCTCGAAATAGAGCCGATGGAACTGACCCGAGGGGACGAGGTACCCGACGAGTACGCCTGGTGCGGAGCTGGCAATGGCAGAGAAGGAACCCTATCGCTGCTCATATAAAATGGCCTCTGAGCGGCGTGAGCGTTGTAATACGACACGTCGGTCGGTCCCCGGTTTTGGACTTGAGAAATCGACGGCAGATCCAGCTTCACGGTTTGCCCCTAAGGTTCCTAGCACCAAGCAAGCACCAGAGTCGAGTAAAGCACGAGTCGGCAAGTGAGCCCCGTGACCGTAGTAGCAAAGAATCGGTTGTCGAGTGAGGGCAACGTTTCCTTCGAAGCGTCTAAGCCCTATCACAGCGTGATTGAGGGGGTGGTCAAGACCGATGGGCGAGGGTCGAGGCGGCGCTCAAGATTGCAAGAGTGCTCGAGACAGTGAAAGTGCTACCGGGAAGAAAACTAGTACAGTCGGTGTGATACGAGAACCTTTCGAGAGAGAACGAATCAGGACGGTCGTGGTCGTCGTAAGCAGTCGTTAAAATCAGAACCTTTTTGTGTACGTGTTTAGGACATCTGATGGCAGGTTCGTAGACAACTGTGATTGATGTGTTGTCTAGATGGCAGTGTAGGTTCGGCAGGAAATGCAGGTTGAGTGATGGCGATGTCCGTTTGTCCCAGTGGCAGAAGAGGGGGGACAAGGTGGTCTGTCTTTGGTTGCAAGGCCGGTTGCACAAAAGGCGCCGAGGACGGTGACGATACGAAGCGAGGGAATGCCCGTTTTTTTCTTGCTAGATGCAGAAATCGGGAGCTGGGTTACAAGCGGTGGAGGCCGTTTGTAAGGTCTATTCAGGCAGGCAGGTTTGCACCAGACACCACACAAACGCTCGAGAGTAGAGTGATCGTGTTGGTCAACCTTGTTTTCTTCTCTTTCTCTTTCGTCGAGCTCGGCCAACTCTTCTAATGCAGGTACATTAGCTAGAGGTTTTGGCGTATAAGAGCGCAGAAGGGGGCGGGTTGTGCAGAAGAGATGCAGTAGAGGAATGCTGGGGAGGCGGAAAGAAGGGTGTTAAGTTTTGAGGAGGGTCTAAGGTGAGGAGCAAGAGGATGTAAGGTGATGAAGAAGCATTGGGAGACGCAGGCGTAGAAGAAGTCTGAATTACCGTCCTCGCCTCTTTGGCTGGTCCTAAGTGGAAATATTGGAGGTGGTTGGTGGAGTCGTGAGAGATAGAAAGAAAAGAAAGAAGACGGGCGTGGGAAGGTTTTGTTTCTGGTGGTGAGAAAAGAAGAGGAGGCAGGTCGAAGTCCATCCATCCATAACCCACAATCCACACGCCCACCCCGGCCGGCGCAAGAAGGTGCAGGGTGCAGGTGCAGGTTGAGGTAAAAAATTAAATAAAAAAAAAGGTACCGGGGTACTGCGGTGTCCGCACTTTGCCCATGCTGGTGCGGTAAAAGGGCACGACAGTAGCGGTACGGAGAAGAGCTCGCTCGAAAAGCATGGGGCATGGCCCATGAGCGTGGCATGGGGGTGGGAGAGGGGAAGGGGGGGAGCATGGGTATGGGCATGGATATGGGCATGGGCACCGTAAGGTCGAATCCGAGCAGTCAGTGGCACTAGCACTGGCAGACCAGAAGAACCGGCAACGCTCTCTGAGTCCTCTCCCTCATATCCATCAACAAAACACACACACACACACACACACACTCTCTCTCTCTCTCTCTCTCTCTCTCTCTCTCTCTCTCTCTCTCTCTCTCTCTCTCTCTCTCTCTCTCTCTCTCTCTCTCTCTCTTTCGTTCTTTATTTTTCTCTCACTCTGTTTTGTCCTCCCAAGATATTTACCGCGGTAAAAGTAGAAGTATCTTGCGGACAAAAGGTACGATGTACACGCTGTGGTAGCGGTCGACAAGGTAGGCTTTGATCGGAAATGGCACAGGCGAACTGTCCCCGAGTGGGTGGCCTTGGCCGTTTTTTGCCGCCGCTGAGTGGACGGTCCGCCCGACTGGGGTTACTGAGGACAAGGACGCCAGAGGGCGAGGCTAAGGGCCAAGGTACCGCAGCTCGGAGACCGGGGGGGGGCTTTCCACCAAGTGGGACGAAGGTGGGTGGGTGGTAGGATGGGATGGGAGGAGAGGAGGAGGAGGGCGGAGAAGAGGTTGCACGACGGAAAACAAGGCAAAGCTAGCTGTGTACTTTGTATGGAGTGCAGCTAGCTACCTAACTCGGGTACCTTCAATTCAACTGGCTTAGGGAATACAACCTGTGAAAATTGACATGAAATCAAAACAGGCACCATGAGAGAAAGACCGCTACGTACCTCCATCAGTGGGCGCGCGCACGCGCTTCATTCACTCCGAAGAGCAGCACCAGTATCAGAACCATACATCGTACGTGCACTTGCACCCGAACAACAACGTGCCCACTGGAACATATTGCCATGTCGGCTCTTGGGCCCGGAGCTACGGGCGTATGGTCTGGTCTACCTCCTCTGTCCGTCGTTCTTTTCCTCATGCTCGTTGCTCTCGCGATGTTTTGTTGTGCCAGTATCGTTATCGTTCATTCGCACCTTGTCTGAATGGCATTAGGCGTGCATGGGGAATGGGATGCACTGTACCTATGTACCGTCCCGCACTCGCCCACACTATTACTATACCGTAACGATATCAATGACTTCGGGGTCTCTCTCGTTTGCGTATCTGTACCTCTTCTCGTCGTTTTGTGCCCCTCTCTCTCTTACCCAGCAGTTGGATGGAGGGAATCAGAAGCCTTCGACGGGTAGGTAGAGTGTTTGACTCGTAATTTGTGTCCTCAACTGCCCGTCCGTATCGTGACTTGGCTCTGGTCATACGGGACTTTACTCATAACAAGACACCCTCGCCTCGCATTACCTTTCCGTACCTTACCTTAGTTAGCAGCGCGGCCCTCCTTCATCCTACTCCTCCTCCTCCTCCTCCTCTTCTTCTTCTTCTTCTTCTTGTTGGAGGGGTGAGGTTGCAAAAAATAAAATAAAAATACTAAAAAGTGCCATGCTTCTTTGGTGTTAGATCTTGACCTTCCTCCCTCCGAGGTACCTGTTTCTTGTCCTCTATGCCACATAGGACCGCGACTGCGTCGGTAAGCGACTTTACTTTACCGTCGGCCCTTCGCGTCTCTTTTTCGTCTCGTCTTCGGTCTTGACCACAGTGTCGGGCTGGGGTTTTCTCAGCTGGCTTGAAGGGTGGTACGGGCAAGGAGCTAGGCCAACTGTCGCGGTTCGGTGGGTGGTGGTCCAGAGGGAAAGGCCCGGAGAGGGGGGCGTGCAACGAGAGCAATGGTGCGAAGGGCCTGGGCGTGTTTGGAGCAGCGTAACACCAGAGGAGAGGGGTCTGTTGGCACCGGCTAGGGTGGCCCATGGCCTGAGGTCAAGGCCCCCCCCCAGTTAGTCGCGGTCGGTCGCGGTCGGTCTGTCGGCCTTTCAGAAGGGACACCTCGATAACGCTGGGCTGTCCGTACGAATACACATACTTAGTACACACACACACACACAACGCCACAAGCACAGTCTCTCTCTTTCTCTCTCTCTCACACACATTCGAGCGTACGGGCGACGTGGAAGACCAACCAGTCGGGATGAAGGGGGGACGGATGAATTCAAGGACGAAGTGCCGTGTCAAAAGAGACAATACCAGGTATGAACGACTCAGCGCAGTGTGGCCTGGCAGAGTTGCGGGCTGTCAGATAATCGAGAGAATCTGGCCTGAACTGTATCAAATCCAATATCCGTACCGATCTCAAGTACCCTTCCGAGACGAGGTACCGATACCTTTGAGTATCTTTACCTCACCCAACCGCAACTGTGACTGAAATGGACGTGGGTTATGGATTGTGGACGTGGACGGGACTGGACCAACCGACCTCGACCGACCCTAGAGTCCCGCTCCCACGCTACGGATCAATGAGACCATGACAACTCGACCCCCGGCGAACTGGGTGCGAGGGTCACCGTGTGGACAGTGGGTAACCTTTTCGCACAAACACACAAATCAGACATGGCGATCCAGGACCCCGACGGGACATGGGAACATGGACCGGGCCTCGACCTGGACTTGGGCATCGGAGGGAGTACTGTGTACGAATTTCTCGTAGTGCACACTGCTTACGAATAGGTAGGAGGAGAGCAGAGGTGAGTTGCGGTGGGTCCGGTCTTGGGCCTTCCAATGTGTGTCCGCCAACTACAGTCGACTCCGAAGGATCAAGTGCCCCTTGTTGGTGAAGATGCGGCGGCGGTGGATTCCGATCCCGTCGCTTTCTGCCTTTCGACTCTCTCCAGTCTCGCTCGTGTTACGTCGTCCATTCTCCCTCGTCCTTCTTCTCTCCATGTGAAAAGTGGCGTGTCGGGTACTTCTGGTCCTGTGCACAGAGCGCACAGAGCATGGCAGCTCAAGCAACTGTCAGCTCTTGTCGAAAAAGGTTGAAACCCCTTTGGGGTCTTGAAGTAATGGCCAATCCGAAGTCATCGGCCGGCTCTGGAGTGCGGTTGCTCTCTTGTCTCACAGAGGCCGGGTGTGTCCTCGAAGCCCCGGGCACAGCCCCCCCTCCATTCACACATGGGCTGTCGGCTATCGGTTCCAGGTCATCAGTAGCGCAGTGACCACTCATCATCACCGTAGCTCCGCAGCGCTCTTCGCATCGCCATCGCACAGCGAAAGTCGAAGTCCGCAAGCCGCTTTGGACATGGCCTTTCCATGCCCTCAATAACGGTCATGCCCGGCTTCAACTCACGTCACTCGGGCCCGGGTACCAACACAGCCCGGGGGCCCGCAGTCAGGTCCGGTCGGTCGAGTAGTAGTTGTAAGCGTCCCAAGCGGTTCAGCAGGCAGAGACGGTGGCCGCAGCGGCAACAGCGGTTGACGCCATACGACAAGGCGGACGCGGTTTTGCTGGTTGACACACTGTCCCGGGCGGCCGTGCTCCTCGATCCATCTTTGTCCATCCGCCCTTGGGCCTCGGACTTGGCGTTGCCTCGTTCGTCTCTTTGATTCATTGCCTGTGTCATTGTTGTGACTTTTATTGCTGGACCGGACGTCGAAAGTCTGTCGGACCCTGGAGGGCTGTGTTTTCTGTTGCAGGCTGGATGTTTCCGCCGCCTACAATGCACGGCATGTTCAAACGCCATCCCCCTTCCCCCCTCATACACATCTACCGCAAGCTTGAGTTCCGTCGCAAATGCAACATGTCATCTGGTCGGAGGAGGTAGGGTTCGGGTGTCCACAGCGTCGAGTGGGAGGGCCCTTTCCATGCGCGGTACCACGAAAGAGCATGTTATCATTTCTTTGGCGGCCGACGCAAGCGGAGATTTGGACGTGCTTCCGACGGCGCGGCTTCTGTCTGCACAGCAACAGCTGCACTGACTGTCGCAGCTCTTCAATTCGACCCTGCAAACACCGTTGCGAGTTAACAAACTCGGTGACGGGATAAAAAAAGAAGACAAAGGCGGAAGATGGTGGTGGGGGAACAAGAGAGTTTGTTGGCGCTTCGTTGCCTTCTCGACGCTTCCTCTGTCCACCAAGCACAACGCCGTCGACTTAGTCCACGGAGCCAAGCAGGAGGGAAGGAAGGGGCAGGAAGGCAAGGCTCGTCTGTGTTGACGATTGCCGAACCTAGAAACGACTCTGGACCGGCTTGGATAGCTGACTATGCCGCAATTAGCTTACTCCCTCAGCCCCTCCCCCGGGGGACCAAGGTCATCTTACCACTGCACATCGAGACACGGCAGAATGGATCTAGGTATGATCTTGCACTACGCACTAGCATCCGTCGGCGCTGGCTGGGGCTCCCGACCTTGACTCTCGAGGGCACAGACGTTTGCTGCACTGTGCGGCAGAGCCATGCGCGCGCATGTCAAAAGGCAGATCTTGCAACGCTACCTTGGCTGACCCTGTGGCATCCTCGTCTTGTCATGTTGCCTGTCTCCCTTGGAACCCAAGATAGAGCATCTTCCCATAAATACTTGCCTTAGTATCAAAACACTGTCTGACTGCTTTGTGGGGTTTTTTCCTCCTTCTTCTTCTTCTTCTTCTTCTTCCTCCTCCTCTTCTTCTTCTTCTCCTCGACTGGCCAGTGAACGGTGAGTGACAAAACCAGACCATGTGCACCACGCCGCCTTTGCGATGCCTCCAAGTTTGACTATCCCCTGTCAAGTCGAGTTCCATAAGTCCATGATTGCCTGCCTTATCCGTGCTGGCCCCGCCGCACCCTGTGTGCTTCCCCAAGTGAGTAGATGCCTTGCCTGTGTGGATCGCATAAGTGGGTCCAAGACAAGAGAGCGAAAGAGCAACACGGGCAGGGACCCGTCACAGTTAGGTGGTGGCTGGCAGCGGGCAGGCAGGTGCATCTTCTCAATCCAACTCAACAAGAAGCTGTTACTACCACCAAAGAAGAGAGAAAAAGTAAAGAGAAAGAAAGAAAAGAAAAGAAGAACAGCCGGCGGCAAAAGAAGGGACTTCTTCCGGTATGACCTCACCTCGAGTTAGGTGCAACCAGCAGGCAGTCCCTGCCTAGCGCGCCCAGGTAGGTAGATACTGTCGACAATCGAGCATTGAACCCCTCCCCTTCCTTGGATGCTGTTGGGTCTCTGTGTCAAGGTAACTGTACGGACATAGAATACTTCAGGAACCCTTACGAGCCCAGACTTGCCTCCACTTCCCTAATTTCACTCAAGTTTCCCTTCGTGATATGAGCAGCCGTCGGACTCGTTCAACCTGGGAAAGAATGTCAGACAACCCTCCAGGAGTTCGCCATTGGGTAAAGACGAACAGCTGGGCATCTCGACGTCTCACGAGCAAAAACCAGCGAGGATGATGCCGTTCGAGACGCCGCTCCGACTCCATAATCACCGCACTCCGGGTGCGTGTACACACGACGGCGCTATGATGGATACCTTACAATATTTGCGAAGTGTTTTCGTACCTTGCACTAGCTTCCATCCTCCCTCACTCGACTTGCCGCCGGGGAACCCCATCGTGGTCTCGGCCAGAGAATCAAAACGAGCCCCAAAGAACGAGAGAAAGATTACTGGCTAATCGGCTTTCAATCACGTTTCTTTTTTCCATGTTGTGTCATTGTCTCACACCGCCGACTTCTCAACAACTCGTTGCGCGCCATTTCAAGCAGATCCATCCTTTGGCGCTTTGCCCACCCGAAATGGCCACCACTCCATCCCTCCATCTTCCGAAGGGTCATGGTATCCGTATGCAGCAGACTTCGTGTGTAACGGCAGCGATAGCTACAGCGACGACGATGCACGCGTTTTTCCCCCGCTGGGAACACCACCGATACGCTTACTTGGTTACAGGGCCCAAGTTGAATAAAGATAAACCGCAAGACGCGTTGACTGGCAATCTTTCGATGTTTCCCGAGCTTCTCGTACCCTACACGACGAGTTTGGCTTGCCGTTGCACGACCCCAGACTGCTAATATATCATCCCCTGAGTGTGGTGGGGGCTACTTATGACTTTGCCCTTTGTCGCGTCTGGTCTCACCGTCTCACAGCACTGTTCCGGATAGCATGCCCAGTCTCTCATTTCGAGATACCAGTGGCCGCTGGCGAGAGCTGTTCCAGACCAGCGTGCGCATTCAGCCGCGCCAACGTCAAAATGCTTTCGTTCCATGCTAGTGTGATCGCTGACGTTTCGTCATCGACGTGAGCGCAAAGGGGACAGTTGGTGATCGACTTGATTCCTCGGCTTCTAGACCTTATCCTGGAGCTTCGGCCTGGTTACGAAGTACAGTATCGGCGTCAACTTGAATGCCAAGGATCTCGCCAATCCGATTCACCTTCAACCCGGTCTTGCGGGCGACCCGTGGCCCGCTGTAGGCCCGGTGCCTGTATGGAAACACTTGTGTGCTTGCACCACTCCGCAGCCGGCATGGTTCGCCCAACCTCCCTTGAACAAACATCGACATCACGGGCCACACCACCCACTCGTCTACCTGCCACCTCTTTCATCTGTACCCTGCTCTGCCCCCCAGCTAGCTTTCACGGATCCTCCTCTAGTCCAGGCGTTAAGCCCATGGTACCCATGACGAGAGAGAGAGAGGGCGACACTGCTGGGTTGTGAACGCCGGGTTTACCGCCGAAGCCATCAGCCAGTGAGACAGACACTTATTCTCGTCCAGGCCCAGAAAAGACCGCACCACAAATCCACAATCATTTCTCCACTGGGCGAACGGCGGCGACGACGACAGGTAACGACCAACGGCTGCCAAGCAAGAGACGAGAAAAGAAACACCATCACTTCACCCCCATCCGAGGCTATCATTTCTAGTACCTGGTCCAGACTGCAACCACTCCCGTCGCGACCTCGTACCATCATTAACATTTTCTTCACGGGTCGCTTTCTTTGACCAAATCGTCATTGTCCCATCGACAGCTCAGTCTTCCCGGCCACTTCTGGCCGCTGCTGTTCGAAGCGCGGAGAGGCGCTCTTACAGACAGCACGGCCGCATCAACGAGCATGCACGGCTACTGGTCGGTCGAACCGATGATAGTGGGCCTCTGACTCACTGTAATAGGCTCTACCAGATACATCTCACTTTTCACCATTACGCCACCCCAATTTATCTCATTACCCCGCCATTCATCTGTACACGGCATCGCCATGTAATGTAGTAATACTGAGAGAAGTTGAGATACTTCGTGTGATGGGCCTTTCTCACGACAGCCAACGGGCCCCGTCATTGGCCTGCCAAGGAAATTTCACCCGTCCTAGCTACGAATGTAGCAGGGCAAGCTGCAATCATACATTTCGCTTCTTTGCGATATGCCTCTGACGACTCTGTCTTGAAAGGAAACAGGACAGGCGGCCCGAGATTGGCTCCATTCGATGCGGATGCAAAAACCGTTGCACAGTGCCAGGTTGGATTCATGGGCGTTGGTCTGTTGCTCGTGCCCTGCGCCAATCGAGTTTGATCGAACGCCGACCGGTTGATTCATCACGTTGGTCCTGTGGTGCCAGGAGCCACGTATCAAGAGACTGCACCAATGCGCGAATCAACACAGCGCTCGAAGTGGCTGCTGCTGCTCAAAAGGCGACTTGGCAATTACACATCATGCTGCATTTGAATCGACAATGTATCCAGATAGAACCCTCGCTCTCGGCCCATGCGAGCGGTGTAGATAAGACAATTAATAAAACAAAATCAGATGTGTCCAATCGTGGCTATGGTGGCGCGGGATTCGAATTCGGCGCTACAAGGTGCTACGAAGGAATCAACATGATTACACTACGAGCAGTCAATATCAATTGGCCAGCGATTTGGCACTTCGGTGATGTACTGTAGCTGCAATGATCAACATAGTATGCCTTCGCGATCGAAAGGGAGAAAAAGAATGCTCCGAGGACCCAGCTTTCTGCAATGCAAGATTCCTGCAGAGGGCGTGGGTTGGGTACGAATACAAAGCTTTCAACCCGGTAACGGCCTCTGTGCGTCCTTGCAAACTACCCACCTCTTTCGACGCTTTCCTTCAACTTTCGGCAGTAAGCAGACTTGTATGTCCTGCTTGGCAAATTCGATGGCCATCACAGACGCAACACGACTGAACACTGCGTGCCGGTACGACTTTGATGGCTTGATACCGCACGCAAAGAGCAGCTGGTGTGGTGCAACACGATGCCTATACCCCCGTGGCGCACAAACTTCCTCTCTAGCTTCATGCAGTGGAAGTAGGAGAACGACCCATAAAATGCAGGAGCATCATCTACCCGCCGGCCATGTATATATGGATGTATGGACGTATGTACGTTCGCGGTCTATCTGGACTGGTTCCGGATACCACCACGATACCAGGTTTGCCGGGTTCAAGGTTTGTGCTACTTGGGCTTAATGTTACTGACGACATATCCTAGCCCGTCTGTATACCTGCTGGTTCATGAAAGCCACGGCGGAGCCCGGTGAGGACACAAGTTGTCTGGTTCCACATTTCTCTTGGTTTCCATCAAAGACCCCCCTGAGGTACGCCGCGTTGCCATGGCTGGAATCCCACCAACGTGGGCGAGAGAGCAATATATCTGGAGATGGGTGTTGACGACAAGTCGGAGGTCTATCCAGACGTCCCAATGATGCATGCACCTGCGTCCATGTGATGTGGACTGAACATGCTTCAGGCCCATCCTGCACTTGGAGGGTTATCAGGTTATGTCTAGCCTTACCTGTCAGTTTTGGAGAGAAGCCAGATACGGTACATTGCCGTGCGCCGTCGATGCACCACATCCGCGCGACCATGAGTTCGACGGGAAGAGTCTCAGTTGCTCGACAAGTTGGCCCCTCGAGTCTAAGCCGCCCATAGCACGGCTAAAGAAGACCGCCCTGTTCCAGCCGAGAGACATGCGAAGACCAACACACGCAGGCACTCAGGCACGCTGTTATTGAATAGGCCGATGCGGGGCTGGTCGCATTGCGAGTAGCGGTGGATGTGTGTGAGTGTGTGTGTTGTTGCTTCTGACCCGGTGCAGTGCAGAAGCTTGTGTAGGGGCATGTGCGTCCCAATGCAAGATTCCGTCCTGTACGCTGCGGCTCGTACATACATACACCTTGCTTGGATGCTACCATCTCAGTCTCTGCAGCAGCGGTGTATGAGCATTTTTCTCCGCCACAATTGATCTCCTTGAAGAGCATCTCAAGCCTCGAAGGCAGTTGAACAGCATGAGCCAAATCAAGGCCGATGCGACCGACGAGGGTTTTCGTCCATCTCTCACAGTATAGATAAGACTCGATGGGTAGCTGGGTTTTCGCTTGACGAAGACGGTTTCCGAGTTCAACACTGGAGATCCCGATGCCTTTTTGAGTCGGGACAGCCGCTTACTGTGCGCGATCTCAAGAAGTATCGGCGGTACAGAATATGAAGATAACGAAATCAGCTATGACCGTACGTCCCTGCCTGTACCGTGACCTCCCTGAAAGAAAAGCAAGACAGGCGACCAATCCTAGGTAAGTTTCGTTTCTCAAGTCACGCCCGGTGGAGAATCTCGTCGACACGGGCAAGCCACCTAACCTATCTAGCAATGGTCGTTGTCAGTGGCGGCAACTGATGGACATAACACGGATACTCTGTTGGAATTTCCATCAAGATCAAAACAGAGAGGCGCAGTTGCCATTCGGCCATCCGATGTAGCAGATGAAGGGTCTGGCAGCGCGCTTCTCCAAGCTGACCCGACTAAGCATGGCTAAACGACACAAGTCCAGTGCGATGCGGCGCAGTTGATGGTTTGTCTGTCAGAGCGCCGAAGTGAATGAGACTGATGGTCAGAGGGCCGAAAAGTCGGCAGTATCGGCTGAGAAACCCAGCCATTGAGAGATCCGGTGCGCCATCTTCCCAAACTTGGAGGCTTGACAGTGTGGCCACCCGGTTTCAAGGCCGATCCAGACTGGTTGGAAGTGCCGGCTGGGGCAGCGGCCTTGGTATGCCCAAGGCGTCACCCAAAAGGATCAGCGAACAGCGCCATTTCACCAAGTCGTCTCCGTCAGAACAGCCCAACTGGGCCCGTTGGCCCGTTCGTGTCTCACAGGCACATGTCCAGACGTTGCCAATGGGCCATGGTCGTTTGAGACTCGACCTACGGCCCTTTGTTTCCTTCTCCTCCCGGCTTTGTCTGTCTTGGCTGGTTGAACAGCTCATTGAGGAAGTCGCCCGACGGCAGCCGCCGCGGCAGTCGCCGCGTGCTTGCCGCGGTGGTATGGTGACATCCATTCATTCATACAGACTCGCACAGGCGCTCCATCATCCAACGAGCTACCGCATGCTTATCCCCCTTTTTCAAAAAACATTAAAAAAATTGGATTGCATGGCTATTAAACAAAGATTCGCTAAACAAGCAAATGCCGATTATCTTTGTCTAGTCAATGCGTCGAGGGAGAATGAACGACCAGGGCCGTACTCTCGACTTCATCCACCCCCCCGCTTCCGACGCAAAAGTCAGTCAACTGGTCTTTTGCCGTTACGGATGATTGCTCTTACGGCCTCATCATACGTAACTGCATCCAATTGCGCGATTGTAAACCGTTACAGGTGTTGATGGATATATCCGACAAACTTGAAGCCGGCAGGATCCAGAGATGCTGTAGGCACACAGCAGATCGGGAGAGCGCCTAGTGACAAGATGGGGCAGCGGTAGCGGTCTTCGTAGGGGAGCATTTTCGAGAAGGTTCAAGATAGGCTTCAGCCTCTCACTTCGATCGAACCCAAAGCACTGAAACAAGCTGCGACACGATGTTGTCAGTATCGGCTGAATTTCGAGATGGCATACGCAGTAGCCACCCATCAGCCAATTCTTCAGACCGCTCGGGGAAGCGACACGGCCCAGATAGAATTACGGTATCACCTGGGAGAGGTCGACCGTTTCTGCGATGTTGTTCATTACGTCTTGATGACAAAGTCCGCCCGAGACTTCGAGGTCGATGGTTGTACAGCCTGGTGTCCGACCCTGTTGTTGGTTTGGCATTGAGAAGACACGCTTCTATAGATAAGCTGCACTGGGGAATAACCCGGCGCTGTCAACCATACCTATGCCATATCGAAGATGCAGCAGCGGAGCCGGTGCGGATACCACCAGCAACCTTATGTGCGGCGGCACAGTATCCGCAAAGATGGCATGGCATCCAGCAGCAGGCGGCCCCGGTTCCCACGTCGTCGTCGTCGTCCAGACCCTGCAGACATCTTAAATCTTGGGCTGCCAAAGGTGGTAGATTCAACAGGGGTTAGGGTATGATGCTGATGCTGGCTTGGGCACTTGCATGATCCAGCTGCAAGGCGGCTAAGCAGCTCTAAAACATGGCCAATGAGTGGTCCCGGCTCGTCATCAAGGAGGGAGGGGTGCGTTTCAGTGCCCGCCTGCCCCCCCTTCCTCCCCCATCAGCAACTGTTTTTAGCTTGTACCCAGGATACTTGTCCATCGGTTCCAACTGCAGAGCGACCTAGTATGGAACGCACTTAGGAAGATGCCTTTAGGAATATCCGTACCTACATACCGACTGTAACGAAGGTACGTGGGTAGACAACTCAGGCAAACACACAACGGGAACTCTTAAGATCGCCATGTAAAGGTTCTTGCTGACCTCGTCAACTCCGAACGACAACTCAAGGACCTTTGCAAACGGGTCGAAAACCCGCTCGCCCGTCCCCTGCTAAATGAGTTATCTATCCCCGGAGCCGAGGAAAGGTAGTTACGTCTACATCAACGATAATAACACTTTGTCGGCGGCAACTGACTTTCAAAAATCGAAAAGAAAAAGAAAGGATATTCGGAATATCCACATCGCTTCTCCGCCGGATGTTATGATTTACTGTGTACGAGCCACTTGCCACTTTAGAACCTGGAATACCTCCCCAATGTCAGTCAGTATTGGCGGAAAGACTGCATTCTTCGCTAGCCACCTTAGCCTACCCGTCAATTCTTCCACTGCAGGGGGTACTGGGTACGTACTACATGCTCAACCTTCCACTCGGTGACCTTTGCTGCGCTCTCTGACTACCTGTCCTTTCATCGCCGGCGAGAAATAACTTCGTTTCCATGTACTGTGCCGGTAGCACACACACCCCCATTGTCTTTCTGTCTCCTTCCCGAGGCCCTGAAAGCGGTTTTGATCAAGTATTGAAACGGCAGCGAAAAGGTGTCGTGTCAGGAACAGAAGTGATGCGCTCAGGGTCCGGCATGCATACAAGTTGGGAAGAGTCGACAAAAGCTATGTAGCCGGGTTTGCCAAACCCTCCCCCCCGGGCAGGAGCTTGCAGCATACTTGGCGCTTCAGCTCATCAGGCTCGCGTCGTCTTCGCTGACTGACCGGGGATGATGGCACAGTTCCTGCAATCAGGCGAATCAGAGCAAACCACGTCGTCGGCTACCACACCATACAACAACACAATTGAATCTACCAACCATCACGCCTACAGCCACGCAGCAGAGCTGTCTGCTACGTCTCGGGACTCTTCATCCAAATTTGGCGACGCGTCTGCCAGTGAGAATCACTCACAACATGGCCAGCCGGTTTTGCAGAAGTCGCTCCGTGTGTCCTGTTCGACAATGTTCTGGGAACATTTTGCCCGGCTCAGCTGCCGGCTGGAGCCTAGGTCTGTACGGATCTGTCACTAGCAACTCATCCGATGCCTGTGCCCACAACAACAGCTTGGCCCACCCACCAGCTTTACCGAATTCGCCCTTTTGGTCGATGTCCAGTTTCCCTTCGCGGAGAACTACGTTTCCCTGCCGGCAGGAAGTTCCTTGAAGAAAGAAGAAGACCTCCCGTACGCAGTTCACAGGCCGTCCCTTACCGCTGTCATTTGCCAATGGACATGCATGAGCGGACCGTTTTCCGCTATACATGAGAAGCACGAGGAGTTCCTCCCGCAGCCGTGGGCTACTGAGTACACATGTATACACAGTAGTAGGTCAAATGAGCGTGGCGTTGGGTGATGAAGTCTGACAATGAGCGACCGTCCCGTCCCAGTCCCAATGGGTAGTTCCACGTCGACGTCGTCGACGACGCTGGCTCTAGTCGCCCAATGGGAACGTGGCCGGGGGGGGGGGGGGCTAGGAACTGCAATTATTCGTACCTACCCTACCTGCCTACAGGTCTGCGCGACATGACATGGATAGATGGCTGCTAGCGGTCAGGTCTTGTCAGCCACTCAAGGGTCGAGACAAACGACTCACACGCGACTGGGGTAATCTCCCGACAAAAGCCTCGACCGGGGACGCAGTGCACCGGCGGCGGCGGCAGCAGCAGCAGCTCTTGTTGCGAGGTTGATGGTGGCCTTTCTAGAACGAGCCTCAACCGTCCACGCCGACTTGTCTAGTGTAATAAGCGGCAACGTGTACCAGAACCAGTGTGCTAGCTGTCTTAGATGTTACAAGTGCCATTTCTACCTCCCGTGATTGGTATTCGTACATATATCTTCGACACAGGGAGCAAAGCTTTGGAGATGGCCGAGACAAGTTGGGGTTTGCATCAGATACAGCTGTATGGCATTGGTTCGGCGACGACACGAGAGATGATGTCGTCTCTCGACAACGTGGCGTTGAGGCGCCTCGGGCGAGGTTGGCAGAGGTGATATCGGCTTCACTGATTGGGTTTAGCACTCTCTTCACCGCTACTCCTGTGGTCTGTTTACAGCGACACCCTCTCCTCTTCTCTCTCCGGCCCTCGTCCACACGCTGGCTCTTGCGTTCTACCGGGATCTGGACGTGGTAATAACGACACACTCAGCAGCCAGCGGGGGGGGGGGGGGTTAGTGGCCCAGGCCTGAGTCTCCGGGGGGGCCACACACATCCATCCATCATCGCTTGCTTCTCCGCCATACGTAGACGAGCCAATGGCCCTATGCCTGAAAGAGATGGCTTGCTGACCCCCCACTTGGGAACCGCGATGCGCTGGCAGGGCTACCTTGCCACTCTCTTCTAGCCGGCCGCTGTTGCTGAACGTTCAGAGAGTCTTTGCCTGCAGTTTTCACGTGGAGGCGAATGGCACACGATACGATGGCGGAGGAGGAAAGTGAGAGGGAAGAGGGGGTGTGTGGTCTGGAGCACCGCGATGAGCCATCCCTCCCCTCACTCTTGTCTTACCTTTCTCCACCCCCCACCGGGTATCTCTCTCCTAGCAATCATCAGTCCATCTTTCAGTTTGCCCTTGTCCAGTTCAAGCCTTCTTTTACACACACACACACACACACACACACACAAGAGTAAACCCCATCCTTGGAAATCGCGCAACCGCACGCCCATGCCGAGATTTGGGACTTCTTATTTTGCCCGGTCGGTCTGCTCTCCAACTTCGATGAGCCAACCGGGGGGGGGGGGGCGTAGGATTGGAGAACTGCCAACGCCGCAAGACATGAGGCGAGCGGATGACAGCGGGGGCCGCGGCGGTGATCGGTCTGTTCCAGCCACGGCTTTTTCAATCCTTCTTCCTCACACACCGGCTCTCTCACCCCCTCTTTCTCTCCCTCACAGTCCCTTCGAGTCCCCTCGAGCAATCGCTCCTCTTCGTCTTGTCTCGTGTCAACTCTTCGTCCCCCTTGTTGCGTTGCATAAAGCCATCGGATCATCGGGCACTTCAATTCATTCGTTTCGGCAAGCCGCCATCCCCTTTCCCTTGTTATTGATTCCCTCCAATCTCAATCCAGTGGAGATTGAGTTGAGACATTTTGACGAAAGACATCGCTGCATCGAGGGAACAATTCGTTGTTGGTGCCCCCCCGCCGCCTACCCATCTTGTTTGACTTGACGAACGCCCGTTAGATGTCTTTGATGACACGCGTGGTGGTTGGTGGCCGCCCACTTTCCAGATGAGGCTCTGGCAAAGCCTTGGGGCTTGCCAGGAGAAGAGGGGAGGGGGGGTTCGTCTGGCCATCGTCATCGTATCGTGATGACACCGAGCCCGCATCTCAGCCGCAGCAGTGTCCACACATGTCCTGGTCTTGTCCTGACTCTGCTTGTACACCCGCAAGACACGGGCGGGTAGGCAGGTAGGTAAAATGGGTACGAATAGAGAGAGGTAGGCAGCCCCACGATCCAACGACAAAGGGTCAACACGGCTGTGTTCTAGCTAGTACGACTCCGTGTTGCTACCGCTGCCGCTCTCACGATACCGCTTGGCCGCCAACCAACCTAATCTGGGATCATGGCCCAACCCCTCCCTTCCCATTCTCCCGCCCGCCTATCCGTCTTGTGCATGTGTCGGGATAGCTGCGTGCGTCCCGTAGCCTCGCATGTGTGTGCTGGAAGAGATCTGATGAGAATCTACATGTACTACATTAGTGTCCCCCCCCCTTAACAACAGCACCAGCGGCAGCGGCAGTAGCTAGCTGGTCCTCTCACGCGGGAGCCCTGACCCTAGCCTGATTGCCCTGTCTCTGGGCTGCATTGTTGCGTTATTGTGCGGAGAGCTGCCCTGCGCCTGGGATGAGCATATATCTGCGTGCGTGCGTGTATCTGTATATGCGTGTATTGGTTTGCTTGCTTGCTTGGCTTGGTCTCACTTGGCCTCGCTTTCACTCTCTCTCTCTCTCTCTCTTCTTAACTACCTGATCTGACATGTCCTGACCTCGCTTGCTTGCTGGGCCCGTCTCGTTTGCTTCGCAGCTCGCATTGCCGCCCCCCTTGAGGAATCCATTTCTACAGCTGCATGAAGCAGACAGCGTGCGTCAGGTGCATGTACCACCGTCGCACAAGGTTAAGTCACAGAGGTAGCAAAAATTTCATAACAATATTAATTAAAGATTGGAAAGGGGAAAATGCACCCTCCTTATGTCATCTTGAATCACACAGGGTAGGTATCTACAATGATCTAAGGAGCAAAGGTTTGTCGTGGTGTCGTTGGCGGGAGCAACTCCCCCAGCACGCATACACATCAGCTCCCCCCTCCTCTTTTTTCCCTCTTTTTTCCCTCTCTTTTTCGAATCTTATTCCAACCAAGTCCGTCCCTTTTATCTTATGCGTACTTCGATCAGGCAAGCCGCTGCTTTCGGCTTTGCTTGTCGCAAGAATGCTGAGTTGTTGTTGAACCAGAACAGGTCGTCCAGGCAGATGGTCCCCCTCCCCTCTCATTCACATTCACATTCACACCCCAGCTGGCCGCCAAGTTTGCCATCGCCGCTCTGTCCCCTGCCGGACCTCTTCCCCGGCGTGAAAACGAGGTTGACCCTCTTTGGCAGCCTGCACTGAAGTCCTTTGCTGCACGCGCAGCAGCAGCGGGCGGGTGATGGGCGGGACGGACGCCTCGCTTGTTGAGCCTGCGTTGCATTCGCAAACCCAGTCCCATTTTTATTGCCCCTTCTTTCTCTCGCTCTCCCTCTCTTCCATCCACACTGCCTGCCTGGAGACTGGGGGGAGCGGACGCTGGAGGACGCCGCTGTCGTCGGTCAATGTGCTGGAGGTTGGTTGGTGGCATTCTCACACTCGCTCACTCAACCCACCCCTCCCCCCCATGCGCCCGTGAAGTGTCCGTGGGCAGATGCGCGCTGTCGCCGCCGCCGCGTCTCGGGTGGTAACATGTCAGATTGGCAAGCGCTAGCTCGTTGTGGATGTGGATGGGTATGGGCGGGGGGAGCGGGGAGGGATAAATTCGAGATCCAAGAGACACCCGTACGTGCAGGAAGATGCCGCAGTACGACGAGACCTGTGTTTTCGTTGCCGGTTTGATGAGCCCGGGCAGAGAGTTCTCCTGGAGAGGGCTAGAGCGGCGGCGAAATCGCGAAATCGCGAAATACCCCTCCCAGCTCCGCCACCGCTACGATGGGGAGGTGGACTTTGCCGCCGCCGCAGCAGCAGCAGAAGCCGCAAGCTACTATCCGTACATCATTGCATTTGCTAAGCCAAAGACCTCGATGGCGGGAACGTCTGTCACCCATGTATCGTCGAACGAAAGGGGATGGCGAGATCGAGGTCTTTCTGTAGGAACCGACGTCCGCCGCCGTTGGCGTACAGGCCCAATCACCGCGTACCGGATGCAAGTATGCTTCGCATATGTGCCCTTTGATGCTAGGGTATGTATTTCCGTACTGGCACGAGTATCATGCAAGGCAAGTCGATGCACCACCACCAACAGCAGCAGCCTCGGTGACTTTGGGTACAGCACCGAGAGACGCTGCGAAACTTGTTCATATGTCGTCGTCCGTTGTTGGACTGCTGCCCCCCATTTGTAGCGCACGAGGTCGAGGCTTTATTCTCTTCTCTCTCCTCGTGTACTCTTTGCTTCCACCGCTAAGGAATTAGGCAGGGAGGGAAGGTGGGGGGGGGGGGGGGGGGGGGGGGGGATAGAGAGAGAGAGCGAGCAGCGTCATCAGTAAACCTCGGCTGCGGTATGACTTCTGGTAGCCGCCCTCGCTCCTTGCGGTGCCGCGCACAGTCTTTGCGCCGGGGTACGTATTCAGTCCGACGATGCGGCCTTTTTGTCCTGTTTTCCCCAAAGGAGGAGGATGATGAGGGGGGGTGAGGGTACATCCATCTCTTACTCACTCACTCACTTGGTCTGTCGGTTTTTCTCCTCTCGAACCGATCCCGAATTTTAGCTCCCGAGGCGAGACACACAACCTTTCTGTCTGGGACACGACCAGCGTGAGCCAGGATGGTGGAATGATGATAAGTATGACAACAATATTGGCGATGCGATGCTCGGGGGGTTGTAGTGGTCGGCTCTGGCCAGCCCTCCTTGACATGTCCCACGCAGCCTGAGAATCCCCGCTCGTCGCGTCCTCTTATCACGACCTGGTCGGCCGCTGCGCGAAGTGGATGCCAGACGTAAACAAACCAGTACCAGCTTGGCCAGCTTGGCTGGCCCAGGCCGGTCAAGCCAGACAGCTCTTTCGCTCTGTCCGTCCACGCGGGAGAAGAGGGGGTGAGGGTCGATCGCCCACATACATGCGCGCGTTCGGGTATGCATGCTGCTCCAACATGGGGTGGCGGCGGCGACGGATCGCAGAGGAGCCCTGAAACCTCGACCATCGGGCAAGTCAGGCCTCACGAAACCACGGGGACCCTAGAGACAGAGCAAGTGTCGAAAGATGGCTCTTGCGCACCGGGGCAGCAGGCGGGCGAAATGTTACTCTGTCCGCACGCAAGAGGGATCGCCTACGTATCTTAGTAACAGTATCCGTAGTCTGTCAGGGTTGGGGAATCGAGTGCAAGTGACATGGAACCTCGCTCGTTGGAGCCGAGATTCCTTCCTTTACCTTTTCTGTCATATCAAGCTCAACACTGGATGAATCGTCGAGTCGGGATAGAACTTGGAAGCTTGAAACCTGCCGCCCCTCCCTCCTCCGTGGCCCCTGCACTCATGCTCGCGTCCCTGGTTACAATATCACATGAGTGAGGGGAAGGAAATGGGAGTTTGGGGCCTCGCCGGCGTGAGGTTAAGTTTCCGATGACCTCTTCGGAGTGTCTTGCCTTGCTTGGAAACGGCTGCCCCCGGAACCCTGTCTTGTCTTACCTTGCCTTGCCTTTATTCAGGTCGGACTGACGAAATTGCCAGTTGGATTCCTTCTCCATTATGGTTGTCCAAGGCAGGATTGCATAGCGGGAGTTTAGTGACTTGTGCAGCAAAGCGTTGAAGAATGCTGCGCGCGCAACGCGCAGAACATGCAAGCCTCGGTCTTTTGCCGATGTCGACTTTCTTTTTCTGGGACGTTTTGTCGTCTTGTCATTTCTCAGAGTTTTTAGTAACTGGCATGTCGGTGGTTTGATGTATGAGCGGCAGGGCAGAAGTACGATGTACATCGCATCGATACCCCCCCCTTCTTCCCCGGGGTCCCTCCTTCACCTCCAGCCCTGTTCTATGGAAGCTAGCCGCGAAATTGCGGCGGGAAGGGAAGAGGCTCGGAAAGTAGGTTTGGTAGGTAGCGCGGAGGGCAGCGGTGCAGCGGGCATCGTGCATGAACTACTGGTACGGCATGATAAGGATGGATGGAATGTGCTATACATGTGACGGAGCACTGCCTGCTGGTTGCGTTTTCCAGGGTTGACCTGGGGAGGATCGGGGAAATTAAATAACTCCCTCCCCCGAACGGCGAAGGGAAAGTTTCGTGAACAAGGAAGCCTGCATTTCCTGGAAGCAGCGGGCGGACATGCAGGGCCAAACAAGTGCAGTGCGTGCACGCGTGCAGTGGTCTGGGAAGGGGCGAAGATGGCAGACATGGGAGTCCCCGAGTCCGCCCAGTGTGCCAACCAGGACCGGGGCGGGCAATGTGATTCATTCGTTTGGTGTTTCCAGCCTCCCGCCGCGCGGCAGGTTTGGCGATGCAAGTCAATTCGTCTTCCGAAGCTAGGTGCACCTTTCCTTGGAGGAGGGAGCTCGGATACCAAGCTTTTCTTCAACTTTCCGTTACCTCTCTGGCACGCCGGCGCTGTACGAACCTTCTCCCTCACCCTCCATGGTGGAAGTAAGCTTCGGCCGATGGGGGGGGTTGTGTTGTGCATGACTGGCAGCGTCTGTGGGAGATGCCACCGTGGACGATGTCGGGCACCGATTGGGTGATGTTGATGCGCCACAGGACCCGAGTGCCGAAGAGACGATCAAGAGAGCAAAAAGTATGTTTCCGTGGTTGGTGCGTGCACCACAAGTCCGGACGCGGAAACGATTGGGGTTGTCTGGTGGTGGGCGGAGGGGAAAACCTTCTGTTGAGTCGGACGGAGGGGTGGGGGGGCGTAAAAAAGGAGCAGGATACGACGATACGAAG
The DNA here is from genome assembly GCF_034447905.1 of Colletotrichum destructivum. NCBI lineage: Eukaryota > Fungi > Ascomycota > Sordariomycetes > Glomerellales > Glomerellaceae > Colletotrichum > Colletotrichum destructivum. Next base: position 1,925,025 of record NC_085904.1, read on the forward strand.
CAGTAACTGAGGATGATGGCCGTAACAGGACGAAGGGCCTGAGATTCGCACCTGCATTTGCTGAGACCTGCCAGACCCGAGGACTGCCAAAGCAGAGGCAGGAAAGGGTGGTTGGACCCTTTCTTTCGGTTGCCCCAAGGTCTGTCCATCTTCAAAGCCCCGATTCACATTGACAGTTTAGGTTCCCATTCCGTGGGCTCGTGTGCGGTGTACGGCGTACCTGTACGGTGGATAGGTAGAGGGTGTGACCGGTCCGGTGTTTGGGCCTGATGTCGGGACCTGCAGGAGGTTGAGAGGTTGAAGGTGAGTTGAAAGGTCCCCTGAGGTCGAAGCGTATGATCTCGCGACAAGTAGGTTCCAGGTGACTTTGACGTGCACATGCATTATTATTTTTTGGGGGAATGACGGCATTCGGTTGGGGACCGAAAGTTGTTGTTGCTGCTGCTGATGCTGCTGCTGCTCTACTGTGAGACGTCACACAGCGACTCAGACTGGCCATCTTCCACAGTCGGATAAACTTCAACTTACTCAAGAAGCTTTCGTCGGGTACGCTGCCCTCCATGCTTTACCTTCGCGAGGTGAGACGGAGACGCGTAGTATGTGGTAGCTGCTCATGAAGCAGTGAAGCAAAGAGTTCACAGACAGCTCGGTGAGAGAATGTGTTTGGATGCAAGGTCAGAGCCGGGTGTTTCTTAGTCATCCACAGAGTCATGTGACTGCGCGATGGATACGTGCCTGGGTGATGAGGATGATGCGCCTGGCTTCTCTAGTTTGCGACGCCGCGTGGTTCGCGCTTCGCTAGTGACAGGCAAATATTCACCCCTTTGTTTTCCCGTAGAGACATCAAAGGTGGAAAAAAGAATCCTAAAGAAAAAAAATCCCATTCGGAAATGGCCTGCCGTTTTTACACCCACCACATAGGTTTGACCAGCATTGCATAATCGTCGAGCACATGAACCTGCATCGTAACACCATTTCTGCACGAGTTGCTCGACACATCCCAGCAAAAGGCAGAAGAAGAAGAAAAACCCAGTCGCGGGGGTTACGGTCCACAGCCTGACAGACATGCCGCTGCCGGAGAAGTCCCGCGTCCCGCCTGCTGCGAAGCCCCGCTTCGGTAACAACTTCGATCCCTACAACTCCAACGCCACCGGCCATCAGCGTCCAGAAAACACCCCGGGCGCGACGACGGGGTGGCGGACCAGCCGGGCCCGTAAGCTCTCGGAGCAGTTCGCCAGCGGGAACTCGGGTGGCATTCGCATGAGCGACACTTATGGCGCTGGCAGCGAGGACTTTGACGAGAGACTGAAGATGGTCGTTCCCAAGGACGTGAAGGCGAGAGCGAAGATTAGCGTCGCCGATATGCTCGCTCGACCGGGGCTGATGAGGAGCGGCTCCTCAATCTCCGATTCGGGGTCACTGGCATCCAATACATCTGCTGCAGGTGGAAACCCCAAAATGAGTGACGAGAAGATGCTCGAGGCTCGCCGGAGGGAGGACGAGGAGAAGGGGGCGAAGAAGGCCGTCGGCCGGGGTTTGTTTGAGGACGTGACGGTCTACGTCAACGGGAGTACACACCCCATCATCTCCGATCACAGACTGAAGCGCGTGCTGGTCGAGAACGGCGCGCGGGTGTCCATCCACCTCGGCCGGAGGCAGGTCACGCACGTTATTGTCGGGAGACCGGCAGGCATGGGGTCCGGGGCTGGCGGAGGGCTCGCGGGCGGTAAGCTGGAAAAGGAAGTCCGCAAGGTCGGCGGGTGTGCCGTGAAATATGTCGGTGTTGAGTGGTCAGTTCCCTACGTTTTCTTTTCTCGAAAGCGCTCTCGCTAACGTCCCGTCTAGGATTATGGAGAGCCTGAAGGCGGGGATCAGGCTGCCAGAAGCGCGGTTTTCACCCCTCAAAATTGCCCGGGAAGGCCAAAGGAGCGTCCATGGCATGTATGGAAGCCGGCCCACCAAGGTGCCTTCCACGCAGTTGGCAAGTTAAGCAGCCTTCTGTCCAGGGGGTTTAAAATATACGACGACTCTCTAGAGACCGCCTCTATGAGAGGCTCTTTTTGTATGGAAAGTGCCGGGAATGGGACTGGGGGCATAACGATACCAGGCATGGAGTACGGGCATATGGCGGTTCAGTATACGACGCATTGGTTAGGAGTCATTCGTGTTTTGGGTCGCCTTCTTGCATTACACCATACCCGTAAATTCTCGTCCCACGACAAACAGACCAGCCTCTGTCGTCGATTTGTCTTGTGACACATCTGGCGCAGAATCTCTGTGGCGCCAATCCCACTCACCTTGCCCGACGACCATCAAAGAGTAGCAAGTCACCTTGCCTCCCACGCCACGCCTCGGCCTTGAACAAGAGGTTACACGCCGGACGGCTCACTGGCAAACATGGTACGACGACGCGACTCGGTACGGGTGTTGCGGGTGTTGCGGGTGTTTGGTATCCCCAGCCCTCGTCCTTTCTGTCACGGCTACAGACTGGCACGCGTTATTAGGACCCATACCGAAGGTCCTCGCACAGGGTTACAACGACGAGGGACCTTGGAGCGGGAGGCGCAGCCCAATGGATCGTGAACGGGAGGAATGGAATACAGTACGGAACTTGTCGAATTGTCCCGAGGCCCTGCGGGCGCATGTTGCGTGCGGTGACGGTTTTGTGTCGCACAATGAATCTTGCCGGCGGATATCTCTCGTACCTGGGATGCACCGTTTGGAGACCTCGTTCGATCAGGCTCTTGCATCATAACCGAAAAGATGTTGAAGATGGCCTCCTTGGATAGGCGGCTGCCCCTGGCGCTGACAGGATACCAGGGTCCAAGTTGCCTACCCAAGAGGCATTTGGTCACAAGGCATGCTTCTTGTGGATGGAAACCATTGTTTCCCTTTTGCAATTGCTTCGTCTCCATATAGCCAAACCCAATACTGTCGTCCTCTTGAAATGTTTTTTTGATCACCAAGTTCTTCTGAGCCTCCCTTCATCGTCGTTGTGTCGTTGCTTCCTCCACCCAGCTATCCAGCTCGGCTGTAGATTAATGGAAGAGTATTGATTCAATACCAAAACAGACCAATGCAAACGATCTTCTCATATTTTGTTGAGCCTTGGGACAGTAACGAAACTACAACTGTCCCAAGGCAGTACCATTTCAAACATGGACTCGACAGCATGGGAGAGAATGTAGTAAGCGTATCAAGACAAAATATCAAGGTCTCTGCCGGTTGCTACCGTCGCTATGCATTTATATACGGACTTAAAGCCCATTTACAGCTTCGCCCTAGCCTCCGTACTCTTATGCTCGTTCCCCCTAACCTCCCAGTACTCCTGCACCTTGGCCTTTGCGACCTCCACCGCCCCGGCGTCCTCGACAGTGCTAGGCACCTGCACCTCCTTGTCGAAGTCGCCGTGCACCGCGTTCTCCAGCAGCTCCCTCAAGACGCGCCGCAGCGTCTTGCCGCTCCGCGTCTTGGGGATCATCCCCTTCCCCTGGACGAGCCCGCCCAGCGTCGCAATGGCGCCGACCTGCGACCGCACGAGCGCGTTGATCTCGTCGGCGAGCTTCGTGTCGGGCACTGCCAAGGCCGGGTGCTCAGGCGTCGACAGCGTAATGAAGGCGAATGGCACCTGGCCCTTGAGCGCGTCGGGGATGCCCACCACGCAGGCCTCGGCGACGAGGGGATGCGAGGTTATGGCCTGTTCGAGGCCACCTGCGGGGTTTTAGCATCGGGAGTACGTCAAGCTGAGGGCTTCAAGGAAAAGGACGGTTGACTCACCGCTCGAGAGCCGATGGGCGCTGACGTTCAGGACGTCGTCGTTGCGGGACATGACGTTGACGTAGCCCTCGGCGTCGATATAGCCCGCGTCTCCAGTGTCAAGCCACTTCCCGTCAAAACGCTTCAGGTATCCTTTATAAAACCGCTCTTCGTCCCGCCACAGCGTCCTGAACGCCGTAGGAGCGAGGGGCAGCCCCAGTACGATGTTGCCCATCGTGCCCCTGGGAACCTCGTTGCCATCGTCGTCCACGATCCGTACGTCGAACCCGGGCATGGCTTTGCCGGCACTGCCCGGCTTGATCTTGGGAGGAGGGTGGTCCCGAACATCCGTCCCCCGGTCTTTGCCGGCGTGCGGTACCAGAGCCCTCCCGGTGATGGGCGAGCCCGCCTCCGTCGACCACCAATTGTCCACGACGTGGGCGTCGGTGGCGCAGTAGTTTTCGAGGAGCTCCTGATACATGGTGATGATGGCCGGCTCGGAACGCTCGCCAGCGAGGAAAAGCGCCTTGAGCGTTCTGAGGCCACCCCTTTCTCCGGCCTGCCTGAAAAACTTATTCTCGGGATCGTCGCGCTTGATGGCTCTCAAGGCCGTGGGGGCCGTGAACATGGTGTTGACCTTGTACTCCTCCACAACGCGCCAAAAAGCTGAGGCGTCCGGGGTTCCCACCGGTTTGCCTTCGTAGAGAACGGTGGCGGCGCCCGTTAACAAGGGGGCATATGCGATATAGCTGTGACCGACAATCTGTGCCGCTGTCAGAGATAGCCCATATGCATAAACGACTTTTGCAGTAACATACCCAGCCAATGTCGGACGCTGTGAAGGACACACACCCAGGGCCGTGGATGTTGAAGAGATAACTAATGGAAAGGTGCAAGCCCACGGCGTGTCCGGCAGCATCCCTCAACACCCCCTTGGGCGACCCTGTCGTCCCCGAGGTGTGGATGATGTAGATCGGATCCGTCGACTTGACCGGCACGCAGTCGGCCCTGACGCCCCTCGCGCGGCAGCTTTTAACGATACTCTGCCAGTTCCGCTCGCCGTCGTTCCTCCGGATGGGGTGCCAGCGCACCTGGTCGCGCTGCCAGACGATGACCTTGTCGGGCTTGTGCGTGGAGATGCGGCAGGCCTCCTCGACGAGGGGCTTGTAGCTCATGGGCGGCTTGTTGCCGTCGATGCCGCACGAGGCTGTCAAGATGGCCACGGGTTGGGAGGCTTCTATGCGCTGGGCGAGGGCGTTGGGGGCGAAACCGCCAAAGACCACGGCGTGGATGGCGCCCAGGCGGCTGGCGGCGAGGATCCCAGTTAGCGCCGCGGGGATCATTGGCACTGGGTCTTGTGTGAGCCTGTCTCGATGCCTCTTTCGTATTGTTCTGACGAGGACGAGACTTACTGTAAACCAGGACGACATCGCCTTTCTTTACGCCTTCCTCCCTCAGTGCCCCGGCAAGCACCTCAACCTCGTCGAGTAGCTGTTTGTACGTAATTGTCTGTTTTGTGTTGGTGACGGGGCTGTCATAGAAGATCGCCGGGGCATCACCTTTGCCGTCGTGGACGTGGCGGTCGACGCAGTTGAAGCAGGTCGAGATCTCGCCGTCCGGGAACCATTCCCATGTGTCGTGTGTGATGCCGCCCTTGAGCGTCTTTTTGGAGACTTTCAATGCAGACGAGGGTTTCTTGTGCCAGTGCAGATGCTCGGCTTGGTGGGCCCAGAACCCCTCGGGATCCTCGAGAGAACGGCGCAGGACCTCGTCTTGAGGGTGTAAGTCGCCCATCGCAGAAGCGGTGCAATGACTTTGCTGGATACAACAAATTGCAAATGAGGCTGTGAGACAACGAGGGTACAATCAAGGCTGGCACGCGATGAATATATTTCACACGAGGACACCACCAACACGAAAGTCTGGGACCAGTAGAATGCCAGTCTCGGGTCTTTGAATTGGGCGGCTGGAAGAATGTCTTGAAGTCGAAACAAAAGTTGGGATACAAGACATGAATATCGGTGTGCAGCTGCTGACTATGGACGGTTGGGGTCGATGACCATGGGGGATGGATGAGGAGGTTTCCCCGCATTCCGTTGACCCGGGGCAAAGAGACCGGCCGTCATTGTCGACCACCACAACATCGACAGCCGAACTTGGCTTCTTCAAATCGGCTGCCACACGGATATGGATTTGTTCTCAACGGCATTTTCTCCTGAAAAGCATTTCTCGGCTGCGGGGATGGGATAGGAAATGCGTACCTACCAGGCGAATGTGCGAGGCGCTTTTATGAAGTGACCGGATGGAGTGTGCATACGACAGTTGGCGGAACCCATCATTTGCAATTTTACGAGCAAAATACTCGTGAACCCCCAAAAGCCCTACCACATTCAACGTGCTTTTTGTTACTGGCCTTCGAACCCAGCATGTGAGGGTCTATTATCGACTCAGCCATGATATCGACGATGAAGCGATACCGATTTTACCCCATAGATCCAGACCCAAGTCATCATCCCGCGATCGCGGTCCCCACTACGGCTCCCCGCAAGATCCATACACCCTGCAGTCCCCCCCTCTCTCCAGAGGAGCTTCGGTGAGGCAGGACGTGAGGGCATGGTTGGCCTGAAAAACCACTCAACTCTCCGCAACCAGACTGCCGTCTAATCCTGGACAAAAGAAAAACCGACGACAGTGAAAGAGCATCGGATATCGCTACGGGTGTTGATGCCCTCTGAACTACCATGCTATTGCTTGGAGAGCCAGGGGACTCGCAAACGAACTCCATAGCCCCTGAGACAAGCCAGACACAAGGGACAGAAAAGAAAGGTCTGGAAGCCCAGCAAGAAGAAGAAGAAAGCTCGGCCAAGCAAGGGGAATCTTCGGGGACGATGTATCACACACTCAGCGTCCGGCTCTGTCGGCTGTCGACGAGACAGACGTAGGAGAAGGGAAGGGGTACCCAGTCTACCAGAGTTCAGTCATCATGCAGACACCGCTCCAGGCAAAAACTGTGCCTGTGCCTAAGACTGTGCCTGTTTGCCCAGGGAAGACCCCAGGGCACAGATGCATCTGAACATTTCGTGTTCCCCTCGACCCTGTATGCTCTTGACATTCGTGGAAATCCTGTCAATGGCGATCGGCATGGAAAAAACCAGAGGGGTTGTTAATCTCGCTTGGATCCATCTCGTATCTTGTTGCGGTTTTCCGTTGTTGTTGTTGTTGTTATTGTTATTGCATCGCGTTCTTTCATATCTCGTATGCGCATATACGTGTAGTGTTGTATCCGTACCCGTCGTGAGAGTGATTGCAGACGAACGGGTATTGGAATACCTTTCTATGAAAAAAAAGGAAAACTCTCTTCGGATCATCCCATATCTTCGTAGCCACTGAACAATACCCTTGTTTGCCATCCTTTGGAATGTGGACAATGCCACAGATTACTTCCCGTAAATATCTGGGAACCAACCAGTTCACCCCCCCTATCAAACACAGGACGGAATAAGAACAAACGTGGTCTGGCCCGAAAACTGCTCAGCAGTGGCCTACACAGACTCAGAAGACACAAACCCACGGCAACAGCGCGGCGCACGCCCAAGCGCCGCAGGATGCAGGTACGGCGCACGAGAACAAAGGGAAAAGGGGACCGGTAAACATTGGACGGTCGGTTCCCCTGGAAGGAAAAAACCGGACCCCACGCCACCCACCTGCAACCACCACCCTCCTTTTCAGGAACCAGTAAACAAAACAACCTTAATCGAGGCGATGCAACGACATCTCAGCTCGTCTCCAGGCTTCGTCCACCCCTACCGTCACTCATTCTTGGGTAAGGCTATTGATTGGCGTGACGTGTCTGTCTCTCCTTCAAGAACGCCCCAAGAAGCGTCCAAGACCTGCCCCCATGACCTGCCCCCGGAGTATGCGCTTGCATGCTCCTCCACCGAGGAATGCGGCACGGCAAGACGGCCAGCCTGCGCCCCCAAAAACGCATCCATACAGCATTCGTTCCTACGAACCTTCCAAGAAGGACGCCCAGCGCAAGCGAAATGAAGCCGCGAACTCATCCCCCCTCCCCCCCAAATCGTTCTCAACCCCTCTCTCTCCCACTCTCAGTCACCGCTATTCCACTACCCGTACGGACACACAGCTCGTGTTCATCTTCCGCCCGGCGCTCAGGTTTAGACCATTCATCCGGTTTTTTTCTTTCCTGCCCCCACCAACTTATTTTCGTACACGATTTCCCCAGTGTTAGCGCAAATGAGACTTCCCCCCGAGGGACCGAGTGTGGGTGATTACCAAAGCACGGGACGCAACGTCGAGAGTGACGCAGATGGCGCTTCTTCCTCAAACGGGCCCGCCGTGGAAACTTGGGGCGTTGGTGTCTCGGCCCCCCCTACAATATTGGCGAACGCGCGAGGATGACATGGCGCTCAGTCTAAATGGAGAAACTTTGTTTGTCAAGTGCTCAGTGGTAGGAAGTTTCAGCATGAACCGTGGCAGGCGTTGAACACCTGCGACGACGACCCCGTAGTCATGGCGGCCGACGCAACTCCCATCCGGCGTCTCCTCTTCCTCGGAAAGGTCGCGGACTACGACATCTGCAAAGTATCCGGAATTGACAGTGGGAAGGGGGAATCATCATCTTCACGCATATTACGTTGAACAGAGAGTGTTTGGTTGCTGTACCAAACCTGGTCTCTCGGCAATGTTTCCATATTCCAGAGTGCTTCTACGGAAAGACATTGGTGTGACAAAAGACCATAAAACATTCAGCAAGTTTGCTCGTCTCCTTCGAAAGAGCCAGGGCTTAGGATGCTCGCCCGCAACGTCAGCCTAATCGACATGACGAGAATGTGCACAAGGACAGATGGTAGAATCTTTGGCTGTGACGGGCGAACATACACAGAAGCAAAAATGTGTGCGCTTCGGTCGGGAGAAGAATATAAGTGAAATTGGGACTTTGTCAACAAGTCATCTGCCGTGAGGGGGAACAAATACAACAGAATAACCTATCATGGTCGCATTATATTCCCGTTAAGCCCCCCGAGAAAAAAGTGGTATATACCGCCGCATGGGGAAATGCTCCTCGTGGGCGATGGACGGAGTACCGTAGCCAAGAACCGTTTGTAGGGCCTGTAAAGCAAGTACATGAAGTTGCAGTATCGACAGGGTTGTGTGAGCTGCGATGGCTTGGCCGTGCCTCAAGGGAGGCACTCCATGGCGCCATGCAGGCAAGAAAATGTACCGGGTATTCTTCCGTGGGCGCGTTGCTTCGCTCCGTCGTTTTTGGTCCTCCCAAGCTCAGTCTGTGGAGAGACTTCACTCCCCCAAACTCCCGTCCGTAGCATGAACAAAAAAAAAACCCATCCACCCAGTTGGTTGGATGTTTCACAACCGCGCTCCAGTCATAAGGTGTCGTAGGCTCCCACGAATCACGAGATTATCGTATGTCCAAGATCGCAGGGGGAGACGTGGATAGCGAGACGTGAAAATGGTTGATTTAGAGAACGAAAGCAGCGAGACCGAGGACACCGGCCAAGCCAGCACCGGAGAGGGCGGCGGCCTTGCCGGCACCGGCGGTGGGGACCGAGATGGGCTTGGTGGGGGTGATAGCGGCGGTGCCGGCAATGGTGGTCTTGCTGACAGGGGGGGTAGCGACGGGGAGGGTGGCGTTCTTGGTGGGGTGAACGCTATTGTCATGGTTAGCTGGTGACACATTGCGAAGCGGATATTAGACAAAGCGAACCAGTTGTCGCACTTGACCACAGAGGAGGTGATGATGGGCTTGGTGACAGTGCAAGGGCAGTCGGTGATGGTCAGGGTGGTGGCCTGGAATGTGTTAGCTGATCGACCTGGTTGTTGTCGGTACCGAGGAGTGCCGAGGACGGTCGTTCAGGCAGTCTCGAGACCATAGATGACAGAGGCCCCGAGACTTTGCCCAAAACAACCTGTCGGTCCGTCCGTCTTCCGGGATCGACATACCGAGGTGATGGTGTAGGTCTTGTCAGCGTGGGTGATGACAGTGGGACCAGGGCAGTAGGTGGTGTACGAAGAGACGACCTCAGTAACGTAGGTGACGTTCTTGTGGGCCATGGCGCCGGCGGCGAGGACAAGGGCAGCAGCGGAGAACTTCATTTTGACGGTTTGGAGGGTGTTTGCTTATTAAGACTCGAGAGAATTGTGGTTGCGAGTTGACGATTAGCTGGGTTGGGTTTAACGAATGAAAGCGACTAAAAAGTCTGGGTCGGTAATGAGTGAGTGAGTGTGGGTGAGGAGAGGGAGGGAAACAACAGGTGGAAGGGGCCGGAGGAAATGGATTTATATACAGAGATGGACGCAACACGACATGGGGACTGGGATGGATGGTGGACTCTCTATCCGCAGACTCAGGGCGTTAGTGCCGACTTGTGGGCGTGCCACTTTGCCTTGCAGTAATGGATGGGACGGTTCAGGGACGGTACCTTTGCCCAGGACGGGTGGAGCATCACATCTCCTGGGCCTGGAGATGAGAAGGGGAGCTGGACCGGGAAGGCGAAGAGAGCACACGCCGCCTCTTTCTTCCCCCCCGTACCCCTGGTCCCCTGCTAAGATGGGCGCTATTCATGGCTGGACAGGCGCCGCGACTTTTTATTCTCTCTTGCATTTCACGAACCGGCTTATTTTACTTTGGACCATTCAGAAGCGAGGCATCCGAGCGAGGGTTGGCCGCCCAGGGGGGGGGGGGGGGGGGGGGTCGAACATGGAAAGAAGGCCATTGTGAGTGTGGTGTGTGAACAGACGGGAAAGGGGGTGGGCGGTTGTATTCTCCTTCTCGGCTTCTCTTCGCTGGTGGCTTTGCCAGTTGAAAATCGGATTGGCTTGGGGGCCGACTGGGCACACTAAGTGTGTGGCACCCCTTGGCCAAGGTGATGGATGTGGTGGTCGTTGTGTGTCTCCTGGATGCGTGGTTGCGCAGATAGCGAAAAGAAAAAAATCAGGAAAGAAGCTGAAAGGACTGGCTGGAAGCTAGGCAGTCGATAGGGAGGCATGTACCCTGCTCAGAACTACCAAGTCGTGGATATGGGATGGAATCAGGGGGTAGTGGAAGCGGATGTAGGATATGCACAGAAAGGGGAGAATCCTTGGAGGAGCGAGAATTGAGGTGTGAGAATCATTTAACCGTCAGCCCCACTAAGGACAGACAGACTGACCACTCAGAATTGCATCTTGGTGAGCACGAGGGAACAGACCAGAACTTCTCGCTGGCTAACAACTACTAGTAGGTACCGAACCAGGAAGCACTTACTTTGCCCGATCGTCCGTTGATCGCCTGGGTTTTTGCTTTCTGCCCGTATTCGAGAACACCCTTTCCAGCAGCTCCTTGCGCTGAGAAACCGCGTCCTCGTTGCCAGTAGTGGCCCCGTTCCCATTGGGTCGTCCCAAATCTGCAGGGAGTTCGGGCGAGCGAGATGAGATGACTCGAGCCCACCCGCAGACACACTAGGAGGTATCCATCCGTAGGCTTGAGTAATTTTGGCGGGTCGGTCATCAGCCAGTCGTCAAGCACAAGAGCTGCCAACTGATGCACACGTACGCATCGCTTTTCCTGACATGTCCAATGGTCCAATATCACTGGCCACCTGTTTCTGGGCAGGTATGCCTGCTGCAAGGCGGGGTTTGTTTGCTTGACGTGCAGCCGTGATCCGAGAATCCAGACCGCTCTCGGTGGGACACCCTTTTCATTCGTGTCGTCCTACGGATATGGCAGATGGACACGCCAGGCTCGCAGAGAGATGCGCCATCGTCAGTCAGTGTGATTGCAGCTGTGCCCGCAGACGGTTTGCCGCCGCCGCCGCCGCGGGTGCTGACGGCTGACGCTTGACTGACCTGCGTCATGAGCATGAGCATGAGCATGAGCAGCATACAGCCCAAGAACTACACCTGGCACTAATGCAGGTACTATGCAGCGTTGCCGTCGACATATGGCACCACTGGAGGCGGAGACGGATGAGCTGGGGAGCTGTGTGCTGTTCCAGCTCGAATCGCGAGGTTTCCAGGCGGTGACAAAAATAAATGGACCGGGACCACTGCTAGCCAGCAATAGCATGTCTCTGGTAGAGATCACCTCGTGGCGGCTGGGAAGAAGTTATCGAAAGCCAAGACTTGTGTCTTGGTCCCGATGGAGCACAGGTCGACGCCGGTTATTAGGCTCGCGATCCAGTTGGTCAGGCTCAGGCGGCAGTGGCAAGCCACTGCCACCATGAGCTTTGTCCGTTCACTTCGAGTGAAACCGTTGCAAAGACTATCGTGTCGGTGCTACGCCGCGCCAGTGAATTGGCAGGGCTGATGCTCGTGGTGTTTCTCACTCCTACCTCCGCTTCTAAGCCTTGCTGTGTGCACGGGGATATACGAGGGGTAGCATCGTTGCCATTGCAGCTGTGTTGTCATTACGAACACATTGTGCAGCAGTTGATAGGTGAGCGCGGGACGAAGGGGGGGAGAAGGGAGATCAAACTGGAGATGCTGGGGAACGGTGTAAGGCCGAGGGTACGTAGTGAAGCGGCGACAGGGTAATTTGAGGGGAAATTGGACTTGCAAGAGTTGTAGTTGGCAATGCAGTGGAAGCGCTGGTGGAGAAGCTGCCCTTTTGAGAGCGGGAACAACGGCTGCTCTTGCAAGTTGCACCAAGGGAAAGAAAAAGGTCCAGGCATGCATGGCCCGGTGCGGGTTGGCTTCGCCGTCAACGAAGCGGGAATATATGCCGCAGCCGAGTCAAGGTCAGGGGCGCGACCTGAGCTTTCAATGTTGGAAAGTGGATACAGTATTCACGGGATCTAGGTACCGACTGAGAGTATTCGAATGCTGCCTTTCGCGAATATGTTTTACGGGTAAACGTGCCCGCCTATCAGCCGCGCTTCTTTCTCAGTCGCGCATTCAATCACGCCCGTTTTAGTCAAGTTCATAACAGTTGCGTCCATTGCAGGAATATAGATTTCGCTTCAAAGAGTCTGACGCGCTCGTCTGACGCACGATCAAGCCAAGTTTCCCGTGTCCCACCAACAGCGGAGCGAGACATGTTGGAGACGCTTGCCGAGAGACCAGAACTTTCCCACAGAAGAAAACAAAACCCCCAAGCAAAAGTTGCCGGACGACTCCACCCCTGAGAAACGGAGTTTTAATTAGATACTGTTCGTCCGAGAACCACGCGGTAAGATGCAAACGCTGGACCGACTGCCTCGCATCTGGTCCTGCGCTGAGGCAAGGAGAAACGTCGGGTCAGAGGTCTCATCCTTATCCGCCCTAGGCTAGCGGGCCAGGGCACCATCAAGCACGACCCTCATGTCTTTTGTCTTCGTTTCGCATATGCCAGAGTTCCCATCAGCGCAGGGAAGTAGAGTGGTCGAACGGCTCCCCGAGGCCCCCGGGGCCCCGGCACCCTCCGTCGTCGCAGCTCCAAACTCCCTTGTCGTCCAAGACAACTCCAAGACTGCTCGCTGGGTCCTGATGCTATTCTAGAGCTCCGGTATCCCGTTGTTTGAGTTGACGCCATTGCGCTCAGCGGAGACGAAAGGCGGAGAACACAATACAGTGATCGCTCGGAGGAATTCATGTTTGATTAACCGGGCTCGTCGTCTGTTGTCGTATCGAGATCTGGTGCCACGTTGTAGAGTGGTGCATCAGCCCGCTGCCTGTCCACGGACCTCGAACGACGTCAGTAGTCAACAGAAGCTCAACATCAGCCAACATCGACGTCTTGCGCAAGACCTTACCTTCCGCTCCGAACATCATAATTTGGGCCCCGAAGTGATGTCCCCCTCCCGTTACGGCAGTGGCTGCTTCTGTGCGGGCTCAATGCATCTGTCTCCCATCCACCATCTCCCGGTCGTGGAGTAAAGGAGTTCGACGAAGCATCTGACATCCCATATAATTGCGGCTTTCCCGTTGTCATCCGTATCCTCCGGCGCAGCCACGATGACAAGACACAACCAAGGCGCTGACCATTGGCAATGGTTCGGCTAGAACCTCTGTTGGAGTCGATACCCGGTTCGGCCGGCTATCTTGGGCTCTTGGGATTCGGGAGGCGGCGGCAGCTCCGCAGTTAGCCCCCTCGCAGGGCTGGGCCGGCTTTGGATTTCCAAGCCGTCTGTTACTGTAGATGCGTTCGAGCGAATTCAGTTCTTCCGGAATCACGAGCCTGGAAGCGCCAATGACCAAAGTGGGCACTTTCTCCGTCGACCACCCAGAATGCAATGGTGAGTCGCTTGCCCCGGTTACCTGTAGTGATGTCCAGTGCGGTGGTGGTGTGGTGGCGTACCTACCTAGGTAGGTAGTGGAAGTGGCCTGGCTCGTCTGGGGTGCAGCCTGCAGCACCTGCACCACACACACCTACGGGCGGGCCATCATCTAATTTCCACAAAAACACCGCCCTCTGGGTAATATCTCAGATAGGGCCATTGACCGGTTGCCACCCCTCATCCCCGTTATCCTTCTCCTCTTCCATCAGCTTGCGCACGGGATACCTGTAGGATGGGGTGAGATAGGATTGTACCTGCAGCTTGCAGCTTGCTTTGCAGTTTCCCTCTACCTTGCGGCCTTCATGAGTCAATCATCCCGAACCAGCTTGTCTACTAGGCATAGATATTCGACTGAGCCCACCCTTTTCGCGTCACCGTACCTGAACATTGGCGTCTGACGCATGCTCTAATGAGTAATCCTTGTGTCCTCTCATGGTCAGCTTCGTATGTTCCTTCGAGTTCACGGCGGGCCGATAGCCCATTTCCGAGATGATGCCGCATCAGCAACTGATCTGAGATTGCCTCGTCACCTTTTCTACGAGTCGTTCCTGGCATGATGCGAACACTCATCACCGACATAGCGGGATCAAGCCGTCTCTTTGGACACCCCAGTTTGTGGATGCTTGCATCAACGAAAAGCTCGCTCTTGTCCGGGGAAGTCACATCGTCTCTTGTCTATCGGCTCCAAGGCCCGGACACGCTTGCTGGCTTCTGGTCGTGCGGCGGCGACGTGCCCGACTTGCTCCAGCCCCGGCTATATTGATTCGCACATCATGCGGTTGTGGCCAAGATAGTCCGAAAGCACTCGCACAATCTCCAGCGGTTAACCAACACGGTTTGAGAGACACGGCATTTTATGCGAGATTTTTTTTACTCGACTAACTGCACAGCGGCTTTGCGACAATATTGTTGCAAGAGACTTCGGCGGCCCTCCTACGTCCTTCGGTTGGTATGGCCACAACATGGCGATGGTTTATGCGTCGCAGATGACAAATCGTCTGTACTTAAAAGTCACGGAAGATTCGTTTGCACCGGTATGCTGACGTGCAACTGTTATCCCATTAGTAACGGCTGGTTCGGGACGTATAAATCACAACGGCCAGGTGGCCATTGTTCGACGAGCATACTGTTCTGCCTATAGTGTCCAAGAAGGGCTGCACTGGCACTGGTTGACGATGACCATCTCGAAGAACCTTTTATGTCCAGGCATTTCACATGTGACGCTTGGACTTCTGCGAACAAGTGGTTGCACATTTTTCAGGCTACAAAGACTACTGCAATGGAAACGGCTGTCGTCGTGGGTTGAAATCGACGTATATGGCGTCCAGGCCGGCACGTGCCACCGTTCACTTTTGTCCTGTTTACGAGGTTGATCAGGACGATACAGGTGCCAGAGGCGTCTGGAAAGCGCGATCTACGACGAGGGGCCTAGAAGCCCAACGTAGCTATCGGTTCATCGCCCCATGTCCCCACGGAACGACCGCTCGGAAGCACTCCGGGTTGTGCCAAATGATGTGGATATTGGGTTATTGAACCCTGGCCAAGCACCGTTCATAGGGCTGATGGCGATCGGCAACAGCCATGTCGGGACGGAGGAACGGTTGGATTGCGGACGGATACGGCACGGAAATATCGGTGTCGATCACGGAGGGGCACGGCGACGCCCCGAGTGGATTAGTCAGTGGACCCTGATGAACGTCACTGAGGGGAACCACACGGAAGCCTCGGTGGGATGGCAACTACTTGACGAAGGAAATTAATTTGTTTCTCACAAAGCAATATTGCGGCTGCACCTACTTGACATCTGAAATTATCGTGTCTCGAGAAAATGGCTTCCAAAATGAGAGCAATTGGTATGTCGCTTTGCTTCTGCATCGTGAACTCGACTACCCCAGGCTGACAAATACAACAGATATCAAGGATGGAAAGGGACCCAAGGAGAACCTCTTCATCAACGATGACACGCCGAAGCCGACAGCGGGCAGCGGCGAGGCCCTGATCAAGATCAAGGCCTTTGGGATCAACCGCATGGACCAGATCCAGCGTCTTGGCATGTACCCACTCCCGCCTCAAGCGCCAAAGACCTTGGGCGTTGAGTTCAGCGGGACCATTGAGTCTTTCGGTGACGGCAGCCACGGCGATTTCAAGGTTGGAGACGAGGTCTTTGGCCTCGCGTACGGCGGCGCATATGCCGAGTTCATCGCCGTCGACAGCAAGATGCTGCTGCATAAACCTGATTTCCTGTCGTGGGAGCAGGCTGCCGGCATCCCAGAGGTGAGCATTTTCTGGGGAACCCCCTCCCCCTGTTCCTGCAAAGAGCCAAATGAATAACAGAAAACAAAACAGACCTGGATCACGGCGACGCAGGCACTCTTCCTCGTGGGCGAGTTCTCCAAGGGCAAGTCGGTCCTCTGGCACGCCGGCGCCTCAGGCGTCTCCATCGCGGGCATCCAACTGGCCAAAGACGCTGGCGCGTCCGCCATCTACGCGACGGCAGGCTCCAAGGATAAGTGCGACTTCGTTGTTAACGAGGTCGGCGCCACCGCGGCCTTTAACTACAAAGAGGAGGACTGGGCCGAGAAGGTCAAGGAAGCGACGGGTGGCAAGGGCGTCGATGTGATTGTCGATTTCGTCGGTGGCGGTTACTTCCAGAAGAACCTCGACGTCGCGGCGCGGGACGCGCGCATCGTGCTGCTGGGCCTACTGGGTGGTCCCAACATCGAGGGGGCCAACATCGGCCCACTACTGTACAAGCGGATCAGGCTCGAGGGCAGCACGTTGCGGAGCAGGGACGTCGAGTACCAGGGCAAGCTGAGGGACCGGCTAGAGGAGTATGTGCCGCACTTCAAGACTGGAAAGCTCAAGGTCATCATTGACACGGTGCTGCCGTGGGAGAAGATTCAGGATGCTCATGGGCTTCTGGAGGCGAACAAGAACTCGGGCAAGATTATCTGTACAATTTCTTAGGGATAAGGAGCCCAAGTGTTTTTTCAATCTCATGACTTTTCAACACACTATATTGGACATAGCTAGCCTTCAGAGAGCCCTTTGGGTGCCGTGTTCTCCCCGTGAGCCGGGCTTTGCCAGGCTTGTGTCCCGGGCATCAGGTGAGCGAGGCGCAATTGCGTTGGTCTGAAACGCCTCCATTCTTCCAAAGGGTGCCAAGGGGGCCCTGGCTCTTGTTCATCTTTCCTAGATTTACGTTAGCTAGTATGTGCTTGTGGTTGATTGACAGTGCCATCCCAACATATGGCCCCTTTCAAGCCGCTTCGACGTCCGGGGTGTGTCATGCCCCCCTCTGCACGCTCGTACCACGACCTTTCCCAGGGCCAGCACCAAGATGTGGCTTTGAGACCAGAAGAACAGCTAGGATTTCGTAACTCTGGATTGATCAGGCGCTCTGTGTCTTTACCCTTTCGTCATGGAAACTGCCTTCCTACTCTTACTTCCTCCGCATCTCCCCTAACAAAGGTTCTGGATCCCAGTCTGGTTGACGCTGGCCTACGATACCTTTGGCAGTTTCATCTTAATTGTTTCGAGCTTCATCCAGAGTCAGCGGACCTGGCTCATTTGTGGAGGTTTGTAAGACAAGAAAGGAGTTCCATTCCCGTTTTATGAGTTGGATCTTGAGGTGAGGAAGAATTTTGGTGTTTTTGCTATGTTGCGTGTCGGTAGCTGGTAGTGTGGATGTTCCTGCGCAAGTGATGGTTTGCGCAACGAGACATTCGCACAGCAACAACATCGTAGTTCTTGGCATTCTTCACTTCTGTAAACCGAGATTCTACGCAACAATAGACAACGCAATCAGTATGGGTGACAACTGGGAGAATCTGCGAAAAGATGACTGCGTGTTGAATGTCACCAGTACTATTGGAGCAGGTATACGAGGGAAGTTTCGTAGAATTGATACAATACCTATTTGAACTATAAACGAGGCTCGTCCAGAGATCCTTGATAATCGTAGGTCGCGAATTTCGACCGTCTACCAGAAGCAGAGGCTATAAGAAAAGCACAGACGCAAATCATCTCTCATCATCATTCTAGTGCTCCTTGATCCATTTCAGCATTTGCTCGTATGCGGTGCTCTGAGCATCCTTGATAGACGCATCCTGATATTCGCCAACAACGGCGAAGCCTGTGCCACTGTTAGTTAGTATTGTATACTGACTTAGCAACACCAGCCTTACCGTGCGGCACGCCAGGGTAGACCTGGACTTCGTGCTCCAAGTTCGCCTTGGACATGACATCCTCACCATGCGTTCTGACCTCCTCGGGGAAGAGGGGGTCGTTCTCGACGCAGACAAAGGATATGGGCACTTTGACGCCGGTGAAGTCATCAGGAATGACAGACGCGCCATGTGCTATCGCGCCGACCTTGATGAAAGGACCAGTCTTAACTTCGCCAGCTTCGGCATCAGCAGGCTCCTGACCTCCAGTCGCAACCTTCTTGTCGGAGCCTAGGTGCAGAATGTAGCGACCTCCGATGCAGTAGCCGACTGCGTAGATTCCGTCGCCGTTCTTCACCGCGTCATCAAACTTCTCTTTAGCACCCTCGATGACCTTGTACAAGATCGGCAGGACCTTCTCCTCCGTGTGTCGCGCCAGCCACATGTCGATCTGAAAGCTCTTCGCAGTTTCGACGATTTTCATCTTGAAGGTATCCAGGAACGAGCTGTTGTCCTCGCTGCTCTCGATCGTAGAAGAGTTGGGTGCGGGGTCGCCGTTGAAGAGGTCAGGCATGACCACTACGAAGCCCTCGCTGGCGAATTTGTCGGCCTGGAGCTGGTTGTTTACTGACTTCAGGCCTGTGCCCCCCGTCAAGAGGAGCAGGAGTCTAGCTGGTGCATGAGGATAGTCGGCGGGTTTCGAGATGTATGACTGTGCTGGGTCAGTGTATGATCGAGGTAGCTGGCAGTTGCAATAGATACGAAGAAAACAGAGATCTCCACTGACGTCGACATCGTTGATCTTTATGATCTCGCCAGTCGAGGACTGGCCGGCCGCTGATGCAAGTCAGTATTGCGCAAATGGTCTGAGACCTCTAGCACTCACGAGCTGGTCGATCCGATACGCAGTGTTCGCTGTGTTCGCCAGCGCCTCCCGTAGTCGTAGTAGGGCTGGTTGACTGGGCTGGCGTGTCAGCAGCAGAAGTGTTCTCGGTCACGGGCTCGGTGATGGTCTCGGCGGCATCGCTCTCGGGAGCTCTCGTTGCAATGTCGAGCTGGGTCATCTTGGTGGGCGGGGGTATGGGTATCTGTGCGGAGCACGGTGATGTAGGGGTAAAGAGCTGCGAAAACGGGAGGTTTGGGAACAGTTGCAAGAAGCGACAGCGATGTTGAAGATGGCCCGAAAACTGCGACGGATACTGTCAACCTAGCTATTCGTCTCCCTTGGCGCAGCCTTTGGATCTGGATCGGGGGTGTGTTGAGTACGTGTACATACCTAGGTAGCTAGGAACACTGCCAGGGATGACGTCTCAGCTAGATGCTTGCAGCTGCCCCGCGAGCAGAAGTGGTAGGTTCAGTTGCCTGTTGTCGGTACGTACCGGGTTTCTAATTCTCCACACTAAAATACGCGACACGGACCCCTCACCGGCTGGCTTACCTAAGGACCCCTCTATTCTTAATTAATTGGAACGCGGTCGACGCGTCTTTGCCATCTCGCATCTCGCGCAAGAACTTGCAGCATCCCTCTTGCCCACACCCAATCTCGGCCGACAAACTGCACCAGCAAAATCACGATATAATCTGATTTCAAAATGGATGTTGAATCGAAGATTACGAAAGGTGCCTTGGAGTAAGTGCATTTCTTAGATCCATACCCTCTGCTGTCACTTGTACTGATTCCGCCTCTCCAGCGCCATCTTCAACGACCCTGAAGGGGCCAACGTGAAGTTCCCGGTGCCCGTTCTTCAGTGCCTGCAGATCAAGCCCTTGGCCGCCCAAACAGGAGGTGGTGCTGAGAGATACCGCATTGTGCTGAGTGATGTCAACAACTACGTACAGTGCATGCTGGCCACGCAAGTGAACCACGTCATACACGAGAACAAGCTGGTCAGGAACTGCATCGTGCGGATCACCCAGTACCAGGCAAACTCCGTCAAGGGAAAGAAGTACTTACTGAAATTCCCCTCTATCAACTTCTGGTAAGCATACTAACCACACTCCAGCATCTTGATCATCCTTGGCCTCGAGGTCATTGAACAGTTGGGCACACCAGACAAGATTGGCGAGCCCCAAGCCTTCGAAGCAAAGCCTCCCGCGCCTGCGAACACAACCATTGGCGGACAAAACTTCTACGGCGTTAAGCAAGAGGAGACGAAGCCCAAGCCCCAACAATCGATACCCTCGCGCTCTGCTGGAGGAGCGACCGGCCAACACGGCAGCAGCAACATCTACCCCATCGAAGCCCTCTCTCCCTACGCTCACAAGTGGACCATCAAAGCCCGTGTTACACAAAAGTCGGACATTCGGACATGGCACAAGCCTAGTGGCGAGGGAAAGCTCTTCAGTGTGAACCTGCTCGACGAGAGTGGTGAGATCAAGGCAACCGGCTTCAACGAGCAGGTCGACCAGTATTATGATCTTCTCCAGGAGGGAGGCGTCTACTATATTTCCAGCCCCTGCAAGGTCCAACTTGCCAAAAAGCAATTCACAAACTTGCCGAACGACTACGAGCTCACATTCGAGCGCGATACCCAGATCGAGAAGGCTGAGGACCAGAGCAATGTTCCTCAAGTGCGGTTTAACTTCTGCAACATCCAAGAACTCCAGGAGGTCGAGAAGGATGCGACCGTGGATATCATTGGCGTTTTGAAGGACGTTGATGAGGTGTCCCAAATTGTCTCCAAATCGACTGGCAAGCCCTACGAGAAGCGCGAGCTCACCCTCGTGGACGACACGAACTACTCCGTGCGCGTTACCATCTGGGGTAAGAGCGCCACTAACTTTGACGCCAAGCCCGAGTCTGTGGTGGCATTCAAGGGCACCAAAGTGTCGGACTTTGGTGGCCGTAGTCTCAGTCTCCTTTCTTCGGGCACTATGTCTATCGACCCCGATATTCCCGATGCCCACCGCTTGAAGGGCTGGTACGACTCTTCTGGCCGTAATGACACCTTCAGCAACCACAACAACATGGTCAGCATGGGAAATGCTACTGGTCGCAAGGACCAGGACAAGTCCATTCTCCAGGTGAAGGAAGAGAACCTCGGCATGGAGCAACAGGACTACTTCAACCTCAAGGCTACCATTGTCTACATCAAGCAAGACAACTTCGCCTACCCCGCGTGTATGAACGAGGGCTGCAACAAGAAAGTCACTGAGACGGGTGAAGGGGCTTGGCGTTGCGAGAAGTGTGACGTCTCCCACCCCAAGCCCGAGTACCGTTACATCATGTCCGTCAACGTGTGCGATCACACGAACCAGCTGTGGCTCAGCTGCTTCGACGATGTCGGCCGCGTTATCATGGGCATGTCGGCTGATCAGCTTACGAACCTGCGGGAGGAGGACGAGACAAAGATGGCTCAGGCTTTCGAGGATGCGAATTGCCGCAAGCTCAACTTCCGATGCCGTGCCAAGATGGATACCTTCGGCGAGTCTCAGAGGTACGCCACCACATTTTCGGTTTCCAAAGTCTGATGACACTGACTTTTTTTAGGGTACGCTACCAAGTCATGAGCGCGAGCCCGATTGATTACAAGGCCGAGGGAGCCAAGCTTGCGGATCTCATCAAGCAGTTTGGTATCAGCTCGTAAGGCATTGATGCGCGTGCGTTGAGCAGAAAGGGGGGGGGGGGGGGGCTGTATCTGTACAGACACTGTAGGCGGTTAAATTGCATCTATGCATGCAGAATGAACAGAAATTTGGCGGGCAGGGGTGGGCAGAATTTGATGAGCTACGAGGCAAAAGGTCGGTGGTCACACAACTGTCCAATACATGTTTTTAATGCGCGGGAAAAGAATGAATGGCAGACGATAATATCATTTTTGTCCGGCCTTGCCTAGTTTCCGAGTCTTACAGACCCGAGCTCGTCTTGATGTATGGTGGAAATGCCTCATGTTGGTAGGCACAGTGATTCCCCCCTGATGCACCTGATCTCGTAACGCCGGCCTGATGTCACCCATCTCTCGTAACGATAATCTCTCGAGTCCATGTCGAACGCAACCCCCGCGCCATCACGATGTCGGCCTCTCAGTTTTATCATAGAGAGATCCCTCCCCTCACCCGCTCCCAATGTCTTCGTTACTTCGTAAAAATAAGACACAGAGACGTCTTGAAAATATCAACACCTCGCCCTCGACAAGAATGTCGAGCTATTTAGGCCCACTGAGCCTGATCGTTCAATCCTGACGGAGACCCGACATAAGGTCCTCATCCTCGATGGATGCATCAAAGCCGAGCTCGACATTCTGGGACTGGCCGCCATCCTTGTCCAGCCGCTTCTGCTCGCGAAGAATGTGCTTGGCGAAGTCCTTGGAGGAGGCCAGACGAGCGTCGCTCTCCTGAGTGAGCTTGTTGAGAATCTTGATTCGCGTGTCATCTTTGATCTTCTTCTGGTACTCGGTGTACTCAATTTCCTCGTCGCGTGAGAGGAAAGTAAGGCATTTCGTGCCATCAGGACTGATCTCTAGCGATCCTTGGAGCATTCCGATATTGACCATCTCCTGTAAAAGCCCCTCGACCTCGTCATCGGTCTCGAGGTTCTGGGCTGTTTCGGCGCTGAACGTCTGCTGACGGATCTCCGGGACGCTGATCTTAAGGTACACGTCCGCAAGGCCAAGGATCTGCCATTTCTGATACGCCAAGACAACTTCCTTCATAAGGGTGGTCGTCTGGTCGGTCACCCATGTCTCTGCTCCTTTCTCGATCTCAGTCTTGAGCTGTTCCACGTTGGCGGTCGAGAACTGGACTGCCACGTCCGCATAGGGCTTCGAAAGGGCTGTGTAGGATTTTTGAACACTCGAGCTGATGTGGGATGGTAGTATCGGTGCCTGGCCGAGGGCCAAAAGGCCGGTAAGAATCCACCGCTTGTGAGAATCGGTCATCAACTTGCTCACGGACGACTCTCTTGAGGGCCAGGTGACGATTCTCTGGTAGGCCTCGTGTGCTTTCGCCCATTTATGCTTAGCCGTGAAGATCATAGCAGAGATGTACTCGTGTTCCATTACTCCTTCGCGGGTCAGGTAATCCGTCAGCTGTGTGGATGGGCTGATGTAGGCAGCTGGTGAAGCCGTCAGGTCGCAGAGATACTTTGAACGGGCCTGGTCCTTCATGCCCGGGAGAAAGACCCAAGACTTTTCTATGATTGGCAGTATCTCGTCCCAGTTTGCCGTTTCGTATGCTAGCTTGACCACAGCGAGGTGGAGACTTGTGAGCATGGCGGAATCTGGGTCAAGTCGCCCCAAGGCGGCAACAACGATCTCGATTGACTGGCGTGCCTATCGCGGACAATAATATCGTCAGTACAATGACGCATGCGCGGACGCGGGAGGTATCTTACCGGGAAGAGCTTGCACTCGGAGACATCCTTGACCAAATCGTAGAAGACGTCACCAACATAGCGTATCTGCCGAGCGTCGTATGACAACAAGAACCGAGCAACATACTCGCGAAAGGCGTCGATTGATATCGGGAGGGAAGCCTCTTCAATATGCTTGAGCGTGTTCAGAATCGCAAGATGCGAGATCGAGTGGCTGGCGGGGTTGACAATCTGTAGAACCCCCCCCCAGTTAGCAACACCATACGTGCAACAGTAGGAGACGGCACCCACGGACCTCTAGCAGGCGCGGGGCGCTGGCCACAATAGCAGGCGCCTGGTCCTTGAATAGACGGGTGATTCTAGTGATGTGATTCTTCACAGTCTTATCGTAGACCTCGTCGGTAGCATGGTTCTCGTGCTCGAAGTAGAGGAGTACCTCTTCCATTTTGCCGGCGGTTGGGGCGCGTAGCCGAAGAGACCCTGAGCAGAGGCGGCGAACTTGCGCTCCGACGAATCTGAGGGCGGAGGACGCAAAAAGCCCAAAGTGCGGATTGGAACTTATATTGCCAAGGGACAAGACTGAGGAGACGGCACGGGATATCTCGATCGAGAGAAAGTCGGAGGTTCACAAACACAGGGCGCAGCTTGGGATGATCGTACGAAGCTCAGGCGCCAGTGGGAGAGGTACCCACGGAAGTTGTCCCAAGGTCGTTCGCTGGTGGGGGTTGACGGTCAGTGCACCACGACCAGGATGATACAGTCGCCTAATTCTCGGCTGAAGACCCACGCACCTTGGAGCTGAGCACATAGTGGGGCATCGTCCATCCCCCTCCAAGCCAATCAGAAAAATGCCTGATGCAAGCTCTGGATCATTACTCTCCTTGTCACTTCTCATCCATCTTGTCACTTTCTATCTCAAGGTACTAAGCTCTTGAATCAAGGTAATGAACGGGAGATTGAAATGCCACGCGAGAAAACGTAGTAGATGGATGAGGAATACTCTTGACTGGGGCACCAGAAAGTCTAGCGAGAACGGAACAGAACAGGGCCTGCCAGACTGCAGGTTGGATAGGCTGAAAGGAGCAATGAATTGATAGTAGACCTTAAGATGACTGTGAACCGCATCATCCACCTTGCACTATCCACTAAAGACTTCGTTTACTCGCTTGAAATTGAGGATCTGAGACACTAGCACTATTGTTGTAGATTGAGGATAGAGGATTATGAACCCCCGTTGTTGGAGTTCTCGTCTCTTGCTCTGTTTTTTTTTGGTTTCAGGAAGTTGGGGAACGAACCTGGTCTGTTTACCCCGCCCCCACCATGGAGACTCGAAAAAACATTTCGAGATAGGGACTCAGACTCATTCAACCTCTGAGACGACGGATCCGAAAATATCAAGATCAAGCAGTACGTACACTCTGGCCTCAAAGGTTGCCGAATGTTCAATGGTCTCTCGATCTTACAAGCCCTGCGTTTTCTGATACTGAATTTAGACTCTTCTTGGGTTCTTCACTTCGACTTGCACCGCTTTCCCGTCCACTAGTATCCAACCGTCCACAATGCCTCTCCCTGACACCGTCGAGCTACCCGCTGGCTTCGACGCCCACGTCCACCTGCGTGATGGCGACATGTGCAAGGTATTTCGAAGTGCAGCCAACATACAGACTCTTGAGTACACCAACCGACTGATTATCCCAGATCGTTGCCCCGACGGTCCGCCAGGGTGGAGTGAACCAGGTAAACCGCACACACATACGCCCGACACTGAGATGGCATCTTCACTAACACTCTCGCTGGCCCTGATCATGCCAAACCTGGCACCTACTCCCGTGACAACGGTCAAGATGGCTCTGGACTACTCTGCGCGTATCAAGCAGGCCCTGGGAAAGGACGAGGTCGACCTCCTCATGACCCTTTACCTCCACCCGGACGTCACCTCCGAGACCGTCAGAGAGGCGAAGAAGGCCGGTGTTGCCGCCGTAAAGAGGTTGGTCACATCTTCATGCATCGCCTCACCCTCAACCCACTTTTCTCACCCGCGTCCAGTTATCCCGCCGGCGTCACTACCAACAGCTCCGCCGGCGTCGTGGACTACGACGCCTTCCACGAGGTCTTCAAGACCATGGAGGAGGTCGATCTCATTTTGTGTCTCCACGGAGAGTGTCCGTCTCATGCCGGCAGCGATATCACCACTCTCAACGCCGAGTCAAAGGTGAGCAGACGGGCCCAGGAGTGCGTCACGTTGCAGTATGCTCACTGACGCATCTCCTCCAGTTTCTTCCTACCCTTAAGGCACTCCATGCCAAGTACCCCAAGCTCAGAATCAGTAAGAAACACTCACCTATGGAGCCCTGAAAAAGATCGGGCTAACTAGTCCCTGAAGTTCTCGAGCACTGCACAACCGCCGAGGCTGTCGAGGCCGTCAAAGCATGGTAGGTTCACGGAGTCTGAGTGAGAACAAGCTTGAACTAACAATACCCCAAGCGGCCCTAACGTCTCTGGCACCATCACCTGGTACGTTTTCTTTGAACCAGCCAGGACACAAATGAGAGATCCATGCTTACTTTACAGCCACCACCTCTTCATCACCATCGACGATGTTGTCGGTGACGCGGTACGATTGAATAGCGCCCCTTCCTTCTTTCTTCTCTTCCTTTTTCAACATTACTTGGCACTGACATGGAAGCATGTAGCTGAACTTCTGCAAGCCTGTTGCCAAGGTAGGCCTCACTCGACCCCTGTGAAGAACATATCCCCCCCCCTTTTGTCGTGCCAGTACCCAATAGACCACACCGAATTAAACACCCGCCACAGCTCCCTGCCGACCGCAAAGCCCTCCTCAATGCCGTCGCCCACAGCAATGGAAAGTTCTTCCTTGGCACCGACTCGGCCCCGCACCCTATCACCTCCAAGACGGGCCCTTCCAAGGCTGCTGCCGGTGTCTTCACTCAACCCTACGCCGTACAGTATCTCCTTGCGGCCCTCGACGACGCCGTCGCTCGCGGAGAGCTCCGGGACGAGGAGATTACCCAAGAGGGCCTTGAGGGCTTCGTCAGCGGCTACGGCCGCAAGTTCTACGGCACTGAGGACCTCCGCAAGGAGCGCGTCCGCCTCACACGCGGCGGCGCCGTTGTCGATCAGATGTTCGAGGGCGAAGGAATTCAGGTTGTACCATTCCGTGCGGGCAAAGAGACTTGGAGCCTGCAGTGGCTGTAGACGGCTCTTAGAGGGAGGGGCCTGCTCATGAGAGGTGAGTACATAGGAGCACACAAGCGCTACTCTGTATGCTTGGTTCGATGCTTGTACGGGCGTCTTCATTGCTGGTCCATTCTTTCTATAATAAATACTTTCTCTAAAGCCGTAAAATTGCAAGGTCTAGATGATATTCCCTGTCGTTCATACCTCATATCTCATACCATTTTCGAAGTCCCCCAAGCCCAAATCAGCCTGGCCCAAGAGGCTTGACGATAGCTACTGGCTAGTAAGACTCAAATGAAACGTCATCGTCCCTCTCGCCCAAACTTTCCTCTAGTGTGCGCAGCAGCGCAAAGTTGTTAGACGCGCTGAAGTTGCCCGGGCTTTGAGGATATATCTGGCCCTGGCCAAGTGTCTGCTTCGAAGGGGGACCAATGGGTCCCCAGACACAGGATGAGGCTGGAGAATCAATATTCTGGTGGTACGCAGGCCGCTGCTCTGCTTATTGTGTTAGCTTAGAGGCTGCGAAATAGATGATTGAGAAAGTACCAGAAGAGTGTATGTATCCTCCAGTCTGTCTTGTGGATAATGGCATGGAGCTCATTTGCCACTGAGGCTCAAGTCGGACACCCTCGGTCCTCCGCCAAGACTGTGCAGCTCTCGCTGGTCCAGTGTGGCCCTTTTCACCTTTAATGGGCGAGACAAGGCCACTTTGCTGTTGCTGTTGCTGTTGCTGTTGTGTTTGATGCTGACGAGCATCGAAGAACGCTTCAGTATCATTGTTCTGCTCCATCAGTGCCTGTGACTGCTGCCGCTGAAGCTCAGCCTGCTGCTTCTTCCACCATGCTGGCAGTCCATGAAACAGACCCAGAGAGTTCTGCGTTGCCTTGTCCAGTGGCATCTCATGCTTGTACTTGCAGCCTTGCTGCGTGAAGGCACAAACACCCTCGTGAACCCACTTGTCGCAGTAGATCTTCGGCTTCTTTGGTGGTGTGGGGGTGGACGCTACAATATGGTCGATTCTTCTCTATAATTTCAGAAATATCTTTGTTAGTACAAAGCGAGCATGCTACATCAAGCATCATACCAAAGAAACAAAAGAAGAGACATTTTAAGGAAACACAATAAGCATTACCTGAAGAGCATCAGATACTGGTGCCGGTGATGGTGGAGGTGTCTGATGCGTTCAGCGCCAATGATCTGGTGCTTGAAAACATATAGAAATAACAAATGGGACATGCATACCTTGAAAGCAACAGGCTGAACAGAATTGGCAGCCGGGTATTGAGGATCCAGTCCCTGAGGGGGAGGGAGAGCAAGCATGCCATGAGTACCATCTTGAACAGCCGGGATACCCATCAAAGGCGGCAGCAAGTCAGCAGGTATGAGCCGAGTGAAGGTGCCGTTTCCGCGGTCCAAGCAATAGGCATAGAAGCCTGTTGTGTTTACATCTGCCTCTCTACCCATCTGACGCTCTAGAACCGGCGATGCCATCATCAGGTAGTCGGGGCCTCTTGCTGAGCTGAGCGAATGGTAGTGCCTCTGAGTTCGACCTTGACCAGGTCCCGTCCCATAGTCTCCCCGCCAGCTTATGGCATCGACGCGGCGAGGCGCTGCAGAATTGGGATCTTCGATGTGGCAGTTGGGAGGACGGAACATCATCTGAGGCTTTTTGTAACGGCCTGTCGAAGCGTCCATGTGGGAACTGCGAGAGAAGCTTTCGATTCCCAGGTTCGAGAAAGCGTGAGATACCGAAGGGCCGAAATCGGGAGTGGTATCGCGCGTAGAGCCTCGGGAACCAGGCGGAGAGTACGATTTGTCGGAAGATGAATTGTTCAAGTTCGCTTCCATTCTGAAAAAAAGAATGTTGTGTAGGCGAAGGGGGAGAGACTGTGTTGGCAGCAGTTGCAGAAGGGAAGGGGAGAAAATGTTGCAGAAGGTCCAGATCAGGACGCGGGAAATAAACAGAGGGTTTGGACCGCCTTGCAAACGGGCAAGTAGGCCGGAGCTCTCTCTACCTGATCACCAATGCCGTTGACCGTGATGACCAACTCTGGCGCGTCAAGATGGACTTCCTACCTGCTCAAAAGACTACTTTAATGCCGCCCACCGCGTGCAAGACAGATAGGGGTTTCGGACCAAGGCTCCAAAGACTTCTCAAACGTGAGACTCTGATGCCTTGGACACTAAGCCCTTGAAGCACAACAAAAGCCAGAGAGAGGAAAAAGAAGGGGAAGAAGAAAAGGCATTCGTTGATGGCTGTTTGTTTGCTTGACTGAAATAAGATCCGCTGCATTCGCCCGGTTACCTGCAGCCTTGACCTGTACCTCGACACGTGACAAACAGCTGTCTTCTGCGGTTGAAAAAGCACAACAAGGCGTAACCATTAGGGTTTCATTCAGGGATTATCAAAGTAGAACAACGTTAGTCTAGTGTATTTGCCCTGTCTTCAAGCTTCTAGTTTGATGCCAATTTAGCCATGCGTACGTAGCATTAGTGCCAACTGCGTCAACCAGCAAGAATATGCCTCTACCTCCCAACGAACGCTTTCCCTCCTAGAAACCCTGATCCAGAGGCTTCCGCCCTCCTTCCTTTATTTCCATCCTTCCAATGCCATCCCTGAAAATCTCGATATAGAGGCCTGTGTCAGCAGTGTTCTCTGTATAGCAAGTATGTTAAAATCATCATGTCTTTCTTCGACGACCACTTGTTGTGGCTATGTAGCGTAGCTTCGCGACGAGTTTTTGTTCTGCAACGGGGTTTCTAGCGCTTGATGACCAGTGCTTCATATAGTCAAGAGCTAAGCGTAATTCAACTTCTGAAGTGAATGTTGGGCAGGAAGCTGAAAGATGCCGCAAGCCGCAGCTTGCACATGTAGGTGCATTAGGATGCATCTGGGGCAAACCGAACGAACGTCTTCGCGCCTGGGTTGGCACGTAAGCATTGACTGAGGCTGCTGGCTGTGCTGAGAATGGGTTTGACTGTTGCTGAGCTGCATAACCGCCTTGTTGGGCTGTTGTCATGGGATAGCCGGCTGCTGCAGTCGGGTTTCGCAAAGTATCCAGCCAGACCATGTCATACTTCAAAGGTGTACCACCGCGGTCTCCTTGCCCAAAGTTGGCAGAGTGGTGGTTTGGGATGTCGGGCTGGGCAGAGACGCCACCAGCTTCTCCGCTGCCTCGGGCTGGCCCAGAGCCTGCGGTTTGGTGACTCTGCCCTGAATTGAGGTTCCATTTGAGGAAGCTGCCTTGACCTGCGCTGGGTTTTGCGACTTTTGCTTTCGAAGTGGCTGTTTTTGCGGGGTTGATTTCAGCGAGGTCGTCGTTTTCGCCTTCACGTCGTCGGTCTTTGGCGTCTTGCGTTGGCGTGTCTTCTGTGGAGTGGCTTTGTTAACTTGCTGTTTCTTACTGGCGCTTGTCCTTTTTCGAGTGGAGCGAGAAGAAGCAGAAATTCCAGCTTTACCTTTGGAACCAGTTCCCAAAGTCCTGTTCTCAGTGTCAGTATCCTGCTCATCATCATCATCTTCGCCGACAAATTCTCCGTCGTTATCGGAGCTTTCGCTTTTGTCGGCGGCAATGTCAGTAATGATACCCGAGGCGCCATTGGTCTTGTAGTTGATTGCCTAAGATATACATGTCAGCACGCTCGAGATCCCGAGAGGTTCGGATGTGCCCATTTACCTGACGACGGCGCCGACCACCGCGGCCGAGGACCTCTTTGTTCAACTCGGCGATTCGCTTGGCTTCGGCCTCGCGCTCTGCCAAAATCTCCTCCCATACATTCGGGTTGACCATGGGTTCGTTTTCCTCCGCCAGGGTGTCTTCGAACGCAGCCTTGTCATTGGCCCACACACGCGCAAAAGAGAACTGCGACTCAGCGGACTCGTCGTCACCAGTCTTGGTCTGCTCGATAACAGACCGATCAAGAAGCTTGTCGACGCTCGCGTCGTCGTAACGAACGATATCCTTGTCATCCTGGTCTTCGCTGAACAGTGCAGACGCCCCAAACTTCAAAATCGACTCTAGGTCATCCGGTTCACCTTCGTCGTCCATGGCCTCAATCAGAACATGGTCAAGGGCCATCTTCTTCCGGCCAATTTGCATGATTTTCTCCTCGGCCGAGTTCTTCGTCATAAGCTGGAAGCAGAGAACTTTGTTCTTCTGGCCGATGCGATGAGCTCGGGAGATGGCCTGAATGTCCTGATGAGGGTTGAAGTCTGGGTCTAAAATGATGACAGTGTCCGCCGTCGCTAGGTTGATGCCCACGCCTCCAGCTCTGGTCGAGAGGAGGAAGGCAAAGATTTCAGAGTCCGGCTCGTTGAACGCATCAATGTGCTTCTGCTTCTCCAAGGAATTGATCTTGCCGTCGAGTCGTCTGTGCTGGAAGCCAAGACCATTCAAGAAGTCCTCAATGATGTCCAGCTGATGCAGAAACTGACTGAAGATGAGGACACGATGGCCTCTTTCCTTCAGCTTTGGCAGCATGATATTCAAAAGCATGAGCTTGCCGGATGCCGAAACGAGATTCTGATGCATCTTGGCATGATCCGCCGATCGCTCCTCCACCGCCTCGCTGTACATGAACGGATGGCAAAGGCACTTTCTGAGTTGCATGAGGATGTTGTTCAAGCTCCCGCGTTCTTTCTTGTTGATCTTGTCATCTGCGAAGATAGCCTTGATCAGATCGGGGCTTTTGGCGATGATCGATTTGCAAAGCTTCTCTTGCAAGATCGACATGGAGACGGGGACGATGATTTGTGCCATGGGAGGCAAAAACTTCAGAACCTGGGCTTTTGTTCTTCGAAGGAAGTACTGCTTGATTCGGCCATGGAGCTCAGGCAGGTTCTGTCCGTTCAGCTCCTGGAACTCTTCGTCGAGTTTCGCTGCGTTTTGAGAAGGATCGACGAACTGCAGCAGGTTGAATAGCTCTCGCTTGTTGTTCTGCAGAGGTGTGCCCGTCAAAAGGAGCCGGAAGGGGAAGCGCATCGAGCGCAGAGCAGTGTACAACAGACTCTTGTCGTTCTTCAATCGCTGGCCTTCGTCGACAACCAACCCGGCCCACTGGACGGAGGCGAACTTGTGTTTTGTCCGATCGTCCTGAGCAGAGTCGTACGACATGACAACAATATGTGCCTTGATGCTCTGAGAGTTGTTCGGGAAAAGCTCAAAATGGTATGCCAAGTCCTGTGCTTGCTTGCCGCCGTGATAAGTGACAACTCGGAGTTCTGGGGCCCACTGCTTGATTTCACGCCGCCAGTTTGGACAAGTGGAGTTCGGGACGACGATGAGGAACGGCCAGCACTGGAAAACTCATTAGCACTGGGACATGTTATCGTATGCAGCAAGCACGTACCTTTGGATCGCCGTGGACAAGCGTCGAAATCAAGCCAATAACTTGAACCGTCTTGCCCAAGCCCATCTCGTCAGCGAGAATGACGTTTTTGTTTTCGTGGTAGTTCCATAACATCCAATTAACACCTTCGATCTGGTACTCCATCAATTTGCCGCGACGGAGGCCAGGCGGTTGATGGTTCAGCTTGACGAAACCCTCGCTTTTCCACTTGGTCACCCGCTCCTTCATCTTTCCATTCGGGGGGCTGCTGAAGTACTTGCCAGTGAGATATTCGTAGTATGCAACCTTGAAAGCGCTGTAGAGTTCTTTGGCATCTGGCTTTGGTGGCGTGTCCCAGACGGTCTCGTCGTAGCCAAGGCCTTGGAATTTGACGTAGATCTTGTCAACGTTGCCAATGCGATCCATTTCATCCTCCAGAGACCCCCTTGCTGAGCCCTTGACCTTGGCCTGAAAGATGACATCGATGAGAAGGTACTCCTGAGGAATCGCCTCAGATTTGGTGAAGTGCAGAGCCAAGTTTTGACCCGCATTCTTCTTCGCAAAGGCAGTGCGCATGACTCCCGCGGCGATATGAAAAACCCAAGCGCCAGGCATCCAAGTGCAGTGAAAGTATGACCTATTCTTCCATTTGATAAGGTAATCCTTCTCGTCCTCTCTCAAGTCGCTGTGTGTCGTCTCGGGATCAAGAGGCTTCTGATCAGCAGGCCGCCAGGCTACCAAGGTCTGAATCGTTTCGGATAGCGTGCCGCAGTCGATGCACTTCCAGTCGACGGAGTATTCCGAGAGACGCTGTTGACGGAGATCTGATGAGTCCAAGTCCATCTGAGACGAAGGTAGATGCTCATAGTGCCAACCACGTTTACACATGGTGCACCGGAACAGGAGGTTGTCGGCATTGTTGACCAGAGAGGGGTCCACAGGTGTAATGGGGTCTTCGCCACCATTTTCAAGACGAATCTTCTCTTCCTGCTTTGGGGTCTTTCTGGATGAAAATGCGGCGCACGAGCGACCTGAACCTTTGCACTGCTGGCAACGATCGTGTCTTGGGCTGTTCTTGTCCTTCTTGTCATAGAATCTGATGCAATACTTGCACTGAAGAACGAAGTCGTCAACACCAACCTTAGTGACGATATGCTCTCGAGCCGATCTGTATCCAATACAGCCCTTGTGGAAAGACATGGAGCAGCCCTGGCATCCAATCAATGCGCCCTTGTGTGCAGTGAAGCCAGTGCTGCAGGCGCTACAGATGTTGGAGTGGAATTGGTTGAATGACGAGTCATGCTTCAATGGTTTGAAGACTTCTTTGATGTTGATGATCCGTGGTGTACTGGCTAGTGCTGTGTCCTCGACATAAAACGATTCATCGTCCATGAGTGCTTCGTCCAGCATGCTGGCCTTGTTTCGGGTTGATCTACCAGACCGGCGGCGGTCCTCAAACTCAATTGAGGAGCCTCGTGACCTGGGGTGCTGGACAGGCTTAACTTTTGCTCTGAGTCGCCGGGATTTCTTACGCCGAGATGAGGAGGGCTTGGGCAGAAGGTCAGAAGTGATTATCTGAAAGTCATCGTCATCTTCTTCAGATGCCTGGCGGGGAAGATCCTGAGACAGTTCATCCATATCGTCATTGCGAGACAAAGGCAAGTTGGTGAAGGCCATGCTGGTTAACTTGAGCTGCTTCTGAGTGCGTTCTCTGAGTTGGCGGCCTTGCGGGCGGGTTTCGCCCATGTTTTCATCATCAGAGGTGAGAACTGAGTTGTGGCGCGTGTCATCTATTGTAGAGGTACGCTGGCGTTTTGAGCGACGGGGAGCCACATCTTCGTCAGAGTCCAGCACAGAGTCGTGGTAGGTCTGACCCTGAGCTGAATTGCGCTGGCGGTGAGGATAGCCGGAAGATTCATCTTCAGCAAGCGCCATGGTATTGATTTGGGTATCAGAATCGGTAACCGACTCATCCCAGGTTTCCTTCCACGACCTCTTCTTCACTGTGTTGTCGTTGTTGTGAGCGCCGGCACTTTCATTGCTATCAGCCATGTTGCCTTCAAATCTTCTGAGGGCATATTGTGCGTTTTCGTATGAAAGTAGATCCTCGAATGGAACCTTTATATGTTAGTTGATGTTCCTATGAATGTGTAGATGGTGAAATGCTTGTTGGCTAAGGTGTATCTGAGAAGAGACCTTGTTTGCAACAAGAAAGACGATATGAGAAGGCAAAGGAATGCGTTAGGAAACCAGCTTGCAATTCACTTGGTCAGCCACTTGCCAACTAGGCAAAAGTAAGCAGGCCAAGTGCAGGTTACTAGGAGAAAGGTAGAGACACCCCAGTAGATGAAGTTGAGGAACCGGACGATTAAGCAAGAGTGTAATCAATAAGTCAAAAGTAGGCGATGGTATGAGATGATTTGGAAGGTTTCAGTTGAGGATGAGGTAGTTGCTTGACGGAATGGCCTCAGATCAGATTGAGCAGGAAGAAAAGTTGACGAAAGGTGAGAGGTGAGAGAAGGGAGGGGCGCGGTATGAGGAAAGAGCAACCGAGAGTGATTCAGAAGGCCTAGGTTGAATGATGTAGTTAACGGAAAGGTTGGGTGAGGCAAAAAGCTGAGGAAAAGCGAGAGGTGAAAGACAGAGGTAAAAGACGGAGGTGAAAGTCGGAGGTGGAAGATAGAGGTAAAAGTCGGAGGTGAAAGACGGAAGCAGCGCGGTATGCAGAAGGAGCAACCAAGGGGTGATTCTGATGGTCGGGGTTGAGGATGAGGTGGTTGGTTTTGGTATTAGGCAAGAACGAAGATTGCGCAAATGCTTTGGGAAAAGAGGATGATTGGGTTGACAATTGGTTAATCAAAAGAGGCTCTGGACAGACCAAACTGGGTGAAAGGGAACTATATGACCGGCAAGGGAAGAAAGATACTTTAGGTCGGTAGTTAGGTAGATAATGGAAAGTAATGTGGTCTCAAGCCATATTAAGTAGGAAGGGAAATTGACAGCAGGTGAGAGAAGAGAGATATGACAGTCTTGGGTGTGTTGAAAAGGTAATTGAGGGGGTTTTAATACTCTAGGAAGGAGAGACGAGACTTACAACATCCTGCCGGCCATCCGTGAACTCCATTTTGTACCACACTTCGCCTTCCGGGCCAAGGACCTCCTCGATGATCTCGTTTACGACGTCGCTGGTGATGGAGGTATATTGCGCGCGTTCTTCTGACGACAAGCCCGGAAGGATGATCTCGAAACTAAAAGTGCGCAACTCGGGAGTCTGTAGTTCGCTCTCCTCGATCTGGTGGCCATCCTCCGGCTCAACGATCGAGGAGACACTAGCCACATCAGACATGACAGCAGTGGAAATGTCGAGCTCGACCCCGACTGCAGTGGAGGAAATGCGCTCGTCGTTGCCGATATCGATGTGTGTTGAAGTTTGTATGTCCTTTTTCGTCGAAGATACAGGCTCTCGGGCAATGTCGGCGATCTCGTCGTTGGTAGGGAAGTCGCGTCGGTCGATACTCACGATGGCTTCGTCGGCATTATCGTTGGGTATGCGTTCGTCAGCAGGAGTGCCCGTCGATATGGGTTGGCTAGGGTTATCGAAGTCTGGGTTGTCGAGTCCAAAAAGCGCGTCACTCGGAGAGCCCAGTGGCTGAACGAGATCATCGTCAGCGCCGGTCGGAATGTCGTCCATGATGCAGTAGGTTGTGATGTTGGCGCATTTGAAGTGTGGGGTGGACGGCAAGGAAAACGGGAATCTTCGAGTTGTCGCTGACACAGTGTAAGGACCAAGAAAAAACAATGGATTGCCGGCTGATCCAACTGCTGCTTTCCAATTTCCTATCCGCAAGAGGCTGTCGTGGGGCGACGAATGGCACAAGTTGAAGGTCACTCGTTGTCGAGGCGTTGATGGGTGGTCTTCGGTATCCAACGCGTCGGCGCTCGAAACCGCGTTGCTCCATTAAACTTAGTTTCTAGGAAGAGTCTCTGGCAGGTACGAATGGAGGATGTACGTACCCGGCATATTGGTCAAGGGTGCTTATTCTTGAACTTTCAGTGCGACGCATCCAGAGTATCAATCCACTTCGCTCGATCAACCAATTAAACCCAGGAGCTGCTGTATTTGAGCCTTACCGCCTAGACCCTGCAGAGCAGCTAAGCGGCAGAAAAAAAAGTCATCGAAGGCGAGTGCTCGAAATTCGTACATAGCCCCATGCACCACCAACGTTCTGCGTCATGTTGCACCCAAACAAAATCATCAACTCCTGGGCCCATCCCATTTACGCAATGCAATGAGTGCCCTTTCAACATGGAGCGCTTCTCGCCCATTCTTTACATCTCAAAGAGCAACTGCCCTCTTCCGCAGTCCACTGCTCTCTGGCCACGCGCGCAGTGCGTCGCTTTCTGCGATCCACCGCGGAATATGGAGTTCTGAGAAGGGGTCTCGTAATGGCCGCACGAGCAAGCCTGACTCTCGGCCACGTTTTACAGAATCGCGAGGGCGTACCCGTCCCAGGGATGCAGCCGAGTCCAAGCCCGATGCTTTTAGCGACCGTTTTTCACGCGCCGTTGGCAGCCGCCGAGATGGCCCCCGAGACCGCCAGCCACGACAGCACTTCAAGCCGAAGAAGGCCTTTCAGAAAATGCAGGAGAAGGAGGAAGAAGGAGGAAGAAAGTCACGGAGTAAGCGGTTCAACGATCCCGAGTTTTCCTTCGGAAAAAAGAGTCTGGTGTACCAACTCAACCGAGGCGAGTTGAAGGACAACGTTTCGAAGCTACTGGAGAAGAAGAAGGATACGCGTGATGAGAATCTTTCAATGCCGCCTTTCCAACCTGCTCGCCGAGACGATGGACAAGAAGAGCGTCGTAACGACCGTCGACCTGACCGTTGGAGCAACTACCAAGATGGACGCCGTAACGATCGTGACGACCGAAGCGACCGTCAACCCAACCGCCGTGATGATCGCCCCCGAGACCGGTTCCGGAACCGCCAACACGACCGTTCGGCCCAAAGACCGACATTCTCCCATGGCGGGATGAATGCCATGAGAACCGGTGCGCGCAGGGAGCTGGAGGATGGAGATGCCCCTCGACGGCGGTTCGACTCCAGACGGTCCGACGACGACTCGTCTGCGAAGAGGGCCTCGGATTTTCCAGTCTCAATACAATACACGACTGCTGCATCTCAATTTCTCTTTGGTCGTTCCGTCGTGAAGGCAGCCCTCAAAAACTCGAGACGCAAGCTCTACCACCTCTACGTCTACCAAGGAAGCAACAAGAACAGCACCAAGGACGATGGCTGGATTCTGGCTATGGCCGAGAAGAAGAAGGTCAAGGTCACTATTATCTATGAAAACGACCAGAAGCTGCTTGACAAGATGAGCAAGGGTCGACCGCACAACGGCATCGTCATCGAGGCATCGCCTCTGCCTCAGCTGCCGCTAACGGGCCTTGGTGCCGAGTCAAGCGAGCCGAAAGGTTACCCCGTTTATGTGGCTCGTCAATCCAAGGAGGAAACCGAGATCAACGGCACCGAAGGCTTCATACCTTGCCGGCCTGGGTCTCCGCGGCCGCTCGTGCTCCTCTTGAACGAGATACTGGACCCCGGCAACCTGGGCGCCATCCTCCGCACCGCTCGGTTCCTTGGTGTCTCGGCGGTTGCCATCACGCAAAGGACATCGTCAACCATCACTTCTACGGTGCTGAAGGCGGCGGCAGGAGCGGCTGAGGAGTTGAGACTTTTCTCGGTTGAGGACCCCGTTGCGTTCCTGGACGCCTCCCAAAAGGCGGGTTGGACGTCGTACGCAGCGGTGGCACCAACAGCGGGATTGCGCAAGGACAACCGCCAATGGACACCCGAAAGCGTTGAGGACTCCAAGCCTCTCGTCAAGGAGCCAACCATCCTAATTCTTGGAAATGAGGGCAGTGGCCTTCCCTACGATATCAGGAAGAAGGCCACCCGTGAAATCACGATACCGCGCCTGGTCACATCGAGTTCGGTGGACAGCTTGAATGTCAGCGTGGCTACGGCCTTACTTTGCAACTCATTCCTGAGAGGTGTGCAGGAGCCATTTACGCTCACCGAGAAACTGCAGAAGGAAGCTCGCAAGGCAGATGGCGGCGAGAGTCTGTTTTGAACGGCGGGCGAGAGAGGTCGATAATGTAACAACATGTATCTTATATGTACGACTACCTGTAAGGAAAATCAACAAAAAGCATTTAGAGTATAGACAGCGGTGTTCTAACCGTGACTGTAAACCACGAGCTGTCTTCGTCGCTGAACTGAGCCAACTGGTGACGGATGCCCTTTCTTATGTTTCACTTCCTGCAGCGGTCGGCCGACGTGACCTATTAGCGCGGCGTGGTTGTCCTGGTAGCGGCCCCCCTCCAAAAAAAAAAAAAAACATAGCTACCCGTTGATCCCTGCCAAACCTTAGAGCTGAACCCCTGACAGCGTCCAGGTCTGTGTTTCTCCCGCGGGCCTGACAACGGCCGCCGACCCTCCTAGACCCCTGATGACGTCCTTTTTTGCACCTATCAACCGGCTCCCGCCCCTTATGTGATCCCTGACCTGGACGGCACGTACCAAGGCTAATGGCACTCAAGCAAACGCGACCTAAAGATCTCTAGACAAGAACAACCACAACAGCAAACGCAAACAAACAAACGTATTGTTGATGTTCGGGCCTCGAGCTTGAAGTGTCGCAGCTGCGGGGTCACAGACAACACAATGATAGCGGTCGGATACAAGAGGACCAGGTCGGGGGGCGGTGAGGTGTCGCAGCTGCCCGCCTCGAGCGCTCGCAGCTCCATCATCTTGCAGGTGGGATGCTGAAGTGTTCCTTCCCAGTCCCAGTCCACCCGCGCTCGCCCAGCCACCGATTTCTGCACTGGCGTGTTCCCACGAAACTCGATGGCCCTCAACGCCTCACTAATTTCCAAGCCGGCCTTTTCTTCATCTGTCCATCTACCCGATCGAGGAACCCCTCCTTTCTTTGCACGTTGACACATACACTTCAAACTTTCTGGTCCACGGCCATCGCGATTGTGTGAGAGCTCGAGTGACAAGACGCGACTGAAGCTCTACACACGAAGCTTGGACCGGCTCGCCACCTCTTTAACCCAGTTACAGTTTCGTACGAAGAGGAAGGCGATTCTCGTAGCCGAGACAAAAGCTCTGGCCTCAATATCAGCACCATGCGTTCCCTCTCACTTATCGGCCTTCCCTCCTCGCTCCTGCTTCTCATAGCAGCCCACGTCAACGCAGAGCACCCAATGGCCATCCGCAAAATGTCACCCAACGCCGGCGAGAAGCTCCTGCCCCACGACCTCGCCTTCTCCGACGATACCTTCACCACCCCGCTGTCGCCCCGCGAAGAACTCCTCGCCGCCCGCATGGCCGACGACCCGTTCCTCTACAACGTCTCGTTCCCCTACCGCCCGCCCTTTGCGGAGCACCTCAACAGCGCCAACCAGGGCTGGGAACACCTACGACGCGCCGCCGAGGTTCTTCATATCCTCGAAAGCAGACAGTCTTGCCCCACAAACATGAATAGCTGCGAGAACATTGGCTCGCCAAACAAGTGCTGCATGAGCAATGAGGCGTGTGTAAGGGTTCAGGATGAACGGGTTGGGAACGTGGCTTGCTGTCCGAAGGGCGCTTCTTGCAGCGGAGCCGTTGGCGCATGCCCCAGCGGCACGACGAGCTGCGATGCCGAGCTCAGTGGTGGATGTTGCATACCGGGCTATGTCTGCCAGGGTGTTGGCTGTGAGTCTTTACGTTGCGATGCGGGTCATAGTATGGCCTTGAGCTGACTCTTTCTAGGTGTGCCCAGACCTCCACCGGCGCCGAGTACTGCGCCCACTCAAACCGCCACTAACGGAGGAGGAGGAGGAGGAGGAGGAGGAGGAGGAGGCGGCACGACAGTCCGGGAGACCGTCACTACCACCACCGTCTCCACGACGACACTAGCAGACGGCCAAACGACGACAGTTCTTGTTACGATCATCGTCACAGTGAACCCTGGCACCGCCACCACGAGAAGATCCACGACCACCACCGAACCCCCCGTTGAGACCCCGACGACAGCTTCGGACATCCCGCCGACCTCGAGTGCTTCGGACGCCGTGCCCCCTTTCCGACCCACATCCGCCAACTCGGGTGAGGGCGACATCCCGCCCATCACGTCGGCATACTGTCCAACCGGCTTTTATGCCTGTCTCGCGCGCGCCGGTGGAGGTTGCTGCCAGACCGGCCGTGATTGCGCCACTACGTCGTGCCCGCCCACGCCCTCAACCACCATCGTCAGCAACGGCGTCACTGTCGTCGTACCTATCAGCGACGTGCCGGAGCCGCAGGCGACCGAGACGTGCGCCAGCGGCTGGTTTTTGTGTGGTGAGGATGGCGGCCCCGTCCCCGGCTGCTGTCCGAGTGGGTACCAGTGCGGAACCGCCAGTTGTTCTAGTGTCTCACCCAGCGAGACGGGCGAAATTCAAAAGCATTTCCCGAATGTGGGATCGAAAGCCACGTCATCCCTGGCCCTTGCGGTCGTATCATTCGTGTTTGCGTTGCTTTGAGATTCGTCGTAATGCATTGGGCGGCGTTTACAAGTGGAATTTGGAAGCATTAGGGAAAAGAATTTCAGGACGCATGAGAGAACGCGATAGACACGGGGCTTGCCTACATGGTTCGGCCGTCGTGAAACCCCGTCGGTCGCCACATAAGACTGCACATAGGGAAATCAAATATCCTATGATCCAAACGTACAAGCTGAGTGACGTTGAAACCGGCTGATGTGCGCTTCCGCTTGTCAAGCGTACGTTGAAAATGTTAAATGTGAAAATTACAATTTTGTTTGGGTTATGCATTAGTGTTAATCCAATACTTCCAGACATCTCTCTCTTCGCCTCCAAGTACAAAATGATGATTTCCATGGCCCTTAATCCCAGCTCAGGCTGCATGCAGTGCGTATAGTGCGCGTAATCCTGTATAACCTCCTTTTTAAGTATCGTCCCTTCTAAGAAACAGATTGAAGAAACTCCCAAATGCCAAGAACTCCATGCACTATTAGGTCCGGAACGGCTCTGTATGCCTCCGTCGATGCGGTTTTCGATTAGTATTAAGAAAAATGGGTTGTAGGTCTCATAGAGGCGACCTCCGTGGCCCGACGACGGGCGGACGTCAGAGATACGGTGACACCGTACCTTACCCCTGAGCCCGTCTCCAGTGAGGGTGGCGACGAGGAACAGGAGCCTAGATGAAGTACGCGGCCACGAGGGCAGCAATGGCGAGGGACCCGACGGCATTCTGCGCAGCACCGGCGGTTGGCACGGTAGTGGGGCCAGTAGTGGGACCGGTAGTGGGGCCACCGGTGGCAGAGCCGGAGGGCGGGATAGGGGTGCGCGTGCCCGACGCACTGCCGCCGCCGCCACGACTGCTCGTCGGCGCGGTGCTGTTGCTGCCGCCGCTACGGCTGCTCGTCGGCGTGGTGCTGTTGCCAGAAGGAACGGAACCACCACCCGTACCCGTAGGTCGCGGAGCAGAAGACACTCTCGAAGAGGACGGGAACCTCGCCGTGCTGGAGAGCGCGGTCGTCCGACTGCTGGTGCCGTTGTTCGCGGACGGAAATGGTCCGAAGGAGTACGTGGTTGTGGGCGCCACGGTGCCGGAGGGCGTCGCATAGGGGGTGCAGACGGCGGCGGGGAGGCGGAAGGGCCGGTCGGCGTAGACGACGCAGTTCTTCTCGCAAGCAGCGTCGCCGGCCTGGGGCTGGGACTGCCAGCACAGGGCGGGCTGAACGCCCAGAGGGAACTGGCCGGCGAGGTTGTTGGTGCAGGAGCCGGGCTGGCCGCGGCCGTTGGCGTCGCAGCGGATGATGATGTTGGTCCCGAATGAGTCGCCGGCGCAGAAGGCCGAGTTGGGGCGGGAGCAGACGTACTCGTTCGTCGTGGAGTTGCTGAGAGAAGGGTGTTAGTCAAGGGCCTAGAATACAAGGGGGAAAGCGACGTACTAAGTGGCTTGGGCAGAGGCCAGTGCTGAGGCAGCGAGGACGAGCGTTGCTGATGTCTTCATGTTGACGGGCTTAGGGGTTGAATGGCCTGATGGGGTCGACGGCACAGTGTAAGGTAGGAGTACGATGGGCGGGGATTTTATATAGCCGAGGTCTCACACAAGAGTGATATGATAGTAGTGCTGTGGAACAAAGTGGTTGTGGTGGTGGTGGTATTGGTGGTGGTGGTGAGGGATGAAAGCTGATGACCCGGAAGAAACGGAAGAAGGAGACAAGAGGTCATCCATATATAGATTGTGTAAGACACGCAGTCATGGGCCTCGCAGGCTGCGTCGAAGCCATCTTCAAACATGAAGAGGAAGGGTTCGTATCAGAGAGGCTGGGGACGGGTTTGGAGGCTACCGTAAGCAAGCAAACAACCGGTGGAGATTCAGAGAGAGATAGCTGGGTTCGGAAGTATCCCATAGGTCTGCGTCTGAGACAAGGACGACCGGAATGGCGAAGCCTGAACGAGGCTGGTAGCGGCGCTGGTGTGCGGGCCGGCCGCTGGACGAATGGGGATGTCGTCGGCGTCCTCATTCGGAAACGTTTTCTGTACATGTACGTGTACCTTCATGTGAGAGATGTAAAACAGAAAAAGACAGACCGGAGAGCTTTGCCTCTTTTTCGTAGGTTATCTAGTCACGTCTGCCATCCCCATTCACTGTTCATGTTAGACGTCACATCGCTCAAGGTGTCCGTGATCGATATTCTGCCCGATGGCGCAGGTGTAGCGTTTACTGGGGAAAGGAATACACACCTTCCTTTGACTGCGCGATACAACATAGAGATGCTGGCGTAAGGGCTCCGTATACCACGCGGATATCTAGATGGGCGGCTGAATTTGTGGTGGTGCACTACTCTCCAGATCTCGGGATCGATGGGAGTCCGTCATCTTGCAGAGAAGAGATGGTCGAGGAATGCGAGACGGAAGGCCGGGCAACGACTAGCATGGATCGCTGCGCCGTCACCAGCGAACTCTCAGAGACATTGAACGGCATCGTATCGCTGAAATCACGAGGAGGGGCGGCTTCCAGCCTCT
Organism: Colletotrichum destructivum; assembly: GCF_034447905.1. Classification (NCBI taxonomy): domain Eukaryota; kingdom Fungi; phylum Ascomycota; class Sordariomycetes; order Glomerellales; family Glomerellaceae; genus Colletotrichum; species Colletotrichum destructivum. The sequence continues at coordinate 1,968,143 of NC_085904.1, forward strand.
CGCGGCGACGCATTCCCCACGACAGCAGATGATGGATCATCGCCTTTTGCGTACGGCGCATTCGGGTTACTCAGAGCGTTGCAAACAAGAATCTCACCCGTGATTTTTCTTGAGCCGAAATCGGTTCTAACGGGCTTGCGGAGAACTGGATGAGCGCAAAGCAGCTTCCCAACTACAGAAACCCAAAACTGACCAGATGGGTGGCCAGCAATCATCTTGACGCAGCTCTTCTGACGGTGACGACTTACCAGTCCATCCATCCTCTTTCCTTTTTTCCTTGCATCTTATTTCGCGAACCGACACGAGACGCCGCAGGTAGACTGGGGTGAGACAGCCAGCATACGATGCAAACCTGAAAGTGGCCGGGGTCGAAGGAACGCGTTGACCTCGCGTCCCAAAGCGGCCCCCCTTCGAGAACCATCGCAAGGGCGCGGATGGTTTGGTTGCAGTCGGAACGCTACAGTCGTCCGGAGAGCCGGCGTGTATCACTCACACGGCTGTCCCGCTTCCAGGCAAGAGATTAGCCTGTCGTTCAATACATGAGATACGACGAGCTTCCTCAAGTCAAGTATTGACTCTCAGACCCGACTCCGGTACCACCTCGTTACACATACGATACGGCGCGCCTGAGACCTGAGGGTTCGTAAAAAGAAACGCGATGGTGACTTGACAATTTGTCGTGTTCGTTCCGCCCTTAATCTATTGCCACCTCTGCCTTCAGCGATTGTCTCACGCGGCGTGGAACGAACATGATCCTTGCCCTGCTTCTGGATCAGAGCCGAGCCGGCGACGTCGTGCTTCTCCCCGTTTCGATTCGTCTCGTGTCGCTCAAGCCACTGATCATTCATCGATTGCAGAATCGTTGCGGCTAGGCGAGTGCGGTTGACAGTGCCTGAAAAGTGTTTGACAGCTGGTTCTGGTTGGCAGCAGACGACTGGAATGCACCCACCCGCAACCCTGCAACCAAAATAGAAACACTTAAAGCCCCTGCCAGCTAGAGCACCACGCGCTGGCCACTGCCGGAAGGGCCCACCAAAGTACTGCTGGGGTCTGCTCGCGTATGCCAATCATTCCATCAACTGGCCGTCTTGGAGCTGAGGGATGGGCAGGTTGGGCATGGAAAATTGCCCACTGGGTTTCTTCCTTCAGTCGACACGGCAGAGCTGTGGGCTATGCTGCCGGGCGACTGATTGATTGCCTCGAAAGACGTCGTTGCTACCCCTCCTTATTGTGTCTGCACCCCATTTCACAGCCAGAGCAGAATGAAGCATCGCAGCTCGCAAAAGCATTCTCTTCGTTTGCAGCTCGCCGAGCTACATCGGCATCAATAACATGTATTCGTTTTTCAGGAGCAACCGCCAACCACCGACGTTTCTGCTGGCGACCCTAACTCCCGACAACGCCTATCAACATCAGAAAACCTCGACTGATTGCAGCTGTCAGTATCACTGAACCCTGTGAGCCCGCCGCTCTATTCGCAACCCTTTCCCCACATGTATGCCTCTGGCTTACAACTCCTCATAGGCCTCAGTCTGGTTGACCATGGCGCTGAGGGGGCCGCGCTTGACCATAATGCTCATGATCTCGTACAGGGCGTCGGCGGCAGCCATGGTGGTGTGCTCGGCGTTGGTGTCGTAGGCGGGCTGTTCGTTCATGCAATTAGCCACCTGAGTGACAACTTCTGGAAAGTAAAGGACATAAAAACCTACAGCAACCTCGACAATGTCGGCAGCAATCAGGTTCAGGCTCTCCAACCCGCGCAGAATCGTGCGGAGCTCACGTGTGGACCAGCCGCCCGTCTCAGGGGTGCCGGTCGCGGGAGCGACTATTTAACACTCGTCAGTCTCAGCCCCTCAATCAACTCCCAGCAGGCTACTCTTACAGGCAGGGTCGAGGGTGTCAATGTCCAGGGAAAGGTAGACGGGGTTCTTGGTGCCGACGCGCTCGATGATGCGTTTGATGATGCCGTCGGTGCCAATCGTGTCGATCTCGCGGGCTTCGACGATCTCGAAACCGCAGTACCCGTCGTTCTCGTAGTCGCTGGGGCCGCTGAGCGTCGTGCGGATGCCGGCGTGTATGTTGGAGTCGTTGCGTAGGAGACCCTCCTGCGACGCATGGTAGAAGTATGTGCCGTGGTTGATACTGGCGACCTCGGACGGGGAGCCGCCAAAGACCTTGGGACGCCCTGACTATGGTTAGCCCTGGACCGCTTTTGTGACTGACGGTTCATGACTTACATGTGTCGAGATGGCTGTCAAAGTGGATTACAGACACGGGGCCGTACGCGCGGTTGATGGAGCGCAGCAGAGGCAGGGTGATGGTGTGGTCACCGCCCAGAGTGATGACACGAGGCAGAGTCCGTTCGTTCTTTGCAGGCCCCTTCTTTGCCGCATCGGTTGCCGGCTGGCGAGACAGAATGTTGAAATGACCCTCTTCGATCTGGTGCAGGGCCCATGTGTTGTCGTATCTGGTGGTTCATCAGTATAGGCTGGTAGAGCGCTGAGGGAATCGGCTCTTACGATGTAACTGGGATATCTCCACAATCCAGCACGGTAGCCCAGCTGTTGAAGGGATTCGTGGCCAATGGTACGTTGTACCCTCCGCTGCGAGAATTGTAAGTATCTCTCTCATGCACGCCTCTCATGGCCTAAGCGTACTAAAGGTTCAGGCGGCGAGAGCCCTGACGGATTCCTGAAGGACCGAAGCGAGCACCAGGGCGGTACGAAGTGCCGGTGTCAAAGGGGGCGCCTGGCCATTATTAGCAACGTTGAAAGACAGGCAAGTCTCGTCGTGCTGCCTACCGATAAAGGCAATGTCGTATCTAACATCCTGTGCTCCCAAACACGGCTGGTAGGGCAGCCGGCCAAAAGTCGAGATGCCGGAGAACACCGAGTCGGCCTGTCACAAGTCAGACACAAGCCCTGTAGCGGGCAATTGGAACACATACCTGAGTGCCACCGTCGCCAGGAAGAGTGTTATACCAGAGAGATTTATGGGGTCCGGCTATGGACTTCTGGTGGTCGTCGTGATCACCGTGGCCGTAGACGGTTGCCGCGAGGCAAAGGGCGAGGATGCTTCGTGAGACCATTGTGTTGAGGCTTGATTGTGTGGCAACTTCAAATTGCAGCTGATGATCGGGGTAACAAAACAAGACCGAAAGGAGGAAAAGTCCATCCTTTTATCAGTCTCGGCCTGCTGCAAGACCCGAAGTCTTGTCGGAAGCAGATTGGCCGCCAGCTGCGACAGCTTTTCTCCACGCGTGATGATCGATTGCAGCACGACGCATGGTTCAGGACAAGCTCACAAGCTTATCAACGGCGTTTCGACCACACCGAGAGGAGCTCCCTGTGACGGGACTGGTCAATGGGAAGCATCAGATGCAGTTTTGAGTAGAAAACCCATTAACGTGTTGGCGTTAGGTAACGACTAGGGCCACGGCAGAGACGTTGGCAGTGCGGGGCAGAGATAAAGCTCCCTCCCTCCCCAGTGCCATGATGCTTGCAGGATGAGCGCAGATATTCGGCTGGAGCTTCTATTGGTCTGTCGGCTCTAAAATCCGGATGGAAACCTCAAAACCAAGTGCCCGTTGCACGTCGTAGCAGGGTCCTACCTACCACTCAAGGCGGTGTCGAGACACCGTTTACGTGAAGCACAACTACGTACGAGTTTTGGACGGTCTGAACACGACGAATAAGGCGGGGGTGGGTCAGAGAGTTTTCGATGTTGTGATGCAAACTCTGAAATAGATAAGCCGGAATGGGGTCCTGAGATGCATCTTCTGCAGGGCCGTCAAGCTTGGTCTTGGGAGAACGAAGGAGCCGTTACACCACAACCTTACACTAGTTCCGCGGGGGGAGGGGGGAGCGCCCGTTGACGTGGAACGACCAGATGTTCGATGGCCAATAGAAGGACCCTGAGTGTGTTCATGAATCGTTGAATGCTCAAACGATCATCTTCCCCCATGATCTTCTTCAGAGGAGATGCGTTGACGAAGACTCACAGGATGGTAGTTCCCTTCAATGACGTGGGGCAACTCTCACGCGGGGCTGATAAGATAAAGCTACGACACGCTAACACATGCAAGCTGTGCTAGACGCTTACCCCATTAGGAAAACAAGCAGTAACGGCCACCTCGGTGCGCTTGTAGTCCGTCATGCACGTTCCACAGGCTGCTCGCCTGAAGCGAAGGCGACAAGGAGATGATGAGATCGCAAGGTCAAGGCCAGAGTGTAGATAAGAGTTTTATTTCCCATGCCATCGGCTTCATGACTTACTCAAGGTTTCAAACAGATAAGGACCTATCGCTTTCGGCTACACTTGCATCGACCATTAACCGGCGACTCTTTGGCGGCAGATATAAATTCATCCACCCTCTCCCGCGTCTGATCAGGTACGATTTCCCGCTTGGTTGCTCATTCGTATGTCACGGCTACCCATCATCACCAACATGTTATTAGGATTGATACCCAACACCACTAAATTGACGACCGAAATATCTCGGGTGGTCATGACCTATCTGTGACGGACTAAGCCGGCCGGGTACGTCGCGAGCTATACGCCTGGGGGCCGAAAGTACTCCGCTCCGGTGGCACCGGCAGTCCGACGGGCGCTTCCGGCTGAAACATGCCGACTAGGCTGACTGAGCTAAAGAAAATGTTGACAAACTACTTTCCATCATGACGGTATGCAGACACACAACTCAAAGGACTACAAGGATCGCAAGAGGAGCTTCTCAACTAAAACCTTGAGTGCAGGCGAGCAACAACTTTTGAGCCGAGTCGGGGGCCTTATTCATGCGAAGGGCTTTTCAACCCTCACCGGAAAAGACGCCCTTGTGCCACTGGCACGTTACGCACCATAGTCGCCAAATTGCCATCTTTGTGCAGCTCCAGGAGTAGCTTCCGTTTCCGAGTCTGCAGGTCGTCTCATGCAGCGAGCCATGACGGACCGCTGATTTGCCCTGGGCTTGTTGGAGGCCATGCAGGTCTGAGAACAAAGCGCCGGGTGCTTTGAGCCGTCTCGTAACTTATTTGTCTCGGGGCTATCTCTCTACGTTCTGCTGTTGCACTGTCATGAGATGTACGGTAGAATCACTGACATCGCCAGGGTTTACTGTGCGATAGTTTGTTGCTGCCATCTCAGTTGCTGCCATTTCAGGTGCGATTGGGGGAGCGCAAACCGGGCCACATAAGTCTACGACAGCTTCGATTCCGGCCTGGATGTTCAGCGTTGGGATCTGCTGACAGTGTCCCTACACAGTTAGCAGGGCACACAGAAGTGATCCTGTGGTCAGTGTTGCAACCGCGATGCGGCGGCACGCTACCAGACGTGCAGAGTTGCAGGGCATGTGGTTGTACGGCCAGCAAAAGACAGGTGAATAGGGCGATGGTGAGCATCTATCGCCCGGACCAGTCGGAGTAGGCCAAAAGAAGGGAGAAGACAAAGGAGAAGAGGAGGATGGAGGCGTGGGACTGGACGCCAGTGGTGGGAGGCGAGTGGATAGGAGAGGAGAAGGAGAAGAGAAAAAAGGGCGGCAGAAAGTTGGCATGGCTTTGCAGAAGAAGGAAACCACGCCGCAGCACGATGCAACCACTAAAAGCAGAAGCAGCCTATGGGAGGTTGTTACTGCCTAGAGAAGTGCAAGCTGTTGGAGGACGGGACAAAAACGGCCCCACTTTGCCCGGCCTCCCTCAGACTACGCAGGGCGCTACTGTGTACAGCGCAGTTGGGATGGTGGATGAGTTCCCTCATTCGGTCCCCTGACGGAGCGAGGTATACGTACTTACCGCCTACCGCTGGCTACCTACAGTAGGTACACGCACCTTCCTTGCAATAGTTGCGTATCACGGGACGAATGCAACTGCGAAGGGCCATAGAGAAAGAGAAGGTGGGGAGAGAGAAAAAGGTCGAGAAAAGTTTGCAAAATGCAAGCAAGTTTGCCTTGGCTGGAATGGAACCTTTTGGAAGGGAAGCCGTAGCTACTTACCTGCCTAGGTAGGTAAGTGGCAGTGATCACGGAGGAGGGATGAAGTTTGTGTGTTTCTTTCCTGCCACTTGATTTTTTTTGGGCCTTTTTCTCTCTTCTCAAGTGCATTCGTCACCCATGCCCCATATTGAGAGAAGAAAGGTTGGTAGGTACCTTCACAGCTCTGCGCCCCAGGGAAGTAAGTACCTTGGACCGCCTGCCTGACCTCACTCTGTCCACGAACAGAGGGCAGTTTCACGTACCCATTTGGCGGGTGCGCGCCCCGCCTATCGCCAGCTTTCCCCTCGTGCCTCCCTACCCAGATCTTCTGCCGCCACGCATCATCATCCTCTGCATCTGGCAGTTGTCGCTCCATCTCTACTCTGTCTTATCTCACACACGGCGCATTTTTCTTTCCATGCATCAGACCCCTTTCCCGCCCTGCCAATCATCCTTCCCGTCTCTCCTCCTGAACCGTCATCTGTCTCCATCGTCTCAACCTCCTTGGAGCCGTGTCCGGCACCAAAATAGCGCCAGCGTCCGTCCACAAGCCCTGGATCGCCGTTCTCTCGCCTCGTTGCTCTCACTCGGGCCGGTCAAAGTTCAGCATTAATCTCACATATCGTCCCATCTCGTCTCCCTACTTCAGTCTGTGCAACTTTGTCCCGATCAAATCGTATTCCACGCCTTGATCAGGCCTCGACCGAGTCCTCGACCTCGCTTTCTCCCTCGCTCATCCACTCTTTCTCACTCATACGCGCGCGCGCGCAAAGCCAAAACCGGGCCCGACATCGTGACCACCGAGACCACTCGCCCCCCCCCTCAAACGAATCGGACTGGGGTTCTCTGCTTATTGAACCACAGAGCCCCGTCTCATGCCACTTGACTGAACGGTCTAGAGACTTGTGTCCCGTCTCATCGGTTCTCTTGCCACTCGCGACTGTGGTCGACTCTAACTGGACGCCGTTGGACCCTGACGCGATTCACCATCAAAGCCTCTCGAGTTTCAATGTCTCACCCTTACCTTAAGACACCCTCTCTTCGATAACCCCTTGGCTTTCAACATCCATCCGTTCATTCTTTTCTCTAACACTCCCCGCTGTCGGACCTCACGCACTCCGCCATCCTTTCTCTCTTCCTCATCTTGGGCTCAACCACGTCCATGAACCTTGTTCTACCCAGCATGCAAACGACTTTGGCCTTCTCGCATCCTCGCTAGCCTGCGAAGGGTCATTCTGTGTGCATTTGACACGCGTGACATTCCGATAGAACGCAAATTAGCGGCAGACGTGGTCTAGGATGACTGCCGCCGCAACTCTGAAGCCCCTCCCCGATATGTCGGTTCGACACAAAAACTACGCTTTTGGCTCTAACGATGATGCCCTGTCGGGGCAGAGAATGTTCAAAAAGCACAAAGTCCTGCCTCATCCCAAGAGACACAGGAGCGATACCGCGAGTTCTTACGAAGTACGATCAACTCCCAGGGGATATGATCTCATTGTTGACTCTGTCCCGCCACAGACGGACGCATCGCAACAACCGAGCCCCCAGACGCTGAGACACCAGCCGAAGCGAATAAGCAGCGGTCCGGATTTGCCTCCAACACCGCCTTCACACTCGCGAACCTCGTCGAGCAGTCACTCGGTTCAGCCCCCAAGCCCGACGCCGGGAGAAACGGTGTCTGCGACACCGACGACACCGGCGCGTGCACCTGTCACTCCTCCGAACCAGCAAAGCCCGCCAACTCCCGACGTGACGCCTCCGCAACCCGCTATTCACCCCAAAGCTGTTCGGCCGGCCCCCATCGATCGCACAGTCTCAAAAGCTACCACGGCTGAGTCGCGCGCCGAGTCCTTCAGAACTGCTAGAGAAGAGCCCTATTCCTCTGGGGAGGATGAAATGCAATCGACCGTCCGGCCAAACACATTATCTGCGCGAACTTCCCAGAGCACTGTCCGTCGCGCCTCAGATCCTCGATCGAAATCGCCAACACCGGTTGGGCTAGGTCTGGGCCTGGAGTCTCTCACAGAGGACGCTGCAACCCCAAAAGCGAAGGGCGACTTTGGCGCTTTTGATGGGGAATGGGCCTCGACCAACGAAGTGGAACAAGAATGGGATGATAATCTGGGCAGGGCCGTGACAGTGAGGAAGAGACGTCAAGGCCCAAAAGGCCTACCTCGGGCTGGGAGACCAAAGGTCGAAATTATTGAAGACCGTGTGGTCACGCCCACCAACGCGACAAAGGCGTTACGTGCAATGTCTCAGCGCGACAGAGCAGCCTTTTATGCCCCGAGCGAGATCGCCTGGTCCAATACGCTAACCTCGGAATCCCCAGCCAATGTCGATGCTCGGAGACTCTCGGGTATGTCTGCCAAAACCATCAAGTCAACGAGATCAAATCCTTCGACGGTTGTTGAGGCGATCTTGGTGGATGCTCCTTCAATCCCGCAAAGGCGACAAACCCTCAGGCATGTGCGCAAGCAATTCGTTTTGAGAGATTCTGGTCCCGATCGTTCCTTTGTCAGCTCCGCCACCAACCCAGCCGTTCAACTGGAAGGCTCTTCGCGACGTCCAAGGTCGCTGGCTCGCCCCAGCGACAGCCGCCACAACAGCTGCGCTTCGAGCGCAACTTCTAATTCCATCTCGAGCGGGAAAGCTCGCAGGGAGATCTGGAAGAGTGGTGGCATTCCGGTGATTGTTGTTCCGCACCGTCGATCGTCCGTCAAGTCGAAGTCCAGCAGGGAGCCATCCCTAAGATCTACAAGCAGTCGAAGATCCAAGAGAAGTGCAAGCTTGAGTTCAGCAACTCGTGCCAATGGATCAGAGGGCCACACTTTGGCGACCCCGGTGTTCGAGCGGCCAGGGCGGAGAAACCGATCCATGTCAGAGTCAGATGGCTCGGATCAGCGGACGATTGACTATCCACCTGTCATCCCGAAGCGGTCTTCTTCACTATCTGCACCGACCAGCCGCAATACATCCCGCGCTGGTTCGCTCACCACGGATAGCCTCAAGGCTCAAAACGCTTTGTTGAATCAACACTCGGGACATGAAACGAGAGCACCCGCCTTGACCCTTCAAAGGGCCACCTCATCCGAGACCGACAACGGCCACCATCACCGAGACCATAAGCTCAACGTAGACCGTCACGGAGATCCCTTCTTTGGCAAACGGCTATCAACCCAGAACACTCCTTTCTCAGCAGCTTCCGTGGAGACAAGTGGTACTGCACCTGAAGTGTCGGAAGCGAAGGCTGTGAGCCTGTACCCTCACCAGAATTCGTCCGTCCTCGTAGTAAACCACTCCAACAAGCCTTCAGAGAGCTCCGACACGTCCCAGACGGATAAGGAACTCTTACAGACTCCCCGGAGGCCTACGATAATCACTACTGGACCAGACGGAGAAGGACCTGCAACGCCCCCGCAGACTCAACACACCATGGATGACGTGGACTCGCCGCTCCGTAACCCTCGAGCTGCTCCGCCAGTGCCTCCCGTCCCACCTCCTGCCATCCAGTTCATCCCTGCAACTCCTTCAGGGCTAACACCTCATCACGAGAGGCAGCGCAATATGGGCAATTATTTCGAGACAATGGTCGATGAGCAGCCTCAGAGAAGTGGATCTATTGTCCGCAGGGCCCTGGCACGACGACGGAACTCGGAGACATATCCGCCTAGCACTGGTAAATCGGGACTCTTGACGAGGACCTTCTCTCTCACGCGTAGAGGTTCAAACCCCAAAAAGCACTCTTCTGCAGGAGGCCCTTGCTCATGTCCGGACTGCGAAGCCCCACTCCCCGAGGGCGACCGACTTCATCCTCACTGGCGTCCTGCCTACGCCGATCAAGATGATGACATATGGGAAAGAGAAATGGAGGACGAGCCTATCAGCCAGGGCTATCGGTATCCTCCGATCGATAATCGCCCACCACTTCCGCGGAGGAGCATCAGCGCGCGGATGAAAAAGACTTTTGCCATACTTCCCAACCGCGGCGAGGATGACTTCTACTCGTCGGGGACACGGAATGAGCCTGATCGACGCACCATACGCCGGACGGATAGCGGAAACCTGCGTGTAATGCGACGCCGGAGCAGCCTGGACTCTCTTCGCGATCAGTCTACTAATTCTGGCTCTTACCTGAACGCCGATGGTGAACGCGACAATAGGGAGGAAGCTGGCCCGAAGAGAAGGAGACGCTTTTCTATCTCGGGCGCGTTGGAAGGGTTACACAACCTTCCGAGACAGATAAACGAGCGCAAGCGAGAAAAGAGAACAAAAGAGCTGCGCCAGAAGATCAGTGGCCCTCGGGAAGTGAGGGATGGCGTAGGAGATGTCATCCGACGAAACACATACCGTGACGCGCATTAACAAACCGACTTGTCGACTCGCCATTTTTGAAGCGTTAACGTACAGATTTTCAGCAACCAGAATTTCATGCCTGGAGTAATTACGCTTAATACGTTTGGGATTATGACACCATCAGGGTGTAGGAAGGGTCTTTAGGAGGTGTGAATATTATTACGACCGTTACGAACAGACATCATTTACGACAGAACTTTCACGATCAAAGACGAACCTCCTCGCGGTTTCCGAAATGCATTTCGGGATGGAATCGACTCGAGGACTTGCAACGACACTGATGAGAACTTGCTGCCTAGGCGAATACATAAGTTCTGTTACGAGAACACTGGGAACTACTAGTATTGTTGTATCATATAGAAATTGCTCGAGAAGATACCAATTTTGCACAGGTTTGAGACAAGGAACCTAGGCGCTCTAGTACACTGGTGCACTTTTCCAAACGCGTTTTGAATGTGATTTTGGTATGAAATCGTACCTTTACATGCCATGAGTTTTGCCATTCCCTGATTAGACGCCTAAACACCGTATTCTACCGTAACAACACACGTACGCGCCCCTCTGTGAGCGAATGCTATGCCTGCGAAGTCTTACCGCTGGTCACGTCCCGGGGGTCCACCACCAGGGGGAAACGGCCCAGGAGGGCCGGGCGGAAATCCGCCAGCACCTGGCGGCGGCATGCCAGGGAACTGGAAGTTAGGTGGAAGGCCACCCGGTGCGCCGGGAGGGGGAAACGGCAAGCCGGCCGGGAGGCCACCTGGCGGAGGGAAGGGGAGACCGCCAGGAGGCATGGGCGAGCCGTTGGGGCCCGGGGCGAAGGGGGGCATGGGCGGCATTCCGCGGCCGCCTGGACCAGGAGCTGTTGGCGCGCAAATCAGTCTCAAGCTTATCGAATAGACTTTGTTCGTGGGAGACCGGTGGTACTTACGTGGGATCATGCCCTGGGGGAAAGGAGGCGCGCCGGCGGGCATACCGGGGAATGGGGGTGGGATACCTGTGTGACGTTGACATTAGCATTGCGGTTGATTGACAGAAAATGAGTGTGCGGGCGTGAGGGAAGCGGACGAACCTCCGGGGAAGGGGAAGGGGGGCGGGAAGGCCTGCCCCGGCTGGTTTTGCGGCAGCATAGGGTTGTTGTGTGCCTGGCCTTCGGCAGCGTATGATGAGGTGATGGAGTCAATGACGGACTGCGCTTTTTCGTGGCCGATTTCTGAAATTGAGTAGGACAGGGTTAGCTCTCGTGTCCGCGGGGCGAGGGGTGGAAGATAGGGTAGCCGTACGTTGGTAGTAGTCGACGACGTTGCGCAGGTGGTTTCGACCGCTGTTGTGCGCCTTTCGCACGCTCATAGAGTCGTGGGTCAGGTAGACATCGCAGTAGTCACCTACGAGGTCGTGTTAGTTGATCGCGATCGAACGTGGGAAGGGGCGGCGGAGGGGAGACATACAGAAGACTGGAATGACGGGTTAGCTTTGGACTCGTTGGCATTGATGGAGGGGGTAGACACTTACACTTGGGCATCTTGGCGGGTGACTCTCCAGGAGAGGACAGTGAAGTTGTTTGACACGGCACTTGAGATGCAGGAAACAAAAGTATTGTTCCTCGATGTATCGCCTTGTTCCGTGTAAAGAGGCTCGTCGCATTCGCAAGGAGAAGGCATGACCTGTGGCAGATCGCTGCAGCGCGCGCGCGACGGACGCCACACCTCAAAAAGTTGTAAGGCTGCCGCCGCACGTGAGTGCCAAGAGCGAGGCTGCCCCTCATTGCAGTGATGATTGGCCAAAGCACAGCTGGGTTATCGACAAGGGTCCTTGAGTGGCCCAGGCTTTCGAACGCGACAGATTTCCAAAAACCCCCAAAGGTGGTTCCTTGAGACCGTAGCTGTCCTATTGCTAGCCCAGGGAGCTCCTTTAACGACCAGCTTTCGACAATTCAACCCACGCCCGGCTCCTCCCTCCTCACCCTATCCACAATCGACCCTTTACTCCCGCCGCTGGAACTGGCCCGAACCGATCGATCGAGAATTCTTCCTGGCTCAGCTGCCACAGATTTGCGAAAACCGTGCGAACGATGGCGCCGACAAGATCGTTGCTGCACTACGTGTGCAGCCTAGTCCTCTTTGCCTGCTGCGCCCAGGCGCTCAGGTTCGACCTGCAGGCCACAAGCCCCCATGAGGGCAAGAAGGAGCGATGCATCCGTAACTTTGTCGCTCGGGACACCCTCGTTGTCGTCACAGCCATTGTGGACGGTCAGAAGGGCGATGGCATGACCGTCAATATGCACGTATGTGGCCCCAAGTACACCCTCCCACCACATGAATTTTCAGAATTGGAGCACGGGGAAAAGACTTGATTCCTCCAGACCATTCTTCCGGGGCGGGGAGAGAACAGCAAGGAGGAAGACAGGGAGAAGAGGGAGACGACCACGACTGGTCTGGAATTGGATGGCTGACCGCGCATTGCTTTACAGATCAAGGACGCTGTTGGCAACGACTACGGCAAGCCTAAGGATATTGCGGGCGGCGAGAAACGCATTGTCTTCACCTCCCACGCCGACGCTGCCTTTGACGTTTGCTTCGAGAACATCCTCTCTGGTTGTACGTGGCCTCTCCCCTCCACCTGTTATGCATGCGCCCTGAGGGTTGTATAACCTTTTGACGATAAACGCATCGGAAACGAATCCTTCAGCCATATGGCTTTTCCATGAAGATCCTTTTGAATAAAGCTGACATGAGAAACAAATAGCCGGGCGCAGCGGCGCCACGAGTCGTCACATCGAGCTCGACATCGATATCGGCGCCGACGCAAAGGACTGGAACGCCATCCAGGCGACGGAGAAGCTCAAGCCCGTCGAGGCGGAGCTGCGGCGCATCGAGGAGCTTGTCGGCGAGATCAATAGCGAGATGGATTACCTGCGTTCTCGCGAGCATAAGCTGCGCGACACCAACGAGAGCACCAACACCCGTGTCAAGTGGTTCGGCATCGGCACTACGTTGATACTCGTCGGCCTGTGGGCCTGGCAGATTATGTACCTGCGGGCGTACTTCAGGTTTGTGGCTGCAGTCTGAGTCTTTGCGGGGCTCTAAAGCTAACCAGTGCAAACAATGCAGATCCAAGCACCTTATTTAGAGTCCTTCTTTGGCGGGGTAAGCAAGCGAGTCGACCAAACGGCTTAACAAAGCCGCAAAGAGTTTACGGGATGTCGTGCTGGGCGTGGAAAGGGCGGTGACGAGTCTCTGATGATGCTAATCGGAAAAGGATCCAAGCGCCTAGGGAGGGTTTCCCAGTGCGTAGTAGTGTATACATACATACCACGGTCGCCATTTTAAAAGCCATGAATGATATAACGGACATCACATCACGCTCTTGTCTCTGCCGCAAAAATGACATGTCCACTCGAGTGGGGTGCGCAGCCAGGACCAAGAGAACGTCCCGTAAGTCTTGGTCTGTGTTATAGTAGTCCTCACGTATCGACATTTACGTCGGTTGATATCGAGGCTGATCTCTCAATTGACTGCAAAGATTTGAATTGGGGGCACTATGTCAAGTGGCGTGTGTTGCCTAAGTGCATATCGCTGAGCCAGTCGTCTTCCGCTGTCAAATTACGGGTTTGTTGTACAACATCGTCCCGGGGCCCGGGGCGTGGTAGCCAGCCTCCAACGAAAGCAGGCCGCCGCCTTTCTCTCATATTCCCTGCCTTTCCCTTCGCCACCTTGCACATATGTGCTCCGTCCGTAACTATGTGCAAAAGCTTCCAACGAAGCCGAAAATGCCGTGTACTATTGCCCCCTCCTTGCCTGCCCATCTCTGTCTCTCTGTCTCTCCGCCGTTGTAGTAATGCTCCTGATAGATGTGGTGGTACAAATCCCCTTGCTCTGGCGGTCCTCTACTCCTGCAGTCTTTGATCCTCGCGCCCATCCACTGGCCCAAATGATCCCCGCTAGCTTCAGTTCTTGGCGCCCGCCTTGTCAACGTCGAACAGGGGCGGCATGAACCCGAGCCCGCCCTCCTTGCGCTCCTGCACGTCGCGGTGCACGCCGACGGTGCCGTCGGCGCGGCGGCTGCGGACATGGGCCCTCAGCATCTCGAGGATCTCGCTATCTTGCCACCGCACGGGGACGGGCCGGTACTGCGCCTTGAAGGTGCCGATGGTGTTGGCCCACTCCCCGGCGCGCTGCGGCTGCGTGCGGATGTCTTCGGCGGGCTTGGTCTGGGCGGCCTCAGCCGAGGGCTTCTGCGTCGGGGCCGAGTTTGAGGGGGCGTCCTCCTGCGTAGCCCAGTAGTAGATGTCCCAGTCGTTCTCGTCGAGGAACAGGTCGTACTGCTGCATCTGCGCCTTTGTCATGTGTGGGAGGTGCTCGTTGGCGAAGGTCGACATGAGGAGGTCGGACTCGAGGGTACCGCGCTTACGGGACTGGTCTGTCGCAGAAAGGGTTCCCCCGTTAGTCTACTCGTTCCCTCCTGAAGTCGTATGCCGGAAACAGGCCTCGTGGAGTCTAGATGGATGGAGAAAGAAAAACATACAAAGAAGGCGGGCACGCATGGTGCGCTCGTCCTCGCCCACGCGGCGCAGCGGCTCGACGCGGAACTTAATGCCCTCGAACTCGCCGACGCCCAGCTCGCCGTTGGTAGTGGACTCGGTCTGGACGGGCGGCTTGTCGGCGAAGCACCGCTGGGCGACGAGAGGCATGCCCCGCTGCGCGGGCGGTGCGACTCGGAGGCGGCGAGCTGGGCGGAGGGCGCGGGCTAATGTTGACATTTTTCGCTGCGATGCTGTCTGGTGGTTGTTTTATCGAGTCCCAGTGCTGCACTACCAGATTAGAGAACGGTTGATGTCCAGGTGTATAGTAAAGTGCTCCTTCGAGGGGAATAAAAAGGTTGTATGAGTAATTGGCAGATTTGACAGGGTGGAAGGCCGGTTTCCGTTACCGAGGTAGACAACAATAGGCCGTATTAGTTCGCCATCGATAAAAAGAGCCCTGGGATTCGTCTTCCTGTGCTCGCGCATGGACTGTGTAGGCACGTACCGTATTTGTGACTTCCACACTGTATGACGGTTCGATCTTGACGGACTTGGATTCTGTAAAATGATGCTAGCTAGGTACCTTGCCCAATTTCTTTGCTGAGATGGATCATTGACACCATTACATGCAGCTATCGCCGAAGCTGTAGAGAGACCTTTCGGTCGGATAGTCCTGAAAGCTTGGTTGCGATCCTCTCTCAGCCTAAATATTCCTCAAGTACCAACATTTCGCATAAACTGGTCGCAAGCTAGTGGACTTAGAAGAACAGTTACCGTCTTCACGCATAGTCAACAACTTCGATACTAAGTTACCACTCAATCACAATGCTTTCAGGTGTTCAATGCGGGACCTAGGGCGGGTAAGTGCAGTTGTTCGGCCTGGTCAAGTAGCTGAGCAGGCAATAAAGCTTGTCGTGAGCTCAACATTCGAAAGCACGCAATGATGCTGCTTGACAAAAGACGACGTGGGTATTGGCTAACTGAAAACTCCAATCGAGATGCAATCTGCCGTCACATCTTCCCTAACACCCCTTCCCGAAACCCCAATCCATACTATGCATCAAGCAGGGGGGAAAACAAGAACTATATGTTTGTTCGCCAGCCCAATCCGTTCCACAAGGCTTCATGATTCCTGTTCAAGCCTAACAAAAGGGGAAAAAGCAAACACGGGGAGACTGAGCCCCTCCAAGCCACACAATCGCATACCGGTCATTATCTTCATGAAGAGAAGGGGGTGCTCGTGTATACATTATTCCTTACTCCCCGCCCTCTGGTAATATCCTGCCTAGGCTGCGGAGCACCTCCATGACAGGCATTTCTTTGGTGCCCGCGTTGGCCTTCTCCCTCGTCTCTCGCTCCTTGAGCCTTGCGGCGCTGAGAGAGAGTACCTTATCCGCTTCTCGGCCTGCCGTGTCGACTCGTTGCGAGAGCTTGTGAATGCCGTCTGCGAGCTGGTCCACCTTAAACTCCAGTGTTGACTGAGTGTTTTGAAGGCGTGTGAGCGTCTTGCCGCGGACGTTTTCAAAGGAAGACGTCGGATTGGTGAGCCAACTGAGCATTTCAGCCTCGTTTGATTCGAGCACTGATGCATCGACTGTTGCTGTTTGTGCCGTGTCTGTTTCCGGAAATAGTGGTGGTATGTCCATGCGCGATTTCTTCAGCGCCAGCCACTTCTTCTTTTCTTCTTTTAGCCTGCACCTTGTTAGTATTCATTGCCCGAGTAACTATATATGGCAGACACTACCTCTTGACTTTCTGTTCCAGTTGCTCGATCTTTTGTTGGTGCTCGATGTTGCGTGGATTTGGCTGGTACACCACAGGTTTCTTTGGCCCCTCTTCCCGACTGAACCAGTCTGAAAATTCTGACTTCGTGGAGAAGTCTTTCAATAATTGCTCCTGGATGTAACGAGCTGGGAAAAGTCAGCAGCTGAAGAGTTTTGTTAGAATCATACCCGAACTTACCACCCAGTACTGTATTAGAATCCGCTTGACCGTGCGGTGGTTTTTCCAGCAGCGCTCGTTCGCCGCACCAGGTCAACAGCTGCTTCATCCGCCTCGGCTCCATTAAACCTTCCGACTCGATATGCTTGTAGAACTCCGCCGAATCAACCTCCCGATGGGGAATCGCATTGTGTCCGCTCTCGATCAAAGAACTTGCTCTCCTGCCGCGCATGCCCGTACTGCTTCGCCGATTACCACCTCCTTTTTTCCGCATTTCCTTGTTGCGGTTGATAACTGGCGTATCGCTTATGGGAAGTGTTATCTTCGCCGACTCAACTGGCTCTTCCATGACGCGCGGCGTTCTCTGTCTTTCCACTTCCATCGGTGCCACAATTGCCATTTCATCATCTTCTTCCGCTACAGTCGCCGGTCTTCTGACCGGCTTTTCCTTCTCCGGTTTCTCCGTCAGGTTGCGACTGCTTCGACGCGTCGTCCGCTTAGGCGCAATCAGTTGTGGTTCGTCCTCCTCTACCGGCAGTAAACTCGCTGTTCGACGCGTTCGTGGTCTCGATGATGTCGCGGTCTTGGGCGTCGTTACCGATGGCGCCTGTTCATGAGCCTTTGCAGCCGCTGAAGCGCGTCCTTTTGACGGTCTTCCTCGTCCAGACTTTTTCGCAGGGGGTGGCGCTGGCTCTGGTTCGGCTTCTGGCTCGGATTCTGCGTTTTTAACTCGTTTGGATCTCGATCCGCGGGTGAAGTGAAAGTCGTCATCTTGCTCGTCGTATACCGCCGTTTCTGCGCGTTTTCTTTTTAGCAATCGTCGCAACTTCCTTCCTACGCTTCTTCGACTTACCTGCAAGACGCTTGCTTTTCCTTCGTGCTGGCTGCTCGTTGCTCATTCTGATGACTTGCAACGGATGACGGGTGCGAATGACGGTCGTCATGGGTGGCGCGTCACAGATAGCATGTGGTTGAGACGTAGAAGCCGGAGCTGAGATTTAGAGAACCCCAAGCAAGTCGCGCTCCTAAATGATGAAAACCGCGTCAATCAGCGCGCAATAGGCAAGATTGCCGCGAAGAATCGTCGCGCAGTCGTACTGGACGTGATGCTGCTGGGCAGCAGGTTGGCGGGGTCCTGTTGTGGGCGTCGCGTTTGTCTGCTGGGGTACGTAGTTCAAGGCGCAAATGCGGTGGTGAGATACAGCTCTCGACGATGTTGTTTACATGAGGGACGATTTACCCGAGTAAATGCGCTAAGCCCTTTTGGGAAACACAATCAGCCACTTACAGTTCAGGGCACCCGCCTCACCACATCATCTCTTGGCTGGCTCTTGAACGACTGATTCAATAACGTTCACCATTCGTGTCGCGAAATTTCACGTATCTAATGGCGCGCAGAAAATTGAATATTTGACCCCTTGATAGATGCATCAAGATTTATACGGCAGGACACGGTCGGTTTGGCCGCGAGTGTCTTCTTTCTCTCCCGGTACTGAAGTGTTGGATCAAAGGAATTTATTTCAAGGCATTGCCAATCATGCAGCTATTGTTACCATTGCCACGTTCAAAATTAAAATCAAATCAGCCAAACCAGCGGAAGACGATGTAATTCCGGCTTCCACCCCTCGACGCCTCCCGCCTTTCAGTACGTTGCCAAACCGTTAACTCCTTTTAATGTATATGCCTCACATCCAGCACCTTTCAATGAAGGGCGAATGCAATCCTGGCAACCCAAGCCAATGACGCCAGCCGACCTCCTCACTCCAGTCCGAGGAGGACTGCTCCTGTTACTGTACAGCTCAACCTCATCAAGTCCCCGTAAGCAAGCAGGAGAAGCGAAGCCATGGTGAGATGGTGAGATGGTGGGGCACGAGTGTCGTATAAAAATGATACAGTTAAACCGCAAGTCGAGGCTGAGCCAAAAAGAAAGAAGCAGCGTAAAACTCGACATCTGGATGTTAGCTGAGCACAGGCTGGGAGCAGTGATCGCTGCGAGATGATCGAGGATAAGACGAAGACTCCATCTGCTCGATCTCCTCGGGGTCAAAGGTGCAGTCGTACGACACCTTGTCGTCCTATGAAAAGCGTCGCTGCACACCCTGCCCTGCTGCGAGAACCTGCTGGTTCGACATAGGAGCAGCCATGCCGTATGGGTTCATCTGCGGATTGAAGGGCTCCATTGCCTGTTGCATGAAAGCACCGTGTAGGCCCTGTTGCTGAGTGACGGGACAATCCTTATGGGCGAGAAGTAATGTCTTGAGATTGACAACCTCCTCTCGCAACTGTGTTATCTGAGCCGTCAAGGCATCATTTTCGCTGCTAAACAACTCAACCTTTGACTGAAGGTTGGCCAGCCATTGCTTCTTGCGCTGGCGGCATTTAAGGGCAGCAACTCTGACAAGATCATTAGCGGCAGCATAACAATGGTAGGTAGCGTGGATAATAGCATACCTGTTGCGCTCCAAGAAGTTCTTGCGTTTTTCCTCGTCTGTCATTTTGGACTTGGATCCACCCTCCCCGTTCTCATGTTTCATGTCGTCATCATCGTCGGAGTGGCTGTCATCGCCGTTCATGTCAGGAGGTGGTGCGTTATTCGGCTTGGACTTCTTGCTTGGGGGGCCCTTAGCCAGGGGCTCCTCGGCTTTCCGGCGGCCATTCGTCGAAGCACCTCCAGTCGAATTACGCTTGCCCTTGCCTCTAGCAGAGGGACGGGCTTGCTCACTCTCGTCTGACATGGCGCTCCCGCCCTCGCTGACACCTCGCACTGAAGATCCGGCGCCTACTGACCCAGCACCGTTGACACTCATCTGGGGAGACGTGTCGATTCTCTTTGAAGGAGCGGCAGCCGGGTGCGGCTGGGGCTGGGACTGTGACTGAGTTTGAGTCTGGGTCTGAGCCTGGGACTGGGGTTGGGGTTGCGTTGTAGTCGCGTATACAGGAGCTTGGGCGCCGTTTCTACCTTGGGCGAGCATAAACAGACCGTTCGCAGCGTCGTTGTCGTGTGGATCAAATTGCTTTGCTTCGGCCTTGACAGTAGGCGCACCGTTGGGCATATCTTGGGGTTGTGAGGTAACCGCAGGCTGTTGCTGGCTCTGATTTTGATTCTGGTTTTCACGCTTAGCCGCAGCACTCAATGCAGTACGGTGGAAATCGATGGTGCTAGGTGTGGCACCGCCGCTGGCGAGCTGGGCAAACAGTTGTTGAGAATTGGGGCTCGGAGCAGGAAACATGGAACCGCTGCCGCCCGGAGTCAAGCCAGTCCTCAATGAGGACTCGTTCGGAGTCGGGAATCCGCCTCGAAGATGATGCGAGTCGCTGAAGTAGTCGCTCGTCGGACCCGATAACATGGCCGGGCTTAGGGGGCCAGTTCGCAAAGAACCACCTCCCCAGTTAAAAGGAGTTGCGCCGCTGCCGGGAAGCAAAGAAGAGGGCGAAGTCAGAGCAGCAACAGACGGCAATTTCGTACCACCGGGTGTCTCTGGCGCGCCTCCGCCGAAAGACTGCTCAAAAGGATTGGGCTCCAGGCTGAGAGATCCAGCGGCTCCGCCGCCGAAGTAGTCGGGAGTATTTCCAGTGGTCTGTCCAGGTCGAGGGGGAGGACCGAGAGGTTTCGCGCCGTCAGCATCGGGCTTCAAGCTTGGGTCGGGCTGTTTCACTTCGGGGATGGAATCTGTATAGTTATGATGAGCGTGTGTACAGCGAAACGATGGTCTATGTGAGGAGAGACGAGTATCGCAATGCACCAACAAAAAGGATCAAACGTACCTTGCCGCGGCGGAGTGGCATTGTTGGATTGTTTGGGCGACTTCGTATCACCCCTGGTCGAGGCATCATTCGGTGAAGTCCCCATGATGACGACGATGATGTATTATACTAAGGTGAAAAGAGGGTTGTTGACGTTTGTGGGGTGGGCGCCGAAGGCAAAAAGGTGACGGTAGCAGGGTAGGGATGATGTATGGCGGTGGTAAAAAGCCGAATGAGGTCAGAGGACAACACGCAGCGGGAGAGCTTGTCTGAATGGAAGCGAGGAAGGGGAGGAGAAAGACCCGATCCTCGTGCACAACGCGGACGAGACAGGCAAAGCAGCGACGGCGACGGCAAAGAAGGTTGGTTAGTCCGTCAGAGGCAGCAGCTACGCTATAGCAGCGCTCCTCTGAGTTGGAAGCGGCACGGGAATGGAGTAACTTTCAACGATCGACGACGCGAAGATTGGGGAGGAAATGTTGTCTCTCTGTGACCTCCAGCAAAAACAGAGGTATTGCGTAGTTGTGGCCTCTCTGAATGCGTACACGGGGACGTGCTAAGATTGGGGGAGGGGGGTGCAAAGCGAGTATCGAAAGTGAGAATAGGTTGTTGGGTGGAAAAAACGGCAGACGTCACAGGTCAAGTATGACGTTGCGCGGTGGTTGATTATAAAAAAAAAAGGGCGAGGGCGCACGAGAGAAAAGAAAAAGGGTGGGCAGCGGCACACACTCTGACACCAGAACGCCCGCCTCCATGTCCATGTCCACGTCCCATCACGCCCACCCTTTTTTTCCAAAATCGCCCCCCCCCGGTCCAGTCTGTCGACAGCTTGTTCCTGTACTGTTGCGTTTCGACTCTCTTCCTGCTGTCTTTCTGCTCTTTCCCCGTTTCGCTGGGAAACGCTGGTATCTGTGGGGCTCCGTTTCCCGCACTGTAGAGCAACCAATCCAGGACACCCAAGAATGGCTTACGAATGGAGATGGCGTCCGACCCACACACACACACACCTACCTACCTATCTCAGGTAGATATCGTACCTAGCTCTTGAATCGACCACCGTCTACTTACGTTTCGTTCCCGAGCGTCTTCTTGGTAACGAACTCCGACCAGCCTTACCTTGTCTCTTTTTGTGTTTGGCTGCGAGTTGTCTTCGTCATGTACCTGACAGCTTTCGCTGCCGAAATCGACGAACAACATACAAGCATAGCAAAGGTACTCCATCAAAATGTTCCATCTCTCTGCTCCAAGCAATAGGCTGGGCGGTAGACTCTCTTTCGACAGCGCGCACCATCTCTCCCATTCGGATTTTGTGGTCCCATCCGCTCATCTAGTGCATAGATTTACCTTTCGCTCTCGCCTTATCTTTGATTCATCAGCTGAAGAAAAGTGTTTAGACCGTTGCAATCCCTTGGGTCATGACTGGCCGCACTACGCCTTCCGTCTCCGTCTCACAGTAATTCTCTCCGATCTCGCGTAGCTTCTTTCCAAGTAACCGCAAGTCAGCAATACGTATTGTACAGGCACAGAACACGGACCAAATCGACCGATGATCAGTGTCGCACTGTACGCGTGCCGTCTACTCCGCCTTTGCCCGAGTTGGAAGCCGTCGTGTTGGTGGTCAGGAATGTAAGATCGCAAGTCCAGGGGGCCCCCTTATCCAGTGTATATAGCTGCGTTTTTCACTGTGGCTGCACGTCTTCACTCGGTGGGCCCTCCACCCCCACCCCCCAACAGGCCCCCAACCCCTGCATTGATTGCATCACTTTCCTTCCTGTCGCAATCATCGCATCTCGCTCGCTCGCCAACCTCTCTTTATCTTCCTATATTGTGGCACATAGCTAGGCCTCACGAACATCTAGAGGTAGAGTCGACTCTTCATCGCCTTCCCGAACGTCGGACTCACAATAATTCCAGTCGCTCATGGT
This sequence comes from Colletotrichum destructivum, assembly GCF_034447905.1. Lineage (NCBI taxonomy): Eukaryota > Fungi > Ascomycota > Sordariomycetes > Glomerellales > Glomerellaceae > Colletotrichum > Colletotrichum destructivum. The sequence goes on from NC_085904.1 coordinate 1,990,596, forward strand.
TCCAATCTCTTCAACCATAGCTTTATTCGACGATACCAGTCATTCGCAACACCCTTGCGTCGCCTTCCGTAAGTTCTAGACCAGTCAGCGCCATCGAACCACCCACACCGTGTGTCGCGCAAGGCGTCTAAATGGCTGCCGTCAGGTCGTCGCCAGAAATCCGGCCATGGGCAAAAACGTGACGGTGAAGTGATCGACACATCCATTCCTCCTTCTAGACATAACTTAGAACACCAGGCCTCGATGGGCAGCTGCTCTTCTGTATTTCTAAGCTACATACCAATAGGGATTCAACGCGACTGGCAACCGGAGTGGCAAATTACCGTCGCTGCCCAATGAGATACTGCGCAGCGCAGTGAAAAGGTGAGGGGCTCGGCACCCGGTCCCCGCCTTACTTGGCGGCTCTGATTGGATTCGACAAATTGCGTCACAACCCACACTAGCACAAGTCTGGCCACGTCTTTCGAGTCCGTTCCGAGATCCAGACACGGAAATGCAGACATGCAGGATCACGCCGTTTCCCCCCCTTTCGCACTTCTGGCAAGCGAACAAGCGACCTGTTGCCATGCGGCTTTCGTTTGGCCACTTTAGATATCGAGAGCTCTTGGTGCTCAACCCTCGTTTCTGATATGGATTTACAATAACGGTTATCCTATAATCGATTGTACCGTCGTCGGCCAGATGGAAATAGCTGGCTTTTCACCGTCGCTTGTACTTCTTTCTTATTAATCGCTCCTTACGTCACAGCTTTATAAGACACGGTCGGCTTTTAGCTTGAGACGGAGACGACTGATAGAGTTCTCGAAAACAGCCCTAGATGCGAGCACTCGACGGCCACAACTTGAACAGAGGTGCGCACTGTCCCGACCCTCTGCAAATTTTGTATCTCATTGGTGGCGTCATCAAACATGACGTAATTGTGTCTCGTTAAGCTATCGGCGAATGGATTACTTTTATGGTCCCAATGAGCCAAGAGGATAGAAATCAACGTTGCTGTCGCCCACACTGGTCGTCCGGCACGGTCGGCGACACATCTTTGCGAGTTGTCCCAAAGGTGGATGAACTCAAAAGTTGAGGGGGCCTGGACGGCCCATACGTGAGACCGATCTCATCGACGGTGGGTAGCGATCTTAACAGGACTTGATCCACGACGACAACCGACGGTGGTGTTCCAAGTCGCTCGGTGTACGAGCGTCCGTACGGAGTACGGATACTCTGGGTCTCTACAGAGTAAATGCTCGACGATGACCCACAGGTTCGCTCCAAACCCCCTCGACCATCTGCTCTTGCCCTTTCCTATTTCACGCATGGGCTCTTTCAATTTTTTGGGGGGCTTCTCGACTTGAGCCAGCAGCAGAACGGATACGTACCTCCGGAACAGAAGCACCTTGTCGATAGCCCAGTCGGTTACCGAATTATGACGCACTAGCCCCGGAGTACAGCCCTTGCTGTCTGCATGTCTACTCCACTATTCCCACACCACGCGGACACACGCACTGTGCTCAAACTTTGCACTTTGCGCCTGTGTGACGCACTGTCCGGGCAGTCTGCCTGTCCCATCCTTGACCGTACAATGTAGACCTCCTTACGGCGACTTGGCCTATTCACCTTGGTATGCCAATGGACGGACTCATTTTGGCTGGGACAAACAATCAGCCTTTCAAGCCTCAGCAAGAACACTGACGGAACAATGACGGAGAACCCCCAATCAGTTGATGTAACGGCACGTCTAGCGGTTGGCACTATCGGTTCACCAGATGGAGGCTCGATATTGCTCTCTCGGATCAAGAATGTCAGATGGGAATTCGGACCCAGAAGCACGCCCATGTCACGCATCGGGCGAGCCAAGCGCTTAACAATAGCACGAGCACTGCGTTCTTCAGCTTTGGCCTATCGTTCTGTCTAGCGCACCGTCTGCGCCGCCCGTTCCCTCGGGTTGGCGCCACAAGAGCAGCGCCACTAGTGCCTGGCTAAGCCTCGTCTCACACTTTAGCACTGGGCCCCCTGGTGGAGCATCTCGTCCGAACATCTTCTCGGCCAGTATCGTCGATTTTCTGATCTGATCGGCCGTGCTTCCCAACACTAACCACCGAGATCCGAATATGGTTGCACTCTGGCGCAGACATTGCATTCTTAACCTCTGCCGTATTGTACTGTATACCATCTCTCCAGAGTTTACAAGCCGACGGTCAACGCTACTACACAAAGTTGTTTCGCTTCAGGGTCATCATGTGCCATACGTGGCAGAACTTCGAAAATACATGGCCGACAGCCCACCATGACAGATATGGGCTTGCAAATTTTGGTTACTGGATTCAGAATATGTGCGACTTGGTAACAGCCCCAACAACAGCTTGCCGCTCGGCAGAGATGATGTGAAAGCTGCACATCATCACGGTGGACAGTCTACAATAGCACATCTACACATCCCTCACAATGTATCGCCGGTTGCGCTCTGGTATGTCTCGTGCGGCGTGGGCGATCACATTTTTGGCCCTTTATCCTAACTCAGATGGGCTCGCAATTCTCGATACCCAGTTCCCGATGATAATCTCTTGCAGTAACATCACGTGTCTCGACAGAGACCGCTTGACACATTGTCACACCGAGCCCGGTGAGAAGAATTTCCCGTCTTTCATCCCGTCCCAAAGCCAGAAGCCCTCCAACCTCCCACAAATTGACCGGGTGGGTGTCTATAATTTCGCGGAACCTCTGCGTGCCTTAAACTTGTCCAGCTTCTCCACTCGGAAGCCATGTCTCGGCGCATGCACCCTCGCCGACCCCTTGTGCCCCTGAACCTCCATCACCACCTCGTCCCCGTCGAGGCTTAAGAGCTTTCCAGTGTCCTTGTGTGACGCGCCTGTGTCAGCCGGCCATAGGATGATCTCGTCGCCGGCTTTGAGCCCTTCGGCAGCGACAAGGGCGTCCTCGGCGTCGACCCGGCCCCCGGCCTCATTGTACGGCGACGAGGCGACAAGGCTTGCCGCCTCATCCCCAGAGACCGTCGCGACCTTTGGCGCTGCCTTCTTCGCCTCTGAGATGGTATTCTGAAAGCGCTCGATCCAGGCAAACACTCTTGGGAACTTTTCAGCCGAAATCTGCTCCTTCGGCAGCGCGCCAGGGATGCTCGCGAGCCAGTGCGGCAACCAAACGGCCTCGATGTCCGCCAGCCTGGGGCCCTCTGTCTTGAGAACCCAGTCTCGCCCGTCGGCGAGCAGCGTCGTCTCAAGCAGCTCCATCGTGCGGCGGATCTCGTTGATGGCCGTTGGCCGCCCACGCTGCATCGTCTCTACAGAAAGTTTGCCGCCCACGTAACCCTCGCGATCCTTGAACCAAGTTCGATTGGGGTCCCGGAGCATCGGCAGGTTCGTCGGGAGCACATTGATGGCGTTGGAGAAGACGCCGCCGTCAATGATAAGGTCCTCGAGGAGGCGCTCCACGGCTGCGTGTTCCGGACCCTCGGCGCCCAGGCGAGCGCGCAAGGGATAGAGCTGCTCAAGCTTGCGGAGCATAAGTCGCGTGTCGAGGTAAATGTCGCGCCCGATGGTGAGTATCGGGATGCGGCGGTGTACGATGCCTAGCTTCTCGACATCTGGGCGAGGGAGGACGGGGGGTTGCATCTGATATATCGTATAAGTGCATGGCTTATGAGTGGACGACACCAGTAGACCTACGCATTGGACATAGGGAATACCCCTGAGAGCGAGGTACCACACGATCCGCCTCGCATACGGCGATGCGGAGTAGTGGTATAGGACGATCTTTTTATCCTCGTCGGATGAAGCCATTATTGACCGAATCCTCCCAGTATCGCGGCTGTGGTGCGATGTGGTGGGATACAAAGTTGAAAACGCAATACAGAACTAAACCAACCTGGAGCGGCTACGACGAAGTAAGATACACGGTTTCAGTGCAGATCGTGCAGAAAATAGACGGATTGCTATCGATGCGCTTGTAGATGCTAGAGTTGGAGAGATCATGCGGTGTGTTTACCGTTTGAGTGACGTGAAGAGAGAAATCCAGGAGCCGAGATAAGGTGAGAGAGATGCCGAGGCAAATCCCAAGCCAAGGCTGCCAGGCCAATGCGGGGGGGGGCTCGCATGACGCGGAGAGACCAATAGTATGGGTTTATGGGGCGAATCACCGAGGTGAGCTAGCCAATTGGGTGTTACACTTCCGACTTCGCTGGCGTAGAGAACCCCTAGCTCAGGAAGTTGAAACCCAGGGTGAGGATCTACTATCTCCCTCGCGTGGCTTCGAGGATAGTTGCAGGGTGATCTTGAATTGATTTTGGGGACAGAGAAAAAGGAGCGGTGGTCGACTCGTACTTCACACGGACATGTCTAGTCACCAACCCACCGGAACCACGACCGACACACATGTGCCAATGTTTATTGGTTCTTGCAGCCCTTGGCCACTTGAACACGAGAAAAACTCGTTCCCGGCGTACAGGGTAAGTACAGAAGGGTTGCCTGCGGCTTCGCCTTGCACGTTGTCATTGCTCATTTTCTTGACAACCGAATTGGCCTGTAGGGTATCATTGTCCCCGCCCTGTTTTCTTAGAAGACACTTTTTTGAGCGCTGCCCCTATCCAAACCTGGAATCAGCGGCTTCGCCACCCGAAACCTTGATTCTGATGACATCGTGGTAAAGGGACTCCAGCGTCTATGTCCTACTCCTTTCGACGCGCCCCGATCCAGAAGTTCGACTGAGCGTGAATTCCGCAGTTAAAAGTCTCCAAAGGTTTCAGCGGGTCGCATACGGCCAGGTCATATCATAGAAGCAGCTGACGAGGACCACATAAGCAATACGATTCATCTGTCGACTATCAAAGCGAGAGAGCACCCTCTCCTTAAATATTACGGGAGGACGGAATGAAACATAGGAACTCTCACCTCGAAAAGACCTCTTTCAACTCAATCAGCGCCATTGGCAGTCCGAGACACTAGAATCTCCCGTAGCGGAACGCCATATCGATTGTCGCCTCCATCTCGCGCAGCTTCTCCGCCAGCGTCGTGCCGCCGTAACCCCCCGCCCAGCCAGCGCTCGGGGCGGAACTCCCGCGCATCGACGCCCCAGAAGTCTTCCCGGCGAAACATGGCCTAGGCGGACCACCCGATGCACGTGACGCCGGGTATGAACCGCTTATTCCACGTGTCCCTCTCTGCCGGAGCCTCTTTCGCCATGGTCCCCGTCACAGGTGGGAAGATGTGAAGTCGCTTTTTGATGACGACCCGGCGAGACAGCAGGCCGCGGGCCTCGGCATCTATGGCCACGGGCCGGTGGGCGAAAGACGGGGAGGAGGAGATCTGAGCGAGAAGCTTGGCGTGCACGCACGGATTGGTGATCATGTAGAGGAGGGTGGCGCGGATTGCCGTGGCCGTGGTGCCTGAGCCGGCCATTCTAGGGTTGCAAGTGAGCCGGGCACTGTGCCTTGTGGCCATATGGCCTTCAATGAGCCTGAGGAGCCCCAGCAGGTTGTCATCGACCTTTTGTTTGGGGCTGTCTACCTCACGACCGGAGTACTGGGTAGAGTCAGCCACCGTGTGTTCTCTTGTCAGGTTAGGCAAAAGAGGACGTGGAGCGAGTGGCCGGAGTGGCTGTGGCTTACAACAGCCACCATCTTGTACCGAAACTTGAAGTGCTTGTCCTCGTCCCTCCACTGCAGGACGTTGCCGAGTTGAAGCGCATGCCGTCGTACTAGTTTGAACGACGATAGTCGCTTCGCATGCCGAGCGATGCGCCTCACAAGCTCCGGGTCCTCGTCGAGGAGCTCATTGGGGCCAATTCGTGCTAGAGAGCCTGCAAGGGTTTGGGTAAGCATTTAAGATTCGTGGCACTGTGTTTGTCAAGAGGCGGGTGATGAATCAAAAGCGTCCGCGGTCAAAAACTCACCATATTTCTGGCTAAAATCAGGACGGAACACTAGATAGCTCCAGTGAATTATGTGACACTGTAAGAAGTTGAGTAGGTCGTCAGCTCCCAGCTCATCGCGTCAGCTCTGAGAGTCCTCAGCTCGGTTGCAGGGAATGGGCTCCTTTCTGAACCGTTGGAAGATGACCGAATACTCCGGTGCCGGGCATAGTATCTTGTTGATCGCGACAGTCACAGCTCAACACACATGTTTTGTCATGGTTCGACTTGGCTCACCCGAACGCAAAATAGAGCATGCTCTATCTAACCTACTGCCGTGGTTGCCTGTACCGTCATCAATTTCAACGACTATGACAGGTCTCCAACCTGCCAGTTGCGGCAGGGCGGATGAACAGGAACCGATGCAAACCAATGTTTCCAACTAGCCCGAGAATTTCGTGGGGCGTTCCAGCGAATGGCCGAAGACGGACGTTGACGATGGACTGTTCCCCTCCCCTATTAAGTACAGTGAACGAAAGCAAGATAAAGAGACACCAGTCGGTAAGCTGTACGAAAGCGAAATAGATAAGGCAATAGATCGCCGAGTTTTAAACTGTGAGCCCGATGTCGCTTTTTGATCGGAGGCTTATACGAAAGGCCGCGACTTCGTAAACTGCTCTCCATGGCCTACCTCATGGCCAGGTCGGCCGGCTGTTGGGCTTTTGCGGAGACCCTTGGGTTCGACAGTTTACCCGCGGTCAACTCGGAACTCCACCTGCAGTAAGAGCCATGGGCGTAAAAGCATGAAAGAGAACGGTGTCTCCCAACACTGCTATATCAAAGACAGGTTTATTGTTTCGACTGTTTATGCACTGAAAAAAGGGCTTGCTGGACGACGGAAGCCGCGGTCCAAAAACTCTGATGAGACAGAATCAGGGGGAAAAAGGGGGCCTTTGGTGCAGAATCCACACCAGTATGTACGTTTTGGGCCAAACCAACGAGCATACCTGCGAGGTCTTATTGCGCATACCCACGGCTTTATGTTGTGATTCGAGCCTTCAAAGACGTCGTCCTGTAAACCGAAGCCCGGAGATATCCCAGTAGCCGGGAGGGGGGCGGGGCATGCAACGGAACCGGTGCCGACAGCTCAGATCCACTCTGACCGCAGCCCGTCCGTGTTTGATTTTCTTCTTGCTTCCCCTGAAACCTTGAATGTAAGCGTACGGATGCCAGCCCCAGCGAATCGGAATATCGGCGTCGAGGAGCGGCCATCCCAGGAGTCATTCAATGTTTCTGAGTCATCCCAGCCCCGACAGAAACCGGACCAGCTCCGAAATGGGAGAGCCTGGGTGACTTGAACGTGTCTGCCCGCATCCAAAGATCTTCTCTTGTTGGCGATCTCAACAGCTTTTCAGAATTGTTTGCATCATTTGACCCGGTAAAATAACAATCGGCAACCCTCGGCGGCGCTTTCTCCAAGCCAGAGCCTTGTCAGCAACGTACCGTTTTCAGACCACGATAACCATGGTTGTAGCGGCCTTGATCCTCAACCTTCCATTAGATCGCAAGGAGACTATAAATTGGAGTCTTATCTCTAGGGAACAGGATCCTCCGACTGTTTTCTTGTCTGGAACGGTAAGCCACTTCGAACCGGCAAGTTGTCACGCACATAACTTTCTGGATGCCTGGAATGTCGTCTTGGTGTTGTTCCAGATCCTAACCCGAGGCCACCACCCAGCCAAAGCCTCGCTTAACCACAAACCAGCATCCAGTCAGGTTTGACATGGAATAGAGAGTCCTGACCGTCATCCCCGCAACGAAACTGATGCGAGATTGGGACCGTTGACTTGCGACGGAACCCGAGGAAGCCGTACTCAAGCAGAGAAGCGTTCCGCGACGTAATCATGGTATGACAGCAGTAAGAGCTGGGCTGCATGTCTGAGCTGTGAGACGGGAGGGAATGAGGGTCTGGGGCGGAAACGCGGGGAACGGGAGTATGTAGTAGGGTCGCCAGCTCCCCGTAGCAGACGAGACAACATTAGTCTGATGACGGGCAGCCGCAAGTGCAACGCAATGAATGCGTCGATACATTACTAACTGTGCTCGCCGCCTTTAAATATGTGAATTTGTTTCTGAAGGTGACCTGGAGGTGCCGGGTGGCCACAGAGCCGCGGTCACGGCAGACACGACAGAGCCAGTTAGGTACCATAGGCAAGCTGCACACTGCAACTCGGTCTGGCGATGGCGAGCTCCTAGAGGCCGGGAGCACTGCAGTTCAGATGGCAAGATGCCAAAAGAGGTGTGGTTGACTGACTGAGAACATGGTCTCTGGAACGTCAATCCCAATCGTCCGAGCCAAGCGGAACGGCAGGCTGAGTCCGACGGCCTAAACCAAGCCACTCGCATTGCAGCGCGTATTACTGCCGGTGACACAGGATAGGCTGGGGAAACCAGAAGCGCCCGGTTGAACAGCACACCCTTGTCGCACCGGGTCGAATTCCCTAGGCCGAAGAGAGAAAGCAGGAGAAAGTTTGTGACCCAACCATAATGGCAGCTGGCATGGGAAGTAGGATGAAGCCTCAGATGTTTGGTGGGTTTCCCGTCTTGGGATGGGCAGCGCCGTGACGCTAACGGCCTTGGTTTGCACCGCGAAGAAACGGAGATTATGGCTGAGTATGCATGCTTTGGGCACAATGGAAACGCCCCGAATGTGTCGGAAACGCCAGGCGGCCGAGGGCAGCGTGGCAGAAAAGAAGTCAAGGCCAGCCGGCAGCCGGGGCTTGGAGGGGGGCGTGAGCCAGAGCGGAGGATGCCACCCCTGGACGGAGAGACCACTTTACGTCGTGTGTGTGTTCGTAGTGAAGCCATAGATACGAATGGCTGCTTGGTTGCACGACGTGGACTGAACAACATTTCCTCAGGGTTGTCCAGCTCTGGTGACGAGGTGGCTGCTGAACAGATGTGAGTGACGGAAGGGCCACGTCTCTTTGGACCTCTCCCTGGAAGCTGGCCTCGGAATAAGCATGCTCGGTAATGATGCCCCTGTCCCAGGAGACCAGTTGCCAACGTGATATTGCTTGGGGGGCGGCGAGTAGTAGGGCGAGGTGGGTGAGCGACATGAGAGTGTCGTCTCCAGCCAGGCCCAGGCCGCCTCGTGGCAGAAATTCTGTGTTGTTGACACAGGGGTGACAGAATGCTCAGCCTGGAGTCTGGAGTCCTGTCCGTCACTCAGTTCTGACTCGACTTGTTGAGAATTCCTTACCGACTTTAGCGGCTTCTCCGCAAACTGTAGGACAACCCCACATTCCCCTTTCGTAGGTACCTGAGGTAGGTACATACATCCTTGGGCACCTACCTAGGTAGGTACAACATCGTACCTACTCCCAAAAGAGTGGAGTCCGACGGCGACAAGGGGCCGTCCTCTCATCATTATCAACCACGTCGATTGGAGGGTTTTTTTTCTGTGCCGTCGCTTCTGCAATCAGTCAGGGGGCACTGAAACCAGTGATTTCCATCTCTGTATTCCAGTGCTCGTTGGGGGCTTTCGATGCTTATCATAAAGGTAAGGCCGCTGATCCCTTCAGATCCGTCTCATCTTCGACAATCAAAGCCAAATGGGGAAGCTCTACTAGTAGACACATAGGTGGGGGCATGCTATGTCAGATGAGATGGGAATGATGTACCGGTACCGCAGGCCACGATGCAAACTGAAGCTGCGGAGGCTTTGGGGCCATGGGAAGAGAGACCTCGGAGGTACGAAGCGACTTTGCTTCAACACCGAGCTCATTGGCACAAGGCTCCTCCGGTATAGAGTGCGTTGAGGAAGAGGGAGAAAAAGAAAAAGAAGAAGTAACAGGTTTCGATTTCCGGCAGATGGGACGACCATGCACAGGCCCCCCAGAGTCAGTCGATCCGTTTGGCTTGCAAGCCCCCCAACGTACTATGTAAGGTCCAAGCCGTCGTAGGATTCATTTTGTATCCGCATAAGCAAGGAAATTCGCAACTAAGAAAACAAGTAAAGTGAAAGAGAGGGAAGAACGAAATCTTTCAGTTGTCGAGAAATTGGGTTTCAAGACGACCAAAAAAAAGACAGGAGACGACCGCAGGGATGACCCAAGGCTTGAAAGATGCTGGTAGGCCGCAAAAGACGAGGAGGCACCCCTGCTTTCTGCGTTCCATGCTCTCTCTACGGATACTTAGACTCTACAACCAGCTCGCCGACTATCCCGCAGCATTCCTTTTCCGTCTCTTTATGAAAGGTGTTGTGTCACCGGCCAGTCCCATTATCCGCCCAATAATAAAGACTCAAGCGGGGGATAGAGGCGAGGGAGACGAATACCGGTGTATATATGACTTCCCCTTTGACTTCTATTGTTGTCCCTATGCCCTGCATCCTCCGGTTGAATTGGGGGGATCCCGACACTTTACACCACCCTCTTACACCGAATACCCGAACGGTCAGCCTACCTGAGGCGGGCTCGCCCTTCTCTCAAAGGGGCAATGCAGCCCTGACCCTGGCATCTGGCAGGGGGCCATCCGCCCACCACCCCACCCTAGCTGTCATGGAACATTCCTCCCCCCTTCCAGCGCCCACCCGTAAAAGCCGGGGGATCATCTTTTGGAGATGGGGAGCTTGCTTGGGGTTAGAGCCTAATAAGTAGCCGACACAAACAAACAGATTGCCGCACAACAGGAAACACTGGACGCGGCACGGCATGTTGTGTGTGTGATGTTGTTGTTGTGGCCTAGCTGGTATGCCTGAAGTCAAAAAGGTGTACCGAGGGGAGGGGGGAAGGTATATTTTACATTTGCATCTTGCATCAATGTACATCGTAATAGTTCTTCTACTCGGCGAGAGGGTGAGTGCTTGGCTGGCTGAATAACCCATCCGGCGCAAATGATGGTGACAAAAGTCCGGCCAATGCCGCTGAGACAATCATCTTGCGCATTCGTCCTGTCAAGATACAAGCCAGCCAGCACCATCCAGCCCGGGCCCCACCGTCCAAATATGTAATACTCAAGTGTATCCTCTCCCATCTTGTACTTTGCCTTAGATTGCGACATCACAAGCCTCGCGTGGCCAGTTCCGCAGACGAATCAAGCCGCCTTGTAACCCCCCGTACCTGTCCTCTCCTTATCTTCGATGCTTGTCTAGTCCTGAGTCCGTTTAAACGCAGTAAGGTAGGTACTCACTTATCTTACTTAGGTACTTACACTCTCCTCCCTCTTGCTCATGCCTGCCTTGCAAACCTCGTCACAGTCCCTATCACTTTCCGCGGCACAAGGGCATTTGGCAGCTTCTGATCCTGACAGCTCACAAGTTCTAGTGTATGTTCCCTCCCTCCCTTCCTCTCAATCTCTCTCCCTCCCTCCTCCTCTTTCCTCCCCTCTCCACCCCAGACTTTCCCATCTGTGAGACTGTGTCTTTGCTCATCTCCCTTCTTCGTTCCAACCCCTGACCTTTCCCCACGCTTCCGTTGAACTCACCCCGGGCTACTGCAACCTTACCCGCGTCTCCGTCGATTCGCTCTGCCCATAGTCCGCACTCTCGACCGTTCGGTTGGGTCCTTTTACTCTGTCTTGTCTCTCTTCCCCCTACCACCCATTCCACCACCCTTGCCGTGTTTACGCACCGACTTTACCAGACCTGGGGGGGAGGGGGGGCGTCTACGATACACGGAAGGAATTGTGAAATCTCTGTTATGGATCGCGCACGAACGCCCCCGTCGCACCCTTTTGCTCTTGGTACTGCGCTTCTCGGTCTCTGTCTCTGACCACTGCCTCAAGCCTCCCCAGCTTAAATATTCTATCATCTGCACCTCCATCTAGACCCGGCTCTCTCCCCTATCTACACCTCCCATCTTAGATCTACAAGAACAGCACCCCACTCTACCGTCTCGGCACCGCTTCCAGCCTCGCCAGCGCCTATCAAAACAATAAAGAAATACATCCCCCACCGCCTCCTTCAATTCCCGCTTCTTCCCCAGACCTGCTCATCGGGCCCCATTCTCGTCGGTACGTGGACCTCCGTCGACGATCTATAGCATCACTGAGACGTAGCCGTCCCTGACACTACGCAGCAGCTTTTTACCCTCCACCACTACAACACCGCTACAACCCAATCAAGATGCCGGCCAGCCAGATCGCCTCGCCTCTGCCCATTCCTCCCCAGCGGAGGAATCTGCGCCTGATGACGGGTCAGGACCTTTACGCCAGTCTCAACGCATCTCTCGCCTCAACAACGCACCGCCCGGTCACGCCTGTACACATGATCCAAGAGAACGACTACAGCGTACCCGCTCCTCCGCCGCCGAGTCCTGTCTCCTTCGCCGCGGAGCACTGGCAATCATCGATCCGCCGCTAGATCGTTCCGGCCAGGTCTACAGCAAAACGATACTCTACCCTTTGTTCGACACGAACGGGTTTCTTCACTTGTACAATCAGCATGGGAGTAAGGGCGAAACGGGATACGGAGAAAAAGTCATTTGGTTCTCGAACAGGGTTTACACCATAAGCACCGCAGGTAACAGCATGGAAATTTTCTTCTTGGTCTGCACATGGTATTGGGAATGGCAGTAAAACAATGTGGTGTTGGCTGGGGACGAAGGGCATCCACTGATCGCTCATAATTGTGTGTCTGCATTCGTGGGTACTGAGGAAATTGTCTTCGGAGCTACGGAATGACATTGATAACAAACATCCCTTGGCGACATCGCCCTCATCTTATGTGGTTTGCAGCTACTAGGTAGTTCTGGCAATGGTGACTCGCCGAAAGTGAGCTGTTCGCTAGGGAAAGGGCCGTCCCATGTATGGAACAAAGTGGGCCGAAGAGCTTGATCCCTGTTGTGCGTGTTAACGGGTTGATCTGAGGCGAGCGTGAACACGTACTGAAGCCCTAAAGCAACGATGGGGATGCGATTGCCCAGATTAAACCGCAGCATCGAACGTTGGGCAAGAGTATCGCCAAGTGTCGACAACCCCTATCTCTCTTATTTGTTTTTCTCTTTCCTTTTTTTCTCTTGGGTCCTTAACTCGTCCCTGTGCTTTTCCAGCATCGTGCTTCCCGTTTGTTGCCTAGACCTGGCCCATTGAAAAATTGGAGGTACCTACAGAGTACGCTAAAGCAGGTACTCGCCTAGAGGGATGTTGCCGAGGTTGCCCTGTCGCGGAAGCACGGACCAGAGACAACAGCGCGCCCCACCACTTAACGCGACTTTCTATCGTGATTCACAGTCAAAAAACGCGTCAGTCGCGGTCCGCGACCCCCTGACCGGGCGCGTTGCTGCTGTCGTTGCTCCATCATTTCCGCTCCCCACTCCCCTTCCAATATACAAAACCTCTTCACACTTCGTCGTGACTTCCCATAGCTTCACACTATACCATCTGCACCAATTGAGACTTTCATCACGCTTGCCAATCGACCGCACTACACTATACATCGTCCAGCTTCACTCTGTTATTCCCCTCGACCGTTCCTTCACGTCGTATATCCGTCAAGATATTCAGTAGTTGCACGCCACGACGCAATGGCTCGTGCAGTTCCCCGTCGGCAGCTTAAGCCTGCTTCCGCACCGGTGACCAACCTCATTAGCAAGTACGGTCGCGTTTCCAAGACACAGCCTGCTTCCGCGAACGAATCTGTGAAGAAAGCCTTTTTCATCGAGCTGCACAGCTCCCGCCCCGTCGAGACACATCCCAAGATCGAGTTCAGCCCCGAGAGGACCCTCTCTCCTCCTCCCACACCGAGCTCCTCTAGGAAGCGCAAGGCAAGATCGATAGAGGAGGATGCCCCTGCCAAGGAAACAAAAACAAACGTCCCGTTGCCCCAAATTCCGAAGCGTCAGCGTCTTGTCAAGAATGAGCCTGTCCCTGTCGAAGAGGAGCCTAGGTCTGCAACAACGACCCCTTCGCCTAAGGTCATCCTAAATACTATTGTCGACAGCCGCCGAAGGATACGCAAGTCGGACGTCATCTCTCAAGCAAAGACCGAGGTCCGTAAGGCCAACCAAAGGGTCAAGCGGTCGAGGAAGGACAATGCATCCGTCGAGCCCGAGGCCAAAAATGAAGCGGCCAGAAAACAACTGCCAGTCGAGCTCCTGGATCTTCTGGACCTCCAACGGGCCATTTTGAAAACCGTTTCTCTCCAGCTCGTCCACCAAAACAACAACGCACCTCTCGACATCAAGAGTATCACTCCCCACGTTTCTCGCACCTGGGGCAAGCGGAAGGTCACAGTCGACGACATCCGGACATGCATTGCAATTCAGGATGCGAAGCCTGCTGGCCGGGAGCATGAGTTTCTGGGTTCTCCCTTCATTGTGACGGACTACGGTCGCGGCAAGCTCTGCCTCGAAATGGACCTGACCAAGAGCGCCAGCCGCATCGACGAGGACCAGCTCTGCCGCCAGTTCGAGGAGACCTTGCACGTCATGTGCGCCGAACGAGCAACGGACGAGATGTCGGAGCTTGACCTCTGCTTTGAAAACCTGACGTTCAATGACCTCCCTAAGTCGGACATAACCGTCCGCCACACGACCGTCTCGCAAAACCCTGTTTTCGCCAAAGGCCAGCGTGCCTTGAACGAACTCAAGAGTGGCATCGCTCAGAAGAAGCAACAGAAGGATGCCCAAGCCATGGCCACAAAGTTCCCAGCACTGAATCCCGACGGCACCAAGATGAGCCTTCTTGACAGGTTGCGTGCCAAGGAAGAGGCCAATGCCTATATCCAGCAACCGACGGGCCCCGAGCTTGCGAGGAAGCGAGCGCTGGCACGTGTTGTCGACATCGCCGCCATCATCTCGATGCTCGTCTCTGCTTCGAATTCGGCCGGCCAGCTGGTCATGTCATTCACAATGCCTGCCCTGCAGCAGAAGCTGAAGGATTCCGTGCGGGTGCCCATGCCCGTGGAGGAGGGCATCCAGACGGTGCGCATTCTCGCCAACGAGATTGCGCCGGAGTGGCTAAGGGTCGCCAGCTTGGGTGGCAGGGAACACGTCGTCATTCAGACGAGGCGGAAGCCGTATGACGCGGAGATCGCAACGCGGGTGAGCAGGCTCTCTGTGTAGAAGGCGATGTGTACTTGTTGGAGACGTTGTGTAGTTATATCAAGGTTGGACGTTTGTATGGCATGGCATGGCGTTTTTGGCTTTTTTACATGCGGAGTTTGGGAGATACCACGAAGGGAAGGGAAGTGGATGATTGATACACTGTAAAGGTTTGTGGCAAAAGGGGCGAGCCAACTGGTTTGGGCACTCAGAGAGAGAGAGAGAGAGAGAGAGAGAATATATCGCAGGTAATGAATGGATAAAGTGTAATCGTCAGCATATGCAGTGCCAGCGCATCCATCTATTGTGCTGTAAAACGGCGTGTCTAGGAACCATAAAACCTGGTGTAGCGAGCCATCCTCTGAAGGCAATTTCAAGCCTTTTGATTTTTCCAGTCTTGTTCGTGCTATGCAACCAGCTGGGTCGTTAAATAGGACCTCTTTTTTTCGCCCTTCCCAAGACCAGACTCCCAGCGCAAAAGATAAGTAGGTAAGTAGGTTGGATGGGCGAGCCGCGAGCGCTCTCTCTCGCAGGATTTCCCTCCCCCCAGACCTACTCCCCCAACCCCCGTAACATTTTCCCACCGTTCGGGGTTCGACACACAAAAGAGTGCGAGAATAAGATTAGAGGCCTCCGTTTTCCATGGAGGACAAGCCCCCTCATTTCTTCTTGGCGAACCGGGGGGCGCCAATGTCGTTGCCGCGCAGCTTGACGTTGAGAACGCGCTCCATGGCAGCGAGGATCTTCTGGTCGGGGGCGGCGGAGCCGCGCTCAAAGTCGGCGACGATGGACTGGGTGGTGTTGCACTTAGTTGCGAGGTCCTTCTGGGTCATCTTGGGCTCCATCTTCTGGCGCGTCTGGGAGATGGCATCGCCGACTTCCTTGCCGACCGTGTTGGGCTTGATGATGTCGTCGGAGCGGTCGACCTTTGTCAGGCGCTGGCCCTCGACGCCGGGCTTGGTAGCCTGAGGGGTAGAAGTGTCAGTCAATGATCTCTGGGTGCCGAACTTGGGAGTTTTGGGGGAGAGGAGAGTATGAGTAAGTGCTGTCTTTGTGCATGTTTGCAAACCTCCCATCATCATCATCACCACCACCACCACTTCTGAGAATAGTGGGGAATGGAGGGGTGAAGGGAGGGTTGAAGATGTCAAGTGTGGTGGGAGGGGGGCGATCATCAAAGGCAGTCGGTTGGTGAGGGACTGGGTGATCACATACAGCATTGCCAGCGGCGTACTTCTTCTCGGTGCCAATAACGGAACCGCTGCGCTGGGCGGCGTTGAGGGCGCTCTTGCCCTTGATAACGGTCTCTCTCTGCGTTCCTCCGCCGCGGACCTTGGAGCCGATCTTGGTGGCAGTGTCCCAGTCATCCATGGTGGGCGGTGTATATGTGTGTATGTGTGATAGGTATGTGACTTGTTGGTATTGGCAGTTTTGTGGTAGAGGACTAGTGTTGTTCTTTTCTCTTGATCGTTTGGTGGTGGTGATGTTTGTTGGGTTGTCAGAGTGGAAGTTGCGCAAAAGAGGGTTCTGTTGCGTCAGTTTTTGGGGGTCCTTGTTCGGGCTCTTTGTGGCTGGTGCGCAAAGAGAGTCTGAGAGAGGGTGGAGTTGTGGATTTTGAGGACAGGTTGGTCGGCAATAAATATGGAAGGCAATGGAATGGCGGAAATGCTTGGTGGGGGACAGTGGAGGGGGGGCGGAGGACTGAGTCAACCGGCGGCGCGGAGGTAAGAGGGTGGGTGGCGCATCCCTGCATAGCTAAGTGCCTAACGCCGCAGCAAGAGAGAAAGTCGAGAAGCTGCCCCAGAGCAAGAGACATACTTGATTTTACCTGCCTCTTGCCTTTTGCTTTGCCTTGCCTTTTGCTGTATTATCTACTGCTTCCTTACACGCAACAGCTACGTAAGTCAGCAGCCCTCCGCTGGCCATCAGCCTAGCGTCACGTGAAGCCACACTGCGCTGCCTGGCCATCAACCCGGCCGTCGCACAGCCTATTACACCTGTCAGCCTGCAACAGGCCGCCCGGAGGGCTGTAAGACAATCTATATAACATAAAGGATAAATCAAAGGTTTTTCTACGCTGGCAAAAGTATATAAATAAGAGCATTTTCTTGTTTTCTTTACCCTACAATATTAATCTACAAGAAATCACACTTTCTGCCTACATCTCTTATCTCTCTTATCCTATTCTTATCTAAGATATCTAATCTTATCTCATTTCTCTGGACGGACTAATAATCTCCCGAGCCCCTTTGTTGAGGCACTAGTGGGCCTGGTACCCCCCGGCGGCCCCCCTCCCTTACTACGCGGCTTCCGTCCCGTCCTCCGATCACTTGTATGGCGCCGAGGCCGCCCGGCCCTGACATTCAAACAACTAATCACTAGTAGCAATGGAATCTGAATGAGCCTGTGCTCTTTGCTGGCATAGGCTTAGTGAAGGTGCATCTCACCAATTACCCCGCTCTGAGAAGTATCGTGAACCTCCAATTTCCAATGTGAACTTCCGCATCGAGGCCGTATATATCATTTTGGGTCCCGCGTTGTCACCGGCAGCGTATTGCATGCATGGTCTAAGGCTTGACGGCGTACATAACGGATATATTCAGGTAAGAATAGGGAATATTATTAATAGGCCAGCGGTGCTGGATATCGATGAAAGCATCGATGGCCCTTAAATTGAGTAAACAGATTTTGAGTTAGTTGGTGCTTTCTTTAGTGGTTCATCCGTGCGAGTGACACAAGCATGTTAAGACATGGGTATGCCCGGCCCGCGGCCCTCAGAGAGACGTGTGCCGCAGGTAGAACTTTCCAAGGAGTATCTTATTCATTCACTCATTAGAATCCTATCTCCTAGAGTCCTTACGATACAACCGCACTTAATGCCTATTTTTAGGCGTTTGCCTGCGACACATGGACAACTCGATTTATCGGACTCTGTCACTCCAATTTTTCACCGCCTGCATACCGATCCTGGGGCAGCGCCGCAGCGGTGGTTCAGGCAGAAGTCTTCTCCTGCTCCTCGTCCAGGCTTGAATCAACTTTCTCTGGAACCAGACGGATAAGTGCAATCATGCAGGGGATGACCAGCGCGATAAGAGCGGCATTGAGGCACAATGGTATGCGAGGATCCAAGCTTGCGCTCGAGTTGATGCCGTATGACACAGCCATGCCGCACGTCGTGAAGGCACGGAACAACCCGGTCGACCGCGCTGTCGACTTGACATCATTAGCAAAGGTGCCTAGAATCCAGTACAGCGAGAGCTGCGTCCAGTAGCCTGTAGTGAATATGATTAGAAACGGCAGGTAGGCCTCAGCCCAGCGGCGGCTGTTGACAACAGGGTCTAACCCTGTAGAACTGCCAGTTCCAAACTTGTGGTACTCAACTCCAAGCCATACAAAGGATGCCTATATGATTCTGTTAGAGACGAGGACAAGATCCATGGCTAGCTATATCAATTTGCAGTTGAAGGCTTACAGCTTGAGGAAGAACCCAGGAGCACAGAGCAACCCAAGCCCGGGTCTTCTGGGACAAACGCTGCATGTCAAGCAGCTTCCCGTAGATCATAACCATAGGAACAGTGCACATGGGCGTGACCATGGTGGATAGCGCGCGTGCGCGCACGGAGAAGTGGAGGGTGAGGTAGGTGCCCATAGTGCCGCCATAAAAAAAGGAGTAAAAGGCAGGAACAAAAACGAGCCACGACGTCTTCTGCCGGGCATGCGCCCAGAGCGCCTCGAACTCGCCCTTCCAGGTGATGTTGCGCCCCGACAGGTCTGGCCGCGTCCCGTCCTTGCGCCGGACCCGCGCCGTCGGCGACAAGAGGAGGGCCCAGATGAAGCCTGTGCACTCAAGGCCAAGGAAGATAAGGTACGTGAACCAGGCCACGCCGCCGGCGCTAGAGCGGCGGTAGTTGATGGCAAAGTTGATGATACCCCCAACGACAGCACCCGAGTTCATCATGGCCGACCATAGGCCGAGGTACCACCCGCGGTCCCTTTGGTCTGGGTATGTCTGCATGGCTGTCGTTGAGCTGACATACAGGAAGCCTGCTGTTAGCCCGTTGATAGTAGTGACCACAAGCAGGTACCAGTCCACGCCATACCGGGCGGACATATAGTACCCAGACCCAACTAGCGGAAACGCCAGCGTGGCTATAAAGCTGGACCACTTGATGCCTATCTTGTTGATAAGGGGCCCGCCAAATAGGGTAACTAAACTACCTGATACCTAATAAAGAAAAAGGGTAAGAAGAAGCTCTAGTCATAAGGCGCTACAAGGCGAGAGGACAGAGCCGGGCCTACATAGTTCAGAGTGGTGGCCAGGTTGGCCAGATACGGCGTCGAAAGCCCACCTCCACCCAGATTGGAGATGGCGTCGAAAATGGAGGGCCCGACGAAGCTGATACAACCGAACAGGATGACCTGGAAGAGGACGCTGCGGAAAATTTTGCCGAAGCCCCTGCTAGCCAGGTAAGCCTGGTCAACATCTGGCCTGGCCTTGTGCTCGTCGTGGTCATGTGAGTTGTGCCCGGGCGCTGTCGCTAGCTCGATGGTGTCGCCATCCTTGGATGACATAGCGGCTGCCATTGGGATGACGGCGGATGACAACTACGTAGCTGACACGTGGCGTCTTTGGAAGCGCGCGCCTCTTTTTCAACTGATTATTGGTATGATGTCGCTATTAGAATTTGTTGCAGATTAGGCTTTCTTGATAAGACGGTGCTTGAAACAGCTATTTCCCCTGCTAGCTGTAAAGAGAATTACTTAGATAGAACAA
Source organism: Colletotrichum destructivum (assembly GCF_034447905.1). Taxonomy (NCBI): domain Eukaryota; kingdom Fungi; phylum Ascomycota; class Sordariomycetes; order Glomerellales; family Glomerellaceae; genus Colletotrichum; species Colletotrichum destructivum. The sequence goes on from NC_085904.1 coordinate 2,010,267, forward strand.
GATAAAAGATTATGAGCATCATCAGAATTTTCAAAAGAATTTTTGCAAGAGAAAATCAGTGTAGGAATTACAAAGCATAAATAGTAGGCCATACAGAACTATTGCACAGCTTAGGTTGAGGCAGTTTAGTGCCGATCAATGTCAAGGTTTTCATACGAGTTACTGTTAGTCAGAAAACCACACAACCTTATAATCATTTCATGTAAGATCCATTACATACAACTTTACAAGGAGTCGCCCAGCGCCATCAAGGTTCCCTTCTAAGACAAGGGTGTATCCCTTATCTGATGAACTTTAATCAATCACACTGCGCATCTAATCTAATCAATCACCTCAGACATCTGGTCAATCATACTCTGCTGCGTCCATATTACAAACTCTTTTCTCTGGTCTCCCAAAGTACGAAGCTTAAACTAACAGTCATGCTGAAAAACGACTGCCAAGTCTTACAACTCCACATTATGATAGCCGCACTTGACAAAACAGGGAAAACGGCTTAGGAAGGTTTCTGCCTGTCCTTCAAGGTGCCTGGCTGTATATCTGGTATAACTCCATTTTAACCTACGGATACACTCGGAGTCCAGAAACACAACCTTCTCAAAGTCTTAGGGATCTTACCTGAGACCTCTACGCAGCCAACTCCCTAGAACAAATCCTCAAGCAATCCCGAAGCAACTGTCAAGTTCCACAAGTAAGGTCAGGCTGATTAATTTGCATGTCCCAGGGCCTTAGTATGTCCACACCTTCAATCTTGCTATTTGTTCTTTACGCTGTGACTGCTCTGCCTCAATCCTCTCCCACTCTAAACTTTCACTCTACATTACTAGCACCTCCCTTCTCCTCTTAAAGCTCGGAACATCCCCTACAAAACAGTCAACGCGGGTTAATACTCGCTTATACAACTAGGTCTAGATATCTCTAGGTTGCATCCGTATGTTGAAATCTTGTCATGAAATACTACAGTCCAGTAGCTTTGGATGTAGAGCCTCCCTAAAGTTTCTTTTTTCTAGAAATACGACATACAAATTACGAATCCAGTACTGTGTAAGATTAAGGATGCAACAGTCTGACACCTTGAACCATGGCAGTTGTGTTTCTGTACTCAGCTTGCAAGCAGGTGAGCGGCACTGATAAACAAGGAATTTAAGCTGAGATGCGAGAGAAACAGCGGGCAGTGCGCATCCTTAGTAGAAGGAAAATAGCTCATGTTAGTAGATCACATGCATGTTGGTAGGTCCCATGACGAGGCCCTTGAGTGCAAGTCTCAAAAATGGGGCTGATATACTGTCTGCTTGCCTTAGCACAAGACTATTTCACACTACCACACACCCTTCATCCACTACCCAAGACCGTCTTCCCTCGACATCCAGCTCTTTCTACTCTCTCATTCATTGCTGCGTTACGATTCTTTGACACCAGAAAAAGATATGGCTGTTGAAACGTATTCCGCCGCTCGCCAGGCGCAGCACGCCTGTTCCGACGCAAACCACACGGCTGCCGCGATTGAGAAGCCCTTGACGGGCGACTGGTCCGGCGTGCAGCGAGTCTCAAGCAAGCTACCGTACCATGATGATCTCAGCGAACGTACTGTTCTCGGAATCGTTGAGCTCTTCAAGCGTATGAAGGGCCTTGGGAGCCTGTACCCCGACCCCGTCAACGGGGCCATCTTTAACCAGCTTTTCGACCTTGTCACAACCTCTAAGACTACCAAGGCGCAGGAAGAAAAGGTGAGCCTACAATATCAGCCCTCCTCCTCTGTCTGCATTCCCCCTTTTGCTAACTAATTTTCTTCTTGGGTAGATTATGACTGACGCACGTGTGACTACAATTCTCCCAGAGCTTCGTCAAATTTGGGGCGATGGCGAGTACCTCCTTGAGCTTGAGTTTGCTCGCAAAGTCATCAGTGGAGGCTCAAGGGCAGAGTGCCAGCAGATGTTCAAGTCGTTTCCCTACCTGGACCAATACTACCAGTTGGCGCGCATGTGAGTCAAACACAAACACGCTGGCTTCCACCACCCCCCTTTCTCTCTCTCCCCCCTTTCAGCCGACTAATTGGCGGTTATTACACAGGGAGGCCAATACACTCGACACAGCTATTGGCGAGACTCAGCTCTCATACCCCCGCAAGATTGCATTCCTCGGCTCGGGCCCTACGCCCTTTACTGCGCTCTGCATGAGGCCGAGGCTGGGCGATAACGTAGAGATTCTCAACATCGACCGCAGCGAAGAGGCTATTCAGCATGGAGCCCTTGTAGCCCGTTGCCTTGGCGATAATATGCGCTTTGTTAAGGCTGACGTAGCCTCAGTGCCCAATGACCTCCAGGACTGCGACGTAGTGCACTTTGCAGCCCTTATTGGTGGGGATGAGGAGCAGAAACTTGACCTGCTGCTTTGCGTTGCGAGGGCTATGAAGAAGGGCGCCCTTATTATGCTACGGAGCACCGACAGCCTTAGGCAGTGCCTTTACCCTAAAATCGACACGGACAACTCAGACGTGCTGGACGTCTTGACCCCTGTTGTTGCAACACGGTATTTTGGGAAGTCGACCAGTTTGACAAGCATCGTTCTTGTCGTCGACTAAGAAAGTTGCTCTATGCTGTCTCGTCCGAAGCAAATAGATTCATGATGATAAAATGCGCTTGATACCCGCCCAGTGCCATGTCAAGTCCAATTTCCAGGCTTTGCTTGTGTTGATGTTCAGATCGCCTGTCGCATTACCAACTCGGTCTGTAATGGACCTTGTTTCCTCTTCGCGAACACGCACTGGTCTGTTGACTGACAAGGTGTAGTTCTGCACGCGCTCTGGTATGTTGAGGCAAAGAATTGAGACAGGGCCATTGCGGGCAGTCTGGATTTCGACAATCACAGTGAGTTTGCAATTTGATGATTTCAGTGGCCTTGGAAGATGCCAGTCGACTGCCGTCTCAGCGCGGTTCGTGTACTGTTGGAATATCAGGGTGTTACGGCAGACAGTAACTGCTGGTTATCTCCGCCCAAAAAAAAAAAGGGTGACTTTTTTGCTGATGACTCAGCCCATAAGTAAGGACCCATATTAACGGGGAAAGAGGAGACAGCTGCCTAACTGGGCCAATCAGATCACACAAATCTACCTCCGTCAGAGTGGATCCGTTTCCTATCATGGCCTCCGTCGATTGCTGCCCTTCACGTTAGATCCTCTCTTCTGCAAACCACCAGAATCGACGAATAACCTTATACTATTGAGCCGTTCGTTCACTCGAGTGATCCTGTGATACCAACATGTACTCTTCCTCCGCATACACCACTCGGATCTCGCGCTGCAACTGATCGATTTTGGTCCCTTGAGGGCCACAACTTCCCGCCCGTAGAGAAACTCGGCCGTCTTGATGGAGTCGCCGAACTCAAGTCCTAGGTGTGAGTATCATCTTTTGCTCGATCCGCGGGTTCTGGGCGTGCCGTTCATTCGCGATGGTCACCACCTCCTTGCTCGACACTTTGAGGGCGCTAGGTCGCTGCTTCTTCATGGGCAGCTGCGGATTATTGAAGTCGCAAGTAGTGTCAGTAATTGACCTCTCCCACTCAAGTGGCTGTCAAGCCGGCTCAGTCGCCCAAGGAACTCCGATGCTCATAATGGATAACGCCTCGATTCACCACACGGCGAAGTTTCAACAGATTTGCGACGGTTTTGGCGTAGTGTTTCCGTGCTTACCGCCATGCATATCCTGCTTTGTTTTCCTGCTCGGCCTAAAGCATTCGCCTGCAATTTCTTTCGCCATCCTGTGACAGGTCCTCCTCCGACACTAACACTATCAGCTCCTCCCCTACCTTCTCTGGGGGGGTTTTTTTTTTCTCAACTGCGGCACGCCACGCGGGCAGAGCGAGCGCAGTGCGCCGCAAGAGGCCGAGTCCCTCAAGGTTGCATCGCTCTGTTTGTTGTTTCTTTGAGACTCGAAGGCGTATCCGGTTGGGATTGATTGCAGGACTTTTTCCTCTCTCTGTTACTTCTTTTTTTATATACATATCTCTCTGTCTCTTAAATAGCGAGGAGCCCCGAATGCATGTTATTCATGCCTTCAGCACCTACGAACCCGTTCATTCCGTACTAACAAAAATTCCCAACTTCGTCTCATGGATGACTAAGCTCACCTTCGGGACTCGGACATCTCAGGTGAGCGCAGCAGCATCGCAAAGCCTTGATCTCATCGAGATGCACGCGCATCGGCCCACAACCCGCCCTTCTTCCACCGAGCCAGCCCCCCCGATCTAGTAAAAAAGAGCCCCGGCAAAGCTTCGTGACCCTTCATGGGAGCCGCATGACGTCCTCTATTTGGAAAGAAACCCCTCTCCCCCCAAAAAATAAACCCCCGGAAAGAAAAAACCAGGAAGCTGGCGGAAAAGATACCGGACGACCATCTGGTTGTGTCCATCTTGCATTTTTCCGTGGTGATCAAAACATGACTTCGTCGTCGCCGTAAACATCACACACTTACCCACTAAACGGCACAACTGCGCCGTACTGGCCCCGTTCCGCTCATCGCCTCGGCATCCCCACCCCCCGAGTAGCACAGCCCAAACATGTCCGCCGCCAACCCGGGCCTCCGGCCTTTCATCCTCCTAGCAGGCTTCGTCTACTACTCCCTCCTTGGCGGCCGCCTCGACACCGCCCTTCTCCTCCTCTTTTCGGCACTCCGCAGCAGGCACGCTCTCACGGACCTCGTCTCCCCCTACATCGACGCGCAAACCCTACGCAACCAGCTCCTTCTCCTCCCGGGTTTCGTCCTCGGCTTCGTCATCCTTCAGATCGTCCGCTTCGTCCTGGCCCTCACGGAGACCCGGGACGTGACGAAATGGACGTCGCCCGCGAGGCCGCTGCTGATCCCCTGTACGACGACGCACCGTCGGACGTTCCCGGAGAAGCACGCCTTTACCTACTCGTACCTCGTCGTCGGCATCCCCGTCGGGTGGAGGGGCACCTACGCCGGCATGGTCTCAAGCGGCGTCGAAGCGCCTAGCTGGACGTCGTGCTTCTCGCTGGCGCCGAAGCCCGGTAAAGGGTGGTTCGATGTCAACCCCGCCGACTATCTCGAGAGGGGCAACGGCCATCTCGGACTCAGGGGAAAGCTGGATGCGTACCTTGAGTCTCAGGTATGCTGTTACATTAACAAACATAAACTTTCTATCCATCCCTTCGCTGAGTAAGGGTGTCGTGTAGCTAACATGGTCAAGGGGGCCGACCCGGCGCAGTATCCCGGCGCGTACCTCGTCACTGCGGCTAGATTCATGGGATACCACTTCAACCCGGTCTCCTTCTGGTACCTTTATTCCAGAGACGACGAGCTGACGGCCATGATCCTTGAAGTGAACAACACCTTTGGCGAGCGCAGGATGTACTTCCTCGCCACGGACGCCGTCCGGTCGGAGCAGCGTCTCGACCGAGGCGACAACATCGCCGACCCCGCCGTCAAGAGGCCCGCGGCGGCGAGGATGACCAAGCAGTGGCCAAAGGACTTCCACGTCTCCCCCTTCAACTCGCGCAAGGGCGACTACTTCCTCTCGGCAACCGACTTCCTCGGACTCGACGCCCGTGGGGCTTATACCCTCGACAACACAATCACCCTCAAGTCGTCCAAGGACCACCCTAAGATCGTCGCCCGCCTCTTCAACTCGGCCCCGGCCATCGACCCGGGCTCCATGTCGGCGCCGCAAAAGCTGGCCTTCCTGTGCCGCTGGTGGTGGGTCGGCTTCGTGACCTTCCCCCGCATAGTCAAGGAGGCCTCCACCCTCTTCTTCCGCAGGGGGCTGCACGTGTGGTACCGCCCGGAGCCGCTGAAGGAGACCATCGGCCGCCGCGCCGACGCGACGGAGAGCCGGCTCGAGCCCATCTTCCGGGCCTACCTAGGCCACCTCGTGGAGCAGTCGACGGCCGCCGTCGCCGTTCGGTACATTCCCGCCGGCATCGACTCGACCGAGCCCGAGGTGATGCGATCCCCGGCCGCGGAGAGGAATCCCAAACGGGCCGAGGAGCTCGACTTCAAAGTACTCACGCCGGCCTTCTACACCCGCTTCGTACACTACGCCCACGACCTCGAGGCTGTGTGCTGCGAGTTCCAGGATAACGGCACAATCTGGGTCTCGCGGCCGGACCTCCTCCCGAAGCTCATCCTCAAGAGGCCCGCGCCGCCCCTCAGGACGACGAACATCGCCGACTTTGTCTGCTTCAGGGCCATCCGCGCCCTGCGGCAGAGGCCGGAACGCATCGAGCGGCCCCTCACGTCGGCCGCGCCGCCGGGCGGAGGCGAGCGAGACGGCGCCGGCGTGCGGAAGGTGGACATCCGCGACTTTCGCATCTCGTCCATGGACGGCTTCGTCCTCGGGCGGTCCGACGCGCCGGTGCGGGGCGCGTACAGGTCGCTCGTGCTGCGGACGTTCCTCGCCGACCGCCTGGCTCTGGGGAGCGTGGAGCTCCTGGGATTGCAACACTTCATCCTGCGAGCGGGCGTTGCCTGGGTCCTGTCGTCGCTGGTCGCCCCGCTCGTGAGGTTATGAGGCCAAATGTCGCGGTGTTCTCAGTAAGCGGCATGCATGTACGTTCGCTCACCGGCTTACATAGGCATGCCTTCCGGACACGACGGCCGTGTAGGCACTTGGGGCAAGGCAGACGGATTCTTCAGAAATAATACCCATAGAAAGTATCCCCGCCGAAACGGGCGGTCTTCATCACAGAGAGAGTGACAGATCCAGCGTCTCTGGCCGATCCCAGCCTCGACGTACGTCCGCGGCCATCACACATGCGGCCGCCCGCGTCGCAACCTGTCTTTCCCATGGTCCCCGCCGCCCATTGGGAGAGAAAAAGATTCCCGTCGCAGATAAGGCCGAGGGGGAAAGGAGTTCACAGATCACCCCGCAGGATAAAAATGTTCATCTGTTTGTTTATTAGACCCCGGTGCAGTAGGCGGAAAAGGCAGGAGACAGACAGACAGAAATCACATCCCACGTTTGCATTTGAGAACTCGGTGATGCCAGTGGGTAGATGCATTATGTGTGGAGCTCCCATGCAATGCGAGGGTTCTTGGGGGGACGGGACGGATGGTATTTGAAATACGTCCAGCATTGCATGCGCACGTTTGGCGGATTCTATCGATTGATCAACTACCCAAGTCGTGGACGAGCGGTGACGCCGGATTGCATGCGGTACCTTGCCTGGATGGGGTTATCTTGGTACGGTATCCCACCTCTTTTAGTCACGCCCCCAAGCTACCTTATGTGGGTAGTTCAAAGTGCGTGGCAGGATGTTGGAAGGGTAGGTTGCACCCTGTCCGTCTAGAGTATTTGTGTTGTGGCCGTCATTCAGTGTGCCGTCTTATCTGGGCTGGGTTTTTGGAGAATGAAGTTTGTCCGTCAGATAGTTCTGTCCGACGGACTGACGGGAATGATCCCACTTCATGCCACAGTCCCAGTCTCCAGGCGTCTTTCACGATGACATGTCATACAGACGCATCTGCTGCTCGCTCATCTCTTCCCCCGCCCCGTGCTTCGTTTCCCGACTTCCGAGAGATCGGGGAAAGCTGGAAGGTGGAGGTGTTTTCGACAATCGAACGTCACCGGCTCCTCCAAAACACCGCTCGCCCCATAATAGTCTCCTGGGCCGCATCTGGTGGCTGTTATTGCTCGATTTGCAAAAGATTTGCGAAACTCCTTTTGCCGGGCCACTTGGCTAGGGGCAGACATGCAGCTAGCAAGCTTGCAAGTCGCAAATCGCAAGCCATCCGGCCAGTGGGGCCCAGACTCCCAGCCAGCCTGGACTCGACTCGAGGTGCCGGCGGGGCGAAGGGACCGACCGGGGAGCTGCTGCTGCACTAACGCGGTCCCGCATCGAATTCCAAATCGTCCGGGCCTCCAGCGCGGGGTTGCATCCGGAAGAACCTGACCAATGCGTACCTATTCAAGGCTCGGTTCTCTCTTGTCAGCGAACAGCACCTTTGATCAAACTCGACATCTTGGAATTTTCACCCCAATTGACCAAGGGGACTAGGTGTGCCGGGGCCGTTGTAACGTCCGGGTTGAACCAAGCACTGGTTCGATCTCCCTCTGCCCCGGGCTCATCCATCTCCCTCCCTCCTCCGCGGGGTTGAATATTCGGGGTTGAGACATGGGTAGCCAAACTCTCGGCACGATTATTCCAAGTCGTGCCACAGCTAGCCTCAAGAGTGCTGGAATTCTGCCCATGGAAACGGAGTCCCCGGGGACACGGTGCTGGAGTCCTGTCGTCGATTCCTGAGCAAACCTCGCGTCCTACTGCCCGCGGCGTTAGGAGCAAGCAAGGATAGGCTGCTGCCCCTCTTGGGCCACGGGGTCGAGGATCCTCGCGGCCTGCAGCGCTGACAGAAGCGTTTCCTGGGATCTGGTGGACCCCTTCTCCTCATCACTCCCTGAGAGTTGCCCAAGCTCGATGTTCCAGGTTTGGGTCGCGTCGAGGTACTGGCTTCGATCTGGAAAGTATCGCAAGTCGCCGAGGAGTCAGGACGGGACACTCTCGAAGCTTGGAAGAAGATTCCCTCGGGCGCACACAAAGGGACTGCGTCGTCCCTCGTCCGTTCTGTTGTTCCCATGAGTATCGTGCTCTCGACCAATTCAGGCCCTACAAACGCCATCTTCGGAAACCTTTTCGTTGACATATGGGTAACTCGAGTCCTTCGGTCGCATCCATCTCGCCATCGGAACTTTCCCCACGGTTTCGGCCACTCTCCCCGCTCATCCGGTTTTGACCCCCAGGGTACCTCGATAGGGTAAGTGACGTCGTCAGGAATATGTCAGTGCCTGAGGTGAGGTAGCGTCGGGAAGCCACCAGCTAGCTAAAGCTTGAGGCGGCAACCAGAAAGATACCCCGCCCCCTCCATCGCCAGAACATAAAGGGCCTGTTCCCGTCTGTCATTGCGAACCAGTGTCGTTCTTATCAAAGCCCGCTGCACTCCATTGTCTGCCAACAAGTCAGAATCATACTTCTCCAAATCATAGAGACGAAAAGAAACTTTTCGGTTCTTTAACCTCCTGTTCAACATGCCTCTCACTGGACACTGCCTCTGCAAGGCCGTCACCTACAAGGTTGACGTCGACGCCCCGCTCCTCACCGGCTATGACCACTGCGACGATTGCCAACGCCAGAGTGGCTCAACGTACTGTGAGTGTCATCAAGTCCGACCTTTTCGGTCAATTGGCGTCGTATTGCAAACCGAACGGTCCATCGTCGATTGAAAGACCGGAATGAAAGCTGACCACGTCGGTGAAGCCCTCGTCGCTGTTGTCCCCAAGGACAAGCTTACCATCAACGGTCCCACCAAGAGCTGGGCTGGCAAGGGCTCCTCGGGCAAAGACGTCCACCGCATTTTTTGCTCTGAGTGTGGCTCCCCGATCGCCCACGACCCCGATGCGGCTCCCGAGATCATCGCTCTCAAGGCGGGTACCCTCGATACCGAGATCAAGAAGAACCTGAAGCCCGTAAGCAGTGCCATGCCCTTCCTTCGCCGAGGTGTTATGCAATCGAGTCTTGAAATGCTCAGTGCTGGCTGCATTTCCTCGGGGAGACGTACGAGTGAAGTAGCCAAAGCTAACGCACCTACAGGACACCGAGATTTGGACCGTGGGAAAGCTGCCGTTCTGCCAGGAGAAGCTGGCCAAGCCGTTCGAGCACATGCCTCAGTAAATTGGTCGTGCAAGCCGAGTGTTGAAATTTTTGAATAATGGACGGAATGCAATACCCAGGTTCGGGACAGGAGGGTTCGGCATCCAACTTAAATGCTGCATTCGAGGGGACGGGCCGGGCTAGGATGACCATGCGTGGAGGGTTGCCCGTGTAGGTGGGCTGGCGTGAGAACCTGGAGGGTTATGAGGTATGATGGAGAACTGGAGCCGGCGACGCAAACAAGATTGACCCACGTCCATCGTTACCCAAGTACCACACCTTGCCTCTGACATTGGCCAAGGAAGCAGTTTGCCAACACTGAATAGGAGTTGTTCCAATGAGTTCGTCCGGGGGTCATATTCCTTCACAAACCATCTTCAAGTTTCGCGCAGTGATTTGTACCGGCCAGCCACATGATTTAACGTGGGTTACCTGGTTGCTTACTGCATACCTCAAACTCAAATCCCAAGATGTAACCCAGCATGGCTTGGATGAGAAAGGCAGGAAGAGTGCATTCTTGCATTATTCATTAGTGCTTGATTCGTGTTACAGCATCGACAGTAGCCATTAACCCTACACCCCGGCACTGGTTTCCGCACCCATTACTTCCTCCCTTCGACATCAACGTAGTCTTTTTACAACCCTGCAAGCACCGCCAGACCGGCAGCACCCATCATGAGGCCACCTGCAGCGTACGTGGGCATCGCGCCATTGCCAGACGCGGGCGAGGTGGTGGCAGCGTCGCCGGTAGCCGTACCACTGGCAGCAGCAGTGGTCCCAGCGGTGGTCGAGGCACGGGTGAAGGCACCGCCTCCTGTAGCTGAGCCATTCGCAGTGGTGGTCGGCTTGGCCGTTGAGCTCTTGCTGGTGCCGGTAGCGCTAGCAGCTTCGCCAGTGATGCTACCGGGACCCTGTAAGCCGCTAGCCGTATAGTAGAGAGAGATGGCCGTGTCGCTGGGAGCTTGATCACTCGAAGCCGTGGCACCAGTGGTGACGGGAGTAGCAGCAACCTCGATGTTTGAGTAGATGGTGGCGAAATCGGCAGTAGGCGTACCAGTGCACAGAGCATTCGAGGCGGATGAGAGAACGCCGCTGTAGTAAGCCAAGGACCGCTCGCTGCGAAGGCCGTGGACGAACAGGCATCTCTCACAACCCAGCTTCTCGGCGAAGAAGGATCCGCCGCACTGGCTTGGTCGTCAGTCCATTTCTTCTCATGAGGCAGGATTGCCTAGACTCACCATGCATTGAGCATGAGCCTCGAAGTGAATCGGGTCAGTGCCATTGGGCTTGCAAGCGATCTCAATGTTCTCAATCTGGACGCAAGGGGGAAGCTGGCCACCGGAGCCAGTCTTGGGCTTGCAAACAACGTCTTGGTAATGCGGGCTGTTCTGACGGGAGTCGAGAAGTGCTGGGACAGACCAGGCCTGAGCGGCAGAGGGCAGCATAGCGGCGAGGCCGGTGACGAAAGTTGTCTGTCTCATTTTGGTACAGTTGGTGCTGTGACGAGCTGGGAGAGGAGGTGATGTGGTACAGACAAAGAAGCTATTTAAGGGAATTGATGCCTGTGTAGTGGATGTCAAGAGTCCAAAACTGGTGCTGATCTGTTGGCGTAACTGGGCTGTGAAGAGTCGATGATGAGTGTTGTGAAGATGGTGATGGGGAGAAGAAGAGATGGACGACAACGACGGGCGGGAGAACCGTAGAAAAGGTCAAGACCATTGTCCGACGATGGACTCATGCCAAGGGAAGCTGCTGTACGATACCTTGTCCACCTACCCGATTTGAAAAAAATTGCACGTTGGTACCTTACCTTAACTCGCCCATCTTAGCTTCCCCGTTTGCCTTGAAGATGGTAGCATCTCTGGCGATAAGCCGGGGTAAGAGCGCAGACGTAGTACTGCAGGCTTAATGGGGCCAGAAAGGAAGGCGTCACACGGAGGAATTGGTACCTTGGTGCCGGACCACTCCTTTCGGGCTCACGCTGAGGCATGTTGGAGTATGTTTAGCCGGCATTGCCGTCAACTGTTTGTTGGGAATTTTCTCAAAATCGACGATTGCTCAGACCGGCGGAAATTGGCACAGCGGCACAGTTGGGTATGTAGCCTGTTGGTGACTAGACACGCCAGGGATTCGTCCAGTCACGGCGGAGGAACATCTCGAGCCGAGATAGCCCATCGAAAACGCTTTCCTAAAATAGGATTAGTGTGATAGGGGCGCACTGTCCATCCGTCAACTGATCGGGCAACAACGTGGAGCTTGGATGCATGCTGCCAGGGAAAGCATCCCGGCGCCCTTCTCATTTGATTGTCGTCGCCCTTCGGTTGCCTCTTGCTGGGCGGGCTGTTTACCTTGTCTTTTTTCGTCTTTTTCCCCTCTCTGCAAGAATATTACCAATGGCCGCTCCTTGCTGCCCTCACAACGGGAGAAGCAGCCGAATCTCTATCCGGCTCCGCGGGTATGTGCCATTCATTGCCTTACCTGCCGTTGTCACCAACACGTACACTCATGTGCTGAGGGTTCAAGTAGCACTCGTCTTCCGGCTGCTGATGAATTGACGGATTCCTTCCGTTTCGGCTGCCCGTGTGACCTACCACACCTCATGGAAACATCAGTCACTCAAGAAGAAGTCGATTGTAGAAAATATCTCGTTCTTCCCTTGGGGCCTTCATCAACAACAGCACCTTTTCTCCAGACAGATACCTCACGTCCATTCCTGCTTCCAGATGTACGCCGTAACTCAGCATCGCGACACAGCAGTGCCGTTAGTGCCCAAACCTGCATTTTTGTCGCCATAGGCTTAACGCAGAGCCACCACGAGGATGGGGCAATGGACTCGGGCTTTCCAAGGTACGTCTCCACGAGCTTTGTTAACCTTTTACCCTGAATTTCAGGGGTCATTTAAGCTTGCTTCCCTGAGCAAGGTCTAGCCTGCCTGTCAGTCACTGTGGGCATCTCCAAACAGTGGATCGTGCACCGATCTGCTTGACGACAAACAAGTCTTACCCTGAGTGCAAACCTTCCTTAGCGTCTTGGACAGGAATAGATGAGGCTCGAGAAGTCCCGTACAGAACGGGCCAACCTTCTCGAGCTCTGATGGCACATCGACTTGCATTCCGTCGAGGCGAAGCTGTTACACTTCCCCTCGGTATCCAATAAAGAAAATGGATGCAGCATAACAGATGCACTGCGGGGTGTCGTTGTCGCACCGGATTCGACGCCACTTGCCTCCTCCCAAACCTCAGCCTTACTGGCGTGCTTTGCCGGACATACTCAGCCACCAGCAGATATCAACATTTGTCCGTAACAGCCACAGCCTGCCTCAATATCGACTGATAGCCCTCGTCGCCGTAAGAATGACTTGAGAAGGATAGGCGGGGGCTTCGGAGAGCCTGCTTGAGGGCACAGGAAACTATTGCCTTGACTGTTCAAACGTACGATTTGTTCTCACAACTCCGTCTTTTCGACCCACGTTAACAAGTCGGTTACTTCCGTGGCGCCATTGCATTCCGCTAGCCTTCCAGAGTAACACACCAACCCCCTTAGCTTCCTTCTGGGCGCCAGGCTTGGATTGACTAGGTTGGAGGCCGAACAAAGTGCATACAATGAAGCTGATGGGCTGGATGAAGGTGAAGAAAGCCACCTGCAAGAGCGCTCAGTTGTAGGTTTAGCTATTTCTGCAGCTGACAGGCATGGCACGCGTTTCCGTGTTTCGAAAGCATTAAAAGACCACCTTTGCCCAACGTATCATCCGGGTCGAGAATGCTTGCGCTCTCAATCCTACACGCGACCCGGAATATATTGCGGAAACCATGCACTTCCTAGACACCCTTGCCTTAGCTGCTGTCAGCATCGCGCAGTTTGCTTCGGCCGGCGATCCTTTGGTGTCCCCGCGGCAAGCTCAGCAAAGCCTCAGCAATGCGCTGTCGAAACATGCAGACCTGTCGGCTTTTAACCAGCTCTTGAGCAACTACCCCAGCATCGTCGACAATATCACGGCTGGAGCTGACAACAAGATCACACTTCTGGTGCCCACCAATGATGCATTTGCAAACTTCCTCAAACAGTCTAATGCCGCCGATATAAGCCAGCTCCCCGTCAAGCAGCTCCTAACTATGTTCCAATACCACACTCTAGACGCGCCCTTAACTGCCACGAACTTCAGTTCTCCGAGAGGCCTCACAGTTCCCACAAAACTTCGCGACGAGCTCTATAACCTGAGAAGTCCCGGTTCTGCCCTCATCAGCCAGTTCGGCGACGAGGCCCAGGGCCAGGTTCTCTACGTTTCACGAGACACCATCAACCCGATAAAACTCAGAGTGAGACAAAGTTCCTCGGCTGGCGACAATACAGCAAACCTGCGAGCCGGTCTAGGCCAAACTGCAGAGCTTACTGCCATAGACGGGGAATGGGATGGGGGCTACTTCCAGTCCATTGATACGTAAGTCGCATTGACAGCAAAATTTCTCTCATTGATGCTAACTTGTTCAAAAGTGTGTTGGAGGCACCAAGGCCTTGCTCGACAACAATCAAGAAGCTCTCGGGCTCGTTGTCTTCTCTGAGTGATGCATTGGATAAGACCAAGCTATGGAAGGCACTGGATACTACTGGCAATGTCACGTGTCTAGGCCCGAACACGGCAGCCTTCAATGAGGCCGGCAGTCCGGAGAAATCTCTTGGAAACCAGGACCTCACAAACGCTTTGCTGTATGTTTCTAAGCTTGATTACCCATGGTTTTCTAGGAGACGAACTAACGTTCAATAGCTTCCACACACTACCTCAAGTAGCTTACAGCAACTTTTTGGAGGACGGTCAGGTATTTACCTCGCTTGCCAATCTTACCGTAAGGGTCACTGTCAGAGACGACGAGATCTGGTTCAACGACGCGAAAGTCGTCAGCCCTAACGTTCTGTAAGATAAACACTTGCATGATAAACTCAGATCCTGGAACTAATCAGCCCTAACAGGACAAATAACGGACTCATCCATATTCTGGACCGCGTGATGTCTCAAAATGCCACGGGGCCCTCTTCTTCAGATCTGCCGTCGTCCACGGCTTCCCCGTCAGGATCGAGCACTGCCAGCCTCTCCTCGACCAATACGCCCCCCAGCGCCGGTAACACTGTCAAGGGTAACAAGCATGCCGCAGCTGTTATTGCTCTTGCGGCTGGCTTAACGCTTGTCTGAGATCAGTTGCATGTGCGAGAAGTTTCCGATTTCAAACAAGGCTACTAATGTAAGAAGGGAAGGTGTATGCTCTCCCCGATGATATGGGACAGAATGGGAAGCATGAAATCGTTGCAAGCTTCCGCAGGGGGAATAGATGACCAGGATCGAGCCGGTTGATTCTAGGCACATTCATTACAGCTATCATCTAAACCGGGGAGGTGAGGGTTGATTTGTAGAGAGGTCGTTACGTTTCTCATAGTAAATATAACGAGGCAAAAGCCCCTCTTCGCTCCTTTCATCCCATTTCCTTAGGTTAACATTAGATCATGTAAAGTAAGGTACTTTGTATAAGTAGGCTACTCCTCGACACAATAAGTACCTTCGTCGAGGTGGGGGGAAGGGGGAGAGGAAGGAACAGGTAAGCCACCGATCGATATGGCACAGGAATGGACAGCGCAGATTGGCTTGGCTTAAGCCCTAGGCTTCAAAACTGACTGGTTCCCGAGACCTTCAAGTAGGTTCGCATATCTTCACGCTCGCTTATATCATTGCTACCCTTCCTCAGCTTATCGGCAAGACATACTCAACCATCTCGTTCAAAATCAGCTAGGTTCGCGAAAACCAGCCCCCTTATTTCGTAATACTCGTCGTCGTGCCGCGGCCTTCCTCTCATCCGAAACGGGATCCGGAAGTCGGTGGGCCTGTCCCGCATGGTGACGCCGTAGACCCAGTGCTCCGGTACCGGGAGGCGCCGACCGGAGTACGGCGCCAACACCGAACTCATGTACAACGACCCGTGTTCCCTCGCCGGTGGCGGCGGGGGTGGGTGGTTGGTCGAAGTGGTGGCGCAGGATGTACGTCCTCGTGAACTCTTCCACAATGGCTGGCGTGTCCCCAGGCCTCTTGTTGTTCCGGTCCTGCTTGTAGGCCCATCGGAGACGCCTCTTGCGGACCGCGTCGGCTTGTGCGTCCGCGGACACGGATGACCATTCTTTGTACCAGAGGAGGATGCTCCAGAAATGTATCCTACGCAAGTTGGCGAGTGAAGGGGAGGAGGCACGAAGGTGCGGGGCGAAGAGGTCCGGATAGGCCCTGAGTTGGTTTTGACGGCAGACGGTTGCCACCGAGGGGTCCGGGTCCGGCAGCGACGACGACGAGGGAGGCGGCGGCGTGGCAGGCAGCCAGGAGGAATGTGGGTTTTCCGGCGACGTGTCCCGGGAGAGGAAGATCTTGCCCCAAAGCTTTCGGCCTTCGTCCTCGCCCAAGATGGCGAGGACGAGGTTGTAGATGAATGACAGAGGCACGGGCGCGGTATCTTTGATGAGGGTCAGCGGGAGGGGGTCGGCTTTGGCATGAAGAGTCGTGAGGAGACGCCTGTGGAGGATGGCGTTGAAGCGTTTGGACACTCTACGGAGGCGCCAGAGCTGAATGGGCGGAAGGGGGGCCAATATGAGATCAAGTATCTCAATCGGCATGGCGTTAAGGGCCGCCGGGGGTGCCACGCGGCCCGTTTGAGGAGCTCCGGAAGCCATTGGTCGGTAGTATAGCTATGAAGAACTGAGCTGGTCGTCTTTTGTTGTGGAAGTAAGCTTTGAAATAAAACCAGGGAGCCGAAAATCATGTGCTCGAGTGCCCTGCTTCTTGGTGGGAGCTGAGATGGTCCGTTGACTCCTTGGTCCCTCCAGGTGACGATACCTTGCTGGCATGAGCTTCGATTACACAGTTCACACAAAGTCTAGGCCTCCCACAGCTGAGCATGTCCTAACTTATCGAGTGATGGTACATTCAACTAACAACAGATGGCCGCGGATCTCAATTCCGAACTAGGTCTCGATTTGGTTGTAAATGATAGCATCGGTAGAGACATGCACCAGATTCCGGTACCAACACCCGGCTGAATACCTGGCTGTTTCGCTGAGTTCTGCCCCAGATGCCGCGGATTTGATTTGATATCAAGTCAAATGATAGGCTTGGGTGCATCCGTCTGCGAAGATGGCGAGCTCGTCTCCAGAAAACGAAGCTCGTACACGAGTCGTTTGTGTGTTTTGTTTCGATATGATTCATACGCATAAAAACTGGCAGTTTTTGCTAAAGTCTTTGACCCAGCACCGAACGGGGAAGGCGAAACATCAGATCAAGAGATATCGACAAGCCTTAGAAACACTCGAACTCATAGGTAAGAAGTGGCCATACGTGAAAGGATCGGCCGGGATAAGCATCTCTACTCTGGGTCGTGAAGAAGGAACTTGCCGCCTCTCGCAACGCCATATATCGTAGCTTCTCCTCCGATGCGTTTCTGTGGACACGAGAAGCGGTGAGAAATCTAGCCTTCGGGAAGGAATGAAAGTCTACATGTTGCCGTGTCTACCGTTTACTCGACGGAGTGCCGGTGCCTGTCGACTCCAACCTAGGATGGCTCCAAGGCCAGCTCACACATGGGCCAGAGCCAGATATGATATCAGAGCTAGCTCCAGCTCACGATAACGTTCAAGTCTAGCATCTTCATTGGCCGCCTGGAATTTGACTCGACGCACGTGTTCTGGCCCGGCAACCCACCTAAAGAGCGTGCTAAATTTCGCAACGCCTGCATCGGTACGTGGTGTCCCAACATTGGCCCCTGGACGAAGAAGGGGGGATTGTTAGTCTGTGAGCGATAAGGACTGGCTCCAGCTGAGGTCTGAGCACATCGCCTACTATGCTTTGGTGGCTGGTTATTGGTGTTGAGGAGAACTCGACTTCACGGTAGACGAGATCATGCCACGAGATGAATCATTCGAGGACGTTCGAATGGGAGACATTGTGTCCTGTCCGTGCCTACGAATAAGGGGTGACTGTGTGTAATTTTCCGAAGACGGAATTGGGAAGTCTGGTGCTACGTGAGCTTCGGATCGGTCGGTCTATCGGGTTGGACGGATGGGGCTTTGTCGGTTGAGGTTAGTCGGGTGTCCAAGCTCGTTGATTCTCCTTCTACGTCACTTTCTGCGGGCCAGCCTTAAGAATCCTCCTGGTTTGTCAATCCCGGAAATTGAGATCATATTTTGTGGCGCCTCTTGGTGTGTTTACGTGGGGGGTTCGTGGGAAGCTAAGGGAGGGAAAAGGTCAGACATGATCTTCTTGCTATGTTTCCCTTGCTTCGCATCAACTTGTTATTGAACCTTGCCTCTTTTCCCCTCCCCCTCCCCCCTCCGAGAAATGAAGGGGACAAAACCAACAGACAGCTAGGCTGGATAGACGCGTCCAGCAATTACAACTCCTCCTATTCAAGTCATGCGACCGGCAGCCTTTAATCAAATAACCCTTGCGTCTCGTTCCGCAACGACAACAGAAGCACCGGCGTCATCCCTATTCAACACTACCGGACGACGCCAACCACCGCCATCACAGCAGCCGCCACCGCCGCCGCCGCTGCAGATGGGGCTTCAACGACCGTCAGGAGCGGGGACCCATGTGTCGGTTATGATACTCCGGGCCATCGGAGATCTCCCCGCAATCATCTGGGAGGTCCTGGCCGGCATCGTATGGGAAGGGTGGGTCTCCGTCACCAACCAGCTCCGTCTCCTCATGGCGACCTACCCCCTGATGGTCATCCTCTACTTCTCCACCAGCGGCTTTGACTTCACCACCGCCATCAGCACCTGCTGCGTCGTCTACCTGTACGCGTCCTTCTTGTACTACTTCCGCCTCAAGGATCGGCTGCCGTGGGCTTGTCTCGCAGCAACCTTCATTTGGTTCGACGGCCCGGACAGGCAGCTCATGCGCCGCGCCGCCGTCGCCGTATTCATGCTGGCACGGGATAGCAACTGGCGCGTGGTGGTGGACAAGAGAGTGCGGAGGCAGACGCTGCCCTGGCAGGACGGCAGCGGGTTCGAGTTTCTGTACAACTTCGAAGGGCGCGAACTGCTTCGGGACGTCTGCCTGTATTGGGTTAATACGCTCTGCTCTTCATTTGGCCGGCACCGCGTGCCCGACGATTTCGCCCTGCGAACCTCGGTCAGGGCTATGGACGTGCTGGTCTTGCCGATTCTTGGGTTGATCGACTGGGCTTGGCGGTACAGGCGGGCTCGGAATAGCGTAGTAATGGCCGAGATGGAGAAGCGCAGGGATGAGTTGCTTTGACGGAAGGGGGCTGGGAAGAAAGGAAACGGCGTAGAGTATATGCATCTTCAGAGAAGGTCGAGTTCTCTTTCGAGTAATCGTGTAATGGCTGTCCGAGTTGAAACATGGACTGCGGTATTTCAACAAACAAATTCCGGGTATCGAGTTGAATCGGAAATACACAGCGCCTCCGTAACCCCCCCGTGACACGTCCATAATCATCTAGCCGTCTTCTCATGCACTTACAGGACCGGCCTCGTCCTGCCACCACTCCATGAACGTCTGGATTCTCCTCGTCCGTTCCCGCGCCAGCTCCCGCCCCGCATCCGTCTTCATCATTTCCTCAAGCTTGACCAACTTCTCCTCGAAGTGCAGAATGGAGTCGTCCAGGCTCCGCGAGCCCTTTGCGCCACCAAAGGTGAAGCAGCGGCCTACGCCCACGGCACCGATGGCGTCCAGACGATCCGCGTCCTGCACGACCGCCAGCTCCGGATGCGCAGCGATCAGCGTACGGACCCGAGCCGGATCTTTGATCTCGCTGGAGTAGCTGACGCCGAGACAGATGGCCTGCACGCGGGCGGCGAGTTCGGCATCGACGCCGAGAGACTGGAGGACGGTGGAAACAAGAGTCGAGGCGTCTTCGCCGGGCTGCAAGTACTTGCGGTCGCCAACGTCATGCAGGAGAGCGGCGAGGGTGATGGTGTGCTTATCCAGGGCCGGCGTGGCAGGGGATTGAGCGTAGATGCGGTGGGCGAGTGAGACGACGCGTCTGATGTGGTTGAAGTCATGGGATGCGTCGTACTTTGACATGTACTCCTTGACGTACTCAGTGACCTTGGCGACAAGTTCGTCGTTGGTGGTTGTCGGGGCTTGTGCCATTGTTTAGATTTTTTGGGTAATGTTTTGGAGCCAAACTCGCTATGTTACAGATTATTGTACCGCAGCGAACTGTTTCAACGAGAGATCGCAAATCAACTGAACAGCATACGGCAGGCAGTCTTTATCAACGATGGCAAGTCTTCCTGCTTCCGTAGGGATTGGTAATCCGGCCTCTGCTAGAGTACTTTTCCCAGAGCACGCCGACAAGGAAGGAGGGTCAGTTTGGTGAGAGAAGGGCTGCTGCCTTGAGATGTTGACTCATACGGACCGTTTAAGGTAGGTGACTGGCGCCAACCGCGAAACTGGAAAACACTTCACAGTCTCCCAATTCCCTCCCAAAACCTCGCGATTCGCAAACGCGCTATCACGTGATCTACATATTAGGTAACCACTTGCAAATGTGGAGTCACAGAGGGAATTGGTCGAACTTGCTCACGGGCGATCCCGCTGTGTCCCGCCAGGTACTCCCGTCACCCATCAGACGCCTTGCCGACATCACATCTTCGTACCCGTATCGGATGACCACAGTTTGGAAGAATGTGTCCCGGGTTCATCTGTTGTGATGCCGCAACACAGGCAGCGTAGCACTCAAAAGTGCCCAGCCAGTCAGCCGACAGGCCGATCTCACTACCTATGCTGAGGTCAGACCGCTTCACATCTGCAGTCTGCGTCTATGAGACATTCGCCGACGACGGAGCCACGATCGGTATCCTGAATCGCTACCTGCTCGCAAGTCCTCGCCTCTTCCAAGTCTCGTGCTCGACAAGACGGAGGGATGATTGTGATGAACCGCCCTTCGCGGTCCAGAATCATTTGCACCTGCAGACTGGATCCTAGATCCCAGATGCGAGGAGGGGAACCTTACGGCGGAGGTTGCCATTCTCACCAGCGGGGCATGATTCCGTCCGTGTGTGATGGGCTCACATACCCGCCGAGGCTAGAGACGCACACGGCCGGATGACGCACCTCGATACTGTACCGAAGGAGGACGGCAGAACCTTGCCGTTTCTTACCATCTCATCCTCCGAGGTGTGGTGGTGTGGGCTCCAAGACCACGCAGATAGGCGGATGTCGACCGAAGGCAGAGGACGGCAGTTTGCACTTGGCGATCCGCAACCACGCCTGGCCACGTCAACAGTGCAGAGACAGGCCACATAGCCAGGGGCAATGCAGGCAACGAAGCAGGCACTTTAGCAGGCACTTTAGAGTTGCACCTCCGGCTTCTGTACCATTTCCAGCTCCGGATCTCGGTAGTGTTTGATCTCCTTGTAGCCCAAGTTGTTGGTTTTCCCCCCTCGACTCTTGTCTCATTCTTGGCCATTTTATACCGAGCTCGATCAACAGGAACTGGCCTCGAGTCGCCCGCTTTGCCATATCTTGAGATCTCATGCCACGGTTCAATGTCTAAGCAGGTACGGAAAACAACTGACGAACCGGAGCAATCAGAGCCGTCCGCAAGGTCACCCAGGGAACCAGGCACATGGCTTCTGGCATCGTGTTTGCTTCCCTTTCTTCCGACTCGCGCGATCTTTGGTTCCTCTTTGGTCAAGCGGCTGGTGAAAAATGGTCAACCACGGCACTCCCAATGGGAGAGAGACTTGTCAAATCTCTGAGAGCTTGCGCATCTACATGCAGACCATATGCATGTTGACTCGGTGCATGATGCAACATGTCAGTTCACTTCCTTACTGATGCGGATGGACCGGCGAATACCGTGCAGGAACTGAATAGTGGCTTCTTCTGCTCATCTCGCACCCACGGGAATGAGCCAATCCGCGCCATTAGAGAGCAATCAGGAGAGCTGGGAAGCCTCGTGAGCTTGGTGATGCTTTCGCAAAGCTGCATCGAGCGTCCAAAGTTCTGATTGGCCTGACCTGCAGCACATCACTTGGTGATGGGTGACAAGCGACAGGGGCACGGGAAGACGATGTGCGTGAGCTATTGGCCAATGATGACAGGGATTTAGACGCCCAGTTGGAAGCCGGAAGAGGGTAACCGGCTCTGGACCACTTGGAGCACACGGAGGACGGAGGGGACGTACCGATTGTATCGTGCTTTACTCCCGAAGCGACCCACTCTTTTCCTTCACAACGTTCTATTTTCGCCGACGCTTGTCCAGGAAACCCCTCTCCTTCACCATGCTTAACCGCCCAGCTTGCAGACCTGGCCCATCCCGGCGGCCATCTCTCTTGTGGTAGTACCACTAAGGTATGGCAACAACCTGTTAGCGGGAAAGTAGAGATGGGGACGCCACGAAAAGGTGACGGTGACGGGCAAGACGAGAGGGAAGGGCCTTGACAGAGGAGGGCTCTCGTTCCCATTTGCCAAACACACCTCGGACATACACACAGATCGACATAGTATCCAGCTCATTCATGGACGAGGGGAAACCCCCCTCCGGGTGGCTGATCCTCCCAACGTCGCCCGCGGAGCACATCACCAGTGTGATATTGGCTGGCTGCTTGCATCAGCCATACACAGGCATCGTCGTCCCCAGCCGCCCTCTCATTGGCCTCTCTGTCGAACGATGCTTTCTTTCGCATGCTCCACTACACTGACAAGTCGTCTCGTTGCCCCCAACCATGCGGTGGGCGGCACGAGTAACACGGCATCTCGTGTGGCTTTCCACGAATCCACCAGACGGGAAGGGCTGGAGAGCGAAGGAAGAGAGGGTAGTGGCCCGCAACCAGCGGCCTCGCGTTGGCCTCAAAGGACGGCCGCTCAAGCCATATAATGGAAGCCTCCCATCTTCCCTTTCCGTCTTCCTTTTCTCTTCCTCTTCTTCAGCAAGCTTTCAAACAACTAATTTCAGTTTCTCGTTTTCCTCCTACCCCCGTTTGTTCTTCTTTCTTTCCATAGAGCCGGTCTCTATCTTAATTCACACTCCAAACTAATACCCAGCCTTTTCAAAACACCATCACCAAAGTTGCCGGTCAACTTGTTACCCCCCAAATAAACGGAAATCTGGAATTTCTTGCTCATCACGCACATTATTGACCAATCGTCATCTAATCGCAGCACCTCTTGTCAAAAAAACGCAATAATGTCGTCCACTCAACTCTCCTTCTCCCTCCGTGTTTCCTCTGGTGTCAAGACCGTTCATCTGCTCGGCTCTTGGGACAACTACGTCGGCCAGCTTCCCCTCTCGAAGGACAAGTCTTCATCCAAGTCCGGCTCGTGGAAGGGCACCTTCAAGTTCGGCGGCTCCACTCTGTCTGCCGGCCAGCGCTACTGGTACTACTACATCATTGACGGCTACCACGTCGCCCACAACCCCAGCGTAGCCTCCACCGTTGAGCCCACCACCGGCCGCGAGCTGAACATCCTCGACCTGCCGTCCAGCGGAAAGTCGTCGAGCAAGTCGAGCTCAAAGTCCAGCAGCTCCAGCAGCTCTAAGTCGTCCTCCAAGTCCTCTTCCCACTCCTCGTCTCGCAGCTCCCGCCACTCCTCCAAGGACAAGGATAGCAAGTCCAGCCGCCACCGCTCCTCGTCTCGCGACATCCCCAAGGGTCGCCCCCTGTCCGTCTCCCAGATCAAGGCCCCCAAGCCCATGTCGCCCCACGCCACCCAGCACATCCTCAACAGCGACTACTGCGACGACGAGACCATCGAGGAGCTCACCGCCCGCTTCGGCGCCGCCGGCTTCGACGAGGAGGACATCGTCACCGACTTCTCCAGCTCCCCCGTCTCATCCACCGGCTCCAGCCTGTCCTACCGCTCCGACAACTCCAGCCCGAGCTCCTCCCTGTCCGGCTACAGCACCCCCGGCTCCGACGTCAGCACTTGCACCTGCGAGCGCTACGGCATCACCCGCAAGGGCGACCGCGTCAAGATCGACTGCGGCGGCGCCCGCTGCGGCTACGACGACAGCTCCGACTGCTCCGACTCCGAGGAGGAGGAGGAGTACGTCCCCTCCACTCGCCGCCACGGCATTGTCGTGCGATGAAGAGCCCAATCCTGTCCTGGGAAGGGACCACCGAGAGAAAAATACGAAGAAGAAGGCCCTACGTGGCCGTACATTCATTTCGTCGCGCGATGCTGCCCCGTCGCTGCCGTCCGCCTCTATGACGGCAGCGAGCCGGCGCTCGCCGACGGCTAATCATTGCATCCACCGAGGGAGCGGTGCGGCCGAGCCGGTCTCGGCACGCCCGCCCCCTCGTTCCCAATGGGTCGATGCTGCGACCCCGCGCCGCGGCCGCCTGTCCGGGCCGCGCGTGAACTCCCGTTTCGTTTGTCACGTCTCCACACTGACAACAACGGAGCATCCTCGCATCCCTCCGTTCAAGGGAGAATGCGGGACCGAGACTCCAGGGGATGGAAAAGGAGTGTGCGGCAGCAATAGCAGCAGATGCACCCACTGTCTCTGCCGCCTCCGCCGCCGCCGTCGCTGCTCCTGGGGATGGACTATTTTCGCGGCCCTGGGCTGGGCTTTGGAAGGCCCGGGCAAGCCGCCCCATGTAGACAGCGAAGCTACCGCCACAGGCGGATTGGGTAGATGCCTCTTGAATCTATTCATCAATGAACACAACCAAAACCATCCTAAAAGTGACATGTCGAGTGTTTCCCAACTGTGGCCCGAAACGTAGTTCTAAATAGGTGTTAGATGCCAGAGTCACTGAACGGGTGCCGAATGACGCGACTGAAGCCGGCCGGCCGGTGTAGGTGCAAGTTCCTACCGCTGTGGGCTGTGGCCAGGACCCCCTTTCCACAAAGAGCCGTCGGTGTTCGGGGGAAAGAACCCCTGAAGTCTGCGGGGCCAGTAATATCACAAAAAGGGTCGGTGGGGGCAACCGCACAGTATCTAAGGTAGGTAGGTGAGGGCGACATGGAGGGGGGGGGGGGGGCGGGGCGGTAGTCAGTGGTCACTGCTGTAACCCCGCGATGTCAGGAGCAGGTGCGGGGACTTCACCTCCTTCTCGGGTCAACTTTTCGAGCCTAGCTCGAACATATTCTGCCCAAAGCTACCTACCTATCTACCTAGCTAGCTCCTGATCGATACTCGGTCGGCTTATTGTTCTTTTTTCTGTCTTATCGACCGAATGTCCATTTCGCTCTTGGTACAAGATCACAAGTTTGTTCGCTAGACCCTTCGACCCGTCAAAAGACTGCTACGCTCGCAAGCCGTCCCAGAAGCCCATCATGGCCGCCGACTACCCCATTGTCGACTCGCACATCCACCTCTACCCGGAAACGGAGATCGAGACTCTCGCTTGGGCGAAGCCGGGCAACCCTATCGCGACGCAGCGCTCCGTCTCCGACTATGTCGCCGCCACCGGCTCGCCATCGAACCTCAAGGGCTTCATCTTCCTCGAAACGGACCGCAAACACGACCTCGAGTTGGGCGCCCGCGACGCCTCTGGATGGGATTTCCCGCTCATGGAGGTCGCCTGGCTTCGCCGCATCGCCGAGGGCAAACCCCGCGACGGCGAGGGTCACACACCCGACCAGAGCAGCCTGTGTCTCGGCATCGTCCCCTGGGCCCCGCTGCCCTCGGGCCCCGCTGCCATGGAGAAGTACCTCGACCACGTCAAGGACGTCGCCGGCGAGAACGTCTGGCCCAAGATCAGGGGTTTTCGCTACCTGCTGCAGGACAAGCCCCACGGAACCGGCCTGACGGACGACTTCATCGCCAGCCTGAAGCTTCTGGGCAAGCGCGGCTTCGCCTTCGACCTCGGCGTCGACCAGCATCGCCGCGGTAACAAGCAGCTCGATGAGGCGTTGGAGATCATCTCCCGCGCTCACGAAGGCGTCCCTGAGGAGGAGAAGGTTACCTTCGTCGTCAGTCAGTCACCACCTCCGTCGTCCTTGTTTCCCTGCGAACTACCTGCTAATAATCAACCACAACCCCAGACCACCTGTGCAAACCCGACCTCGGCATCATTAACACAACCGATCCCTCTTTTGTCCACTGGCGCACCGCCATCTACGCCCTCTCAAAGTGCTCCAACACCTACATGAAGCTCTCGGGCGGCTTCTCCGAGATGCCCGATTCTCTCAAGGGCCAGGACCCCAACGCCATCTTCGAGGCCATCTTCCCCTGGCTCGGCGTCGTGCTCGCCACCTTCGGCACCCGCCGCACAATGTTCGGTAGCGATTGGCCTGTCTGCACCGTCGGCGTCGATGAGGCATGGCGCAAGTGGAAGCTCCTGGTCGAGCGCACGTGCTACATGGCCACCCTTGAGCCTGAGGACCAGGCCGCCTTGTTTGGTGGAACTGCCCTCAAGGCGTACGGCATTGAGGGCGTTTAGTTTGTATCGATATTGATTGAACCCTATATATATGATGATGAAATCATGACCTTGGGAGGTGGACCTTTGGCATGAGGTTGACCAGCTTTTCGTGTTGAGAAAGAGAGAGAAAGTTCGCCACCGTTTTGACGACCTGAGGCCGGCGCCAGGATGGCGTTGGCGAGGAAGGAGTAGCTTTTGCACACAGATACCAAAAACAACATGATTCATGCTGCTGTCCTTCATCTTGAGACTGTTGTTGCATCGGTCTAGGGCGGGTTTACATCATGGTAATTTCTCGCTTATGGCGCACTTTGCCAGCCTCGATGCTGAGCAGGGTACATTGTAAGAAACTCGGGGGCTTTTTTGCTCTTTTGTTTTGCTTACTTGCGTGGAAGAGAAGAATGGTGATCCATCTGTTGATCTAAACATGTACAAACAAACAGCCCCGATCGGCTCAGAGACTTACTTGGACGCCAGCTGCTCCAAGTTTCGAGTCATAATCCTTTCCGCCATAGCCATTGAGTTTGGTCCCCAGTCTTAATCCTACGGTTCCCAATAGCAGATAATCCTGCCTGTTTCAAGTACCCTTTCATTGCACCTCGACCAACCTCCAGTAATCGATACCAAATATTCTCAGCCTAAAAATGTCTCTCATCATGGATAGTGAGAATCCAGACTCCAGTCGCTACAATGATTTATCGTTTAACAGGACTAAGAAGAGGTTTGAGCTACCAGGCCGGTAGATGGAAGCTGTGAATCAGGCCCATTGGATCGAAAGGCCCTCTTGGCCTGCCTTGCCTTGCATTCAAGGGCGTATCCGGGCTCGTTTGCTTTGCGCCATTCGATGTAAGCCTCATAGCTCTGCTGGCCAAATGCATCAGGCACCCGCGGCTTGCGAGCGGGTCTTGGGTTGATTCCAGTACCAAATGCCGGAGTTTTGTTTCCGTTAAAGACATGTCCTTGGTTTGGCATCGACGGCTGCGCCTGGAAGAAAGAAGTTTCGTGATGCGGTCCAAGCCCAGAAACGGGCGGTTGAACATTGGGCATCTGTCGACCATAGTCGGGAGTTCGCATGTAGGTATCCAACTGGGCGTTGTTTCCGGACGGAGGTTGGATGTAGGTTGGCTGGTAGAAATGCGAAACAGACGGCGGCGGAGGAGGGATGCTAACCAAATTCCTTGTAACAGACGGTGCGAAGCCTGCGGCAGATGGATCTAGCGGAACAACAGGGATCTGAGGAAGAACGCCAAACCGGGGCATCATCGCGTTGTCCTGGAGTCCCAGAGTTGGGCCAGTGGATGGTGGAGAAACATGCTGAAGGAAAGACGACTGGAAAGTCGGACTTGCCACCAAAGATGACAAAGTAGGAGGCGACGCAATGTGATGTTGGTGCATTTCTGGAATGCCATACCGTTGGAGTGTGTTGGCAACGATTTCATCCAGATGATGCTGAGGAGCGTCGATGATCTTGGAGGCGTCACTGCTGCCCAATATCCTTTTGAGCATCGATAGAGGAATGTTGATAGACGTTTCTTCGGGCGCTTTTACCACAACTGGGTCTTGCTTGGGGCCGGACACCGAGAACTCCTTTGCCATAGGGTTGAGAGATCGAGTTTTTGTTGAGCTTCCGACGTCGACACCAGAGTCACCAGAGTTACCGGAATCATCAGAGTCTTGCCTTGGACGATTCTCGCCAGGCTTTTTCTTGGCCGTGGAATTTGACTGGCGAACTTGCGAAGAGCGTTGAAGTTTCCGCAGAAGTTCTTGGAACCGGTCAGCTCGGCCAGATGTGGAATCTTGGCTCGCCGGCTTCAGATCCCGGTCAATTATGTTGATAATGGCTGGGTCGCATATGACTGCGACTTGGCTTTGCTTCGGCTGTTCTAGCAATTCCTTGGGATGATTCTTGCCGATCAAAATGTTGTCCCTCTCATGTTTGCAAGGCATTGTGAGATCGATCTTGGATAATTTGCGAGGGGTGACTTTGACAGCATGTAATTGCTTGTCAAACTCGGACACTTGATCGTCACACTCCTTGGATCTGAAGCGGTTTGAATTTCTAGTGCTGCGGATTTCGGCATTACGGAACAGGCTGTCGTGCTCCTTGCACTTGGGATCATTGCATTCGTGGATGAACACATCCAAGACGAAAGTTGTGGGGTCCTGCTTCTAGGAGGACATCTTGCTCCCATCGCTGGCAACAGGAACGGCACTGGCCACGGCACATTTGGCCGTAGCCGAGGGATTGCCGTCAAGCTTCTTCAGGATATGCTGATCCCCCGCAGACATCGGATCGGTTGCGCTGTGTAAAGAGTCAACGCCGGCGACGGGCTTTCGCCAGTGGGTAGCTGCATCGGTCACGTCAAACTCGGTGGCAGAGGTCGATGGCTTTCGCTTCCTGGGCATCTTGACCTGGCGAATATTCTGGTCGTGGGAAAACTGCGGTCTGCGCCAGTTGGCGGTACTCAATGGTGAAGTAACTTTCCCCATTGCGACTGTAATTTGGTCAGTGAGGTTCCGTCGCAGTGTAGAAGAAGGAAGGGGACATACAGAATCTCGTGACGGCCAGGTAACGAACTTACGAGCTGGTAGGGCGATGGCGAGCGTCGTTCAGACTCGCACGTTGGGCAATTGACTACTTTCCCGATGCAGTTGAGACGCCAGGTGACTATGCATGGGGTTTGGGTAGAAAGAGATACCGATCTCACGTTGTCAAGGGATGAACTAGTTGTCGTCAAGGCACATGTGGGGGTTTCGAGCAAGTGAAGTTGATAGGAGTCCAAGAAAGCGTACGACTGCCTAGGAAATTCCGCACATAACATCCGAAGCAAAGTGGTTTATGTGCGGCGGTGAATGCGTGGTAGGTATTTTGGTCGGCCGTTATATTCAGAGATTACCGCGCAATGTTGTTGTCTCGCCGAACAGGTGATGTAGGACGACGAAATCGGGAAATTCGAGAACAACGATGGTCCACTCTCAAGAGACGGCTCGCGCGCCTGTAATGTGGTTGGACTTCCTCGCTGGTATAAAAATCATGCGCTCTAGGCTGAAGCCTGTAAGTCTGCGAAGAAGCGTCCAAAAAAGGCGGGACTGAGGTGATGCGATGGGTGATGTCGATGGAGGATGTAGAGAGTGGAGGGAAGCGGGAAGGACGGCGGACTTGGACGAGTAGTTTGCATTCCGGGCGACTTGCTCCGCACTTTAGGTAGATCGGTAGGTAGGTAGGTAAGGCAGGGAAAGGAGGGCGATCTCGAGATGGACTTTCCGGGCTGGTGAGCCTCACGTCCAGGGAAGGAAGCACTCACTGTCTTCCACCTTCCAAACCATCAAACCTTTGTCTACTGGCACAGAGGCAACCTCTAGAAATTATTTTGTGTTCGGTACTTCTTTCCTCGAGTTCAACATGAGAGGGCATCAATCATTTCTGACCATCTTGCGGAGTCGTTCAGCGGAGACAAGTAGAGAGAATGTCAATTCCAGTACGCTACGCGCTCAATACCACTCAAAAGAATCGCCCTCCGACTCTGTCATCTATCTGCCCGGGTTTTCAATGCCACTTCTTCCTGAAGCAAGTCATAGCACACCTGTCGAGATACAAGTAAACAATTCAAGCACCCCTAGACCGTCTGATTTGCCTGTCCGGAAAGATAGGCGCTGAAGTGTTTCTGTAGCCCAATACATCAGCACGATCAAATGGTCAATGGGCCATGGAAAACTTACCGCATTCCTTGTCTGCATGAAGACAGTTCCGGGGCCCGTGAACTTGCAAACCAGACCCTCGCCCGAGGAAAGGCCCGAGATGATACCTCCAGAGGCGACTCGCTCCATGATGTACTTGACGTTCCATGCCACCAAGTGGCCGTTGTCCACGACATATTTCTCACCGTCCATGAGCTAGATCAAGGTCAGCCTTCGGTGCGCCGTTGTCATCGCGGAAGCTCACTCACGTCTTTACGAATGATGGCGCCAAAGCTGGTGAGCCAAAGCAGTCCGGTGCCACTGATTTTGTACACGTACAGCCCCTCGCCACTGAAAATGGCCTTACTAAGACCTTGGCGCTTGTAGTCTTTGATGACACCCTGAGTGGAAGCCAGGTACGCGTCCTGTCCGACCGACCACGTCTCCTGGCCCGTAAGACGCAGACTGGTGATGTCGCCGAGCATGGGTGGGGCCAAGAGAAGCTCGCCGGGCCCGACAAAGGTGGAACTGGCCATCTCGGCACCGGCCACAAGCTTCTTCATGCTGAACTTGAGCTGGCCCTTGAGCGTGATCGAGTGCGACATGGCCACCATGACACCCGGCTTCGCCTGCAACGGGCATCCCATGGCCAGTTGGACGGTGAGGATGGTGTTGCTGTCCCTGTGACTGATGCGGTAGCTCCCGCCGTTGAAGGTGCCGACGTCATCGACGGCGGCTGTGGCTCCTATGAAGTGCGTTGTGGGGGGTGCGCCTCCGACGAGGTTGGACGGGTTGCTCGTATCGACTGGTGTTTCCTCGACATATTGCTTCTCCGGCAGGCTGGAGGATTCGGGCGGGCCGTCAAAGGTGGGAGGCGGAGGAGAGAACTGAGGC
The DNA here is from genome assembly GCF_034447905.1 of Colletotrichum destructivum. Classification (NCBI taxonomy): domain Eukaryota; kingdom Fungi; phylum Ascomycota; class Sordariomycetes; order Glomerellales; family Glomerellaceae; genus Colletotrichum; species Colletotrichum destructivum. The sequence goes on from NC_085904.1 coordinate 2,040,868, forward strand.
TGTGAATCAGGGGTTTCTGGTTGTCGCAAGGGAAGTTGCGTTTGTTGGTGCGTCTGCTGGTATTGCTGGTGCTGAGGTGACGGCTGCGGCGACGCCTGAGGAGGCGACTGGTACTGCTGTTGTTGATACGGTTGTTGTTGAGGCTGCTGTTGAGGCTGTCCTTGGGAAAGGCCTGGAGGCGGGGGGTATTGCTGAGCTGGCGCAGGCGACGTAGTAGCTTGAGGAGGCGGGGGATACGTCCTTCCCTGGCTTGGAGACGTCTGCTGGGGGGGAGGGTAGCTCGTGGTCTGTCCGGACGGAGACTGAGGAGGGAACGGGTAGTTCTGAGGCGTGCTTGACTGGGCGGGAGGAGGGGGAGGGTAATTCTGCGTCTGCGAAGCTTGAGGAGGGGGCGGGTAGTTCTGCGACTGGCCTGGCGAGGGCTGAGGTGGTGGAGGGTAGCTCATACTATGGCTGTGCTGAGGTTGCGAGGGAGGAGCAGGGTAGGAGAACTTGGTCTGGTTCGCCGGCGGCGATTGCGGAGGCGGAGGATAATTCTGCTGGGATTGGCCTTAGAATTTGGTCAGCAAACGTGACATTAGATGACTTTGTACGGTCCAGAAAAACTTACCTCCCGATGGGGGAGCTGTGGGATGTTGTCAGCGCGAGCTGTTCTTGTTCCTCTGGCGAGGTAGGTAAACGGGCGACTCACGGGGATAGTACTGGGCAGACATGGCCACGGGGAACGTGGCGTGTTTTCGGGGACCTCGTCAAGATTGAAGGGACTACAGGGAGGTAACGAGGATCCTCGAGGGCGAACGATGAAGAGGAGAAGTCGAGGAGAGCGGTAGACCGATCTGTATTCAAGTCAGTCATTCAATCAGTTGCCTTCTGCCGGTCGCATCGCATCGCTGCCCCACACTTACAGCCCACGTGTTGATGCAGAGCGCAAGTAGCACGAACATCAATATTCAAGTTTCACAAGAGGAATGCCGGTTTCCGATTGAGCTGGAATGATTGAAGCGCTCTAAAAGATTTTGAGGAATATCTCGAAGGAAGAAGGAAACATTTGTTGCGCAGAGAGGAGAGACAATGGACGCCCTTCGGGTTCAGTTCAGTTAAAGAAGAGGGGGGGGGGAGCTTCACGCGCCATGCAAGAGAGCTCCGCCGGAACCCCTGCCATGGCTCGGGGGGTGGCCGCGAGATGTGGCCGCATCGCGTCCCAGCTTCCCGTCTTCCTGCATACATATGATAGTGTGGTAGGGTAAGTGGCATCAGAGAGCTTCACCCAAAGATTGATTCTGCTTCTAATTCGAGCTGATGGGGAGGGATGGGATGTTTGGCCATGGTCCGTCCAATCGTTGGGGGCCGCCCAGAGGGATGAGGAGAGTCCCTAACTCGTTTGGGCGCCAGGTGAAGAGGGGCGGCGCTTAGAGTCCAGCAATAAGAGTGCCGCCCTGTCATTGGTCTGAATTTCTTCCTCCCTCTCGTTCACTTTTCTCGCATTCTTGGATATTGATTTTTATGTCATCATTATCATTCCTGAGGTGACATTGTCTTGAAGGTTAATTTTGAGGAGTGTCTTTTCGAAGCACGTTGAAGTTGTTGAGACAAGCTTCTTCGCGCGGTATCCGAAATGCCCAAGGGCAGAAAGGTATGTCAGATGAGCCGGAGGCGTTGCCCAGACTCTGCCCAGACTCTGCCCAGACATTCCTGCAGCAAAACAAAAAGCGGGAAGTATGAGGCTATGGCTGAACTACCAGATACGGGGCTCCTCAGACCTGTGACAAGTGGTATAGCGACACAGCAAGACCCCGACTTCTCGACCGTCAGGGCCGTCCCGAACCGGCAGGCCTCCGATCAATGTGGGGCCGAGCGCCGTCACGACGAACAGTGACGAAGAGCAAGCCACAACAGGACTTACAACGTCGTCTGAACGTCGTCTGAAAACTGCCCTTGGGGACATGTGGTTTCATTCAACTTTTTATTTGTTTCATTTCTTGAATTCCGCAACGCCTGACTAACGCCGGGTGACCATGCTCTTTTGTACTTTCGCTTTTCAGAACGGCAACTTCTCGTGCTTGAAAGGCTTCTGGCCCTCAGCCTCACCGTACGACAGCGACACTTGGCCCTGGCCCCTGATCTTGTACTTGTAAATCATGAGACCCTCCAGGCCGACGGGACCGCGTGAATGAATCTTGTTGGTGCTGATGCCAACCTCGGTACCGAAGCCGTAACGCATGCCGTCAGCCATGCGCGTAGAGGCATTCCAGTAGACACCGGCCGCGTCGACGGCCGCCATGAACCTCTCGGCGTCATCGGACGACGAGGTGAGGATGGCCTCGGTGTGCTTGGAACCATGGGCGTTGATGTGCTCAATGGCATCGTCTAGCGACGCAACGACCTTGACGGCGAGATCAAGGGAAAGGAATTCGGTGTCGTAGTCGGCATCTTTGGCTTCAACCACCCTGGCGGCAGCCTCTCCGGAGATCTTGGACTGCAGGGTGGCCTTGGACTTGGCATCACAATGCAGGGTGACGCCCTTTGCGATCAGGGCCTTGGCAGCGGAGGGGAAGACGGACTCGAGGGCCGATTCTTGGACAAGCAGAGTCTCCAAGCTGTTGCAGGCGGCCGGATAGCTCGTTTTGGAGTCGACGATGACGCCGGCGGCCATGGCGGGGTCGGCGGAGTCGGTGAGGTAGATGGAACACAGCCCGTCAGCGTGGCCTAGGACGGGGATCTTGGTGGACTCTTTGATGTAGCGAACGAGCTCGTTGGAGCCGCGGGGCACGACGAGGTCGATGTACTGGTCGAGAGCCAGGAGCTGGGGGATGACATCGCGGGTGGTGACGAGCTGGATGGCCGAGTTGGGGACCTTGGAGCGGTCGAGGGCGGCGGAGATGACCTTGGAGATGGCAATGAAGGACTCGGTGGACTCCTTGCCGCCCTTCAAGATGGCGGAGTTGCCTGACTTGATGGCTAGGGAGGCGATGTTGGCGATGACCTCGGGGCGGGCCTCGAAAATGATGAGAAGGACGCCGATGGGGCAAGTGACCCTTTCGAGGACGAGGCCATCATCCAGCTTAGTTCTCAGAGTGATCTTTCCAACTGTGCCGTGTCAGAGGAGCGAGCGGAGGTCTGGGGTTTGATGAACGAAGGAGAGAGAGCGTATACATACCCGGGTCCTCGAGCCCCCGCACATCCAAGATTCCCTTGAGCATGTCCTCGAACTTGCCCTTTTTGCCCAGGTCGAGGCGGGACACCAGACTCTGGCTCAAATGGCCGTCGGCGGCAGCCTTGCGGGCCAGGTCCAGGTCTCGCGCATTGGCGGCCAGGATGTCATCTTTGGCTTCGGCGAGGGCGGCGTGGATAGCCGTGAGGGCGTCGTTGCGAGCTTCGGCAGGGAGGGTCGCGAGGATGTGGGAGGCCGACTTCGCACCCTTTGCGGCGTCGACGGGGGAGGCGTTGGTCAGGGACATGATTGTGGATGGGATTGACTGGGATTGGGCGGTGAAAAGTGAGAATTTGGGGTATGAGATGCGCAAAATTCAAGGCTTCCCGCACTTACAAGTCCAAGCAATGCGGATGAGTCAATAACTATGAGATCTTACAGCCGTTGGGAGTCAGTATTGTTGGTTGGCTGGTGCCCCGGCGGGCAGCACATTTAGCTATGAAAATTTGGAGCCCCGCACTCGGAGCGGGAGGACGGAGGGGTGATCAAGTAGGTACGAACGACTACCTCTACCAGTGCCTAAGAACCCACCAAAGAGATGTGTACCCTTAGGTACCTCAGGTATCTTGTGTGTAATTGAGTTGGAGTCAATTTTGTCAACCTTGCCAATCCCAGTGATTGAACGCCCAACCGAACAACCTTATTCGAACCGACACAGACAGTTAGGAGACTGCGATGGTACGATGTACAGTGGTCTTATTCGACTACCTTGCATTGTACAAGTAAAAGCCAGGAGTCGAAAACACAGTCAGCCATCCATCTCCCTTTTGGGCAGCTCAGTCTCAAGTCATGTCACGAACAGGCAGGGGTCTTCAGTGGCCAATGGACCCGCTGAAAGCCCTGCTGGCCCCAACCCGCGCTATGTACACCTAGTAGCCTGGGTAAGTAAGTTAGGCAAGTAGGTACCTGAAGAAGTCACCATCATTCGCATCTTTGTCAGTTTCTGCAACAACATATGGCCTCTCGCTGCCTGGAAGTCGTCTGCATTACAACCGCTTGCCGTCTTTCGTTGGAAACGCAACCAAAGCAGCAGCGACTTTGAGTCATGAAGGGCTAACCTCTTCTTTCATGGTCGGTCGAACTTCCCACGTGCCCCACCCAGCCGAGGTACGGATATGTTGCGGCAACAGCATCCATCTTTCGCCCACTCTTCCTTCACCCACCACCCTTCATCTCACTTCCGTGTGTCAACGGTTTCTCCTGCTTTCCGGTATCCCACCGCCCGAAGGTAGCCGCAATACATGCCCCCCGCGACGGCCACGCACTTGCCGTAGTCGCAGGAGCTTCCCGTTCCGCCAGATAAGGAGCGAGCCTTCGATAAGAACGGACCCCAGAGGATTCGGGCCTGCCAGATTGGCCGTGGTTACCCTATCCGCACACCTACGCAAGCGGGTATAGGACGGAAACCGGGCTTCTCCCGCGGTCTTACTGTAGACGGCTAGCGCCGATCTTCCACCCTCTGGGTGTTTCTCAAGAAGACTCGCAAGTGCTTCATGCTATTTCTCCGCCGGCCTCCTGTTTGGTTGACGCGCCGCTCCTTGGAGTGAGTGTGAATTATGCCTCCTTTGCGGGCCGGCCTGGATGTCCGCAACGATGGCCCGCCACCCGCCCCAACGACGGCCGAGGCATCTTTACGCCCTCGAAACATCGGGTGCCCAGAGCCGAGCGCGGTGCCGATCCACTCCACTGCGGAACGGTACCCGACCCAAAGATGTTCTGGATGGGCTGTCCATGAAGAGGCTAGTCTAGTCATCATGACCAGGCCCTGGGAGGTTGTGTGGGGTGCGAAAGCCGGACAACACCCGATTCAAAAATCGGACAGGCCCCGGCAATTCCTGTCGTCATCTTCGCGTTGCGCTTCTCCTCTCATATTCCTGATGTTTCTGCTTGGCTTTCTCCGTGGGCCTCGAAGTTCACGCTCCTCCTTCGCTTGTTCAGCTGCGCGCCATCCGCTTCGACCCTGCACCTTGGAGGCCGAACCCGGAGCTTTGTGAAGAACCCGTCATTCGGCACCGACTCGGCATTCAGCAATGGCCGCCGCTGCCGCCACACCACGCGACCCGGAAAAGGATTCTTTTCCAGCAGACGACGCCCGCAGTCGCGGTGACGACCAGAGTCGGTCGAGCGACAGCGACGATGAGGAAGAAATCACCGAGATTGGTCGGGATGGGGACACGTCCCGTAGACCCGCAGACGCCGACCCGGCCGGCGGAGGCCCATCAGCCGGCGACGCCCCGGCGCGAACGCGGTCCCGTGCCTCCTCCACCCGCTCCCGCGCCCTCTCTGTCGTCGCCAGGTCCAAGAGACGCGGCCTTTTTGCCCAGCTGGCAGCCATCCCGGAAGTGGACAACCCCTATAACTACGCGGATAAGACGAAATGGACAATTACCTTGATCATCGCCCTCGCCGCCGCCGTGTCCCCTATGGGTTCCTCCATCTTTTATCGTAAGCTGTAACGAACGCAACCCCAGCGCCTTTACTCTGTGAAATGCCATTGACAAACGCACAAAAAAGCCGCCCTGCCGGAGATGTCCAAGGAATTCGGCGTATCGCCTACCATCACCAACTTATCCGTGGCGTTTTACATGCTGGCCATGGCCATCTTCCCACTGTGGTGGTCGTCCTTTTCCGAGACCCTGGGCCGCCGGACCATCTACCTGCTGTCGTTCGCCCTTTTCGTAGTCTTCTCCATCCTCAGCGCCGTGAGCGTCAACATCAGCATGCTCATCGTCATGCGCCTCTTCGGCGGCGGAGCAAGCGCCAGTGTCCAGGCGGTCGGGGCCGGTACCATTGCCGATATCTGGGAGCCGCGTGAAAGAGGCCGTGCCATGAGTATCTTCTACCTCGGTCCCCTGACGGGGCCTCTCTTGGCTGTGAGTCTCATGCCCGCATCCTCTTGATGATTCAGATCCTGACCCCAGCTCCCCTCTCGTAGCCCATCATCGGCGGAGCACTATCGCAGCGCTTCGGCTGGCAGTCGACGATGTGGGCGCTGGCCATCTATGGCGGCCTGGTCCTCGTCATGATCCTCTTTTGCCTCCCGGAGACTCTGGCGCGACCCAAGCCCCCGGCCCCGCCCCGTGCCGCGTCCGACGGCGATAAGGTGGCCCTCTCACGGACCAGGACGACCGAGTCGGTCAAGGTGCACTCTAAGAAGGCGGCGGCGCTCCTCAAAAAGTCTTTCGTCGACCCGCTGTCGGTGCTACTCTACCTGCGCTTCCCCCCCGTCGCCATCACCGTCTTCTTTGCCGCCATTACCTTCGGCGCCCTCTTCGTCGTCAACATCTCGGTCCAGGCCACGCTCTCTGAGGCGCCGTATGGCTTCACCGAGCTTATCGTCGGCCTGTTCTACTTCCCCGCGGGGCTGGGCTACTTCCTTGCCTCGCTCCTCGGCGGCCGCTGGCTCGACGTCATCATGGCCCGCGAGGCCCGCAAGGCCGGCCGCTACGACGCCGATGGCAAGCTCGTCATGCTCCCGGAGGACAGGATGCGCGAGAACATTTGGATCGCCGCCACGGTGTACCCCGCCTCCCTGATCTACTACGGCTGGGTGGTGGAGAAGGGCCTCTTCTGGTTCGTGCCGTGCATCGGCCTCTTCACTTTCGGAGCCAGTTCCATGCTCGTCTTGTAAGTCCCCCTTCTTCGCCGCCGTCAGACGGTCTCATGTGCCGCATCTGCTTCTTATCGTCATCGCATCGAGCTACTGGCTAACGTTGCTTCTTCCCACAGCGGCGCCGCCACTACCATGCTGACCGAGTTCATGCCCAAGCGGAGCTCGGGCGGCGTGGCGGTCAACAACTTTGTCAGGAACATCTTCAGTTGCGTAGGCGCGGTCGCCGCGCAGCCCGTCATCAGCGCCATCGGGAACGGCTGGCTATTCACCATATTGGGAATCTTCACGTGGATCTCGGGTTATATTTGCGTCTGGACTCTGAGGAGGAACGCCCCCAGGTGGAGGGAGAGTATGGATAAGGCGATGAATAACTAAGCCAGACGGCGCACTTCCGTATCTAGCGCGCCCGCAAGGCATGGTCACATGATAAGCGTATTATAGCGCGTGCGCGCGAGATCAATTGTGAAATGAGCCGAATACCCTAACTTTTTTCCTTTTGATTTGTACGTTCTGCCTATAGCGTTCTTTCCTATGTGCCACACCCGTCCACGATGACTGTCTACGCCCGCAGCTCCTTTGTTCACGACGACATGGGCGAGTCGACGCCGCGCTCGGCGCAGTACTTGGCCACCTCCTTCCGCAGCGTCTGCTTCTGCCGCGCCACCAAGTCCATGACATCCCGCAGCTCCTCGCCGAGGTCCCAATCCCCCCTGGCACCGCCGCCCACGGCCTCGTACAGGTCCTCCATCTCGACGAGGATGGCCTCGAGCTGGTTCGGCAGCCAGGTGACGATGGGGCTGCCGCCGGTAGCCGTCGGGTGAGATGTGCGCTTGAGGATGTACTCGCGGGCGAAGCACCAGTGGCGCCAGCGGAAGTCGCGGACCTGGTGCAGGATGAGCAGCCAAAGGCGGCGGGACTCGCGGATGGCCTCCCTCTCGTCCTCGGCGAGGCCTTCGGCTGACAGTTTGGCGGCGAGCGCGGCGTCCTTGAGGCCGACCTCGAGGGAGCGGTCCTTGACGTGCAGCAGGAACTGGCGGTGGTTGCTGGGGCGGTACGACCGGAAGTCCTTGAGGATCTCGGTGAGGGGCGTGTCGGGCATGGGCACCTGGAGGAGGTTGTCCATGAGGGGCACGATGGAGTCGTTGGCGCCCGACTCGCCGCGGAAGGACATGGGCTCGTCGTTGTTGACGCCCTCGTAGACGACGCCGTTGGGGAACATGCTCTGGCTGGTGATGCCGAAGATGAAGGTGCGGAAGCTGGTGTAGCTCTGCGGCCGCGACTTGTCCCACATGGTCTCCATCGTGTTGTTGATCGTCCGGAGGGCCGCGAGGACCTCAGAGAGCCCGCGGTTGAGGCCGGCGCGGTCAAAGGGGGAGCCGGGCGAGCCGGACGAGCGGAGCGCGTCCACTGTGCCCTTCACCAGGCCGCCGGTGTGCTTCACCATGGCGATGTGGACGAGCACGAAGCCAGCCTCGGACGAGGTCGGGTCCAAACCCTTCTCAAAGGCGCGGATGAGCCGGACGTTGGAGTACTCCATACCCTTTGACGGGTCTTCGAGACGGTAGTTGTAGAGAGCGTAGGAGCCGGCGTACTCCATCCAGGGCTTGAAGCCGGTGCTTGACGCTGTTAGCGATTGCGGCAAGACAGGCTGTGATGGACGGGGTGAAAAGAGACAAAATTTGAAACGTGCACAGAGAGCAGGGTAATCATGAGAGTCACGTACAGGTCGGCGCAGCGCGCGATAGGCAGCGAGATGCTCCTGGGCAAGCGATCCCTCGCAAGGCCGTATCCCTCGCCCCTAACAAAGCGCTCATGGCAGGGCTCGAGCAGATAGGCGGACGCGAGGAACGAGTAGTCGCGGTACAAGGCGTTCATCAACTGGTTCCACGGTTAGAACCAAGGAAGAGAAGCAATTGGGGACTAGTACATACCGGCAGGTTGTCCTTGTACTTGTCGATGGCGTGGGTGAGGTCGGGGAACTCGGCGTCGACCGTCTCGCCCAGCGTGGACGATGCCAGCAGGCCCGGCGTGCCGTCGAGCTTCTTGACGGGCATGCGGGAAAGTATGTCCTCAAGCGGGGCAAACTCGGAGGGCAGAACGGCAACAGGGTCGGCACGAGGGAGGAAGCCGCGGGTGGTGGAAACCATGAAGGCGGGGAGGGAGTTGTCCTCGGGACGGGGGTCGTCGAGGACGGGGAAAGGGGTGGAGTCGATCGATCCCATTGCGAAGGAAGATTTGGGGGAGATAGCGTGGGGTAGGTGGATGTATGAATGGATATGGGGAAAGGGAGAGAGAAAAGGGAGAGAGAAAAGGGAGAGGGAAAGGGAGAGAGGAAGTGTGTCTGTGTGTGTGTGCGCGTTAGTTGAAGTTGTGGGTTACGGAGTGACGGCGTTGTTGTTTTGTTGTGTTTGCAGGGCTTTCTGTATGCTTGTGATGGATGGCCGGGTTTGGGTTGGTTTGGGGGGCTTGGGAGTAGAGTCGTGTAAGTTGACTTACACGAGTCGAAGAAGTGCGTGTAAGTGATGATATGGGTGTGCGAAATGGCGGGGGAAAATCGCAAAAAATTGCCAAATAAATTGCTGCAAAGCCCAGAGAATGCTTTTTCGGTGCAGGTGCTGGATGGATGCGAGTGCAAGTTCGGATTGTTGACCTCCCGCCACTCGGCGCCGCGTATATACTTCGTGGCCGGAATCGATTCCGGCCTCAAGTGAGGGGGTGTCCTTCTCGCGCCGGCCGCAGAGCATGACACGAAGCCCCCGTCCGCCGTGCCCGTCCCATTTCTGTTTGTCATATCATCCCAATCTCTGGTCACGCGGGCTCCTCCGGATAACCCCCAAGACCAACCAAGGGGTTTGCTCCCCCTTCTTTGCTGGTCGAGCCCTTGCATCCACCGCTCGTCGGCCGCGATAAGCAACATTCCTCTGCATCCCACAGGCTCCCACATCCCAGACACGCCCCATCGCAGACCCCGTTGGGCCGGTTGGCAAACTTTTCCTTCTTGCAGAATGCAGTAAACGTTAATAGAGTGGTTCCCTCTCCGGGTGATGTCGCGCCGTTTTGTTGTTCGAGATGCCGAGTTTTGTGGTTCTGAGAGGCCGGTGCAGGCAACTTGCAGTTGGAGGGTGGTTGAGTAATGGATTCCCCATGTCCCGCTTTTTTGCCGATTAAGGCCGGTGTGGCCGGAACCGTTCCGGCCTCTTGGCACACGGACCCGGACTGGACTGGCTGAGACGCTAACAGGTTTCACACATAAATGAAGCAGCCGACTGTTAAGCTGATAAGAAATAGTGCGGTGTGGTATTAATGAGTGCTCTGTGATAGGCCAGTCTGAGAGCTCATCTGTTGAAGATGCGACACATGACCGGGGAATTCCTCGCCGTCTCGGGTCTTGTTTAGAGAGATAACAGCCCCCCCTAGATACCGAGTCTTCTTCGTTTGCTTCCCTTGTAGAAATGAATGTCGTTAAAAGTCGTAAAAATCATCTCATGAATTCTTTCCATCGTTACATGTCGTTGTCCGTCGTTATCCATTCTTGTTCACTACCAGCCTCCACAATGCTCGATGCCCTGCGAGCCGTGAGCAATAGTGCCTGATGCACGGCAGCCAGGAAGCCCACCTTGGGACAGAAGCCTGCCTTCAAACATCTTCTTCTTCTATTTCACGATCGACGAGGGATTCGGAATCGTTGGGGGGCCCTCCAGGGTCGCGGCGTGTCACGCCCAAGGAAGCCCAGGTGTCGCGCGTGGTGAATCCGACATCTGAACCGTCGTCCTCCACCGTTATTCCATCAAATTCGGTCCAAGGCTCCCAATCGTCATCATGGTCAGAATCCTGTGTCGCATCGGGATCCGAGTCCTCGGTATCATGCTCGTCGACCTCGACCACTGACCGGACGACTCTAGGAACCGCTGATGGACCGTCCTCATACACATACTCCGTGAACGTTTGAGTGACGGTCGTCTTGCATTGCGAAGTAGTCAAAACGGATGTCGCGTATGTCGTAGTAAGAGGCTCACCATTTCCCGGGTCGCTGCTTGTCAGAAAGGAACTGGGGGTGGGGGGACTTACCCCGGGGCTGGCTGGGTCATTTCCAGTGGCAGTCGGCTGTCCGTTCGACAGCGCCGGCGACGAACCGATCGGGCCCGAGCTACTGACCGTGTTGGACGGGGGCGGGACGGTAGTTCCGCTCGCCGTACTGCCTCCAGATGCAATGATGGCCGCAAGCTGCCGCTCGATGGACTGGATGAGCCTCAAAAGGTCCTGAAGGTCTTGTGGTAAGATTTGAATGCTGCCCGCTTGCCTCTTTGCGATATTTGCAATATTAACATTGTCGGGTTTGCGATGGCCACCGCCCCATTTGACTAGGAAACTCTCCAGTTCAACATCGAGGTTCTCGGCAGCTAGACTCAGGGCGTGGATGTCGCTTGCTGGAAGCTGAACTGAGTCAGCACCGCTAGTCCGTCCACGAAGGATTGCACCGATCGCGCCCTGGAAGGCGACGTGTAAGGCGACACAGGCGTAGATAATCTTGGTGATGAAATGCATGTTGGGAATGTTTAGGTGAGTAAGAGATGGTTCACCCATCAGGCGTGGCAGGCTCGAGACTTCTCGAGCTCATAATATAGTTGTGTGGCGTTGGGACAGACAAAACAATAGCAACGCATTCCAGAGACCGTTTGGTCGCCGCTGATGCGGGTGCATTCCTCCTGCGGCGCCATCTCTCGGTCAATGGCGGGTCGTGACTGGGCCGTGATTAAGAGGAGCAACACTTGCGTCGTTCCAAGAATCGATACCCAATACATGCGCAGACGGATCTCTTCCGTGGCCTTTGCGCAAGACACTTTGCATTTTTGTCGTGACTTCAGCGACTGCCGTGATGGAGGGCCGGGATGGCAAAGCATAAAGCGTGACGCGCAAGAGTCATGGTGATGATGCCGTTCACGGAAGGAATTACTGGGTTTGTGGAGCGTTGCAGGGCGTAAGGGTGATTTCGGGGATGCACAACGAAGTTTGGCTTTGGGATGACGACAACACGAGTTCCTGCTGGCACTGGTCGTTGATGGGTGATCGGCCAGGCGATAGCGATTATGACGAAGAGGTAAGAACATCCCTGGGATGTACTGTCGCTTTTGGGTTACGGCTCGTACGGATCGAGCCTCGGTGTTTGACGGTATGCTTCCATGACAAACGTCGACAGTGGTCGCACGGTTGTGTTGAAACAGCCTGCTGTGCGGATAGATGGTCATCGTTGGTCTTCCCCCTCTCTAATGTCGGAGATGACACTTCCTCTCCGATCGGGGTGGACGGGCAGAAGCCGCCCGCTCTCTCCTTCCCCATTGATTGACTGAGATTTAGTAAGAGGGTGGACGCTCTTTGTTCTTTGTTATCTTGGCTTTGTGGAGGCCTAACGACAGATGGATTGGTACGGGATGTTGTCAGAACAACAGCATGCCCATCTTCTTCGTTTGCTCCGTGGGATGCATCAAACTGAAAAGCAAGCCCGGTGGATTGAGCGGCGCTGAGCTCTGGCCTCATCTTCAGTCGGGGTTGCGCCACTTGGCTTCTTGTTTTTTTTTTCTTTTTCTATGTGTCGGGGTTGGCATGTCTGATCCTCAGAAGTACGATTGGCTCTCGTCGAGTGGGATTGGAGTTTGGGCTCAAAGCAATTTTTTGGTTTGTATCCATCTGACCCTGACAGGGAGGTGTGGCCAGTCACCACTGCAGATGCGGGAGGTTTTCGTGTCACCCTTTCCACATCATCTTTATCCGTAGTTAGGGCTTCTAACTCCGAGTAGAGAACGCGTCAGATGCTTCTGCCGCCCCGCGCCGATGATGCAAATGGCCCAGTCTGCCTTTGGTTTTTGGTCATTTGCAGAGCTCGCAAAGGTGCGATAGCAAGTCGAGACTTGTAGATGTAGAGTCCCCCTGAAGTGGATCGTAATCATCTCGAGAAACTGCCCCTTTCGCACAGTGAAATGAGAAAGGTAGATTACGAATGTTCCTCGGTCAACTTAGCGCCCCCATCAGAGCCGACAGAACTCCTCCAGTTCAGCTTGCTGCATATCAGGTTCGGTCGGATACCGCGCCTTGTTCGCGACCTGGTCTGGCCGCCATTCCGCTGGATTCTTGGTCTTGGATGGTATTCTTTCAACGATATTGTTGTTGTCGCATCAGAGTTAATGAGCTGGGGCGATGTACCGGCTTTTATATCTGCATATGATCCTTTGGCTGTAGCGGTCTCAGCATGCCCGTTGCAATTCAGAGTTCTAGGTCGCCTTGAACAAAGTGCCGGAGTGCGCCAGCCAAGCGTGGGCATGAGCTTTCGGGTTTGGAGGTGTTTGTGCGAGCTCGAGACTTATCTGCTGTGCCCTTGATCCTCGTTGATTGTCCGAACCTGTTGGTCCCGCTGAGACTTCCAAGTTCCTGCAAGGCGCATCCGCAGAAACGACCTTGGCAAGAACATGTCGCAGGCGCTTTACACAGAGCTGGGATTTGTGACAATTGGTTCGCGGTTAGCTAGGTAAGCTTGAGCTGTGTGCATCGCTCATAGAATATCCCCGGTGCGGAAGTCAAGGTAAATACTCGTAAACGTTTGTTCTTCTGGTGATCTGAGTCGTGATGGTGCGTGCCCAAGGTAGCATGGTCTTGCTGTGCATAGGCAGCCCTGAGGGAAATAATTCGCAATACCCCATACACAAAGTCTGAAAGGGCCATGGATCATCGTCCGGTGTCCCGAGAGTTGTTGTGGAGAGAGAGCAAAATGTAGCGTGCTATCGCCATTTTTCGAGTCAAGCCATGCTGGAATGGGTAAGTGGCAGCTGGGCCGTGTCGCGAAGAGTCCAAGTGTTTCGCCTTTGCCCTGACAGGTAGACAGGATGATTCAATGAGAGGAGACTACGGATACACAACCAGCGCCCCCTGGTTTGAGGCACGACAACACAAACAAAAGACAAAAGTGAGGCAAAGTATAGACTACCTACCTAGGTAGGGAGAAGGCAGAAAAGGAGGGAGGAGCTTCGGACGAGGAGAAAAAGAAGGCAGGAAAGGGGGGAGCACATAATCAGGTGTGTGGCGGGTGTCATTACTGAGGTTGCTATCCCCAGTTTCTGCTGAGGTCAGAGGCCAGCCAACTTCCAAGATCCCGGATCCAGTGAGATGCATTCAATGGGAGTTGGAGTGATGTGTGAGCCTGAGCCTGAGAAAGCGCGTGAGAGTGTGCGGTCGGCCGGCGGAGTGTGCCGCGGTACGTACCTGTCTCTCTGCTCAAGGTGCAGATAAAATGGGCGGAGGAAGGAAGGAAGGGGACGCCGGATGTACCTTCGTACCTCTCTGGAAAGGGTGAAAATCCACCCGTGCACCCATCCCTTTCCGGCCGCTGCCACGGTGCTCTTAGGCCATTGGTCCAGAGGTCCTTCGCTTACCCACATCTGCCCGCGGCGCTGGCTGCTGCGCGCAGTGTGGGCGTGGCAGGTGCGCGAGAGGAAGCGAAAGCTGGAGGTCAATTCTTGAGCGAGAGCCCAGGACCACGCACCACGCACCCAGCACCGCACCGCACCCAACCCAGCATGAGAACCGTTTATTGTCACGCCGCCTGGTCTGGCGCTCTCTCGAAAATGAGACGCCAAACTTACCAGATGGACTCCCCCATAAAATAAAAATTCTCTCTCTTCTCTCTCCTCCCCATCTCGTCTTTCCATCCACCCTCCCATTCCATCCATCGCCAACCCAAGCCATCATCACCTCGCCGCCGTCGACTGTGCGAGTCGCCGATGCGAAATAATCTGCCGTCGACGAGCTCGAGAGACCAGACCGCACCGCACCACCGCACCGCACACCGAACCCAACCACAACAGCAATAGCAACAGCAACGCACCGCCCAAAAACCTTGCCTAATCCATCACCCCCCGGATCACCACCCGCGGCCCATTGGATGACTGGCTCGACCGCCGCCCCATTCATCGAAGCAGCCATATCTGACAAAGCCAACGCTCCCTCTTGAGCTTTCCGCCGCCTCCCCATCGAACTCCCGCTCTTCACCTTTGATTTCCACGCCCGACCCATATCCACCCTATCCATTATACAGCAGCCAACCCACCGAAATGTCTCCCACTCCATCCGTCAGCCGACGCAAGTCGAACGGAGGCAAGGGCGGCCTCGTCGTCACCCTCGCTGTCAGCGCAGACAGGTTGAAGCAGATCCTCGACCCCAGTCCCGTTGAGGAAGATTCGCCCGTCAAGATGGACATCGAGGAGACAAATGGGACGAAGGAGACGCAAGAGTCTCAGGACTCGCCTGCCACGTCAACGACGTTGCCTGCCCCGGTCGCCACGAACGGCGAAACAGCATCCGACTCGAACCCTGGCACGCCTGCCGGTGATGGCACTCCCGCACCCACGTCAATGGGACCTCCCACGGAGGGAGTCAAGAAGAAGGGCACCAAGCGTAGCGCTGCTGCTGTCAACGGACTTGGTCCCGATGGGCAGCCCAAGATCCGAGGTAAACCAGGACCTAAGAAGAAGGCGAGACTGTACGTTCACCCCTTTGGCGACTTCCGTACGTCAATCCATGCTAACGGTATTCCCACAGTGAGGACGGCACAATCGATCCAAATGCCCGCGCTGGTGCTGCTGGACATAAGCTGGGACCAAAGGCGAACCAAGGTGCCATCAATGCTGGCCTGCGGGCTCTCGACCGGTCTGGCAAGCCTTGCCGCAAGTGGGCGAAGGGCGGTTTTACGCTCAAGAGTTTCACGGGCATCGTCTGGGAGGTACCTCGATGGGTCGCGCCGCCCAAGACTGTGCCCGAGTCCAGCACTGAAGACTCTGCTGCAGCTTCTGTCGACAGCAGTTCCAAGGAGAACAAGGAGAATGACCAGGTCAAGAGCGATGCTAACAGTGCGGCCAACAGCGGCGCCGACGTTGAGATGCGGAGCGCTCCCGGCAGCATTCCAGCGAGCTCGCCCGCGCCGATGGCCATTACCGCCGCGTCATGAGGCGTTCGGGTGCGCGCCATTTTCATTTGTTTTGTGCCATCGCCAGACCCCAAAGATGGTTTGTGCCACACGTGTACACAATAGCTTGGAGTTTGAGGTTTCAGGGAGAAGGTGTCTCGGACAGAAGGCATTTCACAAGGCATAAATCGCCTCTGCAGTCTTTTGGAAGACCTTCTTGCGCGGCATTAGCCCGCCGGCGTTAAGGATACGGGGTATTTGATTCAGCGCGGAAGCCGGCAAGGGGTAGAGGGGCGTTTGCCCGGAACGGAGGCACAGAGTGTATACTACAGAGTCAGCGCAAGCATGTCGAGATTTTCGACTGGCAATACAGTCGATGCCGTTTTCACGTTAACGTTGTGTGTTCCGCCCGAGAGTGTGCGTGATGCAATTGCGAGATAGTTTGACTCGGACGAAGGTGACCGGTTGGGGAGTGCCGAGACCCTTGGACGGAGAAAGTCCCACCCAAATCGGAGATGAACCATGAGATGTTGCGGTGCGTAAACCGAATATTTGGTCGGGAGAGGGGAGAATATCGATGCAGATTGGGCTTGGGGGCTGTCTGCATTGACTGGTGGTGCAACCCAGGTGGCGCCGCACTTTTAGGCCTCGCTGTGTGCCCCTTTGGCTCGAGTGCATCGGGAAACCCGTGATGATTGAGCTCAGGAGCTGGGAGGACCTGTTGGGGTCGCAGGACACGTAGCGCTGCTGATGTGATTGATTAATTGACGGATGGCCCGAGACATGTGGGAACGGCCATTGGTAAAATGCGCAGGGAAGGTGAGAAAAAAAAGCCTTGGTCCCTCCTTTCTCGATTCCCCCCCCCCCCCCCTTCCAACTCGTCGTTTGCTTCCTTGTGATGGAAGAGGCCGGGAAAAGCGACGTTGGTGGTTGGTGTAGACCACGTGACATTACATAAGCCAATTCACCCCAGACTGGCCGGTTAAGGCAAGGTGCTTGGGTCAGGCACGCCGGTTGCTTGTTTCCCGACAGCAGCAGTGAAGTCTGTACAGTGTGAGCATAATACTGCATGACGACAGCGTTTCCAGTTTCTCTCTAGGTTCTTTCAAGGGTCTCGCAGTCAGCGTCTCACTTGGAGCGGACAGCGCTTTGTCCACGAGGGGTACGACTGCCTAGCCCCTAAGATAATGGGTCTTCCACGGGGGAAGCTTATCATTCTCCCATCATTCTAGTGTATGATCTTCTTCCCATGTTTGTGTTTTGACGCCTCGGTCTGCAAGACTATGGATGGGCTTGAGGACAAGGCAGAAGGGGACAGTGAGTGGAGACACCAGTCTCCCGATAGCACCGTGCCGATCCCTGGCGAGCCTTATCTGTCCGCAGTACCTCTCGTTCAGGTAGGTTACAGTTAGGGGAGAGGCGGCTGGTGTGAGGGGCCACGCCGTTTGGCGCCTCAAATAGCCAGTTAGCCTCTAACAATGACCTGCCCTCGTGATTGTTTAGCGGTGTCTGGCAACTGGGACGACGGCGGGCACGCTCGGGACAGGCCAGGCCCGGCGAATCGAAGCAAAGACGCCCGCCTATCATTCGTCCTCGCGCGCTGGACCTCACCTTTCGTCCTTTCGTCACTGCACCACTCCGCTCCTGCACTGTGACTTTCGCATGGATGCACCTCAACCCTCCACAACGCTCCGTCCACCACCTCACCAGTACCTTGCCGGTACACTCGTAGCGTCCATCCTCTCCGCCCCCGTCTCCACAGAGCAATAGACCTCGACTCAAACCCCCATCCTTCGACCTCTCATCAACTGCGTTATCATGATAATCGAGCTGTCCTGCGCCGCATTTTAGCACCCCCGACGAGTCTCGTTTCCTCCGTGCCGTTGAAGCCCTTTTGGTAGAGCGAAATAAACCTTGACACCCGGATTCATCCGTTAGACCATCTCCGCGCCCCTCGTAATAGTGCGACTACTCGACCTGAACTTCTTGTCCCCAGCACGCCATTTCGAAGCCGATTGCCCGTTGCACCTGGCCACCTTGTCGTCCCCCAGACCGAGGCCGACCACCTTTGACGATTCGTTCGATACTCCAACGTTGACGCCAGGGAAGGGACATAGTTGCCGCCAATTACTTATCCTGAGAAGGTCCGACTGCGGCTTCTCGGGGCTTTCGCGAAGCTCCTGTTGCGTAATAGACGTTACAGGTACGCCGAGCTCGCCGACTACTTTACGATCCTCGACCCCTCACCATGACAAACCCATTCCATGCTTCTGCACACCATATCGATACAAACACACCCGCGGGAAGCTCTGGTCTTCTCCCACGCCGCTTCCCCTACGCTTCAATCGTCTCGGGGGCTCCGCCACACCACAACCCACCCTACCTCTCGCACCCCGGCCGAACTTCGGTCATCTCCCAGATTCTCAACAACTCCGACGACATCACTTTCGAACCGGCCTCGGGCTACTACGAACCGATCAGGAGCGACGACATGGACGCTGATAGGAACGGCACCAGCCCGAATGGCGCGTCCGCGAGGTCGTCGCGCGGCAGCCAGCTGCCTTCATTCTCGAGGGCCTTTGATATGTTCATGGCGAACCCTGCAGGCTCAGCTGCA
This sequence comes from Colletotrichum destructivum, assembly GCF_034447905.1. Classification (NCBI taxonomy): domain Eukaryota; kingdom Fungi; phylum Ascomycota; class Sordariomycetes; order Glomerellales; family Glomerellaceae; genus Colletotrichum; species Colletotrichum destructivum. Next base: position 2,059,259 of record NC_085904.1, read on the forward strand.
GGCTCTGGCAGCACACTAGGGGGCGGCTTCTTCGTCCCGTCCTACCTCGCAGGATCGACATATGTCCAGCGGCTGGAGGAAACACACTTGGCAAAGTTGCGGGCGCAGAAGGAGTCCCAAGCAACCCAGGCCCAGTCTGGTGGGAGCTTGCCTACGAGCGCAAGCAGCGTCAGTCTTCACAGCAAGCCGAGTGCCCATCGAGGGGTGAATTACGATGTCATTGAGAAACCCCCCGCCTTTGAGGAAGACGAAGCGTTTGCCCCTTTACCCACGAGATGGAACAGTCTCGACAAATATGGTGCTTTGGATATCCTCTCAGACGGCCTCGAGGTCAGGTACATCGGCCCTAGGGGCCAGACAGAGCGCGATCACGAGGCTTTCTGCATACGTGCCGACAACCCCATGCCCCCGCAGTGTGGCATCTACTACTTCGAGGTCAATGTATTATCGGGCAAGCGTGATGAGTAGGTTTCTCCCAGTCCATATGGGAGGGCTGCAGTTCTAACATCCTTTACAGCATGACTATCGTTATCGGATTTTCAGGCAAGAGCGTGGGACTTGCGAGACCCCCAGGTTGGGAAGCGGATTCTTGGGGCTATCACAGTGATGACGGCCACTGTTATGCCGGTCAAACCGCCGGAAAGCCTTACGGACCCTCCTTCACGGCGTCTGATGTGATCGGCTGTGGTGTCAATTTCCGGACTGGCGAAGTTTTCTTCACAAAGAACGGTGTACATTTGGGCACCGCTTTTCGCGAAGTCGGAAAAGCATGTAGCCTTTACCCGACAGTTGGATTGAAGAAGTCGGGAGAACACGTCCGTGTCAACTTCGGTCAGACGCCCTTCTTTTTCGATATTGACGGCATGATGACGGTGAGTCTAGAATCCCCATTCTCATCCACTCCCGCACCTCCACACTCCGGTAATCCGGCCGGGATGCTAAACCGGTCCTTCCACATCATGGCGACGCTGCTCGGCAGCGTCTATTGAGGGTAGTACCGATAGGGTTACGGAAGCAGCTATGGCTTGGTATCGGAGAGGCGGGCGGACTACTCACGGATCTTGCCTCGCGTTTGACAGGGAAATGGCTGACTGATGGGTTACAGCAAGAAAAACAGCGGGTTCAGAGTGAAATCTCGCAGACTAGCACGGCGAGCCTGGTGCCAGCGATGAATGAGACTGAGCTGGTTCAGGCACTTGTAAGTGATGCTTTGCAATGGTTTGTGGTCTAACACAAAACTGACCCGCAGCCAGGTTCTGCAATTTCTCCAGCATGATGGTTACGTCGAGACGGCGAGGGCATTTGCGGAAGAAATCAATGCCGAAAAGAAGGCACTGAGCCTCGACCCGGATGCTCCCATTGAAGGCATCAATGTTAAGGACGACGAGCATGCCAACAAGCGACAACGTAAGTCTGCATGTGGCCTAGATAGTTTCGACTTGACTAACGACTGCAGGGATCCGACGAGCTGTACTAGAGGGTGATATTGACAGGGCGCTTAAGCACACCAACGCGTTTTACCCTCAAGTTCTCAAAGACAACGAGCAGGTTTACTTCCGGCTACGGTGCCGTAAATTCATTGAGATGGTCCGGACCGCCGCTGAAATGAGAGCCGCGTCGGAGACAAAGAAGAGCAATGGCCACAATGTCGACATCAGCGCCCAGGCAATGGACCTTGATGCTAATGGCACCGAGAATGGGGCCTGGGATCAAATGGACACGGAACACTCCACCGAGGTCCCTCTCGATATCAACGAGCTTGAGATTGCGACTCTACAATACGGGCAGGAGCTTCACGCCGAGTTCAAGGACGACCCCAGACGAGAGGTCACCAAGCACTTGGCGGACATTTATGCCCTTCTTGCGTATGCAAACCCTCTGAAAGAGAAGGACGTCGTCCACCTACTCGACAGAAAAGGCCGTCTGGCAGTCGCAGAGGAGCTCAACTCGGCGATTCTTTGTAAGTTGCATGCGCCAGACTGACCCAGCTGTGTGCTCTTTACTAATTGCGCACAGTGTCGTTGGGTAAATCTTCTCGTGCGGCTCTCGAAAAGATTTACGCCCAGACGAGCGTTCTATTGGATGACCTGCGGGAAAATGGCGGACCAGGCGCCTTCGTCTCTTTACAGGACGTCATCGAAGAGATACCAAAATCTCAGCCTTTTTAGAGGGTTTGGCGGCTCCGAACGCCTCGACTCGACGCGTTTCCAAAGAGCGCCCTCCACCCCAAGGTTGCCGGGTTACTTCCGATGGCATTCCACTTTTGTGTGACATTTAGACCATGCTTTGCTTTCCAATCCCTCACCTTCCTTTTCCTTACAATCATATCATCGGCGTCAGGCTTAGTTATGGAGTGGGAAAGATAACTCTACAGCCGGCTTTGAGGGTTCCTGCATTGGCTGATGCGGCGGATGGGTAGGGTAGTCCACATAGGCTTCACTTGGGGCGTCTGACGCCACCGCACAAATGAATACGTTATCAATGAGTGTCTTGCCGTTTGGTGTTTGGTGTTTGCTTCTCTGATGAGCCTGCCCCCATCGGTTCCTTGGAATTACTTGCAGTATACCGTAGCTAACGTAGCTAATGTAGCCACCATGGATGACAGCGAAGGAGGCAGGAACAGTCATAGCCGGAAGGAAATAACACTTGGAAAACAACAACCCTCCACCGTTTCATTCCTATCGTCGTCCTGTGGGTCGCTAGTGTTGCGTTTTCAAGAGCTGTTGAAAGGCCGCTTGCATGGGCAAATATTCTATGTGGTGTGGTGTGGTGTGATGTGACGTGCCAGCACCACTCAATCACTTGGTCTACGACTTCGTCCGCAGACGATGTTTTTTGGTATTATTCGGAGGAATCCCTTTCCTCGTCTTGCCCTTCCTCTCTTTCTCTTTCTCTGTCTCTTTCTAAGTCTGCTCTCATCTGCTCCCAGTCGTCTGTGCTGTCTTCCAAGTCGGTATTTTTTACACGAGGACCCCCTCGTCGTCGGGAAAGCAGCGCTCCAGTAGCCTCTCGCGGTGCCTCACCAGACCGGGAAAGCCGGACAGGATCTGGGGCAGGGTGCTGTCCAGCCAGCCGAAGTCGCCGTCGAGGAGGAGATGCGTGTAGGCGAAGACGGAGGCGTCGAAGAGGGTCGGCCGTGGGGAGCTGAAGAACCAGGGGCCGTCCTCCTCCCCGACCTCGGTGTTCTCGTCGAGCAGCGCGGCGAGGGCCTCGAGGGCGGCGCGGGCGTCGGCGTAGATCCTCACCGGGTCGACGAGGGCGCTGCGGGTGGACTTAAGGACCTCCGCCTCGGCGGCGGAGCGGACCTGGTGAGCCAGTGCGAGGCGGACGAGGGGGCTGCTGGAGGCCGGGCGGAGGTACAGGCGCGACAGCAGCGGAGCGTTATCCGGGGCAAGGTAGAGGGCGTGGAGCCAGGCGGTGCGGAGGCGGGTGTCGAGGAGGGACTCGTAGGCGCGGAGACGGTCGGAGGGAGCAGGCGGTGGCGGCCGCTTCTCGGCGGGAAGGAGGGAGTTGTCGAGGGCGTAGGCTTCGAGCCTGCCGGCGCCGGCGACGGGGCGGAGGGGGGAAGGGGGTTGAAGGTAGGGGAGGGCGCCGGAGGGGGAGGCGTGGTTGGTGGAGGGAAGGATGCGGAATTCGACGCCAGCGATTTTGAGGAACGTCTGGGTTCGGAGGTGTCAGCAGGTTCTTCGCAAAACAGCGTACTGGTTGAAGAGGGGGGATGATCGACGGACCTGCCACTTTAGACATGATGGGTTGAAGCTCGGCCGGCCTCTCGGGGCATCGTCGTCGGCGACGAAGACATAGAGGGTCGGCAGGCCGGCGCGGGAGGGGGAGCGGAGGGGCAGGTCGTTGGCGGGGTAGACGGCCAAGGGGAAGCGGCGGAAGAGGGCGGCTACGGGGGCGGGGACGGCGAACCAGCTTCTCGCGTGGTCCGACATGGTCGTGGGCGCGTGCGTGTGGGCGCGCGCGCGTGTTGTGTGTGTTGGGTTTGTGTGTATGTGTGTGTCGGGGTGGCGGCCGGCGAGGCCGAAGGGGCGGAGAGCTGTTGAGCGAGGAGCTTGACGGCGTGACGATGGTGGATGGGCCGAGGTATGTGGCGCCGGTGGACGGAGGTATGCGGTGTCGTGCCTCGGAGGTTGCAGCAGCGTGGTCCGTTGGGGCTTGCGGCGTTGCCTTTTCCTCGTTGGTCCGTGGGAGAGTGGTGGCGGTGGTGTTTCCGGGGGAATTACGGCTCGTGGTTGGCTGATCGGAGGGGTTTCAATGGGGGACACACCACGCCAGGCGGAGGAGGATTATCGCGATACGCTGCTGCCGCTCTTTCTCTCTCTTTTTCCACACCGCCTATCCGGCATCTGCACACCACCCTGCACTTTCGGAGCAAATTGTCGCGTTCCGCCGTGTGAGATAAGGGCCACTCCAGTCCAGCCGTCGTGGTGCCGCCCAGGGGTTTTGATTGAGTGGATCGTGGGTTGGAGTTGGCTGGTGGCATGAGATTTTTTTCTTTCTCCAACGGTGTTTTCTTCCGCCTCGGGCCCATGCGGAAATGGAACAAATGGAGACATTCGTTTTGAATTAAAGCCGCCGGGCGGCTGCAGCTCGTACTGCACAGTCGCTCGCTTGCCGACCTAAGGTACCTACCTACCTACTTACCTAGGTAGGTAGGCAAGGTATCTACAGTACAGTAGAGTACAAGCACAGCACCTACCCAGGTGGTTGAGCGGGTTTGCGGCGCTGTGGATGGACCCTGGATTTCACTGTGGTCCCCTGTCGCATTTCTACAACCTCCTTCCCTTCTCTTCCTGATGCCGATGCAATCACGCAGCTTCAGTTCAGACCAGACTTGTGAGTAGAGATCACCGGATGCTGTATCCGTACTGGATCATGCAGCAGGGACGCGGCGCACTGGCTGGAGGGAGATGGGAATCTCGCCCAACACTAGAGCGGCCTCCCGAGGCCCGAAAGTGTGTATGCGTGAGAGAGAGAGGTCGGCGCACCCCGGTCGGTGAAAGTGGCTCCGGATCAATCACGGCGAATTTCGAGAGGGATTTCTCGCCGGCCGCCCGGGGTTTGCGAGGTGAAATGAGTTCTCAAGTCTCGTCCACCTTCGGTGCTCTCGGTCCAATTCCTTGCTCGCCGGGTTTCCCGACGGGCGCTCGAGCGATTGCATGAACTGGTGAAGGGATTTCGACCCGCCCGCAGGACGAGAGGCGGATGTGATTCTCCTCGCGCTGACAGCGGGCAAGTACACACAGCACAAGAAAGACAGACGGACAGACAGACAGATAACCAAGTGACGTGATGGGCACTCCCATCAGGCACGAGCGGCCCAGATCCTGAGATGCGCTGCCGCGACTCGTGCATGAGATGCAAGTGCATGCGCCTGCGCCTGCGCTTGCGCCAGGCTGCACCAGGTGTGTGGCCCATCGATCGATCCCACCAAGCCCCGCCCATCCACACGCCTTTTTTTTTTTTTTTTGCTGTCCCTTACAACCGTCTTTTGACTGTGGTGGACTTAGGATCTCGACTCGGACCAGCGAGCTATCTTCGCAGCAGAAAAGGCCAGTCTAGACTAGTCGAACGATGTGCGTGCTGGAGGTGCATTCCATGGCGATGGCATGAGGATCAAAAAAAACGGTGGTCCGGGAAGACGACAGAAGAGATGGACAACAAAAGCAGAAAAGAATGGGGAGAGGGAGGGAGGCAGAGAGAGAGAGAGAGAGAGAGAGAAAAGAAGAATAGGCATCAAGGCATGGATAAAATTTTCCACGTTTCGCCATCATATGGGATTGCGCGATTCTCGCCGCTGGATTAGAAGAGAGTGGTCCCTTATGAGCATCATCCCCGGTGCATTCTCATGCCGAAGGTATTCCGAGCCCAAGGGCCCCCTCTCTCGATGGAGAAATGGCAGAAGTCCGACGTGGGGGGCGGGGCCGGGGAAAACCTCCAAGGGATGGCGAAAGAGAGAAAAGTGGATGGGAAGCCAACGTGGGAGATGCCTGTCCCGAGATCTTCCGCATCGAAGCGTCGGATGACGGGCGAGAGGTCGGCGAAGGACCAAGGACGAAGCTAAGGCAGGGCGCGAGGCGAGGCGAGGCGAGGCGATGCGCGGGAGACGCAGACTCTATGTGGGTAGGGGAGGGGGGGACGAAAAGGAAGGAAAAAATAGGTTTCCCGTCAACACAGTTGTTTGGTTCATCTTCACATGTCTCCACCAAAGCCGGCCACCTGGGCTTTCCTAGCGGCGAATCTCTGGCTGTCTGTCTGTCTGTCTGTCTGTCTGTCTGAATGTCTGTATCTGTGTGTGTATCTGGTTACTTTCCTTTCCAGCAAAAGGCAAGGCATGGCGAGACGATGACTTCAGCCACCAGGGGGTCTGGTAACGGAGAATCACAAGCAAATAAACAACAGAGCCTCCATTTTGGGTTTCCGACTCTCTGTCTCTGTGCCCCCCCTTCTCCTCCTGTCCCGTCTCTCTTTGGCAGATTCCCAAGGTTCTCTCACTCTCCGTCAGGTCTCGTTTGGTCCATCGAAGCTTGTGATTGTGCGTCCCTCCCCCGCAATCTCGTCCAAGATAGAGTTCAGCCCGCACCAACACCCAACGCAACATACACTCCAAGCCGCTGGTCTCGCCCATGTCTGACGACATAGGTACATGTCTACAGATGCTCTGTATGTGAATCCATACCTACCGAGAACGTGTGTGTGCGTTGCGCCGTCTCTGTGGACCCATCCGCGATTCCGTCCTCGCGCACGACGAAGGGAAGACATTCCGCAACAAGGCAGGGCGGGACAGCAGCAGCGCAATCTTGGTCTACCGAGTGGAGCAGGAGCATGTCATCGTCGGGCTGTCCCCTCCCTCCCTCCCTCCCCTTCATCCTTGACGGAATCGAACAAGACACTGGGCTTCGGGGCCGGTTTTGAAGCGATCCAGTAAAGGACCGCTGTACCTACAATGCGGAGAAATGAGAGAGACGGCAAAAATAAAAGCCAGCGGCAGAGGGAGGGGGACAGAGAGAAACAGGTACCGGTACTTGGAGCGGATACGCCATGCTGTGCCAGCCCACGCGCCCCCCAGCATGACATGCCGCCCTCTTTCTTTCCCCACACGGCGAAACGCTCACCGGCGAGAAGACCGACAACCTCCCCCCGAACGAACCGTGGGTGTTGCGGTCGCTCGAGCCGCTGATCCGCAAAGACCCTGAGCCTCTGAACTGAGTCGCGACAAGTCCCGTCCCCTCCCCCCGCCTCGGACGGGGGGGCATGTACTGATACTTGGCACATGGGGAGGGAGGGTTTCTGGTTACTCTTTCTGGCGACCTTAACCGCAAGGCTTTGCTCTACTTACGTCTGTTACCGAACAGTGTACCTCTCTACTGTAGGTAAGCAGGCAAGGTGAGGCGAGGTAGGTAGGTAGGTAGTAGTGCCTCGTCGGCCTTCCCCTTCCCCGCCATGGCAAGCAAGCACGCGCAGCTGGTGATGTTCTCATCACTGGGCCATGCTGGGCAACTCCGAGGCAAGAGCGAGCGGCACGATGCACAAGGGAAGGATACTACCAGGAAGAGAGAACAGCCACACAGAGAAAATCCAGGCAGAGTGGGACGAGGATTCGGCGTCATACCAAGCTCGGGTCCTCCTCCACCATCTCCATCTTCGGACCTATTATCGCGGCTCCTGGAGTTGGTCAAGTCTCCGTCTAGGTAAGGGGGGCATTGAGCGTCATGGATGAGACGGTGGGAAGAACTGGAGATAGGATAGATTCTTTCTCTTGCAATCGTATCCGTACTTTTGGAGCAAGAAAAAAATAAGAGGGAAAAAGATAATTCTCTATCCGTGCATCCATCTCGGAAACCACAAGGCACAAGACACAAGACAGAGTCACAGACACCCAATCCAGATTCTTTATCCTCGAGCCGCCCGCCACCACCACCACCATCATCCCCAAACCCCCAACTTTCTCTGCCATTTATTATTGATCCCTCCCACACTCCATCCCACATCCCACACACCCAAACACACATACACCAAGGCCACACCAGTGACACCACCCACACACAAGCACTTTGGATCAAAAGCAAGTCAACTGGAAAAGGCCTGGAACCAACCAACCATCCCCATTCGAGAGTCAAGCCCATCATCACATCATCGCTCTCCCGCCTCTCTTATACGTATACGCAAACGCAGACGCCCGCCCACACACCCCATTCTATTACCTACTTCCACCAGCCTTCTTTTCGGTCCAGGATCCTACAGTAAGGACACACTCCAGCTCTCGCGCAAGAAAAGGCTGCTGCTACCCACACCACACCATCATCCCGCAGCCCACCTCGCACCAGCTACACATCGACTACCGATTCTCGAGTCTTCTCTTGGAAAAGGACTTGGCAGAGTTGCTGCTACTACTACCTGACCTTATCTCTCAAACGCTATTCCACGCATAAGAGCCCCGACATCCCTCCGCGCCTGTGTGTGGTCTAGTAGATCCCACTTCCTACCTGTCTCACTCTCCTGCCGCCGCTGCTGCTGCTGCTTGTTCTCTCATCTCCCTCTTTCGGATCAGGAAGGACTTGGTCCATCTGCCTCTCTCTCGTTTCCCTCCCCCCTTGTCGACGTCCCTCCCCCAATCTGTTCCACCGACACCACTGTTGGCTGTTGTTACCCGCCCGCTTGACCTGCCAGGGGTTGGTCATCCGCAATCGCGCCGAGAAGCCAATATTGCAATCCAATATTGCTACAAGCAAGACAAGCTGGTCCCGCAATTAGCCTCCGTCAACCCAGCAGGCCCACGGTCGTCCCACGATCACTTTAAACGCAGCCGCTCGCCTCAACACACGGCCATCCCGCTCATCTTTCTTGCCTGCACGGAATCTCAGACAAACACGCACCCACACCCACAGCCACACACACACACGTCGCCTTTTCTCTGAAAAGAGACCAAGATCGCCGTACGCTCACTCTTCTCTCGACGCCTCATTTCGTCCTTCCGGCTCCCGGCTTGCATCCCCCTCCCCCCGCGCTTGACATCACCTCGGTTCAGGTACCTCTGCTTGGGTCTCGCATATAGAGTGAAGATCGGCGCCCCGAAATCGAAGATCTGGGGAATATAATACCACTAACCATCGCTCCGTCCAACCTACTTCTACCATTTGACCACCTCACTTTCCCGCCTTTTGGTCATTTCAATTCTCTCGCCATCAAGGGAATATCATCACTGCAATCAAATCACCCACTACCACCACGACACATACACACCCCTTAACCATGAACGCACCGATTCAGTCTCCCAAGCGTCAGGACTCCACGTCCTCGGTTTTGTCGTCGTCCTCGCACATGTCGACGAACCAAATGGTCCCGCCGCCCCAGGCCACCGGCCAAGCCGCCCCATCCACCGAGGCCTTCCTCCGAGACTTTACCCTCGTCGCTGAGGCGGCGAAACGCGCCCAAATGGCTGTCATGATGCGCGACTTTGAGTCTTGCGGTCTGTCATAGACGCGCGGCCTGAAAACCGTCGCCGTCTGCCGGTCGTCCCGAGAAGCTTTTTTTTCTTCTTACTCTATCCCCCGTTCCCTTGGGGCTCGGACCATGCTGCCAGACATCCTGAGCGAGATATCGGATGGATGGGAGGAGCCGCTGAAACAGTGCGGACCCGAGGGAATTCCGAGACCCCGCGAATGGTGATCTCGTACGACGATTTCGGGGGACTAGGCAAAGGGGAGATTTGACAAGAGTTACCGTTATTGTTTTGGTGCTCGGTCGTGTCTCCCGCTGCCCTCTCTTTCTCATCACTCGACCTTTTACCTCGCCTCGCTACGGTGTTTAATCAACATGAAAGGTTCTCTATTGGTTTCGCATTCCTCTCCGGGATCAGGCGGAGAACTTGGGGGATAGACAGAGGTTTCCCACATCAGGTGTTTTTTTTTTCTTTTTTTCATGACAACCTACATCGGCGCATCACGGGAAACGGCATTGTTGCATTGCGGGGTTTGGGAGGTAACATCTCACATCAAGGGGATCATAACGAATTTCCACACATACGGAGTCTATGAGGCGTTCAGTATACAATGGGGGGGAAGACTCGGGTAGGGTATATCACCAGCCAACCCATCGTCTGATTGAATCCTCGCCCACCGGTTTTTCTCGGTTTTCCTTCTCTTTTTACTGTATGAATACCAACTCGGAGGACGATTACTGTCCTACCTAAATTTCTAGTTTTGCACGTTTGGAAGAAACACCACGGCCAGAGTCTCTCTGGTCTATTTTTAAATCTTCCAAATCCACCCACCGTCTTGCCATAGCAGCGTGACGAACTTGGCCACATACATCTCAGTGCATCTCATCGCCCGTCGTCCGCGTCTAAAGACTTATCTCCCGGCAGTTTCCAAGATGGAGGGGAGGGGGAACGACCGTGACTTTCCCATCTCGTTCCTTCGCCTTACACAGCCATGACCCTCAGACATCATCACCAGGGCGGCCCGACCTCCTCACAGCTTGGAGGCCAGCACGATTCCGCCGTCGACAGTGATGGTCGCGCCCGTGACGAAGGCGCCTGCGCGGCCGCTCAGGAACAGGCACGCGCCGGCGACGTCCTGGGGCGTGCCGATGCGGCGCAGGGGAATCTCGGCCTCGATAGTGTCCCGCATGGAGTCGAGCGTGGCCTGCATCATCTTACTCTCAAAGGGTCCGCACGCGAGCGTGTTGCTCGTGACGCCGCGGGGCCCCAGCTCGCGGGCCAGCGCGCGCGACAGGTGGTGCAGGCCGGCCTTGCTGGCGCTGTAGGCGAAGCTGCTCATCAGCGGCACGCGCAGGCCGTCGACGCTGCCGATGTTGATGACGCGGGCCGGGTCGCCCTCGGCGGGGGCGGCGGCGGCCTCGAGAAGGGGCGCCGCGAGCTGGGTCAGAGTGAAGACACGGTGGAGGTTCAGGGTGAGGAGCTTGGTCCAGGCGGCGTCCGGGTAGGTGTCGAAAGTGTCGCCCCAGGCGGCGCCCGAGTTGTTGACGAGCACGTGCAGGCGGCCGCCGGTGCGGGACGAGAGGGACGAGACGAGGCGGCGGCAGTCGTCGAGCTTCTGGAGGTCGGCGGGGATGGCGTGGGCGGTGCCGGGCCCGCGGGCGGTCAGGGCCGCGGCGGCGGCCTCGCAGGCGGCGGCGTCGCGGGACGAGATGTAGACGGTGGCGCCGTTGGCGACGAAGCCCTCGGAGATCATGTAACCGATCCCCTTTGCGCCGCCCGTCACGAGGACGATCTTGTCCTACGGTGGGTGAGGTCCTTTGGTCAGCCGAGGTCTCCATGATGAGTATAGGGGTGAGAGTGAGGGCTGGCTACCTTGACGTTGAAGAGAGATGCCGCGTCCATGATGGCTGTTGTGTTTGGTAATGCCGGCTTTTCTTCTTCTTCTTTTTTCTTTCTCGATTTGTCTTTGCACGTGTGAAGGGAATTCTCGAGATGTCAAGGACAAGGTGGGTTATCAAGTATCTGGACGAGGGGAAGGTCAAGCTGGACGGGGATGGGGAGCTTCGGCTGGGGGTTCTTGAGCGAGCTTCGGCCGTCTGAGACGAGCCGAGGCACAAAATTGGAGGGGTCTAGGTCTATGCGCGATAAGGAATACTTCCATAAGCACCCACATCACCATGTAATACGATGTACATCGCATCAAGCTGCGCGACCTGGTCGTCGAGACTCAGGACGCGACGTTGTGAGCCTCTTCTTTTCTTCAAAGCCCCCCCCCCCCCCCCCCCCCCCCCCCCCCCTTTTCCACCGTCCGAACGCCTATCCGACTGTCCCAAAAACCTTGCACGCAGTTCTTGTTTGTAGCAGGAGAATCGATAATGATTATGAAATACGCGGTAGGCCATTGCCCGCCTATGCATGGCGCATGCATGTTATTCCGCCTCTCTACAACTACACTGGAGCAGAAACCTTCGCTAGAAGTCTATTGTCATGATTATCCCGTTTCGCCGCAACCACCAACGCCATTGCTCAGTTTCAATTTCAATTTCCATTGTTTGTCCATGCGGGCGGGTAACGGGAGGACCCGACCCAGGCTCGAGTGTCTTTCAACATATGTACTAACATCTGTTCCTTCTCTTTCACTGTTCATCGTATTCTAGCTTCGCGCTCAGGAGGAGCGTCAGCCGAGATGGGGCGCACCTAGCGTTCGACAGTGCCCCGAGCGATGGCCGACTCACGATGTCGACGACCTCGGGCTACGCTTTCTCATAAACGCCGGTAACCTCGATGACTTTTCGCTGGTCTCAGTCGTCTGGGTCGTCTTCTCGGGGGTGCCGTTGGCGGCAGCGGCGGCGGCGGCCTCCCTCTCCTTGCGGGGCGAGCAGCAGCAGCCCATGGCCATGTGGAGGATGGCGGCGACGTCGACAAAGGCGCTGGCGAGCCACATGAAGACGAACATGCGCACGCCGAGAATGGCGCTGATGTTGAGCTCCTGCTGCTGGGTGAGGGCGATGCGGGCGCCGACGCTCATGACGGTCCCGATGATGGAGGCGACGGTGACCAGCAGGCCGGCGATGGCGGCGAAGATGGCGACGGGCAGGCTCCACCAGCGCGAGCGCATGACGACGGGAGTCGCGAGGAGGAGGGCGGCGGCGAGGGAGATGCCCGAGATGAAGAGGCCAAACATGACCTGCTGGCCGATGCGGAGGATATTGAGGATGGTGGTGACCTGGGAGGGCAGGGCGATGGTGGCACCGGCAAGCAGCTCATTGGTCATGATCTCAATAGGGTTGAACCACCACATGCGCTTGGGGGTCGAGCAGTAGGTGACGCCCCTGGAGAGTGTCAGTGTCAGTACGGGCGGTGCGGTGCGATGCAGTGTGAGAGGAATGGGGGGGGGGGGGGGGGGGGGGGGGGTAATCTGGCACTCACTCATCATTGTAGCCCTCACAAAAGTTCCACAGGCCGACCTGGTAAAAGTCGTGGAGGCCCAGGCTCCTTGCCACAGAGTTGAGGAGGACGGCGTTGGCGGACGAGAGGGGGATGATGTCGCTCACGTCGAGCTTGAAGAAGTAAATGTCGGTCAGGACGGGCTTGATGGAGGTGTTGCCGATGATGACGAGGATGAGGAAGATAATGGCGAGAAAATAGCACACGGCGGCCGTGATGGCGCTGTTCCGGCGGACCTTTGCCATGGCGGGCGGGTGAGGCTGCGGGGACCGAGAAGTGAGGTCGTCGTGAGAGGCAGCCGGACGCGGGACCAGGTCTGAATCCGAGAGAGATGGAGAGCAGCGAGTGCCGGTGGTGGTCCCCTTCCCCAGATATCTACCGAGGGCCAGGAGTGTGCGGATGAGAGACGAGATGACGCGTTTTACGGAGCTTCGTCTTCACCAAGGGTCTGCAGGAGGGGAAAAGAGGGAAAGTTCTGGGTTTCGGTATTTGCTATTGGGCTTGGGGGGTTGGGGGGCTGGCCAACAGCTCGAAATCAAGCAACTGTCTTGGACCAAGCTTCCTCCTCCAGGGACTAAGGAAAGGGTTGATCGTTTGGTCTTTTGGTTTGTGGGGATTATCGAGGGTTCAGTGACGGACCGAAGAAAGACGTCGAGAAGTCGGTAACTATGACGGTGGGCAGAGAATACGACGGATACGACGGATACACGCTTAAGTCGACCAAGTCCACAGGAGACTCCAGAGGCCGGATCTAAAATTTTAGGGAGGGTTGAAGTTGAGTCCAGAATATGAATAAGCAAGTAAGGATCTTCACAGAAAGAAAAGAAAAGAAAACAGACCAGGCCAGGCCAGGACGGAACGGCAACTTCAATGGACCCCCCTGTTAGAAGTTACGGGCACCTAGAATTACCGACTGTAATACTCTGTAAAGAAAGAAAAAAAGAGGGAAAAACAGACAAACGGGTAAACAGGCAAGACAGAGAGAGACACATCACCGCTAGGTTGGGCTTGGAGGAGAGGATCACCGACAATCCCGACAGGGAGAATGACGTAGTAGCAACGCCGGCCAATTGGTGGTTCCCGCCCTTGCTCCTCCCCTTTTGCTTCTGCTTTGCCGGTAGGCCATCGTTTTTCGCGACATTAGCGGCGCCCCGGCTAGCGGGTCTTGGCGGGTCCTGGCCCATGTCCATCCATGTCACGTCCCAATTCTTCCCAGAGTCGACATCCAAAGAAACGAGGCGAGATGAAGAACTAGCAAGTGTTGTGATGGCCATCGACATGCACCGCCGCCCACGGCACATAAGTCTGCTGCAGCAGAGCCAAGTTTCCCCTTTCCGTTTACGGCAAGAACGCAGATGCATTTTCGGGGCCCGAGGACCCGAGGACTTGTCTCCTTTTGCCGTGGGAGAAAGGATGTCCCGTAACTTGCGAGGACAGCCAGCACAGCCTCGAAGAAGCCCGCTCCAGTCCACCGGACCGTCGTGTCACTCGTCCTCCGCGTTGGGCCATCGACGACAAAGTAGTATCCTTTCCTAGCTGTAGCTGAGAACCGGATCATGGTCAACGGCAGTGACATGTGCGAACTTCGATGCCAAAGGGAGCCGTTACACCGCCAACCAGAGTCCCGGGCTCACGGGCCTCAGCCGCCTTACCTGAGTGATGCTCAGGCTTTGTTGAGTAAACAGGCCGGGGACACCGACTGACCGTTGTAGCATCGTAAATTGTTTTTCTTTCCGTAGTAGCATCAAGGGTCGCTGACGATCCCGCCCAGTAACCCCGACAAGACCCAACATCTTGATTCAAACGAACAAAATGAGGATGGACGGCCAGTTGCTGAGCCTAAAACTCTGTTTATGTGGTCCATCTCTCTCTCCATCATTCACAAGACAAGCTTGAAGCACACCATTCTGGCACTGCACGACTCACTTCCTGGTTTCCAGAAGCCACAGGACCGAGACAAGGCGCCGCGAGCAAGGTCATGCTGCACACGCGTCTGCCCCGCCGCGCCGGCACAAGAGCCGGCGATCGCTAGGGGGTGTCCGTCCATGTTGGATCCCTTGTTTCCCCTCCCCTGTTGTGTTGCCCGCCGCAACCCCCCTCAAACACGATCCGTGCTGCTGCTGCTGCTGTTGTCGAGCCTGAAACCACTGCCGATGTCGTTCTTCACTGGCAGTGGCTCATCTCCATCTCTTGCGAGCCTCCTCATTTCATGTAGGTTGACGAGATTTAGACGGGGGTGATGACCCCTGTCCAGCTGGGAGCTGCCGACGGGATGACCGCGTACGAAAGAAGGCCAACAGGGTCCCGGCAAATCCCCAGCGATCCTCGCAGCAGCTTCCGGTGAGGTGGATTGTCCCGACCCGCCCGGATGGAGCCCTTCAGCGATTCAGATTTGGTGAGATGGTCTTGTTTCCTGCGGACGCGCCGTAGCGTTGTCTGGGGGCCCGGACCACCTCCAAAAAAGAAGTGTCTGGGGCCACCCCAGGAGACCTTAAGGCGCCAAGAGCACAGCACAAAAATTATGTCATAGGCGCGAGGGACGGATCTTTTCCAGTTTCTTTACTGCTGCTGCTACTGCTACTCCTTTCAGAAAGAGGAAATGACGGTTCCTTCTCGTGCTTTAACTCGCGCACTATCTTATCTGTACGGGTATTGCACTAATTGTTGATGATATTGCTTGAGGATCGTCATCGAACCCTTCCGAACTGGTACCAACGTCGTTCATCGTCCCTCGTCCGATAACGCGTTATTCTTTGCACTTCTCCCGTCCCTCACTCAACTTAATTCTCTCCCGAGTGGCACATGGTGATCCTTGCGTCTCGCTGCCATCTGAATGTCAATTGACCGATCACGGAATACAATCAACCCATCTCAACCTGGATCTTCTCATCGACGACGGCAACAATTTTCCACCCACTCCTTTCGTTATCGTCGACTCTGACACCCGTATAAACGTTGCAATCAGACGATACCCAAACCATATACCTGCAAGTCCTCGTGAGAGGCAGCTTCGCCTACCATGGCAGGACGTCTTTTGCCCCTCACCCTCGGCCTTCTGTCCCTCATCACAACTCCCGCCGTGGCTCAAGATGGCAGCACGAGTCACATCACACTCTCCAACACCGAAGATGTTACCTTCCTGTCGGGTACCAGGACCATTCCTGTCACCCAGCCTAGAACGCCAACGGGACCCTATGCGACCTACACCTCGAGGATCACCCTCACAAATGGCGACCTCTCTACCATGACCGGGACCATGACCTTCACCGGCAACGTCACCCAGACTACCACCAATTCGGTCGGCCAGTCCGTCGTCATCATCTCGGGCCAGACCTCCGTCGTCACCTCCACCGTCACCGGAAACTCGACCCAGACTACCACCTCCGCCGCCGGCCCGACCAACACCCAACCGTGCAACAACTATGTCGAGTTCTGCGACCGCAAGTACAGCAACATCACCGAGGTGGGCTGCCACAACTCCCCCTTCGTGCGCCCCGGCAACTCAGCCTCCAATCAAGCCCTCGATGTCACCACCCAGCTCAACGACGGTGTCCGTTTCCTCCAGGCCCAGATCCAGTGGCCCACCAACGGCACGAAGCCGCACTTCTGCCACTCTTCGTGCGACATCTTGGATGGTGAGCTCCGCCCCTGACATACCTGCAGAGCCGCAACTAACGTACCGCAGTCGGCCCCATCACCGAGTGGCTCACCACCGTCCGCGAATGGGTCGCCGCCCATCCGTATGACGTCGTAACTATCCTCCTCGGCAACGGCAACTATTCGACACCCGACCTGTACGCCCCCTTTATCGAGTCCACGGGCATCCTCCAATACGCCTACGAGCCCCCTTTTCTCCCCATGACCGTCGAGGACTGGCCGACCCTCTCTCAGATGATCCTCGGCGGCAAGCGCGTCGTCATGTTCCTCGACTACATGGCCGACCAGCAGAAGTTTCCCTGGCTGCTCGACCAGTTTTCACAGATGTGGGAAAGCCCCTTTGACCCTATGGACCGCACTTTCCCCTGCACCGTCCAGCGTCCGCCTGACCTGCCCGACGAGGCTGCCCGTGACCGCCTCTATCTCATGAACCACAACCTTAACGCCGAGTACAACATCTTCGGTGCCTCAATTCTTGTCCCCGCCGTCTCTCTGCTCAACGAGACCAACAATGTCACCGGCTATGGCTCTCTCGGCGTCAGCGCCCAGCAGTGTACCGACCAATGGGATCGCCCGCCCAAGATCCTGAACGTCGACTATTATAACTATGGCGGCTACCCGGGCTCTGTGTTCGAGGTCCAGGCGCGCATGAACAACGTCACGTACACCCGAGATTGTTGCGGCAAGGTCACCGGCGCGTCACCGGGACGTCCGGCCGCGTCAGCGATGGTTTTGGGCATGGCTCTCGCATGCGCGCTGTTGCTGGTCTGAGAGGACGAGTGTCAATTCTTAATGTCTTCTTGGTAATTTTGATCCAATGATACAGCGTGTCAGGAGTTTCGGGAACGGTGGTTATGCATAGACTGGTAACTTGGGTTTGTGGATATGGAAGACTCTGCATTGTCGATCTTATATATACCAGATAGGCTGGAGACTGATCGCTTACACGGCATAAATGCTACAGAATACAAACGTGTCACAAAGAACAAGGGTAGCCGTTGTGTGACTCTGGAGTAACCAGCATTTGCTTTCGACCAGTAAGAACCCTATGTAGTCCCTAGCTCCTCCAGTGAAGTTTTAGCAGTAGTCTGGACCATCTGGTGTTCGGGTTATGTGTGGCTTTCAATGTACGTTTATGTTCCCCGTCGGTACTGGTTTGTTTTGAGCGGTTTGTTCCAGATGGTGCGTCTGGTCAAGTTTGGTCATGTCTGGTCGTGTCCCTACCAAGCTGGTGAGCTTTCTTTCCCCATCTTGATAAAATTGTAGTGAGAGGACGGTTGACGACACTTCCCGCTCTCTCCCCCCCTCTCTTCCTCGCTAAAGTTACTACTGCAGACATCGTATCATCTTGCAAATCCCTGGCAATCGTTTGCCTTCTTCTCTGTATACTCTCTCCAATACTCAAGGCCTTGTGGCTTGCTGAGCTCAGCCTTCCTTGGTCTGTGACCGTTGTTCCCCCTCCAGTCCCTTTTCTTTGAGAATTGCAGAACTGCGACATCTTTCTCGCACACAGAGACAACACAACCAATGCTATGCCACCGGCTACTCTGGGCAATTATTTGGTTCGTGTGTGATTTTGGGGCTGGGTGGTTTTCTCCTTACCGGCAAGTGGCTGCTATCTGCCCAGGTCCCTGAGGACCTGCCTTCCATACGGGAATCATCGCCGTAGTATGTCAACGTGTTCCCGAGGGTAAATTTACTTTATCTAGAAACCAAAACAAGGCTACAAGGCTGACATTTGGTGATGTTTTGTCACGGTTGCGGAAAGGCGCGTGCCAGGCAGTTTACTCCCGAGAACCATGGAGGGTACATAAAAGAACCAGAACCTGCCTCATCTTGGCGAATACACTCGAGAGACCCTTCTCTCATAGGAGAAGGATTAGCCTCATCCGTTTCAACAACAATCATTTGATCAGGTGGTCGAGTGGTGCTGAAGCTCTTGTTCCCGCCGGCTAGATTTTCGCTGGCCCGTCCTTGGCTCGTATACTTCGATACCGCATGGTCAATTCCTTTTTCTTCTGCTTTTCTCTTTTAACATCGACGGTTGTTCCCCTCACCTTTCCTTCCCTTACAGGAAAGGTTCGCTCTTCTCTCCGCACCACCACCAACGACAACAAGAACAACAACAACAGCCACTAGACCGGGTAGTTGAGGGTGTTGAAGTCTCGTTCCCGCTGGCTTAAACCTCGCTGGCCCCTCCCTATGATATCTACGACAGCTCAGATCACTGATCAATCCGCCCTGCATAAGCATTGCCCTAAGAGCTCGGCAAGTTCAGGTAACGCATCTCACAATATACTAGTCGTACTTTACAATTATAGCTGTTGTAAACGCAGGCCGAGATTGGAAAGCCGATCCAAGACGACTAGACCTTGGGTACCTAGGCAGAGGGAATTCAGCATTGTTGCGCCTGCTCTATAAAGTGGAAAGAGAGGGATTATAACAGGTCGTAGACAGTGACGTTCTGCCCAATAGACCTTCCAGCGCATGGGCGCGCGCTTAGACTAATCGACCTATGCGCGCCCATGGTTCTAAAGATGCGTTGGCGCTGGCAAGCTTGCCAGCACTGCTGTCAAAACTGCTTGCATGCCTAGACGTCGCAGACGTCCCATACAGTCCAAGGACTGAGGAAGCTGTTCTGTTACAGGCAAGGCCACTCGTTAATCTTCTGCACTATATTTACAAGCTGAGAAACATACTCCGTGAAACCACCCCAGGCCCCAGGCTAAGAAAGAAAGTGTTGAGATCTCGAGTTACTTTTGGCAGGCAAGAAGTTTCCCACAGTATGGACCACTCGAGGTCCCTTCCCTCCAGATGTTTATAAAAGCTATACCTCTATTATTAAGCGTTCCAATGCGTCTGAAAGGTGTTTAAGAAAAAGGTTTCCTGCAAGAAAAAGGATAAGGAACAAAAGCAGTTACTTGTCCAATGTAATTGTGTCACAAGGTCAAAAATTGAAAAAGAAATGTGATCAGTGGGAGGCTTGAACTCCCGGCCTTGGCATTACACAACATTCCGGATGAAATATTAGTACCACGCTCTAACCAACTGAGCTAACCGACCAGCTTGCTAGCTATTATTATGAATAGCGGGAAAATGTCAATTAATGTAGCCGAGTTTCCGAAGCAAGCCGAACCATCCAGTCCTCTAGCCCCACTTTATTTGTGTCGCCTTCTCCAAGACGACAAAGTGGACAGGTAAGTAGTGGATGAACCTTGGTGAAGGGGCATCAAGACTAACACACTGTTGAGGGGGTTCTACCTCATCCTTTTGACACTTGAAACAACGCTCAGAAAGGAGAATGAGGCGGATGAACATTGCTGTGCGGGAGGCACTAATGCTGGCGATTTGGAGAGAGAGGAGTGGCACTACGACGGCTCGGAAGAAGTCATGACGGCGGTGCTGTAAACCCCCAAAATGCGCTCTCGATTGATTCTCTTCTCTGAACAAAGAACCTCAATGTGACAGCCATGTCAGAGGCCCGTTTCCTGAATGAGGCTCGGTCGGCCAGCCTTGCATCGCGGGATTCCAGCAAGGAACGGGATGGATGGTGATGTCGTGTCCCCCCCACAGGGGCACCTGCATCGGGGGTATCCGCTCTATAGCACCATCCGCTGAACACCACTCGTATCGTATGCTCGGCAACGATCCAGTGTTTGCCAAGGTCCTGGTGACGCCACGACGAGGAATTTGGCGGCGAGTGCTGAACATAGCCCAGACATACTTGACTAGTACGAATGGCCGCAGCAAAGAGGCGGCCAGAGAAGCCCAAAAGGGGCAGATGTGTGTTTTGCTCCAGCCAGTCGCCTTTGGAGGCCAGCTGCAGCCGCATGACAGCGTTAGATCAGGCCCGGTGGCTTGGGGTGTGTGACACCGACTATCGATTGCCCTGCATGTTGACTGCAGCAGAGAGGTGGCAGGCCGTAGACTGGCAGATACTCAGTCATCAAGCTATGGTCTGTGGTCCTGTCCCATGGATGATCAGTTCCCCCCGTTTCCCCCACTGTCAGTGCAACGCTTCATCTGGGCGAGGTCGGATCACAGGGACGACCAGAGGCATGCCTTCCGAAAGGTGGGAAATGGGCCGGTGTTCCCCCTTAGTACTTTAGCCCTTGGCGGGCAATCTGCGTGGGTAAGATGAACCAAACTGGGGACATCTGAAACATCGAAGCCGCTGAAGCCAGATGAACCGCACGTTTTTTTTGTCGCCGTTTGTTCTTCATTCCGGCCTTCTCTACCTCGCTTCTCGCCTCATATCATCCATCCTCCCTCAGGTTAGTCCTGCCGAATCCCCCTACAGACAAGTCTGGCGCATGGTCGTCTCGGTCCCTGACTTGTGTCGCCTGGTGGGATAAGGGTTTGTGCCAAGTGTTGTACGCTAACGGGACCCCATGCTGGAAGTTCCTCTAAAGACGTTCGTTCCCATGCGCCTCCACCAATTGCGAGCTGCACCTCCACCACCAAAGACGCTCCCCCAGCAGCCCTACAACGTTTCTCCTCTCAGCTGCCCCATGTCGCTCTGTCTAGTTGCGTCCGCATCTCGGTTTCCCTCCCCCTTACTTTCCTTTAGCTGCCTAGGTAGGCAACTAGGCGCCGTAGATATCGGCTGTCGCTTGAGCGAGTTGGTGAATTCATTTTGCTTCTTTTTCTTCTTCTTCTTATTCCTCCTCCCACACCTCTTCTTATTTGCCTCTCGCGCTTCCTTCGATCATTCTCTTACCGCCCTGCCGTTCGTTTGCTTTCGGCGGTTGACTTACACACACCAAACTTGGCGATCGACCGCGTTCCACTTGCGGAGCTTACTCCAAACTCCACGGGGGAAAGCAGAACGACACCCGACATCGACAACCCTGTCCTCGCGACATGAGAACTCGGTGAACAATGGCGCATCACGGAGGCTTTGGCGCGTCCTATCAACCTCCTGATGCGACCGAACCCAGGCTCAACCACCGGTTTTCCAACGTGACCGAGGTTAGCGATTTCGACTGCTACACATACGATGGACCCTCGGCTACGATTCGCGGGAGGGATTCCCTGGTTTCGCTTCAGTCCTACTCAAACCATACTTCGCCGTCACTGCACGAGCCACATGAATCGGACGAACTCAACGGCCGACCGTCGGCAACCTCGTCGTGGTCTGCGCCTTTCTCGTATACCGGCGCAGCTGGCTATGAGTCGTTGCCGCCTTCATCAGACGCGCCCTCGAGACTATCCTCACATGCGTCCCGGAAAGTGGCACGCGCCACCTCGCGACGGGGCCAGGAGACCATTCCCGAAGAGGAGCACGACCTCTCTCTTTTGCGCTCCGCCGCGCCCTACGGTCACTCGTTGTCGCAGTACGAGTCGGTGCAGGACAACGAGCCCGTTTTCGACGTCACTGCCGCCCTGGGGCCGATGGGCTACCAAGATGAGGCCTTTGTCAAAAGATTGCAGGAACAGGAGGCGAGAGGGCATCTCACCGGCGGTCTCGGGACTGGCTTCAGACCGGATACCACGATTAAGGGCGAGGATCTTCTGGCATCGCCCCCATCGCCAAAGAGATCCCTTACGCGGTCTTTCACTCGCAGGCAGGGACTGGGTCGTCGGGAGACGATAAAGAATCGCGGTCAAGATGAGGCTAACAAGAGGGGAGAGGTCATAGAGGTCATCATAGAAGAGCCGGCCGACGAACTCCCGCGGCAGCTTGACCAGGTCGATCTCAGCGTCGTCGCAGGCCCCAGCATTGCCGGCGACGATGGCGTCAACATGCGGCAGGCCACGTTTCCCGTCAACAAGAGCCAAAAGACTCAAATCTTTTACCCACAGCCCAACTGGAAGCCTTTCTCCATGAGATGGCCCTACCTCACAGCGCTCATCAGCCTGTCCATCGCTCTGGCCATCATGGTAGAGTTCCTCTACCAGAGATCGCGCACTCACCCGCTGATCAGTTTCCGGTTTCCGGCCGAGGTCCCGGGGCTCGAGTATTTTGCCGTCAAGTTCCTGCCGACGATTCTCTCCGTTACGTACGGTGTTCTGTGGCAGGTCACCGACTTCGAAGTCAAACGTCTTGAGGCCTACTACCAGCTGTCGAAAGAGGGTGGCGCACTCGCAGCTGAGTCTATCAATGTCGACTACGTGACCAGCCTCAGCTGGCTGCGGCCTATCCGAGCCATCAAGCTGCGGCATTTTGCTGTCGCCGTCTCATCCGTCGCGACCTCGCTGGCCGTCTCTCTAGTGCCCACGTTCGGCGCCGCCTCTTTTGTTCTGTATCCTGACCGGGCCACGCGGCTTGCGCACCCAGACGGCGAGAAGGAGATCCGCCTTCAGGCTGTGTGGTCGAGGCTGCTCTCGTCGACCCTGTGCGTTTGCGCCTTATGTGGCTGCATCCTCTTCTACATCCTCCAGAAGAGAAGGTCTGGCCTGCTGGCCGACGTTAAGGGCATCGCGGGCCTCGCGTCGATGGCCGTCGTCAGCCATATCCTCGTCGACTTTGCGGACCTAGACGTCGTGAGCCACCGCGACATTCACGCTAAGCTCAAGCACCACCGCTACGTTCTCCGAAACGCATCGCTGGCCCCCGACGACGAGAACCCTGTCTCGTCGCAGGATACGGACAAATACCGCGACGACCACCTGTCCCAGAACCCCCATCCGCGTTCGCTGCGTCTCGACGGGTTTCTGCCGTTCGTCATCGGCATCGCCCTCTTTCTGGGCTTCATCCCGGTTTTCCTCTTCTCCAACGCCAGCATCATCACGGCCAAGGCACCGTGGGTCGTGACCGCCTTAGCCGTCTGTATTAAGCTTGGTTGGGGTGGTCTCGAGACTGACATGCGGATGATGGAGCCCTATTACATCTTGTCTAAGAGGCATTCGCCGGCCAAGACGCTCACCCTAGACTACACGGCCATGCCGTTCGCCCTGATGCCGTTCCACGCCTTCCTCAACGGCCACCTCCTTATGTTTTTGGTCGGGTTCGGCAGCATGATGGCCGAGGTGCTGACGGTGCTGCTGACGAGCTTAGCGACTGTTGTGGGCACAGAGTTCCTCGAAGCCGCCTACTCGCCGCCGGAACGGCCCGACGACCCCAAGCTGGGCGGCATCAACGCGGGCCAGGAGACCGTGGCGTCGTTCTGGGTCTCGTACGGCATGGCCACCTTCATCCTGCTGTACATGGGTACGGTGGCGACGATCGTGTTCCTCCGCCGGCGGCATCCGTTCCTGCCGCGGCAGCCCAGCACCATCTCGTCGCACTTGGCCTTCATCCACCAGAGCAAGATGATTTACGACTTTGTCGGCACGTCCAAGCTCAGCAACGCCGGCATGGTACGGCACCTCGAGGGGCTTGGCAAGACGTACGGGCTGGGCTGGCTCGAGGGTCGCGACGGGCAAACGCACTGCGGCGTGGACCAGGAGAACCTTCTCGGCTACTACAAGCACGGCATGGACTTCCAGGGCACCAACAAGCCGTGGAACCAGCAGTGGGATTCGTATGATTGAGGTGGGGTGGGCGTTGGTGAGGGGGAGAGAGAGAGTGAAAGAGAAAGACAGAGAGAGGAGATTGCGGATGTCGCGGGGTTCCGATGGCAGGGGAGGGGGCTTACTTTCCCTTAAGCTCCCCTAAACTGCTGCCTGGAGACTAAATTGCATATACGAACGATCGAGACTCACACTGGGGGAAGAGGCGTTCACAACACACCCGTCTCCGTTTCAGGAGACGGGATAGAGAGGGAGGCAAGAAGGGGGATTAGGGAGTTACGGAAACGTGAAAACGGTCGGGTCGTTGGAGAACGGCTGATATATGTTAATGGGCGGTTTTAGAGCACCCGTCATTACGAAAACATTTCGAGGGGCGGGACGGAAACCCTCACGGTTCGGACGCCCACGGGCAGTTTTGGTTTGTTGTTGTTCCCTTGTTTGCGGCCTAGGCGTTGGGGAGAGGGAGGACGAATGTGAAGGATCAAATGTCACGAACAATGCATTTTTGCGTAAAGAATATTTGCCCACTCGCTTTGCTTGTGACGGTACCGGTTAGCCCAACGACCGGCGACGAATGAAGCAAGAAAGGGAGGAAACGGTTGTCGGGTGCCCTGTCGATCCCGGCGTTAGTCGGCGGGAGTGGCTCTTCGCCACCATTGCTGGTGGTGGTGTTTGTTATGCTGTGTCTGTCTATCGTCGTCAACATCGTCGCGAGGTCAACGACTGCTCGCTCGGTGGTGGTACATGCATGCATGCCATCCAAGCCATCCAAGCCATCCAAGCCAACCAATCGATCCCTTTCCGCTCTGCCGATGCTGGGGTTTTACGCCATTTAACACCATTCTGCTTGGGAGGGACGCAAGCAACCGGAGGATGCCAGAAGTGAACAACACCCGTCGTTTGGGTGGCATTAACAAATGACGAGAACGAGCATGCGGGGGAAGAGAAGAGAGGAGGAGGAGACCCTGGCAGAATAACACAGGGCGGGCGGATCTGAAGAACAAGCCTGCAAGACGAGTCTGGTGAGGTACTGTCGGGCGACCCGTTCGTCTGCGGGCTTCCGAGAACAGCGCCGGGTTTCCATTTATTCGTTTCCTTGTTTTTCTCATCCTCTCTCAGGCCGGCGTCTTTCTAGGATAGTGCAGGACGACGTAGATTAAGGTTTTCGATTGATTGGTGTAATTGTAAAGTGGGAAGCATTAATGGAGTGCTCTCTCTCTCTCTCTCTCTTTCTCTCAAAACATCAACAGTGCCTGGGGTGTCCCGGTGAGAGAAAACAAGACCGCAGGAAAATAACAGGACAACACAAACCATCTGTACACTGCGACCGTCTCGCGCAGGATTGCTACCTGCAAAGGGGGGTGGAGGAGAAAAGACTGATGGCATGCGGGCCATTGGAAAGTGAGATGAGCCGACATGTGGAATCTGCGTGCCCACCAACAATGTTTGTTTGATTAAAACGACTGGAGACCGAGTCCGCCTATCCAACGCCGGGAAGGATTTGTGTGTGATTTACAGCGCAACCGGGGGCACGGGGGGGACGGAGGACGGGGAGTAGCCGTCAAAATCCCGCGAAGGCAAAACCAAAAGCACGCGTTGCAAAGTGTTGTCGGTGGGAACGCGGCCGTATGGGAACATCGTGGAAAAATGTGGGCTTGCGGAGAGAGGGAGAGCGAGGGAGAGAGAGAGATGGGCCTCGTTTCTGAAATTCTGAGCGATGTTTGATGTGCGGCCGTCTAGAACCGGAACGCTCGAGGGCGAAATCTCGAATCGTGGCGGTGCCAGGAGAGGAGGATCTGCGTCTCGAAGCCGACGGAGGGGGAGGGAAGAGAGGGGCCTGTGCGAGTAGAGAACGGGGTAGGTAGGAATTTTGGGGAGGTTGGCTTATGTGGGAAAGCGTTGCAGTTGGGTTTCTTCGTGTTGACAACAGGAACACAGCCTCTTTCGCCCAGGCATGGAACTGGAATTGGACAAAGTTGGGATGTTCGCTCACTAGGGACAATGGTGCAACGACGGGCCCCAGCAGTTCCTTGGCCCCGAAACATTGGACACTCGCCGATCGCCAGCCCTTGGTCTCGGAGCGTTGTGAACGCATGGAATCAGGCTCGGTGTGCGTCGGTGAGGAACAGAGTGAGGACGCGGATAGAAAGAGATGAGGAGGAAAGAGAGTTAAGGATGACGGAAAACCATGGTGTGGCCGGATGTGTTGCAGGACAAGAACAGACGACAGTATCTGTCTGGAGTATCATCCGTCTCTCAATCACCCACACAGCACGAGGGCCGCCCATTGTCCAATTGAGTCCCGCCTCGCAGGTGACCCTTGCGGCGACCGGGGCCATTTTTAGACGTCTCAGGGGCGCGGTTCCAGACGAAACCACGCAAGCTGGAGGGGAGGGGGGCGCAGAGGGACGCATCGGTGACGTCGAGCCTGTTTAGTGGGCATTGGACATTGAACACTGGGCATTGGGCAGTCTGGTGAAGAGTCGCTCCCGGTTTCCGGTTTGTATGCCGGATGCCGGCTGTTCAGGTGTGCCGACGTGCGCCAACGCTTGTGGCCCTGGCCAGGCATGGTTTGCTGGAATCGCCGGAGCCATGCATACGTATGCGTTCCCGCCATGTCTTAGGCTCGTCGTCTCTTGACTCCTGCGGAGGGGAGAGCAGTCGTGGCAGTGCAGAGAGTTAAGACGATGGCGGAACCAGTACGCTAGTTAAAATGAGCCATGAGTTGGTCTGTCTCTCAGGCGGTCGGGTCTAGCGGTCGCTGTTGAGTCTCTGTTGTGGGAGGCTGGACGGCGGCGCCCAAACAGTTGATGTCGCGGAGGTGCGTGAAACGAGAGCGGCCGAGGGAACATGCCAGCGGCACACGGTCGGCTGAGAGGGAATCTCGAAAGCGGCCTCGCCATATGGCCGAACAGAAGCTGGACAGGAAAGGAAAACAACAAGTGGACGGACGAACAGCAAAAGACGGGAGGCGGGAAGAGATCGGACGGGGGCGCATGTGGGTGAATAACCTTGGCGGGCTTGGCCTTGTAGACTTTCAGACTTGCATACACGCAGATGGGGAATTCGGATGGCTTGAATGACGCTTTGATTGCGGGATTCCGCCATGCAAAACGACGATCCTGTCAGTGTTTGCCGGTGCCGGTGTTGGTGCAGTGGGCGGTACAGGTGTTGATGCTGTTGCTGCTGCCGTGTCGGCATGGTGACAAGAGTATGGGGATTGATAGTCGGGAGCAGCAGTAGCGGTATCAAACGGCCCAACGAGTGATGTTCGCCTGTGGTCGCCAGAGAGATGTCGACGTGTTGCAGAAAATCATCCCATCGGCATGTCGACTTCCCTTTGTGAGTGACGAACAGGGTTGGCTCGTAAAAGCACACTCACTTACTTAGTCTCTGCAGCACGTCGTGTTGGCCTGGCATGCGTGCCTTGGCTAATATTCGTACAGTGATTGAGTAAGTAAGTGGTGGCTTTCTCAGCGACTGGATGCCTGTCGCCTGAGCCGTTCCCGAGCTGTTTATGCGCCTCGCCCAGCCCTCGTATTTCTGTTAGGAGCGATACGAGCTAAGTCGAGTGTCGAAAGCAGCCGTACGGCGGGGATACTTGATACCGGGTGCATACTGCGCGCATGCAAAATGTACTTCCGCTGTTGCCGGGCCGTGCGTTCCAGCCTCGCCAAAAAGGGGCATACCAAGAAGTACCTCCCTCATCTCTGTCCCATTGGGCGCGTGTTGCTCCCCTCTCCAGAAGGAAATTAACCCTTTCGCAGCCCGCGACTTGTGCCGGCACCGCCTGGCACCGCGTACGAATACCGGGCCTAGCCTACCGTCGTTACCCCTGTCTGCCCATGATGCGTGATCCACCGTCCACATCAAGTCCACGGCATGGATGGATTCCTGCTGTTGCGCGGCGCTCCTTCCCTCTCCCACACCAGTGCCACCACCAGGTCCACCACTGCGCTACCCCCCTTCCCTCTTCCACCCCCGTATTCTGTGTCTGATTCTGGCCCTTGCCCAGTTTTTCCCTGAAATCCGAACCACCTTGCATCGAGGCCAGCAACAGTCAGCGACTGCTCTCAACCGACCGGACCGCCCAGCGCCTCCTTTCATCACTCACGCACTCATCCACTCCGCCTTCCCACCCCGTCCACCCCTTTGCTTGGCGATCTCTCCTTCCCTTTCCCTCCCTTCCATTTCTCAGCTTTTTCTTCTACTACGTACGAATATAACAAACAACAAACAAAACCACTGAATCCCTCCGCATACCCGTTTCCCCCGTCCCTCGTCCTCGTCCACCCCGCCATATCCACGACGACGACAACGACGACGACGCAGCCGCCGCCGCCCCAGCGAAACGACTGAGCCCACGACGACGATACGGCTCCACGCTTCTCTACCCGGCGCCTTTGAGAGGGACGCCCTCCCCAAACCCTCGACCCTTCGCTTCGTGTTCTTTTTTGCTGGAAGAGGGACTTCGCCCTGAGCGACCTGGAACTCTAGAGGACTCGCACCGCACCAAACCGAGAATCATCGGCAGATAACCTTCGCTAGCACCCTTTTTCCCCTGCCACGAAAAGTCACCTCCCTGCGACGCATCGCCTAAGACGATTCGTTCCTTCGATCGACCGCATCAGCTATCTCCTTCGCTTCTACTCGCCCTCTTCTTCTCCTTCCGCCATCAACACTTCCCGTCTGGAACGACCCGGATTCTATGATTGCCTTAACCCTGGACTAGACGCTTGCCAACTTTCCCATTCCTTCGCTTTTCGCCGTCTAATCCCCACGACTTCCGCCCTCCGTCAAGCGGACCACTTGACCTTCACCTAGACGGCAACGACGAACAATCGCCCATGATGCGGTTGTCATTCGCAAAGCCGCTGCTCCTGCTCGGCTCTCTGGCCGCCTATCTTACCACCCCCGTCATGGCCGCCGAGCAGTTGCTGCAGTCCAACTCACTCAACACCTGTCAGGATGACTCGAGTTTCACGGCCAGTCTGTTCAACGTCGTCTTCACCCCTAGCAATGGGAGTGCTGCCATTAACATTGTGGCCGTTTCCTCCGTCCAGGGCAGCATCGTTTTCGATGTCTCCATCTCGGCTTATGGTTACGAATTCCTGAGGCGTACCGTTGACCCCTGCAGCATCAACCTCGCTGGTCTGTGCCCCATGACTGCTGGAAAGATCACCATGAACTTCAACCTCCCCGTGGGCGAGGACGCTGTCGGACAGATTCCCGGTATCGCCTACAACATTCCCGATCTCGACGCCACTGTCCGTGTCTTTGTCAACTTGACCGATACCGACGAGAGTGTGGCTTGTGTCGAGGCCGACATCTCAAACGGAAAGACTGTCGACTTGATTGGAGTCAAATGGGCCACCGCGATCATTGCCGGCCTGGGTTTGATTTCCTCTGCCATCATTTCAGGTCTGGGTCATACCAACACTGCCGCCCACGTTGCTGCCAACACCCTGTCGCTCTTTGGCTACTTTCAGTCTCAGGCCATCGTCGGCCTGACCGGTGTACACCTGCCTCCCATTGTCCAATCCTGGACTCAGGACTTCGTGTGGTCTATGGGCATCATCCGCGTCCAATTCATGCAAGACATCTTCACCTGGTACCAGCGGGCCACAGGTGGAACGCCGGCCACCCTCCTCAACTCTTTGACGACCACGTCTGTTCAAGTTGAGAAGCGTTCCCTGGATTGGGCCGTTTCCGCCGCCAGGATGGCCAGGCGCGGTATCGAGGCAGGTGCTTCTGTCGTCGCCAAGAGAGCCAACATCCAGCTGTCTTCCGGCAGCTACATCGTCTTCGGTATCCAACGAGTCGCCTTCCGAGCCAAGATCGAGTCGACCAACCTCTTTATGACCGGATTGACCTTCTTCTGCATCTTCGTCATCTTTACCGTCCTTGGGGTCGCCGCCTTCAAGGGGTTTTGCGAGTTGGCAGTCCGACAGAAGTGGATGAAGAGCGAGAAGTTCTTCGAGTTCCGCAACGGATGGTTCACCGTCTTGAAGGGCATCCTCTTCCGCATGACTCTGATTGGTTTCCCTCAGATGACGATCCTCTGCCTCTGGGAGTTTACTCAGGTCGACTCCGCCGCCGAGGTCGTTCTCGCCGTCTTCTTCCTCTTCGGCATGGCTCTCACCCTTGGCTGGGCCTCCTTCAAGGTCATCCGCATCGCCCGCCGGTCTGTCGCCATGCATCGCAACCCGGCCTACATCCTGTTCTCGGATCCCCAGGCTCTGAACAAGTGGGGCTTCCTCTACGTTCAGTTCCGCGCATCGGCCTACTACTTTATTGTGCCTATGCTTGGCTACACCGTTGTCAAGGGCATGTTCGTCGCGTTCGCCCAGCGTAACGGAACCATCCAGGCTATTGCATTTGTCATCATCGAGGCGGCGGCTCTCATCGCTGCCAGCGTCCTCCGCCCCTGGATGGACAAGAGCACCAACTCGTTCAACATTGCCATTTGTGTCATGAACTTCCTCAATGCCATCTTCCTACTCATCTTCTCGGACGTCTTCGGCGCTCCGGCCTTGGTCAATGGTATTGTTGGTGTTGTGCTCTTCATCGCCAACGCGGCTTTCGCTTTGATTCTACTGCTCCTCGTTATCGTTAGCAGTACTTTGATCTACTTCCGCAAGAACCCGGATGCTCGCTACCAGTTCATGGCGGACGACCGCGCCTCGTTCATGAAATCGCAGACTCAGCTCAACACGACGACGGAACTGGATGCCCTGGCCGCCACCGCCCGAGGTGATAAGGCGCACTACAACAAGGGACTTGATCTCGACGACGACAACGACTCCATCTCGTCCGAGTCCTTGCGTCGCCGCGCGGATGCTTCGGGCGTTGGCGTGCCGCAGTCGGCCGCTCAGTCGGCAGCACAGTCTCAGCACTCTCTGCAGAGACCCGGCGGCCAGAACAGCCAGGCGCCCCATTCTCCGGTGGACCCCTCGATGCCTCTGTTCCCGGCCGACAACCGCAACCCTTACGGACAAGCCCCGACGAGAACCCCGAGCCCGTACAACGGCTCTGCATCAACGCTCTCTGCCAATGGCAACCCCAACCAGTTTAGGCAACAAAACAACGCCAGCCCCGCACAATACAGATTACAAAACAACGCTAGGTAAGAGCCCACGTGGACAGATGAAATGGAACGGAACGACGGCTAATTCTCCAACAGCCCTTGGCAGCGAGGTGCCGGTTATGACCACTAGATATGACTTACCATGATGATAAATCGTTTTGACGGAAGATACCATACCGCACGGTCTGCTGGTGCCTTTGTTGTTGGATGGCATGGCTCGTGATGGCAGGACAGTTGGTCATACCAGCTCTCTGTGACTCGACCAGGCTCAGTTCCGTTTTGACGCACCGGACGTGTGCGAAGAGGTGGGCCCTTACCTTCAGTTGTGGCGAGCATGGAGGCACGGCACGGACGGAGTGGTATCTTTCTTATGTTTTCCTTGCTTCATCACACTGTTCAACTTATAACTCTTGTCTCTCTGGCATCGAGGACGGCGTCCCAAGATCACGGCGTTGATTTGTTATTTATGTGGGACCGCCGGACACGCCAACCAGGGTGGTTGCTGCGCTGGATTGGGATTTTTGACATTCGGAAATATGTTGCAATTGGCTGATGGAGAGATGACATTCTCACATAACGGCAACCAGTAGCAGCAGCCATGATGATGGATTGGAGGATCGGAATACGAGGTCCAAAAGGACCAGCCTGGGGACGAAGAAAATATTGAATCTTCGTAACCCCTGGACAAGGAAACCCCCACAAAAGCCATATAAAAATAGCTAATGAATTCTCTCTGTCACCATAACGACCTTTCCCAGTCGAGCGCTTGTCTTGTCCGATGCAATACGGCTTTTGCGAGTAAGACTGACAACTACCATTGATTGGTGTGTCATCTCGTGGAAGGAAAGGAAGAGTTTGGCCGATGGACGAGGAACGAATAGAACACAATCATGGCTCAGCAGCCGGGTCTATGACTCGTCGTCGGCCGCTGTCTACGGATGCTACAGGGGCACTCGACGCGCGGGGTTTCCGTCAGCAAAGATGTCTCCGATGGATGACCGGGCGGTGGTATGTGGGAAAGGGGTGGATTTAGAGATGAGCAAATTCAGTGGATTAACAGAAGGAGGCTTGGGACATCGGATCCTCGCCCTCTCTCGGCCGCAGCCACAACGACTCGTACGGCAACCTCGCGAGGAGGAGCAATCGGTGAAGGGGGAAAGAGTCTATTTTCGATCCGTCTCATCGGCGGTGGCCGGCCATGAGTTGACTTGTTGGTTGGAAGTGACGAAAGGGAAACAAAGTTTATGACATTCGGCCGAGGTGAGGTGAGAAGCGAACCCGGAAGGGGGAGAGAATGAGTTCAGTTCTGTCGGCCGGCGGTTTCGAATCATCCGACCGTGACCGGAGCAAACAGAGACTTGAAGGGTGGGGATGAGGGTGAAGGTGGGATGGGTGTGGTCGGCTTGGGCGGTACGTCCGTACCGGAGGGCCGGAGTTGACTGATATTCGGTCCGGAGTGGGGAGATGGAGGGGAGGAGGGGGCGGAGCGAAGGGGGGCCACGGTGAAGGTGGTGTAGGATGGCGTGGTGGGGGAGAACGAGAGTCAGGAGAGGAAAAGGCCAGGTGGATGGGGGCGGGGGCAAGGCGGAGCAGGCCCCGGAGGTTGCCTATCGACGGGTGGGACGACTTTCCGGGCTAACACGGATCCGGAGGGCGGGGCAGGCGACCGACTGGGTTGCCATTTCTTTGTCCGTGTAACGGTCATTGACCAGCGGGTGGTGTACGGGTGGTGGTGTGATGAGAAGAGCAAAAGTGTTTGATCGTCGATCCGGCGCGCAGGAGGCCGAAGGGAAGGGATGTGACAGATCCCCCGGCGTGATGAGGTGGATGGATGACGAAGGAGGGGGGATTCACCGATCGAGTTGGAGAAGCCTCCCCCCGCCTCCCAATACTCCCCCGGCCTTGGGATCATTGCAATGTTATCGGATCATGTTAGACTTTACGAAGTCCAGGTCTGGCCGTCGGATAATGCAAGCCCGACGACGCCTCTTGGCATCTCGACGTTGAGAAAGAAATGGCTTTCTTGGCCACGCATGTGCCTCTTGGCTTTGGTGAGCAGTCAGTGTGACAGGAGGACACTCGGGGGGGAAGGAAGCACGTTTGCGAAATACGATGGAGCTATTTCCAACTGGGAAGCAACAGGCGAGAGGGAGTGGCTCCCTCTCTCTCTCTCTCTCTCTCTCGCGTAGAAAGCGGGGAGTAAGGTGAGAGAGGACATCAAGACAGAGACAGAAACACACAGAGAAGGAGGGAGGTCCTGGATGGCTGAAAGAGACCCCCTTCCCCCACCGCAGTCATTGGACGGCGCTTAGAATCTGGTGTCCATGACTTTGTTCGCTGGAAACGAGGGCGCGACAGCCAGATCGAGGAGAGAGGAAAAAGCCCTCGACGGTGAGGAGAGCGGAAGTTGCGGATGCTTAACCTCCGCATCCCCTCGGATATGCTAGGGCTATGTCTTGCCAGGCGGAGAGGCTTGTGGCGCGGTGGTTTGCCGTGGCTTGAGGTTTTTTGGGAAGTGCCGTAAGGCTTCACATGCAGGGCTAGGAGGAGGTGTGTGACACGGAACCCGGAGAATGTCAGATGCAGGCACTCGCTCACTTCGACGTCTCTGGGGCTGGGGCTTTGGTTTCTTTGGGCCGCGACGGGCGAATTGTCTCCCGGCAAAGAGTGTGGCGCGCCTCGGCAGTTGCAAAGATGATGGCAAGACGGTCCTGGCTGGCAGCGCTGTTTGAGGTTCCAGCCTCGAGGCGCCGTTAGATCACGGTAGAGAGGCAGGCCGTTCTTGATCACCTCGTTTCACTGGGTGTTTGGTGGGAGTCGTTTGTCACTCGAGCCGGCCTTGAATTGGGCTCAAGACTTTCGCTTGACAAGTAGTGCAGGGCAGCTGAACAGATCGTGGACTTCCTTGGGGAGGGGAGGATGAGTAGAGGACGTATCGTAGTAAGCTTTTTCGGGATACCTGGCCGGTCATCCAGGTGGCAGAGTATTTTGGAACCCCCCTCTCCCCCCCCCCCCCCCCCCCCCCCCCAGTGGCCGCTGGCTAGCACAAGCACCGGGTTGTCGAGTTCTCGTTATCGTTGACGAGGAGCCCGGCTTGGTGTCTCCCTACTGTGTTCCTCGAAGGGTTCCTGGACCGTTTCCTAGCTGTTGGCTGGTCAACTGGGCTGCTGCGTCGTTTGCCCACGGGCCATTAGACAGCCAGAAGCTGCCGGGAAGGCGCGCAGACTAGTGACAAGAACCGCGTGGCGCCGACTACAACATTGAAGCCGCTTGACGTCTGGCCTGCAGCCTTAAGAGATGTGTGGATGTCACGGACATTCTGGCCCGGAGAATAACGGTCTTCCCAGGGTTTGATCAAGCCGCAGTGCCGCGCCTACCTGAGGAAGACTGCATTTGGCCAGCTTGTCCGAAATGATAGCAGGACGGAGAGAACAAACTATGGCTCGTGTATATGGCGGACGCCTCTGTTGGGCTGAGTGTGGAAAAAGGGGAAAGCGCATGGGGTAACCCACGAGCTACTATGTCCATCATGTCTTCGCTGTGCAAGCCGGCAGCTGTCATGACGACGGGAGCTGAGCGTGGACGCATACGCAGGAGGTCTGCCAAATGTCATGGACCGGACTAGCCTGAGTTGACGACGGCCGTCCCCGCCCCCCAGAGTCTGCCTGCCCTGGGCATGCCGAGTCGTCGAAGGGTGGAGGGTGAGCAGCGGCTCGGAATATGGGTCCCCCGAGTGAGACACTCTGGACTGACCGAGAAGCGACACACCTAGAAAGTCTGTTTTCGTCCGGATTGGGTCATGGCCGCGAGTTTCCCACCCGTGTCCTCCTTTGGTTCTTTGAATTTGACTCACGGAAAATGCTCAAGCTAGTCAGTCACACAGCCAGACGAACCCAAGCTGTGTTCGGGGGAAATATCATTGGCCAAGGAACGAGACGGAAGATGGCACTTAGCCATATTCGGGCCAGCGGCAAGACACAGCTCTCTTTCCGTGTAGAAGTTCTCCTCTGGCCGCTGTGTAGGCGACTGACTGACTGGCAGGCGACTCAGAAACCATGATGTCTTGTTGGATGCTGATCATGTTTTACCATGACCTAAGGCTATCGGCGGGAAGGGCCGACCTGGGCAGGACGGACGATGGTGATCATCTCGGATCATGAAGCCTGCCGGGAGGATTAGATGGTTCTCGAAGCGGGGTACGATGGCAACCCTACCTCATGGTTTCCCACTCTGGAGGATTTGATGACGATACCAAAGGCATGTCTTGCTCGCGAGCAAATATGTAATATGTCATCCCTGTCTGCGTGTCTCTCTACCTGGGCTGACCACCGAGGCGGTTGAGACATCGTCAACAGAACGTGGTCCGCCACGTAAGGCCAAGGGCCGCGGCATTTCGCGACTCCTTTGACGTCCCTCGACCTCTTGAACGCCCCTTGTCTTGCCCCCTTACTCAATATTTTGGGCAGAGGCGCAAGACCCTGACAGTGTCGTAGGGTTTCGAGGCTGCGAGGACAGAGCTGCGCGTCTCTCGGGAGAGGGTCTCGATCTTTCGGATGATGCAACTGAGACAAGGCTCGCGGCCGCCGAGAGGGCGAGATCTTTTCCCTCATTCTGTGGCGGGTTGACGTCGGCTATCGCGGGGCGGCGGGGGGCTCCCCTCGCTGCTGCTTCCGGTCGAGAGTGCAGCATCTCGCCGGGCGGCTGCGGCTGGGCAACCTCCACATCGCGGTTATGCAGAGCCAGGCCGCCCCAGCAGGTATGGTACCCGTTGGGGAGATGGTACCAGATAGGAGGGCTATGTCTTGCCTGTCATGTAGGCGGTACCTGCATTCAGCTTGAACAGCAAACGTTGGATGGGGCGGAGGGGTGTTGAGTCGTTGATGGTGGTCGAGATCCAGCGCGGCTGCCATGACATGGACTATGGATAGGGCCATGGGCAATGGGCAGACTGATAGAAGACCGTTTCCGGAAGGGGGTGTGTTCAAGTGAAGACGAGAGAGGGGGGTCCGGGCAAGCCAGGCTTGTCCTACTTTGGAAATTCCAGCGAGTGTGAGATTGTAAAGGCGAGAGATCATGATGGGTAGAGAGAGAGAGAGAGAGAGAGAGAGAGAGAGAGAGAGAAGAAGAGTAAGTGGTGGGGGTGGGGGTGAAAAACGCCAGCTGCTGTCAGAGGCGAATTTCCGCACTTGAGACATTCGTACGCAAAAGACACCCCCCTCCCTTTTTTGCTCCGTCATTGCTCCTGGCACCTATCAGTTTATGGGTTAGTCTAGCAAACGGATAGCCGGGGCAGACGCGATGAACTGCGAGATTCTGCAACGGGGATCTTGCACTAGTCTCCCCTAAGGGGTCGTGCGGGCGGGCAGGCAGGCGGCAGGCGGCAGGCGGCAGGCGGCAGGCAGACCGGTTGAGTGAATAGCAGAGAATCAGACAGGCGAGCTTGTGGCTGTTCAATTCCGCGTCGGTCTGGGACTGGGAGGTAAGCCGATCATCTCCCCCGTCGTCGGCCGCAGGTTGCCCGCCCCGAAGCTCTCGTCGCACAATCCCGCTTTTCATTGCGAGGAGTGCGAGGGAGGCGTTGTGGAAGTGCGGATGGATCAGTAGACGACGGTGAGGGCGAGGTAGGGCTTAGCGGTCTATCTCGAGGAGGAGGAGGGGGAGGCGTCTCGGTACTGAGTGAGGTGCATGTAGAAAGCCAAGTCTCTGGTCGGGGATAGGGAAAGGAGGGTAACAGAAAGAAGGAGAAAAAGCTATCTGTTTGCGGCGAATATTTTGGATTACAAACAACGCAAGAGACCGACACAGGCCAGCCCACTTACAATACACACACCCTCGCTCACCCCCTCCCTCCCAGTCAGTCAGTCCACACACCCTTTCCTACCTATATGGTATCTTTAACAAACCCCAGATGCCTTCAAAAGCCGAAAAGCCACAATTTCGGGGTCTGGACCTTGTATGCTGTTTTGGCAGGTACACTTCCGGGGCCGTATCATCGTCGGATGATGGTCTGTGTTGGCTCCCGCAAGGCGGCTGATCGCCCTGATCCTCCTCTTCCTCCTCCTCCTCCTTCTCCAGCGGTTGCACACCATCGCCCGTCGAGGGAGTACGGGAAAGCACGGACAGGGGCTATCGCACAGACATGGCGGACTAAGGTAGTCAAAGGGAAGACAGGAGGAGCCCCCCCCTCCTACCCCCTCAAGACCCAGGATGGTCCGGAGGGGAGGGGGAGGGGGGCTTCCGCCCGGTGTAGATGGACTAACGGATGGTTTGCGCGACGGGCGCACGTAGCGTCATTCAAGTACCTGCGTAACGAGAGGCTGCCCCGACCCTCTGGACTGGGATCTGAAAAGGGCTGCGCGAGGCGTCACTCGTTCAGTGACCACAAGGCACCGGTTCGTGGACCGGCGTACTGCTGACTGATTGCTGTTGTTGTTATTTTTGTTTTGAGTAAAAGACACGGGACGAATCGTATGTCACCGTTTGGCTCGAGATAAGAATGTGGGCGATCAACGTGATGACAAGACCCAACGCCGGGAAAGATCCGTAAGACGTAGAAACTGTGCGTTTCGACAGACTTGAGAAGTTGTGTGTTAGTGTGTAAGTGTGTGAGAGAGAGTGTGTGTGTGTGTTTGAAATATGTCATTTTTGATATTGAGTCTGTTCTGCTAGGATAGGTATCCAGTCCCCCCCCCCTCCTCCGTATCTCGTACCCTGGGCTCCAGCCTGTGATTTTGAATGGTACCAACATAAAGAAAACGGGATTAACTAGTTGAGTAAGTGCTGTTTGATGTTGTGAAGAGAGTAAAGCGGCCATCGTCGATAACCAGGTAAGGCGACATTCGAAGCTAACGCTCCTATGCCGCTCTGCAATGATAGTGGTAGTAGTGGAAGAAGAGAACGATGAAGAGAAGTTGGAATGAAATCAAGGAAAGCCGCGGATCATTCGCGTACATTTGGTATCCCCTAAGGCCAATAACCAAGCCTGTCCAGTCCAAAAAAGAAAATTGAAAATGAAAAACTCCCAAAGCGCTCCCATGCCTATGTTGCTGCGAGTCTCAGGTCCCTTTTCATGAATGCATGAGGAAAACAGCCCGCCCTAGAAGACGAACCCTTCTTCGACCAGCTTGTCGACGTCCCCTCCCGCGGCCTTGACGGCTTTGATGGCCGCCTCGCTTAGCCGCCGGCGCTTCTCCATCGCCTCCTTCTCGCGGCGGGCCTTGGTCTTGGAGCTCCCGCTCGGCGCCACGCCTGTCATGAGGATGTTCTTGTCGCTGGGGGTGAAGTTGACGAATCCGACGCCCTCGGGCGCGCCGCCGAGGCCGCTTCCGATGGACGGTGTGCGTAAGCTCTCGCGTCTCGACCATGACCGCCGCTTCTTGACGCTTGCGCTCAGGGCCGCGCCGCCTCCGATGCTGGAAAGCGACCCGCCACTGCTGTGACGGGAGCGGTTCGTGGGAGTAGGCGACGTCGAGGATTCGCGGCTGGGTTGACGTGTGCGGCTCGTGTTGCGAGTCTTGCGCATCGGCGTGGACATGCACATGTGACGAGTGCCTGCTGAGGGGGCACGGGGCATGCGAGGCCGGCGCTCGGTCATCTGTTGAGGATGTTGCTGGTGGTGGAGCTGTTGTTGCTGTGACTGTTGTTGTTGCTGTGATTGTTGTTGTTGTTGATGATGATGATGCTGTTGGGGGGGCTGGTAGTGGACGACCGGCGACGACGTGGCACGGGGCTGAGGCATGTGAATCATGAGTCCAGACATCTCGGGACCGGCGGCGGCGAGGTTGTTGTACTCATACGGCAGCTCGCTGTGTTGTGTGTGCATGGCGAGGTTGAAGGTAGCGTTACGGGCGTTCTGTGCCTGGTATGGAGAGTTGGACGACAAATCCATGTGGCTTCCATCCCACCATTGGTTGTCGAGGCCGTCCGAGGCATAGGCGTTGGACCAAGCGACGTGAGAGTCGGTCTGAGGAGTCGTAGTGGCCATTGGCCATGTGGCCTTGCTGGTGTTGGCAACGTTACCGGAGCTCATCTGCTGCTGCTGGTAGAACATGCCGCCCTTGTCGTCAAGGACAGGAGTGTCCATGGGCGTGGTGGGGTCGCCACGGCGGAACATTGGTACGTGAGCTCCGGCAACGCCAGCATC
The DNA here is from genome assembly GCF_034447905.1 of Colletotrichum destructivum. Taxonomy (NCBI): domain Eukaryota; kingdom Fungi; phylum Ascomycota; class Sordariomycetes; order Glomerellales; family Glomerellaceae; genus Colletotrichum; species Colletotrichum destructivum. The sequence continues at coordinate 2,098,496 of NC_085904.1, forward strand.
GAAGAAAGGGTCATCCACGTAACCACCGCAAAAGGGCATGCCGTTGCTACCGGCCGACGATCCGGAAGGCAGGTCCTGAGGGATGGTGGCACTGTTGGGAGGGGAGAGGGGAAGTCTTGCGGACGGAGGGCCGGCGAGGCCAAGCTGCTCGGGGCGGAGCTTGAAAGATTTGCGAGGCGATACGCTGGGCGAAAGGGGTCCCCTGGTTTCGACGGCGAGGGAAGACATGTTGGGCGGCTGTTTATGGCGGACAGACGCAGCTTTCTGCTGCAGTTTGGATGCGACAACCTTGAAGAAGTTGCTGGGCTTACGACCACCGTTGGTGGTGTTGGTGTTGCTGCTGCTTCCAACGGTATTACTCTGACTACCGCTGCTGACGGCGAGGTGGAGGTTGATGTTGCTGCTGGTAGCGGACGAAGCTTGAGGAAGAGGAGTAGGAGGATGAGAAACGACGACAGATGGTGCGCGAGATGGCGACGCTTTCAACGATATGCCTTCCAGGCGCAGGAGCTCAGAGTCAGAGATCGACTCAGACCCTCCTGCGTGAGCTGTGTCCGGATAGGTCGAAGCTTTTCTTTGTCCGTCGTCGCGGTCGATCGACCACGAAGACTGAAGCCCCGAGACGCCCACAGCAGATAGTACCAAGGCGTCTGCGGTCACCGCCGCCGCTACTCTAGCGGCTGCTGATGATGGCACTACTGTGGCAGCGGGACCTGCTGCGGCGCTAGTCCTAGCTTCCACGACCGGCTGCGAGTGGCAACTTAGCAGGTCGTCCAGATCGTCCGATGCGCTTGTCGTAGACGTGGACCCGTGTGCGGGGAGTGGCATGTTGAAGAAGAACGAGTCGGCCAAGGCGGGTGGTGGCATCTCGTCACCCCCGGCCGTCGAAAGCCTTTCTAGGTCGACAAATTCCTCGAAGAGGAGCGTGTCGTGGACAGCACCCGAGCCCGGCCCCCCTCCGCCGCCAGGCCTCTCTGTCACTTCTCCCCCCCATGCCAGGTGAGACTGTCCCCCGCTACCGTCTTTGTCCTCGTCCATCGAGAACTGTACCTCCGAGTAGGCCATGTCGCCGTAGTCTGTCGGGTGCGAGCTGAGACTGATACTCGCGGCGGGGCTCCTCGTCCAATGTGAGACGGCCACAGTCATGCTCTCCTATGTCCCTATCTCTGCCTCTTTCTCTGTCTGTCTCTGTCTGTCTCTGTCTGTCTCTGTCTCGGTCTGCCGACTATCAGTCTCTAGTTCCGCAAACGACCGAGAGCCAAGGCCAGGCAGGGCTGGCCAGGAACAGGAACAGAAGTGGTGGGTTAAGGCCAACGGGGAGGACCCGGTCTGTTGTAGCGTGGGTATGTAATGGTGCGAGGCTGCGAGTGGAACGAACGAGACAAGGCGGGCCTATAGCAAAGGAAAGGTGACGGATGGATGTTACAATGTTCGTTTTCAGCATACACAAGAAGAAGAAAAAAGTGTAGAAAGGAGTGAGAGAAAGTTGGCCACAGAATTGGGGTATAACCATCCAAGAATGGGATTCTTGTACGGAACAGAAAGCCGTCGATGGTTGCAAGTCCGCATCAGGTGGAGGGGGCCAGTGTCAACAAATACCGCCCAGTTTCATGTCTCTGACCCTGCCACAGCAACTACTGCTCGAGAAATGGAGGCAGCACGGAGACGGGCAGCACTGGAATTGGGAGGACAGAGATCACCGTGCTTCCGGCGAGGGATGCTGCCAGCATCTGGCTGGCCAAAGGAATGCAACCCAAGTCGTCTAGTGACCCAGCAGCATGTCCGCATTCCAGTCATTGCGACCGTCTCCCATCCTGTACCTGACAGAGCTGGGGTAGATGGGACGGAGAGACAGCGACGTCAAAGAAAACCCGACTCCTCTTTCTTTCATGGCAACATCTGTTTGTCGGGAAACGAAAGCTCCCAGGAAACAATTCCTCGCCTCGCCCTCCCAGCCAGGGCCAACGAGGACAACAAAGAGGCGTCACGTCGTAAATCGAAGGCAGGCCCGCACATCGTCCTCTCTCGTGGGTGGATCCTGCCCACTGCCAAACACTTCAATTGATCAGGGCGACCAACCGCACCTTGATATCACGTATTCCGAATCGCTGATGCGCTGTGGTGGATATCGTCCGTTTGGAGAGCGCCACAGTCGGAGCACACCTACATTTCGTCATGTGCCCGGCCAATAAAGCCCTGTCGTGGTGCCGAGGGTACATGAAGATCTGGGCCTCTCTCCTTCTCATATTTCCTATAGTCCTCTCTCCGCTGAGGAGGGAGGTGTGCCATTTCGAAAGGTACGTTGGACAAGGGTGTCGCAGCGACAAACAAGGGAACGGAGATATTTCGAGAAAGTAAGGGCGCTGCCGGCTCAGAGCGATGGCGGTGCCAAAATGCAAGGAACGACGCCTTCCACGGCCGGACCGCAAACTGGTCCAGGCCTCTCAGCTGTGACTGACTCTGCCCTTCAAGCCATAGTATTCCGGCCCTCCGCGACCTATCAGGCCACCCATGGCTGCCTCCGCGACAGGTCGTATCTGATTAGGCTGTTGAATGCTGTCCCAGACGGCACTACTGCGTCTGCCTTCTCCGCTCTCGACTGGAAAAGGTTGTCGCCTTAAAGTCTAATCTGGCGTCCAGTTTTGATTGCTTGTGAGCTCTTTTGGCCGATGGACCACAGAAGGGATAGATCGTGCAATGTGAGGGGGTGTAAGTGTGGCGCGTGTTCTCTGGGTGATGACTGGAATGTCGCCGTAATCTTTCCGAACCCCTCTCCCCTCATCATGCTTGGACAAGGAGGGGGGTTGCAAAGGTCCGGTGAGCGATAGAGCGTTGGTGAGTGATGACCCACGTTGCTTGTCCTGGGTAAGGGGGAACGGGGATCGTTGTCTATTGTGCCGCTTGCATCAATAGAGAGCCCCTCCAAAGCCTGCTTTGGTCACAATAGCTTTCCAGTCTGCCGGGGCAACTCGCTCGCGATGTATAACCGTTGTGTCGCACGCGTTTCCTCAACCACCCATAAGAACGGTGCTCTGAAAACATCCGTATCCTGCATAAACTCGAGTCTTAGTCATCGATTTGGCTGTATTTGAAAACGGGCCAAGTTGCAAACTGCAACACCTCCCAACGTGTTGGGGGGGGGGGGGGGGGGGCTGTAATGTAGTTCTCGACAAGTCCCTAAACCACCCCAATGATCCCGCTTCATCAATGGTCTGAAGGAAGATGATGAGATTATGCGCCCCGCCGAGAAGCGCCTTCTCCAGTCATGAACATAAATAATATTGGCGCCTTTTCCCTGCAGTCCTGAAGGCTATAAGCGGGCGCCCGACAGTGGGACATGAAGTTCGGCCGTCTCCGACTCTGCAACGAATTCCGCCCATCCGCATCCGTGGGAGCCAATGGTGACTCCGATACCGGTTTCAAGTGTGTGAAGATCGAGGGAAGGCAATTAAAAAAAAAAAGGCGACTTGTCGCAAGGTGACTAAGAAGAACGCCAGAGCCTCCTGTGTCGCGCCGAACAGAACCAAAACGCCGATTGACTTTCCAGTGGAGTCCTTGGATCCCGAAACCCCCTTTGGGCTTCTGTGTCATAAGAACATTTTTGAGTCGTCCAGACCTATCCCAATACCAACTCGTATGAACGCCTTTGCCGAAGCCAAACGCCAGCTGCTCCGGTCCTTTGGGTATATCGTTGAAGTCCCCCTCTTCCATCGCTCGTACAGTGAAGCTGAAATGATGTGACGATACCCGTCGTCGTTGGGCCAAGCTCTTCAGGCCTCATTAGCTCGTGTCGGCCGCGGCTCCTGTGATGGCCCTGGTCCCTTCCGTCGACGCATCCTTGGTCGTTGTCTGACAACGTTTTGGCACCCAAGAGCTGTTTCGACCGAGCCTCTGAATCTCAACGGTCCGAATTTCCGCAAGCCGCCCGACATGCCTATCAGCTTGTCTTTGTTGTCAACGGCCAAGGTTCTCTGCATGAGAGCGAGCTCTTCATCATCGTCGCAAAAGCCCTCGTCCACTTCCAGGCCACTCGCCGATGAGTCAACACTGGGGGACGCGCCTGCTTCGATCTGAGGTGATCGCGAATACGGATACGTGGGCACTTTAGACGGTAGAGAGGAGAAAGACGGGGCCAGGCGGATGTTGCACTGGGACTCATCCGAGATCATGTCCTTCACGCGGGCCTCTATCGCGCGGGCGTTGATCGGGTTGTTGACAAAGCGGCCATAGCGCTGGCGTCGTGCTCTTTTCCAATCCGCAACTGGTTGGTGTTCCTTATTATCGTCTGTTTCGAGATCCATACCACAGTCCTCGTCAACCTCCAGAGCGGCCATGGATAATTCAACGATGGTGGATGTGGATGCCCCAAATGCCGTCGCCATCGTCAGGATATTCGGTTGGCGTAGTTTGGGAATCAAAGTCTGCCTGCTGAGCTCATGTGCAAGACTGTCGATTGGTTGTGGCGGAACCGAGGTCTCACTGTAAGAGAGTGATGAAGCCGATAAGGAGGCTGCGACTGCTTCGGCCGACCTATGTATTTCTCGTGGGCATTGTCTCGGCGACAAGTGCGGCTCCTCGCTATTGCCGTCGACAGCTGAGCGCGCCTGAGTTCCTATTGTGAAGTGATCGAACATGTCTGTCTCTGACAGTAGCCGAGAATGTGAGAAGATAGGTTGGCCTTCAGTTTCCCGGGAAGGGGCAAGGACAGGAATTAGGGAAAGCTCGCAGTTGGGGGGCGGGCTGGTATTATGAAGGCATCCACAGGGGCGCTAAGGATTGGACGAAAGGCGCCGTGGCGGCCACAAAAGGCCAAGTGTGAGTGCTAAGATGGTCTGAAATAGAGAGTGCTAGCAGTAGCATGAATGACGTTGCGGCGGTGTTGAGGTTCGGGTGCAAACACCGGGCGACGACGACGAGGTGCTGCTGTCATGTGTCGTCGTCGTCCACCCGAGCCGGCCGTTCTAAAGCGATCACGGGGGGAGGTCTGCTCCGATGCCCCCTAGGAGACTGTACCGCGAGGGATGAAGACGGAGGGCGAGGGAACAGGGCACCATTCGGTAAGTAAAGTAGGAGGAAGGAGATGTAAATCAGATTTGTCGGGGCGGTCCCAGTCGAGGGGTGGTAATAGGACGAATAGAGGCGAGCAGGTGTTCCGGTGTAGCGTCGCATAGGCTGGTGGCCCAGCTGGTGTAGCTGTGGTGAGTGAGTGGGCTCGAACTGGATGATGCACCTATATCTTGGCAGAGACGACGAGAGTCGCAGAACAAGGGGGGCGCTTGGTGCGGTGCGTGGGTGGTGGGCGCAATGTGTGTAAGGTATCATGGAACCGGTGGCCGGTATGCAGTATCAAGCCAAGCAGTATCCGTAAACCGTATGGCCGGCACTACTAGTTCTCTAGCGTGGACCAGGTTTCTCTGGAGACAGTGGAGGGGGACAAGGAGAATGGTTGCACAAAGGTGAGGGGGCTAGGGGGGGGGGGGGGGGTTGGCGACACGACGGTAGGACTGCGTGAAAGCCGCCGGCCGGGAAAGGGCGAGGACGGAGGAGCAGCGGCTCAGGGACGAATTTGTAGGGTTGCAGCATGTTTTCGGGGTGCGTGTTCCGCCACTGATCAGAGATGGCATGAATCGAGGCTGAGCATTGTCTTGTTGTGTGTGTGTGTGTGTGTGAGAGAGAGAGAGATACGGGTACTGTACGCGCATGATCGTGGTCGGTAACGCTCCGGGGTATTGCAGAGACTGCCGAGCTTGGCCTGCTTGAGTCGAGCGAGGGTTGACTGACCCTGGGCGGCCAAGAGAAGCAAGGTCGCCTTGGACATCGAGGAGCAGAAGGCTAGCTAGACTTGTTAAAGGGGTTCGACCGAAAGTCGAGGGGCTTCGGGAGGAGCTATGATGGGGATCCCAATTCCTGCTTGGGGCTTTCCCGAAGGAGACGAGCAGGGACGAGAGGGCTTCGCTGGGCCACTTCGTCCTTGGCTCCCGACTCTCGAATCAAGGCTGAAGGGCAGATGGCCAAATCCGTTGAGAGCCGGGCCGGAGTGAGTCGAGTGTTGCGGGTGTTTGGATTGAGGTTCATGATGAACCATAATGATGCTGGAGCCGGTGAGGAGTCAACCAGGAGAGAGAACCCGGGACAATTGTCTGTACAGTCGATCATTGAATCAAGGGAAGCTGAGATAGCGACTGGCCCCTAGGGCTCTAGACAGTTGGCTGAAGGGCATCCAATGACAGACACTGCACCCGGTGGCATGGACGCGGTCACGGAAGAAGATTAGGAGGGAAGGGGTGGTTGGCGTAAAGGATCGCCAAAGGCGTGCAGACTGCAGACGGCAGACGCTGGGCTGGGTCAGAACAAGCTCCAAAAACCGTGGGAAACGGTGCGGTACTGGCACACCCACCCAATGCTCTGGGTCTGACGGCTGAGTCAAAACGCCCCGAGAAAAAGGAGGGGGGGCGCTGACCTTGGGAGATTGGATGACGGGCCCAGGAAGGAGCGGGCGACCGACGGGCTGGTGACCTGAACTGTGAACATCATCACCCTGCCTTTTTCGGTAGACCCTCGGACTTTCGTTTATAGTTGTGGATCTTTTGCTAGCCCCGTACCTAGCTGCTCACCTTGACCTTCACCATACCTTACATGGTACGGATACTCTTTTTCTCTTCTCCTTTCGATGTGCTCGAAAGTTGCGTGATGAAAAATAGCAAGACCTCAGTTCTTGCCCCATCCCAAACGGAAGGGAGATAGATGGGGCTGATTGTACCTAGGTACGTACGTACGTACCTAGGTAGTTGAGGTATAATCCCTGCACTAATCCCAATCAGGCAGGCCAGGCCAGCGAGAGGCCAGCGAGGGGCCGAGGGCGGCATCCGATCCAGCGCAAACGAGTCGCTCTGGCCGCGACTCTTTCTTTCAACTTTGGTACCACAAAGGGGGGCGGCCTCGTCGAATCTCGAGACACACACGCATTCTATCTGTGCCTACCTACGGATACATTGAGTGAATGACCAGTGTCGCACGCTTTTCCCCAGGAATGCGGAGACTCAACCCATCGCGTGGGCGAATTTGCCCCCTTGATTCTTTCTGCTGGGCCGTGACCACCGATTTACTTACGGTGTATTGTGAATTGGGCAGTCGGTTGGCTGATTCATTGTCGAAACTGAACAAAATCCGAGGGACCCTTCCGATTCTCGGCCATCAAAAATGGATGCAAGCACAACCCCTTGGCGTATTCCGTTCATCCCACTGTGTCGTACCCAAGGTCTCATCCCGGGAAAGGTTCGACGCAACGTCGGCGGCACCTTATCATCACAGCATCGTGTGATAAGGGCGAGACCAAGCAGCCAGCCGGGCGCTTGGACGCATCGACTCCGAGATCGAGCTGCCTTAGCTTGACCACTATCCATGTCACGATGCTGCCCGGTTGCCTTCGAGAATCGCTAGAACAACCTGTTGTCTCGCAGCCTTTGCCTCAGACACCCGCCGCCCATGACTGCAGAGTCTCAGACGCGCTCCCATATGCATATGCGACTGCACGCTGCGTCTCGTTCCGCGCCCGCATCCTACTGCTAAAGCAGCATCAAGGTTTCTTATTCGATTGCAGCCCAAGACAGTACTTTCTCTGCCATGTGGCTACGGACGCCTCCTAACGCCACCTCTCTCTCTTTCTCTCTCTCGCCCCTCTTCCAAGAGTTCAAGTTCAGTCTCCAGGAGGAGTCCGGGTAAGGGAATGCACGCCATTGTTGTTGATACGAGGCGGGCAGTCGTTGCACAAAGCGCTGCCAGCAAACAAGCCCAGGGCTCAATTAAAACATCCCTTCGGTGGGTACAACTGTATGTACGTATTCGCGACGGTTACAACCTGCAAAACACACAGAGACTGTCGCACTGATCCGTTCCCATTCAAGCACTCGGGCTTCACAGGCATCGAGTCATCTCCGTCTTAACCCTTCACGAACGAACCATCAACCCTGGGTTCGTGAATCCTCGGAAGGGATCCGAGATTGCCCTGTTTATTCGGAGTTACAGATCTGCTCTGTGGTAACACCCCCATAGTTTGTCCAAACCCTTCAGAACTACATGAGCACCCGGGGACTGAGAAACACTGCCCAGTGGGCACAGCCAAAGCGTGTCAATCCAAGTTCCCGGAACGTCAATTGAGGCTTCGGGCGCCTCTATTCCCTCCCATCAATGCGCCCAACCTCTACACATCAGACGACTCGACACCGTCCTGTTCAGAACTAGCCATCGCGCCCGCTTCAGCAGGGAGGGAACAAATCCCCGTGGCACTAAGACTACAACTAGTAGTGTACAATGGTAGCACAGAAACCAGTCCCATGCGATTATTTAGTAGAACACAATGCAGAGATGCAGTGACTACAAGCGCTTCTGTTCATCATCTCCGGCCTCTGTGAGTGAGGATCAAGGTAGGCCCAGCAAGATCATATCCGCTTGATAGTGGATTTGTGGTCGATGCTCGCCCCGCCTAGCAGGCCCAGACCTTGCACTACAGGTATAAACGGATGGATCACTGCGGATATCGAAGATTCATAGCTGAGGAGGTAGCTTGTCCGCTTAGCTCTCCCTCTCCATCCCCACATCTCGAGCACAGGGAACCCTTGACATCAGCCGTCTGGGACCCTGAGGAAGCAACTTTGGTGTGTATCTGCGACCGTCTGTCTCTCTTGCACGTCATCGACGTTCAGACCCCGACAAACACCGACCACCGAAACCCTGGTCTGTCAGAATCTCACGCTAGAATTCGCCAACGGGACGTCTGGCGACCTGCAGAGGAACAATACCAAGGGCCAATCAACCCTGGATATCAAGGTCAATCATCAACAAGCCGTGAGGTTCTGTGGTCAAGTGTCTAAACGCTTCCTCAGCGCCCAAAACCACACGTCAACCTCATCTATGTCAGACCACCGGGGCAACTGGCGACTTGCAAAGATTGATTACCAGGCTTATACAACTAACTCGAGCACGTCGGCCGCACCATGTCCGCCCACAACCGGTCCCTCGTGTCAACGATCACAACGATTGAAAGATCGTTGTAGTCAACAACGAGGAGTCGACGTCAAGGTTTCGTCTCGAATCCACAGGCGTCCGCATCTCTCGATCGTGAAGCGATCTTGCTGCTGATGCTTGCCCTCACGCGCAACAGCGTTCCCCTTTCCGATGGGGACCGAGTTGGCACTGGCCAGAACGCGTCTATGCAACATCATTCCAGTCTCAGAACGACGCCTTGGGCTGTTTCACCGTGAGCGCTTCTTTCATGAAGATCTGATCTGCACAATCATACCATGTTACTTGCTCACCATCGCATTGATGCTTGTTGCCAGACTGGCTGCAATGGCGCTTGACTGTCTCAAAAGACCATATCGAGTCGCGTCTACATTCATCGTCACTCTCGGGCGTAACACCAACTCTACAATGGAACCCTTAGCTGGAACAGTAGTCAACACAAAGTTCTGACTTCAGGCTAGAGGATATGGGCTACTGCTGGTCTGGTCTATTAGATTCTCAACTATCGCACTCTGTGTCGAATCCCCAGTCGGGTGTTGAGCAGTGGCTCAGGGTATTGACCATCTACGGACCAACTCGGTTATTTGGAATCGTAGCGCGATCGAGTGGTTTTGGGTACGGATTTGAAAGTTGAGTCGCCTGTGCTCCAGGGGTATTGACTTCCAAGCGGCCTTTGTCATAACCCGCCGGATCATATGGACGCCGGCCTGCTCTCGCACGTAACTCAAAATCGATGAACTGGTGCGCCACTCTGTAGATGTCTTTCGATAGCGGCTGTGCCTGGCCTAGACATCGTGTGAGACAAGTCCAGCGACTACCCATTGGGAACTGCCGAGGCACTCCGACTTGGCTGCTCAACTGCCGGGCACGATACTGTTTCTGGAATTCAAGGCCAGCATTCCGTCGTCTGGAGCAGAGAGCGTCTCTTTTTAGGTGTAGTTGGGTTGCCGAATGAGCCGTAAATCCCATCTTTGCGTGGGTTTCTCGTGAGTCTTTCTCAGCCGAGAATTGCCCTGCCATTCAAAGATGAGCACGCGGTGGAGAGCAGCGGTGAGCGGTGTGACTGGCCTACCTATATGGGTAGGCAGAGCAGTGACGACAGGTCTTGGGTACGTCATGAGGCAAGGTTGCGGAAACCGACATGATCGACATCTTATCCAACGCCAAAGCTGCGTTGCGTAGTGATATTCCGTTGTTCTGCGGAAGGAAAGGAAAGGCGTGATGTTGCCTGGCAGCCCCGGTGGGAGAGTCAAGGGGTCAACGGCGTACGCGAGTTACGCCTACCATCAACGTCACGCAGCGAGAAGTTCTGCTGCCGGTAAAGCCTGACCGCCCGAGGTTCCAGCGTACGGTAGAGACAGTTCCCGGATGCGTCGTTGTTGATATCGTCCGTTTGTTGGCTCGTCACTCTTCCACCCTCGATCGCCGCTTTAACTGCTGCCACGGGCCCCCATCCCGGCAGATGAAGACCACCAACCCATCAAGAAGGAATTCCAAAACTACTCGAAAACCCTCCGCCCCCGCCCCAAATCGCGGCTCTGCTTCCGTGTGCGGCCGATACCATCTGGGCGACTAGAGCAGCCGTCGTGCTCCGGCGCACCACGATCGACCGGACCTTTCCGTTAGTACGGGGAGTCGCAACACTACGCCAGAGACATCATGTACTTTCTTCGGCGTTGTAGCTATGCGAATCCCCAATCAGGGGCTTTCCGACAATATCGTGGGGGTTTATTGCTTAGTTACGGGGGTTTACGTACGCCCTGCACTCGAGGATCAAGTGAAAGTAGACGGTGTTGCGAGTTACCTCCTAACGCACAGGCATACAATACACAGAATCTAGTCCTTTCGATACCAGTGACGAGGCTGTAAAGAATCCCATTGCGGGGTTTCAACGCGGGGTTCCGGGGCCTTCCTCCTTTTTGCAGTACTACCTACAGTGATGCTCCCTTGCTTTGGTCCTAAAAGTTGCGGCTCTTCCACATTCCCCAGAGTGAAAAAAAGGGACATGTGCGAGTCCATCTGGAAGAGGCACCCTGGCTTCAGACGCCCAGTCTTAACTGTCTGCTCTGTACATAGGCTCCATGCTCCGGGCTACCCGGTCAGAGACTTTCCGCGTCACTTAGCTGCTGCATTTCCTCGTCAGCCAGGCGGTTCTTAGCTGGGCAGTATAAGATTTGGGCTTATGTGTCCATTCCCACGGGAGGATCGTTGGCGGGCACTCGCTAGGGAAGATACGGAGAGGTTACGCAGGGAGACGGGGTTTGATGATCGTAATACTACCCAGGGACCAGGGGGCAATCTGCAGAGTTCGGCTGTAGTCCGAATTGATACGGGTTGGGATCCGACTCGCAAAGGAACCTAGCATTCAATACTTCATGTGTGTGTTGAGGTTCATAGACTCATTCTAATCCAAAAAGATTTACGGGGAAGCTTGCGTGCTGATATATATGTTTGAGGGGGAAAGAACAGGGAAACTGAGTCACGAGATTTGCTTGTAGCTAGAACAAGTCGCGCCTCGCCGACTCTAAGGACCGCTGTACGACAATGGTGATGCGGGTATCCGTGTATTCCGCGTGATTTTGAGAGAGAACCGGGGAAAGGTCGAGGAGTGGTTCCAGCGCAGGAGATTGTAGACGCCCGGTGTCCGGCGTGAGATGGAAGACGGCGCCTCACAGCCGTCGGAGTGGGTATTCCAGCCCGGATGAAATACCCATGAATCGATCCGTTTGGGGAACTCCTTCGCATTCAAACATCGCCCAAGCGGCTAGACCGGGAGGGAAACAAAACGTCGCATGTACCCAAAACCCGTGACACGCAGGGAAACGTCCGGTCCGAGCATTCAAGGGTCGGACGAACCGGCTCCCCCGCCCCACCTCCGTCCTCGGACGTCGCCGGGCGTCTTATCTTATCAGAGCCGCAACCTCCGACCCCGCCCCTTCCCGAGTCCCTCGTCGACAGACAACGTCTCACCCACATACTCACATCTACAACCTGCTCACACTCATCCCCCATCACGCCCACTCATATATCCAGCCCGGTAAACGCCCCGGCCTGGTCTCACCCCTGTTTGCAAATCGTAGGCCAAAGGTAGAAAGAAAGAGGCCACGAACAGTAGAGAAAAAGAAAAGAAAAAAAAGAAGCCATGGACAGCCCTCCACCTCCCGAGCTCAAGATCAACCCACCCCTACTCAACTCCGCCAACCCATGGTGCACAACCTTCCACGACCTCGAGCGCCTGCACGCCTCCCCTCACACCGGCGCCCTCACGACCCGCACCTCCCTGGTCGGCGGCGCCGGCTTCCCGCACGACGACGCCTCCCACCAGTACGCCTTCTTCGACCCCAGCACCGCCCGGCCCTCCCCGGCGCCCAATGCCTCGACGCACAAGGCCCCGCCGGACATCGGCGCCGAGAACGTCGCGTCCCTCAACAACCTCGGCTACTCCCCGCTCCCGCTCGAGACCTACCTCGACTTCGTCCGCCGGCTGCCGGACCGCAAGATTCCGGGCGGCCGCCACCGCCATCGCAAACTCATCATCATCTCCGTCACCGGCTCCCCGGCCGAGGTCGCCGAGTGCTACCGCCTCATCGCCCGCTTCTCCCGGACCACGCCGCACCCGCTCGCGATGGAGGTGAACCTCTCGTGTCCCAACATCACCGACGCCGCGCCCCCGGCCTCGGACCGCGCCCAGCTGCTGGCCTACCTCGACGCGCTGCCGCGTCACCCCGAGATCCCCGTCGGCCTCAAGACGCCGCCCTACACCCACCCCGCGCACTACTCGGAGCTCATCGCCGCGCTGCGCCAGGACGCCACCGTCGTGTCGCCCAAGTCGATTCTCAAGGTGCCCAGCAGGATCAGCTTCATCACCGCCGTCAACACGCTCGGCTCGTGCCTGCTGCTCGAGAGCGCCGGCAACGGAGAATGGGACCCGCGGCTGCCGGGGTCCGGGTTGGGCGGCATGGCCGGCACGCCTCTGCACCCGTTGGCGCTGGGGAACGTCAAGACCATCGCGGACCTGGTCTCGCGGGAGCCCGAATTGTTGCACATCAAGGTCATTGGGGTCGGCGGCGTCTCGGACGCGGACGGATTCAGGCGGATGAAGAGCGTTGGCGCGTATGCCGTAGGTGTGGGCACGGCTTTGGGAAGGGAGGGAGTCGAGGTGTTCGAGAAAATTGCATCTGGACTAGAGGTAGTAGAGGGCAGCAAGTAAGGGGGGGAAGTAATACTCCTTTTCAGGGCTGAAATTCGCATACACACACAGATACCATGCACACGACTTCAGTGTTGGATCATAAACTTTTTTTCTATTCATTGAACATCATTATCATTGGGTATATAGCAATTAATTATAAAGGCTTAGCAGATGCCTTGTGTGCCCTGCAAATATTCAAAAGGTTCGCTCGCTCATACTGTCTGCGTCCGATGGGTGTCGTCGCTGCCCTCAGACGCCTTACTGGAGGCATTCTTCTCTTCGGAATGCTCCACTGCCGGCGGCGTGACGCTTTCGCCGTTGGTCCTGCCGAGGTTGGAGATCTTGCTGAAGATGCTGCCACGCTTGCTCTTGGCCGCGATCGTGGACATTGTCCTCCGCCGCCTTCTCACTTCCCGGTTCATGTCTATCTCGTCTTGGCCCGCAACACGCTCCTCTGGAGAGATGTACGAGTGCGCAGGGTCCGTCATGGTCTTGGCATCATGCACAAACGACAGCCAGATGGGATAGAAGGCCGTGAGGGCGAAAAGGGCCACAATGACAACGAACGAGAGCTGCACCGTGGCGCCGTTGTTGATGATGGCATACACGACATAGGGGAAGAAGGCTGCGCCGGAGCCACCCATGGTGATGAAGGCAGCCGCACGCTTAGTACGTCGGCCTTGGCCGCGGAGACCGATTGCGAAGATGAGGGGCCAGACGGGGCCTTCTGCGAAATAGAAGAGGATCACAGCGACCATCAGCATGTTGGGGTCCGCCGGTTTCCAGACGACGGTGAGGAGGGCGAACAGAATAGACAGTCCAACGCTGATGGCCAGCCACGTTCTTGGCTTCGGCATGCGCGGCTTGCGGACTGACATATATGTCAGAAAGGCGACCATGAATCGCGAAATGGTGAATACGCTGTGGGCGACTAGATGATAGTCGGTGACGCCTATCGTGAGGCCGGGTGGCTTGTCGCTGTTCTCTCCTGGGTTCGTGTCGGCATTTGTTGCACCCGCGCCCGAGTCCTCCTGGTTGGGAAGGACGGCGATGATGAGGGATCGGAAGAAGATGTTGTTGCTTTCCTGGCAAGCAACATATGTCCATTGCGCAAGGACGGCCAGAATCAAACTCCACGTGCGGAGTTGCAGACCGCCGATGCTGCGCTTCTGGGGGTTGACGGGGAGTCGATCTGCCGATTCCTGCAGTTCATTGTCGTTCAATTCCGGGAGGGGCATATAGTAGAAGAAGAGGCCGAGTGCCACGCAAAGCAGCGTGATGGCCAGATATGTCCATTGCACGTTAAGTAGCGTCGTCGAGTCGGACCCGCCCTGGTTGGTGATTTTGGTGAAAAAGACACGTTGGGCCATGAGGCCGCTCAGAACGGCCCCAATGCCCTGGACGCCTTGAGCGAGAAGCAATCGCGTCTCTCCGTACTCCGGCGGGCCGCACAAGATGAGGAACGCATTGGCTCCCGTCTCCAGCACAGACAGGCCGAAGCCGACGACGAAGTTGCTGAGCAGGAAACCACCCCAGGACTTGGTGACGGCGGATGGCCAAAATATGATGGTTCCAACACCATAGAAACAGAGTCCGACGATGAAGGTGACTTTGAAGCCCCCCACGCTCTCGGCGTCTTGTTTGTTGTTCTTGCGGTTTCTTCGATGGTGCTCGTCTCGCCTCAGGATCCATTCCCCTACCAGTAAGGGGCCAAAAAAATAACCACCTCCAAAATAGGCGGTGGTGAGACCCAGAGTCTGCGCAACCGTCATGTTGGACACATTGGAAATGACGTTGTTCAGGGTATTTAGGAGGCCGTACGAGATACCCCACATGAGGAAGAGGATGGTGACAACGAGGCAGTAACGAAACGATTCGTGAGCGTCGCACTTGACCATGCTTTTCGGCCGCTTCATGTTGACGAAACCGAAATAAATGGTGTTTTCCCTGCTCGTCGCCATTGAGGTTCTTGTATGGACGCCTCGAAGTCTGCTCGCTCCAGTTGCCTCGAACTCGGCCAAGGTCATGTCCGGCGTTGTGAGGAATTCCAGCGCCGACATGCCATTGTCGTCCACGTTGATAGCTCCGTTGAAGTCACGGCTGGCGCGGATCGTCGTCGGGGGCTCCTGGATGTTGACCGAGCCACGATGGTTGGGATTGGTGGGTGGCACAAGACCGTCGCTACCGTTTCGGTTTCTGGGGCTTTCGGGGGCATCCTTTTCGGTGTTGGTGCTTGACCGCGTGCCATCAGGATCAATGATCATGGCGGGAAGAATCTTGATGATGAGGGGTTTGAGTGTCGGGATACAGGCGCACGCCATTCCTACATTCACCTCCACAGCCGACCACATAAAGGACAAGGACGAGTTCCAAGCAAAGTCGGGCGTTCCGCCAAAGTGGGAGCCGGGATCCGTGGAGACGCCGGTAGGCACGGACGTCACGGCCTGCTGAAGATAGTAGATTCGGACCACGTCCACGATGGTGACGAAGATACCGAGAGTAAAGGTGAGTACGAGGATGATTTTTTGCCTCGGCGGCAATCTCATTCCCGTGAGAACCGGGATCGGCAGGGCCAGAATGGCCAGGTCGGTAACGATGTTGATTGGGGCGGAGCAGATAAACTCGGTGAGAAGCGGAATACATTGCGCGTTGCTGGGCCATATTTCCCACGCCGCCTGGACCGGCCGGCATTGGAAAATGTTGATGAGTGTGAGGACAGTGCCGGCGAGGTTGACGATGCCCAGGGTGACCCAAGAGGCAAATCTAAGCACTTTCTTGGTGTTCTTGGAAAGGCGCAAGTAGAAGATCAACACGCTGGTTTTCGTCGCCATGAGGGCAGGATTCTGCGGCAATGTAAGCAAAAGTGGCGGGGGTCGCACGCGAGGCCGGGACCTCGGCGCAGCGAAGAAACTCACGTATAGAATCGAAAACACATATTCACACGCTCGCAACGAACCCTGATGCCCTCGTGATATATCTTCATCATAGCGTCCAAGGCCCTTGCGGGTGCCAAAACAGATGGTAAAAGACAGTCCAAAAGCAATCAGCCAAGCCAAAAACATGGTCTTATCGTCCCAACTGACGTTTCTGACAATGAAGCGTCTGCAAAATAGACGGGCGGCGACCATGACAGTGGCCAAGACGAAGGTCGCGATCGTCACGGCGAAGACTGCCGGACCGCGATCCGGGACACTGTCATCTGTGACATTGGCAGATGACATGCTCGGCGACAAGGAGGCGAGGCGACCAAAGGGGGAGGACGGAGGGGCGTTCACCACCACGGGGGTTTGGCGAGAAGTGCAAGGTGGTTAACTGGAGACTGACGACAACCATGCCATGACTTGAGGCTCTGACACATGGACGCAGTCGGGGGTGTTGGTGTTGGGCGCGCAATTTCGCTTGATGTCGAGATACTCGGGTACGGCTACGTTCGGCGGTGACGGTGACGGCGACGGTGCGGTGCGGTGCGGTGCGAGGCGGTAGATGGTGGTGGGACGATGGCCGAGCACGCAATGAGGGTCGCGGAGAATCGCTGAGGCTTTGATCTGGCAGGAATCGGGGTCGTGGTGCTGGAGAATAGACGTAGCGAAATTCGAGGTAGCGTGAATCGGGCTGTGGTGGACGCGGGTCAAGCTAATGAACCGGGCGGAATGCAGGCAGCCGGGGTGGGAAAAGTTGGAAGCTTGAGCGTCGTCGGAGCAGTCATCTAATCCTTCTAGCTGCAAGCTTGCGCGAATAACTTAATGGCCGGCAGTTCAATCGGTGTGGGTGTCCCGACAAAGCCGCGGCGCGTAATTGGTAGAGGACGGACGGCGCACCGTCATACAAGGCGGCGGCGTCTGGCGAGCTTGAGCGGCAACCTGGGGTTGGCTGAACCTTGGCCGCAAGCGAGGGGGGAGGAGCGAGACAATGGCGGAAGGAGAGGGGAGGGGGAGGGGGAGGGGGGATAGGGGAGGACAGAGGAAGAGAGAAAGAGAGGGAATAAGAATAGAATTGTTGAAAATATGAGATGGGTCACGGATAGTTTGAACAAAGAGAGGCGGCTCGGTAAGCCAACAACAGGTTTAGTTATGCTGGGCCTCGGGAGGGGGCTTGATGCTTGTCTTTTGGCCGGTTGGATGGACTAGGTTGTGTTTGTGTGGGCGGAGTCGGAGCCGTTGAAAGTACCTAGAGATACCTGTGACCTGGCATATTGTTTTGTACAGAGCGACTTATGTACATACAGTACATGGTGCAAGGTGCTTACATACTCTCTGCAGGTATCGCCCAGTGAGGCGTTGGTGCGTGGATTCCCACTTTGTACATCGTACAGTCTTCCGTCCAAAGCAGAGCAAAGCAGAGCAAAGCAAAGCAAAGCAGACCGACCTGACATGGTGTCCTGGTGTCCTGTCCCAGCCCCACCGTCCTGTGGGTGGCGGTCGTTGCAGAGTTTTCCGATCCAGGACAAAGGCTATGGGGATTCTCTGGTTTGCGCCGCGCAGATGCTATGTCCTATGGAGCGCCTTGAGATCAACGGAGCGTCTCAGTGGGCGATGATGCGAATCGGTGGGGATCCTGGCCCCGGCTCGAGACAGGGCGGTCGTGGCGGGCTCAGCTCGTGGGCGTGGCAGAGCGAGATTAGCCGTGGGCCCCTCCGCAGGCGGCAGCAGTGCTGCACACGCATGGCAGGCCCCCTCAAGACAGCCGACTCCAAAGACTCCCAGCATCGCTGTGGGAATCCACTGCGGCGGTGACTGGGCGACTGGGTGACTAACTGCCTGTTGCGCGATTGACCAGACATGACAGCCCTGCCAGCGGCGACTGTGAAATAAATAATACTACCCCCTGTGCATGTCGGTTGTCCGATTCCAAAAGTGTTGTCAGTCTCCCGTCCGTTCACTCTCTTGGGCGAATCTGTCTAAGTCTACCTACCTTGGCACTAACCTTGCCTAGGTATCTAGGTATTTACTGTGAGAGGGCAGAAACAGACAAGGACGCGGAAAGAGATTCCTTGACAGCGGAATGGCGCAGGCAGCGAAAGGTACGTACCTCGCCCCTCCGACGCGGGAACTCGAGCAGAACGGACTTGTTATTGCGGCGGGACAGGAGCGCAGTGCTCCGTACCTAAGTATGTGTACCCTGCATTCGTAGCGGGTTTAGCATTACTGCGGACTGGCGCAATTATGGGCGGTGGGCGATGACATAGAAACGTCGATCCTCGGCGCGCTGGAAGCCAATCAGCCACCCGTTGAAGGCGGGACTACCCCGGATTCTGGGCCTTTTCGGGCCAAACTCGATAAGACGCCTGCGGCCTGCCACGGACGCCTGGCATGATCCATATCTGGGTTGGCTGGGGGGGGGGGGGGGGGGGGGGAGGGGGCCTAGGCGCACTCACACGAGCACCCACGTTCCAATGTCTCCAGGGCAAGACTATGAGACCGGGCTTTCGTTCCATGGGCACGTCCGCGACTCACGGGGGATCACGACCGGAAGGGGAACGAGAGCACTGGGCGGTAAGCGTCTTGGGGACAAGACAGAGAAAGGGGGAGGGGGAGCGCGCATTCGGTGATAGTGTACTCTGAATAGAGTACCGAGTACTGTACTCACCACTCGGTGGTGCGGATTGTGCCAGTAGGTACCTTGAGGAACCCGCAGTCTGGTGGGCCGCCTGCCCCTCTCCTCGCAACTCCTCCTTTTCCCCTCAGCAGCTTCTTCTGGCTGGCTGCTCCGTGTTGTAATGTACGATGTAGGTAACAAGACAGAACAAGTACAGAGTAACTGTGGAAGAAGAAGAAAAAACATCCCGCTTCTTGCCTTTTAGGGGGTGCGTGTCCGAAGTATTGTCGTCCAGCCAGTGACTCCAGTCCCAACCACAGACCACAGTCCCCCAGAGCAGAAACCGGCTCGCTGGGAACAGCAATCCAAACTTAGTCGGCATCTTTGCCACCAAAAGCCCCTCTCCGTTCAGGGCCCCTCTTTGTTTTAAAGTTGATTTCGCGTGTCCCTACAGGGTATTCTCTTCATTTTAGGCGTTCCCCCCTTCTGACTCTTGAGGTATCGCGATTCCCTTGGTACGGTGATGCGCCGGCTGTGTGTGCCCCAGGATTTGATCCGGCGAAATGTAGGTGAGAGAAGTCGGAGCGTCGCCGCGTTCCCACCGCCGTCGGATGGTGAGATGATAAAGTGGAGAGACGTCACTTCGCTTCCATCTTGAACTGGGGGACGAAAGAAAGAGAGGGGGGAAAGGAAGGAAGTCAAATAATAATACAAAGCTCTTCGCCGAATCCATGGCCGAGCCCCGATGCCAAGACGTCGCTGTCAGTTGCTCAATGCACTCATTGGCGAAAATTCTTGGCCCGTGTCGATGGCGGTACCTATGGCGCGACCGAAGTACGGAGGACAATGCCAACGGATCGTCTAATCACCTCACCTACCTACGTGCCAATTCACTGGTCACTGGTCAACCCAACGAATACGTCCGGACCCCTTTGCCGATCGATTTGAAGAGGTGGGAGGAACCGCTCGTGCTAGCGCCAGCCAGTAAAGAACCGTCGCTTGAATGGGAAGGGGACTGTCGTCGCAGTCCGTGGCCCTACACTAGAAACTTGCAGAGAGGGAACAGGTGGCATGGCATCTCGTGCGACGTGCGTTGGTTGGTGTGGTGGTAGGTGCGTGCGCCAGTGCGCCTGCTGTGCCTGCCATGCTTGGGATGGAAGGCAGGAAGGGAGGGTTGACAACATGCGCCTGCCACTGACGATGGTTCGGAGATGGAAATGCCATGTTCATACGGATACAAAGCAGTGCTTTTTGCAAGGTCCTTGCCTCCCTAGGTAGGTTCCTTGGTATTCATTCCCAGGTATGTACGGATGCGTGATTTCACTTCAGACTCGCTTTCGGGTATCTCAACCATCAACCAACCCGTCAAGTTACCAATGGTCCGTCACTCTACACGTCGGCCAAGGCCATCGAATGCGACCCACAGACTTTCCGCCAAATCCGTCCCTTGGATAGATGGCTGTCTTTGACCTGCCTGCGCCATTCAACGTCGTCACACAAAGTTTAATGCACCGCCGCCACTCATCTACATCGTACAACAGTCAGCAGGTACGTACAACACCAACACAATCCCATTGTCTCAGACGCCATTGCCGATGTCCCCACATCCCTTGTTCCGGGTCTGCGATTCACCCCGGAACCGTGATCCTCCGCGGCCGTTCCGGTGTGTGGGCGGTTTTTGGCTTTGTGACAAGCCCACAGCGGCGGCGTCTGTGTCAAAATAAAGAACAGACAGCTGCCCAAAGATATTGCGAACAAATAGTCCGCGGTACCATCTGATCGGTTGACGCCTCCCAGGTCGCACTGGAGTCCTACTTTGGGCCGCCATGCGGCCTAGACACCGGCTGACTCAGCAATCTCATGCGCTTGACTTCAGGTCTTCCAGTGTGCCAGAAACTCTCTTCGGCTCCGGTTCGATCATCATCAAGTCATGCGCGAAGACGGTCAAAACCTACGACGCGGCCAACAGTCGTGGCAATCAGCCTTCGGCTCGAGCCAAGAGATGGTCCTCTTCCGAAACCAAACCTCATCAATTTAGTGCCTCTTACCATGACGAAACAACGTCATCCGAACCGTCGGAAAGGAACCTTCTTTTCCATCATCCGTCCCGCCGTTTCCATGTCCCGTCGTAGCCAATTCGCAATCCACTTCAGTCAGCCGGATACTACGCCAACCCCACGCCAGCAGCCTTCAGCGTACACATTACGCGGAAACAGGAGTATGGTGTACGAATGAAGGCCATCGACGACAACTTTACGGTAAAACTGCGACCGCTGCAGACCATCAGCACCATACATCAGATCGCCATGGATCCAATCCACCGACCAGTTCCCACCCACTGCAACTCTGGGGGTTTCAAGATGATGGGTTGGCTGAAAATTCTGATCTCCCTAGTTGAGGGACTTGATCGATGTTGTGATTGTTACGAATCCTCTCGGTCGTTTGGACGCGTGCACGGTACCGCCGTCGAGCCCTGCAACCTGCTGGGCCTGGATTGACCGTTTGACGTCCTCTGCCAAGCATTTCCACTGCTCTGCGAGTCAGTCACCGCGAAAGCGCCCAGCCTCGTACGACTCTAACCCTCCCTTGCAAAGACTTCCGATGCCAAGCAATTAGTAACTGTCCTTTGACAAAACGCAATCGAAGCACTCAATAGCCCCGGCAGGCATCCTACCCTGTCTGTCTGCCCTCTTGCTGCGCGAACTCACGGTCAATGTCCGCTCCGCTGCCGCTGATCGGATCAGAACAAGGCACGGAAACTGGTCAACACGGCCGACATCCCCGTGACCGGCGCTTCTCAAGGTTTCCAAACAGCAAACATGCCCATGCATCGTAGCCTGCGCGCACATTCCTATCGTAGTTGCACCGTGCAACATTGGAACCATTTTTAACAAGCTGTAAGCAACTCATCCCCTTCTCACAGGGGTGTCTTATCCAAAGTTGGCTCTCTTTTCTTGGTGCTAGAGTACCGACGATGATGAGCGAGAGTTGTTTCCGGACGCCAGAACCTATTTTGTCAAACCGGGTCATCACATTGTGATGGGCACTTCCCGTCCCCACAGCATCAACATAAACTGACCAACCGCCGGGATTGAAGAGCTCACATTTGCGTTTGTGATGGCCCCTGTTGACAAGGTAGGCTTGCTTCTATGAGAATCGGGAGTTGACTCGTTGTCAGATAAGGTGGACATGATGATAAACTTCATGTCTTTTTTAACCTTTCAGCCGCATGCTACCTTATCTCGGCCCGTCTGACTCGTCAGGGTGGCCCGGCTCACCTAGCTGGACAATGTTTCGAGAACCAGCCCTTCAATAGTGACAGTTACAAGTGGTGAATGGCTCGAGTATCTGGCGGGCTCGGGTCTGTGACAGTAGACTTGAGGAATTGCTGCTGTGCTCAAGTAACCCCCGTCATGTCCTTCCACCGATAAGTCATATCGGTCTGGTTGCGATGGGGTTCTCCATGCCGACAACGAGATCCGGTACAAGTATCAGTTGATAGGGAGCCATCGGACTAGGTGACCTGTGGCATCATGTCGCTTTAACAACCGAACTATTCTCCAATCAATATGTCATTCCGTATGGCTTGTTGATTGGTTAATGACGAAGTATCAGCTCGCGGCAGCAGCCACCGGGGCTAACTCTCGTTTTGTATACCCATGCTACCTTGTCGTCTGTGGCTGGTAATTTGGGTTTGTTTGCCGCCGAGCCAGGTTTCAGGTCATTATATTTACCTTTTACCCAATCCCTTCAAAGGCAACCCAAGAGTTGGGACTTTGTCGGCGTTCAAATGGATGCCGCAAGCCGTCGACTTATTCATGGTGTTGACTGCGGCAGCCTCCTCATCTGCTCGATCTGCAAACTCATGCTGCTTTGTTTTAGCATTGCTGCGGTTTTGCTTAAATGCACTGTTTCGTTCGGGCTTGACGGGCTTGATTCTTTGGTAACATTATCGTGGATAATCAGTGGCAGTCCCCAACGCTACAAAAGAGGCCTAAAGGACTCAAGTGCTTCCCCTCCCCACAACCCAGAGTGACATCCTTTCAAGTCAAAAGGAAGCCTCATAGGTACTCCATCGTTGTCCAGACATTCTCCAAGAGTATACCTGGCCTTGTGTGGTCTCGGCGCCATCGGGTAGCATGCGACGTGGTCTTGGTGCTGCCAATATGAACAGACACCCGGGCTTGTCTGTGACATGGAGAAAGCTGGAGAGCCAAAGAGATTTGCGGAGGGGACGCGTTGTGTGCGAGTGAAACTCGACTCCGGTGGCACTCGTCCATCTGACGCCTCTGGTGCGCATTGCAGCTGGGTACCTCGTCTGCGGAAGCGACTCCTGGCCCAGAATGACCACAACTTGGCTCTGTCGAACCTGAGCCATGCTTCCTTTGGACCAGCGCAATAACTCATACTAAAGCCAAAAATCACTGGCTAGAATGCTTCCCAGTAGCCAAAGTACATTAAGATGTGCCTTGGACCGGCCGCTTCCCCCGCTTCTACTCGCATTGGTTCTCGCAGCATTCTGTCAGCTATGTCCGTCAAGACCAATCATGACGACAAAGGAGAGCCTTATTTGGCGCTGAATCGAGACGAGACGCTCAGTGACTTCGAAATCGTAGTTGTCGAACTGATTCTCTCTGGGGTATTTCAAGGCTCTCGTTGACGCTGTGGGCTGGTTTTCCGGTTGAGGAAGCCATCTCCCGGCGAGGGTTTGTTAGGCTAGGTAGACGGCCTCTCTGCAGAAAAGCTGCTTCAGCCTTCATGAACACATCATGGGCAGTGCGTTCTGATGACCAAATGGCGCCAGTCTGGCCACGGGCAAGGCCTTTCAATGACATGTCAGGAGCTACAAGTAATATCTCACTGTCTGCGACAACAAAGCCCGTGCAATAGAGCACGCCCGTGTCCAAGCAGGAGACCTCCAAGCCAAGCTATTCCATCGAGCCATGTCAGTCCAGACCATTATCACCCTCATCTTGAAGCTAGCAAAGGAAACGGCTCGGATTGTTGGCGACGCTGACACATGTGCCATGACATGACACAACCCCCAAGCGAAAGGCAACCAACCCTGCCATGACCTGCGAGTCCACTCGGTAGAATAGATTTCGTGACAACTTTTATCCTGATTCCGCGGCCATACCCCTCGGTTCTGTCAGACCGCGGGTTCCACGGCATTTGCGTGCCAGTCCTCGCACAACGCCAGGTATGCAGACAGCACAACGACAATGGGAAAGCAAACGGGGCCGATGACGGTGTCGGTTTCACGCTGAAGGAGAAGGCAACGAGCTTCCATTAGCTGTGCAGTGCAGCCTCTGCATAGCCATAGAAGTAAACGAAGTGACTGCCCAGATAGAAATGTCTCGACACCTACCTTGGAGACAGCTTGTCAAAGCCAGCCTTGGTTAACCGCATTAGGGGACAGAAACACAATAGAACTTGGGAGCTGATCAGGAGGGAAGCCGGGTACGGCTTTAACATCGTGCTTCCATCTTCGCCATTCTGTCGGAGTCACACGCACCTTTTTGCTCGA
Organism: Colletotrichum destructivum; assembly: GCF_034447905.1. NCBI lineage: Eukaryota > Fungi > Ascomycota > Sordariomycetes > Glomerellales > Glomerellaceae > Colletotrichum > Colletotrichum destructivum. The sequence goes on from NC_085904.1 coordinate 2,122,771, forward strand.
AAGACCGTCCATTTGGAAGTCACCACCAAAAAACAAAACCCTTTCCGGAACAGGAGATAACGACATAGACGGAACGGGCGCGTAGTAGCAGTACCCGCCGCTCTAGAACAGTCTTCACTGCGCACGCAGATCGCACCACGTGATGTTATCCTCAGCATGCGATGGTGAGGAAGGAGGCAGCAGCTGGCTTTCTGCAACCCATCATTCTCGAAAGACAACATGGACATCCCGAGGGTTTTTACAGAACGACTAACAAAGTACTCAGACTGAAAAGAAAAAAAGTCACCAGGTTTGCAGTTCTTCGTCAACGGTTACCAACAGGCCAGCGATCTGCATATGATTCAGAACACCAACTTGCCCAAGCCACTCATCTCCCATCATTCGGCTTTCTTGATTCTTGAGCTGTTGACCCCATGGCCTTCCTCACCCACTCAACCGCCCAGAGCAACACGGCAGATTGGCGGGCATCGCGGGGGCTGTTTCGTGCCCCACCTGGTGCGGTATCTATCATGCCAGCACTGATGACCTTTTCCAGCAGTTTTCCAGCAACAGTTTTCCAGACTTGAAATAAAATAACATAACAAACCCTCAAGAGGCTGGCCGTCGTGCCCACTCGCCGTTAAGTATCAGGAAGCAGCAGTACACCACCTGGCGCCTTCTCCAGCCCTCTCAACCACCACTCCCAAACCCATATGGCCAGCCCTCCACAAAGCAACCCCCCCCCACACCCCCCCTCCTCCTCTCCATACCTCCCTTCTACAACGCATTTGAATCCCTTACACATGCGTGCCATTCCTTCGCCGAGTCCGAGGTACACTCAGCCCACGGAAAACCAACACACCCTCGCCCCATCGTCGTTGTCCTTTTCCACCCGTCCGTCACATCGGAAACCCCCCCCCGCGCGCTTCATCCATTTGATCCTCCTTCTGTAGGCCGATCACCATAATGTCACGTCTCCCAGCAGTCCGTTGTATAAACAGGCAACACCGTCACGGGGGCCTCTCCCACCTTGATCCTCCTTCCTTTCCCACGACTCGTCCTCCCCCGCCTTTTCGTTCTCCGGCCACGTATAAGTATGTACTTCTCCAAACCCCTGACCGCCATCCCCCTCCCCCCTCCTTCCCCCGGAACGCGGAATCCCACCTCGCGATTCGAGCACCTTGCCCGGGCCCCAACCCCGACCCGATGCCACCTTACCACCAGACCCTGACGCACCAACCCCCCCCCATAAGAAACCCGTCTTATATCCCACCCTCTTCGCCATTTGTTCGACCATTTTTGATTTTAAAGGGAGAGGAGATCGCAGAGCAAAGGCCCTGGGATGCGACGGCCCGAATTCCCGGGAGGGTCGAAAACCTCTCGGTTCCCCAACGACAAATCGTGAACCCCTTCCCACTGCAACAACTCCCCCTTTCTCCATGAATCCTCCATCAGGCGATCCAAACCACGGAGCCGCATGCGCCGTTCTGTACACACTCTTCCTCCTCCTCCTCCTCCTCGTCGAGAGAGGGGGGCTTCAAGTGAAAGATAAATAAAATCCTGCCCGTCTGAGCCGTCCCGACCCGTCCTGGAATACCGAGGGAGGGCCTCGATGCCTGACAACCCGGTGCGTGGATCCTGCCTAATACCGCCGGAAGCCGTGGATTACACAAAAGCGCCATTCCATTTCTCTCACCCCTCCCCCCCCCTCCTCCGCCAAAGGCCAAGAGTTTCCCCCCCTCGGTATCTGTCATCCCGCTCCGCCGAGGGTTCGCTTCCCCAGACGCCACAATCCCCCCGGGTCATCAACGTATGCAAATAACACCGCCTCCCTCCGATGAGACGTTCAACCCAACAGACCGTTCCTCGAACTTGAACACCATCAAAAAAGTCTTGGTCAGCAGGCTAGGAGGATAGTGTCAGACGTGCAGAATCTGTGGAACAGCGTTCCCTGTGAGCGCCGATCGGATCAGTCCGAGGCGACAGGTCCCTTCGTTCATACGCGATTTCTCGACCATTGGCATCACGCAGCGTAGAAAAACTCGTTAATGGGTAGTTTGCAAGGTAATCCTTTTGGTTTGATTTGTTCAGCGGCTTGTGACAGGCTCTGATAAGCGTGTACTCGAGTCTGGCAATCCTGGGAATAAGTCCGAACCCCCCCCCCCCCCCCCCCGCTCGGCGCGGGTCATATCAGGGCATGCAATATGCCCGTCGTCGCTCAGCGACCAAGAATGGTAAAACCCTCCTCGCTCTGCGAAACCGTAGTCTCGTGCCTCACCCACCCCTTACATACTTCCTTCATCTTACAACCCCCCCCCCCCCCCTCGCGCTAGAGAGAAAGCACCTATCCCGAATAAACTCCTGCACATGCTGGGGGTCGTTCCCTCCGTCAAAAGACCACCCCTCCGTCCGAAAGAGCCGTTCCCGTCCCGATGAACTTTTCCCCATCCGTATCTATATGTTGATCACTGTTCCCGGGGCGCTCTGATCCGGTGTCCAAAGAAAATCGCATCCAATCAAAGAGGTATCGTATCATGCTGGCAAGAAACCGGTCGCTGCCTCGGCTCAAGAGGCCGAGGTCGGAAAGAATCGTTTGAATCATCCAGAAACCTTCTACTGTGTCGCTCCGGTGCCTCCGAAAAAGAAGTCGAGCTCGCTGCCAGGGCCTCGTGCAAAGTGATGCTCGTTTTCCGCAAGCTGTTCCAGCAGACTGAGGAAGGGATCCTTCTCCTCGCCCGGACCAGTACCCGTACTGCCATTGTTGCTCCTGTTCCCAGGGCTGGGCGCGGCAACCCCCGCAATCTTATTACCTCCTTCGTCGCCATGCCAGGCCGCCGGGCTGCCGAAGGCGTTCGTGGGCAGGCCGCCAAACATGGGATCGTAGCTGCCACCTCCCTCGTTGTTCCCGCTCGGGCCAGGCGTAGCGAAACTGAATTGCGGCGAAAAGGGGGCTGTAGGAAGCGCCGACATGTTGCCTTGATGGTGGGGTTGATGTCCGAGTGAGAAGCCGGCCGCCGCCGCCGCCGCAACAGCCGCGTTGTTGGCTGCTGTCTCGTCGTAATGGCCGTGGGATACAGCCATTGAGGGGTGCTCCATCACCTCGGGATGTGGAGGTAAGGAGGTGGGCGTTCCAAGCAGTCCTGGGGATGGATGGGCAGCCATTGTAGGGGTCGGATGAGAAAATGAATGGCGAGTATGAGACGGCGTCGGTAAGCCATTGGGAGGCGCCATGCTAGTGGTACTGAGAGGCGAGAGAACTTTGGCGTCAGGACGTTTCCGGCCGGACGGAGCCGTGTTCTTGCGCTTCAGGTTGGGTCGCTCTGCTTCATGCATACTGTTTGCACGAGGGGCGTAGAGATCGTGGCCCGTGTACGTATCCGTAGTGAAGTCGACAACCACATCGGAAAGGCTCAGGTTCGCTGCGTCAAAGTTGAATGTCTGCCCGCCAGGTCCGCCAATGTTGGAGTACCGGTCAAAGAAATCCTCGAGATGGAACGCCGGAGAATAGCGCATAGGGTTGTTTGCAAGGCTCTTGACTAGCTCTGAATGCGCGTTGTAGATGCCCTGGAGCGTTTCTCTCTGGTGCTGGACGCTGGCCCAGGCATATCGTAGCTCGCTTAGTTGTTGCATCTCCCTGGATAGGAAGTCTGCTGACATGCTGAACACGGTCGAATCGCCGCTGCCATGCTTGTTGTAATGGGCGCCGTGAATATGAACCGTGCCGGCCGTGCATATGCAATACCCCACAAAGGCAGGCCATTCGATGGTGCCGGTCTGCTTCCCCAGTTCCACCAGTTCCGAGATCGCGTTCGCGTGCAGGAAGCACATGTTGGTTGCCTCGATTTGCCAAGACTGGTGCTGCCCGGTGCCTGCAAGCTCGGCAAGATCGATCGGGAGAAAGGGTCGGTAGATGAGGCAATGGATGAGGTGGTAGATGAGCTTGCTCAGCACCAGAATGGTCGAGTCAGGTTGACCGAACAGCGTGTCCAGACTTGAAAAGACGTCCTCGGTACCGGAAGCCCAGATGTCCAGGTCTTGGCGAATTTTGGACAAATTCGAGAGTGAGTGCCACGGGAAGTGAGAGTCGCCCTTCACACCGCCCGCTGCCAGGTAACGGTTCGTGATGCCTAGGATGCGGCTAATGTCGATGAGCATTCCCGTGCTCCCTTGAGACTTCTTGCCGCTGCCCTGGAGAAACTGCAGGTTGGAACCGGACTGAAAGAATTCTCCGTCAACCGGGGGCACGGAAGGATTTGGCGACCAGCACGGCAACCGGAGGAGGATAGTTTTGTCGCCAACGAGTGAGGGCCGTTTGGAACCACATGCGAGAAATCGGTCTAGCAAATAGCACGTCCAGAACAGTCTCCGCCTCATCTCCCGCTCGATGGGTGTGACGCGGGCGTTGTTATCCATCTCGCGGTGAGTCTCGAGAGCCATTGCCATGCCTACTGCATTTGCTTTTGTCTGTTAGCCAACTTTTCGACACCAAGACACATCCACTTACTCATCAGCATGTACGCCTTCTTGCCTTTGCCTGCTGCAGTGAAGGCAATGACGAGGAGAAGCAGGGCTTGCAGGGCATCGACCGAAGGCTCATCTGTGTCGATCTCGGCTCTGGCTCGAGAAGCATATTCTTCGCTCAGTTGAACGGCTGATTGGTATCCGCTGGGATGGGGTGTGTATCTGTCCAATGGGAGTTAGCAAGCACCCGTCAGTCATCAGGCCGTCTTTCCTACCTCGCTGCAACAGCGTATATGCCGTGGACCAAGTAGTTTGGAAGTTGGTTTAGCTGAAGCCGTTGCCGAACGGAAGACTCGTCCAAGATGTGGTATGGCTTAGAGTGAAATCGTGTGAAATAAGTGTCTAGCAGTGCGTCGGGCTGAACGCTGGGTGGCGAGGGTTCACTGGCGGTGAGGTCAGTTTATCGGCCGCGAGTCTCCTGCTAGCATCGTGGACCTACCTCGCTGGGGCAGGCGAATAGACAGCCGATTCATCGGCGTCTACTTTTGTGTCCAGCGCCAGGCGTTTGGGGTTGGGGTTCTGGTCGTCTTCTTGGGCGTCGTCTGATCGCGAGGCGTCCTCGTCCTTCACACCGGCCGTGGTTGGCGTGGTCGGGGTCTTGTCCCCTGCATTCTTCTCCTTCAATTTTGCTTCCAGACCATCTACTCTCTTTAAGAGTGCCTCCAGGACATCCGTCTTCGGTCCACGCTTCTTTGGAACGGCATCTGAAGACCGACAAAAGTAAATCCGTTAATCGCCGCCACTCTCCTTTGATTCCAGCGTCTCATCGGCATGGAATGAAATAAGGAGATCTACTCACCATATACGCAAGGGCATTGAAAAACCTGACAAGCCTCACAAGACGGGCGAAGACGGTTACATTTAATCTACAAGATGAGTTGAATTAGGCGTTGGTTCATGCATGGCGAGGAAATCTCCGTTGGACTCGGTGCCAAGAAAAGAACTGGTGCTGTCTCACCTTGCGCTTGCGGCATGACTTGCAGTTCATGGATTCCCGGGGCTCATTGCTTAGCCGGCGTGTCGGTAGGCGCTCGATACCGACCTGTGGACGGGACATGGCCACAGGGTGAACTCCTGGAGGGGATATCCCGTTCATTGATTCGTAGACTGACGCCGACATTCTCCAGAAACGCAGGATGTTGTGAGATGAGAAGAATGGAGCGTCGCGACGGAATTCGGCACGGCGGCGGCCAAGGCGATACGCAATGGAGTTGTTTTCGGCAAGCTGGGTGGCTAGCGTGGGCTCTTTGGCGGACAGATGCGTCGTTCACGACATGTCTAGACGGCTTCAGTATAGGCGAGCTCGTCGTGTGGCCAACGTAGACCAAGTGTGATGACTGAGAGAGATCGTGGGGAAGTGCAGAAGCACAGAAACCAGGAAAAGAGGCCGAGCTAGCGAGCCGGCATACCGGGGACCGGTGAAGTTATGAAGGACGGGAAGGCAAAGAGGTTGCCAGGCCTGGCCTAGTAGGTAAAATGATGACTGTCCCCCTCCCCGACAGCGCAGTCCGTCTAGGAGCAGGTAGACGTGTGGAGGTGGCTAGTGCAGGTGACCAGGGTGTGTTCGTCCCTCGTCGGCCTGCCCTGAGTTCGGATGCATCAAGCACAAGCAGCAGGGGGATCAGAAGTGATCGGTTACAAAACCAGGGGGCAGAGATTGACAAGGACCCGGAATCCAATCAAGGCGGAGGAGGAAGGGGAGATTGTACGACGGGAGCAGAAAAATGAAGAAGGGAAGGTCGCAGCAATGTACACTACAAGTAATTAAATAGATTTAGTTTGTCGAGAGAGGTCCGTAGACCTCTGCCAGTCGGGCCTGGATCGCCTCAAAACGGGATGAGAGAGGGTGGGATGCAAGTGAATCGGTGAGTTGTCGGGGGCGGGCAGCCGGGAGAGCGAGCAGAAGACGAGGCATCGTGCGTCTGCTAGAACAAGGTCTGCCTTGGTGAGGAGGAGCGGAGGAAAAGAGAGTGTGTGAGAGGGACACAGAGGCGGCGAGGCCTGAGGAGAATGAGGAGAAGGGGGGGAGGGGCCCCAAAGAGACAAGGGCCAAGGAACGCGTGAGTGAGAGTGTCTTGGGACTCCGGGAGGGACTCGGGGGAAGAGGTGGGTACAATGTTGGGGAAAGATGGAGCAGGTTGCTGGTTCGGTAGCGTGGAGGCCGGGGTATGGGGGGTAAGTCGAGAGGCTTGTATTTTTCTGTTCAAGGTCTCGATGCGACTGGTGCGCTGGGCTGGTGCTGGTACTGGTGCTGTTGCTGGTGCCAACGCTGGCGGGCCGGGATAATGGGTGGTGGATGGATGGTGGGTGGATGCCAGATGGTAAATGATGGGGATGGCGCCGAGCAGCCCTTGTCCCCTTTTCTTTTCTCTGCTACCTATCCTTGTGCCCCAGAGGATCCGCTCGACTCACTCATTCTCCGAGTAGTAGTAGGCAGTAGGCAGTCTAGGGTACGGAGTATGTCGCCCGGTACAAGGTCCCAGAACTGTAGCTGAGAAATGTCCGGAAATGTCCTCCACGTGATGGTCATCCACTAGGTAGTGACCGAGGTTCTGCCCATCGAAGCAGCCCGCTAAGACGACGGAAACGTATGTCGTTGGTCCATCCTAACGACCCCAATTCGACGAGGCCCGGCCGACCTAGCCCGATGTCGACTCACGCACAGCACCGAAGTTGGCTGCCGTTGCGCTGCGAGTGGCAATGAAACGAGAAGAGGGTGGCCCAACATGCTGAGCAATCAATGTCGAAGTACGGATAGTCCAAGGAGAGCGAGTCGCGGCAAAGCCAAAGGCAGGGCCAGGGCCAGACAGGGACAGGGCAGATGTAGCCCGTCGCTACCCTCAACCTTCAACCTTCTTTTTTGTAGCGTATGTAAGTAAAACAAGCTCTGTTATGCCGTAGGACAGCGGCAGTTCCAGCAGGGAAGAAGAAGAAACCGGTCAGGGTGAGACCACTGGTAGCCGACAAGGTGCGTCAGCATTGAGCTGTCAGACCCCAGGCGTTGCTGTTCTTGTTGTTGCGAGGTGACGAGTCTGACGACGGACCTACCTCTTCGAGACGGGCAGTTGCAGACCTCGCGTGGCTACAAAGCGCCATGTACCTGCTTTGTGGCGTCGGCGTCCGTTTCTCCTCGTCTCACACGACCCGAGATACATATGAGAGAGCATGAACGTGGACCAGGCAACCAGGGTCGGGTTGAAGGGATGTGTGGAGTCTCCAAGAGATGAGAAGTGAGCATATGGGCAGGCATAGGTTCGCAATGCGTGTCGTCACTATCACTGCAGCGGGCCACTGTAGCGCCGGCCTCTGTAATGAGGTCTGCAAGCAAGAGGGATGCGAGATGGACAGGCAGGTCGACTTTTCCCAGACGGGGCTGGTCAGCAGCAGCCGGGCAACAGTGTAGAAGGGCAGCAGACCATCTTAGGCGGCGGTCAGGGTCGTTTCTAAGCCTAAGGTACCACCTGAGGACGAGGGATACCAACCAAGCAGGATGCCAGGAGCTGTCCAAGTCGGGCATTCGTTTCGAGACTGACTGGCTTGCCCGAGGGCCTAGGTTGAGTGGAGCTGAACAGCTGAGCAGCGCGCAATAGAAGTCTCCCCCAGCACCCGCGGAGAACAAGCATCAGGGAGCGGTCGGGTACGAGGTCGATGCCCGGCGCGGCGATGCGGCAAGCGGGCACTGTGAGTGTGATTGTGACTGTGTAATGGTGACGATGTATGGGTAAGTCCCGGGTAGCGAGTAGATGAGAAAGGCGCCCCTGCCTGTGTTGTAACTGCAAGCAAGTCAGCGGTCGGTGGGGCGGGACATTGCACTTGCCAAGCCCATACATAGCAAGCCAGGAGAGGAAACAGAAACAAGATGAAAATGTATGGAAAGAAAACGGACCGAAGCCGAAGCTCATGAGGGGGGAAAAGAGGATGCAGTAGTATAAGGTAGATTTGGCTTTGGCAGGAGCTGTCATCGAATGCGGATGGGGAGGACGAAGAGAGGAACAGGCCGCCACTGCCACACCGGTACCCCCATCGCAGGGTACATAGCTGACCTGGTGTCGTCCGTATTTTCCCAACTTTATAACTGCGGTTTTGCTCCAATGTAATCCGTAGATACCTAGGTAGGTAGGTAGGTAGGTAGGTAGTAGGCACTTGGGTAGGAGGTACCTGACATAGGTACCTAGAGGCACCTACCCGAAATGGCTGTGGCGGTTGAGAGGCTACTACTATCTTTCACCCACGTTGGAACAAGGTGCGCGTAGAAAGCTCCCAACTTTCAAACTTCCAAGTCCCGAGTCAACGGCAACTCGCAGGGCGTCCTGCCCGAGCAGCAACTCGACCCTGACTCCACTCCGTTTACTCGCTCCTTTTGCCATCTCTTTTTCCTTTTCTCCTTCTTCTTCGCCTCAGTCTGGAAATCAGCTGCACCACACTGCACAGGCCCCGACTTGACAAGGGGCGTTGCTAATCAGGGACCTGGGGACTTTGTGTTTCGGGTGGCTCCGTCTTGTTCTTGTCCCTGGGGCTAGACCTCCTCTCGTCCGCTGGTCCGCTGCCTTAACCCGCTCAAACCCCGTCAAAACCCTGCTCGTCAGCGTGGATATCATTCATCAACGTCCTCTCCAAGGCCTCGATCGAGCAGGCATGGCGCTACTAATATCGGTCTACTAATATCGGTCCAGCCTCGACTCTCCACTGTGACCGATAAACTCTAAGGCACGCAACACGACCAGAGAACATGACTCTGTAACTCACTGTGACCTCGTAAAGATGGGTCGTTTCGCGGAAACACTTATCCACATCTCATCCATTAAGCTTCCTCCCGTGCATCTGCTGCCTGCGAGACAAATGCGGCCGGTATCCAGTTGCCTACCGCAGCTGCAACCAGTGTTGGATAAATCCTCTGACGTGTGATGAGCCGGTCGGTACATGGAACTCAACTTTCCGCCGCCCCGTCTTCCCATGCTCGACCTTGACTGCCTTGGTTCACTCTCCAACCTAAGCTGATAAATCGACCTTTTTTCTTGCTCGTTCCCACGTTAATTAGACCGATGGGAACCGTACCGAACGAAAAGAGGCAGAAACTCAAGGATGTGATTCATCTGATATCCCTCGAATGGAACCCAAGAAGCGCCCTGTGCTACCGGCCCCGATGGGCACCGAGCCATGTCCTGGTGCAGAGATACAGAGAAGCCCGGTTGATGAAGTGTCTCAGCGACGGAGGCTGCGTCTGTTGACGCCGGTACTTGTCTTAATTACGTATATGGCATGCAGGCACTTCCCCAGAGCACGTCTGGCAGACGTTTAATTAACGTACAGCGTCCCATTACCCAGCACGTTGCCTGCCACAGATGAGAAAAAGCAACCGTAACCGCCGGTGAAGGGCAGGACCAGCCGTTCCCCAGCAAGCTGAGACGGAATCTGTCTGAACCACCAGTCGAGCGATTCTAGGACAAACTTGACCATTCAAGCACCCAAGTGCTACGAAATGCGCCATCGTCGGGGCTGTCGGCAGATCAGCGACATGGACGGGCATTGTTTGTATCGTTGGGCTCTGCTCTCCTACTCTACAGGCCACGGCCCATGCTCCCGGCACTCCATCACCGCTCGGCCTCCGTCGTCCTGCCCGTTCGAGATGTTGCTCTCCGGCAAAGCGCCCTGGCAGACCCTGTCATGTTACCTAGCCCGCCAGCTGGAGGCACTCGCAAGGGCGAAGATCCGACTTGAAAACACACAAGCGGATATCCTACACACCGACTGGCGTTGGCGGAAAAGGCACACGGAAAGGGAATCGATTCCCCTGTCGACAGTCGTGGGCCCCTTGCACTTGCAAGTTGGGTGCCGGACCACCATGTCGGACCCCGTTGGTTAAGCCGGCACTCACCGGACCGCCAAGATCCAGCCATCTACTCCAACCCGTCAAGAGGATAGTATGGCCCTTACGTCCTTGGCGCAACCTGGTGTTGCATACTATGGTATGATGGGTAAGTTTAAATACCCACCACATGTGGTTAATAGGCTGTGATCCACAGACAGCCTGGTTTCATGCCGCTGAAAACTCACATGCCATTGTGGTGGGTGTGTTTGGTAGCTGGCTTGATCAGCTTGATCGCAGCCAGAAAGGTACCTAATAGGGGTATAAAAATCTTGCCCGCAACCATAGTATGTCCTCGGCATGGCTCATGCAAGCTCAGGCGTAGGCTCTGCTGCTGCTGATGTCCGACATTGGCACTTGGGAATGACCCTCGCCTGGCCGCCGCTGGCACCGAGATCAAGGGCCGGTCCGTCATACAAGACCTTGTCGTATCAGTGTCAGATGTCGATAAGATGCAGAGAGACGGGACGTAAGCGAGAAGAAGAAGAAAAGAAAAGGAAAGAAAGGGGAAGAGAAGCAGCCTGCATGCATGCATGACCTTACGGGACTCGGCTCTGATCTGGCACTGTGCCCCGTCCCCCGTCCTCGTTCCCGGCTCCGACCTCAACCTCGGCCTCCACCGTTTAAGCATGAGTTTGTCTGCCGTGTATGCTAATGCCCTCAATTTATCAACGCAAGTACCGGCTGCGCTGCGAATGACGGGCAGGGTATTCCCAGGTCATGCCTGTTGCTCGTTCGTAAAGATTCCCCTTTTTGAGTTGGTGGCATTCCAACCCTTGAATAGCGCATCTCTCAGTGGCTGCAGAGGATGAACATCCATACCGCCATCTCTCCTCACCTGCCATGGAGAAAAGGGGGCAATTGGAGAATTTGGCCCTAGGGAAGGGTGAAATGGAGCCCTTGCCCTGGCAACCTCGATCAAGGCAAGCGGCCTTACCAGGGCCTGGTCTGGTAGGTGGAATAGGGGAGGGGGTGACAGAGAATGAGATATGGAGAGAAAGAGGGACCTCACAACGGAGCAAGGACCATCGTCGTGAACTGAGCTGTGACATGAGTCGATACGCGTAAGTGCAATGTGGTATGGTACAGGCTCATGCACACACCGATAATCTGCTGACTGTCTGTTCAATCTTCATTGGACCTGCTGATTGCTGCTCAACGGGCCGTCTCCCATCATCGCTGCGGGCGGCGCGGGCTGTCAGAGTTGCGCGCAACAGGTAGGTCATGTTCTTCGACCACACTTCCCGCCGTCGATATCCATCGGCAACAGCATCACGAGAGAGACACCCGCGGCTTGCCCCACGATGACACCCTTGCCCCCCCTCCCCCCCCTCCCCGGCTCTATCTCTTCCTCCAGGTGCGTTCGATTCCTCACTTTTTTTTTACTCCAGGTTGAGACGGCAGCGAGTCCTCACAGCCATCACGCAACCCATTGTGTATGGAATAGGAATCTCACCCGTCCCCAATCCTACCCAAACCAGCCACGGGAACACGGTTGGTGTCTGCTATTACTCCGCCCGGGGGGCCAATGGTTCTCGTTCTACACGGCTCACCATCCACCCATCGGTCCACTTCCATTCATCTTTGTCTAGATCCCTTGTTCCACTCTAGTTTGCTAGAGTTCGAGTGAGTCCGTCCTGTCCGTCCGACTGCTTGCGGTAGGAGACGGGGATCGCACCACATGGCAACCAGAAGTGGTGCATGCTCGGCGGTGATCCCGGTTTGCCAGCATCCAGTCACATCAAGGGGGTGCGGGCTCGGGACCCAGGATGAGAGATGTTGGAGGGCGGCAATAGACAGGTACAGGCATGCACGAGAAACGGGCACAGGCAAACAAACATAAAAAGAGTGAGGCGCATCACCAAAGCATCACCGCTGCATCCTAGCATAGAATATTACATGTACATCGTACAACGAGAGCCTCCTCCTCCTCCTCCGGCCGAACGGGAGCGGGGAATGTGTCGATCGATGCGGAGAAGCTTCTACTTTGGTCTCCCTGCTGGCGCAATCCGCCATGCCCCATCTGCCCCATGCCAAGACCGTCTCAACTCACTTCTTGGGGTCCCACTGCACGCACAGGGAGTTCATTCGATGTGGCAAGTAAGTTCTTGTAAGTACTCCTCTGGCAGCTTGGGGTTTTCGCAAATCCCGAAGGCCAATTGGTTGCAAGAAGGGACGAGATTTTCGAAGGCCGCCCGATCCTTTCAAGAAAGAGCCTCTCTCTCTCTCTCTCTCTCTCTCTCTCTCTCTCTCTCTATACGTCGACGACGGATAGCAATAAGCCGGCTGCCGCTCAAGTCGGAGTACCTGCTTCGAAGCAGGTTCGTGACGTTAGCCTCCTTGCGCCCAACACCGATGCGAGCTTCCCCAGGTTCAGAACGTTGATCCACCACAACGACCCCGTCACGCACTAGGGTCGTAGAGTTCTTGCTTGTCCTTAAGCCTGGAAACGTTTATTCGCAAGCCTCAAACGAAATAGTTGCCCCGCACCTGTACACCTGACCTCCAAGGACCTTACTTACCCTCCATGCGCCTCTAGCCACAGAGCCGAACAGCGGTCGAATGTATGTATGTTTGCCTAGGTAGGCTGGCTGGCTGGCTGAGAGCACTGCACGCACACGTACAAGACTTGTGTGGAGCCGTATGGGAGTGGCCGCATTCGTGCTATCCGTACGTACCGCTTCGCTTCAGGCCCAAGCTCGATGGTGCGCAGCATGCAAGACAGCCACTCATGTCCCGAGACGACTTTTGCGCTACTGCATCGAGGCGAAAAGGACAACGGCCATGTTCTCCAGATTTGGGGGCCAACGCCCATGCTTCTCCTAGCTTCGAAGAGACGAACGCATGAAGCGGTTGTGGGAGAGGAGAGAGCAGGGATCCGCGAAAGAGATTTTGTGTTACAAGTGGTCGGCGGTCGCGCTGTCCTGTCTGAGGTCTCCTGCAGCCCCTTAAAGACACCGACCGTCTATAAGGAAGAGCACGGTTCGAGAAGAGGTCGCCAACCATTATCGGACGTCAGTTAAGATCTGTTGCCGAGAAAGCTTTGACTATGCAGTCCACTGCACCCCGCCCAGCGGCACGGGTGCGACTCTCGAGGCTTGAGATCGAACAAGCAAAAGCTGGATGAGCAAAGACAACCATCCATTTGCAAGTTTGACGCGAGTCCCCCCCAAATCTCGTGGGGCGGCAAGTCCAGTCGTTCGAAAGGAGGGTTGCCAGCGCCAACGAGCCCTGTGCCAACGAGCTTGAGCATCGGAGATGCCTTGCCTTATTCGAACCACTACCTCGGCCGCTTTCACCTCATCGACTATGCACCCCATCGCTCGCTCTGCCGTCGTTGCATTCCCAGCATTCCGAGTGCATAGCACGCGTGGGTCTCGGCCATTGTGGACAACGACTTGCAATTCACCAAGCGCGCGTTCCCTCGAGTCGCCGGTCTCGGCTCCGATGCCAACCAGCCATCCAATCTGAATAAGACAAGCCCGCATCTAATCTCTCGACTTGCGGGATCCTCATCAAAGTTACTCGGCAGCGTCTATGCAAGTCCGACGTTGTGACACAACCTTGACAGCACCAGAGCACCTCGGTCAGCATGAGGGCCGCCGTCGCAACGTGACGGAAAAGAAAAGAAGACTCTGTGTTGCCAAGCAGCGGCCGCCGTCCCACACCCTCGCCCACAACTGCCGTAACCCGGACAGGAAGAGACTGGGGCCATGTCCAATGTAACGACTTCCTTGAATGCATCACACACAAGACAAACAACCAAGAAAGAGAAGGAAGAAAAAGAAGAAGAAGATGCCTTCTACGGTACCCTTACAGTCTCAACCGATGTCACCTACCATTCTCAGCAATCGCTCGCCATCCGGCCTTCCAGCCCTCCCTCCCACTCTCCTTGGCCGGAGCGTCCTGACGATCTTCGCGCCGGCTCACCAACCGAGGATCTATATCACCGTCAGCTATTAGTCAAGCATCAAACCGCGCCAATTCATGGTCTTTCTGTCTCGAAAGGTACCCGGTCGGCCGGAAAGGCCCAGCATGGCCCTACAATGCTGCAGCAAGCCTTTCAGAGAGATTTGGGAGGCGTGGCGGCGTCGCCGTGCCGATTTGAGGCCAACTCCGAGTTGGCAGTTAATCTATGTCCTACAGGCACTAGCTCGGAAGGGGACGCCCTCCCATGCTGTCTGTCTGTCTGTCTCTCCTCCCTCTCTCTTTTTTTTTTCTGCAGGCGTATCTCAATGTCCTGGACTAGAGCAACCGCCTCGAGGCTCACAAACCCCATCGGTGGCGTTGGTGCTCGGGTTCGTGTTCAGATTGACGGCCATTGCCCGACTTGCCGGAAGTCGCATGGAAATCGGGGCTTGTGAGGGAAAGGCTGGCTGGGCTCGCTCGCTCGCTCGCTCACTCATGGCTCACCGCTGATCCACGACTCCCACTACGTACGGGCAACCGTACCGAGCATCACGTTCCTTGGACACTCGACACATGCACGCTTCATCGGCATCATGTCTCTGTAGTTTTTCTCGCCCCTCGACAGCTACCTTGCATGTCTTGTTTAAGCTTATGGGCGGCTAGGCGCGCACCCGTCCCACAGCGTCCTGGACAAGCCAGACTCGTCACCTCTGATTTACGGGGTCTTTGACAGCCGTACCAATCATTCCCATGAACCTCGCAGAAGTTTGGGGGATTTGGAGACCGAGCCCGACCTGACCACCACCCATCACCACCACCCACTTCTGAGTCAAGACGTCTTTCCGAAGCTGGGGTCGAAGGACGCCAGCGATTCGTGACTTGGCTTCGTCCTTCTCCCCACACTCCTCCACACATCCACCACCTCTGCAGGCCTCGAACCCTGGATTCGTACCGGCTACCCATAACGACACTTATGCCCCGCGACACCTGACCATCAAGAAATGCCGGCCCGGTACGCCACTGTTCGTTGTCGCCGTCACTAATCCCCGAGGAGCAGGGCGACACGGTCTTGACCGAATACGGGCAGACACGGGGGCTAACGCCCCGTGGGACGACGACGCCTCGCGGTCATCTACAGCGAATAGCGAGTCATTATGAACCGTCTCATCAGCCACCCTACCTCGTCTATGCCAAATGGTCATTTCTGCTCTAGGCATGTCAGCAGCCATGCCTAGCGACCATGTACGTCCGGGACTGGCATTCTGGGGCTGGCTGAGGAGCCGAATAGGCCGTTGCGCGCCTTAGCCATCACCTTGCCACAATGTAGGTGATTTGTTGCAGCCCATCCAAGATGCAAACGCTCTGCATCACCATGCGGATGAGGTAGCACCGCGTCTTGACCACGTCTCGACTCATATACAGTCCTGTGACTGAACGGAATATTGAACGGTCAAACTAGCATATACATATGCGTGATGCTGTGGAAGTTCGGCGGACGGCTTTCGACGATCGTCGCACAAACAGAAGTCCGAGGCACGCTCCTCCGGCCTCGTGGGCATGCCAAAATACCCCGACGATGGGTGCCGGCTTCCCTTGAGAGTTGAGATGCAGAGGGAAGCCAGTCGGAAATCCTTGAAGACTGGATGCTTCACCCTTTCATTTCCTTCAAAGAGGGCCACATCGGGACTCGTACTCAACGCCCTGGTGTGATGGCTCAACACCACCCACCCCCTGCTGCCCGTCACAAAAGTAGCCGGAGCTGTCGGGATGCCTTCTGGTGCCATCGTCACCCTCGTCGATTTCTTGCGCCCTCTCGCCCGAATCATCGCGGGCATTGTCCGTTCTCATTCGCCGCCCCAATATCGCAAACCCCATCCTCGATCGGCTCGACAGGCCAGCTCGGGGCGGGCGGGCGGACGGCCTGGTCCTCGTTTCCCGCCCTTTGCATGAGGGGGCGTCCCTCTGTAGGGAAGCTGTCATCTTACACACGTCACCGTCATTCGAGCTGCGGAGAGAGCTGAGGGTATTGACGGCTGCAACCCGCCGGCCGAGAAGCTGGCGATGGCCCTTGAAGAGGGGACATGGAGATGTACGTCCCGCACTACTCAAAGGCCGAGGACAGCTAGAGGGATGCGTGTGACTTCTGTCGTGTTTACTGGGAGGGGTGTGCCCTCACATATCGCGCCGTCTCCGCGTCGACGTTGCCACCATTCTCTACTGACCTGCAGTATGTCACTTCTCAATCAATGTTAGCCGCCGTGTATTGCTACGCAGGAACGCAGGACCTTGGCTGTTACTTCGAAATACCGTCATACGGGAAAGCCTCAGGGGTTGTCTTGACAGCCATTTCACCTCCATTGGCGTGACCATGGTCGCAAGCCGTCTGATGCTCGTCGCGCACGCCAATGATCAGTCTCTTTCCCCGATGTTTCCTCCCTACAGGCTTTTCCATATTGCTGCTTACATGGGATGCGTTTCCCGCGCGGATGCGATCTGGGCTCCCAAGAGGGTTTGCTCGAGGCCGGTGTTGCTCTCCTGCCCCCCCCCCCCCCCCCCCCTCCATAGTGGACGGGAGCGATTACACTGTGTTGCGTCCGCCGCTATAGACGAGGGACACAGCCTCGCTGGATTCGGCCCCAAGAATACGACGTCGTGACTCGAGATGAATTCGAAAGCCCACGACGCTTTGAAATATCTGTAGGGGACACGGCTTGACGGAGGGCCGCGCAGTGCTTCCGTCAGGGCGATAGACCAAAACAGGAGGGCCTTGGTTGAGCCATCGGCCACTCAGTTTGACGCAGCTCGCACTCTCTTGGTTCCCCTCAAAGGTACGCGAGGATCGCCTGGATGGAAGACACATACTCCCTCTTTGTGGTCGTTTCTCGACGTACCGAGAGACAAGGCACCCTCGGGGCGAGGTTCGGGTCTCGGTCGGTGGGGATTCCGCCTGGAGATCGGCGTCATAACCTGAGCAGAACAAGCAACCAGGGGGATCCCTAGACATATCTCGCCTGAGGCACTGAACGAAGCAGACACCGACCAAGGCAGAGTCCCTAATGTCCTGAGGCCCTAGGCCCACACGACCCCTCGCGAGTATCGATCTTCGGAAACCTGGCCGATGGCTAGTGCCATCTGGAAAGCCCGCCAGGAGCGTGGTTGTGAACCATGACTACTTTTATTCATTTCAAGCTTTTCCAGCCTATCCGGGATCGGCATCAAGGCCTCGGTGAGGGTGAGGTGAGGGTGAGAGCATAAGGCTTCAGGTCTGATGCAGGGCTACGAGCCATGCACGTTTCACATTCCAGGGTCACCATTAACGAGGCGTCTCCTCTCCACGTCCGGAATGAATTGGATTAATCAACACAAGGTAATATAAGAAAGTCACGAAGAAGAAGAAAAAAAGAAGAAGACAGAGCTCTCTAGAAGCTATAGAAGCACCGTCAACTGCTGCCGTCTTCTGACGCTACCCGAGACCGCCAAGGCCGTGAGAGAAATCGCACGCAAAACGAAAAGGGGAGAGAAACATGAAGAAGAGAGGGAGAGAGAGAAATAAAATGAAAATCAAGAGGAAATACCGACACCCTCCACAAGAAGAAGAAGAAGAAGAAGAAGAAAAAAGGACATCGGGACGTCCCCGGGTCGGGTTTCGGCCTCACACATGAACTAGGTGGAAACTAGATCTCGTTCAATGCTTCTTCCTCCCCTTTCTTTCCCCTCCGTACATCGTCTCTCTTCTGTGCGATCGATAGATGTATTGTTCCCTTGTCCACAGGGTTGAACGCCGTACATGCAATGGTTTCTTCCTCCTCTCCCTCAGAAAACAGCGAGGCGGGGTGCCTCGACGGGGCCATATCCGTTCCCTTTCTCTCTTCCTCCTTCTCTCTCTCTCTCTCTCTCTCTCTCTCGCTCACTCTCACAAACACCCTGACATCGGAAATGTTGAAGTGGGCCGCAAAGCTCTCCGTTGACACCCCATGTCCGGGGGGTGATGAGACCATGGAAATGCAGCTCCAGTCCTCGGGAAGGGGGGACATGGCTCGATCGCTCCCTCCGCACCTCCACACTGGGGATGGCGGCCGATAGTCTTTCCTTGGCCATCGTGGAAAACTCCACAGGCCCTTCCCGCGTGACCTAGCCATGTTAGGTTTGGAACTCGCCGGCCGCATCGATTGCCGCCGTTTCGTCGCCCCGTAGTGGCGGCTGCCGCCCGCTCGGAACTGCAAGCCTCTAGCCCACACCAGGACGGCCGTGACGGCGCAGCCCGCACGATCTGGAGCTCGCACCGCCGCCACGTTTTTCCGCTGCACACCGCAACCGCAGGCAGATATACGAAACGGCTCCGTTGGAAATTGCGCGCACGATGGGTGAAGCTTATACCATCTGTGTCCTGCTACACATAAGCGCGCGCGCGCACGCACACACACGCACACACAACTCAGAACATACTCCTACCACTTGCCAGTCTGACGAAGCTGTAGGGCACGTTCTGGCCGACTAGCAGCCTGAGAGTTTCGACAGTGGTGAAGGCAGCCGTGTCGGCAACGCCGTAGGCGGAGAAGCCGGCCTGCTGGGCGATGAGGCCCGGGTCGCCGCCTTTCCTTGCGCCCGAGGCCTCGGCGAGATCGAGAAAGACCTTTTTGAAATTCGACCCTCCCCTGATGTTTGTGCCAAACACACGGACAATCATGCCGACGAGGTTGCTCTTTTCCGCCCCGAGGGCCGAGACAACCAGGAAGGGGGCCGCGTCATCGCCGACCGTCTGAGCCCGCTTGAGACTTTCGAGGCTGTTGAACGGTTCAATGGCGGGCCCGTCGCGGGCCAGAGCTGGCGGTGTTCGGAAGCCAACGGTATAAATCTTGCCGATACGGAGAGCCTTCAGAGCGTACATGACTGACGCGGCATCCTCGCCGGAAGAGGCCAGAACGACAGCTGTCCGACCAAAGTACGCCGAAGGCGCCATGTCCCGGGTCAGCGTGCTGATGATGCCGCGCCAGCTGGCATTGTCCAGGATCAGGGACGTGTTGGGCGACAGGGCAGAAAAGTTGGAGCCGAGGTGGCCGAAAGAGTCATGGTGTCCGTGGCGCGGGCTCGACGGTATCGACGCCGGGGCCGACGACGCCGACGAGGACGATCCCGATTTGACAATGATGGTGTCCACGGTCCCGATGAGCCGAGCAGCCTCGGTCAGCTCCGGACCCTTGCCGCCGTTGAGAGAAGAGAAGAACGAGCTGTGCTTCAACAGGCTGCTCCACGACACGGGCGGGCTGAGGTAGGCACCGCCAAAGTTCTTTTGGTTGCACCAAGCCTCCATGCTTGAAAAGTTGTTGGGCAAGCGCTCCACGACTGCGAAGTAATGTGGCAGGCCAAGCTCGTTGAAGCACTTCTCGTAGAAAGGGGCTTGCGGCGTCGAGCTGCGGAAAGCCGGCGTTGTGATGCCGTATATGCTCTTCTTCGGAAGCTGCCCAAGCAGGGCCAGCGCCGCGTTGATTTCCGACGCACTCATCTGGCCCGGGGCTGCGACTATCGGCAGCAGTGGATGAGTGATGGGAGTGAAGACCCTATTCAAAGTGCGGGAGAATTGGCCTGTTTCCCCCATGTTGACTCCGGAGAATGGAGGCGAAGCCGGATAATCCGCCCGCATCTTGGAGCGGAAGTATTCCAGCTCGAAGTTCTCGTTGTGGTCGTTGATGATGGCGATCATCTTGATGATGTCGGCGTACTTGCTCGATTCCACGTAGACCTGCTCGGCATGGGACGACGGCCATCTGAAGGTGCCAGAGAAGTCATGGAACGCAGACATGATCCGACTGCTCCCCTTCTGCTCGTAGAGCCTCTTCCGGATGGCTTCGGGGAGCCACAATTCCACATCGATATACTCGACGCCCCACTGGATGGCTCGGTACAGATACTCGTAATAGAGGTCTGGATTTTCCATTGGGAAGCGGCCGTTTTCCCTCGTACATCTAGTTGTAAAGATGATGGGGAGCTCTGTCCGTTGGCGCAAGAGCATCAGTTGCTGCCCGACGTAGCTGAGACTTGGAATGGAAGAGTAGGTGCCGTCTCCGAGAGGCTCCTTGAGAAGATCAACTCGAATTTCCACAGCGTCGGCTCCGACGGTGAGGATGTCGATGTTTGGTAACGCAGCGCTGACGTCCGGGAACGTGGTGGAGATGAAGTAGGTCCGCGGCTTTGACATCAACGTCTCGTGGTGGTCGATCTGGCCCAGGGTGAAGGAGATGAACCTCGAGAGGTCCCGGCGGAAGAAAGGGGCCTCGGTGTATAGGAACTCGTAGTCGCACTGGGCCGAAAGGAAGACGTCCGGCGGCATTCCGAGGTTGACGCAGTGGGCGTTGATGGCCACAACGAGCTCCTTGTCGCGAGAGTCGATGTTGCTCTTTGCGTGCTCGGCCGGGATCCCAATAACGAGCCCTTGGTCGGCGGCGCCGACATCTTGGAACGCTGAACGGATGGCGTACGGTTTCCCCAGAACGTCGGCGAAGACTGACACGATGCTGTCTTGGCCGTGGCCAAACACGATTACAACGATCCTCGTGTCTCCCCTCTGGGGGGCACTGCCAAACCTCGTGCCGGTTGTAACGGCAGGGCTGGCATTTCGGTCGAGGTCCATCTCGACATCCTGGTTCCCAGAACCGTTCACGCTCCGCGGACGTGCGGGGGTCGGACCAACGCCGAGCTGGTGTACCGATGCCATGGCGGTGCTCGAAGAGGCGTCGATTTCGAGTTGCGAGAAGCGGGCGGCCACGCCAGGGACGGTGTACTGGGGCGGAGAAGACGCAACGAAAAGACGATGAACCGCACCCTCCCCTTCTCCTCCCTCAGGACGACTGGAGTAATCGTGGGGAAGTATGGTGGCGGTAGTTGGCGCGGTGTCAGATTGTGTGAGGCCAAAGTCCCATATCCAGACGAGCCGACAGTCCAAGAAGGATTACGGGGGGTCCGGAGGGACGAATGGAAAGAGTCTCTCGAGGGGTCACGGCGGGGATAGACGGTGTACTATCGCAGAGACAGAGGAGAGGGAGGGAGAGGGAGAGGGACAGCAGGGCCAAGACGTGTCAGGTGACTTGGGGGTTCTTGGAGACATACGCCGGGAAGAGGATGTCAGTGGGGGTCGTCGTGAGGCTGGTGCATATGATGTGTCGTCGAGATCGTGGGCGCGATGTGCGCTGCGTTAGGTGAGACTGATAAGACAAAACGTACGGAGCGCTCCGTGGGATTGCGAGAAAGACAGCGACGCTGAGAAGTGGCTGATGGTGATGGACCGGATTTGCTGGGGCCAGGTACTTTTCTTCCACCAATTCGCGGGGTGCTTTCAGATGTTCCGATACAGGATTGGAAGCTCGGAGCTGGGATGGATGTGCCAACCGGCAACGGCAGCGCAGGTGGTGGGAATCTCGATTGAAGCTTTGGTGATGGCGCCCCGGGCCGCAAGAAGGAGGTGGAGAGAAGAGTGTGAGTTTGATCCTCGGCGCAGTGAAGCACGAGGAGGCGTGTAGTTGGGTCAGGTGGGCGTCGTCGTGTAAGCCGTGCTGGTGTCTTGGAAGGGAAGGGTGTTCTGTGCGGACGTTGTCGCAATATGAGGGAGTTTGTTGAGGGAAGTTTGAGACGAACCGGCCGATGGCACGGGAAGGACAGGGCCGCAGGCTGATCAGTAGCGACGCTTGGGGCAGGGAAGTATTTCGCCGTCAGCGTACAGGGAAGCTATGAGGCAGCGACGGCGGCGGCGGCGCGGTAGCTTTCGGGACGATACAGCGTCGTCGTAGGGGGGACAATGAAGTCGGACAAGGATCTCCTTGGTCGAGACGAGTTCCTGGTGGTATGAGGACGGAGGGTACAGAGTACAGTAGGTATGGATGGTATGGGTGCGGCTTGAGAGAGAGAGAGAGAGAGAGAGAGAGAGCGTGGGCTAGACCAGAGGTTGGCGATCCCTGACCAGAGGAGGACAATTGGAGGAACGACGACGGCGACGACAACGATGCTGGGATGGCGGGCGGCGAGTGTGAGCAGGCTCGGTGGAGGGCTCTGAACGGCAAAGCCGGTGTAGACGATTCGCAATGGACAATCCGGGGCTTGTCGTTGGTGGAGGAGACGGAGAGACTGATGGGAGTTGGGGAAGAGTAATTGTTCCACCACAGACACAGCGTTCCACCCAAGTGCTTGACAGGAGCCAGAAGGGGGTCGAGGGGCAAGTGGGAGAGCTTGGCATGGGGCAGACCGAGACTGGGATTGGGATTGGGATTGGGATTAGGGATGAGGAGCTGACGGCCGATGCCTCTTGGCTCCTTCGCTGCCGCTGCCAGGTTGGTTCTTGCGTCTGCGTCTGTTGGTGGTAATGGTAATGGTAATGGTAATGGCAAGGGGGTAAAGGTGCTGCCGTTACTGCAGGCTTTTTTGGAGTCTTTGCCAGGGGTGTTGGTCCCGAGGGAGAAGGATTGCGACCCGTTCGTTGCGTTGACTGGACGGTCGAGGCCGCAGGATGAAAAGCCTGGGTGCCGTGCCGGTGGTTGACGAACGGAAGCAGGCAGTGGAATCCGTACGTACCGTGCCGGTGTTCCTGAGTTGAGTCAAGGCGACACGAGGCGAAGCGAGGCGAGGCGGGCCAAGGCACCTGAGCCGAGTTGGCAAGTGATAAGGACACGGAGATGGACGGGAAGAGCTAACAGCCGATGGGATTTCAGAGTCGAAATGTCGATTGGAGGCAGGGCGGCCAGAACACCATCCAACGATGATCCCCTTCCGAGACGGGCAAGGTCAAGCCGGAGGCGTCTCTGCGTGGTGGTCTGCTGCCGGAAGCTGTTTGGCTTCAGCTGACTGACTCTTGGTGTTGAGATGTGTATGTGTTGTGTGGTATTTCTGTATAGGTGTATGTGTGTGCGGTGGTATATGTGGTGGTATGTGTGGTGGTATGTGTGGTGTGGCGTCTCTGTGAGAAACTGGGCGGCGCAGGGAGACAGACGTTGGATGACATTGACATTGATTGGCATTGCACTGGGACGGAACGGCATACGAATGCAGAGGGGGGAGGGAACTGCAGTTGGAGATGTGCGGGACCGGCCCATGCTGACAGCGTCTCACTGAGCTCACGCCTGCCATGCCCAGATGCCAGAATGGTGGGGTAAATGGGGAAAGCCTGGGGGGGGAGACTCGGGGAGTGGCTCCCCCTAACGATCCCCTAGGAGAGTTTTGGGGGAGAGGGTTTGGAGGAGGTGTCCACTGACTGGCCCACTGGGAAACTTCAGTCGCCGCAAAGATTTGCCGCATTGTCCCTATTTCCGGGATTTGGACGTCGAAGATTCTCCGCCAATCACACGCCGCGCCGTCCTCGCCATTCGGCAAGACTTGGCACCGTTAGCGACCTTGGGCCAGCAGGGGGGGTCTCTCGTCTCTCACCTCTCACCCTCCTCGTACTCTCACTCGTACATGGTACTCTTACTTTCACTTTCACTTCCATTCTCAACCCCTACTATCGCTCTCGCCTCTCACCACCACCACCCGTCAATACTGTGTAACCACACGCACACACACGCATACAAACACAAACACACATACACACACACACTCTCTCTCTCTCTCTCTCTCTCTCCCCCATGTATCTTTACACCCGGGCAGAGCAGACGCACCCAATGCCACCTTATCTCTTCTTAGCCTGAACCGGCGGAGCTTCCCCCCCTTCGCACGCTGCCTGGGATTCACTGCCAATCTGGCGCTTCGAAAGACATCTCGGCAAAGTCTGGCTCTATTGATAATAGTATCATTGCAGACGGGCAGCTGTTACCTAACTCCGACCAGGGCGGTATCCACAGCACGTCGGTGCTTCTCCTCGTGAAACGGCTGCTTGTCATCCGACGAGGGGACCAGCTCTAACAAGCGGCGTTGCCTACATTCGCTTATATCGGCTGTCTCTGCTACAGTGCTCCCCATTCGTACTGCTTCGCGCAACCAACGATAAAAGGGAGCCCAAGAGTGGAATCAACATCGGCAAATACTTGATTGGGCTCTGCCACCGGCTATATCGCCACCCATTGACCGCACACACTCATTCCATACACACCATGCCTGCTGGCACCATCACCGCGCGGGTAGCCGTCTTCTGGAAGCCCGCGGGCCTGCAGCCGGCTGAAGGCGGACGGGGATCGGCCTCATCTTCCCATCTGTGACACCATGGAAGACGGGAAATTTTCACAAACGGTCCAGCTTCAGCTCCGGGAAACCTGCAGCCACTCGGGCGTAGGTAGCGCCGGGGCCCGGGATCGCGAAACCTCTCTCAGCATGCTGCATCTTCGGTCATCCTACCTGTGGCCTACAACCACTGCAGCCGGCATACGTACCTAGCCGCTGCTGCAGATGCCAATATGTGCGCCCTCGGAGAAAAAGAAAATTGAGGGGGGAGGGGGGGTCGCCCTCTACGGATGCTGCCCGTCCACCCATCCATCCATCCAAAACAATGATACGCTGCCCTGTTGCGCAGTGGTAACGACTCCGAGAGGTCCAAAGCGGCCGAAAGGTGGAGCTGGCCAATCCTCGTGTCTCTTGATTCCTCTTCTCGTTCTACAAATGTTTCCTCCAAATTGCTTCATCGTTCCGGAATGTCACATCATTCCGGCAGGTTCACATCCACGCTCCCCCTTGTGCCTCACGACAATTCGTGGATCTCTACATGTCGTCCTCCGCCCCCCCCCCCCTCGAGTGGGACGAGGGACGAGGACGACCCCCGTTACCATCGCCTTATCTTGAACATGCTCAGCGCCAAGTCACAAGCTCATACAGCCTTGGGGCCCTTCTTGTGAGGTTTCATCTTCTCAACCTCAACAAGCCCTTCGCCCTGGAAGCAAACCTGTGAGCAATCAACCTGCGGCAGGCTCATGGTCCAACTCACCTAACCCCCTTCACCCACGGGGCTCATTGGTGCAGAATCATGTCCTCGCCGGAATCTCGGCGTGGAACATCCCTCTGTTGGTGGAGAAACAGAGACCACGGCGCCAAGGTGGAGTCGTCTCATCGAGTTTCCCCATTCAACTCCAACATGTCGGCCAAGACTCTCGGAGCAAAAGAAGCATAAAAAGGAAAGCAGATCAGTCCATCCGGGCCGTTCTCGACCTTTTTTCTTTCTTTTTCGAACCTGCATGCGCATACCGGCCCGGCCACGCGGGATCCAACCGAGCGAGCTTCCATGTTTAACCGTGGTCAGGATGACAAGATGAGAAGGGGCCTCAGCTGCGGCAACATGATGCTGGGCTGGACAACAACTCGAATTCGGATCAGACGTCTACTACTTCCGGCTCAAGAAATTCCCAGAGACTTCTTCCCACGAAGTCATTCGCCCGGGCGTAGGTGGTAATAGCGCCCTCGGAACCTACAAGCAACTGAACCCTCACTCTTGCGCCCAAATCCCGACCATGTTTCCCTCGCAGTCGATGATGCGACAAAAGAAACCCATCCCGCCGCCAATCTCCGTCTTGGGCCTGTGGGAGAGAAACCATTTGCGGTCAGCAAAAAGAAGAGAAAAAAAGATCAAGAAAAAAGGATCTTTCTCAGGATATCTACCGAGGCGGACCGGTTCGACTCACACGTGGACCCTGCCGCCCAACCTCTCGACCTCGACGACGGTTGCCTCAATATCCCGTATGCAGAACGTCGGGAGCACCGCCATGCGCGCCGGCCTCGCCGCGTCGTTGCCTGTTGTCACATGGTTCCCGTCCTCCATCGCGAGGAACCCGCCGTGCAGGTCGCCCTTGTTGAAGAAGTGCACCGTCTTGATCCCCGGCGTCGGCGACGGCATCCCGGCATCGGCGCATTCCCACCCGAGCACTGCCGTGTAAAACGCCGCCGCGCGGGCCGGGTCCGAGACCGGCACTTCGAGGAAACACATCTGGCCGTAGGGCCCGTCGGCGGAGGAGGCCGAGAAGGCCTTCTCCTCGACGTGGTCCCTGGTGGTCTGATCCAGAGACATTTTCTTTTCTTCCTTTTTCTCTTTTGGTCTTCGCAGTGAAAAATGTGGTTTGAATGAGACTTCACACGTCGACACGAAACGGAGACGACAAGACAAGCCTGGCGATGTGTGAATTCATGTGACTTTTTGAAAGACAAATTGAGTTTCGACCCTCCGGCCAGCAGGCTGTTCGCTCGGGACGGGCTCGAACATGCTATATTATATCGTTTCCATGTCGTGTCTCACCATCAGACTTTTCCCCCTTCCCCTCCATGTCCCGCCTCTTCCAGCCGCAACGCCTCCGTCCCCGGCCATTGGGCCAGACGAGCCTCTGCTGCCTGAAGCCAAGACAGCCACGAAGCCACACCAGGCCGACGCACTTCACATGGCATCGTGCTCAGAGCGCCCGTCGCCGGGCCAGGTAGAATCAATTCGGCGTGCAAAAGTAAACGCGCCAAGTCCGATGATTGTTCTTGTAGGGTAGTGGAGGAGGACGATGCCCCCCTCCACCGCCGACGTGCGAACACAGCGCTCGTCTCATTGATATCTTCAAGCCATCGCCGCTTCACATCATCTATCTGTTGCCATATATTTCAAGTAGATGTACAAATAAACGCGTTTACCATACGTATGCCGTATTACCATACCACATTCCAATGAACAAGAACAGTGATGTTCGTATGCAACCCCCCCCCCCCCTAAACCCAATGCAATGCTCCTATCATGCATGCCTATACTTAAATGCCAGAGTCCATCCAGCCGGTTCCAGCCCGCCTGCATTGAATCAAGCTTCTCCAGCGCCTTCGCTCTCCATCAACGCCGCCCTCGCCTCTGTATCGTCGTCCACCTCCTTCCCACCCGTGGGGCCTCTCCATCCCGTGCTCGCCTGGATCACAATCGCGACGACCGCCAACGCCGCCGCCGCCCGCCACGTGCCCCTGGAGGCGCTGGCGTACCTCTCCACCGCGATGGCGTGCTCGGCCGGGCCCAGCCCGCCGTTGAACACGAGCGCGGGGCTGCCGATGAGCCTCGTGACAAGCTCCCGCCGCTCCTCGGACAGTCTCCCACCGTCGAGCTCGGTAAAGCCGGCGACCAGACCGGAGCGCAGGATGCGGTAGAACACGCCGCCGCCGATGGCGGTGCCAAAGCTGCCGCCGAACCCGCGGAACGTGCCGAGCAGCGAGGTCGAGACGAAGTGCTCCTCCGGGCGGCTGAGGTGCAGCAGGTGCGCGAGGGTGTAGTTCAACGTGGCGCCCGTCGCGAGCCCGTTGAGCACGACGGCCAGGATCAAGGCCCAGACCGGCGAGTCGGCGGTGCCGACGAACGAGAGGCCGAACATGGTGGCCGCGAAGCACGTCAGGCTGACGACCGAGGGCGACCAGAAGGCGCCGTTGCGGCGGACATGCAGCCAGCCGACGATGAGCCCGCCGGAGCCGAAGCCGACGTTGGTCGGGATCAGGATCGAGCCCGCGACGGCTGGCGCGTAGCCCCGCACGGCGAGGACGAAGATGGGCGCGTAGTAGAGCAGGGTCCAGCGGATAGACATGAAGAGGAGCTGGGCCGTGCACGAGAGGAGGACGCCGCGGGAGGAGAGGACGGAGAGGGGGATGATGGGGTCCGCGGCGAGCCTGAACTCGATGAGCATGAAGAGGAGGAGGGAGAGGGCTGAGAGAACGAGGGATCGGGTTTGGATTTCGCCCGAGAGGCCGTAGAGGAAGAGTACGATGGTCAGTACCTGTAGAAGTGAGTTCGGGCTCTGTGTGTGCGTGGGTGTTTTGAGGTGGGATACTGAGGGGGGGAGGAAGATTGGGGACATACCAGCGTGACAGCACCTGCATAGTCGATGCGAGCCAGCTTCTGCAAGGCCGACTTGCCTTTGGTCTCGTGGTCCGAGCTGAACGACTTGGGTATGCTCCAGAAGGCGCCGAGGCCTGCAAGCAGACCAAGGGGCGTCTGGACGGCAAACAGGGCCCTCTGCAGACCATGTCAGCTTATTGCTACTTCTTTTTGCCTCCAAGGGCTTTGGCTGGAAGGGAATGAGGGGAGGGACAAGACAAACCCATCCGATGACGGGCAGCAGCGCCCCATACACGACGGCGCCAAACGACAAGCCGATGGTGAAGCCGGCGTTCACGAGGCCGACGAAGACGCCGCGCCTCCTCTTGCCGACCAGCTCGAGGACGAGGATGACGGACAGGGTCATGATGCCGGCGCCGCCCATGCCCGTCAGGATCCTGCCGGCGAGAAAGACCCAGAAAGAGGGCGCCTGTGAGGTGACGACGCCGCCGGCGGCGAAGAAGCAGCCCAGGGGCAGCACGAGGCTGCGGGGCGAGAAGATGGTGGCCAGGCGGCCGAACAGCGGCGCCAGGGAGGCCATGCTGATGAGGTAGGAACTCGTGAACCACATGGCGTCGGCGTAGGCCTCAAGGTCCTCGGCGACGACGGACTGGGTCATGGTCATGCCCGACGTGTTGGACGCTGGTCGCGGTGTCGGTCTTTCAGTGGACTGGGGCTACATGGTACCAGACAAGGAACAGCGAAACAAGAAGAAAACACACCTTGGAGGAAGATGAGGACCCAGGTGCTGAGCATGAGAACCCCGGCGCGGGTTGCGCTTATGGATTGCTTGGGTCCTTCGTCATCGTCATCGTCGTCTTGGTCGTCTTCGCTGTCGCCTTTGTCGGGGCCCGAACCCCGGTCTCGGCGGCTGCCGGCTGACGACCCATTGCGGAGGGTCCGAGGGGAGGTCTCGGAGTTGAGCAGCGTCGTCGTCTCGGTGGCATCGGCGAACGGAGCCTCCTCATCTGCCCTCTTGGATTCGTTGTCGGCGACGTGCTGCCGGTTCCGTAGGTGAGGTGTTCGTTCATGCGCCATGCTGGATGGTCCGGCCAGAATGCCCTTGTTTCGGACTTTGCGTCGGGGGCCGATATCGTTGCCATTCAGCCCTAGCACTCTCTCAATGACAGCGTTGGAACTGCTGCGAGTTTCCGAGGTTATGAACGAGACGAGAGAGAAAGAAAAAAAGAAAAAAAAAGGTAGGGGAAAAAGAAGAGGTGAGCAGTTTTCGAAGCTTCACCCTAGTGCCTCGTCACATGAGCATAAGTGCATGTGAATGAATGCTAGCTGCTTAGGTAGATAGATGGAAAACAACAGTGTCTCACAAGTTGACGTCGGTTTACTGTACTCACTTCGGCAGCTTGGTAATCATCGAGCTCAAGCTCTCCCTCCCCCCACCTTCTCCCCCCCATGCTCTACTCATGCTTGATTCAGACGTCAGACGGCCCGGTTCAGTGAGCAGAGTCAGAGTGACAGGCTGGCAGCAAGGTCCCGCCCGGGGTGGCACCAGCCCCATCCCCGCTTTTGCCGGCTAACGGCTGGCGATCGCTCCCGGCCTTCTTCTCCCTCCCCTTCACCTAAACCACCTCCAGCTCTGAAGCTGATCCCGATTTCGAAACCACGCAGTTTTTCCATTAGTTGTCGAGGTCTCCGCATCCCTTCCATCGTATTCTGGTCCCGGTGGGAATTCTTCACCTGATTTGGAGATGGGCTTGGCGTCGTCCTCGACCCTGACCACCTGTGCGTAATTCACCCGATACGTCCCTTGTGGGTGTCTTGACGGAGAGTTACAGCGAAGCCATGTCCGGCCAAACAAGGTTCAGCGGACGCGGGCTTTGCCGCCATGAATAGGCTGCCGCCAGTTTGTGGATGTTGCACTCTGCAAAATGTTTCCTTGCCTGGTTTGAGCATCAACTGCCAAGCATGTGTACCACAAATACCTTGTCAGTCGCCGTTGAACCGGTTAGGTGCCTTTAGCGCAGGGCAGTCTCGCAACCAGTTATCCGATTTCTGAATGTTGTCGAATTTGTACATGCCTTCCCGTGGTCATGCCCAGAGTAATCGCGCTCCAATGGGCAGTGGCGTGTGTACGGGCTGGTTGAGGTACAGAATCACAATCGCCAAACATGATAGGACCAGGATGATCAGATGGTTGATGGAGGTGTAGAAAAAGAAGCGGCAAGGAGCTCGTTGAACCTGGAGTTAAACTGCTCAAAAGGGAAGCAGACAGGAGGGAGCAGTCAATAAGACAGGCAGGTAGCTATTTTCTCCTAGCAGACAAACCACCCAGCCTTTGTTCACACTACGAAGGCAATAATGACTTGTTTCCATAAAGAGCTTGATTGGGTGTTGAACCTTCCCTTCTTAAGGCTTGAGGAAGAAAGACACCTAAGACTTGGTAGTTGAGAATGAACGATTGGAGTTCTATACTATGATGTATTATTCCATAGTTGACTTGAGACCAACTACCAAGGAATTTTGGCATTACAGACGCTTTGTGAGGCAAAGTGCTTTTATAGCCCCTCTAATACCGTTGTCCCTTCTTTATCCTTTGTGCTGGGTTAAAAGAAAGATGGAGATGGCAGCAAACACCAAAGAAACAATTACCAGTTCTCATTTCAGAAGATGCTTATACACACACACACACACTCACTCACTCACACCCAATTGCCCTTAGATGTGCTGATAATGGTTCTGGTTCGCTAACGAAATATGTGGTAGACTGCAAACAAGTCTTGGGCCTTCAAACGCCTCATTATCCTAGTTAGAAACGCCTTGATGACAACTCGCCCTCGTCATCCTTTTTTTTTTTTTTTTTCATTCCCAAAAGACAAAGAAAAAAAAAAAAGCAAACGACTCCAGCATGAAGCACGATGACTTTTAAAACAGCCTCACAGGGTATCCAGGCGGCATCATGTCGAACGGGGCCGGCATGTACCAACACAGGCCAGTCGCAATGTGATAAGTTATGTCGTTCATTGGTCCACCACCTTCCGTCTCTGAGGCCTTCTCTTTTGTCTTTTGCGCTTTGCTTGCCTTCTTGGAGAGCTCTGTTGGCGCCCCACTCTCAGGATCTTCCGAGTCATCGCGGTTGTCTTGCAAACGCAAGAGATGCCGGAGTCTGTGCCGGACTTTCAATGACCGCTTTCGTAAGGAGCTTCCAGTAGAGCGTCGGGAGAGGTTTTTGTCGTGTCCAAGCAGTGGCTTAACCTCCAACTCAGAGACCTCTTCAACGTACGACTTTATCTCAATCTGCGTCTCTTCCACAGAACTGCTTATGGAGGCGCTCTTCCCATCCTCAGGAGGGGTTTGCATTATGGTCTGGAAGCAAGTAAGCACCAAGATCATTGAGAGTGGGATCTGGCTCAAACGCAGTCACTAACCACTGGCGAGGCGGGGCGGGCCATTTGTTCATCATGTCCTGTAGGCAGAGCCTTGTCCAGAAAGACGGGCAGCTTCGACTTGTGTCTGTTGCTTGGCTGCCAGCGACGCCAACCAGGGGACGAGGCCGGCCGAAGTGGTCCGTTGGCACTGGTTATCGGCTGTGGAGGGATTGCGCAGACATGCATCTCGATGGCGACTTGAGCCGGAGCCTGTTGTATTTTAAGAGTGGATGTCTTGAGCGCGAGGAGGGGCTGCTTATATGTTGCTCTTCCTCAAAAAGTGTGATTCCCTTGCCGTTGGGGCCTCTGGTCAGGCATGCAAGCACTACCTCGCTATCGGATGGCATGTAGGTGAAGTGCCGACTGTGATGCAGAGCCACAGCCACCCAAGCTTCCCGGCAAGCTCCCGGGACTCCCGTTGAATCACGGACGGCAGAGTTCTCAAGCCCACCGGCGGACGGTGACCTTGATCGCCAGCCAGCCACGGAGAGTTCCGTCGAATTTCACGATAACTTCCCCGTCGGCTTGGCGGGCGGGGCGTGAAGCTTAAACAGGGTCGTCATGGAATTGCCCGTCTCCCAAACCATGAGGGACCAAATAGGCTTCCCGCAAGAGTTAAGCGCGCAATGCGAATTGCTCGCCGAAAAAACAACGACGGGACGACGTCGTGCCAGTCAGGGTACGATTGCAGAGATAAAGTGCTAAACTATATGGCAATAAGCTCCATTGGTTTTGCGATAGCGAGGTTACACTTACACTGCCTTACGTAGATAGTTGGAGGAAACGGTCAATATTCATACTTTGTACATACATACCTAGGTTCTCGCCTCCCCTACTACCGTACATGTAATTGTCATCCCGCCGCTCTCTCGGAACGGGACGGGACATACTTGTATGTAGTATTATTGCAAACAAAAAACTTTCTCGTACTTTGGCAGCCCCAAACGCCGTATCCCATGGTATATCCCGGCGCGTGGACCTGATGTGATGTCCACAGCCCAACAAGAAACTCAAAACACAAAAAAAATCAAAACTCAAGGAAGATCGTCCACGTAGCCCAGCGTGTCCCGATGTTCATCGCAGACTCGCGCAAACTCTAGCAGCAACCTCCAGATGTACAGCCGCATGTCCTCACGCCGCAGCACCTTCTCGGCCCATTCCTTGCCCTGCTCGGCGATCCACCTTGCCGCGTCGTCGCCCTTGCTTCTCTTTCCCAGCACCTTGTCGACGCCCCACGACCCCCCAGGCTCGTCGTCGCCGTCAGTGAAGAAGTCCAGCACGCCGTAAAGGTCCTGGAAGGTGTTGTCCAGCGGCACGAAGTGCAGCCACGGCGTGAGGCGGTCGTCGTGCCACTCGGCGTACACCGTCGCCTTGAGCGGCACGCTCGTCGACAGCAGGAACGCCCTGAACCGCCCGCTGAAGCTGTAGCCGTCCGCGTCGGGGAGGAACTTGCTCGAGAACTGCTCCGCCATGGGCGTTGCGTTCACCGCCGACAGGTGCGGCGCGAGCCACTCGCATTCCTTGCGTCGGTCGTGGCTGGGCCCGCACAGTAGGTGCGTGAAGCCCACGTCCGCGAACCCAGTCAGAAACTCCCCGAGCCGTCTCTCGCGGCGGCGCGTGGTGTTGTAGCGTTCCAGGGGGGGCATGTCGAAGGTCATGGCCCGGACGTCGTTGGCCTCCATGCCGCGCACCGTAGTGCCGTTGAGCATCTCCACCAGGCGCTGGCGATGGAAGTGCATCCAGTTGTCTGACTGGGCGAGGCCCCCGGACCCGACGCCCCGCCAGACGAGACGGTCGAGCTTCTCGGGCCACGCGGGGCCGTGACTGTCGCCGCCGGTGTAGCTCGGGTCGTCCGAGAGGTACATGGCGCCTGGGATGAGCATGTCCGAGTTGACACGGAGCTTCGAGCCCCCGAAAAGGGGAACGAGATCCTTCGTCGTGTTGACGTTCAGGGGTTCGACAAAGGTGCCGTGAAGCGAACGCAGGTGAGGCTGAACACACGGGTCCATGGACCTGCTGAAGTTCTGTACGTAGCCCTGGCGAGCGAACGGTGCTGTCCACAAGTACGGCAAGGTCGGCGGCAAGGATAGGTCCGTCGCCGCAGGTACGTTTCTGGCTGGGGAATCCGAAGGGCAGGCCGCTCGCACGAGATCCCAGTACTTGCGCCGGTCGCCGCTTGTCCACCCCTTAGAGTAAGGCTGGCCTCGGGCGGCATCGACGCTCGTCAGGCTTCGGAAACCGGCCGTGGCCTTGTTCTTGGTGGGCATCTTTCTTATCTTTCCTTCCTTCGCAACGTACTTCTCCATATCCTCCCACGGAACCAGTATCCTGGGCTCCTGCATGTAGTTGATGGGCATGTCCACGTCCGGGAGATGTTTCGCAAACTCGGAAACCAACGCCGTCCATAACTCCAGCCAAGGCTCCTTGCCCTCCGTGTTCCCGTCGCCCGTCGCCGTGCCGTTGCGCACCCTGACGACGTGTTCCCCGGCGTTGGCCTGCTTCGTGATCGTCTTCGCGTCGAGGGCCCAAAACGGTCTGATGTCGTCGTGGATCCGGTCGAAGAACTCCTCGACGACTATCGCATCGGTCTCCATGGCGTGATGGAACCATTCCTGGAACCCCGGGGGCGGGTGTCTGCCCCGTCGCTCTCGGTAGCGTTGGGCGGCACTGTGAAGAGTACGACTCCGTTTCTGGAGTATCGTTGCCTGCCTCGTCCGCGCGTCATGGATCAGCCAATCGATCGGGTCCGCATCGGGGTCGCTGGCGTTGAAGGGGTACTTGAAGTAGTCGGTGGCGGCGCCGTCGGTGAGTTTGATTCGGGAGGCTTTGGTGCTGATTGTGTCGCGGTACATGTAGGTGCTCGTCAACACCAAGGTCAAGATGAAGGTCGCCAGCATGCCCTTGAGCAAGGGCTTGACCGAGCTGGGCGGCGGACGGTTGGTCTTCCACGCCATCGCAATGGTGAATTTTTTTCCCGCGCGCTTCAGTAGCCCTCGAAGATGAAAGAGATCAGGTCATCTGTAAGGTCTTAATTGCGACTCTCTGTCCATGATGAGACCGAGGAGGATGGAAAACGGGTTGGATTCACGAAGACAACAATCCGCAGAACTCATTCAAGCGACAACGCCATGTACGTACGGCTGGTTTTTGCAAAGGAGATACGCGGCTCTGGAGCCCCCTTTCCCATCGATGCGACGAGACTGGATACACCCTGGTTCACTGACGTGGGGATCAATTTTGCGTGGTGGGGGGAATTGCGCCGAGCCACTTTAACTGAGCGTAGCCGAGTGCACTTTGAACCGCAATTGTCTGAGACTTTTAGCACCCAAACATTTAGAAAACATCAGGTTGTTGCCAGTGCATTACTGGACGTGTTGTTTGCTGCTGGGTTGGGAATAATCAAGAAAGCTTTTCGGTCCATTCCCCTACTTCAAGCACGTCCTATTCATTGGTTGGCACCTCGGTAGCGGCGCGGTTCTCCCGTCCAGGCCGGCCGGCCGGCCCAGCACGGCCCCGTCACTCCGGCCTCCAATCTTCCTTGCTTTGTTAACCTCGGCCACTCGTCCGCCAGTCGCGTAAGCTGTTAGCTAAGAAGCCTGTTTCTGTTGTTCTCCTACTTCGGTTCCTCGTGCTCAGCCTTCAGACTATAACTCAAAACATTCCACCCGAACGTGGACTCCATCATATAGCATCTCTAATCGAGCCCAGGAAAACCCTGTCTCTTCTTGATCCCTAGTAGACGCAAGCGTAGTAAACATTCGAATCATCACCGTTTTGTGAATGCCATGTTCTACCAAATCGCCTGGGTAGACGGAGGATTTATTTCCATCTACACCCTTCGGCGACTCGCCAGGCACGTACGCCCCCATGTCCGATGGTAGATTTTGTCGATGCTCATTATCAACAGGCACTGCTCGCTCAAATGTCGTTTAACAACTCAGACCTTGCGGCGTCGAATCCTGCTTTTTTATGCTGGGAGTTTTTCATTGGACACCGGTCTCGGTTCATGTCATTAGATCTTGTCTATGTGAACAATGCCCGTATCTGGATGAATAAGAAAATGAAGTCGTCGCGGCGGCGTAGGCAAATTCGTACTCAATAATTTCAACCCGCCAGTCAGGATGGGCATGGCACACGCAGGGGGCATGACAAGTTTATCGCCGTGAAGATGTACTTGGCCTTGAACTGTTTGAGTATTAAACTAAAACTGGGAGGCCGCTGTTGTAGATCCTAACTGCAAGGAGTCAGGCTTGATCTAGCATACATCGTCCACGTGCGCCACTCGCAGTCTGTTAGGGTGAACACAACCCAAAGTCATTCAACAAAGCACTCGCAGACGTGTGGCCGTGGAATTGCCCCGAGAGATATGCTGGGAACGCAAGATAGAATAAAGCATGAAATTGACCCTTTATAGGACCGACGGTCACGAACAGCCAGCAAAATCTCAGATGGCCCGTTGAAAAACTTAGACATGGCCGGCTGGTATCCCCATTTCCCAAGCCAGCGTTGTGACGGAATACACAGTATGAAGAACCATCAAAAGAGAACTGCCAACAATGGCCATCGACGACATCCAGATGACGGCGACATGTCGACTACCCCATGTGATTACATAATACATGCTACAGCCTCCGGACCATCCCAGCAGCCGGCCAGCCAATCAAAGGGCCCGTAATGCAATTAGCGAGAAAAGAGGCGAAAACCATCAACCGCCATCGACAACGTCAACCATCCTGCCAAAAAAGGTCCGCCCCCCGACCCCTTCGCCCTTCGAGTCGCCGGCCGCCGCTCCCTCCCACCCCCCGCGATATACCCTCTCCACTCCATCAAACCCGATTCCTTCCCCGAAAGAGACCTCGACGTTCTCCATACCGCACACGACAAAGATGCTTTCCTCCACGAGGACAGCGGCCTCAATGGCCCTGCGAGGTAAGCTCTCCCCCGAACCCGGTCTACCGAGCAACCGAAATGCAAGAGGCTCCCTCGCGGGAACCGTCCGCCACCCCGATACACCAACATCACCACCATCGAATCGAAACACGGAATAGCTTCAATCTTGCGATTGAGGCCCTGTCGTCGTGTTGATGTGCCTGGACGTTGACTGACTTCAATTGGCCCCCCATGTAGCGAAGCCGACCGCCTCCGTCATCCCCTTCAGAATCGCCGCCGCCTCCATCTCCTCCTCGGCGCGAAAGGACGCCAGCCCCGCTGCTGCACACTCGACCGGCCTCGTCAAGAAGGAGCGCAGGGAGGTCCCTCTTCCTAGCCAGGAGGGCACCAAGGGTGTTTTGCAATATGCTCTGTACGACTCCCCCCCCTCTTCCAACGCGGAGACGCCTCAAACCCACTACTCTCCGTATCCGTATCAAAAGGCAAACGACCCTTTCCGACGACCATATGACTAACACCTGAACTTCCCAATTCACAGCACCTCCCTCGACGTAATAACGAACTGGGCTCGTCAGTCCTCCCTCTGGCCCATGACCTTCGGTCTCGCCTGCTGCGCCGTCGAGATGATGCACCTCTCCACGCCTCGCTACGACCAGGACCGTCTCGGAATCATTTTCCGTGCATCCCCTCGCCAGTCGGACGTGATGATCGTCGCCGGTACCCTCACCAACAAGATGGCCCCGGCCCTGCGCCAGGTCTACGACCAGATGCCCGAGCCCCGCTGGGTCGTCTCCATGGGCTCTTGCGCCAACGGTGGCGGCTACTACCACTACTCGTACTCGGTCGTCCGCGGTTGCGACCGCGTCGTCCCCGTCGACGTCTACGTCCCCGGATGCCCCCCGACCTCCGAGGCCCTCATGTACGGCATCTTCCAGCTCCAGCGGAAGATGCGCAACACCAAGATCACCCGCATGTGGTACCGCAAGTAAACGCTTTCGCCCCCCAAATTTGTTTTGTCAGTGGACACAACAAAAGAAAAAGCGGCTGGGGAGACAAGACGACGGGAAAGACGTTCCTTTGCAAAGAGCCCGGGCGCCGTGTTGTGGGAGGAGGAGCTGTCTTGGTTGTATGTTTCTAAGGGGGGCGGCGCCTTTTGCGGCTTAGCAGGTGAAAAGCCTGGCCCAGAGAAAGAGACTGAGATACACCAGGCACACTGGGGCCGATTCCGGGAGGCCAGGGCTTCTTTTCTTTTGTATGCGGATGTGCGTGTGGTTGGAGTGTGTGCTCTTGGTGTGTACATATGCGGAGGATCCATCGGTAGACGATCGCCGATGGATTGTAGATTACAAGTTTTGCTTCCATTTTATCTTGGCTCCTCCGCCCCCACTGCGCCAGGCTTTGAGGGGGTTTCAAAAACCGTGACATGTGTTTTGGAATTTGCGTTAATGATTCTTTTCAATCATCAAGTTGGAAGGTTGTAATTGGACAATGGGGCATGATCTTTTTTTTTTTTTGGTCTCGTGACGGCAATTTTGCCCGCCAGAAACAAGCAAACAAATAACTAATGTGACCAACTAGCTCAGAACGCCAACCACCGAAAAGCACGAGAAACTGACTGTGCAGTAGTTGAGAAGCGAGGCAATCCATATGCATCTGGGTTGCCATCTCTGAGCCATTTGCTATGGCATAGGAACCCCTCCGCCTCCCGAGGAGAAGAGCTCCGTAAAGTACATCACAAACACGGATGCTCCCTAGTGAGGTATGTGTGTATATAAAATAAAATAAACTATGTCTGATGCGGATTCCGCACTGGAGTTGTGATGCCCGTTACAATCAAATGCGCCCTTCAATCCATGGATAGTCCTCCTGTTTCTTGTCCTTGAAAGACTCAAGTCGTTTGGTGTCTTCTCTTCAGACCGCTATTAATCCCTCCTGGCTACGACTCACATCGCAGACGTCTAGTTCTCGATACAACCTCGCCGCACCCAAGGAGTTTTTTGGTACAACACGGCTGGTCCTTCCGTCGCTACTCTCTGCTCGTACTTGGCCGCTTTTCGGCTCGAATCGCTTCGTCTCGTCATCACTTCCCACAAGCCTCCGCATATAGAAAGGAGAAACAGAGGTTTATTCCAAGGAGCCCTACCGCACGCCAAACATCCGAATGAATTTGATGCTGCAAATTTCCACGCCAACAAGGTTCGAGGTCTGGCCCCATCTTTCAACGTAAAGTGGGCACCATATCTGACACGCAGGCCTCGACTCAGAATGAGACATGGCCACTATGTGAAGGTGGCACAGGTCCTGGTCGTGCTTCTGCCACGCAGAAGCGTCAAGGGTGGTTGATGTGATCGATGGGACGTCTATTCTTGACCGAAGCCCATGGTCTCCTCAACGGCAATGGTGAGCTTCTGCTGCAGCATTTCGAGACTTTTGTATGGCGGCAGGTCCAAACGGTTGAAACTAGAAAAGGGATCAGTTTGTGGGCGCTTCCGAGAAGCTCCAAGATGGAAACTTACCATGTGTGAGCCTTGGGAAGGTTGTTGATCTCGCCCGCCTTCTCAATTGTGAACCTTCTCGGTCCGTCACTGCCCTGAAGATCCTTGAACCCGTTGACGGGGATACGAGAAGTGCCCGTGGCGAACTGGAGCAAACGCGACTTCTGTTCTCCGTCCCATGACCTGATCGTCTGCCAGAAGAATTGAATAACCTCGTCCGACTCAGTGTAACCACGGTAGTCGGTATGTTTCTTCCAGTCGTCAACGTCGATCTCGGCAATACCACCAATGAGCAGCTCAAGCTCGCGTTCGTCGAAAACATTGACCAGGTCCTGAGGAATGAGCTCGTGGAAGCCGTCCTTGAAGGCCTGGAACTGCTCTGCAATACGCTTCTCGATTCTCCACTTGACCATCAGGTCGACGTACTCCTTCTTGTTCTCATTTGTCACATCAATATCACGACCACCGGGGATGAGATCCTCGACAGTCATGACGCCAAAGCGCTCGTCTTCCGTAGAGAACGTCTGCTCGAGAATTCCTCCAGAGATGTCGTTGTCCAACATCCACTGCAGAGATCGGTGGAAGTCGGCGTCGACACCCTCCATGTCAGCCAGGACGACCGACTTGCCAAGTATCATCTTGTACAAAGCACCGATGAAAAAGGCGTCAAGGAAACGACGGTGGAAAATGGCCAGACCCACAACGCGGCCGATGAACTTGAAGTAGTTCAAATGCTCGGGGTTGATTCCGGAGTGGGGATTGATCTGGAGGGTGTAGTTGTCGTGGGCAGAGTATTCGAATAGGCAGTAGAAGGGGTTGAACATTTCGTGGGAGAGCAAAAAGAAGAACTCTCTGGAAAGACCGCCGTAGTCAAGACCATCCTCACCGTCAAACTTGATCATGAGTCGCTTCTTCAAATCAGTGGCAGATTGCCGAGTAATTTCTGCAAACGAGTCCTCGAAGATATGGGAACGCCGGACTTTGATGTGGCATTGTCCAGAAAGAATGCGCATCGCGGGTTGCGAGCGGAAGTAGATGAGCTTCCTCCTGAAGTCTCGCTTGTACTGCGGCACGTTCTGATCCAGGGAGGAGGGCAAGCGAGGGTCGTCCCACGTGGTGGTCTTCGTATTGTGATCCACGAAGTACACTCTGGCGGTGTTTGTCAGGCGCATCTCCCAGCCGCTTGGTAAAGGTCCCAGCTG
The DNA here is from genome assembly GCF_034447905.1 of Colletotrichum destructivum. Lineage (NCBI taxonomy): Eukaryota > Fungi > Ascomycota > Sordariomycetes > Glomerellales > Glomerellaceae > Colletotrichum > Colletotrichum destructivum. The sequence goes on from NC_085904.1 coordinate 2,162,799, forward strand.
CGATACGGGCTGCTGCTGGATCGTCCCGTTCTGGTTGTTTTGCCCGCCATACATACGGATGTATTGTTGCCGACGGGGATCGACCCAGGTGGTCGTCCGAGTGTTGTGGTCCACGAAATACGGGCGACCCTCCGGGGTCCATCTCTGTTCCCACCCAGGCGGCAGCTCGCCAGTGCCCGGACTCGTCGCTCCAGTATGCATCATCGTGGAGTTTTGAGCATTCTGAGCAGCGGCCGCTTGCTGGGCTTGCAAAGTCGGCGAGTTTGCACCGGTTCGGTCCTCGGGAAGGGTTCGGTTCTGATGTCTCTGGCGCTCCACTTGGGTCGCTGCCTCGCGGTCGTTCCTCTGTTCCACAGCTCCGGCAACGGTTGGCCTGTTCCAGCTGGTGGTTCTGGTGTTGTGATCGACATAGTATGTACGGCCCAGATTATCCTCTCGGCGTTCCCAGCCAGCTGGCAATCGGCCTTGGGCATCTTCAAAGGGACTGAGGGTGCTGGACTGGCGTGCAGGAGCTGCTGCGCCGTTGGCAGACGGAGGAGGCCCATTTGAGGTCATGCTGGCCGGCCTGTGCGGGAGATTAACCTGGGACCCGGGTGTCGGGCCGCCATTAGGAACACCCATCGCAGAACCCGGCCTAGCGTCAGCCGTCGGGGCCGATAATGTCGAAATGCTAGAACCTTGCGCCGGTGGAGCGAGTGAGGGTCGGCTAGACGAGGCCTGTCCGGCCCGAGCGGGTGTGGTGAGGTTCGTCGACAAGTTGATTATCAGCTTTCCGTGCACTACTAGGTTGTCGGTCGACTTCTTGAGGTCTCGCGTGAGCATCTGGTCTGTGCAGCGGGATCAAAGGTCAGCCATGTCCGAAAGGAAGGCGATGGGTCGTTCAGTTGCAGCGGGGCATTGTTACCATCAGCGTCTGGTGCCAACTCAATGACATCGCCGATTCGGACGTTGATGACGCCCAAGAAACCTTGGTCCTTCTTTTTGAACTTCTTCTGATCAAATACCTGGACGGCTAGGATGGTATCCTCGTTTACGTTGCTGTGGGGAGTTTGTCAGCATCTTGACATCAAGGCGAGAGACACACAAAGGATGACTGCTCACAGGTCAAAGCTTTCATTCCAGTACGGGTTCAGTGTCCGCTTCTGGGCCGTCGTGGTTTTGGTTTGGTCTCCGTTGACAGTGATGACGGCGAAGGGATCCGGGAAGCCTGAGCAAGGTTAACCGAGGCGCCAGGTGAGTGGAGGATTGGAAACAACGTACGGAAGACATCTCGCTTGTACAGGCCATCTGCGGCGATGACTGAAACGAAGTTAGTGACTATTGACGATGCGCGTGAAGACAGCGTGGAGATGACGAACTCGTAACTCGAAGGTTGGGCTTGCGGCTGGGGAACGACGCGGTTAGCGATGTGGTTCATTCGGCACCGATGGCCCATCGGGTCGGCATGATGCGGCTACTAGAAATCCAAAGAGAGAAACAGGATGGACGGCAAAACTTACTTGGGCTGCCCGGCATCATTGCGGGAGGAACTCATTTCGTCGCAGGATAGCCAGCGACAACGGTATCGACTCCCAAAATATCTGTCGTGCTCAGAAGAAGGTGGTTTGTTCCTGGAACAAATGAGAGGTTGGGGAGGATTCGGCCAAAGTGTTTGGGAAAGACCGGTCGCAGGTTACGGCGAAAAGGGATGCTTCGGCGACGACGGGATGCAGCGGCGACAAGCAGAGGACGGTGTCTGCTGATATGAGATCAGGTAGGCCGAATTGGCGTTGAGGACGACAAGAAGTGATGGCGAAAGGCAGAGCTGAGGCTGTGCTTTACTGTGTGGTGCAGAAAGCCCCCCGCTTCGACGAGCCAAGTGGGCTTGGGCTTTTGGGGGCCCTTGGAGTTCCCTCGCTCGGGGGGTGGGTGCGGCGACGGTGGGTGATAAGGTGACGCGGCGGACGGGAAGGCCGAGCAAGGCTAAGAAGCACGGAATGCGGGAGGGTAAAGGATGCTACAGGCCGGATCGAATTGAACCAGCGATGAAGGAGAGAGGGTTTGTGGGATTCTCGACGAACGGCGAGAGGCAAGCGGCGAGCGAGGGGGGACAGAGAGAGGGAGAGAGAGGGTCGACCGGTGGGTTCGATGGGATCCTGGAGGGTTGGGTGTTGATGGAAGAAGACAGGATGGTGCGAGCTTGATGTTTTGGTATGGTAAAAGGTAGTCGCCTCCCCCGTCTGAGCGCTTGTCAAACGGTACGTGTGAGCGAGTGAACTGGCTGGAATAGGTAGACAGCAGCGCGCCTGGGCATCTAGGTAGGCTGGTGGGTAAGGGAGGTAGATACCTAAAGGTTGTTAGGCGTGATGCAGGAGGTGAAGTAGGTGGCGGGTAAGCAGGTTGCAGGCCTTGGGAGCAAGGTTCAGTCCTGTTCTGTGATTGTCGCTCGTTGATGAGTTCGGCGGGCAAGGAAGGCAGTGGTAGCAGCAGCAGCAGTAGCAGGGGCAGGCGCAGCAGTAGTGACAGCAGTCAGTCTCAGTCGCTTGACTCCTACGGTGGATTTTAGGGAGGTGCTGACAGCGAGAGCCCAGGTCCGGTAGCGTCCTGTTAGCAACTGGCGGGGCCGGAAGGTCACTGCGGGGTACCTCAGGGGAAGCGGGTAAAGGCACTCATCAGACAAGTTGCAACGATCCCTGGTGCCTTGGACTTAAGTACCTCTAACTATCCAATCCGACCCGGCCAAACACGGATACAGCATCGCAGGCAACATGAGAACGACGGAAGGATGGTGTGTTTTACGGAAGAGTTAACTGATCAGAGATCGGGTACAGCAGCGAGATAGACACCGGTCAGCTCAGTGTTGGTTTGCTGTGTGGTCCTGTGACCTTGAAGGAGCCTATCGCACCTACTTAGTTACTACGATAGGGATATAGTCATGGTAAGGACCTGCAGAGGTTGATACTCAACAGGTGGCCACACTTCAACTCGTTTCCGCTTCTAAACGCACCTCGACAAGCCAGATAAAGGGTCAGCCTAGGCAGGTACCAAGCAAAAGCAGGGGGAAATCAAAACAAAGCACCTCGGGACGGAACAGGGCAGAAGAGAAGGCCGTCCGTGACAGGCCTCCGGTTCCCAAACACTGTTACCCGATGGCGTTTCGGATGCCCACGACCGACCGTCGCAAAGCTCCTGGTCTCCGAGTCTAACGTGCCCTCTGCTGACCTGCCCGGTGGCCGTCACTCGGTACGGACCCTACCGACCTGACCTGTACCCTGACGGCGCCCGCCATGCTAACAACTGGAGCCCAGAGGAGGTGGGGGAGGACATGCTTGGGAGGCCCCTCAGTTCGGGCCGTCAGGACTCCAGAGAGATCTAGAACCTGACCAAGCGATTGCATGAGCAGACACTCTACTTTACATAATCCTCTTTGTGGCGATTTTGGCAATATCGTCGCCCCCTGTCCAAGGTCACTGTTGCTGCAGTACACCTTTTTTTCTCTTCTTTCTTTTGCTCCGTCATCATTTATCATTCCACCGCGGAAGTAGATGCAAAGATTTCAAAAACATGGATTCTTCATGTCATGGTCAACAGATGAATCAGCAAGAACGAAGTCGTCCGAAAATGCAAAGCGAAGAGAACACGAAGAACTAGAAACGGCGCATTGTTCCTCGTCTCATCCCACCCCCTCCTCAATCCTGGAACCTCATGCGCCACAGCCCCCTCTGTGTGTTTCTCTTCTGCTCGTCCTTCACGGAACCACCAACACATATTGTCACTACTCCATGCCAACATGCCTGAGGCCCTAGGCATTGAATGGTGCTCGGCACGTCCAGTCCGTTCCCTCGCACACCCTTGCCAACGCTGCAACCAACCAGCCACACCAACAATCCCAATCCCACATCCCACATCCCACCTCCAAGCAAACTAGGACCGCCGTAGGATGCCATGCCATAAATAACACCAGAGCCCAGCCCAATGAGCACCTGTTCACCTCCCTGAGGCGCTTGCCGTCGACGTACTACATGGGGCACGTGCCGCGGATACGCCACTCTGCAATCTCATCCCGTCCAAACCTCGATGTGAAATGGGCACCTTCTTCCATCTGCCTCTCTCTCCTTCTCATTCCCTCTGAGCTATTGCTCCTCAGAGTAGTCCTCCTGTGCAGCACCTGCTTCTTTTGAGGCCCCTCCCCCATGGGCCCTGGCAGGGGGGATAGGTACTTCCGTGTGTCAGCTGGCGGAGGGAGCTTTCAGAATGTCGGCGTCCAGGGGTGGCAACTTTTTTACGCTCAGATCGGGCGACGTCGTGGGTCTCCCGCGGGACACCGGCACCGCTAGGCTTGCCTGTCCCGACCATACGGATTTTATTCACATGACTTGTCAATTGATGTGCCCATGACGTATCATCTGGCTCGATATGCGACGTTTGCTCCGGTGTCGTGTCTTGTCGACTTGATGTCGAAAAACAAAAACGTCGATAAACACATAGACTATGTCGCTTTCACCATCTAGACTACCTGCAACCAACCAACCAACCAAAGATGAACTGAACGTGTAGGCTCAGGCATAGCAATTCTCCTCCAAGCTCGATCAACAGTGTTGTTGTCTGTGGAATAGCACCATATCTCGGCATCGATCACTTCCCATTGCGAATACCAATTGAAGAAGATGAAACGAGCACTGCACTACGTCACGCCTTGCAATGTGAGAGTAGCATTTCGTCAACATTGTGTGTGTTGGGGCCTGACCTATTCCTGAACGCCATAACGAAGCTTTCCCCATCCCCTACCGGTCCTGTATGTTACAATCGAAGTGATAAAGTGTGTCGCGCCGACCAATCCTGACTTGACGCCGGCCGAGCCCACGAGGAACAGAATGCTGCCTATACCTAATAGGGAGCGAATCCTCCTCTTCCTCGGCCACGGTAGCCTCCACGGTAGCCACCTCGAGGGGGGAAGCCGCCGCGGCCGAAACCGCCGCGACCTCCGCGCGCGCCACCACGTCCGCGACCGCGAGACATGCCGGGGACGTTGGTGCGCTTGGGGACGACCTTGATGTTGCGGCCCTTAAAGACACTCTCGTTGAGGACGAGGGCCTGGGCGACGAGACTCGGCTCGGTAAACTCGACGTAAGCGTATCTGGATCGCAAAAACGTGTCAGTCTCGGCTCCAGCCTATAGACAGCTCTGTGCATAGGGGTAGAAGAACAGCCTACCCTTTCGGCTGTCCAGTAAACTTGTCCAATAAGATGGTAACTCGGTTGATCGAGCCGCAGCTCTGGAAGTGAGCCTGGATCTCTTCAGGCGAGGCGGAGTAGTCGACGTTGCCGACAAAAATACTGCGGCTGTCGATGTCCTCCTTGTTCTCCGACAGCTCCCGACTCTGCTGGTCGAGGCTGGCTTGCATCTCGCGCAGTTTGGCTGCCTCCTCTTCCATCTCGGCTACCCGTCTCTTCATCGCAGATATCTCCTCCTACGATGTGCTGTCAGTTACCTCCTCTTATCTGCGAAGCCAATGGCGGAGAAAGGCTCTTGAGCGCACCTCATCGTGGCCGTCTTCCTCGCCGACGCTGTTGTTCTCATTGCTGTCGTTGTGCTCAGGGTTGTGGTCTTCCACAGGGGTGTTTTCGGGCTTGACATCCGCCATGATGTGATTTTGGGCAATCCTGTATTGATGTGCTGGTCTGTAGAGAGAAACAACGGTTGTCAGCGACCAGTACTGGGAGCTGGCAGAACGGATGGCGCGACAAGGCCGACAGACGCGCCCTTTTCAAGGCGGCCACGGCCTTGAGATGGGGCTCCCTAGCTGGAGGCCGCCCACATCACCAAAGAGCATTCTGGGGCAAGGGGGAGAATACTTACAACTGTAAAGATTGCTTGACAGGTTATTTATTGCCCTGCGCTATGTTGATGTTGCAGCGTGTGCAGAGAACAGGACGGACGTAGCTAGCTGATGGAGATGTAAAGTAATGTCAAAGGTATCCAACAGTTGCGGTGCCAAAAATGGGCAGGGAGAAGATCCACAGTTTAGCCGGAGTCTTGCGATAAGAGATAAGAGCTCTTGACCTTCAGCTTTTCGTGGTTGCCAAAAGAAAGCTCCGTCTTGGTCAGTGCGGGATGCAACGCGGAGGGTGGACGAGCTGCGAAACCATCGGTACAGCAAAAGATGGATTGTATTTCTTGCGATGTTAAGATGAAGCTGGTAAAATCCTGGACAGATGGAATCCTAGAAAAGCCTAGTTCAGCCTCCGACAAGAAGCGCAGTACACCTACCTACCTTATCTAGCGGGGTTGCGGAGCTGCCGTTCCTGCCCACAGTGAACCCTTCCAGAAGTCCGGCAGCAATACAAATACATATATTGTGTTCTAACCAACCGTGTAGGGACGCCATGATTTGAACCTCTCTGGTTCAGGGCGCGCAAAACCCTCAATGCTTATTGGTTGAGACAGGCTAGGCAGGATGGTTTTATTGCACTGTCTCTCAATGTTTGAAGCACGCCTTAAGTATGCCTACGTCGCCAAGCTGGAGAGCGGGTTCAAATGCTGTTTCTCTGCCAAGACGTAGGTTCCTCAACTCCAATGAAAAGAAACGCCTACCCAGTTCTGGAATGTAAGTAGTTGTCCCGGTGGCGCTGGCTGAAGCCTTTCGAGTTTACTGTAGCTAATTTGACTGGAATGTGCTCTTCTTGCAAACTCCTCCACCATTAAGGGACGCAGCCACCTACATCACGTAGTGAATTGATTGGCTTCAAATACCATGCGGTTTCTGGGTGAGTCCTTTTCTCCTTTGCCTTGCCTGAGGGTGCTGTCTCACAACGCGGAAATCACCATCCTAAATGAGTTTGTTTGGTGGGTAACACATCTCGATATCTTTCTGAGCACCGGCCGGACTCAAGTTTGATATATTGGGCTCAATATCCGAAAGCTACGTCATGCGTCAACCTTGCCCAGGTTACATTACAAATTTCCACCTGTGTTATCATAGCGGGGGAGCACGTATGTATGGAAAATCGAGCGTCGGACCACCGCTCAGCCCTGCCTGCTAATTTACCGGGTCGATCGCGACCATGGGAACGCAGGACTAATTTCCCCGAGGCTCTGAATCCTTCCGACAGCCCCCGTGATCCACCCGGGCCCGAAGTCCGACATTGAAAAAACATTGTCGCCGACCGGCCGGAGCTGTCAGTCGGATGGGCGCCTGTAGGCACTCACAATCTCTGTACATGGAGTTCTCCCGGATTGGAGCGTTCGTCCGCGAGTCGCCAAGGAGGTGGTGTTGGGTCTTAGTCAGCATCAGCATTACCGCCGGTTTTTGTGACCTGATCCGCGTTATGCGCCTGTCGCTCAAAGTCCACGTGTGACGTCGCTGAGGGTGCACCGCTTCAGCACCGCATCGCCGGATTGCCGGCCATTTTCTTGGCCTCAGATTTTAGTTCCTTTTTGCTCTCTTCCCTTCCCGTGTCAACTCACTGCGCATGAGAGGCTTTCGCTAGAATAGGCTGCGATCGCTCACGTTCGCATCCGGAGAGCACTACATTTCGTGTACCACGCATCTCAAATCACCGCCCTTGCTTGTCATCTCGTGCCTCTTTCTATGGTCGGCGCTCCGAGCAGCCATGGTGTCCGACGATGAATCCATTACGCCTCTACTATGGTCCTTCTCGGGCTTCCGCGAGAACAGACGACCGACACCCATCAGGCGACAGTTCAGCCAGTCGCGGACCAGTCTGAAGGACGTCCTCGCGTCCCGGAAGAAGCATTACGCCGTCCTCGCTCTCGTGTCCCTGGACGTTGCGACGCTCATGACCAATATCTTTGTGGAGCTCGTCGCCTGCGATATGAAGCGGGAAGACGAAACCTGGGTAAAGACCACGCGGCAGGGTCTTACCCTCGCTGGTCTTGTGTTCAGCTGCGTATTCTTAGCGGAGCTGATTCTCTGTGTGATAGCTTTTGGGTGGAGGTGAGGTGAACTTTGGAAGCCTGCACTCGACAAATCTGACTCTTCTATGATAGATACTTCACCGAGTGGTTCCACGTGCTCGACAGCATAATCATCGTAGCGAGCTTCATCGTCGATGTGCTCTCCCACGGCATCGTGGAGGAAATTGCGTCCCTTGTCATCATCTTCCGTTTGTTTAGGTTCGTCAAAGTGGTGGAGGAAATGAGCATGGGCGCAGTGGAGCGAATGGAAGGACTCGAGGAACAACTGGCGGCCCTCAAGCGAGAAAATGAGGAGGTGAAGAAACAACTGATGAGGCGGTGATTCGGGACTGGGTGTAGCATTGACGGTGGCGCGCTTCATGTGATGATCGATACCCGTCGAGGAATGGGCGAATGGGCCCTTGAATATGAGCCGATTCGGCATAAAGAACGGGCAGGTGGTCGGTTGGGCGTTGTGGCTGTCGTATTCCACACTCTCTTCTTTCTTTTTCTTCCTGAGAACGTCGGCAGCATTGTCCGGGCAAATGGAGATTATCTTTGTTGGGATGCAGCATCTACTGCGATGGAAAATAAAACGAACCCCCCCCCCCCGTGAGGAATAATGCCGCGACAACTTGATTGCCCCTCGTACGAAGCCAGGTTTCAACCTTCGCAGATGCGGAGAACACGCAGCCATCCTTGATGCGTGGGCTAATCGAAGAGACCAATGGGGTTATCATCAGCTTCCTGGCCAGACACGAACTACAGCAGGCAAGACGGGTCAAATCTGGGGTCCGAAAAGATTCGATGTTTAATTTTGTTAGCTTCAGTTGGGGGTCTCGGCCGAACTCGGTGGCAGAAACAACAGGGGAGGTACCGGAGGGATGATGATACGTCGCCCATAGAACAAGACGTGATGCAACACCAGCCGCGCCGACCTGCTACTGCACCTCGTATTACTGCTCTGCTTCTCTTGATGCAGATGCTATGCAGCGACGCAGTTATTGGGTTGGTTGGTGTGAGACAACGTCTCGAGGTTGCCGTCCTCCTCTCGACCCCGCCACCCCTCCTGCCTAGCTAGATAGATAATGGGGGGGTGCATCAGCGGACACCCCGTTCAGAGGACCAGAATAGCATCAGACACCATGGCATCTGCGACGCTGTATACGAAGAGAAAGGGATGGGCGAGAACAAAGTGGGTAGCTTGACGTCCCCAGCCAATATATGCAGTATGTGCGAATACGGCAAAGCGGCTGCGGCGTTATGTTTATATCCATGAAGCTTGGGAACCTTGCGTATAAGCATATGGACCAGCTGCAACAACGGACGGACACGACTCTCGAGTGGCCCGAGTGCCCAAGGACGGACTGTCGTACGGACCCCTCCAGAGCTCAAGGCGAAAACAAACAACAAAGGCAACCAGTCAAAAGATCACGCTTATCAACTGCGAAACACACAACAAACATCTTTTTCTTTCATCCCGATTCCCCCACTAGACCACGCTTCCCATTTCATGCAAGAGCCCAAAGGTCAAAGCCTCCCACACAACCAACAGACGACATCAGGGACCTGTCGTGCCTACATTGTAGTAGATCAGATAGGTGCCGCCCCAAACCTTCGTTGATTTTCGATCCAGGCATTCTGTGCGGCATCATGACCTTCAAGTTCCAACCAGCCAACTTTTGGCCTGAAAAACAGACCGGCACTTGCTTCCTCGGTGCAAACCCCCGCCCGTCGCGATTCGGACGCCTCCTCCCACGCCCCCTTGCTCCTTGCGGCAGCCAGGGGTAAGGGATGAGTCGAGGAGAGAAGCAGAGAGTCAGGAGAATTGTCCAATCAGTAACCCGTCACACTGAGCCCACTCCCCTGGGGCCCCTGTACCCCCGAACGAGATTAGACTTCATCTCGAGGTCCGGGCCCCATGTTCGCGCGGCCGGTCGTTCGAGCCTCGTTCCCGTCCTTGTTCCTCTGCCGAACCCTCACAATCGTACCATTGCAGATGCACAACGCACTGGCGGAATCAGACGGCGGGAGGCACACGAACTGGGCCGATGCGGGACGATACAGAGAGAAGCAATCACTGCATACGTAGACATTCGGCCAAACAGGGAAAGGTCCGGCTCGAGAGTCCACTACCTATTTGTCTCAGCCCTGGACCGTCCTGGCCTCTGCCAATAATTTCTAGGCATTCCTCGGTCGTCAAAGAATTCCTCCAATTCTCCAGGAACAACAGCGGTTCCTGGAGCTCGAAGAAAGAAGCCTAAGGAAACGCAGTGCGAAACACCCAGACTCGCACATAAACGGTTGCCTGTCCGTCGTTGCGGATGGAGCTGGGTTGCTTTGTGTAAACCAAAAGTGGGAAGCTTTCGGGTGGGGATTGGCTGGGACAACGGGGTCACAGGGACGGACAGTCTCCTCCTTCTCCTCTTCCTTTGCTCCTCTCCTCTCTCTCACTTCCAAACGGGGCTTGACGCCATCACCATGTCCCAGTGCCCGTTCCCGAGAACCCACTCTCAATTGCCGCTGCTACTGAGGGCGTAGGAAATGCTCCTTTGGCCCTTTTCTCCGTCTCACCCACTGTGCCACCATCACACGAATGACAAGTTATACGGGGAGCCAAGCTCCAAGCAGGCTTCAACAGTCTCCATCCAAGTCCAGCATCTGGCTCAAAAAACAAGCACCCCTGGTGGCCGACCCTCCTCTCACCTCCACTTTTGTTGGCTCCTTTACCCGGAGAGGGAAGACAGAGGTCGAGAGTCTGGCCTATCACATATCCAATTCACTAGCGGCGGCGCGCCACTGGTTTTGGCTCGCCTCGGTCTAGTCCGGGGGGAGGCGTCCTCTCTCTCTCTCTCCTCGATTCCATCCTCGTCCTAGTCTTCTCACCCCCAGCAGTCTGCAGATAGGCGCCCCCCCTCAAGGATGATACGGATACAACGTTTGTGATGAAATTGCTCCGTCCCTAATAATGTTATGTTCCTTATTTAATATTCCCGCCCCGTCCACCTGGCCTCACTCCGGACTTCCCTTCCCTTCTCTCTCCCTTCCATCCCGTTAATAAGCGTCCGCCAATCCACTGTTCACCAACAGCTTATTCCGTCCTCGACAAACCTAATTATACACTCTGGTTCGTCAAGCCATTCGCTACAAGTCCTAGGACTGCTTCACTCGTTGGACAACATACATCTATACACACACGCATATTTACCCAGTCGCTCTCGATAAAACACTACGCAATAGTCGACTTGACCCGTCAACCCAACCAGCATTCGCAATGAAGTTCTTCTACCCCCTCGCTCTGGCTCTCGCCGCCGTCGTCGCGGCCCAGGACGACCAGTGTGACGCCGCCAACATCGTCACGGCCTGCTTAGACAGTGAGACCGACAAGGTAAGTCTCGAGACCCCTTAGCTTCGCCTTTCTCAAGGACTACTATTTGACTTACACACGTTTCTGTCTGCTCCAGGTCACGGCCTGCGACCCCACCGACTACGACTGCCAGTGCGCCGCCTACCAGGCTGTGGCCACCTGCTACAACAACTGCCCCAACGACGCCCGCGCTGTGCCCGCCCAGCAGCAGGTGACTATCTACTGCCAGCAGGCCTCCATCCACGGCTCCGCCGCCCAGCGCAAGACCCAGACCGTCGCCTCCGCCACCGGCTCCGCCACCAACGCCGCCGCCTCCAACTCGGCTTCCCCCACCGCCGCGACGCGCACCGCCGCCGACGAAGCTGCCTCAACCGCCGCCTCCTCTTCGACCGCCACCAGCACCCCCAACATGGGCGTTGGCCAGCTCGCCCGCAACACCGGCGGCGTCCTCCTCGCCGTCGCTGGTGTCGTCGCTGCTGTCCTGTAAGCGTAAAAAAAGAAAGAAAAAAGGACAGTTTTCAAGACGAAACTCCCGCATGGTGTTTACGTTGCGAGAAAAAGAGAAGGAGAGAGATGCCTCAAGACAGAATTCATGTTCATTCTAGCGTTAACGGTACGGACGAAGCTAAGCAATATTTGGGATTTCCGATCAATGGGGACTGTGTATTTTCTCCCCCCCCCCTCGCATTTTCAAGGCAACAGGGCAAAGCGAAGGCTCATTGGAGTTGGCCCAGGAAAGAGGGAAAACCTTACATGTCTGTGCGTGTACATGGTTTTTTAATCTTTGTAATTACCTAATTCCAAGCACTTCATGGCTGTCTCATGAAGCTCATGAAGTGAAAATACAACAAGAAAGATGGATGGTCCAACCCCCCAACCCCCAACCCTCTAAAAGAAAAGTCACCCATGTCAATCCTCGTCCAGACTTCTCTCTCTCCATACCCCACGAGCTTGACGTACATACACCATAAAAGCAAAAGAGTCGAGAAAACGAAACAAACATCGGAGTAACCAGGGACTTGACACGACAGCCAATGCCCGTTCCCTACACTAAACCTCCACCTTGTACCTTTCGCTGTGAAACATACGCAAAAGCCGCTCTAACTCATGCATCCTCCCCAGTAACATTGAGCAACGCGGCAGGGAACCTCCTGCATGCGCTTCCCATCTCGATAAATGGTCTTCACCTCGCGCCCCCCCCCCCCCATGTTTTGTTCTTCCCTCTCACTTGTTTCCGTTTCGGCCAATCACCACTGTCAGGGACAGATTGGATAGAAGCTGCAGTATTAGCGGATAGGGCAGAACAACAACAATAACAATAACAAAAACTACAAGCCTTGCTCGGATTTGTTCATCAACTCTAAACCTGCGGGATGTGTCCGGACCATAGCTAAACTCTCGGCGCAATGTGCGGAAGTATTATCGGTTTGACGTTGGTGGAGAGTACCCATTTGGTCGGTGATCTTCATCAAGACTGCTGGGGCGCACCTGCTCCGGGGTGTCAGCCAAGACCGCAAAAGCACCAGTACCAAGCAATGGATAGGCGCGCTCTTTTTTCCGGGCTAACATCAGATCGCAGTCAAGTCACGTGTACATCGATGGACAGCAAATAGTGGTCGCTCAATGTGAGCTCGTTCGTATCGTCTTTTTTCCGTCATCAAGCCTTCATCTCCAATCGCTATGATACAACACGGATGTCTTTGAATCCTACAGCCGGCTCGTAAGCGTTGCATCCCTCACCGGGAGACCGTCTCCCTCATATCGAGTTCCTCCCGAACCAGTCTCCCACCTCCAGGAGGGCCGTTGGTCCAAGGCAGTGAAGTTGTAACAAGTATAAAGTCTACACGCAAAAAACGAAGAAAAACGAAATAGAAACAAAGTACGCAAAAGGCAGACGCTTCCCAACAACCGTGACGCCCGGTTCATACCTCTAACAAGTGACGTTATCATCTCCGGCCACGAACGTCACCGCAGCCTGCTTTTGCCTGTCCCAATTGACCCCTTGTTGCGCAGAGTCGGATGAATAAAGAGAATAATAGAGGAGAGAGAAGAAAAGCTTCGTCAACTAAAGGGAGTATGTATGCGCAAAAGGGTCTTGCTCGCCGGAGAAGACAGTGAATCCAAAGGGAGTTGGCGGCAAGTTGAGGAATTGCCTCGCATAAGGTCTTCATGCAGAAACTGAAGAGTATCATCGGACTTGGAAATGAACCGAAAATACCCTAAACTTTTCGGGCCCGCTTTGCGCTCTCGTGGACAGGACCAACGAAAGTGACATGCTTGTTTTCGTCCTTCTTGAGACGCATGGCGGCGCCGGAGCCGACGCTGCTAGTCTCCCGGTGATGGGCGAGCGGACGTCCGTCATGATCCTCATCGAGGGTAATTTCAGCAACATCAGACACCGAGTCGGCGTCCATCCGATCGCTGACACCTGACTCTGACGACCCATCGTCTGAATCGTCGTACTCGCCATCATCGCTCACCAGCGAGGGCGCATTGTTACTGACCATGGTGTTCGGGCTGAGGTCAGCGTCCATGTCGACGTCCTCGTCACGGAGCATCATCATTCTGTGTCCATCATCCTTGTCAGGACTGCTCATGGGCGGGGAAGCGAAGCCCGTCTGGGGCGATCTGCCCTTGCTGCTGGTTGGTCTCGCCGATGCCAGGGCAATAGGCGACATTGGTGCTCTTGCTGGCATACGCATGGCAGTGGCGGGAACCCGAGCAGCTGGTGCGGCAGTACTCTGAGGACTGCCGGGACCGGTCTCGGCCTCTTCCGAATCGTCTCCCTGTGATGTGAGGTCGTCCAACGGCACCTTCTCCTTGGCATCGCTGACAATATCATTGAGATTGCCGTTGAACTTTCTGCTCTGCATGAGTCGCGAAAGGAACGGGGTGTCTGCCGAAGCGACGAAGTTCTCAGGCTGCTGTGTGGCGGGCTTCGCCGGCTCAACCTTTGAACATCCGCTGGGAATGCTTGCAACGCCAGGCAGCTTGCCTTCACGATACATCTTGAGGGAATCTGCGATCCTGGACCGCAACGCGACATATGCCTGCTGAGTGGACATGTCGGCCTGAGCGAGCGGATGAACAAGGCCGGACGCGATAGCGGGCGATGGAACAGGTGCCTTATCCTCTCCGGTGGCGCCGCCGCCTTCGTTCACCTCAATGGGATGGCCGCAGTGGACGGCCGCCTCTTCATGGCTCTTGAAGTCTCGCCTGTGAGCGATTCGGCAGTGGTTGATGAAACCCTGAGTGCTGCTGAAGTTCTCTCGGTTGCAGTCCAAGCAGACAAGCTTTACAGTCTGGCCGTCAGAGCGCTTCAGAACACAAGGTCCAGCCTTCTCCTTAGGCTGAGGGTAGCCACTGGACAGAGACTGCAGCTTTTGGCCACCAAGACCCCGGGCCGGGCGGTTCTTATGTGCGCTGGCGAGTTCAGACATGCTGTTTCTCGTTGTCCGTCCCTCTACTGAGCCTCTGCTACGGGCAGTCTCATGTACTGGATACCACTCAGGCTGCATGCCATCAAACTTGGGATGGGGAATGAGCCACTTGGCATAGTGTCGAGCGTAGGGGCCATCGACAACTCCAAAAGGCGGAGCCCATTGAGGGACAGAGTCTCCACGGCGGTTCTGCAAAGCTGGACCTTTCCCGTTGCTGATATCCAGCATCTGCGCCGGGGTGGGACAGGTGGTAGGATAAGGAATGAGATGGCAGCGGCGTAGTTGCTCGAGAGCGACCTGGCATTTCGCCAGCTCTTGGTTGATTAGCCTCAGCTCGTTATGCTTGAGCAGAATCTCCAGACCAAACTGGTACTGAATGGCATCGCGAGCGTCTTCCAAGTCGTTAGTGACCGCGGGAGAAGCAGCACGCGCAGGCGTCGCAGTTGCGGGTGTAACTACAGCAGCATCGCAGGAAGGCAGGTCAGCGACGGGGGGGTTGCTGCTCTCCAGCTTGGCCCGCTTCAAGGGCTGTTCACTGGTGGCGAGTGCAGCATCTGGCGAGGGTGAATCGTCGATGCTGGACAGGCGCCTTTTCTGAGGGCTAAGCTGGCTCGACAGCGACACCGTTGGCGCAGGTGGATGCGGTAGAATAAACTGGTGCTTTTGCGCGAATGACGGCATTGGTTGGCTGAGGCTGACAGTCGTTTCGCTTCCCCGCTCTGAACCCCAGATTCGGAACATAAGCGCTGTCTGAAGAGAGGCGATGAGATGACGGGCCGCGAGAGAGGCGACCTGGAGACTTTATGCAAGATGCGGTGAGGCGAGGCAGGCGCGAGGCAACGACAGCCTGGCGAGGATGCAAGGTGGCAGTGGCGAACGGGCCAGGCAACTACTGCGACGTGATAGGCGTGAGCCAGGAGGAAGCGGAAATGCTGAGGTGCAATGGTAAAGCGCCACCAGGTTGGGTTGCGATGGGGGCTGACGTAAACAGTGGATTACCGGGATAGGACAGGTCGGGTGTAAGCTTGTGGCTGCTGTGGGCGTGGGTGAAGATGAGGCGGCAGGCGTGCGGTGCGTGCGTTGGTTGGTCTTGGAGTGATGGGGCCCAAAAAGGGGTGGCAGGGGGGCGAGTGCGCGCGATGATGTGGCCGGGCGTCAACCTGAGCAAAGGCCCAAAAGGCAGGCCAGGAGAGAGCGAGACGAGAGAGAGAGGCCGAAGCGGATGAAGGCGAGTCGTCGGCGACAAAGGGATGTGATTGCAACGGGTCGCGCAGCGAAGACAGCGACGCAGAAGAACCGAGAACTAATGAAAGCCTCGATTTGGCGCAAGAAGACGGGGCAAAAATGAATGCGCGAAGAGAGTCGGGCGAGCGAAGTGAAATGGAGCGACGCCGTGAATTGCTCTCTAAGTCGTGTGGACGAGTGATTTTGGTGCGTTTTTGGGGGGAGGACGAGGTTGTTTGTGAGGAGGATAGATTGTTGGAGATGGGAATGACAGCGGAAGAGTGAGAATAAACCGTCGAGCTGTCAGGAAGCTTCCCTCAGGCGGGCGACGCGGGCGAGCTTGGTGGGAAATTGGCCTCTGGGTGCTGATTGCGAGTGCGGGTGGGCCTGGGATCCTTGGGAGGGTCGCAAAAGCAGCCAGACAGAGAGCGGGCGAGAGAGACACGAGGAGGACCAAGAACGGGGATGGACTGGGACACTGGGCGATGTGTGCTGCGTTGTGCGTGCCAGGCGCCGGCTCTTGCAAATTGTGGCTCTGTTTCTTGTTGCTGATTGTTGTTGGTGCAGCAGTAGGTGCGGTGTGGAACACGCGTTGACGGGCGGCGCAGGCAGACCGGCAGAGAGAGCAGAGCAATCGGAAAGCGAGCTGCTTGGATGGATGGATGGGGATGTGGATTCTCGAGTTGTGGATTGTGGATGCAACGAAGCTGAAGTGGGTGCCTCTGGTGCGACTGTGCTCGTGCTTGTGCTTTGGTTGCTGGCGATTGATGATGCGAAGGACTTGACCGACTGACTGACTTGGGTGAGAAAAGGCAATTTGTGTATTGAATGCAAGGGGGGCATAAAACGGGGGCCGTGAGGGGAGGGTGGTGTGGATCAGGATGGTGCTCCGAAACGCAATGTTGATTGGTCGTGGCGGGAGAGGAAGGAGGGGACCAAGGAATGCGCTTGTTTGGTCTGACCCAGAGGACACACGCCGGCTGCCAGGGAAGAAGGAAGGCGGAGGGAACCCAAGGAAGGAGGAGCCTAGGGAGGTGACTGCAGGGGGCAGCAGCCAGGAGTCTAGGACTCAGAACTCAAGAGGGGAGGCGGGCGATACGACAAGACGGGATAGGAGGCTGGCGGTCGCGATGGGTTGGTAGAAGGTATGTATGTATGCCAGATGGCGGACGGACAGAAAGACAGCACAGCGGCTGCGCACTTGGACCCGAGAGGTCTTGCGTGAGAGGATAACAATGGCTGTTTAGGACAATCTCTGGAGATGGGACGCCTGTTCCTTCCAACTCCCTGTTGTCGTCTGTGTCTGTGTCTGACACTGTCTTCCAGAACCCGGATTCCTGCGTGTATCCGTATCTGATGGGACGATGGGACGGACGGTGGTGCACTGCGTGTTTTATCGCCGGCCCGAAAATAGAACGGGACGAGATTGATTGATACTGTAGTGTATTCGTAGAGCGAGC
This sequence comes from Colletotrichum destructivum, assembly GCF_034447905.1. NCBI lineage: Eukaryota > Fungi > Ascomycota > Sordariomycetes > Glomerellales > Glomerellaceae > Colletotrichum > Colletotrichum destructivum. Next base: position 2,180,186 of record NC_085904.1, read on the forward strand.
CCTGCCAGTGGACGCGCCGCCCAAGGGACAAGGTACTGGCACAGCTGTTGTGGATGCTGATTAAAAGGGATCCCCCTTTTTCGCGGTGATCAAAGAGTCGGGGCGAGCGAGATGGAGTTGCGAGGATGGAGAACGAAGAGGGAGGGAAACAGGATACCTCTTTCGCGGAGAAGAGACGATCGTCCGTCCAGCAATGAACGGCACGCTTGCGCCGATCTATCTGACTTTACTGACTGATGTGTTTTGTTTGCGAGAGTTTCAACATGTGTCGGACACAATTCACCTGCGCTGCCCATACACATGACAAGTCATGCTAAGGTTTCCTAGGTAGTGAGGGAGGAGCAAAAGACGGGGAAAGCTCGTGGTGTGTGAGCCATTCTAGGCGCTACCTTTCACCTTGGGGCGTATGCTGCACGAGCAAAAGTACCTAGAGGCGTGGGGGAAGAGAGTGCTCCTGGGAACCTTAGTCTGCCAGTTCCGCCGAGTCGGGTCCTTCCTGCTTCTCCGACCTAAAACACTAAAGTCTCCCAGGCTGCCGCCTGTTGACTGGCTGGTTTGGCTGCTGTCTGTCAGATACCTTCCTTCGTCTTCATCCTCCTCCCGTCGCCGCCTACTTCTCTCCGAAAGTGCCCGAGTGCTCCGGTCGGCTTCCAATCCCATCTGTGTTTACTGACCAACCCAAGGATGATGCTCCAGGCATGCCGGTTGGCGCACATCGTGCCAAAGCCCGGAAAGGACGCCGAACTCGCCTTCTGACGAATGCAAACATTCAATAGCAAATCTAGTGTGTCCTTAGCTGCCGGGGTTGCAGACGCCGCCGCGCCCCCGTCTCCATGTACCTGGCAGTAGCCTCATATCTCATTCGGCTGTATCGATGGCTCATCATTCCGGCTGAGCTAGATAGCTGCGCCTAATTAGTATCTTCCTACGAAGGCTGAACCGGACCAGACTACAGATATACTACGTCGACTATCGAATACCTATCTGTACAAACCACGATGCAGGACCATTCGTACAGTTTCCACCGCAGTTCCGACCTGACGCGCCGAGACGTCGCGGCAGGAGGACCTGACCTGGGATGGCATGGAGGCTGGACCCTGGAGTAACTAGGGAAAGCCATGTGTCCGTGTACTCCTTCTGCTTCCATTCCTTTTCCCTCCAAACTACCAGGATGTGTTTTCACCTCGCGGTCGAACCCTTCGTGCACTACTGTACGCGTTTGGCATTAACGTCTGCGAGAGGGACTGGGGCCTCGCAACTCAAGCGCCTTCTAGAGCCCTGCGACCTTGACGGCAGCCGGCCACGCACGCACGAGGGTGGGTGGTGCGACATGCAGAAGGACATGGATGGGCCGCTTGGGGTGCACCACGCCACCCGGCGTGCCTAGCCAGCTCTCTAGCCCTTTCTGGTCTCAGGCCTGCACACTGCTAGCGAGGTACCAGCGTCTCCAACTTTGTGCCCGCACCTTTGCGCCCGAACCAGCGATGTGAGCCAATCGCCCTCTCGCTGTCGACGGCCATTCAACAACGCTCAGCGGGGGAACTATGCTGAGCCTGCCCAACTCAGCAACCAGTCTCACAGCGACATAAGTATACAGCTAATTGTTGCGAATCCCTACCCTGAACGGCATCTTCGCCATTTCCCCAGGCTCCATCCCGGGCGCCGAATGGCAGCGCCCTCTGGGCGAAACGGATTGGTGACACTACAGTGTGGGTCGTGCAGGCCGTGCAGCTCGGCCACCATGCCGAATTTCGGAAGCTTGAAAATCTTGGAGAGAACCGCCGCAGGCCCTCTTTGAAGCTGCTGTATGACGAGATGTCGGCTTAGCCATGATTCAGTACTCAACAAGCCTTTTCTCGTTGTCTCTTAATCTTCCATCAAGGCAACCCTTCCGCACTCGACCAACTTTATAGAGCAACCACATACCCTGAGAAGACCTTGTCGGCCTTGTTCTCCGTCAAGGGGCTTATGGTCGTCTGCAAACAGCAGTGCGTTGACGTCCGGCGCATCACCAAAGAATGGCGTTCTTGGGGAACGAGTCGAGTCGAGCGGACTGCCGCACAGGCCACGCCAAACATGTGAAGTCAAGAAGCCACTATTCATCGGCGCATGGGCGGCCTGTCTAGTGGATCCTTCCAGCTTCCGCGGCGCGCTTGTCTAGGACCGGTGTTGCAAGCATGCCAAGCAAGCTCGTGTCCGACTCACGGCCGAGCAGGGCCCGCTCTGTGCTTTCAAAGAATGGAACTAACCACTTTGATCATCACATGATGAACCACGTGATCGCTGCCGAGAAATCGTAGCAGATGGCAGAAATAGTATCTAGAATCAGCAAACTTCTGAGAGCGCTTTGAATCGTGGCTATTCTGCCCAGTCTCGTTACAAATGACACGTGCGAATAGCGGTAGGAAGGCGTGTGTTGGAGGAACTCTCCAATTGGAGTTCGTTTCGAGCGTGGGACGGCCGAATTACGCTCTTCGTCCCTGACCGGCTGCCGGCTCCGAAGATCTGTCGGTGGTCCGAGCTCAATGCGACAAGATCCCGGGGAGAGGCAGATTCGCGCCGCACATTTTCATCAGTACCAGTTCTACGAGCGTGCATGTTCAACCCGGCTTCAGAAAGTAACCCCCGTGCACGACAATCTACCCCGATCCATTGAGCAGCACCAGCTGTGACATAGCTAAGGTCTTCAAAGACGTAGAAAATGGCTGAGACTCCCACGAATCAGCAGCCCAAGGGCAACAAGAGAAAATCGTCAGCATCGGCCGAGTCCGCCGACCCCAAGAAGAATAAAACGGCCCCGAACGGCCCGGCGACGCCTCTGCCCACCCACGATACCCTCCTCGCCGAGTTGAGCTCCAAGTATGACATCCTTCCTGCCTTCACCATCTCCTCGACCAAGATCCAGAAGCGTGTGAACTGGCTTTTGCGCCACCTGCGCAAGGACGACGGCGACCCGAGGAAGCGCGTTGTGCTCCTCTATGCGCGGCCGAGCGAGGTCGTCAAGATGATTACCATCGTGGAGCTTGTCAAGCGTATCGTCGCGGAGGAGGACGAGGGCGGGCGGTGGTATCAGTACAACCAGATGTACGCGCTTCCGCCAAAGGCCGAGGTTGTGGAAGAGACCATGTTGAGTGGCGGCGGAGGCGGCATTGACGAGAGCAGGGCAGCGGCAGGCTCGGACAACGACGACTTCGAGATTATGGAGAGTCGGTTCGAGAGGGCGGTTCTGCCTCAGCCGGTCAATCGCGCAGCCAAGTCGCTGAGCGTCTTCCTCTCGCTCGTGCCCATCCCAGAGTTGAAGGCTAAGGACGATGTTACCACTCAGACGAACGAGCCTCAGGGCGTCTCAAAAAGCTCGGCTGCGCCTTAGGGGCAACGGAGGGCGCTGATAATGCCTTCGAGAGGTCGAGGATGAGGCAAAAGAGAGATTGACTCGGACGTCGTCATCTAGATCCGGGACTTGGGAGTGGCACCCGGAGCAGGTTGCATCAACAAGGCGTTAGGGATGAGAGGCTTCACGGTTGATACCCAACATGACACGAAACATAGTCAACATGACAAAAACTGATTTCGCTATACAATTAGGCAGCCTTAGTATACGGGCTGATGCATTCTTTCCGTGGGGCCAATACTCCATGTTCATAATACATGTGCTTTTCCTGATCCACCTCCACATTTACGCTCGACATCGGCCTCTGGTTGCATCCATTCGCACGAGACTGAGGGAACTCCAAATCGGACACGGCAACTTTGCTCCCACACATTTATCACTTTTCCCAATTTTCCCCTTTGCCTGGCACCTTCCTGGCGGCGGCTCTGGGGGTGGTGTCCCTAGCCCGCGCAGAGGAAGCTGTTCACCGTTCGCCTCTTTTGCCTGCCCTCTCCCAGCGGGGATCGTCTCCGTAAAGCAGCCTCTTCAATGTTTGCCCTCCTTAGACGAGTACGTTATACGCAGAACAAAGTTGACGACGACGGCCAGCAGCAAGATGATAGCTAGGAAGGTAGGGCCGAAGCGGTCGTCAAAGCCGGCCTGACCGCGGACGCGGATGGACTTGGCGCGCCAGTGGTAGGTCGCGAGGGCGTATATCATGGTGAGCATGGCGACGCCGGTGAAGAGGAAGGCGCTGATGAAGGCCGGGCGGTCGCCAAAGTTGAGCATGCCGATGGCCAGGGCGCCGAGGATGACGGTGAAGTTGAGCCACGAGAGGAAGGTGCGCTCGTTGGCAAAGAAGACCTTGGGTTCGACGCGCGTGGGCAGGGCGATGCGTTTGCCTGCAGATTCGGGTGTGGTTAGCCTCTGCGCATTCTACGTAAGGATCGTCTGCAGCCTCTTCGGACTGTGGAAGTATTGAGATGTGTGCAGAGATCGGGCGACCGACCGGGGGAGGGGAGCAGGGAGTTCAGCATGGTGGACATACCCGGAGCGGTCTGAAGGAGAGGCTGGCTAGACATTCTGGCGACCTGATTCCTTTCCCTTATATGATTGTGATTATGGGTGTCAAGTTCCGTCCGATGATGAACGATGCTCTTTTCCGCGACTCAGCGTTATCGAGGCGGCAGTTCCTTGGTGTTGGTGACGGATTAGCCGATGACAGTTGAATTGATAACGATGCGAATCCAGTGGTCGAGGATCCTTGGTCTATCGGGTTAGAAGTCAATCTAGTTACGGGGTTTTAAGAGCCAGCAGAAACCAATTCGGTCGAGGTTGATTGACAATGGATCCAGAAGGCTGTCTAGCGTTGTTCGAGAGCTCGGACTCGTATTGAGCTGGGCGTTCGACTACAACGGTTGTCGCAAAAGGGATTCGGCTTCGAGGAGTTGAGGTCAATTGCTTCGCTTTCCACGAGCTTTTGTCTGAACGCTTCGATCGCCTATCGAAAATGGAGGGTAGAGCAGAATACGGAGAGCGAGAAAAGAGAGAGGAGGAAGACACGAGAATCTGTAACCGAGAAAACCCGCTTGAAAGCTTGTTCGACCCTACACTAACAGACGATGCGGCCGCCAGCCCCTCAGTAGCCGACAGCGAAAAAGCTCCATCGCAGAAGAAACTTGTGACGCTAGGCAAGCACGGCCAGAGCTCTTCACCAGCCACAGCAGCAACCCATGTCACTCCCCTGGTCAAGCTCACGGGAAAGTACACGTGCCATTCAATCGCGTCGTGATTGGAGGATGACTGTCTTTGCGCTCAAGCCACAAGAGCTCTGAGCGAACCTGACTAATCCAAGGCTTCGCTGAAGATCTGAAAAAAGATCCACGTGATCTCGTTGCCCCGCGCACCTGGCTCAACCGGCGGCCAGTGGTGCGACGCGAGGCGGCCAAATCCGGCTCACATCACAACACCGGCAACGTTTTGTGGAGGAGCCTCATCTCTCTTGTCTTGCCTCAATCTGTCAACACCACCGTCACTCCTCACCAGTAAACACACCACCAAGATTTTCACACCACCACATTTGACACACCCACGTTTCCTTTTCTCCGCGACCTTCCCACACGATTGTACGAATATCAAGCGTCCATTGCCAGCACCAAACTCTTGACGTTTACCTACTCTCCCCTTAACCAAATACAACAACAACAACAGCAACAACAATCACAATGTCCGCCGCTGCTGCTCCCACAACGGCCACTCCCGTACGTCACTTGCCCCGCGCTAATATTGGTTCTATATTGTTTTAATTGTGGTGCATTCATTGACTTTTATCCCACAGCCTGTGGCCTTCAACCGCCTAAAGCAGATTGCTACTGACGTAAGGTCCTCACCATGCGGCTTCGCAAACGATGTTGCAGCAATACCCTCAGTAGCAGCGCCGACTAACACGTCACCTCCTGCCAGGCATGTCAATCAGCAATTGGCTCCGCCGAGTTCTACGACCACGCTAAGACCGAGGCATGGAACTCACAGATCATCGTACGTTCTCTGCCCATGGCGGCTACAGAGTTCAACGGACTAACTATCTCGACCCGAACAGTCCTCCGTTCTGAAGGCGGTCATTTCTGAGTCAACGCCCCAAGGCGGCTCTGCTCCCTCCTACAAGTTCGCTTGCAACTCCACCATCGTCCAGCACCTGGTTCCTACCTCTTCCCTCAACAAGTCTAAGGGAACTTCAGCCTCCACGGAGGAGCCTTCTGTCTCCACGAGCGCCGACCCCGCGACTGCCACCGATGGCAAGCCCCACGTTGGCCGTCGCGGCATGCACTCCGCCACCGGTGCATACTGGGATGAGAAGAAGGACGGCATGTGGTCCTACAAGTACGACGGTGGTGAGGGCAAGGGCATGGACGTCGTTATCATGCTCATCTGGGTCGCCATCTAGAAGCCGGTGGAGCGAGATTCGCACGTCACAGGCGGGAAAGGGGAACCATCAAACCAGCATGCAGAGGTTTGCCATTCGTGCCCCTCTGTCCTCCGTCAACGGCTCGCCGAAACCTTCCACGCGGATGGACTGAGGTTCTGCGCCGACTGCGTCGGTGTAGGGAACGCCCAGTATAGGGTATAATGACGGAGACCTTGCAGCCACGGTATAGTGTGTACATCGGAAAACGGCGACAAGCCGACAAGGAGGAAACCCACTTCGGTCTCGATTTTGGGGTTAGACATCTATGGCGAAAGGATTGTGTAGGTTCATTATTTGCCTTTGAGTTGCGTTGTCCCCCAAACCAAAATAGCCGGAGTTTTGATGAGAACAACAATGCTATATCATGAACATGTTCAGACTTTTCTCCCATCCCCCTGTGACGGTCTGCAAACGATTGTTTATTTGTCTTCTGTGGGGTCGTTGTCAGGTGGTACAACATGCATCGCGCGACTCAAGGCAGCATCATCCTTGCGGCGGGGAAATATCGTCGTTATGCATCCGTTATCCTCCACTCACCCTGTGTACGACGCAGGACATGGCAATACCGTGCTAAAGTCGAAGGTCACCGAGTAGATACGGCGGTGGTCTGCGTGCTTTGGAGCCCCTGTTTAGTCATTAGCCGCTGTGTTTAAGGCTCATCACCGTTGTAACAAAAGAAGGAAAGCCCATCCTTGACCTGAATAAGCGTCACCCTCCATCACAACCGCCTCGGATATCGAAATTCAACTTTCAGCATCCAACAAAAGGAATGCCGCTCATGAACCCACGGACTTCGCCATTAGCCCGGGAGGGAACAGCGGAAACACGGTGTTCCATCTGATGACATACATGGTGGCGACGTTTAACTGTCCCGGCCCCGCACCCCTCAGCCGTCCCCGGCCTTCCCCGAAGAAAGGAAACGCTGGACCCTGACGATCTTTGCATGATGCATCTGGCATCGCTCAGTCTGCCAAAGGGAGGGGAGGGGGGGCAACTTTGAGCGATCTTCCTTTTGTCCCCTTGGCTCCTCGCCCCGTTGCGATCGCAGCGCGCAGCGCCCGTTGTTACAAAGACAGGAACGCAAGTCAAAAGGGCCAAAGGAGAAAGGTTCACGGTCGCATTCCTCTGCGGTACGAAGCCAGAGGGACGGCCGAGTGTTGGGACGGACAGCCCTCGGAGGACGCAGCGTCGTACACCCTCCCCGGCGAGGACGACGTGAACCGGGCGCCAGAGACCTAGGTTATGTGGGTGTTACCTCCGAAGAAAGTGTAGAAGTCTAAATGACACCTGTTCGAAGAAAAGGTTTTTTTTTCTGATCTTGCATGGGTTATGAAAACAATCAATTTGTGTTGTGGTTTTTTCCAACCTTCCCCGTTGAAGGCTCCTCGTCTTTGCGACATGCTGTCAGAGTACCGTGTCACGGCGAGTAGGTGATACCGAGCTTTGCCGGAATCTTCGGCCGGGACAGCCGGGTCGGGCCATGGGAGCATTGCGCCTCACACATACACACAACGCAATACCACCAACCGTTCGGCTGGCCTGATCGGTGTGCGTTGGAGGAGCTTTGAGGGACGCGCCAAATCAGATCAGACCAACGAATCGGGTGACGTCTCGACTGTGGTCGTCCGGTGGTATTGGGCGGTTTCATTTCACACTCGTATTTCGAGGTACACGCTAAAAAGTCGATGATACAGCAATGTGTATCCGTAGAACGAAGCCCTGTTTGGAGGGGCTGCCTGCCTCGAGATACGTTATCAGGTAGATTACATTGGGACTTCTCGAGCGGTCATGGGGTAGTTGGGAAAGTGGATTGCCGGCGAGACGGCCGTAGACTCTGTGTGTACCGAGACGACTCTGTGACTCTGTAGTTCGTCGCCCAAAGCTTCGAGGAAGAGTTCGCCACCGCTCTTTCGGCCCCCCCCCCCCCCCCCCCCACAAATCCTGGGTGACATCTGCGGGAGGTGCAGCAGCATGACGATGTCGATCGCTTGGAAGAGGCAGGTTGCCCTGTTTCCTGACGGCCTGGCTCTTTTGCTGCCGCCCGCATCGAGGACCCGATTCTTAAGGTGCTGCAGGAAGACGTATGGGAGGCAGGCAGGCAGGCAGGCAGGCGTTGCGCAGCGACGTCCTGGATTTGATACGTACGAATGCCGTGCAACGGCGACAGCTTCACTGGGCCAGCTGTCTGTGGTCATGGGACCATTTCTCCCGGTGAAGCATGTCGGTGTGTTGCGGCGGTGGCCCCGCACAGGCCTGAGGAGATGTGATCTAAATCTTGGCCCGATTCATGATTATGTCCCGGTGGTTTATGGGGTTTATCATTCTCAACTGATTGCTGTGCCATGGGAGCTCTGAATGGTTGAGTGATGACATGTGGATCGGTAGATACAACTGGCGGAGTTGCTGCTCAGTTGAAAGAGAACTTAGAAGACGCAGAGAGAAATCAAACCAAGGATGACGGCTTTGGGGCAGCGTTGCATTTGGAGGCCGTCTCTTGTACGTGATTGGGCACGTAGGTCGCCGTTGATAGTTGTGTTGAAGGTGAGCTTCGTCAAGATAGCCTTGGTGGTTGGCGTTGATCCCGTGCTTCGATGCGCGCAGGTGGCTCTGGCCAGTTCCAGAAGCACGGAGGGGATGGAACACAGCCTATCAAGATCTTGAATCAAGCCCCAAGAACGACCTTAGACTCATGGTTGTGCTTCATACATGAGGTCGCTGGTTGGTCAATCCTGAAGAGACACGAGACACGCAGCGCCAAGCACGGAGGAAAACGAGGGGTGATGGAGGGGTTATGATATGGAGCGAGAGCTTCGATTCGCCGGGGAAGGTGTCTTAGCCATATGTGATTGTCAGTTGCTTCCCCTTCGAGCATGAGATGGTATGGAATGGAATGGCGTGGTATGGTATGGATGGCATCCGTAGGGTACAGATACCGCCTGCTGAAAGCTGAGCATAGGGTGATGGTGTGGTGAGTCTCGCTCGCTTTTCCGAGTCGCCGAGGGTTATGGCTTCGGATCTGACGAGTGAGACCTCTGTCAGTGGCTGGCCCTTCACACCCCTGTCTCCAGACTGCACCCTGAGCCCTGAGCGACGCTACCCTTTGCCTTATGACGAAATTTATCGGGCTTAGGTACTGAGTACATTGGGTCACGGTTGCAGGTCCCCTACGTAGGTAGTAAACTTGGCTACCGACGTAAGGTAGCGAGCGGTAGTCGGGTCGAGAATGGGGAGCTTGGTCCCCTAGGCGGTTACAGAAGAAGCAGGCCAGCGTCAGCTATCTCCATCTTTCTCCATTGTTTTCCTGTTGCTCGCGAGGATTGTCGAGATAGATCCCGGATGTGTTATTGGCGACGTTCGATTTGTTCATGCTTCATGATTCGCGCGAGGATGCGAATGACCGAATTCCCCATTTTTGTTTCTGCCATGTTCCCTCGGCGCCAATGGAGGGGGGATGATGACAAGAGACGAAGGGGCCAAAACCCAATGGTACTTCCGCTGCGACAGGTGCAAGCAACCCTGCCGATTCAGCGACGTTCACTCTCTTTCCAGCGCCCTGCGTCTCTCTCTCGTCTCTAAAGACCGGGATCACCTAGCGTTCGTGCCTCGCGCTGTCCGCTAGCCTATCAGGGTAGGTACTGGAAAGAACAACCGCAGTTCCACGGTACCATCCCATCCCATCTTTGCAACTTGTACCCGTGACTTTCATCAAGACGGCCGAACATCGCTATTCCCGTCCGGTGCTGGCTCCATCACACCACCTCCACCACGCGTACCCTTTTTTCTCTCTCTTCCTTGCCATCTCCGTCTCTTCTCCTTCGAAAGAACACACCCGATCGGCACTCGACACTACCTCATCGGGGCCCCATCACCCTTTTTTATTTATTCTTTGACCCTTTGACGTATCCTTATATATCCAACGAACCTTTCCCAACTCCGTCTGCAACGGTTGTTTCTCGCCCCATGAACTTGCTATTGAGGCTTCCGAACCCGCAAAGAAGAACATTGCTATCCGCCCCTGGCCCTCCCAGCTACACCATCAACATTACTTGAAACGACATATCTTGGTTCGCAAATCTGAGGGCTCGAGGACATCGTTTCCCCTTTACCCAAATACAACAAGATAACTACTACCCACCTCGCCAACAGCTATCGTTTCCTCCTCCCTGGGGTGGATTCACGCTTCCGAGCAACGAACTCCCCTTCTCGCCTCACGACACGCCTGGCCTTCTCCCTGGTTGGCCGCATTCTAACTCTCCCTCGCCCTCACACCACCCACATCGTCGGGTAATAGCTCAGCTCGGGCCCCCGGCAACCTAGCAAACAACCACCCACCGTCACACAACCCCCCTCACGATGGTTGAAGTCATCCCGTCGGGCCTCGCCCAGAACGGGCACAACCAACAGTCCCAGGACTCTGCCGACCACGTAGCCTCTGTTGCTCGCCTACTACTCGCGACCAACCTCGCGTCTCGTCAGGAGAACAAAATGATGAGCCGCGAGGAACGCCAGGCCATGATTGATGAGCTGAGCAAGAAGCGTGCCGGCTGGCGCACACCTCGTCGCGGCTGGTCCATCACCGACTCTCCCGTTGCATCGGCTCAGGGTAGCCCCGCGCCGAATGCCTCCCCTTTTCCCGCCCCTCCTCCCACTATCCAGCACGAAGCTGTTGAGAGACACGCCATCGCTTCTGTCCCTGAACAGTCCGAACTACCCATCGAACAGATGAAGCACATTCCTCATGCCCCTCAAGTCCGCCGGCCACCTCTCCCGCCCCCGCGTCGCTCTTATTCAGTAACGGACTATGAGCCCCCGGCCCGCATCCACCGCCCCTCGGCGCGTATGGATATTTTCGACCTTCCCGCTGAGCTGCACTTTGCTATCTTCGACCACCTCGATCCCATTGACAGCACATGCTTCGGCCTCACAAATAGCCACTTCTACAACATCCACCGTCGCATGCACGGCTCTGTGCCCTTGTCGTCCCGTCGCAACGGTCCCAACGATCTTGAGTGGGCCTGGCGCTTCGCCGGACCACTCATCTATCACGACTCCGCGACGCCTCCTGCTGAGGCATTTCAGGAGCATGCAAATGCTCTTGAGCGCATGCGCGTCAAGGGTCAGGTCTACTGCCGCAAGTGTGGAATCTCCCGCTGCGAGCTGCACCGTCACCTCCGCGAATGGATGGGGACCAAACTCGAGTACTGCTCTATTACCCAGAAGTACGGTCCCAAGGCTCCCGAGGAGGCTGCCGATACTTGTTATATCAAGTCGCCAAAGCACCCGCACCGCTGCGGCCGGCACGCCCCTAAGCCCGTCAAGTCGCAGAACTGAGTGTCCAGTTTCGATTTGATTTGCAGTTTTGAATTTACTTTGGGCATTGATGGGAGCTTGTGTACGATAGCCACGACGGCAGCTAGGGGTTGATTCGCCTGTGTGACAAGGAGTTTATATGGTAAAAGAGGTATCTGGAGAGCGCGATTTTGTATCATTACACGGAAAGGCGTTGAATCATACGAACGAGATATAAGACGACACGCCAAGAGAGAGAGACGGACGGAATATTTGCTGCATTGCGGCCTAACATTTGGGTTTGGGAGCGAGTAATCATCGCATACAAAATCGAGATAAATATCAACATGAATAAAAAGAAGCATGGTATATTAGGGGTAACAATCACATATCGCAGTTGCGTCTTCGTCCACAACTAGAACGCGCCATCGTCGCAGCAAACCCCCTTTTAAAAGACACCATCATTACCTTTGAACGGACTCCTGGCACCTGTTGCAGTCTTGTTCACTCCCTGCGGCGACTGGAGCGTCAGATTGAAAGATCCGCGATCATGACGTAATGCGGGAGGATACCGATGGATTGTGGGGCCCTGGGTTAGGTACCTTCGGAAGCATCTTCTCCATGTCTCATACGCCGGGAGGGACCCATTCGGTTCTGCGTCTGAGAAGATGGACGCGGTTCATCTTCTCGGGTAGAGGCCGAGCTCCACGAATTTGGGAGGTGAGGTCATTGTCTCTCTTTTTTTGAGACTTAGTCGAGACTGCACTTTGGATGTTGGGGAGGAACCATTTTCCGAGGAGTTGTTTTTGGCAACCTACGGGGCTTCGGGGCTGCAATATTTTCAATCAAAAAACTTCCCGCCAAAAAGTCCGCAATTTAAATTCCATGAAAGCGCCTCCCGAATTCAAGGATCTCGTGGCAGCATGCGCTGGCGGACAGCTATGCCAGGCTTTACACGTTGAGTGATATCAGTCGGTTTTGTAACCTTAAAAAATAACCCCTTTTCTTGAAGATTTAAGCATAGATGTGAAGTATTGAAAATGAAAAGATGGAAGAGAGAGGTGAAGGAGATTCCCGTCGGGACCATGGTCTGCTTCTCCTAAAATCTCGTCCATGTCTTCTTGTTGTTATTCGAGATTACTAGGTCGTTAGACACCCCACAACGTCACAGCTACAGCCCCGAGACCGAGCCATGGCAGGAGTGAAAGGACAGGCACAGGGAAAGCAGAAGTGGGCTGTAGGGATGGTAAGGCAGGCAGAGAGGCGGCATCTCCTCACATACATCTATCTATACACCATACGAGAATCCCCGCAGTCTCTTGGGATAGACCGAACAGGGCAAAATGGACGGGGTTGTACGGCAGCCCCAATACAGCGTCCAGCCACTAGCAAAGATGCCGGCGCGTCGACAACCGGGGGTAAAGTGAAGATATCTAAAAGACAGCTACCACCCTGCCTAGCAAGAGGAACAACACGGCCGACGATGACATACGAAGACAGCGTCAGGCAAACCCCAGCATGGAGGAGGAAATGCCGGCCCGGCACCAAACATCACGAATTGGTCTCCCGGAAACGTCTGGTTGACTATATCAGCATCACCGTGGGTCACAGGTTTAATTTGATGGCTACACCTTGAACCGCACCCTTCTTTTCTCGAAAACTGCACGTGTATCTATTCCTGTCAATGGACAGCGATCTGGGATCCGATTCCCCAGCCCAGGCTTTTGGCCAAGGTCACAATCGACTTGGTCCGGTTACCCGCGACTGTTTGTTTGAGCAGACACGCACGTCAATAGGGGTCGGCTGACGTCCATCATCCTGAGTGCACAACTTAAACGACACAATATATATCTGGATGTCATCTCTCGTGACTTTCTAACCGGGAAAAGTGCCCTCATTAGGCTCAGCGCACAACCTGTCCCCCCGGAGCCGTTTCAAAACATACCCCTCGATTGTGTCCCATTGCAATGGGGCTCTGGCACCCGCCCTCCCGCCGATACTCATGACGTTATAACCGGGTTGCACTATTGATAGGGAAAACAAAAAACGGAATGAATTCAAACCCCATGGAACGAAACGAACACCAATCAAGATCCCAGCGAGATGCAGAGGCGGCCGGACCGCGCTGCATATACAATAGCCACCATCACCATACGGACGGAAAGATAACTTAGCCATTCAAAGGACTCCGATCCAGAACTCAAACACGAAGTCGAGCATCATCTTCACCAAGTCCCGACCGCGAAGGAAGAGGTATCAGCCGAAGAGCCACGCGCGAAGCTGTTGCAACGCCCAGAACGCCGCCCTCGAGTAACAAGAGAATAAAAACAAGACATGTGCTCACAATCCATCATACTTGCAGGCAAATCTAACAGCGAAGAGGCTTTCCTGGGCCAAAATTTCGCAGACCAGTCCTCTGTGGAGCATGCGGCAGCTGATCCCTAGGTGAATTTTCCAATTACCGAGCAATAGTTGCTGTGTCCTGTGAAGGGTGCCCTTATTTCTTCAGAACAGCGTCGTAGAGGCTTACCAGACCGGTGATGGCGGCGCCCGTCAGAATGCCCTTCCACTCGCCGTACAGAGCGCCGTTGATACGGTCAATGGAGTTCTCGTTGATCCAGCCGCCGAAAGTGGCCTTCTGGCCATAGACGACAAAGGAGATGAGGGCCTTGACAATGCTGAACACCAGGGGGTCGACATTGTACTCGACCGTCGAGGACCTGCGGCCACGAGGCTGGGGATGGCTCGCGGCGCTCAGGTTGTAAAAGTAGCCGAACAAAGAGGGGATGAGAACCGAGGTGAGAGTCCACAAGATGACTGGCGACCAGAAGGACGAGGTGACAAACAAGAACGCGTCAGGCACATGGACGGGATAGAAGTTGGTACCCAGGGCAGGGATCGCGGGGATGGTAAAAGCGTAGCGAAGAGGGAGGACCTCGGCCCTCAGGTTCCATGCCTCGAATGCGGCCACAGTGAAGAGCACAGAAGTGACTGTCGACAGCGAAGAGCGAACGACTTGGGTGCCCTCCTGAATGCCCGACTGGTCGTAGAGTTCCGTGACGCGCTCGCGCACCGCAACGGTATGGCGGTCAACGGCATCGGCGACATCGGCGGGCGTCGCGGGCAGAGGGATGCGGCTCGCCAGAGACAGGTTGCGCGCGGGAGTGCGCGTCGCCAGGGCGGTGGAAAGAGCAGGCTCCGGACTAGGTGATGATGATTCGACCCTGCGACGCGTGTTAGTCGCGAATGAGGGTTGGCTCCGCAGTGCATGGCGGGGTGGGGGGATTCGGAAGAGACAACTTACTCGGGCTCGGGTCGGATCTCCTCGATGATTCTCGTCGCCCTACGGCGCGTTGAGGACCTCACGAGATCGGTCAGGGGCGCCTCCCTCTTGACGGGCGAGCCGGCTGCCTTGGCGCGAGTGTTGTAGTAAGGCGCGAGCTTGGGGTTGTGGGAGAACTGGGCCGCGTTCTCGGCGAGGTACTCATCGAGAGTGACTTCCAGGTCGGACTTCCTCTGGTTCTCGTAGCTGAAAGGGGCGCGTCGTTAGCATCATGATTTGAGCAAAACCGTGGGTCTCTCTGCGACAGCTCGACGCGACTGGGGGGGCGCGAACGCGACGACAGCACGATTCAGGCTCGAACCTGCGTGTCCGCGCAACGCACAAGCTCGCAAAACGCAGGAGAAAACGGAGGCTGACGGGAGAGAGTAAGAACATACCCGGTAAGTCCAGTCAGCTCGGCGAGCTCGATGAGGTCGCTCTTGCGCTGCTTCGTCAACCACGAGTTTGCGCCCGACATGATTTGGTCGTTCAAACGGTGGAAAAGTGAATGTAAATGGGTATCGGAGGAATCGCGCAGAGACAGCGACTCTAACTGTTCAGCGAAAGCGATTCTCTTGTAAGGTAATTGCAACGAATGCAGGGCGGATTGTGGTTCGGCTTGGGGAATGCTCGAAAGGCGATGGTGGGAGGGGCAGATTTGATGGTGATAAGCTGGGCTGAGCTAGGTTGGAAGGGGGGTCGACAAGGTGAGATGGCCGAAGCGTTGTCGGGATTGTTTATGTTTTTTTCCTCTGTCTCTCCCTCTCTTTTCCTCGACAGCGGGTCTCCGGGTGTTGTGGTTTGGGGAAAGTGACGCAGCGGGGATGCGGCAACACAGCATTACTGACATGGGTAGGTACCTATGTAGTTTCAGTGCTTGAGACTGCTGTTGCTGCAGCGGCAAATGCGCTGTAAGCCCTGTCCTTGGGGGGCATCGCGACTGGCTTAGCGCCCCGGGAGCAGCAGAGGTGGAAAAGCACTGGCCAGAAGTGACGGGACCAGACGGACCCATCCGACCTGTCCGAATGCGGCAAGGCATGTAAACAAACGGGTTAGTCGCCGACTCTTGTTTGATCATCGTCATCTCCCACAAGACAATAGGCAATGTCCTAATCGAGTCATCGACTGCTGAGGCCGTCTGGAGAGTGCTGGGCTGATGCGACCTTTGAGGGAACACGTGGCCTGTTCTTCGTCAACATCACACACCGACCAGTAAACCACCAGCCAGTCAGTCAGCCTATCGAACTCTACGTCCGTTGACGGCTTCGGTTCGCCGCCATCAACACGTCCAGCTGTCGGGGCAACCACAGGCACAATCCAAACGTCTTCGGGTTGTCCAATCATGCGCTTCCGTCAAGGCTCATACCTGCGACATCGGGTTGAGTCACCATCATGTTGATTGTCATTCTGCCTCGGGTATACAAGTAGGAAACAACACAAAGTCAAAGTCGGTCAAATCCCCTCGTCCCTGCCGGGTATTCCCATATATCCATTCAACCCGTCGCTACTTATGTAATCGAAATATCATGCGATCCAGCCTTGACCGACTCAACGCACTCCAGTCTATCTAAGCAGAGTCAACAAAATTGACAAAGCTCTCCTCCCCTCTCGGCACGATCCGTATCGGGACGCTCGTCCCCTGTGGCAGTTTCAGCGTCAGCATTGTTGATGCCTTCCTGACAGTCTCCCGGCATTTGTCCTGAGCCTTTCTGTACAGCTTCTGCCTCTCTGCCCGGTCCATGGCCTCGACATCGGCATCCGACGCCCACTCGTCCACCGCCAGCTCGAGGCTATACCGCTGGAATACGACGGACAGGGCAGCGATGATCTCCACCTGTGCGATGCGACGCCCGAGGCACGACCGCGGTCCGTCCGAGAAGGGGACGTAAGATCCCCGCACCGGCCGGAACATCTTGTCGCTGGTGTCCGAGCCCTTGTACCCGCCGTAGTCCTCCGTGTCGCCGCCGCTCTTGTCCTCTGTCGCCGCCTCGTTCGGGCTGGCACGGTACCATCGCTCCGGCGCGTAGTCGTCAAGGTCGTGTTCCGCGCTCGTCACTCTGCTCGGCTTCGATGGCCAGTTCCGTGGGTTGCGGTGCGCCGCCACGCCCACGAGGGAGATGTGCGCGCCCTTGGGCAGCACATATTTCTCTCCGTCGAGCGAGATGATGCCGTCACCCTCGGGATTCACCTTCTTGGGGATCTCGACCACGGCCGGCGTCATTCTCAGCGTCTCGTTCATGCACGCGCCCAGCATCGAAGCAAGCATGGGGTTCACCGTGCTTTCGTAGTTCCACGTGCTCGGGTCGCTGTCGCCAAATATGCCATCGATGTCCTTCTGGAGCTGTCTCTGCACGGCGGGGTTGCAGGCGATCTCGATCAACCCAAAATGCATCGCGTTCGCCGTCGTCTCGTGTCCCGCGACAAGCATGATGAACGTGTTGCCCGAGATCTCCGACTTGGACAGCTGCGGGACCTTGGACTTGGACAGCACTCCATTGATACCGCCGTGGGCCGCTACGTCGCCATACTTGGACCTCACGAGCTGGCCCATGAGGTCCATGCCGGCGTCTCCGCGATCGCCGTTCTGCAAGTCCTCGATCTTGTCCTGCATCAGCTCGTCAATGTACTGCACGTAGCTGTCGTGCGAATCGATTGCCTTCTTTGTGTACTTGAAGGGCAGCATCTTCAGAATCTTGTGTGGCACCAGCAGCAGGACCAGGATATGCTCTAGCATCTCGGCAATGGCGTCGACGAAACTCATGATGTGGCCCGGAGGCGCTTCCAGCGAGCTGTACTTTACGAGTTTCGGATCCGTTCCCTCGGGCAGCGCCTGCCCCGGCCAGAGCAGGCGCATGCCGAACCCGACATAACTGATGATGTTGAGCGCGAGACGCATGGTGTCGTGATCCAGCGTCTCGACGGTCTGCCTGCTCCGGCCGTCTGGGCCAAGCCACTTCTGCGTCATGCTCTGGGCCTGTTTTATGGACTCGGCGAAGACGAGGGCAGCATTCTTCTCATTGAAGGTGGCGGACGTAACCTTTCGATGCATACGCCATACCACACCCTCGGTGGTCAGAACATTGTCGCCGAACTGCTTCAGGATCGCGTACGTCTCGACTAGCTTAGGGAACTTGTCGCGCTGCTGCGTGATCTGATGGATAGCTTCGGCGCTATCGGTCAGGATGAGGATCTGAAAGGGTGATACCACCATGAAGGTCTCGCCGATGCGCGCAAAAGGCTTGTGGAGCAAGTTGTAGGACCAGTTCGGAATCAGGATCCTAGACGCGAGGTGTTTGGATTAGCACGTGTATGACGAGAGAGGCGGTATCAGGTGGCACCAACTCTAACCAGTTTTCCCACCAAGACTTAGGGAAGATCTTGATAATGGGAATCCAGAACTTATGGGTGAGCTGCCATACTATCGAAAAGGGCGACGCAGCTGTATTCGCACGGTCAGTCTGTAGCCTGGGCGGCCTTGGGCACTTTATGTTTCCACGTACGGGTAACGACATAGGGCAAGCCGACCTTCTTCGCCTCGGCGATGTTGCGCTGTAGGCCGGCGACGTAGGAGTAGACGCCGTAGGCGATCACAGCTCCAACCAAGACGAAGATTGAAGACACCATGGCGATGATTTACTATCGGACTTCCGCAGGTTCGAATACGTCGAGTGTCGAAAATACAGAAAGCTATCGGCCACAGCGGGGTTGGAATTCGACGAGAGACCGATCGAGACCCCGTCTCAACCTGAAGCTCTGCCTGAAAACCGTATCGAAATTGTGGGCGGACGAGCTTGGTGTTGTTTGATACAACAGAACAATTGCCAATGCTTGCACGAGGAAAATAGGACAGCTCCCTATACCAAGGAAGAAGGGAAAGAGATAAGAGACATGGAACCGTCATGGAAGAAACAAAGAACGACCGGAAACGTCGTCTCAGTCTAAGTAGAGGCGGGACAGAACAGGGCTATGCGACAAGACTCAGGAGGGGGGGGGGGCGTCGAAGCTCTGGTTTCGGGTCGAGGGCGACCCGAAACTAGCAACCCCCCCTACCCCATCTGATAGCTTTCTTAGCTCAGAGTGACCCCGGTAGCTTCGCCTTTTGCCGTGATGCTTTTCTCCTGTCTTGCCAACTGATGGCTTGCGATTCGTTGGCACTCAGACGTGGTTGGTGAACCAACTTTTGCGAACCAACGACAGACAAACAAACAAACTTCTGCAGGAAGGAAGACGGAGGGGGGGAGGCTTTCGTCCTAATCGTCCCCGCGCTACCGACTTAAGGTATTGTATGTATAGGTAATACCGTGTGACAGCGTCTCATGTCGGCCAAAGTCGCCCTTTGAAGAATGCAGTTCGAGGGCTTGGCAGGTGAGGTTCTGATTCTTAACGATTGTCACCTCCCGGTAGTGCGAACGGCATACAATGGAGGCTTGATGGTTCAACAGCCATTCAACTCGTCCGTCAACCAACGACGACACTACCACCCCGGCCAACGCAGCATGCTAGTTGCAGCAAGGGGGGGAGACAGGGGCTTTGTGTTTGTTCGTTCCCTGCATAGCGGATCCAGCCTCTTCCGGCATGGCCTGTATGCCTACCTAGGTACCTAAGGTATTTACCGATTGGCAGCGGAATTAGCGCTGTTCAACCCCCCCCAAGGAACACCCCCAGAGTGAAAGTTGTCTCAACGCTGTGACAGCTGCCTCCTCCCCCCACCACGTTTTCGCACCCCCAACCCAACACCTTCCCAAAGGCCTGTTGGTGTCCGGAACGACGGCTCTTGGTGCAACGGCAGCATTCCGTCGGATATCGACACGATAATGAATAGCGCCGGGTCGTCTGGCTGAGGGACGACGTTGCGTCGAGACAGCGGCAGCCACAGACTTGCACCCTGAGGTGGTGTCGGGACAAGCAAACTTTCTCTCGGCAGCGAGGGGGATAGAGGGGTTGCTGCAATCAGATGGAGCAATCCATCACTACACGCGAGAGAGAGAGAGAGAGAGAGATTTGAACAGGCAGAAACAGAGAACAGACGAGAGGAGAAGGTCCAGAACTATTAGCAAGGCAATCGTTTGTTACGCTGCCGGGGACACGCAGAATTCAGAAGCAGATTCGCAACATAGCCGTGACAACCTGTAAGACTCAGAGTTGCCTAGCTCAACTCTTCGAGTAGTCACGACCCATTTGTAACACCGTAATGCTATAGAGTAGTCGATCTGGTACTCTTTCTTCTCATTCCCGTTGCTCTAGACGTGCTAGGTGATCTCTACAAATTCAACTCTATGGGTCGTCTGCTGGCAGTCACGGCGCCGAAGCACCAGTGACCGTTCGTGCTTCTGTTGAACACCTGGAGCCCGAATATGAGCCACGCAAACTGGGCTTAGCGCAGTTTGAATTGCCCACTGACGCCCTCAAAGCTACTAATCTTGCCACTCAGCGACTTGGAGTCTCCGTAGTAACGAAACCGGTACGTTCCCGGCTCCCCGTCGTTCTCCGTCTCCCATACGATCTCGACCTCGCTCGTGGCGAGTATGTCGCTCGTCCGCTTCCAATTGAAGACCAGGCTCCAGTCATTGTCGTCCCGCACGATATCCCACTTCTTGATGGCGCCCCTGTCGATCACCAGCTTCTCCACGACGGCGTAGTTTTGCTCCAGGCGCAGGTTGTTCCGAGGATTGGCCCCGACGAACGTGGCTCGTACAACGTCGCCGATGGCGTACCTCTTTTCCACGTCCGTCTTGACGTCGCCGAATTTGCGGAACACGGGCGTTCCATCACGCACCACGCCGGTGATGAAACTCAAGGATCGATTGCTGTTGTCGGGTGGATACGGTCCTCCGGCATGAGAAGGGGGACCATTTGTGAATGAAGCACCGAGGGTAGGCAGGTACTCGAGAGTTCGGTTAATGTACGCATCCAACGTAAAGGGTCCGTATAGAGTCGAGGCCCCTTCGTATCGTTGTATTCTACCGTTTTTGTCAGTCAAGGACGGTAAGTGGGACAACAACTGCCTACCCGTATTCCTGTTGCGTCGTGATGTAGTGCGTATAACTGTTGGCTGGTCCCCCGATCACTACCACAGGTTTGACCTCGGCGTCCTCTGCAAACAAAGACTCGGCCTTGTTTCTGACGGCATCCTTCCATCGTCGTCCTGCCATGGTAGAAGCCTCTCCCGGGCTGACGATTATGACCAACTGCCCAACTCGAAATGCCTGGATGTCCACAACGTTGGGCGTCCACTGGTACGGGTTGAAGACTTCGCCGACATCCAGCAGGATCGGTTTAGGGGAATGACATGCGATCTGACTCTGTGTGGGTGCCTTTAACAGCCCGCCAACAACTTTCCACAGGGGGGATGTATTTGACGAGTTTGAGTCGTGTTGAGCAAAGTCGAACGCACCAGGGCCATCGGATGTCCCCGCTGCGAACGAGTAGCCCAATGCCGCGGGGCAGGTTCTCACTTCTGTCCCGTTGGGTAGCTCGAACTGGAACTCCGACATGTTGTGGAAGGTATGGAACGACCTGATCCACGAACCGCGAACTCGCTGAGCGTTGGATCCCATGTCGTCAAATAGCCTCTTGGCGGCGGCATACTGCCTCTTGCCTATCTCAAAGCAGGAGGCAGCTCCGTTGTCCTTCTTGCGGAAGAATGGGCCTCTGGCATGGCACTTCTGACTCTTTCCGTCGCTGCAAGTGCTCGTTTTGAAGTCGCATGGGTCACCAGAACCATCCTCGCAGAATGCGCCCAGCACGTTAGGACTGACATCGCCCATGTTTGCCTGGGAGAAGCCAGCAACGAAGTCATTGGCTGCATTAGGCTTCCCTCGCATGTTCTTCTCGAAAAGCCAGGCCGCTACGCCCTTGTTATCTCCCGATATGACTGTGTTGTTTCCGAGCATGGAGGTGCCGTGGGTTGGGAACCATGTCAGCACACCGATACTTTTGCCGTCAGAGGCTCGTTGAAACTTCAGCAGGGTCATGTCTTTCTCAACAGACCCATCCTCCTCGGCGCTGATGTTGTACCTGGCGCGCTCTTCTTCGGGATTCGCCATGTAAGCATACAAGCTGCGGTTGATGTTGGCGTCGGTGACTTTGGTTGTCCCGATACTAATGTGCCCCGGCTCCAGGCTCTCATGAGCACGACGTATTGCCAGTAGCGTGCCGTCGACGATGGCTCGGTAGCTCTGCTTGTCGAAGCCCTTGCTTGTGATCTGGGGCAGCAGATAGTTCAGCCAGGCACCCGGACCGGAGTGAGAGTGCGTCCCGGTCAAAGCCAAGTTGTGGTGCCCGTACATGGAGTATCCGTAACCCAGCTCAGCGAGCCCGTGAAGGACGCCATACCGAACAGCCGTGTCTCCCGACTGTGTGTCCAGTACAACATAGATGAACCTGTCCTCGCGCCGGTTCATACTTCCAACAATAAAGGCGCGGGCGTACAGTCTTTGTCGGAGGCCGGTGCCAAGCTGTTTGGGGTCTGCGTAACCCATCATGTTGATTTCTACGACGGGGCCAGTGATGTCGGCGCGGCCGGCGCCGACAAGGTACAAGTCATTGTGTTTGTCAACGCCGGCGCCGGCGAAGTTGCTGGGGTTTCCGGGGAACCATTTCCCGGCTTCATAGGAACTCCGGATAGGCGTGTGAAGTCCGTAGACAGCCAAAAGGGACAGACCGAGGGCGACTAAGCAAACAAGAGCTCTCCAGGAGCTTGGTGGGGTAGCTGGTTGAGCTGCTGCCGCCGGCGATGCGGGGCTCTTCTCGACGCTCCGTCCGGGTGGCATGCTGAGTGTGGAATGGAATTTCTAAGAAAACATGGATGAGAAGTGAAGTGCGGAAGATGAAGATGAATCGAGGGACGCAGCAGTCTGTTTGCCTGGTTAGCCACACGCCATCACTCGCGAGGAGTGTGTGCCTAGGCAGGGTGCGACACGGAAGGCCCGGCCGGACCTCTCTGGCCAGGGAGGGGGACGGGCGAATGACGCACGCACAGGGGAATTGTTAGTGCACGGCCGCAAGTCGACTTGTTGAACGCCAATCCAATAGCTTTCTTCACTCTAACAATGTCTACACCCTGATATCGTCCTAGAGATAGATGATGACCCCCCCCCCCCCCCCCAAAAAACGTTGTTGTCGAGGCAAGGTCCATGAAATTGCCAGCCCGGCGTCAAGGCCGCGATGTCATTTCCTGCAGCAGTGAATCGGCATTTGGGTGACTACAAACTTTCATACTTCACGTGGGAGACTCCTTAGGTCCAGGCATTAGACACGTGCATTACAACAAAAGTAGAACTAGCAGACAGGGACTATGATCAAGAAGTAAAAGAGAAAGCACGTCGACCCAATCCATCCTCAACCCTCAAAATACACGCAATGGACTTCTCCGTATTCAGTCATTGAGCGTCAACCGGACTGGTGTTGCTGAAAGCCGCGGCTTCAGTAATACTTGGGGTTCTCAGGGTCAGTCAAATCGAAGATGACAGACGAGTGAGGTCGCGCGCCGCCACGGTCGCGGGTGAAGATGTTCTCAAAGTCAATCGACCTGTTGAAGCTCAGACTTCCATCCGGGAGGATATCGAGCCAGTGACCTTTGTAGTCACCCGGCGTATTCACGATCGAGATCTGTGGTTGCAGTTGCACTGATTAGCAACTCTGTCTCAAAATAATCATATATCCAGATCATGGAGGGGAGGACGAACTTCCCCAGCCTGTACGAAGTACCCGGTAACCAGTAGGTTCTTCTTGTCAGGGCTGATCTTGACGTAGTGGGGACCGATGATGGGTTGTGTTTCGTTGGGGTCGTCGAGTCTCTTGACATTATTCAGGTCTGAGATGTCGAGCGCAGCAACGTGGTTGCCCAGAGTGATGGTAAAGTAGGCAAACTTTCCGTCATCGGTGATGTCCGAGTAAATCGCCAGTGAGTCCTTTGCTTTGGGGCCCAGGTCGTACAGCAGCTCGGCGACGCCCTGCTTGCCGGAGGAGTCGCGCCGGAAGGGGTAGATGATCCAGACCTGGCCCGGCCCGACGGCACTGCAGTGCATAGTTGATCAGTGCATGTCTGCTCGAAGGAGATAAGAAGACACTTACGTGGCGATGGCAGCACTCTCAGGGTTGCCAGGGATGAATTTAACATCCTGAATGCCCAGCCCCTGAAAAGTCATGTTAGCTATCCGCACGTTCTGAACGGGTCCTCCTGGGGAAAGAGTCACTAACATCGGGTATGGTGATGGTCGAGATGATGGTCCTGTCGGATAAGTTCCACAGACGCAAAGTGCTGGCCTTCTGAATCCCCAATGTCGGCTTCAGAATGCTTAGGGGCACGACGAAGTCCGAGGTCAGAATGATGCCTTTGTTGAAGTCCACCGCAAGGCCGTGCGGGCTGAACTGCTCGCCCAAGATGTTAAGCGTTCCGGAGACGTCCTCCGGCCACTCGTGGATGATGTCACCCTCAGCGTTGGTCTCAACGAGGCGGCCAGGGGAAGTGCCCACAGCACTTCCCATGTATGTGATAAAGAAGCCACTGTTTGAATCAGAGTGTCAGCATAGCTCGTACTGCGAAAACAAATCTGAATAAAAGGACGGGCGAAGACTGGGTGGGATGGTAGAGAGAACACGAACCCCTCTGGCTTGGCTCGGATCTCATCAACGATAGAGCTCAGAAGAGCGCGGTTAGACTTCTTGAACTTAGGCGCATAGGGGTTGGAGACGTCAAAGTAGAAGGCCGTGTCCTGGGTCTTGAGCAGAGACAGAAGGCCACCACCGATGAGGGTCTTCCCGTCGAGGGAGGTGCCCAAGTGGTGAGGGGAATTGCCACTCGTCGGCACATCAGTGACGCCAATGATTTGACCGAATGTGTCCTGATATCCCAATTCTGTCAGTACATATTCCCAGGAGACCGACACGAAACTCAAAGCAAGATGGGAAAGGGCACATCTTACGTCGTCCAGACTCGCAGTCACCAGAAAGTCCTTGTGGATGTTGTCTCCAGCCCCAGTCCAGAAGTAGCCAATCTTCTTGGGCTTGATGTTGACGCCGGCGAAAGGAGGGCTGTCGAGAGGAGGCGTGGGGATCTGAAGGACCGGGAGAGGAGGTGCGTTGGAGGCCAAAGGCTCTGTCACTCCGGGGATAGAAGGAATCAAGGGCGGCAGGCTGATGCCGAGGGGGCTTCTCTTATCCGCCGGACTATGATCGTTGGCGTTGACCGGTCCAGCTGCGACTGGAGAGAGCAGAAAGCTCGCGATGGCCACAAGGGAGGTCTTGGAGAGCATGGTGAAGCTTATGGCGTGCTCACAAGAATCGAATGAAACTAGAGAGAATAGAGCGTTCTGAAGATACTCCAGGTAACCGATTTGCATGGCGAAGACTCCTGTATCTTATACTCCGTCCCAGCGCGGTCCATTGCCTCATCTTCATAAACCTCCACGACCTTTCCGCCACCCCCAGAAGCCCCCCTATCGCGAGGAATCACATCATGAAGCCAATAAAGTTCCTCATCCACGCCATTGACGATAAATCAGATGTCGAAAGATAGCAGCGTCATCCATGGCGCACACTCCCAGCCTTCTCGAGTCGCGTAGAGCGGCAGATGGTCAAACATATTCTTCGCCAAGATACTCACAAGATGTCCATCGCAATTCAGCGATCGCCGACTAACACGATCCACACTGGCATGAGTGAAGCCCGAGAAGGGATGCCCCAATGTCGTGATCCAGCTAGCCACGGAAGGTTGAGAACCCGGCGAGGATAAGCCCATCTAAAAGCAGAATCTGTTACCTGTAGATGTCTCAAATTGGTAAAGGACGTTGCTCGTAAGGTTCCATGCGCATGGTATCAACAGTGAGGTTAGCTTCGAGACGGGAGGTGATCGGCGGCCGGAGGCCGTTGGACCAGATGCGGGTTTCTGAATAGTTCAGCTTGCTTGACAGCGGTGACCCCAAGAAAGTCATCATGTGAGATGAGAGAGTGCAGATCACACACAGCGTAAGGCGGTTTTGATTTGATCCACAGGGACAGACGAGCTAGCTTTGGCTCTATCTCAACAGTTTGGTACGGTATCAGAACCAACGAATAAGAACACTACAAAGCTTCGAAGGCCTTGAGCTATGAATTGAACACTGTAGATGGTTTGGATGAGACAGGAAGACAGGTTTGCCTGAACAGGCAATGAAGTTGTCTCAAACTTTGACCCTGGGTTTGCATACAGGACAGACCATGACCACGACGATCTTCGGCTTTTCGACAATGAAGGGCGGGCGAAGAAGATCTTGGCCAGACTCAGTAGAGAGCCTTGGAAATATAGCGTATTTGTGCTTGACAAGGACACATGTCGTTATGAGAAACCCCACTTCGAACGGCGTGGCTGGGTGGTGGTATAAGATAGAGAGATGCGTGTTCGACCAATGAATATCATGCGCCTTTTTGAAGTCCAAGTTTGAATAGCAAGTGTTCGCTCCATTTTTTCGTCAAACATCAGAAACACCAATTTGAAGAGGTCAAGAATCGGAGTTCTGAGCAATAAGCAGAGAACTGTCCAAGCTGAACTCTTTCGTAGGCCGTCTTGACTATTCACGTGAGGTTAACACATCATCTCCTGTCACGAGATGAACGCCCAAGCACATGTAATCAACAGTTCAAGCACTTCTTTGATGGACATGGGCAAGCCCAATATCCGTGGCAAGACAAGGATTGAAAAGAGATTACGGTAATCCATCTTGTCAAAGTAAGCTTCGAAAAAAACCAGCCCACTAGGCTAATGGGAAGGGATCGGCGGCACGCGCAGCCTCCGGACCATCCCACCCCACGCTTTCTCGAGCGATGTCGTTATTTTCGGACATATGTCGAATAGCCGGGGTCGAGACTACCGGTGAGCTCGATTCAAAGCCAACGACGGTCGATCACTTTCAGCTCATTCGCTGCGGGCTTCGTGACGGGACAGATGCTGGAGAGGTGTTTGCCCGTAGTCCTGGCCCCAGGTCCATAGAACGACCGGATGGTGAGAGCACCGCCGGACAGTCAATGTCGTCATTGGAAACCGTTGCTTCCGCAGGTGCAACCTCGACGTTGCTGGTCATCATTTCGAAGGGGACACCGAAGGAGATTTCGCCATCGCCAGAGAAGTTGAGGGGCTGATGGCGAACGCGCGAGGAAAGCCGTCAACCTGCGTCTGACAAGAAGTATAAAATCATGTTCGAAGACGTACGTTGGTCACCCCTTTGTCTCTGCTGTGGGCATCTCACACTCTTCGTCTCTACTCATTATCGACTGCAACCATGAGACCCCTTCAGGCTTCAGTCCTCGGCCTCTTTGTCTCTGTAGCCGGCACAACCGCCGTGCCCCAGAATGTGAGGAGAGACGCCCAGTTCAACATCGGCCAACCCATCGACGCCAACGGCAAGGGAGGTCCAATCCTCGGTGCGTCGTCTCTCAGTCCTTCCATTGCACTTACACACGTCGACTAACAAGACTCTCCAGGCGGCACCAACAATCAGGTCGACAGGGACAACCCCGACAACCTCGGCCAGCAGCCGACCGACAACGGCGTTGTGCCAAACTTGAAATGGAGGTTCTCGGACTCCAAGACCCGCATCCTCAACGGGGGCTGGGTGCGCGAGCAGGTCATCCAGGACCTGCCCCAGAGCCACGACATCGCGGCCGCCCAGCAACATCTCAAGAAGGGCGCCATTCGAGAGCTACACTGGCACAAAGTCGCCGAATGGGGTATTGTATATTCCGGGAGCGTTATCATCGGGGCGGTCGGTGAGGACGGCAAGAGCCAGGTCGAAAAGCTCAACTACGGTGACATCTGGTGAGTGTCTCGAAAAAAGGGCCTGCTCTGCTTCGTCTCTGACTCAGGCGGTAGGTACTTCCCCAAGGGGGCCGCTCACTACATCCAGGGAGTCGACGACGAGAACGAGTATCTCCTCGCCTTTGACGAGGCCGACTTCGACAAGATCGGGTGCGTGGTCGAAACCGGCGGGACGCTGAGCAGAAGACCCAGCTGACTCTTGTAAACAGTACCACCTTCAACATTGTCGACTGGCTGGCCCGCACCCCGAGAGACATCCTGGCCAGGAACTTTGGAGTCGACCGCTCCGTTTTTGACAAGCTGCCGACCACGAACCCGTACATTCTCAATGGGACGGTGGCTACCACCAACGTGACAGTCAGTCCGGACCAGTACCTCTCGGGCAACAGCTCGTTCGTGTATCGCACATTCGAGCACCCGCCCGAGGTGGTCCCCGGCAACGGCGGCGAGTTCAGAAAGATCGATTCGACCAACTTCCCGATCAGCAAGACGATTGCAGCCACGTTTGTCACGCTAAAGCCTGGGGGCCTACGAGAGCTGCACTGGCATCCCAATGCTGAGGAGTGGCTCTACTTTCACAAGGGGACGGCCAGGGCGACTGTCTTCATCGGAAGCTCGGCGGCGAGGACCTTTGACTTAGCGGCGGGCGACACCTTCGTCGCTCCGGATAACTCGGCGTTCGTATTCACGCAGTGTGCACTACAACGAACCATTTGTTCTAATTTGTTGCGCAGGCATTACATCGAGAATACCTCCGACACGGAGGACCTGGTATGGATAGAACTGTACAAGTCGGACAGGGTAGTAGACATTTCTCTGGCCCAATGGCTAGCTCTCACACCGCCTGAAGTTGTAGCGCAGACGCTCAAGGTCCCGGTCGAGTTTGTCGGGCAGTTGAAGAAGGAGAAGCAGATATTGATCTAGGTCATGGTGTGATGTATGTAATGGGTGAATGGGACCACTTCTTCCTCTTGAATCGGCGTTCTCTTCTATATGGTCTAGGCCAGATGATGCTTGATGCTGCAAATAATTAATCAACTGATGGAAGTCAATTGCTGCGACAGAATCATCTTGTCCTCGCAATGACCAACCACCATCAAAGCTCACGGTGCGTTGACGTCCAGCGATTCATGTTTGACACTTGAACATGCAGGGCAGCAAAGGCAAATAGGCGGGGTATGAATCCAGGAAGAATGGAACCGCGACCGGGAGGAGCTCCAGTCGTTGGATGCCATACAACAAAACAACAAAAACTCTCCGAAAGCATCCTCGGCTCCGTGCCCATCTGTTTGAGGCCAGACGAGACGGGAACGGCACAATCGGTGACGAGATGGCAGCATGCGTATGCAGGCGACCCTGGGGGACCAGAGCGGGAAACCTTATGAGAGCGGCTAGCGCCCTTTGGCCAAGCGTATGTGCCCAGTGCAGCCAACAAGGGGGGGTAGTTGACGGCTGTCATCGACCGTGTCGTACTAAATCACGCGGGATCGTATGATGGGATGCGGTTGTGCTCCGGTAGATGAAGCCATTGTTGGAAGGGCGGGTTGCAGAAGTCGCCCTCCGACCTCCAACGAGCCACGGTTACCTTCGCGGCTGGGGGATCTTGGGGGATGTGGCCTCCGGTCTCATGGGATGGCCTTGGCGACGGCGACGGGCGATACGGATGATGGCTGTCTGGTTTCTGAGAGGTATTGGGTGGTGTGAAGGGAGGCAAGAAAGACGGCGGCCGACACGACGTTGGAGGCGGAATGCGGGGAGACGTGACCAGAGAGAGAGAAAGACAGTGCTGGGCCCAGACAGCTCCAAACTTTCGAGACAAGAGTTGGTGTGTCGAGAATTGCACGCGGTCGACCGGTCGTTGCTCGCTCCTCCACTGCGGCACGGCAGGGATAGCAGCTTTACGTCACCTTAGTCACTCCTCTCTCTGGATGTCGTATCAGACGCTAGGGACCATCCCTCCTTATCGTTGGCCAGCCAAAAAGGCTGTTAAGGTATCGGGATTCGGGATGGGTACTGGGTAGGGTAGGAGGAGGTCGCCAAGGTATGAGGACTTGGAACCGGTCGCGGGTGATGTCTCCCAAGTTCGCGCGGCGCAGGACGGCCGCAGGTACCACGGACGGCACCAGAGGAGATGGCGGCGGTTGAGCACTGATAATGGCCGATCTGATGGCAATGCAGTCAGTTGAGACCTCGAAGATCGCCAGGGAAGTTCAGGACAATCAGCCGGTTGTTCTTGGAATCTTGTGTGTCTCGACGGGGGCTAGCGAGGAGCCGGTCCAAGATGTGCGTCGTATCCTCCGAATGGCAGCGTTGGGACCTACAGTACCATTTGTGCTTACATACTACCGGTATGTCGATGAATGCCGCGGTGAGCCCCAGAGAAAACTTGCCTTGTACATCGTAGGCCATCCCTTCCACAAGGGGACCGGGGGCCAAGAGGTCAAGTGAGCAGCTGGGGGCTTTCCGGTAGGACGGCACGGTGTGTCATCGGCAACGGTTACGCAGTTCGTGGTGGAGACGCGTCGCTGGTGCCGGGATGCTGCATTGGTCGGGAGAAGCGCAGACGGGTGATTGGGCTGGGCTGGCGTCTCACCGATGAGGTCCTGCGTGTCCGTGAGTGTAGATGGGCAGAGAGGGAGGGAATCAGAGACGGGCGCAGAGAAACTGAGATGGACAGAAATGGACGGACAGCAAGAGGCGACGGGGCTCGCAAGGTGAACCATGGCGTGTCGCTGAAGGGACTCTGGACTCTGGACTCTGAACTCCGGCATATCATGACAGGGGGTCCTCTCGGTTGTTCCAAGGATGCAATACCCAAAGTACGAACACCTCACGTGTAGCATAGAAGTCACTGCCCCGTTGTTTGTGTGTCATCGAGACCCCGTCGGTCTGCTAGAGGTTGGAGCAAATCAAGTCGGATGTACTGGCACAACAAGGCATTGCGCTGCAGAGTGAAGCTAGTTTGACTACGACAGGTCCATCTACTTACTGCATAAGGCGAATCATCGCCGGTAATAGCATAAACTGCGTGTAAACATTCATGCAACCCTCATGCTCGCTTCTGCTACCTGGTCCCCTTTCTCTCTCTCTCTCTTTTGTTCTTCTTCTTCAATGGTTTTCCCCTGTTCATTCTGCCCATGCACTGCTTCGTTGTGGCCGTGGTTGAAAAATTGACTGCCACAATGCCTACCATAGTAGTCACAACTCACAAGTCACCCACATCCACATCCACATCCACATCCACCCCTCCATGCCGAACCCAATTGCATGAACTACGGATGCCCTGTTCCCCAATTTACATAAACACATTTCCTCAGCTTTGGACCGTCTCTATGTCTTGACACCTGCAACCTTTGTTGTCGGTCATTAGTCAGGCTTGTATCTGATCTCAATTGAACCCAGCACTATACCTTGCGACTGAAAACACCTAAAGCTCCTTGGACGACACCTCTGCATTCCGCTCGCTACCTACCACGTGCCTACTTAGGCAGGTACCTAGAGGCAGTTCTCTAAACTTGGCCCCCGGTACAGCGGTACAAGCGCCAAGTACGTACTCGTGCCGCTTGCTATGACCCGCCCTCCATCACCCGCGCCGGGTGGTAACTGCCCTCCACCTAGGCCCCTACACAGCCAGCGTCCCCCCTCTGGCTCTGGGCCCGGCCTGACTTCACTGTTCCGTTCCCCTCTCCCCAAAACGAAAGGGGGCCCGCTAAAAACCACTAAGACGCCGCCTTACATCCCACCTGCACCTCCAACTCCCGTCACAGTCGCACCGCACCGCATCCCACTCTGTCTGTCTATCTCGCCTACAACGTCCCTCCTCTCCCGCCTTCTTTTTATTTTACTGTCACGTCGTCTCGAACCATCGCCGGATTCTTGAGCATCCAAGGAACAGAAACCATCAAGCTCAAGTGCGATACGCGCCGACACAAT
This sequence comes from Colletotrichum destructivum, assembly GCF_034447905.1. Lineage (NCBI taxonomy): Eukaryota > Fungi > Ascomycota > Sordariomycetes > Glomerellales > Glomerellaceae > Colletotrichum > Colletotrichum destructivum. Next base: position 2,211,858 of record NC_085904.1, read on the forward strand.
GAACCCTCTTCAGAAGAACAAGATTGACGTCTCGGTACGTGAACACCCACCAGCCAGCCTCTCGCTACCCAATGCCCCACCTTGGCTGTGAAGCCCACGATGGCATCGCGCCTCGCAGCACCACTTGCCCTTCCTCGCAATGACCGATCCCCCATTCACTGACTCTATCCACCGTTTCAGTCTCTCTCGCCCGAGGAACAGCGTCTCTTCCGCCTCTACGGCAAGCTTCCCTCTCGTTCCGACCACTTCGCCAAGCACCTGAAGGACCGCAAGTACTTCGACTCGGGCGACTATGCCATGTCCAAGGCCGGCAAGGGCGACAGCGTTGACACGGGCGCCGTCGGCTCCCAGCACCCCGTTCCCGAGGACATCCCCCATCTTTCGAGCCCCGTCAACAACTCGTCCTCCTCCCTTAACGGCAACAAGCACCACGGCAGCATCCCCGGCGGTGCTCACGCCGGCAGCCCCGTGAAGGAGGCGAGCTTCCTCAACCGGGAGACCAGCGCCGAGGAGGTCGAACACAAAGACAAGGGGAACAACTCGCCTGTCGACGGAACCGCCAAGACGGAGAGCATTCCTATCCGAAGATGAAGAGGGAGGCTGTCGGGCGACCTTCCGTCCACCTGGTCTGCTCTCTTCTTCCTTCCATAAGTTTCGTACGGGTGTTGTTGTAACTCCCCGGAGGCAAATTGGGTGTTTGTTGGGGCCGGACTTTTACTACGATGTTATGATGCTGTGTGTTGAATCTTTTTCGTGGGACTCCTAGGCGTTGGGACCGGGTGGGAATCAAGCACAACCGGTTGTTAAATGGAGATGAGACTCGACGTCTCTCGGCTTCTCTGTGATGGATGTGGAAAGGCGGACTGCGAGCGCCCTATCGGCGCCGCATACCGTGCATGTTCCTTTCCGCGATACGCGGCACTGCTACGAAGACTGAACCTTTCCCGTACATGTATTTTGGACTGAAGGACAAGGATGAAAGAGACGGGCACATGGAAGCAATCAAAATTGAGACTCCCTTCGTCTTAATCGTCCGCGCAATGCCCCGCCCGACTGCTGTACTTCAATCGACCTCTTCAGCCGCTCATTGGGGCGTTGAGCGCGTTGCTGACGGCTGTCACATGTGACCGCACGAGACAATGGGAGGTGGCTTTCCCAGGACGCATGCGGGTTTGCCATCGAACCGTTCAAGTTGCATCGATGTGCCGGCATCACATTAGCGAAAGACCAGAACTCGGTTTTTTCACCGTGGTATGGAGAGAGAGAGGGAGAGCCAATAAGCCGAGGACCACGACGCTCTTCATAGCATTGAGCAATCGAGCCCATTGGCGTGATAGGAAACCATTGTATTGATGAGCAATAAGCCACTTTTTTTACGTTTTTGATGCCATACGCCGTCCCATGTTCCAATATCCTTCCTCCCAGTGACCCGTCCCTCTGGATGCCCACATTCTTACAGACTCAGCGCCTTGATCGCCATGTCCTTGGCGCCCTCGAAGGTCTTGTTTCCACCAATGAAGCCCGCTGCGTGGACGAAGACGCCGCCGGGGATGCCAGAGATGCCGTCCAGCTCCTCGTCTCTGAATCCGCGCCACGCCTCGGGCAGCGGCTTGCGGCTCTCGAACGAGTCCTTGGTGACGGGTACCGCCTGCACTCGCCACTTGGCATCGGGCGCGGGCTTCTCGGGGTACAGGACGTACACGACCGAGGGTTTGCCCTCCTCGAGCGAGTACAGATGGTCCTTCCAGGGGGCGCTCTGGCCCTCGAGCACCAACACACGGCCCTCGGGGTCGTACTGCGTGCGCTTCTCGAAGGCGGCCTGCACGACGGCGCGGGCGGGCAGCCACGCCTTGGCGTAATAATCAAGGTCGGCGTCGAACTCCTCGCCGATGCGGCGGCTCGCCTTGACGAAGCGCTCATCCTCGAGCTTCTGCGCCTCGGCGGGGTCCGAAGGCACCGGGTCGTTCCAGTTGGGGTTCAGGCGGCCGACGACGGAGCCGAGGGTGAAGCCACCCTCGCTGAAGCGCTTCTCGAGACCCGCAGCGGCGACGGCCTTGGGGTCGTAGACGGAGATGCCGTTGTCGTGGGCGTCCAGGGCCTCAACGAAGCTCTCGTACAGCTTTTTGTACAGCAGCTCGACCTCGGCGCTGTCCTCGGCGACAGCCTGCTCCGCGCCCTCACTGAGCTTCTGGGCGATGATGGCCTTGCCGAAGTGCATGAAGACGAGGCCGGCACTCGACAGCTTGGTGTTCTTGCCGGGGAAAGTGGTGGTGAAGCCGCGCTGGTGGTGGTCGTAGCGCTTCTTGGCGTCGTCGTACTCGCCGCCGACATCGACGACGGTATGGCAGGTCTCGAGGAGCTTGGGATCGCGCGTACGGATCAGCTGGGAGTCGTGGTAGGTGGGCAGCTTGCGCAGCATATGCACGGCCAGGGCCTCATCGGCGTGGAAGTGGCCATTGTGGGTGCCAATGGTAACGGGCGACATCTTGAGTCTCTTTGCTGCGTTTTCGGCCATTCGTAAAGTTTTGAAGAAGCGGAACATGCAACCGGGGACAAGACGCAGGTTTGGGGGAGGGGAGTCGGGAAAAAAAAACCGTTTGTTCAGCTGATTTTCCACCTTTCTTGGGCACTTGAGGTGAAGGCGAAGAATTGGAGAGTTTTGAGATGTGATAACCACACTCCACAATTTTCGCTAAACGCACCCTCAGGAATCGATGTGAGCTAGCTTATAGGGACCCCCCTGTGTGGCTCTATTGTTGACGCTTCCCCTGGTGAGAAGTGGCCAGGAACGTGCCATCGCAGCCTCGTCGTCGCCCTGCATCCGCGTGCCCGTGGAATCCCCGTGTGCAGCATCTCGCTCCCCCAAACTCCTAGTCAGCTCTAAATATCATCAACAACAACAGCAGCAAACCTTCTCAACCGTCAGTGGTAGGAAATCACCGACATTCCCATTAGAACGCTTAAAACCACCGCGCCTTCCTACCGATAATCATCAATCAATCAATGCCATCTCCAATTCGCGATTGACTACCTCATTTCGACTATCACAAAGAACCCCTCCCCATTGCCTGCGCCCCATGCCATCCGCGATGAGCGACGCCAACGGCACCATCACGAGCCGCGAGGTCAAGGCCGAGGGCTATGACACCGACGATGCCAGGACGGTAGAGGGCAAGGCGACTTACAAGTCATGGAAGAAGAAGTACCGCAAGATGCGCATCACGTTCGACCGGAAGATGCACGACTGCGAGGACTTGCATCGTCAAGAGTCCCATGCTCTCGCAACGGCCAAGCGCATCGCCATCGAGAACGAGTGAGTCCACCTTAAGTCTATCAATGAACGGCCCCTTCGACAATGACTGTGCGGCGCGTTGACACTCTTGATTTTTTTCTCCATCTGTACTAGTCGCATTCTCGATTTGCTGCTGGATATGAATTCCTCAGCTCAGATCCCCCACGACAAACGATTTCACCTCGCCCAGGACACCCCTGAAGAGTCCGCGTTCCCCCCTCTTGACGCCGATGTAGAACCGAATCCCGATGAACCAACAAAATCGTTGAAGACTCTCGTTAACGAGGTCCCGCACTACACCTACTCCCAAGCAAAGGAGCAATACCCTACTGTTGTGGCCGACATGGAGCCGTTCTCTGGCGAGCCTGATCCGCCGTCCTTCTTGACGCCTGACGACATCGATGACTACATCCACGATGTTGATAGACGCATCGACCCTGATAATCTCCTCCCGACGCTGGCTCCCGCCGCTCGCACGAACGCTCCCCTTCCGGAGACCAACCCCCATGCTCTATCTCAGAGCATCGCCATGAAGAATCCCACGAGCGTGTACAACTGGCTGCGCAAGCATGCACCTAAAACGTTCCTGCAGGATGCCGAGAATGCCGCTCCTGCTGACGACGAGGCCGTCGAGACACCCCAGACCGATGGCCGCAAGCGACGTGGCGGCGCGCACAGGGGCGAATCGACCCGCGGTGGCCGATCCCGAGGCGGAAAGCGCGCCTCTCTCGCAGCTGTGCGGGCCGAGAAAGCCGCGCAGCGAGCGGCGGAAAAGGCCGCCGCCGCCGCCGAACGGGCTGCCGCTTTGCGTCGTGATGCCGACAGCTACGATCACAGCATGGAGGACGAGGACTCGGACGGTCTCAGCTTCGCAACGCCGGCCACCGGACGTGGCAAGAGAAAGCGGGCCGGCAGGGATGAGGACGAGGGATACCGACCCAGGGGCTCGAGCAGCCGACCGACCAAGAAGAAGCGTAAGAGCGAGGGCGCCGACTTCGGAACCCCTACGGTCACCAAGAGGGGCCGTAAGAGCGAGTCTACGCGCGATAGAGACGACTAATGGCTGCATGTGCTTGGCCGACGGATACATATGTATCTTGTGGCGAGAGGCCCGTTGTGCACGGCTGAGAAAGAACTCAGCCTGACCGCTTTTTATTCTTTTTTTTTCTAGACTTGTACAGTACATCATACAATGATGGTGGTTTCTTTTTTTCTCCTTTTTCGAATGGCAGGGGGCTTACGAGCATGTACGTAGGTGAGAGAGTCTGGGACGGAGCTCACGGAAACGGCGCAACGGAGATTCTTCATCAGATTCAGATTCGGAAGGGGTAAAAACTAGGGACAAGCAATGACGCACTTTTCTTTTTCGCCTGCCCACATTGCAAGATGCTCTTTTCGGTCGTGTCATCGAGGGCCCTCTTCTCTTTCACGTGGGTAGATTTAGCTTTGATATTTATCATTGAACTGGCGGCTCCCATTCACAGGTGGCCCCATTCCAAAGTCTGTTGCTTTTCTCTCGCAGCTCTGTCCGTCTGCCCCCCACAGCCCTTTTTTTTTGTCCTTTTCTTCTTTGACAGGTATGGTGCCGGGACGATTTTGTGTGATATCAAGTTAACTAAAAGAATTCCGGAAGGGACGACACCGAAAAGATAGAAACAGAGATGTGTATGGTCATGCTGCTGCTGCCGCCGCCATCGCCGCGCCCGCTGTTGCTGCCGCATTGTAAATGCAAAAAAAAAGGGAAGAAAAAGGGAAAGATCGCGATCCCATAGATACAGCGGTGTTCTCGAACAATCCATTGGACCTCTCCATATTCTACCGTCGTTTTGGTTTTTCTACATTTCAGGGGTCTGTCTATCCTAGTAGGAAGGCCGAATCCTAAACCTCCGGTATGTTGGTATGTGTGTTGTTATGTTTTCGCTCTCGATGCGATTGAGCAGAATGGAGGTGGGAGGAGGGAACAGCACTCTACAACTTCTCCTTGAGAATGTTCTTCATGCGGCGCTCGACGGCGTTGAGGTATTCGTTGGTGGTGACGTAGTCCTCGCGGGCGGACTTGCCGCAGGCGAGGGCAAGGTCCTTGGTCATGATGCCGTCAACATCGACGGTGTCGATGCAGGCCTTCTCGAGGGACTCGGCGAAAGCGACGACCTCGGGGGTGTTGTCGAGCTTGCCGCGCTGGATAAGACCGCGGGTCCAGGCGAAGATGGAGGCGATGGGGTTGGTCGACGTCTCCTTGCCCTTCTGGTGCTCGCGGAAGTGGCGCGTGACGGTGCCGTGGGCGGCCTCGGACTCGAAGGTCTTGCCATCGGGGGTGATGAGAACCGACGTCATGAGGCCAAGGGAGCCGAATCCCTGGGCGACAATGTCGGACTGGACGTCGCCGTCGTAGTCTGGCGCGGCATGTAAGTCGTAACTTCTGGAGCAATGAAATGCAGGGAAAGTAGGGGGAGTGACTCACTCTTGAGAGCCATGATGTAGCCACCAGAGCTCTTGATCATCTGCGCAACCATGTCGTCAATGAGGCGGTGCTCGTACCAGATGCCGGCGGCCTCGAACTCGGCCTTGTACTGGGCCTCGTAGAGGTCCTGGAAGATGTCCTTGAAGCGGCCATCGTACTTCTTGAGGATGGTGTTCTTGGTGCTCATGTACAGGGGCAGCTTCTTGGTAAGGGCCAGCTTGAAGGAGGCATGGGCAAAGCCGGTGATGGACTCGTCCGTGTTGTACTGGGTCTGAGCGACGCCGCCGCCCTCCTTGAACTTGTAGACCTCGATCTCCTGGGGCTCGCCACCCTCAGGGGTGTAGACCATCTTGAGGGTTCCGGGACCGGGGAGAACGGCGTCTTTGGCGCGGTACTGGTCGCCGAACGCGTGGCGGCCGATGATAATGGGCTTCTTCCAGCCGGGCACCAAGCGCGGGATACGGGGGATGACGATGGGCTCGCGGAAGACGGTGCCGCCGAGGTGGTTGCGAATGGTACCGTTGGGCGAGAGCCACACTATCGTGAAGGGAAGGAGAAGCCATCGAGTCAGTCTAGTTCTTGTTGTCTTTTGGGAGGTTGGCTTTTGGGAGGAGGGCCGGTTGCGGCTCTAAGGGGGAAAGAAGCTGGGATCTAATGACAGCAACAATGCAATGCTCACGTAGGAAGCTTAATGCAGGTTTCAGTGCCCGCCTCCCGAAGTGCGGGGGGCGAGATGAGACAGGAGTGTTCAAAGCCGTAAAAAAAGGGGGATTACAGGAATTCCACCACGCGACAGAACCCCCAAGCGGATGGTGAGAAAAGTAGTAGAAACTTACTCTGCTTGAGCTTGAACTCCTCAACACGGGCCTCATCGGGGGTGATGGTAGCGCACTTGACACCGACCGAGTACTTCTTGATGGCCTCGGCGGCGTCGAGGGTAACCTTGTCGTTGGTCTCGTCGCGGTAAGGCAGGCCAAGGTCGTAGTACTTGAGGTCGATGTCGAGGTAGGGGTGGATGAACTTGTCCTTGATGGTCTGCCAGATGATACGGGTCATCTCGTCGCCGTCGAGCTCGACGACGGGGTTCTTGACCTTGATCTTCTGGACGGCGGAGGCCATGGTGCGGGCAGCGATGAAGGACGCGGGGGCGGCGGAGAAGCTGGACTGGGGGACGACGAAGGACGGCCGGAGAGCGAAAGTCGCGGGACGGCGGAGGAAACGAGCAGCGTTCATGATGACGGGGTTTTCCTAGTAGCGGAGGTCGCGCGCGAATATGAAGGGTCTTTTCGGCTTTTCGGTCGGTCGGTGGCGGGCGGGGGAGACAACAGTCAGAGCCGCGGCTACTAAGACCGGGTAGTGGCGGCGGAGGCGGCGGCGGCGGCAGTAGTAGAGATGCAACGAAGATGACTGGCTTTCGGAACTTGTGTTGGCTGGCTGCAGGTGTTTGTGTCAAGAGTGCAGGAAAATAACGTACGTGGAGGCGCTTCTAAAAAGCCAAGCTACGACAAGATGCTGACGATCGCGAAACTAATTACTAGAGAGTGTTCGGTCGGTGGAGGGAGGGGAGGAGGAAGATGAGGGGAAGTTTGCAAAAAGCTAAATGGCAAACCGCTTGGGAGAGGAAGGAGGTGGAAGACGGCTGGTTGCAATTGAAACCTGTCCAAGGCAAGAGAAAATAAGAGTCAAACAAGAGTCAAGCAGCAGTGCAGCAACAGCAAGCGGAAGGACAGCCGAGCCGAGATCGTCACAGGTGTGCACTTTACTTCCGGGGACCGGTGTGGGCGGGGTGGGCGAAGCTACCAGAGATACTAAGGTAGAGGTACCGTAGCAGCTTTGTTTCTGCGGGTGTCCTTAGTGGCATCTGCCACCCTTTGCTGGCCCAAGAGGTTGCGAGGTGTAAGTAGAACGACTAATGGGATGGATGGATAGTATCAGCCCTGGCTAGGTTAGGGGGGTCCCCTTCCCGTCTCGGACCTCTACTCGGCCTCTGCTCTATTGTGTTCTTGGCTTTTGGGTCTGATGAGTCCTTTTTGATCCTATATCGGCTTGTAGCTTGGTTCGGGCGCCGAGCTAGAATACCAGTTTTGCGACATTCCCCCCCCTCTCTCTCTGATTTTGTTTTGGTTGAAGCATCTGGGAAGAAGGTCGTCCTTGGGCCGCTGGATGCATTAGCAAGGACCAACACGCAAATCTTCTGCAGCAAAAGTCTTATTCTGCATGATTTAGCACCTCATGTCTCAGAAGAGGCGCATGTGACCGAAACTTGGCCCATTCTACTGTTTGCGGACCAATGCTAATCCGAGATTGCAAGTATAACCGGACGGCAATAACGAGTTTGATTGGAAGGGCTAATGACACCCGTATAGGTTTGTGCTCTCTCAGTCACTTTTTCTGACTTGCGCCCTGCTCTTTGCATCTCTTCCCCACAAGTTGACAGAGCTTCATGCGGGGAAGAAATAACAGACGAAACAGCATCTGATGTAGTAGTTGTTCTCAGACCTCGAAAGGACGAGAGTGTCACGCTCAGTGGTGGTAAATTCGTCTATTGTTGCTCGATGCGTCTCTATCAATGTGGCCCATGGCATGAACGACATCAGATCTAATTGGTTCAAAAAAAAAAAAAAAACCTCTCGAGAGATCGAAGTCGGAACACAGCCCATCGTGTGCCTCGCGGTGATAGATTGGGTTAAGAGAGCAAACACCTTCTCTATCGACGATACACGGAGGGGCGCTCTCCGCTCACGCCGAAGAGCCAAAGAGGAGACCGAAAGTCTCAGTCACGACTTCAGAGTCGTATCCCAGAGCATGTCAGTGATGGATGTACTTGTCGACACAGCCCTGGAGCTCGCCCAAATAACCCCTGCGATAGCTTCAAATTTTTGACAAGCCTTGACGCAGAAAGCTCCACCATGACTCTCTTTTTCCCGCACAGCGGAGCTGGGCCGCTCCGATCTCGGGGGCATAAGATCCGCACAGCCGACGTCCCGCGATAAGATCGCAACGACCACCGAGCCGCTGAGCTCGGGCCACCGAAGCCCGTGCTCATTATTACATAATCTCGTGGGACGGCCGCTTACTTAATAGCTGGGGTGTCACGTGTGGCCGTCGAACGTCTCTCCTAAAACAGTACAGCGTAATCTGGAGCTGCACCGGGCATCCTCGCAGTCCGCGGGGCCTCATGCATGGCACGCGTCTGGCCGGCAAGACGTCAGTCCAGGCACGTAACACTCCCATCACACCTAAACTCAGCCCGACCAAGACCTGCAATGCAACATCTGCCCTCTGGCAACATGCAACCAAGCTGCCTGCCAGGTATCGGTATACCCTCTCCGCAGTCTCTTCTCTCGCGATACCCCCTACCCCATCCGGACCCCCGGACGCCTACGTACACTGCCTCTTAGATGTGATCGCCTCGCAGCATGTATCATTCTCCTTCGAGAGAGATGCAAAAGCAATGGAGAAGACGCCTGTCGGACGTGGCTTACCTTGACGGCGCAGTCGGGGACATCTGATAGAGCTCTTGGAACATGGACGAGAGAGCCCGGACGCCAGACATGCCAAACCACAACGCCGCCAACCCGAACGGCAATGCCAATGTCTTACTTCTCACCTCGCCCACCTAGGACAGCTCAGCCCTATCCCTCTTGATGTCCCTCCCCATCCGTCAACCACTCCCCCTCACATCCTTCCCTTTTTCGGCTGTGTACAGTCACAAGAATCGGTTGCGGTCGACCGGATAGTCGGTCAGGCCAAGGTCAAGGCAAGGCCGCCCCCTCCCTTTGAACAACTTTCCGTCCGGCGTCATCCCGCTTCCGTGGGGATCTTCGCTAGGGGCGCAATCTCACTGGAACAAATCACATACGCCGAGATAACATACAACACAAAGTCGCAGCAGGATCCTTTGGTAGCCTCCGACAGCGATGATGACAACAATGATGCTCCTGTCGTTGTCGTCATTGCCGCCTGCGTCCCGTGACAAGTCGCCCACCAAGACGATCCCGGCATCGACAACAAATAGCAACGACCTCACAACGGGTAGTTACCACCGACCTTAACCTGACCGCCTGCATACAACAGCAATCAAGGACGCTTTCCATACCCCCCGACCCGCACCCTTATCCGTCAATGCCATGCCATATGCCCCATGCCCCATGCCCACGCTGCGCCGCGATGACGCTAAACCACGACTCACAGTCCAAACCCGTTTCGACCATCACAAAAACCAGGGTTTCATTTTAACCTACTGCACCATGGCTGTGTCCTTCAGGCAGGGCACGCTGGCTGGCCCCAGTGCCATGCAAGCGCAACCAAGTGTCCATACTCTGTAGTTGTGGTGCTGCTATATATGCGAATGGTTCCACACACCGGCAAATAGGAGCATCCATCGTCGCCCAGTCTTCCCACGCCTCCAATAAGCATAAACGCCGTACCCATGCCCCCTCCCCCCGCCAGGGTTCCTTATTTCTACGCCGTACACGTACACCGCTGCGCAGCCTCTCTTTCTTGCTCTAGTTGTCGGATAACCCATATCCTCTGCACCCGACCGAGATCAATAATCTCAACACTCGGGTCGGTTAATCAGTCACGCCGACTATAGGCTTACGATGCTGCACTAGCAGTCCTGGCGGTTGAATCATACCACCCCCCCTCCTTTTCGGAGTCGTCGCCGAGCCCAATGTCTCAAAAGTATTTCACAAACAACTACGTAAGAAACGCATGACCAGTTCGCCGATATACGCCCGTGGAGAAGCAAGTCTTGTTATTGTTCCAGGACGTATTCTGAAAAAGCCTAGAGGTAATTAGCTGTCCCGAGATCACCCATCACCCCGGGGGCCGGAAAGCCTAGAGGTGGAGGAGACGATCAGTGAACCATGTCAAGTAGTGTACCGCGCTCCCAGTTCTCTCCATGTGCCACCATCAGCGTATGTACGGTAATCTGTCGATTCTAAGCCACCACCACCCGTCTCCCCGCACCCTGCAGGGCAGGCTAAGGCTGTCACACCCTCCTCCCTGCTTTCACCCCCCCTAGTCACCATTAGCTCGTGCAGTAACCTCAATCCTCCTGCTCTCGGAGTACGAGTGCTGGGTAGTTGTACACAAAGCAACTGAGAGGAAATATGCCCTGGCTGTTCCGTGCCATCATCGTCTTACCTCTCCTCTGACCTCGTCCGAGATGCTCACCTCGGTACGGCATCATGAATGTGAGGTGGGTTTTCCCCGTACAATACAATACCACCGTCAGCACGACAGGCGCCGCTCCAGGCTCGCCTCCGTTCCGCCACTCCTTCAAGCGCGAGACATTTGACGCGTGCGTGGCGGGCTGGTCTCGTACGGTTGGCATCCTCTCCCGCTCCCGTCAGCCGTGGACGATGCGATGTAACGCGATATGATGTGATGCGGGTGTATTTCCGAACAGGGTATCTTTATGTGCTTCTTCTTCCTCTTCGTCGTCTTACTTTGACACTGTCTCTCCGTCCGTCTCTCTTCCAATTCTGTCGTCTCCATTAGATTACCCTTCCTCTCTCCTGCCCGAATTGTGTATCATCGTTTGATGTCATAGCAGTCATCCTCATTAAACAAAACAAAGAAAGAAAAAGAAAAGAAAGGGGAAGCAAGAGATGTTCCTCCCGTCCTGAAAAAGGTAAGCCGTCGCCGCGTCCCGTATGCATGTCCACTCCGTTGTCCGATGGAGCCCAGTCGGGACCCTGGAATGCCATGCCTCGAGTGCGAGAAGACCGAGAGCCGACCCACATCAGCCCGGGAGGGGAAACGGCCTGGCTCTCCTCTCCCCGTCATGTTGAAAATGCCTTGCGCCACACATGCAAGGTGTCCAATCGTTGTCCGTCGTATCAACTCATTCCTCTGGTCTCTTCCTCTCTCCCCTCTTCCCACACCCCAGTCCCAAACAAATCGAATCAAAACAAGACAGGGAAGAAAAAAAAGAGACACAGCCCCGCCGCCATGCAGAAAAGAAATACCACAACAAGCACACACACACACACACACACACACACACACACACACACCCGACGACACCAAGACCACTAGGCCCAACCACCTTGCCGTCACCCTTGCCATGTGTTCTCACCCCCCCCCCCCTCCTCTGCACCTTCCAAAGGCAAGCAGCCAGCCGGGAGGCTTTGTGAAGGGGGGAACCACCTCATCAGATGTGGTGTGGCCAAAGCCACATACATTAGCCCGCATGGAACCCTTCTCGAAGCCTGCCTACTCGGGCAAGGCTCGGTGTCGAACGACACCTCTTCCGCGGTCCCTCGCAACCCTCCTGTTCCACCTGACTGCCTGGGATGATACTGCACACGCCCAGTCGCAACTAGGCGAAAAAGGTAACCTCTCATGGCCTTTTTGGTTCCGTCACGAACTGGCCTCGCTGCAACTGCGCCGGCCACCCAGTTCCGAAAGAGAACGAGGGCTGCAGCAGGGCCGAGTCATTCCGACGCCATTGGCCCTGCCATCCGGCCCTGTGGTTGCCAACGTCATGAGCTTGTGTTGGCTCAGCCGCACTCTTTGCAAGTGGACCGAACCAAACAAGACGGCGGGGTCCGTTGTCAGGTTGTCGTGTTCTGTCGGTGTCGGGCAACGGTCCCGGCTCCTGGGCTCCGTCCTGGCTTGCGTATCGCCGCGAACGTCGACCGCCGTCCCATCCATGTGGGGAAACAGCCGCCGTCCAAGCCCTTGCAGGTAGGTACTGTAGGTATGTATCTGTATAGGTGTGTGCGCGCGAGTGCAAGCGTGGGTGTGGGTGTGGGTGTGTGTGTTCTTCACCTCTAGGCATCAGCTTTTTTTTGGCCCTCCCACCCAATGGAAATCCTCCTCGACCGCGGGGCAGTGCTCTTGACGACCCTCAATGCCAACCTCTCGCACGCTTGCGCTTGTCTTCGCACGGGTTTTTGCATTTTGGGCAGACGTGGTCAGGGTACGAGTTGACGTCGACTCGGATCAAGCATTTTGAGCACCGCCACCACCGCGACGAGAGGTTGCGTCCTTGGAGCCAGCTGTCGTCCACGTGTGTGCCCCGCTTGAAGATGTCTTCGTTGTGGTAGTCTCGCAGGTGGTCCCGGAAGTGGTCCCGTCGTCCAAACGGCTCATTCTTCCGCGAACACTTGGGGTAGTCGCACTTGTGAGCTTCCTTTTTGGACGGGTCTTGGTGAACTTGTCTGTAGTGCCTTTCGAGGTCCGCTTTGCGTTTGAACGGGTTGGCTGTGCAGCCCGCCTCCAGACAGGGGAACTTGTAGTCGACCACCTCTTGTTGCTCCTGGCCCCTGTGCACAGCTTTGTTAGCACATCCTCGCCCGCGATAGTGCAAGAGGCCTCCGCTGCCAACTCACCCTTGGTGGGGTATCACTGTTGGATACTGCCCTGCCGGAACGTATCGTGGTTTCATCTGCCAGTAGCCTCCGTCTTCCGTAGGGACATAGTCGTACTGGGACCAGTCGATATCTCCATAGTATGGCTCTGAGGTTTGTGGTGCTGACGACGACGCGACGCTCGTATAATCGTCGCCGTAGTACCCCGAATAGCTGTCCCCGTAGCTCTCATCGTAGCTGTCTCCATAATTGCCCGGCGGGGAGTGACTCATGTTGTGCGGATACGAGAATGACATCCCAGGCGAGGAGCCGTACGAAGATGGTGTGAGAGGGCCTCTGGAGCTGACGTCGGACAGCTGACGCGCGAGTTCCGGGGCCTCTAAAAACGTGGGAGATTCGAGATAGTCTCCGGACGATACTGGAGACGTTGCGTTAACATAATAGTTTGCGCCGCGGTAGTATTGGCTGTCCATTGTCTCTGACGAAACAAGGCACACTGTCGTGCTGTCTAAACCGTGTGTATCCCGGCTTCTGGATAGCAGTTCAGTAAGGGAAGGGCGGCCTTGCGAGGATGGGGGGGTATGAAAGGCGGGTTGACCGAGGAAGGTAAGCAGTAGCAGAGACTACCAGGAACCAAGCATAGCATAACAACTTACACAAATAAGGTGCCGCTATTTGATGCCGTGGGGGCTTGAGTTTGGACAGACAAGATCGTGGCTATCACAAGCAGCTTCTCATAGAAGCTTAAATATAGTTGGGTGGGGGGGCAGGTGGGTGGTGATACGATGTCTTGTTGTATGTCAAGGTTCGTAAAGGAGTGGAAGCCGGTTCGCTTGAAGTCGAAAGGCGGGCTCTGAGTTGTGGGATAGGACACCAGAAGATGGAACTGGCAGAAGGGTGAAGTGATTACCAAACTCAAGAGCCCACGGATTGGAGTGGGAAGTGGGTGGTCTAAGTATTAGCGGGACGAGGCAAAGCCAAGTTCACCGCCTTGGAGGAATAAAGGCGGCACAAATACGTCAAGCGGCACAGATACACGAGGTGCTGGTGGAATGGGTCATGGTTGCCCACCAGCACATGGCTTCATCTCCGTAGGATGGCCTTGGCTATGGGGAGCCTCAAATGGGCGGGTATGCTATCAGGAGTTTCAGGGCTACTTCACCTCCCCCCCTTGGCCATTGACGCGGAGGGTGAAGATAGGATAGAGTTGTCTGTGCCCAGGCGGCGCGAAGCGAGCACCAACTGCGAGTGCTGGGGTTTCTCCACCAAGTTGGAGGATTGAATAGAAAGCCTCGGTGAGTGACATGTTCTAGAAAGGGGCTTAGAAGCCGCCAGCCACCAAAGGAATGAATTCATGTGGAAAACTATGCACTAGTGACTGGGACGACAACGGAGGTACAAGAATCGAACCAGGTCAGCCCAAGGCCCGCCAGATACTCCCGTGACGATGCGCCAACCTATCACTCGACAGGGCTGGCGGGGATTAAGTGTGCGGTGCATATGGGGGGAGGGGTTCCTCAACGGCCGTGGGCTTCGAGAATCAAGGATGGTGTTCCGGCTGGGCAGTCAGCGCTGGGTGACCTTGGGCGGGCCTTGTTGGCGAAGGTACTCGGGCTGTCCAAGACAATGTCTAACAGACCCAAAAGATAAACTGGGGCAGGCAAGGGCGATTGATAGCCCGTGTATGTACACCACAGCATTGGTATGGTCAAGGTCATGGTCAGTCAACCCGGAGTTGGGGACGCGAGGTACCGTATCCGGTGTGTACTATGTAAGGCCCAGTCAGTGCCAGGCAAGGGGTTCGGAAGATGGCCAGTAAGCAGTGAAAGGAGACAGGGGGCGAGATATGTCATAGCACAGCGAGAGATTATCGCTCATTGGCATGCCTGGGGCAGTAGTAGGGCTCGGGGGCGGACTTGGCAAGAATTGCGATGCGGCTGTCGAGATAGACTGAAGATCGGAATCGCGGAGGAGAGAGGCTTGACTGGAAGGGCATCTCGTTGCCTGGCCCCGCACTCACTCTAGTGGGCGCGTGCACGCTTGCAGTCCCAGTCCTTGTTCCTGTGCAGGGTCCAAATGATGGAGTGGAATCAGCCAAGAAACAATGGTACCGCAAATCATGAAGACCTCACTGGTCCAATCGTACGTAGTGAGACCATAATACCTTACGGAATACTGCAGAGAGGAGGGGGGTACGCTGCGGGCCCCCCTCTCCTCAGCGTTTCCACCCCCCAGGAAGCTTGGGTACCGTCGTACCTCGGTTTGAGAGACAGAAGACGGGACGCTGAATTAATTGCTGTGTTGGGCTGCTGGCCTGCACAGTGAGGTTGCAGTGTAACCCTTTGACTGTCAGCTAAGGGGGCTCCATCGGGGGCCAATCCGCTGGATCCGCCGCAAAGGTGCATGTTGCCCACCGGAATAGCCTGAGAGCCGGGTTGATCGAGTGAGAGCCAACAGGTCGCGGGTCAAATGTGACGAGGGTTCCGCTATCGTTTTTCCTCGGACGAATTGGCTGTCCGCGCCCATGTGGACTGAAGTGGCACAGGCGGTGACGGCAACGGTAACGCTAACCGTCAATTACCAGGAAAGGAGAGAGAGTGTGTGAGTGAGAGAGTATGTGTGTGTGTGAAATGTGGAAAAGGTTGTCTTGATTCTCGTCTCGCGTCCATGGATAGCACCGCAGGTCAGGCGCCTGTGAGAATGCTGGATAGGTGCCTTGCTCCATGGGTCGGTCCAGTCAAAAACGAGAGAATGCAAAAAAAAAAAAAAAAAAAAAAAAAAAAAAAGGAGCAGGCAGATTCGAACCATTCCAGAGACCGAGAGGAACGCGAGACGGCGGCTGCATGCTTGATCTCCGGGCTGACAGGCGGCGGTTTGCACATTGACTCGGTGAAGCAAATCTGAGATGGTGCTATTCAAAAGGGCGCAAAGCCGTGTGTACCTGGAGGCAGGGCCCATCCCGATGGAGACACTGTTCGGACGAGCCATTTTCTGGAAGAGAAGAATACGGAGCTCGTGCAGTCTGTTGGAGTGTCAAGTTGTGGGTTCCAACAAGGTCGTGATTTGCAGTTCATGTCTTGTGGGTGGCCAAAAGGAAGCCAGGCAAGGTCATCATCATCTAGACAATCCGCCCCCCCTTGTCCAACCATCTTAACGTGCCTTGACTGCTGGGTACCCTGGGAAACTGGGCCGGGTTGGGAAGGCACGAAGGAAAGATTGGCAGGTTGGCAGGTTGGCAGGCGTACTCAAAGAGGGTCAGGGGTGGGACCCGAGGACCTTCTAGAAAACTTCCATCGCTTAACCTAAAAAGGCAAACGTGGAGCGTGATGACCTGGGCCTGCTGCGTTTCGTTTCGGGCCCCACTACCTTCTTCTCACCTACAGCGTGCTGCATGCTCGAGTTACCTACCTCTTCTTACCCCCTTGTTACGCCAACGAGATGGGCAATAATACTTGTGACCTTGCCAGGCTGATTGAACACCACTCGCTGCCCTCGCCGGTCCCGATTTGCCCACGTGAACTTCCCTTCCCGTGTCTCTACGCCCGGCTTGTGGTGTGAGCCGTGGCGGAGTCCATTCATTGCAGAACGACAGCGCGTCTGTCCTTCGCTCAATGGCCTTATTGTAACCCACTCAAGGGGAGCTTCGTCATTAATGCCTCAACCTCAGCCTCAATCATCTTCCGAGCCATTCGGAATGCCAACCGGCGCGTCCACAACACAATCCAACTTGTCGTTCTGGGCAATCGCGCCATATGGTATAGGCTGTGGCCGGAGTGCTAGCCAACTGACCCGCAGGTGGCTATGGCTCTTGTTGCGGAAAGAATCGATCCACAACGGGGTAGCTCACGGGCTGTCCGGGGTTCTTTTTTAAGACTGTATTCCGGCCGAGTCTCGATCCTGGCACCCCATGGAGGAAGAGAAGACTGCCATGAATATGCGTGACATACCCCCACGTCAGGCGGTAAAGTGTGTACCATCAGACAGGGGCTGGAGCTTAGTTCGCTTCCAGAAGCCGTGGTGGAAGATATCACAACGGGGCACATGGCCTTGGCCGCGCCAAACATGCTTATCTAAAGTCACGCGATGCGGAATGCGAAAGGGCCGTCATCATCATGTGCAAATGCCGAATCGAGTCGGCCTTCCGCCTCCTCGTTCATGGCCAGTCAATGGTCAGTGTACTTCAACAAACATAAGCCAGATCGACCCTGGCGGTATGTTTCCGCAAAATGAGGCAACGCCGTTCCTCCCGATACCGATGGTTCGAGGCCCCCCATCCCAATCCGAGGCTACGCCTGGCATGAAACCCTGTGACCCGTGCCGCCTATTCATACATCGTCCTCTAGGAATTTGTACGCAAATTTGAAGTCCGCCTTTCTGCGGTTCATCCTGCGTATCCTGTCAGTTGCTGCCTCCATCAGATCATCAGTTTAGGAGACGGCTTACCAAGTGCTCTCGTAGTCGAAGAAGCGGTACGTGCCCTGCTCAAACTCCTCGGTGATGTTCTTGGGCTCCTCGTGACGCTGGAACCAGGTCTGGTACTGCTTGTGGAATCTCCAGCTCTGGTCCTTCAGTGCCTTGGCAGCCAGGTATTGCTGAGGAGTGCCCTGCTTGTAGTAGAATACGTAGAAGAGTGTGTCGGGGTCGATACGCGAGTATAGTCGCGGGTCGTCGAACAAAGCTAGCGGCTCTTGAGGAAAGCCCGCGGCGCTCGAGTTCAGACGCAGCTCGGGACGGTATGTCCTGGGCACGTCCGTGTCCATGATGTCGGGACACATGGCCTGACTTGCCTGAAGCATACGCTGCGTCGAGGGCGAAGAGAAGGGCGCTGGCCGCTTGCGAGATGCCTCGAAAGACTCGACGAGGTCTTGCAGAGACGAAGGAAGGTGGTAAATTGACTCTTCCTCCTCTTCCTCCTCCCCGACAGCTGGCTTGACTCCATTCGTGGTGCCGTTTGTTTGAGATGCTAAAAACGTTAGTAAGTCAAGCAGCCGGCCATCTATCCGTAAGGACTTACCCTTGGCTGCTGCCGATGCCTCTACCGCGGCCTGGTTCTTGAGTGCACGTTTTTCTGCCTTGGTCTGGGCCGGTGTCGGCTTCGCAATCGTCGCCTGGGGCTCGCTTGCGATGCTCGAGGCCGCTGCGGACTGGGGTTTGGGTTCTGGTTCCTTGGCCGCAACAGGGTGTGCCGGCGTCGTTGCAGGGGACCCTGCCGCACTGCTCTTCGATTGTGTGGCTGGAGTTCCTGTCGTAATGGGTGCGGCGCCCGGCGGAGGTGGCAAGGGAGAAATGCCAATCTTGTCTGATGCCGCCGCGGCCGCTGCCGCAGATGCGTATTTGAGGCCCTCGGCAGGTCTTGTGGGGACGGATGCGGGTTTCATGGTCGGGCCATTCGCAGCTCCATTACTACTGATGGTCTGTAATGGCGTATGCAAGGTTGCCAGCGCTGGTAGAGGGGACTTGGACTGCGCACTGGACCTCCGTCCTGATGCCGATGCTTCCGCCACCGCCTTCGGCTTCGGAGGAGGTTTAATGACCTCGGGTTCCGGTGTCGGTTCTTCCGCCAAGGATTGGGTGTCTTGCGACGAGCCTTTGTCGCCGTCCTGAGGAACGCCATATACGCCCTCCTCCTCATCCAGGTTGAGCTCTTCGTACATCTCTTCGTCCTCAACGAAATCGTCGTTCATGCCATCTGAGACATAGTATCGAATCGTCTCCTCGAGGTCGGTGACCTGATCCGTGTCGACTCCGCCGTTCTCCAGAGACCTCCGGATGAGCTCGAGCTTGCCCTGATGCCATTTGTGACGTTCGATGATGCGCTCGATCTCGGCCATTCGTTCCGCCTTGGCAGTCTGGGTCTTGCCCTTCTTCATGGTGGCCTGTATCGCCTCGGCTTCGGCTTCGAGGGTCTCGATTTGTTGCTCCAGCTCGTCCACCATGTTGTTGAGGAAATCGCTTGCCTCCGCCTTTGCCTGTTCTTGGGGGTCGAGCTTTGCTGAAGAGGCCAACCCTTCCTTGGAGTATGCCTTAGTCTTCATGGCCTTCTCGACTGCCTTGAACTTTTCCATTTGCTGCCAGATGGGTTAGCAGGACCGCCGGGGACGGGCTCGCGACCGGAAGAAGATGAACCAACCGTCTCGATCAGTCGACGGTGCTCCAGTAAAGGAGCCTTGTCCTTGATATCATTGCTTGCCGCCCATGTCTTGATCTGATCGCGTTGTCTCTGTAGCTTCTTAATTTCGCGCTTGAGGTTGTCCTCCAGCTTCTCTTTTTGGGAGATGTTGTTGGACTGCTCAATCTTCTCGTAGATGGCCTCGAACTCGGCCACGCCTTCGGCCACCTTCTTGAAGCACTTGTCGACTTCTTGTTGCAGTTTTCGTGCTGCCATTTTGCCTGTCTGTGTATCGGACTGATGGAAAGCCTAGGCCGGGTTACGTGTCTCGATACCGAGGGGTCGGGTGTGTCAGGTATGTGGTGGTGGATGATAATCTTCGACTCAGGGTTGTGCTTGTGTAGCAGACGGCTATCGAAAGGGTCGATGGGCGCGCTAAGAGGGGGAGGAAAGGGTGAGAAGTGTTTGTCCCTTAGGTGCGACAGCAGCGACGACTGTTGCGCCGTATATACTGGCGTTTGTTGGTTGCGCGATGCAGGTTTGCTTGCCGTCAGTGAGGCGTTTGATGGGTCGAGGTTCTACGCATGGGGAAGAAAGAGCTGGAGGGCTGCCGTGCCGTGCGGGTAGGCAAAGGTTCAAGATACCCACCCTGCGCTAACCGGTGAAAATGGGAGAATCATGCAAACAAGGGCGTCAACCGCTCCTTGAAGCTCTGAAACACTTTAGACGTCATTAGATTGGTTTTTACTAGCTTTGAGAGGCTTCAAAACACCAGATATTGCTCTGAAGTGAAGAAGTGGCAAGAATAGAAGGAGCATGTCATTCCTTCCTCTAACTGAGGCAGGTTCCATCTACTTAGCGATCATGACAGATGATGACACGGACCACTGTTCAGCCCAGCCTTGCCCGCTGCCGTTCTTGGTCGCGTTCAGGGATGTGAGACCAACTACAACCACTTGAACCAGCCTGAAATCAAGTCCATCCAAGCCACCATCAGGGCAGCACCTAGGGGAGACCTGCAGCGCCAGTTGACTGACTGCCCTTGAGCGGTCTATTGTGTCTCATAATTTGCAACCAATTAACAATCCATCAGCTAACCGGCCAACCAACTTTCCTCCGTCAGAAAGGCCCTGTTTGCTCAAACTCAGGGCAGCACCAACCAGCTTCTACTTGCCGGGGTCAGTTTGCTGCCCGTTTGCTTGCTTGACTTTTTTGCACGCTCGGTTGGCCGTCCTACAGTTTTCAGACGAGGGGGGACATTGACACCTCAGCGATAACCAGTTGCTTCGTTTGCCTGCTACTCAGTCCCTCTAGGGGTCATCGCAACCAAATAGTTACAGTCATCAGAAAATGAAAGGTGAAGCTCTCTCGCATTTGCGCCTAACCATCTGTGTTGTTGACACTTGCCCTAGCCATTGTCCAGCGGGTTCTGTCCGCCTCTGTGGCGGTGGACAACGAGGTCATTTCGTCGATAGGGAAGGGCATTCTCGTCCTCGCTGCTGTCGCTCCCGGTGACACCGAAAAAGACGCCGAGACACTTGCAAACAAGGTGTTGAAGCTCAAACTGTGGGACGACGAGGCCGGCGCTCGGGTGCGTCTGCTCACCATCAATCCTCGATCTCCCATGCCTCTGACTAACACTGTCCCAGTGGAAGAAGACCGTCCAGGACATTGACGGGGAGGTTCTCTGCGGTATGCAAAGTGCTCTTTGCCAAGCGCGAAGCTGGCGCTTCTGACATTCATCCCAGTCTCCCAGTTCACACTCTTCGCCAAGATTGTCAAGAACAAACCCGACTTCCGCCTCAGCGCGCCGGCTGAAGACGCCAAGAGAATCTATCACTATTTCCTACAAAATGTGCAAGACAACTACGAAGCGGACAGGGTCAAGGACGGCCGTTTTCAGGCCATGATGGCTGTATCTTCGACCAACGATGGCCCAGTTAGCGCCCCCTCGGAACCCGTCGCAATCACCCGGGCTTACGCGCTGACTTGCAATGCCAGATTACGTTTGAGCTGAACACAGAGTCTGCCTCGAAGCCTTGAGTCGCCGTAGGTTACAGGGACACGATGTCGTTTGTTTGGGACAAGATGCACGGTTCGAAAAAAGCTGTAAGTTTTCATGATGGCACAGACAGCTCTGCTCCACTGTCAACACAGACAGCCCTTTAGGTGACCAGAGTCTTCGCCCGCCTCAACGCTTGATAGACAAGCGACTTCAGGAATCGGTACATAGGGTAAATGCCATGAAGCACTGACGCACAGAATAGACATAGAAAGAAAGAGCCATCATTACATGCATATATACATACGTACATACATATATACACAGAGGAAACGATACAGGCTTCGACTCGGACTCGAATTTGAGAGAGACTCCAGGTTCGTCAGTTTGCTGCTCATCAGGTACCTACCTAGATAGTTCTCAGACCACCTCCTGTTGAGGCACCAAGAACTGTTGCAACACAAAAACAAACGCTCTGATTGGGTGGGCCGACAAGAGCTGTCGCTCCTTCCCGTCGAACCATGCAGGGCAGAGGCGTTTGCTTCCCTCCCCAACTGCCCCGCACCAGACGCCGGATTCCAGAGAGTTCCATCGCACTTCCAGAGGCCCCCTCCCTCCCCCTCCACCCTAGCTCTGCGCTGAAGCATTTATCGTGCGCCAACACCACCATCAACATTCTTAACCATTGGATTTCTCCTGCGTGTGTTTTCGACAAGTCCCCGACCTTGCGAGCTAATCCGTAACCAATTGCATCTTCTTCTCACTATTTCGGAGCCCATCCGTTAACAGACACCCACCCTGTACTGTCTATAGGGCGCATACTAGCAGCCTTACGTTCAGATAACCCAACTCCCACATAGCTCAGAACCAGCAACTCACCTTCCCCCCCGACCGTCACCATGTCTGCCGAAGGTACCGAGACCAAGCCCACGCGCCCCCGCGTCTTCTTCGACATTACTGTCGGCGGTAAGTCCGCCGGCCGTATCACGATGGAGCTCTACAGCGACCTCGTCCCCAAGACGGCAGAGAACTTCCGCTGCCTCTGTACCGGCGAGAAGGGCCTGGGCAAGTCCGGCAAACCCCTCCACTACAAGGGCTCCGGGTTCCACCGCGTCATTAAGCAGTTTATGATCCAGGGCGGTGACTTCACCGCCGGCAACGGCACCGGCGGCGAGTCCATTTACGGCGCAAAGTTTGAGGACGAGGCCTTCCCCGTCAAGCACGACCGCCCTTTCCTACTGTCCATGGCCAACGCTGGACCTGGTAAGTGTCTCGCGGTGTTCATCTTGTTCGAAAACCAAACAAGATTGTCCAAGCGGAAGTTTGTATCGCTGACAGTCGTACGTCGCAGGCACCAACGGCTCCCAGTTCTTCCTGACCACCGTCCCGACGCCCCACCTCGACAACAAACACGTCGTCTTCGGCGAGGTCCTCAACGGCAAGTCCGTCGTGCGCCACATCGAGAACCTTCCTACCGAGTCGGGCGACAAGCCCGTTAAGGAGGCCATCATCGCCGACTGCGGCGAGCTCACCGGCGAGGCCGCTCTCGCTGCCGACGTCAAGGCTCCGGACGCCTTCGGCGACACGTACGAGGACTTCCCCGAGGACTGCGCGAACCCGCCTGATGCCAAGGAGGTCGTCAAGATCGCTACCGCCTGTAAGGACTTTGGCAACAAGGCCTTCAAGGCTGGCGATTTCAATCTCGGCCTCGAAAAGTACCAGAAGGGCCTGCGCTACCTCAACGAGGACCCGGACCTTGAGAAGGAACCCGCCTCGACCAAGGCGGAGCTCGAGGCCCTCCGCTTCTCGCTCAACAACAACTCGGCTCTGCTCAACCTTAAGCTCGAGGCCTGGGAGGACGCCGTCAAGTCGGCCACGTACGCCCTTGAGGTCCCCGGCACCAAGGACGTGGACCGCGCCAAGGCCCTCTACCGCCGCGGCTTCGCCAACGTACGTCTCAAGGACGAGGAGACCGCCGTCAAGGACCTCGAGGAGGCGCACAAGCTCGTTCCGGACGACAAGGCCATCCTCAACGAGCTCAACGCCGTCAAGCAAAAGGCAGCCGCCCGTGCGGCCAAGGAAAAGGCGGCGTACAAGAAGTTCTTCCAATAGTCGGGGACGTGGATGCGGGGAAGAGGTGGTTAGAAGAGATTCGGCACCGGCCTACAGCAGGAAGCCAAAACGAGAAATGATGATTCCATGATTTTTGGGGCGACAAAAACACTATGCATACACAAGGGACTTTTCCTATTCCATTGGAACATGGGCGGAGGCGTACAGAGATGCCGGAACGGCAAGGGATAAACGAGAGAGGGGGGAAAAGCAAGAAAAAGAAACAAGTCAATTCAAAGATTCAGGTAGATAGATACCTCTGGTGGGGAAAATTTCAAGCATGATTATATTACACACAATTTTGGTGGTGTGTTCATCGGGCGTTTTATTCTACTGGTATATATATGTATGCTTTGAATGTGTGTATGGGGTCTCGTGAATATCTCGGGCGAGACGCGCGCAAATGCTAATCATGATGTTTCTGAGGGGGTATATTCATCGTGTCCCATGGGTGCGCCTTCCTGACCTTACAAACCAAGCAAGCTGGTAAGGAAGGGAAGCGAACAACAGAAAGGGAAGGGTGCGAGGAGAAAACAAAAGCAAAACCCACAATAAGGCCGCCCATCCTACGGAATGCTCGCCGGGCAATCTCCATCCGAGTTGACTTGGGTAGAGGTTTTTTGAACAGAGAAACGCCAGAGTTGCTGATCCGTTCAAGCCAACTTGCCTCCATCCCAGAGTGAGAAAATATTTGACCGACCACCCGCCTTTCTTACGCTCCAAGTGCCCGTATCCAGAGGTCCTCCCTTCCTCGTCGTATCAATGCAGGAAATGTGTTCGTCGTTGAGCTTCTGGGCTTCTGGACTGTGTTCGTGTGGATAAACAGCTGACAAAGAAAAGAAAAGAGAAATTGAAGAATGAGAAAGGGGCCAGGAGTCGGTCCGAGGAATTTGGCGCATGAAGGAGTGAGATG
This sequence comes from Colletotrichum destructivum, assembly GCF_034447905.1. Classification (NCBI taxonomy): domain Eukaryota; kingdom Fungi; phylum Ascomycota; class Sordariomycetes; order Glomerellales; family Glomerellaceae; genus Colletotrichum; species Colletotrichum destructivum. The sequence continues at coordinate 2,236,072 of NC_085904.1, forward strand.
CACGAGCAGTTATTCAGCAAGAGCTACTTTCGTCAATAGCCAGTGTTCCAAGACCGCTCGAGGTTCTTGCCACGCGTTGCTGGTGGGGATGATTCGGGCGAGTCGCTTCGTGCAAACGGCTTCATGATACCGGACAGAATGTGGCGAGTGGCCCTACCGTTGCGCTTGAGCGTGGCCAGATGTGAAGACGAGTGTTCCGAGTGGCCAGACAACTGCCTCAGAGAACTGAAATCCCGGCCACGACGATGCTCGCGGCTCCGACGCGAAGGGGCGTCAACGAGCACATCGCTTCCGGCCGATCCGGGAGGTTGGTACTGATCTTGTTCAAACCAGACCGTCGAGTTGTTCGCAGAATTCGTGGCCGAGTTGCTGTTGTGGTGGGTTGACAGACTCATGGATTCCAACATGGCCGAGCCATGCTCCATCGCGTCGGCGAACTCGGAAGTAGGAAGAGACGATGTCTCATGGAGAGATCCATCCATCTTTGAGTAGCAGTGGTCCGCGCGCTCTTGCAGGCTAATGCACATCTCGTTAAATATCAAGATATCTTCTTCACCTGTTGCAGGCTTAATCACCTCGCCATTGCCGACCGGGTTGGCTTCGGTCCACATCTTGACGAGTGCAGCAAAATTCTGAGCATGATCGATCAAGTGAGGCAGCGCCGGAAACCCTTCGCGAGCCGTCGGTGACAGCCGTCCGAGAATCGCGATAGGGGTCGAGTAGGACGGTCCCAGGGCGACCTTGTTGCGCTCGACAGGGATAGAACAAATGGTGTCGATGTAGTCCTTCACTGACTGGCGGTTTGAGCCCAGAAACTTATTCATCGGCTCCATCCACTCTTCCTTCTTCCCGAATGTGGAAAGATTTCCGAGTGCTTGGAGTGCCTTAGCGACCAGCGTAAGCGTCCGCTGTGCTCGGGGCCGAGGATGATCTCTCAACAAGCCGAAGAGTTTGGGACTCAGAATCGCAGGGCAGATGAAGCGGAGAAACAGGAATCCTGACACGCTCGTGTAGGTGACGGTACGCAGCCAATCGCCGTATCGGTCCTCAGCAACAGCCCGTATGTACTTGAGGATCGACCGAAGCTCGGGTGGACACTTGGTGGGCTCTTTGCAGATGCATTGCCAGACCTCAGTGGTGAGTTGGATGAGCCTAGTCCAGTGCTCCTGGATGTTTTCACCAGGCTTGAGCTTGCTGGGATCTACCTCGCAGTTGGGGTTGGCCTCGTTGATCTCGGAAATCTTAGCTTGCAACATCTGCTCAAGGTATTCTTTCCCTGAGCGCCTCATGTGAAACTCGAGGGCCTGGGTCAAGAGGGTATTGCCTCGGAAAAGCAAGTTGGCCTCTCCTGCGAGGGATTTGCCCATGTCGCGGAGGATCTGCTCTCGGTCACTCGACGACTCCATGGACTCGTTGGACTTCAACCGGCTGCTGAAGCGGTACTTTTTTATCTGGTTCTGGCTGCCACCGATACCGTCGATCTCGTCCTCTACCAGTGTCTGCAGCCATTCGTTGGCGTGGCCGGACACTTGGAAGATATTGAGGAAAATCTCAGACAGCCGCCGCAAGTTTCCAGGAAGCGCTTCGGCGATCTGTGCGGTGAGGCCGGACGGGAAGCTGTGAAGCAATGTTGACAGCGCCTGATACTCCTTGGAGTGGAGGACAACAAGCTCCTCATGGTGAAGCTTCACAAGCATTGTGCCCGTGACTTGCTGCCGTTCGTCGTATATCTCAAGCCACCGCTCAAAGTCTTTGCCGAGTTCGATGTGGTCCAGAGGAATGTCGACCGACCCGCAGAGAACCTCTGTGAGACTGCTCGATTTGGACAGCCCGAGAGACGCCTGCAATTGATGGCTAAAGCTTTCGAGGTTTCCGTCCACCCTTTTCAGTATGATGGAGAGGAATGGCATGGTCGGTGGAAGGTCCGAGAACTGATAGTCTTCTCTCCAGAAAGGGTTTTTGGTTCCGGTTTTCATCGTGGAGCGGGCGCGGACCTCCCCATCCAAGATGACCTCGGTCAGGTAGTTGCCCACCAGAGAGTCAGCGTCCTTGGCTTGTTGTCGGTCAATGAACCCGACGTCGGGCGAACAGTTCTTGGGCTTCAACTTTGCCTCTGTCACCCGCAAACTGATCGTCTTCTCGATTCTGAAGATTTCACCAGCAAGGTCCGATTCTAGGTCTGTGACTTCCACCACACCTTCCGCCGAACACGGGTCCAACCGGAAAATGTCAGGCAGCGCAAATGCTCGGAGTAGAACGAACCAAACCTCAAACAGTAGGCGGTTCTCGAGGGCGATATATACCGGACGGAAGATGGACAGTTGGGTGGATATCGGAGAGTAGTGGGGGAAGATGCCGATGCAGTATTCCTCATCGAGTACGGACCGGTCGAGCTGCTGAATGGCACATCGGGACAGTTGAGACAGCTCGACGACAGCGATAACGGCATCGCCGTCGTTCGTGGTGAGACGAATCTCACCGTTCTCCTGTAAGAGACAAGAAACAACTCGCCAGGAAGTGGTTGGCGACCTCAAATCCCGAGTGGAGGGTCTTTTGACGATGGCCCTTGGCGAGCTTGCCAATCCCTTGTCCCAAAGTCTCACTTGCCCGACCTTGATGAGGGCGTTTGTGGGTTTCGTCCCATTTTCGGACCCGCGCCTCCTGACAGCCGGGCGCAGGGACGTAGGGCCCGGGCTCCGATTGCCGTTCGAAAGTCTGACCTTTGGGGGTCGCAACTGCTGCCAGCACAACAGAGCCGCGAGCCAGAGGTCGCGTTCTTCGACCAACAACGGATGTAGTAGCAGGTCCAAAGGGGGCTGGGTGGGACAAGACACTTCCAGGCACCTTTTCCCTTCGGACAGTTCGAGCGGTGCTACCCGGCATCCGCGTAGGTCGGAAACTAGAGGGATGTGGAATGGACCGTCGTGGCCCGAGTCAAACATCAAGCTCCCCTTCTCTTCATCAACATAGGCAATACCGATCTGCCATTTCCCCGCAGGTTCAGTCCGAAACTCGATCTCGCCTCTCATACGCCCACACAGATTTTTCATCATGAGCAGAACATTGTTGGCGTTATCGGTCGGCACAGGAATGGGCAACGAGTCCACCGATGGGGTCGAGGCTGTGGGCGGGGAAGTTGGTCGAGAAGACTGGCGCTTGATCAATCGCTTTGTCGACAGCTTCTTTTCCTTTAGGCTGGATGTGGCACCCTGAGGGATCTCGGAATGACGAGCAGGAACGACGGATGGGAATCCCAAGGACTCAATAGGGGGAGGCGGAGAGCGAGCATCATCGAACAGTGGCTGGGATCCTGATGAGGAGAAGGAACCGACCCGCTGGCGGCCCTCTCTCGCGGTGGCGTTCATGAATTGCTGTCGTAGTGCGCCGTCCATGGTGTGTGTTCTTGGACGGAAGTTGCTCGTTTGCCGCACAGGAGGGCTGACCGAGTTATTATTGTTATTGTTGTTGCTATTGTTGTCGTACGAGCCGCCGTACGTATCGTTGAAGACCATGCCTTGTCGTCTCGAGAAGTCCCCGGGGATGGATCTCGGAGAGCTTTGCGGGGAGCTTGAGGTGAGACCACGGGGCATCTGCAGAGGGGCAGTCGGGTCCAAAACGGCGTTGGCAGCCGGGGCGGGTGACAGGCCGGGGTGATGGTATTCGGGGGTCACGGCGCGTATCGTGGGGTTCGATGCGTGGTTGGAGCGGAAGGAGGTGCGCATATTGGTTATGGAAGCGCGTTCCATGCCGCGAGACGACGGGTCGGCGGACAAGGACTGATTCTGAGAATGCGGCCAGTCGAGGCGCGGCGTGATGTTGTGACCACCGTTGTGGCAGGTTCGTCCATCCATGCTCGGTGGTGCCATGCTCATTCCATGGTTTGTCCTCATTTGGGGATCGCCCGCATCTGAGGGTTTGTGATTACAAGTGCGTGTCTGGATGATTTTGTCTCTCCCAGAGCTGCTGCGCTGCGCCTGGACGTCCCACGTTACAACGTCTTATTTCCCCAAATCCTAGCCGGCACGCCTCTCTGGGTCTCCAACAGTCAACTGGTAGCCGATTTGGCGGTGATCCCGGGACTGATGTGTGTGCTGCCACGCAACAGTAAGCATAATAGTCGCTGGCCGGTAGCCTAGAAAGTCGCAAGCCGAGTCTCACGGGTGTTGGTCGGGTCTAGTCGAGCAGAGCGGAGTCGTGTCGAGTCACAAACAGCTGATCGATTGTGACAGCTGGGGATGTCGTTGACTGACAAACATTCAGCTCCTGCAGCAAGGAGAGCCGGTGCGAGACGAACTGGGGGGGGGGCAGGTCTGGGAGGAAGCTTCGAAATGGAAATGCGAAGTTGCGGTGGCCAGCAGTTATGCCAGGGCCGGGCAAGGCAAATAAATGGCAGAGCAAGCGGGAGGGGGGCGTGGTGTAGAAATGGATCAGCGGCGGGATGAGAGGATGAAAGCGGGGGATTTTGGCTGACGATCCACAGGTGCGAAGTGGAATGATGCAGGGTTGCAGCGAAGAGCGGCCGTTCGATTTCGAGGTCGAGGTCGAGGTCGAGGGGAGAGGGGAAACGGGCCAAATTGTCGTTGTTGTTGTTGTTCTTCGCTAGTGCAGGCGTTGGAAAGTTGCACAAACTAATCGCCTCGAGAAAGCTGCAGATAGAACGGCAGGAACGGATGTGCGGAGACGGCGGTGGCAGCGGCAGCGGCAGCGGCGATGAGGAGACCGAATGATGACGAGCGGGGGGAGGGGAAGGATGCCTGATGGAAAGGAATGTCTGGTAGTGTCTGCGGGAGACAAATGCGGCGGGCGAAGTCAGAGAGACTGGTGAGAAAGAGAAAATGAAAGAATGAGAGAGGGGGTGAGTGAGAAGCGAGGAAACTCGGCAGATGACGGCGAATGGGAGGGGGAGGGAGGATGGAGGTGAGGAAGGGAAAGGAAGTGATGTTTGTAAATGAATGTGATGAGGCGATGGCGACGGTGAAGGCGCTTGAGGTGGGCTTTCAGTGCGATGGATTATTCCCCTCTTCTCTTTTTTTTTCCTTCTTCTTCTTTTCGTTCTCTTCGTCTTCCTCTCTTTCCTTGTTCCTTTTCTTCCCACTTCTTTTTTTTCCCTTTCTCTTTTGGTAGCTTTTCTCGCAAATTCCGAAGGGACCCAGAACCGGAGATGGAGCTCGGGGGGCAGGGAGCTAAATGATATTGGTGATTAGATATTCGGCGAGGTGGAATCGATCACCAGGGATGTTGCTGTTTGTTCCTTTGGGCTTGTTCTGCCAGTGTGCTACCGCGGCATGCATACCAAGGCTGTCTCAGGCTCCAGGGGTCGGACAGGCAATCGCGCAAGGGCTGTGGGACCACGGAGGATCAGGGCAGGGAAGATGTCGAAGACTGGGGACGGGGCTAGTTGGCAAGCGAGATATCCAATGTCAGTGGAGGGAGCTCTGGATTATGGATGGCAAAAGCAAGCGAAGAGATGCATGGATGGGACTAGGAGCAGGACTGGGAGGAGGGGCGGCGGCGAAACGAAAGAAAGAGGGCAAGTTTGTGTCTGCGTTTGTTCTGACTGGCCGCTCTTCAGCCGCTCGCGGTCGAGGGAGAAAGAGAGAGAGAGAGAGGCGGTGGTGGTTGATCGCTCTGATCTGCGACGTCAAGACAAAAGGAGGCATTCAGAGGGAAGCACAAGGGGGAAGAGGAATGCAAAGAAGGAGAAAAAGAAGAAACGAAAAGAATGAAGACATGCGATGTGAGGTGGTACGTACAGATGGGAGCTAAGCCGTCGTCTGCGCATCCATCAATCCCGGTTTTGGGAGAGAGTGAAGGACGGGGAGAGCGGAAAAAAGAAAGAGAGAGGCTGCCCAGGCAGGAGACAGGATGTCGATGCTGGCGGACCAGATGCCGCTACCAATGGGACCTCGACGGCGCTGCTGTCGTGCATGCAGATGGAACGAAGCTATACCATGACAGCAAAGAGGTGGGTGTGATGGTGGTAGTGGTGATGGTGATCGTTGTTGTTGTTGCTGTTGTTGCTGTCGTCGTCGTCGTTGTCGTTGTCGAGACGGGTTTCATAGGGTCCCACCTCCCGTCATACAGCGCAATCCAAGCAAGAAACAAGATGCTGCCAGGGAATGAATGACTGAATGGAATGATGGGTTGTTGAACAAGGTTGCGATGACAATGACGAGGCGAGGGGCCGAAGTCGAGTATAACGCCGTGTTGTGTTGTGATAGTCGTCGAAAGGGAGACGCGAAGAGCAAAGGAGGCAAAGGGGGCAAGGCTGTTGCTGGACATGGCAATTGGAATCAGGGGGGGGGGGGGGGGGGGGGGGGGGGGGGGCAGGACAGGCCATTAGCAAGTCAGTTAAAGGGGGGGACCAAGTGGTCTCTGGTTCTGCCGGTTTGCTTCCAATGCTCTCTCTCTTTCTCTTAGAACTATCTAGGCGCACTTGCCACTTCCGCCCGTATTGGATTGCTTTGGCCGATGTCTTAGCCCACACCGCACCTCACCCCAAACGGCAAAGCCCCATGAAAGCCCTTTACCACATATGAAGAACGCGGCATCGAAGTCGAGGGGAAGGGATAGGCAGCTTGGCATACCCGCCGGGTTCAACCGTTCCACGTCCCCGGGTGGTTCACTGGTTCCAATCATCGACTTTCGTCTACATGTTGTATGCTGTGTCTCATTGCCGGCGTGCACGACACGACGACGGTAGATGTAATATCATATGCGAGGACGGCTGAGAGTGACACGCCATCTCCCTGGCTCTTCTCTGTATTTGTGTATCTATGTATCCGTACCTGTGTATCCCTTCCCGTGCCTCGACTTCTGATATCGGCATCTGGCAGGGACCAAGAGCTCTCGGCTTGGCCGTCCAAGGGGGGAAACGTAAAGTATCAAGCATCAAGGATGTGCCTTTCTCTTTCTAACCTTGTTTCTCTATTATTATTTTTTCCTTCTTTTTTTCTTACTCGCCCCCTCTTATTAGAGTTACACTGGACCATCTGGCCGGAGGACTCGACAAACTTCAATGGCCAAAGGAGAGAAACAGGCGAGGTTGGTAATTAATTACGCTGCAGTTGTTCTGCAAGCCAGGCCTCGGAAGTCTAGGTATGTCCAGCCAGTCTCTAGCGCAATGAGACGAACTGCCGCCTGCTCGCTCGACCTTGAAACCTTCAAACCCCGGAAATTCCACGCCATCTAGTGTCTTGCGTCTGGTCTCGTGGACGTGTGTACTCTAAACACGTCTTTCATCCCATTGTCATTTGGCCAGCGGAGGAACTTGAGCAACCCCAACCCCCCCCCCCCCCCCCCTTTGTTCCTGTCCGCCGTCTCAATGGCATTGCCGTCCCGTCAATCATTTCATCCTAGTTGTTATGCCATCCCAAAATAACAAAACTCGCCCTGCCGGTTCGTCCCACAACACCCTGCAACGCGACGGCATTTCGGATGGTGGGGAGGACTTCCTTCGGCTTCTTCCATCCAGCAACAACTGTCCTCCCCCCCATCTGAGCGACATATCTACGGGGTATATGCTCCTTGAGAACTCACCAACATCCGTCCGTCCATCTACATCTATCCGTTGGCATCGCCACACCTAGCCTACTTTCTCCCTGGCATCATCAATGCCATCATCGCCATCACCATTAGCAAGGGTACGTAGGTAGGTAAGTATAGGTATCGACAGGCATAGGCATAGGCATAGGCATCTTGACCGCCCAGCCGGGCGACGAACCGCGTTGCCCTAGCTCGAGCCAGCGGCATCTTCCAGCTCGCACCTAACATTCACCAAGACGCACATTCTCGCGCCACGGCCCTTGAAGCCATGATCCATCCAGCGCCCTAAAACACCCCCCAAGCCCAGCTTGCCTAAAGAAGTCGCCGCCTCGGGACTAACACGAAAGAAACCCAGCCCGCTGGCCCGCGCCGTCTGGCCGCACGGGTGCAGAGACTGAGTGCACTGATCCCCCCTCCCCTTTCATGTTCCTCGCCCGAGTCATCAAACACACAACAACATACATGTTCGGATGGCAGGTGAACGGGAAGGGGAGAGGGAGGAGGCAACCGTAACGTACGCCCGGTACCTGCGTTCGCCATGTTTCCACCGTCCTGAGGCCCCCCAAGGCACCCGAGTCCAGAACAAAGCAGTGGATGCGCATCCAGGTGTTTAATGATATCCATCATAGGTCGTCAGCCCGTCTCGATCCTCCACAATCATAATCGCTCGCCTAGTTGACCACCGGTCTTGATTGATCTGAACGGGTAGTCTTCTCCGCCCGCTGTCTCATCCTCTTCCACGGTTCGCCGTCAGCGGATCTTGTCTCTCGTCAGCGAGTCACATTACCCCCCGGGGGGGGCAGACAAGGGTTGGAGGGGCCGTACTTCTTCAGCCCTCACTTAGAGACTAGGTAGCCGACAACGAGCCAAGTGCAACGATGCAAAGGATCTCAATTCGGCTGCTAGTCAAACATGGGCGGATATGTGACGAACCCACATACTCGCCCCCACATCGAGACCACTTGTCCAGGTACGGTGTTGGCGGGATCCCTCTTCAAGAATGCTCCGGTGGGCAGTAGTGGGTGCGCAACGCCATCGCAATCAATGCCAGCCCACGCATCATCCAGATCAAGCGGGACCTGACGAACCAATATCGGAGTGCCTATTTCCAGACGAGAAATCCTCCGATGGATAAATCGAATTGCAACGCAACACAGCCATCGTGTACATGGGCTCGGGATAATGCAGTGCTACAGCCTACAGCCTACATACAGCCTATGAGCAAGCCGGACCGCCAAAGGCCCCCAAAAACAAAACGAAAGAGAGAAGGGGTAAAAACCGTCCGACCTCGCGGCTTCATGCCAAATTGCCTTGCACCAGTAGTTCAGAACCCAGCCAGTCGGGCCGCCTGCTTATCCTGTTGCACCCCATTCGGCCGGTTGTCTCGCTCCGTCTCTTCGTACCGCGGCATCGGAAAATGGGCACCACCGAAAACTTGCTTCCGCCGGGGGCGCTTCTGTGCGGCCGTTCGGTATCGCTGGCTGCACAACAACGGCCGCGACCCGACACCCCCCTGGCCGCCTTGCGTGCGACACAGAGTCATGGGAGACAGACATCCGACGACTCCACGGCTCCCCCTCCCCAGCAAGGGTACGGCAGCCCGGCACTCGTTCGTGCAAACACTCGGACCCCGACCCCACCCCGCGAAGGGCAGTGGATCGTTATATCGGCCTGTTCCTCTCTTAAGGTATCAGAGACTGGGGGGAGGGGGTTGCTGATCTTGTTTACCTACCGTAGCGCCCTGCTTTCCCCTTCGCAACATGAGAAGAGAAGAGACATACATCCGGCCGGCCCCGCGGGGGAGAAGGGGGGCCGTAGCACAGACAATCAGCCCGCCGTTCCCACCCTCTTAGAGCAATTTCATTCTCATCTGCTTTTCTTATTCCAAGTTGAGTTGCAAAAGAAAGAAAAAGGAGCTACCATGTGTATTCGTTCCGACTCGGTTGAGCGGGACATTCTCAATCGACACACAACGCTTGCGGGACTCGTCCTGGGTGCGATGGTGAGCGCAAAAGAAAGCCCGGCGGCGTCGGGACAAGGACCCCGGCCGGTTTCTAACCCCAGCGGGAGGAAGGGGGGGGGTGCAGGTCATCTGGTGCCGGACCTGGCCTGGTCACAATAGGATTGATTACATGACAGGATGAGATCGAAAGGGCCCTTGCTGCCAGCGCTTGCTTTTTCCCTCCCATTGAGATCCCAAGAAACACCTCAATCTTCGGGCCCCTTGCCGTTTTGTTGGCCGCCTGGGCCTCCCGGCAGGCCTGGGACTGGCTGCTGATCTCAGAGCTGCCGGGTTGGAAGAAACCCCGGCGGGCCTGAGCCCCCTTCCTTCTCCTCGGTTGCCTGCCGCTGCATAATCAGATCGGCGGTGTCGTCTCGGTCGTCTTAGTCGTCGTTCTCGACGTCGACCAAGCCCTTTGTTTCACACTCGAGCTGATGCAGGTGTCCTCCCCCCCCCCCCTGACCGAGTGAAATATATGCTGGATGGGTTCGATATTCTGCAAGCCCCCGCGGCAGCCGCAGCCACTTTGGCCAATCTGAAAACACAGAATGAAATGGGGATTTTGCTTCTTTCTCCCCAGGCATGCAAGGGGGGCTTGTCCGGCGAGGAAGATCGTGTGCAGAGGATTTGTGTGTCATCGTCTTCGTCAGGGTCCCGTCAGAGGGTGGTATTCCGTGATTTTGACGAAAGGTAGGGGAGGAGGCGGGGGAAGCATATGTATGATAGTGAGACAGCTGCGTGACGTTCGTTCCACTACAGTCAGTCAACCTCTTTCTCATTCCGACTTCAGCAAACGAACTTGTCTACCTGTTACTTTTTTTCGATTCAGCCCGCCGTCACTTCCGCTTGTGCCCTCCAAATCCAGAAGAGAGAGAGACTTCCTTCTGGAGCTGAAGATGACTGAAGACCTTTCCTCTCCCTACCTCCCTCCTTTCCGCCACAGGCGTGGAATCTGCGCCGTTGCCGTCAGGGACTCGTCAAAGGGTCTCACTGCGAACGAGCTCCAGCCTTGTCCAGCTCGCCCTTTCTCAGATCGTCCCGATGCCAAATCGGATACACACCAGAGTGGCTCGAGTCTTAAACGGATTGTCGACTGAAGCGGGGATTCCATCGAATCTTCCTCAGACCCCCAGGGCCAGATCGTGAAAGGCCCTTGCAAGGGGGGCAAAGGGCCATGGCTGCTGGGTTGACTGTGATGAATCCTTGTTACGAGGTGGACGTTCACTTCGGTGGTTGGGGAGCTCATCACATGCAGTCGGGCCTGCTGTAGCGAGTTGCTGGCCGGGAAGACGACATGGAGATCGACGAAAGGACCCAGGCAGGTCTGGAGTCAAAGGCAGTCCATGTAGACATCATTGACACTGAGCAATGGTGGATGGTTGGTATGAAGCCTACGAGTCTGATTTCTGTATGAAGAGTGTACGATGCGAAATTTCACATACAAACAGCGAGGTAAAGCCCTCTCTATGTGTCTCGTAGTTACAGCTACGAAACTCTATAAATTGCCCATGATGCGCCTAGGTGCATGATCTTTGATGACCAATACAAGAATGTCTCTCTCTCTACTTGGACTGCCCTCGAATCTCGGCCTCGGTCTCGACGTGGTCCATCCTCTTGGGCCGCTTGAAGGGGTGCGCCTCGGTGTTGAGCACCCAATCGTCGAGGCTGAGGACGTCGGGCGGGGAGAAGATGAGGTAGAAGTACTTGAGCGTCTCGGCGAACCAGAAGCTTTCCATCGAGTCCGTCTTGGTCGTGTCGCCCGGCTGCACGTTGACGTTGTCGATGGCCGAGTAGGCCAGCGGCGTCTCGGTCGCGCGCTGGATGGCTTGAAACATGTCCCAGGCGACGTCGCGCCACTCGTCGTCACCCGTGATGCGATACATGTAGAAAATGCTCTCAATGGCCTCCGGGCGAAGCATGTAACGGCCGTCGCGGACCTGCTTGACGCCCCCCGGCACGCCCGGGCGACCGTGTTTCTTCTCGTCCCACTCGCATGCGCCGTGGTCCGGCTCGGCGCAATGGTGGAACGTCATGATCTCGGGCATGATGCCCGTGGGGAACACCTTGTACGCCCAGGCGCAACCGCGCGAGATCTTCTCGCCAATAGTGACGTACGAGTTCCGGCCCAGAAGCTTGCCGGCGAGGCCGTACATGGCGCCAGCAAAGCAGCCAAGGTGCTGGGCCTCGGGCGTCAGGTCGACCGAGGTCGCGTGGGCAAAGGCATTGCCCGGGACGAGAATGTCGGTCACGTTGGGCAGGATGGGGCGGAAGAGGATGTGCTTGTCGATGGCATCGAACGAGCTACTGGTGAGCTTTTCATACTCGTCGTCGAGGCCGCCGAGCAGTGCGTGCATCTTAGGAAGGTACTCGTATAGAGAATCCGCCTGCGCGCCAATGCTGAAGGAGCTGTCGTCGACCTTCTCCTCACGGTAGTTCATGAACATGGGCCACATACCGGGCAGTTTGCTCTTGTCCTGCGTCTTGACGAGGAACTCTTTCACACGCTCGGTCGCGTCGTAGTATTTCGGGTCACCCGTCAGCTGGGATAGGCGGGTAAATTCCATGGACAGCGAGCATCCCGCGGCCGAGGACTCGCGCTCGCCAACCTTCTGCCTGCCATACTTGGCATCCGAGAACTTGAACCAAAAGGGTGGCATGCGGTTCGGGGTGTCGAAGCCCATGTACAGCATGTCGCCCAACTCCACGGCCTTGGCCAGCAAGGCCGGCTCGCCGCTCAGGTCGTAGGCGCCGATGAGACCACCCAGATGACGAATGGTCGTCTCGAACATGTTGGCGGCGGTCTCGGTGGTGTTGGACCAGTCGAGTTGGGCGACGGCGCGAACAGCGCGGCGGAAGTCGTCGTGCATTCCCATGATCCACAGCGAGTCGAGGCCGTCGACCATGGTGGCCGCCCAGCCGCCGAAAGTGTTCTTGCCACGGCCAGACACAGGTGTCAGCTCGTCCCACGTCCATGCGTGGTCAACATAGCTGGCCCAGCTCCGTCGGAAGGCGTGGACCACGGCTGCCCTTCTCGACTCGATCTGCTTTCCCCTTTCCTGGTCGCGGTCCTCGTCGTGGGATAGTTTCTTGCTCTTCTTCTTTTCTCCCCGACTGTTCTTGCTGCTGCTGCTGCTGCTGCCCCCGTCAAAGTCGTATTGGACTTGCGGGAGGTCGCGAGGAGTGCCAGCCGGCGGGGTTCTCAGCGGCTTTTCGAGCGGATATTCGAGGGTCAAGCTGCCCCAGTCGTAGCCCGACTTGCGGTAGTGGATGCCGTTGTAGATGATGTCGCCGGTGCCCCAGCCAACGGGAAGGCCGGTATGCCAGAGGAATAGCAACGTTAGGGCGATGACCAGGTAGATGGGTAGCCTCGCGGGGCGGCGCCGGCGGATGGTGATCATGATGGCGGCTCAGAGTAAGGAGAAAGTGGCGGCAACGACAGCATTGCTCGGCACAGCTGGTTACTCATATCGTTTCCTCGTCGAGGTTGGGGGAGTGGATGAGTTTGATGCTTCACCCTACGAGGGGGGGCCGTGTCGAAGGAAGGAAAACCAACGCTGGGACAGAACTTGGCAAGAAAGAACTTCTCGTGGGTTTAAGACTCTACCGGTCCAAACACCCTGGTGCTGCTGATGTCAGGGGGTGGAGGGACCGCCAGGGGAATGATCGAATCGGGGAGGGTTCGACTTTGCCAAAAACTCAAAAGAAGCCAAGGCGTCGATGCTCACACGTGTACTCTGTAATACGCTACCTAAAAACAGGTATCCCGTACCCAAACGGTAAATCAGACACCGCTGCCCGTTACACCGTCATTGACTCCGACTCTCGGTCAGAAAACCAGCATGCAAACACTCCATGAGGACATATCATCCAAGGAATTGAAACGGACGGATCGTCAAGCGGTGGGCCGGCGACCGCTCATTAGATGGGCGCCGTGTCGCATCATGACATGTCCTTTCGGGGGTCACGACCTGCTACTGTACTTTCCCCCTCCCCCCTTGTGCTCCTCGTATCAAGATTGGTGAGGCTCCCACGCTGAAACGAGGGTGTCCCCGGTCTCTCGCCATTATTTTAGAAAGTTTGTGGGGGTTCCCGGGCCCGCTACCCCCTGTCCATCAGTGGATTGGCTGCTGCTACTCGTCCGCATTAAATTAGTGAAAACAGCGAGAAAACAAGGCATTTCCTGCGATTCGGTTGGAATCCGACACTTGTACGGATATCGTTATGCATACATGCGTAGCGAGGAACGTGGGCCCGAGCGCGAAAAATTGACTCCCTTGTCCGACGTGGTGGGTCCATCACCATTTCAGGCATCTAGCAAAGGCACAACGAATAATACAGGTCAGGTCATTCACCCGATGCCATGCGCAACATCAGGGGAAGGGAGGGGGGGCAACGGACGACGTGCAAATAAAGACGGTGATTTGATCTAGAGGCTAAAACTCTAGGCTATATGGTGCGCAGTGCCCGCACTCGGGTACAGGAATACATGGCGTTTGTGTCGGCGGCCACTTCTCACAGCAAATGCCGCATGTGCCGTAAAGGACCACTGGGTCTTGTATGGCTCAACCGCATTCTGAGTTGCCTCTCCGGACCCAGATCCGTACCCTCAACCCGAGTGAGTCATCCCTCGTCTGCCGCCTTGATCTCCTCTCCTTGCTAGCTCTAACATCGTTCTACTTTGTCAATCTGCGAATTGCGGGCCGTTGAGGGCGCGCGAGCGACCTCCTCCGTCGGTTGCTGCTCTCGCTGGTCGGGCCATGACCCGCCTGCGGCACGTCGTCGTTGTCGTCAGAAGCCGAAGCTTCGGCCATGGAAAACATGGATCCCCATGGCCGGTTTTGGTTTGGGCTTCCGAGACGCTTCTGGGCGGCGATGAACTGCCTGCTCCTTCGTACGGCACCGAGCATGGTGCGGCGAGAGCTGAAAGCCTTCGGAGGATGAGGTGTGAACCACCTATGGGGTTGGTAAAAGCAAATCCCTGTCCTTCTCCGTGTGACCTCAGTCGAATCCGCCACCAATCTGACTGTGGAACGCGGTGCTGACGCTCTTCTCGTCGTCGTCGTACCGTCGGCCGAAGCCGTTGCCGGCTCCCATGCGACCGCCGCTTTCGACGTAGTGCTTCAACCGATCGCTGTGACTGTATGACGCCGGACGCATGCCGTGGATGGCATCTTGAAGACCGGCGCCCAAGCTGACACCACCTTGACCAACACCCTTGGCGCCGATGACGCTAGCGCTAGCGTCGGTGTATTCCGAGTTGGCAACACTCTCGCCCGCAATGCTCTCAGTGCCACGGCCCCCTCTCTTGTTGCCGGACCGTCCCGTACCAGGAACACCCGGCAGACCCGGCCACTGGTCGGGCGTGAAGCTCGAAAAGATAGGAGGGTAAGTGGTGTTCAGGCCGGCGCCACCCAGGGAGCTGTGGATGGACGAAACGTCGTCAGGGATGTACGACATCAACGAGCCCGAATCAAAGTCGCGCGTCGAGCCAGCGCCGTTGAAGCGGTTGCCGCCGTTGGGGGGGCCGCCTGCGTTGAACTGAGGGGGCTGGCTCATCTTTTGGCGGTAAGCGGTTCTCGGCTTTCCAAACTGCAACAGCGAAGTCTGCAGGTTGGTCAAAGGTCCCTCGACCAAGCACTTGCGGTCCTTGAAATGGACAAGCAGGTGGTGCCACAGCTCATGCTTGGAAAGGACCTTGGGGTTACCGATGATGACAAGGCCGTACTTAGCACGAGTCAGGGCGACGTTGAGACGGCGCGGGTCCGAAAGGAAACCGATGCCTTGGTTGTCATTGGAACGGACGCAAGACAGAACGATAAAGTCCTTCTCACGACCCTGGAAGGCGTCGACAGAGGCAACCTCGACCTCCTTGTAGCTCTCCTTCTTGAATGTGCCCGTGTTCTGCATGGTGCTCACAATGTAGCTTCGCTGTCCCTCATATGGAGTGATGACGCCGATGTCCAGAGGCTTGACTCCCGCCTTGAAGAAGCGAGTGACAACCTTCTCCACGTTGGACGCCTCGGTGCGGTTCAGGTACGACGTTCCGGAAGCCGAGATTTCCTCATTGCCCAAGTTGGACCAGAACATCATCGGCATGTCAACGACGGGCCAAGGGAAGTCCACATCGCGGCGGACGCGATCCTTGACCGTGACACCGTTCTGGAGAGACCCGTCGTAGAACATGTTGGAAGGGAACTCCGATAGACATGGGTGCATGCGGTACTGTATGTTCAGGCGAATAGGCACCAATCGCAGGTTGACGAGACGCTCGAAAAGAGACTGGTTGAGACCTGCCTTCGCGGCCTTCTTGTTCATGATGACAGGGCCCAGTTGCTTGTGATCGCCCACAAGGACAACCTGCTTACACCCAAGGACAAGAGGAATCATGCACTCGGGCTCGGCGGACTGGGTCGACTCATCGATGAGGACGTTGCGGAACTTCATCTTGGACAGGCGAGGATCACCAGCGCCAACACAAGTGCAGCAGACAACGTCGGCGTTGTGAAGGATGTCTCTCTCGGCCGCCTTGGTGAGCTGCTTGAACTTCTTCTCGTCCTGGCTGGACAGCTCGCCAAGCTCACTCTTGAGCTGTGCAAGCTTGACTAGCTCTCCGTTGCTGTCGTTCATACGGACCTGCTCATGGAGCGCGAGGAAGCTTACGGACGACTCGACATCCTCGCGGGATTTGGCTGTAAGACGAACGACTTTGAGACCAGTGCGGTGAATGCGCTCGCAGAGCTGGTCGACGGCGACATTGGACGGGGCACAAACAAGGACTTGTCCATTGTTCATCTTGCACAGGTGGTAAATGATGGTTGCCGAAGTCACAGTCTTGCCGGTACCCGGAGGGCCCTGGATTAAGCTGAGCGGGGTCGACAGTACGGCCTTGATGGCGGCGATCTGGCTGGTGTTGAGGTCGGGGAGGCCGGGAACGCTGAACTTCTTAGGCATGGTCGTCTTCATCGGCGCAACCGCGACATCATGACCCAGCAGCTTGTGGAAGATGTATCCCGAGACACTCATGTCGTCCACGGCGAAGGTCTTCATCGCATACTGCATGCGGTCATACGACGTCGCCTTCCACACGTAGTCTGCCGAGAAGTTGTGGGTACACTCAGTGGGGACTTGCTTCTCGTTGCCGGCCTTACGCAGCTCGAGAGTGACTTCGTCAGACTGGTTGTTGGGGATCTTGATGACATAGCCGACTCCCTCCCAGGCCGGACGGAGCTCGCCCTTGTAGCGGAGCCGCATCTCATCGCCAACAGCCAGTTTGACGTCACCAGACTCTATCTTGTGCAGTTCGAAGCTGACCAGGTGCTTGTTGTTGAGTCCGTAATCCCAGCGAACGGTGAGACCGTCCTCGGACTGCGCTTCCTTGAGCTTCTTGTCGTAGTCGGACTCCATCTTGACCAGAGGGCCAAAGATGTTCTGGTAGTGATAGGGGTCGTCGTACTTGAGCAAGACGGGGTGTGGGTCGTCATCGATGCTAGCAGCCTTTTCGAGGTCCGCAACAGTCGCAGTCGCGTTCTCCTTCCACATCTCCTCCAACTTCGCGATCATGGGCGGTGTCAGGTGCCGAGCGCGAAGCTGCTCAGCATCGGACGGTGTGGCAACGAGCCAGGTCAGAAAAGCTCGCTCCTCAATCAGGGGTTGCCATCGAGATGTGTCCCAGCTCATATCCTTGGAGGAAGTGTTCGCGGCACATGGCTGACGACACAGGAGCACAACGACGGTATCCGACTTGGCAGGGATGAAGCCGAGAAGAAAAACGTTCTTAGTTCCGCAGTTGTAGCACTCCAGCACGGTATCACCTAGGGTGGATTCGGGGTGAAGTTGAACCTCTTTGTGTCGAGCTCTCACCAAGTGGTTGACAATGTGGGAAGAAGTCGCATTGCCGCGGGCACTGCAAAACCATTTGTTGCAGCCAAGGCACTTGACGACGGAACTCGGGGAATGAATCCCACAGTACCTGGAAGATATTTCATTAGCCAAGCGGACCGGACGGACTAAGCGAGGAAAGACGTACGCGCAAGCGTGGGGAGGGAGCTCCCTATCTTCCTCCTGGGGTCTTCCGAGGCTCAAATCCTTCAGGGCCCCAACGGGCATACTCGTCAAGCTATCGTTGTCTTCATCGTCATAGAGCTCCGTTTGGTTGTCATCGTCATCGGCACGGCGGCGGCCACCACGACCGCCGAACTTGCCGTAGAGGAAACTATCGTCGGGTTCGATGCCGGTAAAATCGTCGGCGCCGGCCTTGATCGCTGCTGCCGAGTCACTTAAGAGGTGGTTCCCCAGGTGGTTGAACGCTCCCTCCATCGTCGCAATTTCCGGGTTGGTTGTCGCAATATTCTGTCTTCCGCTGGTCTCTGCTGATCTCCCTTTGGGGAAAAGGTCAGTGCATAGTCGCAAGACAGGCAAAGCGCACGTTTTGTAACGTAGCAGTGGTGGAAGTGGAGAGAAATCTCCGGCGTAGCCAGGGGCATGCGCAACTTACTTCAGCTTTTTATCGTTTCTCGAATATTTCAGCGTCGCAGAGCCTCGGTCGGCTCAGGTCGTACGGAAAGGGGATTCGAGATATAAGGAAAGAGAAAAGGTCACATCATATCGGTGAGTGAATATTGGGGTTTGATGCTGGAACCCACAAGGTACACCAACTGAGCAAGAGCGTCTTGTGGTCGCGGTCGTAATCGTGGATGGTCAAGTGTCTCTGGTGGTGAAGTCGAGCATCCGTAGCAAGATCTGGTACCGCAAAGCCCAAGCGGCGAAAGGCAAGCCATTTTCCAGTGGTGGGATGCGTTTATCGCCACGTGACGAGCAGGCCAACAACTGATAAGCGGGCCAGCTCGGAGGGGTGAGAGGAAGCGATGGGGAGATCTCAAACCACCCCCCCTTGATTTTACACGACGCACCCCTTAATGCAGCTTCGCTTCAGCGAACGCGAAATAGTTTCTTGCCTGCTGCCCCTTTCCTGACTCGTTCCGAACGACAACAACTCTTGGTAATTAACAACTTCAGAGTCGATCAACTGTGCTCATAGTAGAACATGCACACTTCATTTTAACTCTTCGTCAAGTGACCCATCACTTCTCTTCCTCATGCATACATATATACCCCTGCACCTTGCCAGACTGCCCGGTATACATGGCCTGAACTGCTCTTTCGAATAACCCTTGCGTCCATTTTCTGATATCTTCGACATAATGTCTGTATCTTCCATCGCGTCTCGTCCTCACGACCACGCAATTCATGGCGCCGCTCCTCTCCGGAGGCAAAGGGGTGACGGCAGATGTAGGTACAACCTCCAAGGCTGAAAGCCCCTACTGGCTCCAAAGAGCCACCTCTGAAGATGTATAGAGCGATCCTTTCCGCGGTTGCTGCTGACAAACCACGCGAAGCCATCGATTGTACGATGTCTGTCAACCGTTCTGACGGTATACGATCAAGACCTTCGGGCCTCTGGAACTGCTGGCACGACCGTTGATCGACGCCGCACCCTTACAAGTACTCCTTCTTCCTGCCAGTACGTGTGTAGTGGGTGAGATGCCATTCTACATCTCCTTCCTTCGAGTCGAGGGTGCCGCCACGGATCTCAAAGGGTCTCATGGTCATTCGTGGTCCAACCTCGGCAAGCTCGACGGAGTCATACGACGTTCGGACGAAAACGTGACTATCATGGTCAGTCAGTATTGGCCCAGTCAGATCTTGAAACGAGGAGTGGCTTACTGTCTGACTTCGATACTGTCCTCTGCCGCACCAATACATAATCAGCTTGACGGGTTCAACCTGCTTAGAAGGCGCCTTGAGGAATCTTACCGTTGTTTAGGAAGGTAACTACTCTGTTCCCAATTTTTGATCTGCTAGAGATTGGGTCGCGTGGAGGAAAAAGGTGCTTCAACACCTTTACTATTCTTTGCCCAAGGCGGCTAAGCGGGTGGTCAGTAACAGTCAACGAAGATCCCAAGAGGGTACATACCTCTTGAAGCCCTCAAAGATCAAATGGGGGTATGCTTCGGAGACGCTGCCTCGAATGCTTCCAGGAATGTCATGACCTACAGGGGGTTAGCTATTACTCTTTGTCTGAAAGTGCATATAAAGCAAGCCGATGGTCTCCTTGAATCTCACTTGAGAGTGGGTTTGAAAAGAATGCTGATGTAACTAGCGTGGAACCAAATTGGATCCAGTAGTCAAGATCAGAAGCATGTTGCCAAAAAGACATAAAAAAGAAACCCTCCAAGAAGTAAATAACGCAATACTAGCACTATGCTCCATTCGTGTGCTCTCAGTCCAGTAAAGTGGCTTGTGAATAAAACACGACGTAAAATGGATATAGAGAGCACTGAGTGACAACTCTTTCAAAATTTCGTCTTTGGATTGGACTGAGGCCTGACTTGTCCAGGTATGGAGAAAAGATGACGACTGGCGGATAGCGATGCCAGAATTCGGCCCGCTTCGAGAAAATCCCGTACTGCTCGATCGTGCTAAGGGTGAACCTACGAAGAACAACGTTGTGCAGACTGAAGCTGACTGTCGGCCCATGCGGTAGGTGGCTGATCTAGTTATATGGTGAGCCAACGAAGGATCCAATGGATGAAGCAACTAACTGTGAGTGCCGTCGGATTGCCGCGATGTTCGTGCAATAGTACGAGGTCAGTCAGCGCATTAGATTTGCATGACTGCACCAAATCTGGGAGAATCAAGTTTCCACGATTGAGGCGTACAGACGTCCTAGATGCGTCTGGGTTAGCCTGGCGGGATCAAGGAGAGATGTATGCGGCCATCATACGGCAGGAGCAGCCTTATCTCCTTGGAAAATGCAGCAAGACGGCTGGAACAGTCTCTCGAGGTTGTCACAAGAACTCTGGGCTCTGAGACACCGCTCAACATCGAGTACTCGTCGTCCAAGTCCATCTCCTCCTGGGCGCTTAGCTCTGGCTTGGACTGGTCATACTGGAAATCCTTGCGAAGCGTCTTGTCTCGTGCAATTTCGGGATCGAGTGGCTTTCCAGCAGCGAGCGCAGAACGTAGCTGAGCGCGCTTTTCTCCGGTCTCCGCGTCCTTCAGAATCTGCGCCTTTCTGTAGAGGTAATCGCGACGCTGTCGCGCCTGTTTGCGAATCATCGTGGGCGGTTTTGCTAAGAGTCGTCGAGGCCCGATTCGCTATGCGCCGTTAATCGTCGAGGCTGAAAGGTAGATGGGTCGGAGTAAAAAGGGTGGTGTTGGTTGAGGATGCTGTGTGGTTCACGTTGAATTCACGATACGCCGTTTGCCGGCGCTCCTAAACTTTTTTCTTTATCGATAAGTGGGATGTTCCAATTGCTGTCCCCCACCTGCGCAGCCCACCCCCCTGTAGCAGCACCAGTCAAGCCACAGTGTTGTGGCTGAAGACTGGTGATTGAAACAAACTACCATGGCACTAATTGTCAACATCTCGTTCACGGGCGTCAATTAAGCTTTGCATGGTTCCGATTGTGCTTGCTCCAATACTCACAAGGGTTGATTGGTCACTCAGTACATCAGGATAGATTTGGTGCTTTGCGAAAACATCTTCAACGTGGGTAACATGTCTACTCAATTGTGCCGGAGTGAGTCAGCAGACTAGTAATAGCTTCGGCTTACGGGTGACAGTGGGCACGGCGCCTGCGGGCAATGAGCGCTGACAAGCCGCGATCGCAGGTTTGTTGCGACAGCCATCGCGAACCAATCGAAAACGCGTTGCAACTAGCAAAACAGTATCTTTCGCAGTGGACATTTGGAGGAGTATACGTTAAGCCTAAGATAAACGAGAAGGCTCCAGTGGGGCTGCTTGCAGAAAAGGACCCCGCCACAATATACGCGCAATACGGATACGAAGCCAGGACGGGCTTTTTGGTTTCCAATCTGCTGCTCATAGCTGATGGATAGAATGACTGGAGGTGCGCACATGCCGCCTTGCAGGGGAGGGGCAAAAGAGCGGCGACGTGGGCGATACTGCATGCTGGTGAGTAGGAATGGAAGGCTTAGGACTTCCCGGGTAGAGGAAAATGGGTGGTGCGCACAGCCACGAACTGGTGACGCTTCCTAGCCGTTGTGCCGGGGACCGGCTGCGAGATCAGCGAACGAGCCGAAGCCGATGGGCTTTTCTGGGTTGTGCGCGTCTGAGTCTGACGCTTCGCGCATTTCTAGGCGACAGGCGGGCCATTGAGAAGAATTGTAAGTATTCGTAGGTGCAACTCGTTCGTGGTGGCTATTTTTGGAGGTATGGATGACTACGCCTGCCATCACCGCCGCCACCCAACCCATGTCGCGTTCAATTGCCATCTGACGGAGCTGCCAATCGTCACCTGTTCGACCGCGGAGCGAAAACAGCCATGTTCGGGTCCAGGTGCGAGAAGGGGGCAGTTCCAGCCTCCCGCCAACGGCTACCGGGCTGTTCCAGCGCTGCCCACCGCCGTCGGACCACACAACATGACGGACAGAAGAACGAAAATACGTCCGGTGTATAACAATAAGCTTCGCCCCGCACGTCGGCGCAACATGCTCTGATGTCACTGACCCTGTGTTCGCTTCACTCCATCTCTTCCATCGACCGAATTGCTCGTGTGCCGAAACTGGCTTTGCAAAAGTGTCCTGGTAACAATATCAAGAGTCTGTGGACTGCCTCAAACCCCGCTTGCTTTCATTAAAACGTGATTCTCCCATCAAAAAGCTTGTTCATTTGATTCCTACTCGTCAGATTTTCCCAGTGGAAAAGAGAAGGGGAAAAAGAGGGAAACAACAGGGACCCCGGAAGGCAGATCGGCCAACTCTGCCCACTTGCGCCCCGTTCACCAGCATCTCCATCCAACCACAAACACCGCCCGGTGTATCCGCTCAGACAGGTCCAGGTGCCTGATTGGGTCCGTCCTCACTGTCATTTCAGCGTCTCTCCAGCACTTCCCAGTCTCCGTCAGCGCCTGGGAGATCCAACGTCATTTAAGCTGGCAGCGACCAAACATCAGCCGAAAGATCCTCACTTCGGCACCACCACCACCACCACCACCACCATAACATTCTCACGAGAGGCCCAACTCAATCCTCCTCGTTCACGGCCGGCCATCAATCCTCGTGGCTCGAAACGCGCTGGCTTCTTTTCACATAGGCACTAGCTTGTACACAACATGTCGTACCAACAGTATAATCAAAACCCCTACGCCCAGGGACCCCAAGCTGAGAGCGGATATGAATACGACAGCCAGCAGGTCCGTCGCTCTCTCAGTTGCTTTCGACTCCAGCGCGAAGGCTCACGCTGATCGTGCCAACGCTGACTTCCGTAGCAGCCGCAATATGGTCAAGGGCAGTACGAAATGCAGCCTTACGGGGAGGCCGACAAGTTCGCCGAGCAGCCCGCGCCCACCACCTTGAGCCAGCAAGACTTCCTCCAGCGCGTGCAATACCTGCGCTCGGAGATCCAGGGTCTCACATCTGATATCGAGAACATCGCCCAGCTGCACCAGCGTTCCCTCGCCGCCCCCGACAACAGCGCCAGCTACCAGCTCGAGCAGGCCGTCTCCGCGACGCAACTCCGCAACACGGCAGTCAAGGACGGCATCAAGGCCCTCGAGAAGGACCTGGCCAAGACACGTGACGGGTCGCGCGCGACCAAGACCGCCCAGCTCAACTCGCTGAAGAACACGTTCAAGGCCGAACTTAACAAGTATCAGCAGATCGAACAGGACTACCAGCGCCGCTACCGCGACCAAATCGCCCGTCAGTTCCGTATTGTCCACCCGGATGCGACGGAAGCAGAAGTCGAGGAGGCGACGCAGATGGACTGGGGCAACGAAGGTGTTTTCCAGGAAGCGGTAAGTTTTGGAGTGCTTTTGTTTTCGTTTTTGTTTTTTTGCCGAAGTCCTCGGTCACTCCGCCATCTGTACTGACAACACAATCAGCTCAAATCAAACCGGACAGGCCAAGCCAACTCCATTCTGGGCAACGTCAGGGCTCGCCACAACGAGCTGCAGCGCATCGAAAAGACACTTATCGAGCTGGCCACACTCTACCAAGAGATGGCAACGCTTGTCGAAACCCAGGAGCCTGTCGTCGAAGCCGCCGAGCAAAACGCTCAGCAGACGGTCGAGAACATCCAGAAGGGCAACGAACAGGTCGAGACAGCCAACGCTCACGCCAGGAGGCGCAGAAAGCTCAAGTGGTGGTGCCTTCTCGTCGTCGTGCTCATCATCATCGCCATCGCGCTCGGTGTCGGCCTTGGCGTCACACTGGGCAAGAACGCAACCAACACCCAATAAGCAGGCTGTCGTGAGGCATTCTCGGTAATCGCACCACGACGACGACGGGGTTTAATTCCAAGAGGGGCTCGCTTCCTTATGATATTGAGGGACGACAGGTTTCAAAAGAGAAGCACTACGATATTTAGATTTCATGATCATGGCTCGGGCGGGTGGGAGCAGGCATTAATGAGAGCGGACTCACACGAAAACAGCCACAAACCAGCTCAGCTCACCGCCGACGAAGCCACCATTTTGCCGCCTGTATAAGACACGGCAGGCTCCACGATTCCCCACCAACGGTTGACTTACTGTACGCATACTCTTCATACGATCAGACGGATTAGGTTCTTAGGGAGGGGTACATTATCTTTCTGTATTTATTCAAGGCGTTTCCTTCTCTCATACGTTTGATGAGATGATTTGGAGGGGAGGTCAGCCAATATCTTTCCCCCCCTCCCCCTTGTACGTATCGCATTCAATGGCGGCCAGTTACGGATATGCATGCATCGACGACAATACCGTACTCTCACAATCAAATCCGCAACCGTTGCGGCCCATCAAGCCCTCAAGCCACGACAGCCATGGCGGGCCATGACAGGAACCTGACTGGTCTGGGCCCCATGTCAACCCTCTGTTGACACACCCACCCCCGGTCTTCCGTCCGCAAAAATGTCGACCCCCCACCGGCCAAATTTTGCACTCACGATGCCCGCACACATTCCACTCCTTCTCACATGCAATTTCGTTCGCGCACCCTAGCCCCATGTCTCAACGCTACACTCCCTCATAGTCATCTCTTCCAACGACCTTTTCAACAAACATGGTCTGGTGGTGTAGTTGGTTATCACGTCAGTCTAACATCTCGTTGAGTCGCATCGACGGGCTGGGCACACTGAAGGTCTCCGGTTCAAGTCCGGGCTAGATCATTAACAGCTGGGCGATTGGTTTAGTGGTATAATGACCGCTTAGCATGCGGTAGGTCCAGGGTTCGATTCCCTGATCGTCCATCTCTTTTTGTCGGTTTCGTGTACCCGGGTTGTTTTGTGATGGAGTAAGATTGTGTGTGGTTCATTCAGTCTTTTGATTTCACCTCTCTTTAACGGACCAAATCATTCATTCGGCAGCGGATGTCACAGATTGGCTGGCATGCTTCTTCCTCTTCTTTGCTCCTCTTTTGACATATGTTCAAGGCGCATAACAAACTGATCATGAGGAGCGAACGGTCGGGATATGTCAGGCGCGGATAGGGTATGACAGTGGTTACATATGACAATGGACTAATTCTACAATGCTCTCACCAATATACGCAAAGTGAGGGAAGTCGGATTATGTACAACGTAAAGGGTTCGACCCATGCCTCCCAGCCGTTCGCAGCCCTGGACTTCACTCCCCTTTCCCAAAGCCCCCACCACCGGCTAACAAACAAAAAGACACGACACAGCGAAACGGGTGACTTGCCCGCTCTGATAATTTTCCCCTATTACCGACCAGGAACCCAATTGTCCGGGCTATCCGCTCCCTCATGTGCTTGGGAGTTGTGTGTTTCTCTCTTCTTACACGACGCCAGTGGGTGAGTTTTACATGCTTCTTGTTCAAAAGGCCAGTGGCCCTTTACCGGGGCATGCCACCCGGGCCAATGCCCTGAAGCTTGGCCGCCAGCTTCGGGTACTTCTCCTGTACCTGAAGCTGCGTGCGCGTCGCCTCGGCGTACGAAAGAGCATTGACGATCTCGCCCTCGGTGCGGGCAAGCTCTGCGGCGCGCTCGAAGTACTTGAGCGCATCGGTGACCTTGCCCTGCTGCAGAAGAAGCTGGGCCATGGTGGCAACGGCAATGTCGCATTCAGGATCGACTGTCACGGGGGTTAGCGGCAGAATTCAAATGTGGGCATGGCTTCCACCTACTGATGAGCGCCTTCTGGCACAACTTTTCGGCCTCGCCGAAGTCCTGCTTCCATTGGAAGAGGGTAAGAGCCTTGTTGATAAGAGGAAGAACGTTCATGGCCATGGGCTTCGTCTTGGACTCCATGTCAATGGCGCTGTCGAACTTCTCAATGGCCTCCTGGAAGTTGCCCTGGTCGAGAAGCAACTCTCCGTAGTAGTTGTAGACATCCGGAACTTCCTTGAAGTTCTTGATGCAACGACGGAAGGTCGACATCGACGATGCGATAGAGCCCATCTTGTACTGGGTAACGCCGAGCTGAATGTGGGAGAAGATAAAGTCGCGGTCCAGGTCGATCGACTTCTGATAGTCCTTGGCGGCGTCGGAGAACTCGCCCTTGATGAAATGGAGTTGAGCGCGGTGGTAGTAAATGTCAGGGTCCTCGCTGTTCTGTTCCATGGCTTTCTCAAAGTCCATGGAGGCCTTCTCGGGAGCGCCAAGCTCGAGGTTCATGCTGGCGCGCTTGATGTAGCTTTGGGTCATGGAGGGGTCCAGCTCAATGCTCTTGGTCAGGTCCGTCATCGCGTCGTCGTGCTTTCCGAGCAGGCAGCTGAAGGTACCGCGGAGGTTGTAAGCCAGGGCTTCGAACTCGCCAAGGTCGCCAAGCTCCAGGGCCTTCTCGAAGGCGGCTCTTGCCTCCTCGTAGCCATCGCCAGTCTTTTTCTCCAGAGCTCTCAGACCAAGCTGCAGTTGACCCTTGCCGGTCTCTTCGGACAGGACAACAGAGTCCTCCAGGCCGGCCGGAAGAGGCTTGACGCGGAAGCTCTGGAGGTAGTTGCCAACGAAGGTATGGCTGGGCAGCTTGTTGGGGCGGCTGGCCATCATCTCCTGGGCCTTCTGTTCCGCGAACTTCTTAAGCAGACGCTCGACAGACTGCGCACTGCTCTCATTCTTGAAGCTGTCGATGATGCAAGAGGCGGTGAAGTCGAGGAGAGCCTCGCCGTACATCTTCAGGTGTTCATAGGCGTTGGCGCGGCGGTTCAGGGCCTTGACGTATTCAGGGTCGAGGTTGATGGCGGCGGTCGTGTCTTCGACGACCTTGTCCCAGTTGCCCAGAGCATTGTAGCAGGCGGCACGGTTAGAGTAGAAGATGGGGTTTGCCTTGCAGAGAATGGCCTTGGAGTAGAGGTCAATAGCCTTGTTGTAATCCTTGCTGCCATATGCCTGGTTGCCGACATCCTTCAACTTGGCGGCGTACTGCTCTCGCTGGTCGGCCGTGAAGCTTGCGACAGTGGTTTCATCGATCTCGGGAAGTTCATCGGCGGTCTCGACGGCAGCAGCCTTGGGTTGCGTTGGGGCAGCAGCCTCTGCAGGTGTGGGCTGCTTTTCTGCGTCTGCCGCGGCCTTTCGTTCGGCCTCCTTTCTTTTCCTTCTCTCCTTCTTGCTCAGCTTTGGTGTGGAATCCTTCTTCTGTTGTTACGCTAGCTGTCAGCTTCGCTCTCGTCGAGACTTATACAGTGCCGGGAGAGTGCGCCAAGATCTCGGTAATGACGGCTGAAAAATTAAATCGCATGACGACAGGCGTCGCGGCTGCGAAAAGGAGATGGAGTGAATGACGTACGGAGTCGCTGTTGAGGAAGTAGATAACGCCGGCACCAGTGGCGACGACAGCAACACCAGCAGCAGTGTAGACAACGGCCTTGTTGTCCGAGGCCCAGGTCGTGATGCGATCCCAAAGGCCAGAAGACGAATCAACGGGAATGACAGTCGGGGGACTGGCCATGGGAGGCACGGACGGCAGGGGATTCGACATTTTGGCAATTGGCCGAAGCAATTGGTCAAAGAGAAGAGGATATCAAGGGGTTTACAGGAAGGGAAAGTCGCGAGATTGAAAGGAAGGGGATTAATGGGCTGACCGGCTTGGTCGATGATGTAGAGGGTTGCACGATTGGGTTGGTATTGCTGGTGCTGATGCGCTGGACCAGGAGCTTCCGAGTAGCCGCAGACGAAAAATTATTGCGCGACGGGGAAGCTCATGAGGAGTTTTTCCGGGCTGTTGCCTCTGGGCCGCCTGCCGTCATTCACTGGGCCTCAGGCGATTCAAGAGTGGGGGTGCCAGGGAGGCGCGCCCATAAATCTGCACACTACGTAACCACTGAGGGTACGCGACATCCTCAGAGCAAGGGTGCATTGGTCAGCCAGCGTGGTGGTACTTTGGCACGTTGATTGACAGTGCCATCCATGCCACGGTAAACTGAGTCTTCGGTCTTATTCAGCAGCAATTGCTTGTCACATTCTGTTTAGTTCGCTAGGGTTCAACTGTTCCGAGTGCCAGCGTTGATGGGCTTGCACTCGGATTGACCAGGCTAGGCCATGGTCCAATGTGTCTGGAATCCACAAGAGGCATTGTTCTTGCACTCTTCCGGGTTGTCCGTCACTCTTGGCCACCTGGTCGTCTTGTCTTCTTTACTTGTCGCCTCTCTCTCAGTCGCGAATCACCGCGATGGGAGTCATCGACGTGGACTCTGCTTTATCCCACAACCAAACACATTTTGCTATCGAGCCGTGTTCCTCGCAGTAGGTCTAATCAAGGTGCGGGCGGACCTGACGCCGTCATGATTGAGGTCCCACGGCGGAGATGGTGAGGACTATGGTGACAACTTGCTTGTAGACGGAGAACTGAAATCGGGCGATCGGGCCACACATCGAGGCTGTCAAGCCATCTGCATATTCAGATCATTATGAACAATTTCAATGGTCCATGATGGCGGATGGAAACTCTGTCGCGGATGCATTTTAAGACCATGGCAGCGAACAGCCTCCCGACAAACGCTCTTGCAATGTTGAGTACGCCTTATCGCGAATTCTAGTCGCGGATTCCTCATCGCCTTGCCAGCCATTGATCACCCACACCATATCACTTGCCTGTCGAGTCCCCAACCTTTTTTAGCGTTCAGCATTAGAGTGACAAAACCTGGAAAATCTACGGTGTCTGATGACTTGAAACAAGAATTCAGCGCATCGTTCTTGTGAGCACTGAAGGATGCTTTGCCTGCTATACCTGGAGCGCTTCCGTTACGTAATCACCGCGGTACAACTTTTGGGCGCCAATATTTCCCGCTGCGAGTACTTTAATTGACAACTCTGGGGTCGTGTGGTCGTTCTTAACTTGGAAGCCTAGCCGTCTTTCCATTTCTGTGTTCTTCATCCAAAATCAGTTTGTAAATGCACAAACACTGTCTCTCTTGGCGACTGAATCAAAAACCAAACCGAGACCTGAAAACATTCTCACCAAAGTGCAACATCACATAAATCAGCTCCGCGGCGCTCATTTCCACCATGTCCAACGACTTCCAGCTATTTACATCCCTTCGGTATGACCCAGGGCTCATAAGAGTGCCCAAAAGGCGCTTGGCCAATGCGGGATGGAACGCCAAAATGACGTCGCCCTTATATATGCTGGACCTCCACCGGGATCGGATGTTACGGGCTGCCACCTACTGGGGTTGGACATCTGCTATCGAAGCTATTTCGGACTCGGCCGGTCTCCAGAGGCTGGCTGATGTGATTGAGTCTTTCTTGGCCCAGCACGGGAAGGAGTCGGCTAAGAGAGTCAAGGTGCTTCTGAACTCGGAGGGGCATCTCAGCTGCGAAGCGTCAACGGTGCCCGCCGTGCCCTTGGAGAACCTCTTCCCGGAACGACTACCAGCGCCAGGAAGTTCCAAGCAGGCCGGAGAACCGTCCGAGGATTCTCCTGTGGAGGTGTTAATTGACACAACGGAGACTCAGCAGTCAGAATACACGCACTACAAGACAACAAAACGAGCCATGTACGACACTGCCCGAGACCGCGCCGGTATCGCTCCAGCAGACCGCAAGGAAGTCCTTCTCGTCAACTCCAAAGACGGCAACATTATGGAGGGTAGCTTGACAACCCCGTTCTTCTGGAGAAACGACAGGTGGGTCACTCCGCCGGTATCTGCCAAATACAACCCCGAAAATGGCAGCGGCGGGCAAGACGGGACATCCCGCAGATGGGCACTCGAACGGTAAGTCGTGGGCTCCGCATCTTGTTTTGTTGGATATGGCTTCGGACTAACCGGGATAGCGGTCTGGCCGTGGAAGAAGAGGTCAAAGCCGACAGCATTGTGGACGGAGAGCCATGCTGGGTTAGCAATGGTGTCCGCGGCTTCACGTTTGGGAGAGTGCGACTCGATCCTGCCAAAGCAAGTTGAATACTAGTAGACCGATGACATTCAATACATCTTAGTGATGAGTCTTAGGTACTTGGGGTTGCCGACCACGCAGTATCCGTCAAGTCAAAGTCTATAGTCTCTGGCAATAGAGGCTACTTCGTCCTTGCCAGGCATCAGCTGCATGCTTTACTCCAAATAACTGCACCACACCTTCTATTCCAACCGTGTGCGGTCAGTGATACTACTATGGCAAGCCGAAACGAAACTCTTCAAGCAGAACAGAATGGATTGACACTGATTACATGGTCATTTTAGCCTCCGTCCCAGGCCACCTTTCAACATGAACAATAGGTCTCATCCTGTTCACGGCTCTCTCTACGTCCTTGGCAGGGTATCCAGGAGTCTGCAGTCGATCGGCGCCAAGACGGGACATGGCCCGCTAAGCTCATCCCTGCCCCCGAGTCACCGTGCGGCAGCCCGTTACATCATCACCGACGGGGGAGACCTCATCCCTTGGCTGAGTTATTCGTTCATATCAGCAACCCACGCTCCCGGCGTTCGTGAACTTCGCAATGTTTTCATCTTCGGGTCTCTGTGAAATGTGCCAGCCGCCATGCTGGATCTCAATGGGCCATTTGGCCGGGAAGCTCAGATGCAACGTCCTCGAAATCTCAGAGGGACAAAACTGTAGATGAGATCACCTCCAAGTCTGTGGATCTGCTACCAAGCAACGTCCTGTTGGCATCACTTCTATCCGCCCATGCGAGTAAAAGTTTCATCGCCAGGCTTGAGCCGGCTCAACTTAGACCCCACCGGTAGGCTAGGCCACCCCCCTCTTCGTTTTTCTCAACTGCCTCATCGGGTTGGACCGAGGGCTGGCTCATCTCTCGCCCCCCTCACAAATCTCAAGAGCACGGGCAGAAGGTCCGAATGCGCTGCCGCAAACGATCCGTTTCAAGCTTGCAGTTGCAGCGCCCCGCCTCCCGTGCCTTGCTCAATGCTGTCACACTTCCACTGCCGGTATGTCATCTTCTCATGTCTAACAACTCAATCCCGATCTTGTTCATCTGGGCCATCGTGAACGAAACGATAGTCAGTTATCTTTAAAAGACCTCACCCACCCCATCAGTGCGTGGAATATCAGCTCCTCGTTGCACTGCAAGTACTTGCGACGCAGTTTCCATTGCAACCATCACGCATTCAACCCAACCAATCCTCTATCATCCGGTGCCGCGCTTCCGAACCGACGTTTCTGGTTCTGAACCAAACCAGGCAGGTAACAAATCATCAGCCTGACTCGCCAAGCGAAGATCAAGTCTTCCCAAGTGACAGCTCGCACCACTTGCTACTCATTCATAACTCAGAGCTTCTCCCGTTGCACATTCGATATGGAGGCACTTCTCCAAGCTCAAGCCAAGTTCAAAGCGGACAAGGGTCTCGCCAAGATTTCGGCTGTCCCAAACGAAAATTACAAACGCCATGGTACAAAGTCTTATGTCTATCTCCTGAACAAGTTCAAGTTTGAGCCGACCAAACCGGGCCCCTATGTTCAAACACGAAGGATGGCTCAGAGGGGACTCGCGGCACCTGGTTTCAACGCTCCAGTCGGCGGCCGAGTCTCCATGAAGCAGGTTCTCATGAAAAAGGCCGAGGATGACCAGCACGGAGAAGTCACGGCCGAGGACCAACAATGCGACTCCATGTATCTCTATGAGATTTCCATCGGAACACCACCGCAAAAGTTCAAGTTGGACTTTGACACGGGCTCCTCCGATCTCTGGGTACTCATTCCGGTCAAAGGCGCTTATCCTGATGGGTGCTAACGCGACGCAAGGTCTTTTCGACCGAGCTCAGCAGCTCCCTCCAGGGCAACCACAGCATCTTCAACCCCGCCAAGTCCTCGACGTTCAAGAAGCTCGATGGCAAGACGTGGAAGATCTCGTACGGCGACGGCAGCTCGGCCTCGGGCGATTGCGGCACCGACAACCTCGTCCTCGGCGGACTGACGATCGAGAATCAGGTAGTCGAGCTCGCCGGGCAGCTCGCGCCGCAGTTCTCGCTGGGCACGGGCGACGGCCTTCTTGGCCTTGCTTTCAGCTCCATCAACACAGTGCAGCGCGAGGGTAGTTTCCGTGACCCGCAGACCACGCCCGTCGATAACATGATCTCGCAGCGCGACATCCCTAAGGACGCGGAGCTTTTCACGTCGGCCTTTTACAGCGAGCGCGACGGTGGCAAGCCGCGTTCGTTTTTCACGTTCGGATGGGTCGATGCGGAACTAATCGAGGCGTCCGGGGAGGATGTTCACTGGGTGGAAGTTGATACGGCGCAGGGGTTCTGGATGTTCCCGTCGGCATCGGCGAGCGTCAACGGCAAGGCCATCGTGCGGGGCGGGAACACGGCTATTGCGGACACGGGGACAACGCTGGCTCTCGTTTCGGACGAGGTCTGCGAGGCGCTGTACAACGGAATTCCCGGCTCTAGGTATGACGATCAGCAGCAGGGCTATGTATTCCCAACCAGCACTACGACGAAAGATTTGCCCGAGTTCAGGATCGCCGTCGGTGGCAAGGAGTTTGAGGTCCAGAAGGAGGACTTGGCATTCGCGCCGGCCGGTGACGGGTTTTGGTACGGAGGTGTGCAGTCTAGGGGCTCCAACGCGTTCGACATTCTGGGCGGTGCGTTCTTGAAGTCGATTTATGCGGTGAGTATTGGTCGATAGTGCGAGTGGAAGTGTGATGAGCTGATGCTAATCTGTGGCAGATCTGGGATCAAGGGAACACGAGGTTCGGATGCGTGCCCAAGATGGGGAAATCACAAAACCTGGAACCTTCGTCTTCCTGATGAAGTTGGAACAGAGGACTGTCGACAATCAGAGCGCTATAGTACGATCCGTTGTTAAGAAACCTGGAAAAGATCCCGATTGTTGTTTTCTAGCAGGTCTAGAAAGGAAGAACGAAGTTGGAAGATTTGATGACGACCCTTTATGTGTTACAGAGCTTGCCCTACGACACCGGCTGCATTGCAGATTGGCAACATTATGTAGCTGTGACTGCCAGGACAAAGTTCGACTGCCAAGGACAAAAAAAAAAAAAAAGAGTTGACGGGTGTCCCAAAGCCGGAGATGCGAGGGCGTATTCGCTGGGTTAAAGGTTACTGGCGACTGCCTACCAACATGACTTTTTACGCCAAGAGCAAGGGGGTTGTAGCTTCAGCGACGATGTGGTTTCGGTCATATATCGCCAGCGGGTTTTTCTTCTTCTTTTTTTCGCAGGCTCAACCTGCATCGGAAAAGGCTTCTATCATGGCGGCGTGCACGAAATTCCAAGACTAGCAGCCACGGTTGGGAATGACTTGTATGCTCCGCGTATGAGACCTCGATGGTTCGCGAAGGTCACAAAGAACGCTACCTAGTGCAGGGCCGCTTCCATCCTCGGATCGAGCAGCTTCGCAAACATATTGAACCCCTTCTCTCGATTGCCATGACTAATAGTATCACGTCGCCCGACAACGACAACAGTGCGGTGCCTTCGACTCTTTCTTGGCTCCGGTCTAGGTTTGTTCGACTTCGAATCAGCCGTTGTCATCCCATCTCAAGGCCGAGGAGGGCACATGGTGAGCACGGTGAACAAGGTTTCGTGCCAGCCCGCCAGATCCTGGAGCATCCCGGCGCCCAGGACTTGAAACAACATAACGGCGCATCGCCCTGGGAAGGGCTGTTGAAAAGGGTCAGAGGCTTTAGACGAGGCATTAGGGTCCATGGAAGTGCCGGAATGACAATGTGCCGAACGACGACACATGAAGTATTGGCTGTATCCAGTCGTTGGACGCATGAGATGATTGTGTAGGCAAAGGGTGATAAGAGAGGGAAAGAGAGAGGAATGAATGAGTTACAGGCTTACAGCCAGAGAGTTCTACGGATAGGTTGAGCCTGCACTTGACGAAACAATTCAAAGAGTGGGTCCACCGAGCTCCGTGACGACCCCGGATTGGTAGAGAAGCCACACTCACTTTGTATTATTCTCGGAAGTCAGGCCAGATCCTAACCTTCCGCTCTGAGCACCTCACAGCTCCAGCCTCTAGGGGAGGGAGGGCCGGGTTTTAGTGGGCTGCTCTGCTCTCCACAGCGGGCACGTTGAGCTGGTCCAGGCCCCAAAACGGCCCAAAACGAGCGTCGTCGCACGCCTGAGGAGCTGGTACAAGGTCGGGGATCCTACTGGCCGAGAATGCCCTGAGAGGCGGGCTTTGGAGTTTGGTTTTGGGGGAGGGGAGGACACGGGTGCCCAACCGGTGGGAGCACAGCCAACACACAGCAGTAGCTCCAGCCACGGGCCAGGGAAGTAAAAAAAAAAAAGACAACCCATGAAAAAATAAAGAAAAAATAAAAATAACACCGCACTGCATCCTCAGTTAACGGGGGTTGGAAAGATCAACTGGTGTCTGTGAGCCTTTGGGTGGCCCCGTCTCCGTCGTCCGTCCGTCTTGTCTTTACGTCGTCTGGCCGAAATCCCTCCCTTCCCTTCCTATTATCACCATCACCATCTCCACCCCCTGCGATTCCTCCTCGCACCCCAAACCCTCCTCCTCCTCCCATCCCCCAGACTTCCCCTTCATCTGCTCTTTCATTAGAAGCAGAGAGGTCAGAGGAGACGACACGGCTTCAAGCTCAGCTTGTGCACGGCATTGCGTTCCCCCTCCAATTCGCTCTGCTGGTCTGCTCTCCCCACCACTGCACGACGAAGCTGTGCTGCTGCTGCTGCTGCTGCTTCTGCGGTTGTATTTATTTAATACGCCTTTCTGGGCCGTCGTCCGTTTGCTCCATCGTCCTCATTCTTCGCCGACCGCAGCGCGGTACTTGCTTTTTCATCTCTTCCATTCGACCAACTCTGGCAAGCATCGCATGATTGCCTCGACAACCTTCCGTCGCTTCCTCCGCTCCTCGAGCCCGCCCTCCCCGTCGTCGACCTGAGCATCGCCCGCCTTCTACCAGCTCATCAACCCCGAGAAAGAGTTACACGTAGCTGCTCCCCCGCAAGCTTCACCATGGCAGCCCCTCCTCGACGTAGAAAGATTGGTCATAGAAGACGCATCGAGGACGAGGAAGATGGAGAAGGTGGTCCCGACCAGCTCGAGCTCGATGACGACTCTCTGACCGAGGGTTCCGTCATCAGCGATGACCACGATCACGGTAACGACAGCGATACCAGCAACATCGATGAGGCTTCTCCTGTCACCCCCAACCCTAGGAAGTCGGCTGGGAATGGAAGTGCGAAACCTGCTGCCCGGAATGCCTCGACCTTGGGTCCCCAGAGGGCCGACAAGGCTGTGGCTGATGCCGACGAGATGCTCCAAGGTCTATCTGTCAACGACCATCCCGAGCCCGCCCAGCAGGGGCAGCTCGACGCCGCTACATCCCCGCCCAAGTCGTCTGCCCCTCTCGTCGTGAGCTCACACTCGTCACGCCCAACTGAGCCCGTCAATGAACGTCGTCGTCGGGAGCACGAGGAATACAAACGGAGAAGGGATGAGGACCCCGCCTTCGTTCCCAACAGAGGGGCCTTCTTCATGCACGACCATCGCCATGCCGGTCCTGCTGCCAATGGCTTCCGACCGTTCGGGAGAGGACGAGGCCGTGGCCGCGGTGGAGGCATCGGCGGCCCTTACGCACCGATGAAGTACGCCCAACAAGAGCTTTCTCGTCGTCACCCGGCTAACCCGAGCAGCCAACTGCACAGCCCGACCGACCCCATAACGAGTGGCCAGTGGGCACATGATATGCACGAGGCCGTCACCGAACCCCCGCCCTCGAGGCAACCCAGGCACTTGCCCGTTGATACTGAAGGTCCTGCCAACGGTAATGGCTTTATCCCAACCTGCCCGTCCAATCCCACCCCTATCAACAGGACACTGTCAACCGAACGACACATCGGCAATGTACAGGTCAGAGTGTCCCTCCCCGCCGTAGGCAGAGCTCCGTCCGCCTATGGAATGCCCGTCAAACAGTACACCAAGCTTCCGGATCACCGACCGCCCCTTCGTCGTGACAAGCCTGTTCGCATCTCCTTGCCCGACAACCCGCCCAAGTACATCTTCCCTGCCGTCGACCGCTCCTTCATATTCATCCCCCGTGCGATGCGACCCAATCAGCAGCGGACGCGAGGCAAACCTCGTTCCGGTGGTCTCGGCTCCATCGGTGGGTTCTCTAGACGGACCAGCGTCTTCGGCGGAAGCTTCTACGGCAGTGCCTATTCTCCCAGCGTTGCCCTTAGTCGGCGCTCCTCACTAGCACCGGACGGACGGGATTATATGTTCTCGCCCACGGGCTCCGTCATGTCGCGAGCTCCGATTCCTGTCGAGAACCCCCGGCCGGTCGTCCGCCTGCCGCCTGCGAACTACCCTAACCAGCCATTCGTCGGGCAGGACGGCTACCCCATGCACATGCCGATGCAGCCGAATGAGCCGTCCATCAACGATTTGCCGCAGCCGCAGACGCACCCGTTGCCCCAAAAGCCTGCCTTCCAGGAGAACCGCTCGAACCAGATACCCATGCACCAGCCTCGTCCTCAAAAGGCCGTCTCGGTCACCAATATCGAATCGCCGACCCTCAATCAAGGTCCGCAAGCCTTCCAGCAAGCATTCCACCAGCAGGTCCCCGTGCAGGTCTCCAATGGCCATCCTCAGGACGGCCACTCACGGCAGCCGTCATACCCTACGCAGCATTCTACTGGCACACCTTTATCCCAAATCCCGGAGAGAGCCATTCATGCTGCCCCTTTCCAGCCGAACAGCTTCCAGCAGCAGAGCTTCTACAACCAGCCCTACCCCATGATGCAGCAGCAGCAACAGCCGTACTATTATCCCGGACAGTACAGCGGCAACAACATGCCTCCGTCAGCCACGGCTCCGTCGTTCGTTCCTTCAGGACAGCCGGGCCAGGGCCAGGGTTTCCCTCAACAAGCCCAGCCGGACCCTGCGGCTGCGCAAGCAAACGGACAGCCACCTAACGGACCCAACTTGGTAGCCCAAGAGGTCAACGGCATGGTATACTACTACGATGCCATTCAGATGCCGCCCATGAACGCCTACCAGGGTTACCAGGCCCCGCCTCCACAGTTTGGCTCTGGTGTCGGCAACATGGGCGGCATGGTGACGCCGAGCCCCGACGGGTTCTACTACCAACAACCAACCCCTGGCATGGTGTACTACTCGCAATAGGATGGACGACCGCCTTTCTAGGTCTCTCCGCACCTCCCAACCCTTCCCGTAATCCTTGTAATTCTCATTGTCGGCTCTCTAGTCGTCGCTATACCCTCTTCTCGTCGGACGGCTGGACGGGGCCAACGGACAGGAGGAAATCACAAAAAACTTGTCGGTGTTTGAACTCTTATGATGATAGTATTGATAGGACGGGCAATCTTGATCTGGGTCGAGTCGGCACATTGCTTGGAGGGTTGGGTTTGCGAGGTGCTATTGTTGCTCACCGACGGGTTCCCACCTCCTTTTCTGTTTCCAGGTCTGCTCGCAAGCACACGTTGGGAAGGGAAGAGGAAACGGTTCTACGGATGGCGGAGGGCCAGCGAGCGACGGTTGAAAGTGTGGGACGAGCCAATCCGTGGTTTCTACAAACTCACCTTTTTTCGAATTCAAGAAGTTCCTCCATCCTGTCTCTATCTGTCGTATCCTTTCTTCTCTTAGGCTTTTCTTCTGCCTTTTTTCTATATGCGTTTTGGCACCTGCGCTTTCCTGTGTCTTCTTCGATAGGGTGCGCAAAGGGTTTGGTTTACAGATGCGGTGTTCTGGAGGGGTGGCCGGGGAGGTTTCACCGGCGAGTGTCTACGCTTGGTGGGTTTTTTTTCTGAGCGTCTGTACATTCCTACCCAAGAAACCTTTTTCTTGCTCCGTTATGATGGTCGAGGCTGACCTAAACGTTCTTTTATCCGTCACAAGCATCATGGGGCACAGGTGGCTGTATCGGGCTACATATTCAATCCTCTTGCCTCTTGCTCTTTATTTCCGACCTCTCCTTTGGTTTTTTTCCCCCTTCCCTGCTCTATTCTTCCAATGTCATGACGAACCCAATGATGCCTAGACTTCGTTTTTGGTCTCTTCCGTTGGTTGTGCTTTGCTTTGTTTCTTATCGAGGTATTGCAGTTATATGCATGGGCTTTCCAGAGAGATGTGGTCCCTGTTTTCTTTTTTTCTCGCGATGGAAAAGTTATCTAGCCGCTTGGCGGTTTCTTCCAGGAGAGGGAGACGAGGAAAAGGGCTAGAGCGGACCGGGACGGCTACTGGTATTTCTGCCGGTGGTGACGTGGAGAGCGTACGGTGGAGGGAAAAGAAAGTAGGATACGGGCGTCGGAGAGAGAGATGGTCGCGAAGGAGGGCCGACGGATCCATCCACTTTCCCCATCTTGGTTGGAGAGGGCTTGGTTCTATGCAACGATTGTATTTATGCTGTTTGTCTGGTCGATCTGTAGGGATCTGCCTCGATTTCGACGCAGTATGGGTGGTGGTGGTCGGTTAGAAATGGGATGATTTTG
The DNA here is from genome assembly GCF_034447905.1 of Colletotrichum destructivum. Classification (NCBI taxonomy): domain Eukaryota; kingdom Fungi; phylum Ascomycota; class Sordariomycetes; order Glomerellales; family Glomerellaceae; genus Colletotrichum; species Colletotrichum destructivum. The sequence goes on from NC_085904.1 coordinate 2,274,480, forward strand.
ATGTCGTCCATCCGCGGCCCATACTTTGTGCCCTGACGATCTGACCCCCCTCCCTCATGTGGAACGGGCTTCCCCTACCATATCACTAAGTGATCCATAAACGGCGTAGACGGCTCCCAAACCTCCTCTGAGCCGACTATGCGGTGGTGAAATATGGGACTGGCGAGGCTCGTCTGGTGCTGAGAGGACAATATCCCCTTTTGTTGCTCCTGACGGGGAAATCCGTCGTCCACCCAGCAGCGCAAAGAAAGCCGTGAGTATTATTGTTGATCTCAGGTACCAAGCTTTTATCGAGAGAGAAGCGGCCTCACTACCGGTATCTCCAAAGACGTACGCGGTCATCCCCCTTCCCCCCTCCCCCTCCCGAACAGGCCGCGAAGCTCTCTACCATGTCCCAGCCGTCTTAATACACAGCAAGAGCACTAGCCGGTGCGACGTTTAATTTAACTTGTAGGAAATGTCCCAGCTGGCTGGCCGACCTTGTGGCCCGAGACTTCCAAGTCGGGCGATTGACGAGAACCTCCCGCCCGTGTCATCAAGTAAAAGCAGTGCTTCAGAGTTCGGTTCACAAGGAAAGCCGCCTTGGTAGGTCGGTCGGTTGGTCGGTCTATCGAAAGACGCCCGACCTCGGGCCACAAGCCGATGAGCTTGGGCCAATAGTTTCCAGCCGGCGATGAAAGGAATTCATCAAGTCTTCGGCAACCTGTTCCCTGGCAGACCTTTTTTCCTTTGATCGGCTTTTCTTTGTACGCGGGAAGTGGGAAAGGGGTTCTTTGTGCGGAGAGGTACGTCCTCGGAAGAGCATCAGGACCATACTGGCAATTAAGAGCAGCTCCCGGACTTCAGTGGGAGTGCGAAAGCGGGTTTGATCGGCATCACAAGTTTCGCGACGGAAATGACTCTTCGTGGCCCGGGCTCGGGCGTTTGTGAGAGGCCGCGGGTACGAAGCATCACGAAGGTCTCATTCTCCGACGGTCAATAAACCCCCTCTTACCGTGGTCCAACCGACAATACAACGCACAGATGCGTCGTGCATTGATTAGACGTTGCGTTTGGACATCGGCATACCCGTCTGCCTGGGTCCTGCCGCACAGGTTTCGCTAAGGGCGGACGACGGGGTGACTTCGCTCGCGGGCTCCAGAGGGTGTTTGCCTGGACCACATCTCGTAAGATGGCACGCGTAGCCTATCCCAACCGCTGCCCCATCACAGGCGGATACATGGCTTGATTGACTCGTTGTGCAACAGGAACACATACGCATCCATGGTGGCGGCGAGGCAGAGTGAGAAATTCCGATACGATCACTGTAGAGCAGCATTTCTGTGGTGCTGCGGCTCCTTGCCAAGGCCACAATCCTGAAACAAGCCAGTCGAGAACCGGACAATTTCTTGTTCTCTTTCCCTTTGACTCGAGGTGTGTTGAGGTGTGTCGAGGGGACATGACGTATGAGAAATTCTGGCCCCCCATTGATGCTTCTGCTACATCACTTACTGCTTCGCCATTTGAAAGCCCACCAGCAAGGTAAGCGGGGAGCATGTTCCGCTTGGCCACTGAGGCTTCCAAGGTTCTCCATCGGAGGTGGCGCCACAGGCAAATGCATGGGACGACTGAGGAAGCTTAAAGACAGTTGTCTGTGCCCCTTGCTTGTTTGATTGATGTAGCTTTTGTGCCTTGAATGGACATTGGATGGGCGAGTAAGTGTGAGATCGGTAGGATGATAGGATGGAGAAAGCCGTTGCATTTCTGCACGAAGTACTGTGTAATTGGGTAGCTCGAGATCGGCTGGGTGGCCGGCACGGTCGGTAAATTGGTCTAGATCCGGGAGTACAGGCACTGTAGGTTCGGGCCCGGAGGAGGGCCGCTCCTATCCGGACAGCCGTTTTGGGACACTTTCCGCCTTGCTTAGGACATTGCCGACCGAGCTTGCAAGGTGAGAAGAGTTTGTAATGCAAGTAATGGAAATATCCTTTCTTGGCAGCGGCAGCTCTGGTGCGGTTAACTTTGATGGGAACCTTGGGAAGGCGGGGTTGAGTTCGCATGACTAGCAACCTGGACAAGTAGAGACGTAGCGTGCAGCATGGCGTTGCGATAAACGTACCCGTCTTTGCCTGTCGAGGGCTTGGAACGCAGGCAATCAGCGGCCTCGGACGTGGAGGAACGGCCCATCCACTGTTCATTGCCCCCGCCATCTGTCGATCTGGACTAACGGACCAGGCTAAAGTCAGCATGCAAATTGGCTGGACCGCCTCTGTCTGCGGCGGCCTGCCTCACAGAGAGCTCCCTGCCCCCCCGCCTTTGTCGGAGCGCTGTCGCTGGTTCGCCGCCGTCACCACAGCAGGCTCCTTCTAGACGATGATGAGCTGTCATGTCGGACTTCGCCCCTTGACTGGCGGCTCTCTGTTGGTTGTAACCAGCCATCTGGAAATGAACGTACGCTTCTCATCCTACAGGCACTTGCCAGAATGCCAGTTGGCGACCGTGAGTACTGATGGCCCGATAGGCGCATGGCAAGTTTGTCGACGATGTCGAAGGCGCTTTCTAAAGCCGGCTGACTAAGGTCGGGAAGAACCTCTGCTTGCTAGCTACCCGTTGGTTGGTTGGTTGCTTGTTTGCCATACATATCCATTGAGTTCAAGGAGGTTCTAACCGCAACGGATGAAAGGACCACGTGAGCGAGTCAAGAGCGGGCGTACTTCTCTCGGTTGACTACCTCCCTTTGTTGTGTTATTCTCCTTTCCCTCGGTAGGTACCAGGAAAACGGATGGAGATTGACGGATTGCGTGCTGCATGCCTTGCGATAACGGTGCTGCTGCTTCGAGCAAGTGGCTCAGGTAACGGACGGGCTGCCCAGTCTTCCTGCCTCCTACTACGCCGATCGGGGCCGTCCGACCATGCTGCTGGGCTCTCCAAGATCAGATGCGGTAGCAGCATGAGGTTGGGTTCTACAGCGCATTGAATAGTGCATCGACTCCCTTCTGCGGTGCAACCGAATTCCGTGTCTACTTGCATGGTCATTTACGAGACACTTGCCTTCAGAGCAAACACAGCACTGGACACCCCTGGGCCAAAGCAGAGGCACAGGGACTGGTCGTCGGAGAGGTCGGGTTGGGATTCCAGTCTTTTCCAAGGAGGATGGATGGCCAACTGTCCGACTAACCGGCTATGCAACTATGCAGCAAGCTGGTGCTCCGGCATCGCGATGCAATGCATGAAGGTACAGAGTCAACAGTGTCGGTATCGTAGAGGACAAGCCACCCTGGTGACCTGGCATGTCTGAAAGTAGGATGCAATTCAGGAAGAGCGGGTGATGAGAAGATTGAGAAGTTCAACATGTCGTGATGGTGCCCCGAGCGAAGCCGGCGAACGAACCTTTTGGTGTGCCTATCCTGCTGGGCCTGCATAATGAAAATGAGTAAACATAGGAGCAACTCGCGGCGAGGCTCCAGTTCGCCTCATTCCAAGTTTGGTGTTTGCAGGGCAGTCCCTCGTCATGTGCAAATGGGTGGTGGTTATTGCGCCTTCGCCCAGGGGAGTTCGTGGTGGGGTTGGAGAGGGAGTTAGAGTCAGGGGGCCGTGTGGGCGCGAGCCCGAAGGCAAAGACACGGGGGGGAAGCGGTCGAACTGACGAATGTGTCTGCGAGTGGTGTTTGTTGGTGCCTAGCTACCTGAAAGATGACGAAGAGAAGATGGAGGCGAATGTGACGGCTCGACATGTTCATCCAGAGACGGAAAAAAAGCTCCTTTCTGGCTCGGCATTTCAAAATGGTCGAGGCGATAGGGGCGAAGAACGTTGGAGGAGTTTCCATTGACGGAATTGCATCCGTAAGCTGCTCGGCTAGATATCTCGTCTTGGGGTGGTTGCTGACCGCCCCTTTCGAACACACACACAGTACGGCGATGAGTTGAGAGGATTATTGCTATTTGCCGCTGCGGTAATGATGGTGGTGGCCGCGGTGGTGTGAAAGTGAATCGAGAGAACTGAGCTGAGGCGTCTTGTGTTGCCTGGTTGGCTGACCTGCTGCTAGCTGACTTGCCTGTCGGCTTTCCTGTTTCTGCCTGTGGTGACATGTGAGCAGTCGTGCTTCCCGAAGCGCGAACACAAATGGCGAAAGGGAGGAGGGGCAACCGGCCGCCAGCCATTCAGGCTTGCCTAGCAGAGACGGCGTGCGACCGTGAAAGATGCAGGAGGCACTATGTGAACCTGACACTTTGATGTGGACTTAGTTAGTGGTGTCTCGGCTTTCCCACGGTGAAGGCCATCTCTGCAAGCGTGGTCTTCATCCAGCCTTCCGTCTCTCCGCACTTGCAACTCCTCCTGTTTTGTACCCCAAGAGCAGTTCTGGGATTTTCGCACGCTATTGCACTCGCCGCCTCGTAGGGGAGGGGGACTTTGGCTCAAATTCTTGATGGGATTACTGGGTGCTGTATGACGCATCAAACGGGTTATCATAGGCATGTATTCGTAGGCAGACACGAAGATACCTCATGTATGTAGATTGCAATTGGTATCCGTTCATTCAGTGCTTGCTTGGTACGTACCTCTCGCTGTGCGCTCTCTCGGAAGGTAAAACCAACTGTGACCAAGCCAGCCAGCCAGCCAGCCAACCACAGCGCGCTAGCGCCTCGTTGCCCCCCTCTTTTTTCTTGCCTGGGGAAGGCGGCCATCAACAGTGACCCTCGGGTACGGTGAGCTGTGAGTGTGTCCGCAGGTACCTTTTACCGCATCCACCCTCGCGACTTCTCCAAACTCGACTCCACTTCCTCGCCCTCGTCCTTGCTCATGGACGGATCCCCGACACCGACTACTTGCCCAAACCCAGTCCATCCTAGCCAGGGCCAGGGCCGATGAGCAACAACTTAAGTGAGCCGTGATGAGGCAGTCGCGAGTGACGCTACCACTTTCTGCCTGCCACTCAGTGCCGCCTGTCCGCCTTCCTCTCCTTTGCCATCATCCATCACTCTGCTCTGCCGTCCCAAGTGCTGCTTCTGCCTCAGTTCCCTTTGGCTCTTGGTAATCGCCCCTCCCCTTCCTGGCCACCGACGGTTTCGGCCTCCTTGTCCTCTGCCTGCTTCTCGTACATAAGTGGCCCTTGTTCCCCCCCTTGTACTCACCGTCCCAGTGTCCCTCCCAAAGTCACCTGCAGCCTGCAGAAAAGTTATTTGTCCCCCAAGTAGCTCTCAAATCCCGTCTCACACACAGGTCGACCTCGACCATAGAGACGACGCAAGACGCATCATCCGCCCAGGCCTCGCTCCCTCGCCCTTCTCCACCTCCACCACCTCCACCCGCCCACTCCCACGCCCTGCTTCCGGTGGTGCCTCCTTCCTCAACTGCTTACCTCTCTACTCCACCCGACCGACGGCTGACCCCCATCGTCTCTGGGACTCACTTATCTCTCCCACACCCCAGCCGCTTGGGTTGATTGCTTTCTTTGTCAACACTCCCCTTTCATCGACCTCAATCGTCGACAGTTTCGATATCCCTCGCCTGTCATCCATTCCATCGATACTCTGTCAGAAAGGACGACGCAGCTTCTCCATCGACCAACCGAGCCTCGTGCCCCGTGCGTGGCCGCCCAGCAGTGAAACACCCGCCAGAGCCGTCATACCCTCCCCGCCCGGCCGGCCGCGATAACCCCCTTCATCCATAATCTTCGCCTGCTATCCATCCCTCATCATGGCGACCTCATCAGCAACATCGCCAGACACGCAGGTCACCTTGAAGATCAACTTCGACGGCATGACTCGTCGTCACAAGCTTCCGTTGCGTGACATGGGGCCCAGCACCCTTGAGGATAGGGTACGTCATCCCGCTCGTTCCGGTGATCAGCAGCAGGCGGTCGTTCTAGGCGCCTCGTCTCTCGCTCGACGCTCGCTGCGATGCTTCGATGCGGCGAAAGAGGAGCGTCTCGCCTGCTTCGTCGGGCTTTGCGGAATTGTTTGAACGAATAGGCTAACTCACCACCCGCACCAGGTCCGCTCTCTCCTTGCTCTCTCTTCCGACGCCAACGTCGTACTTGAGAGATATTCTGACTCGGCTGGTTCGTACATCACCCTCGACAAGCAAAACGTATCAGTCTACAAGCAACTTTACCGAGCCGCCAAGGCAAAGCAAAAGCTCAAGCTACGCGTCTCCAAGCTGTCCGAGGAGAAAATGGCTCCAAGGCCTGTGTCCGTGGAGGATGTTCCAGAGTCCAGCATCCCCAAGATCGAGGAGGAACAGAAGCCCGAAGTCGCTATGGCACAGCCCCTGGTCGACCTGAGGCAATCTAGCGATCTCGACTTAGAGCCCAAGAAGGAACTGCCGACCACCGACACTGGCCTTGACTTTGAGGCTTCCATCCTCGCCTCTCTCATGAGCAGACATGCCAGAATCAACGAGGAAGAGACGCCGGCAGCCTCGGCCGATATCCCCGTTTCTGAGGGCGTCACGGCTCGTAACCAGTGGTTTGCCAACGTCGCCGCTGCTGAGAGCGCACCCCAACGCGCTTCTTGGGGTCGCTGCCCCGCTTTGATGCACCCCAACACCAACTTCGCCGTGTGCTGCAACAGCTGCGACCAGACAGTTCCCGATGCTCACTACCACTGCTCTACCTGCGATGATGGTGATTTCGACCTGTGCCAAAATTGCGTCGACCAAGGCATCACCTGCTACGGCGCCGACCATTGGCTCATCAAGAGAGTTGTCAAGAACGGTCAAATCATGAACAGCACCACGGAGACCATTGCCCCCAAGCCCAAGGCTAAGGTCGAGGAGCCTGCACAACTGCCTGCCAAGGTGCCCGCCAACATCAGTGAACTCCTCCGTCCCGTGTTCAACAGCGCGATGTATAGCATGCGCACTTGCAACTGCTGTGTGACGGAGCTGCCCGAGTCTAGCTTCCTTCACTGCACAGCTTGCGAGGACTTCGATTTGTGCCACGCATGCTTCGAAAAGGACCTTCATGGCCACAACCCCAAACACCCCTTCGTCACCGCCGTTGAGGGGACTCATGTCCCCAGCCATATTCAGGTTAAGTTGGCCCCCGGCCGTAACCAGAGCCACAACGCCATTTGCGACGGCTGCGACAAGTACATCACTGGTGTCCGCCACAAGTGCCTCGACTGCCCTGACTGGGACTACTGCGCGGACTGCATCGTGAACTCCAAGTTCGTTCACCCTAATCATCGCTTCGTTCCCATTTACGAGCCTCTCGAGGAGGTCCGCAGCCGCGCCCTGGCCCGTTCTACCCACTTTGGCATTTGCTGCGACGGCCCTCTGTGCGCCCGCGCTCACAGTGCACCGACCTACATTGCCGGTGTCCGATACAAGTGCACTGTGTGCCACGACACCGACTTTTGCGCTAACTGCGAGGCTAGTCCTGCTAACACTCACAACAAGACGCATCCTCTTGTCAAATTCAAGACGCCAGTCCGTCACGTCACTGTTACCACCACTGGCGAGCGGGGAGACGGCCAGCGTATGCAGCAGATGGGTGACCGCAACGTTCGTCGCACTAGCTCCCGCTCCACAGAGACTACTGCGAACGCTTCTATCAACGTTCCTCAGACTGTCGTCGATGTGAAGCCCACAGAGCCGGCAGTCAAGCAGGAGGCAGTTGAGGAGATTTCCGAGCCCGCTTCCAAGCCCATCATCAAGGAGGAGGTTGTCGACAAGACACCTGAGCCCGAGCTTGAGGTCAAGAAAGAGATCATTGAAGAGAAGCCTGCTCCCATTGTCGAAAAGGCTCTTACCGAGCAAGATCTTCAGGCTGTATTTGTCCGTGACACGGTCGCCGATGGCACCGGCCTCCCACCCAACCACGTGTTTGAGCAAACCTGGGTTCTCCGCAACGATGGCGACGTTGCGTGGCCCGCCGGATGTTCTGTTAAGTTCGTCGGGGGCGACTACATGGGCCACGTCGATTCGAACCACCCTGCCGGCATCTCCGAGCTCGTCTCTGCTTCCGAGTCCACCGTCTGCTATGCGCCTCTCGCTCCTGGTCAGGAGTTCGCCTTCAATGTTTTGCTGCGCACGCCTGCCCGTGAGGGTAAGATCATCTCCTACTGGCGCCTGACGACCAAGGATGGTCTCAAGTTTGGTCACAGGCTGTGGTGTGATGTCAGCGTGCAGATCCCCAAGCCTATCGCTGAGGAGCCTAAGGAGGAGATTGAGGAGCCTAAGGAATCTCATGTGGAGATGCAGAGCAGCAACATGATCTTCCCTAAGCTTGAGAAGGAATCGCCGGTGTCCAGCATCTACCAGGAGGTCAAGTCTGAGTTCGTCCCCACCACGAGCTCCGAGGCGGAAGAGTTTGAGGATTGTGGGGAGGAAGACGAGTGGGATGCCTCTGATGATGGCTTCATGACTGACGAGGAGTACGACATCCTCGACGCCTCGGACGAGGAGTTCCTTGAGGAGCAGCAGCGCAGGCTGAGGAAGTGAACTGTCTGCGGTATTATTGAGTTTCGTTTTGCCACTGGATACGATGGAGTGATCGGTGGTCTCCTTGGGGTTCCGGCTTTTCCTTGCATGTCTCATTTCATCAGGGCCTGGGGTGTTTTATTTTCAATTTTTTTTTTGGAACCTGTGCAAAGACAGTGATGCGGTAGTTGGTGGTGGCACGTGCCGAACAGCTAACTGCCGGCGGAAAGTGTGAAAGGGGCCGGTCGCTCATTTTCCAGGCTAGGTTCAAGCGACGCTCGTTTCACAACATTCATGACAGATTACAGATTGGTACTTGTAGGTTCTAGGCAGCAATCCACCGTAGCTCTTTCAAACCTCGACCTCCCATTATGTGACAAGATATGAATGCGTGGACAGAGATAAGTTGAATCGTTGTGTTGGACGAACGTACTATGTCACCTGGAGGATTCGGAGTACCCGCAGTCGTGCCCGCACAAGCAGCCGCACCCTTGTCGGAAGCTCCCACGCACACGCCCCTCTCTTTAGTCCACCTGCGCTAGTGCCCGGCACCAATCACTTCAGGACCCCTGGACAGGGGCCTGAACTGCGGATAACTTATGGATAAAGTGTCCTCAAGACGTTCTATTGCATCTCCCACCTTACGAGATTTGCGCCGAGTGTTCTGACCAGTTTGCGAGGAGGCAACTTTGTTATTCTTCTTCGACATTGCGACACCGAAAATCGAGGTATGCGGTAGCGGCACTGGGTTTTGAAGGCGGGCATTTGCACAAGCCGAGAGCATCGCATTCTCAGCAATCGCAACTTGACGACCACGTTGATCGAAGACGAACCGAACCCCGTACTCTGACCGATCTGACGGGCACTCTGCGATTGCCTGTTCCTTTTAGGACGTTTGAAATCTATTTCGACCCTTTTCAATCCTTTCTATCACCGCCATGATGAACGGGTGGGACGAGAAGCACCATCTTGACGATGATTCCTTTGGGGCAAAGGGGAACATTGTCAGCGCATTTGACGCCTTTCGTAAGTTTGTGGCATCAGTTAAGCCTCAATCTCCCACACTTCGAAAAGATTACTTGGGCAATAACTCCAGTTCGAGGAACAGGTCGCTAACGGAACCATCTCCGCAGCTAAGGCGAAACCGCAATATGTCACGCGAACTTCGGGAGGCGGCAAGTGGACTGTTGCCATGACAGTCATATCAGTCTTTCTCTTCTGGACCGAAGTCGGCCGCTGGTGGCGCGGCTCTGAGACCCATACTTTCGCCGTCGAGAAGGGCATCGGACACGAGATGCAAATCAACTTGGACATTGTCGTGCGCATGCACTGTGATGATCTCCACATCAACGTACAGGATGCAGCGGGTGATCGCATCCTCGCGGGCAGCATGCTCAAGCGCGACAAGACGAACTGGTCGCAGTGGGTTGACAGCAAGGGGATTCATCGTCTGGGAAGAGATAGCAAAGGCAAAATCGTAACGGGCGCCGGATGGCAGGAGGAGGAGGGCTTCGGCGAGGAGCATGTTCACGACATTGTCTCTCTCGGAAAGAAGAAGGCCAAGTGGGGGAAAACTCCGAGACTCTGGGGCGACGGCGACAGTTGCCGCGTCTACGGCAGTTTGGACGTGAACAGAGTGCAGGGCGATTTCCACATTACGGCCAGAGGCCATGGATACATGGAGTTCGGGGAGCATCTCGATCATGCTGGTACGTTACGGATATCCGATCCAGGCTCAGTGCTGGTTTGACTGACCATTTCCGCAGCCTTCAACTTCTCCCACATCGTCTCGGAGCTGTCCTTCGGACCTTTTTACCCCTCGTTGGTTAACCCCCTGGACCGCACTGTCAATCTTGCCAGGATCAACTTCCACAAGTTCCAGTACTACTTGTCTATCGTCCCTACCGTCTACACTGTCGGCAAGTCGGCCTCGTCATCCAACACGATTTTCACGAACCAGTACGCCGTCACGGAACAGAGCAAAGAGACCGATGACCACAACATCCCTGGCATTTTCTTCAAGTACGATATCGAGCCGATTTTACTGTCGGTCGAGGAGTCGAGAGACGGGTTCCTGCAGTTCCTCATGAAGATTGTAAATGTTGTTAGTGGTGTTCTCGTTGCCGGTCACTGGGGTTATACTCTTACTGAGTGGTACAAGGAGGTCATGGGCCGGCGGAGAAGAGAGAAGAATGAGGGCTTCATCGGCTCGAAGAATTCGGAGTACGACCAGTAGAAGGGTGGGTGGCATTGACAAATGCATCATTGTGACATTGGAGTTCACGGGCTGTGTATAGATATGCATATGGGAATGGGGAAATTGTTTCTTCAAGTCTGTTTTGCCTGGGTATATCAGCAAGCAGAAAAGTTGACATGACATATTCCTCGCATAACTGGTTGTAGTTACGACTATCTAGTGACCGGTTGCTCTTCAGGTTCATCTTTCGCGCAGGGGGGTTACGAGCTTGGCGCAGCCACACAATCCGGTGCAGTATCGGAGCGAAGCCGGCAGCGCAGGGGCCCGGCATTTTGGGGTTTGCTCCACCCCAGGCGAACCTCCCCCAGACTTTCGTCGAATCCGACATCGCTAATTTCCAAGCCGCATTGACATTTGTGACAATCCAAAAATTTCCCAAACCTCCCCGCCACTACGAGTCACAGCATTCGGAGGGAGGCGCGCAGCGACAATGGCACCAATTGAGCTTGCCAGTCGATCTGGAGGCGCCGCAAGGGTAAGTAACACTCAGCCGTCGGTAGTTTCGCAGAGAGGTGGGAGTTGACATGACTGCAGCGTCTTCTGACTCGCACGCGACCATATCTTTCCGCATCCTCATGCCTGCCGATCAGGAGGGCATTCGCGACCGCCCAGGACGTTGAGCAGCAAGATGCCGAGATGCGGAGGCTTCTGCCCAAATCCATAAAGCCCGACACCTACCGCAGACTCCATGACAACCTTCTCAAGGTCCGCCACGTTCTCGGACAACAACGCCTCACCCTCGCCGAAAAGATCCTCTACAGCCACCTGGACAACGTCGAGGAGTCGCTCCTCACGGATACCGAGAATGGACGCAACATCCGCGGCAGTGCCAACCTGAAGCTCAACCCGGATCGAGTCAACATGCAGGATGCGTCGGCGCAGATGGCGCTTCTGCAGTTCATGTCTTGCAATCTTGCCAAGCCCGCCATTCCGGCCAGCATCCACTGCGACCACTTGATCGTGGGCTCCAAGGGCGCCGAGAGCGATTTGACCGACGGAATCAGCGTGAACAAGGAGGTTTTTGACTTCCTCGAGTCTGCTGGGCGCAAGTACGGCATGGACTTCTGGCCTCCGGGCGCGGGTATCATCCACCAGACGGTCCTTGAGGTCTATGCTCTCCCGGGCATCATGATGCTGGGAACAGATAGCCACAGCCCCAATGCTGGTGGTCTTTCCACTATCACCATCGGTGTCGGTGGCGCCGACGCCGTTGAGGCCTTGGTCGGCGCTCCTTGGGAGTTGAAAGCCCCTCGCGTGCTTGGTGTCAAGCTCACGGGCAAGCTGAACGACTGGGTTTCCCCCAAGGACGTCATTCTCAGCCTCGCTGGAAAGCTGACCGTGCGTGGCGGAACTGGATTCATAGTCGAGTACTTCGGCGAGGGCGTCGATACTCTCAGCGCTACCGGCATGGCTACTATTTGCAACATGGGTGCCGAAGTCGGTGCCACAACCTCCATATTCCCCTACACCGCCGCCTCGGAACGCTACCTCCTCCAAACCCGCAGAGAGGCTCAACATCGTGCTCTTGACGGCTACAAGAAGTGGGGAAGTTTCGACTTCAGGGCCGACGAGGGTGCTCAGTACGACCAGGTTATCGAGATCAACCTCTCCGAATTGGAGCCCCATATTAACGGACCCTTCACCCCTGACTTGGCCACCCCCCTGTCTGCCTTCAAGAACACTGTCCAGCAGGAGCAGTGGCCTGAGGTTTTGTCTGCCGGTCTCATTGGCAGCTGTACTAACAGCTCTTACGAGGACATGACCAAGGTCGAAAGCATGGTTAAGCAGGCCGAGAAGGCCGGCTTGAAGCCCAAGGCTCCCTTCTACATCACTCCCGGTAGCGAACAGATCCGTGCGACTCTCGAGCGTGACGGTACCCTGAAGACCCTGGAGGGTGCCGGAGGCATTGTTCTCTCGAACGCTTGCGGTCCCTGCATCGGCCAGTGGAAGCGCCAGGACGATATCCCCAAGGGTCAGCTCAACGCCATCTTGACCTCTTACAACCGTAACTTCAAGGGCCGCAACGACGGTAATCCCGGAACCATGAACTTCCTCGCTTCTCCCGAGATCGTCACGGCCATGGCTTATGCAGGCGCGACCACCTTCAATCCCATGACGGACAAGCTGCAGACCCCTGACGGGAAGGACTTCAAGTTCGCCGCCCCGCACGGCCTCGAGAACCCCAAGTCTCCCTTCGAGTCCGGCGTCGCATCGCTTCAGGCCATCTCTCCCGAGACACACAACCCCGACATCCAAGTTGCCATCGCTCCGACCTCGGAGCGTCTCGCCTTTCTTGAGCCTTTTGCGCCCTTCCCCGAGGGCGACCTGAGCGGCCTCAAGGTCCTCGTCAAGGTCACTGGAAAGTGCACCACCGATACCATCTCCGCCGCCGGACCTTGGCTCAAGTACAAGGGTCACCTGCCCAACATCAGCACCAACACCCTCAACACGGCCGTCAACAAGGAGACGGGCGAGGTCAACGCCGCCTACGACGTCGACGGCTCCAAGCACACCATCCCCGAGCTCGCCCAGAAGTGGAAGGAGCGCGGTCAGGAGTGGCTTGTCGTGGCCGAGCACAACTACGGCGAGGGCAGCGCGCGCGAGCACGCCGCCCTGCAGCCGCGATACCTGGGCGCTCGCGTCGTACTGACCAAGTCCTTCGCGCGCATTCACGAGACCAACCTCAAGAAGCAGGGTGTCGTACCCCTGACGTTCGCGAACGAGGCCGACTACGACAAGATCGCGGCTTGCGACGAGGTCAGCACCGTCGGCCTGTACGAGATGCTGCAAAACGGCGGCCAGGGTAAGGTCCAACTGCTTGTCAAGAAGAAGGACGGCTCCGAGGTGCTGATTCCGACGAACCACGCCGTCACCAAGGACCAGGCAGGCTTCATTCTTGCGGGTAGCGCTTTGAGCATGCTTGCCAAGCGGAACCAGGCATAGACATGATAATGTCCTGAAGTCGGTTCGGTACGAATGGATGTTTTATTTGAGGTAGACTCAAAAATACGCATGTATGTGCTGTTGAAGTTTGGGCTCTACGTTCTGGTTTTTCCACGGGGTTTCAAAAAAAGGAAAGGGCGGAAGACGTGAAGACAAAATCGACGTTTGTATATATCCTGCGGTGTCTTTTGTTTCTGGGGCTTTTTGTTTTATCTTTACAAAGTAATTTGGTTGTAGACAAGAGAAACGGTTAAAAACGTAGTTTTAACCTTGGCCATGTCAAGTGGTGAGAGCTGTGTTTGTAGGGAGAGCGGGGGCTGTCTGGCTGACCACTCTGTGACTACGAAAGCCATCTTCATCTGTTGCAGTTTTGCGTACTGAATTTGACACGTCTTCGGGCAGACCATCCGAGGGGCTAGGCATCTTTTTTTTTCCTGACAAGCATCGTTGAACCCCCCCCCCCAAACTACCCAGGTAGGTCGACTGAAAAGACTGTCGGTGCATGGAATTCCTTTCTTGTTGATAGTGTTCCTCCCGAAAGTAAATCGGCAGTAGAGCCAGCGTGACGACCGTGACGCAGCCCAGACGTGATATCACCACTCAGGGTGTCGGCCGTCTGGCACACCAGGGGGTTGGCGGCCCGGCAGTCGTAATCCGGTTCGGTGTTACAAGTCCAGCCCAGCGCTAAACATATAGGGTATCGCTCATGAAGGTAAGTTGAAGCTAGTCAGTTATCCGAACTGTGTGATTCGAAAAGACGATGAGGGGGCGCTTTGGAAACGCAGAAAAGAAGGCGGGCACTGGGGAAGTGACAGCTTCCAGTTTCAGACGGGTGTGCAAGAGGGGGAGATGAGAGCCGGCGTTGGGACATACGGGGTTCTGGTTGTTGTGCCCCCAGAACGGGCGAGTTATATGGCCTGGCATTAGATTACGATGTTAGTCCTGTAGGCTATGTCCTTGAAAAGCAAACAACGGAAATGTCAGGTATCCAGAACAGAGGTGGTGGCAATTAGCCACTTAGATGGCTTGTCTCATCACTTCTTGAAAAAGGAGCTCACCCGTTCCCTGTCTCTGCAAGAGAACTTTGAAGGAGACGAGGCGGAGATGTCTGAAGGCCCCGTAGAGAGCCGTGGGGGGCCGATATCTACGTGGGAGTTATGTTTATGGCTATTTACGAATTAGAGGACGGGTAGGCAGAGGGGTTTCATGAGGAGGATGTTGCAGCCTTGCTAACTCCACGTCAACTGAAGGCGGCCATAAGGTCATACAAATTGGAATGAGGTATGTCAAGTTGGAGGGTCTCAGAGATTGGACATCAAGGCTTGGTTGACTATTACCAAAAAAGCATCCTCCTATGGAGTTAGATCGTAGCAGAGGAAAGTGCTTAGCATATCAACACAAGACACCCCACCCGCCTTGGTGAAAGAATGTGATTGCCCCTGCCCATGGCTCCAAGGGAATTGTAAGTCCTAGAAACTTTCTAGAAACGGCGTGATAAGTGTGGAAATAAGAACATTTACTCATTATTTGCAGGTAAACTTTCAAACACCATGAATAACATATGCCTTTAAAACCTCTTGTTCTTCTCATGTTAATTGGCATTCTTTAATGTACCTACAACAACACTGACAAGTAGTTACAGTCCAGTCTTAGTGCAAGATACAAAGGAAGAAATCTGTAATGTTCATGCAGTTCACGCATGCCTTATCTCAAGCTGCTTGTAGCTGACTTGTAGGGCAGCATGTCCTTTCATCTACCATCATGAACTGAACTGGTTGTCTAACACAGTGTCTTGCTATGATCCACTTCAGCGGTCGGACGGACAGCAACTAGGATCACTCTAGTATGAGCTGGGCGATTGGCTCAGTGGTAGAGCGCCCGCTTTGCATTGTCCACGATGTCTGCGGGAGGCCCAGGGTTCAATCCCCTGATCGTCCAATATCTTTTGCATTTCTCACACATTCACTATTCTTTTAGGAATCTCACTGTTGAATCACATGCGGGTTCAGTATCGACCGAGAGAGGAGCTTGTCAGTTCTTTTCAGAGTGTTTGACGGTGCTTACTGACATCAGCAGCAGACGCCCGAAAGCATCGTGGCGACGGAACCTCTGCTCAACACAGCTCGCGACTTGACGTAAATCATTATTTTCTAGACGTCTTGCAGTTTTTTATGTCTCTCAGTCGCTGACATACAGAGACAACACCGTCGCAACGGGCGCCCTCGGATCTTTCTTGCCAGCGTGATCATTAAGAGTTTTCAGTTAAACGGGGAGATACAGCCGCCCAACTGAATCATACAAGCTGCTACAATCCGACATCACAATTCGGAAAACACAAGCATGCAACACGGCGGCGCAATTGTTGACTGAGTGTCTCAGCGTCGATGGCGTGCGGAGCTCAGTCGAGCCGTCAGAAAGAGTAGACATCCCGGAAACCACGACGCTGGTGTGTGACTGATTGCGATGCCCAGGCTCAACCGTAGGACTGTCTCCTCCGCGATGATTACGATGGCGCCGAGGAATGAAGTAGCATGTCTTCTCGACAACCGGGAAGTTGCAAAGGAGCCATCGCCCTGAAGCTCTGCTAGACAGAACACTACTGGCCTGGCGTACAACATTGACGGGTGACAGGATGGACGAAGAAAGCCTCGCTCGGGCCGCATCACACAAAGCTACGTGCCCCATATCGAAGATTCATGTTCGTAGTAGCCACCGTCACAGCGAGAGGCGACAGAGCGGCCAGGTTCCATTAAAACTCACCCACCATCTCCCCCAAGGACGTTCCTGTCGGACGGTTTCGACCACGTTTCTGCGGGCGCTCAGCCCTGAGAGAGCACGTAGCACACCGATTACCTAATGAATGGAACTCCTCCCCTCCCTGTCGACCTCCATCCCTCCCTTCGGGAGGACTTGTGATCGGATGGCACTATTGAACCAAGTCTGGGGGAGTTCGCCTCTTTGCGGCAGAGGTGTTGAAATGCGGGGTATGGGCAAAGGGGGACAAGAGCCTTTCTTGGGCGTCTGGGGGAGGTGTTCAGGGATTGTACGTAATTGGAGACGTAGTCCGAGGTCGAGGACGCCGGTCTTCTTTAGGTGTGTGAGTCGACGTGTGGCGACGGCGCTGTCCCGGACGCGATGGCGTCGGTTTGCTTTGAAGTTTTGGAATGGGGACGGACGTGTGCGGCATCTCTTCCGGCGATGGGGTGTCTGTCTATAGAACAGCACCGTCCGTGTTTGCCTTGTCGGTCTCTGTGATGGTGCCAGGAGGTTGAAGAATGGATGGGAGTGACCATCATGTCTTACAGTTGTCTCAACAAACCACCGGTGGGCTTGTCTAACATGGGACACGTAACTGCCTTTCTGTCCTTCTTCGACTCGGTTCTGACTGTCATCAACGTGCCAGCACCTCACCCCCTATCTCACAAGCCATGACGATACTCATCCCGCCGAGCTAGACAGTATGGCGGAATGCGTCAAGCATCTGGCGTCAAGCGAAGCAGACCGACGAACGGCCGTCTAGCAAACACGCACGTTTGCGCCCCTTTTCCATCCTCCCGCAGGAAACTCGCGCTCGAAGCGAAAGGGCCAGACATGCCAGTTTGCGTGTTTTTCTCTCATGTCCTCTTCCAATCTACAAAGGGGTTTGTGGCATCAGACATGGGGTCGAAGGGGTCCGGTGACCATCGCAGGCGAGGCAAACATATTTCCATTACCCCCAGGAAACCGCTGAGTGGTCGAAGTCGCCCACTTGACGTCGTCGTCGGCAGCGGGCCAAGCTGTTGGCCCTAGCAGGGGTTGCTTCTAGAGCCCCCGAAGGTGACGAGAGCAAACATGCCGGCAGCGATCATGACCAGCTGTTCGCAAAGGCCGAGGAGGCACGCCGTCAGAGAGAGAGGGTGGGAAAACCCTGTCTGCCAACTGCCAGCCAGCACGCACACCAAAGAAAACAACAGCTTTGGTAGTCAGCACGTTCCACGTTCCTTGCATTAGCTCCATTCCCCAACCCAACCAAGCTGGCCCCTACCTAGTGTGCCAGTTCGACCTCCTAGGCCCCCCCCCCCCCCCCCCCCGGAGGCTGGCGCTACGGACGAAAGCGGCAATCTGTTAGCAAAGCGTTACCCCATCGATTGCTCCAGAATGGCGTCTTTCGCCCAGCAAGAATTTAGCAGCTCTTTTTTTGTAAGGCCCGCGTGATGCAAAACTCGTCGGCGCCCCCCTGGGGGTTCGAGGAGAGGAGTCACGCGGGCCACCAGAGAATGAACAAGTGGAGAGGGGGCAAGGCAAAAGAAGATGGCGATGGGAGTTCGTCGCACGGGCTTGTACATACCGGCCGGCGCTTGGGGATGATGAAGTTGCTTCTTTTCCACTGCTCTTATCAAGAAAAACCAAGTAAATAAAAATGGCCCAATTTGAGCGTCATTGCTTATTGCCGATAAGGTAGGTTGCCGTGCCTAGTAACGAACATATGTTGCTTGGAGCGATGATGACAACTCAACTAATTAGTTGATGAAGGGGGGAGAGGAGGCAGGCCGCAGACAGCACATGCAGCATGCCGGCGGCATGGACGACCCTGTCTCACACCCATGGGCATGGAAAAAGCGAGTCCTGCCTGTGTACATCACGACATCCAGTTGGAAGCGCCAGACCAGAGGAGGACAAAAAAAAAAAAGAGCACTTCCGCCTCCACCGCACAAACATCCAGTAAGCCAAGCTACCTAAGCCATGGAGCTGGGGGGCCCAAGCTAGCTCCGCTCCCGTTGTTTTGGGGCCTCGGGACCGTGCTAGTTTTTTCCTTCCCTTCCTTTGCAACCAAGATCTGTCTAGCCCTCCAGTTTTTTTTCGTGATTTTTCCCTCTTCTTCCCCAGTTCGAGAGCCACCAAGAGCCGTCTTGCAAGCCAGAGCTTTTCCCAGAGTGGGCTTCTAGTGCTGATTTTTATTTTATTTTGGATGTTTTCTTTCTCTCTTACCTTGACCAACGCTACACCCCCCCTTCCATGCTGGTGTGTACATAGACTACGTACCCGTCGTCTCGAGCAAGAGCAAGGCCTTGCTCCCGTTTCCCACGCGCCGCTTTGCAAGTGCAACGCCGTCACTTAGCCATGGGGAAAGCTTTTTGCATGTCAGGAGGACGATGCGAAGTCCGTTCGCTTTGTTCTCGTAGACTCATGCCCCTCCATGCCACCACACACCCTCCTTCCCCCTCCCAAGGACCTTTACCTATAATAACTCGACCTCCTCACTCGTCTCTCAGGAGTATTTTCCTTCCCATCATTGACACATCCAAGACACATTAGACACGTAAATATACCTGTCGGGGCTACCACAACCTTTCCCACCTTCTGAGAGTTCAGACGACCTTGGCATTCGACGTATCACTTACACCACACCCACCACCACATCCAACATCTCAACCTCGCCAACTCACACTCAAATCATCTACACACAGCACCCAGCAACACTACAAAGCCGCAAAGATGCCTTCGCAGATCTTCGTCACCGAGCCTCACCCCACCGTGGCACCAAACACCTACATCTACTCCGGCCGCGGCGGCGCCGGCAACATCTTCCGCGCCCCCGTCACCACGCCTGCCGCCGGTATCACCACGCCCCTGAAGCCCGCCGCCGTCAACGGCCCTCGCCGCTTCTACTCGGGCATTGGCGGCGCTGGTAACCGCCACACTGCCCAGGAGCGGCCCGTCCGCACCTTTGACGAGGACTTCGACCGCCAGGAGATGCGCGACCGCGCCGCCATCAGCCATGTCGGCATCGGCGGCGCCGGCAACGTCATGCGCAAGAGTTCCGACGCCTCCTCCGTCCTCAGCGATGAGTCGTCCGTCTCGGACGCCTCCTCACTCAAGTCCCTCAAGGAGCGCGGCGGCAACCTCTGGCGCCGCGTGACCTTCAAGACCAACTGAGCCTCTGTTGAGAAACAACCATTACACACACATACACACACGAGAGCGATTTTGTACACATGTCTTTTCACATCATTCCCCCAAGAGGAAAAGGGGCGGCGTTTTTGAGGAAACTAAAAAAAGAGTATGGGAGTCGGATTCATCGACGAATGGGTTATAGCGAGTTGAATATGGCAGGGCGGAGTGGGGCGCGCCTCAGAGCAAACAAATGAAGAGTGGTTCTCGATACACTCTGGCTGGCAGACTCCAGAGGCATTTTCTCTTTTATTTGCAACACTGGATTGCGCAGAGGAGAAAAAGGGAGCATGGCAAAACATGGGCGTTTGTTTCTGGTGAACATGACATGCGAGAGCGAGCGAGCGAGCGGACACAATACCCCCAGATATCTGGTTGTTCAGCAAAATATTTTAGTTAGGGACTATCAATCTAAAAGCGGTGTCTCTTGAATATCAAAGGATGTTTATAAACAAAAAGAAAGCAACAGACCCCTTTCGTCCCTGTTACACCATTGGCCAATGTGGTGTGTTGATCCATGGTGAGCTTCTCGCGCAAAGCATACTAGTACTCCCAACTTCATTCAACTCTCGACATCCGATATGATGTAGTGGCCGCCATGATGCCCTCTCATTCGCGGATCAGAACTGGGTAATGTATGCCTCTCTATTGTCGCGTAACTATACAATTTGATAGTCATTACACACGCGAAAGTTGTAAATTTTGTTTGCCGGGACAGTGAACTCCATCTTACTATGTACCCCCCCTCCCCCCCGCAAGTTCGAACATCGGTTTCGGAATGATCGCGCTTGCGAGCAACCGTTGCCTCTGCTTTTTTTTGGAGGACTGTTCATCATTCCAATAGTTTCCTCCAGTTACATCCGACTTGTGCTTGCTACACACGACCGGTCAAGCCATCCATGCAGAACACGCAAGCAAAGGAGACGGTTGTTGCTATTGGGGTTTCGAATTCCCGTATACGACTCTTCGCGCCGAGAGGAGAGATATTGAGTGGGATGTGTGTGGCCAAAATGCGATGAGCCGGTTCACGCAACACTCAATCAAACCCCTCCGCTCCTGTCGCCAAGTTTCTTGCGAGTACCCGTCTCGACGCCCGCAAGCACAAATCTTGATATCAGCGGCGTAGCGACGCCAGGTACGCACGAGCATCTCGACACCTACTCGGCGCAATATGCCTGGGGTCGACCAACAAAGAGGCCTCTCCATTGGCTCCATCTTGACGGGAAGCGTCCCTAGGCATGCCGACGACATGGCCGAGGATTGGCAGAGCACGCACGGGCTTCAAACGTCTATAGGAGGATGAGCGGGCGTCAGTTCAGAAGCAAGCATTTCGAGATAAGGCAATTACAGAAAGATAAGAGTGGAAAAGCAAACATGCCCATTTCGACGCCGGGCACTGGTGCGATAGGTAAGACAAGGTTGCAATCTAGAACGGGGCTATAGGGCCGAGGGGAGGAAAAAGCAATGTTCCTTTATGGACGGAGGAAATCTCAAACCTCCTTTCGCTGCCAGATAGATGCCCAGTCCCTAATGCACCGGTCCGGAGCATATACTCGAGGTGTAGGAACAGCTTCTTATGTGTGGAAACATGTGCGCCAACGAGGCAACAGATTTGGGTATCATTCTCAACTTCTAGCTGACTCATTACCTCAACATGCTGCCTTTGCCTAAAACACCGGCCCTGCGGAGACCGTCTCTTTTCCGGGGTAAATCTCGAATCTAGCCAGTCCTCTCACTCTCCTTTTCGACTCGTGACGTCTAAGCTTCTCATCCGTTCGCACCCTCCTTGTGTCACTGACAGCTGACAGAGAGGCTGGAGGAAATGCAGCTCTAGATCTGCCAGCATGGACAGGGTGGGGGCGGAAACACCGTCTAGAATTCGCTTTCATCGAAACATGATCAAAAACCAAGAAACACGTATCACGTAAGTTTGGTGTGAATGATATCCGGGTTCTCGTGCCAGTCGTCGATGCTCACCCACATCTATATTGTCTCAAGTCAGCGTCCCGAATCTCATCCTCGCGAGGCGCCGTGGGAAACTCACTTTACGGAAGGTGCTGAGACCAGCCAGGATACTGCCTCCGATCCACGTGGAGTACTTGCGTTCGGGCGGCGCAAAGATCTTTATCCTCATGTCCTTGACGGCCAGCCTCTGCAGCTCCGTCAGCAGCCGGTCGCCGAAGCCCCTCGTCAGCGTGCTGCCACCAGAGAGCACAATGTTGCTGTACAGGGACTTGCGCAGGTCGAGGTCCGTCCGGTTGATAGCGTCGACGACGATCTGGTGCACGCCGGGGTACTCGAGGCCGATGATCTCGGGGTCGAAGAGAATCTCCGGCGCCCTGAAGCGTTCCGCGCCGATCTGCGAAAGTGATTAGCCCGCCGTTTCCCCATCCAGATGTCCCTCATCGGTTCTGGTTTTTGATGTCTTGTTTATTACCTTGAGCTTGTGTCCGTCTGGGAGGACGTATTCTACGCCCTTGGCTGGGTCCGCCCTGTTGGCCCACTCCTTTTCCTCCTTCCTCGGATCTTGCGCCACGTACGTGACGGACTCCTTGATGAGCCTCACAACCTCCTTCTCGGCGCTCGTGTGGAAAACGTAGCCGCTCTTGCGCAGCAGCGTCTGCATGTACTCCGTCACATCGCGTCCGGCCACGTCTATCCGTCGGATGCTGCTCGGCATGGCGAACCCCTCGTACACTGGCACCGCGTGCGACACACCATCTCCCGAGTCAAGGACGATACCCGTCGTCCGACCGCTGGCATATAATGACAGGACGGCCTGGATTGATGTGTACAGGGCGGGGACGTTGAAGGTTTCGAAGAGGATTTGAGCCGCGGTGTCGCGGTTGCTGCGAGGGTTGAGGGGGGGCTCAGTCAGGAGGACGGGGTGCTGTCGACAAGTTAGTATCGGATGGCATGTTGTACATTTCCCACTCTGTAGGAGTTTTCGGTGCCAGACGAACCTCTTCGCTAAGCGTCTTGAGTCCTTCGCCGTACACGTATTCCCAGATTTTTTCCATGTCGTCCCAGTCCGTCACAATGCCGTGCTCCAACGGGTACCTGATTTTCAGCAGGCCCCTGAGCTCCGTCGCCGCCTTCTGCCCGATGAAGACCTCGCCCTCGAGAGCGCCAGCGAGCACTCTCAGGTGCTTGGGACGGCCAACGAACGAGGGGAAGTAGCACTTCGGTAGGTCGTCGCCCGCGAAACCGGCGCGGATCGTGCCGGAGCCATTGTCGAGGACAATGGGCGCGTTATGAAGAGAATCCGTCATCTTTTTAGATGCATTCGAAGATCTCAATATCAGCTAGCCTCCGCCGTGTTTTTCCCGACTCGTCGTTCGTGGTGCGGCGTGTTCGTTTCGTCTTCGCGACGGAAACCCCTTTGTTTGTTGGTCTGGCGGTGACAGCAAAGTGGGGGCAGTTCGTGGGCAGATAGGCCAGTGACGGTCAATATCAGGTCGCAGTCAAGCTCAATTCGGTTCGCTAGCACCCGGATGCCAGGTATCGTCGCAGTCGTGGTCTTCGTGCTCGCCTTTTGGATGCGGAGTGTTGTCAAGTGGTCAAAATCGGAGGACAGCTTCAACAAGAACGCGGTCCCGTCCGGGGAGCTGCAGGGGCGCGAATTGCTAGAACGAAAGTGGAGTGGCGCGATTCGAAGGTGCCGCGCACGGGCCACCCGTCATCTCTTCTAAGTCTGCTTGTAAGTCAAAGCTGGTGGTTTTTTCTGAGGGTAAAGCTACAACTAAGGGGTTCGACGGATGGATTGCTGATATTGTTCGAGGTTTTCTTCGAAAGGGTTTCATCATTATGCGTATTGTTTACGATTTTTCTCTGGGTTTTTTTGAACAAAGTAAATTATGCATGCTCCAATCCATGTGGACTTCTGCCGATGATGTCTCCAAGCAGCCCCCGAACGCCTTGAGATGCTTGAGATATGTACATGTATATCCGTGGTATGACCAAAATCAACAAATCTAGCTTCCGACTCCTGTTTCATTGTTGCCAACTATGTGGTCGAACGGCATCCAAGAAGGCTGCTCAGATGCTGCCGTCACAGAGCTTGTAGCTGACGTAGGGCCAGCCAAGGATGACGATGGCAGTAGGGAAGAAGCTATGGGATGCAACGTTAGCCATTTGGTCCGAATGGATTTTGAAATGGTTGGCGCAGCTTACATTGATGCTGTACCGAGACGCTTCTTGATCATGGCACCGTAGTAGGGCTTTGCGTGCTCGCCGCTCTGGGACATCCTCTGGAAGGGGTGGGGCTCAAAGGAGCGAGCCACTTGGCGCATGTTGTGGAGGAGAGTGAATTGTCTGCGCTGGACAGCGAAGCGAGCAGCGTTGCGGGCGGCGAAGGCGGGAGACATATTGGGTTTTGAAAGGAGGATTGTGTGTGGGAGAAAGTCAGGTAGACACCTTGCTGGTTGGTTTGAGGGGAATGAGGCGGTTGTGCAATGGCCCTGTACAAATGGATGTAGTAGATGGTTGAGTTGAGAGGCTCTGTTGTGTTGCTGTTGATGTGTGATGATGATGAGAATGGAAATAGGAGCACAACAAACGGGAAGCTGCTTCGGATCTTATACCATGGAAGAAGTTGTCCCTTCCGGCGGCATACCTACGAGATCTGTGAGTCTTGACAAACGATTCCGAGATTTCCAACGGAAGACGCCTATGGTGGGCAGATGGGCGGGCAGCTTTGCCCGTAACATTGCCGTACCTGGGCAAGAAACGAACGAGGCTACCAACCCAGGCCGGGGCAAGATCATGCCATCCCATCTTGCAAACGGATCCCCCCAAAAGAAAGAAAAAAAGCCATGGCCAGGAATTTCCTTCCGCAGTGTGAATGACAGGAAAGTCTCGCCCAATAGACGCCAACCGCGGGCAAGCGCAGCGTGTGTGGTGGCCGCAAAGCCTGCACAATGGATAGCGAGGCGTTGGCTTCACCACCAGCAGGGAAACCCGTCGAACGGGCGATGGTGCGTTTTCAAGCAGTTTCCTGACGACTGCCCACACAAATGGGGTGATGTGGTCTGACGGGAGCCACCGACTCGGGACGCTGATTGGGCGCACCCGGGGGGCTGGATTCCTGACGAATGAAATGATCGCCACCGCTGACAATCTCGTCCAGCAATCAGACCATAGGCCCCAACCGGCTGGATGCGCCGACGTGGGTGAATCCGGGGAAACACTGGCAGCCGCTTTGGTCCAAAGTCGACAGATATTAGTCCTTCAGATCCCGAAGAAGAGGACGTGACATCTTCGAGATGTGTTTCCTTGATCCAAAGCGAGACCCTGATGATTTGACAGAAGTGTGACTCTGTAGCGCACCCATTACGATCTATAAGGGGCCTCTTAAAGCTGACTGGCCCAAAAAGTCTGGGGTTGCTTATCGTGGGTGTCGCATTCCTATCACCATGTGACTCGGGCGGATCCGACAGCACGGTGCTCGACGCCCGTCCCGGAATTTCTCCAGGGCCCGTGGCCTTCCGGGTGTCCGTTCTCGCAAAGTTAACCCGTACCCACGATTGACCAACCTTGGAGATTGGGGGTCCGAACCCGTTCGAATCGACTCATCCCACCATGCCACTCGTCGACACCGTGACAATGTCGACGCCATCATCAAAGGTCGCTTCCGATGCGGGCAAACCGAAAGACGGGCTGTACCCCGTCCACCCCCTGACGAGCCCTGTCGCGCAGGTCGTCCGACATGTACAGCCGGTGCTGCTCTCCGGCCTCTTCCTCGCGCAATTTGGGTCATTGGTGGCCGACCCCGTGCCGGCTCTGTACAGCTCCCTCCCGATCGTCGCCGCGATCCAGATCGTCTATGCTTTTGTCAGTTTACCCGCGGCGGGGTCCCAAAGCGCGAAGCCATCGAGGAAGCCTCGGCCTGGTGAGAAGAAGAAGGCTGAAAACACGGGACCGAACCCTTTTATAGTGAGTTGTGACGTATCTCAAGCAGAGGAAAGGTTTGCTTCTAACGATTGAAACCCAGGCCATATTCCTGTCTCTCCTCCTCGCCGTCCTCGTCACGCCAGCCATCCACATCGTGCTCGTCCTCTTCGGTGCCCCCTTCCTGACGCACTTTCTTCACACGCTCCTCTGCTCCGCGAACATCGCCCTCCTGTCGCTTTTCCCTCTCTTCTACGCTCACGGAGTCGAAGCGAGCACATGGGTAGCTATTGCTAGCGCATCTGCGCCGTTGGACGAGACATACGGCGGTCTGGTGGGAGGTCTGCTGGGTGCGTGGCTCGGCGCAGTCCCCATCCCCCTCGACTGGGACCGCGAATGGCAGAAGTGGCCCGTCACGATCCTGTGCGGCCTCTACGCTGGCCACACCCTCGGCAAGACGATTGGCGGCACATTGGCATTTGGCAAGAAGATGGCTAGCTCCGCAGAAAGCGACGAATAAGTTGCCTCAGTCATGACCGGGTAACGACCTACATCAAAATACTATGGCAAGAGACAGCGAGAAGGTACAGAAGACGCGACCCCCGTGTCTGACCAGAACTTGCCCGACGAATGCCGGGCCTTGCGGTGTCTGGTCAGCGTCTTTGGTTACTCGTCTCCGACCCAGGCATGTTGCATGCTAGATGAACTCTAGTCAGGACTCTAGAGGGCAACAGTTTAGGCCATGCATGGATGGATGGTCTAGAATTGCTCCAACCGAGCTAGCCTGCGGTAGGGCATACTTGGCTTCCGTGCAATAATTTGTTGTAATATTAGTTAGCAGTCGATCGTCGTTTGCTCGGCTCGTCAAGCCAAGAAACAGACAAAAATTACCAAGCCGCGGCCTTCGATCTGGTCAAAAGCGTAAAATGCGACGGTGACAATATTGCCCCATCGAGCCATAAGCACGCGTAGCAATGGCAAGCAATCCAGATTGTCGCGGCTAAGGATCTTGCGATCCGTCATGGCACACCTCATGACTCCAGCCACAGCAAACCTGCCGTGCCAGTCTGGCCGCCCAGCCCAGCCCTACCACATCCACGACGTGCGACGTGCACGACATCGAGGGTCCAAGGTCTGTCACCGTCCGTGACCCCCCGTCATAAGGCGGAGACAGGCCGCGTCTCCGTCCCAGCCCTGGTGGCTGCCGAACCGACTTGGCTCTCTTGCCGCCGGGCATGACTGGGTCCCTTGCTTCTACGTCACGGGGACCTTGGTTTCATTGGTGAGACAAACACTGGCAAAAGATTGCCGGTAGACGCACTCTGGGAGGCAGAAACGACCGGGACAACCGAAAAGGGATTCTTCAGGTGGGTGGAGAAACCGCTACAGGGTTTTGATCGCCGTGTCTTGCGTTTTCATCTCCGCAGTAGTCTGCGCGGACGGACCGATGGCCGCTGGAGAGAAAAATAGCATCAGCCATGAACGCGGCACGAAACCATGAGACAGGCAGTCCCCAGGGCGCATCTGTGGCTGAGCCATCAGTCTTCCGTGATCGCACAGGGTAGATCAGCTCTTTGAGTGTGGCGTATGTGGCTTATCGCCTGCAGGCCGGGGGAAACCTGGGAAGTCCCCTGACTGCTTTTATCATAGTAGCCGTTCTGTGTGGATGACGGCGGGTGGAGCGATGAGCAAAAGGAGCAAAAATAAGAAGCAGGCGTCCCACACGGTCGGCGCTAGCATGGGCTCGGCTGATGACGTAGCATCCACTTGTATCCCTTTCACCGAATAGAGTTGCGTATGCAGGCTCAGGTGCTCAGTCCGTCAAGTAAAGCAAGCATGGGTTGGATGAGAAAGCAGGCAAACAAGCAGCTAGATAGGCATGTATCGCACGCATTTTTAGAGGTGACCCGGACTGACCGTGCTGGGTCTACCAATGACGGCGGGAAAGGCTGGGCAGTGGGCAGGACGCGCAATGAGGCTCGATCTAGCACTGGAGCGAGGGGCGGCCACGGCGAAACGGAGCACATTCAACCTGCCTTGACGCGGCAGAGTGCATGAGCGAACAACAACGCAAGGAAAGGCGCGCTCGGCTGTAAGGGAGGGACGTCTTGCAAAAGGGAGGCATGACAACACAAGGCAGGAAATGGCACAGATGCCGTGTCCATCCAGTACGGTGATGCGTAGCAAAAGCGCAAGGTTGCTCCGCTCGGAGTCCCAGGTCTGCCCAGAAGACTCAGAGACCAAGGCCCTAGAGGCCATAGACACAGAGAGGAGGGGAAAGGAGAGGAAAAAAAGAGACAAGGTCATTGCTGATAAAAAAAGAGTGGGTCGAAGGTTTAATAGTGTGGCTTGTCCGCAACGCACGGCACACGAAAAGCCATCCCATCTCGCACCCAAGCAAGTCAAGCGAGTGCATGTACAGAGTAGCAGGTAACATGTAGCTGCGTACACTGCCGAATGTGCCTGATTCCTGCCGCAGCAAACCGGGAATGGGTCGATGACGCATGCCCCAACTCATACCACACCCCCCCAAGCCTTCGCGGCGACCCGACCAGACCACGCCCGCTTGTTGGCCCGTCTTGGGAGGCTGCGCTTGGGTGCTTGGGGATTGCTTTCCAGACCTCTCTGGCCTGGCACCTGCGAGTCTGCGACCGGCTTGTCCCTTGTCAGACGTAAGGTAGAGCGGGAAGGGGGGAAGGGGAGGGCCCCATGCAAGTCCACATCACATCACTGTGAGCTCGCTGGGTCGTGGCTTCCCTGTTGGCAGTTGCTCTCTAATCCTTCTATTTAATCATCTCGTCCCCAGCCCTTTTGCCTCGTTCTTCTCCCCTCATCATCAACCAACGAACTCTCACTCGTCCACACACATTAGATCTCCGAGATCCCGTCGCGAACCACTATACACAAACAACCAAACTTATCACCAACACCCTACAACACAACTCAAAATGCCTTTCACCGCTTCCGATATCTGCAAGATTATTCTTGCCGTCATCCTCCCCCCCGTCGGTGTCTTCCTCGAGCGTGGCTGCGGTGCCGACTTCTTCATCAACATCCTGTTGACCATTCTTGGTAAGCTTCCTCGCCCTTCAACCCATCAATGATTATAATACTAACGAGTGCGCAGGTTACCTGCCCGGTATCATTCACGCTCTGTACATTATCCTGAAGTATTAAGTGCTGCGTCGCCAAAACTACTCGACCGCACCCGTCTCCACGAAAAGGACATGTCGATTTAGAATCTAAAGCGACATGACCTCGACTCTCCCAACGATGCAGCAATGTGTTACCCAACCGTTCCGAAGGAGGCTGGCGGCGTAGGCGGTGGCCGGGCATTCCAGCGACCCCAGCTTCCGTCCCATCCGGCAATACTGGGGGATCCTCCTGTGATAGCGGCAGGGATCTTCTGCTACTGCAGGGTTGGGGTGGTCGTTTCTTCAAAACTCCTCACCAACCACCGTTACCACTTGTTTTTTACGTCAACAACGCACAGCAACGGCCTACTTTCCTTTTCCTGGCGGTTCTATTCATGGGCATTTCCCACGTTCTCACTTGCGGCATGCGACTTTTCGAAACGACTCTGTTTTGGGCAGGCATCCAAGGCCAGGATGGGAAATGAGAGATTCGCGCTGTGTATAGCATGCTTAATTCGATACCCGGAACAATCAATCTCTTTTGTTTACAAAAAATCACACTACTACTTGAATCTCATCTCGAAGCTCGGAACGTTTCGTGACATGTTGAGGAGATTTCTTTGACTTCCGCCTGTGCCGCATGACAGTAGTGGTCAGACGTCGCAATGCGGGATGGCATTCGACACTCCCTCCGCCGTGACGCTAGCATCTGTGTGATGTCACATTTCCCGCATTGAAATCGATGAGTCTTAGCCAGAAATGAATTCCGTTGGCCGCCGAAGCAGCCGGTTCTGCAACGCTACGAAGGGCTTAATTCTGATGGTTTGCGTTTTTTTTCTGGGTTGGTTTAGCAACGAGCGGGCAGACAGCCAACCATTCCACAGTGGAAAAATTAACCTTGTTTTGCCATGAGTTCGAAATCCAGCGGACGGCCCCCATTGCTATGTGCTTGTCCTGCAATCTGCCTTACTCGGGTCGGTTTTCTCTACAAGGTAGCATCGTAACCCAAGCGTCAAGCGGGATCCGAGAAACGCGTACTCAGAGGCTCGGTATAGCGGACCCCCCCCCCCCCCCCCCCCCCCGTTCGTCAAGTCAATAGCAAGGCCCCCCTAACCTGTTAAATTACAGACTGAACGCGAATCTCTAGACCAGCGACCTCCGCACAGACCGTTACCACGATGGGGGACGATCGCAGCGTCACCACAAGAGCGAAAATTCTACCACCACGGCTGATCCACCGCCAGTCGGTCGTCAATGACTCGGTCTCGCAAAGAAGAAGAAGAAGCAAAAGAAGGGGGAAAAGGGCCGAGGTTTTGGACCATTCATTTTATTTTCGTTTTCGTTTTCCAGGCGGCTTCCCCTGCCTGCTCCCCTATCCCCACCGACCCGGCTTCCTAGGCACGTCCCCCAGTGATCTCGCCTTGCTGGGCGGCCATATACCTCAAGCCTGAGAGAGAGGGTCCCGGAGTATCCGCCGCCAACTCTGTGGAGCTTGTTTCGCGATTCGCGAAGGACCCTTCTTCGTCTTTCTTTTGGGCAGTGGTGAGCGAAGGTAGTTAGTTTCATGGGTCAATGGGTCACGTTTTAATATACGGGCGGAGGTGACATTTGGAGCACTGCCACCAGCTATTCCGGACATGCCCGCGCGCACGGCCGTATCAGGCCCTCCCGACCTTGAACGACAGGATCTGGTGGGTGGTGACATGTTAGCTGATCCGTCGTCGCCGAGGCGCGTGATGAAGCAAGCAGTTGGGTCTGGGTATCGCGGGGCGCTTACATCGTTCTTCCCGACCGCGACGGGGTCGTCCTCCGCCACTCTCTGCCCTCCCGCGCCCTCGATGTACGCGATGGGCGCGTCGCCCATGACCTTGCGCGCCGCCTCGCCCACCGTCGTGCCCTTCTTGACCAGCACGCAGTCGCGGAAGACGAACCGGGACTCGGCGGCGCCGGAGCTGAAGGAGCTGGTGTTGCGCACCGGGAAGATGGGCACGAGGCCCAGGATCTCGGCCGCCTTAGAGAGCACTTGCACGACGCCTGTCGACCCGAACCGGTAGAGAACCATGTCCTTGAGGTTCTCTATCCGGTTGCGATTCTTCTCGTCCAACTCCTTGAGCCCGCCGCCCGTCGGGTCCCCTTGCTCGATGAGGTCCTCCCTCGTGTCGACGAACTCGCTACCCTCCGTGTACTTAATGTAGCCCTGCTTGGCCATCTTGCGCAGGAAGATCTCCGAGATGGCCGAGCACAGCACGATGCTGTTGGGGTCCTGCATCTTGGCGATCTTGGAGATGTTCTTGTCCGCGTCCGGGTGGTCGATCTTGTTGAGCGCGATGACGGTCGGGAACTTCTCGTCCGTGAAGGCGTTGACGACCCGGTCGATGGTCTCGGCGTCCCAGTCCTCGAGCGGCTCCTTAATCCCCAGCCGGTCCAGCGCTCGCGCCACCACGTTGGACGTGCTGCCGTATCCCGAGAACTGTCCCTGCAGCGTGTCGACGGCCGTCGCCTTGATGGCCATGTGCCGCCGCCGGATCGACCCCCACTTCTCCATCAGGTTGCCGCGGATCCATGCCACGATCTCGCCGCGCAGCCAGGCAATGTCCACTGAAGGGTCGTAGCCGCGCGTCTCTTTGCCCTCGGCGTCCACAGTGCCGGAGGCGTCCACCACGTGTATCAGCGCATCGGCGTGTCGCAGGTCGTCAAGGAACTTGTTGCCCAGCCCTTTGCCCTGGTGCGCGCCGGGCACGAGGCCAGCGACGTCGAGGAGCTCAATGGGCACCGAGCGCCGGCCCTCAACACAGGCGCCGTAGTTGGGCCGGCAGCGGTCCGAGACGTTGTGTCGCGCGCAAGCGCATTCTATTTGGAGGTAGCCGATCGCTCGTTGGGGGTCGATTGTGGTGAATCTGGACGCGGGCCAGCGTTAGTGAACATAGAGTGGACCGACCGAGCCATTACGGTGGTCGCGAAGTGACGTAAGGTAGAGGAGAAAGGGTGGAAAGGCGTACGGGAAGTTTCCTGTTCACGATATTTCCATCAGCGACCAGGTCGTCGGGGTGTCGGTTTTTTGTCTCTCGGTCGGGACGGGCTTTTTTGGAGGTTTACGGACCAACTTTTGACGAGGCATCTGTCAGACTGTTGAGCGTCGTACTCTTGCCGGCCGACGGCTTGCCGACCAGGCCAATGAGCGGATCCCGAGGCATCTTGAGTCGGTTTGAGGGCGGCGGGAGAAAGCAAAAAAAAAAAAATTGTATGCAGGTTATGATCTCCCGTTGGAATCTAAAGCCGTTCGAGGGGTAATGATTTTGCGAAAGGGCGCACATCCCACCCTGTTGCGACATCCCCGCTAATGCAATGAGGGGCTGGCCCCGATAGCCTGCGGTCCAGTTGTATGCTTGGGTGTGACGTAAGCACCTAGCCGATATCATTTCGCGGTTTGACAGGCTTCAAGTGGGAAGGATTGATGGATGAATTGTAGCTGCGAGTTTGTATCTCGCAGCATAGGGCCCAAGCAACAAAATCCATCTTGGGCGATCCCACAAGCAAAGCCCACAGCAATGGCAGCCAAAATGGGAAGCTTAGACTCGCTGTATTCTTAAATACTCCTTGAGTGGGTACCCAAGATAAGACTTTCTTGCACTTTAGGTATCTAGAGCATGAGGCAACGAGCTTGGAGGTGAAAATGGAGTCCCAGTCAAGAAGAATGTTCAAGTCAACGTAATCTCACTCGTAATTAGAGAACGACTGGAGCCGGCGGTCTATGAACTTAATAGAAACCTCCAGGAGTTCCCCGGGGCTTGATTAATCTCGAGGCGCCACATTCAGTTGTAAGTTGGGCATTTCTCAAGAAATCTCATCGAGCAACTGCTCGGCTCTGCTATGACGCGATATGCAAGTCACGTTTTAATGTGGTGCAGAATAGGAAACGGATGAGTTGGGGAATGATTCTGGCAGGAGTCAATTATTTCATTGGGCACCGTCTTGTCAAGCTATTGTTGTTTCTATCCCGTATCTTTATACCTTATGCCTATTCTCACTATCGCTATCCTTCGAGTTTGCCTATTCACGTCGGCCTTTTTAAAACTTTTGGTACTTGCCATCGACGAAAGTGACAGTTGACGGCAGGTCTTTCGCGCCCTCGGCAAGCTCCACGTAGAACTTGCCGTTGGACTCGGCATCAGGAACATTACCAATGCTGCTCCCGTCCGCCTTCCTCTCGTCGGCATAGAAAAACCTATCACAGGGCCAGTTAGCAAATAGAGTTCATCCCCGGACTAGCAAGCAAAAATCAGAAGAAAAAACCCCTCCCAATTGAATAGGAAGGAGGAAAAAGAAGAGACAAGACGGAACTCACCTCCAGCCCTTCTTCTGCTTGTACACCGCATCGGCGACGCTGATCCATGACCAAGCCGCGTTCTTCCCGATACCCAAGGAGACCAGGAGCGGCACTGGCAGCGGGATCGCGTTCAGCAGGTTCCCCGTGTAGATGAAGCGGCCCTTCGCGCCCTCTTCCGCGTCCTCGGTCCATCCGCTGACGGCCTCCCCCGCGGCGACCCACGCGCCCGAGTTCATCAGCCGCAGGTCCGCCTCCACCTGTTCTACGGGCAGGCTGAACAGGTTCTCGGCGTCGGGCGGTGGCGTCAATGCCGCGGCGTTGTACACCACGACGCGCGGCGCCTTGCCGAAGTGCTTCCGGGCATGCGCGAAGGTGTCCCGGACTTGTGCAGCGTCGGACAGGTCCGCACGGATGCGAAGGTAGCCCGTCTCCGGGTCCGGAGAGGGGGACGGAGTGGGGAAGCTACGGGTGACGACGGCGACAGAGTAGCCCGCGGCGGAGAAGTGGGCGGCGACGCCGGCGCCAATGTTGCGACCGGCACCGAGAATGAGAACAACGGGTGCCATTTTTTCCCTTTGTATTTGTCTTTCTCTAGATTGAAAAGAATCCCAGTCAAAGCAAGGGCTGGAATAGCTAACTGGTGAGAGGGGTTGGTGGTAGTAAGGTAGATAGATGATAGGCTGCAGGTGATTGTGGTAAGTCGAGTAGTGCGGTGCTTGCCGTCTTGCAACTTTCGATTAATCTTCGACGTCTGTCCGTCCTTTTATATTCCTCTAATTTCAAGCCAACTGCTCGTATAATCCGTGGCTCACCACTTGTCTCGTCCCTGTGATGCATGTCCTCCATCCAAGCCCGAACCGGCATCTCGCACTTACACCATCGCTCTCCCCATCGTCCCGGCGCTAAACCAAAAGCGTCCACCCATCCGAGCAGATTGATAATCACCTCACAGCGCCGCCCTATCCAGCATGCGCGGCCACGCGCAATAACCTAAATCACCGAGTGCTACAGATCACGCAAATCGCCCCACAGAGCATCGTCGGACAGACGAGAAAAAGAATCCGCCTGATAGGGAGGAGGCTGCTTCCATTGTCTCCCACTATTCGGCCTCATGCAGTTAGTATACAGTATCCAAGTGCGCATAACCAGCATCCGCCCCGCCCCCAGAAAGCATGTGAATTATTGTGCGTTGATTTCATCAACCTAAATGACGGAGCCTGCACCGGGACACGGCGGACAGTGGCCAACATGCATGCTCTTACCGCGCGGGCCTTGACTAATTACACATACAAGCCGATGGCTGATAAATCGTAACACCCAAACACACCTCCACCGTCTCTCCCAGCTTTGGGAACACAGTAAGTATGGACCTAGTCATTTTTGGCAGATGATAGTCTCAGTCAGAGGTAACAAGGCAGGGTAAAGGTTCCATTATCATTACAGTCACCCTCCCTATGGTATCCTTCCTCTCGCATCCTCATGGCTGCCTGGAAGAAAACTACAGCAGCCCAATTCCAATATGTGGTATCAACCAACTTCGCGCGTTCCAGACCTACCCTTTTGGCCTCAATCTCGACCAACATGTCCAAATGAGGTCTTGTTGCTTCTCCCCTCCTCAAAAACATCGCTCAAACTCAAAGCCATCAAGTGCTTTTTCATATCGTCGTTAGGTTGAGTAGTGAACCGAGTCCGCTTCGTCCCCTTCCCCCCGCGCGGCCATGCGACCTCTGCCGGTTATTTTTTTGTTAGACGCCGCTTAGCAGATCTTTTCTCTGCAATTATATAGCAGATCGTCCACTTTGCATTCAATATGTTCAATGATTATGGCTGATCATGTGGTTCAAGCTATCGGGTAGGATCACCTCCTGTGGTAGTGCTTGGTTCTTCGCTCCGCGCGCAAATGATGCTTTGCGGCGAGAAATCTTCTTCTAAAAGGTGTCGGTCTCGTTGCTGGCAACTGTACCGAAGGTATCTGCGTCTCATTAGAATGTGCCTAGGCCAGACTGGAGTAGGGTGTAGTCTTACCTCGCTTACGGCGTCGCTCTTCCCTAGCTGCGTCTTCTTCCGCGCTCTTCGGAGTCATCGCTCGTGGCCCACTAGGTCGACGGGCCGGCATGCCGCGGGCACCGCTAAGGTTGCGGTTATCCGGCTTGGGACTGCCGGTGTAGTTGCTAGCCGCGTGGGTGCCGGGGCCGGTACCGTAGCCGCTCTCTACGCTGTTGTAGGGGAGGGGACTGGATTTCAAAGCCAAGTTCGAGATGCGCTTCTTCGCAGGAGTATGCGTCATCTCATCCATGGGCTCCTTGGGAGGTCTCGGCGGTCCAGCGGGCGGCGAGTTGTAGTAGTCACCGCCGCTCGTCGCACCAGACCCGTTGGTGTAGTGGTTGCTGTTCTGTGGGAAGCGATGCAGGCTGGTGGCTGAGCCAGCCCAGTCTGCCGATCTGGGAGACATTGGCGTGTCGTATTCGTAGGCCTGGCTCTCGAGCGCCGCCTTGAATCTCTCAGTCTGTCCTTGACGCGGCTGAGGGTGTTGAAGGTTGACCGAGTTGCGGTGTGCCTTGTACTTTGGGTCCTCCGGAGTCATGTAGTTGGCAGGAGGCGCGTTCTCCAGGTGAGGGGGGTTAGGGGCAGCGAGGTCCTGTTGGGAGAAACCCGAATGTAACTGATCACTGCCGTAGTCGTTTTGATATCGGTCGTCATATCGGAGATCAGATCCGGACCGGGATGGAGGATGCTGCAGGAACTCTTCATCGTGCTCCTTCTTGCTGGAGCCGCTGCCACGAAAGGCCTTGCTGACGCTCGTGGCCGTCGACTCAGACCACCGAGAAATCTTGGGGAACCAGCTCGAGGACCCTCTCTTGTGCTTCTTGCCCTTGTCGGTCTTGGGGGTGTTATCATTGCTCACTGAGGCGTTCGGAGCGACTTGGGGTTGGGGAGGAGTGCCGAGTGGCACCGATCCGCCGCGTTGAAATTCGCGGTTGGGTGTGAGGAGACCCTGCTCATTGCGGTAGTCGTCTTGAGAGTTGTAGTCTTCCTCATTGTCCTCGTGAACTGTGCTGATGCGATTGGGTTCGTACGCCAGCTTGGAGGGCCCACGAGACTGGGCGAAGGACGACATGCCCGACTGACTGCCGTGGCTAGTGGTAGAGGTGCCAGCTTGACCCTCGGGTTCGTAACCTCGGTCTTGCTCATACTGCATCTCGGGAGTAAGGTTGTCGTAAGATGGTCGGCCGCTGACCATGCCAGGTCTCATAGTCTGCGCCTTGAGTGTGTCAACCTCACCCAGCAGCTGCATGAGCATGTCCTCGATCCTGCTGAGATCGTTGGTGCCCTTGGTACTCAGGCCCTTGAGCGCCTTGCGGAAAAAGTTGCTCTTCTTGGCAGTCTCATCCAGAGTACTATTCTGCGAAGCGCCGCTGTACCCCTTGATCGAACGGGGAAGGCTGCCGGGGTAAGGTCGGGGGCCGCTGACTGCATTCTTGACCGTCTCGTCCGTGTTCTCCTGGACCTCCTTGATGATGACATCCTCGGTATTGGCAAGAAGTTTCTTGAGGTCATCAAAAGAGTTGCGCATTTCAGCCGCGGAACGGACGAGCGTGACGAGAATCTCCGTGTCGCGAGCACTTCGCTGAGCGTCGCGGACCATCAGGTGTTGCATCAGAGCAATGATATCCTTGGACTCGATTCTGTCGATACCGTTGCCGGTGGCTGGGTCGTACAGAGGAGATTCCATGCCCTGAGACAAACCACTCAGGTGTCGGGTGTGCTGCGGCATGAAAAAGGGGTCTTCTGCAGCCGAGTCGCCGAATGGCATGATAGCCTTGCCAGCGGGCTGCATATTAGGCGAGTGTACAGGACCCTGAGAGATGTAGCCCTCGTCGAGTGTCTTGTGTCCAGTCGGGCTACCAATGTTGTATGGGGCACCGTAGTCCTCGAATCCTCTACCGCCGAGAAGGTCTGGGTGGGCGACCGGACTTGCACCATCATAGGGGTTCGTGATAACAGTGTCTCGTTTTCGCTCAGCTGAAGTGCGCCGCCATTCATCCTCGTGCTCTCCGCTTGCCTGTCGGCTATGAGACAGAGCTGCGGTAGCCGCAGCGGCACCGGCAACGGCACCGGCCGCAGCCAAACCGTACCCGTGACCGCTGTGCTTCTCCATGTCCTGCTCTTCGTAATTGCCGTAGTCGCTCTGACGAGGGGTACCTTGACGAGGCGTGATGTCGCCCGGCCAATGGCCGCGGTCATCTTGATCGCTGCCGCCGAGCGGCTCGCGGACAAGAGATGGGTTCGTCAAGGCATCGTCGTCCACGTATCCAACCTCGGGCATCGGATCGTCAAATGTGGGCATGGCACTCGCACCCATCTTGGGCTGCTCCTCATAGTCAAGGCGGTCAATGCTGTGTGCTGGGGTGTTGGCAGGTTCGCGACCCTCCATCGTACGCTGCTTGAATGACTTGTTTCTCGAGACGCCTTCAGGAACCCATTCCTCGTTGTGCTCCTCGTCGACTTCTTCCACCGTCGGCTGCTTCGTTTTGTCTTTAGCGGCCTTGAGAGCAGCAGCAGCAGCGCCGACAGCGCCGGCGGCAATCGCCTTCTCCGAGGCAGTCGGGGAATGCCTGGTGGATGTGGAGGGGGAGTTTCTGTACTTAGCAGAAGCAACCTTCCGCCCGTACTCGTCGAGGTCATATTCTCCGGCAAACTCTCGTGAGCGGTGGCTCTGGCGGCTCGAGGTGGGCGTTCGGCTGCTCTCGCGCTCGCGTTGCTCAAAGAATTCACGCTGGTCGGCCACTGAGCGCTTTTCGGGACTGACATCTCGCGAACGAGGCTGGATGTTGGACTGGTCGTCATAAGAAACATTGGAGTCCTTGCCATATGAAACGTGGGAATCCGGGCGATACGAAAGATTGGACTCGTTACCGTACGAGACCTGCGAGTCCCTGTAATCATAGCCTGACCCCGCGGTGAGAACGGACTGATCAAGCATAGAGCCGTCCACAAGAGAAGCAACGTTGGACTCCACGCCGTGGGGCACATGGATGATATTGGGGTTGGCAGCAATGCCACGCACGGCCTGGCCGGTAGAAGTTTCGACCTCGCTGCCCTCCGTGTACTGACTGTTGCGGTAATCTTGACCGCTCTTGATGCTGCGGCCATCGATGGACTGCTCGTCGAAGCCCCGGCTCATGACGTTGCTTGGCGCCAACGAGGGCGAGAAGGCTCTCATGTCAGTGTGGGACGCCTGGGACTTCGTTGGCGATGCGCTTCCGTGAGAAAGTCTGGAGTCGCGTTGTGCGGCGGTCTCGCTTCCCGCCTCTGTATATCCAGAGACACTGTAGATAGGACTCAGGCCACGCCGTTCGGGCTGGTACGGCACGTACTTCAGCGGGGGCGGCACATCTTGCGTGTTGTAGTAGTCGTACTCGTTAGTAGAGTCCGCATAGTCGCCCTCGCTCTCCGTGAGACGACTTCTCTCGTCATAATCATCGTCGTACTCATCACGAGTTTGCTGGGAAGGGCTGGGGCTGAAATCTTCCGACTCGCGCTGATCCAGGAAATCTCCAGTCCTAGAGCGGGAAAGTTCTCTCAGGTCGCCATGGGAAATATTAGCGTGCTTCGTGCCAAGAGTTTGCTGCAAATTCGAAGCGGGTGTTTGCGTTGGCGTCGGCGACGAGCCCATGGAGGCGTTGCCCCGGGCAACCTCTTGGACGGAGGCTCTCTCCTCCATGGCAGAATGGGGCCGATCGGTCTCGGCTGAAAGAATCGAGGTCCTGGTCATTTCGGATGGATTGATTTCGCTCATCAACGGCATCGGTGGCGCGGGTGGTTCCTCTTCGCGGAACTCCTCGTCATACTTCTCACGGCCGACGCTTCTGCTCCGAGTTGAGCCGTCGGCGCGTCGGCGCCTGCGTTGTCTTCTGTCGTCCGACGATGGCGACGCCGCATTCAGTGCGGCGGCGGCAAGACCAGCAGCCGCTGCACCGCCAACGGTGGCCTTGAGAGCGCCATCGCTGCGCCGCGGTGTGTCATCGACAGAGACGATGGAGGATTCTTCGATTGATTCGGCAGCGATGCTTCGGGGAGAGTCGACATAATCATGGCGAGCCTCGCGGTCTCTACGCTCCCGGTGCCGGCTATCGCGGCCGGACTCGCTACGCTTGTCGGCGGATCTGCGTCGATCAACTCCCAGGTCCTCGCGAGAAAGGGATGTCCCTGTGCCGGTGGATGTGAGGGAGCTGCGACGACTTTCGCGCTTGCTCTGCTCCCTCTTCAGGGCGCTCAATTCCGGCAGAATAAGTCGACGAATTGCATCTTCGACAGTCTCGAGCAACTTTGGGTTGTTGATGGACGACTTGGAAGCTCCGGAGCGGACGGAGCTCTGATCGTACGAGCGGTGGCTGGGAGAAATGCTAGATGATAAGAGACTGGAATCTGCCCCAGACACAACTGATTCCACATGACTCCGACTCGACCGTCGCCGAGGTGATCGCGTTCCTTCGGACTGCTTTTCACTGATACTACTTGTTCGACTCTTGCTCGAACGATGCTTGCGATCTTTTTCTCTCGAAGATCTCTCGCCGCCAGACACCTTTCTCTCGCCACTGTGTCTCTTGCTTCTGCTGCTCTTCGTCTGATCAGCTATCGCAGCGCCGGCCATGACACCGGCGACACCAGCGGCCAGCTCGTTGCCTCGAGAGGTGCTCTTGCTGCGTCTCTCGGAGTTTCTGGTCAAAACGGTCGAACCGGAGCCGTCGAGGAAGCTGTCTTGAGGGATGGCCGAGATGTCGGACATGTTAGGAGGCAGGTAGGAAGACTGGGCATCACCGTCAGGAATCAACGGGCTAGCTGGTCGACGACGCCGTCCGCTGCGGTCTATTTCAATGTCGATTGGGTTCCTCGACACATTGGACTCCTCCGTGGCGGAGGCGTAAGACCGCATGCTTTCGGCGTCCTCGCCCTCCAAGGTTTCGACGTCAAGATGCGACGAGCCTGTGGTGGACGGCAAAGGCACACGGCGGGTTAGTGAGGTCTTGCGGTTGTTGCCGTTTGTCTCAGTGATCTGGATGTGGTCGTTGCGATGCTTCTTGGACGGGGTTAAGCGAACGCGAACGCTGGGCTTGCGGTCAACAGTGCCGGAAGGACCAGGCTTGCCACCCTCGAAATACTCGATGAGCAACGAGGTCTGGGAGCGATTGGCCCTGTGGCTGCGGGTTTTGATGGTGACGGGAGTGCCGTCGTCGGGCAGAGAGTAGTGGGAAGCTTCGTCGGCAGGCCTGGACACATTGGTCGCCAGCTCGGTGGGGGTGATGGAATCGGTCTCAGTCGGGGCAGGGAGTGGAGGTGGCTTGTTCGAGTCAACACCCATTGTGGTGCGATGCTCGAAGGCCTCGGCGACGGAGAGGCTGTTGGTGCGCAGGCGCGGATGACGAATGCCTCGTTCGACGGCTCACACCCTCTTCTTTTTGGGATCTTGTCCTTCCCTCGATCAAGGAAAGAAGGAGAAGAAAGAGGGAAGAGAGTGTGGGTGGATGTGCCGGTTGCCGTCCGTCCAAGGTGCGCAAGGATTTGTTGTGGGTGCCGTTGCTGTCAAGACATGAGGAGCAGTTCGTTGCCGCGGGAGGAAGAAAAAAAAAAAAAACTGGGCAGGCTGGGCGACAAGCTGAGCGAGCTTGACACTTCACGCCTGGTCGTTTGGCGGTTCGGCGATGCTTGCGAAAAGGCAATGAAAGAAAGGATTCCAAAAGGAATGACGAGGAGTGCAATCTGCGGCCGCTGATGCAACAAACGCAGCGCGGGAAAAGCAACGAGGGCTGTGGAATTGGTGATTAGAGGCGACTGGGGATAAAAAACCGAGAGGGAAATGACGAGCGCAAGTTGGATGGCGCAAGGAGGAAAGCCAAGTGGTTGAGGTCTGTCGGGTGTGAGTGAGGTTCGCAAACTGGGGTGGCTGGGTAGGGCGGTTGCTGGGTATTGTTTTTCTCTCGGCGATGTTTTTGCCCCAGTCACTGACTGTGTCTGGTCTTGCAGCTGAACCGGACAGGCAGGTAAGCTTCAGGGGTCGTTGTTGACCAAACTGTCTTTTTTTTGTTTATTTTCAAACCAACTTCGTTTTGCAACATTCAACCATCTCTGGTAAATCCGGTCGGAATAGGACGAAACTCAGGAGGTTAATCAAGACATCGAGGAAACACGGCTCAAAGAAAAGACAATGGAAGCGACGTTGAATGCACAGAACAGCAAACGGATGTCGATATTGTAGCAGGTACATATGATCAGGTACTCATAATAGCTATCAGCTGGGGTAGGGAAGGAACGGGAGGCAAAGCCGGGGGGTAAGCAGATGGGAAGCGACAAGCAACAGGCTCCCACCTTGGACGATGCACGCAGAGCGAGCACACACACACAGAGAGAGATAAGCACACAATCAAAAAGCCACCAGGACAGGGGAGCACGGTCGAGAGACGAGGGGGATCACTTCATCGGGCTCTGGTTTGGCCTGTGAGCAGTGGTGTGCCATGGGATGGCTTGGATCGGTTGCCGTCCGAGCTCGATCAGTGTTCATTGTGTACATGTGCGTTGCCCCAGTCTTGCACCGGAAGGGAAGGTACACTAGTACTCTACAATCCAAGGTGGAAAGGTGAGCGCTGGAGCGGGCTGGGCTGGGCCGGGATTTGGGTCTCGTTTGGGCTGGGAACACTTGTCGACGACATCTGATCTCGACGGACGCTGTAGCTACTCGCTCAGATGGAAGAGCAATGAGCACCAGCAGACACCCACTCATCACTCATGCACATACTATGTATAGACACCCCTCATCCAGTCCTGCCCCCCTCGTCCCAACGGCTACAGTCAATTGGGACCTGAAGTGACCGAACAGATCAGAGTGACAGAGTGGGTGACAGAGTGACGAAGACTCTCTCAAAGCTGACTGGTCGGCCTGGTGTCGGGCAAGTCCCACGG
The DNA here is from genome assembly GCF_034447905.1 of Colletotrichum destructivum. Taxonomy (NCBI): domain Eukaryota; kingdom Fungi; phylum Ascomycota; class Sordariomycetes; order Glomerellales; family Glomerellaceae; genus Colletotrichum; species Colletotrichum destructivum. Next base: position 2,316,323 of record NC_085904.1, read on the forward strand.
GGTGGAGATCTGATGAGTTGTTCCTCGCTCCCTTCCCGAAACGAGCTGGGCAGGCACCGGGAGGGATTGGATGGCGGGCCAATTGCCGCCGCAGGCTTGGGGCGTGTGAGAAAGGGGGCCCTGCATAGCTAGGTACCTGTAGAGGAAGGTTGTCTTTTCCCACGCACTACGGTGACCTTACGTTCGGTTGAAGCAACCTCTCACCAAGCGCAACGCACGCAAGCTCAAGTATTGCAGTATCTGCCATGTCAGTCACCACCAATCCCTCATGTGCGCGTGTGCTACCTTCTGCACTTCCTGCATTCGCCTGTGACCACTGAACGGGATGGGCTGTACCACACCATTTGCTGTCCACCCGTTCAACCCTCGAGAGTCGTGCTGTTAGAGGTCCAGCTTCTCACCGCCGTCTCCTCTTCCCGCAGCCGTATGTAAAGGCCCCTAACTTTGCCCGCCTTACATTCCTACTTGGCCCTGTAGCCCGACCCGAACTCGTTTCCCTTAAACTGGCTGCTACAGCTCCGATCTGGGCATTGAGAAATGCCCAGACACCTGGGAAAACATCGAAATAACGAACGGTTTCCATAGCCCTGTTTGCTCAATGTGTTCCCGAAATCTCCATACATGCCCTTTTTCCCAGCCCCCCGCCTAATATAAACAATCGCACAATCGGTAATCATCACACCTTTGCGCGCCTCAGGGATCCGCTCCTCATATCGTCTTTCCGAACCCTTTCTCGATCTGGACGAGTATACCTGTCCTCCCCAGCCCCGGATTTAAACTATTGCGTGCTGATGTCTATCGAGCAAAAGCCATCGGACACTTTTCTTTCTTCGTTTCCCACTTTCCCACTTTCTCAAACGGAAATCCCTGGAAACCGGGTCCCCACAGCCTAAAATAAAGCGGGTTTCTATGGGTGGCTCGAGCGTTTTGGCTGGGCGACAGGAGGAGAAGATGGAGAACTGATCATCCACTAGACAAGGGCGAAAAGGAACAAAAACGGGGAAACCTCGTCTTTTGGTTGGGGCCCTGAGGGGGAGACGTAGCGGAGAGAGGGCCCAATCCTCACAGAGCGCTTGACACACCGTGACCGTGACACCTTTTGACACCTCAACTTGCAAGAAGGCATCGGTGGTATCTCTCCAGACACCTGAAACCACCCTTCTATCTGTCACGGATGGCGCCGCCTTGTCACTGAGACCCTGACTCTGACATGACAACCCGAGAAACCCTCGACATCGAATGACTTTTGTTTGGTACGTCATCTCGTTCGAATCCCCAGAGACACGGCGGGCACGACATCTCATGCAACCCGATATCCGCGTCCAAATGTCGAAGCATTGATGATTCACCCGCTGCATCCAACCGAACCCGGGCCCCTTCCGCTCGACTCGTTTCGCCTTCGGCCATCTCGCCTTCCCGACTGGTCTATGGGATAGGTCGGCGCAGTCGACAAACAAAAGCTCAACATGCCCACGTACCGAAGTGGCGAACCGGCTCGAAATCTCATCGCCCGTCCTTTGGTCCTACCGAGATATAGAGACACCCATAGGACAAGGTCCAGAGCCAGGCATCGATTCCTCGGCGGCTCATGCCGGTGCACCCATTTCCCTGTTTGCAACCCAACGCAGCTGGTGTCGCAGACTGCAGACATCACCCGAGAGTCGAGACCGCCAAACGGCTTCCCAAACGGGGAGCGCACTGAGTAGCATCTCATTGCAAGAGGCAAGTCGCTCACGAAAGCCCATCGAGTCGAGATGCCTGGTATGTATCAGTACGTGCCAGAACTACTGCACTGCCGCCTTCTTCGGAAAAAAGTACTTTGCATGGTCACAGACGAGTGAACTCACCAATCCAGACCCGAAACTCGTTTGCACCAATCTTGCCATCACACGCTTTTTGAAGCCAATGCCACCGTTGCCCCCAGAGTCCTCTCCTTCAGGAGTCGCTGGTTAGAGGGTGACCATCCTCGCCCACTGCTTCTCCCTCTGCTTGTGTTTGTGGACCATGTCTCGCACCCAACACCCGAGTGCAATGTCATGAAATTTGGCTGCCGTGCGACCTCTAGACACGGATCCAGCGGAGAGCCGCAGTACCGGAGTTGTGGCACCAAGCATCACAGGTTGTCACAGATTCAATAAGAAGAAAATAACCAAAAGATGCCCAAAACATTTCTGGTATAGGAGGGTAAGTGATTGATTGATGCCGCGAGTATTTTCCGCTCAGTGGTATCTTCTGCCTCGTTCGCATCCCGCACAAGAAATGATGTCCCCGAATCCCAGATGCGGCATTCCGTTTTTTTGTTTGGCCCCAAGGCCGTGAAGTCTCTATACTTCTTGAAAGAAAAAACATTCGATATAATCCGCTCCTAGTTCGAGTCTCTCTCGTCTTGGCAGCCGGAGTCCCATTCGGGTGACGCTGACTAATAGACACACTCTTCCGTATTTCACATGCCCAAGCCTCTCTATCTTTTCATTTTCTTAGCACCTTTGGGATTCAATGCGTACGTCTGTCCAACTGACTCTTCTGTCTCGGCGCCGCCGAGAAGCTCTGCCACGGTAGGGTTGTCGTTGAAATGGGTAGGCAACCCACCTCCCAGGACGGTTTTCGCCGCCTCAACTCGAGCCATAAGTGACCATGAGTCGATCAACACCACGGAAGAACCGAGACGCAGCTTCTCGCGGTACCCGAAGCCACGCATGTCGTCGTCATCGTCACCTCTGCCGCCCGATCGTGGGTCGGCCTTGGTGCCGCCAGTGTGGGGGTTGAAGGCTGGCCGTCCGGCGCTAGAGAACCCGGGTCCCTTTCCATGCTCTAGAGACGAGACGATGCTGGCGAACTGCTTGCGCAGATGTCTTCTGTCTCTTCGTGCCGTCTGCTTCACCGATGGCTTGGACGCCTCGGCCATACGTGCGATGAGCTTCTTCGGGTCGTATTGCAGGTTCATCGGCTCGCCAGTCTCCTCTTCTTGTTCCCGCGCGACCTCGAAAATGAAGGCGATGTTGAAGCCAGCGCTCGCCTGCACATCGACATCCGTGCTGTCTAGCTGCTCCACGAAGGCGTCGATGGCCGAGTAAACGTTCTCGCTAATGTCGTCCATCTGGCTGGCGACGAAAGCCCAGGCCTCGAGCGCTGACGTGACGACGTCGCCGCTGTCCGCTGCTCCGATAGCCTCTCCGTCGCTTTCCACAATGGTGACGAGGTATTCGAGGAACTCGCTCGCTGCGTCCTCGCCGCCGCCGCCGTACATTGCTGTGATGGCCATAGCCCAGATGGCGGCGGCCTTGACGTCATTGTTATCATCGTCTTCTAGGGTCTTCTCGAGTTGTGGATATATGTCTTCGAAAAAGGCGTCTGAAGGTACAGTGAGCAGCGTGGCCGCGAGGGACTGAAGCGACATGAGGCGTTCAAGAGAGCCACCTCCGGATCTAATGTTCTTCATCAAGGCCGTGACGATCTCGGTCAGTGAGTTGGTGATTTGACGGCCGCCATAGTGGTGCTTGACAAGATGCAGGTACGACATGAGCGTGGTCTCGCGAATCTTGGTATTCGTTCGCTTCCGATCTTGCAGCTCGACAATGCGGTCCTGGAGGAGTTGCGTCCATGCTGCTTCAGTGGCCTCGTCCAACGCCGTCTCTGATCCGTTGGAGAGCGTGCTCATAGTCATGTTGTCGTCGTACTCGTCGTCACTGCCCTCCTCCTCGGAGGCATAACGGCTGCCGGCGTGCGAGTGGGCTGGCGAGTTAATCTGGGAGTGGCCGGGAGACACATTGGGCGAGTTTCTCATCGAGGCTCGCGCGGACTCGGGACGAGATCGCGCCTTCTTCGAAACTGTCTTGCCACTTTCGCGGAGAACCTTGAGACGCAAGTCGTGCATGGTGACGACAGTGGGGGTCAACACTTAGATGTATTTGTGTTCGTGAGCGCGCGTGTAGCTGGGTCGTATGGTTTTTTGTTTTAAGGATTTTGGTCCTGTGCAGCACTTCACAGAGAGAGGACCAGTATGTGCGGGTTGTCGTCGGGGGGTTGCGTAGTCTATCCTCGACTAGGACCTTCTGTGCTTATACCGAGGTGGCGTCTGTTTGAAAATGGTGTTGCTTCTAATTGTGTTCTCAACGTTTTGCCAGCAGGCCATAGGGTAACGGTATGTGTGTATGCGTGTGTTTTTCAACCAGCTTTCGGAGATATCCCGAAGGTTGCTCGTTGTTTACTGTGGTTCTCCGGATGTAGGCGGGGCGCAGTAGGCAAACGTCTTTGAGATATTTCAAAGTCGTGGATTGCGTGGAAGGTGGTGGAAATTGATGAGGATTTTGATTACCAGGCCGCCGTCTCGAAGGTAGGCAGGAGTTTAGGGATTTAAAATTAGGGCAACTCAGGGAAAACTAGTTGTGGAGGGATCAGAAGTCAAGATGGTGGGTGGCGACGGGTTAAGAAGAGGGTAGGTAGCATTCATATTACATAGAGAACCCTTGATTCACCATGGATGCCACATGGATCCCGCAGAAGAATCGAGTAAGTGGAAGAGGATGACGAATGACGAAAGAGACTTTTCAATCGTGTGTAGGGCGAGACATGCAGCAGGGCGCAAGGTTGAGCTCGGGGGAACTTGGGGGGACAAAGCAGCAGCAGCAGCAGCATGACGTCCGGAACAAGCACGGCGAAAACAGAAGCGTTTTTTGCCCCTCATCCAGTCATTCTCGTTCCCGGCTCCACCCTACCCGCCGAGTTCAGGGCTCCAGAGTGATGATGTCTTTGCTGTGGGGCGAAGTCGTTCTGGTCTGTCCGCTCGCAATCCTGAGAGGGCATCCCTGTCAGCAGATCATGGCCCCAGAGGCGCCCTGCCAGCCAAACTGCAATCTCGACAGATTGGTCATTGTCATTCAGAGAACCGAGGTACAAGATGCCACTCTGAAATCATGGGCATGGACCGGACGACGCCTCCAGGTAAGGTGAATCTAACATGCATCATCTGACCGTGACAGTCACAGTCTCCCGGTCGAGACACATTTGGCCGGCGTCAGAAACCATCAATCCTTGTACGGAATCAGTCAGCCTCCACCGGATTCGCCAGATTCTCATCTCATTCCCGAATCGTCGTTGGACATGATATGAGCATGAGTAGCACCGGCGACAGCTGCGGCTACACTACCAAACCAGGTACCGACCGTGAATGTAGCCGAACTTGGATACTGCGGTCAGACATGGGATATCATGCACACAACAGCTTGGCTTGCTTGCCTGAATTTGAAAGAATTGTGTGAGGCGCCAGGCAGGGAGAACTTACTTGCACGCTTGTAGCGGAGAGGACGGGTGATTTGAGGCCAAAATACATAGGTGATTTTTCTGATGGAAGCAGTAGGAGGGGAGAGCACGTCAAAAGCATGTGTATGTACGCGTCCTTGCGCCTACCAGGCCTGGCGACGTGGACGCCAAGCCATGGGGGTACGAATTTCGTCTCGCACGCTTTTTCGCTGTTCGGGGAGGACGGACCGGTTGTCATAATGTTGGGGTGAATGGTCGCTTTTGCATCAGCACGACCTTGAGAAACCCCAAGTCGGTGGAATTGGTATTGTTTCAATACAAACGATTGTGGCTTCAGTCAATCAGTGATGTGAAGGTGAACTGCCTCGAACCAACGAAGGCGGGCATCCAGGCCGATTACCTACGTTAACTCGAGTTGGTCGACCCCGCTGGTCTTTCGTTCCATCTTCCTGGTCAGGTGCCAAATGTCGGTGGTCTAAGGTGTGCCCCTCTTTCCTAATCCTGTCATCACCAAAAACGCCCCAAATTGCGCCTGCCGTCTCAGACACACACTGTGCAGCTGGCGGACTATCTCCCCAAGGCATCCTCGGCCACTATTGTGCACTTTGCTTGCTACCTACCTACCTACACACTAACCTTGCTCTATCCACTCGATCCCTTCTCCTTTTTTCCCGTCGGACAGAGGGAAAACAACGGTTCACCTCGAGGACTCTCCGTCCTACTCGCAAACCCTCGTCTCCGAGTCGGTTCATCCTTGTCGGCGTCTCCCTTATCAGCGACAACGGGCACTCTAAAGCGTCTGGGCGTCACGGTATCTAGGTAGGTCACTGTCGACAACCCCACCAATCCACCGTCTCCACTGCACCAGCTCAAGACCCCCATAGCCCCCTGCACGCTGCCCCCTCGCACCCAGCTAAGCTACGATAAGGCGTTATCGCTGCCTGCGCTGCTGCCGCTACTGCCTGATACAGTACCGACACGGTACTTCCTGGAACCTGCCCCACCTTGTCTCCCTCCCGCAACCTCGAAGGCCCAACTTACACTGTATCGCACCTATACCTCTCTGCCTTCCTTCCATCTGCCTACCTTGCCGTCTCTTAACCTTCAGCCAACCCGCGATTCTAAGGCAGGAGCGTTCTGCCACACTTATCACGACTGCCGCGCCTTATTGACTTCTTCCCCTCCCTCTTCTTCCCAAGTTCGATCTACAACAACTTCTCCATCTTCACCATCACTCGAGACCCCTCATCCCAACATCTACCGCTTTCCGTGGGCTCGGTCTTATTCGGACGGAGGTAGGTGGTTCCGACGCACACAACCAAACGCATACTGACCCCGTCTTCTCCCAGCAAACCCGAGAGTCGAGTCGCTTTCGACTTTCCACCATAGACAACCGCCAGTGATACGCTCCAGAAGCCCGTATCAAGATGTCGTCGTCGAGCCCGATGGGTCCGAGAATCCAGGCCCAGGATGGTGAGTGTAGCCCCTTTTCTTCCTTCTTTATCGCCATGCTGGGTTTCTGACTAACTGGTTGACAGTGCTTGTCAAGCTCACCGTGAAGCATCCTCGCCCCGACCTACACTACCCAGAGCGACGGGTTACCCTTGAGCAAAAGAACACCAGCGTTCTGATTATTGGCCGGTCCAGCAAGCGGTTTGATAACCTGGAGGCGAAGAGCGATAACTGTTACTTCGACAGCCCGGTGATGAGCCGTGAGCATGCCAAAATCACGGTCGACTGGTATCACAAGGTAAATGATCCCCCATGCCGGAAACTTCTATAGGTTGCTAATCTGATTCTAGAAACTGAACATCAAGGATACTGGATCTCTGCATGGCACATATCACAACTCCCAGAGAATGCACCCGCGTGTACCCCGCGAATTGCAGCAACGTGACACCATCAAGTTTGGTATCGACATCCAGCGATCCAACGAGCTGTTTCCGCCCTGCACTGTTGAGGTAGAGTGGGAGTGGGATCACTTGGCCAAGACCACCCAGGCCCCGACCCAGATCAACATTCGGCCGTCATTCGCAGTCCCTGACGACTCGGACAGCAGCGATGATGATTACTCTACCGAAAGCGATATCCGCGCCACCATCGAGAAGATTCGCGAGGTGTACAAGCAAAAGCCGGCCGCAAACACAGCTAGCCTTTTCGCCAGCTCTATTGACCTTACCATGGACTCTCCCATGCACGAGCCGGAGATGAACGGGGAGGCTGATGCTCCAATCGTTATTGACGAGGACATCCAGAAGCTCCCACAGCCTGTCTCCTCGCCGCGCGAAGAGGGTCCGGCCGATCTGGACGCCCCTCACGACGAAGAGGAGGTTTTGCCGTTCAGTCCCAATAACCACCGCCAGCTTCCCCCTCCTTCAGTTTCTGGTGACGATTCGGATGAGTCTGACGATGAGTCTTACGATGAAGAGCTGTCCAGCTGCCCTGATGAACATCCTTCACCCCTGGGCCAGTTGCTCGACACATGCGAAGAAGACATCAACCTCAGCGACTGCGAGAGTGATGGTAATAGTGAAGAAGAAGACTTGGAATCCGACAACGACAGTGGCTCAGACGTGGAGAGCGAGAATGAGAGTCTGGCAGCCGAGCAAGATCGTCTCATGATTGATCACTACGACTGCGAGTCTGAGGTTGACCAGCCTGATCAGCCCGACTCGACCCTTTGGGCAGATGAGAGCGCGTCCTGCATATACTCACAGCCTCCACCAGACGTCAACGCATCATACCAACCCTGCTACATGCCGGCCGCCTGGCAGCCGGAGCAACCGGGTGTTCAGTCTGCTGTACCACGCCCGTTCCGGTCGCTACCGATGATTCCACTTCCCGCCATAGCCTGGCCGACACTGCCTGCCGTAGAGCAGGGAGAGCAGGGACGCCCGAACGACTTTCGGTTGCCATCGATCTTGAATCCCCTTGAGTCGCAAACTGGCACCCTTCCCGAAGTCAGTAATGAAGCGCAGTCGCTCTCTGCTATTCAATCAATGGGCTACTCCGTCCAGCGAGAGGAATTGTCATCAAGTCTCACTCACTGGCAAAAGGCTTACGTGGAACCCAAGCCCGCCACTGAATCGGCAGAGAAGGACTCCCAGAACGATGGACCTTCGGCTGAAGCACTGGGCCACCTGACCGGAAAGCTCGAGTTTTTTGCTGCAAGGGAGCACAACAAGGCAACGATGCGTCGTCAAGAGCAACATCGAGATGTTGTTGAACCCACCACCCATGTTTCGAAGGCGGCCGAAGTGCCTGCCGAGGCTTCAGCGTCCGAACCTCAGCTCGTCACTACATTGGACGGAGCCGCCGCTCTAGAGTCGGTGAAGGAGATTCCCAAGTCCACCAATGTCGCCCAGTCAGTTTGGTCAGCCTCCGGAACCAAGTTCCTCAATACTCCCCAGGAATTTCCCTTGTCCGATGTGAGGAACACTGACCCCGAGCTCGACATGACAAGCGCCTATCAGTTCCACCAAAGCAAGCTTGCATCATCCAGCCAATCCAATAATACAGAAACCGCTCAACCCGCTTCGAGTGAGCCCGAGCAGGCTCAGGAGACGACAACCTCGAAGTCTACCAAGCGCAAAGCAGAGGATATTTCTACTTTGGTACCTGAGGAAGAGGCTGCTGAGGCAGCTACAGCAGAAGCCCCAAAACAGGAAGGGTCTTCGGAGAACGTTGCGGATGAAATGATGCAGGTAACTCCTCTCCACAGTCCGTCAACTATCCCAGTTGTCGTCGAGTCTGTCGACGGATCTTCACTCCCACCTTCAAAGCGTATGCGAAGTTTCCTAAACAAGGCCGGATACTTCCTGGGTGGAAGCGTGATCACTGCGGCAGGTCTCGTGACGGCACTCGCTGCTACAGCTCCTGCTCTCTAGGTTTGGTTCTTTTCTGCGACTTTTAGCACATATTTGGTGTTTGGTTTCTTCGATTACGGGGAGTGGGTCTGTGCCATTTGACTGACCCAAGATTGAGGTTCGGTACGGCGTCATGGACTTGGAGGGTTGATATTTGGGACTGCTTCACCAGTATGGGAGGATGGGGATGGATTCCAAGTTGACTGCGCCAACTGGTTTGTTTTGGTGGACGCAACGAGGCAAAATGGACAAGGGTTGTCCTACGAAGGGTTATTCTATACCCAAGCCTTGAGATATCTTGCTTTCTATCTTTACCATGGCTCTTTCCTTTTCACAATAATCGCTTTTTTCGTAGGCCTAAGGTAATAACCGTATCTTCACTCAAGTAAATTGCGGCCCTGTGTCTTTGCGAATATGAGATGAAGATGCTGTCAGATGTTGGAAGCATGCTTCTGGGAAAGATCGGCAGCTACTGCGCAAGGTTTCTTGGACATTTCGTTTCCCTTGTCTTCCCTACTTCTAGATTCATTTTCCAACGTTCTACCTGACCGCTCATGTCAAAGAACAAAGCAGGTAGATAGAAGGCCTCCAAAGGCCCGAAGAGTCCAAGCATTCCAAGACGGTAACCCTCATGACAATCACCCACAGACGTGCTGCAAGTCTCTACTACCTTTTCCGACTAACCACAGGGACTCGGGGGGGCGCAGTGGAGAAGCACAAGCTAGCACACCTTTCCTGGCTAACGGTGCTGCACTTCAACGGGGATTTCGTCGTTTACAAGTCACCGTATGTGTCATTATTTACATCTCTTGCTTGACCGGTCTCCGTATTTTCCCTGCATTTGTTCGGGATCCCTCAGTCTACGGGACACCTTGAGAATGCAAAGATGGTAGGCATGCGGAAGAAACATGTTATGAGACCGAGGAGATGCCGGAGTGCGGGTAAAGGAAAGAGACAAAGGGCGACGGACAAGACGAGGCGGTATCTGAGCATGGAAAAGCGTTTTCTCGTGAAGCACGACATTGAGTGCGGAGGGATCAAGTGGGCGGAGATGATAATGCGATGCTGGCCGTCCACTCTGTGCGTCTGACAGCTCGGAGGAGAGAGCGGATGGCCATTGATTTGATTCAGCTTGGGGAGGGAGAGCCCACATCATGCATGTCTTTTGCCTTGCCGTCTGCATTTCCTCGGCCTTAACGCAAAACATGCAAGGGAAGGGAGTGGACTGTAGTAGCTGGGGAGAGATTAATGCTAAGATGATATATTGGCAGGCTGCAGGCGTCTGGGCATCGATTGTTCCATCGGCAGCGTGATATGGGCCGGGCTCGGGGAGAATGGCGGTCTTTCTTTCACTCTCCTTTACTCTGTATATCCTCATTTTTGAGACATGCAGGCGCCTCTTACGAACGAGATGTTTACCTTTGACGTACTATCCCTCCACTTCCCCTACGTCAGGGTACGGTCATTCACAGTGATTGGGCTTTTGCCGAACTTCCACACCGAGGTTGTGTGTTTCTCTGCTGTGGAGGACGCCACACGGGCAAGGGTCGAGAGGGCAATCGTGAGTGACATATCTGCAGCGGCATTACGGGGCAGGAAGAGAGAGAGAGAGAGAGAGAAGGGGGGGGGAGGAGAGACAGAACGATATCACGGGGCGCTGGCGACATGTACGTGTTATGCCCATCTGTCATCACAGAACTATTTGTGAGACGTCTAGATGAAGGGGAGGGAACCGACGAAAGCATTACGCATGGTGAGCATACCGGGGATTAGCGTCTCCGCGATGTCACGAGAATGGAGGAAACAAAGGGGGGAAACTAGTTGCCTCCTCCCACCGCGGGTGACTTGGGGGATTAGGAAAAGGGAGTAATAGAGAGAGAAACAGAAAGAGGGAGAGCCGATCATCTCGCCAAAATCCCGTACACCTGACATACTGCGCTGGCTGATCGGCTTGAGGCGTTCAGATAACGCCAGAGAGAGTACAAGCACGTCAGATGACCCCACGTCCGCATCGAGTAGCGTCGGTTGATGGACGGAATGGGGTGGCACAATGAAGGAATCGGCCGAGAAGGAAAGAAAAAGAACTTTCCGTTTGTGTGTGAGGCGGGAGAGGATCGTGAGGACCGAGACGTGCGATTTTGCCATGTCTCGTCGATTCTCGTCAGTTGCCGTCTACAGACACGCTTCGCCAGAGGGTAGAAGGATCAGCTTTTTTCGGTAATCAGAGGTACTGACCAGATTAAGCTTACTCAAATCCCTCATAGTGTGGTCTTCGCAGATACGTGGGAGCAATGCTGTGGAAGGAAGACGGAAGGCTGTGCCGTGCAAGGTATATTGTTTGCTTGATAAGAGCTCATTTTCGTCCGTATGAGAGACTAGTCTGACTTGCCCGGAATGAAGACTAGCTACGACGAAGAGCTCGATTTACTCAAAGTTGTGACCGGGTAGGAATGAGAGTAAGCGAGAACGGCAAGTTGCTTGCTGCGTGCCCGGCAGCTGGTGCTCTTGACTTCGCCTTGTGAGGAGTGGGCCATGCTGGAGATGTGCTGATGAGACAATGAGACAATAGCAGGAGAGTGGTACATGATTTTGCCCTGGACATTGGGACCATGATTGGTTCCGGATGGTTATACAAGCTGTCGCACTGCCAGGGGTGAAAAAGGACCTGAGCGATATATGGACGAAGGGATGATATCTCCAGATGTGTGATGACCAGTGGCTTAGATGGCCGTAAGTCATATCACCGCCTTTTCCCTCTCTCGACATTCCGATGGACCTTTTGCATGATCCTAGGCGTTCTTCTGCAAATTTCCAAGGCCCTAGGGCTCCGGTGTAAGTCTTGTGTGGGAGAATCGACATGGGCACGCTGCAGGTAGCCGTACAGCGGTCGAGGCCGAAGGCTGATTTCTGGAACAGCTAGCAACCGAGAAGCCGGACCGGATTCCGAAGCAGGTAAGTCCAAACCAGGCGCAAATTGCGGCCATTGACCCAAAGAACAATTGAGTTGGCCCTTAGCGGCCGGATTTAGCAATATCTTACAGTGTTGGAGTCTTGCCGCCAAGTCGATACCAGTCATGATGACTCGAGACCAAGCCGCCGGACGAGGTTGGCGCAGGTTACACGGCCGCTGGCGGAATAGAGTGCGGTTCCTCTCACGGCTCTGGCAAGACGAACTGTGCAGAATAAGCCTTGTAACCAGTGCGGCTGGCATCAGCATCGGCATCAACTCGCAGATAAATCTTCTCAGAGACGTCCGGAGGAAGGCCGGTCAACTTGCCCGAATAGGACAAGCAAAATAAGGCGACATATGAAGTATCACCCAAATCCATTTCCCTATTCGTTGCTCTGCTGGATTAAACGAGGCAACCCTGACAGCAGCATTTGGGGCGGTCACAAGACTGAACCGACAGTGGTTATTCTTGTGATGCCTCGAACGTAAGGGCGGTCCCGGAAGGATGATGCCCATACAGGGAGATGACGAGAGCGGTGTAGAAAGTCAAACGCGACGTTCTTTGCGCAAATCAATCGTCTCCTCCGCGCCAGACTCTTCCAAGCTTTGTGCAGTCGCTCCTATGTGGTGTCTTCTTGACCAATGCATAAAAGGCGAAGTATTCCCCCTTCGAGCCCTCTCTTGGAGACAACACAACCAGTCCCCCTTCCTTTGAAGATCAACTGCCTGCAAAGACACGAGAGACTCGAACACTCAACCTTATAACCTTATACTTCAAATCCCCAACCTTGCAATCACCATGGTCAGTGAAGAGGTCTGTGGCTGCATCGAGGACATCTACCACGGCAGGTGGGACTTCAGAACCTGCAATCACTGCCTAGGGCATCAAAGGTAGAATCCTTCAGCCGAGACGGGTTGCGTTCTGCTGACGAGCATTGCAAAGAAAAGCTTGTAGATTCTGTGGCTCCCAAGGTGTGGTCAGAGTTCCTTGCTCTCATGGAACTGCCAATAGAAACCGGTCGTTGGATTCCAATGCGGGACTTGGAGGCGCGCGCAGAGACGACCAGACCGATCGAACAGACCAGGGGCCAAACCGGGGACCAAGCCGAGACGTTGCCGCGGGACGGTCTTGAATACCGTCAGAAGTCTCCTTTGGTCCGGGAAGCTATTTAGATGTCACCCCCGCTGGAGGTTATAGTCTCGAAAGAGGGCGAGGTGGTCCCGGTGATCAAGGTAGTGTGCTAGGAAGAATCTTGCGATCGGTGTTATAAGGGATTGACTACTCTGGGTTGGGTTTTGATCTTGAGGGTTAACGGCTGATTCCGACCTTACGACGGTGACTTTCGCCAGGCAACGTATCCAAGGAGTTTTTGGGAGTGGACATTGAAGGGAAGAATCGTTATAGAGACTAGAACTGAGGACTTTAGCCATGGACAGTCGTTCTTTTGCTGTTTACCAGGCCGAATTCAAGATGTTTTGAAGCCCGTAACTGCTTGTACCAGAAATCTGGGACGCAGATATCGTGTGCGCCATCGAAGAGGGGAGTTAATTGCAGTTTGCAGTAGCATCTCTCCACCTGTCCGAAGTAGCGGACTCAACCAGGCCGATCAATCTCGTGCGTAACGCCTTGATGCAATGAGAAACATCCTTTCCCATCAAACGCTGCCAGAAGACGTGGTATACGTTGGCCGTTGACCGCCGCGGTGTCATTCGACCCCCCCCCCCCCCCCCCCAAGCGCAAGGTTTACACAAAAGCCGGCTTGGGAACAGGCAAAGCAGTACCGGGATCAAATCTATCAAGTCCGCTGCGAGGAATCGAGAGCTTTGGTGGTGATTGCATTCGGGGAATATTAAAACTGCGTTCAAAACTGGACAAGCTCATTGCTTTGTGCATCTGAACAAAAGCAAGCATGTATTTGAGTGTCAATGTAGAGTGGCACAGCAGCAATATTTGGGCCTAATCCGAAACATATAGCTCCTGGAAAGACAAAGCCGCCGGCCTCAATATTTCTTGCTTTCTTTAAATAAAGTGGTTTAACTATTCGAAGAAGTCCAGATCAACGTCTCCAGAAAACCAGCTGTCAGTCTCCTACTAGATGTGTTTTCGCCGAACGTGATAGAGCAAAAACCATAATGAATGATTCCAGCGAGCCTACCAAGTTCGAATGGAGTATTAAGATATTCAGACTGAAGTGAGAGGATACCAGGCGTAGTTCTATTGCCTACTGGAGGAGAAGAAATGATATGCCTGACGGTAGACTTACCGACTCCATGTCACCTTGCAGCTTTGCCCGTTATCTCCTGCGCGGAGCCCTCCATCAAGAGAATCGCTCATTCGGTGTGTGGTGGCTAATGACTTTTGTGCAGGGATTATCGGTTGGTGGTGCACAGTATTTCGAGCCAGTCTTGGAAAGACACACTCCCAGGGGTGGGTGACTCGGTTTGCAGCCCTCTTGTCAAGGACCGAAGACAGCCTTTCAAGCTAAAATGGTAGAGCGGCAACAATGCGGTTCGATTCGGCATGCTGTGCTGAGTCTAGGGCATTTGGTGTAGACGTAGAGTAAGTAAGGCGATGGCTTCTGGGAAGAGACGCCATCGGACAGTCAAAATGCCACGGGATAGTTGTCGCAACTCCAAGGGCAAGCATGAGTTACACAATGCCGACGCTTTCCACGGTGCTGGGCAGTGATGCGTACGATGCCATTTATTTGGAAAACGTCTGATGTGCCAACGGAATCTGTGAAGGCTAGCGGATTGGTATCACAGTTGGTACTAGCCGGGTCCTGCATGTAGGCTCTCCCGAAAGAACCCGGCAATATCACGAGACTCGATGTCACTGGCAGAGTAATGATGTATCGAATGACAAGTCGACACGTGCTTTACCGCCCAGACTGTCGCACCGTCCAGAGCCGACGAGGTTATACTCTCCTCTAAATAGGGAACATTTGCGAACAGATTCCGATGGGAAACAAGTCGAGAGACGCACTGGGTTCTAGTTACACTGCTTCGTTGCTGGTAAGAGGTTTGGCTGCGTGACGGAATGGATCCAATACCATGTCTTAAGGAGGACTGAAAACCGATATTTTAATGTTGAAAACTGACTGGGAGGGTATGTATGGCTGGCGATGTGTTGTCGATGTGAAAGTCCACATTGGTAGGTAGTGTGGTAGACAAGTGGAAGTTGAGTCGCTCAATGAAGATGAAGGTATTAGTGGTACGTACCTTGGATGCCGGTGGCCAGTGGAAGTGCCGAAGTTCTTCCGAGATTCTGAGGTAGCAGCACACCTCGGTGAGGCCCCAGGTGCCTGCCCCCGGACCTCTGGTGGGGCCGCTTGTTAGGAATCGAAGCTCCAGTCTTGTGGAGGGGCTGCGTCTTGATGGTGATCTGCCGACAGACACCTTTGGTCGCATATTCGCCAACGACGCAACACACACACACACACACACACACACAATTACTCACCATATCATGCGATAACTGAAGAAAAAAGGCTTCAAAACAGTAACCATGTCTGTGATTCTTTGCACAGGTAAGTGGCCTCCCTACATCCACATTCTTTGTTTCTTGCTCTCCTGCCAGGAGATACTGAGACTGATTGCTAATGTTTGTTTATTGTAGCGGGCTACGATCACACAATCAGGTAGAACAGAACTGCAAGCACTGGCGGTAATAAAAGTTTGGTCTTGACTAATACTCCTTCGTCTCCAGATTCTGGGAGGCCCTCTCCGGCATCTGTTCGCGCACGATCCAACACCCCGATTCTCAGGTCAATCGTCTCTGCATCTCCCCCGACAAGCGCTTCCTTGCCGCCGCAGGCCACCACACGGTCAAGCTCTACGACATCAAGTCGACAAATCCGAACCCGCTGTTGACATTCGAGGGCCACACGGGCAATATCACCGGCGTTGCCTTCCATTGCGAGGGCAAGTGGATGGTCACCAGCTCCGAGGACGGAACCGTCAAGATTTGGGAGACGCGTAGCGGCCAGGTCCAGCGTAGCTACAACCACGGCTGTCCCGCCAACGATGTCGTGATCCACCCAAACCAAGGCGAGATAATTAGCTGCGACCGCCAGGGAAGCGTCCGTGTCTGGGATCTGGCCGAGAACAACTGCTCGCACCAACTGATCCCCGAAGAGGACGTCTCCGTCTCGAGCGTCACGGTCGCCAGCGATGGTTCTCTGCTATGCGCTGCTAACAATGGAGTAAGCAGGCCCCCGGTGCTGGAACCGCGGCGCGCGACACAACTGAGCTGATGAGAAAGTAGGGAAACGTTTTTGTGTGGCAGCTGATACAAGCCTACGATCGGACACAGCTCCTCCCCGTGACGCACTTCAACGCGCACAAGGAGTACATCACGCGCATTCTTCTCTCGCCCGACGTCAAGAAGCTCGCGACCTGCAGTGCCGACCATACCGCTCGCATCTGGGAGGTGAAGGACCTCGAACCCGCCGCCGACCAGGAGCCGAAGCCGTTCCCGCTTGAGGCGACCCTCACGGGCCACCAGCGCTGGGTATGGGACTGTGCATTCAGTGCCGACTCGGCCTACTTGGTGACGGCCTGCTCCGATCACTACGCCCGGCTATGGGAACTTCACAGCCAGCAGATCATCCGCCAGTACAACGGTCACCACAGAGGCGCCGTCTGCGTCGCTCTGAACGACTACTCAGAATCCGCTAGATAAGGAGTGTTGAGTGATTTCCGGGGTGGCATTCGTGTTGGTAAGTTTCCTTGGTCTACAGTAGGACCTCATTGGGCGTGCTGCATTTTCTTCAACTTTGGGACTTGGGGGACTTGGTTTGGCGGGGCGTCTGGAACCATTGTTTGTATCACATCAACATATGAGCTGCGGCTATCTGTTTTACATTTTTCTTCTCCGTTGGCAGGCCTCCTGCTGATGGTGTATGGGCATTATGTGCAAAACTATGGTATCCTGCTGTGGAAATGGTGACCCGGCGCCCAACGCCGTGTATGCTGCAAACTCGCCCGACCCTTCCGAATCTACCAGCCGTCGCCCCAACCGTCGTCATCATCTTCGGCCTGCTTAGGCTTCATGTCTATTTTCTTTGCTACCACAGGCTTGGCTGCTGGCTTGGCCACGAGCGGCTTCTTTGCCGCTGCCGTTGAGGACTTAGCCAACCCCTTGGGTAGAGGCTTGCTCGAGCTACCCTTCTTCTGTGATTGTGCGGCTAGCCAACCAGCAAAATCAGGTTCAGCGCCATCATCGAATGGCGTCGCGCTTGCGGTGGTTTCCCTCTTCCCTGTGGAGGACTTGGTGCCGCTAGTCGGTTCTCCCCACCCCTCGTCGTCTCCCAAGTCGCCCCAGGCGTCGCCGCCGTCATCGGTGGGTTCTGGGTTGAATGCGTCCGCAACGACCGACGAAGGTGTCCGTGACATCGGTGGCGGCGGGGACTTGACAGCCTGTCGATGCAAAGCAGACGCCGAGGAAGTGGTTGGTCTCCTCGCGTCTGGGCCTGGGGACGGGGTCGGCATGGGGGAGGCAGCACCCGAGCCGTTGGAAGTCTGCATCTCCCCCGCCGCTGTCGAAAGCTTGTTGGTAAATGATGAGATGGCCCAGCCGGCCCAGGAGGATGCGGAAGCCTCGTTGGGTTGCGGCGTGCTCATCCGGGGCCCTCCGGGACCTTCTGCGCCCTGGGGAGGCAGAGCCGAGTCAGGCATACTGGCCGCCGCCTTTCTGACTTTCTGCAAATACACATCCATCGTCTTACTGGCCTGGTCGCGGATCACCTTCTCCTTGTCTATCAGCAACGGGCATACCGCCGGCATAATCCTGAGGGCGACATCTTCGTCGGAGAAGCATTCCCCGGTAACACCGAGAGCCATCAGTGATGCGTTGCGGGCGTGCACAAATGGATCTCGGAGGGATCTGGTAAATGCAGCAATGAGGACCTTGCTCCTCGAAGACGTGCCAAGGTTTTTGGCAATCTTTCCAAGACAGATGGTTGTGTTTGTCCGGATACCTGGCTGCTCGTCGTTCGCCGTCTTGGCGAGATACTTGAGCAGATCTCCATTGATTGTCCGATCAGAAAGTTTCGAGATAATGACAAGAACAGACTTCAAGGTTTGTTCTCGAACAACTGGGGCGGCGTCTGTGAAACCGGTGACCAGTTGCGGGAAGATTTTGTCGTTGACGACCTTCTGCGTGAGCCGATCTATCATCAGAGGCAGGCTGTCAAGAAGGCAGACACGGATGGCTCGATCGGGATTGGAGAAAAGCCGGACAACCACTGGTGTGATCTTGGAATCAAAGTCCTCGGTGGAGAGCTTGGCTGCGATTTTCATGACAATGCTGAAAGCCTTGGGTCCTCCACCCCCAAACTCAACCGACTTGATTAGTTCCGGGAGAACCTTCATCTTAAAGAAGTCCTCGGGGAAATCATCCGTTATTTGGTCAAGATCACTATCCCAGTCAGCTTCGGTTGCGTATGGCGTTCGAAGATGGGGTCACTTACTCCAGGAACTGCTCCCGCTCTGTCTCTGTCTTGACACCGAGGTTCTCGATCCCCTCTGTCAACTTGATGAGTGGGCTATCAAAGAAAGAGCCGCTGCGCTGGCCCTGCTCTAGGAAGTGACCAACGCTAACACGTGCTTTGGGATTGGGATTGACCAGACGCTTGTAGCTCTGCTGCATTGTCGGAGGGATACTCTTCGTCTGACCAGCCTGGTCAGACCCCATGAAGTCGCCATTAAAAACCTCGAATATCAAGCAACCGAAGCCGAAAGAGTCCACTGCGGAATGGGGGCTCTTTTTGATAGCTTCCCATCCGCCACGAGCAAGCTCTGGCGGCGCATATCGCCCCGAGTCGGGAACCAAACTGCCGTAGGTCTGCAGCTCGACCAGTCCGGTATTAGTAACAGTTGCGTAAAGAGCACAGCAGAAACACGCACATATATGACTGCCTCATCGTCTTTGACGTTGCTCAGCACATCGAAACCACTCATTTTCCATTCGCCACTCTCAGACGTATATATGGAGCCGACTCTGAGGTTTCCGTGTATCGATGACGCTTCGTCGTTGATAAATTTGATTGTCCGCTGGAAAACCGTAAGCGCCTAGGTTGAACACGTGTTCATCTCGACATACCGCAATACTGCTCAAGCCCCATTTGATTGTCTCCGGTGTAAGGCTCTTCCGCTTCACATGCCACCGCAGAGGCACAACTCGTTCCGTCGCAATATAAATGTACGTATCGGTCTGTAGACTGTTGTGAGGCGATGCTCCGAATAGTCGTGCGCCCGACATACCTCCACAGTATCCAACACTTTGATTACACCTGGGTGTCGTAGCGTCCTCAGCTTGCGCAAAGCATTCTTGGCTAGGGGTAGTCGGGACTTGTTGGCGACAATGTCGAAGGAAAAGATGCTACAATTGGACCCATCTTCCTATGTGAAACTGTCAGACGCCGAAAGTCGGTTGTTTTCGTGGTAGAGCTAGACGTACTCGTTTGGTGCCGTTGTTCAGCGTCCATATGGACTCGTCGATGTCTACCTTGTCACCGAAGCTGTAAGGGAACGGTGGCCCTTGGGCAATGGCAGAGGCAACCGCCGACTTAAGGAAGTTCATGTTGATCGCCGAAGATCCAGAAAGGTTCGAACAGCCAAGGTTCGGTCTATCAACAAGACAGGTCGTTTTGTCGAGAAGTCGTGGAGAGACTGCGACGTTGCAACACGCGCCAGCTGAACAGGGAGCCTCGGGCGGCGACAGGATAATGGTCCGTTTCCACTGGACAGGGAGCACTGGGCAGCAGCTTTCCTTTCCCGAGGTAGGTGCTTTTTAGGTACCTAACAGTAAAGATCCCCGCGCTAGGCTTGTTTGGATGGAGGGGTGCTACGGGCTGTAGATGATCCGTAGCCGATGTTTGGTGTGTGGGCTCGGATACATCCCCGGCCAGGTCGTTCCAGTGGAAGCGAAGCTAATATCTGGCAAGGATTACCCGGAGGTCCAGTGCACTCAAGAAACCAATCGACTTTCGTCAACCTCCACTCAAACGTAACGCGAGGCGAGAGCCTCACCAACCTGCTTCGCGACTCATCGGATTGATTATTTAGGACGCGCTCTGCGAATGCGCTGTCACGACGGAAATCGTCCACCGGTCTTTCACTTTAAGACAAAACTGGACCACAATTCAGATACCCAGAGATATCTGTTCTCGAATCCATGCAATTTTGTCGCCCGTCGACTGTTATGAAGTGGAGGGTGCGAAGGCGCGAAATCGAGCGTGGAGCCAACAGTCAAGTGAGCAACAAACCCCCGTTTTCTCTCATATATCCCATGAGATCACCTTCCCCATGCGCGGTGATGACTATTGGTAAAAGGTCCGATCGAAAAGGATTCTTCTGGGGTTGTTGACTCGTCCTGTTCCTCAAGCATGGTTTCGTTCCTTACGAACAAGGCCACGTCCTCGTCTTTGCAAAGCCTTCGCCAAGCGAAGAGCCGCGCGCTTAGCTGTGCTGCTTCAAAACCCGTAGCTTCACAGATACGGCCGAGAAGCGACATAAAGTATGGCCTAAATTTGGAGTCCTGCTTCCAGACACCTCAACGAACTGGGACCAAAGGCTAAGGCATACATTTACATGTCTGAAGAGGTCAAGACGAGGCAACAAAACCGCTGCGATCCCCAATATGAAGACTACACAAAGACTGAAAAGACCTGAGCGCGAACTATATTTTCAACATCTGGTTGCTTGAAAACAAATTTGCTTTGGTAAACATCCTGCTAACTGCCTCTCATCAGGCATCCTTCCTCACACATCTGGCCACTTCCTTCTCAACTCTCAGATCATGAGGTCAGACATACTCAACGCCCCCTGTTCTCATTTGGCCGACATCAAAGCGATATACCCAGCTGAAAACCGTGTCCCAGAAGCGTCATAGCCTGCAGTCTTTCGGCGGTGCCTTCGCTTCCGGCAATCGGAGGGGCCGCGATCTCTAGACTGGAGTAGCCCTGACAGTACCTTTACAAGTCATCTGAAGGCGTATGAGCTGATACTTGTTCAAGCTATTTACGCGACGCACTTGCACCTATCTCGTTGAGCCTTCTCTGACAAGAAGAAATTGTTGGTCCAGTAGGGTAACAGTAGCTCCGTTTGCCTAGAAAGGCTGACGGCCCATGGTTCGTTCCAGACTGAAGACTTGCCTCAGTAAGTCAAAGAAGCCCAGGTATATCCTATGAGGCTCTTCTTTGCATGGCAATGGAGTCATTCCGTCAGTTGTCGGACGAATGCATCGAGGAGGGATGCACCTCTGTTGCGCTGAATTCAAAATATTGTCTTTCCCACGGGAAGACACGCCGACGAGAAAATGGGCATAATCAATCCGGCAGTTTCAGTGCCGCAGGCGCCTCATCTAGGTCTCGATCTGAATCTAGATCAAGCAAACCTATCGTAGAGCAAGACTCACCGCAACAGGTGGGACGGACACGAACAGAAGAACAATCCAAAGGCGGTCAGTCGCGCCAGTGGCGCAGGAGCTCTCGGGGCGAGTCGAATCCCGTTCCTTCGACACACTTCCAGGCAACCGTCAGAAAGTCCAATCTTCCGCCAGACCTTGTTGGCAGAATTTCCTTGACAGCTAGAAAGTCGACCCATTCCCCGGTTTCGTCCAAAAGGCGGACAGAAATGGCAACTACGAACCTTAATACCAACTCCGCGAGCATATACACTGGTGGATCTGGCTCGCCGACTACCCACCAACGTACTGCCACAGGAGCTTTCAACCCTTTCCAATCATTCATCAACACAGGCCACACGTCGTCCCCCAACAACACGAAACCATACTTCAGGAGCCAGTCAACCCACGAGATGCCAATGGATTCCGGAGCTGTAGCTCATCGACACCAGATACGGGCTGCGCAAGGTGGTCTCAGGTCGGAGATTAGTTCGTTGAACATCAATCCGGTTACACAGCCCTCCCAAGCCTCCCAAGCCCCCCCACCATCTATGGGAACACGCGTTGATGGCAACGGCACGTCTGTCACCGGCAAGACCAGTGGTCATTGGGTTACCGGGGGCCGCAAAATCGAATCCGTTGCAGAAAGCTCCATCTCGGGGCCTACGTCATCCGGGAAGAGGAGCTTTGATTCCATGCCATATGTCAGAACCAGCCGTTTGCCACCTTCAATGCAGTTGAAGTCTGCACCGTCAGCTTTGCGATCAGCTTCGACCAGCAAGCGGAAGAGAAACAGCAGAAGACCCGAATCAACATCACCGTCAACTTCGCCAGATGAGACCGATGGAGACGAAGCACAAGTATCTCCGCGCGTACACAAGAGCAATGCTACACAAGGTCATACCCTACGGTGGGAAGGGACGAACGGGTTTCTCACAGGAGCAGCGCTCAATCCTATCTCGTTGGGCTCTTCCGAGGACGAGGACGAGGAAGATGCCATGACTAGCGATGGGAAACCGTGGCGGACGAAGCCTTCCTGTGGGCAAAGTCAGAATGCTGCCTTTTCCGCGGAAAGTCAACACCTCGGCAATGAGAATCGACCGTTGATTACTGGTAGATTTGACCAACAAAGAACGGAGACAAATCGGTTACGGAAGAGGTTGAACTGTGAAGAGCGCCGGTTCCAGCTGTGCGCAACCTTCGATTCTGCCAAGTTCGACGCAATGGTGTACGGCCAGGCCGACGCTGCAAGCCCTCCCGAGGGGGTCGTGGTTCCGACGGCTCCAATTAATGCTTCAACGAACACCCCGTCCTCGGGCGAAAATCCTGAGCAGCTCTACATGAAGTTCGATCCTCGGATCCATTGGCCACACAACCGCTCCAACGAGTGGTACAAACTCAAGATGGAAGAGATCAAGGCCCGAGGTGGACGTAAGGCCAACTTCGGTAAAGCAGCCCAACGCATGCGGCAGCAGAGGCTGGAGGCGGAGCGGCGTGCCGAGGAAGAGACGTGGGCAAATGAACAAGGCGCATCAGTTTCGACCAACAAGCAGCCCCAGCCGTGGTCTCACCACAGATATATGGATTTCGGCGACGTTCCCCAGGAGGAGCTGCCGGCGTATGTCCGCAAGAATCCGGAATGGATGCACGCGACGGCATGGATGCGAGAGAACCGCGAGCAGAATCTGCGCAGAAATAGAGAAGCGGCTGCACTGCGCGCAGCCGGTCTACCTTGGGAGCATCTTTTTCCTCGGAGCGGTCGCTGAATTAAAACCAGGGCAAAAGGAATGGCATGCTACTGCAAGAGAGAGAGAGAGAGAGAGAGAGAGAGAGTAAATGGCACTTAGCATGGAGTTGGGGCTGGCTTTGGTTTCCTTATCTTTCTCTCAATTGAAGATACCTGGGCCTCGCCGCGATGGCCTGGTCTATACACAAATACGATTATGGGGTGCATACAAGGAAATTGTCAATTTCGTGGCTCCTTGACTGACGCAAGAGTAAACACTTTGTTCGATGTTGACAAACATATTTGCAAGAGTCTGAAGAACTCAATCATGCCCAATGTCACGGCCTATCGTCATATCGTTGAACCTAGGGAGGGACTGATGCGAGATTGGACGAAGCTCTGTATCAGTGTGCGTCCTTCATCGAAGCCCTGTATTAGTAGGGTGTCCTCTGAGCTTCAAGTCGGGCTTGGTTTGCTGTACCCCCCCACCGCTGTATTACCACATGGTCACCAAGGAAAACGGGGTTCAGTCTTCTCTGTTTCTCTCCTATTAAACACTTCTTTTTGCTTTCCTCTCTTCTCGAGGTTCTTTGTCTACAACATTTTTTTCAATTTCACATTGTGGCAAGCAAACTCGGCGAAGCTCGGCAAGTGATGCATCTTCTTCGACACCCGCCGATCCAGCACTGTCGCAAGTGATCCACCTCACCGGCCCGCAGCGGTATTGAACAGCTTCACTTTTGCTTGACAGACGCGACTTTGCCGACCGCCAACACACCTAGTTACAGCAGCAAGCAAACCCGCCAGCAATCGGCCGCCACTGACAGTCAACCCAAACATCAATCATCCTTAACGGGAGAAAGCAGCTTCATCATGGCCGCTTCCCAGCTCCCCCTTGAGACGCTATTCACTTGGGCCATGTTCAATAACGTAGACCTCGTCGACGTCGAAGCGCGCGAGATTCCCGGCTGCGGCCTCGGATTGATATCCAACAAGGATCTCAGCCGCGATGAGGAGACATTGGACACATCTAGTCTGCTGAGGATCCCTCATGAGTTGGTATTGTCTGCCGAGGCCGTCGAGAACTACGCCAAGGTCGACAAGAACTTTCGCCAATTGCTCGACGCCGCCGGGCACAAGGTACAAACACGACCCTCTATTGCGGTTTCCAACCACCTCACAATGACTGACCTACGATGCAGTCGACCCGGCATGACATATGCCTTTATCTCCTCACGCAAAAGGTTCTTTCGGAGCGGCTTAAGACGTCTTTGCAGGGTGGCGTGTCGACGCCCTGGACCGAGTACGTCAAGTATCTGCCTCCACGGGTGCCTGTCCCAACCCTTTGGACAGAGCAGGAACGCGACATGTTGCAAGGCACATCCCTCGAAGTAAGTCTCTTCCTGTACTTGTCTATCTATCGCAGTCGGGTGCTTTTTCTCTCACAAGCATTTCCCCAATCTTCGCCGGCCATTCGGCAGGATCCATTCAGTCCGGAAAACCCTCAGTCTATGTCATTTCACATCACGTCATAACTTCCATGTCACTGGGTGGCCAATGTATAAGTCCATTGGCATACAGTATTCCCAGTCAACGGCGCTCAACCCCACTAGCCAAGGTGTTTGCGGCTAAAGAGAGGCGACTCGTCGTACCAGACGCAGCGGCCATCGTACAAGGGTCACTTTCTGATGGACACTAGTCGGCGACGGCCGCCAAAATCGTTGCCTTGACTGACGAGTTCGACGGGCTCCGCGAGACATCCTCCACGTTAACTTTCTGGAACGAACTGTTTTGGGAGAGCGAAAAGATCTCTCTGATTGACTGGGTTCGGGTCGACGCATGGTTTCGCTCCCGATGCCTGGAGCTTCCCAAGTCGGGCGAGGCCATGGTCCCGGTCCTGGACTTGGCAAATCACTCGTCCGAGGCCAATGCGTACTACGAAGAAAACGGCAAGGACGAGGTGGTTCTGCTCCTGCGACCCGGATGCAGGGTCTCGTCTGGGGAAGAGATGACAATCTCGTACGGTGATGCAAAATCCGGGGCAGAGATGCTGTTCAGCTACGGGTTCATAGACCCCGTGTCAGCCGCTGACCGCATGACGCTGCCCTTAATGCCTCTCGAAGATGACCCCCTCGGCAAGGCGAAGCTGCACATCTTCAAAGGGCCCCCGACTGTGGAGTTCGTCCGGACGAATGGGTCCTTCAGCTGGGAGAGCCCCTTTGCCTATATCATGTGTCTCAACGAAGAAGACGGCCTTTTGTTTCGCGTCCTGCAGGACACTGATGGTTCACGTGAGCTAAGGCTGTTCTGGCAAGAGGAAGATGTGACAGCGACCACAACATCCTTCGACCAACACATCAACGGCCACCCGCTTGCTCAGATTTTCCGTCTTCGAGTGGTTACCATCTTGCAAGATCTGGCAGTCGCTCAGCTGGAGCGATTGAATATTGCCGCTCCCCTGGAACATCTGGACGAGTCTAAGAACGAAGGAGGTCTCGTTAACAAGGCGTGCATCAGCGCAGCTAGTACGCTGAGGGGCCAAGAGACCGTCTTATTGGAAACCGCCGTGGAGGCTTTGGAAGAGCAGGTAAGTTCCCTTTCTTCGTCGACATGCCTCTCTCTCTCTCTCCCCCCCCCCTCTCTCTCTCCACAGAGTGTCGGAGCTGCAGTCGAATCTTACGATGCTCTGCCCACTTCCCTACTCAGCCGCTTTGCTCGAGGCGTCTGCATTCCTTCTGTATTTCCCCGATGTCTTTTGCCCTGGGTCCCTTCCCCCTCCGTCCTCCGCCCCAACTGGTTGCTCGTTTCCCCGCGCGTGGTGCCAAGGCTAACAAGGATGGGCGATGTGCCCCAATCTTGCCTTGCAGAAAACACAACTTCTTGCAGATGAAAACGTGGTGGCTTATCTCGGATCGATGGAAGATACCCAAAACGACCTAGCCGAAGAAGAATCGTCCAATGACGAGGAGGACTTCAGTTAGAGAGGGAGGGCTAGGCAAAGTCGCTGCCGGGTCGATCCATTTCGGCACTCGCGACATTGGGCGGACGTTTCCACTCAGAAGCCTCAAGGCCTTGACCCAACTCCGCACAATGAGCCTGTCGTAACGGGCGATACGTAGTAGTTCGCCTCAGAAACATAGTGTGCCGTCCATCACCGATTCTTTATTGTGAGTAATTCGGCACGTGAGTGATGCGGGTAATAACGGAGTGTCTCCGATTGCCCCGCGTTTGGCATCCCTCTCGCAGGTGTAGGTTAGACAGTCGACACAACATCAGCAGCTGGGAACTGACGACACAGTTTTCTGCCAGCCATAATGATAGTGTCCAACGTCGTCGGCAGTGGCCCCGAGCCGAGTTTGTCTTATCTGAATTCTCTTCAGCTGAAAATGCTCTCAGCGAGGGAGCCGACCCTCCCCGCGTCTCAATAGGCTCAGACATGATGGTCTTGGCAAACGGCAGCCCTCGTGGCTGTACCTACATGCAAAAGAGATCGACGTAGCTTGGCCATGTCCGGAACGGACCTTGACAAACAAGCTGAAAGCTGTGGTTGATTTGCAGCAGAATGATACCCGCGGCGGGAAGGTGACATTTCTGGCTGAACTCGAGACCCTTGCGAGAGTGACTCAAAGAGACATACAGAAACACACACATACACACACACACACACACACTTTTGTTTTGGGCAGGGAGCTGTGGGGGAGGGTACGCTGAGCGATGGGTGATTTGCGCCAGTCTCGCCCTGTCCTTGCATCATGCATGAAAGGGCCCATCACGGTGTGAAGCGCGGCAGTCCGGCTTGCATGGACACATGGTCCCAACACAACACGCCGTTTTGCTGTTTCCTAATGTTCCCGACTACGTATGCATCTCAACTCAACGAGTATATACGTTGGTAAAGAACCTTGCGCGCACCCAGAGAAATCGCAGACAAATGTGGTGTGTGTGTGTGGTGTGCGTGTCTTACTACCTATATATGCGGATCCCCCAACGGTGGAGTCTGGGGAACATAGAGCACGATGCGTTACCAGCCACGGCCACGAGTGGTGGCCCTGGATCGGCGCGGGGTTATGGGGCTTGCTCCAGTAACTGAAACGAGGAGGTCATTTGTGGCGTGGTTCCAGCTTATTTTTGTATCGTCTGTGAATGGCAAACCCTTTTTTTCTTTTGTGTATATGTGTGTGTGTGTGTGTGTGTTGTTGTTGTTGTTGTTGTTGCCATGTCCTGGACGTCCAATTTCATCTGATTTTGAAAGGACTTTCCATGTCTGTCCACAAATGCCATCTTCCCGGGATGGGACTGTTTTGGGTTGACGAGGCAAGTCCGTTCGTTTCCCGAAGGAGACCGAAATCGTCCAAGGGACCGCCGAACTGGACGAGGCCTCAACATCGCCAGGAACGGAACGGAACGGAACGGAACGGGGCAACGTGAACAACTCGTATGATATGTCCAGAGGGACGCGGCAGTATTGGAAATAGTTGTCGACCGATTTTACTGTCCCGCCGAGACTTTTTGGGCCAAGGGCGGAGAACGTGGTCGACCATAAAAGTGAATGTGTTTTACAGATATCTGGCTTCACCTTGACAGCCTGCCTGGCTGGAAGGAGGGCGTTCTCTGTTTGCGAATTACAGCTTGCCCGCCACAAGCCTGATTGTTATTCGTTGCATCAGATGGACGACTTTCTCCCACCATGGATGACTGGATTTTGAGTGGTTAGACCATCGCCAGAAGCATCACGATTATGGCTGTAAGGCCTCAACCTGCCTGGCCTGATAGCTCTTAGCCCTGACTGCAGCCTAGCCCCTCGATGTTGGTGTATCACTAGGCCTTTAGAGAGCAGCTCCTGTGCCGATCGCCGGAATTTCGAGAGCAACCTCCTAGCAAGCACTGCAGAGCTCGAAAAGGAGTGACCGCTCACCTCGACGCCCCGGGCGGCCCTCCCAACGACCATTGCGGCCACAGCGTTCTAGTGGACAGGCACGATGGTTGGCTAGAGAAGAGGCGGCCACTGAGAGGGCGGTTGGCGGCTTGGGACATGTAATCCAAGCGGACGCTTTTGGCAGTGGAGAAGGGGCTCCCTCCCCCCGGAGAAGAACCCCAAAGAACGGTACGGGTTGCGTGGGCCAAGCAGCTTGGTCAGGCGACAACCATTGGCCACCAGTGACGAAGCAGCGATCGTCCATCGATCCGACATATCGCGAAATGGGGGCCCCGGAACGAGTGCAACTATGGGGAGGACCTCCTGCCCCCCCGGGGCATCCTCCAATTCTTTCGTCGTCTGCGCCTCCTCCCTAGTCACGTCGACCTTCCTTCCCTTCCCCCCCAGGCGGCCCCAGTTCTCCAGTTCTCCAGTTCTCCAGGTCCCGGTTCTTGTTCTTGCTGAATAGTGTATGTAGACCCAGGGGTTGCAGGTCTGTCTGTCTTTGATCCCTCTCCTTCCCTTCCCATTTGTTTCCCCGAGGTTTTCCATGCATGCTTCGCGTTCGGTGAAAATCTGGGGAATCCGGGGGTAGGTGGGAAGGGGAAGGGGGCTGGGCTCATGATGTTGGCGAGGCGGCAACGACGGCCAAAATAGGCTCTGGGGGTGGAGCCATTCCGAAGGGTCTAGAGCCACCCTTGTTAAGCAGCAGCCAGAACGCAGGAAGGACTCCGAGTTTGTGAAGAGACCGGAGAGTCTGGAGAGATAGGGAGGGCTGAGATTGGCAGACAACTCCCCGCTTTCGGGCTCGGGTGGTGTCATGGCTGCGGTGCTGTATGACCTTTTGCGTTTAGCGTCGTGGGTTCCTGTTACAGGGTTGGCTGCATCATGTTTTGGACGGTCACCGATGGGTTGGAAAAGGACATGCTGGTGTTTTCTGAGATGACAAGGCATTCGCGGTGCCGGAAGGACATGTGGTGGACGCAGTATGCAACGGACAATACCGCCGTGGCGGGAGGGGAGTGGTGGTGTGCTTGTTCTACTCTGCTTCTGGCAGCTGTCTCTCTGGACAGACAGCAGGTACCGATATAGGCTGCGCCGTTGATGTACGAATACATGCTCCGTACTGCGCGGGATGGCGATCGAGAGTGGGACCTGTCTCGCCGGTTGAGTGCCAATTACCACGCGGCGATTGGCTCCCCTCACTCCCATTAGCGTCCCCCTTCTACTTTGCACCCCCCCAAGAATCTCCCAACATCACCCAGTTCCCCCAGATTCTCCTTTTTGGCCCCGCTCAACCGGTTCATCTGCTACTGTGAGGGAGACTGAGTGAGTACTACTACCTTACCTTACCTTACCTAGGTACCTTACCTATCGATGCGCGAGTCCACCATCAACACCGGTGTGCCGCGTTCACAGAGCGAGAGCTAATACCAGGCCAGGAGGGGTGACAGTCCCGGTCCCCGGCCCCATCCCGGTACGCCGCAACACTCACTCACTCAGTCACTGCAGGGCTCCAGGCTCCAACCATGCCGCTGTGGACGACCACCATTCTTGTTTCAATGAGAGAATGAGTCGCCGTTTCTGACTTTCCGACCGTCCCCCCGGCCCCGCCCCCGTCCACCCCCCGTCCACGGGGTCTTTTTTCTGCTCGACTTCCTCTCCCCACATCACTGGTGTCGTGCCGTCCAGTGTCCTGTGCCCAGTGTCCGTTTCCTACCAAGAGACTCCACAGTCTCGCATCTCTTCCCCACGACCATCTTCCACTCCATCTCTTCTCTCTTTTTCCCTCACACACACCCCCCCGACATCCCGACTTCGATTTAACATCTCTAGTTTCTCTACTCTTCCTCCTCCGCTCTCACTTTGTCATCTCAACTCTGCTAGCCCGCCTCTTCCGAGTTGCAGACGGACCCTTTCCACTCACTCGCGTTCGAACTACTGTATCTTTTGTCTTTTCTGTCTAGGAAGACCGGTGTTCTTGCGGATCTATTTGCTTCTTTTCTTAGTTACTAGAGATACCATCTACATCAACCTACGACGACGACTTTACGAAGCAACTGGATGACTGTCTGAGGGGGAACGTGATCTGTATGCGACTGGTCGATTCTCCACTCGCCGCCCAACACGCGTGAACGAGTCCACGAAACGAACAATACCACCCAAAAGCCACCCCACCGCCGAAGCCTCCGAGGCTGACCCAGTAGACGCCCACCACATCGCCCAACGCCACCAAACAGCCAAATCTCCAAGCAAGGGCTCTCTCAATCGCGCAACGAAGAGGGACGCCATCATGCCCGGAATTCTACCCATGAAGGTCATCAAGGTGGGCACCAGCTCCCAGAGCCGGATAGCCCAGGCTTGCGACCGGTGCCGGAGCAAGAAGATCCGTTGCGACGGCATCAGGCCGACTTGCTCCCAATGCGCCAACGTTGGCTTCGAGTGCCGCACGAGCGACAAACTGAGTCGCCGCGCCTTTCCTCGCGGCTACACCGAGTCTCTCGAGGAGCGCGTGCGCCAGCTGGAAAACGAAGTCAGAGAACTGAAAGACCTACTGGACGAGAAGGACGAGAAGATCGATATGCTGTCGAGGATGCACGGGAACCACAGCCACGCGGGCCATCGCAGCCCCTCCGTCACAGCGTCGGCGCATTCACCGGCATCCGCCGCCGATGCGAGGAAAGATGCCGGGACCCCTGTGAAAGAGGATACTTTCCGCGTGCAGGCGTCGCCGTTGTTGCTCGGCGTCGAGAACTCGGATTCGTACTTCATGGGGCCGTCAAGCGGCCGTGCCTTTATCGGTTCGTACCACTACCGTCATCCCATGCGCGCCGTCCCGTCTCGTCTCGTCTCGTCTGGGGTTCGCGCCGTCCGAGCGAGATTGCATTTTGCTAACTTAAGATCACAGAGGCGTTTAAGCGCAAGATGCAAGAGAACGGCAAATCTTGCTCGGATTTCAACCCGGAAGCCTTCTTGCACATCCAGGGCTGCCATCCCCTGACAACAAAGTCACCGGAGCAGTCTCTGAAGGTGCCCCCGCGTCTGTTTTCCGACCGCTGCGTCAACGTCTACTTCCAAGAATGGGCACCTTTGTTCCCTGTGTTGCACAAGCCAACGTTCCTACACATCTACGAAGAATTTGTCTCCGACCCGGAAAAGGTCAAGAATAGCCACAAGATCGCGCAGCTGTATCTGGTTTTCGGAATTGCCGCACTGGGTAGCGACCAGCCCGACCTTGAGCAGATCGCCGCATGCGAGCAGCAATGGCATCGAGCCGTTGAGGCCGTCCTCATGGAGAACACCATGGTCACCCTGCAGTGTCTCGAGCTGGCACTCATTTACTGCATAGTGAGAGCGGATTACAAGCGCCTTCAACACTACAAGGGCATCGCCGTGGGTTTGTCCCACCGCCTCGGACTCCACCAGAGTCAGAAGCGTTTCTCGTTCGGCGCGCTCACCATCGAGACTCGTAAGAAGGTTTTCTGGACGCTCTACACATTGGACTGGTAAGTTACACCATTCGTAAGTGAGGAATTTCCGACTGACGGCCACAGCTTCTCTGGTGCCATTCTCGGCCTGCCGAAACTGCTCAAGGAGGATGAGATCCACACAGAGTACCCGTCAGACACCGACGACGAATACGTGACCGAGAAGGGCTTTCAGCCGACTCTTCCCGGCGAGTACACTCGCCTGTCGAGCGCTCTCGCGCTCTTCCGCTGCTGCCGAATTCTCGCCAAAGTCATGGAGAAGAACTACCCGGCAGCCACATCTCACGAGCTGTCGTTGCAACAGATGTCTGCTATGGAAGCCGAACTCGACGAGTGGTGCGAATCTTTGCCTACCCATCTCAAACTCACCTTCAAGCAAGACAAGCCTTCGACAGACGTCACTGGAAGCCGGTCTCCGTTGCTCGCGCTTGCATACTATTACACCAAGACGCTCATCTTCCGTCCCGCAGTTGGGTCATCGCTTGGCCACAAGGCAGCGCCTGCGATGATGTCGATTGCCGAGTCCGCCAAGCACGTTGTCCAGATCATCCAGCTGCTCGAGGAACGCAACATGACCTTCTCCTTCTGCCTCAACAAAACAGATACGCTTGTGATCTGCGGCATCACTCTTCTGTACCAGAGTTTCGAGTTGAAGCAGGACAGCAAAATGTTGAAAGATGTTGAGCGCCTCGTCAACAGCGTCCTCCAGATTCTCACAAAAGCAAAGGCCCCGGGCTCTTTCGACCTCAAGCGCGTAGCCGGCATCCTCATCCGACTTGACGAGACCAACCTGCCCACTCCGCCACCACAGCAGATTCCAGAGGCATCTATGCCCGCGCCGCAGAAGTCGTCGCCACCCGCGCCAGCCCCCAAGAAAAAGTCGCCTTCACAGACCCTCGGTCGCTTGCCGAGTGCCTCCGCCAGTGATGGCAACTTGGTCCAGCAACAGGAGAAGATGCGTCGTATGACGATGCCCAGCATTCAGAACCGCCCGGAGTTGTATCGATCACGTTCGAAGCCGTCGTTCGACAGCCACCAACAGCAAGACATGGCCGCGCGTCGCGACCAGCGGCTCTCCATGTCCCAGATCGCCAACCGCATCCGCACATCAACGAAACAGAATCTCGACTACCTTTCCCTTAACAGCACGCCCAACGGCTCCTTGCCATCGTCTCCGACCACTGCACGGCTACACCAGCACATCCTCGCCGCTGCCCACCACAACCTCTATGCCCAGCACCAGCAGCAACAACAACAACATCAGCAGCAACCGCACAAGGCTTCGGGCGTGTCCTCATCAGAGTGGGAAGCCCTTCTGGGCTCCATGGACGGTGGGCTGAACAACGTCTACGACGCCATTTACGGCGGTGGAGGCGGCGCCTTGCCAACCATGGGCGAGACGCCGGCGTCGTCCTCAACGGGGCTGGACAGCTGGAGTCCAGACTCGTGGGACCTGGCCAACTTCAACATTGGCGACTTCGGCACGAACCCTGCGCCGCCGCAGAGCGTGCTGAGCGTGAGCGAGGAGAGCCTCAGCTCGGGAGAGGACCTGGCAACGAGCGATCTGAATGTCAGCAGTCTGGAGTACCGGAACGCGCTGCTAGCATCGTGCGGTGCGAATGGAGACGGGCTGTTTCTTGATGGGCTAGATGGTAATTTTGGACTGTGAGTGGGCTTTACAAGGGGGGTTTTTTTTTTCTAAGTTTTTTTACAACGTGGAAAACTCGGGTGTTGGGATCATGGATGACTTTGGGGCGGCCTTGGGAACGATCGGACGGATAAGCCGGGATAGACAGGCCTTTTTATTTTGGAACATGGTGGTATTGTATGTATGTCCAGCACCGGGTCGGTGCCCGGAAGCAAACTTTTGGATACTTGAGTATGAATTTCAAATCTCGACCTTCGATGGTCGTCTTTGTCATGTCTCCGGCGACCTGTCTGTGGCACTCCTGAGACGTTTGCACCACTTGACATTGCCGAGGCTTCAAAATACGTGGTTCAATTTTGTTCGGAACAAAACCATCATCAGCACTGAAAGAAGAAGAACCGCCTGGCTGCTTCTACGTTTTAACCAATTCTGGACTTATCACTGTCGAGATGCATCCTCATAGTGGGAACCCCCGAGTTCGAATGCAGCAAACCCAGCGGAGTCATATTCTCGAAATGATTCTGTAACTGGATATGGAGCCTCTCGTCTGGAAGCCCTCTCTTTCTTCGTTTAGAGTATGCTCACTGCGTCTTTCCCCCCTAATAACATGTCTCGCAGATATATCTTGGCCACTGCGCTCTCTGTAGCCTCTGCCCACCGAATGTTGAACCTCCCTCCCCCAGTCTCTCTTGCGTATTGTATTCTTGATCTAAAATCTGCCCCCTTCGTCCTGGATGCTCTGCAAGCCCTTGCGACGAGGCAAACATCTGCGCAACGCCCATCATTCCCAGCAGTTAGTACGTCACGGCAGCCCCCCCGCTATCCTCCACGCACCGCCCCGCTCACAACCTCAACGCCTTGGTCGTGCTCGGCCCCGGCGCGACAACGCCGAACCGCGCGACGAGCATCAGTACCGGCGTGAGGACCGCCACGAGGACCTGTACACCCACGATCTCGAGATACAACTTCAGCGTCCGCCTCCAGGTGCCGTCGCGGACGCGGCCCGCCCTCCTCGCGGCCTTTGCATCGTTGGACTCCTCCCCCGCCGCCACGTCGCCGACAACGGACCCAGATCTGTGTCCAGCAGCAGCAGCGGTCTCCTTGCCCTCCCACCGTCGACACACCTCGAGGAACAGCTCCGGGTCATCCGTGATGACGCCGTCCGCGCCGGCACGGATGCTCCACTCCATCCACTCCTCGTCGTTGACGGTCCAGACGAACAGCCGCCTGTTAGCCTTCCGGATGTCGCGTATGAAGAGCTTGCCCGCGGGCCCGACGAGCGACTTTTGGAACATGTTGAAGGACAGGTTCGGCTCGGCGGGGGAGAGAAATCCGCGCGCATAGAACGGGGACCAGGAGATGAGGGTGACGGGGTAGGTGGGCAGGATGGAGCGGACGTGGGTAATGTAGGGTTGCTTCGTGGGCCGATTGTCAGTGTGTTCTTCGATTGCGGAGGGAGGGGGCGAAGTGGGAGGATGGCAGGACGCCAACTTACGTTCCAGCAGCCGAGGACGATCCTTTCCTCCCATGGCACGGGGCCCGGCGTCGAGGCCAGGACCTCGGCCACGCGTTCGAGCAGTT
Organism: Colletotrichum destructivum; assembly: GCF_034447905.1. Lineage (NCBI taxonomy): Eukaryota > Fungi > Ascomycota > Sordariomycetes > Glomerellales > Glomerellaceae > Colletotrichum > Colletotrichum destructivum. The sequence goes on from NC_085904.1 coordinate 2,351,165, forward strand.
CCACCGGCGGATCGTCGGTCTGTTCCCTCACAATGTCAGCCCACCGCCGGCCCTCATCATCCTCCTCATCAGTATCATCTTCTCCCATTACAAAACACCCTCTTCCTAGCTCTCTCAAAAGGAACAAATGAACCATACTATACCTTGATGTCCAACAAGACCCAAATCCGCTCTCTACCTGCGCCCCCCTTCGCCAGGAACGCCAACAGGTCCTCCAGCCGCGGCATCCCCTCCCCAGGCTCCTGCACTGTGCGCAGCGTCCGCAGGTAGTCCCACTCGCACTCGCTGATCCTCCTGTCGACGCCAAAGCAGCGCTTCAGGTTCCCGTCGTGCGAGAGCACGACGACGCCGTCGCGCGTCAGGTGCAGGTCCGTCTCGAGGGCGTGCGCGCCGGCGTCGAGGGCGCCACGGAAGGCGAGGAGGGTGTTTTCGGGGTAGAGTGCCTTGAAGCCGCGGTGGGCTATCGCTTGTGGAAAGCGACGGGCGGGTGTGGACGAGGATGCGGATTCGGGTGCGGATGAGGGCGCTGCGGTGGTCGTGGTCAGTCTTTGCGAGGCAGAGAACGAGAAAGAGAGAGAGATGGGCGAAGTAAGAGGTACCGAGTGGGATGGAGGGTTCCTCTGCGAGGAGAGGCTTCGTCTCTGAAGCCATTATGGGGCTGCTACCACTGTGATGGTTTCGATTTCTCTCTTCAAGATTCCAATGGGTCTAGCAATTCACAACGAAAGAGAGCGTTCCTTCGAACCTCGACGTCACAAGAGCTAGTTCGCGGCCGAGACGTGGGGTGTGTAAGGTTGGCACAAGAGAACACAAAAAACACAGGGACTGGGGAACATGAACCGAGATCGCTCGCATAAAAAGGAAAGTCGGGGTCTTTGTGGATTGTAGGGATGAAGGTAGGCAAGACCTTTGCAGCGAGCCACCCCAGGTGTCTTTCTCGGCTGGGCCGGGCCTAAGTCACCCTAGCCGCTCGCGATCGTGTAAAGTGATTCAATGGCCGACGACGCCAGCGACATCATGCTGGCATGCAGTACGGGTGACCCACGTACAGCAGCCAATGCGCCCCGGATGGAGCTCTTTGGCGGCTAGCACTGCAGTAGCGCGGTTGCGGCAACCCTTCCAATTCGGGCTCTGGATGCTGAAGGATACCGACAGGCAGAGGGGGGGCGGGGAGGAGGCCAAAGGGTCCTCGCACAGTTCAGGTTGATTCTTGTCCGTTTCTCTTGTATGAATTGCTTCGCTTGTACCGTGGAAGGCTCTGCTCTCTAATCTACAGTCCATTGCGCTTCGGAGGGTGCAAAAATCATGCCTGGCAATCGCCGATTGGTGCCTGTGCAGACCATCCGTCCTCCTCTATCCCTTTAATAGCAATGCGGCAAACAACCTATACCCTGCGCAAGTTGACAGTGTTGGTCTCATAGCGAACCCCTAATCAATCTCGATGTCAATGTCGAGATCCAAAGCTCCGATAATGTCGTCGTCCATGAGCGGCTTATGAATAGTCGGGATGCCCTTCTTCTCCTGATTTGCGGCCTGGAGCTTGGCCAAGTTGGGTAGCAGATTCTTCTCCTGAACCCCGGATTTCGGCGTCCCATTCGCAGGCGTGCTCGCGTTGCTATCCTTGCCCGCGGGCTTCTTGCCAGAGTCGTTGGCATCGTGGATGAACTTCGCTCTCGTCCGCAGCCGCCGCGAAAGATCGTTCTTGATGTCCTCGCCCCTCTCCAGGGCCGCATCTAGCTTGCGCGCCTCGGCCTTTTCCTTGAGCTGCGCCCTACGGACGTTCTCGGCGTTCTCGAGTCGGCGCTGGCGGTTGATGTTGGCCAGGCGGTCCTGCTGCGACGTCGTACTCGGTTTTGACGACGAGTCGCTGAGGCTCGTCTTAAATGCGAGAACATTCGTCTTGAGGTCGTCGAGTTGTTCCTGTAATTCCTCTGCCTTGGCTGTGTTGCCCCTGAGTCGCGCAACCTCGATCTCCTGGGCGAGACGCTCACGGAGCTTGGGATCGAACTTCTTGCGCAGGGCGTTCTTGCGCTGGATGCGCTCGTCAATCTCCGTCGTCGTGAGGTGGTGGGCGATGAGCGCGTTGATATCTTCAATCTTGTCGAGAAGAACCTGTTTCTTGGGGAGACTAAGTCCTTCAGACTGGATGACCTTTTCGTATCGGTTGTACTCGCGCTGCGCACATGTCAGTATGACAGATCTATAACCAGAAAGGATGACTTACTTCACTGAATGGCCGATCCGACAGAAAGATGAAAGGGAACGGCCTCTCTGCCTTGCCATGAGCGGCCAGAACATACTGGTCAGTAACGAAAGAGCCACCCGGGCCAGTCATGGCATATGGTTTGCCGACGGTGATGGCTGCAAGAGGTCAGCATCCGTTCGTCGCGCAACAAGGCAACATCCGACTCACATTGAATACGCGCCATGCGATACTCGTCTTGGCCTGTCTTAGGGTCGGGGCCGATGCTGATGCGGACATAGCATCCAATCATGGCTGTCTCGAAACCAGGATTGAAGCAGTACTCGGCGAAACGACTCTTTCCGACGCGGACACGCTCGAAATCGCGGATGTCAGGAGGTGGCAGCGCGCGCGCGACGATCTCTTCGTCGGGCGATCGCGACTTGTGATGACGACGGCGATCGCGTTCCTCCCAGTCACCTCCTTCATCGCTATCCTGGTCTCGGTAATCGCCGTGCGGCGACCGGTTTCCCTTCTGGCGGTCCTCCTCGCGACGACGGGCGCGATCGCTCTTCTCCGCACGCGCGCGACGCAGCGTATCTATCGCAGACGTCTTGCCTTCGGTGCGCGGCCGCGAGTTCTTACGCGAGGCCTCTTCAAGATCGGCGGCATCGGCGCTACGTTTCTTCAATTTTTGCTTTTTCTCCTCGTTCTCCTGCTTGCTGACCAGCTGGCGAAGCATGCGATTCTGTCGGTGGCGCTCGATCTCGGCTTGACGCTCCGCCAGCAGTGATTCTCTCTCCACCTCGCGCATGGCCATCACCTGTTCCTTCTCGGCACGACTCCTGAACATGCCATCAACCGGGTATTTGTCTTCCTCGTCATCGTCGTGGCCAGGCCTGTGCGGCTCGGCTTCGGAGTCGGACTCGTCCATGGCGGCGGATCCGATCGAGTTGGGACTACCGGGTGGTGAAGTGCTGAGTCGCATTCTGTTAGCGATGCGCGGATAGCAGAAGCAATTGATAGGCAGCGAGCAAGAGAAATAAAAAGAAGACAAAGCGCGCGAAAGTGGCGAAGCGACGTGAGTTGAGTTGAGAAAAAAGACAAATCTGGCTGGCCTCGAGTGTACGAGGGCGCAAGACGAAGGCTGTCGGAATGTGCGCCTATGCGAATTGACGTAACGGGGGAGACTCACGCCTCTCCTTCCTCTTCTGAATCGTTCCCACCCACGCGCGATTTTGCCTTCTTTGCCTCAGACTTTTTCGCGGCTGCCTTGGGGGGTGGTGATGCAGATGGCGCCCTGCTCTCGGCCTCTGACATCAACTCCTCCTCATCAGAGGACTCCCCACCACCCGCAAGAGCCAGAAGCTCGTCGTCTATGTCGGCCATGATGAGGTGTGGAAGGCTGGGTAGACAGTCGTATAAGGGGGGTAGCTTCAGGCTCCTGCAGGAGACAGGTTATGGAATTCGTGACTGGGCGTTTGTTTGCGCAATTGGTTATCGATGTGCAAAGGAATTCTGACAGCTTCAGGTTGCGCCGAATTTAAAAGCACCGTTCTGATTAGTAAAATACAATGAATGAGTGGGAAAAGGTGGAAGGGGGTGATTTGGTAGTAAGAGGAAGAAGGTCAAAGTCTGGCTGCTGTTCACAGCCTTGGGACAACGTCGTTACAAACGTGTGCGTGATTGGCTGGACTCATGTCATTCAACTGCACAAAGGTGGACAGCCGGAGCTTCGGGCTGCTCTCATCCGATCTGGCCTGACATCAACCAATCAAACACAAGTAGCGGCCTTGGCACTTGCTAGGGTCTAGTGGTTCGATGCCATCATAATATCATTGACATCTTCATTTACCGTCGGCCGAGTTCGAGCTCCGAGTAGGAGGCTACTCACCTTCAACCCACACAATGGCGTCGACACGATCATTGTTGAGGCCCTACAGCGGCCTCGCGAGGCTTGGCGCGCACATTGTGCAAGCGCCCGCTATCTGCTCATCCCGTAGACAGCTTTCCACTGCCCCCAACTCGCAGGCTGATGCGACAGGCGCAGCAGCGCCTCTTCGTCTCAAACCTTTGACGCTGGAGCAGCGGGATTTCCTTTCCTCTGCGGTAAGCTGAATCGTTGCGCTCGGTCCAAAGAAATACAGCTGATGACTGTGGCCAGTTGCGTGTCAACCAAGCCGGGGAATTGGCTGCAACCCGGATTTATACTGCCCAGGCCCCTCCGATCGTCAACCGACACCCGCACCTGCGACCGCTGATGGCACATATGTACGAACAAGAGGAGGGCCACCTCAAGACGTTCAATTCGCTCATTCACAAGCACCGAGTGCGCCCGACTGCGCTTTACCCCCTGTGGCAGCTCATGTCGACCGGTTTGGGTTGGAGCACGGCAGTGATGGGCCGGGAGGCGGCAATGGCGTGCACAGAAGCCGTCGAGACGGAGATTGGTGACCACTACAACAGCCAAATCCGGACCTTGCTTGAGATGGTCAGCGAGTGGGAAGCCGAGGGCTACGACGTCGGACCCGAATTCACCGAACTCATCAAGACGCTGCGGCGCATTCGCGACGAAGAGCTGGAACACCTCGACCACGCCGTCGAGCATGACGCCAAAAAGGCAGAGCCTCACTGGTTGCTGACCGGTGTCATCCGGGCAGGCTGCAAAGGTGCCATTTGGGTGAGCGAAAAGATATAATGAAGGCTGTAAAGTAAGACTGTGTACAGTACATGTAAAAAAACACAAGGGCCGAGGCCACACGAATAGAATAATGCAATGGTGACCCCCCCCCTCCGACGATGAGATGTCGCTTCCCGACTCCGTCCGTTGAATGCGTGTTGCATGCCACGATTCACCCATATAGAGAGGTCTTGTCCACCAAGTCGAAGAGACCATTCTCGACCTTGGATAACACCTAGTTGCTACAGTGGCTGTTAGTTCGACATCTTGTTTTCAAGGTTGGGGGGGGTACTTACTAAATTTGCAGGGGCGCTACGCCATCCACCTGGAAGCCCCAGTTGCCGTTCTGCTCTTCTGTAAGCAGCCAGTCGTAAGGGAAGTTGACAACGTGTCCTTGGACCATGCTGAGCAGCTCTTCTGCCTCGGCTCTCCCGAGCACCTCTTCGGGCGGCATACCGCGCCGGCTGCCCTTAGTAGTGGCCCGTCGGCGGCGTCTAACCGATCCTTGAGCTTGCTGAGCTGGGGTGCTTACGTCCCTAGAAGGCGGTTTCTCCAGAGGAGAGAATGTCGTCCTTCTCTCTCTGCTCTTCTCCCGCGCCGGTTCCAGCGTGCCAGCATCGGCTGCAGGGCCTGTCTCGAACGCGGGGAACGGAACGTCTCCAGCGGGGAGGACAGGCGACGGGGCATCCTGTAGACGTCGTGAGGCAGTTAAATTCTCTGCGTCTGCGTTGGGCCCGGATCTTGAGCCAGGGTGCTCATTCTTCTCATTCAGCTCGTGGTCATCTCCGGGGATGACGATCCGGGGGTGGTTCGAGTGATTGGGCTTGAGGTGTAGTTTCTCTTCCGCCTTCTCCGTGGCAGCATCGACAATGGCTCCAGGACCTGGCGCCCCAACGCCGGCACCTCCGCCCGTAACGGGAGACTGATGACGGTTCAAGTTGGAGTCCCCGTCGTCCGTCCTTGTCTTTCCTTCCATGCTCTCTCTGAACCGCTCCGAATAGGACACGGCTTCGCGGTAGTCGGGCCACGTCAGTACTTCTGAATCAGGCATGCAGCGGAAGACGCGGCGGTACAGTTTGGTGTTGTTCTCCGCCACTCTGTTCCAGATGTCATCGAAGAAGGACGAGTTGACTGGATCGCGCATGCAGTCCTTATCGATGTGTGCGGGCCTGATGTCGGCAGCCAGAGGATGCAGCGGCCCGTTGGTTGGCTGGCCACTCTGGTCCAGGTGAACAGGAGGGCCACCGATATCCGTGTCGTCCACAGCAGGCAAAGTGGGCAGTCCCGCCGTGCGAGGCAGACCAAGCTGGTCGGTGGTCCGTCTGTTGAGAGCGGGGATCGGCGGTAGAGCGTCGTTACTGACACCGCCTTCCTCCTCCGCGTGGTGATCGGTCGACGGTTTTCGCTCGTGTGGCTGCATTGGCGACTCCAAGGTGCCCTTCCCTTCTGTGTGTACATCGCGAACAAGAACCTCGCGGCCGTTGACGATGATAGAGTCGCGTCCTTGGTCGAGCCCACGTTGAGCGGCATCCTTCCAGTGGTCATTACCATACCCGGCAATGTCCATGGCGTGAGCTTCATTTCCGGTCACACGGTCATCACGCTCTTTGCCCTTAGACGAAGACACAGACGAATCCTCCTCGACCACTTCACCGGGCTCTGTGACAGCATCATGGTTGAAGCTGGGAGTTTGGCCTGGCATCGCCGGTTTTGCCGACTTCCCTTCCGCGTGCTGGCCGCTTGAACCAGCAATAGGGGGCGACTCCGTATCGTCTGCATAGATCTGATCCATCTCCGCTTCATACTCTGCCTGACGGTCCATGTCGGCCTGTCTCTCCTCTTCCAAGATCTCATCGACGTCTAGTCCGAGATGTTCCCGCATCAAGCGAAGCCGTAGGGTGTGGGCGAAGCGGCCGACGCGGTAGGGTCGACCGGCCATGGTGGACCAAATCATGTCGGTGTCGCGAACGACTGCAGCGAGCTCGGAGTCACGGTTTCCGAGCATCGATCGCTCGTTGATGTTGGCGGAGCCAATGAGCGCCACTCGATCGTCCACGACAATGCACTTGGCGTGGATGTAAAGCTGCTCGGTGACGAGGGCATTACGGGCGCCAATCTTGCCCCATTGTCGCAAACTATAGAACTGGATATAATCCTCCGGTTCGATGCCTGCAGCACGGAGGCGCGAGAAGATTGACCCTTCTCCGCGACAGATGCTGCGGTATTGACACTGGAGGATGAGTCGTACGCTGGTGCCTTCTTGCTCGTCGACGGTGTTCTGGAATCCGGGCATAAGAGGAATGACAATGCAAGCTTTCCAGTCTTCATCGTTCTCGTGGGCCCTGATGATGCGCTCGACCAGTGCGTCACCAATGCGATTGACAATCTTCGTGTTGAAAGCCTCGGTGCTCGTGATGAAAAACTGATTTTCAATGTAGACGAAATGGTCGGAGTCTTCGATCATCTTAACGTAGGCGTTCTGAATGCTGCACTCCGTGTGCTCGATTCCAAGAGACCAGTTGGCCGACGACCTCAGGATTTGTACCTCACAAGTACCGGTCAGACCAAGAGCGTCGAGCTCCGCCATCTTGACGTCAGGAGGAGGGAGCAGGAATGGCAAGGGGCGTGTTGTCTTCCTGCCTCTTTTGACATAGTTCCATCGCTGGACGAAGTGCCTCGTTAAATCTCTGGCCGGTTGACCCACGACCTGCATGGCGATGTCGTGCCATGGCATTCTGGGAACCTTGCTCCTGTCGTACATCTCTTCGTATGGCTCATCGAGCTTGAAGAAGTCCTGGACTCGGGGGTTGGAATAGTCTTTCCCGGGGAAGAGTTGGCAGTGCTCGGCATCCTTTGGTTGCTCACTATGCTCGAAGCCTGTCGGTTTGTCATCCGTGATCGGATGCTGCGGACAGTCCCAACGACCAAAGCACAGGTCAATACCACCAACAAAAGCCACATCGTGGTCGACGATGCAGAGCTTTTCGTGGTGAGCAAAAAAGAACTGGTTCTTCTTAAACTGATTCGGAGACCGCTGAACGAAGATGTTGGGGTGAAGGTTCAGGAGAGAGTATTTGGTGTACTCCGAGTCTATGGGAATAGCAGCCTCAACATTGCGGTAGACGATGACGAAGATCTTGACGCCCTCCCGGGCCTTGCGCTGCAAAAGACGATCCAGACGCCACTTCTGGCTGATAGCCGCCGGACGACGCATGTACAGCTCCGGGCTGAGCCACCAGTCGTGGATATAGATGACATCGCGAGCCATGCTGATTGCGCGAGACACATTCCACATGTAATCTCTGCCGTCCACGAGCCACTGCGCGAAGACACCATTTCGGATGGGGGCGAAGCTGTCGAAACGGTTGATGTCATGCCACTTGGTCTGCTTGAGCATCTCGGCAATAGAGTCTTCGAATTGCTTCATGATGTGCTGGTTTCTCGAGAATAGCTTGACCTTCCGTTCGGCGGTATGCAGCGTCAGGGTGTGATGCTTCTCCACATCGGCCTCTTCTGTCAGGTCGATCTCCTTCTCCTCCTTCTTTGTCTTGCCCTTGGACAACTGTTTCAGCGTGCTTCTCTTGGAAACAATACGAAACTTGGAGTCCACAAGGTAGACGTCGTAGACGCTCATTTTTTCGGGCGATTCAACGCAGACAATGTAACTTGATCGCACAAGGAACCACTTGCGACTGTGACGGGCGATGACCTTCTTGGGTGTCAAGACTCGACGGAAGTCCATGCCTTTGGAAGACTGAATGTGAAGATAGCACTCTTTGCCGTGATAGCTGCCTTCAGCAGCCAGACGCACACCAAGGGCAGACAGCTCCAGGAACTTGCAAAGACGATTGCTGTCGGCGCGAAACATCAACCAGCGGATCATATCCTGCAGGTATTTTTCCAACACCCTTCGTTGCCGTTCAAAGTATCGTTTGCGTGCCTGGACCAGGTCCGCTTGGTTCTCTCCTCCAGACTCGCCAGGCTCGGTAAAACCGGTGGACTTCCTACGCATGCCGAGCATGCCAAGACGGGACTTCTTCCTAGCACCTGGACCAGCCCGGCCGCCTTCCCACTCGCTTGCCGTGCCCTCTCCAGCGGTACCCTCGGCAGCCGTGCCTTCGCCAGCAGTTGCTTCTCCTAGATCGTCCCCCCGGAGGCTTGCGCCGTCGTCATCGTCGCTGTCGTCCTTGTTGCGTGCACTGCGGAGATATGGGAAGGCGCCCCACGGAAATTTAGGCATTTTAGGTCGGGCTCCTACATCGGCGCGCCCGTGCAAGTACTTATCGTTGCTCATCGCAAGTTTGTACCGGACATGCAGGTTGTAGATGTCTTTGAGCGTTCTGATGATGGTCCACTTCATCCGACTCGGACCGCTGCCGTACTCGAGATTCATCGTGAAAACCCAATGTCGCTCGCTATCGTCGTCGGATTCGGGCTGACTGTCGGTTATGCGCAGACGCACCTGTTCGAGCAGGACAGGAATTCGCTTGTTGCCGTGCTCATCCCTCTGGATCATGCTGGCCAACATAAGAACAGCAGGGGCCCCGGCTCGCAACTCGGCCATGAGCTCGGCTGACTTGGCGAAATCGAAACGGTCCTCCTTCTTCTGCCTAAGAAGCTTCAAGGTATTTTTGACGTACTTCCATGTCGATGCCCTTTCGCTGCCAAAGAAGGGCCTCTTAGGCGCAATAGCATCACCATCCGAAACCCCACCGCCTCCGAGGACGGTGATGCGACGCATGTGGCCCATTCTTCGCCCACCACCGCCGGGACTTTCAGTCCCGTCACCATCGCGAGCACGGTGAGAGCGGATCCACGAAGGCCCGGCAAGCTGGTCTCTTCCCTCGCCCTCCGACATGCCATGTTGCTGCTCCGCATGGTCCGGCATGCTCATGCGCCTTCTCAGGCCCATCCGACCATATCCGACAGGCGAGTCTGGGCCGGGTAGATGCCGTAGGTTTGGCGTGCTCGGAACAGACGACTGGTGTTTCTTGGTGCGACGCATTCGTCTCTTCTTCTTGGGTTTGGCAGCATCCGACGCAGCCCCTTCATCAGCCGTCTCCTCGACGTCCGCATCCGCATCACTGCCTCCATCCTCCTCGAGCGTGTGAGGTATTCTAGACCTGAACTGCCCGGTGGTTGGTGAGCTTCCCATGGACGGCGGCGTGCCATTATCGTTCAAGTTGCCAGAGCTGCTTGTCTTGAGGGTCTGCATGCTACCAGATCCAGTAAGCTGCTTCAACTTGATAATGAAGGCCGAACCAATTGACTTTCCACCATCTTCCCACGATGGCTGTCGCGAATGGCTGGCCGGGGCCTCCAGGACCTGGTCTGTACGAGCGAATTGTACGCTTCGACGGTCAGTCGGTGACGCTGGCTCGGGAGAGTATGTTCCGTCTTCGGGCATTCTCGGCAGACCGCTCGGGGTTTGACGTGCGCTCTCTGTCGAATTGAGGGTGGGAAGTGTCGGTCGCTTGCCGTTCTGGAGAGGCGATACGTCGTCGTGGGGCGCTCCCCCATTTATGTAGTCTCTTGCCTCGATCGCAGCATCGAACGGGATATGGGAAGAGTTTCTCGGCGTCGAAAGGTCCTTTGGAGGAGGTGGAGGAGGACCATCTTTAGGCGGAGGAGCAGGGGGGGCGAGGGCGTCTGTCTGGCCCTTGACAGCGGTAGACGACGCGTGAGGGCTTCTTGTCATTGGTGAGATGGATTCATCTCGTCTCGGGTCCGTCATAGCGACGAATGTGTGTAAAGCGTAGGAAGGCGAGTCGCTGAAAGGTTGAGATTGATGTTAGGATCGGTGAATCGAAGTGTGTTGTTGAAGGTTGGAGAATGGCTTGAGCTCTGCAACCATGGCTCGTACAGCGTCTTGATCGTGATAGTTGTCGTCGCAGAATGAGAGACAATCAGCCCAACAAGGGGTTGGGTTCGTGTGTTCGTGAGACTGGGCCGTCCGTAGGGGTAAGTCGGGTGTCTCGAAATCGCGTTCGAGATAAGAGTGCTGCCGGGCAGTCAGGGAGCAATGAAGCTAAACCGAGACAAAAACGGCGTCCACTGGTATGAACGATTACCGTGATTGAGGGAAAAGCTACTCGAAAAATCGACAGGCAGTTTTTGGCAACAGATCATCAAAATGTGGCAGGACCAAAGCAAAAAAGAAGAAGAAAAAAGGTTGGGCTGAGGTTGCTTCTGCAGGCCCTGCAGGGTTGATGGAAGATCGGTATTGTTGCAGTTGCGGTGTTCTGGTAAGCAAGCAAGCACCTTTGAGTTGGGGATTTTGGGGAGAGAGACAGGGAGGGATGGCGATGGGGTATGGTCGTCGTGCAGCGAGGGAGAACGGGAGGGTCCAAGACCAGCGATCCTTGTGGCAGCTGCAATTCCCCAGTCAAGTTGCACCGTTAGTGGAGGGCGAGGCTTAATTGCTTTTTTGGCTCCGAGCCAATGGGCATACGGGGGCGCGAATAGGGGGGTGACATGGTGGAGGTAAAACGACCCAGCCGTTCCCCTCTGTAGTCTCATGTCCCGCCCAAGTCTTTAGTGGCTGGCTCCCTCACTGAACGGGTGGTGTGGTGTAGTGCAGCTGCTGGAGCTTGACAGACGGCACCAACATTACCGGTCAGCTGGCCCGATGAGGTGCCAAATGACCTTTGGCTTTTAGGCTTCGTGCTTCCGGTTCCATCCCGCCGACTTTAGCTCACCTGAAGGTACAGATACATCCACTGCCTAACCTAACGTATATAGGTGGGCAGGCACTTTGCGTCAAAGATAGGACGCATTTACCACTGTACGTGTACTCTGTATCCGTATGTAGGGGGAAGCAGAAGGTGCACCGTGCAGCTGTGAGCGCCGGTGGACAGGATCGAGCTCCCTCCCGCCTTACATGAGGTCCGACAAGGGCCCCTCTCTGCCTAGATTGCGTCCAACCCGAGGCTTCAACAGCTGTGCGACTTCGAAATGATCTCAATTACGGACGACGCAAATCCCGCAATAATGGACCGGTGTCTTTTGCTATACGCCTGCTCCGCGCATACCGCAAGGGCGAGCCGTGGGGACATTCAATAGGGGTTCGGATAGATCTGAGACGTTGGACTCCGTCGAGATAGCGCAGCTTGATTACCTGGTTTGCTTGTTTAGTAACTTTGGTGAGATTTGACAACGACGACGACGACAATAGCCGCAACGAAAAGAGGCAAATGATACGAGCGAATATCCGCAGGCAGCCGAGAAATCCGTTTAGAGGTGCAGTTCCCTTGGCAAGTTAATTTCATCGGACAAGTAAGAGAACCTGTGTGTGGTACCCCAATAACGTACAAAATGTGAAGAGGCCGCCGAAAGAAGCCATACGAATCTACGATGTAGGCGGTAGGCCAGTTTCGACATGGTGCAATGAACAAAGACCAAAGATCGGCCCTGACTAGCCTGCGTGGGCTGTTTCATCGTGAATGAAAGAAATGGAGATGCATTATTTAAGTCTTTGAGGTGTGGCTTGTCACTTATTTGGGCATCTTGTCTCCCTGCCACACTACCTTACGTAACTCAATCGGAACGCGCCTCGCGTGTTTCTTATCGATAAGCGCCCGGTGGTCGCGTCCAACATCTCACGATTCCTTGGAGCTCACTGTTTATGGAAGCCCAACGTCGTCAAAGCCCCGCCATCATACTGCAAAATGCCAAGGTGAGTCGCGAATCACTCTGTTCCTTTAGTTTTGATTCTGACGAGACACTACAGGGAGATCATCACCGTCCAAGCCGGACAATGCGGCAACAGCAGTCAGTAACTCCATCATGCCACCAATGTGGCATAGCCCAACGATCGAGCCCCAAAAGAAGGGCAAATGCCCAACACGGAAACTGACACTGCACAGTTGGAAGCCAATTCTGGCAACAACTTTGTCAAGAGCACGGCATCAACCAGGACGGAAACCTCGAAGACTTCGCAACTGAGGGTGGCGATCGCAAAGACGTTTTCTACTACCAAAGTGACGACACAAGATACATCCCGCGAGCTATTCTGGTCGACCTGGAACCGAGGGTTTGTGTTCTGATAGGTTTGAGAGAGGGCCCAGTCAAACTGACAAGTCACAGGTCATCCAAGGTATTCAATCGGGACCCTACAAGAACATCTACAACCCGGAGAACTTTTACGTTGGCAAAAATGGAGTTGGCGCGGCGAACAACTGGGGTGACGGTTACCAGACGGGCGAGGTCGTCTACGAGGATATTATGGAGATGATTGACCGCGAGGCTGATGGTAGTGACTCGCTGGAAGTGCGCACATCTTGCATCTAGCCAGCTGCCTGGGCGTTGCTGACTCTCTCCAGGGCTTCATGATGCTGCACTCCATTGCAGGCGGTACCGGATCTGGTCTTGGTTCTTTCCTCCTCGAGCGACTCAACGACCGATTCCCCAAGAAGATTATCCAGACCTACTCTGTCTTTCCCGATACCACAAACGCCGGAGACGTCGTTGTTCACCCATACAACAGCGTCCTTGCCATGAGAAGGTTAACGCAGAACGCCGATTCGGTCGTGGTACTTGACAACGGAGCTCTCTCACGCATTGCAGCCGACAGACTGCACGTCCAAGAGCCCTCTTTTGCTCAGACAAATCAACTGGTATATTTTGCGTCTTCGTCCTTGCGAGTCCTAGACTGACTTGAACTTGTCAGGTCTCGACTGTTATGTCTGCCAGCACGACAACTCTCAGATATCCGGGATACATGCACAACGATCTAGTCAGCATCCTGGCCTCGTTGATTCCCACACCGCGGTGCCACTTCTTGATGACAGCATACACTCCATTCACAGGCGATCAGGTCGAGCAGGCCAAGACCGTGCGCAAGACCACAGTGCTGGACGTCATGCGGAGATTGCTGCAGCCCAAGAACCGCATGGTTTCTACCCAACCAGGGAAGAAAAGCTGCTACATTTCCATTCTGAACGTCATCCAGGGCGAAGTGGACCCTACAGACGTCCACAAGAGCTTGTTGAGAATCCGGGAACGGCGACTGGCGACATTTATCCCCTGGGGCCCGGCCAGCATCCAAGTGGCCCTGACCAAGCGGAGCCCCTACATCCCCATGGCCCACCGTGTCAGTGGGTTGATGCTGGCAAATCACACAAGCATTGCGACTGTGAGTATCTTCGCGTACACCATCACATTGACTATAGCGCAAGCTGACATTTTCCCAGCTGTTCAAGAGAATCCTGAGACAGTACGACGGCATGCGCAAGCGCAATGCCTTCATGGAAGGGTACAAGAAGACGGCACCATTCGCAGAGAATCTGGACGAATTCGATGAGGCCCGAGAGGTTGTGTCAGACCTGATTCAAGAGTACGAGGCAGCAGAGGACTCCGACTACCTTAATCCCGACATAGGAGACAAGGCGACGTCGGCTGAAACCGACAAGAGGATGGCCTAACCCAGGCACGTTTGGGAACGGCAGAGACGGGGATTTAGCTGGGATGAAGATAACAAGCGGTGCACATCAAAAACGTCGATATGGCCATGGCGGCTTTTGCACTTCGGGAAAGGATCGGGGCCTGGGCTGGCTTGCTGAGATTTTTGGCGTTCAGGGATGAGGAGACGGCACAAGATTACGAACTAAACCCCCTCCATAGCAAACACCAACTCCCCATTACAAACATGCATCTGAATGGGGAAAAAGCTAGTGTACCACTCTGATATCTTTCCCTTGGAAGCCTTTGGAGCATTTGTTCCTGGGCGTTTTGTGTCATTGATGGCCCATTCGTCATTAGAGTTCTCCACTTCCCGCGACAATCGTCGATGAACATCAGGCGTTCCCCACCGATTCCGCGCAAGAAGGGTGCAAAGAGCCGCAAAAATTACACCTGCTTGACGTCATTGACGTCAGCGCCCCAAGAGCTCGAACCCAGCCCGCCGACCTGAAGCTCATACAGACGGCTCGATCTGCATATAAGACGGGCCTTGAAGAGCTCTTCAACACCCTTCTTCTCCGTTATCACATCACATCAACACAACCCGATCAAGACCTTTCGATCAAACCAAATTTCCGAGTTTTACTCTTTTGACAGAGTCCCATCCAACGAATCAACTACCGTGAGTTACATGCCATTCCCACCCGACTAATCTCACAGCCACATACGCTAACACCCATCCTCCCTAGACCACCAATACCACCAAAATGACCCAGTCCAAGGCCGACAAGATCAATGAGGTCCAGTCCAACCTCCCCCTCCCCGAGCAGCCCCCCGTCGCCTCCGACTGGCAGTCGGCCGACGCCACCAAGGTCAACGTTGGCAGCGGCGGCAACGCCGAGGCCCCCATCGGCCGCGACACGGCTGCCACCTCTGGCCTTCGTGAGCCCGCGTCTAAGGCCAACGTGGATTTGAGCAGCGTTGGCCGCCAGGGCGTCGAAGGCCTCAACGGTCCCCCCAAGGATGCTGCTGCGAAATAAGGGATTGGGTTTTTATATACCACGTATGGAAATGGGGAGAATACCAAAAGGCACGAGGAGCATTGTACTATTAGACAGGACGGCATGATATGAGTTAACGACGATGGCATGGTTTGCCTTTACACACAGTTTTATGGGCCTTGGTGATGTGTGATGTTATTTGACCGACGTGTTTCGAATCCATGTTTCGTCTTTTCTGTCTAGAACAAATTTTGAAGAAGATAGGTAGTGATCTACTGTTTCTATATCTTCGCCGCTCTCAACGTGCTTTCTATTCATCATGTTTCAGTGCCATCAACCTTGTCTCGTGTCTGAAATAATCTCTTGTACCCTACAACTGCTCGTTTTCTTGCATTTAATGATGCTGGTCTTTGTGTCTGGCTATATCCTATCGCTGGCTGAAGCAATGCTCCTCGTCTGCTGCCCCAGGTCGCAAGGAGTGTGTCAACGATTTGTAGAAAGAGAAGGAGAAATGCTCTTGTCCAGGAAACCCGACATGTCTATAATTAAACTCAGGTCCTTGTAATGGAACCAGCTTATTTATGAAGCTGTTAGTACAAGAAATAGGAACAGGATAAAGTACATCTTTATCTCCTTAAGTGCTTTCTGAAGTCACAACTCATACACATCACTATTAAGTCAACAAGTCTACAGATGTCTGCATCTTTTCCTCTCATGCTTTAGTCCTCAATGAGGGATTCGTACATCTGTTTTCTTGCTTAGAAAGTGTTGGGGAGCAAACATCTTAACCCTCGTCTGCTGGAAATTACCTAGGGAACAGTGGCATCCGCCTCTCACTGTTGCCTTGAGAGCAGACACTGCCACTCAACAGGAAGGTACCTCCCAGTCTACTGCCGCCTTCTTCCTTCCCTCTAAAAGTCTCGGGTGTTTTCCTTCCACAACCAGCCATCTCTCATACTAACCCATTTTCTTCCTGACCTTTCTCATCTACACACTACCACTTCCACTTTTCCACTCTTCCACAACTTTCACAGGTAACACGAAATCCACATTTCATCAAGAAATCAGAACTCCCTCTCCCGACATCCCGAGAAGTCTGTTTTTTTAGTATCAAGCCCCGGCCTGGTATCTATCTTCTTTACTCTAACCTTGGCTATTTCAACCACCAGTGACAGTATCACTGCCTGACCAGAAAGAACTGTCAAGCAAAACAGTACAAATCACTTTCACATCCAATCGGTAAGATAATTACTTTGCAAAACATTTTGGTCCTAATATGGCGTTCCCTATCCAATTTTCGTTCTAAGACTGCTTCTTTTCATGTTTTCTTCTCATCTGTCAACCTTAGGACTGCATCTAATATTGCCAGATCACGATTTTACCACTTGAATCAAGCCAGATCTCAAGGTTGAAACCCACCGTGTCCGGGTTTTAACTATGGGTTCCTGGGGTGACCAAAGTGAGCGGCGTGCCGACAGAATGCCGAGTCTGCGTGTTCAGGCCAACGCTTTCAGACAGTCCGGCCCTGACGTTTACGCTGCAGATGAGGCAATCAAACGCGGAATGATGGTCAGTATCTTAGCAATCAGGCAGTGCGATCCTCAAGTTTTGATTGTTAACGTCTAAAAGGCTGACCTTGGTACTGTTCGTATCGATGAGCTGCCACTTGACGACACTCCCAACCCGAGAGCTATCCCGCCTCGCCCGCGTCGTATCGTTCGTGCCACTGAGCACAGTGAGGCTCTTACGGGCTATCAAGGCATGCCTGTCCACTGATACTAGTAGAATATCCCACTAATGAGTGTCTAGCGATGGCGAAAAATGGTATCGACGATGCAGAGGCCATGACTGTCAAAGATCTGAATGATCTCGGCGGCCCCAGCGTTTACCGACCGACCGCAGGCCCTTCCAGAGACTTTATGGCAGAGCACCGTCGCCCTCTGTAAGCGCTGTTCCCTCTCTCTGACTCGGCTTTGACTAACAAGATGACAGGTCAACCTTCCAAGGGATGAAGACCAGTCACAATGGTATTGTGCTCCCCCCTGGCGCCCATGTTCATCGGTTTCCATCTAGCAGGGCCGTTGCTACAAACGCCATCACTGCCCCCAACAACGCAGGCGGAGCTACCAATACACGATCACCTGCCACGGCAGTTGTCCCCAAGAATACCGTGCCTCCCCACCTAAGAGCAAAGAAAACCGCAGAGACTACCACATCGAATAATCACGGAGCTAGAAAGGAAGCCTCCGTCCAAGTTCCGAAGCAAGCCATGATGAGTGGCTCCGATATTAATCAGGAGAGGGACAAAGTGGTTCCTCTTACCGTCCATGGCCATGATGCTCTTCATTCTTCTGTCCCCCATGCCAGCACCACGAAAGATGGCCTAAGAACTGAGCGGGGTGACTCAGGAGACCAAGTTTTGGATTACTGGTCGGGTTTCTGCAACATCCGAATTTCCGAGCAGGGCAAAGACTGTGAGGTCTCGGTAGAACTCGCAGTTCATCAGACTGCACAAGACATCGATGGCAAATGCCTTTTCGTCATGACGCTTCCGAATGGTGTCGTCAAACGTCACAGCATGAGATCGTACCTCCTCCAATTTCAGAAGAGCAACCTTTGTGTCGTCTGCTTTGACTCAGGCGCTGAGAAGGCTTCATACAAGTTGAAGTTCAAAGATGAGACTACAGCCTCAGAATTCCAGCGGCGTGCGGCCAATCTGCAAAGAGTCGTTGGTTATGTCCATGGCCTGCCCACGGCAAACACCAAGACGACTGCCGAGTCCGAGACTGCCTCTAACGCCGAGAAGACAGCTGACCGGGAGGGACCGACTCAGCCAGAGCCAAATGTCTCGACGGCACCCGTTGAGGGGTTTGCAAACAGTCCACGGGAAAAGAGCGAGTCGAAGCCGGCGACTGAGATCGGCAAGTTGTCCAGGAAGTCTGGGGCCGACACCTCCTACAACTCAAAAGACATTGCGGATGTCATGGCGGACGCTTTCAAGAACCTTTCACTCGACAACGTCAAGGATGCCGAAATGTACAAGGCCAATCGGAACAAGGTTCGATACAGTGCGCAAGAGCTTCTGGAGCGACGTACTTCTGGTGAGGCTCCTCCTGGTATCAGGGACATCAATGTCCCGCTGAACCAAGTGGTGGCTCTCGGAAAGAAGAACACGCCAGTGTACTCGCCGTCCACTCATGATAGTGCCAAGTTGATGGAATTCCTAGCGGGGAAAAAAGCCCAGCAGCAGGCAGAAGAATCTCGAATCGCAATGCCTGGATTGCCAATGGCAGTACAGTGCCAGAAGGCAGCTGCCGCCACCTCTGCCAATTCCTTGGCTCAAGCCCGCAAGGAACTGTCTTTGGAGGAAAAGAACGACGAGACCGTTGCCTACAAGACTGAAGTCAAGCTCGATGACAACGCCAAGAAGAACACCGAAGGTACTGCCGCGCCTAGCAAGGAAACTGAGAAGTTTTCATTGAAGGAGATCAGTGCCGGTCACACCGCCCATACCACCCAAAAAGCTCTGAAGTTGGATGATGTGGTCGCCAGCATCGAAATCGAGGCCGCATCTGTTCAGGCTACGCTTGATGAGAAGGCCGAGGCGTCTGTGGTTTTAGAGAACCGAGACGGTGGAGCTGCAGTCCCCAATGGTTCGAACGATTCTACGATCGAATTCCAGCCTTCGCCCAAGGATGAACGCCCTTCGACTGTTGTTACCAATCAGCAGTCTCGAAAGACGATAAACGCTCCAGCTCCTGCTTTCAACATGGTGGAGTCTGTTCCAACTGTTGCCACTGCCTATACCACTGCTACGGTGAAGCAGCATGATTCTGCAAAAGAGTCAACTTATGCGGCACCCTGCGAGGCGCCTACGCAGCCCGCCTCCATGATATCACCCGCAACGACACCCACTACAGCTCCTGTAGAGCATGCTGAGGGCCATCACAGCCATGCTTACGGATTTCATGCCCACGGCGATCAAGGATTGCTCGCTTCTATGCCATTTCCTCATATGGCATTGCCGGGGATGACTTCACCTCTCATGACTACTCCGTCCACAGCCCAACCCAATGTCGCTTACAACTATCAGATGCATGCTCAGCCCGTGATCCCCGGCATTCAGCAGTACCAACCGGCTGGTATTGTGCATTCTATGAGCGTAACTTATCACATCAGCCTCGGTGGAACATCCAATGGACCCGGAGCGCATGTTGGTCAAACTTCCATGCATCCAGCCAACTGCGTCACCGACTTCAATGGGAACCAGGCAAGCAGTTCAGTCTCGCCTGGCAATCAATCGCTGGAGCCACAGTCGCAGAGTCAGGCTTGTCAACAGATTCCCGGTCAGAACCGTAAGCGGAGAGGACTGGAGAGCTCAATGTTTGCCACTGGATACAGCGGCGCCAAGTTCGCTGGCAGCTTTACCGGAAAGGTTTCTGAGTGATGCGGCGCCAACATGATCGTGAATGACATGGAGGATACGATGGATACTTGTTGAGAAGATTGCATAGGCGGCTTGGAACGGCAGAGAGAAATGAGGCTTTAGGCAGAGTGACATCACCAAGTCAGGCGATCGAAAGGTGTCTGTTCGCAACGAGAGATTTTTCGAGCCTGAGATAATCCCGGAATAGCCGGGGTCATCTCCGAACGAAACTGTCATAAGAGGATAGACATCAGATAATTGAGTCTCTCCATCAGTTCTGCTGAAAATAGGTGGACCAAGCACCCTTTCACTGAACGGCATGTTGCAACCGCTGACCTACGATCCCCATTCATGAATGAACCCATTCGTCGTCTTCCCGACTGACAATTACCTCATGGACATCTAGACGGTAGTCTACAATTTCCTTTCCGTTGACTAAGTCATTCTCCCTTGCTCTCTTATCGGCCTCGATCTCGTCCTTGGCAATACCGGCCTTGACGTGTCTGCGAACCAGGCGTTTTCTCGCGACCTCGAAGTCGACATCTACGAACCAAAGCTCGTCCATAAGCTTCGCAGCGTCGCTCCACGGCGGCTTGTCGAGAGCGAGGTAGTTTCCCTCGAAGATGACAATGCGGTGGTAGGGCTGGACAGCGATGTCGTTGGCTTTGGGATCCTTGATGGCGTGGTCGAAGCTCGGGGCGTAGACCGGGGAGGAGTCGGCGCGCAGGGGCTCGCGGAGGGAAACGACGAGTCTGTGAAAGGCTGCGCCGTCAAAGGTGTATACGGCGCCGCGGCGGGCGTGGGCGGTGTCCGGGTCTGGCATGGCTGAGAGCTGAGCGCGGGTGAGGTGGTACCCATCCATGGGGACGAAGGCTGCCGGTGGCCGCGCCGCACGGGAAGGGTCAGAAGGGTCAAGCGTCGCGGTGCGGGCGTTGAGGCGAGTTGTGACCATCTGGGAGAGGGTTGTTTTCCCTAGGTGTTTAGTGTTACCAAGGTTTGGTCATTTGGCGGATGGGAGAGAAGGAGGGGGTGGCTTACCTGAGCCCGGGATGCCCGAGATTCCAATCACTGCCAAGTGTTAGTGCGCCAGTCTGAGAGAATCGGCGGCTTGTTTGAAGCCGTCACGGACGAAGCTACGAAGAGGTATTATGAGGCGAGGGAAGCTTCAAGACGCTCACGTATCAGCTTCACACCGTAACGGGAGGCACTCACGGAGGCGCTGGTCGGCCGGTGTCCTTTGGAACTTGTCCCAGGCCTTGTCTACGAGCCTTGCCACTTGTTGCTCCATCTCATCCCGATGTGAAAGAAAGGGGGTTGGTTCTGTTGTCGAGTTAAGGGGGGGTAGAGCGCAAACAGATGGGAGCTGGAACGTTTGAAGTCAATTGAAGATTCCACGGCGGAGCTTCACCAAGCTACCCTAACGGCCCAGCTAAGTGCAAACAAAGGCCCCACTAACCCCGCCATGCGGCTTGATGTCATTTTTTGGGGAACGGCTCGGCAGGACTTGCTGGAAAAAAGGGTTGCGCGAGGCGGTTCTTTTAGGTGCATATCTCTTCTTGGCTCACACGCCCAGGCTCGCAGCGACTAATCAACTCAGAGTGTACTTTGTTTTCGAGAAAAAAAAAAGAAAAAAAAGAAACTTCGAACTTTCAATCATAAAGTCGAACTGAAGACCCTCAGGACGGAGCCAATCGGTGTGAGTTTTAGGTCGCCTTTGCAACGTCTTGGGTCGCCGACCGATCGACCGGACTGTGGGGAATCTCTTCTTTTTTGGTGCATTGGTAGTAAACCCCGTGAAAGCACCGAAGTTCCTCCACGACACCCGACGCCGACTCGACTAGGACTTCTCCCCTCTTCTCAACTCACGTTGCCCAGGCCAGCCAGCGTGAAGCCGAGGAGAAGATTTTTGGACACCACATTTCGCGTCGCCGGCCCGCGTTAAGAAGAGCGAGATGTCCGACGAAGACGGAGGCCTGTTCAGCATCGCCATCGATGACTCGGACGAGGAGGGCCTGATTTCGGAGGAGGCGGCCAAGGCCAAGGAGAGGCCCAGAGACTGGCAGTCGGAGGAGGAGTTCCAGGAGCTCAGGGCCACGTACAGAGTCAACTTGCAAGACGGTGATGTGAGTCACCTTCTTTTCCCCTTCCCCTTGGCAATAAACCTTTGGGTCGTCTCAATGCCGTCGGCATCCGGGCTTGGCCTTGGACATGCACTGAAAGTTCGGGAGAAGAGGTGCTTGGGGTGGGGTTTTTTCCTTTTGCTTTTTTAAAGTCTATCCCTTCGGATGAGCACCCGACATACTACCCAAACACCGCTGGCTTCCCACCCCCGGCCTCGAGGGCCGGGCCCCCAATTCAGATCGGCTCGACTGACTTGGGGAAACCCTCCGTTCGCTACAGATATGGCAGAAGATCGAGCTGCCCCTGGCCGCCGTTGCTCAAAAGACCAGCAAGCCGGCGCTGCAAGAGCTGCTGCACGCCGTGGAGGAGCTGTACTTCCTCCGCCGGTTCGAGGAGGCCGCGAGGTTCGCGAGGCGGGTCCTGGACGGGAGCGACGCGGCGCTGGATCGCGACACAAGGCAGCTGCTGGTGCGGTACGAGGAAAAGTGCCGAGGTCGGATGGGGAAGTGAGAGATAATACCCGGTCGAAACTGCACATTACCATGGACGGATTAGAGTAAATACAACCATACATGTCACGATTGAAGGTTTGCTGACTGGTGGTTGCGCGTGTAGTGTGTGGTGTGGGTGGTCTATTATTTCTAAAAAAGGACACTCTAATTCTAGTCCAGAGACTGGGAGATGCTTCTTTTTTGGTGTGTAAAACCGCACCCTCCTCGAGTGCTCTGATCGTGTAGGGGTATTCCCAAACTCCGAAAAAACTTTGTACAATCGAGAGCCTCAGCTGAGACTTGAGGCCCTCGGGGGATGGTTGTGTCTACCCCAAAAAAATCCGATGTCTGAACGCCGTTCTAAAACCCTGTTTTCCGTAACCGCCCTTTTTTTTCCAGAATCATGCTGCCCGCTGTACAGAAATCGACGAGGAAACGCTGCAACGCAAGTAGTCTTGTCGAGAAGGGAGAGTAGGGAACCCGTTGAGTCGCGGTCGTACCGTTCGGAACTCCGAGGCATTCCCTCTCTGGACAAGAGAAGATTATGCCGCAATGCCCTGGCGGACACGCATCTCGCGCTCGCGCTCCTCGGCGAACACCCTCCTGCTCATGGCCAGCACCATCTCGAAGCCTTCCTTACCCTTCTGGGCATTGTCGCGGAAGCGGGACACGCACTGGTCCTCGATACCGTTCTTGATCCGCTGCCAGCCGCCGCAAAGGGCGGTAATCTGGGCGTCCTGGACGAACTGGGTCTGAGTGGCGCTGATGGGCTTGTAGACGACCGACTCCTGAACGGAAATGAGGTTGGAGAAGGTGAGATTCTGGGAGACCATGGTGACGGTCTTCTTGGCCGGGTCGACGTAAGACGTCTCAAAAACCTGCGAGACGTCCGGGTCGCCGCCGGCGCTGGCACCACCGACGAGCGAGGCGAACCATTTGGGCGCAGACTGCTTGCAGGTGATGAGGCGCTCAGTGCGGAGGATCCCCGTGGCCGGGTCGACGCTGCGGTTGATGGTGTCGACGGCGATCACGTGCGTCGTCTTGTCGTTCCACGGGCAGTATTTCCGCCAGTTGGCGGCGGAGACCTCCTCCCAGGAGTAGTTAAAGGTCACCGCGTTAGAAAAGACCTTCATTGTGAATGTGGTGGTGGATGTGTCGGGTGGAGGATTGTTCTCTTGGGTGGCCAAGGGCTGGAGCAGCTCTCGCGAAGTCGGACCAGTATCTTGTTTTTCTTTGGCCTTGTGCTTTTTCGAAGATCTCGAATAGCTGATGTCTATCGGTTGGATATCGTGGAGAGGTCGTAGAAGTCGTGGCCAGCAAGCTCGAAATAGGTGGACGAAGCTGAGCTGTTGGTTGTTTGGGTTGTTTGTGTTTTTAGTGTCAAGCGACAATGATGAGTCGAATTGCTCCGAAAGTGAAAAGTAGAAGGAGGCGATTGTTGATAATAAAGGGATGGGAAAAATATTAGCGACAAGGGCGAGGTAAACCTTGCTAGTGGGAGCGAGGGGGAGGAAGAGATGGAAAAAAAGTAAGAGGCAACAGCGAGCTTCGGTAGGCCTGGGAGTGGATCGGGTGTCGTGTGCGGGTTTTTTAGGAAGCTACATGGGATCTGGCCAACCAGAGCGTGGCAAAGATGGGCGGGTTCGGGGCGACCTCAGTCTCGGCAAGGTTCTAGGCTGCTGGAAATTTCTCTCAGCGTCTGGGCTGCTGATGGCCGCTGCACAACCCCAGCTGGTACTCCGGAGAAAGACTGGGTATTCGGGGTGGCGCGTGCGAATCTCGCAGCGCTGCGAGGCACGCAAGCACGACACTGGACACGTCCAGAGGGCAGGGAGCGCGCTGTATGGCTCGGCTCAGGGCCTCTCGCCTCGTCTATCTTCCTGTTTCGGGTATAGCGCGCATGGACTGATGGAAAACGTCGGAGACGGTGCACCGGAACGGCCGCCGGCGGTCGCTGGTTGCATGTGATTGGCTTCCTGGTGGAGCAAGTCTCATGCTCTGATTGGCTGTTAAGTCATTTCATCGAGAAAAGTTAGCCGGCGAAGAGAGGGAGGGAGGGAAAGGCCCAAAGCTCTCAGACTTTCGCCTAGCCCGTGGCAACAGGAATCTTTCGGTCTCTCACAGCCCGAGAAGCAGAAAAGATGTGCCAAGATTCCACCTGCCACAGCAGCTCCCACAGCATCTCCCACAGCCGAACGCGGCCGAACGCCTCTTACGCTAGCTGAGGGCGACCAAAGCCACAGAGGTCCAAGAGACGGGACGGGATGGGCGTCGTGGTTACTCTTCTCCGTGCTTCTGGACGCCGCCGATCGGACCCTGGAGACATACGGGGATTAGCTAGTGGAGAAAAGAAAACAGTGGTCACCGACCAGTGGGAGCGTTGGGCCGGTGAGCAGAAGAGGGTGGAGAAACAGGTTTTTGGATCGGCCTGTGATCTTTGCCCCTTACAACCCTTCTGACCAACGCCGCTTGACGCCATGGTGACCACTTTTTTCAGCCTCAAGTGGCATCAAGGGTCCTCTGGCAATATCTCGGTAATCGCTCCGTTTTGTGTGGCTCGTTCTATTCGAACATTCGCGCTCGCACCTGTGTTCATGTCATGTGCGGGGGGCCTGAGGGGGTTCCATTTCGGGTCGTGGGTGGCGGCGTCTGACATCATCCGGGGTTTCGATCGGTGAGGAGACAGATGTGCGTGGATTCCGTGATCGATGAGGATGTCGAAGCATACCGGTCCTGCTTTCACCAGATGATCCGCGCCGGTCATGATGACAGCTCCGTCATTTCGGGAATCGTCTCCGATCCGGGTACGGGAGGGTATTCCGGGTATAGGGCCGCGGCTGTTCAAGTGGATTATGACCTCGATCACCATTAGTGTAGTTTTCATTGAGTCTTTTTTGTACACCGTCTAAATCCAAATCTGGCGTGAGGCTATGATGGGCACGGCTTCGGCGTTATTTGGCGGACCATAGCTCATCTTCTCTCGACAAGCAAAGCTCGTATTGCAAGGCAGATGTATACAGGCTTGAGGTGTCCTTGGGAAACAGCGAACTCGGTATATGAGAAAAAGTCAATATAACCGTTATCAAAACGCATTTACGAGCCTTAGCATGCTGCTATCCCACGCAATGAACTTTACTACACATGCCTATCTGCTTTGGCTTCGCAAGCTTTGGTTCCCTTGCATGAGCACTATGTCCGCCGGTAATTGGATTCGATTGCTTGGATTTTTGTTATATATCTGAATGATAGTCTCGATTGAGTGAAAAGAAACCCATGACAATGCCCATCCTTCACCAGGTTCCACACCGCCTAGTAGTCCTCTCCTCGGCTGATTACTTCCTTCACGTTTGGCCTGAGCAGGATCGTCTGTGGCACTCTGTCAGCTTGGATCTCATCCAACGCATCGTTGTGGTACTTACGTGCTCGAACTGAGCAGTGTAGGAGCCCTTCTTGTCACACAAGGGCGGGTAGGCCTCGACAATGCCGCTAGACACGAGATTGTTCAACTGTTGTGCGGTCAGCTTATGATTCGACGCAGATGCGAGCGTCTGCGAACTTACTCCCAAAAGGTACTTGTCCTGTCCCAGACGATCCAAGTACCGCCGGCAGAAAGGCAGCGTGCCAAAATTCTTGTTGATGACGTTCAGCAGTCTCTTAGCCGAGTCTAAACGCAGCGCGGCGTGGCCCTCTCCACGTCTGGCGTAGTGAGACACCTCCATGTCTTCACGAACGTATCCGTTGCCCGTGCTGCCGAACGTCTCGACGGCGAAAACATCGCCCTCTTCCATCTTGGTCGTGTCGTTGCTCTTGACGATTGGCACGCTCTTGGTGCCGTGGATGCTCCAGCGCTCGATCGTGTGGCCGTTGAGGTTGCGGATCGACTTGACGGGGTACGTCGTGCCGTCAATCTCCACCTCGTAGCTCTCCATGACCTCCTGGATGACGCCTCCAACGTCTCCGACGCGCACGTCGATGCCGGCCTCCTTGACACCGGCATTGGTCGCGTCCTTGACGGCGGCCAGCAGGTTGTCGTACTGCGGCTCAAATGCCATGGTGAAGGCGCTGTCGACGATACGTCCGTTGACGTGCACGCCAAAATCGACCTTCATGACGTCCCCTTGCGAGAGCACCATCTTGTTGCCGGCGTTGGGCGTGTAATGAGCCGCGCAGTGATTGAGAGACAGGCCGCAGGGGAATCCCATGCCGCCCTTGTAGGCGTCGCCCTCCTCGATTCCCGGGTGTCCGGTCAGCGCACGCACGCCATCCTCGATGCCCTCGGCAATCTCGGTGAGAGTCTGGCCGGGCTTGATGTTCTTCTGGGCCCACTGGCGGACCTGGCGGTGGATCTCGGCGGCCTCGCGGTAGTCGGTAAGGAAGTCGTTGTTGAGGTTGTCGAGATGCCGCTTCTCCTCGTTTGTCGTGCGCCAGAGGTTCTCGTCGCGGTACTCCTCCTCCTGGCCCTTAGGGTAGTTCTTGTTGGGGAATAGCGACGACATGAGCACGCGAGGCGGGTCGGACTGGGCGGTCGGGGACTTCTTCTTCTTCTTCTTCTTGTTTTTCTTCTTCTTCTTGGCCGCGCCGCCGGCGGCAGGCGCCGCTACCTCCTCGCCCTCCTCATCTGAGTCGTCGCTGTCGTGGTCAACGCCATTTCCCTCCTCGGGCTTCGCCGCCTTGCCGTTCGTCGCAGGCTCTCCCACTGGGTGGTGCTGGTTAGCCTACTGAGACCGGTAGCTGGAGCAATCGTCGAGCGAGAGCGCATACCGTTGAGCTTCTTCAAAGCTTCTGTGGGAACTTGGGCAGCCATCTTGGCATACTAGATTTCGCGTGTGTGGTGAAGATGGTGGTGGGAGCGACAGATTTTGAACCCCACCTGGTAAACGCAAGGGCGCGGGGTAAGCCCCCGTAACTCATTAACCGGGGTGCAGTCTCTTACTTTATGCAATGTCCGACCTCGTTTCGTCTTGCCCGTTTGAGAGCTTTCCGCCTAACGCGAAAGGGAGGAAGACCCCTCACAAACCTCAGCTTAAGTCGGCGGTCTGATCGATTCGACTTGCCAGAGAAACTGTAAATTTCACTCCGAAGTTGCAGAGGAAGCTGTTGCTGTGATAAAATTTCCTTGGGAAGAATGCCTATTCCTGCAGCTCCGGCCATTTTAACGGCAAGGTCCAAAAGCATATTACTCGCCAGCTGCGACCAGCTACGGGCGCAAGTCGGCTAAGTTTGCTTCTCTTACATGTCAGAACGTCATTCAGTTCCCTATTTTTAGGTTCGGACTCGTCTCCTCTTGCCTTTTACATGTCTCGAACCAGGAACATGCAACTGTACGCACTTCACTCATGCATGAGTCCATCTTTGCCTCCAATGATTTTTGTCCTATTTGTTTCCTATCAATTTGACATCCCTCAATCCAAACCGAGACGAGCGAGGTTAAAGACAGACATGAGACGACGCTTTCAAACACGTACGGCGGTTAACGAGAAGACAAACAGCCCTAGTCTGGCTCTTGCTCCCAACCCCTTGAGCCCCTTCAGAAAATTGGTGTGAAGGTCCCTAGTTGACTCTGCAACGAGCACCGGAGCCGCCGCAGTCCGAGGCATACCCATAGGAGCAGCAGTTGCCGCTGGGCGAGCACTCGAAGATGTGGTTGCTGACCCGCTTGGTGGTCACGACGTAGGCGCTGTTATCGGACCACACGCAGTTGCCGCAGACCGTCAGCTGCTTGCCACGGCTATTGCATTTGCATCCGTTGTAGTTACAGGCCCGTTTCTCCAGGCCCAACTCTTCCTTCTTCTCCAGCAAGGGCACGAGTTCGTCGCTATCAGTTCGCCCAGCCAGAGCGTAGGGCTCCGCAGGCTGAGAGACGCCGGCGTGGGCTGTCGCGGTGAGGAAGACAAGAGTCAGGGCTGCGGTGAAGCGCATTTTTCTGGTCTGTGTACGGTAAGCCCCGTTAGTGTTTTGGCCTTTGCATGTGGGAAGGTAGGGAGGGTTGTTTTGAAGGCTCTTGAACCATACTTGTAGCTTGTGCCAACAGGATTTCTGACAACTCAAGGCGAGGTGTGTTTTTGAGATGGATGTTATGTTGATTTCGTTCAACAAGATAGCTGTAGAGGGAACTTCGGCCGCTTATATACACATCTTGACTGTGCTTTGCGCTCATATCGATACGAAATCAGCAGTGGCAAAGGAATCTGCGAGGCAAAGGGACAACGGACTGTCCGTCTTACGCAATTCGTTTAACTGAAAATTACTTGACGTTACATTGCTATGAAGTTGCTTCAGCTGAATCAGAGACATCACAACCCACATATGTACTTTCTGCGGGGTTTATGTGCATGTCTGATGAGGTGGCACTCATTGCATGCCAACTATATGCACCTGAGGCTACTTTGAGCGTTAGACACAGACTTAAAGCATCTCTTCATGTCTTGTTCGTCGAACTTTCTTCAGTCCGAGGCTCGCTCTTAGTTCCATGAGACTGGACTTGGAGTGGCCGACCTACGCGAGTACCTGGATGATAGCATGGATAGGGCTGTGAGCCATAGAGTAAGCTCTGGGCACAGGAGGTCTTACAAAGGGAACCATAAGCCTGAACGCATGAGCAGTCAGGTTGTACTACAACAATGCTACTATATCGAATGTGGAGTGCGCTGAAACCATGACAAAAGGTGGCCGTCCTGGATTGCTAGTCGGTAAAAGCCTCCGAACCAATCGTGCTTCAGCTGGCAATGGTCTGTCCTATGGCCCTATGAGAAGTGCAGAAGGACATCATTCGCCTAGCTCGTATTGCCTTGATATTGAAGCTAGTGTCAGGTCGATGTAGCATTGGACTGAGACTAGGCCTGAGAGCTTTGCGGGGAAAGGGTGATAATGGTTTAGGCCCAAGGCCCGCGCCGTCTACCTGCAGTAGATAGACTCCAGCTCGTTTGTCGGTCCAACCAGCCATCTTGTGACACTGGATGAGCGGGCATGCGGTTGAATCATTCGAGACATCACAACGGAGCAAAACTGCCTCGCAGTCAACTCGTCCAATGACTGTCTTTATGGAACGTAAGCAATACGACATTAGCTGCAAAGGACCTGAAAGGACCTGAGGCTGGAAGAGAAAGACTTGGCCATACGTGGCTGTGCTCCGAATTCGAGTCTTGCCAGATCATGGACTGGCGGCAGATCCAAGCTGAAGTCTGGTTGTCTGACAACAGCAAACATCGGCATCGAGCCAGGCGCCGATGGAAAGCGGGAAAATAATCACAGGACAAGACAGAGATTCCTTGGGCATAGCTAAGATACAACAAAATGTAACCATACCGCCATCAGCTAGCTGGGAGATTACGTAGTTGTATAAAGGAACTAGTCTGAGTAACCTGAATGATCCGAAGTGAATTACATTTCCTGCGAGATGTAAGGCGCCGTCAAAATTTCTGAAAAGGCTTGTCAATTCACCCAACTTTCCGCAGTCGATAGAATGATGTAACGCCTACAATAGACGGGAGGGTAAGACATCAGAATATCTAGCAACAGCAGCGGCGCTGTCAACCAGACTTGCAAATCCTACGCGTGGTTGAGGAACTAGGTCGTTGGAGATGTAGTCGAAGACGGAGAAAACAGAGCGGAGAAAGGGGAGACCGATGATGGAGTCGCCAAACGTCCGCGTCCACTGTCCCAGAGCAGCATGGCAGTATTCTGTGCCGTTGACCAATCCATGATCGCTGGGGATCACAAGATCCAGCGGATCCACCGCATACCACTCGCCGAAGTACTTCAGTTCCACCAGCTGCGGGATTGAGCAGTCGAAGTATATGTCTCGGTTGCCTGGATAGAGGATCGGACCCTTGAACTGGGCAGCAATGGCATCCAGTTCCTCCGGACGAAAGTACATCAAGGATCCGCCAGAGTCGATCATTGAAAGATACTTGCCGTCTGGCAGTAACAAGCCGGCCCTCATTTTGATTTCGACGCCATTGACCCGGACGCCTTCGAGATGGACCGTCCATCCTTGGCGATCCAGCGGAAAGTCATCATAGTTGTAGCTGCAAGAAACCATATAGTCAGTAGTGTTTGGAAAGTAAGAGCGGGATCAGGCTTTCCAACTCACTTTGGCGTGCTGTATACCGGCCCGTAAGTAACATTGTGACCGGCAGCCTCTTCTCCGAGTCCTCCCAGCGTTAACTTGCCAACTTCTGCAGAGTCGGGGTCCCCAAGGCGCGGGAAACTGAGTGAGAACTTGGGCTCTCTCAGCTTCTCACTCGCCAAGAGCACATCCATCGGCGGCAGTCTGTTGTTGAAGTGTAGCTGACGGCTAACGGCTCTCATGTTGAGGCCAAAAATGCCGCTGAAAGAGTCGTTTTGGAATTCCCTCAGGGCCGACTCGTAGACCAAGCCAATGGCAAGATCAGGTATCGACAGCCCGCCGAAGTCGGTCCGCAAAAGAGATTGGTTTCCATAAACGGCTCCTTCGCCCACGATTGTGAAGAATGTCTCGTTGGACAGGATGGTGTCGTTTGGCTAGACGTCTCAGTCGCGAGCCTCTGGAGACAGCATGCGCTACAGCTACTCACCTTGATTATGTATGATGAAGTGAGGCCGAAGCATCCATCCTGAGCATCATCCGTGGGGCATTCGTTGGAGGCGACGAACAGGTCTCCGGAGCCGGTGTCAATCATCACTGGAACAGCTTGTCCGTTAAAGGTAACGTTGACGTTGTAAAACTTGTCATCATTACGGCTTGAAGGAACAAATACATCCAACACCGCTACGCCGCTGTTCCTGGTCGTGAGGGGGAAAGGCGAGCCATTCGCGCTTGAAAACAGGGACGCAAGCAGAGCCGCATGAGTGAAGGTGTTGAAGATCATCGTTATTTCGCCTCGTGATCCTTGACAAGAGTATGATCACTAAATGTGAAGGTTCTCTTGCTCTCTGACGGACGGCTTTTATCATGGGACTAATAGGTGGCGTATCCCAAAGTTTGGAGTCCCAAAGTTTGGAGTCCTCCTCGTGTTGTCCTCAAAAAGGAAGGTGTCATTCAGCTAATGTGATTGACCTCAGACCGACACTTTGACCAGGATTCTTCTCGTATCCGATCGACTGCGGACTCGCGCCATTGTCCCCATGCCTTAAAACATCCATCTTGACTCCGAAATCGCCGATACAAGCATTCGATTGGGATGTGGTTCTAGGCATTGTCGAGAAATGAATCTAATTAGCATTAGCCACCTTCCCTTTGGCAAAGCATGGAGCAATTCCGCAGCCGATGAGATACTGAAAGTTGACTTATTACCCGCTATCTTTATCATCATAAAGAAAGCAAGATAAGGTACAAGGTAGGACACTTCTTCTCCCTTTGTGATAGTGTGGAGCGGATCTTGTTATCTGCCAGACCACACACCAGATTTGTAATCAGTCATATAAGAAGTTACAAAAGATTAGTGATCACAATGTTTGTAGTTGACGTAACGTATATCGGAGTTAGAGCATCGTTGTATTCCGCTTTCGTTTAGTGTGTAAACGGAAGGTAAGGATCAAAATGCTCAATATGCATGACACAGCCCTCCTGGCAGCCTGTTGCAGGCTGACAGGTGTGATGGGCTGCGCGACAGCAGGACCAAAGGCTACAGCTGTGCGGTGTAGCTTTACGTGACTCTCAGCTGAAGGCCAGCAGAGGGCTTGCTAACTTACACAGCTATAGCGTGTAAGGAAGTAGGAAACAAGTGAAGCAAAAGGAAAAGGCGAAGTAAAGGCAAAAGGCAGGTAAGTTAAGCATGTCTCTTTATAGTTGAACCTTCCTTAGGGAAGGTTTATAGTGTGTAAGACTATATGCTCTATGGGCGGGTGGATCTACACCTGCTGGAAGTTAATGACTACTGTTCACACTATAGGCGTATGGCAATTACTGTATTAGCTAGCTAGGAGTAGGTAGTAGTAAAACTAGAGTTGTAGTAGACTTTGTTAATGTTACTAAGTCTTAAAGAGACATCTAAAGAGTATACATATACAGACAGGGGAGTAATCTATACTCGCTTGTACCAGCTAGGAGCCCTGCGGCTATACTAGCGGGTCTCATCAGTTAGGGGCATTGCGGCTCCTGAGTGGCATCGCTTATTTTAGAAGGTCGGCTAGACTAGTCGCCTCTTGTGTTACGGTGCGTCTACGAAGTTACTGAGACAATGGACATGAAGGAGCTGTATGATATGCACGCGTATACGTCGTTGATATGTCGGTATTTGGCAGGGAAACTATTTGTCGTAATATTCATTTTGAAGCCAAAAGTTGCGTACTGTCCAGCAGGGTTTCTTCTAAAAGGAGCCGTCAGATCCTTGATGTCGCCAGATTGCTCTTCAATGTGTCTGAAACTGGCATTGTTCTCGCTGGCCTCACTGCTGAATTGATTGGAAACATTGCCCTGTTCATAAGCTGCTGGCAAGATCTCTCATCCTGAATAGCGACTGCCTGGCGAAGAGCAGGGGCAGTCAGTAACAATGCAGTCCTTATGTGTCCGCGCAACAGAGACTGGCATTTATTTCACCCAGCTTCCGCTGACTGATAATTTTGGACACTGAAAGCATACGTTTTCTTTGGTGTATCTAACAGACGAAGTCAGGCCAGAACAGCCGTCACCTTTTCTTTTTCTAAAAGTAATCCGGCAAGCTGTAAGCCTGGCCAAGCTTCTTCGTCTTTGCCGGCAAGACGTCAGACCTTGTACCTAGGTCTAGAATCTCAAAGAACCCTTCAAAATCGGCAGGTGAAATGATGCTAATACCTCGCTTCCTTACGGCTGCCGGATAAGGTAGTGAATCAAACGTTGAAGTAAGAATTCTCGACATGGAGATAGAATTTGAGTGTATCTTACCCAGCGGTGAGCACGGATTCGCCCCGTCGGATCAGTCTTCCCTTAGTCGTCTCTAACGTACCCCGCCGGAACCATTCACCCCCTTAGCCGTCTCTAGTTTGCCCGTCGGGGCCTTGTTCCCGCGTGGTAAATACTTTTTCTTTGGGCTAAGCCGCCGGCCGCTAGGGCGGCCCGCTCGGGAATGTTCAGTTCCTCTGCAAGAGCGCTAGCAAATGTGATGTTCTCCCAGACATGTCGTCATGTCAAAGTGGAAACGTTGGAGTATCATGGTGTGGTGTATATACTTGACATCCCAGACGAGTCTCGCGGAGCTTCCCTTTTGCTATCAACAGTCACAACAACTCTGAATACCGACCAAAATGTTCTCCTACACAAGACCTACCTCCCTAAGCAGCGAGATTTCTGCGTTTAGATCTTTCCTGGCAAGGTTCTCTGCATTCGAAGTGGCTACTTGGTTTATCGCAATATTCTTGTTTTGGGGCAGCTTTCGAGCAATCTACTTGCTTTACTTTCATCCACTGGCATCCTTCCCCGGCCCTCGCAGAGCGGCGCTCTCCACGTGGTGGCTTTACTGTCAAAGTAGGAGTGGTCGTGCAGAGGAGATTTTTGAAGAACTGCATAAGAAATACAGTACGCTCAAGTGCAATCTTTGACGGAAACCCGGCTTAACAACAGAACAGATACCCGCGCGCTTCGAATCGCTCCGAACGAGATTCACATCACCGATTCCGCACTATACCACACCATATATTCACAACAACACACATTCAAAAAACAAGCCCATTTTTACAGCGCTTTCATGACACCGCATTCAGTTTTCGTGGAGACTGATGTCGAATTGCACCGTCAGCGACGGAAACAGCTCAGCAACTTCTTCTCAAAGATGTCCATCCGGTCAATAGAAGGAATATTGTTTTCCAAGGTCGCGACTCTATGCAAGAGGATTTCAGAGACGAGATTCAATGGACCTATAAACTTTTATCAGGCCTTTCGGTATATTTCTTACTAATCACGTGGTGGATATATGCTAACTTCAGTATAGGTGTTTGACAGTAGACGTAATCACAGAAGTAGCCTTCGGTGAATCCTTCAACCTTCTCATTGAGTCCGAAGCAAACACCTTCAATGCGCCATTCCTCGAGACGTTCGACTTGGCCGCAAATAGCTTTTGGGACATTGAGCACTTCACAATTCTTCGAGTCGTAATCAGCAGGGTTCCAGCTGCTGTTGCGGAGAAGTTGAGTAGATCGGCGGCAAGGCTCCAGGGCCTCCCTCTCGCTGTTGCAGATACTGTTACGAAGTTCAGACGTCTGAAAAGCTCTGGAAAAAGCTTCGATCACGTTGTAGTCTTCGACAAATTGTCAGAGCTGGACGATGTACAGTTGCAGGGAGAAGCAACCGATATTCTGGTGGCAGGTTCTGACACAACGGCAACAACACTTGCAGTTGCTATCGAACAAATCATTGAGAGACCTGCTGTGCACACTAGACTGAGAAAGGAGTTGAGAGACGCTGGATTTCTCAGGGAGCAAGACTACGAGCTTCAAAAGCTCGAACAGCTTCCGTATCTAGTGGGTACTCCGATGAATTGTCGCGCCAAGCTAACAGTTACTAGTCTAGCTGTGTGAAAGAAGCGCTGCGCTATGCTATGGCAGTCCCCGGAAGACTGCCCAGGATTGTG
The DNA here is from genome assembly GCF_034447905.1 of Colletotrichum destructivum. NCBI lineage: Eukaryota > Fungi > Ascomycota > Sordariomycetes > Glomerellales > Glomerellaceae > Colletotrichum > Colletotrichum destructivum. Next base: position 2,385,989 of record NC_085904.1, read on the forward strand.
CCCAAGCCGGGTATGGGAGCAGAGGCTCTAGTTGTCGACGGAAAACACATTCCGTCTGGGGTACGCAACATGCAACATGGCCTCTAGGATGATTACTAAAGATATTTTGTAGGCTTCCGTCAGCATGTCCGCTTATTCTGTTCACTTTGATGAAAGCATTTGGGGGGCAGACGCAAGGAGCTTTATTCCAGAGCGTTGGCTGACTGATGATGGAAAGCATCTAGAGAAGTATCTTGTGACTTTCTCCAAGGGCGCAAGGCAATGCCTCGGTATTAACCTTGCTTATGCGGAGGCTACATTAACGCTTGCAATGGTGGTGGGTCGGTTTCGGTTCACAGCAGACAAGACACTCAAGGAATCAGACCTCAAGCGTGTTGATAACTTCACGATGGGATATAAAGGGACTGGGATTCGCGCCGAGGTTCACGAAGACTACCAGAAAGCTTGAGTCACGAACAGCAAAGGCTATTAACGGGTCTCATAGAGAGGCAGCAGAACTAGAACTTTGGCTCGGAGGGGTGGGTTGCCGGGGTTGCTGGGAGGTACATGCTACGGTGTCAAAAACGCTGTTGTGTCCTTCATGGAAGCTTGTGCTAAACTTATGTTGGAGATAACAACGGGGAAGAGTTTGCTTGAAAGTGTGCAGCATGTAGACTCAAGCCTGTAGGTTTCAACAGTACGGGTAGTTATCAGTAGTTGATACATTATTTAGTGTTAACTACTTGCACTGAGAACTGAGATGCAAGCGTAACACTGAAAACATAACAAGTCTAGGACCCTCAGTTGCTGATCGTTTTCCAATCATTGACAGAATCCTTCAGAACAAGACTCTGGAAGCCACCATTCACAGTCTACATTCTACATTCGTTGACTCGCCAGTCAGACAAGGTAAAAAGGGCACTGTGGAATTAAGATACATCATGATCAAGGTATACGGGTAGATTGAAGAAATGAATGTTGAACAACTAGATATCTAAGACTTGAGACTGTCCATGAATCAGAGTCATTATTTTGGAGGTGCTCCCAGCCTCAACACTCTTTGTAGCTCCTGTGACGTCGATTCTGTAAGGGGCAACGCAACTGTGGAACGGTTAGTCTTACGCATACTTTTTAGTACCGCGAACCCAACGTACCTCTCATCATGGAGGCACCAAATGACAGTCTCTGGCTGATCGAGCCAATGAATTTGCTTCAGGGCGAATTGCGCAGCAGATCCATCGAAAGGCCTTCCGTCGAGGTTAGCCCGTCCAGCGATGCCCAGTATCGCAATCTTCGGTTTCGGCTCAATTTTGGAGACGATTCCTTCATACGCTCCCAGATGAGCACTCCAGAGCAGACCATTGCCTCCGATGATGAAATTGAACATGAGCTGACCTCCGTCGCAATGCGACATCACATTTTTCTTACGATCGTTGAGGTAGGCCACCAGAGAGCGCATCCCATCATTCATATGTTCGGGCGGTACGAGCTTGTCCAGCTGGAAAAGGCCATATCGCATGCCATGGGTGATGTCCAGCGTGCAGGCGTAAGGCGTAGTCTCGCCCGTGTATACTTCGCTTGTGTCGATCACGTCAGGGTGAGGGACGGGCAAGAATGCATGCAGCGAGGGCCAAATATGCACAGAGAGTGCTGCCAGCGTATGATGCGGAGACTTCGATTGACCTGGAAGTGCTGTAGCAGTAGGCACTTCGTCACGGTGAGCTTGATCTCGTACGGCACGCGTGAAGAGCGGGATACGCTCGCCGCCGGCCACAGGTACAAGTTGTTCATCGGGAACACCCGCAAGGCGAAGGAGATTGATTGCTTCGCAATTCGCAACGACAATAGCGCCGGTCTGAATGGCTATGCGATCGGCTCCGGGTAGGTGGTCGAAGTGGGCGTGGGAGATAAATATGTAGTCTGCTTCAGTCACGTCGGTAACGTCGAGGTACTTTGGAAAAACAGAAGGTCGGTCAAGCCAGGTGTCCAAGAAGATCGTCACTCCGTGAGTGCGAAGCCGATACGTCGTTGCGCCTGGTAGATATCAACTTGTGCAACTGCAAGGGGCGATGGCAAATACCCACCGAACCACTCTATGGTAGTGCCTGTCATGATGGATGTTGTGTAAGTGAAGGAGAAGCGTGCTGATGTCACATGTACTAAGGTAAGGAAAATATCTGTGCATATACCACTGGTTCCCCTTATGTGAAGTGAAGCCGGCAGGAACTTGACCTAGATCCATTACTGTCTTGTAATGAAGCGAAAGACATCCGAAAACCTTGTTCCATACACCAATTGAATGGGTACGTAGGTAGGTGTTGGTCGTTTCCAAACAGATATCTCGGCAATTTCGTGGGGTCCCGCACGGCTGGCGGAGCTGTTGCGGGACTGCCGGCGGGACAGCCGGCGGGACGAATAGAACGTCGCGTGGATAGATGAAACTGATCGCTCGAAGCGTGGGTGGGGTCCAACCTGCACCATCTGATTCGTATCAGTATTTAGTTGTTACACTGTGTCTCTTGTCGCACAATCCAAGCTTGTGTCTGCTTCAGGCATACACCACTTGTAAGTCCTGGTCCTTCTTCTTTTTTTGAGCTTGGCATACTGACAACAACATCTCATTAATACGTAACCTACACTTTGGAGCAAATCTGTTGTTATGGGCTCTTTCAAAGTCATTATTGTTGGCGGCGGCCTTTCAGGTGCGCTGCTAGCCAACGGGCTTCGCAACAACGACGTCGATTTCATGGTCTACGAGCGCGACGTAGCCGATTCCAAGCGAGAAGGCTACCAGATCCGACTGGGTCCTGGTGCACAAGCAGGCTTTCAGGCATGTTTGACTGATGCGCACCGCGACAGGATCATGTCCAAGATGGGCATGTCTTCAGGCCTGCAAACAACAGCGCCAGCGTTGTATACCACGCAATTTGACGAGATCTTTGACTTGGCCGTTGTACCGTCGTACTCGAAGTCCGCGGCCATCAACAGAGTGGTGCTGAGAGACATCCTCCTAGAGCCAATCAAACAGAGCAAAAAGATACAGTATGGGAAAGCTTTCGAACGTTACGAGATAGTCTCCCAGGATGATGATGGAGCGGAGAAGGTCAAAGTTCATTTCCAGGACGGTTCTCATGACACCTGCGATGTCCTTGTCGGCGCCGATGGAGCGAACTCCAAGGTAGGTGATTTGTGGCCAAGACAAGAGAGTGAAGTGAGGCTGACCAAATGACCCAGATAAACAAGCAGCTTGGCCTGAACAACATTCATCTCTTAGATAGCCATTGGTCTTTCCTTTCCAAAGGAGGCCTACCATACGAACGAATGATGCAAATGCCTGCGAGATTGCGCAAAGGTCCGATTATCGTATTCCACAACGACATCACACTGTACTACGCTCTCTACCTGCCCGACGAAAACAGATCAGATTCGAAGCACCAAGCGGGTGACTCCAAGACGGCGTTGCGCTACGACGAAAAAGCGGCATCGTTCTACTGGGGCCTCAACATCCCGGTGAACGCGCTTCCTTACAAAAGTGCTTCCGAAATCAGGAATCACAGAGAAGTCTGTCTCGATCAAATCAAGGACTGGGCGCCAGAGTTCCACCAACTGCTCAGCGTCGGGGCGGATGACTCTGATCAGACAGATATGCTCGTTACACAGCTTCGAGCAAGTACGCAACCCAAAGCGGACTGGCGGAAGCGATGCCAGAACGCAGGAAACGGCCAGGGACACCCTCGAGTGTGGATCATGGGTGATGCAATTCATGCAATGCAGCCGAATCGCGGTCAGGGGGGCAATCAAGCATTGGCTGATTGTGCTGAGATGCTTCCTCAACTGCTCTCGCTCGCCAGCAACAACAACCTAACGCGCCCAACAATCGACCAAGTGCAAAACGCATGCAACATATACGAGGCTTCCATGATCCCACGAGCGTTCCAGTGGGTCAGAAAAAGCGGAGGAGCCAGTTTTGTAAGAATCAATCTTGATGGGTTTCTGGGATTTGTCGTGCGTATCGTTGCGAAGTTGGTGCTGCCGATACTCAAAATGTATTACAGCATCTTTCCCCAAAGCGACGAGTAAAGTCGCCCCTAGGTCCATTGGGGGTTTGCTCAGCTAAATATGCGGTTGTTGTCCTTGACTCATTTGAGCAAATGTTCGTGCCAAAGCTTCTGCAAACGTTTGCCATGACTTCTGAGACCGCAAAACCGCCTCCGCATCCAATAGCAACCTGCGACTGCTTTCGTAGTTGTCCAGGATGCCAATGCCTGTGATGTGCACTCTGGAATCATCCACGCTCTCTACCCAGGCGTCTACTTGGGACTTTTGTACCAGCTTGTCTAGGAGGATGAGTTCTCCTTGTGGTGACGGGAGTTGCACGATCTGATCGTACAGAAAGATGTAAGTGACGGCGATGCAGAGTGACAAGGAGAAATGACATGCAGTGAAGCGAAGATTTCGCGAGAGAGAGTAAATCTGCGCTGCGTGCCAGAGACAACTCCGGGCCGTTCCCAGGTTGCGTCGTAGGTGTATTCTCAACCTAGCTCTGCATCGTTCCATCTCGGCACTGTCGACCTGCCATCCCACCGAAGAATATATGATCCGTAAGGGAATCTCTCGCTGTATTGCAACAACGTGGATGATCGGGTCATGTCCGCCGTGTGCCAGTTCGGGACCTGAGCTAAGTCTGGGCACCATATTGTCGTCTATGATTGTGTCCAAAACCTTCACGTCGTCTTCGAATGCTCCGAGAGACAGCAATGTTCTCCGAATAGAATATGTGTCCTTTGCCTGTGCGTCCGATCTGGACTCAGATCGGATCAAGGATTGCAGAAGCCGCGATGATTGCATGTGATCCAAGATATCTCTCTCAGCGGCATAAAGGCTAAGAATGCCGGTTCTGCATAACAAGGATTCATGACGCCGTTGGGAAACACTTCCACCCTGTTTTTGGTCCAGTTCTCTCCAGCGTTTTGCATCGCGACATCGCCAGGCACTGTCATTACAAGGGAGTCGCTGCGTCAGTTCTGTGAGTTTGAAGGACGGTCGCAAGTCCAAGAACACCAACTGAAAGCACTCCAATGCTTTTCGCGCTGTTAGACAACCCTTCAGACTATCAGGCGCAGTTTTTTGACTTACTGTATACGCTGTGCATTAGGCGAACCATTTCTTCATCTTCTAACCAAGCCCGCCACTCATGATCTGAGTTCTGTTGGACTGTCGGTTCGGCAGGCTTACTAAAGACATCGGGAGTTATCAGACTGCGACATAACGTCACAAGCAAACTTTTCTCATGCTGCAACACGGTTTGATTCAGTGGGGTTCCGGAAAACATCGACCCGATGTCTCGCAGCAAGACACTTTGTACAAGGGAGATATCTGGGGGCTTCGAACTAAGTTGGCAAGGCTAATTTGTTAGCTATGTTGAAAAAAGCTGTGGGATGTGTTGAAATCATGGTGAAGAACCTTGGAATTTGTCGCTCGTTGTAGCAGAGTTCGCAAAACTGCAGTGATTCTGGAAGCATCTTTGACTTCGGAGTATTGACCCCCGATAGCGGCGACTGCTGTGAGGAGGACCCAGGACAGGTCTTCTGATTCCATCTTCGTTTGGTGTAGGAACGGGAGGTGAGGATCGAAATGCTCCAAATACAGGTCCACGAAAGCCGTGAGCAACTGGCAATCAGGAAACAACAAGTCGTCGTACCCACGCTCTGCGACATAGAAAGCGTGCAGCGCTTCATAAGCCTTCGACGAAATCTGGCTCACATGTCCGAAAATCTCCACGCTGGCGCACTGGACATCATCGTATAGAAGCGTGGGAAAGGCTAGGAAATCATCCAACGTAGGGGGGAGAGTTGTCCCTGACGTATTGTGACTTTGCGGTACGGCAACCTCCAGGGCGGGATGTGTATCAGCTGCGAATGTGTTCGAGATAGCACGTTCCGTGGTCTCCAAGGCGGCTATGCTTCCGCGATCAGACGTGCGCAAGGAGCAGAGGGTCTCGGTAGGGCACTCAAGGTCTTGAATCGTCCACCTCGAGGGAAGGCTAGGATCAAAACGGGCCTCATCGGTTGGTACCGAGTCCGGTAGGCAGAAATCTGTGAACAGATCATACTCCTCGGCACTGGCGGAATCAGCGGAGAACACATGATCTAGCCAGCCCAGCCTATGCATTTCGTCGGATAAAGAATTGTTCGATGTAGTCGGGGCCGCAAGTGGTATGGAAGGCTGAGCCGCTAAAGCCCCTGGGCCTTGAGACACCGGAGTCGTAGATACCGAAGCTGTAGGAAGAGTGGCTGATGTCGAAGTGCAGCCTTGATACTCATCACTGCTGAACAAAGCCTCATTAGATCGAGTGTTCTTCGTCCGAGACACCGCGGGACCCAAGCCTCGGCGCGGCTCGTTGTTGTACTCGCAATGGAACCCTTTCCGCTCACAGCGTGCGCAGGAAAGCTTCCCATCGCACCGCTGCTTGGCTTGAGCGCAAGGGAGACAGGCCTGGAGAGCCTTTCTACTGTGGCTTTGCTGCGACTGATCCTGATCGTGGATGGCCTCATGCCGGAGAAGTGTGTCCCTGTACGAGGTAAGCACAATGCCACGCGACACTGCGTTGGCGCAAAGCGACTCACTTACCTTCTGGAGAAAGACTTTGAACACGTTCCGCAACTGAAGGGCTTCATACCCGAATGTCGAAGCATATGCCGTTGGAGATGCCCTTTGCGTTGGAAGGTGTCATTGCAGTACTTGCAACTCAGTACTTCGGCCTTCTCCGGCATGGTTTCTCTGACTTCTGGCCGTACTTAGTGTATGTCTTGCTGAACGTAGCGCAGATTTTGGTAGACGTGAAGTCGCTAGATGATAAGCATGTAATTCCGTCCCCGTCGTTATACTGTGTTTGAAGACGTGTTCCGCGGGGGTAATGCGGGCGGAGGGCGGAGGACAGGTGGAAGAGTTGACGTCAAATGTCTGGTTATCAATGTGGTTGGGTCCTGGACGCCCTTGTACTCTCAGGGGGTCAGGGGGGTCGACCATAGAGGAAAGCCAATGCACGGCAGTTAAACCTCGGTAGTTAAGTGATTGGCCTCTACCGATCATTGGGGCCACACTTAGTCATGGCCGTGTCGTGAGGCTGTTCCCATTCGTAGTCGCGGTCAAGTCCAACGACCAACATGAAGAAAGTTAGAGACTGACCGTAGATAGGCCTTGGAAATTGAGCAATTTTAGTTCCGCTATAGTTGCAGTCTGGACCTCAAGGCGTGTAAATAACTGATGACAGCATCGGGTGGGTATTAATGGGACGACGCGACATTTGGGGGTTTGATGGACGAGGAGACCGCATGGTCTCGTCTTATCCAGTGGCACTTTTGGAATGCAGTCGGCCTTGCTCTTTGGTGGTCATGAGGAACACCAGCTTTGTTTGTAACAAGACTTCTCATATCAAGACCTTGCAGACCACACGGATATCAAGTTTGTTACCTGTACAGTGATACACCCCCTTGAATAGCTCTGGATGGGCGCCGTCATGTCTGCCGATGACCTCAACGTGATGGAAAGTGGCTTCTCTGTCGATACCACAGCCGAGGGCTCACTCTCGCAGTTTGTGCTGACGTCTAAGGCTCAGGTCAAGGAACGAACGAACAGCATGTCAGTTGGTAGAAGTACCAGTGGAAAAAGAAAACTCGGGATTCAAAACAAACGACCCAGCTCATGCCCAACCGCGCCCGAATAATGCTATGCCCTCCAAAAGATGCCGCCGACCAATGCAACCAGAGTCCGTAATCCTTCCCCCAAAACCCTTGAAGTCAAGAAAGCACGCTTGTCCCCTGATTCACTGAACCGACCCAACTTCTACGCACGTCCCACTTCCGGCTCAAGAACCGCGCGGCCTCGGTCTCAGTTGCACTGGTCGCCGACCTGCACGAAGAAGCCGCCGAGCGCCGACGCCGTGAAGGTGACGTTGATGTCCTCCTCGACCCCGGCGTCGTTGGCGACCTCGAACTCGAAGCTCAGGCTCTCGGCGCACTGGAAGCTGTTGATGACCTGCAGAGTATCGCGGGCCACGACGTCGTCCTTGACCTGCAGCGGGCCGAAGGAGCCGACGAGGCTCCCCGGAGCGTCGCCCCCGAGGGCGCGGACGTCGAGGCGCGCGAGGGCGCCGCCGCCCTGATCGATGGGGAAGCCGCGGGCGAAGGCGCCGACGAGCTGGCAGGGCCCCGCGGCGGAGGGGCCGACGGGGAAGGTGAGGACCTTCGTGACGACAGTGCCGGAGGTCAGGTCCGCGACTCCGAAGTTCAGGTCCGAGGCCGGGACGATGCGGCAGCCCGGGTGGGCAGAGGCGCCTGCTTGGCGGCGGGCGGTGGGGGTTGTACGTGCCGAGACGGAGGCGGCGCCGGCGAGGGCGGCAAGGAGAATGTTTGCGAACTGCATTTTTGTGGTGGTGGTGGTGGTTGTGACTAAGAGTGTTTGTGAAGCCGAGGGGAGAGGATATTCTTGTGTTTTCGTTGGTTGTGTGGACGAGGCGGGTTGAAGCTGTTCATACTGATGAGAATAGGAAAGGCAGCTCCCAGACGAGGGAGAACGTCTTGTTTTATAGACGGGGTCCCTCGTCATGAACTCCTTAGAGAAAGTCTTCCTGGAACCCATCGTGATGCGTCAAAAAGATGTCAGCCCAGCTGCTCTGCTGCGCCCACGATCTCACGCGAGCGGAGGCGCACACGTCGTGATGGCGGCGTGCCAAAGCCCCCTCGGTGCTCCCAGAGAGCGCTGCTGGAACGAGATCCCGCGAGGTCAAACGAATCGACCGCGAGACATCGCGCAGCCCCGCCTCCCTGCTCACGAAATACTCCGAGGAAGCTTTCCTGGAAAGGCGTAGCCTGTGCTGTCGAATCCTTGCTCAGCCTTACAGAATTCTCAGCGAGGTCGCTGAAGGGAACTAGTGAACTAGAGGGTGACGACGGTCCCTCGTCAGCGCGGCGGCACTGGCCCGGAGGATTTCGCTCAGCCCTGCTTAGCCTGCTTCATTCTGACCAACACTGGGTGTAGCTGAGCTTACCTCCCCATCACGAGGAGTCCACGTCCAATGGTCGGCAGACGCATAGACTCAAGAGGCCGTAGGACGATCGGAGGTGCTGCAGTAGTTTGACTGCTCCCCAGGTTTTGCGCATTCTAAATATAGAGGCGAGCAGGGGGGGCTTTTGGCGTTGGGAAGGATCAAGCTTCGTCGTGGCCGATTTCGAGATAGGCGAGAACGCAGTCAGCGCATGCCAGCTTACCAATATCTGTAGACCGTTTGCGATGCCGTGGGGAGACGCGAGGAATCTTTTCTGATTCGGGTAGAGGATCGCGCAGGATCCGAAGTGTGTGTCTCCTTTCCGGAGAAGACTGGACGTGATCCAGGCTGGCGATGGTGTCTCTGTGCGCTAATGTTTATGCAACGGCAACAAACAGGGGGGTGCCATCCGAGTCTGGGTGGACAAGCCCATCTACGTGTTTGGGCTGTCGATCGCTCACTCGGTGTAGAGGATGACGATGGCGTCAGAGTGAGACGGACGATTCCTTCTCTTCCCACAATCCCTTCTCTTCCCACAATCCCTTGGAACTCGTGCACGTTGACGGAGGTTCAGCGGGGAGGGGGAGGGGGAGGGGGAGGAGAGGCTTTCAAATCCTGCAGGCTTCTTTGTACGGCAAATCGAGAAGAGAGACGTGAGCGGACGAGGCGAGGTTTGTTGGCTGACGTTGGGTGCCTCATCTCATGAATGGGATGAACCCAGGGTCTCAAGGTTGACGCCGCGAGTGGTGTAGGTTCAAGAATTGAGCCTCGTGTCCACGGGCGAGTGACCGTCGCAAAGTGAGGAAGCAAGAACTGAGGAAAAACGAGCCGTAGTGTTAGGGGAAGGGGGTAAAGCAACACAAGATCCGGTGACTCGCTGGCCCGGTTCTGCTATTGTCAATCAACGCCAAAAGCTGCAGGTATCATTTCAAACGGCTAATGCTATACTCAGCTCCAGCGTGTAAGATTAAAAGTCAAAAGGGTATTGGGCAGCTGTCCGTGTTCATCCCTCTCACAACCGCAGCCGGACCTGAATCCCATTGCGCGTGAGACCCCTCATCCCGAATTATTACGGGCATTTGCGGTGGGCAGGCCGCACCGACCCGTCGATAACACAAAAGAAGCCTCGCCGCTCCTATGCTCGCTCCTGCTGCTCGTTCAGCTTGCTCATCTGGCTCGCCATGCTCAAGCCGGTGCCCTTCCTCATCTCCAGGGCTTTCGACCACCTCTTGTTCTCATGCGCGGGAGGCTTTCCGGAGCCCGTGAGACCCAGCACCTCCATCAGCTCGGGTATCTCAGCGTGGTCTCGGGTGGAGCGCATGCGGTGGCACCAGGTGACCCTCTTCTCCTCCGGCTCGAAATCGTCGTCGCCTTCGCCGTCGATTCCCTCCTGGCTATCGATGCTGTTCTTGTTGGACGTCATGGCCTCCTCGATCTGGCGTTCGGCGTAGGGCGTCGAGACCTCGGTGACTAGCTCGACGGGCTCGAAGAGAAACTCCCCGCCGACCTGTCTGTGGTCGCCCGATTTGGTAGCCAGCCCAGCCTTGACCTGCTTCAGCCCTTGGAAGACGCTCTCGGCGGCCGACTTGATCATGGACTTGCGCATGTAGGCGGGGCGGGTCCCCAGCGCGAGGGTGCGCGTCATGCCCAGCTTTGCGAACAGACGTCTCGTGGGATCGGTGTATACGGGGAACGGGCACCCCGTCTCTTGGAGGTACATGTCAATCAGACCCGGGTTGCCGCAGCCGACGACGGCGATGAAGGTGCTCATCGGGAGGCCCAGCAGGGCGTCGGGGGTAACTGATTCGGAGAGGGAGCGGAGAAATTCCTGGCAGTTCTATGGCAGAGGCAAAGGTCAGCAACAGTCAGGCCCGCAGGGTTCGGGGGGGGGGGGGGGGGGGGGGCTTACGCCGCAGAAGAAGTGGCGGATGAAGATGATGAGGACTCGTCTCGCGGCATTGCGGCCGCTGTATAAGCTCTTGAAGGTATGGCTTTTCCCATGGCGGTCCAGCACGACGTATTTCTCAATCTTCTTCAGGATCTGGGGCGTTGGGAGATCATTGTTGGTCTGGATCTCGCCATCAAAGTCGGCAGGTTTCGTATCGTCGATCTCTATCGTGGTGTCTCTGGCGTCGTGGCCCGTTTGTTGCGTCGTGGATCTCGTGCGGGTGGTGGTGGCGGCGATGTTGAGGGGTTGCACCGACTGGTCGGTCGGCATGAGCCCCTCCCTGGCATCTATTGAGGATGGCCTAGGGGGCAGTTTGGGCCTCAGATCGTCATCTGTCGCATCGTGGCCATTGGGCACATGGGTTTCGTTCGTCCTCGTGTCCTCGGTCTCAAACTCCGAAGCCGTCCCTGTGGCAGTGGCAGTGGCAGTGGGATCTGTCGTTTCCGTGGAGTCTGTTGCAGGTGTGGCACTGCCATTCGTTGGGGGAAAGTAAGGATTGGCGGCGGCGGGCGCGGCGGGAGGAGCTGATGGCACAGCAGCCATGACGTCGCAATTCGTGTGGGTTCAAACGATGTTGGGTATGTTGGACCAGGTACTGTCTTCTTGACTTTGAATCCGCGCGTGCAGTGGTGATGTACACTGGCGGGTTTTCTGTTATCCTTCTCCCGTGGTCGTCGTCGTCGTCGTCTTCTGGTGGTCAAGGTCGGTTGAATAGGCGTGCTTTTGCGCCGGAGAAAAAAATAGATGGAAGACTGAGTTGCGCCGGAGAGGACGAGAAAAAGAGGTGGTCTTGAAGGAGGCGCAGCAGCTGTCAGCGGCCGGGATCGCGTTCGGAATAAGAGTATGGAATTGAGGTACCTAGAACTGACAGTGTCAGTAAGGCAAAAGAGAAGAAGAGGCGCCTCTAAAGGGCAGGGGGGACGGACGGACGCTCGGTCGATGGGGATGGAGATGGGGAGAGGCGGGCTGTGAAGCCGGTTCTCAGCTGTGTATGGTTTTCGACCTGGTATCTGTCCCACCATACAGGTGCCCAGGTAGGTGGTAGGTACGGATACTTTGCCTAAATAGCACCTAACAGTGCTGGTAGCGTTAGTGGGCCCCACTCTCTCCCTGGCCTTGGGCTCATCATCTCCAATGGCGGCGGCACGACCACACTACAAACACAGCGACACGCCGCTTTGTGCGTGGCTTGCGCTTGGTTGGCGATGGCAAGGGACGATGCGAAGGCCGCCCGTCATCCACGGGGTCCGGCTCGAGCCGGTGATTGACGTGGGAATAGAAACTCGCGGCCCAACTTGTGACCGGCAATAAAGGTTGGACCTCGGACCTTGGACCTTGGACCTTTAATGGCCTTGGGATCTTCTTGGCTTTCGCTCCCCTTCCTCTTCTTTACCTAAGGGCATTTTGTTTCATCGGCGTATGAGGTCATGGTGGAGGGCCAAGGTGGTTGTGCTCATTAAACTACGCAGCATATTTTGGCTTGGCCGCTAACTGTATTTGAACCTCACCGAGGGAACGTCTGCCCGGTGGTGCGGAATAGGGTTCATTGGGGTGTGATTTCTACTATCACGGCCATAACCCGATGGCCATAATGCGACGACCATGGATATGCGGTGCCCGCCTCTCCCTCACTCCCTCCGAGAGATGACTGTCTGCAGCAGCGCCTTGATGAACTGCTCTCATCACGAAGTGAGACTTACTCTGCCCCCATCACCAAGGTCTGCCGTTTGGCTCTTCTTGGCCAAGCCATCTCATTTCTGCCCTTCATTTTCCCGGAATGAACGAAAGACGGGAGCCCACCGGCGGGCCCGAGCCACCGACGTAGCCCATTAGCCCCCGTGGCTCCGTAGCCCCCGTAGCCCCCGTAGGTGAAGGAGAACCCTGTGATAGTGCTGGGGACAAATCTCCCAGCAAAAATGCTATTTTTACATCTTCCCTACTCATCACCCCCCCCCCCCCCCCCCCCCCCCACCCACCTGACAGACCCTTGTCAACCATTCGTCTCGCCCGTCCAGGCCGACGAGCCTCCCCCCAACCGTTCGGCAACAGTCCACCGTTCAAATCTCGACCACTCCGGACCCCGCGCTCTGGGTGCCTGCTGCGATGCTCTCCCCCTCGAACGCAGTGGGCACCTCGCCGGGGGTGAGGGGACAAGCATGAGCGCTGTAGGCCGCACCCTTCGGATTGGCCAAGTCGTGCGGCCACAGGGGTCTTTTTTTCGATGTTGATTCCCTGTCTCTGTCTCTTTTCCCCCTCCAGGTGCTTGAGCCGCAACTTTTGCCTGCGCCGGCGACTGCGAACTGCGACTGCGCCTGCTTCGCTTCGTTTCCCTTTCCATCGTAGCTATTATTTCTTTCCACTCCATCTCCGAACATCACGACTCGTGCATCTCTCTCTCTCTCTCTCTCTCTCTCTCTCTCTCCGCCACTCCCACCCAAGGTTTCCTGACGCTGACACTGACTGATCCGTGGTGGTACCAGGTGATTTCGCCCTTCCAATATACACCTCACAGCTCCCAGCAACAAAGACCGCTGGGTGTTCCTTTTTAGAGAACCGTCTATCGTTGGGATGGCTACTCACTACCCGATCGGACCAAACCCAGTCTGACGGCCTGCCACAAGGATGCCGTAATCCCCATGTTCTTCTCCAGCCTTGCGAGGCAATACCCGGCGGCTTCTGATGGCTGAATACCGAAGCTGGCCTGTTCGGTATAGGGTATTTGATCCACTCACTGGCAGGTAAAGGCAGCGTGTCTGGCGATCCTCATCGCTTCTTGGTGTCTTATTTCTCGCACAGAGGTATTTATCGGAAGACAGATTCAACCCAGCTCGTATCCCCTTGACGCTACAATGTGCATGTCAACGCTCAAGTAACCAAAAACCAATTGTTTCCCGTCCCTTTATGCCCCAAACGCATCCGTCATAATCATGTGTCCACCCGCCTTTCCCCCAAACTCCCAGCCCTTCAAATCCACTGCGGGTATCCCGGTCTGTCTGTTCTCGTTGCGACGGGCTCGAGAGGCCCCATTTCGGTTTCGAC